>NC_090990.1:107398177-109898177 GCF_041146395.1 Eulemur rufifrons | reverse complement strand
AACCTCATGACCTAAAAACCATGTCACCCATATGGCAAAACTATTTCCAAGCCTCAGCCACAGCCAGTATTGCAATAACCTCATGACCTAAAAACCATATCACCCATATGGCAAAACTATTTCCAAGCCTCAGCCACAGGTTGAGACAGATGTCAGTACAGCAGTCAGTGTAGAAAGCATTTGGACAAACTCTCATAATTCATTTTGTCCCCATATGGTTAGTATTTTTCATCTGTCCTTCCTCCATTTCCACTAATTTTCTGGCCTCTGTTAGAGTTTTATCATCTGATGCTCAACATTTGGGTAAATTTTTTTCTTTTCTGGTCTGCCTTTTATACTTGCCAGGGTAGCGCTGACATCTCACAGGGAAAGAATTTTCTCTGTGACTTGGGGTTGGAAATGGTGCTGCAGATGGTGCTTTCTCCAGTGACAGTTCTCTTTTCCCTGAATTAGGATCAATTGGTGGCCTCTTCTTTGCAGTTGGCATCGCCCAGTATGCCCTGTTAGGATACTTCATTCGCTCCTGGAGGACCCTAGCTGTTCTGGTTAACCTGGAGGGAACAGTGGTGTTTCTCTTATCTTTGTAAGTACTTTTTCCTCTTAGAGTTTTAATTTAATAACCTGAAGGAATGTTTTAAGAGGGTGCTGGTCAATGAGCAGCATTATTCCCTTTCAGGAGCTCGCCTGCATTGACTTTGGTGAAGAACTAAATTCTGCAAGTGCACCAATTCTTAGCAGCTCCTGGGAAGAGACACGCTTAATTAATTCAGAGTGCAGGTATCCCTTGTTTGAAGTAACCCCTCAATAGACTGCATTTGACCCTTCAGATTGTTGGCATAGGGAACCAATTTCTTTTTCAACCTGACACCTGAAGCTTAAAGGTCTTCAGGCTGGATAAGATCATGTGCTGGGCGTGAGGCTGAGGTGTGATGCTGCAGTGCATATGTATTCATACGGAATGTGTAGTGACAGGTGTTCATCCTGCAGGTGAGTATCACCTCAGGGCCTCTAAATGTGGAGTCTGGAGCCAGGCTCAGAAACGGGAGACGTCCCTTGCAGGAACCCGAGGCAGCAAAGGATGATTCCCTGGTCAGGGCAGAGTTCTATAAATGATTGCCCAAGGTGTCACACTGTGGTGCTCTAAAACACCCCCAAATGCTGCAAGGCAAGCCACCAACTTAGGCCCATTTCACCAGAAGTTTTAATGTGGTGTATGAAAAGTTTTTCTTCCTTGAGGTGTTAGATATCTAATTTCAATCATCAAAATCTTTGGCATAAACAAAATTTACAGCCAATGGTACCCACTTTCTTCTGTGCCATAAAGTGAGGGAGAAGTACAGTAGCATTTTAATTCAGATAGCTCTTTATTCAGGTACTATATTGAGATTTTTTTTTTTTCTCTTTTGCGACAAAGTCTCACTCTGTTGCTCAGCTAAAGTGCAGTGGTGTCATCCTGGCTCATAGCAACCTCAAACTCCTGGGCTCCAGCGATCCTCCTGCCTCAGCCTCCCAAGTAGCTGAGACCATAGGCGTGTGCCAGCACACACAGCTAATTTTTTAATTTTTTGTAGAGATGGGGTCTCCCTCTTGCTCAGATTGGTCTCGAATTCCTGGCCTCAAGCAATCCTCCCGCCTTGGCCTCCCAAAGTGTTAGGATTATAGATGTGAGCCACTGCACCTGGCCTATATTGAGATTTGATGGGGACTGAACTGAAATTTGTTTTCATGCTATTTTTGAAAGAAAGAGAATTGTTAAATGCAAAAATGAATACAGTAAAAATAGCCTATATTATAAAAACAAAATTTATTAAATGTACTTAGTTACGTGAATTCAAGTGAAGTAATTTTATTAGGAAGGAAAAGTAACAGTATTTTATTACCTTGTTTATTGTAAATTTTTGAAAATAATAAACGAGTACCCAGTAGAGTACTTGAATTAGTAAGTATTCATGTAAATATTGAAGAATAAATGTATTTTCCTTTAAAATATTTAGTAAATCTTCTCCTTCTCCATCCAGTCTGGCTCTCATCTCTCCTGCAGTAGAAGCTCCACGTTAGTGGATTATCCAAGTCGTTCTGCTTTTCTTTTTCCGGATGTGTAGTCTGAGTTAGTTACTGCTTAGTGCCACGTCGGGATGTCCACTCACTGGGACGTGAATGCAGTTTGCGAAACATAGAAAGGAGAGACAGAACACGTAAGATTTAAATATATGCTTACTCCAGTAAGCCTGGAGTGCCGGGCTTCCCACGGTCTGCCCCCAGCTCGTCTTTCCTCATTTCCTCCCCTCCCGTCCCCGTACCTGTGTTCAGGCACGCCGAGCCCCTTGTTGCCGGTGCACACATTTGCTTTTCTCCTCCATGCCTCTGCTCAGGGCTGCACCTGCTCTTCCAACACTCTTCTCCCCATCTCCTCTTACTTAGTTAACATTCTGCCACCCCAATTTGCTCAAATGCCATCCACTCAAGCTTTTCCTGATCATACCCCCAGCTACAAGTCATTCTCTTTCTTTTCTGAATTCCCTAGTACTTACCTGTACCCTCTGAGTGGCCCTCAAGTTTCTGCTCATGCCGAAGCCATCTCTCTCCTAAGCTGGGAGCTGTCTGACAACAGCAGGCTCTTTGCTCCACGACTGTGTTTCCCCCGGCACCAAGCCAGGGCCTTCTGCACAGTGGAGTCTTTGTAGCCATTGGACAAATGTTGGCACAGAAACATTAAGAATTACCTTCAGAATTAGCCACCAACAACATAAGAAGTCATATTATAGACCTTGTTTGTTTACCAGAAACATTTTTACCTAGCTTAAAAATTCCTTATTTTTATAATACTTGAATTTGAGTAGTTTTTTTTTTTTTTAAATGAGTGCCCCCTTAATTTATAAAGGTTTGTCATCTTTAAGGATATTCACAGAACATTTCTGACCAGGGGTAACATTGTTAGATTGGCATTTTAGCTTCCAAAGGTGACCAAGACACAGGTAGCTCTGCGGCTGTGCAGAGTGCAGCATACTCGGAGCTTCCTGCTCCTTCTTTTACAAATGTGTGATGCTGTTTTGTATTTATAATCTGCAAGTGTTGGAACTCATATACCCAATCTGTCCACTGGCAACTAGGTGACCCTTTGTATAAATTGGCCTCCCAAAATGAGGAGAAATAGAAGTCTCTAAGTTTGCATGATCAAAATAACTCTTTCAGCCGGCATAGTGGCTCACGCCTATAATCCTAGCACTCTGGGAGGGCTTGAGGTCAGGAGTTAGAGACCAGCCTGAGCAACAGTGAGACCCCCGTCTTTACTAAAAATAGAAAAAATTAGCTGGCCAACTAAAAATAGAAACAAAAAATTAGCCAGGTATTGTGGCAAGTGCCTATAGTCCCAGCTACTGGGGAGGCTGAGGCAGGAGAGTTGCTTGATCCCAGGAGTTTGAGGTTGCTGTGAGCTAGGCTGATGCCACAGCACTCTAGCCCAGGCAACAGAGCAAGACTCCTTCTCAAAAATAAATAAACAAACAAACAATCCCTTTCCCTAGAAGTTTTATAAACTCAGAACCAAATTTGCAAAGCCTGAATATCTCTCAAATGTCATCTTTAAAAATGATTTATAAAGTTTAAAAAATAATTTTTATTGCTTTTAAACAATTCTGAAAACAGAGAGAGGCTTAACAGTAGGGGAAGATGACTTACATTACCCAAAGAAAATGACTTAATATTTTGGTATATTTCCTGTAGGTTCTGTTTTACTCCTCTCAATCTTGCTCAGTTTTAATTTTTATTATCATATGCTTTCTCTATATATCATCACAGTAGTCTTCTTTTATTTAGATGTAATCAGGTAGTTTTGCATAGTAGCTCATATAAGGTCCCAGGGATGGAACCAATTGATCCAACTGATGATCTGCAGACTTAACTTCCAACAGAACAGTGTTTTACCTGATTATTTGCTTGCATGTTGGTAATAATAATCAAATGGCAATGACGAATTAAATAAAGAGATTTTTCAGGATGTTGTAGCTAGCCTTTGTTCCTACTTTTGGTGACAATCAGATGTTGCTCATGAATGAATATTCTCTTCCCTAGTAGCAAAGCTCCTGGGAAAATTCCTGCCTTTTTGTTTCCAGCATCTTTCCTCATGGCACTTATGACATTGCTCTGTACAAAATTAAAATGCTCAATAAATGGTTAATAATGGACCGGCTGTCCAGTAAGGTTCCAAATCCTGTAGTGTTTGTTGCTATTCACTATCCTTACTGAAAGGCACAGTGAATTCTATTAATATAAAGCGCCTTAAATAGCCAGTATTATTCATCCAAATTTCACTCTAGGCAGATAATGTCAAATTAGATCAAAAAGTACTTGATGTTGTGTTTAGTAAACAAGGCTTCCACGTTCCTGCCTGGGTTTTGTCTTTGAAAAATCCTCTAAAAGTGTATGCAGAATGGTGAAGAGGCAAAAAGATATAATATGTAAGTCTTGAAGCTGTTTGAAGATATCAGTGGAAAATAACTGTAGGTTTGTAACTAGAAGTTAACCAGAAATTAACTTTTATTCTTTAAGGTCTTGGAGGATCAGGAAATACCCTCAGGACATATTAAAGCTAATGTGTCAGGTGATTTGAGTATTTTGGAGCAGTAAATGCTCAAAAGTAGCTGTGATAAACTGTTTCATTTTTATGTATAGTCTTAAAATAATCTCTACCTCCTAAATAGCATATCACTATGTTAAAAACACTTCACTTTCTTTAAATCTGTTTTTTTCAGATGAGATAATAAAGATTTCTATCCTCTTTGTGAGACTTTTTCAGAACTTAAAAAACCCAATGTCTCTACAGTATTATTCTAACAACACTTGGCTAGGATTTAGAGAGCCATGGGGAACCTGCGGCCTCGGGACCACATGTGGCCTTTTGACTGAATCCAGATTTCACATAAAATCCTTTTAATAAAGGGATTTGTTCTGTGAAGTTTGGATTCAGTTGAGGGGCCGCACTTGGGGATCTGGAGGGCATTATTCAGTACTATAGACTTTACCTGCCATTCTCATGTTAAAATTTATTTAAAATAAATGCATACTGTTTACCTTTTTTTAACCACCATTTTGAAAGCGCATCCTTGGTTTCCAGTGATAAAATAGGCCACCAATTAACACTGGCGTGCTGCTGAAGGTAGTGAGCTCGCTCTCTGGTACGTCATTGTGAGAGTCGAGCTTTAAGGCTAACAGGGAATCCCTTTGTGGTGAGGGAATCCACGTACTGAGTGGGTGATTTTTCTCCTCTGTGTGCATGTGTACCTATATGAATATATAGCCTTTAATGACATCTCTTTCAGATTCATTCCTGAATCACCTCGTTGGTTATACTCCCAGGGTCGACTGAGTGAGGCCGAAGAGGCACTGTACCTCATTGCCAAGAGGAACCACAAGCTCAAGTGCACGTTCTCACTAACACATCCGGCGAACCGGAGCTGTAAGGAGACTGGAAGTTTCCTGGATCTCTTCCGTTACCGGATCCTCTTAGGACACACCCTGATCCTAATGTTCATCTGGTAATTACGTCACAGGGGTGCTTTGTTGATCTTCAACTCAGGTTGCTAAAGGTCTCTTGCTTATCGATTCCTTCTTCACAATTACGGAAAAGTTTACCTCTCTTGTCAGCAAGAGGTGGTTTTCTCAAAAACAGGGCCCCCGTCCCTTAGCACCTGGTGTTGCGCGCGCCTCTGCCGGCGCAGCACCGTCTCTCCAGCAGGTGTTGGCGTCCGATGGGCAGGTTCTCCGGACTTGAGTAAGTAGACATCAGAAACACATCTTTGCTCTTGAGGTATTTAATGTAAATATTTAAGCTCCTTACCCCCTCCAACCTCCCCAAAAGGAAAGAAAGCAAACAAGCATACCAGAAACAGAAGATTTCTAAATAGGACTTTAAAAATACCTACCTTTGGTTTTGGCATCAAGCAGTTTGTTAGCACATTCTAATTGGCAATGCTCTGTGTTGCACTGAGGTGTGCTAAATATTATCCCTCGTAGAGATGGGCCCCCAGGAGTCTGAAGTGATGAACCCAGAGCCCTGTGTGCAAATCACTGATGGAGCTGATGAGCGCTCCTCACAACCTGACTTGCTAGTTGTTTAGCTTATTCCTACCTGCCTCTCAAAATGCTCTCAGCATACATGTAAGTTGCATTCAGGGGTTCAAGATGGTTCCATTTAAAAAATGAAATTGTAGAAAGGGGAGAAATGGATGGGCACATACAATTTGTGGCTTTCACATATTTTTAATATTGTCTATTATGCTTAAAGTGTCCAAAATGTTACTTAGTTCAGTATCAGGCATGATCATCATCTCTCCTGGCTAAAGGACTAGACTGTTATGCTGTAGCTTATATGTGTTTTCCATGAAGGCTGCATGGAACTCTGTATTTTCATGTGGAGATAAAGGAAAGTGATTTTATGGGAACGTGATCTTATATATAAAGCTAAAAAAGAATAGAATGAGAATAAGAAGCTGCAAAGATATTTTCCTATGTTGTGATTCTCTTTTCCTACCCAAGCACTGGCCGCTGCCTTTATGGTCAGGGGCCATGTCACACCAACTTCTTCCTTTCCCCACGGAACCAGCACAGTGCTGGGAATATCACACATGCATAATAAATGTTGAGGCTTGGAGGCATGGAGATTAAGAGAACCTTTGAAAGCCAAACCCAACAACACAGCATAGGAGCTACTAATTTGAGGTTCTGCCTATTCAAAAGCAAATATTTGCAAAATATTAATATATTCAGGTACTTAGGGCTCATAAAACTCTCCATTTATATGTCACATGGACAGCCAGTCAAACCCTATGCCTTGGAGGAAGCACCTACTTGTTGGAGATTATTCACTTTTTATTTTTAAGATTTTTATTTTTTCCATATGTATTAACTTCTGGGTTCTGGCATTCGGTGGATAAAACAAAAAACTAGACTTAGGGCCAGTGAGGCTGTCTCTGTTTATTTCTTGTACAGTCAAATAAACCTCCTCCCCCAGGCTCAGATGGTTAAAACACATGAAAATAGAGACAATGTCATTCCACATATTGCTATTATTTTTGAAGATGCTATAAAATTCTAAGGTCTTTTCTGTGGATCTGTCATTGAAGAAAGCCTTAACTGGAGATTAAAATTATACCTCTGTGTTTAACATCTGTTCTTTTGGTTATTTCCCACAATGGTGCCTTTTTAGATAGTTCTTTGATGCCCTAAATATACTATTAAATATTATGCACATAAAGAAGACTGAAATGATTTTGATAGTTGTAATTATGGATCCCAGTGACCAACTCTGCCATGAAGGCAACTTGCACAGCAGAGGCCCAGCCTTGGGGATGACTAGGCTCACGCTCTCCCATTCCCTCTCACCACCCCTGGTAACTAAATACTTCCATTGTCCTGAACTGGCTTTGTTTATTCTTGCCCTGATTTGATGCATCACAACTTGATTTAATAGGTGTGTATCTGTTTTCATGGCTGGAATTACTTTGCTGGAATTTCCATTTTAAGTGCAGACAACCCATTGGGAAATGGCATTATAGTAAGAGGAGGGTCTCTACTACAGGTGGAAAGGATTTTTTAAATATTTTGGAAAACTGCATGGATTTAAATTTGTTTAGCCTTCTGCTTACATGCAAGGTGCCTAGGGGATAGAGAAAACAGATAACTCAGTGTTACCTTGCATCCTTATACGTCATGTCCTGGCTGCAAGCCTGCTTGTCATCCTTAGTATGTGAGTGACGGCTCCATTCCACTAAGAAGTAATAGGAAGTAGGTGCTGCTTCTGGCTCATTTGCTAGGGAGAGATGAACTGCTGAGCAGTCCAGCTCCAGGGATCCTTTTTCCTTCTCCCCATCCCTCTCTCCTTGCATTACCATAGCCCATTCTGAATAGCCTGGGGTACTTGGCCCACTTCTGTGTTTTGGAAGAGATGGAAATAAAGCTTTCCCATTTCTGCTTGATTTCATCATAGCCACAGCTCATCAGACTGATTCTAAGGAAAACTAAAGGGAAATAAATGAGAACTTCCCCTTAATATATACTGGTCAAACTGAATTGCAAAAGCATAAAAACCGATGAAATTAAAACTCAGGTGTTTTAATGCTTGTATAGAAATTTATGGTTTACCAAACGTATTCATATACTAATAAAGCCCAGTTTCAGGGTTTTGTTTTTGTTTGTTCTGTTCTCATTTGTTTTTAATAATGCAGTTTCCTAGGCACAAAAGATTCTATTACCGCCTTCACTTTGAGGAGGCTCTGATTTGGAGCTTCAGGCTGGCACTTTGGAGGGCTCAAGCTGCTCTGCTTTTAGTTCTCAGACTGCAGGAGATAGGCTCCATGCCTCCCACAAAGCCTGCCACCCAAGGGGCACTCCCTAAGTGTTTGTTTCAGGAACGGTGTGCATAAATACATTAATGACTTGTCTTTTTTCTCTTATTCTGGGTTCTGGGTTCTGTAGTGTGTGCACCTGCTGGATTCAGGATGAGGTCAAGACCTGGGCAGGGAGGGGACTGGATTATCAGGGGTTGGGGTGCCAGTCATATCTGGCCTGCAGGTGACCCTCTGAAGATGCAGTCACTTCTCAGCCCATGTTCTCAGTGCCAGCCTCTGTTGGCTTTCTCCATGGGAGTTCTTCTCTAGAATCATTTTGATAATATCACAACAACTGCCTATGGCAAATGTTCCATAATTGTCAAATTAAATAAAGAATAGGGTCATTGTCTTCTATTAAATGCAAAAGTGCCTGCTGAAAGCACAAACAATGTCTTTCCTCTTTCAGTGGCTGGCCATCCGTTTGCTTTGTGTAACATACAGACATAAATCATTTCCAAGCCACCATTATTTTTTTTTCCCAGTATAGGAATTTAGATTAAGATAGAAAGATTAGTGGGAGAGTCCACCTTATTGTTTGCAGCAGATTGCATTATATTGAACCAATGTTTGAATCTTCTCTGGAAAATTCTTATGTGCTTTTTCTGTTTCTGTCTTTTACTTCCCGGTTCTTCTACCCCCAATTGCAGGTTTGTGTGTAGCTTGGTATATTATGGCCTGACTCTGAGTGCAGGTGATCTAGGTGGAAGTATTTATGCCAACCTGGCCCTGTCTGGCCTCATAGAGATTCCATCTTACCCTCTCTGCATCTACCTGATTAACCACAAATGGTGAGTATGAATAAACAGGATGCACAGCATGGAGAATGTGCCCACGTGCATGTACGCACTCTTGAATACATGAATACCTAAATATTATTGTCTTTCTCTGTATGCAGTATCTGCTGGTTACTCCATGTTGATTAGAGCCAAATATAGTTATTAGAAGAATTCATTTTTTAGTGATTTCTTGAGTTTCATAATTATGAGTTTTATATAGGTTTTATATAGGTTTCAATCCAATAGTGAATACTGAAATCCAAAATGGTATTGAATATTACCATTAGAGGGTTTTTAAATAGTCTGTGTGTAATTTGTTAATCCCAGCAGATGAGATTATTAGCTGTACGTGGATAAAACTCCATAAACCCAATTAATAATATTGAGAAGTTCTTGCAAGAAGGCAAAGAAATGAAGGAACCAGAAAGACTTTTAATTTTTTTAATTTCAAAATATTAAAGGAGTACAAATTTTTTTGTTGAATACCTGGTATAATGCTTAAGTCAGGGCATTTAGTGTGCCCATCACCAGAATAGAGTTCATTGTATCTGATAGGTAAGTTTTTACTCCTTACCCCCCTTCCATCTTCCCTCCTTCTTCATTTCCAATGTCCTTTACATCTCTTTGTGCCCCTGTGTGCCCACTGTTTAGCTCCCAGTTATTAGAGAATATGTGAGGTGTTTGCTTTTCCATTCCTGAGATACTTAGGATAGTGGTCTCCAGTTCCATACAAGTTGCTGCAAACGACATTTCATTCCTTTTAATGGCTGAGTAATACTCCATGGTGTGTGTGGGTGTGTGTGTGTGTACACACACACCACATTTTCTTTATCCACACATGCATTGATGTACACTTAGGTTGATTCCACATCTTTGCAATTATGAATTGTGCTGCAATAAACATTCGAGTGCAGGTATCCTTTTTGTAGTTCAAGATTAGAAAAGCCATATATGACAAACCCACAGCAAACATCATACACAATGGGGAAAAATTGAAAGCATTCCACCTGAGAACTGGAACAAGACAAGGGTGCCCACTGTCACCACTTCTGTTCAACATAATACTGGAAGTCCTAGCCAGAGCAGTCAGGCAAGAGAAAGAAATAAAGGTTATCCAAATTGGGAAAGAAGAAGCCAAACAATCCCTGTTCACTGGTGATATAATCTTATATCTAGAAAACCCCGAAAGACTCCTAGAATTGATAATTAAATTCAGCAAAGTCTCAGGTTACAAAACCAATGTACACAAATCAGTAGCATTTCTACATCCTAATAATAGTCAAGCTAAGAGTCAAATCAAGGACTCAATACCATTTGCATACTTACAAAGAAAACAAAATACCTAAGAATATACTTAAATAAGGAGGTGAAAGATTTCTACAAGGAGAACTACAAAATACTGATGAAAGAAATCATGGATGACACAAACAAATGTAAAAACATCCTATGCTCATAGACTGGTAGAATCAACATCATTAAAATGTCCATACTGCCCAAAGTGATTTACAGATTCAATGCAATCCCCATCAAAATACCAACGTCATATTTCACACATCTAGAAAACATAATTCTACACTTCATTTGGAACCAAAAAACAGCCCAAATCTGGAGGCATCACATTACCTAATTTCAAATTATACTACACGGCTATGGTAACCAAAACAGCATGGTACTGATATAAAAGTATAGACATAGGCCAATGGGACAGAATAGAGAACCCAGAAATAAAAGCATGTACTTAGAAACAAATGATCTTTGACAAAGCAGATAATAACATACACTGGGGAAAGGCAGCCTTATTCAGTAAATGGTGCTGGGAAAATTGGATAGCCACATGCATGCAGACGAATGAAACAGGACCCCTATCTCTCACCATATACAAAAATTAATTCAAAATGGATAAAAGACTTAAATGTAAGGCATGAAACCTTAAAAATTCTAGAAGAAAACATAGGAAAAACTCTTCTGATATCGGCCTAGGCAAAGAATTTATGACTAAGACCCCAAAGGCAAATATAGCAACAACAAAAATAAATAAATGGGATTTAATTAAATTAAAAAGCTCTACACAACAAAGGAAATAATCAACAAAGTAAATAGACAACCTACAGAAATAGAGAAAATATTCGCAAACTATACATTAGACGGTAGACTGATATCCAGAAACTACAAAGAAATCAAACAAATCAGCAAGGAAAAAAAAAACCAAACAACATCATCAAAAAGTGAGCAAAAGACATGAACAGGAGTTTTTCTAAAGGAGATAGACAAATGGCCAAGAAACATGAAAAAATGTTGAACATCACTAATCATCAGAAAATGCAAATTAAAACTACAATGAGATACCACCTTACCTCTGTCAGCATGGCTGTTATTAAAAAGTAAAAAAACACGGTCGAGCACGGTGGCTCACGCCTGTAATCCTAGCACTCTGGGAGGCCGAGGCGAGTGGATTGTTTGAGCTCAGGAGTTCGAGACCAGCCTGAGCAAGAGCGAGACCCCGTCTCTACTAAAAATAGAAAGAAATTATCTGGTCAACTAAAATATATATATAGAAAAAATTAGCCGGGCATGGTGGCGCATGCCTGTAGTCCCAGCTACTGGGGAGGCTGAGGCAGTAGGATTGCTTAAGCCCAGGAGTCTGAGGTTGCTGTGAGCTAGGCTGACGCCACGGCACTCACTCTAGCCTGGGCAACAGAGCGAGACTCTGTCTCAAAAATAAATAAAATAAAAATAAAAAGTAAAAAAACAGTAGATGCTGGCATGAGTGCAGAGAGAAAGGAACACTTATTCACTGTTGGTGGGACTGCAAATTAGTACAGCCTTTATGGAAAACAGTGTGGAGATTCCTCAAAGAAATAAATGTGGACTTATTTGATCCAGCAATCCCACTACTGAGTATCTACCCAAAGGAAAAGAGGGTCATTTTATAAAAAAGACTTTTCTTATCTTCTAAGACCCACTTACCTTGTTGAGGGAGAAAACTATATCCTGCTTTTGCTACTCATTGTCAGTGGGCAGTTTTGAAATACATTTTAAAAGTTATTTTATAGAGCACCCTTTTCCTCAGTTTTTTGAGATTGCTTCTGTTACTTAGCCCCTGACCAGGGCAATTAAAAATTCTGTTTTATGTGAGCTAGGAATCAATTGGATTATATCATTTCTCACTCTCCAGAAACCATTGTTCTGACCAAAAACAGGCTTCCTTTAGCATTGTGCTTAATGCCGTTGTCAGGATGTTTTAGCCCAGAGCATTTTGAAGGGCAGGTTTCGATTCTATTAAATTGAAGACTTTTCTCCCAGGGATTGTTCTCAGTTGCTTTGCTGCCCCTCTGTTGGAGGCTGCAGTTTACTCGCTTCATGGTCTCAGAACTGGGTCTGACATCATGTTCAGAAATCTTTCCCCCACATCCCCAGTTGTGCCAGATGCCCCTCCTTTGTGCTGCTATAGCTTCCTATGCATATCTCTGGGAACCACGTACAAGTGTTACAAGGAAGCTGTCCGTGGGGTATCCTATGTGTCTTTGCATCCCTAGTGCCTGCCTAGCATGGTACAGGTCCCTTAGAAGGCATTCGATACTGACTGTTAAATTAAGCAAAATGACCTGGTAAGGAAGACTTAAGACCTTTCCTACCACCCAGAGTCAAGATTAAAATCTAAAGCAGAAGGAAGGAACGCTGCCTTTGGGAGCAGGCAGACCTGAATTCAGATCTAGTCTTAGCACGTGTTAGTTGTATGACTTTGACAAGTTCCTTCACTAAGCCTCTACTCCTGCTCATTCTCAATCTAGGGATTTTAAAATTCCTCTCCAAAATTGTTATCAAAATTACAAGTAATGAGGTTCCTAGCAGAGTACCTAGTATGTTGCAGTCCCCTAGAAAAGGGAGACTTATTAATGTTAATTACCTGTCTTCCAAGTCTAGGGCTCTTATTTGAAAATTACTTCTCTCAATAAAGTATATAGTACATTTCACTTAATTCTGATGCACTAACAAATTTTTTTCTGTTTGCATTTTTAAAAGACTTTTTTTAAAAAAAGAAATATTTAAAACTATTATCTCCATAAGATTCAGGTAACTAGAAAATAAAGTGAGCTGGAAATCTCCATTCTCCTTGTTTTAGTCTCATTCTCTAGAAGATGGAGAATATCACAGCACATGCCTACGCGTTTATTATTAGGATTAAATAAGATAGTAGATGGAAAACATTTTAAACAGTGTCTGAAACATAGTCAACACTCATGGAAATAGAGCGATTCTATGTTCTTTTTCTGCACACATCACTTAATCCTGCCATCTAACATGTTTTCCTTTGTTTTATGATGGTTATTTATATTTTATGTTCTAGTCAGTTTCCTATCAGTCACATTTGCCACCCACACTTTAAGAAAAGATGAACATATATAATGAAACTGAGGACATTTAAAAAGGAAGGTTGGGAAGAAGCAGCAGGTGAGTTTATAAGATTTGTTAAGGGAAGTATGTAATTTCTCTCTGTTGTTTAGGTTTGGCCGGAAGAGGACATTAGCAGCATTTCTGTGCCTAGGAGGACTGGCTTGTCTTATTGTAATGTTTCTTCCAGAAAAGAAAGGTATGCCTTCTGAATTTCTATAAGGATTTTGAATAGCACTTTTATTACAATGAATCTCAATGTAGTAGGGAGATGACCATATGCCACGCTTGATTTCTGTGATTGCATGTTATTTAGCAATTGTGTGTGGTATAATGGGCCAGATTCTTTCCATTGCTTCAACTCTTCTCTGGGTGAATAATGTGCTTAGAGGGGCACTATTAATTCTTTCAGGCTATTAAGCTACCATCTGGGGTGGTTAGGATGCAGTACTGGTCATGTAAGGGCTGTTTATTTGATGGTAATGAGGACCAGTTAGTTCTGCACAGAAAGAAACTCCAAGGCTGAAAACTGCACTCCTCATTTCAGCTAACTACAAGATTGGAGTTCTCAAAGGTGGCTTTGGTATCCCTCCATATTGCCATCGGTACTCTTAAGGTACCCTAATAATAACAAAAACAACAAGAATGTTATTCAGTGTTGGTGACACTGCGTATTCTCTCAGTCTTATAGAAAGTGTGAATAAAACATCTTTAGGAAACTTTGATATTTTTATATATTTGTAGCAAAGCTAAAAATATATAAAACATAGCATCAGGAAAGTTCCTTTGGCATACTCATCTAACCTGATTACTGCCCCTATGTAGGCATTCTGTAGATACTGCTGGTTTTCAATCTTTGCACTAGCACACCTGAGGCATGCCAGAAATTGCCTTGGGAACTGTGGTGCTGGCAGTGATTTTCAACAGGGAGGAGTGGGACATAACAACTCTCTGCCACTGGGATATAAGGTGTAACAAAAGCCCTGTTTGAGGCACTTTTGGATTTTGATAGGGCTGTAGTATAGAGCTTGTACTCCAGGTGGGAATTATTATGAGATGGTTTGACATAAAGTTTTGCTAACTACTGGAAATGCATGAAAAATTTATTTTCCATCAGAGCATATCATGTATTAAATGCTCCTTTGGTCGATTGCTTCTCCCTGAGGTTCAGTTGTGCCAGTGTCCTGTTAAAGACCCCAAGGCCGTTTGTTCTCCTTGTTTTGTAACCCTCCAGTATACCTACTCTGCTATTGGTTGCCTCCTGAAGTTCTGTCATGGGTCAAGAGTGCAGTTCGTTCACTAGAGATTTTACCCAATATTTAGAACAGCCTTACAATGATTTTCACAGAATTGTGGAAACTAGAGAATTCCGTAAGTTTGCCCATTTCTCATTCTCTAAGCAAATCGATGCCCCTGCTAGTGCCAGGTAGGGGAGAAACTCCTCAGCTTTTGCACTGCCGTGGGCTTGTAGAACCAAGCAACCAGTTCTGTCTGTCTGGGGCAAGACAATGATGGGCTTCAAATCATTCTATAATAGTTTTATGTCCAGCAGATTTTGTTTTCCATAAGCACCTTGGGAATTCAGTTGTGTTCTGCCTACTGCAGTCCAGTGTTCTTTTCATCACCTCATAGAGAAACCCTTTTCATTATTACTGTAAACACACTTACAACCTATCACACCTCTGCAAGCCAGGTCAATTAATGTCTTTTCTCCCTCCCACTTATTTGCACGCACAGGTAACCCACACCCTCAGACTCTGCATGTGGCCCTTTCTTGAAATTATCTCTTCTAAATAACAAAACAAATATCCACAGTGAAAGCAGCTGAATGGTCTCCCCTCTAGGCCAGCAAGCACCACTCTGCTTGGTTCCAGTCTGTTTTAAAAGAGCAGCTTGAACCCTTTGTTAATTGTGCCCCTTGGTGGACGCTGAGTAAGAAACAGCATAGCAGAGAGCCTTCCACACACCATGAATGTACCTCAGGAATACGATACCTCTATTATACTTAGAAAAAGTAGACATCTAGTCTATTTTTAAAGATTTCCAGGGAAATTATTTCTATATTGAATATGTCTGTTTTTAAATTTTAAAAAATTATTTCTGTTTTAACTTACCATTACTGTTAGAGTGACCCTTCCCCACTACAGTTGAGTCCATTTCCTTTCATTTAATTCATCACTAGAGATGGAGAACATATGGTCACCCTTTTTTTTTTTTTGGTATAATCCTTTTTATACTTGCTGAGTCTTCTAGCTATTCCTGAATCTTCTCTTCTTTGACATAAAAAATATTTGTTCTTTAAACCTTTCATATTTACTCTTTAAATAGTTTGATGGCTTTCTTTTAAATCTCAAGTTTTTCAAAGCTTTCAGCTAAAGTATACCTTAAGAAAAAGACCTAGAAGTTTGAAAAATTCTACAGTATATTAGCATCTTATGTTAGTTTGGAGATCACTCATTTTCTCACTGCTTTTTATGCTCATCATTCGCCCTCACTTTTGCTACCAAGCATGCTTTCATTCTCTCCTTTCTGCCAACTCAAGTACCCCTCTACCCACCAACTTTTTTTAGCATGTTTGTTTGTTTGTTTGTTTGTGGTTTGCTGTGTCTAAAGCATTTGTGGATACTGGGATGATATATCTCTAGCAGAGACAGCCAGTAAGCTAGAAAATAGATTGTTTGGCATCCCTCAAAAAAAAGTGTCCCACCCATTACATATTTGCACACTGCTTGGCCTTCTCTGGGATATTCTCCTCTGGGAATAATGTTAGCAGGTGGCCACTAATTTTTTTTCCCAGATTAGTCACCCGACATTTTATCTGAACTCTATTCTAGCTTGGAGGGTCATAATTAAGCCTACAGTACTGGCTACCATCTAGTAATTGTTGACTGTGTGCCTTATTCTTTTCATATGCAGAAGGTATTATATGTTATCCCCATTTTGTAAGGAAATGAAAGCTCAGATTGGTTAAGCAACTTGTCCAAGGTTACACAGTAAGTAAGTAGCACATCCAGGATTCAGATTTCAAGTCTTTCCAACTCTAAAATCAGTGCTCTTTTGGGAATGCTGTTTTCTCCTCTTAAAGTTTTAGAACCAAAGTATTCACTGCAAATAGTGAAGCTGTAGCCTTGGAGGGTTAAGACTGTGTGGTTAGGGCCAGTTCTTAACTCTTCAGTGGGCAGGCCTGATGGGTTTAAGAACCTGGGTTGTCAGAGTAGCACAGGCCTCTTATTGGTGAGGTTCATGGCAGTATGGTCCCGCCAGAGAATCTGACCACTAGGAAGTCCTGGCATGTGACTAGATAAACAAGTTTCACAGTTGAAGGGAGTGTCCTTGGACTCAGCTCTAGTGGAACCTTTACATCTGATTTCTTTTCCCAACCTTGGTCTGCCCATTCCTTATTTATTTGACTTCTCTAGTGTCTGTGATACATAAGATACTTTTCATAAACAAGACCTCATTTGTGGCCTCAAAGAGCTTACAATCTATTGTGGAAAATTAGTGATTCATAAATAACAACAAAAGATCATACCGTATGAGAATTGACAACAAAATGCTATAGGAACTTTAACTTCAGGCCATGATAGTAATGGAGGCCAGCCATCCTCCTGCTTTAAACAACTGTAAAACCAGACAAAATACATATAAGAAATGTTGATCTTCAGACATTGGATGACAGACTGCACGAGATAGATGGTGATCGCTGAGAGAAGGAAAGTAAACAAAGTGAACCTGAAGAGTGTCCCAGCTCAGAGTTTCCAGGCCTCAGCACAGGGAGGGGGAGCCCAACAAATCCTGGCCGCCTTACTGAATTGAGGAAACAGAAATTGAAGTTTGAGGAAGCCAAGATGGCTGGAAGTTGCTAGGCAAATCACTGGCAAGTAGTGAGATACACAGAGGAAGAACTCCAGAGTTCTGCAGAAGGAACCTCAAAGTCTTTGACTGCTCAGTGATCTGCGTGTGCATTTGAAGAAACTCCTGAGGCTGGGGGAGACCACCTGGCGGAAAGGTACAGGTAGAATAATCCTTGGATCCCAGGGCTATGAATGGTTTATGTTCTCTTCAGCCAGTCACAGAGCACTGGGTAGAGACCGCCTGGGTCAAAGTAGCACTAGACTAAAGGCTGTTCTCTATTTGCCCTAAATGTGCTTAAGAACAAAACTCAGAAGGATCAAGTGATTTTGAGTAACTTAACTGCATCACAGAGCAAAGACCAACAAGATTTAAAGGAATACAATAAAATCCAGCACCTATTAGTAACATTCATAGCTTGTGGCCTCCAATCAGAATCACCAGGCGTGCAAAAAAGCAGGAAAATACTCCCCAGAAATAGGAGAAAAATCAATAGAAACAAAATCAGAAATGGCACAGATGGTAGAATTAGGAGATAAGGACATTAAAATAGCTATTATAAATATACTTCATATGTTTAAGAAGGCAGAAGAAAGCATGATCATGATTAGAGAAATCAAAGCCATAAAAAAGATGTAGTTGGAACATCTAGAGATGAAACATGCAATATATGAAAAAAAATACAGTAGATGAGATTAACAACAGACTACTACAAAAGAAAAGATCAGTGAATTTAAAGATGTAACAAAAGAAACCATCCAGAATGAAACAGGAAAAAAAAAGATTAAATAAAAAACTAACAAAACATCAGTGAGTTGTGGGACAATATTAAGCAGCCTAACAAATGTGTAATTGTAGTCTCAGAAGGAAGAGATAAAGAAACAGTACCTGCAGAAATGACGGTCAGATGCTTTCCAAATTTGATGGAAACTATAAACACATAATAAGAAAGTTGTCAGTTCTACAAGAGGATAGACTAGCCCTACATATGTATGCCTCTAATAAATTCAAAGTATATGAAACAAAAATGTATAGAACTGAAAGGAGAAATAGACGAATCCAAAATTATAGCTGGATACTTCAGTACCCCTGTCTCAATGATTGATAGAAAAAGTAGACAAAAAATATAGAGACTTGAACAACCAACATGACCTAATTGATTTGTGGAACATTCTACCCTAAAATAGCAGAATATGCATTCTGTTTGAAGTACACACAGAACATTTGCCAGGAGAGACCATATTCTGGGCCACAGAACAAATTTCAATAAATTTAAAAGGATTTAAAACTTACAAAAATGAGTTATTTGACCAGAATGGAATTAGACTAGAAAACAATAACAGAAATATACCTGGAAAATCCTCAAATATTTTGATATTAAACAACACTCTCCTAAAAATACATGGATCAAAGAAAAAAATCAAAGAGGAAATTAGAAAATATTTTTAATTGAATAATAATTAAAGCATGCCATATCAAAATGGCGTGCAGATAAATCAATTATGAGAAGCTGATAAGTCAGTTCTTAGAGGGAAATTTATATAATTTTTTAAAATATCAGAAAAAAGAATGTTTTTAAATTAATGATCTAAGCTTCCATCTTAAGAAAGTAGAAGGTAAATTATTAATAAAAAAAGAATACCAAATTAAACACAAAGCAACTAGAAGGAAGGAATTAATAAATATAAGAGCAAAAAATCAGTGGAATGAAAATAGAAAAACAGTATAGAAAAATCAATGAAATTAAAAGCTTGTTGTTTAAGACCAATAAAATCATTAAACCTACAACCAAACTAATAAGGGGAAAAGAGAGAAGACACAAATTGTCAATATCAGGAATGAAATAGGGGTATCACTATAGAACCTCTAAGTGTTAGTTAATAAGAGAATATTATGAACATTTTTGTGCCAATAAATTCAACTTAGGCAAAATGGATAAATTCCTTGAAAGATACAAACTGCCAAAGCTTACTCAAAAACAAATAGATAACCTGAATTGCTCTGTATCTATCAAAGATATTGGATTTGTAGTTAACAGCATTCCTACAAAGAGAATTCCAGGCCCAGATGCCTTCACTGGTAAATTTTATGAAATGCTTAGGTAAGAAATAATACCAATTCTACACTCTTTTCCAGAAAATAGGAGAGAACGCTCTCCCAACATGGTCTATGAGGACAGCAATTACCCTGATACCTAAAACAAACAAAGCAAAGATGTTACAAGAAAAGAAAACTATAGACTAATATCCCTCATTAATATAAATGCAAAAATCCTTAACAAAATACCAGCAAATTGAATCCAGCACTGCATAAAAACGTTAGTACATGATGACTAAGCAAGGTTTATCTCACAAATGCAAGGTTAGTTTTATATTCAAAAGCCAATTAGTGTTATTCACCATATTAAAAAATCTAAAAAAAATCATATGATCATTTCAATATAAGTAGAAAAAGCGCTTGTCAGAATTCAACACTCATTCATTATAAAAAACTGTCAGCAGCTAGAAGCAGAAGGAAATTTTCTTAGCCTGATAAATGATATCAAGGGAAAACCTGCAGTTAACATCATATTTACTGGCAAGAGACTGAATACTTATTTCCTAAGATCAGAAAAAAGGCAAGGACGTCCATTCTCAACACTTCTGTAGATCACTGTACTGAAAATATTAGTGACTGCAGTAAAGCAATAAAAAGAAAGTAAAGGGATCCAAATTGGAACAGAAGTTAAACTGTCTTCATCCACTAGACTACATGATCGTCTCCTAAGGAATGTATAACACTATCTTTAGTCACCAGACTACATGAAAATCCTAAGGAATATATATTTTTAAAAAACTATTAGAATTAATAAATGAGCTTAGTAGAGTCATGTGATGTACAATTTTATTTCTACCTAAATTAGCAACAAAGTTGAAATTTAAATAAAGCAATATTTGTAAAAATAAAAAATGTGAAAGATTTAGGGATAGATTTTACAAAATATGTACAAGACCTCTAAAAACCTATAAAACATTGATGAGAGAAATTAAGACTAAATAAATAAATTAGTAATAGTAATAATAATAAATAAATAAAGAGATTACCATGCTCATGGATGGAAGATATTGTTTAAGACTGCGGTCCCCAACCTACTAGTCCATGACCTATTAGGAACTGGGCCACAAAGCTCTGCTGTACTCCCTCCTCCTCCCTACCCCCTCCCATTGGTGGAAAAATTGTCTTCCATGAAACTGGTCCCTGGTGCCAAAAAGGTTGGGCACCACTGGTTTAAGACATCAGTTCTCCCTAAATTGATCTATCTTTATTCAGCACACTATCAATAAAATTTCCAGCAGGCTTCTTTTGTTGAAATTGACAAGTTTTTGTGGAAGTGCAAAGGATCTAGAATATCCAGAATAATTTTTATCACGAAAACAAAGTTGAAGGACTTAACCTACCTGATTTTAAGACTTACTAAAAAGTTGCATTAATCAAGACAGTGTGATATTGACAGTGTGAATGGATATATATATATAGATATATATAGATAATAAAACAGAATTGAATATGAAATAGAGCCACATATATGGCTCAACTGAATTTTTTTGAGGGGTGGTTGAGATTTTATTCACCTTTTTAAAATGTTTTACTCAATCATAGTATACATACAGAAAAGCACACATGATCAGTTGATTTTTGACAAAGATGACATGTTAATTCAATGAGGAAAAGGTAATCTTTTCAACAAATGGTGCTAGAATAATTGGATATCCGTATGCAAAAAAAGTAACTTCAACCTGCGTGTCACATCATATGCAGTAATAAACTTGAAATGGATGTTAGAACTAAATGTAAACACTAAAACTACACAACTTCCAGAAGAGAACATAAGAGAAAATCTTCATGACTTTGGGTTAAGCAAAGATTTCTTAACTAGGACACAAAAAGCACAAAAAGAAAAAAGTATTTGTAACCTAGACTTCATCAAAATTAAAAACTTTTGCTTTTTAAAAGACATTTAAAAAAGATACAAAAAGCAAGGCACAGACTGGGAGAAAATAATGGCAGAACATATATCTGATAAAAGACTTGTTTCCATAATAGAGAAAGGACTCATAATCAATAATAAGAAAAGAATGGGCAAAAGATATGAACAGAAACTCCTCCAAAAAGATACAAAAATAGCAAATAAGCATGGGAAAAGATGTCAACATCATTGGACATTAGGGAAATAGAAATTAAAACCACAATGAGATACCACTACACACCAATTAGAATGGCAAAAATCACGAAGACTGAGCATACCAAATTGGGCTTAAATAATATCTTCTGATCCATGGCCTGGCAATCTCTTTATTTATTATTATTACCATTACCAATTCATTTATTTAGTCTTCTTCAATTTCTTTCATCAATGTTTCATAGTTTTTTATCGGTCTTGTACTTATGTTGTAAAATTTACACCTACATCTTTCATATTTTTTATTTTATTACAAATGGCATTGCTTTATTTCTTTTTCAATTGTTATTACTAATTTATGTAGAAATAAAATTGTACATCACACGACTCTGCTAAGCTTATCTATTAATTCAGTTGATTTTGTTGTATATTCCATTATTTTCTATGGAGACAATCTTGTAGTCTGGTGAATAAAGGCAGTTTTACTTCTGTTCCAATTGGCATCAATAAAGAGTAACTGTCACTTTTATACACTGCTGGTAGAAATACAAAGTCGTGCAGACACTCTGGAAAACACTAGCAGTTTATTGTAAGGTGAAACATATATACTACATGACCCAACTTTACCCAAGAGAAATGGAAACATAGATCTACACAAAGACTTTGATGCAAATGTTCATAGTTGCTTTATCATAATAGCCCCAAACTGGAGGGAACCCAAATGCCCATCAAGTGATGAATGGATAAACAAATTGTGGTATATCAATACAATGGAATAAAATACTCAACAGAAAAAAGAAATGAACTATATCCTACTGATATACACAATGTGGATAAGTTTCAAAAATATTAAGTGAAAAAAAAAACAGACACAAAATCCTATAAAATATATTTATTTCATTCTTGTGAAATCCTAGAGAAGGTGAAACTATAGTGACAAAACTTTGTGCACTCGGGTGGGGCAAAAGCAATGTACGCAACCTAAACATTTCTACTCCTGTAATATGCTGAAATAAAAAAAAATTTCAAAAAAAAAACCTTTGTGGTATTTTTCTTAAAAAAAAAAAAAAAGGAAAGCAAAACAAATTGTGATTCTTTGCCCAACCTATACATCGTATCATAGTAGAAGACCTGTAGCTATCTTAAAGATTTGTAACATACGACAATCAAAAATTTGCTGACAATCACATGGTGAGTGAAGTAGATGACTGAGTTGAATTTTTGTTGTTTTGGGTCACTGAAATGTGAGTATAACAAACATTTTTTTCTGGTGACTCCAAATGAGCTCTGAGAAAAGTAGCTCTGAAAATGATGTCCTTAGTAATTGCATCATTGAAATAAATTTATGGCCTCCGTGAGTTCAGTGCTTTGAAGGATACAGTGTTTTAAGAATTCATTTTATAAAAAAATACAGTTTTCCTTTTCTCTTTTATAACACTCTTTTTTCTAAACAATCACTTTAAATATTGATTGGTGACAGCCAACAATATCTGATTTTCAGATGAAGAACCAAGATCATGAATCCATGGAACTAGTCCGGAGGCTGCAAAGCCCTCCTGAGCATGAACTAGGGTGACCAACAAGCCAGCAACTCCACAGTCAGGAGTCCCAAGAAAAGGATAAGAAATAATTTTCTAATAAGCAAAGCTGTTTGAAATTGACATGGGCTGTCTTGAGGAAAAGGTGAATTCCCCCTGGTTCAAGTGGCAACTGCAGGCCCCTTTGGCAGGAACAGAGGAGAGAAGCTTCAAGCATCAGCCGGGGTGTTGGACTGAGGCAAGCACTCTGTGGGTGTGGGGCTGGAGCCAGGCTCCCCAAATCTGCCGCGGCTGGAGCTGTCTTGAGCCTTACGTGGGAGACTTCATCTGGCTTTGGCCCTTGTGGAGCTTAGATGATAAATTCGCTGTGTCATGCCATTTGAATTCATATTTCAAGATGACAATCCTTTAACCTGTTGTTAAAGATGTTGTCAAATGCCTTCACACAGTTCTGAAAGATACCATTCTGTAGAGGTTGAAAATAGCCCCAAAGATCATTCGCAGTCAAGCAGATGTGTATATTTCTGTTTGTTTCAATGCCACTAGTACCTTTTCCTGACTCCGTTTTCTGGAAAATCATTGATGAATTTAATTTGCCCTCATTTTTGTTTTAAAGGAAGACGTTGTTAGATTTCAAAATTCCAGAAACATATCTTGGGGTAAATGCTGAAAGGCATGATTCTTTTTCCAGAAGCACCTGTGGCTTAAAAATATATATTCAGTGCTTGAAAGAGGTAATGTCTTCTTCCAAATAGCCTGGCAGCAGCCCCAGAAAGTCAAGTTTGCCAGTGCCTGAGCTTTTCTGTTCAGGCCACCATCTTTAATGAAGTTGAAGATTTATTTCAGTCACATAGGGAAGACAAAACTTACTTTCTGGAATGGGCATGTTACATGCCCGCCTCTTTAGAAGTTGAGAGAGTATGAACACAGATTCTCTTCACTGAATTAATTCTTACTATAGTCCTTCTGCTTATTAGTTCAACAAATATTTAGTGAACGCCAGTGTGTACAGTACTACAGGAGGTACTGTGGGGAACACAGACACAAAGACAATGCCAACCCTAGCCTGAGGTAACAAAATAGATTTTGGGCAGGCAAGACGGAAGAGTAAGCAACTACAGCTAAGTATCTGAGGCATGCCGTTGAATAGATTGAAAAATAAGGGGCAGTGGAAGTCACGAGAAGGAGAGGCTATTTCATTTGAGCTATTTAAGGGCAGGGTGGTTTATATGAGCCATGCAATCCTCAGAATGGGACAAGAGTGTTCTCTTTGGCAGAAATGCCAAGGAGAATGAGACGCAATTACATCTGGTGATTGGGACATCGCTGTTGACCTTCAAGAGTAGGAGTTTCAAGAGAGGATGGTATTGGAAGACAGACTGCAGTGAGCTACAGGCAGGAGCATTTGAGGAAATGAAGAGGTGGTCCCTCATTGGCGATGTCTGAAAGCGAAGGGGGAAGTACAACAGAATCAATGAGAATGTTTTTTTTCTTCATAAGAATGGATTGTTATTTTGAAAGAGAGAGCCTAGACATGTCTACAAAAAAAAAACCAATTAAATTGTAGAATCCTGGAGAACATAATGTTAATAAAGGCAAGAACCACAGGATAATTGTTAGCATTTTGATACGGAAATAAGCTGGCATGAAATATATTTTTGCATTTTATGAGAAAGCATTAAATTAAGAAACTCAAATATCATTATTGATTACTAATTTTCAAGTGGGAAGTCGGGGAGGAGGAAGGATTAAAAATAGTTCCATATTTAAGCTCTTAATTCTTTAAAGAACATTAATGTCTTTTATCTTCTATTAAAATAGTAGTAATTTAATGGGATTGTTCCTTTTCTTCTCAATGGCACATCAAGGAATGCACACTGAAAATCAGGGCGTGTTGTGCTGACCACTGTTTTACATCATTGCTTATTTGAGTAAGACTGGGAAGGAGAGTAAAGAAACACCTTGATATGGCCAAGGAGCAGGAGCTCTTGTTCATGCCCAGTAAAGGTGTAAACCCAGAACTAAGTATCACACACTGAGAATCTCTTCATAATCTAGGCACAGATAATCTTGTAACACTAAACTACTGTGAAATTCTACCAGCATTAAGTACTATATATTACCCTGTACTTGGATAGGCTGCCTAACTTGTAGGAAAAGAGCACTGTATCCTTTTGCTTTATTCACCAGCATTTTCAAGAACCATTTCTTTTTTTTTTTTTTTTGAGACAGAGTCTCACTCTGTTGCCCAGGCTAGAGTGAGTGCCGTGGCGTCAGTCTAGCTCACAGCAACCTCAAACTCCTGAGCTCAAGGGATCCTCCTGTCTCAGCCTCCCGAGTAGCTGGGACTACAGGCATGCACCACCATGCCCGGCTAATTTTTTCTATATATATTTTTAGCTGTTCATATAATTTCTTTCTATTTTTTTTTTTTTTAGTAGAGATGGGGTCTCGCTCTTGCTCAGGCTGGTCTCGAACTCCTGAGCTCAAACAATCCGCCCACCTCGGCCTCCCAGAGTGCTAGGATTACAGGCGTGAGCCACCACGCCCGGCCAAGAACCATTTCTTTTACATTTTAAATAAAACTTCAGCTTGAAAAAAAAAAAAAAAAAAACTTACAATTTCCATGAAACTTACTTTACCACAGTATAGAAGTTTTCAGCGTCCTGTCATTCAGGAGTAAGTGCAAGTTTCATTACACTTAATGTCACCATTAAGTGTACGTTTTCATGGGTAGCTCTCAAACATTGAGCACATAATTGCGTGTGTGTTTATGTGTGATTACCAAACCTTCTGAATGCCTATTCCATTTTACTACTTTTTTGCTGTCTGAGATCCACGTAAATGCCTCTCGCTCCTTCGTAATGACATGTGTCGTTTAAAGGAACTGTTTCAACTGCAGGCCTCTCAGGGGTTGCCCTTGTCCTCCTCAGACACAGGTGTGTTTGCCGTGGTGAACAGCCATTCCTTGTCCTTGCTGGGGAAGCTGACGATCAGCGCCGCCTTTAACATTGTTTATATCTACACCTCTGAGCTTTACCCTACGGTCATCAGGTACGTGTAGACGCATTCTTCACATGTTCTGAGTTTTGTTGTCCGTGCTTGTGCTAAGCAAGGTGTGGGACTCATTTCATCGGGAGTCGAAGGAGGGCCGACAGCAGTCCAGCAAGCATTTGTAAACTCAGAGCCTGCCTTTTCAGGCTGCTCTTTGCCTGCTTGGCTGAGGAAGTGTAGCTTTTGTAGCTCCTGTAAATTGTAAGGGAAGTCCTCTATATTGGACATATCTCGTCACCCAAACAGCTCAGATGCTGTTATTATTTTGGTGGGTTTTATTTATTCAGTCACCCATCCTGAGTCTGGTACATAACAGACAAGGGAACAAGGTCCCTGTTCTCACAGAGCCTGCCTTTTAGCACAAAATATATACATTTTTGAAAGATAATTTTTCATATAGTAATAAACAAATATTAAATTTAAATATTACTTGTTAAAGCTGATTTTTAATGAGTAGTTCATGCTTACATTGAAAAGAATGAATTCCAACCCTAAATTTGCCCTCATAAAATAAGTCTGAAAACAAAAAACAAGTCCAAATTTGAAGGATGGGGCTGCAGCTTAAGTTTTGCAGAACTTCCCATGTGGACTGGGCCAGTATGCCCCCAGCCAGTCCTTGTCCAGTCTGTTTGAGGATCATCCCAAGTAGATCCTTTTCCTTCCCTTATCCATGCAAGAAGGCTCATGGATCTTTGCCTGTTAATTTAAATTCCCTTTCCCCAGTAAGAGATCAGATTGTCTGTAGTTGGCTGGTCATTTCCTAATTGATCCTCCTAAGCACTTCTCTGACTACTGCTGTAAAACTAGGATCATGATTTTGTCCAAACTGGGACACTTTTGAGAGCAAATGTGGGTGTTATTAACAAGTTCAGCTGGGATAACAGAGTTATTTACAGTCACCCTACCTAAAACCGTTACCGTTCTCTCTCTCCACCTCCCACCTCTTTGAGCCTACATTCCCCATGAAGGTGATCATTCTTGGTTTTCTGACACTATATGCTTAGTCAATTCCTTTTTATATGTCTGACCCTTTAATAGTTAATAAGTTGACTTTAAATAAATGGGCAGACTTTTCAGACATAAACCCTGGCTCTCTATGGCTATATTCACTGATAGGAAACCCAAGACACAAATATGTATGAGAACATTTGATAAAAAATATTCAAATGCTCATTTCTGCATCATCCTCTATAGCTACACTGCTGCAATATGGTAGTTACTAGCCTCATGTGGCTATTTAAATTTAAATTGTAATTAATTAGAATTAAATAAATTAAAATTTCAGTTCTTCATTCTTACTGGCCACATTGCAAGGACTAGTAGTTGCATATGTCTAGTGGCTTCCATCTTGGACCATGTAATTACAGAATATTTCCAGCATCACAGAAAGTTCTAGTATGCAGCACTGCTAGAGGATCCTGTGCTTTTACTTTATGATATACTATTCTAGGCCCACTACCCTACTCCCAGGGTCTGTCAATGCCCCTTTAGAACTTACCGATTTTTCTTTCTTTCTTTCTTTCTTTTTTTACTTGTGCCTTTCAGGAATGTTGGGCTTGGAACTTGTTCCATGTTCTCCCGAGTTGGTGGGATCATTGCGCCCTTCATCCCTTCACTGGTTGGTTTGTACCTCCTACTTAATGTTTTTCTCGATTCTCTGCTTTGGAAATGTTTGAGCTTTTGAGTAGAAAGAGATAATGAACAGATGTCATTTAAGATCAGGTGACACAGATGTGAACCGTGTACTTTTTAGATACTATTCCATCAGGGCAGATGTGCTCTTACCAAGGATGCATTTTGTCCTTGATGGGTCTGATCTTGGTCTTTGTTGTTCATCTGGATTCACTGGAGCGTCAGCTAATGCCAGCATGCCTTGTTGCTGTCTCCATTAATAAGTTAGCCAATTAGTAAATATTTATTAAGCCTCTGCTGTGTGCTGGGCTCTATGTTAAGCACTTTATGTATATCATTGCATATAATCCTCACAATAACCATAAGGGTTAGGCATTGTTGTTACCCCGTGTGAAAAACGAGAAATGCTACCGAAAGAGGTTAAATACGTTCCCCAAAGGCACACATCACTTGGAAAAGAAATTTAAAGGCAAAATATGCCTAGCAGTGTGTCTGTTAATATGTTTTTGGCAGTTTCTAAGTTTCATGGTCAAAACAAAGGGGGATAATACTAAATCCTTCCAGCCTTAAAATACTCTGAAAAACCCAGGGGGACTCTATGCAAATTTCTCCTTGGTCTGATTTGTGACTTTTCCAGCCAAGACTGTTGAAAGGTGACTAGATCTGGTATGGGGCTTGTGGACCTGTTCTGTAGACAACTGTTCATTCATTGCTTAGAAAACTTAACTCACCACTTTTTAGTAAGAGATGTCTCAGAAGTGCTATTGTAGCCTTTTCATTTTCTGAGTTGCAATACATTTTCTTGTTCTGAGTATCTCTCCACGTCTTGTCCTTAACTTTAGGTCCCAAGACCCTTCTTATGAAGGAGTCATGTTAACTCCATGTTTCATTCTGCAAAATGTAGGTGTTTATAGTTAAAGCGATCCAACTTTGGATGGCTATCCTAGAGCATTAAAATACCCAGCACTGTGTTTCTGTTGATTGCTGCTAAGTTCAGAAGGGGGAAAGTGTGTGTTCCCCTTGCTTCAACAACACACCCATGGTGCTGGACGTGTGTTTGCATGTGCGGGGCTAGAGATGATTCTCCTTCCTCCTCTCCCTACTGCCCCTCGCCCTTTCCCTCCTACTTCTCCATTATCTCTTCACTTTGAAAAATCAGGAAAAATTGAGAGGAAATCCTAATTAGTAGTGGATCCACCCATTGAATTTGGAAACCCAAACCAGAAGATCATAAAGCTTACCACCTCCTGTGCAGGAAATCTAGAATATCGATCAGTTCTGAAAGGCCCCAAAGCAGCATCCTGCAAACAGTGGTCTACTGTGTTATCTTTGAACCTGTTTGTATTGAAATATTTCAGTTTTTCTGATAAAATCTTTTGGATTGTTAAAACAATTACCTGTGTCACCAGCCCGTTACCATGTTAAGTTTATGTCGTTTAGAAACCATGGGTATGTGGTAGGGTTCCCCCCCCCAAGCAAACTTTTGTATCTTTCATCCCTGGACCTCTCAGTTACGGGGTGTTAAGGTATATGGGATGGTTTGGCCAGTTCCTGGGTTGAGAACTTTAAAGTTCATCATCAGCAAATATTTTGGGGTGTCTCTTATGGGAAGAGCATGTGGGGATCTTGGTGTCCTAAGCTGCTCTGCTGGAGTGGAAGCTGAACACCAGACTCCTGTCGGCTCCGGCCACTCAGCCTGTCTGGCTCAGGTCAGCACGGCCTCGTCCCCCCTGGTGCTTCTGACCCACAGACCAGGGCTGGCTTTTATTACTCTCCTCTACATGCTTGAGGAGTCATCCTAAGGTTCCAGGGTAATTATCTATGAGGAAAGGTGGTTTGGGGTGTAGTCTAGCGGGAGGCCTGAACTGGATGGTAAACATGACCCTGGGTCATGAGACTGCTGGTGTCACCTGCTGAGGAAACTAGCCTCAGTTTGTGTGTGTTTTCGTTCCACTCCCTGCCCCCACAGAAATACGTGCAGTGGTCTTTGCCCTTCGTTGTCTTCGGGGCCACCGGCCTGACCTCAGGCCTCCTGAGTTTGTTATTGCCAGAAACCCTTCACAGTCCGTTGCTGGAGACGTTCTCTGACCTTCAGGTGTATTCATATCGCAGGCTGGGGGAGGAAGCCTTATCTCTACAGACCTTGGATCCTCCACAGGTACGCGGTTATTTTTCTTCATCATTATACCACTCGGATGATGACAGTTGTTGAAAAAAAAAGACTGTTCAGCACATAGACCTGAATAAAACGGGAAGACAAAGGTGGAATCTAACAGCAGATGATTTCAGAGAAAGAGACATGATCGATGATTCATTCGCTTTCTTAGAACACTTTAGGGGCCATTTCTTGGAGGAAGAGGTGTCATAAAAATACATTTGCCAGTTGAATAGCTAGACAGTAATTTTCACTTTAGAAGTGTCATGACATCATTCCACTGCCCTTTTCTCCTTTCCTGTTTCAGTGTGCGGACAAGGAAAGCACTTTAGGGAGCGAGAGTGAAGAAGAGGAAGAATTTTACGATGCAGATGAAGAGACTCAGATGATCAAGTGAAGAGCCCCAGATTCCTCCTTGGAAGCAAAGATTGTCTTTTATGCCTCTAGCTAAGGCAGGTTCTTCCACTGAATCTTAAGAGGGTTGTAGAAAGACAGGCTTGGTTTGAACATACATAGATGAATAGCGTGGACTGATTTTTTTCAGGCACCAAGGGAAGTTGGAGAAGAGATTTCATGAGAGACAACATCACTGCATTGAGAGAATAGCTAATTTGTCCAAAATTCAAGTGCAGCTCAGAATCATGACCTCTGGCCGAGTCACTCAAATCCACATTCCAGAGTGGTAGGCTGGTTTGTTTCTAGAGGTTTGATCACTGTTGCTTTTCCTTCATCATTACCTAAAGGCAGAAATGTAAAATTTCTCACCATTTTAGTGAGATAAGATAAATGATCCTTAAGATTTAATCTTTAGCTGGGCGTGGTGGCTCACGCCTGCAGTCCGAGCACTTTGGGATGCTGAGGTGGGAGGATCACTTGAGGCCCAGGGTTCAAGATCAGTCTGGGCAATGTAGCAAGACCTCTTCTCTACAAAAAAATTTAAAAATTAGATGAGTGCGGTTGTGCACGCCTGTGGTCCCAGCTACTTCAGAGGCTGAGGCTAGAGGATCACTTGAGCCCACGAGTTCAAGGCTGTAGCGAGTTATCATCGGGCCACTGCACTCCAGCCTGAGTGACAGAGTGAGACCCTGTCTCAAAAGAAAGAAAAAAAAAAAAGATTTAATCTTTGTACCATGTTTGACATTTGCCCCATCAGTTGCTCCTTATCAGGAACCTTCTGACGTAGATTGACGTCAGCATTTCAACTTTGTGCCCAAGGTCATTTGTGTGTCCCGAGGCCCTCCAGCTTTATCTCAGCTGATTAGCGTCCTCAGCTTGGTTCCCAGCCTATTGGTTGACTTGGGCTCCTTATACCTTTAGTCCAACAGATAATTCATTAATAAAAACCAGATGTACCAAAGCAATTAACGTAGAGGCAGAGGTGTAGCTGTGGCTCCCTGTTAGCTCCCTTTGATACTTAATTGTATGATTTCTTCAGTTCCCCTGTATATCCACCTCCAGAACACTCTCCATCTGAGATTCTAGTACTTCAAGATCGTGCACAGGACATAATAAAGCTTTAAATAGAGAGAAGTTAAAAAGTGATGTGTGGCCAGGCCCAGTGGCTCATGACTGTAACGCTAGCACTTTGGGAGGCTGAGGCTGGAGGATCACTTGAGCCTGGGAGTCGGAGGTTGCAGTGAGTTGTGTTCGTGCCATTGCACTCCAGCCTGGATGTGACAGAGCAAGATCCTGTCTCAAAACAAATCAACAACAACAAAAAAAGTGACATGTTGAACCTGTGGATGTAAAGAAAAAAAGGTGCAGTTTTTAATAAGGGAGAAAAGAAATCTATCTTTCACAATTTTTTTTTGCTTCCAGTGTTGTGCAATAAGGGACTTGGGCAAAATTTAAGAACCTAAACTCTTCTTGTCCTAGATTAGCCTGTACCTGTTTAGTCAGAGTGGAAGGCTCAGTGATTTCATAGGAAATATTGGTTTTTCATTAAGGGCTACCAACTTTAAAATGAATCAAAATCATAACTTAGTTTCCTAAAATCATGTGCTGAAAATATGTTTTGCTGTGAAACTTGAATACCATCTCAAATAGGAGTATAAACCTGGAGGCGACAAGCTTAGGCAACATTGCTTTAGGTCACTTTTCCAACTTGGAAAATGTCTGTGTTTTCAGAATTTCCATTTCTGCTAATTTCTTGGAGAAAAAGAAAAATTGGGTCGGGTGCGGTGGCTCATGCCTATAATCCTAGCACTCTGGGAGGCCGAGGCAGGTAGATCGCTCAAGGTCAGGAGTTCGAGACCAGCCTGAGCAAGAGCCAGACCCTGTCTCTACTAAAAATAGAAAGAAATTATCTGGCCAACTAAAAAATACATACAGAAAAAATTAGCCGGGCATGGTGGCGCATGCCTGTCGTCCCAGCTACTCGGGAGGCTGAGGCAGTAGGATTGCTTAAGCCCAGGAGTTTGAGGTTGCTGTGAGCTAGGCTGATGCTCACTCTAGCCCGGGCAACAAAGCGAGACTCTGTCTCAAAAAAAAAAAAAAAAGAAAGAAAAATTGTCTTAGAGGTAGGGAGAAGATGTCACTATGTCTGCTTCTGGAAATCTTGGAGTCACCACCCCCAGTTGGCTCTAAATACTGTCCTGTTCTCTTCCACATTGACTTCTCAGTTTGTACTACATCAGTCTATACCTTTGTTTTTATTAAAGTATTTTTATGTCCTTTATGCCCTTTATTATGTATTGAGCTCTTCATGAACAGGGCCTATCGCTACTACTGTTTATTTCTCCCTGCCATGCCCAGCACATTGACTTAGACACAGTAAGGACCTAATAAATATTACTGTTTCAGGGAGACTGTGGAATTCCTCCCAGTATCATTTTTGCAAACCTCAGGCAAATCTGACCCAGATCCCCAAATTGTGGAGTCCTGTTTTTCTTTCTCTGGAAAATGGAGACCGAGGATAGGAAAAGAAGAAGAACTTAGACACTTGGGAGTTCTTCTTAAATGGTTGGGCATTTAAAATAAAGCAGTAAACTAATGTACATATAATTTTTGATTGATTGGAGCTTTCTTTGTATTGTAAGAGTGACATACCCCATTATGGAAAATTTGGAAACTAGAAATTTAAAAGTGTATCACCCATGGACCCAACATCTAGAGACAGCCTGTGTTATGGCTTTGTTCCATCTGAAGACCAGTTGGGAGTCCAGCTCTATTGGCACCGGGGCTCCCTCTGCCTCTGGTTAAATAGATGAGGATTCAATTAGTTCTGTCCCTGGGTCTCCTCCTTTCTCAGCTATGGATTGGAAGAAAGGAGGGAGAGATCCTACAGTTTGAGTATGTGTTGCTTAATAAGGCTGGGCTGGCCATCAGCTGCTAATGTCAGATGTGTCACTAAATTTTCTTTCTAGATGGTTCTTTAGCAAACTTTAATAATTACTGTTTTTTATTTATAACGCCTTTATCAAGGCAGATTTTTTCCCTTTGGATAATTGCAGAAGAATGTTGTTTATAGAGAATGTGCACATGTATATATTTGCATTGATTATATTGGAAAACTTTTAATTCATAGGTAATGCATATTTTATTTGTACAGACGATTGTAAAAAGTATCCTGTTTTTTTTTCTATTGTATTCAAAATTAAATTTCTTTTCTCCTAAATACAGTAAGAAAAATGTAAGACACATAAGAAATCCATAGTTTACAGGGTTAATGGTCTGGTTAACAGCTTGTCTAGCACCTTTACACCACACAGATAAGTTGAAAGAAATCATGTTGCAGTCTTCTGATTTTATGAATTAAAACTACCACCTCATTGAAAAGCCAATACTGGTCATTCAGTTACTTTCAAGCAATGCAGATATTCTTTAGTATTTTAAAATGAGCATATAAAATACAAAAAATGAACAAAACAAAAGTTTCTGGGGCATTACTTAAGTGACTGCAATTTAAATGGCTATTTTTATGGCAGTCAAACTGATGAAGATATTTTCAGTAGATGATATTTATTCTTAACAAATACATATTGAAATAATTGTCACTACTATATCAGAATTAAAATACAGCTTTCCATTAGGAATTACTCCTTCATATAAATTCTTGATCATTGGTTCTTAAATTGGCAGCGTATCTATAAAGGATTAGAATTTGTTTTAATAAAATGCAGGTATCTTAGCTTCTTGTGAATTTAATAAAAGATTACAAAGCATAGGTCTTTTCTTTCATGGTCACAGAGTATCTCAAAATATATGGTAGCATCTTTGGCAAATTGGGCAAATACAGAACCTGCTAGAGATTATGGGTAATATGTGGAACAGAGGTTGTAGCAAAGTTAGGAGTCACGGGTACAAAAGATAACTATAAAAATACTTTTGAAAGAGAAAAATGCAAAAATGATGTCTTGTGGAAAATCTATCAAAGTAGTACATCACAGGAGAAAGACCTTATGATTATTACCTCAGTAGATACATGAAGATTATTTGACAAAATTCAATACATTTTCAAAATAAAAGCTATTAGCAGACTAGGAATAAAAGGAATCATCTTTAACAAAATAAAGGCTATCAGATATGGTGAATTGGCACACAGCATCTGTTTACCTTCCTGGTACTTTGGCCTTCAGACATTTTTGATCATAGCCCACAGCAAGAAATGTTTTTTATATATTCATTCTCTGTCCTCTCCCTTAAAAATATATACATAGTTATAAAGTATTTATAAAACATATATAAATAGACATACTATATATGTGTATGTCTATAACTTTCATGAAATAATACCTATTGATAGGCACACCGATAATTTATATTCTGTTCTTTTTCAATTTTTAAAATGCCATTTGTGACCCACTAAATCAATTTAATGACTCACTAATAGGTTGCAACCTATAGTTTGAAATTCACTGTTCTACTCTATCTTCTTGTACTACAGAAGCTTTAAAGCTGAAACATACATTTCCTGAACTCCCTTGAAGCTAGGCTTCTAGGTGCAATTGAGTTCAGTTGATCAGAGACAGATGGAATTTGGAAGGTGGACATGAGTTGGAGGCCACTTCTGATGGGTCTGCTTTTTTCTGCTCAGATTCACAGTGATAGGGCCATTTGGTTTCTTCTCTAAGGCAGTGTTAGCCAGAGATATCATTCAGAGGGAATACGGATTAAAAAGGATTTCTTTTTACATAGAACCTGGAATAATAAGTCTAGTATTCATACGGAAAAGCAAAGATTTAAAAATACTCAAGACAATTATGAAAAAGAAGAGCAAAGAGAAGGGACTTGACTCCCTAAATATGAAAACTTATGAAGCTGTAATATTGGTCAACAGAAGACAAGTAGATCAATAGAACGTAGTAGAGATCCTAGAAAAAGTCAAGCATGTATAACAATATGGCGTTTGTTAAAGATGATGACACATCAGTGGGAAAAGAGTATACTATTCAATTATTGATATAGGAATGATTGGGATTTTATATCAAAGAAAATAAAATTAGGTCTTTTTTTTCTCACCATAAGAAAAATAAATTCCCACTAGGTTGATGAACTAAGTGAAAAAAAAAAAGCAAAACTTTAAAACTATTAAAAAGTGATATAAGAGAATATTCTCATGACTTTGGGGTATAGATAGATTTCTCAGACAAAAATTGAAAATCACAAATTATTTTTAAAAAGGTTAACATATTTGGCTTTGTCTAAATTTAAAACTTCTTTCTGTATGCACACACCACAAAATTAAAAGAAAAGCAATAGATTAGGAAAAAATATTTGCAACTTCTGTAAACGATGAGGATTGATACCCGGAATATGTAAAGAATTGCTGCAAATACCAGAAAGAAATGTAATAGTAAAGTTTACAAAAATATGATTAGGCAATTCACAGATCAGAAGATGTTCAACCTCACTGGAAGATCCAGGGAAGTGGAAATTAAAACATTAAGATATCACTTAAGGTGCATTAGATTGGGGAAAAAGTCAGAATATCAAATATGGAAACTGAAGAAAAAAGAATTTACTGACATCCTGATAGAAGCTTCAGTTTATTCATCACTTGGATTGTCATTAGAAGTGAGGTTGAAAATGGGTATATTGTATGATTCAGAAATTCTATGCATGTATCACGTGACAGTGTTTTTAGAAATTTTTGCTATATCCTATAAAAAAATGTTTTACACTGTGACACACAATATACACATCTATACACACACGCACACATAACTGAAATGGTCTCGTAAAACAATACCGATCCTCAATATCTGCACTGCATTATATTTTCTGTTCTTTTTCACTTTAAAAAAAAAAGAATACTGATGAAGACACTAAAATGATTTCACAATTCATGAGTGGATCAAAGCATGTAGTTGGAAAAAGTGAAACTAGCCTTGGTATTAATATTTGCCTTACTACTTGCCTGGTGCACATGTATGCAAGAGATGTGTACTAAGATGTTCATTGCAGCTTTATTAGTTGAAGCAAAATAATGAAGTTAAATACCTTCAGTAGGGAAATTTATCTATGTAATTTTATATGCATAGGATGGAATAAAAACAGGAGTTCTGTATATTGAAGTGGATCTAATAATGTTGAGCAAAATGTTGGCAAATTTTTGCTGGATCAAAGTCATTTCTTTTTTTTTTTTTTTTTTTTTTTTTTTTTTTTTGAGACAGAGTCTCGCTCTGTTGCCCAGGCTAGAGTGAGTGCCGTGGCGTCAGCCTAGCTCACAGCAACCTCAAACTCCTGGGCTCAAGCAATCCTCCTGTCTCAGCCTCCCGAGTAGCTGGGACTACAGGCATGTGCCACCATGCCCGGCTAATTTTTTCTATATATTTTTAGCTGTCCATATAAATTCTTTCTATTTGTAGTAGAGATGGGGTCTCGCTCTTGCTCAGGCTGGTCTCGAACTCCTGAGCTCAAACGATCCGCCCACCTCGGCCTCCCAGAGTGCTAGGATTACAGGCGTGAGCCACCGCGCCCGGCCCAAAGTCATTTCATGGTTAAATTCTAGAGTGACCTATTGGAGTACTTGCTAATTAGAAATTCAGATGCTTTTTATGCCATACTTTATAGCCAAGACTATTATTCAGTTGCAAAAATACAGAAGTTTCACTCTTATTTCCACCAGATGAAAAGTTATCCCTCTTCCCTATGGAGAAAGTCTACAAATGTGCCCACATGTAGGTCTATATTTTTCTTGAAAGAGAGCTTTGTATCTGTGGAATCATTCAAACAACTTCTCAGCAAAGATTCTAGGGCTCTGTGTTATAAAGCTTAGAAAAAAATATATATTTACTGAAAAATGTCAAGGGCAGATTTAGCCAAATTAGTATTAAAACAACTTCAATCCAGACCCTGATCAATTGATTTTGAACAGAATTAATTCTGATAGAATTACTTTGCTTCAAAATATAACTTCAAGAAATTGAATAAAATGATTGTGTATGAGTGTGAAAGCACACACAACTTGGAGGAGTGTTTAATAAATGAATGATTTACTAATATGTAGGCAGAGCTTCTAGAAGCCATGAAAGAGAAGGCATTTTGCGAAAGGAAGCCCACTGATAGAGTCTGTTAAGGTCGGCCTCCTGAGCAACGGCACAGCATGAGGAGTGGATCCGGAGAAGGAAACAAAAGATAATTACCACTGGGAGACACTTAAAAGTTGGTGAATATCTGTCATGACACACGACTAGGGTTATAGAGGGTTTTAGAATCGTTCAAGGTAATCTGTTCTTGGTGGTGATAATGTAACAGATTCATTTACTTCCTAGAGCCACTTTCTTATAGATGCATTTCACCATATATAGAGGATATTTTCTTCCCTATTTGCTATCGCAGGTGGCATGCATTCATTTAATTGCGTGGCAGGATCAAGTTATATGTATGTGAATGTAAAAGAAGAAGGACTAGAACATGTTTTTCACCATCTGCAACTTGAGTGTGATTTGCCAAGCAACCCCCCTTACCCTCTCCGATTCTTTCAGTGGGTACTGAAGAAATGCCAACAACCTGAGGGCCACGTCAGGGACTACATCTCACAACACTGATGATCCGTTGAGGAAAACAAAGATTGACTATGATCAGCAAATACTTTAAAGCCTCACATTCCCCCAACCCCTCCATTTCCTTGATAATACAAAATAGTGAAACAGTGATCTAAAATGTATTGTTGGCTGGGTGCAGTGGCTCACGCCTGTAATCCTAGCACTCTGGGAGGCCAAGGTGGGAGGATCGCTCAAGGTCAGGAGTTCAAGATCAGCCTGAGCAAGAGCAAGACCCTGTCTCTACTAAAAATAGAAAGAAATGATCTGGACAGCTAAGAATAAGTAGAAAAAAATTAGCCGGGCATGGTGGCGCATGCCTGTCGTCCCAGCTACTCGGGAGGCTGAGGCAGGAGTATCACTGAAGCCCAGGAGTTCAAGGTTACAGTGAGCTAGGCTGATGCCACAGCACTCTAGCCCAGGCAACAGAGCAAGACTCTTGTCTCAAAATAAATAAATAAAATGTATTGTTATATCTATAATATACTTGCTTCTAATGCAGCATAGTTAGATTGGAAAACTTAATTCTGAAGTATATAGGGAAGAAAATTGGCAGAGCGACAGTTTACTTTCAAATGATAGTCTTAAATTATTTATGACAAGTAATTTTTCCATTATATAATAATTCCCTCTATGTGGGTACTATAACCAAGGAAGAGGAGGATGAAGAGTATTTTGCTTTTACAGGAAGAATAGCAGCAAAAAAAACTAGTGGTTAGGAAATGCCAGTCAAACCAACTTTCCATAAAGAATATTCCCAAGGGCCATTTTAGTTTACATAAGTAATAGAATGTTATATTAGTTCCCTATTGCTGCTTTAACAAATTACCACACACTTAGTGGCTTGGGACAAGACAAATTTATTCTATGACAGTTTTGGAGGTCAGACCACAAAATGAATTTTAAGGGGCTAAAATAAAGATGTCAGCAGGGCTGGTTTCTGGATTCTTCTTTTTCAGTAAAAGGTAATAGTCACAGCGTCTGGGGATGATAATGTGGATAGTTTTGTGGGGCTATTATGCGGTCTATCATAAGTGTCTCAAAGTGTGTGTCATTAAAGGATCCTCAGTTGACAGGACCTGGCGAGTCATCACTGTATATTGTAAATTTTATGGAATAATTCAGTCATAACCTGGAGAAACCAGACCCAGACCATGATAACAGCCCCATTTGACTTATCTACCCATTGACTAAGCCTGAAGTCTCCCACTAAGACATATTGTTGCTTAGCGTTTGGAAGAATAAGCTGCTTACAAAAGAATTGAAACCTAATAAATCTTTGTTTTGAGTTTTGTTTGTTGTTGTATCTTAACAGTTTCCAGCAAGCGTCTTACTAAAATCAGTTCTGTTATTATTTATAGACCATTGTTATGTTCTCTTAAATTATTCTATACTTTTCCATCATAAGTCTTATTGTGTTATTTAATAAATGATGATATGTTCCCTAGTAGGCCATAAGCTCTATGAAAACAGGGTACATGTCTTTCTTTTTTCCTACTACATTCCAGCCCATAGCACTGAACTCAGTGTGTTGTGAGCATTCAGATATTTTTGAAGGAATGCAGGAATCTGCATGTGAGCTGTATTGTTACATTGAGCTCGAAGGCAAACAAGGACTGCATTATTCATCTTAGTAACCTTAAGAACTAGCACAGTATCTGGGACACGGTAGACATTTATTTAAATTTTTAAACAAATGGATGCTCAGACACATTGTCAGAAGAATGACAAATCATTGGCTTAACTGGTCTATATACTTACTCAAAAGGGATATTACTCCCTAAAATCAATTTGAGAAAAGATCTATGGATTATTTATCTCTGAGAAAGCAATTTATAGATACTAAAAAGGCCCTCATTCCACCTTAACCTTCTCATTACCTAATCTCACCATTTTGTGTGAAGTTATAGTTAGACTATAACTTTGTGATGGATTCTAATTTATTGAATGATTAGAATATCTTCAAGAGGGAAGTGGTCCCTTTTAACAAGGTTTAAGATATCTACCTTGAAAATGGAACTAAGCAAAGGATTGATAATTAAATAACAATCTTGTCCATATACTTACAGACTATTACCAAGGTACTGTTCAGCCTACTGAGCTATAGAATAAATGACTTTGGTGATGTTTTAAAATTGAGATATCTCCCTGCCCCCATAAAGAGGCAGTCTACCCTCTGAAGGAATTCTCTGGAAGAATTTTTGGCATAGTCGTTGTAGCATTCAGTTCTCTTAAAATAATTCATCTAATGGAAACAACATATAAAAATTCAGAAATGATGTCAGTTTTGTTCCAGGTATTTGAGGATCAACACATGAAGAAAAAAAAATCTTCAGGTGTTTGATCAATGTTTAGATTTTTCTCTTTGCTAGCTTACTCGGAAGGTGGTTCTCATATGTTCACTAAAATGCAGGTCGCCCTTGATTTGCCAGAGGAATGCTTTGTCAGGGAATGAATAAATACCTGAAAACAACAAGCCTAAGGGGAAAGTTTGACAGGCTGGTTGTATTTATTTCTCCATCCTGCTACATCCCAGAAAAAGGCATTTATTAATTGGTAAGTAGGTTCCAAACGACTTCAAGACCAGAAAATGCATTCAGATGCCATTGAGCTGTTGAATTTTGTAGTTACTGGTTTACTGATACTATAGTAGAGATGTATAGCAGACATGCTTTCACAGTAAAAGAATTTATGATCTTCCCAGGCCAGTCCACCAGGAGAGGGAAAGGCTTGATAAGGATTTGGCTGATAAGAAGAATGACAAAGTTGAAGACCTGGGGCAACAGCAGAGAATTTTGGAAAAGAAATTTCATCATAGAGCAAAGTTAGTGTTGTGGTTATACGGAATGTTAGAGTGAGCTAAACAGAGGAATAACATCACTAATAAGTTTCGTTAGCAAAGGTGTCATAAAGTGACACCCAAATGAGAAATAGAGTGACAACCTAGACTTTGTGTATCTTCAATTTCCTTTTAAGCATTTCAAACCACCCCATATAGCTTCAAGTTTATCCTTAGATAGCTGTACACAAAAGATTTCTTCAATTAGTTTTTAGTATTCAAGAGATGTTCATCAGATATTTTGGTGACTGCTGTGTGTCACATCCTATTCTAGATGCTGGATTAAAAGAGATAACAGGTACTATTTTTCCTTGGGCTTATCTTCCCTTGGGCTCTGTTTCATGCTGGTGATGATGATGACAATGATGACTACCATGCATTGAGTGCCATGCTCCATGGCACCATGTTAAGTACATTCTTTGGTTATGTCATGTGATTCTCACAACTCTATTAGTTGGTTTTATAAGCTCTACTCAATTGATGAAAACAATGAAACTAAGAGACATTAAATAACTTCCTCACGATCACAGCTAGTAAGTGGCAGTGTGAGGTCTTGCATGTCAAGGCCCACTTAATGACCCCCTCTGCCCTGCCTCCTGTGAAAAAGTTCATCTAGAGAAGAGGGCCCATTTCTGTTTCAAAGACTTATTAGAAATGGCTCCTACTCCTCCCTGGTTTTCAGGACAAGAAAGGGAAGTTGAGAAGAACAGACTTTGGTGGAATTCTTACGAAGCCAAGGCTCAGACATTTTGATTAGTCTTCTTCTGGAGGCAGACCATTTTAAGGATTCTAATTAGTTAAGGATTCTCCTTGATTTTTAGAAACATCAAGATTTTTTTCTTCAGAATTAAGTCAGTGGAGGAATTAATTCATCAGTCAATAATATAAATTGATTGGGAAGCTTGTCAAGATTCAGATTCCTCATTAATGGGCTGAATCAAATTAAGATCTCACAGGGAAGATGACAAAACTCTTCTCCATCTCCAGGATGCCTTTGGGATCACTCTCATCATTTGCTTTGGGAAAACTATTAACCTGCCATTCCACCAAGTACATTCAAGAAAAGTTCACTGTGGACCTACTGTGTGCCAGGCATTGTAGCAGGCTTGGGGCTGACAAGGATCAGTGAGCTGAGTTTCTCAAGCTGTGAGCCTTTCCATGGGATATGAGGGGCAGGGAGAGGGACGGATTGGAGGAGGGGTTTGAAGTACCTTAAATGGGTGAAAGGCCTCAGTGGAATCAGAGCATCAGGTATCCAAGTTGGGGAAACTAGCTAGTAACAGATGATTGCTTCTCCAGGAAGAATTTCTTGAGAAATGAGACCTCAGACTGAGATTTCTGCTAGAGTTTCACTTCTAAACTATCCCTCACCCTATGTTTTAATTATGCCTCTGGCCAAAACCTGTTATCTGGAGAGGAAGTTTGCTGCTGTCAGTAAAGGGACACATAAACCTATCCTCTTGGCACACAGTAGGCCCTCATCAGATCAGCCGCATTTCAAAGCCCAGAGCAAACAACCAGGCCTTTCCAACTGCCACCATTTTTCTTTCACATTCCTCATTACATTTCTTTATTTGATGCTTAATAATTTTTAGCTTTGAAGTAGTACAAATATTCCCAAAAGACATTTTAAGTACCCTCTGAAGTCTTCATATTCAATATCATGTAAATAATGGTTTTAGAATCAGGGAGACATTCTCATTTTCCTCATCTGTAACATGAAATATTAATAATACCATCTTTATTATAAGCCTTGTGATGATAACTGACATGTATGTAAAATTGCAACTGCCATGTAGTAGGACTTCAATAAATTTTACCACTTGGGAACTGTACAAGATTTTAAAACAAGGGTTTAATGCACACATTTAAAAGTGGTTTTTTTTTTTAAAAGTGAACTCTCATGATTCTATACTTTTTCCAAAAAATGAAATTGATAACTAAATGTTTTGGCTGGGTGCGGTGGCTCACGCCTGTAATCCTAGCACTCTGGGAGGCCGAGGCAGGCGGATCGTTTGAGCTCAGGAGTTTGAAACCAGCCTGAGCAAGAGCGAGACCCTGTCTCTACTAAAAAAATATAGAAAGAAATTAGCTGGACAACTAAAAATATATAAAGAAAAAATTAGCCGAGCATGGTGGCACATGCCTGTAGTCCCGGCTACTCGGGAGGCTGAGGCAGCAGGATTGCTTGAGCCCAGGAGTTTGAGGTTGCTGTGAGCTAGGCTGACACACTCTACCCTGGGCAACAGAGTGAGACTCCGTCTCAAAAAAAAAAAAAAAAGAAAGAAAGAAAAAGATAACAAATGTTTCAAGAAAACATTTTCACTTGATCCATTTCATTTGCCAAATAATCATGTAACTGAGGAAATAGGACTTTTTAAAGATTACTTCCCCTTCTTTATTGTCCTGACAATCTTTCATTCCCCATGCATGGAGGAATGCCTGTAAGCTACATTCTCCTCCCACTTTTCTGAAGAATCCCAGGATTGGGGAGGAGGCTGCAGCCTCTTTGTGGGAGGAGTGGAAGGATGGTATGAAAACTACTTCATCTGTGCCTGGACAGCAGACTGCTCGTTCCTTTTTGGAATCAGGTTGGAGGGGTAAGTGTGGGCGATAGGTAACTGGGGCTGTGTGTGTGTGTGTGTGTGTGTGTGTGTGTGCATGTATGTGTTCAGTCTAAAGCTCTAGAAGGGAACTGAGAAGAGGAAACCAGGAGTGCTGGCTGCACCGTGTTCTGGAGAAGGATCCTGGAGGATTCTTTCTGGCTGCAGGTGTGCTCAGGAAAAGAGTGTGATCTGTCCAGAGTGTCATCTATGTTTAAACTATGGAAACCCACGGGAGCCTTAGGTGAATGAACAGAACGCAAATTCAATTACACATTATACACACCACGCTTAAGTTTGATGAACAGCTCTCATTATTTTAAGGACAAAAAATTATTACCAGGCTCAGTTACATCTAGTTGTTCACATAAGGGTTCTATCCTTTACCCGCTTTTCTTTTCACTTTATATATTCTCCCTGAGCAATCTTGACATCCTCTGCTCTGAATATTGAGTTTTACTGTTTGATATTACTTCTTTTTTCTGATTATAAAAATAATGGTATGTTGATTGTAAAAAAAAAATATTGGATGACACATGAAAGGCTAACAAGGAAAAGAAAAATTAAATGCAATCCTGCCACCCGGAGATAACTACTCCTAACCTTTTCTCCATGTGTGGGTAATGTTTTGGGACCTGCTTTTTTTCCATTCATCAATATGTCACAAACATTTTTTGACATTAATTATTCTTTTTCTGTTTATTTTTAAAGGCTGCCAAGTCTTCCATTATGTGGCTATAATTTATTTAGCCAATGTCTAATTATTATTTAGTTTATATAATTTTCCCCACTATAAATGAGGCATACAGAGAGTTGGGATACTTCCCTTGTTTCCTTCAGATAGATTTTAAATGCAGACTTACTGAGTCAATGGGTATGATTCTTAACGCTTTGATGAAAATCTTCATATCACTTTACACAGTCATTGTTTAACATATGAGGACCAGATTCCCCAGAGGCTCCTAAACATTGTGACTTTTTTTCCGATCTTTGCCAAATTATCAAATTATGGGGGGACAGGGGACGGGAAAGCAGGGGTGAAAGAGAGTGATATCATGTTGTTAGAGTTTAATTTGCATGTTTTTGGTGACTAGAGATTTAATAGTTTTATGTTTATTAACCATTTGCATTTCTTCCTTTTTGGATTGCCTGCTCATTCTATATTGTAAAATTGTGTTTTCTAATTTTGAAGTTGGAAATTTTTATTTAGTTAAAGTTTTCAGTACCTTCAGCATATGTTCCTCATACACAGAAGTTCAAATAACTGCTCAGCTCGTTTTTCTTCTGGTTCCTCTTATGATTTGTTTTTATGTTCAACTTCTTAATTTACTTGGAATTTATTTTGGTGTTTGGCAGGCTACAGCGGTCTGGCTCTACTTTTTTCTGAATGGCTGAGCATTTTCCTTTCCACTACTTGTTCCATCATTCATCTTGTCCCCACCAATTCAAAATGCCACCTTTATTTCAGGTTCAAGGATCCAGAGCTCTTGGATGATCATGACTGTTTAGGCAGAACCGGAATGGGTGGAAGGAAACAGGGCAGTTACTAAGGAGACTTCAACTTTATGGACAGCATTTTGTCTATTATATTTTTTAAAAAAAAAAAAAGATAAACAGCAAAAATGACATGTTTTCATCTGTAAAGTCTGGATGTATGGGCTCAGGAGTGTTTACTGTTTCTCCTGGGGCTCTATAAAAAATTTATGGAAACTGTGTATTCCCTGGAAATTTAAAATCACCAGGCCAGTGTAGTGGCTTACGCCTGTAATCCCAGCACTTTGGGAGACCAAGATGGGAGGCTCTTCTGAGACCAACCTGGGCAATATAGAGAGACCTTGTCTCTACAAAAAGAATTTTTTTTAAAGTTGGCCAAGTGTGATGGCCTGTGCCTACAGTCCCAGCTACTCAGGAGGCTGAGGTGGGAGGACTGGTTGAGCCCAAGAGTTTGAGGTTACAGTGAGCTATGATTGATTGGGCCACTGCATTCCAGCCTGGACAATAGAATGATGCCCTGTCTCTTAAAAAAAAAAAAAAAAAAAAGAATCACCAGTAAACTGAGCCCAGCAGAGAGGCAATACTTTAGTAATTTTATAATTTCTTCCATAGTGGTTCCCATCTAAATATTCTTACTTCTTTTAAGTCAATTTTCCTAATTAATTTTCTTTTGGGAAATCACCCACTTTATTCTGATTTTAAATTGATTAGCATAAGGTTTAGCAAAGTTATCTCTCCATATCTGTTACTATAGCTTTTTGGTTCCAGTTTTGTATATTGCTTTCTTCTTTTTTTGCTTGATTAGATCAGCCAAAATGTCTTTGAATGTCTCTATTGTTGTTTTTAAATTATTTTTTGAAATTGTCAAGTAGTTGGAATTATTTTGCATATAATCATTATTTTTTGTATTGTTTTGTTCTTTAGTCAAAGGATATAGCAAATACAATTTCTTCTTAGAATATTTAAGGTTCTCTTTGCCATGATTTTTCCACATTTTTTTGTGAACACTTGACAAGATTGTCCATGTCTCCATTTTAATAATTTTTGCCTACTTGATCTGTCAAGGACTGAAAGGGATATGTTAAAACCTCCTATGACTGTTGTGTTCTTGCCAGCTTCTTATAGTACTTCTAGTAATTTATGCTTTATGTGGTTATTCTTAATGTTAGTGATGGTACATAAAAATTCTTGCTTGACTAATACATCTTCATAATCTCTATTATGGACAGCAGAAAACTGAAATCATTTTGTTCCATCTGAGAGTCTATAGAGGAGTTTAACCCACTGACCTTTATTGTCATGATTGGGATTTTGGGCTTCTGTCCTCTTATATTTTCAGGCTTGTATGTTTTCTTGCTATATGATATCTTTTCTATCTTTTTCTGTATGGATTGTGGGATTTTTTTATTGTGATAAAATATACATAACATAAAATTTATCACTTTAACCATTTTTAAGTACACAGTTCTGTGGCATTAAATACAATCACACTATTGTACAACCATCACCACCCTCCATCTTCAGAACCTTTTTCATGCTGCCAAACTGAAACTCTGTACTTATTAAACACTGAATCCCCATTCTCCCTCCCCACAGCTCTTGGGAATCACCATTCTGCTTTCTGACACTGAATTTGACTACTCTAAATAGTTCATACAAGTGAAATCATACTATATTTGTCCTTTTGTGACTAGTTTATTTCACTTAGTATATTATCTTCAAGTTTCACTCATAGTATGTGTCAAAATTTCCTTCCTTTTTAAGGCTGCATAATATTCCATTGTATGTATTTATCACATTTTGTTTATTCATTCACCTGTGTCCATAGACACAATTGCTTCCACATTTTGGCTATTGTGAATAATGTTGCTATAAACATGAGTGTACAAATATCTGTTTGAGTACCGGCTTTGATTTCTTTTGGGTGTATGACCAGAAGTGGAATTGCTGAATCATATAGTAATTTCAAATAGTGTTCATTGTACCCATTAGGTAGGTTTTCACCCGTCCACTGCTCCCCCTCTCCACTGCTTGATTTCCACTGAGTTTTAAAACTTCCCTCTGTGTACATATGTGCTCATCAGTTAGTTCTAATCTAATAGCGAGCACAGTGGTGTTTGTTTTTCCATTCTTTAGGTACTTCACTTAGGATAATGGTCTCCAGTTCCATCCAAATTGTTGCAAAAGGCATTAATTCATCCTTCCTTATGGCTGAGTAGTACTCCGTGGTATACCCACATTTTATTAATCCACTCATGAATTGATGGGCCCTGGGATTGATTTCACATCTTTGCAATTGTAAATTGTTCTGCAGTAAACATTCAAGTACAGGTATCTTTTTGATAAAATGACTTCTTTTCCTTTGGGTAAATACTCAGTGGTGAGATTGCTGGATTGAATGGTAGGTCTACTTTTTTTTTTTTTTTTTGAGACAGAGTCTCACTCTTGCCCAGGCTAGAGTGCCATGGCGTCAGCTTGGCTCACAGCAACCTCAAACTCCTGGGCTCAAGCAATCCTCCTGACTCAGCCTCCCTAGTAGCTGAGACTATAGGCATGCACCACCATGCCTGGCTAATTTTTTTCCATATATTTTTAGTTGTCCAGCTAATTTCTTTCTATTTTTAGTAGAGATGGGGTCTTGCTCTTGCTCAGGCTGGTCTCAAACTCCTGACCTCGAGCAATCCTCCCGCCTCGGCCTCCCAGAGTGCTAGGATTACAGGCGTGAGCCACTGCACCCAGCCTAGGTCTACTTTTAATTCTTTGGAGAATCTCCACACTGTTTTCCATAGAGAGTGTACTAATTTGTAGTCCCACCAACAGTGTATAAACGTTCCTTTCTCTCTGCATTCTCACCAGCATCTATTGTTTTTGGACTTTTTGATAAATACCATTCTAAATGGGGTAAGGTGATATCTCATTGTGGTTTTAATTTGCGTTTCCCTGATGATTAGTGACAGTGAGCATTTTTTTCCTGTGTTTATTGGCCATTTGTCTATCTTCTTTTGAAAAGCTTCTGTTTATGTTTTTTGTCCACTTTTTAATGGGGTTGTTCGGTTTTTTCTTGCTTTTTTTCTTTGTAGATTCTGGTTATTAGCCCTTTATCGGATGTATAGTTTGCAAATATTTTCTCCCATTCTGTAGGTTATCTATTTGCTCTGTTGATTATTTCCTTTACTGTGCAGAAGCTTTTTAATTTAATCAAGTCCCATTTATTTTTGTTGACGTTGTAATTGCCACTGGGGTTTTAGTCATAAATTCTTTGCCTAGGCCAATATCTAGAAGAGTTTTTTCTACATTTTCTTCTAGAATTCTTATCATTACATGCCTTACATTTAAGTCTTTTATCCATCTTGAATTAATTTCTGTGAGTGGTGAGAGATATGGATCCTGTTTCATTCTTTGGCATGTGGCTATCCAATTTTCCCAACACCATTTATTGAATAGGGCTTATTTTCCCCAGTGTATATTGTTGTCTGCTTTGTCAAAGATCAGTTGGCTATATATGAATGGTTTTATATCTGGGTTCTCTGTTCTATTCCATTGGTCTATGTCTATTTTTGAGCCAATCCCGTACTGTTTTTGGTTACCATAGCCTTGTAGTATAGTTTGAAGTCTAGTAATGTGATGCTTCTAGATTTGTTCTTTTTGCTTAAGATTCCAAGCACAATTTTTAAAAGAACTGTTTTTTTCCCATTAAATTATCTTGACATCTTGTTGAAAATCAGTTGGCCATAGATACATGAATCCTTCAACTTTGTTCTTCGTTTTCAAGACTGCTTTGGGTAGTCTTTGTCTTTTGTACTTCAGAATCAGATTTTCAATTTTTTCCCCAAAAAAGAGAGCAGGAATTTTTATAGAGATTGTGCTAAATCTGTAGATCAATTTGGGGATTATGGCCATCTTAACAAAAGTAAGTCTTCCATTTCATGAACATGGACTGTATTTCTACTTATGTAGGTCTCAATTTCTGTCAATGATGTTTTATAGTTTTTAAGTGTACAAGTCTTGCACTTCTTTTGTAAATTTATTCCTGTTTTATTCTTTTTGATGATACTACAAATAGAATTTTCTTAATTTTATTTCCAAATTGGTTTTGCTAGTGTACAATAATAAAACTGACTTTACTGATTTTTTGTATATTGATCTTGATCTTGTATCCACTGTCTTTGATGAACTGATTCATTAGCACTAACAGGTTTTTTGTGTGTGTGGATCCCTTATGATTTTCCAGATACAAGATCATGTCATCTCCAAATAGAGATAGTGTTATTGCTTCCTGTGATATAGATGCCTTTTATTTCTCTTTCTTGACTAATTATCCTGGCTAGAACCTACAGAACTATGTTGAATAAAAGTGATGAGAGTGAACATCTTTGTCTTCTTGATCTTAGAGAGAAAGCTTTCAGTCTTTCTTCATCAGGTATGTATGAGCTGTGGGTTTTTCGTAGATGGCCTAACAAACTATCCATAGTTTTTTGATTATTTTTTATCATGAAAAGGTGTTGCATCTTGTCAAATGCTTTTTCTGCATCTAGTGAGATGATCACATGGGTTTACCATTTATTCTACTAATATGGTATATTACGTTGATGGATTTTCATATGTTAAAATAAGCTTACATTCCTGGGATAAATCCCATTTGATCATGGTGTAAGTTCGTATTATATGTTGCAAGATTTGGTTTGATAGTATTTTGAGGATTTCTGAATCCATATCCGTAGGAATATTGGTTTGTAGTATTTTTGCTTGTGATGACTTTGTCTGGTTTTGGTATTAGGTTAATAGAGGTCTCATAAAATAAGTTAGGGAATATTCCCTCTTCTTCTTTTATTTATTTATTTATTTATTTATTTATTTTTTGGAGCTTGTGAATGATTAGTATTTTTTTTTTTAATAATTTAGTAGAATTCACCTGTGAAGCCATCTGATTCTGAGCTTTTCTTTATAGGAAGTTTTTTTTTTTAATTTTTAACCTCTTTAATTGTTGAATGCCTATTCAAATTTTTATCTCTTCTTGAGTCAGTTTTGGCAGTTTGTATCTGTCTAGAAGTTAGTCCAATCTATTTATATTATCTAATTTCTTGGCACACAATTGTTCATAGTATTCCCTAATAATGCTTTGTATTTCTATAAGGTCAGTAGTGATGCCCCCTCTTTCATTGTTGATTTCAGTATTTTGAATGTTCTCCTTTTTTTCTTTGTCATTCTAGCTAAAAGTTTATCAATTTTGTTGATCTTTTTCAAATAATCAACTTTGGGTTTCATTGGTTTTCTTTATTAATTTTCTATTCTCTATTTTATTTATTTTAATACTCATTTTTATTACTTCCTTTTGCTTTTTTAAAATTTAGTTTGATCTTCTTTTTCTAGTTTTTGCAAATGGAAGTTTAAAGTTATTGATTTAATATCTGTCATTGTTTTTAATATCTGTCATTGTTTTTAATATAGTCATTTACCACTATACATTTTCCTCTAAACACTGCTTTACCTGTATCTCGTAAGTGTTGATATGTTGTGTTTTCATTTTCATTCATTTCAAAGTATTTTGTAATTTCTTTTGTGATTTCATTTTTGATTATTTAAGATTGTGTTACTTTTTACATATTTATGAATTTTGCAAATTTCTTTCTGTTACATATTTCTAATTTCATTCTATTAAACGTTGCAAAGCATAATTTGTATAATATCTATCCTTTTAAATATATAAGGTTTGTTATATAGTCAGACATATAGTTTCTCCTAGAGAATGTTCTATGTGCACTTGAGAAGAAAGTATGTAATGCTGTAGTTAGGAAAGTGTTCTATGTATGTTTGTTAGTCTAGGTGGTTTATAATGTTGTTCAAGTCTTCAGTTTCCTTATTGACCTTCTGCCTAATGGTTCTATCCATTATTGAAAGTGGGATATTGGAGTTTTCAACTATTATTATTGAATTTTCTGTTTCTCCCTTTAATTCTGTCACTTTTTGCTTCATGTATATGGGTTCTTTGTTATCATACATGTATATATGTTTATAATTGTTATAACTTCTTGATGAATTGACTTTTATCATGTTAAAATATCCATCTTTGTCTATAGTAACATTTTTTATCTTAAAGTATATTTTACATGATTTAGTATATCCATTTTAGCTCTCTTTTGGTTACTATTTCTTTTTCCATACTATTACTTTCAACCTATTTGTTTGAATCTAAAGTGTGTGTCTCTTGTAAACAGCATGGAGTTGGTTCATGGTTTTAAAAATATGTTCTGTCAATCTCTGCCTCTTAATTGGAGTGCTTAATCCATTTGCATTTAATGTAATTAGTAGGGTAGGATTTACATTTGCCATTTTGCTATTTGGTTTCTGTCTTATTTCTTTTTTTGGTTCCTCTATTCTTCCATTAACTGACTTTTTTAGTGTTAAATAGATATTTCCTATTACACCATTTAAATGTCTTTGTCATTTCCTTTACTGTATATTTTTTACTTATTTTATTGACCTGGGGATTATAGTTAACATCCTAACTCATAACAATCCAATTCAGATTGATATCAACTTAACTTGAATAGTATACAAAAACTTTGCTCCTATATAGAAATGTTTTTTAACTCCACATTTATGCTGGCATTATCATACAAACTACATCTTTATATGCCCATCAATATAGATTTATAATAATTGCTCTATACAGCTGTTGTCTAAGTCAAATAGGAGGAAAAAAATAGAAATAAAATATACATTTATATTCTGTTTTATATTTACTCATATAGTTACCTTTACTGATGCTCTCTTTTTTTAAATGTGGATTTGAGCTACTGTCTAGTCTTCTTTGATGTTAGCTTGATGGACTCCTTTTAGTATTTCTAGGAGAGCTCTAGTGACAAATTTTCTTGGTGTTTGATTACCTGTGAATGTTTTAGTTTCTTCATTTTTGAAAGATAGTATTGCTTAGTATAGAATTTCTAGTTAACAGGTTGCTTTGTTTTTCTTTCAGCATTTTGTATGTGTCATCCCAATGCCTCTTGTCTCCATGGCTTCTGATGAGAAATCATGTTAACCTTATGGAAAATCCCTTGTATGTGATGAGTCTCCTGTCTTGAGGCTTTCAAGATTCTCTATTTGTATTTTAACAGTTTAATTATGATGTGTCTAAGTGTGAATTTCTTTGAACTCCTACTTGGAGTTCATTGAACTTCTTGGATATGTAGATCATGTTTTTCATCAAATTTAGGAATTCTTCAAATATTCTTTTGTCCCCTTTTTTCTCTCTCTTCTCATTCTGGGACTCTCATTGAGAGAGTATGCTTGGTTGTGTCCCACAGGTCTCAGAAGCTCTGTTAATTATTTATCCTTTTTTTCTTTCCATTTATCAGACTGGATAATCTCAATTGACCTGTTATAAAGTTTGCTGATTCTTTCTTCTTCCTGTTCAGATCTGTGTTTATTTTCTTAGTGAATTTTTTATTGTAGTTATTGTACATTTCAACACTAGAATTTCTATTTGGTTCTTCTTCATAAATTTTATTTCTTTATTGATAATGTCTATTTGGTGAGACAGTGTTCTCATATTTTCCCTTTTGTTATTTAGACATAGTTTCCTTTAGTTCTTTGAATACATTTAAGACAGCTGATTTAAAGTTTTGGTCTAATAAATTGAATGTCTCGGCTTCCTCAGGGGCAATTTCTATTGATTTTTTCCCCCCGTGTATGGGTTATCCTTTCTTGTTTCTTTGCATGTCTTATAATTTTTTTGTTGAAAACTGGACATTTAAAATAATATAATGTGGCAACTCTGGAAATCAGATTCCTCTCTCCCTTGTAGTTGTTGCTATTTGTTATGATTGTTGTAATTTGTTTAGTGACTTTTCTGAACTAATTCTGTAAAATATGTGTTCTTTGTTGTGTGTGGCCACTGAAGTCTTTGTTCATTTAGTTTAGTGGTCAGCTCATGACTGGATAGAGATTTTCTTAACCACCAAGAACCAATAAGTTTCCCAGCCTTTGCCAAGGACTGTTATGTTTGGGGACATGCCTTCAACAAACCGCCAGACAATTGAAAATTTTGCCTCAGTCTTCACTTTCCGTTTGTGCAGAATCTCAATCAGCAGAGATGAGAGCTTAGGGCCTTCTTGGGTCTTTTCTGAGCATGTGTACAGCTCTGGGCATGTGTACAACCCTACATATAGGCATAGTCTTCTACATTCCCAAAAATATGTAGGAGCTTTATGAAGCCCCTGTGGACATCTAACTCTTTCTTTGGTTAGTGTATGGTTTTCTCTAACTATTATTCACCTCTCCAGGTAGCCATGAAGTTAAACAATTATCTGTAACTGTTTATATGAATGTCCTCAGGGGAAAGGCTGTTTGCACTGGAGGAAAAATGAGTCAGCTGTTTGCACTGCAGAAGCAATGAAATACAGACAGCAAATGAGATCTCCCAGAGAAACCCCTAGCCAGGTCAAATAATGATAATTCTCTGGGCTTGAGGCTTCAGAGGAACTCCAGCTCTGTTATTTTTCCTCTGGTGACTGCCAAGATGCTAGTTTTCATCATGAGTATGGGCTGTTAATTTTCAAGGCTACTGTGGAACTGGAGAGTGAAATATGGGACGAGTGTAAACATCACAGAGGTCATTCTTACTACTAATATTCAACTGTTTTTCTTGAGTAAATACTTCTCAGATTTTGCAAGTCTTTGGTTAATATCCTGACTTCTGGAAAAGTTGAGTCTGGCAATTTTTTGCCAATTTTCTCATTACTTTTATGGATCAGAGAATTTTTGAAGGTCTTTATCATCTTACTGTATCACTCGCTCCATGCTTTTGAACGTATTTTCTCTTCCTGGAGCACCTTTCCCTTCCTAAACTTCCTCATGAATTCTTTCCACCTTTCAAGACTCAATCTATATGTCTCTTCTTCAGTAGAGTTTTAGTTAATATGGCAACATGATTTTATTTGTACTTATTATCCCTGTTGTACTTATTATCACCCTGTACTGCAATTTTGTGTCTGTGTCTTTCGCAACATTAAAATGGGCCCCTTTTGTTTCATGAGTTTTCAACTCTTCAGGGTGGTAGTTTAAAGAAAAGTGTTATCAGTGTTCTGCAGCTTAACTTAAATGCACACAGCTATCCTGAGAGACTTAAGGCTTTAAAGGAGAGAATGCAAAATATACTTATTAAGAGAATAAAATCAAGTTATTGGTAAACCCCCAAATGGTAGACAAATATGTCACTTATGTAATCTTCTTTCTACCTTACCTAGGATTCTTTCTTGGAGTAGTTGGCTCTTATCCAATTCAGGGTTACAAACTATATAAAGAATAATTACTGTGTCCCCAGCTTGGGGAAAAAAGCTACTATAATTAGCTAGTAATTTCAGCCGCAGCTTGGTATATCTTTAACTGGATCATCTCAATTAACCTGAAATATTTGTAAAAGGTATTTGGTTGAGGAAATTTCTAGAAGTAGTTAATCAAATGGAGTTATGGTGAGCTATACGGTGCACCCAAACGAAGGCACAAAGAGTTGCAGATGTGGTTGACCTGTCTGCCATTTCTTTCAGTTCCTTGCTGATATGGCCTTAGAATGATTAATTTGCAGCCCAGTGCCATTCAACATTCAACATTGCTTTTTATCTTAGATCATTTAGTTCTGTTTAATGACTGAGGCCTAGTTAGACTGAAGTGGGGAGCTGAGGTTGTACATAATCTTGCTCTTAACTGGATATTAAAAAGGAAACTGGAATCTAAGCAGTCTTTGGTACCAAGAGCCCAGCAGTTCTTGAATCCTCCAGTGCTAATGATTGGCTACTCAATGTTGTCATATGGTAAGAATTCACCAAGAAACAAGGTCATTATTTGCAATGAAGCCATACAAGTTGGGGATAAAGGATTACTCTTTACTTCTGGTTGGTAGTGTCCTGGCTGTTTATGATTGATGAGGGTTGTCATGGTGGTAGGGGAGAATGAATTGGGAGCTGACTGTGATAGGTATTGCATTATGGAAAGAAGGAAATGTAATCTATATATCCTTTGTTAATGGCTTTTCTTAGAATAGGGCTGGAAATGTCATGTTGCCCCTTTTGATAATGGAGTGCAATGTGAAGACAGTAAAAGCGTCCTGCAGTCTGCAAATCAGGCTTGTCTCTGTCTTTACTCCATTTTCCCATGACCCCAGGGAGCCTTAGGTACTGCAGCAGAGACTCGGTAGCAAGAAAAATTGTAATGCTTTTATGATAATGTAAAACTGCTATTTCAATTAGTACCAGTGATTCGGCACTGTGTTCTACCAGTTATTTTTATGAAATGTTTAATAATAAAAACTAACTGATGTTTAGGTACCAAACATCATTCATTTCTTCTCTATTCTTTCCAATCATTGTTGTGTCTGAATAGGCTGGACTTGATCACTTTTATTGAAGGGGCTCCTGCCCAAAAGGCTAGATTTTATTTTCTCAACATTGATTGTAGATTATAAACTCCCATAAACTTATCATAAGAAGCCATGTTTTCCTTGGCATTTGGTTGCCTCAATCATGTTTCAAGAACAAATATTGTGGTTTCTGAGTAGTGAAACCAAGAAGTGGGGTCTGAGTGTTCCTTTTGGTGATGGGGCCTCCAACATTGACTCTGAGAGGTTTTATCTTTCTCAGGGGAAGGATGGGGCATTATCCCCAAGGTAGGCTTTGCGGGCTTTCTTAGTTTCCCGAAGTCCTGAGAAAAAGCTCAGAGAAGAGCTTTTACTTCAGTGGATCTCTGATTTGGATATGTGAATCAGGAACTCCATGTTATCATGACGGATCATCAGGTGACTTATCTGGAGAGCCCTTGCTGGGCCTCCTGAAGAAACACAATGAAGGGGGAATCGGGGTGGTGAAGGCAACAGCTTCCTATGATCCTCGGATCAAAACTCTTGGGTAAAGAGGGAAAATAAAGCTGTCCCCGACTTCTAGTGGAGGTGGGAGGAGTAAGAGAAACATGTCCCCAAAAAGCAAGAAGCTTCCCCTTCAGAAAACACCAGCTGAAAGGTTGCTGTCCTTGCTTGGGGAAGTTGGTTGGCTGGTGGCAGGGAGTGGGACAGAGAGCAGTGCCACTAAGATGTCTTTGTCTAGCTCTGGGAAACCCAAGTGAGTTCTTCAACAGAGGTGTGTTAGTCTGCTTGGGTTGCCACAACAAAAACCATAGACCGGATGGCTTAGACAACAGAAGTTTACTTTGTGATGGTTCTACAGGTAGAAATCCATGAGCAAGGTATGAGGGTTGGTTTCTCCTGAGACCTCCCTTCTTGGCTTGCAGATGGCAGCCTCTCGCTGTGTGGTCTTTCCTCTGTGCACACGTGTGTCTGTTGTCTCTTCCTCTTCTTACAGGGACACTAGTCCTATTGGATTAAGGGACTCCTCTTATGACCTCATTTAACCTTAATTACCTCTTTAAAGGCTCTGTCACCAAATATAGTCCCATTCTGAAGTGCTGCAGGTTAGAACTTCAACACATGAATTTGGGGGACATAAGTCAGTCCATAGTAAGATGGGACGGTAAACTTCATGATTGGGGGAAGGAGAGGGTGAGCACTCGAAAAAGGAGCCGTCATTTACTTGGGAACTAATGACCATCTAAGTATAGTCACAAGGGCTAAAGCGTAGTCGAAAAAACTGAAACCTGGGTGTGGGGGGTGCTAGGACCTTTATCCCAGTTTAGCTTTCTCCAGGTGTAGCAGGAGAAGGTGATAGCAGTGGTGGGACATGGTGTAAGGGGAAAAGCTAATGGAAACTAGAGAAACCAAGGGTTATCAACATGTCTCGTGAGCCAGGGATCTGAAGCACTCAAGAGACCACTGAGCGGTATAAGACACAGTCCCAGGTATCAGAGAGCATATGTCTCATTGAAGCACAAGGTAAGAACATGTGAAAAGTTATTAAACACAGAGAAATGATCCAAGTAATTACCAAGGTTTTGTTAAGACCTCTTTGTCCTCAGCACTGGGCCAGGCACTGGGAGTTCACTGGTGAGTCACACAGACCCAGTCCCTGACCTCTGTGGCCACCACTCGAGAGGTGGGGACGGGACTTATAGCCACGCAGATCATTTCAGACTGTGACAAGTGCTCTGAAAGCAGAAGACAGTGTGATAGGATTGGCTGTGATGGAGAGGACAAGTTCTGCTCCAACCCAAAGGAAATCTGAGGGATGACGTGTCGGCTGAGGCCTCAGGCTAAGGAAGAGTTATCCAGGCAAAAGATGAGGGGAACCCTGCTCTGGCAGAGACCATCGCATGTGCTAAAATACAGCCTTATGTGAAAAATTAGCGTCCAAAAATAGGTAATGAGAAAGTTTTTCTGATTTTATAAGTGATGTGTACTTATAGAACATGGTTTTGTTACATAGGAAAGTATAAAAAAATGACCTAAAATTTCCTTTTCTTGAGATAACTACCATGAGAATATATGCCGTTATATTTTAAATTTCAACAGATATTGCCAGATTATTTTTCAAAAAGGTAACAATGATTCACATTTATACCAGCAATGTTTCGGGGGTACCATTTCCCCTACATTCTTGCCAATAGCAGGATTTTCCACTCTTTTTAATATTTGCCCGTCAGATAGGCCAGAAGTGATATTACTTCTTTAATTTTTTACTCTAATTTGTTTTTCCCACATTACAAGGGAAAACATGGTGAATATTTTTCCTACTTTATTGGTTATTTTGAGGGGTGTGTGTGTGTGTGTGTGTATGCATGCCCGTATGTGTGTATGAGAGAGAAAAATTCTCCTTTTTTATTATGTTTTGCCTATATTTTTTATTGTGATATTCATTTTTTCCTTTCCATTATAAGAGTTCTTTTTGATAGATAGTGATCCTTTATTTACCTTGCAAATATTTTATCCCAAACTATTATTTATCTTTTTATTTTTTATGGTATCGTCTGTTCACATAATCAGGTTTTTTTTTTTTTTTTTTTTTTTTTTTTGAGACAGAGTCTCACTCTGTTGCCCAGGCTAGAGTGAGTGCCGTGGCGTCAGCCTAGCTCACAGCAACCTCAAACTCCTGAGCTCAAGCGATCTTCCTGTCTCAGCCTCCCGAGTAGCTGAGACTACAGGCATGCACCACCATGCCCGGCTAATTTTTTTTATATATATTTTTAGCTGTCCATATAATTTCTTTCTATTTTTAGTAGAGATGGGGTCTCGCTCTTGCTCAGGCTGGTCTCGAACTCCTGAGCTCAAACGATCCGCCCACCTCGGCCTCCCAGAGTGCTAGGATTACAGGCGTGAGCCACCGCGCCCGGCCTCACATAATCAGTTTTAATGTTTATATTGTCAGATATACCTATCTTTCCTTACGTAGCTTCTGGATTTCTTGATTGAAAAGTTCTTCCCCATCCCTAGATTATATATATATTCTCTGACAATTTATTTCAAGATGAAAAATGTTTAAATTTAGTTTACATTAAAAATATGGTTGAGGCAGAGATTTTAACTGAAATTTCTTCAAGATGGAGAGCCAGTTTTTATAGCACCATTTATTAAATAAACCATCCATTCTAGCTTGGTGCTTTTGGAGAAATAAAAAAACAGTCATTGGGGCTAAAACTTCATGGGTAGAAGGAAGATAGTAGTGGGAGATAACAGTTAAAAAGCAGGCAGGAATCAAGTCGTGCAGGGCCATAGAGGCATAAAAGAGGACTTTGGAAAGATGCGATTCCATTTAAGAGGTTTTCAGCAGGAGAGTGACATGATCCAATGTAAATTTTAAGGTTGCTCTGATCCAGTATAGAAATGGCAAGTGAGGCAGTAGAGGGAGAAGTTAGAAGGCATTGCAATATTTCAGAAAAGATATGAAACCTATGTCGAGAAGCAATGGCAGTGGTGGTCAAGAGGACGGATAGATGGACCCAAGAGCTAGTTTAGAGGCAGACAGAATTGAATGGAAGATGGAACATGGGAGGTGAGGGATGAGAAGGAGTCAAAGATGACTTTAATGGGGATGATGGTGGTTCCTTTTCCCGATCTTCATAAAACTGGAGGAAAACCAGATTTAGGGGAAAGATCAAGAGTTTGGTAGGAAAGAGATGAAAAGAATCATAAAAGAACATTGCATAAAAGTCTATGGCAATAAAGTTGAAAACATAGAGGAGAGGGATGATTTTTGAGTCAAATATAAACTGCCAACATGGACCCTAGAAGAGATAGAAAATTTAAACATATCAACAGCCTTAAAGATGTCCAAAAATAGTTAAGAGATTTTTAATTTTAAAAGAACCAGGCCCAAGTGCTTTAGCAGTTGAGTTGTACCTAATCTGTAAAGAAAAGATAATTCTTACATTATTTAAGCTATTCTAGATGGTTGAAATATATAGATGAATAGCAGCATTGTCTGTTTCCAGGCAGAAAACTCGAAGAGAATGCCCATCAGAAGTGGAGTAAGTTGTGGCACACTCGTACTGCAGACTATTATAGAGCTATTTAGAGAATGAACTCACCCTATAGCTATAAACACAGCGGGGTGGGAATTTCCACACTATATTTTTAGGGTGTGAGATGCAAAGAAAGTATACATAGTATTATCCCATTTCTGTAAAATAAAACAACACAAACAAAACCTAAATTGTATGTGGAGGTGCAGAGTTTTAAACTTTTCTTTCTATGTCTCAGTGTTTTATGTGTTACTATGAGAATATATTACTTTTATGATAAAAATAAAAAATTAATCAGTTAGATTTTAGATATGTTAATTTTGAGAAATCTTCGAGATATCTAAATGGAAATGCCAAATGGTCAAGATGCTACAGGTGTGATGTTTGGAAGAGAGGTGTGGGCTGGGGGTGGTCATAGCAGCCGAGGCACCTGGTCATGGGAGTGGGTGGGACCGCTAGGTGGGGTATGCAGGCAAGGGAAAATGAAACTCAGGACCACGCCGGGAGGAAGCCAGCAAAGAGATGTTCAGTGGAGGAGGAAGGGCAATAAAAGAGACAGAGATGGGGCAACCAGTGCTTCTGGGACTGTAGACGTTGAGTAGTTCAGAGTTAAGATGAACCTCACCTTGCTATAAGTGGTCTTCGGGTATCTCAGATGCCTATGAGAAAGTTAAGATCTCCCCCCCCCCCCCAACACACACACTATTTCCTTTCCACTACCAAAGAAAATCAGCACCCTTCACAGCTTCTTTCTATGACAGCGTGAGGACAGTTATTTATAAGTACCGTTGGCTCTCAGGCTTAAACACCATTAGCTGGCAGTGGAAGAAACTAGGGACAATCTGTGGAGAAGCCAATGCCTTAGGGACAAGACTTTGGGAATAGAATTTTCTAGCAGAGGCATCACTGACTAACTGAACTGAGGTTTGTTAGAGAGACCCATGCTTGCAGTAGACAGTACCCAGGATCCTTTATGGCAGTCATTCCAGTTAAAGGGCAGGAGATTGTGTCTCTTAGACCTTTTCCCTCCTTTCCAATCCCACCGTCATACCCTAGTTCAGTGCATAATCTGATCACCTCTGAACCAGCCCCCTATCTGTGCTTCCCCAGGGCCTCCACCTAACGTTACGCAGGTTGTGTACTACACAGGATGCCTGAGTGAGGGGTGAGTGTGGCTGAAACCTAGCCTGTGCTGCCCACCAAGCCATGGACACTTGTGCAGGTTACTTCCTCCTGGAGGGTGTTCCTCACACATGTGTGGTTGGCTTTCCAAGCCTTGGCCTTGCAGGGCTAGGTTTACCCAGAGGGACTGCCTTTTTCTATTTGCACAGTGAGGTTGATGTGGCTAGTAGCAGCCCTGAGTCCCATGACAACAGTGAACCAGACACAACCTCTGCCCTCAAGGTTAACAGGTTGTAGAATGGATAATTCCATAGACAAATAGCTGCAAAGTGAACACTTTAAAGAACAATTACTAACATATCAGTCTATTGTCCAAAATCCATTAAAGGCTCTCTATTGCCTACATTAGCCTTGTATTCAGAGCTTTATGTAATCTCCCCAGGCTAATCTGGCATCCTCCAGGTGAACTGCTTTGACCACTGTCCCTGAGCATGGCTCTACGCCTGTGCCCAGCTGTCCTCTCTGGCTCAGGACACCCCCTCCCACCCACCTCTCTTAGCACGGATCTCCTCAGCGTGCACTCAGCCTTCCTCCCGTGCTTCCTTGAAGCAAGTAAAGTCTGAGCCAGTTGGCGCTTGACCCATCAATGCAAGGCTGAGGATACCCACTCTTATGCTTTGGCCTGGACTCTCTAATTTTACCTAAAGGAGGAACCTACAGAATCAATAGGATCCTTGCATTTTTGGCACCCAGCACAGGACTTGTACCAAGCAGGAGTGTAATGAGTTTGGTTGTACTCTGAAAATTTACATTGGAAATTTAAAATTTTCCAAGGTACTTTCAAGTATCTAACTTTGTGTTGGATGCCTGCCCTTGAAATTGCGTAGCTACCGTGGAAAGATAGATGTGTACTGCAGAATGATCTATGAGTGTTCTATTACTGCCTCTGACCTACATATATTTTTATTTCTTTTTTTATTTATATCTTTCCTTCCTCAGCATGATACATCTTAATAAAGAAAACCAACACAGAAATACATACTTTACAATCATGCTTATAATATTTTTCTACTTTCAAGCATTTATGCATAGAGATTGGGTCTGTTTTCTAATTATGCAGATTAATGTTGGCAAAACTGAAAAGCAAATAAAAAAGAAGCATCCCAGCCTGAGCAAGAGTGAGACCCTGTCTCTACTAAAAATAGAAAGAAATTATATGGACAACTAAAATATATATATACAAAAAAATTAGCCGGGCATGGTGGCGCATGCCTGTAGTCCCAGCTACTCGGGAGGCTGAGGCAGTAGGATCGCTTGAGCCCAGGAGTTTGAGGTTGCTGTGAGCTAGGCTGACGCCACGGCACTCACTCTAGCCCGGGCAACAGAGTGAGATTCTGTCTCAAAAAAAAAAAAAAAAAAAAAAAAAAAAAAAGAAGCATCAAGAAATGAGTTCAGGCCGGGCGCGGTGGCTCACGCCTGTAATCCTAGCACTCTGGGAGGCCGAGGCGGGTGGATCGCTCAAGGTCAGGAGTTCGAGACCAGCCTGAGCAAGAGCGAGACCCCGTCTCTACCAAAAATAGAAAGAAATTATATGGACAACTAAAAATATATATTTATATATAGAAAAATTAGCCGGGCATGGTGGCACATGCCTGTAGTCCCAGCTACTCGGGAGGCTGAGGCAGGAGGATCGCTTGAGCCCAGGAGTTTGAGGTTGCTGTGAGCTAGGCTGACGCCACGGCACTCACTCTAGCCTGGGCAACAAAGTGAGACTCTGTCTCAAAAAAAAAAAAAAAAAAAAAAAAAAAAGAAATGAGTTCATTTTTATTTAATTTTGAATAGCATTTGTAGCATTTAGGCCTTTTCTGATTATAAATAGCATATGCTCATTGTAGAAAATGTATAAAAACAAATTCACATAGAGAAAAAAAAGCCCATAATTATTTCAACATCCAAAAATAACGACTGTTGTGTTGACTTCTTTGTGCACTCTCTCTCTCTCTCTCACCCTCCCTCCCTCTTCCTTTCTCCTACATACTTTAAAAAATTTCCAGAATATCTGTTTATTAAAATGTATCATGCAGAAAGGGCATTGGCCAAGGCAGTAACAGAGCATGTACCTATCCACAACGCCCCTCCTCATTTCTCACTCATAACATTAGACTTAATTATTTAAATTTGGCTTTTTAGCTATCTAGTTTTAAAGATTAAAATCATCATTAGCATTTTAATAATTAGCAATAGTTGAGATCTAAGGGGAGTTCAAAACAGACACTACTTGATTACTTCACATGATATCTATATTTTCCAATAAAATAACACAGAAAATATTATCTGTGAGGAAACTGGTAACTTGATTGTATTTGCATTGTAATCAATGTTCTTGGGTATCTTTATTTAAAAATTATCTGATGATGAAACTTACTTTTTTCTTTGGGTGCACAGTTCTATGAATTTTAACACACGTATAGATTTGTGAAAACAACACCACGATCAGACTGCGTAACAGTTCCACCATCCCAAAAAGCTCCTTCATGTCATCTCTTTATAGTCACACCCTCACCCCACTGTCACCTGGCAACACTGATGTGTTCTCCATCACTGTAGCTCAGTTTTTTTGAAAATATGGAAAAATGAAACCATATAGTATGTAACCTTTTGAAACTGGGTTCTCTCACTCAGCATAATGTCTTTAAAATTCATCCAAGTTGTGTGTATTAATAATTTGTTCCTTTTTATTGTTGAAGAGTGTTTCATGGTCTGGATGTGCCACAGTTTGTTTATCCATTTGTTTTTTGAAGAATATTAGGGTGGTGCTCTGCTGTGACTGTCACAAATAAAACTATGAATGATCATGTACAAATTTTCTGTAAGCCAGATTTCATGTTCCTGGGGTATATACTTAGGAGTGGGATTGCGGAGGGTCATATGATAGGTATATATTTAATTTTATAAGAAATTCCGGCCGGGCGCGGTGGCTCATGCCTGTAATCCTAGCACTCTGGGAGGCCGAGGCGGGTGGATTGCTCAAGGTCAGGAGTTCGAGACCAGCCTGAGCGAGACCCCGTCTCTACTAAAAATAGAAAGACATTATATGGACACCTAAAAAAATCTATATAGAAAAAATTAGCCGGGCATAGTGGCGCATGCCTGTAGTCCCAGCTACTCGGGAGGCTGAGGCAGTAGGATCGCTTGAGCCCAGGAGTTTGAGATTGCTGTGAGCTAAGCTGACGCCACGGCACTCACTCTAGCCTGGGCAACAAAGTGAGACTCTGTCTCAACAAAAAAAAAAAAAAAAAAAAAAAAAAAGAAATTCCCAAATCATTTTCCAGAGTGGTTACACCATTTTGCATTTTCATCAGAAATGTGTGTAAGAGTTGTTCTGTACCCTTGGAAGCACTTGGTATTGTCAGTGTTTTTAATTTTAGCCATTCAAATAAGCATGTAAATAATAGTATATTATTGTGTTTTTAGTTTGTTTTTTCCTAATGGCTAATGATGTTGACTGTCTTTTCAGGTGCTTATTTGTCATCTTCCTGTTCTCTGTGGTGAAGTATCTGTTCAAATCGTTTACCCATTTTTAATTTTTTTTTATTATTGAGTTTGGGTGTTCTTTATAGTCTCCTAGTCTGCATCTTGTCTCTTTATTCTCATGACAGTGTCTTTGGAAGAGCAAGAGTTTTTTGATGAAGTCCAATTTACCAATTGTTTTTTAATGGATCGCCCATTTGGTGTCACTTCTAAGAGCTCTTTGTCTAGCCCCAGGTCACTAAGATTTACCCCATATTTTCCTCTAACACCTTTCATAGTTTTATGTTTTTCGTTTAGATCTATGATTCATTTTGAGTTAATCTCTATTGACTTTACATAATTCTTTATAAAAGATGTGAACTTTATATTAAGGTTTATTTCTTTTTCTATGGATGACCATGGAGACCAATTGTTCCAAAACCATCAGTTGAGAAGAATATCCTTTCTCCACTGAGTTGTGTTTACATGTTGTCACAGATCGAATGGCTATATTTGTGTGAGTCTATTACTGGACTTTCTATTGTGTTCCATTGATCTCTGGGTCTACATCTCCAATCTGGGGCTTTTTAAACTACAAAGCAGACATATTTGTCATATGTCATGAGCAACAGAGGGCAGAGGGGAAAGAAATCTCTGTGTGTCCAAGAACTTGAAACAATTAACTCCTCCCCACCACCTCCTAACTCAGGCAACACAGAAACCGAGGTGAACAGCTCAGTAAAGTTACCAGTTGGCTTCATGATATAACAAATCAATAAAAACAAAATATCTGCTTCCTTAGACGCCTCCTCACTCTCAGTGTTTTTCTGGTGGTATCAAGTGAAAAATATACCGGCTTTGCAGGGCTCAGGGCAGGCGGTAAGGAGTTGCACCTTGACTTAAGGAGAAGTTTCAGATAAAAATACAACTCCTTTTTTTTTTTTTCTTTTTTACCAGGAAGGGAAATAGGAAAATGGAAACACCTTTTACTATTTGATTTGAAAATAAAATGTCATCCAAGCCATAGCAGGAGTTTTGTTATATTGACAACTGGTCTCTGTTAAAAATAAGTTTCTGGGTTGCCTTCCGGCATGCATCATTTGAACGAGGAAGATCCAGAATGACACGCTAGTGCACAAAAGCACAGATGGATGGACACATGGAAACAGACAGAGAGAGTCTCCCTTCCCTCAGCCCAAACTGGGATCGTTCATTATGTACTATTTTGTAACTAGAACAGGTCATCCTTCCTGCATAGAAGGCTGGAGCTGACGGCACTAGTCATTTCTCATTCTTTCTTGTTGATCCAAGGCTATCCAAATGGTAGAGCTGTTGGTGTTTAGAAAACTATTGTTTTCTTCCTTCAGGCTGATGTTGGGGGACTAGTACTCCTTTCTCGATGAATTGGGATAATAACTGCAGCTACGAAATAATGTACTTTTAATTGAAATGGCCAGATGGAGCCATGACTTCTACAAAGACATGTGAGTTTTTGGCTTCCAAGATCCACATGGCATGTTCTAATTATTGGGCAGTTTTTTCAGCATTCTTCATAGCTTTGGGCTGCGAATAGTGACTTCCTTCAGGTACAAAGACATTTTATCCTGTTGCATTGCTCTTTCTGAATTGAAGTTGGCTTTTCCAGGAACATTTCCCTATTCTTTCTCTACTTTTGTTAATTGTGTTCCCAAATGAACTAATGAGAGCTTATTCACTATTTACCTTTACTTTTATCACTTTGTCTTATGCCTGCAGATGGGAGATAGAATGGGATTAGATTGTGAAATAAGAAAGGAGGCTACCCTCATTTATTCACTCCTTTGTTCATTCATGTATTAAGCACCTGCTATGAGTCAAATACTGTTTCCAACAAGGTAAATCTTTTCCTTCGAGGAGCTTATGGTACAACAGGGAATAGATTCAAGTAAACCAGCAAAATGCAGTGTGATAAGAGCCAAAGTAAAGGTTTAGCACTGGGTGGCCTAGGAACATTGTATGGAGTCCCCTACTCAGCCTTGAGAATCAGAGAAGTCCTCCCCTGGAGTAGGTGGCAGCTGAGACAAATCTTGGAGGACACATAGGAGTTAGCCCAGTGACAGGGGTGGCAGGTAGGGCAGGGTGTCCGAGCAGAGAGCACTGTCTGTGCAAAGGTCCAGAGAAGAGGGCTGGGGATGGGGGTGTCTTTCAGGAACTGCAACTAATTTAGTATCACAGGAGCATGGAGTACAGGGGTGGATCTTGTGGATAGTATACAGTATTGCCTACAAAAGCCAAAGACAAATGAAAAAACCCAATAAGTTAGAATATCCTAGGTAGGACATACAATCTTAAATCCACCACACACCCCACCCCTTTTCGTTGCTCTACCCTCTCCTAATTTACTTTATTACCTGCCTGGCCCATGCAGGCATTTGAGTTTGGGATCCTTTACCTCTGAACTCGGACAAAAGATCAAGTTCTAACAATCGCAGTCTCCATGTCTGGTGTGAAAGGAAAGGAGACTGGCTTTGTGGTGGGACTGTGAAGGCCCAGCCAGTGTAAGATCCTACCCCCCAGGTAGGACCAGGAGAATTACTCACATACATAAAAAGAAGGGCCTTTTTCCTCATTGAATAAAATGGAGTATAGAGTATAAAGACAAATATTTACTGAGGTCATATCATGTGCCAAGTACTATGCTAAGTTCTTTTATAGCAGGCCTTAAGAAGATAGTCATTTAAGTGGTTATAGGTACATGTATGTAATTAAATTTATCATTTATCAAGTGATTTTGTGCATCTTAAAATATTTTATTTATTAGAATGTCACCTTAATGTTTAATGCAATCAAATAAATATCTGATAATATTTATTGAGGCTCACTTATGTATTAGGTTCCGAGTCTTCCCTGGAGGTACAGCATGGACGTGGTCCCTGCCTTGGACTGTTCACCCTCGTGGGCTGAATCACATCACAGATGATTATCTCTCTGTCTGGTCTTCCCAGTTGTCAGATGTGAGTCATCCCAGGATTAAAGGAAATCTTTGAGTCAGCCCTTTGTAACCCTGGCAAACTTTAACAAATTTGCATATTTAAGATCGATTTGGATCAAGCTAACCTTTTTCCTTCTTGGGATGAAATCTCGGTTGCAAAGTAAATCAGTAACAAACACTTCTGCTGAGAAACCAGGGCAAACGTTATCGTTATCTTTCCAGGACTTCTCATATTGACGGTTGAGGGTTTTGAACACCTTGTTAAACTGACTTTAAAACATAAGTTCTTAGTTCTCACAACAGAAATTGAGCCAGAGCCAGCTTATGTTTTCATGCTTGCGTTTGATGTAAGTCATGAGAAATGAGGATATTTATTTCCGGAGGAAGGAGGAGACTCTGAATTAACTTTGAATTTTCCTGCTGGCCCAGGGTAGTGCCTTAGGCATAGGGTTACTCAGCACATTTTTTGTAATCAAATATCCAATTAGTCAGAGATCTGTATCTACAAAGAAAGCTTATCTTCGTCCATCTGTCAGGTAGGAACTGCCGGAAAGCCTGTATTTGTGGGACTGCTCTGTATTTCAGAACCTTTGCTCAGAAGGAACTATTAATATATCACAGAGTACGGAACTAGCTTGTGTTCATATAACACCCCTCATTTCCTGGATAGGGCATCCTGGTAAAATCAGACCATAGCAGCTGCCCTGGGCACATGCTTCTCTTTCTTCTTTGCCCAGGACTCTCAGTTGGCCCTGTGGGTTGCTTCCCTACATGGCAGGCATCCCTGGATCTTAGGGCAAGAGAAGATTCTAGTTATAACATTTTGATCAGCTGCAGTACTGAAGCAACCAAGACAGGGCAGCAACAAGTGCAAAAATGATGAAAGTTTATTGCCTCTGATGACGGGAGTCTGGGGTAACCCTAGAACATTAGGAAAGGCCTTACCAGAGGAAGGGGACTCCCAAGTTAATGATTATAGTGAAAGCAGAAGCACGGACAAAAACAAGAGCCTGTGGGAGGAACAGGAGGACTTCGGTGAAGCTGAACAGGAGGTGGAGAGAGAATTCTGAATCGCAAGTTCAGACAGAGGAAGACGCTCTTGTTCTGTCTGTGCAAAACTAATAGTTTGGCACCACTGACAGTGGTAAGAGAAACCAAAGGAATAAGATTCTGAAATATTTGGGAGCATTTGATATAAAAAGACGACGATTTCGAATTACATATAGAAGCAAATTGAAAATCAAGGCAGTTTTGAGGGGGGATATCAGAGGGCCCTTGGAGAGGATGTAGCTTCACAATGTTTATGTCGGGCTGTGGAGTTGGAGGTGTCTGTAGAAGCTAGAGTGAAAGCCGGGACTAATGAGGCAGGCGGAGCTGTGATGTGGCTTTCACATCAAAAGATATGCAAATGCTGGGGCAGAGAAAGCACTGGCCGGTGGGTTTGGAAAGACACACGCCTTTGGAGCATTGCTCAAAAGTGAGCTGTGCTTGCAGAAGGGCTGTAATTTCTTTAGATTATCTGATAGAAGACTCCGTGATGTTTATCAGCTTCAGGGAGATCAGGCCATTGTGAAATTTTTTTGTATAGTAAAACTAGCCCCAGCCAGCCAGACTGGGAATTTACTGCCTGAGCTGTTTTCCAACGTGAGTTTTGCTGGCAAAACTAGACGTGAGTGTTCCCTGGGCTCTCAAGAGGCTTGTTTACACTGACTTTATTTTTACTGCCAGCTTTCAAGTGGGAAGAGGGAAATTACATTTAAAGGTCAGCAGGTGAGCAGAAGGATCCCTGCCCCGCCATTCCTGCGTGTATGTGCCTGTGTGCATGCGTGCCTGTCCCTGTCTGTGTACATGTGTGTGCCTGTGCCTGTGTGTGAGTGTGTGTGTGTGTATTCGTGCTTTTCCAAGTGCCAACTGTGTGCCCTGCTCTGGTGGACAAGACCTGATCACTCGTTTGTATGCATAGTGATGGGTGCCAGGCTGGTTGTTTGGCAGTTTCCTATTTGTTTATTGTAAAGAAGGTAAATCAATCTGCGGGATTTTCTGGACTAGAGAGCAAGGGATGTTTACTGTCAACAGGATGAGGACAAGGAGATGTAAGATACTGAGCTCCAGGGTGCATCTACTGTCAGGACAAGAGCATAAAAAGGTGGGGAGAAGCCAACTACAGGGCAATTCTGTCTTGTATGGAGCTTTAAGTCTTTGGGTGGGAAATACAGCTTGGAAATTGCCGTCTGGTCAAAGCAGCAGTCAATAGAACTAACAGGGTAAAATTAGGTTGGACTCAAATTCAATTTCATTAAATCTCCTCTTTAAATTCTTTTTTTTTTTTTTTTTTTAATTTCCAAAACGATAACAGAAGGATTCTCACAGTTCTCTTCACTTCAGCGAAGAATTGAGAAGGCTGTGGTCCACGTACACATTTCCAGAGAAAGTTAGAACCCAGAGACTAACAGCACTGGGAAAGCTACCCACAAGTGTCGTGCTCCACCGAGAAAAAAACAAGAAGTTGCTGTTCTACTCAGGATTAACCAAGAAGCCATGAAATCCCTTCCTGTGGGGAACTTAGAAGATTGCCTGCTGAGTAAGGTAAGTTACGAGAAATCTTGGTCTCTCCCATGCGCCCCTCCTCACCCTCCACCCTTCCCAACCAACCTCGATCCAGAACGGATTCCAGAAACCAAAGGCTGCCGCCACTGAGAGGGTTTAGGGACTTGTATTTCAGTCTTCTCTTTGAGATTCTAGTGCCCAGAGGCGTGTTGGGTACAGACTGGAGTATAGAGTGGAGAGTTGGAATGTGGGTTGCAACTCCAGCTCTGCCACTAATCCTTGTGTGGTCATGAGTCACTTAACCTGCCTGTGCCTCAGCTTTCTTTGTAAAATGGGAGTGATAATAGGATCTTAATGGGGTCATTGAAAAAGAACAAATGAAATTAAGATAAAGCTTTTTAAAAATTGAAACTGCTAGGTTTCTTAAATCATATTTTTAGTACCCATCAATTGAGAATTAATTTAATTTCTTCTAGATAGAGTCATAGGCTCTCAGAATGTTAGAATATGAAGTGACCTTAAATATTATCTAAATTAAGTCTTTCCACTTACAGATGAAGCTACTAAGACGTGATGTTAATGTTAAAACTAAAACATTGGAACTAAGAGGTAGGAACTAGTCCGTGGTTTTCATGCCTTGACAAGTAAACAAAGCAAAGATCATGATGATAATTTTAAGTAAAGTGTATTTCTTAGGCAAACCATTAAGAGAGATAAATAAGGAAAACCTATGATGATAAAAATTATAGTAAACCAAGTGATTTCCGATTATTCCTCCCTTTGGGGGCTAAATGGAAGGGTGTTGGCTGGCATCTTCCTATGGGCCCTGTATTTTTGGTAAGAAAAACTTCCAAATTTTTTAACCTGGCATTGGAGTCACTTTAACTGCTCTATTTTTCTACCCTCTGCTTTCCCTGCATTTCCAACAGCAGAAATTCTAAACAGTGCTTCACATGTTGACTCCAGCCTGTCACATGTCTTGTTTGGCCTGAAGAGTATTTTTTGAGTTTTTCCAATTTCTTTATAAACATTTCAAAATAGTGAGATTTTACATAGAAATCCAGTTTTCTATCTTCCCTGGAACAAAAATATCAGGATGTCTGGCAACTATAGCTCCTGACTTTTGCCTGGAAACCCCGGGCTGGAGCTGAGTGTCTGTTAGGCAGAGCATGTGCTGCTCAGACCTCAGGAGGCTGCAGCCCTCTGGGTCTGACACCTGCCCCCTGTCCCCGCCCTGTATCCTTCCCTCTCTTGTGTGTCCCCTACTCCAACCCTGTAGGGGGTCAAGTCTCCCACTCACACCTCACAAGAACTGTTCCCTGAGCAGATCTCAGGCCTGAGCTCTCCTCTCCACTTCTTTGGCTCATATTCATCCTTCAGAATCAATTCAGAGTCCACGTTCTCAAGGAAGTTTCCCCTGACACCCCAGCACAACACATTTTTGCCCTCCCATAAACTCCCATCATAATTATTACAAATACTGTTTATTTGGCAATCCATTGTATGTTGACTCCTGACACCTCTCCTATTATTGTCTTGGATGATGACTTCAATATTACATCATTTCATTCTTTATAAATTTCTGGAAGGAAGAGCGGTATCTTGGGTATATTTCTTTCCTTTGACATTTACAGAGTATCCTGCACGTATGTGGTCAGAAATATCTTCAGAGTTTATTGAAGATAAGGCAAGAGTAGTACGGAAGTTGTTGGCAGGTTGAGGAGCATGTAGGATCTCATTTAATCTAATCAACAGCCATGTGATGTACATATTACCTCCATTTTTTCCAGAGGAGGAAACAGAGGCTTACAAAGATTAAATAGATTGTTCAAAGTCACACTGCTAAATTGTGAAGGTCCTGAGGTTTCAGCCTAGTCTTTTTCAGTCCAACGGCCATATTTCCTCTGCGAAACGTCTCTATGTCTCTGCAAACACATATTGAGCGCTTGTTTTGTGCAAAACACTGTGCATGGTTTGAGGGTAGACCAAGGCATAAGATGTGGTCTGCTAACCGTGAAAGAAATTCTGTGCTTTATGTCTTAAGGATAGCCCTGTCCCACTTACAGATTTTGCACATAATTCCAAAGGAAAAAGGAGGAAGTTCCATGAACAGACAGGGAAATGCATAAGGTAATATATGGCAGACACAAGGGCTGCAATAGAGATTTCAACAGAGGAAGACAGAGCAGCATTAGCTCTGATGGGAGAGGTGTCTTACAGAAAGAGGAGTGGAGACAAAGCTTTGGAGGATGCATAGGGTTTTCGTACGTGGAGAAGTATAGGAAAGGTCTTCCAGGCTAACGGAACCCCATTCAAACATCTGAGGTGTGTTTCATTCCCAGGCACCTTTTTTTTTGTGGGGGAGGCAGAACAGTGCAGTGGTTACAAATATGGGCTTTGGAATGACAGTGCCTGGGTGTGTGACTTACTAACTCTGGCACCCTGGGCAAATTACTTAAACTTGCTGAACTTCAGTTTTCTCATCTGTAAAATGGGGATAATCATAGATAGCATCCACCTTAAAGGATTATTGGGAGGTTCAAATGAGCCCACCCTCGTAAAGTGCCCTGGACACAGGAAGGACTCAATAGTCGTAACTCCGCTGGGATGCTGCTACGGCTTCTGCTACATCTGGGTGCTGCAAATGTCCTGTGTGGCTCCAGCATTTGGTGCACTTGAGTCATAGAAGAATTAGTCTGAAAAGAAGGGATAGGATGGTGGAAAACTTATGGTCTCTTCTATACCTATCACTGAACTTAAGTCTCCATCCCTTTAAATTATTAGCTCCTGGAAGACAGAGATGTTGCTGGTTTTTGTTTTGGTGTGTGGTTTTAAAAAAACCTGATTATTGGATCTAATGCAATTCCCAGAATTAAAGGTCTTTCTTCTTCTTTTCTGGAAGGAAGTCCTCAGCCTTTTTCCCCTGGTGGCACCCATCACAGGTGACAGACACCCAGGCCACATGCCCACGGGCATAAGCAGGCCTGTGTGACGTTCCTGGCCAGCTACTTAACACCGCTGTGATCGCTCTTTGTCTCAAGGAAGCGTGTCGGAATGCAAGTGAGTCAGAGCAATGTTATTATAGGGAATAACCTTGAATTCCCAATAATTTATATTTGAAACAGTAAATTATTCACGAACTTGAGCTATTAATAGTAGCAGATGACTTGTGGGACAACAATGAGCCAGACGCTGTGGGTGGGGAGGAGGGAAAAGTAGCCCAGGCTGGGATGTGTGCATGTTTACAGGCATGTAGACACGCCCAGATGGAGGGAGGCCCACGCAAAATGCATCCCCCCTAAAAAGTGCCCCACGTGACTACTTTTGCATAAACCCTGCTTAATTAGGATAACTGAATCTGCATACTGATAAGCATGGCATAGCTTTCCTGGGGTCAGTACAACAGAAGGGTTGGACTAGGTACCTAACCACGCCTAGCATTTTGTGGCTGACTGGTTTAATACAATTCATTTCTGCTTTTGCTCTGTCACATTATAAATGCAGCCTTTAAAATAAATAAAAAAGCTGCACCTTTGTTCATTGATTTAGTCAGCAGAGGAGGTAAGTGAAACTTGAACAAATCAGTGAGGTCAAGTTTTGATTTTTTTTTTTTTTTTTGAGACAGAGTCTCACTCTGTTGCCTGTCCTAGAGTGCCATGGCGTCAGCCTAGCTCACAGCAACCTCAAACTCCTGAGCTCAAGCGATCCTCATGCCTCAGCCTCCCGAGTAGCTGGGACTACAGGCATGCGCCATCATGCCCGGCTAATTTATTCTATATATATTTTTAGTTGTCCAGCTAATTTATTTCTATTTTTTAGTAGAGACGAGGTCTCGCTCTTGCTCAGGCTGGTCTCGAACTCCTGACCTTGAGCGATCCTCCCGCCTCAGCCTCCCAGAGTGCTAGGATTACAGGCGTGAGCCACCGCGCCCTGCCAAGTTTTGATTATTAATAAATGTGCTTTGATTCCATCTTCTTAAATTATTATATTTCCGCCTTAAATTTGTTTCCAAGTTTTGGCATGAAATAAATTCGGTGACAAAGCGGCCTCAAGGCTGCAGCTGATATCTTGCTTGCTTCCTGAAGTGTGAGAGGCTATCAGGGGAATCTGGGTTGGGCTGGCAGTGGGTCTCTGCTTGTGGCAGAGCCTCCCTGTTTTATCACGATGACTCTGCAATGCTGCCTCAGGCCCCCGCCTGCTTTTCTGCACCCTGAATTGGAATCTTCTCCCTACATCTCTCTAGGTTGCAGTCAGGACAGGTGGAGGGAAACAGTCTGGGGGTTCTGGGTTGTCACACCATGGGAGGGACAAAAGCTACATGGGACTAAGCCTGGAAAACCCCCAGCGCAAACCAATTCTGGGGCTACTGAGTGATCCTGTATAGGTCTATAGAGCCCATTGCAGGAAGTGTGGCCAGAGATGTAATGTGCCCATTACCTGATGAGAAAGGGGCTTCCACTCAGCCTCCAAGGCTTGGGCACCGTGGGAACAGGCTTGTCCCAGGCTGGGCTCTCTCCCCACAGCTCTGGTCCAAGCCTGGCATCACTGTCAGGCCCTGGCTGCATTCCCCTCCTGTGCTGGTGGGATGCCAGAACAGCTGGTGATGCCCAAATACATGGAGACTTTAGAGTTTTTACTTCATGAGCCTTGACTCCAAATTGAGGGCATTTTCAGGTTCAGAGGAGGATAAAGATAAATATTACTTCTGGTGCGTCCATACTTAAGGGTGTGGCACAGCGTGATGGAAGGAAGAGTTGGGGAACCTGGACATTCAGTCTAGTTCCACTTCCAACTGCCAAGGTGACATTAGGGAAGCCACTTTGTCACTCTGGTGCTCTGTAAAGTGACACCAGACAAGACAATTTCTGAACTCTCTTCCATTTCTAAGATCCTGAGTCTAAATTGCAGCAGAAGTGGTGAAGGAAGAAAAGCAAAACCAGAATTTATAGTTCTGGGTCATGAAAAGCATTCTCTTATTCTGACTTTCAACTTTGGAATTGAAAACAGATCTTAAAGATGGGTTAATAGTCCTGTGTAATGAGTGAGAGATTATAGTTGTCTTTCAGGAAGTGTGTGATCTTGTCTGGTCCAGTAAGAAAATGTCACCATCAAACTAGGACACAAGTTGTAGAAGAGATTTACAGTGAAGAACTCTCTAAAAGGCTACTCATCACATGTGTTATATGTATGTATATGTACATGTTCATATATACACACATGCACACAGTCTCTTAAGCTTTTATCAATCGGTTAAATATGGATTGATGGTGTTAATATAGTCATGAATCTTTTGAGAGCTTATTATCTCAGGAAACAATACATACATATATATGTATGTAGCCACCACTATGTTACTAACATTCAAGTTTTGTGGAATCCCAACAGAGGACATGGAAAATTAGGAGGTTAGTCTTGGTCCTCAACACATTCGGAGAACCTGACTGTTGGAGAATACTGTTTCCCAACCACTCTGACTGCAATGTTCTATCTAGTTAGCTCTTGTATTAGTTTTTCCCACTGTACCTGATCAAACTTCCGGTCCCTGAACTTGCCCAGTGTTCCCTAATCTACAAAACTTGCTTTATCCATCCCCCATCCAGGCTGGAAAATATAGCCCACTAGCCTACCACTGAAGCCCTCCCTTGCTCTTTTATCTTTCTCCAGCTATCACCCGCCAAACTCCAATCTTAGCACCTCGTATCTTGCCTCTGGAGGGCTGAGAGCTGCTGAGGAACATCTCACAACTGAGCCTACTGCATCCCATAGCCTCACGGACCCCACCATGGCTAAGTCTTGGTGCTGCCTGGCCATCTTTATGCACGTACCTAAACAGTCCCTCATCCCGTAGAGACGCTATTTCAACAGTCTATCACCTGACGTCTCCCATGTTGCACCTCACTCCCAGCACACTGCCTTGTCTCCTACTCCATGAATAAAATAGACACCAGACAGGAAATTGCTCTGATTCCTACCATCCCCTGCCCTTTCACCCGTATCCGCAGCCTTTTTCCTTTCTTTCCTTCCGACACACATGGTGAATTCCTCACTTAGGTCTCTGGATTTGCATGACTCTGGCTGGGAAATCCTTGCCCAGTGTTTCTGTTCTCTGCTGCCTCTTTCTTCTCCATGCACTCTTTTCCCGCAGCAGTGAAACATGTTCAAGCCTGTGTGTCATTTTGGAAAAACCTGTTGGCGTCCCTGTTGAATTGTTTCGTTTTTTCCATAATCAAACTTCTTGGAGGAGTTGCTTACTTCTGTCCTCACTTGCGTGTCCCCCATTCACTCTGAATCCACCACTTCATGCCTTCCACTCCCCTCCCGCCGATGCTAGTGCCTGCTGCCCCTAAAACACACCGATCCTATTCTAGTTGCCAAATCCTATGGACATTTTTTGGCCTTATCTCACTTAGCCACGTACCATTAGCTTTGTTCTTGAAATTCTTCTTCCTTTAAGACTTCTCACTGTTTATTTTCCCAACTCACTACCCTCCTCTAAGGCAATTTGCTGCTCCAACAGTATCATAGGGACAGTTGCGATTCCCTCTGTGTTCCTCATGCCTAACTAGATACCTGCCATTTTCTCTTTCTAGAATAACCTCCATGCCATTTTCTTCCTAGCTAACTCCTGCTAATCTTTTAATATACAACTCTAACACGCTACACCCCCAGGACGGTCCCCCAACCTCCAGACTACATGAAGTGTCCTTTTTCTGTGTATCCATACAAACCTCTACCTCACGCCAGATTGCATTGATTTTAATTCCCAGTTTATTTGTCTTGCCTTGTCAATTTATCTATAAACCTCTTGACAACATGTATGCACAGAGCCTGGCACAAAGTGGATGTTCAACAAAAATTAGTCGAATGGAGTTGAACCACAACACACAGGGGAAATCCTACCCTGGGAGGACCCTTGATTATAAGCTTAATTATAAGCCTCTAAAACCATCTTCCTTAATTTTTGTTGTGGCAAATGACCTGCCTCTCTGTGACCTCCCACTTGCATACTCTGAAAGACACAGAGCCTCTGTAGTTTACAAGCGTTCAAGAAGGGTTCCCTTGGTCCCTTCTCCCATGATGAATATAGTGGGGTGGACATTCGAGGTATTGAGAGCAGTGGGTGGCTGCTGGTGGCAGAAAGATGTTAAAAGCTGGTATAGACATGATCACCATGTTCAAAGTCAGGAAAGACATAGAGATTTTGAAAAGACCAATTCGTGTGTATCATGCATTTCCAATGAGATCGTAAGCTCCTTGAGATCAAGACCCTCATCTGATGTTTCTTTTGACTCATTGCAATGTTAGGCATCTAGAAGTTATTAGCTTTTTTTTCAAAGACAGTCCTCTGTGTGAGGATATACACATATAAAACAGGAGTCAGCCTGCAGACTGGGTCAGCTGTCCCTGTTGTTCCCGGTGGCACCCCACACTTCCCCATGGTGACATCCCCACACTTGTATTCTGTACTTATGTCTGCCTTCCCCACTATTGTGAGTACGTAGCTATGTCTGTCTTACCCATCGCTGTGCCCCAGCAGGCAACAATGCCCAGCACAGAGGAAGTGCTAAATAAATATTTATTGATGAAATGACTCCATATGTGATACACATGTGTGCAAATATGCACTCTCACATTTGTATTCTATGTGCATATGAGGTTGGCTTGTTGGTTGATGGGAGGTGTGAATGAGAGCTCAGATGACTGAAAGAGTTAATGACTTAGCTTAGGAAAACATAGAAATCTCTTTAACTTGTGCTTGTTTTTCTAGTTATCTTGACCAGTTTATGGGTATCTCAAAACTACTGTAGAATCTGTAGAAACAGCCAACTCAGAAAGAACATGAAGATTTGTGGATGGGCAGTGGATGTAGATGTATCAAATATTGCTTCAATCCAGCCCCTGGCTGAGGCAGACTGTGCAGGAGACTCTTGTAATGGCACCAGCCCCCAGGTGCCTCCTGCACAAGGTGACAAAGAGCCACCTCCATTTCAGGAAAAACTTTTCCCATTTCTCCTTTCATTTGGGTTTTTCTGTCTCTCCTGGAGTTTACTAAAGTTCCTTTGTGTTTCCCACAAACATCTATTTCCTTGAACTTTAAGTATCTTATTGGTGCTCAGTTTTCTGTGGGAACTTTCCAGTTCTTGGCGACTTGCTGCGCAGCGGCAGCAGAGCCATAAATGCGCACCTTTTCTTACGTCTGGTTGCAGAAGGAGGGTTGAGTACAGAGGCAAAGGGAGCCACCGCTTATTGGCACGTCAGTGGGAAGCAGCCTGCTGGGTGCTGACACACGTTAACCCATTTAATAGCCGCCGACCTGGGCAGCGGGCATTGTTATGCCGTGATACAGTCTCACCAAGGCTCACAAACCCTCCGCGACGATCCTGCCTCTGCTTCCCTTTCCAAACTCCTCTCCGATCACTTTCCTTTTCCTTTCCCAGGCTCCAACCACAGTGGCCTCCTCGCTGGCCCTTGAGCATTGCCAAGCACGCTCCGGCTGTAAGGGCCTTGGAATCTGTCACCTTTTTAGGGAAGCCCCCTTAGTCTCTAGACCGTTACCCTATTTTATTTTTTCTTCACAGGACTTATCACACTTGATGTTACGTTACACACACACACACACACACACACACACGCAGACACACACGTGTATCCTGTATGTTTTACTAAAGGGCAAGTATCTATATTGTTCTCTGTTGTTTTAATCACTGTTGTGTCCCCAGCACCTGGACTGGCACCTGCGACATAGTAGGTACTAAATAAACACTGAGCAAGTGCATCTACTTCAGTAGAGAACACTGAGGCACCGGCAAGTGTCATCTCAGTCAAGGTCAGACCCAAGTCCGGAAGGCAGGATGTTTGAGCTGAACTCTTCCAGTCACGGTCACCCCCAGCTGTGCCTTTGTCTGGTCACTTCCTCATGCCAGCGCCTCGGGGCCCATACAGGAAACAACCACCTTTGCCAATCCTTTCACACCCAGGTGGACTTGAGGCGCCAGCGGATTTCCCAGACTGTGGAGGAGGTGCAGAAAGTCATTCACCAACTGACCACGGAAATCAGCCACCAAGACATTAGATTCCAAGCCGTGCCGTACTCTGACACATACAACGGGAACCTTAAGGTAAGCAGGTCTCACCTGTCTCTGGGTGCCCAAGCGGCACACCCAGGGCACTCGGGAGGGCGGAACCCAGTGTGTGACGGTGCTCACTCCACTGAGAACACTCACGACATTCCGTGTTTCTGCGGGTACTCTTAGCACTCGCCATTGCCAATCTCGTGTCAGAGATGTTATCTCGTTTGAGTCCCACATTCCTCCATGATAAACACTGGCCTTTGAGAAGGCAAATGACTCCATCAAGTCATAGTAGGTGCTAACGCCAGAACTCACCCCGAGGCTTCCGATGCCGAAGCACATTCCGCCGTGATGACTGAAGCCCAGTCAAGCACACGTTCATTTATCAAGCAGCTACTTAATAGACTGGGGACTGGGGGGGGGGGGGGGACTGAGGGCATTGATAAGAAAATAGTTGAAAGTCATAGTCGGTGGGTGGCAGGTGGTGGAAGGAGGAAAGCGGCAAGTGGCCCTCAGAAACTACGGGGGCAGCCTCTCGCTCCCCACTACCGAGGGATCCCACAGAGCGTGAGCCACACAGTCAGGGTGTGACAGCCAGCGTGACACTGCAGTGTGGACAGAGCTGTTCTCACAGAAGTTACCTTACTGGAACCTGTAAATAACCTTGTGGAAAAGACAGTACAGGCATCTCTATTTTAGAGATGAGAGAAGTGAGGCTCTCTGATCATTCTAAATCTCAACATTCTTTTTTGTTTTTTGAGACAGTGTCACTCTGTCACCCAGCCAGAGTGCACTGGTGTCATCATGGCTCACCTTTGATTTTGTAAGGATAGCAACCATGAGTCATCAGGCGACAAGAAACGGAGCCAATTCTCAAACTCATGGGCTCAAGTGACCCTCCTTCCTCAGCCTCCTGCGGGGACTACAGGCCCATACCATGCCTGGCTAATTTTTCTATTTTTAGTAGAGATGGGGTCTTGCTCTTGCTCAGGCTGGTCTCAGAACTCCTGAGCTCAAGCGATCTTCTTGCCTTGGCCCCCCAGAGTGCTAGGATTACAGGCATGAGCCACCATACCTGCCACCGCATCATTCTTTATCTCAATTTTTCTTATGCCACCTAAGAATCTGTTTCACGTTGTATTAAATTTATATGTATTCTTGGCCCAGCTCTCACAGCAGACTGTAAGTTTCTTGATTGGAAGGCTCATGTTAACTGATTGTTTCATTCCTAGCACCCAGCACGGTGTGCGGCACATGGTAGACACTCAACTTATGTTGAATGAATGAATAAATGAATGAGCAAAAGAATTAGCACCTGAGCAAAAGACCATTGCTGAGCTAGTATATCTCAAGGTTGGTGGACACAAGAACCACCCATGAGATGCTAGGATTTGTGGATTTTGAGACAGAGTCATGTTTTAGAAAACTTATTCTAGGGTGAAAATTATAAAACTAGACTGAATCCTGGAATGTGAGAACATCACCTCCCCTCCTCTACGGCCCCAGACCAAACTAAATTGGACCCAATATAGACCAGTGATTAGGAATAGAGACATTAGATCACTTCTCTTAGCACTATACCTGAGGAAACGTCCTTCTGTGGTCCCACTTAGACTTCACAGCTTAAAATATGTCTTGCATTTATATATGTCATGTCCTACATATTAAGTTCTGAAAATATTTACAGTGTGGCATATAAAAATTGCTTTTATCTTGAATCAAATTCAACAAGTATTTATTAAGCACCATTTATATGCCTAGCAACATGATAGTAGTGCTTTTGAATTCACATGCAAGATTATAGATGTATAGATGTATGGAGCATGGAGTAGAGATGTATAGTATAATGTATAGATTTTGAATTCTGTAGTTTAGATGTATTTCCCTCTTTTTATATCTAGTCACCTTTCTATGGACACTAGAAGTCACTTGGACCCATGGTCTAAAACATCAAACTGTACGAGAGTCAGCTGAAGCTGACTTGGTGTTCACCCCTGAATGAGTCAATGGCTAGGCCGTGGGTGAGGGTTGACCAAGTTAGCACAGTCAGGATTTCCGTGAAGCGGAGGTGCAGCGGATGGCCCCGGACACAGCCACGTCCTCCCTCTGGCAGGGCTGCACTCCGAGCCCCCGTTCTGCCCCTCGGGTCACTGGCCTGACCGATTTCCCTCTGAGAGCTGCTTAACCAGTTCCTAGAGAAAGGGAGTAGGCAGATTCTGACTGTTTGCTTTTCTCTGTTCAATAGAACCATTTCAGTGGCTCACGTTATCTAAACAAACAGGCTTCTATCTCACCTTTGATTTTGTAAGGATAGCAACCATGAGTCATCAGGCGAAAAGAAAGGGAGCCAATGCGCTAAATTCTTTCATCTCCTCTCCCATCCCCTCCCACCCTTTATTCCTATCAGAACTTTCGCCATTCCATGTCCTTCTTTGCTGAGAGCCAGTCCAGGGTGGAAAAATAATCACTGAAGGAGCTAGCAAAAGACTTACATTCGGGCTCTTCTATTTACAGGCCATGTATCCCTGGGGGTCTCTGAGCCCCTCTGAGCCTTGGGTTCCTTATCTGGGAACTGGCAACAAAGCCCACCTCACTGTGTGATTGTGGAGATCCAATGGGCAAGTGCATGAGAACTGCAGTGCTTCCTGTGCCTGGAACTTAATGAATACTGGTTCTTTCCCCTCCCGTAACTTTTCCACCCAAACTTCAGCTCTTCTCTAGAGTGCCAGGTCTAGTTCATTCTTTTTACTCGTGGATTCATGAAACCCAAAACTCAGAAAGTGAATTCACCTGCCTGAAGCAATACAGTGGGTCAGTGGCAGAACAAAGATGTAGTCCTCTTGCCACACCCAGGTGTAGGTCTCTGTCTACCTCGTCCCATTGCCGAGGGTGGAGTGGCTAAGTGAGCCACCTGGCTCGACATGGCAGCCCTCCAGGACGTCTGTTACCTCCCACGTCTATGAACTCACACTGATTTTCTCTCCTTTCCTGACTCCAGGTTCTGGCCCCCAGTCAGTTCCTTGTCACAGTCCCAATAAAAGGCCTGGCAGGGTACAGGGAGGCCAGGGAGCAGCGCTGGCGGTACTACACCCTGCAGGGCGCCAGGTTGCCCTGCCCCTTGCCGGCCCCCGAGGGCCTGCAGCAGTGGCTGGAGGTGGAGCAGTTTGTGAAGAGCCTGTGGCAGTGGCATGAGGCAGACGTGAACATCGAGGGGGACATCGTGCCCGCCAAGGTCCTCCAGGTGTTCCGGAAGCTGGTGGAAAATGCAATTAGAGCCTGTCACCTCTCAGGTGAGCAGATCAGGAAAAAGTGCAAGGGCAACTGGTGGCATTTCCCTTTTGCTCTATGAAACCTCTACTTGGGCGTCACTTGAACTCTACACCCCTAATTTGACACAATAATCATGCACTGTTTACATCTGTTCCATCTTCATGATATGAATTAGCTTTTTTTCTGCTGTGACACACGGAAGATTGGAATTCAGTCTCACAAAACACTCATGGATTTAAGTAGATTTCTGTTCTGGCATAGATATGACAGGCTGTGGATTAGGCACCCCTTCCAGGACGTTAGCTTAAAATTTTTAGTGTACTTTTTGAAAAGCAAATTAGCAACGCCCTCCATCTGACCACAGTACCACAGTATGCTGAGATACCACTTTTGGAAACCACCAACTTGTACCAAAATACAAAGTCCAGAAGCCGTAAAGAACTGATTAAGTTTGATAACCCCAAAAATCTTAAGCGACTGTACTGTGCAGCATATGTGTGCCATGTGTGTGTGTTCGTGCATGTGTGTGCACATACGCACATACCTTTTGTGTTCACACAAAGCGAGAAGGTGAATTTCAACTGGGAAAAAATTGGCTAATTTTCTTCATTATAAAAGAGTACTTATAAACCAGTAAGAAAAAAGATGAGCTGACAAATAGAAATAATCACCGAAAACAGAAAAAAATGAATCACAGGAAAATAATATAAATGGCTGGTAAAAATAAGAAAAGGCATTCCCTCTAATGTATATTTCAAGATACATTAGGATGTGCTGGATGTTGGGTACATTAAAATACCCAGCAGATTAAAAGAGATGAAAAGTGTGATTGTGCTCAGTGGAGGGCTGGGCAGGGTGAGACGGGTATTTTTATATATTGTTCTTGAAAGTGTAAATCGGTGCCTCCTTTTTTTTTTTTTTTTTTTTGTTGAGACAGAGTCTCACTTTGTTGCCCAGGCTAGAGTGAGTGCCGTGGCGTCAGCTTAGCTCACAGCAACCTCAGACTCCTCGGCTTAAGCGATCCTACTGCCTCAGCCTCCCGAGTAGCTGGGACTACAGGCATGTGCCACTATGCCCGGCTAATTTTTTCTATATATATTTTTTTAGTTGTCCATATAATGTCTTTCTATTTTTAGTAGAGACGGGGTCTCGCTCAGGCTGGTCTCGAACTCCTGACCTTGAGCAATCCACCCGCCTCGGCCTCCCAGAGTGCTAGGATTACAGGCGTGAGCCACTGCGCCCGGCCGGTGCCTCCTTTTTAAAGGACAGTTTGTCCATTTTTGATTTTTATAATGTGCTTACTTGAGAATTCAACAATTCCAGTTCTAGAAATATAGTTTTGCAAGTACACAAAGAAACATGCACCAGGATAGCCTCTGCCATAGGTTTCATAATAGTAAATAACTAGAAATAATCCCAATGACTGTTTAACAAAGCAAAATTGGCTACATTAAGTTACGTTACCTCTGCCTAGTCGACTACTACGCAGCCTTTAAAAAGAATGAGGCCACAGGCATCGGCACACATGCACACACAGGGTTATGACAAAATGTATGGGCCAGATAATTAAATGAAAAACTCCCAAACTGTAGGAGATTCCATTTGTGTAGAAATAGAAGATGCCTCTGTGTGTCTGCTTGCTTGTCTAGACAGAGTAGTTCTGAAAGGTTCCGTGATGACAATAGTTCATGTTTAATGGAGTTTTAGTAAGTTGAGGATGCTTTGCTGAATTATTTAATTTAATCTTCATAACAACCCTACAGAGTAAGAATTCTCTTTCCCCCTGTTTCACAGATGAGGAAACTGAGGCTTAGATTAGGTAACTTGCCAGAGGTCACTACTCAGGGAGCAGAGCGAGCTGCGGGAGCAGGACGTGGGCCGGCCCAGCACCAGCTCACCTCTCACACTGGCTAACATTATTAACAGTGAAAGTGCAAAGCAGAGGTTCAGACCTGGCCAGGTTGATGGGGTGCTTTCAGTAAATAATGCCTAAGTACCAGACATCATTGTGTTCCTGTCTGGGCAGCTCTGATGAGATGCAGACAATAAGCCCTTTATCGTACCCGGCCAAGGACAGGAATGTTGCCCTTTGAACAGCTTTGCGCAGTGAATGAGCTTCCATTTTCTTCTCTGAGCAAGGAAAAGCAAAATAACAGATCCCGATTCAAGACAGCTCATCCTTATCTGTAATGAAGGCCAAGAAACAAACAGAAAACTACTGTATCTTTTGAAAGAAGTGGGAGCAAATTAGAAATGAGGGAATTCTAGTGTGTGACCTGGAAAACTTTACCAGGTACATTAGTTTTCTTTCCCTGTCTTTGCCTGGTTGGAAAATGAGGCAGTGGGGGCTTCCTCCCACTCACTTTACCCTTTAAGAAAGATGCTGTGATGTGCTTTGAAGAATTTTACAATTACAATGGCGTCTGATGATAGCTACATCTCAGGCTGGGCTGGCTGGGTGGATGGGTAGAAACGAATATTATCTGAGAGACTGTGACTCAGATAAAAGACAGGTGAAGCCAAACTCCACCAAAGGCATACAAACAGTAAGGGGCTGACACTGTTTCTAACCGGTGTTAGAACATCTGGGCAAAAAGCGAACGAAAAGGCATCGGCCTTCCCTGTGTTCCCATTACTCCAAAACCAACATTTAGGTCTTTGGGTAGAATGGAGAAGAATATAGAAGAATGGTTAGATTTCATTTTACAGCAGCAAATACAGACGATCCCTTACTTATGACAGTTGGACTAAGATTTTTTGGCTTTATGATGGTGAGAAAGTGATACACATTCAGTAGAAACTGTACTTCGACTACTCATACAACCGTTCAGGAAATTACATGAGCTACTCAATACTTTATTATACAACAAGCTCTGTGTTAGATGATTTTGCCCAACCACAGGCCTATGTAAGTGTTCTGAGCACATTTAAGGTAGGCTAGGCTAAGCTGTGGTATGCAGTAGGTTCGGTGCATTAAATGCATTTTCAACTTATGATATTTTTGACTTATCATGGGTGCATCAGGACATAGCCCCATTGTAAGCTGGGGAGCATCTGTACTGTACTTTTTCTTTTTATTCTATGGCTCTTTCTTTTCGTTGAAGCTTCTGAAAAGAATATATTAATTTAAAGAAAAGGGAGGGTGGGAGGGGAGTGAAGGATAAAAACTTACCTGTCCGGTACAATGTACACTGCTCTGGTGACAGGCACACTAAGAGCCCTGACTTCAGCATTATACAATTCATCCATGTCACAAAAACACTGGTACCTCCTTAATATTTTTAAATACATTAAAAAAAGAAGAGAAAAGGTGCCATAAACACTTTGGGATAGGGGGAGAAAGAAAAAAGAGAAACTCACCAACAGTAAGACTTTTTAGTAATGCTCTAACCCTGGTTAGCTGACTCATGGTCTGGTTTCCGTGTAAATGCCCCACCCTTGGTGTGCTACTGCCATTGTGAAAGTTACCCACCAGTTGCAGAGAGCCGGTCGGAGCAGCTGCTCACGGATTCCGCCTTTGAACACTTGTATTGAGCAAGCCTTTCTCTTCTCATGGTCCATTTGGTCTTTTCCCGTCAGGTAAGGTCAGCATGCTAGCAAACCGCTCTGCAGTTTGGGTTGCCGTGGAAACATCCGTATGTCACGTGGAGCTGGAGCTGGCCCCCACAGTGGAGATCCCCACCACCTGGTCGGAGAAAGCCCGGTGGCCCCGATGTCTGAAGCGCTGGCCTTCCCCAGAGAGAGTGGAGTGCATCAAGGTATCGGTGGGTGGGACCCCAGCTCCCCGGGGCCAGTGTTACCGGCAGCTTACCCAGTCCCGGCCTTCCTTACTGACTGCCCACCAGCGTCCCAAGGACAGTGGAGGTGTCACTAGATCAGCAGTTCTCAAAGTGGGGCCCTGGACCTGCAGCAGCGTGACCTAAAAACTTGTTAGAAATGCAGATTCCCGGGCCCCACTCTGGACCTGCTGGATGAGAGCCTGTGGGCAGGGCCCAGCAACTGTGTTAATAAGCCCTCTGGGTGAGGCGGCTCCGAGGCCGGCCCAGCCACCTTCTGCGAACTGTCCACATCCAAGGTGGCTTGTGTTCTCTCCGTACCCCTTCTTGTCCCATGTAGGATGTGCTGCCTGCCCAGTGACAGGTGCCCCAGGCTAGTGGACGGCCTCAGAAATGGCTTTCCACATCAACAAGCGTTGCTCGTCTCATTTCCCAGTATTTTTCTCTTTTTCCAGTCATTTGGGTTTAACTTGCTGGCCCGTTCGAATTACCACTGGGAGCTGAGCTTCCTCCAGGCCGAGCAGGTGTTGCTGGAGCAGCTGGATGAGGACGGGGGCTGCCGCAGGAAGTGTTTGCAGGCCATGAGGCAGCTGAAGGAGGACGTCTGGTGCCCAGGGAAGAGGCCCATCCTCTCGTCCCACCACCTGCAGGTGAGTGTGGGCCTGGCCAGAGCCACTCAGGAGCGGGATGTGTGTGACTTCAGGATCGGGCTCTCATATCTACATTTGCCGTCCCACAAATTATTACTCGTTATGGAAATAGATGAACTCCGGCTGTGTGTGTGTCCACAACACCCTGCCCAGGGTAAATCTCCTCTGCCTCCCTCCCTTCCCTTTTCCAGTTGCCTCTCCTCTCTCCCTCCCCCTGCATCCCCTCTCTCCCTCCTGTTATTTCACTCAACAAATCAATGTGTGCCCACTATGGGCCAGAAACCCTGCTGGGGTTCAGAAATGAATTACAAAACGTGGTTTCTGCCTCACCCCTTTGATGAAGTCATGTTTTCCCTGATGTTATGACCCACTCAGTTCCCGTTCTAGCTCGAGTGCAACCGCTCATACACACACAGACACGCTATGCATGGCGGCGGGGGCGGGGTGGGAAACCAGGAAATGGTGAGGTTATCACATAAACATCGCCACAGCCCTGGTTCCAGGCTTTGAACTTCCGGGTTCCAAATCATCAGGCAGGGCTTTTCCCTTGCTCTGCCAGCTCCTGCCTCCCCTTTCCCCAAACCCAACATCATAGGTTCACCAGTGCGTTCACTTGCTCACTCATTCATTCAGCAAATGCTCAGTGAGATTCTTCCGGGCTGGAGGCCTCTGGGCCAGCACCTGGGGTGTGCTCAACACCTGGAGGTACAAGGTGAGCACGCACAGATGTGGCTCCTGCTCTTGCGGAGCTTCTGGTCTAGCAGTGGGGAGAGACATTGGTCCACAAGCCCTTAGGTGCGTGGACATATCGAGGGGAACACTGGAGGGGAGAGTCACGTCGCTCTATGAGGGCTCAGAGCAGCAGAACCTGACCCGGCCTGGGGCACTGGGGGGCTTCCTGGAGAGGTGGCCTTTGGTCACCCCGCTCCCTCTTTCTCAAATTGCGGGCCACACAGAGCAAAGTGGACTCTCCCTGACAGCAGTGTGCAGCATGCTGGGGTTGGGAGGGATCCGACTCTTGCAGGACACCACAGCCCAGCCCAGCTAGGCCTGCCCAGGAGCCTCAGCCCTGCTCCCTGCCCCTACTGCCTTTCTACACGGGTAAGCAAAGGTCCTGGGGCAGCCACCAGTCTGTGTGGTGCCTTCCTCGCATGCTCCTCCCTGCTCCTCCCTGCATTCGATGGACAAAACCATCTTCTGGCCCCATGTTACTCTTTCTGCTCTAAAGTGACCATTTAGGGGCAAGTACAGGTGGGTCTTGTTCACCTAGTGCCCTGGCCTTTCCCGATGGTCTCGTTCACGGGCAGGAGGATGAGTTACCCCCAGTACCTCTTCCACAGCTGTGTACACAGTGGCTCAGTAAACATTTGTTGAGCGAATGAAAGAGGGGCTTCACATCTTATTCAACGTTTCTTTTTTGCACAAAATCACTAGTGTTTGTTTTGTGCTCTTATCTTTCCTGATAACCTGTCCTTCTTGACCTGCCCAAGAATCTCTTAACATCTCATCTGTCTACACACACTGGGGCCTTTCTCTGGAGTATTGGCATCCTCAGCTTGTCCCCAGGCACACTCCCCTGGAAACACACAAGCTGTCCTCCCGGGTCAAGGGCATGTGCCTTTGGAAGATGCTCGGATGTGTTCTGTGGGTTTAGCTCGCCTTTCTACAGGCCACACTCGGAAGAGGCAGAGCTGAGAAGCACGCACTAAAGTCTGTCTCATATCCAAACCTCATAATCTTAATGATTAACTTCTTTGTCCCTCAATTAAGATGGACAGAAACACCATTAAGTGGCATGAAAATTTCAGGAAAGATGGACTAGAGCCACTAAGGGCCTCCCAGCCCATGACGGCTCTCAAAACTGCGTTCCACCCAGGGGTGCACTTCTATTCCGACAGCTCCTACATCACCTAGAGGATTTTAAGGCCATTCATCAAAGGTTCTCTGTTTCAGTCCTCCCTGACCCACCTACACAGCATAATAGAATTGTGCATTCTCAAGGATGGGTATTTTATTTTATTTTATTTTTGAGACAAAGTCTTGCTCTGTTGCCCAGGCTAGAGTGCCGTGGCATCAGCCCAGCTCACAGCAACCTCAAACTCCTGGGCTCAAGCAATCCTTCTGCCTCAGCCTCCCGAGTAGCTGGGACTACAGGCATGCACCACCATGCCCAGCTAATTTTTTCTATATATATATTTTTAGCTGTCCAAATCATTTCTTTCTATTTTTTAGTAGAGACAGGGTCTCGCTCTTGCTTAGGCTGGTCTCGAGCTCCTGACCTCGATCCTCCCACCTCGGCCTCCCAGAGTGCTAGGATTACAGGTGTGAGCCACCGTGCCCAGCCAAGGATGGGTATTTTAAAAGGGGGGATTATTTGTGGATCAAAGTAGGATAAATAGAACAGTGCCAACTGCCTTTTCCTCTAGTCTTCCATCCTTGGTCCCTGGGCAGAATTGTCTCATATTTAGGTGCTCACTCTTAGGAATGAATATGTATGGTGACAATGTGGTTAGACACCATCCTGGACGAGGGCTGAGTGTGCTGGATCCTTGCCATGTCTTCAGCCTGGGGAAAGTGGAAGAGGTTGCAAAACAGCGTAAGGAAGGATGTGGCAATCATAGTCGTCTCACCTTACGTCTGACACTGTTTTGTAAGGTCCTACTCCCCAAAGAGGCTGTTCCCCGAGACTGCTTCATGTGAAACAGAGCTTGTCTTTCATTGGCTTATGTATTCCTAAAACCCACCCAAAGGTACATGGCTTGATTATAATTGGCTTAACTGTTCCAGTCTGCTTAGGGAGATAAAAGCTTAACTAACAAGAATAGCAAAAAAATTATCTCTGACTCATTTATTCAAAATAATATAATCTAAATCAAAACATATTCAATAACTGCTCTAAAAGATAAAGACTATATAAAAATACTCAATATGGGCCGGGCGCCGTGGCTCATGCCTGTAATCCTAGCACTCTGGGAGGCCGAGGCGGGTGGATCGGTCGAGGTCAGGAGTTCGAGACCAGCCTGAGCAAGAGCGAGACCCCGCCTCTACTAAAAATAGAAAGAAATTAGCTGGACAACTAAAAATATATGGAAAAAAAAATCAGTCAGGCATGGTGGCGCATGCCTGTGGTCCCAGCTACTTGGGAGGCTGAGGCAGGAGGATCGCTTGAGCCCAGGAGTTTGAGGTTGCTGTGAGCTAGGCTGACGCCACAGCACTCACTCTAGCCTGGGCAACAAAGCGAGACTCTGTCTCAGATAAATAAATAAATAAATAAAAATACTCAATATGTATACCATAATGTTAATTGATTAATTCATTCACTTATTTGATAAACCTTTATTGACTGCCTCTCATGGGTACTAGTGGCATAATAGTGAATACAAATAGGGGTAGTCCACTGCTCTCATGAAGTTTATAATCTAGTAGGGGAGATGAGAAAATCAAATAATCACATAAATGTAAAAACTACTGTCATCATTGCTTCTTACGAGAAGTCCATGGCTAAGAGAATGTAATGGATGTGCCGGGAAAATCTGATCTGATGGATGAGTTTTCTGGACAAAGAAGGAAGGAAGGATGTTCTCAGCAGAAGGAAGAGGATGTGCAAGTGCCCTGAGGTAGAAGAGAACGTGAAATGAGGCCAGTGTGGTCAGAGGGAGAGAACAAGGGAGAACATGGGGCGTGGAAAGACAGGCAAAGGCCAAACCTTGCAAACCAAACCATGTTAAGGATTGTGTTTTTAGTTAACAAACCAGGGGCAAGATTTGTATTATAGACAAGAAGGAATGTCGATTTACATTTTAAAAAGATCATGTTGGCTGCAGTGTGGCTGGTGGCAGGTCGATGGTGACAAGAATAGCTGCAGGCTGGCGAGACAGCTCTTGCAGAGGTCCGGTGAGATGTGGAGGGGTGTGGACGAGGATGGCAAGCCTGGAGATGAAGACAAGTGGGTAGATTTGAGAAATACTTAGGCAGGAGGATTGCAGGACTTGGGTGGGGTGGTTCGGGAGAGGGGTGCCTGCTGGGTTTGTGTCTTGCGGAACTGGCTGGGTAAGCAGCCCTGGTGGTGGATCGGGTTTGCGAGAGAAGCCACGAGTTCAGTTCAGACATGCTGAGACTGAGGCAACTCAGATATTCAAGAGATACGGAGGTCAGAGGAGAAGCCTGGGCTTGGAGAAAAAAATTGCAAGTCACCTGTGTTTCGTGAGCATTAAAGCCACTGTGGTGGAAGAAACAGAGAGCTGAGGAACGAGAGCAGAGTTAGAGGAGCAGAGGGCCCAGAATTGCGCCTCCGGAAACTCCGCCATGCAGAGGCGCCACGGAGCACGAGCCTGCCCAGGAGTAGCTGTAGTGTGGGGAGAAGGTCCCGGGGGTGCCCTGGCTTGGAAGCCCAGTGAAGGATGGCTCGAGAGAGACTCGGGTCTGCTGAAAGGTCGGGTGACGTGCAGGCTGCTGAAGGCCTGTGGATTTAGAAACGTGACCATTGTGTCTTAACGGGAGCAGCCTCTGAAAATTAACGGCAGCACAATCCATACAGGGGTGGAAATTGGAGGCAGAGAATGGGGGAAGAGGACATGACAACAAATCCTAGAGCTGACTCTGGAGCAGCCTGGGTGTGCAGAGAGGTAAGTTAGGGCAGGAGGGAAATGTGGACGGGGGGAGCAGGAGAGCTTGGAACAGGTTGCAAAGCTGTCAAGGAAGAGGGTCGTCATCATATGCAGTTCCCGGAAGGCAGGATCCTGAGCCCTGCAGAGGAACGGACCCGCTACGAGGAGGGGCGGGTGCAGAGAGGAAGAGAGGAGGACATCACAGCAGGCAAGAACTGTCTGGTTTGGAGGGCGAGGGCTTCCATTTTCCTTGCAAAGTAGGAGGCAAAGGCATCTGCCTGGAGTGGGGTGTTGCAGGTGGAAGGAGAGCGGTGGTCACTGGGATGTCAGAGGAGAGTGAGGGAGTGGATTCACGAGGAGGCGCGAGGCCAGCTGGTGAGACTGAGGCCCCACCCGAGGCTGGCTCAGGCGTCCATGGCAGACCCAGGCCACCCTGGGTGGCTCCTTGCTCCCTCCTTCCAAGGCCACATAAGCTCAATCACTGTTTCTGAAGATATCTTCCTCAACTGCCCAATCCCATGGCTGACACCACCTCTTCCTTCCACAGACAGTGCTCTTTTGGACCTGTGAGAAATATCCCCACTTTAAAGACTGGCAGGTCTTCGGCAAAGCATTCCTGCGCCTGGTGAGGAAACTGCACAAGTGTGTGAGCCAGCACTTTCTGAAACACTACTTCGTCCGAAACAGTAACCTCCTTCGGTGCGCGAACACGGGCGAACTGGACGCAGTGGCCCAAAAGCTGGCCTTCTTCCTGAAGAACCCCCAGATCAGCCTGCCCTGAGGGCTGCCCCGGCCTGGGTGGCTTCTGGACATTTCATTCGGGCTTGACCTCATTTTCTGGATGGTTCCTAAGTCAGGTGCCAGGATCCTGCCCAGGAGAGAGGAAACACGTGGCAGAGGAAATCACGTCCGACCAGCAGCACTTAAGGGGGGAAAGCTGCGCCCACGATGTCTGGCCCAGGCCTCCCTGGAGCCAAGGGAGCATTTCAGCCCTAGCTACCTCTCTTGGGGATGCCTCTCATCAAGCTTCCCCAAGCCACAGATTCCGAACAGATCACAGTTCTGAATTTATTTTCCTTTGCTCAGGCTCAAGTGTCTGACGGGGAGGATGGAGACAGAACCCCTGGAAGGCTAGACATTAGCCTGCTGCCCAGGAGTGCTGTCCAGCCCACTGGACACGGGCTCACTGTGCCTCCCACAGAGCAGGGCTGTGAGCCTGTGGCACTGTGCTGGTGCCTTTTCAAGGCACTGGGGAAGGCCTTGGATCAACACGAAGTGTCACTGGCTGGGTGGGCGGCTGGTGTTTGCATCCTGGGTCAGCACCCGCAGCACTGACGGAGTGATTGCTCCTGATGCGTAAGCGTTCCTGTGCTTGCAGCCCCGCAGCTTTCCTGGGCGGTGGTTCCGCCTGCTTCCCTGGTGTTCGCTGAGCAGGGGGGGAACGGTTTTGATAGTAAGAGCAAGTCAAAGATGACAGTGCAGCTCTGTCTGCCGCCTGAGCCCCGCCACAGCCCTCTCTTTGCGTCTCATGCCATGACGGGACTTCCTGATATTTATGTAATGAACTCAGTACTACGGTCTGCAGGGGATGATCTTGGCGTGGCTCACCTCTCAATACATTCCTTTACTCGCTTCATTCACTCCCTCATTCATTGGTAAACAAATATTCATTCGGCACTTGGAGTACAGCAAAGACGGACAAAGACTTCCCTGGTGGGGATAACACCTGACGGTGGAGACAAGGAATGAACGACAGGTTCGTAAACACGATATTACAGATGGGAGAGAATGCTCTGAAAGAAACAATGTTGAAATAGAGTCTCAGAAAGATCCAGGCAGGATGAAAATGCACACAGCTGAAAAGGAAGGAGAGGAGAACGAGGGCAGGCCTGGAGGGGCCGGCAGGAGTCAGGTCACTTGGCCTTGGAAAGCCTGTGAGGAATCAGTATTTTATTCTAAGATCAAAGTGTGACATTTGGCCTCCCGAAGCAGAGGGGTACCATGATCTGACTTGCATTTTAAATGAATGTTCTGATAACTGCATAAAGAGCGTCTGGGGGCTCACACGAGAGTCAGGGGCACGGCAGTCCCTCGAGCCACCCATCTGGAGTCTTGCTAGACCCACAGAGCAACACCTGCGCAGCACAACTGACCGGGAACTCCGGGAGGTCCTGGTGGCACCAGTGGTTTCCTCTGGCGTTTACTTACTGCTTCTCAACCCAAGGGGCTCCTTTATTACTTTGAACTATTTCCCCCCAAATATATATAACACAGTGAAATTTCTAGAGCATAAACTACTGATTTTGTTTTGATGAAAATCCACATTTGGAAATGAAAATCATTATTTTTCAAAACTACTGTAACCAAATGGTGGGGGCCCAGGTTAGCACATAGGAAATTACGGTTTTAAAATGTTAGGGGGAAAAAAAAAAGTCGTTCCAAACATACGATAATGTTTTGTTAAATCATCAAAAAACTTGCATTCTAATTCCCATATCTTTGTATCTTGGGAAAGATCACTTTGAGAGGGTGGCAAACGTAACAGGTTTCTTTCTTTTTATGATGAAAACATATTAAGCAAGTTTTAAAACAGCTATGCGGTCACAAAATGCCAAAAAGTGAAAGTGATTGTACCACTGCTTCAGCACGCGTGTATGTGTGTGAAGAGAGAGAGACTGACATGCGCCAAGGTCAGATTCCAGTAGACTCGTGACCTTCTCCCCAGGAGATCTGCGGGTCTTGGAGGGGGTGGGGCTGTCTGCAGATTCCTGCGCGTTCCCACGTATGGCCAGCAGAGGGCAGCAGGAGACCACATATGAAAATCTCCGGGTTCCACCCATACTTGTCCGCAGAGCCCAGCAGGCGTCACTCGTCTCAGCCCAGCACTTACCCCTGGCTCCTCCAAAACAGGGAACCAGGGGCAGTGGATTCCAGCTGATGCTAAATTGTTGACTTTTCCTGCCATTTCAGCCCAAAATTAGTCTTAATGCTAGAAGTTCAGATATAAAAAGAGAGCTTATGAGGGGACAGTCCATCCCGGGGGCTGGAGCATTCAGCTTCCTTGTTTCCGGGGACAGACTGCACAGCTCTGAAAAGTCTGACATTACTCCTTTAGTCAGTTTTTTTTTTTTTTTTTTTTTAATTCTCCAAAGAGCTTTTCCATCCTTCTGCACTCTGCTAGGCACAGGACTAGCTTTACAGAGGCGTGGTTGGTATTCAGCCACTGCAACTGACCTGCCAGCGTTTGCCTCCCTGTTCTGACACGGTGTCACCGCGTGGCCTGGGCAAGCTGTCTGACCTCTCTAAATCTCCAGTTCCTATTCTCCAAAACAAGCACTTTTACGGCCTGAATGGTGACTCCCCCGAAGTCATACGTTGAAGCACTAATCCCCGGCACCTCAGAATGTGACTGTGTTTAAAGAAGTGAGTAAGCTACAATGAGGCATTTAGGGTGGGATCCCAATCTGACTGGGATCCCCATAAGAAGAGGAGAGTGAGGGCCAGAGACAGCAGGGTGAGGGCCCGCAGAGGGCGGCCACCCCCCAGCCTCGGAGAGAGGTCTGGAAACCAACCCTGCCCACACCTCGACCTCGGACTGCCGGAATCCAGAACTGTGAGAAATAAATTTCTGCTATTTAAGCCTCTCGGTCTGTGATGTTTTGTTATTTTCCTGCGGCCCTGGGAAACTACACAGGTACCATGAGAGAATATGCGTCTCATTGCCTTGGTGAAAGCAATAAATGGAATAATGAATGTAAAAGGCCCCTAGTCTGGTATCTGGCATGGGATAACGGCTGAATAATCGTTTATCATTTGAGATGCCTACCCCTCGTGGCCGTTTGCCCACCTCTGCCGTTCCTGATAACACTACCATCCCATATATAAGTTCTTTATGCAGGAAATAGAAATTATCACAAGGAAAATGTGCAGAAAATTCCACTGCAAATTCCACATACCCATTTTCCCTTTGTCCCTCTTGTTAAAATAGAGGAAGTCTCTCCCCTCAAAGGCCAATTTATCCATATGCAAATGCTCTGATGCCCCCCAGCTTCTCGGGCTTTCACAGTTATTTCCCGTGGTACCGTCCAGCTCCTCCTGCAACTGCCGCCTGACTCTCTTCTCCCCTCTCCTATCCGGCTTCCCGAGCTATTGTACGTGTGTCCCCACTTACTCGTCTTGTTCACACTGTTTTTAGTTGTGAAAGATATTCATACATGCGAGAATGCAACCTGTTTAAAGAATAATAACAAAACTAACACCAATATACCATACCTAGGTGAAAAAAATAGCAAATTGCCGATACTGTAGAATTCTGATAGGTCCCTCCTCCCTCTGGCAGCCTCCTCCCTCTCAGACATAGATAATCACAGGTATCCCAAATTTTGTGATAATCATTCTGCTGCTTTTCTTTATAGTTTTACCACCTACCATATTTCATTGAACTTAAGCTCCCAACATTATGAGATGCATCATTTTTTCACATCTAAGATAGAGTACTGCTAATATAATTGTAAGACACCACTGGCTATAAGATGCATCCCAATTTGGGAGAGATTAAAATGTCAAAAAAAAAGTATGTCTTAGAATGAAGAAAACGTAACCTGCATTCATCCCAAACTGTGTTTTCAGTTTTGCCTGTTTCTAAGCTTTACATAAATGGAATCAGACTGTATGAAGTCTTCTGTGATTGCTTCTTATGTCCATGGTACGTTTTTGAGACTCCCATGTATACGAATGTGATAGTGGTTTGTTCCTTTTCATTGCTGCATACTATTCCACTGTAGGACTCTGCCAGACTTAATATGTTACTGTAATTGGGTATTTGGGTTGTTTCTACTTTTAGTGATTTGAACTATGTTTTTATGCACATTCTTATACATGTCTTCTGATGCACAGAAGTCTGTTATGTGTATATACATAAGAATATTAGGTTCACAGAACATATGCATGTTTAAATTTACTATGGAATGTCAAAATAGTTTCCAAAGTGATTACATCAATATAAGTTCTCTATTTTAATGTAAAAGGATTTTCAGTGACTTTCTCCATTAGAATAGAACACATTTTGCGTCTTGTTTAAGAAATCCTTCCCTTTTTTAAGGTATAGGGATGTGTTCCTATATTGTTCTGTAGAATTTTATAGTTGTGTTTTTCACCTGAGTTAGGAAGTACTCCTTAACTCCTATTCTATTTCAGTAATATTGGAAAAATCTCTTTGCTTGAAAGTTTTTATGTAACTCACCTAAAAAACTGGCTAGGTCTTGTATTTTTCCTGTCAGATGGTTTTAAACTATTAATTCATTTTCTTTAAGGGATAAAGATATTCAGGTTTTCTATTTATTCTTTAGTAGGTGTTGTTAATTTGTATTTTACTAGGAATTTCTTCATTTTGTCTCTAAGTTTCTGCATTTACTAGCATCATAATATTTTATTATCTAAATTGTGATGATCTGTACTCATCTTTTTTGATAAATCTGTTAGAGATTTATGAAAGAATAATTGCTGGTTTTGTTGATCCTGTATATACTATGTTTTTCTTTTCATTAATTTCTACTCATATCTTTGGTTTTTCCTTTCTACTTTCTGTAGGTTTATTCTTATGTTCTTTTTAATAACCTCTTCAATTAGGTGCTTAGCTTAGAAATTCTTAGCCTTTCATCTTTTCTAAGTATATAAATTTCCTGTTAATACTCTTAATCAAATTCCATAGTTTTTGGTATATTGTATTTTCATCTTCTTTCAGTTCCATTATATTTATTGTCTAATTTCTACAATTATTTTTAAACTTATTGTTTACAAACATGTTGAGTTCTCTAGTTATATTTTTATTACTGATTTCTCACTGACTTGGAATTATAATCGTAGAAAATGCTCTGAAAGACCTCAATCTCTTGACATTCATTGAGTCCAGCTTTTTAGCTTAGCAAATGCTTCATTGTTCTATGAAGAAGGCATGCAAGTTTAGATGCAATGTTTAATAAATGTCAGATCATATACTGCTCAAATTTTCTTTATTTTACAGATTTTTTATGCTGCATTTTCCAACATTGACTAAAAGAGTTGTTTTAAAATCTACCATTATTATCATGTATTTTTCAATTTCACCTTACAGTTTCATCAGATTTGTCATTAATGTACTTTGAGATTATGTTATTAGGGGCATATAGGTTTAGAATTTTTATATCTTCTCAGTTAATTAAAGCTTTTATCATTATAAAGTGACCTTTTTTAAACTCTTGTAAACATTTTCTCTAAATACTGATTTTGCCTGATATTAAAATAGTAACATCACTTTATTTTAGTTAGTAGTTGCTTAAGATATCTTTTTCCATCTTTCAACTTTCAATCTGTGTCTTTATGTTATTGATAACTATGTTTTTTGTAAATGGCTAATTAAAAAAACAAAATCCTATCTGACAGTTGAGGCCTTTTGACTCTATCTTTAGTCCATTTATATTTATTCTGATCAGTAATATTTTTGGATTCATTGCTACTCTCTTATCATTGACTTTCTATTTGACCCATTTTAGAAATCTTCCCATGCCTCCCACCCTATCTTCCTGACATTTTATAAATTAAGAGGTTTTTATTTTTCCCCCCATTCCTTTTTCCTCTCACTGGTTTGGCAAGTCCATACCCTATCTTTGTTTCTTTAATTAGTACCAAGGGTATCTACATATATAGAGACTAAATTCTATGGATTAAAGTCAAAAGTTAATCAATACCTTCATTCTCCTTTCTAATAAGGACCCGGATGGCTTTGGCTCCTTTTACTCTCTGCCCACATTACCTGCTGTTGTCCTCCAGGATTTGGGTTCCAGCCTGTTTGCCATCCCACTACACACACGCAAATAAGATAGATGTTTTACCACTATTAACTTATAAAATTTTATTTTTTTATCTTATTCACTTATTTGCCACTATCTTCACTCACTACTCTTTCCTGCATCTCAGACTTTCTATTAGGGAGCATTTTCCTTTCGCCTGGAGTATGTGCTATAGCATTTCCTACAGTGACAGTATCCCAGAGTAAATGGCTTTTATTTGTCTGAAACTGTCCTTATTAACCTTAATTCTTGAAAGATAGTTTCAACTTTAGGTTCACACAATTTTTCTCAGTATATTGAAGATTTTTTTTTCCCACTGTCTTTTGGCTTCCATTGTTGCTATTTACAAGTCAGTCATTAGACTATTTGTTGTTTCTTTGCAGGGCATCTGCCTTTTCTTTCTAGCTGCTTTTACTATCTTTTCTCTTGCTGTCTCCGTCTCTTTTTCTCTTTTTCTTGAGATTTGTTAGGTTTCCTGAAGCTGAGGAATTATTTCCAGCAATTCTGGGAAATTATCAGCACTTAACTCTGAATATGTGTCTTCCCCATTCTCCCAATATTTCATTATAGACAGAAATCCAAAGATGTATCATAAACTCTTATCATTCTACCCTCTATACCTCTTAACTTCTTTTTTTATAATTTGCTGCTTTTTGTCTTTCAGAACTACACTCTCAATAATTTCTTTAGATCTATCTCCCAGTTGACTAATTCTCTCTTCAGCTGTATCTAATCTAACGTTCTATATGTCCATTGAATTTTAAATGTCCAATGTTTCAGTTCTTATTTCTAGGAAGTCTATTTGGTTATTTCTCAAACCTGCCTGTTTGCTCTTTAAGGTCTCTTATTTCTGCTCTTGTTTTTCAGCTTCTCTTTCATTTGTTTAAACATAATTGTTTTATATTCCATGTCTGAAAATTCTAATATCTGAAATCTTTGATGGACTGTTTCTGCTGGGTTTTTTTTTTATTGATTGTCAATAGTAGTGCTTATTTCTTTGTGTGTTTTGTAAATTTTTAATACAAAGTTTTCCTTAAAACTTTATCTGTGGGAATTTGTTTGAGATCTGGCTTAAAGTTGAAGTACCTAAAAGGATTTTCTTTTAATTCTGCCAGTTACCCAAGAGCATAACAAACCAAGACCATTTAAATTAAATTTTATGTTTGTGGTTTTTCAGGCCAACAGATAGATGAATCCAGACAGAAAAAATTTGAGGCCACCTTGTAGTTACAAATCCTTGGAGAATTTTTTTCCCTCTACCCAGTGCCAAAGTCAAGGTAAGCAAATTGCCTTCTTAATGGTGAACTTATTCTTCATTCACCCTTATTCTGAGAATGTGGGCATCTGAGCCACATTTATACAAGGGAATCTTACACACCTTGGGCAGGCTATGAATGATAGATTGATACAGCTACCAGCTCCAGATCTCTAGCGTTCAGTAAACCCCTCAGGGCAAAAGCCAACTTTGCTTTTCACTCATCTACCAGGGTTCTTACTAATATTTCGTTTTTAGAGTTTGTGGATTTCTTACTTTCCTTCTGCCTGAGGGATGTATTTATAAAGGCTTTAGAATACAGATGTCCAGCCCAGCATTTTCGCTTTCAGCTGAGAGCTCTTTCGGTTTAGTGTAGCCTAATCTGCTCTACTGCTGGGTACATAGCCTGACCCATGCCAGCCAGAAACTTCACTGATACATGGTCTCTGCCCCACCTATATGCCAAATCAAACGCCACTTCTCAGTTCTTATTCTACACAACTTCTCAGAAACATCCAGCCGTTGACCTCTCCTCCCTGCATCACGCTTCTCTGGGCCCCTGTGACACCACTTTCTGCTCCTCCAGCTCCTTCTTAGTCTCCTTTATGACTCCTTCTCTGCTACCCCTAAATGTTGTCATTCCTCCCTCAAAGGCTTGGTCCTGGGCCCTCTTCTTTTCAGGCTCTACATACTCAGCCTAGCAATTTTGCCCACTCCTTTGGTTCCAAATTCCATCCATCATCCAAGGGTGCTCAACGGCAGAGTTCCCGCCCGGCCAGGTAGTTTCTGCGGAACAACTTCACCTGATGTTTCACCGGCAGTTCCAACTTCACAAGGGTCAACCTTTTCCCCAAAGGTCAGCACCCTGGATTTGCTCAGGCAGAATCACGTAATTCTTATAGAAAACTCCTCAAGCTGACGCTCTATAGGCCATTAGTAGATTTATACATAAAGGCTGCATTTCTAATCTCCCCCCAGTTGTACAAAGGGAGAGCTTTTATTAGAAAAGAGGAACACCTTCTCCACGGCCCCACATTGCCACAGAGTGAGGACAGAAAGGAAAGAAACAGATTGGTTAAATGGGGGGGGGGGGGGGGAAGGGCAAATAAAATGAAAGGAAAACTAAAAAACATTTTAAAATCAAAAATACGGTGGCAAATAGAGCCTAAAAGTAATTTTTTAAAAGTCAAATATAGCAGATAATGTCTTTGCTCTCATGAAGGTCTGCGAATGTCCTGCAGGCAGTGCTGACGATGCCAATGATTCAGCTGATGCCGGAGGGAAAAAAGGAAAAGAAAATCAAACATGAACTGTGATTTTATGGTATCTCTGTAACCTGAAAAAGGCCCGGGGACATCGCTCAGAGCCTGTGTGAGGAGGTGGAGAGAGCACGTGTGCACTGTGACGTGCCGTTCAGACCCCTCTGGATGGAATGAAGGAATGAGGACTTATCTCCCCGTGTGGCCCTCAGCTGTCAGCCCTCTTGGGGGATGGCTTTGGTTGAAGGAAACTGCCTCAACGGAGGTTACTTCCTCTCCAGAGGCAGCCCGGACCCAAGCATTGATCCCTGTGGGTGTGCAAGGCCTGGCCCTTCACCCAAGCCGGCTGCAGCCCAGCCGCTGCCTCAGCCCAGCCCTGATTCCTCCCCTGCCTTCATAGGTGTTGCTTTTCGGGGAACTCCCTACTAAACATCCTGCTGCTCATCCCGCCGCAGAGCTGCTGTCCAGGGGTCCTACCCATGACACCATGGACAGTCTACAGGCATCCCTTTGAGCCGGCCCTGCCACTTGGGCGAGTCCCTTCATTTCTCAAAATGCTTTTCTTCACCTGGATATCCGGCAGGATTACAAGTATTGGCTGCCCCGTCTAGAGTCAGACGGCCCTGGGCTGGAATTCCTGCTCTGCCAGTTGCTAGCCGGTAACTTACTAAACTTGGCAAGACCTCGGCTTCCTTGTCTATAGTGTGGGTAGAGATGATGTCTTTCATCCCATTGTACCCCCAGTGTGCACACAGCCAACAGCCAACAACCCTTCAGTGGAGGAATAAATGACATTTCCAGCAGGCCGCACACCAAGGCCCAGAAATTTTGGTTTAAGCATTTGCTGGAACAAATATTCCTAATTGCTTTAGAGCTTAAAGCATCTTGACATGGTGTCTGACGTCACAGGGATTCCTTTGCCTCCATGTACCTCTCAGAACTTGGGTGCTCTTTCAGTTTTTCAGATCATGTTACTCATCTGCTCACATCCTCCAATCACTGCCCTTCTCATTCATACTAAAATCCCAAGGCCCTGGATGACCCGGGACCCCGGCCTCTCCGAACCCACTTCTCGTCCTTTCTCTTGCTGCCTTCCTCGCTCTTCTGACACCACTCCAAGCATGACTCCTCCTCAGGGCTGTTGTATTTGCTGCCACTCCCTCTCGAGATCCTCCCTGATGTCTGTATGTCTCTACAGCATCGCTGGCCCCTGGCCCCTCCCCGCCCCAGCCGTGACAGGCTCTACCCCCCTTCTCTGTATTCTTCCTCTCCACGGCACTTAGCACCACCTGGACCGCTTAGCCGTCCAGCTATCGTCTGTCTCCCACCACAGTGAAAGCCCTATGAGGAAGGACTTCATCTGTATTTTGAGGGATGTATCTTTAGAGCCTGGCACATAGTAAGTACACAGCAAACATGTGTTGAATGAAAATGTTTGCAAAACTCCTTCAAAAACTATCAATTTAGAGCTCCAATTTCTTGGACCTTCACATGTGCTTGTTTTTTCTTTCTTTAAAGCAATAGGATCATAGAATTTTCAAGCTTGAAGAGACAGTAAAGGTCTTTAATTTTTTTTTTTAATTTAGAATGGTGAAAATGAGGTCTGTAGAGATGGAACAACTGTCTTAGGTTTTACAGTTAGTGGAGGCTCTAGGCCAATTCTCTTTTCATCAAACCACAAACTCTAAGGTAGTTTGCGATTGAAAGTCTGAAATTCTTTTCCTTTCAGAAGCCCTGAAACTTCTAAAATGCAAACCTAGGGAATGTAGGAAGCAAAGTCTAGCTCAACCTGTGGCTGGTCACACATGTTTGGTGGCTCTTCCCCATCTGTGCCCTCTGCTCTGATCGGCTCCCTCACCCACGGGCTCTCGCATGGCTGCCAGGACAGCAACAGCTGTGTGGCCCCTCATGGGACACAGGGACTCACTTTGCCTTTTCTCCTCACCCTCAAAGAGAATTAGAAGAGTCTTCTCATTTCTTTTCTCTGAATTCAGAACATATTGTTGGATTTAAAAGAACATGGATGAATTAGGAAGGTCAGCCCTGATTGCCACAGAGAAGATCTGGTGATCAAGTGGGCCAGCTTTTCATTCCATAGAGGAGAAGGCTGAGGTCACAAGAGAGGAGAGGAAATGCTTTGTCAAATCAGTGGCATCTGGAACTGAACTCCTGCTTTCTCCTCTCCAAGCTGCCCTGGCCCCATAAATGGAGCCGCTTTCTAGCCATGTGCCTAAGCAGGAGTTAGGTTGGGTCTTTCTGGCCATCATCCACCACATTCAACCCACCAGCACCTCCCCAGGGCTCTCCTTTCTCAAGGTGGCCCAGGTATGGCTCCTCCCACCTAGTAAGCCAGCCCAGCCCAGGCCAGCCCATCACCCTTTCCCTTCCAGACTTCCCACTCTTGCCACCCACCCTGCCCACCCCAGGCCCTCACATACAAGGGCCAGAGTGGTCTCTGCAACATGCAAACCAAATCGTGCTTATTTTCCCCTGCTCTCATCCTTCTAATAGCTTTTCATCACTCTTAGAAAAAATTCGAAACTGCCTGCCATGGCCCGCAGGGCCTATGTGATCTGACTTGGCCGTTCTGTCTTCCCTCACCCACTGCCACTCCCCTTCACTCCATTCCAGCCGCACGGCCTGGCTTCCTTGCTTTGTTTCAAACACCCACGCTCATTCCTGCCCAGGGCTTTGTAACCGTTTGCCCCTCTGCTCAGAAATCCCTTGCCCCATATGCTGACATGTCCTACTCCCCACTGACCAGCTGGCTCCTCCCTAATCCAGCTAGTCCCCTGTCACTCTGCCCCTTACCCTACTCCACCTTCCCCATCATGGCTTGCCTGTTCCCCTAATAGAATATAAACTCCATGCAGGTAGAGAGTTTGTTTTGTTCACCGTTGTACCTCCTACACCGAAACCAATGCCCAGTGCATAGGAAAGTGCTCAATAAATATTTGTTAAGTGGATAATTGGATGAATGAATGATTTTGCTCCATGACATGTATCTGCTTTGTGGCAAGGCCTGGAGTTGAACCCACGTTTTCTAATTCTCAGGCCAGGTGCTTTACTCTACAAAGTAAAACATTTTGAGGGGTTGAAGAATCACACATCTTTAGTTGTAGAGCAAGAAAAATTACCTCTGGCTCCAGAAGCCTGTTTTCCGGGAAGAGGCCTGGCTCTTCTCAGTGTGCAGAGCACAGCTTGATGCAGCAGAGCCTAAGAATGCACACTCATGCTGCAGAGGGCGGGCCCTGCTTCTCGACTCTGGGCAGCCTGGACCACTGCAGGTACTGATGCACGCTTGCTGTAGCAGGCCTTTCCTGGATCCAGCTGGCTTAACGGGGACCCAACATGCGATTTGTGGACTGTGTGAGACACACACACACACACACACACACACACTTTGCCTTTAAACAAAGCACATCACAAAGGAGTTCAGACCTTCACCCTCCCTTCCTGCCAAGCGTGGGGACAAACAGTAGTGGTCTTGGCAGAAGGTCTCTGTCCCGTTCTCTTTGTCTCTGAATCTAGACCATTCATTTCCTCTCATTCAATCAGCTTTATTTTTGGCTGTGTGACTTTCTTTTGTGAGTTCATATCTTATGTTCTCAGACTTTGTAACCTCTGAATCTTCTGTCAGGACCCAACCCACGGATGCCCAAATACAAAGGACCAAGTGAGCAAGCTATCCGTGTGAGAAAGTCACCGTAAATGCAAAGAGCACTTTCACAATCTAATGAAGCACTCTTGCTTATGACATAAAATGTGACCTCCCTCTTCAGGGCATAGAGGGGTATTAGGATAACAGGTTGAGCACCCAACACATTGGGGTGCTCACTAAGGAGTACCCCAACATGTGCTTTCAGGCCTGACAGATAAGGCGAGCAAGGAAAGCAGCCCCGGAGAGGGGAAAGTACCGGTGTGGGTCACCTGGCCGACTTGGGGCACAAAGGGAGCTGAGCCTGAGCGCCTGTCCCCTCCTGCTCAGCACAGCCCCTCCATCTGGGGCCCCTCCTCCTCCTATCTGCTCTTCCCTCTCCTCTCCTGCCTCCCTCCAAGATGTTCTTTGTCCCACAGGGGCCATTTGTGCCATGAGCCCTTTGTGACCAGGGCACGGGCTCTCGAAGGAATGAGGCGAACCAGAGAGAGGGGAGCCGGCGCACACCCCACTCGGCAGGGCGTCTCGGCGGCGGGAAGCACGCTGGCTGTGGCCCGAGGGGACATACCCGGGGACTGGGGCTGGCGGGGTGGCCGTGGTGCGCGCCGTGGCGCGGAAGCAGCAGCAGGGGGCGACCGCGGCTCCTCGCTGCGCCGAGCTCCGAAATGGCTGGGGAAATTCCGCCGGCGGAGCGCAGAGCCCGCCGTAGGGAGCAGGCTGGGACACTGCGGACCTCGGGAGCCGCAGCCCGGCGGCCAAGTCCGGGCGCAGCTCGCGGGCGCTCGGCCAGGCCGCCTCCGCCCGCGCCGGCTCTCTGGAGGCGAGGACGCGCTGGCCGCGGCCCCCACCCGAGCTCTGCATCCTTGGGGTGACCCTCAGCCCACCCAGTGCTTCTGATCCACAGGTTCGACCGTGCTCCCTGGGGTCCCTCTTTTCAGTGGGGAGTGTTTACTGCAGGGGTGGGGGGAGAGCACAGCCCTCCCAGCACAGTTACTGACTCATCTGGACGCATCTGCGCTGCGGCGGAGCGCTCAGCCTCCTTCCCTGCAGGACCAGAGGGGCTGCGGAAGATGGAAGAAAGCTGTCGTGCTCTCTTGGACTCCTTTTCCTTAGATAATGGCCATGAGGGAAGAAAAGGGGAAAGTTGAAGCCTATCCCCCCTCCCCGCCCTTCAGCCCCACGTCTTGGTAGGAGGGTCGAGAAGAGAAGAGGTGGGTGGCTGAGAATGTTTCAGGAAAGGAAAGGACGCCAGAATTTGCAGACACTTCCTATGTGCCTGGCACAGATCTTGGGTGCTTCATCTCATTTAATCCTCTCAACAACCCTTTGAGGTAGGCAGGCATCCTAAACCCATTTTGCCCGTGAGCATTTGGAGGCTCACAGAGAAGAAAGAACTGCTCAAGGTCACTGGCTGGATGTGGGCGGGGCCGTGTTCTTTGTGCATTTGTCATAATGAATTCCTCAGTGCAGGTGACATGGAGTCCAAGCAGGCGAGGTCTCGAGTTCCAGGTGGAAACCTCAATCCCTCCTGCTGGGCCCTGCAGCGAAATGAGCCTGGCAGGAACCAACGGAGCGGGGGCTGGGCAGGGAGGGACCCCCAGGACACTCTCTGTGGGTGCTGTTCCCTGCCCTTGACAGAGCGGACACTCCCCACATGGACATGGGTCAAGGTCCTCCCGGGAAGGGTCAATGGATGTAGCTCATGGGGTGATGCATGGACAGAAAGACCGTCTTAGAATTGCCCTGGGCTAAAATTTTCTAGTTGTACCTTTGAACCCTGTAAAAATCCTCAAAAATCACTTTCTCAAAAGTTAATCATTCACTCTTTCCACAGGCCAGATGACCTTTGTGATGTGGTTGGAGTTTTGTTTGCTTTTCTTAAAAGTCCTGGAGTTTGTAATTGGACCAGTGTCCTTCAGGTGAGAAAGAAAGGAATTTGGTGTCCAGTAAAAGAAAAGGAATTTGTTTTGTTTTGCCCTCCGTCTCCCAGGAGTTTGGAAACGTTTTCTCAGTGAGAGGTTATGAATTGAGGACTAAAAACAAGTTGATCTGCAACAGCTGTGGCCCTTGTGGAGTGCTATATACAGGAGACCGTAGGAGAAAATAACATACCAAAACCAAAAACCAAATAAAATCCCAGCCACCATCCATCCTGCACCTGACTCCTTAGGCCCCTGCTCTCATCTGGGTGGCAGCTAAGTTTACTAACAGAGAGGATTATCTTTATTCATTAATACAGCACCCTAAACAACTTTGCACTTCGAGAGATGCAAGTTAGGGATTTTTCTATTTTAATATTTCTATCACCTAAGTTAATTGACCTCCTAAAAGAACCAGGGAGGACAAATCAGCTTTGTGAACTTGGGCAAGTCACCCAACCTCTTTAGGCCTCGGATTCCCCTTCTATACAGAGGTAGAGCAATGAGCTCCAAAGTCCCTTCTGCAGCCAGTGCTCTGCAGTCTATAGTCCTATAGGCTGCCTTAAAAGGCTGCCCAGCTCGGTTGCACTGACTATTTTTGTCTCAGTGATTGGAAGGGCTTGTTGGGCCACACCTATGTCTCTGACATTCTGACAGCTGGCTGGACGTCTTCACTAGGCACCGCACTGGACATTTAAGATGCACAAACCAAACACAGCATCCCTCCCTTCTTCTCCTCTTCTCTGCCTAACTCCTTGGACTTCCCTTCTCTCCTCCAGGCACCTGAGTGGGGAACGTCAATTTCTTCTTTGATGTCTGGCTGTCTTACAGCCTCCACATTCAGTCAGTTCTGAGACTTAACATTCTGGCTGTGGAGTACCCATGTCCTTCCTAGTCCTGCAGCCCCCACCCAGTTCAGGGCCTTGCCCCCTCTCACTAGGGCCCTTGTTAGCATGCCCAACACGTCCCGCAGCCTGCCCTCCTTTCACTCCCCGCTCTGACACACTTGACGTGACACTGCAGCTCCATTGCACGCCCCCACAGCACTGGCCAGCCTCTCCCCTACTGCAGAAGCTTGAATGGTTTTCTTTTGCCAGCTGAGCAAATGCTTGCCATTTGGGGCCTCCATGATGTACCCCCGACCTAAATTCCCTCCCCTACACTCCCTACACTTCAGCCAGACTCAGTGTCCCTCATGCACAGCCAGCTTTTCTCATTCGTCTCCTCACTCTTCGTGTTCTATCTGTAACACGCACAGCTCCCAAACCTGCCTATAAAAACCACTTCTTCATCAAGGCCCAGCTCAAATGCTACTTTTTCCAAGAGGCCCCCACTAAGGCTCAATTTGTCATTTATTTATTCAGCCAACAAATATTTGTTGAGCACCAACTGTATGCCAGGTTCTGTTCCAGGCCCTGGGAATTCAATTTGAATAAGAAGGATGAGTTCCTACTCACAGGGAGTTTGCTGTTGGTGGGTAGCAGAACAGAAAGCAGCAAACCAATGGGTAAAAGACAGATCCCGTCAGTGCAGTGGAGGAGCTCCTGGATTCGTTGGCCTTTATTACAGTTTACTTGTAATGTGCCTTTTTGCAATCAAGCACTACCTTGTAAACCCTCTGAGGGAAGAATCTGAGTCTCATTTATCTTTGTAATTTCGGTGTCTAACATCATCACATCTGTGCAGTAGCCCCTAGGTGTGTGTTTGTGGAAGGAAGGGAGAGAGGGAGGGACAGGAAGGGTTTGGAAAACATTTGAGCAAATACTCCAGGCCAGCAGTGGAGCACCTATTAATATCTTTACTTGTCTGAGCATGGTGGCTCATGCTGGTAATCCCAGATCTTTTGGAGGCTGAGGCAGTAGGATTGCTTGAGGCCAGGAGTTCAAGACCAGCCTGGGCAACGTAGCAAGATGCCACCTCTACAAAAAATATGAAAAATTAGCTAGGTATAGTGGTGCATGCCTGTAGTTCCAGCTACTTGGGAGGCTGAGGCAGGAGGATTGCTTGAGCCCAGGAGTTCAAGGCTGCAGTGAGCTATGATCATACCACTGCACTCTAGCCTGGGGGACAGAGCAAGAGATCCCATCCTCAAAAAAAAAAAAAAAAGAAAGAAAAAATTAAAATATATATTTAAAAAAATTGTTAAATTCAGAGTTAAAATAAAAGGCAATTCTCATTTTGTATTTTCCAACTCTGCAATCCCTAGAGGTGGCTTTCAGTGTGAGAACGTCACTCAAGATAGGAGAGACAACGTAGGATAGAGGAAGGGCACAGATCTGGGACTTAGTTCCTGCTCCACCACACAATTGTTGAGAGGTTTTGAGCAAGTTCCTGAATCTCTCTGAGCCTTAATGTCCTTATCTGTAAGATGGATCATAAAACCTGCCTCATACATTTGGAAAACCAAATGAGACAGCCTGTGAGAAATTAAGCACCTTGTAATCATGAAATTGATTCAGGATTTTCCTACATCCTTGTATTAGCTTTGTTTGGAGGACACTAAAGTGGGCTATCTGCCCCCCAAAGCAAAAACCCTTTAGACATGGGGATATTTAAAAATATTATTTCTAAATCTACCTTTCTGGATTCTTAAGGGAGAAAGAATTCTGGGCTCCCGGGACAACCTCACAAAGTCTAAGAAGCAACTGGGTTTTTTCTTAATCTCCCTCCCTGCACAATATGTCCTCTCAGGTTTACACCAATTCCAAGCATAGAATTCGTTGCTTCAAGCAACTGCCTTCCCTAAAAAGCATGCCCCGCTGCCTCATGCTCCCAGAAAATATGGCATAAGATGAAGTCATCTCTTGCCGTTGGCTGTGATTTGCTGGTGCCAATGTGGGAAATGTGGCTCTCCCATACCCTCTGCTCATCAAGCACAGATTGCAAAGACACTGCAGACGTCTCCCTTTGTGCTCACTGGCCTCTTCTAACACCATCTCAGACTCAGTTTCACATCTTCCACGCCTTCCAGAATTCACTCATCTCTGCCATCCCCATGCCAGGCCTGTTCCCATGGCGGTTGTAATGACCCCAAATGACTTTGCTTCTGGATGTTTCACCAGAATTAATTAAGGCTCTTGAAACACAGTGTCATTCCAACAAGATGTGACTGCCAGAGGAGGAGGACTCTGTTGGTGACCACTGGGAAATAAACTTACCCCTTGCTTGTCCAGAGTTTCTGGATGGGCTCCAGAGTTTTGGCAAAAGTTTCTGCGGCACCTGGAGCTGCAGAGTTCCTCCCTACTCTGGACACTTTCTTTCTAGTGGACACAGAAGTTCATTTCTGTCGCCACCTGGGAATAAGCACAGAGCCAGGGGAGAGTTGGTGGGAACCTCAGTTGACAGGTGCCTTGGACTAAGGGCCTGGACCTGAGGCTTGGCTCTGCTCATCAGTATATATGAAGACATTCCACTTCTCTAAGACTCAGATTCCTCATCTGTAAAAATGGGACCAATAATACATACCTCATATGTTGGTGGTTGAATGAGTTATAGGAAATGTAATGGAAAACACATCATATTGAAAGTGTAGTATAGGCCGGACACACTGGCTCACACCTGTAATCCCAGCACTTTAGGAGGCTGAGGCAAGAGGATCATTTGAGACCAGTAATTCGAGACCAGCCTGGGCAACATAGTGAGACCTCATCTCTCCAAAAAAAAAAAAAAAAAAAAAAATTAGCTGGGTGCGATGGTGTGTGCCTATAATCAATCCCAGCTGCTTGGGAGGCTGAGGCGGGAGGATTGCTTGAGCCTAGGATTTCAAGGCTGCAGTGAGTAAAGTGCCAACGATGCTAGTTACTATCATCACAGAAGTTATACACAGACACACAAAGCATACAATTTGTTTTTCAACTTTAAAAATTAACATACAGTAAAATTGACTGTTTTGTGTGCATTTGTGTGTATACAGTTCTATGAATTGTGATACACGTATAGATTTGTGTAACCATCACCCTAATAAAAATATAGAAGAATTTTGTTGTCCCTTTCACTCATTGAAAAACTTTAGTCATGGTGTATTATTATTTTAATACCTTGCTAGATTCAATTTGCCTTTTGTATGTGTGTGGAGGGATAAGAACATTTAACATGAGATCTACCCTCTTAAGAAATGTTTAAGTGTATAATACAGTATTGCTGACTATAGACATGATGCTGAATACCAGATCTCTGGAACTTACTCATCTTGCATAACTAAAACTTTATACCTGTTGAATAGTAACATCCTATTTCCCTCGGGGGGTATTGTTCTGAAGTTTTCTTTGCTTGTACTGTCTTTTTCTGGTTTGGGTATCAGGATAATGTTGGTTTCATAAAATAAGCTGAGAAGTATTCCCTTCTTTTTGATTTTCTGGGAGGATTGTTATTATTTCTTCTTGAAATGTTTGGTAGAATTCATTGGTGAGACCACCTGAACCTGGGGATTTCTTTTCCAATGGGTTTTTTAACTATGAATTCAATGTCTTTAATCATTATAGGACTATTCAGGTTATCTATTTCATCATAGCTGAATTTTGGTAGTTGAAATTTTCAAGAAACTGATGCATTTCATCTGAGTTGTCAGATCTGTGTATGTGGAATTATTTGCAGTACTCCCTTAGTTATTTTATTGGTGTCTACAGGGACTATGGTGATATCCCCTTTCATTCCTGATATAGTAAATTGTATCTTCTTTTTTTGACTAGATGTTTATTAATTTTATTGATCTTTCAAAGAACCATTTCTTGGTTTCACTGAATTTCTTTTTTTCTATTTTTAATTTCATTGATATTTGCACTTATAATTTTGTTATTTCCTTCCTTCTGCTTGCATTGGATTAATTTTGCTCTTCTTAATCTAGTTTTGTAAGATGGAAGCTTAAATGATTGATTTGACACCTTCCTTCTTTTCTGATATAAGAATTTATTTCTATAAATTTCCCTCTAAGTGCTGCTTTAGGTACATCCCATAAATTTATATGTATTTTTATTTCCATTCAGTTCAAAATATGTTCTAATTTCTCTTGAGACTTCCTCTCTGACCAAAGAATTATTTAAAAGTGTTTTATTTAAGTCCAAGTATTTTGAGATCTCCCCACATACACTTTTATAACCATTAAACCTAGGAAAGCTACAGAAACCTCGAGCCATTGTTGAAAAAGCTAAATAATTTACTGAGCACCTCCTGTGTGTAAACCACCAGGCTAGGTGCAGTGCAGGGTGCAAGGCTGCGTGAGATTTCGTTTCAGGCTTCAAGGAGCTGACAGTCCTGGAGGGAAACCAAGATGTCCGTGCAAACAAGTGGGGTGCATGGTGGTGGGTGATGTGTGCTTCTGTGTGGTACGTGGTGCAGAGCAGCACTATAACAGGGGTCTCTTCCAGCGGACACAGTCAAGGTCAAGGGTGTGTGGTGGGCCTTGAGAATAGGTGGGATTGCCATGATGAAGGTTTTAGGGGAGGGCCATTTCTAGTTAGAGGGAGTTTTGCCTGGAAGCAGCAGTAGCACCTGTGCTATGGGCACCTCTCCCTCTCAGTGCCCTGCCAAGCCTGCTGCCACTTGGCACACTTGGCCTGCTCAGTTACGCACGTTTAGAGAGTGAACTCATCAGATTCACTAGACAAAGGCTTTCCCGAAAGTTGAAGGCAGCTCCTAAAGACTTTAGAAAAATAGGTATTTTGCATTGCTTTCTGGACCAGCAGAGGGGACGATGAGAAGGGATGGCAAAAATAAAGCAAATATTGAAAGAGTGTTCTACTTCCTTCACGTCCTGCAACCTCACAGGTATGTCTGCCCTTCTGCCTTGTCAGAAATAGAGCTCAGAACATGGAAGTCGAGGACTCAAGACAATAAAGTAACTCATTGGCCGAAGCTGGAGCACGCTGCCATGCCGTGACAGTGAACTGAATTAGCTTTAGGATGTTGGCCTCTCTGGTCTCCAGCAGCCAGGGAGATGTCGTAGTCATGGAGGGCAAAGGAGCGTGGAATGGCAAGGGGAGGTGGAGGAGGCATTTGCTTCAGCTCCGAGGACACTGGCTCATTGCAAGAGAGAACAGAGGGGAAAATAGAGGGAAAAATAGCTCCCATCCTTTTGAGACACATGAGAGATCAACCAACAAGAAAGAATTCTGGGGACAGTCAGAGTTAATGAGCCAAAAGTCCTTGTAACTAAGGCTTTTTCATCCTTCCTGAAGTTTTTGGTCATATTTTAAGTTCTTCCACATTTTTCTTCAAAAACTGACCTGAAGGATCTGCTTTTAGCTCTTAGGAAGAACGGACTAAAAACAATGCTTCTGAAATTTTTGGAATTTACATTTTTCCCGTCAATTTATTCTGTACTTGCATATTTTGTCTTTTACTACAAAAAGATTGTGCATATGCTGGTGATTTAACAAGCTGGAAATACTTGTTTTAAGTCTTCTAGCAAAGATTAAAATGACTAGATTTAATTTTATGGAAAATTCTTTTTTTTAAAAAAAAAAAAAATGGTTAATTTCTCATTGAATTTCCTTGGATAAATTACTTAAATTCTTGAAGTCTCAGTTTTATTACCTGGAAAACAGAGAAAAATGATACCTACCTCATGGGGTTGCCATGATATAGGAAAAATAGCCATTTAAGAGTGCCTCTTATAGCTGGACAAATGTAGAACCCATGATATAGATATGGACTGCATGAATAAATCAACCACAGAATAAATCACCCCAGTGCTTTAGGAAATCCTAGCATGGAACTTACAAATAATGGTATGAAATCAGAACTAATCATAGTATCTTAGCATCTGGCCCCAAAATGAAAGGTCGGTATGACCTGTTTTCTTGTGCAAATAACTAGTTTGTTCTAAAAAGGAATAATTCCAAAGCAGAAAGAAGTTTTATGAAGAAACAAATTCTGATTTATGTGAAAACAAGACTTCATAACGGATTTTATATTTATGGGGTGCTTTATGGCTCATAAAGGACATTTACATGCCTCATCTCTTTCGGATTACCAAAATCACCCCCAGGGAAAAGGCTGGAAAGGGATCAATCACTTTGGTTTTACAAGTGGGGAAATAAAGACGGTGTGAGAGTAAAGAACTCACCCACAGCTAGTAAGGGCTGGAGGTAGTCCCAAACCCAGTCCTCCATGTCCAGTTCTAACTAAGGTCACTTTGGCTTAGGGAACTATGGGGAAAGCTATTCAAAAAGATGATTGAACCCTTTTGTTTTTATGGTTTTAGTCTTCTGTTTCCCCACATACAGAGTATCTATAAGCACTTGAATAAGGGTTTACATTAATATTTGTTTAGTTTTCACGATTAGGGTATGTAAAGTTTTGCCGAGGTTACTGAAGTGCTCATGGTGTGAAGAAACTCCAGACGCATGATGGGGTTGAACCCAAGGAGTGAGAGTCAAGGGGTTTATTCTGCAGGGCTGCTCTGAGTTATTGGCTGAATGCTGCTGTGATCTGAATGTTGGTGCCCACCCCCCAAATTAATGTGCTGGAACTGGATGCCCAGTGTGATAGTAGTAAGAGGTGGCACCTCTTGGGGAGTGATGAAGTCACGAGGGCTCCACCCTCATAAGTGGGATCAGTGCCCCTTATAAAGCAGAATGGCGCGAACTGCCTTGCCCTTTCCACAGTGTGAGGGTGCAGCAATCAGGCATCATCTATGCGGAATGGGTCCTCACCACACACTGAATCCTCTGGCACCTTGGTCTTGGACTTCCCAGCCTCCAGAACTGTAAGCAATCAATTTCTGTTGTTTATAAATTACCCAGTCTGTGGCATTTGGCTATAGTGGGCCAAATAAGCAAGCCTGTCCGTTGCCCCATTCCTGCTGGGTGGCCTTGCATTGTCAACAAAGGCTGCCAGCGCTCAGCACGAAACAGGGCTTTCAGATGGCTCTGGCCTACCCACGACAGACTTCAATCCATTTTAAGGGATCCCTGTTTCAGTTCAGAGTCCTCAGGTGATCTTCCAGTTCCTCCTCTTCTGTCCCTACTTGGGGACAGACCTCAGAAGACACAGTAAGCTACAGAAGGTCTCGAGGTACGACGCCCCTCTGCCTAGCCTCAGTAGCACTGGATTCAGAGACATGGAGGCTGGTGTGTATTATACACTGTGCCAGGGAGTCCAAGAAGAGTCTAAGAGGGTCCTCGCCATGAAGGTCAGGCATGTATTCTCATTTCCCCTCATCCTTACTGCCTAAACAATTGATCTATGAGGTCTTGATGTTCTAATGTCTTACTTGCCTTATGACATCTGTGTGAGACCTAGACCTTACAGCAACATGGGCAAAAAGTGTATGGCTGTGGGGTTCTGTGCTGCCAGTTGCCTGTTCAAGGAATGGTGATGGTCCGTCTGCTCTCCTTCTGGAGGTGCTCGGGGTCAGCCTGAGAGCACAGATATCTGCATCCGAGAGCTCCAGAGTAAGGGCATGGAAAACGCCTTAAGTCAGAAGCCACACGCTTCCCTTTTTCTCCTAAAAGGGAAATATCAAATACAGCTTAACAATGGAGAAAAGTATCAAGTCTTCTTCACACCAGATTCACACTTGACCCTGGACAGCTTTCCTTTGCCTCAGTGGCCCTGGCAATTCACCAACTCTCTGACATTTCTTAGGAACCATGTAGTCCATTAGTGGGTCTCTGCTTCTTCACATGAAAGAAAATATCTCCCTGCACATGCAGTCTAGTCCCAGAGCTGAAGCCACCCTGGAAACGGAGTCCACCATGCAGTGAGGGCTTGCACTGGACAGCAGACGAGTCCTTTCCTGCTCTTCCCTGGAGGTTCTCCCTCTAGTTGTTCTGCCCCAGCTCCCGGGACTTCCTGGGACACAGACAGAGCCCGCAGGGAGGCAGAGGAGGGAGCAGCAGTTGGAAACAGGCAGGCCTGCAGACCCCTTTCCCGTTTGTCCTGTGACAGCGCAGTGAGCAGAGAGGGCCCCCTCCTTCTGTGCAGCCCTCCAAGGTTTCTAATTTGGTGGTGGCCTCGGAGGCGGACGACCTCTCTGTGTGCGTCAGAGGAGCACTGTGGGTGCAGGGCTTCGCTGAGGGTGGCAGCTCCCTGTCACTGCCCTGGCTCAGGTCCTGCCTTCCCCATCACGCAGCAGCCTAGCGCTGGCAGCTGGCAGCCTCGGGCACTCATCCCTGCGCCCAGAATTTGCAGTCTCTAAGTGCTCTGGGCTTCTTGAGAAGAAGGACATTATCTCTGATATTATTATATAATAATGAGAAAATGTTCCTGTGTGCTGTGGCTTTCTGGCTGAGCAGACTGTGCTCTGCGAGGAAATATGGTTACAGGAATTATGCTCTTATTTATCTTCGCTCCGGAATATGGAAGTTGACAGCACGGAGACACAGTCTGGTCATTTCCAGATCATTTACCTCCCCGCCCCTGCCCTGCCCTGTCATCAGCTACCCTGCCTCCTGTCCCCTGGGCCGCAGGCCCTTTCTCTGTCCACTCACTTCCTTAGACTGCACTTTCCTCATTGAATTCTTACATTAGTCCTAGGAGTTTGGTACAGTAGTGTTCTCATTTTACAGGTGAGGAAACTGAGGCCTGAGAGGTTAAGTAACTTGCCCAGGGTCACACAGCTGGTAAGTGGCAAAGCACAGATTCACACCCAGGCAGACTGGCTGCATAATCTGTGCTTCTAACCCTGTGCTATTCAGCCTCCAGGTTTGCTGCTTTTTCTGTGTGGCTCTCGGTACAGGACAAACTGTAGCAGCACCATGGTAACTGGCACCCCGAGTAGGGGACACCATGGAGCCAGGGGTGCGGTGGTCAGCCCAACCACTCACCCGTGTGAGAAGATGAGCCCCTGTGGAAGCCACGCAAAGGGGTAAACCTATTCTTTTCCCCTGGGAGGCTACCAGAGCCTCTCGGTAGGTAATCCCACAGTTTGAGTGTCTGAAATGCCTGCTGGAAACCCAGCACCTCTAGAGCAATTCTTGGGATGCTCAGAGCTTCCCAGAACCAGCCTTGCTTTGAGCAGCTGAGCTATGGGCAGCCAGCCACAGGACACTCTGGCTCCGGGCCAGCTCTCGGGGCATGGCCAGCAATGGGCCGTGGGGCCCGCCCTAGGAGTGCCCAGTGAGCACGGGCTGGAGGCTGTCACTGTGCACCTCTGGGCGTGGGCCTGTGGGTGTGAAGCGACAAATGTGTATCTCACCACAGTGTGCTGTCAGTTGTATCTTCACTCTTGCGCACTAGAGTGTGTGTGGGGGGCTTACGTCTAAATATGATATGGGCTAATATGAGCATAAAGCGTGTCAAAGTCTGTGTGTGTGGCAGGGGCTAGGCTGGAGGTGTACAGCTGTGTACCCACGTGTGTGCATGTGGATACGCCCTCCTCGTGGTTCTCAACATGGTTGTGGCTTACAGCTGCCCTCGCGTGTCGCAATGCGACATGGGCCCTGCCTTGCAGAGACAGGCAGCTTGGCGCTCTGTGGGCTTGACTTTGCTCCCATAGGGTGCGGCTTCTGGTGGTTTTCCCTTGACTCTCTCTGGTTTCTGCTCGCCTCTCTTGCGCCACCCCTGCCTCCTGGCTCCTCCGGCCACATCAGAAGACAGCTGGCAACCATTCGATTCACAGGCATTTTTTGAGCCAATGAAAGGACAGTGCCCAGGAGTCCCTGGAGCCATGGCAGGACTGTATCCTGCCTGCACCCCAACCACCATCTCCTTCTGACCCGAGCCTCCTTCTGCACCCAGGTGGGCATGCCCCGTGGGAGAGGGCCCTGCCCTCTCCAGCATTCTGCCTCGGATTGGTTCCGAGTGGGAAGCACAGCGCTCTCTGGCATGTCATGAGGCTCTTCTCTAGGTCCCTGGGGATTTCACTTACAGCCTCCACATTGCCCAGCAAATCTGTGAAAACTGGGGACTGTGGGGACCATTAAAACTTGTGTATGTCTGTAGTTTAACAGACACGGAGATACTAAGCTGCTGGTGGGCTCCTAGGAGAGGAATAACACGTGCAAAGAGGCAGATGCGGGAGATGGTTTCTGCAGCCTGGCAGGGAGAAGCAGCTCTTGGCACCAGCTCTGAGAGGCCTGATGCAACGTCACACCCCTGCAGCAGCTCTCCCGGTGCTGCCCCGTGCTCCCCTGCACAGTGCCCCCTGCCCAGGTCTCCCCGGTGTGTGACTGGCCCTCAGGGCTGCTCTTTGGCCAGCAGGGCTTAGGCAGGATGCCTCCAAGTGGAGGCTTTCTTATGATGACGAAAACAATCAGCAAGCTCTGTGACCTTGGACAAATTGCTTAAGCCCTCCGTGCCTCTGTTTTTTAATCTGTAAAGTGGGCATAGTAAAAATCTACGCCTCACAGGGTTATGGTAAGAATTAAATGAGTTACTCTATGTCCAGCACCTAGCACAGTATCTGGCATGTGGGAAGCACTTAGTAAGTGTTTGCTGTTGTGAGATTATTCCACAGGTCGATCTGGCCTTTTCCCTGTGTCGGCTGGAGGGGGGAGAAGGAAGGGACAACGCCCTTTCATTTCTGGAAAGGATTCCCACCGACCTGGCGTTCCTGGGTACATCCAGGATGCCTGGTGGACCCAGCCCCGACTGCCTTCCTGTCATGCAGGTGAGAGCTGCAACCATGACAAAAACCTACACTCCCAGGACAACCTGCCTCTCCCTGCTAGTCATCTCTGAAGTCTTTTCTTAAAGGTCAGCAGAGCAGAGAGACCCCAGCAGAATTTGTCTCTGGTGATAAGGCCAGCAGACATAGGCTCTAAAAATAAACCTTAATAAGATTTTAAGTAAACACTCTCTCTACAACAATTCAGATCACGATTCGTTTTCTCTCCTAGAGCAATGTGACCTATAGCGAAGCCCATTCCCGCAGAGGAGGAAATGTCAAAGGCTTCCAGAGCGCCAGGGTGAGCTCAGATAAGGCTGCTCTGCCCCTGGCAGGCCTCGCAGGCTTAGTGTATAGCCCCCCCAGTCCCCTCCAGGATGCACCTGCACTCCTGTGCACCCCCCGGCCCCCTGCAGCCCACCAGGCCCAGGGAACAGCCCGAGCCCTGCGGGAGTGTGTCTGCACTACAGCCAAGCAGGGAGAGGGAAAGGTGGCTTTGCTTTGTTACATTTCGCTTTGGCCCCAGCATGGGGCTCTCGCTCTCAGAGGGGGTGTCTGGGGACCACCGAGTCTATCTAGTTTAGTGGGGGTGGGGCCAGCCTGAACGCCTGGTGCAGCGCAGGGCAGTGTTCGGGGTCTCGCAGGCAGGCTGGGGAGACAATGTCAGCCAGGGCGCGCTGCTGGGATGTCTTCCTGCTCCTTCTCCCTCCATCCCACCCGAAGGGAGAAAAGGTCAGGGGGGTGCTGGGGCCGCTGTCTGCAGCGCCAGCCTTCTCCTGGGGCATTCCATAAATCGGGGGAAGAAGGAAGGGAAAGGGAGGGAAAGGGAGAAGAGGGAAGTGGGGGAGGAAGGTGGGGAAGGGGGAATCAAAAGAAGGGCGGGGATGGGCGACTATCGCCCACCGCTCTGCGGCGGGTCGGGGCCCACTATCCCTTCGCTGGGGCACCTAGGGAGGCAGCGCAGGAGCAGCGGGCGGGGCCGTCTGTGAGGCTGGGGTGGGAGCAGAAAGAAGGCGAGGACGAGAAGAACAAAGGGGCGAGGGCGCCCCGTGGGGGACCTGGATGCACTGGGAGGGTCGGGGGAAGGGCCCGGAGCGCGTGCGCGGCTGGCTCGGCAGCGCCTCCTGCTGGCCGCCGAGGGTCCCCGCCGCGCCCGGCCCGAGGGCCCCTCCGGGCGGGTTTAATCCACGTCTCCCCGCTCGTATTTTCTCCTGGCTTTCAACTGAATGGTGGAATTGGTTTCACTATTTCCTTTCTGGGGCTGTGGTTGAGGCTGACTGTCCCAGCTAGAATGAAATATTGTTGTGTTCTTGCCTCTGTCTCTGGTTTGGGATTTGAAGATAGAAAAGATGCATTGTCTCATAATTAATTTAGGTGGCTGTCACTGTGGCCACAGCTGGCCCCAGGCAAAGAGCAGAGCCTGAGATATTGAGGTGAGGGAAAGGAAATAATAACCACAGCCTACACGGGCCAAATAAAACCTTGCCTAACCCGCCGACGAGTGCTGGAGCCAGTGGGGCTCTGCGCAGTCCTCACCGCTGCTCACCGTGCCTCCCGCTGTCTGCTAAGCCTTTGTGTATCCCGCCTCACTTAACCCCGGGATCTCCCCGTGTATTACCTAGTGTTAGCCCCATTTTACAGATCAGGAAACTACAATTCAAAGAGGTTAAGTAACTTGCTCACAGTCACAATGCTAGCAGCAAGAAGGGCTCGCATTTGAACCTGGATCTATCTGACTTTGCAAGGTTTTCCCGTACACCAGGCAGCCCTCCCTACACACTGCCCCTCCTGATTCCTTTCTTTGAAGTCCCAGCATTCCAGTGTTCTCCCCACCCTCTTTCCCCTGCTGCAGGCACCCACTTGCCCTCTCTACCTCACTTCTCCGTTGTATTGTGTTCTACGAGAAGGATCTGGAACTACTTCACGCTAAGGTTTCAGTGACCGATAACAGCTTCAAGTGCTCCCCTCCCCGAGATTTGACCTGTAAGTAGAATCTAAGCCTCAAGTTAAAGGAAGATATTCTTAAGGGAATTGATTTAAGTGACAGCCAGGAATGCGGACAATATCGTGGGTGCAATAAGCCCTGCAGGTTTCCCCTGGCACACAGGCAGGGCCCGTTCCTTCTGTGGATGGGGCTTTACGAGTAGAGTCTGGGAAAGAGGATGGACAGGCCCTTAGTCCAGAACCTACTGTGTGCCTGGTGCACCTGCCACACGCTTCACAAATGTTATCCCCTTTATTGCCCACAACTGCCTACCTATGAGGTGGGTGCAACTTTTCCCCACGTCACAGAGGAGGAAACCAGGGCCTTCTTGGAGATTAAATCACTTGCCCGAGGAAATGCTACTAGTAAGTTCCTAGACTGAGATTCAGACTCGTTCATTCAATCATTCATTATGCATATTTTTTATTCTTTAAGTATTATTTTTGTTGGGTGCAATGCTATGGGATGAGATATAATCCTTCTTCTCCCCCTCACTGCTAATGTTCCCAAGGGGGCAAATAGTCATGCAAACCAATCACCACAGTAGGGTGTTGCATGGTGGACTCCGTGTGGGGCACCGTGGGTGGGCCACAGACACCGAGCACATGGCCAGTTCTCCCTAAGGGCAGCAGGAGAAGGGGAAGAAAGAGGGAACTGGGTCTCCCTTGTCCTCTCCAGGAGCACTGTGCGGAGGGGACCACAGTGGCTTCAGATGGGGCCCCTTAAAATGTCCGTTGACTCCCCTGCTGTGGGACACCTGGCTTCATTACACCATTCAGAGGATTATTAGATCATTATAAAGTGCCTCATATCCCTTGGATATTTGGGCAGCTTAAATGTACAAAAATCATCATTTTTCTTTGTCTTCTCAGTTCAACAGAGGATGATTTTAAAATATACTTGACTTGAAGAATAAGGATAAAACAGAAAATGTGGGAGCCTGAGGTAAAAATGGAAAATAGATGAAACTCAAAGTATTTTCAAGGTGTCTCTTTCTCTGTGTTTCTATTTTGCAGGTTTTAAAAGCAGAATTAAAGTGTAAAGCAGAGGGAAATTTCTCTGATGCAGCATTTACATAAGAAACACATTCAGAAAAAGAGGCTGTGATTCTAAAAGTGTCCTTATTATACTGCACTAAAAATCTCCCTTGGGATGGGGGAGGTTTAAATTAGTTGGAGAGAGAAGGAAATAAAATCCCCCTTTTCAAAATGCAAATCTCTTCCAAACTGAAAATTCCACCTTAGGAAATGGCCACACTGTGTTCCTGGGCAGACAAAGCCCTCATTGTGCAAGGGCTCCACCCTCCCAAGCCTTCATCGCAATTCACCCTCTCCTCCTACATCTGCTGGGCAAGTCTCAACGCTGAGCTTGGTGCTACATCACAGACCTCAGCACAATTCACAAGGAGGTTCTTGTTTTTAGAGGTTGTGCATTTTGCTGTAGAAATGTGTCCATAGGCCATTCAATTGCCTTGAGAAATCAAAGCTTCTGGGAATAGCACAAAATGTCATGGACCTCCACAAGCCCGTATGATGTCTGTGTGTATTTGCATATAGTTTCTCTGATATTCATCACATATTTGCATGTTAAGCTGCATAGAATTTCACATACAAGGATGATGCTATCAATGCAAAGTTCTGATTATCTATTGCTGTATGACAAACTACCTCAAACTTAGTGACTTAAACAGCAACCATTTTATTATGTGTCATGATTTTGTGGATTGGGAATCAGGGCAGGGCTAAGCTAGGTGATTCTCCTGCTCCAGGGTGGCAATGACTGGGGACACTTGGTGATATTCAGCTAGTGGTGAGGCTGGTCTTGAGGGTCCAAAACTATTTTACTCACACGCCTGGCACCTTGGCAGGGATGGCTGTAAGGCTGGACTCCATGGGCCCCTCTCTCCCTCCATGTAGACTCAAAACCTCTCCATGTAGTTTCTCAGGCAAGGTAGTCAGACTTCTCCTATGACAGTTTAGGGCTCCAAGACCAGGTATTCCAGGACACATAAAGACAAAACTGCCACTCCCCATTGAAGGACTTCCTTTGGAGTCCCAACATTCCCAGTTTCTTCTCATCCTCCCCTCCCCCACCCTCAGCCCTGCCTCAGACACCCATTTCTTGTGCCCAGAACTGGCATATTGCTACTTCTGCTGTTGTCTATTATTGGTCAAAGTGAGTCACAACACAGCCCAGAATCATGGGCAGGGAAAATAGACTTCACCTCTCTAGAGGACAAGGATCAAAGAGTTTGTGACCAGCTCTAATCCATTACACTCAGTGTCAATAGGGTTTATTTTTAGACTCATTTTTCCATAGATAAAAATAGACTGGGTAGAAACAAAGAATCTGAGACTTGGAAGAGTCATTGAAGATTGACTAGGCCAGATTCAGGGGCTCTCGCCTGTAATCCCAGCACTTTGGGAGGACAAGGCAGCAGTATCACTTGAGCCTAGAAGTTCAAGACCAGCCTGAGCAAGAGCGAGACCCCATCTCTACAAAAAATAGAAAAATTAGCGGAGTGCGGTGGTGTAAGCCTGTAGTCTCAGCTACTTGGAAGTCTCAGGAGGATCACTTGAGCCCAGGAGTTCAAGGTTACAGTTGGCTATGATGACACCACTGTACTTTAGCTGGGTGACAGAGCAAGACCCTGTCTCAAAATAAAAAAAAAAAAAATCATCTAGTTCCCATGCTAATTTTATGGATAAGGTAACTGAGTCTCAGAGAGATCTAATAACCTGTGTCACAAAGCCACCAATTATAAAAGCAGATCTCAAACTCACATATTCTGACCCCAGATTCAATAAAATATTTACTTGCTGAATGCCTACTAAGTTCACAGCCCTGCATTTACACCAAAACTAGAAATGCAAAGTTGAGTATTATGTGGTTCTTGGTGTCCAAGAGTCTGTAATTGAGCAGAGGAGAAGAGTCAGGAAATAACCTCAATATTGATAAAATAAGAATTGCATATAACATGCCATGAAATTCCATGGTCTAATCTGGCTAGGGAGTTTAGCAAGAGATTTCTGAAAGACCTGAAGTTTGATACAGGCCTTTAGGAATGGCTGAAACTTTTGACTGATGACACTGTAGCAGGGAGGTGTCCTAGCACATTGTGGGCAAAGGGAGAGAGACCGGATAGCCAGGGAAACGTGTGGTGGCAAACTGGGGTGTGTAGGGCAGCAGTGAGCAGGAACCCTGAGGAGCCAGCACTTAGTTCTGTCTCATTCGCCCTCTCAGACTTAGTCACCGCAGAGCCCAGGGTGCACACTGCGCAGGTATCTGTCCAGATTCTGCAGCCAACCTGTAGTGGTCTATTGAGATGCTCTACAGTTAACTTACCTGCATGAGTGGGACTGGCTTTCTGTTCTAGCCTAGCTGTTCTCAATGCTGACCACACATTACAATATCCATGGATGCCTTTAGATTCTCTGAGGTGAGACCTAGGTTCTGTTCTTGTTTGTTTGTTTCTGTCTAACTCCCTGGATGATTTTAGTCTGCTGGCGTCATTGTTCTCAAATGCTAGAGCACATCAGAATCACCTGGAGGGCTTATCCAAACACAGATAAGTGGATTCCACCCCCAGAGTTCCTGGTTTAGAAAGTCTATAGTGGGGCCTAAGAATGAGCATTTCTAACAAGTTCTCAGACCCTGCCCATGCTGCTTATCCCTGGACCACACTTTGAGGACCAATGCCCCAGACAATTGACCTAACCAGTTACACATCTGAACCCACTTCTCAGCAATTCCACCAGTGAAAGAGAACTGAGGTTGCAGACTGCACAGTACGAAGCCTTGCTACCTGCTACTCAAAGTGGGGGCCCTGGACCAGCATCACTGGCATCAACTGGAAGCTTGTTAGACATGCAGAGTCCCCCAGATGTACTGCATCAGAATCTGCTTTTTAACCAGATTGCCTAGGTGGTGCGAAGGCACAGTACAGTTTGAGAAGCTCCGCTCTTAAGCATGCTTGGTTCTCCCTGGTCACAACCTGAGTCTTGATAGTACCCCCAGGTCCCCTGGATGAGCAGAGGTCTCCAGGCACAGCAGTATAATGACTTAGCTGAGAAAGGGCACTAACTGAGGGGTCTGTAACTCACAGACCCCCCCCCAAGCTTTTTAATATATATTTTTATACGCTGTGAATTTGGATAATAGCAGCTAGGTAACGGAATATAAGTTTGTTTTTGTTTTTCAGCCTCTCACAGTTTATGAAGTACTTTCACCTGTGACTAGTTCTACATTTATTAAAGAATATTGAGATACCCAATGCAAGCACACGCAAAGGAAAACAAACTCTAATCCCTTAATATCAGGAGTATCTGATACTTTATTTATTTATCTATCTTTCTATCTATCTAGAGACAGGATCTTGCTATATTGCCCAAGCTAGATTTGAACTCCTGGGCTCAAGTGAACCTCCTCCCTCAGCCTCTCGAGTAGCTGGGATGACAGGGATGGGCCACTATGCCTAGCTTTTTTCTTTCTTTCTTTTTTTTTTTTTTTTTTAGTTTTTAAATTTTTTACTGTTTTCAATTTCTTTTCCTGGAGCAGCCCACCAATGGGTGGCCCAAGTTCAGCCCAGTTCTAGCTAGGATGAAGCTGCTATTTTGAACTCCAGTGTTGATCCCCTCGGTCACACTGCTTTGCTCAAAACTAAATGCCCCCAATTGGTCTTTGGTGTCGTGTCTCAGGGGACTTTTCCTCCTCTATATAATATGGAGAGTTAATGACCTATTCAGTTAAGATTTTACCTAGTAGATTTGGAACGCACCTTGCTTGCTCCAAACCAGATATACCTTGCATCAGTTATACCATTGATAGTTGACATGATAAGGTTGTGAAAGTCTTCCTAACCCTTTCCAACATTCAAGACCCCTTATCTTAGCTTCTTAGCCAATTCGTTCAATTTCATCCCTTTCAGAGGATGGATGCAGCAGAGGTTGGTCTGTCACCCCCGACTCATTGCCAGGTGGGTCCTTTTGCCAATTTCATGATCTAAAACCTGAAGAGCCATCTTTCACAGAAGAGAAAATAAAAATCACCTTAGGAGGTCACTTCAGGTCTCTTAGCAGCACAGGCATGTATTAAATGTCATGCTGGCAGGACTCCAAGCAAGACAATTCCTCATGGAAATTCTTGCCATTTTCATAGGATGCTCTATTTTTCTATTTTTAACCAAAGAACACCATTGTCTGGGGATTAGAAAAGGTTTTGGCTTACATGAAAAAAGAAGTTTGCATCAATGCCAATAAAAGAGTGAAGTCTCCTGACAGAATAATCAATTTTCTTGTCAAGGTAAAGGTGGTTATACTGTGACTAGATGCCACCATCAAAATGATCCTACCCTGGCTGACCAGGTTGTTTTAATTGAGTATATTACCCTGTGGCAGGAAGGAGAGGGTGAACTACGCCAGTAGGTTTTTTTTGTGGGAGCCTACGTGTGGTCAGCTTTGAGAAAAGCAATGCACAAAAATTAGTGGTTGGGAACTTAATTAATCAGGGAGGGACTATCTGCATTGCAAAAAGAACTTGTCACAGGTTTCATTGAATACTAAGGACCAGGGACTTGGAGAATCTGAGAGGAGATGGAGATGTTTTGAGGGAAGCTGGCTTGCAGGTGTCCCAGAACAACAGCACCTACAGAGGGATAACATGGTCCAGAGTCAGGTTCTTGGCTCTGTGGATCCAGAAGTTTAGTCTGGAAATATGGAGCTAATGGGGCTCTGTGAGACTGACTACCACTAATATAACTTATAAGAGTCCAAGGTATAATTTCATTGCCAATTTGTTGGTTTACTATGGAAACTCTCCTTTCCATTAATTAATTCAAAAAATTTGATTGCCTACCTTCCATGGGCTCAAATTCTCTGCCTTCATGCTGTATACATTCTAGCAGGGGAGACATATGATAAACAAATAAGTAAGTAAGGTCTATCAGGTAGTAATATGTGCTACCAGAAAATTTAAGTAGATTAAGGGGAAGAAAAAAGGTTGAGGTAGAAGTGAGGGTGGGAGGTTGTTCCTATTCATTTAGGAATGTCAGGAAAAGCCTTTCTGATAAAGAGACATCTGAGCAGAAACCTGAAGGAGCTAGACCCTGAGTTATCTGCAGGGGGTAGGGGCGGGCTCCCAGCAGAGTCTCAGCAGGTGGAAGGGCACACGTGTGCTTGATGTGTTCAGGGAACAGCACAGAGGTCAGCACAAGTGCAGAGAAGTGAGAGAGAGAGGAAGGCGTTGAAGTCAGAGCAGTAGCCCTGCAAATCGCTTGCAAGCCTTCATAAGGATTTCGGCTTTTGTTCTGAGTGAGATTTTGAGCTAAAGAGTGATATAATGTGATCTACATTTCAATGGAAACACTCCGACTGGCTGTGCTGAAAATAGGTGGTGGAGGGCAAGGGACAGAAGCAAGGAGCCAGGCGGGATGTGCTGATGGAGCTGGAGGTGAGAAGGGCTCCGACCAGATTCAGTGGCAGAAGGACTCAGATTCTGCATGTATTTTGGAAGTGGACCCGATGGTTTTTGCTGATTGTCTGGATGTAGAATGTGAGAGAGAACAGTTGAGGCAAGGATGACTCTATGCTTTTTGGTCTGCGGAACTAACTAGAAGAATGGAGTCTCCATTTGCTGAGAGTAGGAAGAAAAGCTTGGCATGTGTGCTTGCTGTGTGGCCGGGGGAGAATCAGGACATCAGTTCTGAAGATGTTAATTTTGACATGCCTGTGATATATCTGGAGACAGCAGTGAGTGCCACAGGATACACGTGTCTGAAATTCACTGGAGACATATAGGCTGGAGATGTAAATTTGGGAGTCACAGCATGTAGGTGACATTTAAAGTCTGGACACCAGAAGAAACTGCCATAAGAGAGAGTGTAGCCATAGACGTGTGACCTCCAAACTTTAGAGGGCAGTGAAATGAAGAAAACCAGCAAAGAAGCTGGAGAAGGAGGAGAGCCCAGAGAGAGCAGTGGCCAGAGGCCAGGACAGAAGTGACAAGGTGTGCCAGACGCGGCTCACGTTGAGTAAGATGAGAACTGAGACTTAACCGCTGGACTTAGAATCCAAGAAGTCATCACTAACCAGGACAAGAGCAGTGTAGGTGGAGAGGTGGGAACAGAAGTCTGACTGGCCTGGGTTCAAGAGAGAATAAAAGGGAAGAGAATGGAGAGAGTACAGAGATCTCAAGCGTTTTGCCGTAAAGGAAAACAGAGAATTGAGGTAATGGTTGACCAGGGACTGGGGTCCAGGGAGGTTTTCTGTTGTTTTTTGTTTTGTTCTAGGGTGGAAAATGTCAGAGCATGTTTGCTGACAGAAAAGACTGTAGAGGGGAACAGGTTTTTGAAGTGCTGTCCTTGGATAGGTGAGAGGAAGTAAGGCGCGGTGACAGCCGGAGGGATTAGTCCCCAGTAGGCACACGGCAGTTCATCCGTAGTAGCAGAAAGGAAACCAGGCTCTGAGTGCGTGTTAGATGCGATGGCAGGAACGTGCTCTCTTCTGATCGGTTTCCTTTGTTCTCAATGAAATGGGCAACAAGGTTATTAGTTGAGATGGAGGAACAAGTAGGGGCAGGTGTTAGACGTTTGAGAAAAAAGATTATGCAAATGGTTGTGCCTTGGGCAGTAGGACAGTCCATGACCTGGAGCAGTGCTTCGCAAAGTGTGATTCTGGGACCCACAGCATCAGCATCACTTGGGAACTTGCCAGAAGTGCACATTCTCAGGCCCCACTCTAGACCTACTGAATCAGAAACTCCATGGCCAAGTCCAGCTGTCTGTGCTTTAACAAGCCCTCCAGGTGACCCCGGTGCACACTTGTGCTTGAGAATGACTAGTCAGGAAAATACGGTATGAGTGCCAGGCAGCGTGCTGGATTTAAAGTTGGTGGTCACGAGTTGACAGTGTAACCGGTCAGCGCTCTTCATCCAAGCCAGTGCGGATCCTTCATTCCCCTTTCTGGCGATTAGATTAAGAATGGACATATTACCCTATTCTAGCTAACACGGCAGGAGGAAAAGTGTGCAGGGAAGGGCTTCTAGTTAAGATTTCTTCAGTATTAAAAATGAACCCAAGGAAGTCACTGTCCTCTCATGCCACTGGGCTTTGCAGTGTAAGGGTGTGGTGCCTGGAACTATAGCACCGTCTCACCACCGAGGACAACCTGAGGACAAAGCTGGGTGGTGAGGACAGAGCAGGGGAAAGATGGGTAGAAGAGGGATCCTGAGAACATTGTTGAGCCATTGGATTTACTAACTGAGGGTGTCCCCGTCTCCAGACTTACTGTTATGCAAGGTAGCATATTCTAACAGTCTCACCATCCTTATCTATAAAATAGTGTTAATAGTAGCCACCTCCCGGGACTGTTACAATGACTACGCGAAAATCAGGCCCTTGAAAATAGCTTGTAACATTGTAAAGCATTATACAAATGTAAATTACAGATGTAATTTCCAATAGGGCTTTGCATTTTGATTCAAATTATCCACATTTTGTTTATATACAACTTTCCAGAGAGTGAGACATCCGAATGGCGAAGGCAACAATGCATCTGGGACTTCCTTAGGGTGCTCCAGTGTCCAGAAGTCTGTCCTTGTGTTAATCCTACGGGACACCAGCCCAGCCTTGGACCTCACTGGCAGACTCGGCTGTAGTAAACACAGATGAGTCTTACTCACTGGCTCAGCATGCCAGGGGCAGCCTGCAGCTCCGCTTGGCCAAACAGAACTGGAGAGCAGGTGCAAAAGAGTAAATTACACAACCCACAGCAATGCCACCCTCAACCCATATAAATATTTTTCCTGTTTATAAATTTTATCGCAACTCATTTTAACTCTCCCCCTAGATCACAAAGTTCATTCTGTTCGCGTGCCCCTCTGTGGCAAGCAGTGTGCTGCCCTTGCCGTGGCCGTCTTCCTTCCTCAGTGAGGCAGGGACACACCCTCCATACTGAGTCCCGTGTACCCTGACTGTATCCTCGTCAGAGCTGGTTTCCCCAGCAGGGTCACTTCATGTGACCTACCTCTCTCCTTGCCAGTCAGTAGTGCCTTTGAGGCTTTTGCCTGGACCATCTCATGTTCCTGCCCATTTAGTAGCAAGAAGAGTTTATTTTATTTGTGTAGTTATGGCTAAGGCTCACTTTCAAAACCCCAGATGGCCCTACCCATTATCTTTGAGCTCAGCTCCTAGATCCCAATATACAAGAGTCATGTGTGCATTGGGCTTTGAAAGAAGTAGTGCCCTTTGGCCTGTGTAACCTTTGCATTTAGCCTGGCCAGGTCACGCTTGGCTGGGGGATCCTCTAGGCCTGCACCAAACAGGTGCACACTTAGGCTGCTGGCACACTGGACATGTCACTACTTTGTTGCTGCCACTTCTTGCTTGGTGCTGATCATCGTTGTCTCTTTCTCTGCCCCTGTGAAAAGTCTCCCCAAAGGTGGCATCAGGAGAGACTTGGTGAGCCCACCCAGGGAAGGAGACATCATAAATCCATGTGAGGCAGGGACAGTGGTAAGAGGGAGAGACCAGATTGCATGCAGTGCCCGCAATAAAAAGTTAACAATGAAACAATAAAACAATCCACTAAAGGAACAGGGAACACAGCTATACAGAAGGCAGGTGACCCATGGACCGTTGGAGATCTGGCCTGAGGGACTTCAGCCTACCATGATTGGGTCTACCCACACCTGTTTGCAAAGGGCCAGTCAGAACAGGTTGGTACAGGTGGCACCTGGGTGGCCACCCCATATCCTGGGTACCTGCAGGGACTACTGGCTATGCTTCAAGGGACCAGCTAGCTCTTTTACAAAATTGTGCCCCCAGTGACTCATGAATGGCTCGGACCCTTATAGATGACCTCAAACTGGGATCTTTTTTACACAAACCAGGGGTTGAGGGGGCGCAGTCCCAGAGTGGGTCTGGCATCTCAGGGAACACGCTGGACTGGGAATGTAGACTCTGTGCTCTTCTGCTAGACCCTGAGCCTCGTGAGGATGGAGGCGGCACTTTATTCATCAGTGTCCCCCAGTGGTGAGCCCGGGGCCTGGCACCAGTCCATTCTGGGTGAAAGCGTGTTGAATTGAAGGCCTAGACCAGGAGTAGGCAGACTTTTTCTGCCAAGGGCCCAAGAGTAAATATTTTAGGCTTTCTGGGCCAGATGGTCTCTATTGCAGCCCTATTTCAACTGAGAAAGCAGTCACATATAATACATAAACAAAGGAGTGGGGCTATATTCTGATAAAACTGTATTTTATGGACATTGACATTTGAATTCCACATAACCTTCACATCACGAAATATTTTCCTTTTGATTTTGCAACCATTTAAAAATATGAAAACCGGGCCGGGCGCGGTGGCTCACGCCTGTAATCCTAGCACTCTGGGAGGCCGAGGTGGGTGGATCGCTCAAGGTCAGGAGTTCGAGACCAGCCTGAGCAAGAGTGAGACCCCGTCTCTACTAAAAATAGAAAGAAATTATCTGGCCAACTAAAACATATGTAGAAAAAATTAGCCGGGCATGGTGGCTCATGCCTGTAGTCCCAGCTACTCAGGAGGCTGAGGCAGGAGGATCGCTTAAGCCCAGGAGTTTGAGGTTGCTGTGAGCTAGGCTGACGCCACGGCACTCACTCTAGCCCGGGCAACAAAGCGAAACTCTGTCTCAAAAAAATAAAATAAAATAAAATAAAATAAAAATATGAAAACCATTCTTAGCTTGTGGGCTATACAAAAACAGGCAGCAGGTCAGATTCAGCTTAGGAGCTGCAGCTTACTAACCCCTGGTCTAAAGCATCAAAGACGATGTATTTCCTGTTTCCGATGGGGGATAAGCATAGGTCTTCTATGGGCACTTCTTGGTTTCTTAATTAGCCATTGAGGTGTGCAGGGCCCAACAGCGGGATCGCCCCCCTCCTCCCTGGAGCGCAAGCACACACACACACACACACACACAGCTGTCCAACACGCGGCCATTATCCTGGACACCAGGGTGTGAGATGGGCAGACTCCAGGTTGCCATGGTAACTAGGAACGGTGCTACTTCTAGGTAAGAGAGAGAGAGAGAGAGAAGTATAGATTGTCAGCAACTTGAGGTCCTCCACCCACCACCACCCCAGCACATGTTAGACCAGGGTGGGAGACCATAAATTAGTGCAAAGCTGGCAGAGAGACGGGTAGCAAAGAGAGACTACAAGTGATAAGAAAAAGATTTCTGATGTTAGCAATGCTTCCTCTTGAACTTTCACATTTTTTAATGTGTTTTAATTTATCAGGATCTTTCACACACTTCAGTTTATTTTTTCCTCACAGTCCCATAAGGTATACAATTCGCCTCTGAGGAAACTATGGTTGAGAGACCTTGGGGATTTGCTTACTTAAGGCATGGCCTTCAAGTAGCAGAGCTAAGACTCTCATCCAGGTATTTTATCCAAAGCTTATTTGTTCCTTTATTCAGTAAACAAGTTTGGAGTATACCAAATGCCATGCACTGTGAAATAAAAATCAATAAGATGTGGTTCATGTGTTCAGAGCATCACCATCCAGCCCCATGGTCCCCAAGCCTGCCTTGTCATTGATTTTCCTGGGCTATCTCTTCAATGCAGATTCTCAGGCCCCAGCTTGATGGTGTAAATCTGGATCCAGCTGGGGCAAACACTTCACGGGGCAAAGGTCATAGGCCGAGCACCCTCCCTCACCTCTGCCTGCTCTGACCCAGTTGGCAGGGAAAAGCTGACTCTAGACCTCAGAGGAAGCTCCTTCAGTCCTGGCTGGTGGGGGCAATTATAGTATAGGATTTAGTGTTCGTGTCCATTAGGGAACCCCAAGGAGTCTCCAGATCCAACTTTGAACGTTTGAATTTCCCATTCCAGAGGAGGAATTCTGCTGCAAGTCTCTCACTGAATTCAAATTTGGTGCTGTGGCATAGCAAAGTGAGTAAAGCTTGAGATTTGAAGTAAGAAGCCCTAGGTGTATGTGATGTTGAGCAAGTCACCTAACTTCTTTCAAGTTCCTCCGTGTTCTCATCTGGGGGGGACAGTAGTAGCCATGGCTCTGCCACCCATGCAAAAATTCCAACAGGCACGGGAACCTGTCCCAATAGGGAGTCCCACCTCCTTCTTGATTTAGATCTGCTCTTGGTCTTGGAGTGACATGCAGTGTTTCAGGTCTAGTAGACCAAGAGTTTACCCCTGGTTGCTGGATCACCTGAGAAGCAGCAACATATTCCAAAGCATTAGGAGCCCAGACATCTTGCAAGATGAAGACAGCTTCCATTTTCTTCCTGCAGGCAGTGTTTGAAGTGAACTCATTCTGTAGTGGAATACAACATGAAATTCACATTCAATTATTTAACACAATGACAGCCACATTGGAAAGAAAATTTGTTTCCTTGGGGCCACAGGGTTTTATTATGAAAATAGAATAAAAGCTTCAAAAACAAAACAATCCTTTCTCAATTAATGAAAAATTTGTTATTTTTTTATTATTTTCTGTGCCTGAGTTATATGCAATGAAATTGTCAATATTAATTGTAACACTAAGAACATCAACAAGTAAGATTTTCACGAACCAACTGCAGGTTTTGCCAGGGGGCTACCGTAACATGTGTGCCACAGCATGGCAGCGTGAGTTGCCTGCACACCAGTGGCTCCCAAGGAAAGAGATACATGGGTTACATATGCTTCACAAGGCCCTGGGCTCAAAATTAGCGTGAGTTAAATATAACTCACGTGGCAGTTAATAGGTTAAAATGTCATAGAACTCAGTTACTCGAAGTATTTTGTTGACAAGTGATGTTTGGGGGAAGATTTTAAGCTTGCTTGCAATTTGTCCTTTTTTGTTTTCCTTGCTGTCTTACATTCAGACAGTTGGGTTTGGTGACCCTGGGGTACCTTTGGCAGATTGTGATGTAAAGTTGCTGCCCACTCCTCGCTCCAGGCCAGAGGCCCCGCCCACCTCTCTTGGGGGCTGGCTCTGTTCTCAGAGCTCCGCCCTCCTTGCCGGGCTGCACCCATCTGAGCTGGACTCTGGGCTCTATCTTCCTAGACAGGGGCTTCTACCTCATTTCCATGGTTTATCACCTCAGTTATATATTAAATAAACTGAGTTTATTTAATACTTAGATTTTAATTCCTTCAAATGGGCTTTGGAATTATTTATTGTGCTGCTGATGAACCTGTCTTCTCATCTAAAGTCTGAAACCCCTCCCTGCTGTAGGATTTACAGCCTGGCTGCTGTAGGTTCACAAAGCTTTTCCATTAAAAGTCTCTCTCTTCTGCCAATATTTATTGCTGGAGTCACTGTTTGCCCAGAAGCTACTGTCTGCTGCATCTTCTGGGAAATGAAATTTATATGTCCTGGCACTGATGGGGGTGACATCACTGAATGGCGTAAGCCCTGGCCGACCCCCACCTCCACGGATGGCACCAGTGGGGGTGGGAGGGAAGGGAGTGGGCTTACACAAACCGCCACCGCCACCTTGTCCTTTCCCTCCCTCCCTGGGCTATCCCGCCCACCAGATGACTGTCAGCATCATTATAGATTAATAGAATCTCTTAAAATTGACTCCCCTCCTTACAATTAGTACTGAAGGGCTGGGGTCAACAGGGGTGGAGTGGGCAGGAGGCGAGTGTCCAGCCTTTCCTTTGTAGCAAGTCACCCTCCTGTGAGTCCCGGACCCGTTTTGTTAGCCTCTGTTGACGGGTGAGCTAACTAAGCGGCCGTGATTCAGAGTTTTGCTCGTCCATAGCAGGCTGGACTGGAATATAGCTCCTGGGATGCAGGGCTTTCTTGTCTGCAGTGGCTTGCGCCTTGAGGAGGCGTGAGTGCAGGGCTCAGCCCCAGCCCCCTCCCCTCGGCCTTAAGGAAAGTCACCCTTAGGCTCCAACACAAGCTGGCCCAGGACAGGGAGACAGAAAATGCCTGTGCAGCAGTCTGCTGGGAACATTTGACCTCCACCCACTCCCTTCTCTTTTCTCCTGTTTTGCCAGCTTTCTCCTATGTCTCTTTTCTCCAAGGAGTATTGGCGCCATCTCTACTTCCTCGCCTCCTATTCACCCCTCAACCTCCTGCATTCCCCTCTCCTTTTGTCCTCCTCACCTCACCTGCACTGATCAACGATCTCCGACTGCCCAGCTCAGTGGACAGCTTTGGTCCAGGGCCCACGTTATGGGTGCGGAGCCCGCACAGTCCCACACGGCCCTGAACTCAGAGAGGCCCCATACATGGCTTAATGCTCCCCTGTTGCTGCCTTGAAATTATTAATCATTTTTGAACGAGGGTTTCTGCATTCTCAGTTTGCACTGGGCTCTGTAAATTGTACAGCTGATGTTATTTGAGTCTTTTAAAAATGTAACTTCTGTACCAGACACCATCCATTGTCTGTTCAACATCCATTCCCCCTCTTTCCCTCCAACAGAATCCCAAGTTTTTCAGTCACCCTTGGGGACCTCTCGATCTCAGTTAGATTCATCCTCGGTGGCCCTTCCTTAGCCCACCGAGGATGAATCTAACTCATTAAAGCCGTGATGGAATCTCAAGACTTTGGGGCAGGAATTGATCCAGAGGGACCATGTGACCTAGTGCTCATCAAAGAGAGGAAAGTAAAAGCTTATCCTGGGAAAGCCTTTGCATTTCTGGGGAAAATGGACAGACTCAGCGGCCAGCTCCTTACCCTTTTGCCCCTCCCCACTTTTCCTGCTGTGGATGTGGGCACAATACCTGGAGGTGTGCAGGCCATTTGGTGACACAGGAGGAAATCCACACCTTGTGAATGGAAAAGAGAGAGAGAAACTAGGTCTCTGATGGCGTTGTCGAGCACTGCCCAGTCTGGTCTGCCTCTCTCTCAACTTCCTGTCGTGCACCAAACAAACATCAACAACCATCAAAAACCCTCATTTTTTAAGTCATTGCTGTGACATTTTCTTTTTACTGACAGTTAAATGTTTTGTAACTGCGATGACCTCTTGGCAACCTTTACTACAACGTTGTCCATTCCCGCCACTTAAAGCATTCTTTCCTTGGCATTCGTGATATTAATACCATCTCAGCTGAGTTTTCTGATCACTTCTCATATCCCTCCTCCCCAGCTCAGTCCTTTTTGGCGCTATCTGGCAGGATTTAGTGATTTGTTCTTTTATTCGTCATTAGGTATTCACCGAGAACTCCTGTTGTGGGGGGCTTCACAGTAAGTACAGCAGGTGGGGCCCCGAAGACAGACGAGGCCCCTGCTCCCGTGGGCCTGTGCTCCGTTCCTAGCCCACTGCCCCAACCACGGTGCGCGCTCCTGGGCAATCTCCTTCACTTCCTCAGTTCCCACCATATGCGGGAGCTCCTTTCCAGGGCAGGGCTTCCCACCGATGTGCCTACTTAGCAGTCAACAGATCCCCCTGGAAAGGAAGGAGAGAAGAGACTGCACTGTCCCTGATGAGTCAGTCATGAAATCATCTTTACTCCACATTCCCAGCCAAGGTATGAAGAGAAGACATGAAAGAGGTGGCTACCTTTTCTCACTCCTAAGCTCTAATTTTATTTTTCTGCACTACTCAGATATATTAGGGGATTCTATTTTTTTTTTTTTTTTTTTTTGAGACAGAGTCTCGCTCTGTTGCCTGGGCTAGAGGGCTGTGGCATCAGCCTAGCTCACAGTAACCTCAAACTCCTGGGCTCAAGCAATCCTCCTCCCTCAGCCTCCCAAGTAGCTAGGACTAGAGGCATGTGCCACCATGCCCAGCTAATTTTTTCTATATATTTTTAGCTGTCCAGATCATTTCTTTCTAGTTTTAGTAGAGACAGGGTCTTGCTCTTGCTCAGGCTGGTCTCGAACTCCTGACCTCGAGAGATCCTCCCGCCTCGGCCTCCCAGAGTGCTAGGATTACAGGTGTGAGCCACCGCGCCCGGCCAGGGGATTCTATTAATACAGTAGTGAAGTCTCCTTACAGAATCCTGTACTGCCATATGTGGAATTCTCTTTTATTTCCCATAAAAGGAATTGAAAGGTCACATCAGGTTAACAGTTGCCGCACTGTCACAGTGCTGCCAGCCCCTCGCTGACACACGAACCGTGACGGGAGACAAGAGAGGCACTAGCAAGTGAGTATGTGTCTAATTCCCCCAGACAGCTAGTGAACGAAAACTGCTGCTATTGATCATAGCAATTTTTTTTTTTTTACAAAAAATATGCTTTACTTGGGACTAGTTTAAAACAAAATGGCAAACCACGAGTTCCGTTTGTGAGAATTTGATCTAAGGATATAATCCAAATGACAGAAAATAATTTACCTATGAAGATAATACTTTATCCAGAGTTTACTTATGATAACAAAACATTGAGAAACAACTTTACTTATTCTTATCCATGTAATTCACTATATTATTAGATTAAAGGAAAAACATTATATAATTATGTTGAGAGATGCTACGAAAGTACCTGTTAAACTTCAACGACCATTCCTAATAAAAGTTTTTAGCAAGCCAAGGATAAAAGGAAAGTTCTTAATTTATAAAGGATGTATAAAAACAAAAACCCACAACCGATATTGTACTGAACAAGGAAACAGAAGCAGCCTTTTCATCAGAGTTTGGAAAACACCCTACAGATACTTCAGAGCTGGGACTGTGGTTATGTGACAGAGGAAATTACCTGAGGTGCAAAATTTAAGAAAGTTTCCATAAACTCAATAATCTATAAAATAATACTTTAGTGCAATATTTTTAGAAATCAAAATTAATGCAAAGAGTCCTTGAAGAACAAAATATACACACATTAAAGACAGGATAGGTATCACTGATTTCTCCTATTGCTTCCAGCTCTACCACGGCTCTGATATTCACTAAAATATTCTTTGTCTTGATTCCCGAGCTTTTCGGTGCCTCCCTACATTTTTCACCCAAGGCAAGTGTCTCCCTCATCTTATCCTAGTTCCAGTCCTGTGCTGCTTGTCGGCAATATTCTTGGAGTTTTGGTCAATGTAAGTAACATGACAAAAAAGAAAGAAATGAGGCAAAAATATTATAGAAAAAGAGGCAGATCTGTAATTATTTAGAAATAAGATTGCAGAGAGGCAAATCCTGACTCCGGCCATCACTGTGTGTGTAACCTTTAGCATGCCACTTAACCTCTCAGCTGCAAAACAAAGATAATAATTGTGACTACCTCATAGAGTAATTGCTAGAATTAGATGAGTTAATGTATGTGCTTAGCAGCCTGTCAAAGAGTAAGCACCATGTAATTTTATCTGTAATATTTGTCTACCTAGAATGTCCAAGAAAAATGAAAAAACATTAGAACCATATCAGAAAACATAAAAATTAACAGCTTTCCTACACATGAGCAACATCCCATTAGCAAATGTAATGTAGAAAAAGATACCTTCACATAGCAACTAAAATTATTAGTTGGGGAATACATTTATCAAGATGTGCACAAGATCTGCTAATACTTTAACGAGGATCATGAAAAGGGCCTGACTAAAAAGAGTGACATGTCAGATTTTTGCATGGAAACACTCAGTATTGTAAAGACTTCTCCCTTAAATTAATCTATATTTAATATCCCAATCAAAATTAAAATAGAAGTTTCTAATCAATTTTGGTTGATTCTAAAATTCGTCTATTGTACCTGGATAATTTTGTGCCAAGATTGTGTCAAGTAAGTTTTATGCTATAAGATATCAAATACACTACAAATTATGATAATTAAAACAGTGTGGTGCTGGCACAATAACAGGATATCTAAAAAGAAGGCTCAGAAACATTTATGTATGGAAATTATCATTCAGCTACGGGAATTAGCATATGCTAGAAGTATCATTTCCAGCCAGTGGGAAAGGGCGAACAAGTCAGGATACAGCACTGAGACAATTGGCTCTCCTTTTACAAAAAGAATACGTTAGATCCCCATCTCACACCATGCCCTGAAATAAATTCCTAATCAATCAAAGGCCTAAATGTTAAAAAAAAAAAAAAAAAAAAAAGGCATGAAAGTACTAGAAGAACATATAAGAGAATTCAGTTTTCGCAGATATAAGGGACAGTGACCAGCACATAGAAATCACTTAATAAATATGTGTTGAACAAATGAACAAATAAATCAATCTAGACATGAGGAAGGCCTTTCTAAATAAAACACCAAACCCTAAAGTCATATAGTAAAAGATTGACTGATTTGACTATGTAAACCTTAATGACTTTGAATTTCAAAAATCCATAAATAACATTAATTTTCAAGCCAAAGTCTGGGAGAAAAATATTTTGCCATTGTCTAATATTCAAAGAACGTATATACAGTCTTACTTACGGCACTCCTAGAAAGGGATAAGAAAAAGAAAACAACCCAGAGGAAAACAGACTACTCAGACAAGAAGAAGAAATGTAAATGTTCAATAAACATATGAAAAGATCTATAACCTCAGTTAATCAGAGAAGTGCAAATGAAAGGAAGATATCATTATCAACCTAAGATGGATAATATTCACTGTAATTGTGGGCGTAGGGAGATGGGTATTCTCCTACAGTGTTGATGGGAGTTTAAATTGCTATAGCCTTGAGGAAAAGGGTGAGTCATTTGGCAGTACTGTACCTACCTAAATTCAAAAGTGCATAGCCCTTTACCCTTGCAATTTTATTTATAAGTACTTAGTCTACAGACATCTGACATAACTGCACAAATGTGTGTGTGTGTGCACACGAGGAAGTTTACTTAAGTATTGCTTAAAATATTAAAAGCTGGAAATAATCTAAATGATCATCAATACAAGAAGCTTTACATGGTCACTCAGGGTAAGCACCTGAGACTGTACAAGGAGCAACTACCTGCAGAAACAGGCATGCCACTTGTCCCTAGAAGGGAGTCTGACCAGTGATAGAAATGTACGACAAAAATTCTTGTTAATGAATTGCCTATTAACGTTAGCTTCAAGTTCTGAATTCTTATTTTTTATTTATGTTAACTTTTTCCTTCATTTTCTAAGTTTCTACTATCTGTCCTTGCTTCTTAAGCTTGTAAGACTGTTTCCCTTTGAAATATAATTCCCATGCAACATTCTGATTGCCCCTTTCATGTCAAATTAATGCAAAGACCACATAAGCTTCTAAGAAAATACGGGTCATTACATGCTGCCGACAATAACACTGACAAGTGACATTGAAGCAAGGACAGAGACTATCTTAATAAATGATTATTTATACCAAATTAGAGCACTCTAGAATTTGAAGTGTCCTTAGAAATCTGAGCCTTTTGTTTTACACAAAAGTGGAGATTGATTGATTCCTTAGCACTGTGAAAAATTCGTTAGTGAGCTCTTCCTTCTTCAGGTTAGGAAGGTCTCTGCAACCAAACGCTCGCCGCTAGCACAGCATTAGGTGCATAATAAGTAATTAATCAAATGCTTTTCAGTGGGTGCAGGGATAGGGTAGCATCTCTTCAAGGTAATCAGGAAACTGTTTTTCTTCACGGCAGATACTGCATACTGGCTATCCCTGCATCCAGTCCTAACCTCATTTCCTTTCACCCACCTTGCTTATGGAGTTCCGGGAAGCTAAACATTTTCCCAGGCTGCCAGAGCTCTGGGGAGCCTGTCTATGTGCATGCACATCCAGAGGCAGAAGAGACCTCTATACTCCTTGCAGTTCCTTCCCTGCACTTGAAGTGACTATGTGACAAGTTTGACCAGCGAGAGGTAAGCAGAAGCCTGCTGGAACTTTCTGTGAAGTTTTACTTTCCTGATAGAAGGAACAAAGGAGACTGGTGTTTTCTATGCTCCTTTTCCTGCCTGGAGGGTGAATGTGTTGGCTGCTCCTACATCAGCCTTCTTGTGCCCATAAGGGAAAAGCCAAGAGAATCACAGAGATGTTGGCCCTGATGTTGGAGAGCCGCCAAACCATCACCAGTACCATCTACCTCCTGACTTCTTATTATGCGAGAGAAACAAGCCCTTCTTTGTTTAAGCCACCGAATTTCTGTTACTTGCTCCTAATTGCCTTTCTAATATTTGCTTCATTCTAGCTGTAGAACCTTTCTAAGATCACTGTCCAAAACAGGAAGAACAGGTCTACGTCTATCCAATATGACAAATGGGGACATCATTACCATAATATTTATTTCATAAGTTTAGTTTTGTAACATTTTCTTGTCATCAAGTCAATCTATTTAAAAAAAAAAAGATCGTTTCAATGAATACATAAAATCTGAAAACAAGGGAGACTGCTGCAATCTTACATAAGCCTTGTCGTTCAGCATGTTTCTTGATTTTGTTTTGGCTGCACAGTATTGAGAACATCCTAATTCACACAAATGAGTGGTTGCAAATATAAGAGTTTGTTTGCCCTGCAATTTCAGGTCAACAAGTTTGAAAGAGAAATGTTTGGATGATTTCTCTTCAAAGTGGAGTCACTACATCATGTAAGACCTGTTTTCATTTCTTAGCTAGTAGACGTCCAATATGGAGGGAAAAGTCAATAAACAGGTTCTTCAGTGAAGTAAACCCTCATTGCTCAATGAAAATACAATGTAGTAAATAAGAGTCCAGATCCTGGAGGCACACTTGGGTTCAAATCTTGGGACTACCACTTGCTGGCTGACAGCCTTAGTCTTGGTGTTCTCATCTATAAAATGGGCACATCAGTAGTACCTTCCTTACAGGATTACTGCATGGTTTCAATTAGTCAATACAGTTAAGGCCTTAGAACTGTGTTGGGCACATAGTAACAGCCAATTGTTAGCAATTATGACATGTCCAGTGATGTCCCAGGTCCCTCAGTGCCAGTCTCTGTCAGATATTTACTCAAAATTTTAAAATAGATCAAATTATTTTGCTTGGAACACTGAATACATGTTTTAGACATGATGTCTTTGCTGATCAATTATCTAGAATTAACCCAGAAGGTTCACTTTGCCAAAGGGAGCTTACTGAGTCTTTAAAAGGAAGAGAAAAGCATTCAAGTCTTATAATAGGTCCTAAAAGTATGAATCATGTGACACAATCATTCCATGGCAAAACTTGTCCAATTGTTATTTTAAAACTTATTATTGCGCCATGATCACACAAGGCACTGAACAAAAGCAGAAGCCTGGCATTGAATTTCATGGGGCCTGTGCATGCTATATTTGATTTGATTCATGTGTACAGTTTTATGTAAACAGACATGGGGAGGTCTGCATTAAAAAAATAATAATAAGAGAGAAAGGACCAGTGCAGAACTACTACCTTCTGAATCAATGAACATTTGCAAAATAATTACAGCAGGAGTTCTATACACAGAAGCGTGTAAAACTGGAAGTACAATTTAATATAATGGTTGTCTCTCTAATATGTAAATATTTGGTGTTTAAAACATCTAGCTGTGAATTTTTTAACTGAAGAATTTTTAATTATAAAATAAAATTCTAAATAAATTTATACCAAATATTTGTAGGTTCATACATCATCCCTGCTTAAGCCCATTAGTCAGAGCTTAAAACTCAGCTAAATAATTATTCCAAAAATTCTTTCTAAAATTTACAGTTTTGGGTTATATAAGTTAACCCACTAAAACTAACTGGATCCCTCATATCTTGATCACTCACACAGTTATATTGGTTCTTTCTTTTCTTTTCTTTTCTTTTCTTTTTTTTTTTTTTTGAGACAGAGTCTCACTGTGTTGCCCCAGCTAGAGTGCCGTGGTGTCAGCCTAGCTCACAGCAACCTCAAACTCCTGGGCTCAAGTGATCCTTCTGCCTCAGCCTCCTAAGTAGCTGGGACTACAGGCATGCGCCACCATGCCTGGCTAACTTTTATATATGTGTGTGTGTGTGTATGTATATACATATATATATATATATTTTTTTTTTTTTTAGTTGTCCAGATAATTTCTTTCTATTTTTTTAGTATAGACAGAATCTCGCTCTTGCTCAGGCTGGTCTCGAACTCCTGAGCTCAAACGATCTGCCCGCCTCGGCCTCCCAAAGTGCTAGGATTACAGGCGTGAGCCCCCGCGCCCGGTCTTTATTTTCTACAAGGCGGTTTATCTCAAAAATAGCAGAATGGGAGACCAGCCTGAGCAAGAGTGAGACCCCGTCTCTACTAAAAATAGAAAGAAATGATCTGGACAGCTAAAAATATATATAGAAAAAAATTAGCCGGGCATGGTGGCACATGCCTGTAGTCCCAGCTACTGGGGAGGCTGAGGCAGAAGGATTGCTTGAGCCCAGGAGTTTGAGGTTGCTGTGAGCTAGGCTGATGCCACAGCACTCTAGCCTGGGCAACAGAGTAAGACTCTGTCTCAAAAAAAAAAAAAATGGCAGAATGGGCTGGGTGCAGTGGCCTGTGCCTTTAGTCTATAGTCCCAACTACTTGGGAGGCTGAGGCAGGAGGATCGCTTGAGCCCAGGGGTTTGAGGTTGCAGTGAGCTAGGAAGAGACCAGTGCAACTGAGTGAGACCGCTGCACTCTTGCCCAAGCAACAGAGTGAGACCCTGTCTTAAATTAAAAAAAAAAAAAAGAGGCTGGAGAATCACATCCTAAAGAAGCCAGAAAAGTTATCTCCTGCCTGTCTACCATCTCCCCTTCCCAGCTGTGTGAAAATGGGAGGAGAAGATGCAGGGTACAAGGAGGACAGAGAGAGCAAGGCTGTGTATACACAGAGCCAGAACATCCCGAAAAAAGGAAATGCAATTGATCTGAACGTTTTATGTAGCCCAATGCCAAACATTTTGGAATAGTTATAAAGGGCTTAGTTTAAGGGTTGTTATACTTGTGCTGACAATTTAATTTTGGTTTGTGTGGCACTGGTGTGTGTAGGGGTAGGTGACAGCTTTTCCTTTTATCAGTGCTATTTGATCTTTTGCATGTCATGAAAACTTTCAGGAGTCTGCTCAAACTAGGGACTCCGTCCCCAGAAAAATCACACATGCACTTTTCTGAAAATTCTGCCTGTAATTTTAGGAGGTCCACTGATAACACTGGCACCCATTCACAAGCTCCAAGTAATAGTTCTATGATATCCTTGATTGATATAGTGGGGAAAAAAAAATTGTATGAGGAAATAAAACAAAATAGCAAAACCAGGAAATCTGATGGCCACTTGTTAGCTGTGTGGCTTTACTTGAATCTTTTTTTAGACCTCAGTTTTATCTCAATAAAATGGAGTTAGCAGAGTTATTTCAAGAACTAAATGGATGATATGTAAGATTGTTTTAAATTATATAGGACTTAGAAGTGTTGGCTTAAAAACTTAATTGCCAATAAATCCAAACAGCATGATGGTTCTAATTTGCCAACTGAATTTACTTAGTTTCTGAATTCAAAACAGTACACCCCATGAAGACGTGGCTCACAGCATGTTTTGAGGATTCAAGCAGCGGAGGGTTCCTTTCTCTATAAGCAGACAGTGTTCCCAAACTCACGACCGAGCCTGCCTCCTTCTCAGCAGCTGATTTGAAGACAGGCACCCTCGGAAACACCCCTAACCCGTTACCAAGCACTTGGGCAGGTGGAGTCGGGCTGTGCCAACGTGGCTGGGAGACTGGGGCAGGGAGAGAATGGAGCCGTCTTCTAGATGGTCCTTCCCTCTGCCTGTCCCACCTCTGGGGCCTCCTCAGTAGGCTCCCACTGGCCGTGGCCCAGCCCTTTGACCGTGGCCCAGCCCTTTGACCGTGGTGCCCTCGATGAGCCGCTCCAAGTCCCGCGGGCCCCTCCACGCAGGTGCGCCACCGCCAGCTCCCTCACCACGGTCCCCTCTCTTGCTCTTCACCGCACACCCTTTCCCATCGCTACTTTCTTTCAGCGTGCGAGGCCCCCCCTTCCTCTCCTGTCTCTCAGATTTTCAGAACATTCTTCCCTTTCCACGCCCAGCTGCCTTGGCAGCCACCCCTCCACCGCCGAATAGCAAGTGCCCATTAGAGTTCCCCCAGGGACAGATGGGGCAGAGCGTGGCAGGCTGTCCAAGGCGCTGAGGTCCAGGCCAAGCGCACCTGGCTGCTGTCTTCACAGAGCGTGCGGTCAGCGCACGGAGATCTTTCTGCTCCTCTCGGTGTCTGCAGGCCGCTGACGTGGGCAATTAGGAGATTCTGTTGGGAGAAAATCAGGCGATTCTGCGGATCGATGGGGAGCATCAAGACTGTATCCGCACATTAATAATAAAACAACAAGAAGTCATTATCCGTGAGGCACAAAAGAAAGTCTCCTCGGATATGGCAAAGCTGCAATGATGCTGCTGCCGGTACAGCTGTCCCCAGGGCACGGGGCTCTTATTTCTCTGAGGGGTGCTGGTCCCACGCTGCCTACAGGGCCACAGGCACTGCCTGGAGGCTCGGCACTGCTGGAAAGGGCAGCTTCAGCGCATCTGTGTTTCAGCATAGCACACTCCCCCTGGGACTGAAGCCTGCAGGTTGCAGGGACGTGGGGGAGAGTCCAGTTCCCTGTCATTTTCACACTGCCCATATCAAAATGAGACCCTGAACCAGCAGCACCTCCTGATTCAAGCATTCTTCTTATCCCTTTGACGCTCAGGCCTCTGCCCCACGCACCAACACAAGATGGAGAAACTGATGCCAAGTGATCTTTCAGGTTTCCCACCTGTCCACAGAGGCCGCCGATAGGTGGGGGAGATTTTGGGGAAGAGACAGAGCAGCCAGACCATGCAAGGCACAGGGGCAAGGGCAGCTGGTGGGCTGGTTCGCTCCTGGCTTTCGTAGCAGCTCAGACCTGTGTTTCTGACAAGAATGGCTTGTCTCCTCAGTGGGTCTGCTCAGGGTCTCCTTTCAATTCCTAGTGCCTTGGGAAGGCAAGGAGAAGAAAGATCTGCCGCAAGTAGGGCGACCTTTCCCTCCTGGTCCAGTTGCTTCATGACTTAATGAACAGTTCCCTGGGAACATGTTGGTTCCCTGGCTTATGGTTACATAAACATACAGATTATTATCTTAATGACCACATTCATCTTGAGGTTGCTGTGAGCTAAGAAGACGCCACTGCATTCCAGCCCAGGCAACAGAGCAAGACCCTGTCTCAAAAAAAAAAAAAAAAAAAAATAGAAACAGGCTGGAGAATCCCATTCTAAAGAGGCTGAGAAAAGTTACCTCCTGTCTGTCTCCCATCTCCCCTCCCCGGCTGTGTGATCATTTTCAGGAGCACTGCACAGTCTTCGAGGACTCTGATCTGGGCTCTCCCTGCATGGCCCTCTGCTCGTCTCTCTCCTTGTCATTGTTTTTGGCCTAGATCTGGGATAAGCTGAAAGTTTTCACTTCCCTACGCTAGTCTCCTGGTTTTAGCTTACAAGGGACTTCTAATTACTGCCTTGTTTGTTCTTTTCCAAACATAGCATGTTTTGTTTTTGGGGGGTGGTGGTGGTGGTGGGTTTTTTGGTTGTTCATTTTTGTTTTTTGCCTTATGGGGTTGTATTAAGCTTTTTTTCTTCCCTCTCTGCTCCATTTGTGTATTTTGATTTAATGTGTTTGACTCAAAAGCATCACTGTAAATTGCACTTTTTGATGACCCTACTCTGTTTTCCAGTTATCCTGCTTTCTTCCCTCCCGCCCCCCATTTATGAGGACATTTTCAGGTTTTTTTTCATTCCAGAGGTTTAAATGTGGTTTAGGAGTCACATGGCCTGTCTGTGCTTGGGACCCCCTGCTGCTACTTGCTGGCTGTGTGGCTCTCAGTTAACCTCTGTGCATATCTGTTCCTGCCACTAGGCAGTGAGAATAAAAGCATCTCTCCTTTGTCTCTTACAGGCATGTTCTGAAGATGAAATGAGATCATGGATAAATAAGAACACTAAATACTAGTATAAAAATCATAATAATTTTCATGTGTCAAGTGTTACTCTGTGCCAGGCACCAGGCTAAATTCTTTATTTATTATTTTGTTTCACCCTCATGACAATGCAATAGGGGATGTTGTCATTCCTAACCACATGAGTAACTTGAGCCACCGAGAGGTTAAGTCATTGGCCTGCGATCACACAGCACACAAGTGGAAAGGAACCAGGATTTGAACAAAGTCTCTTTGGCTCCAGACTGTGGGCTCTTAACCTGTGCTCCATTCTCACACCACCCAGACCAAAGGAACCATCATTCAACTGGATGCTGGGGATGTCTGTATAACCACACTTCAAAAGTCCAGCGATTGGAAATAATACAATTCCCAGCATGCTCTGTGAGGGATCCTTCATTGGATGGTGGTCTGGAGAAGAATCACTTGTCAAAATGTTGCTTGAATTTCCAAAATCAAAATTCATACCGTTGACCATGGGGGCAGCATGCTGTAGAGGTGATTAATATCCGTGTCTGCAATAAAAAGACCAAACAGTGACTCCGGTCGAGTCAGTCTCTCTGGCCTTCTCTAGATCCTCCCTGTGAAGAGAAGCAGCTTGGACAAGAAAAGCAGTGAAGTTTCTGTATGTAGATCATAATAATAATAATAGTTAACATTCAGTAAGTGCCTAGTAAGTGCCAGAACTTCCTCTAAGTGCTGTGTGTTCAATCTTACGTGATTCCCACCACAACTCATAGGAGGTAGGTGCCACTGTTATCACTTCTTTTTTGGAGGTGAGGAAACTGAGGCACAAGGAAGTTTGCCCAAAGGTACCTAAAAAGCAGGCACAGAGCTGGGAAACCACACACATAACCATGCTGCTATCTTTCTAATCTAATTGATAGGCAGTGTGTTACTAGTTGCCTTGGCTGGAGGGGTAATCACGTCTGATCACATCTTTACTAGCCTGCCCTAGTTTTTCCTACCCTAGATAGAAAATATGATATGTTTTTAAAGACCCTATCACAATGCTTAAGACATCGTAGGTGCTCAATAGGTATTTGCTTATCTGATTTTATCATCATTTTAAAAAATGGTATGAAAAAGATATAGAAACAAAAATAAACCAGGAAGAAGTTGAAAATAATGAGGCTGCGTAACTAGGGGAAATGATCTGACTCATACCTCCTAATACGAACTATTTTACCAGAGAATAATCCAAAGACAAAACACAATATGAGTCCATACAGTTCTCATCCACACGGACACAACCAGAAAAAAAAAATTATCCTGGTTGCAGAAACTTGATTATTGACTTTGGCAATGCTCTCTCCATCTCTTTGTGCCAGCAAAGTTATTAGAATTGAATCGGGAGAGGCAGATGCAAAAGGAGACCTGAGATAAAGATGCTGAGCAGTTGAAATCAATGACTCGCTGAGCTGATTCACTGCCAAAGTCTACAACAAACAGCTCCCAGGAGAAATCAGCTCTGGCCAGGGACCAGGCGCTGCGGACACTGCTAGTCAGGTTTCTAGGGGGAACTCCTGGGTGGCTGGGGACTGACAGCTGGGGGACAAGGGAAAAGAGTAGTCTTCTCATTACCAAGAGCCAGGCAGGCCAGCACCCATCAGGCTGGAGAGCAGCAAGGCTTTGCTAGTCTCCCCCTCCTCCCCAGCCTGTGGAAGGGGACAGAGATGGGGAGTGGGAGAGAACACAGTGTGATTCACAATCTGTTTGTGACAGGAAGAAAAAGTGGCTTAATAACCCACAGCCACATTAATGGAATATTCTTTCCTTTCGCTGGCAGGGTTGCTCCTTTGGTGCTATCACCCGTAAAATGGACAGTCGCCAGAGAAGCCATGGAGCTAATTAACAAATCTGCCCCCAACTGTGCCAAAACCCATTCCACTAGAACTGCAGAGATGGAAAGTGTTTAGACACTGGCTTAATGAGGAAACCACTAGCCCACACTGAAAGCCACTGTGACTACTTGGCTTCTCTTCTAGCCACTTATACCTTCTCACAATCAGCTGCCTCCTGTGTCAGCCCTGACTGTCTTCCTTCCGTTCATGTTCTCTATCATCCACCCACCAACCTTGAAGCATCAAAGCCATGACTTAAAAGTTTGAGTCTAAACCTCTGAATATGATTGCACCTTTGTAAATCTGTGTGAAAATCCTGGCAGGGATATAAACTTTTGGATTGGTTGAGTTGTGTATATATTTGTTTCTCTGTGTGCATGTTTTCTACAAGAATATTAATAATAATAACAACTAACATCTATTGAGCCCTTGGTATGTGTCAGGCACTCTTCTAAGCTCTTAGACTACTTAGGTAATCTGTGTCGCCCAAGAGGGACAGACCTAAGCATACTGACACAGGAGGATCTCTAATAACCCTATGTTGCAACATAAAGTCCAAAGCTCTACCCACTTGCCCAGAGGCTTTAGTCAGTGTAAGAGAATTCAATCAGATTAATAGTTCTGCACTCTTAATCGTGATTAGATATCCCAGTACTACCAAATGCCCAAGGAGAGCTGATATTACAAATGATAAACACCAAAGCAAATCACAAATGAGCAAAAATAAAAGAATTGTGTGGGGTAATAGGAATATGCAGGGAGAGGAGAATTGAAGTAGACAGATAGGTAGATAGATATTGTAAGGTTGGTGGCGGGCACCCCTCCCCTCCCTAATGGAAAAAGGAGAAGCCCACGACCTGCCAAGGACGATGCCTGCAAGGCCCAGCTAAGTTAAAGGACGACCACACCTGGATGGTTACCCTGATAAGAGTCTCGGTTCCTGGAGTCCACACATACCACCGGCCCCTCCTATTTCTCAATACCCGCCCTAAAACTTCAAGGGCCAATTCCTTGTTCTCCCCACCATAAATCTTCCTGCCAAAGAAACTCCTACCCCCATCTCTAAAAACATATATAAACCCACTCAGACTTCTGGGCGATGCAACTTCCCAGGTCATTCTCTCTTGGGGCCTGTGAACCTCGCCCGGGAGCGCCCCAATAAAGCCTCTTTACTTACCCCTTTCAACTCTGCTCATCTTTCTTTCTCTGGCGCCGGCCTATCCAAAAACCTTACAGATACCTTTACAGAAGTAAGAGAATATACTACATCCAAGAAAAGAGAACAGGATGAAACAAAAAAGGCATATTCAGAGGCCAAAATGGGATTCTTAGAAATTAAAACCATGACAGCAGAAATGGAAAAACTCAGTAGTAGATCTCTCAAAAAGTCAAAGAGATAGAAAATTGGAGAGAAAAGAAAACAAAATAAGAACACTGGTTCAAGAAGTCCAGTATCTAAATAATAGGAGTTCAGAGAGGGAGAAGAGAGAAAACAGGAAGGAGGTAATCATAAATAAGATGATTCAAAAAAAATTTCTGAGATAAAAGACAAAAGTTTTGAGCTTCAAAGAATACATCAGATACCCAGCACAACAAATAAAAATAGATACACATTCAGGTACCTCACTGGAAATTTTCAGGGAAAAAAAATGGGGAAAATAAATAGTCTATAAGAGTCCAGAGAGTGAAAAAAGTCACATACAAAGGATCAGAAATTAGAATGGCTTTGAGCTTCTCAATAGCATCACTGGAAGCAAAAAGAAAATGGGGACAATATATTTAAGTTCTAAAGTTCTAAAGGTAAGTTCTAAAGGAAATGCTCTCCAACCTAGAATTCTATACCTAGCCAAACTATCAAATAAGTACAGGGATAAAATAACACATTTTAAAACATGCAAAATCTCAAAAATTTATTTTCCATGCATCCTTTTTCAAGAAAAGGAAAGATAAAAGAGAAGCAGAAATTTCAACACAGAAGATAAGCAAAGGTTATTCCCAGGAGGATAGTGAAAAAAGATCCCAGAATGATACTGTACCCCAACCATAGATGGCAATGACCCAGACTGGTACAACACCAGTCAAGAGACAGACATGCTGGAGCCTTTCAGCTCTGAGATGCCAAGAGTCACTGTATTATCTTTTCAACCCATGGACAGAATGTCCAGGTAAGCTTGGCACGTATTCTTCACCATGTACTGCTCTCTACCCATTGCTTGGTATCTAGATCAGCTTGTTTCACCCTCACAGAAGAATTCTGCTGTGACCTATTCCTAGAAGCGGAAGTAGGGCAAGATGAATTTAAAAGCAGAATATATAGAGCAGGCCATTTTCCATGACAATTTTCTTGTAGGAAGGCCATAGAAGCTGCCATGCACAAAAATTGTAAACAGACCTAGAAGGAAAACGAGATGACAACTCTGCTACAATACCAAACAATATCTGCTATACCCTGCAGCTGATATGAAACTCTTCAGCAGCTTGAAGTGAAGGAACTCAGCTTTTAAATGTTCACATTTCACTCCCACTCCCTCCTCAAGTTATGCTTAGCTAAGGATGCTCTATGCTTGGACCCCAAGGTCACATTCACATACTTAGCCACCACTCCCAGAGTAGGTCCCCTGCTCTGGCGTTGGGACTCCAGAGAGACTCCTGTCCTCGGCGCTTGCTGTGTTGAAATCTGCACTCTAGTCACCCATCTGGGACTTACATTGAGCTCAAAGAATTACTATTGGGGGTCTTTGGGCCTTTTCCTGCCAACCAACGTCATTCTGGATAATCTATTGAGATTTTACAATCAGAAAGATTGTAAACATGTCAGGGTCTAGGACTCCTAGGTTCCAAGAGTTCCTGTCACTTCTTTTGCTCTTTAGGTAATGGGCACCTCTGATGCTTACATTGAGAGACTATCCTAGTAATTTGAGAACAAAGATCTGCCCTCATGGGACCTGCTGTCTCCACCGAGACAGAAAACAGCTGAACATTTTATATGCCAGCTTCTTTTTTTTTTTTTTTTTTTTTGAGACAGAGTCTCACTCTGTTGCCTGGGCTAGAGTGCCATGGCGTCAGCCTAGCTCACAGCAACCCCAAACTCCTGGGCTTAAGCGATCCTCCTGCCTCAGCCTCCCCAGTAGCTGGGACTACAGGCATGCACCACCATGTCCAGCTAATTTTTTCTATATATATTTTTAGCTGTCCAGGTAATTTCTTTCTATTTTTAGTAGAGACGGGTCTCACTCTTGCTCAGGCTGGTCTCGAACTCCTGACCTCGAGCAATCCTCCCACCTCGGCCTCCCAGAGTGCTAGGATTACAAGCTTGAGCCACCGCGCCCGGCCTAGCTTCTTTTGCTAAGGTTTCACATAATTTGCTATCCCTTGTCCTGGTGCAACACTTTCAATGAAGTCAGACTCGTTAGCTGTCTAGTCTACCTTGATAGTTCTTTGTGTCCATCTCTTCTTCTAGACTAAGTTCTTTGAGAGCAGAATCCATGTTTGATGATTCTTCATATTGCCCTACCTGCCCAGAGCTCAGCACAGGTGCCTGACTCAGAGTGGCTGTTCAATGTATATTTGTAGAGTGAACAGATTAATGAATGATTGAGTTAATGCTGACTCCTAAGACATCCCAGGTGTACACATCATCCTGTTAGGATAAAGCTGTTCTGCTAGTTCTTAGGAAAAATCAGATCTCTAGTTGAGTATTAACATCCTATGATTCTGAATGTAAAGTGGGAAAGCCTTTTTAAACTGATGACAAACATAAATTATGAAATCATTTTAAAGTAAATTTGCACATTTTATATTCAAGAACTTAACTCCAACTAGGCCAGAACAAGGGGTTATATAATGGAAGTCGGTGCATAGAGGAGTGATGTGCTATTTACATAGCAACTGTTAACATATCAACAGATACTTCTGAAGTGTTGAGGGTTCTTGAAAGCAGTTGTCCTTTTCAGTGTTTTAAGCATTCCTCATAGAATTGCATTTTATTAAAAGATACGGCAGAGCTGGAGCACTCACATGGCAAGCATATAAATTAGCATAGACACTTTGGCAGTATCTACGAAAGCTGAACAAATGTCTACCCTATGACGCTGCAATAATATTCTTGGGCGTATACCCAAAAGAGTGAGTGCTATGACCCTCAGTGTACACAAAGAGAAGGTTCATGAAAGCATTACTTACAATAGCCCCAAACTGGGAAAAACCACAGTATCTATCAACAGGCAGAAAAATGGATATTTTACACAATAGACTACTTCACAGCAATAAAAAGGAGCTCAGCAAATATTACTTGCACAAAACAAGAGACATATTATTGAGAGAAAAGAAGCAGATACAAAAGAACATATGCCGTGTGGTCCCATTTATAAGAGTGCCGAGAGCAGACAAAACTATATAGCGACAGAGGTCGGAATGGTGGTCACTTCAAGGTGGGATACTGACTGGGTGGGGCCATGAGAGAGCCTCCTTGTGTGCTGGAAATATTCTATATGTTGGAGTAGTGTTTTCATGAGCACAAAAATATGTAAAAATGCATCAAACTGTATACATTTTTTTGTCTTTTACCTCAAAGGTTGGACCTCAATTAAAAAAAAAAAACAACCTATGGAACTCAGTTCTATTAAACAAACAACAGACACCATGGATGGATTGCAACAAAAATGTTCAAGATAGAGTCCTTGGCCTAAAAATCATTTAAAGTTAATTATAGGAGGTAAAATATACATTCTGACAACTCAAATGTAAAGCGGTGTGTGCAAATGTTAGCTGAGTAGGTGGGTGGTCCAAGGGAATGGGGTTGCAGGGAAGGGGGAGGATGGGGAGGGAGAAAAGAGCATCATGCAGGTGAGTTTAGTGCCAGCGTCCTCTGCATGCTTGCTCCAGCCATTTTCTCTCTCCCCTAAGTCTCCTCCACAAACTTCTTCTCCTATGCAAATAGTCAGATTCAAGGCTCTTGTGCTGAATTTCCTGCCTCAGCTCTTTGCAAGCTCCTTCTGTCCTTCCTGGCCAAATCTGGATCAAAAGGCCTGTCTGAGCTGGTGCGGTGGCTCATGCCTGTAACCTTAGCACCTTGGGAGGCCAGGGCAGGAGGATTGCTTGAGGTCAGGAATTCAAGACCAGCCTGAGTAAGAGCAAGACCCCATCTCTACTAAAAATAGAAAAAACTAGCCGGGCGTGGTGGTGCACACCTGTAGTCCCAGCTATTTGGGAGGCTGAGGAAAAAGGAGCACTTGAACCCAGGAGTTTGAGGTTGCAGTGAGCTATAATGATGCCACTGCATTCTAGCCCAGGGTGACAGAGTAAGACTCTGTCTCAAAAAAAAAAAAAAAAAAAAAAAAAAAAAGGAAGAAAGAAAGAAAAAGAAAAGGCCTGCCTGCTGCCTGCGGTCACTGCTTCCTTGACTGTCTCCGGCTTAGGCCCGCATCTCCCCACCGAATCTGCTTCTACCCGGTCAGCAGATCCAGGCTTTTTTCTAGTCCTTATATTCCTTGACCTCTGCCTCATTTGGCCCCATAGAACACTTCCTCTTTCTTCAAAAGCCACCCTGCCTTTGTGTTCTGATGAGGCCATCTCCTCCACCTGTTTGCTTGCTCTTTTGGTGGGCTCACTTTCCTGTGCGCTTGGCATTTTGGAGCAGCACCCTCAGTTTGCTCCTCTGTTCGTGTTTTGGGATCTCCCTTGGCAAGTGCCTTAGTCCATTTGGGCTGCTTAGACTGGGGGATTTATCGATGACAAAAATGTATTGCTCACGATTCTGGAGTTCGGGAAGTCCAAGATGAAGGTGCCAGAAGACTTGATATCTTGTGAGGGCCTGTCCCTCATAGATGGAGACTTCTATATGTCCTTGAATGGAGGAAGAAAGGAAGGTGCACAAGCTCCTTTGGGTGTCTCTAATAAGGGCACTAATCCTATTCATGAGGACAGAGCCCTCATGACCTCGTCAACTCCCAGAGGCTCCACCTCTTAATACCATCTCACTGGGGGTTGGGTTTCAACATAGGAATTTGGCGGGGGACACAAACATTCAGACTACAGCAGCAAGCTTTCACCTCCATCTGCAGATTCCCCAGGACCTAGAGTCTCCAGACCACACTGCTCTCCTGAACTTGGATCTGCACACACAGCCTGATGGATATCTCCGTTTGGCTGCCTCATACAAAAATCAAGTGCGACATATCAAAAACCTAAGTATTTTCTCTATCACTTCCTTCCTTCAGCACTCAGTTATCATTCAACGAATGTTACCTCATCTACTTGGAAAAACCAGGAAGTCTCCCTGACCTCTACCTCTTCCTCCCTCCCCGTGTGTCTCTGCCACCAAGGCCTATCAGTTCTCCCTTTGGAACAACGCTCAAGTCTGTCCCCACATCTTCAGCCTCGGTGCTTTGTTTTAGTCTCCAGCCATTTCTCTCCCGGGTATTGCAAGAGTCACTTTACTCATCTCTTTAGTTCTAGTCTCACCCTCAGCTGGGCCATCACATGATGATCTCCCCCAAATTGGAAACTGATCATACCTCTTCCCAGCTTCCCTCCAGGATCCAAGCCCAGCTCCTTAGCCTAGACCACCACCCTCGATGTCTTCTTTGTCTTGTCTTCTTTCCAGACATACCTCCTGCCCCTTTCTCTCAGGCAGCCTGAGCTCCAGCCATAGTGCATCCTAGTTTCCCGAATGTTCCTCGGTCTCATGTCTACCTGATACTCTCTCTTCCCCTTTTCACCCGGTTGTCCTTCAAATCCTGACTCCTTCAGTTGGAGATGGACCCTCTGTCCTCCCAGCTCCCATAATTGGAGCTATTCTCCTGTTGTCCCCACTGGACAAACTCTCACAAGGCAGCTATTTGGCTTATTCATCTTTATATCCTAAGCACATGGCTCAGGGTTGGTGCTCAAAAAATTTGTTGCATAAATGAGGAAATGTTCAGTCCTTAGGTACATAGACTTTTTTGCCTCAAAGATACATAGCTCAGCAACTGCAATTCTAGCACCGTCACTGTTTCTATTTCTGAATCTAATTGCTATTGCACAAAACTGTTCAGGGTAGAAGCTGCAGTAATTGGAATGGTCCAACAACTCCCTTCTAATGCAAATGCTTTGTGCTCTTGTGAGATTGCTGCAGTCTTAAAAGGGTATAGACCTTTGGAGATTTAGGCAGGAAAAGAAATTGCTGTCTAGTATGTTGCCTAAGAGATAACCCTGCTGGTGAAAAGCCCTTTTCTCTAGGATCATTTTCCTTCCCCTTCCCTCGATTCAGATTAACAACACTGGAAAATCACAAATCGAAGAAACCCACAAGGACAATCCCATGGGCACATGAATTGCTGCATGGGCCAGAAGCCCAGGCCTAAGTGTTTTCCTTTTGTAGGCCCTGAGAAATGCTGGACTACCTTCCTGGTGGTAAGTTCATGGGCACCCCATGGGGTAGCCCATACAGAGGTCAGCAACCATGAATTTACCTGAAACTTCTTTCAACATACTTTCTAGGCTCACATTCAACTCCCTCTTGGGTAACGAGTCCTGTGAATTCATTACTTGCTGGAACAAAATAGCATTTCCTTTCATTTAACCTAAAAGTCCTCTTGCTCAAATGTCACTGACCCCTTCCCAAACCTACAACACTGGGACTGTATGAACACGGACTTGCCCCCAAGCCCTAAGTGCCCTTGGGGACTTTATGCACAGTTTGAGCAGCCCCCCTCAGCCTTTGACTTCCCAGACTGCAGTAAATATATAGCGTCTGGAAGAAGGCCCTGGAATAATAAATACTGAATAATGACTATGGAGCTGGATCATAAGAGCTGCCTTTAAAAGGGGATTTAAATTCTTGCCATGAGTCTGAGACGTGAGAATTAACTGCAAGCACAGTGTTAGGGTGAAAGAAATGAGCGTGCTTAGGTCCCCCTCAGTACAGGGGCATGTGTTCATTTGTCCCCAGATCTTCTCCTGTTTGTGCCTGTTTCCAAGTGAGAAATGTTCCCTCTGTGTGTGTGGCAGCCTTGTGTGACGGTCGGGCACTCTGCTGAGCCTCTCCCTGTGTGGGAACAACTGGGCTCCTATTAGAAGGAAGGAGACAAGGAAGATATGAGAGGCAGAGAGGGAACCTAATGTATGCCCAGCTCCTATTTTATGCCAGGCACTGTTCTATGCACCTTAAGTAGATCATGTCCATTAGCCTTCACAGTAACCCTGTGAAGGGGATTGGGACCCATGTTATACAGGTGGGGAAACTAAGGCTCAAAAAGGCTGAGTGACTTTCCCAGGCTGCGAGGAGCAGGCGTCTGGACTTCAAAGCCAGATCTGTTGAGCCCAGAGCCGTGCTCTGATAATGACATCCTAGGTGCCCCCCTCCCCCGCCCCATGTGACCCTCTCACCACCACAGAGGCATGATTCTGCCTCTGTCTGGAGTGGTAGGACCATCCCCCTTACTGTCATTTCTATCCCCCTCAGACTCTTAAGCCAGGAGCCCACCAGGCCCACAGGTGCTGCGTGAGCTGGCCTGGCAGCGCCCTTTCTCCTCCTTCCCTTGTCTCCTTGCAGGAAGCACACAGACGAGATGGCAGCGGTGACTCATCACTAGAAGAATAAAACCTTGAGTGGGCGCAGCCTGAGTGACATGACCGGACAATGGAAAAATGTCCCCTGAGCTCGCGAAGGGCATTGCCTTTCACTGCTGCAAAGCCAAGGCAGAGAAAAGACAGCAACCAGAGCCGGGGTGTGGGGTGCAGGCTGGCGGAGAGCAGGAGTGGACATGTAGCACTTTCCGGGGTGGAAAAGGAAGGGTAAAGGGGATATAATTTGAGCTATTTGTAATGTTATGCAAATCTCATGTTTTTAATTTAGCCGATGACGCTGGTCTTCACATACGACGAACTTTTTCCGCATCATAGGTCAGGCATGCAAAGGCCCCCAAGCTCCCACATGGTTCAGCCTGTGAAATGAATGAGGACGCCCACCCAAACACAGATGTTGTCAGGCACCTGTGTTCTGTCCCAGGTAGGTCCTCGCTTCTGCTAAGTAAGGGATGAGATTTGTCACTCTGTGTTTGCTCTTGCTCCTCCCCAAGGTTGTCCCCATTCCAAGGCACAGCCATTGGCCAGGAGGGTGCACTGGGACAGGCAGGCACTGTCCTGGTGCTGGCAGACTCACCAGACCGACTGCCATCCAGAGAGCTCCACCAGCCTGTGCTCCGGCACCACACTTTAGGAGCTTGGATCCCGCCTGTCTGGGCGGTGTGGCAGCAGCACACCCAGGTTCTTGGGTGCGGGAAGGGAGCCCGGGGTGGGCGGGCCAAAGGATGAGGTCTGGGACTTTGATTGGGAGGGCAGCAAACACCCCAAAGGACACCACCTGCCTTGAGTGTGTTGCTGCTTGGCCACTGCTAGGGATGAATTTTGTCCCCTCCTAGAATTCATTTGTTGAAGCCCTAACCCCTCAGTGCATTTGGAGATAAGGCCCGGGAGGAGGTAATTACAGTTACATGAGCTCATAAGGTTGGAGCCCTGATCCAATAGTATTAGTGTCCTCATGAAAAGAGACACCAGGGAACTTGCCTCCTCTCTTTCTGCCGTGTGAGGACATGGAGAGAAGGTGGCCGTCTGCAAGCCAGGCAAAAAGCCCTCACCGGGAGGCAGAGACCAAATTGGCCTGCTCCTTGACCTTGGGCTTTCCAGCCTCCAGAACTGTGAGAACTACATTTCTTTGTTTAAGTCATTCAGTCTGGGGTATTTTGTTTTGGCAGCGTGAGCACACTAAACGACCACCAGGGTATCAACTGCTAACTGGTCAAACCAATCCTCGGTTTCCCTCTGCTTCTGGTAATAAATTTTCACCAAGTCTAAGCAACCATCATGCAGCAATGTCACCTTACAAAGACAGAATGAAGAATGTGCTCCGGGGAGGGATCTCTCCTCCTCACCTCTCCCTGGCCACACCCCTGGTCACACCAGTTCGGTCTATGGCAATGTGACAGAAGGCAGTCCCAAGTCTCAGTGGCCTGAGGGGAAGGGAAGTGCTCTGGGAAACTATGGACATTCTCAAACACATTTGTACTCTGCCAAACAAAAATGTACATGGATTTGAAACAGATACTGGGATTGATTTCATGAGAACGAGTCTGCCTTAGGCCTCGGGAATGGCTGGCTAGAGCCCATTGCAGCTACCCAGAGAGAGTGGCAGGGGGGTGTATGCAAGGAGAGTTAATGAGTGCTGTTTTGTGGGTTCCAGCAAGGTAGCCCCTTGACATCACTGGAACCCATCATGTTTCCAATTTCAGCAGCAGCCACGAGCATTTCCGACCAGTCCAGAGTGTGCAAGGAGGCTCCATTCCATCTGTCCAGGCCTCACCTCTGCCTCTGAGTTAGGCCCCTAATTTACTAAAATGTCGTCCTCACGCTGCACTCACATAGTCCCCATTGCCCAGAGGACACTACAGACCCACAAAGACGTACATTCTACTCACCTTCTCATCACAGAAATGCAATTGTGGAGACAGTTTCCTCTGCCTCCATGAGAGTGCGGTGTGAACCGGCACTCGACCCCTGCCCCATTTTCTTCCTGGATCCCAGACACAAATGAAAGTCAAGCTTGCTTACATGCCTAGGACATTTCTGAGCTCCAGTGCCCACAAAATTTCCTAGTACTGAGAATACAAGTCTGTCATTATGGTATTTGCAGAACCAAAGACTGTATTTAAGGCTTCAAAATGCTGCTTATTATAACCGTTTCCCGGACCATCATGCCAAAAGCACTACATGAATAGTCTTTTTCAAGGAAATTTGCCAGGGAAGGCAGAATGTATCTGATCGCAGAGGAATTGTTTTGGGTTGGTTTCAAGCTGTAGAGTCTGGGGGAGAAGAAAGTTTTCCCCGAGGACTGCACAGGGAAGGAGAAGCCACCGGGCTGTGCACGGCACAGCTCAGGGGCTGCTAGTCTCAGGCACTACGATGGGAAGGGCACCCCCTTGGAGTCGAACACTGTGACAGCCCCGATGTCACCAGGAAGTGGGCAACTATGGAAGGGTCTTCCGAAGGAAAACAATTAGGAAAAGAAGCAGAGCACGTGGAACTCCAATAGGAATCATGTTGGGGATAAGGGGAATGGAGGCATTTTCACTCTGGTAAAGTTCCTATTTTCTAAAACACACTTTCAAATCCATTTCCATTTCTCAGTGGTCAAAAATAATCCTGCCATTTTGAATTTCTTCTTCTCTTTAGAACTCATAATACAATTAGAGAGAGTGCATCCCACATCATTAATATTACCATGATACATTATTTCTTTTTAAAAAGCATTGTAATTTCTTTTGATTATAAAAGCAAACCTGCTATTTCTTTACCTGTGGGGAGGAAAGGAAGTCAAGTGTACAAAGGCGTGTTGCAAGAAGAGGGACTTGGAAATGATACAGAAATGGATTGAGGAGAAATAGCGACAGTCGGGGAGAGGAGACTGCTCATTCCTTCATTCGTTCAGCAAACATGTCCCAGGCACTTGCTCTGTGCCAGGCCAGGTGCTGAGTGTCAGGTACATAGAGATGCTTCCTGGCTTTATGTCATTTTAGCTCCTTCAGGAAACATGCAGACACAGGATTTGATATGCATGAAGTGTTTTGGGGGAAAATGCTTACGAGAGAGAAAGGAAAAGGAAGCAGGAGGAGGTGGGAGGGTCTCTGGACTGTGATGCAAACCTGGTACCTGGGGAAGTCGGAGGAAGGTGGAGGGAGCATTGGCCTGGCCTGCGGTGCGGTTTGAAGAAAATCTCAGCCGGACCAATGGAGCCTCCCGGCACCGGGTGCCCGCTGGGGGAGCCCCCACGGGGTGGGAATAGCGACCTTAGCGCTCCCCAGTGTACACGGGCTGAGGACAGACTGGGAGAAATGTGGATGCCATGGTTGACTCAGAAGGCAACAGCTGGAGGCAGTCAGTTAACTACATTTCCTGCAGCAGGTTCTTTTGAAGGAGATCCGAGAGGATTATTTCCATGGCCAACACAGCCTTCTAGAAGCTCTCAATGCAGACATTTAAACAGATCCATCACAGCTACTTTCCAAGCCTGTGGGCTAGCCCTGTGGGGTTAGGTGCCTACTCCCTGTGCAATCAGCCACAGCCTGGGTTGGTGGGCGGTGCCCGCACATGGCTGCGGTGAGTGGATAGGGGCCACCCACATGCCCAGGACAGAAGAGGGATGGGTGATACAGCACAGTTATGTACGAGATACGAGTACATAACTGCTTATGAAAGAGTGGTCAGGGAAGCGTTCTGGGATAGAAATGTGGCAGTTGAGTTTTAGAGCATGATTGAAACTACTGTATATATGGGACATTAATAGTAGAATCTGTCTCATTGGAATCCTGACTCCATCACTTACCTGCTATGTGACCTTGGTTAAGCCTCTTTAAGTCCCAGTTTCTTCCCCTGTAAAGTGGAGATAATGATGCTATCTCTCTTGTAGAACTGTTAAGATGATGCATTAGCAGGGTACCCAGCCTGTGGTCCATGATCAATAAGTGGTACAGTGTTCTTGCTGACTATTTCTGACACCCCGACAGTGAAAACACCTGTCTGCAGGTATGATAAGATGGAGGGCAGCCAGTGTAGGGAGCCTCTGGTGGGCTCCATGGCAGGATCACGTGGATTAAGAGAAGGTGCTACAGAAATCAAGGCTGGGAAGACAGGCTCAGTCAGACGAAAAGCCTCGTGTGCTGTGTAAGCTAGTTCAGTCCCCACGCTAGGCTCTGAGAGGCTATTAAAGGATGTTACGTAGGGAGCCAGAGGATCAGATTTGCATTTTAAAAATTTCCCTCTGGAAACAAGGCATTCCATGGCATGGAGGGAGAAGAATCTGAAGCAGGGAGATGGGCTGGGGCTTTTACTGGAATCCAAGCCGAAGCTCCAAGGACCTGAGACAGGGAGAGGGGAGCAGGCTAGAATGACATTTAGGAGGAGGAACTGGCAGGTTACGGTGACCAGTTGGGCATGCGGGTGAGGGAGGGTCTTAGCTGAGGAGACGCCCATTGTCTGGCTTGAATGGATGGAAGGGCAAGGCACCCAGACAGGGACACTAAGTGACTGCAGGATGCGTCAGGGAGAAAAAGAGCTGAATTGTGTGTGTTGAATTCGAGGGGCCTGTTGGCCATGCCAGGGCCCGATCAAGCAGACAGCTGGACGCATGGACGTGGAGCTCAGACAAGAGGTCAAGAAGCACTTGGAGGTTGTGGCCATGTCCAAGTGGGGCCTCAGGGAGAACAAGTGAAAAGAGAGGGTGGATGTGAGAACCCCTCCTGGGCCTGCACGGTTTACACGGGCATCTCGCCTACAGCCACCTTGTGAACACGTGACGGAAGGTGGGAATGCTCTGGACATCCCCTCCCCGCCTCCTAAATCCCCTCGAATCCTCAAAGACACAGAAAGAGTGAACAACCATCTGGGACTGAGAGTGAAAATTGGCTTGGACCTAAAAGGAAAACAGGAGTCCCCGTTAATCAGGCTGGGGACAAAGAGAGATGTAAGCAGCCCAGGGGTAATAGGGGACCTGCAGTGGCTGTAAAAGGAGTAGCTGCCACTTTCCTTCCAGTGACACCCCAGGCCCCCTTTGCTGAGCACTTCTATTCCTGGGGGTCCCACCGCCACGCAGCCTTATGACGGCACTGCACTCCTCCCGTGTCCTGCTCCAGCTCAGACAGCAGACGGTCTAGAGCTGAGCCCGCTCCCCCGCCGTCCTCTCCAAGTCCCTCAGTGGGAACACAGACCTCACAGGCTGCTGTCCCCCCCCTCTCGTCCAGGGCGCTCTGCCGTTCCTCCCTCGCTGCCTCGAGCCAGTACACGTGATTCTGTCTGTACATGTGGGACTACACGTTTATCCCTGGTGGTCTTTGGCTGATACAGCTTTTTATTTGTCTTTTATTTTCTAATTTTTAATTTTTTACTCATTTATATATTTTTTTAGAGTCAGGGCCTTGCTATGTTGCCCAGGCTGGACTTAAACTCCTGGGTTCAAGGCATCCTCCTGCTACAGCCTCCTGAGTAGCTGGCTATGGCACAGTTTTAGTAACATGCACACCGTAGAAGCAGAAGTATTGCTGATGGCCATGTGACAATCAGCAGACCACTGAGCCCGCCTGGAGTAAAGTATAAGAGGAACAACTTCAACCAGAAATCCAGACGGGAACAGGCCTAGACACACTCTTCCGAGAACCGGTCAGCCCACACCCAGAGAGCTACTTTCTCTTCTGGGGTTATGTCTTAAAAAGAAACACAGGCAATGGCACCACATTCCAGGGAGAATGATCAGAGTGCTAAAATAACTCAAAAATTAGTCATATGAGGAACGTTTGTAGGCACTGGGGGTATTTGGTTCTTGAAGGGAAAATGCAAGAAAACCGTCTTCTATTAACGGGGCATAACATTTGAAAGGCATTAAACGTGCCTAGCAGGGCCTAGAAGGACAAAGCAGGATCAGTGAGCGATGCTATAGGCAGTCAGCTGCAAGCCCAACAGAAGGAGAATGTCAGTAGCAGTCAGAGGGGACCACACGTACACCGGCCTGCCTTAGGAGCAGTGGCTCCTTGTCACAGGAGCTATTCAGGAGGCTAGACGATGGCTTGGCCAGGCTGTGGTACGAGGAACACAGGTCTTACAGGGACTCTGGACTCAGCGACTCGTAAGACCCTCTCTACTCTGAGCCTGTCCTGAAAGCAGAGGCCCTACCTGGGCAGAACGAGCTGCCTGCAGCTCCCTTCCCAGAAAGGCAAGAGCAGGAGGGAGGGGGATGGGTTATGAAACCAGCCCAGAGCCCTCTATGAAGGGACATTCCCTCCTCAGAAAGGACTGTGACACCATATTCCCCCAGCCACCTGGCTGTGGCTGCCTGGACCAGCATTTGGGCAAACAATATTGCAAGAAAGTTCTGACCGTGCAGGAATTTGAAGTGGAGGTTATGAAGAGAAGTCTGGTGGGTTTGGAAACGCAAACTGAGGAGAACCTGAAAAAAACCAAATCCATAGAGAGTAGGTGGCAAGTAGGGCCACGAAGGCCGCAGGGGTCCCGATTCCACAGCAGAGTGGGGCAGTCTAGAGTGGCGGGTGTTCCCCGCACAACCCCGGAGGAGGGGAGAGGGGACAAGGCAATTGACATGATGATGCCAAAGGGAAGAGCCTCTGGGGCCAGGAGAATGGAGAAAGTAGACTATTGCTGTCCCGGGTCCCTACAGTTTGGCTCTTGTCCCCTCTCCTGGCCTTGGTGAAGCCAAGGTTCCCTGGGTTCCCTTGAGAGTCCGTTTGTTGTTAGAGCTAAACACACCCGTGGAAATAAGCCCCTTACTCGAAGCAACCAGAGTGACACGTTGATTTTTGAAGCTCAAGGCATTTAAGAGAAGGACAGAGAAGGAAAGATGGTGACTGCCTGGGCCTTGAAAAGAATGAATGCAGGCCCGGTATGGTGGCTCACGTCTGTAATCCCAACACTTTGGGAGTCCGAGGAAGGAGGATCCCTTGAGGCCAGGAGTTCAAGACCCCCAACACTACAAAAAAAATTTATAAAAAGCTGGGTGTGGTGGCAGAAGCCTGTAGTCCGGCTGCTTGGGAGGCTGAGGCAGGAAGATCACCTGAGCCCAGGACTTTGAGGCTGCAGTGAGTGATGATGATGCCACTGCACTCCAGCCTGAGTGACGGAGTAAGACTCTGTCTTAAAAATAAATAAAAGTGGAGGCACACAGTGGTGCAGCCAGTAACAATCAGTACCAGAACCAGCCAGTACAAACCCTTTCGCCAGCCAGATACTCGGCTCCCCTCAGGCCCATCCCCCCGCCGCCTGCATCCTACCCTCTGGGAGCCCACAGATCCTGTATTTCCAGTTCTCCATCAGCTTCTCTCACATCAAAATAACAAAGACTCCTGGGATGAGAAAACAGGGCCCTGTGTGGGTGGGGACTCTCCAGGTAGACAGAATATCTGGTGCTTCAGTCAGAAGGAGTTTGACCACAAATAGCATGCAGCTTCCTCCGTGAAAGTGAGAGGGTATCCGAGGTGAAAGAACAGCCTCCGAATCGTCCAATCAATCATGCTGTAGCCTCCAAATGCAGGCGCCAGAGCCAACAGCCCAGGGAGCTGAGGCTGCAGAGGGAACCTGGGTGGCCTCTCACGAGGGCCCCCTCCTCTGGCCAAGCCTTCTCTCTGTAAGGTGACTGCAGTGCCATTTGGAGTGGCCTGAGGTTTCCTTACAGCGTTGTTTATGAAGTCTTTTTTGACTCCTACCCGTAAGGAAGATCACTCCCTCCTTCACGGCTGCAGTGCGGTACTGATGCACTCTCAGCGCGCTGCAGTGAGCCCCAGCTGCTGCTGGCCAGGCCTGTTCTGACTGCTTCGTGGCCGGGCTGTTATTATTATTATTGAATACTGTTATTTTCTTAAACAATTCATGTCCCCTAACAGGCAAGGGCCTTTTCTTTTTTCCATATCCCCAATATTCAGCTCAGTGTCTGGCATAGAATGAGGCTTCGTGAATGTCTGATGAATGAATGACCTTCAGAAAAAATAACCACATTTAAGCTCTACAAACTGTTCAGTTGCCTCTCTATCCATCCCCAGTGTGTCAGTTCTGAACCCCGTGCCCAGCCATGCCCCTAGAAACAGGGCATCCACTTTGGAACATAGTACCTGTTTATACATTGAGGTTTTGATTTCCCGAGCTCCTCAGCTGTCGTCAATTTCCCCACCAAGCTCCAGGCCCCTGGGGACACGGACCACAGCACCAGGTTCTCTTATTAAGCCTTCGAAGGATATGCTTGGAAGATGGATCCTCATCCTCTGAGCTTTGTTAGGATAAAAATTATTGAAAATGCAGAAAGTAAGGCCACTAAATCATATCCCACTAAACAGAAAGGGAAAATGTTGATACTAAACCCTGATCTGTCAGGGGATGATTCTAAAAGCATATACTTTGTATCTGTGACATGGGCCAAGTTTGGGCCTCACGCTGTGCACCAGTTTCTTAAACTCTTTAAGCCTCAGTTTCCTCATCTGTAAAATCAAGCACTTAGCATAGACCTGCCACAGAGTAAGCTTCGAATGTTAGCTGCTGTATATGGTGGTTCTCCATGAGCTAATAGACACAGGATTCAAAGAGGTTTTAAATGTCACCAAGTTTTAGAATGAGTCTTTAGCGCCTGGTCACAGGCACTGTGGGAGGAGTGGGGTAGAGGTGGGAGATGAAGTGTACACACTCTACCCAGCATCGCTCTGCCCTCATCTGGGTCAGCCCAGCCTTTCTGCAGATTTTAGGGGAAAGGAAAAGGAAGAGTTTTCACTGCCAAAAGTAGTCCAACCTGCACACTGGTGCCAGAATCTCTTTAACATCCTGGCCAAATGGTTGTCCAGTCTTTTCTTAAACACTTAAATTCTCTCTGTGAGGCCCCAAGTTAATTTGCTTAGCAATTTTATTACCCTTCAGAATATTCAGAAGCTCAAATAGCTAATCAAGTTGCATTGCCTCGTAGAAGTCCCAACAGACCTACTTTAATGAAAAGAGCATTGTTCAAAATTAATTGAAGTCCAATACTCCTACAATAGTGCCACAATAGTCATCAAAACCAGTTGTCCTCCACAGATTACCAATGTCTCCCAGGAATCTGGACCACATTGTTAATTTGCTTAGTAAATCCTTTTAGTTATATTGAGCATAAAGATAATTTTTACCCTAGACCCTTGTATAAATTTCCACAAACGCTAAGTCAACGCAGTTTGAAATAGTAAGATTCTACTGTCGCTGTAATGTTTTCCATTCTGCAACACTTCTGATTTTTTAAGCCATTTCTATATCTGATGTCTTATTTTAGCCAGCCCCTCTAAGTTGAAATGAGATGAGATGAGATGAGAATCAAATTCTATAGGTCAGCATGCTCTATAAACTGCAAAGCTCTGGAAATAACTGCTAACTGACAAACTATTAGACCCCAGGTCCCCTGGCTTTGACTCACAGCCTGGCCGTCTTCTTAGGCCATGTGGCCTCCCTCACTCGGAAGGGCTGGGGGTGGGGGCTGGGGTGACTCAAGTATCTTCCAAGACCAAGGAGGACATAGAGGCTTGGTGACCGGCAGAAGCTAATGCACCCAGGCACAGGAATGAGGGAGGGGTCGCTGAAGAGCCCCTCGAGCCCGTCTGAAAGCTTGCCCTCTGTGTGCAGTTGTCACTGCTCCTGGCTCTGCTTGCTGTCCTCACCACACTTCCATTTTTGGAATCACATCCATCTTTTAAGCCAGGCCAACCAGCCCAATGCTACCTCCTTCAGGAGCCTATTCTGATCATCTCAAGGTCAAGTTGTCCCTCCCCATCCTTGTGTTGTGGCTAGGGAACCAGGCATTTCTTTCCCATCAGTCTACACACGCCTTGAGAGCAGGCACTGTGTAATGTACAGAAGATTGCAGCAGACACTGCTGGTGTCCCGGCCGCCCATGCCAGTAAGCTTTGGCCAAGTACGTGGCTGCCTGGCTGCAGCTACGCTTGCCAGATTCCTTTGCAGCTAGGCATGGCCCTGGGAGGTTTGCGTCGATCGGACAAGAGCAGAAGGGAGGTGAACGTCCACCCCAAATTCTTAACGATGGAGTTGCTTGTCCCCTCGGCTCTTCCCCCTTCCCATGGTCAGGAAAGCAGATGGAGCAGACAAGAACCAGACCCTGGGGATGGCAGAACAACAAGGTGGGAGGAGCCTGGGTCCCTAGCAAAGCTCCCTGCCACCTGGACTGCTCACCCCAGACACTTACGTGAGAAATAAATGACTGTTTTTCTTAAACTATTCTATTTTAGGATCTCTTTGTTAAAACTGCTCTGCCTAATCACTAGTCAGTACACAGGTGTTCAATTCATTTTGTTGTGTAAATGAAAAGATGCCTGTATAAATAAAAGAAAATGAATGCATGAGCGAGCACATGACCGGTGGCCAGCTGCAGTTCGGCTTAAAATAACACCTGTCTGGTTTTCCTACTGGTGTCTCTGATTTTCCTGATAGAGAAGAAGCCAGGGGAGATCTGGGGGAAGGGAGGGAAGACTTGTGCTTCAGAGACTGAGTCCCTCAGGGAGGACAGTGACTGCTTTGCCTCTGATTCACTTTTCGTGTAATGTTAGGCTGCTCCCCAGGGATCTGCTATCAGAAAACTCACAAGGGAGTTTCCTCCTGTCAGGAGTTGAGTTGATGTATTTGGAGCTGCCAGTATATCAGAGCCAGGGCTGTGCTCTGCATACAATGAAGGACATTCAAATGAATCTACCCTTCTGATGGCAAGGTACTTTAAGAAATTCAAAATGCGCAACCAGCCACCTCTGTAAGGTGAAGTGTCATCATAAAGGGGAGAAAAGCAATGTGTGTTTTACATTCCTCACAAGGTTATGGTGAGAATCAGATGAGATCATGTGTGTAAAGTGCTCAGTAAACTGTTCAGCACAGTAATGGACGGCCGGTGTTGCACCTGCCCACTAACTTCCTTTCTTCCATGATCCAGCCATGTGGTTCTGGATGGGGGGCCAATGACAGTCCCTTCTCCTGGGCCAAATAGTGAGAAAGTGACCCAATCATAGTCCCCAATTTCTTGGCCACAGTGATTCATCCAAAGGGTGGACATGTGACCCAGACTGGGCCAATGAGAGCTCTTCTCTAGGGAGGGCTGTGCACCCTCTCTCTTCCTCTGGGGTTCCCAGCTGGGATGACATCAGCATAGAGCTCTTTGCAGCCCTGCATTGTGAATGGAGGAAGCAGAGTTCGAAGATGGAGAGGGGTGATTGTGTGTGAGACCAGCTCCACCTCTGTCCTCCAGAGTTACATGAATAAATTACATTTGTTGTATAAAAAAAATCCCCTTTTTCCTTAAGCTGATTTGAGTTGCGTATTTGTCACCTGAAACTAAAATAATCCTAATAAAATACTCTACACAAGTAATGCATCATTATTCAAGAGACTGGTTCAAATGAACTTTGAGAGCTTGTTTAGAGATTCTAGCCAGGGACAATACTACCTGAGATTCTTTTACAAAAAATGGACATCCTTGGTCTGGAAAAGTTGTCCTTTTTCACCAACCATGTGGCTGCTAAGGGAACACACGTACAGTGGTAAAGGTGGAAGAGGAGCCCAACCAGCCAGTGGGTCCAGTCTAGCCTCCCCTGGTGATCACTGGGATAAGAGTTTTGCTTGAATATTTCCAAAGGTGGGAGCATCACCTCTCACCAGGCAGACCACCCTATTGCTGGACACCTCTAATTCTTAGAAATAAACCCAAATCTGGTCCCTTTAGATTTTTTTTGCTTGGTCTTTGATTCATTTTCTGAAAATACACAGGATTTCAACCTGCCACCCACCCCCACTCCCAACCCTTCTAAGTGGATGACTCTTCAGATGTGTGAGGATAGATACCGTGTTTGCCTGAGTGTTTTCTTCTCTGGACCAAAAATCATCTTTGCTCACATGACAAGGCATTCAGTTCTTCACCAGCAGGAGTTCTCTGTCTGAGTCCCTGCCGATTAGTCAATGTCCCTCTTTTACCATGATACCCAAAACCACATGCACAGTTGCAGCTCTGTTCTGCCAGGGCAGAGCGTACCAGAACCGTCACCACCCTTGATCTGGACTCTGTACACCCTAGAAATACAGCCTAAGTTTATGTCTTTTTTATAGAATTCTTTTCTTACTATTGACCATATTGAGCTTAAATAAACTTAAAGCCATTAATTCTCTCTCATCAAATCCTGTTAACCTATCTTTTATTAATACTTTTGTGGCCTATTTTTTGAACCAAGTGAAAGAAGTCACACTGATTCTAATTTATTCATTGTGGTCCATCATCATGTTTTTTAAAATACAGAGTATGTCAACAAACATGTTTTCTGTATTGTTCAGAGTTGGGTTGTTTGCAAATCATATAAGCTCGCTGCTTTGACTTTATTCAAATCATTGATTAAATTTTGAATAGGATTGGGCCAAGATTAAGAAACCTCCCTTCAGAAGTCCAGGATTTTTTTACTGAGAGAGGGTCTTCGGCCAACTATGAGTCCATCCATGGATACACTGTCCAGCCCACATTGCTCCATCTGGTTTCCATCATGAGAAATTTGTCAAACTCCTAAGCTGACTGAATTAATGCATTAATTATAATTGTCCCTGAGCATTAGAAGAAGCTATAGACCAATGGGCAAGGGACAGGTTTGTGTTGTGGGTGGAGTCAGAGAAGCAGCAGAATGGGCCCTGCAGGGAAAAGATCAGAGCTGCACAGAGGTCCTGGTTTCTAGTTGTATGGGAGCTTTAGGAGAAGTGGAGGAAATTGGAATACAATGTTATCCCATCCACAGTTTGCCCAGGCCGTTCTTGTAGGAGATATACACTAGATTTAATCATTGAGCACGCAGTTATCTAGCACTTAATAGTGGTGAGATACTGTAGAACAAGCACAATGCTACGAAGACAGCCCCTCTGCTCCCAGAACCAAAATCAACGTGTACTCATTATAGGGATTTGAGGCACATCTTGGAGCCCTAGAGCCCTTGAATTTGGACAAGTAAGGAAATTGTGGTAAACACCCCTAAGAGCTGGGGCGTGTGAGACTCAGCTGAGCACATCTGGGGAAGGTTACACGGGATCTGTGACACTGCAAAAGGAGCCCAGCTCTGATGTGGGAGTCAGGAGCCCCCTGGACAAGTCCCCTGTGAGACTGCCGAGCCCAGAGAAGCTGGCTAGGACTTCCATGGGGACTTTTCACCACTGAAGATTGGATTTGGGTTTGAGTGCTTATGTGAAATCTTTCATGCCGAACAGTTGTGAGAAGGTAGCATTTCAGAATAGTACTAGTTTTATATTTGTCATAACAAATCACCCCAATGGGTGACTTCAAACAACAGAAATGTATTCTCTCACAGTTCCTTCTGGAGTCCAGAAGTCCGAGATCATGGTGTTAGCAGGGCCACACTCCCTTCCGAGGCTCTGGGGGAGAATCTATCCTATGCCTGTCTCCTAACTTGTAGTGACTGCTGGCATTCATGGGCATTCCTTGGCTTACAGCCATGTCAGTACAATCTCTGCCTCTGTCTTCACATGGCCTTCTCCTCTTCTGTCTCAAACCTTCCTCTGCCCTTCTATTATAAGAATACTGGTCATCAGACATGGGGACCACTGGATAATCCTGGATGATCTTATCTCAGTATTCTTAATTACATCTGCAAAGACTCTTTTTCCAAATAAGGTAACATTCACAAATTCTAGGGATTGGGATATAGATATATATGTGTTTTTTGGAGGGGACCATCATTCAAGAATCCATCTCAATTTTCTTCTGCTAGTAACAAATCACTCTTTCATCTTGACCCTGAACAGTGATTTTACTGCCAAAAGCAATCAAGAGCTGCAGCTGGGAATAAACAGTATATATATTACCACCTATGGATGGAAATGTAGCCCAGTGTTTGCTGGGACCTGGAGAAAGAACACACACACACACACACACACAAATATTTTAAGCCCCCAACACCAATAGGAATCTTACTCTCCTTAGATGTATCCTCAACTAGAGTGACTATAAGTACAATTTGTGTGTGTGCATACATTGTGTATTTAAAAGAACCATTTGATCAAGACCCGTTATTACTTTTGTTTGTTGCTTTTATTTAATAGTTTGAGGACTGTTTTATTTATTTATTTATTTTGGCATATTATGGGGGTACAAATGTTTAGGTTACATTCATTGACTTTGCCCAACCCGAGTCAGAGCTTCAAGCATGTCCATCCCCCAGACAGTATGTACTGTACCCATTAGGTGTGTGTATACCCATCCCCTCCTCCCCCTCCCATCTGCCTGACACTCGATGAATGTTATAATTATATATGCAATTAAGTGTTGATCAGTTAATACCAATTTGATGGTGAATACATATGGTGCTTGTTTTTCCATTCTTGGGATACTTCACTTAGTAGAATGGGTTCCAGCTCTATCCAGCATAATACCAGAGGTGCTAGATCACCATTGTTTTTTGTGGCTGAGTAGAACTCCATGGTATACATATACCACATTTTATTAATCTATTTATGTATTGATGGGCACTTGGGTTGTTTCCACATCTTTGCAATTGTGAATTGTGCTGCTGTAAACATTTGAGTGCAGGTGTCTTTTTTATAGAATGTCTTTTGTTCTCTTGGGTAGATGCCCAGTAATGGGATTGCTGGATCAAATGGTAGTTCTACTTGTAGCTTTTTGAGGTATCTCCATATTACTTTTTGCAGAGGCTGTACTAGTTTGCAGTCCCACCAGCAGTGTATGAGTGTTCCTATCTCTCCGCATCCACTCCGACATTAATTGTTTTGGGACTTTTTGATAAAGGCCATTCTCACTGGACATAAGTGATATCTCATATTTCATTGTGGTTTTGATTTGCATTTCCCTGATGATTAGAGATGTTGAGCATTTTTTCATGTTTGCTAGCCATTAGTCTATCTTCTTTTGAAAAGTTTCTGTTCATGTCCTTTCCCACTTTTTGATAGGGTTGTCTGATTTTTTCCTTGCTGATTTTCCTGAGTTCTATATAGATTCTGGTTATCATCACTTTATCGGATATGTAGTATGCAAATATTTTCTCCCATTCTGTAGGTTGTCTGTTTGCTCTCATGATAGTTTCTTTGGCTGTGCAGAAGCTTTTTAACTTGATCAGGTCCCATTTGTTTATTTTTGTTGTTGCTGAGGACTGCTTTTTGTTTATCATCAGATTGCTGCATTATTCCCAAGCCTCACTCTTTCACCTGACTACTCCTGCTCCAGCCAGGCCTTTGGAGACCAGCGAAGAGATCATTCAGGGGCTTCTTCTTCCTGCAGCTAACCCGGACTCTCTTCACCATGTTCGCCCCACTCCTAATGGCTCCTCCCACTGGTTGTAACAGTCCCCAAGTGCTGCTGCTGGACAGGCTGGCACTAAGGGTGCCCTGGGATGAGGGTCAGGGATCAGGATAGTGATAATCCTTTTGATCCACTGCTTGAGCAGTGTCGAGCTAAATTCATGCATCCATCGTTCATTCAGCAGACCCTCTTCTGAGCACTTGTTATGTGCAGGACACCACCTTAGGTCTTGGGAGATGTGGGAGTGTAAAGTTAATCCCTGCATGTAAAGCAATTTTGCAACATCCCATCTTTCAGCCTGAAAATTTTGAATCTAAAGGAGGCAAAGTCATGTCTGTAGAGCACCATGTGAAACATGGTAAATGCCTTACAGTTTTAGTTCTACTGTATCTGCATACATTATCTCATTAACATTAAAGTTGTCACCTGGTGAGGTTAGTAGCATCTCACAGTTTTCAGAGGAGGAAACTGAGGCTCAAATGGTAAACTGGTGTGACCCAGGCTCCCAGTGTGTGTTCTTTCTCCAGGCCCCAGCACACATCGAGCTGTGTTTCCATCCATAGGTGGTACTAGGCACGCTGTTCATTTCTAGCCACAGCTCTCAATTGCTTTGGGCAGAAAAAACACTGTCAAGGTGCTAGCAGCGAGCAGCAGGCTGGGGGGGCTGAGCCCCGGTAGGCTCCTCGGAGCCTGGCGCCCCTTCCATGCTGCTGTGAAAGAGGCAGGTTTGTTTCTGCTCTTCCCACCTGCTCCACTGCTCCCTGGACCCCTATCCTTAGTGGTTCCTCTGCTCTCCCCCACCCCTAGGCTGCCTCTTCACTCTTGTTGCTTCTCAGTTCTCTAATTTGATAAATTATGCTAATGGCTGAAAATAGGACAAACACAGCACATTGCCTATCTTATTTTAAGCTTTGGGGAGATGAAGTTTTAATGGAAAACAAATACAAAGACTATTTAATGGACATGCTGGCCGGAGGATAAAATACTTTCATCATTATGCAAACATTTATCCAGCACTTACGATCTTGGAGGAACTGAGCTAGGAAACCCACGGGAGGGCAGGATGCACTTGCTGCCCCGCGCCGTGGTACAGAAGGCCTGGTGCTGAGTGGGGCAAAGTGCTGTTCGAGTCCTTGCCATTAGAAACTGAGCGAGCGACGAGCTCTCGGAGCTAGTGTTCCATAATAGGGAGATGGAAATACCTATTCATAAGGTCCTAGTGAGGATTTTTTTTTTTTAGACAGAGTCTCACTCTGTTGCCCAGGCTAGCGTGAGTGCCGTGGGGTCAGCCTAGCTCACAGCAACCTCAAACTCCTGGGCTCAAGCAATCCTCCTGCCTCAGCCTCCCGAGTAGCTGGGACTACAGGCATGCGCCACCATGCCTGGCTAATTTTTTCTATATATATATATTTAGCTGTCTATATAATTTCTTTCTATTTTTAGTAGAGATGGGGGTCTCGCTCTTGCTCAGGCTGGTCTCGAACTCCTGAGCTCAAATGATCCGCCCACCTCGGCCTCCCAGAGTGCTAGGATTACAGCCATGAGCCACTGCGCCTGGCCCCTAGTGAGGATTTGATAGACTAAAGTATGTAGGCATGTCTGCCAGGTGGTAGGAGTTTAATTTTCGACTATGGGAGTTCCTTTCCTTCTCAGAAAGCTCACATTCCTGTTGGAGAGGTAAAGTCATTAGCATGAATTGACTTGAGGTTAACTACCATTACCCTTCCTGAACCTCATGAAAGAACCACACACTCCAGGAAAGTGGTAAGAGGATAGAACACAAGTGAGAACAGGCACAGGCGAGAGGACAGGGTACAAGTGAGAGGGCCAGGGTGCAGGTGAGAAAACAGGGTGCAGATTTACAGCCAGGTGAGTGGGGTCAAGCACTTCGGGGCTTGAGGACAGGAGAGGAGGGTAGCGGTGGCCGACAGGCATGTGCTCCCTCCTTGAGGGGCCTCTTGTCTGCCTTGCATTCTTTTTGATTTGAATTACAAAAATAATACATGCTTTTAAAAAGAAAAAGTTAAACACTGCAAAATTTTATAAATTCTTTACAAAATTTGTGTAAATCACTTCTCTTACCCCCAGTCCCGCTGCCAACAGTAAATATTGTTGACAATTTGGTGTTGTCCTGCCACACTTTCATCTATGCCGGGTCAAACGTATTTTTTTTTTTTTTTTCATTTTAAAATCACTGCTTTAATTTTAAAATAATGGTTTACCCTAAGAATTGCTTGGCAAGTCGCCTTTTTTTTGTTGCTTTTTTACTCAAACTCCGTCACAGCCAACTTTGCAGGTCTGTAAGTAGGATTTACCTCACTGTATGAAAGAGCTGCATGGTATTAGTCTAACACAGCATGCGTAGACCATAATTGACTGAACTTGTTCCCAATAAATTGTCCTCAGTTTCTATTACCAGCAATGGGGCAATTTCTTCATTAATTCAACGAATATGAACTGAGTAGCTACTAAGCACCAGGCACTAGACAGTGCTTTAGGGACACAAACATGAGTACAAAAGGTCCCAGTCCCTAAGCCCCAGGAGCATGTGGGCTGCAGGAGAGACATCAGTGTGATACTCACACAGGTACGTGTAAAACTGCAGCTGTGACTGGGAAGCATTCCCCCCCCCCACCCCCCAGGGATTCAAATAAGAGGGTGTGACTTGGTCTGGAAGTGAAAGGGACTTCCAAAGGGAAAACTGCTGAGGCAGCAGTCTCCCCAGGGGAACAGAGTCACAGTTCTTTTGTGCAGAGAGTGCAGTTGCTAGGGGCAAAGGGAGCCAGGAGGGCACAGGACTAAGTCCCACCAGCCTGGCTGGAGCACAGGAACTGGTTGGTGAGGAAGGCTGGCTGCAGGGTTGGGCCAGCAGAGCCTTGGAGTCCCCCTGAGGGGTCTCCCCTTTGTCCCAAGAGCCATGCAAATCCATGAGCAAGTTCAATCAGCAGGATACAACCAGTAGACCCATTAGAAGGGAATTGTTCAAGCCAGAGATGGTGGGGGGTGGTGTGTGCATGTGTGTGATATCAGAGTGGCTCCTAGATTTCTGGCTTGTGTAATTTGCACAGCAAGGTCGCTGTTTATTGAGATAGGCAACAGTAGAAAACGAAGCAGAGGTGGGGGACGGGGGGGATGAGAAAAGAGAGGACAGGACACAGCGGCGTCCTTCAGTCAGACTTTGGCAATCACTTCCCTTACTAAATACACCCAATTATAGCAATTAATTTAATGTAATCAGTTTCTGCAAATTCATTTTTCTATTTTTACACTGCTCAAGAGTGGGACCCATACCTTTTAATCTTTAAATCCTCACTGTCATAATAAATTGCCAAAATCCGGGTGGCTTAAAACAACAGACATTTATTCTCAAAATCAAGGTGTAAGCAGCCCCCCACCCCCCCATCTAGGGGAGAATCCTTCTTTGCCTCTTTCAGCACCTGGGGGCTCCCGGTGTGCCCGGCCTGTGGCAGCATCACTCCATGTCTATCTCATGGCATTCTCCTCCGCATCTGTCTCTGTTTCCTTCTGTCTTTCTGTTACAAGGACACCTGTCACTAGATTTAAAACTCACCCTAAATCTAAAATGATCTCAAATTCCTTAGCTTAATTTCCTCCTTTTTCGAAAGAAGGTCACAGTTCTGAGTGTTAGGGGGTGGACATATCTTTTGGGGGGACATTATGACACCCACTGCAGTCAGTGAGCACTGGATGAATGAGAGAGTCTGGCCTCTCACACAGTTCATGAAAGAGAACTGTGCACACTTTAGTAGTGCCAAAGTGCGGGGGTGCCCGGCTGGTGAACGAGACAGGAGCCAGATCTTGAAAGGCCTATAAGCCCAGCTCTGTGGTTAAGAATGAATCCCCTAAGAAATTGTTTCACAACTCACCTGTTCCAGAAATCACCTGGGGTACCTGTTAAACACTGAAATTCCCAGCCTCCTCCCAGATCTAATTTTACAGGGGAGTGGACTAAAAATCTGAATGCCTGACAAGTACCCCAAAAGTGTTGTAATCTTATTCTTTAAACCCACTGAAGCCTGCTGGGGGGAATATAAAATGATGCAACCACTATGGTATTTTCTTAAAAAGTTAGACATACACCTACCATTTAGTCCAGCCATTCTACTTCCATGAATTTATCAGAAGAAAAGAAAGCATATATCCACACAAAGATTTGTACACCAGTGTCCATGGAAACTTTATTTGTAATAGTCAAAAATGGCAACAACCCAGATGTCCATCAACAGGTGAATGGATAAAAAAATGGTGGTTCTACATACAAGGGAATTCTACTCAGCAATAAAGAGGAGTGAACTACACATCAACATGGATGAATCTCAATTATGCGGAGTGAAAGAAGACAAAAATAAAAGAGTACATACTCAATGATCCCATTTATATAAAACTCCAGAAAATGCAAACTTATCCAAGTGACAGAAAGCAGGTCAACGGTTACGTGGGGATGAGAGGGAAAGGGGGTGCTGGAGGGAGGAACTAAAAGGGGCATCAAAAAGCATTTGGGGATGATGGATATATGCACTACCTTGATCGTGGTGATGTTTCACAAGCTTGCACATATGCAAGAACCTAACGGATTGTACACTTGAAGTATATTCAGTTTACTGTGTAGCAATTATGCCTCAATAAGGCATTTTTTAGAAAACCCACAGAAACATTTTTAATTAAAGTGGAAGCATGATCAGATTTTCAAAGATCTGCCAGTTGTAAGAGATGAAGAAGACACAAAATAGGGGAACCAGGCAGGGCATTTTATTCCTAGTGTGAAATAAAATAAAATCTTAAGGCTCCCCCCAACTGGCTGACTGAATGGGCCCCCTCTTGGCCAAGGGACTATCCTAAAACTAAATTGCCTGTCACAAGGAGGGAGGTCAGACATGCCTTATCGTGTCCCCCTCCTTTCTTAGAGACATCTTTATAACCCATTAATAGGCCTAAGAGTATGTAAGACAAACTGCAGGTCCTCAATTTACACAACAAATATATGTCTGGTGGCTTGTCTCTGATTAACAGAGATTCTTATCTTAAAACATTCCATCCTATAAGCAAAGCTTCACGTCTTTAACCAATTACAAATCAAAGAATCTTTAAACCCACCTATAACCTGTAAGCCACCCCCCCAACTTTGAGATGGCCCACCTTTTCAGGACAAACCAATGTATGCCTTCCACGTATTCATTTATGACTTTACCTGTAACCCCTGTCTCCCTGAAATGTATAAAATCAAACTGTAACCCAGCCACACCAAGTCCACTTGCTCAAGGGCTTCTTAGGCGTGGCTCCGGGTCATGGTCCTCAAATTTGGCTCAGAATAAATCTCTTTAATGTTATCTTACAGAGTTTGGCTACTTTTCTGTTGACACTAAGAACCTCACAGATTTTGTTTCTATTCAAGATGGTGTTTTTTTGTTACCTTTTCTAGTGGTTGCAGATACATTGTAATATAATTTATATTTGCACATTGATCTAGCAACCTTGCAGAGCATTTTTTTATTAGTGCTAAAAGTGTTTCTATTGATTCTCTTCGCTTTTTTTTTTTTTGGTAAATAATAGTATTGCCTATTAGTAATAATAGCTTTGTTTCTTCTTTTCTTGTCCTTTCAACTTTTATTTTTATCGTATTAATCTACTAGCTAGGATTTTCAATGTAATGATGAGTAGACATAGTGAAGCAGAGATGTGTTGATCTTAAACTTAAGGGAGAATAATTTTAATTTTAAGTTTTTCAACATTAAATGTTTGCAGTAGCTTTTTTGTTTGTTTGTTTGTTTCAGACAGAGTTTCACTCTGTTGCCCAGGCTAGAGCGCCGTGGCATCAGCCTAGCTCATAGCAACCTCAAACTCCTGGGCTCAAGCAATCCTACTGCCTCAGCCTCCCTCCCAAGTAGCTGGCACTACAGGCATGCACTACCCTGCCTGGATAATTTCTTTCTATTTTTAGTAGAGACGGGATCTTGCTCTTTCTGAAGCTGGTCTCAAACTCCTGACCTCAAGCAATCCTCCTGCCTTGGTCTCTCAGAGTGCTAGGATTACAGGCGTGAGCCACCACCCTGGCCTACAGTAGCTTTTTGATGTATACGTTTTATAAAGTTAGGGAAATGTTCTTTATTTCTCATTCACCAAAATTTTTATAAAATTAGAAATAGATGTGAGATTTTATCAAGTGATTTTTATGCATCTACTGAGCTGTCCAGTATGTATATAAAATGGACTACATGGGAACCCCTAAACATGGCAATTGTGTTAGAGTGGAGAGGTTATTTTCATTTATCTTTATATCTGTTTGTAGTATTGTGACATTGCTTCCATATTTTAAATACTTCCTTCTTTGGGTTACCCAATGGGAGTGTTTCAGGATCCAAATGAAATATATTTTTTTGTTCCTTTTCAGGAAACCCAGAACATTAGCTTATTCAGTGACATTAAGGGAAGAATATCTACAAAAATTCAGATGACATAAGTACTCACATATTCAAAAAATATTTATTGAGCACTAATCATATTCCAAATACTGTGCTAGAAGCAAGGATTAAAAAACTGAATAATCAAAAGAAACCTGGAGTAGCTAAGAAAAAAAAACAGAACTGAATAAGATTGAGCCCCTTTCTCGGGGAGTGAGCATTGTATGGTGCTTAAAAGTCCTAGAACTAGATTAACTTTTTACGAACATTTGATCTTGGGTATATTACTTACTAAAGCTTCAATTACCTCATTTGTAAAATGATGATATGAAATGATAATAGCACATTCTAATGGATTTTGCAATGGTTAAGATGCAATGATTAAGAGGCTACTAATATTTCAACTTACACAATAAGGAAAATATATCTCGTCACATAAAAAGAAATCCTGATACACCTTGCTTGGTTAACTCGGTAATCAATGGACTCAGGGACTCAATTACTTTCCATTTCTTGGTTCCAACATTTTCTTTATGTCTCCTTGTTCTCAGGCTAATTTCCCTCCTAACTGCAGAATGATTGCCAAAATTTCCAGCATCCAGAAACTTTCAAAAAGGACCTCTGCTTTTCCCACCATTAGACTTCTCTTCATATTTCATTGGCCAGAATTGTATTACATGTCCAGGCTGAAACCAATCACTCTAAGAGAAATCACAGTAATTGGTTAAAGCAATTGGGATATATCTTTTCTTGAGGAAGAGTAGTGGACATCGAACAAAATTGGATGTGCCAGCCATGAAGAAAGGACCTGGTTGTTTGGTAGGTGTCATAATGTAATATTATGATACAGTACTATGTATTTGTTTTCATCTGTGGTTCCCGTCATAACTCCCACATTCCTTGTTACAGTTTTTTGTTATAATGGTGGGGTGCTTTAGGCCTCAGAAGCGGCCTCAGAAGAATCAATCTTTCTCTCTCTCTCTCTTTCTTTTACCTTCCCCTGCTCTCCTTTCACCTCCCCAAGGCAGAAACCTTCCTCTGCCTTTCTCTCTTTGAGTTGGCCATAAAGAAACTCTCTGATTGTAGGTCATAAGACCCTCATTTCAGAAGGGGTCCTGCCCCATATCCTGGAAGAAGGAATGCTGCACAGAAAGACCAAGAAGAATCCGCACAGACAGACCTTGCTGAGTTTCCACACTCGGTCTGTTAGTATTAGCTCACACCCTTTTTGTCCAGTCACATTTTACGTGGTTGTCAATCATGCCTATCCAACAACATCTCCATAAAAGGCTCCGGAGAACAGGGTTTGGAGAGCTTCCTTCCGGATGCTGAACATGCAGAGGCTTACAGGAAGATGAACAAGAACCCTTCCATAAGCCGGGAGGGGAGCACACCCCAGCTGCCCAGGGACAGAAGCTCCTGCCCTCGGGACCTTCCAGACCTCGCTCTACGTGTCTCTTCATCTGACTGTTTCTTTGTATCCTTTCCAATACCCTTTGTAACACACCAGTAAACATAAATGTTTCCCCGAGTTCTGTGAGCCACGCTAGGAAATTAATTGAACCCAAAGAGGGGGTCGTGGGAAGCCCAACTTGAAGCCAGCCAGTCAGAAGTTCCGGAGGAGGGGACTGTGACTTATGGGAAGAAGGGGGAAGTCTCATGGGACTGACCCCTCAACCTGTGGGATCTGAGGCTGTCTCCAAGTAGATAGCATCAGAATTGGAACTGAAGAACACCCAGTTGGTATCTGCTGCGGAACTGACTGTTGTTGTGCTGTGAGAACAGAGGACAAACACGGTTCATGTTTTTTCTTCAGGGCAGGCAACAAAAGTGCCTATTGCAGGGCTGTTGTAAAACTTTAATGAGAGAACTGGTGTAAGGCCCTTGGAATGGTACCTGGTGCATAGTAAGCACTCACATAAATGTTGGCACCAAATATCTTTCATGCGCTTCACAATGAAGTTATAAATCTATGCACATTTTTAAAAAATGTATTTTTCTCATGGCGGATATCTGATGATGGATGTTAACAAGGTGATCTGAAGGGTGGGGAGTGGGGAGAGCAGCATCGGACAGAAGAGGCGTCTCAGAAGGACATGGCCTTCAGTGAATCTTGAAAGACAAATAGAAGTGAGCAGGTAAAAAAAAAAAAAAAAAAAAAGGACTGAGATGGGGCAGGATGGATGACTCATGCCTGTAATCCCAGCACTTTCGGAGGCCAAAGTGAGAGAATTGCTTGAGCCTAGGAATTTGACACTAGCCTGGGCAACATAGTGAGTTCATCTCTACAAAAAAAAAAAAAAAAAATTAGCTGGGCATGGTGATGAGCCCAGGAGTTCGAGGCTGCAGTGAGCTATATCATGCCACGACACTCTAGCCTGGGTGACAGAACAAGACCCTGGCTCTAAAAAAATTAAAAGTTAAAAAAAAAAAAAAAGAAAGAGAGAAGAAATGGAGTAGGGGTGGGACATGAGGATACAGACTTAGAGTCTTGAGCATGTGAAAATGCCTGGGGGCACGGGCTACCCCATGGGGAAGAGACTGGGAAAACCTTAGCAGGGGAGTATGCCTAGAGGGCAGGGTGACACCAAAACAGGATATGTCTTAGATAAATTGATCTTAAGCACATACCAAAGTTTATTTTCTTACTAGCAAAGAAACCAGCAAGATGACAAAAGAGTGTGCCAGTGCTAAGAGGGTCATACAGCTGTGGAAGAGAATCTATCGTAAGTAGTTTGTTTTTAAAGTGAGAAAGATTGCAAGGTCATTTCCCAAGGTCATAATTTCAAGTGCATATTGGCCAGAAGACAGTTGTAGCAGGACAGTCTAAGATGCCAGGTGTTCCGACCATCAGTTAAAAGAGAAAAGAGAAAAGAAAAAAGGCCTGGCATATCTAAGAAGCAGATGATAAGGATTCATTTCTGTCTGCTTTTGGAAGGCCAGGTGGCATCCCCTGCCATGGGGGTGCGGCCAGCTGCCCGGTGACCCAGAGGTAGAGGCCACTGCTCAGGGCTTGAGCAGAGCATGAGTGTGAGGGTCAGGGTCTGGCTCCAAGTTCTCACTTTAAACAAGTTATCCCACATGATTTGTTTCATTCAAGCCACAAAGAAGCAAACTGCCGTTTGTCCACGACTTAGTTTTAGGCAAATAGTTTTTGCCACTGAAAGTGAAAAGTAGGTGTGAACCCCAAAAGAGCCAGTCCTTCACGGTGGAGCCTGAGTGCCTGAGCCCAAATGCAAAATAGATTCAAGCAGCCATTTGCTGACTAGAGGTCACACGCGTACTCACATACTTTGTGTTCCCAAAAAACCCCCAGGCTTGCTTAACTTTGGGACTTTCATAACTGTTCCTATTTATGTCACCTGAATCAGTCAATAGACTGTGACCTGTGTTGACCAATCAGAACTCAGTAAGTTTGCGTCATTCATTTGCATAAGTGGACCAGAGTGACAACCTGGGCAGGAACTTTATAATAGACAACCTCTCAGCAGGGCACGGTGGCTCACGCTGTAATCCTAGCACTTTGGGAGGTTAGGGGAGGATTGTTTGAGCCCAGCAGTTCAAGACCAGCCTGGGCAATATAGAGACCCTGTCTCTACAAAAAAATAAAAAATTAGTCCCAGCTACTCTGGAGGCGGAGGTGAGAGGATCTCTTGAGCCCAGGAGTTGTAGACTGTAGTTGCAGAGAGCTATGATGAAGCCACTGCATTCTAGCCCAACCAACAGAGCAAGACCCTGCCTCAAAACAAAACAAAACAAAAAAACCCTCTCTGTGTTCTCTTCCAATGAAAGGCTGCCTCTCTCCAGTTTGCAAACTATTTACAGTTTCAAGTTGTAAGGATTGGGGAAAGCCGGTGAGTTGAAACATATTCCGAAATTTGGCGGGAACCACTGTGGAGTTGTAAGGCCCCCTCTCTGGGATCTAATCCCCTTCTCCTGGCCCTATTAATGGCAGGCCATTAATACTCAGAGGGAAGACAAACTAAGACAGACAGCATGCCCAGTGGGGCAACTTCTTTCATAGTGATGAGGAGCTCATCTATGCTTTTAAACACCTGCACAAAGAGACCTGATGTGCGGAAACTGTTTTTCAATAAGAACCTGCAAATGACAACCCTTATCTTAAATAACCAGTTTTGTCAATTCCAAAGCAGGGCCTTGGTGTGCCCCCTTCGGGACCAGTGACTGCTGATTCCTCTCTGATTTCCACCAGCCCAAAGGCGGTAGCAGCCAGACAGCAACTGGACTGCCAGCGTTCACTCAGGTCCGGCTTGCTCTAGGCCAGAAAGGGCAGCTCCTTTTGAACTCTCTCCAAAAAGCGGCGTCCTGCTAAGACAGAATGTTCCAACTCTGCTACACCCAGAAGATAAAGCGGCCAATATGTTTGAGAGAAGCAGCAATCAAGGGAGGGAAGGTAAATAATTTTGTGCTTGCTTGGCTGCCTGGAAGTCGAGAAGGAAGTGAGAATGCCCTTTTGCCCTTCTGTGGAGCTGTGTGCCTCCTCTGGCCTCAGCCAGCCCTCTGTCCCCATGTCTGTGATGACACCTCGTGTAGTGCCTCATATTCTGGTGCCCGGTCTGCCCCTCTGAACTGGAGGGCACCATCTCTGTGTCAAAGGCCTCACTGTGGCAGTGACCAGGGACTCAGACAGCAAAGCCTGGGGGAGACCGCTTCCCCCCCACCATTCTTCCCTGCCCTGCAAACCTGCATCTTTTGACCGAAAGGTCAGAGTAGAAAAGGAAAGTCAGAAGAAAGTAAGCTGTTGTGGCTGACAAGTCCTGAACGTCCTCTCAGGATGGCCCATGTCCTGCCATCCCTTCCTGCAGCTCACTCTTGGGCAACACCTCCTTTCTTCCAGAAGCCCACCCTGAGCACGTCGCTTCTGTCCTTGGGCCTCTGTGACGCCGGGTCCCTCCAGCGTGAAACGCTCTGGTGACTGTACCGTGAAAGCTGCTGGGCCCTCCTCCCAGATGCATCTGGAGTGTGTTTCACTCAAAGTGCTTGTCACTCCGAATAGGAATTACTGGTGATCTGTTTCCTCCACCGTCCCATGCCCTTCTCCAGGGCAAGGACCGAGCGTTAAGCATGTGTGTATTTCGGTCCCTCGCATCGTGCCTGCACAGACGAGGCCCTCAGTGGTGCTCGTTAGATGGACTGAACTCGAGCAGGAGTGAGCCTGAGCCAGGCTGCCCGGCTGCCCCAGCCTCGCCCTCCTCGCCCCTCCTGCTGCCCGAGGCAGGAGAAGGGGCACAGCAGAGACGGGCTGAGGCCAGGCTGAGCAGGTCTTGGCCTTTGACTTCCCCTCAGCTGCTGAAGAACTACGGGAAAAGAGACTCTGCCTTTTGATCTGTTCCAACTGCCAGTGCTGGGCGAAGTGGTGTTCCTACTATTGTTGGGGTTTTCCTGCTTGGCCCGCTTAAGATGCCACTTGGGAGAAGTAAGGCTCTTTAGCGGGCAGATTCCTGAACCTCAAGGACCCTCTCCAGCCTTCATGACTCTACTCTGGGTGGTTTATTTATTTGAAATCCTTGAGCAAATTCTACCTCCTAGAGGCCTGTGGCTGAGCCAAGGCTGATTCCTCTGGGAAACGAAGCACCTTCCGGGGGAAATAGGGAGGCTCTGTTTGCTGAGGGGAAGGACACTTTTGAGAGCAGCTAATATTTTATTCTGTCAGGGCAGTAAAAGAGTCTTCTCCAAAAAGGCCCAGAAGTGAAAAAACAGCAACACTGAACTCCAGAAAGAAAAACAAATCCTCTAGAGTTTATAGGTCCTGGTCACCTCCCAAGCCAGCTCCAATCCCAAGCAAGGCCAAATGTGGAAGTTACACCCGGTTGCCTCTCTTATCAGCAGCTATCTGCTTTCTATGCCTATACATGGGCCTAACCCGGGTTATTTTTCCACCCTTCACTCCTTTCTCGAAAGCTGTCTCCTCCCTCCCTTACTTCACCACTCTCTCTTCTCACCCTCTTTGTGCCTACAATCCCTCTCTCTCCTATGCCTGCCCGCACGCGTACGCACACACACACACACACACACACACGCCCACACTGTGGAGCCCACACTGTCCTCCCTCATCCATACAAGCCTCAGCCCTGCCTTCTCAAACCCCATCTTCCAGCTCAGTAAAAACAATTAGCTGAATTCCTGTCCAAGTCAACTTGCATTTATTTCAAAAGTCATTAAGCACTAACTGTTAATATATCGGGTCCCGGACTGAGGTAAGGGGTTACCAAGAGGAGCAAGATCTTAGAGTTTGCTCGGGAGGATACATATAAACAAATACTTTGGGTGCAACTGGTAAGTTGTAACGACAGAGATGTTCACAGATCTTCGGTGCCCAGAAGGGTGTTCATCCTGGGAGTTAAGGGAAGGCTTCAGGGAGAAGGTGATGCTGGAAGTAGGGTGGAAGGAAATTCCAGAAAGAGGCAGCAACATAAACAAAGGCGCAGAGTCAGGAAAGGGTGTGGCTTACAAGAGGAGTCAGTCCAGAATTACTGTGTGGGATGTTATAGGAGATGAGTCTGTTGAAGTATTAGGAGAAGGTTCTGGAAGCCCCTTTAAGCCAGGAGAAGGGCTTGGCCTCCTCTGTACAAGATAGGGAACACAGGGAGGGTTTCAAGCAGAGAAATTGTATGATGTCACTAGGTTGCAGAGTGAAGGATGGACCTTCAGGTGGTCAAACTCCCCCTCTCCCTCTCTCCTAAGCTTGCCTGGAGAGGACACGGACAAGGCCAGGGGTGGCAGGGATGGAGAGGAAGCAGCAGATTCCAAACATAGATGGTTTTTAAAATCATCATTCTTTGGTGGCTCATTGGAGTGGGGAACAAATGAGACAGTCTCAGATAATTTTGAAGCATCTGGCCCAAGTCACTGTTGGGAGGGAACAATGGCTTTAATGGAGTGAGGAGTATGGGAGAGGAACAGATTTTAGAGGGAAGATAATAACTTTGTAGAGAGTTGATGGGTGGCCCCTAAAAGATATGTCCACGTCCTAATTCCCAGAACCTAGGAATGTTACTTTATTCAGTGAAAAGGTCTTTGCAGATGTAATTAAGTTAAGCGTCTTTAGATGAAAAGATCATCCTGGACTATCTAGGTGGGAGCTACATTCAGTGACAGATGTCCTTATAAGAGACACATAGGGGAAGATTTGAGATGCACAGGGGAAAAAGCCATGTGAAGGCAGCGGTGGCAGAGACTGGAGCCACATGGCCACAAGCCAGGGAGGCCAGGGCTTGGTGACAGCCAGCAGAGCTGGGAGGGGGAGGAAGGACTCTCCCCAGGAGCCTCCAAAGGGAGTGCAGCTCTACTAATGTCTCAGATTCAGACTTGTGGCCTACAGAACTGCGAGAGGATAGATTTCTGCTGTTCTAGGCCACCCAGTTTGTGGCAATTTGTAGGCACCTACAGAAAATTAACAGAGACATCATGTTGGAGGCCATCTTAGCGTATGGGTTCAGTAGGCAGCTAAATGGCTCTAAAATCTAGGGGGTTTTCAGGGTTAGAGATGAAGGTTTGGGAGTCAGAGGTGACAGTGAAAACCATGAGGTAGAGGAGTCAGCCCAGAGACAATGAGCACAGAGAGAAGAGCAGAGCGCCCAGCATGGAGCACTGGGACGCGCCACGGTGGCTGCGTGAGCTTGGGAAAGGGCCAGGGAGAAGGCAGAGAAAACTGGTCAGAGAGGTCGGGGGAGAGCGGGAAAGCGGCAAATCACAGAGGCTGAGAGAGCAGAGTTTGAAGGGGAGAATGGTCAAAAGTGCCAATGTAGAAATGGAGTCCAAGAAAAGGGCCCAAATATCCACTGGAGCTTACAAATCCTGGTTTACTGATGGCCCTGGTGGGAACGGTGCTCGTGGATGATGGGGGAGAAGTTCTGATTTCCAGGGCAAGAGCAAGCCCTTTAGAGGCCCCCAAGCACTCAAAGGATCATGTTGTCCTTCCCATGTGTATTTCAAAACCAAATCAATGCTAACTTATAATGGTAATATAGTCCAACAGAATTTTGATTTTTTCCTAAGATATCATCAATTTAAATATGTGTTGGTTTTTTTTCAGGCTTTTTAAATTTTATTCCAAATAAATTTTTCTTTCCTTTTTTTTTTTTTTTAATTTCAGCTCATTATGGGGGTACAAAAGTTCAGGTTATATATATTGCCCATGCTCCCCCATCCCCCCGAGTCTGAGCTTCAAGCATGTCCATTCCCTAGACAGTGCACATCGCACTCATCATGTAGGTATGCACCCATCCCCTCCCCCCACTACATATATATACATGCACACATCCATCTATTCTTTCGTTATTTTTTCTTCACAATGCCTTTGTTCTGCCTACTGCTGGTTGCAGGGGGTTTGGAGGTGAGGGGACACGAAGAAGGAGGACACTCAGTGTAACCCAGAAGCTCAAGTGAACAGGGAAGGAGAGAGGGGAGGATTTGAGGACGAGGAGAAGGTTGTGTTGCGGGGGAAGAAATCGGTTATGCCCACAGGCTGAGCGGTGAAGCAAGGAGGGGGAGAGGGAAACACCGGTGAGAGAGCAGGAACGGCTGCTACAGCCAGGCCACGGGACATAGTAAGTTGTGGGGGGCTGGGAGAGGCTTGGCCTGGACAGCAGGAAGGACCCCCCCAGTCTGGGAGGCTGGAGGAAATGGGTGCAGGTGTGGGTAAATGTGTTGCTGGGAGGGAAGCTGGTGGCCTCAGATGTCTCCAAGGAGGAGGACATGGTGGGGAGGGGGGTGTTGGGGGCACGGCTTATTGAAAGGAGCTGGGGCAGCAACTCATTTGTCCCCATGTCTTCGTCTCCTCTGGGATCTCCTTAGTCTTATGCGTCCCTCATTGTTTCCAGAACCTGCCATCAGCAGCAGCTTAACCAGGTGCTTAAACAGGGACAAAGGAGGTAGCTGAGGGGGCCACTGTGGAGACAGCAGATGTAGCCTCCTCTGCAGGGCCCAGGCCACCCTTCCCTTGGCCCTGGTCTCTGCTGTTGCCCTGGGTCATCATGGATTTCCATCAGTTCGTGCCCCCAGGCCACCTAGTGGGTTTCTCTTGCCAGATGTGTACTTCTACATCTTCCCCATTTCTTTCTCCCAACCTGGATTCATTCGCTTGTAACCTGAGTGCAGTTTTATTTCTGTCTGCTCATACTCACTGAGCCGGACACACATGTGCACGTGTGCATCCCCCCCCCCCGCCCCCCCCACACACTATGGGCACCTGTGGGTGTAGTTTCAAACAGCCCTCCCCATGCTCAAAAACCTTTTGAAGTTCCGTGTTGTACTTTTAAAGCTTATTGGAATGTTATATTCTTCTCCATAATATATTGACTGTTGATATCATATAACTACATTTTAAACCACTTACTAGCAAATAAAATCAACCTTCCAGGAAAATGCCCATATTTGTCCTGTGGCTCCGTGTACCCCTTGGGACACAGCTGATTACTCCCAGAGGTGTCTGTGCCTTGAGAAACATGGATCTACACTTTAATGCTTTCTTATTTGTAAGCCCACCAATTTGCTATCAGCGACACAGGTGAGTTCACGTTTTGTCTGGGTATTATTTAACGGCCCTAGACAGACAATGTTAGTGATTGTAGGGGCCATAACTATGCTTGGTCCATCTGGAGTCCAGAGGGGTAAGTGACTGGCCTAAGGTGCCAGGCAAGTTAGTGGTAGGGTTGGGACACATACCCAGGTGTCCTGACTCTCAGTTCGGCCCCTTCCATTCTACCATAACTTCCTTCTTTGATGTTCTGGAAGATTCCGTCTAGTTCTAAAGTTACATGATTCTCAATAGGAGTACAACGTTAACCTCTGCACATTCTTCAAGACACCCTCTGCTCTTCACTTACCCTTTCTCACCCTTCACTGCTAACCTCTGTCCAAAGGCTCCAACAGCTTTATATCCCCTCTTCAAGACTGTATTTAGGTCCTAGAAAAATCGAATTGATTTAATGACCTGAAAATATCTAATGATTTATGCATAAGTGCTTATTTGTGTAGTGGGCTTTACACTATCAGCTCAAACATCACTTTCAGTAAGACGCACCCTTCCTTTAAACCCTGCATGGCTCCCCATTACCTATGGCATTGTAGCCTGTCCCCTCCTTCACCTGCCGCTCTGGGCTTCAGGTATCCAGGCTGCGCACATTATGTGTTATTAGAAGATAGGTCAGGCCCTATTTGGCCCTTGTCACATGACTTGAAGACTGAACAAGTGTGGCGCTGCTAGCAAGTGCTGCCTGGAGAGCAGGGGAGGGAATAGCCAAGGGTTGGGGCTGCCGGTGCCCTGGGGGAGGGCGGTTAACATCTGGGTCTGTTTTCCCATAACCCACGTCTACCCCATTCACTCCTTCTTCATGGTTGGCTGCTTTTCTCCTCACACGAAGTACAGTCACCCAAACTCTTCCTAGCATCCCCAGACTCCCCCAACCTGTACCATCATAATTTATTCCTGGTATGGGCTGAATGTGTCCCCTAAAACTCCTCTGTTGAAATCCTGCCCCCCAAGGGGATGGTATTGGGAGGGGAGGGGAGGGGAGGGGAGGGGAGGGGAGTAGGTCATGAGGACCCCACCCTTATACACAGGATGAGTGCCCTTATGAAAGAGGCCTGGAGAGCCCCTGACCCTCTCTGCCCTGGGAGGACACAGAGAGAAGACAGCTGCCTATGGACCAGGAAGCAGCCCTCACCAGGCACCAGGCCTCCCAGCACCTGGATCATGGACTCAGCCACCAGAACTGCGAGAAATAAGTTTCTGTTGTTTAAGCCACCCAGTCTATGGTATCTCTGTTACAGCAGCCCAAATGGACTAAGGCACTTCCTGAGCAGGCCTCCCACTCCCGAACTCTTCCCCTTCAATCTACACACTACACAACTGCCAGACTGTCTTCTTTAAACTGTATTTTTATTTTCTCAGTCCCTTCTAATGCCTGCTTAATCCGTGAAGTCCAAACGCCTTAGTTTGACCTCTAAATCTTTTCATAACCATCCTCACCTCTAACTTCATTTCTTATAGATCCTCCAGATGAACTTTTCTAAACATAAAATAAATGCCTCTCATCACACACAGACCACTAAGCCAGACATCTGTGGGGGCGTAGAAGGCAGGCACCTAGAAGAGATGCAGACAGTTGAGAAGATTAGAAGAGGTGATCCCTAGGAGCTAATGAGAGTTCATGGAGAATAAATTAATTATACCAATCCCTAGACTCACTTTTTTCTTTGATAAGAGTTATCAAACTGTTGGATCAGGGAATTGATACAGACATAGTATATCTGGATTTTAGCAAAGCCAATTTTTTTTTAGTAATATTCTACATAATCTGTCTAGTTCATACTTAGTTAAAAAAATAATAATGTTCCATATGAGATTGAGGAAGTTGGGTGAACTGGCTATAATGTGCTCCCACTAACGTGATATGTGACAGTATTAGCTAGCCACTCTGGATAAATGTTAAGTTGCAGTAACAAAGAGACTTCAAAATTACAATGGGATAAGTAAGAAATACATAACAGTCTGGGTGGCCCTGGCTGTCAGGGAAATTCTGCCCTATGAGATCAACTGAGGACCCAGGTTTCTTCACTTTGTACTGTCTTCATCTGCAAATTCAAGCTGGGTGGATGCCACAGCCACACTCCAGCCAGTAGGAAGGGGAAAAGAGAATATGGAGAGTCAGCAAATTCAGCTTATAGGGAGTAACTGGAATGTCATTCCCACTCCTATCCTACTGGCTGATTCTAGTCACATGGCCCCCTCTTACATGCAAAGGAAGCAGAGAAATGTAGATTCTGGATAGGTACCATGTGCTTAGCCAAAGTTCAGTGGGCATCAGGGGACTCTTTGCTCAAAGAAGAAGGGGAGAGGGAAAGATGCTGGGGACAGTAGCAGCTCTGCCACATCGACCTTTGCCAGCCATTTCTCCTCTTTAGCCTTCACATCCTCACCTAGTACAAGATGGTAGTAATATTTACCCACCCAATCTCGTAGAGCTGTTTGGAGGACAAAATAAAATGAAACACAGGAGGCCTGTGAAATATTTTTTTAATTTTTTTAAAAGGTACTGTGCTAGAATGCAAAATGGCACAGCCATTTTAAAAACACAGTTTGTCAGTTTCTTATAAAGTTAAACAAACACCTACTATCTGATCCAGCAATCCCACTCCTAGGTATATGCCCAGAAGAAAAAAAAAAACCCATGTTCACACAAAAACCATATACAAATGTTAGTACTAGTTTATTCATGGAAACAATCCAAATGGATAAAGAAGCAGTGATACCTCCATAGGATGAAATCCTACTCAGCAATGAAAAGGAATGAATTTCTGAATATGTGCAGTAACCTGGACGAGTCTCAGTGCATTATATTAAGTGAAAGGAGCCAGACTCAAAAGGCTGCCTGCTGTCTGAATCAGTCCATATGACACTCTGGAATAAGTAAAATTATAGGGACAGAAAACAAATCCATGGTGGCCATTGTGCTGGTGTTTACTCTGGGTTTGTCAAAACTCTAGAAAGGGCATTTTTTGTACAAAAATTTATACCTTAACAAACTTGACCAAAAAGCGAAAAGGTGCCGTGCTAATGCAAGCTTTTAATTAATGATCATCTACCTAACAGCTCAAAAAGTGCATTAACCCCACATGAACAAGACGGCATTGTTCATAACTCCGTCGCCCACACAGCACCTCACACGGCAGCAGGCGAGCCACTCTCCTCTTTGACCAGGTGAAGCTCACAGTCCTTAAATGATTTGCTAATATCATACAACCAGTAAGTAAGTGACACAGCTGCAATTTTAACCTGGTTTTCTGATTTCAGCTCTTTTCTCTTTCAATGCCATTGTGCTGTCTAGGAGTTTTGAATAATGTTGGATACAGACAAAAGAAAAAAAAAAAGAAAAGAAATGCAGAATGCTCTGAGGCCCTTCTCTTCTCAGATGGTGGCTGCCCTCTCCACCCTGGGGATTACAGTGTGACTCATCTCTGGCTGTGGGAAAACAACACAAACAGACTCAATGGCGTCCAGAAATCGGCCCCCTTGCAACTTGCCAATGGCACCCTTCCCACAGGCCACGGCAGTGGGGGACCCAGCCGCTCAGGTTCCAGGGCCAAAATAAACAGCAGAAAAAGTAGGATGATGACAGCTTCCCAATCCAGGAGGACTGTGACGGGAAGTGGGTGTGGGTGCTGAGGATTAAATGCTTCTCTGTCCTCATCTGTTGGAAAGATTTCGCAGACCTGGTCTGTCTCTTATCATAGCGTAACAGTCATTAATAATTGAATAGCACATGAGAATGAATGAAGGATTCTCACGTGTGCTAGGTGGTTTGATCCTCACTACAACCAGGGAAAATGATATTCCTATCATCCGCTTTTGCAGATGAGAAAATAAACGACAAGAGAGCTGAATTATTTTGCCAAGGACATCCAGGTAAAAATTGGTGAAGCAGGACTTGAACCTGTTTTCTGCATCCAAAGTCCATATTCTTTTTAAAGTCCACATTCTTTTCCTTCCATCTCTCTATTATTCTTACATCCCAGCAGGCGCAGTACCTGTCCTCGCCAAGCAGGCAGGCTGGGGCAGGCAGCCCAGCAATACCATGCAGGTGTGCTCCCAAGCAGCTCTTCATGAGCAGGTGTTTATAACAATGTATCTGTCGTTCATGAGTGTTTTAAACCAGGTATATTTTGTTATTTACACCCATTATACTTTGGGAGGAAGTAAGCTCTTTGAGTATCACCCTGCCCTTTACAAAGTAATATTTCTTTATTTCTCTTGAACTGACCTCTTTCAATTTATGACAATTGTTCCCTACTCCTAGTCTTTCAGGTTATGTGAACGAATCACTCCAGTCCTGCCTGTCATGGTTTGTTCACATGCTCTGCTCTATCACAGTATGACAGCTCAGTTTATTGTGGGTCCGCCTTCGTCCTTGCCCAAAGAGGGAAATTGCCGAGGAGACCTCATTTCAACTTGGTCCCCAGGGCGTGAACCCCAGTGATACCTTCCAACCGAGGTGCCTGTGCCTTAGGGAAGGGCAGACTCCCAGGGGGGTGTACAGAGCAGAATAGAGTGATACTTCCCTTTCCTGAAGGATTTTGCTTCCTTGAAGGAGAAGGGCTGTAAACTGCAGTGGCTGCTTTGTTCTTCAAACCTGTCTCTTGCCACAGTGCATTTCTTTTGTGTTCATAGTTTTCCAACTCACCTCACCCCAAATAACCCTGTTCCGTTTATTCTCCTAAGGCTGGGCACCCCCCTCCCCAGTTCCTCCAAGTGTCGGAGCTTCTGTGCTGCCTAATTACCTGCCCTGTGGAAGCCAGGAGGAGACTTTGGTCCCAGCTGGAGCCCAGCTGCTGGAGAGATGGAATATTAAGACATTTTCCTTTCTTCAGAGTCCTTGTTAACTCTTCCTGGTGGTGATTAGCCAGTTATTTTTAGCTCCATCTAAGCTCCCTGGTTAGTATTCAGGGCTGGTTTAGACAGCTCTGAGGCACACTTGCCATGTTTATGCTCGATCCATTCGGTCCCATTGAAGTGGATAAAATTAACTTGCAGGGCAGGCCCATCCCCCAGCCTCTGCTCCTTGAGGCCTTGGCTTCTGTCCAAAGGGCCTACAGCTCTGGGGCCCGGGACAAAGTCTTACAGGAGGGGTCTGGAAAATCAGCAATTTGGAAGCCATAGGAGACAGAAATAACACAGCAGTGGGAGTGAGGAAATCAAGGTTTTAGTCTGGACTTTGTCACCAGCTGGCTGTGTAACACGGGACAAGTTACCTTCCTTGTCTGGGCCGTGAGTGGAATGGTGTGGCCGGACCAGTCGGCCCCTGAGTCCTTTCTGGGACTAAGATGCTATGGGGTCACCAGGTCTAGAACAGGAGCTGCCTGGAGAAACCCGAGCCTGGGTGAGGGCATCTTGAAAGCAAGATGCAGATGCCTTTTCCTGTCTTCCTTTGATCCCTCTGCTTCCCTTTTCCAGAGCTAATCCATGCAGGAAGTGGATGTTCTCCTTCCACTGCCTCAGCCTTGCTCGTCTCCACCATTAGTCCCTGGTGTCAGTGCCTCCCACAGCACTCCCAGGGGTGCTGGACAGCCAGACACGCTTAGGAGTCACCATCGATGTAGCAAAAAGGCTTGTCTGGGGAGACGCAGTCCTGTCAAGCGGATGTAGGAAGCCACTGGGCAGGAGGGAGGCAGCCCAGCTCCATTCCTTTTGATCAACCTAGGAATGATGAGTTCTAAATTGTGAATCTTGCTATCCTTCCTTAAGCAAGCATAGACTCTAAGCCAATTCAAGGCATATGTGCATTGCCATTTTTCCAGAAATTCACCTTGCTTTGCTTCAGTGGCAGGACCAAGCCTTATTCTGGGAGATGTTGTGTTTCCTGCTGTCCCTGTGTTCCTGCTGTTTCTAACTCGGGGATGAAAATAGTTGCCTAGCTGCCTCGATAACAGTCATGCCGATTAAATAGTCTACATTGGTACATATAATCTGGCCAAGCGCCTTGCACACAGTAGGTACCACTTTGCTTTATTATTACCCCTGGTTTGAAATTCATTAGTGATGCCCAGCTCTTACTGAGTGCTCACTCTGGGCCAAGCAGAGTGCAGTGGACAAGCAGGTACGGTGCTTTACAATAAAAGTTCCTATATTGCCTTTCACAGATGAAAAATTGAGAACGCAGGAGATAAGCAGCTTGCACAAGCTCACGCTGTAAGTGTAAAGCTGGGAGTTAAACCCAAGCTCTCTGAGGCTGGCGTCTGAGCTTTCAACCACACGCTGTACAGCCTCTGCAGATAAAGACATGACTTTTTAAATGTATATGCCCTTGAGGGTCGTACTCACTTTTAAAATTCCCATGAGCCCTGCACAAAGTATATTTTAATAGATATTTTAATCAAAACTATGGGCAATCCCTTCCTCACACCCTAACGCTCTGGTAACCAGCCGTGAATCCTGCCCTGGAGCTCCTCTCGTGTGGAAGCCCGTGACGGAGCCTTCTGTGTCCCCAACTACCACACACGTCTTCATTCCCCCCACCTCATTTTCAAGCTCATGGATTGTCATATCTGCACAATTTTTCTTCAGGCCAAACCAACTATGATAAAGGTTCCTTCAGCACCAAGACCTCTTCCTTCCAGGTGAAGCCCGAAGCCTTTCCTCCACTGTCACCTGCTCGGTGTTGCTGTTGAGAGCTGGGCTTGCCAGAACTCCTTGGTGCCCCTTCCAGCCTTCCTTGAGGGCACCACCCCCACTGGGCTGGCCTCTGGCCCCTCCAGGTCCAGGTCCCAACAGTGATGGCCACTTCTGTAATAAGCAGAACTGGCGTGGGGACCTTGGAGTCTCGCTGACCTGTTGCTGTGAGACACACTGGCGTACATGTGTATTTACCTTTAAAAGCCTCTCTCGGCTTCTACTAGGGCTGCATGTTGATTGACCAATAACCCCTCAGGGTGTAGTTAAGATAACCGTGTCTGGGACAAAGACTTCCAAGTAGAACAGGCTGGCCGACTGTGCTAGGGAGGGTCGGATGGGACCGGCTCTCTCTGGCTGGTTTTCTGGGCAGCCTTACCCAGGCCTTATCTCCCGGTTCACCCCTTGTACCAAACACGTGCATCTGGGTGACCCAGCCCAGCTGCTGCAGAGGGAGAGTTCTTTCAACTGCTGCTGTTTGGACAAAGATCAGGCAAAACCAAGCCCAGTGCATTATTTTTATGGCCCTTTCTGCAAAGCAGGTCATACGTGAAGAGACCACAGCTGGCTGGCACCTGCTCCTCCCTCATTCTGAGTTTTGGAGTCTAAGGAAACTCTTGTAAACCGTCTAATGCTGGGACTATGCGTTTTATTGCAATCATAAACAGAACCCATGCCACAGTAGGTGCGCCTGGGCACTTGGTTAGATAATAAATGTAGTCTGCTTTGTTTCCTATTTATCTGGCCCAGCGAGCCCCTGAATAGCTGGGGGTGGGGTGGGGCAGAACCCCAGGTCGTATTGCTTCTGAGAATCAGAGACAGAGTGTTCTTGCCTTGGACTCGGGGACACAGTGTGGTTGTTGACACATGCCGCAGTTCTTCCACACCTACGTGGTACGGGGCCCAGTTCAAACACCAGTTTACCAGCTGTGTGCGTTGGACAGACTGCTTAACCACGCTGAGTCTGTTTGCTCATCTGTGAACTAAGGCACTAGAATTTAGGGTAATCCTGATGAGTAGAAGAGTTAGAGGTTGAGATTCTGGGGCCTACACTCCCTCTGTCAAGAATCTGCTCACTCCCTGAGGCTGTGGTTGGAAAATCTGCCTCGGAAGCCTGTCCTTGGTCAGAGAAGCCCCCTCGCCAGGGCTAAAAGAGAGTTACGGGCCACTTCAAAGTCATAACTGTAATAGTGTGGCTACTAGTAAAAAAAAAAAACCAAAAAAAAACCCAGAAAATGACATGTGTTGGCAGGGATGTGGAGAACTGGAACCTGCACAAGGGTTGGAGGGAATGTAAAACAGTGCAGCCACTATGGAAAACAGTATAGCAGGTCCCCCAAAAAATGAAAAATAAATTACCATATGATCCAACAATCCCACTGCTGGGTATATACCCAAAAGAATTTCAAGCAGGATTTCAAAGAGGTACCATACACATATTTTCATATTAGCATTATTCACAATAGCTAAAAGGTGGAAGCAACTCCAGTGCCCATTGATTGATGAATAGATAAGCAAAGCGTGGTATCTACACACAGTGGAATATTATTCCGCCCTTAAAAGCAAAAAAATTTTGACATATGTTATAACATGGATGAATTTTCCACTATTCTACTGTCTGTTCCTGTGAATTTGACTGCTCTCGGTACCTCATGTAAGTAGAATTAGACAGTATTTGTCCTTTTGTGACTGGCTTATCTCACTTACATGAGGTACCGAGAGCAGTCAAATTCACAGGGACAGACGGTAGAATAGTGGATACCAGGGGTTGGCAGCAGGCAGTGGAAGTGGGGAGTTATTGTTTAATGGGTACAGAGTTTTAGTTTTGCAAGCTAAAGAGTTGTGGTGATGGGTTCACAACAATGTGAATGCATTTAACATAACTGAACTGTAGCTCAGATGGGCAATTTAATGTTAAGTGTATTTTACCACAATGAGAGAAAAAGAAAGAGTCATGGAACACAATGGCAGTGACAGGTGACAGGGGTCTTCAACCAGGGCAGGCACTTTCATTTGTTTGATGTTCTCTGCAGATGTAGATAATAACAGTAATTACCAGAGTGAATGCTATTTAGCATTAACCTAGGCTTTTGCACATACCAATCTTCAATTTTTACAGCAATGCAATGAAGTGGTAGTGTTATCCCTAATTCACAAGTATGGAAATCAAGTCTCAGGGGGTACAGTGAGAATGGAATGGGCTATGTTGTTAGCCAGCCTGTGCTCGGCACAGGACTTTGATGGTCATAGGGGGTGTGCCAGGCTCGGGGGCAACAGTGTCCCTGCAGCTTCTCTGCAGTCTCTGAGAACTCCCGATCCTATTGAGGAGACGTACACAGCAAGAGAGGCTAGGGCGTTAATGAAAAAGGAGCTGGTGCTGAATTGGCAGGAAAGGGGGAGGTGTTAAGGAGGCCTCAATTCTGGGGACCCGAGATAAACAGTAGCTTTGGATGGGAAAGCTGGAAAACAGTATATATTAGTAGGAAAAAAAGGGAAGTGCCATTACAAGCACTACTACTGTGGATATGTGGATATAAGGTCATTAGACTGGGGAAGCCTAAGCGGGGATTGCTATCATGAGCACGTTTAAATCCACATGATAGTGGCTAATATTCATTGATCCCCACTTGTGTGCCAGGCACCGTTCCAAACTCTTTACATACACGGTGCATTTAATCCTCGCAACAACCCTGTGAGGTCAGTCTTATTCGTCACACTCAGTTTATAGATGAGGAAGCTAAAACTCAGAGAAGTGAAGTGATGTAGTCCAACATCACAGAGCCAGGGAGTAGCAGAGCCAGGATTCATACCCAGGGAGTCTGACTGCGGAACCCAAACACCCATCCCTGACTCTGTGTGTTTGGTGATAATGGAGTAATTGCAAACATGAGAGTTTATTATTTAACCCAAATCATTTGTATTTGGTCATAGGCATGATGAGCAATCTTGTTTGGTCAGAAATTAACATTTTGAGAATAGTTGCTGATGTTCATGTCTTGTGTGTGATACACATCACAGATGCTCCACAAAGCCTGTAGACCAACACCAGGAGCCCTAAAGGTGAGAGGGCTTCTCCGTGTCCACTCTTGGAGCAGGTAACCAGAGCTGGTCAATTACAACTTCATCCCTGCAGACCCACACAGACAGAGATCATGAGACATGGTCGCAGAGATCACTAGGGACCTAAATAGTCAGGATGTGGTAGTTTTAATTAACAGAAACCCAACTCCAACTAGCTTAAGCAAAGAGGAAAAAAATCTATTTGCTCACCAAACAAATTGCAGAAATGGCCTGGAGCCAGCTTAGAGACACATGATGTCAGCAGAGACTTTGTATAGTTCAGTACCCAATTAAGGCCCCGCCCTACCCTTAGGTCACTTTCTTAAAATTTGTCCAAAGGCCGTTTACATGAGAATCATTTAGAGAAGGGTGGAGAAGAGCTTGTGAAGACTGTAAATTTCTGGCCTGTGGTCCGAGCTAATCTGGGAGTCTGAGGTGGGAGGATAACTTGAGCCCAGGGGTTCAAATCCAGCTTGAGCACATAGACCTGTCTCTAAAAAAAGAAAAAAAGATAAATTTCTGGAAGGGATTCTTGACCTACTAAATCAGATTACCTGGGGACGTGGCCCAGGAATCTGCATGTTAAACATGCTTCCCAGGTGACTTGTGCAAGTCCCAATGTGAGCACACTGCCTAGGTTACAACAGCAACAAGGCATGTGTTCCTCTGAGACACTGTTGCACGCAACCATGTTCCTGGCCTAATATCTCATCTGGTATTTGCCCAGCAGTGTGATTACCTGATTAAAGCTGGTTTTCTCCACCCAACTGTGGGCTTCATGAGAGCTGAAACTACATTTGTTGGTAAAATGGCCCCTGTGGTATCCCAGTTGCCTAACTCAGGGTCTGGCACATAGTGAGGGTTCAAAAAATATTTATTAAATGATTGAATGAATGGATATAGTGACTTAGGGTCCACAGGGTCACTTTCACATGCTTTTCTCATTTTATGCACACAGCAGCCCACAATGCAGTAGGTAGGCTAGACATTATTACTTCAGGCAAGAAAACTGAAACCCAAGTACATAGTACGTGGCCAGTGGTCTCACAACTCTCACTCTATAATCTTCCAATACCCTCCTTCAAACAGGGTGGGACAAGGGGCCAGTGGAGGTGCAGGTCACTACAGTTGTCCCCAGAAAAGGCAATATGACACATAAGATCCCTGTCCCCAGCTGACCTGCAGGCCTCTTTCCTGGACACGCCTTTATATTTTCTTATCTCTTTCTAGTTCAGCTCAACAGCGGTTCCACATGAACCTACTCCCTCTTCTCTCCAAGAGCCAAGCGAGGAAATCAAAGGAAGAGTGAGGAAGAGAAGAGTCCAGTTACTCAGAGATTTGCAGACAAGGTCTGATCTGCAGACAATGAGACAACGAACCTCACATTACACCAAAATACCCTCAGACCAAGTCTGCTGCCTGTGCACCCCGAGATTGAAACACACGCACATCCAGAGGTGGAGAGGCAGCTGGTGTCATCAATGTGAGGACGGCAAATGCAACAATCGTCCGCAAAGCTGCGATGGAACGTCCAGGTGTTTCGTCATTCAAACTATCAATAAGTAGTTATTGGGCACCATCGTGCCCCTAACAATCTATTGAACACAAGGGAGGGAGGGCAAAAAGAACACAAGACACAGACCCTTGCCTGGAGGAGCACGCAGCAGCCTCTCTGTTGGAAAGAATGCGATGTTATGACACAATGAAGAGAGATACCGAAGCATGTAGTTAGTTAAGATATTAATGCTGTGGGAGGTCGGGGTTGAGCTGTTTGGGCTGGAGGGCAAAGAAAGTGGTCATGGAAAATGTGACTGGGTCCGGAGAGACAGTTATAATTTAAAAGGCGGCTGAGAGGGGGGACATTCCTGAGAGGGCAGGAATGCGCATGGCCTCGAAGCAGAACGGAGAAGAGGTTCTGGCTGGCAGGAGGAGGTATCGAGGCGGCTGCGCCCATGTGCTCTGGGCCAGGCTGCCTCTTTCTGCTCCTGGCTTTGCTGCCTGCTAGCTGTGCCTTCATTTCCTCGTCACTCAAATGGGATGGTCATGATGACTATAAGAATAAATATTTCCAGAATAATAAACATCATAATAATCTATTTCATAGAGTTGTTGTTTACAACAACCCTTAACAAGATTATCTGAGTTAATATATGTAAAGAGCTTTTTAAAAGTGACTAGTTTAAGTCAAGCACAGTGGCTCACGCCTGTTATCCCAGCACTTTGGGAGACTGAGGCGGGATGAACCCTTGAGGCCAGGCATTTGAGAACAGTCTGGGCAACATAGCAAGACCCATCTCTAAAAGATTTTTAAAATTAGCTGGACATGGTGGCCCATGCTGCTAGTCCTAGCTACTTGAGAGGGTTGAGGCAGGAGGATTGCTTGAGCCCAAGAGTTCAAGGGTACAGTCAGCTATGTTGATGCCACTGCACTCCAGCCTGGACAACACAGTGAAACTCTGTCTGTAATTTTTTAATAAGTGCCTGGTTTGAATAAATAGTGGCTGTTATCATTTGACAGCATTCCTTGAGCTTCTGTTAGGTGGCTGGCAGGCAGTATGGTAGGGATGAAAGACAAGATCCTTCCTCTCAAGGATCACCCAGGAAGGAGAGGGAGAAAGCCAAGCAACACAATTACATTGCGATTGCATGTGATAAGCACCCCGAGAAGAAAACACGGGGTACTGTGCGACTCAAGGATGGGTCACTCTAAGCCTGTCTAGAAGCATCCCAGGAAGACTTCTCAGAGGAGGTGATGACTATGGAATCCAAAGTGTGAATAAGTTTCTCAAACAAAGAGGGGAAGGAGACAAAGGGCAATTGGAGGTCGAGGAACCACCTAGTACTAGAATCACCAAACAGCAGACAGGAGGGAGGGTGTTGCTGTGTGAGGAGAACTGAGATTGCAGAATTAGGCCAGGGGAGGGTCTGGGGGGCCTTGGGTGCGAGGCTAAGGAGGTAGGACTTGGTAAGGCACGGGGAGTAATCAGACACGGAAGAAGGGGAGTTTCAGAGGACACGCGCAGGTCGCACGTGAGGGTGAAGTCCCTCCCTCCCCGGGCCTCATCTCCTTTTCTGGGAGGAGAGGAAGGCTGGAGGGGCCGGTGCCTAGCCCACACTCGGAAAGCAGAGGAGCATTCAGACCCGGTTAGTGGATTCACTCCTCACCTCTGCTCCCCACCCTCCGCCTTGCCTGCAGATTTATGTAGTCACTGCGCCAGCCACAGCACTGCAGAGAGAGGGACAGGTTAATAGACACACCCGGAACATTGTTAAATCAGTTATTCAACAAGTATTTATATGCCGGCACAGGGGAACAAGGCAGTCATGGTTTCTGCCCGCTCCCCCCACCTCTAGTTTATAATCTCCCTCACTGCTCGGGCAGAGGGGAGATGAGGTCCCAAGTGTGGAGCCCAGACTTCTGAAAAGAGGACAGGCAGGAAGCCACGTGGCCGGCTGCCTGCCTCTCTCTTGCGGCCCTGACAAAGGCGCCCATCTCCTGCCCCTGCGGCAGGGTGGAAGCCGTGTGTGTGTGTGCAGGTGCGTGCCAGGGCTGGCTGGGCAGGGTGTGGGGAAAGATGATGTCTTTTGTCCTTTCTCTAATACCCCCCTGCTGAGGAAGTCTGTCTCACCCATCAGCCTTCCTGTTAAGAGAGATTTTCAATTTGAAGTGGGCACTGGCAGGGAGTGGAGGTGGCATGCAAAGCCTGGGCAGGACAGGCTGGGAACCTAGAGCCGTCCCAGTCTCCGCAAGACAAGCAGACTAGTGGCTGGTGTAGCTGATAGAGGTTTAGGTCACTACAAACCCTCGTTCCCGCGCTAAACAAATCCCATTCCACACCAGCTCTCTGGGCATCGTCCCATGTAAAGGAATCCTTTCTTTGTCCAATCTTTTAATCCCGTCTTCTCTATCTCGCCCACTCCCCCAGTTCCCAGACTCCCAGGGAGCCCTCTCTGTGTTCCGGTGCAGATTTATTCAAATTGAACCAGCTCAGGCCCAAGAACAATTGGAAAGTAATAGTCTAGAGTGTTTACTGTCATTTGCCCAAAGAGAAAGGCTTAATGTGAGTGGAGCCTGGTGGTGGAACAAGGTTCGGTGCCTGGGGCCAGAAACTCCCTTGGGGCTGTCCCTGGGGGCTGCCGGCTGGGACCCCCAGGCCTACCTCTCAGTTGTTCCGGGCCCTGGCCCGTCTGCTGTCCCACCTCATGACCACCTCCTGGGTGTCTCTGAAGGCGATCCTTGCTTGTCCGAAGCCCACATCCTCGGACGCCCGTCGTCCCCTCCCCCAGCTGCCAGGGCCCTGCAGATGAGCCCTACTCTCAGCATTCGCCAGCCGGGTGAGGTGGGGCTTTTTAGACCTAAAAGGAAGACGCTGAGGCAAATTAACATATGGAGTTTACCTGGGCCAAGGTTGAGGACCAGCCGGGTGCTCCAGAGAACAAAAGAGAGGCTCAAAGGACGAATCAGGAGAGGGGGCGATACAAAAGTTGTCCGTCAGGAATCCTCATTGGCTTACAGAAACAACACTGGCTGGAGAGGGGCCATACATACCTTGTTGAACTATAGGGCGCATGACATTTCACCGCGGTTTGTTGTCGTGAAGCATGACACGGTTCCCTCCCATGCAACTCTTACTCTGAGGAGAATAAGCAAATACACAGAAAAAGTTAAAAAGTTAAATAATAATGCCAGCAAGACATAACAACACTGAAAGAACAAATACAAGAACAGAAGATGCGCACAGTTCACTGCTAAATGGGATGGATGGTCTGGCAGAATAGAGGAGGTCTCAGTCTAGAAAGTTGGAAATCAAGAAGCCATGTATTGGGGACAGGAAGAGTGGGGAGTGGGAATTCCCCATTTGAGTAAAGAGAAGAGGCTCAAACATGTAGCTTGGACCACACTATAGAAAAGGTGGAACAAGCTGGGTGCGGTGGCTCACGCCTGTAATCCCAGCACTTTGGGAGGCCGAGGCAGGAGAATCGCTTGTGGCCAGGAGTTCAAGACCAGCATGGGCAACACAGTGAGACCCCAGTCTCTACAAAACACTTTAAAAAAATTAACCTGCGGCTTGGTGGTGTGTATCTGTAACCCCAGCTCCTCAGGAGCCCAGGGCAGGAGGATTGTTTGAGCCCAAGAGTTTGAGGCTGCAGTGAGCTATGATCATGCATGAGATTTTATTATTAATAATATTAAAGAAAATCATAGTATTTTTTTTTGCACTTTACCTTGGGAATGCAACTCATCATAAGCCTTGAAAGTCTTTTTGCTGGGAAAGAGGGGACGACTACTATAGAATGTGAATTATGTTTTTTAAAATTAGTTTTCACATTTTACTTGCTAATTTATTTGGTTTGGGATTATAAAACTCCAACTATTCAAGAGAACACAGCCCTCTATGTTTCATTTATCTCAAATCCCGATTTCTGCCCTCTACCATAAGAGACGATTCTTTAAAGATTCCAAATAGATACACTCATGCACCCTAGGCCTGCAGGACAGTCTGGTGCCAGATGTGGCTTCCTTCTCAACCCAACTAGTCTCAGCCTGGGACCTTCTGGCTCTAGGTGGGCGGATTTTAGTCTTTCAATTTCTTCTACTGGCAAGACTTAGCAAATCAGAGGGCTCAAAGAACTCAAGGCAGTTGTCTATTGTCCACGATAAGTGGGAATGGGATTAGCAAGAATATGCCAAATCCATACTCCACGCAACCTGCTTCTTAAACCCTTCACTATAATTGCTAATGGGCTCTAAGGCAATTGATCTCAAGTCCTCCGCCTATTCCTCCTCTGGTGGATGTGTTAATGGGAGAGCCAAAAGGCAGCTGGCAACGAGAGGGGCAGAGAAAGGGCAAGGAAGAGGACTACAAATTGAACCATTAGGCTATGAATAATTGAGAGTTGACTCTATTTAAAAATTGACTTTTATAATGGTTTGCCTAGAGCTGGGGCCCAGGAGGCTCCATTCTAGCCTCGTCATGATAACCGTGGGGCCAAAAGCCAGGTCTATACATGGTACTTTCCTAAATGGAACAGCTGCTGCTATCGTCACCCCAAGGAAGGTGTCTCAGCGGGCAATAGCGCCTGAGCAGTCCTTCAGCCTTATCATCGTGAGCAGGGAAAGTCTCTGAGACCAGGTCCCGCATAGCCTGGAAGGATAGTGGTTTTCCACCAATTAGGGACAACACAGGGAGGAATGAGTGAACTGGGCTTTTGGCTGAAAGGCCTTGAAATTTGGAGCTTGAAGGTGTTTTGCAGCTTTTTTTGGTTTTCCTTTCATTCTACAGGTAGAGTTTCATGGGAATTGAGATCAGGGCAGGGATGGCGTTTGACGCAGGTAGCGACTTGCCATCGTATTGCCGTGTTGGCACAGCGCCTCCCTTGCGAATGAACCACAAGGCTGGGTCACATTCACTTTGCACTGCGGGGGTGGCAGGTTCAGTCTATCTGAACACTCAATCTGCAAATTCACTAACGAAGGGCTGTTTACAAAAAGAGGCAGTCAGGAGTGTGCAGGAGACAGACTGGGGCTCTATTTAAGCTGTGTAACCCTAGCAAATCACGAAGTCCCTCTAAGCTTCCGTTTCCCCCTCCATAAAAAAGGGGCAAAAATGTCTACCACTCAAAATTGTTGGGAGGAATATATATGATCAAAATTCTTAGTGTCTAGCATGACAGATGTCAGTCAATAAAATTGTCTCCCCCCTTACATATCCAGTGGTAGCAGCATCTGTGGTCTCTTGACAAGGGGACTGTTTCCTTCTGAAGTAGAGAGACCCCAAGCAGGAGCTGCTGTTGGCATAGAACCATCTGTTGAATCATGGTGTTCTCTTTGTTCTTCCATGGGAGGCGGAGGAACTCCTGATGTTTGACGTCTTTGGATCCTTGACCTTGAAGGACAATAAGGACACTCCTCTGCCTCTGAAAATGAGCAGCTCAAGTTCAAGGCAAGTGAAACTACGGAAAGCAACAAAATATCGTGGAGATTCTCAGGCTCTTCTGAAGGCCAAACCATGAACATCGAGATAAGACAGAGCTTTCCTCAGTCAGCAAGAGCACCAAGCCAAACAGGCTTCTGGGACAACGGGATGAAGAGTGTTCATCGCAGTCAGTCTTTGGTCCACTCATGAAGAGCCTGGCATGGAGGCTAACCTCGTCAGAAGACACGATAGGGCATGAGTGTGTGCGCTGAGTTGGAGAGGTTGGGGTCCTTCCGTTTAACCAGCCATTAGGGGAAGACGCTGAAAAGAGATAGTGACTCAGGGATGGCAGTGAGGAAGTCTCCTATTTCATCAATTTATCTGGATTATTGTTTAATTCTTCCAGTCTTTGGGCTTTGGACAGTTGGGGACCCCAGCCAAGAGGAGGTAGAGGAAATGGAACAGAGGGTGTTCCTGAGAAATATGGGGAAGAAATTATTGTCAGCTGGGTTGCAGAGGGGACATATCGGGGGCTCCCCTGCCTGCAATTATGGTGGCGTCAGATGTGGGCATGGGGCTCCTGAGACTGTGCCCAGAGCTCTCACCACTGCTCATGGTGCTGGCTGGGAGGCACTCAGTTTAGTCTCAGCCCCTCCTTCCCCTTCCCTTGGCCTTGGCGGGGCTGTCTGTCTCCTCAGGGCAGCCAAAGGAGATGAGCTCATTTCCGGAACCCGAGTGGTGGCTCTGACCCTATCTTCCCAGTTACTGCTGAAGCGGGGCAGTTGAAGCCGGGCAGGGCATCGTGCTGGCACCAGGCCAGCCTGGTCTCGGGCAAACCTGCTGACTCAACTCCCCCTTCTCAAGCCCTGAGCGCTGGCATGCAGGAAGCACTGAAGAACTGATGGCTTGGGCCACCTGGCAGGGACTGACCAAGGGGAGGTGGGGAGCAGCAGCCACCTGCCACCGGATCCCACATGCGGCTGACTGCATTGGGGACAGAAAATATGTGCTCACTCAAGGATTTCAGGGCCACAAGTAGAAACAAGTATATCATTAAGAGGGAATGTTGCAACATGAGAAATATGCATTGCATGAGAAAAGTGGATAACTTGACTTGAATAATTTTCAAAAATTATGTTTGGTGTTTAGTAAAGCTTCGTGGCTTCTTTTAAACAAACAAACAAAAAAAGCCACACATTAGAGTTTGAAAATTAAGCACAGAGTAGAATAAAGAATAAAACAAAAATGGCCCATAATCCCCTCATCTCCAAACTTAGATAATACCTCTGGACATTTAAATAAGTATTGATTAGATAAAATATACGTACAAAAATGTACAAAATGAGAAGTGAAAACTCCCATCCCCTGGTTACCCCTTTCCTAAAGGTACCACTTTTAAAAGTTTTTTGTTTGTTTCTTTCCCAGGGGAAAATAATATACACTTACATGTCCATTTGTCCTTAAACATTTTTAATAAATCAAAATAGCCTCAGGAATTGCACAACTTCATGGGACACCAACCACATTGTACTAATGGTGCCCTAGGCCAGGGCAATATTGCTACAGCACACAACGTGAATAGTGTCCACCAGAGCTGTTTCCGTATTATAACATACCCTGGAGCTCTTTTCAGATCAATACACACAGGTCTATCTCATTTTCTTCTAAACATCTGACTTCATAGATCCCCTCATTTGGATGCACCGTAATTCCCTCACCCAGTCCCCTAAGGATGGATGGTTTATTTCCTTTCTTCTTTCTCAATTACTTTAATGCTCCAATTAGCATCTTTGCACAGATATATTAGCAAACCCTTGTGAACGTCGGTTGAGTAAATTCTTTGTGGGATTCCTAAATCCATGGGTACGTGCATTTTAATTTTATAGATATTGCCTTAATCAGTAACTTCATTACAAGGAGCAGCTACTCCAAGGAACAAAAGACTTTCCCTGATTTAATTCCTCCCTGAAGGAAGGTAAAAAAGATTGACCTGACATTGTAACAGAATCCCCTTGTTATTACAAACAATGTTGAATGTGCGTGCACATAGACTGGGTGAATAAGAGGGAGGTGAAGAAGAAAGAAAATTCTCTGGAATTTAAAAAGGCTGTCATCTTAGCCACTGATAAGAAAAAAAGGTAGACAAAGGGATTGAAAAGGCCTCTTATACTCTATTGCTTGGTATTGGTCCTAGAGGGAATATGTTGTTCAGAGTTATTAACGTGCCGCATTTATGGACTCATTCATTGTACCTTAGTGAGAGCCACCAAACAGTCCAGAAGCTAAGTAGGAGTTGAGCCTGAGGCTGGAGGCTTTTACAGCATGTGTTGGGATTTTTCTCAAAGGCTCCACTGTTCAGTGTGTATTTCTCTCATCTATTGCAGCTATCCACAATACAACAACTATTTATTATTATCTCTTATTGTTCTGTGGGTTGACTGGGCTCAGCTGGGTGGTTTTTACTCAGGGTCTCCCATGTACTTGCAGTCATATGTGGGCTCTCATTTCGACTGGAATTAACCAAAGGCATTTGTAATTTTTTTTCCAGCTGCCCATAGATTACTATACTCCTAAAGGGAGGAGGAGGGAAGCTTGGCTGTTAGTCTTTGGGTTGCAGGAGACACACCTAACTCAAACTGACTTAAAGGAAAAGACACATTTATTGGCTCAAGTAACTTCAACAATACTTGAGGAATACCTGGATCTAGTTGTTAAAAGAATCTTATTAGGAATTTGTTTCTTTGCATCTCTCAAATTACTTTTCTCTCTGTTGGCTTCTTTCTTAAATAATGCCACCAAGAGCTCCAGGCTTAAGATTAGCAACCGTGAGAGAAAGAAACCGTCTTTCTCAGAGTAGCCTCAGCACCATCCTGAAGCTTTTATTGGACTGAGCTGGGTCACGTGTGTGTCCCTGAACAAATCACCATGACCAGGAGAAATGAATGCACTGGCCAAGCCTGGGTCTTCTGCCAACCTCTGGGTCTGAGAGGTGGAATCAGACTCATGTTCATTGTATGAACTGAGATCGAGGGTGAGTGGGTTATTAAAATAAAAGTGGAAGAAAAGTAGGCAAAGACAAAAGGTGTCTATTTATAAGGCCCTTACATGAGACTGGTGTGACAATGCTTGGGAAGAAGTTATACTTTGGGTGACACTGTGGTTCAATTGGCTTTTGAATCCCTGGCTGTGATTAGAACACTGAGACTTTTTCACCTTTGAAAGTGGTAAGTGGATATGCAGAATCAAGGAATCCTGCAATGGCTGAAACATTGGGAACCATTGACTCCAATCCCCAACCCAGTGGCAGAATCCCGTGACACCAGCTCCACAAACACTTAGAAACTCTCAGTGACCGGAGCCTCACTTACTGCCTTCAAAGGCAATCTCTTTCATTGTTAAGCATTGCTACATGTTTTTTTAAGTCACTATAAAGTAAAATAAATACAAACGCTTTAAGAGGTTCCCATGTCTGAAACTTTACATGCATTGTTTCCATTTTTTTTATAATATTTTGTGAAAAGAGTTACTGTTATTAGCCCTACTTTACAGAATAGGAAACCAGGAGTAGAAGAAATTAAGTAACTCAGATATCTCAAAGACAAAATCCTCATGGTAAACGTCTACGTTATGAAAGTCTGCCATCCTATAATTTTTGCCCTTCGATCTTACTTTGGCCTTTTGGAATTATTTGGATAAGCTCTTCAAATAGTTTTAGACAGCTATTACATTCCTCTTAAGGCTTCAGTCTTCTCAGGTAAGCAACCCTGGCACCTTCTTACGGCCTGAATGTAAAATAGTTTGCAGAGATTTCACTAAATGCCCTTCTCTGGGCATGCTCAAGTGACCTTCTTAAAATGTGCTTAAAACCCAACCTGCTCCTAATGTGATCTAACCAGTATGAAATACTATGGGACCTCCTTGCTCTGGCTACTACACACTGTCAGCACAACAAAGACTACCTTCGGTTCTTAAGGAATGACATTCCACTGACAACTCAGGTTGAACTTGGAGTCATCTTCCATTCTAAGGTCTTCTTCATCCAAGCTTCTTCCCTGGGCTATAACAGGGCAGTTAACTTTTCCAGCCTCTGGAGCAGGACTTTACCTTTATTCTTGTTAAATCCACCCTGCTCATTTCAGTTTATTGTTCCATTCATTACTGGGAATTCTCATCCTAACATTCTGCACCTCAGTTATCTGTCCCAGGTTGAAATTTGATAGGCATGCATTTGTCAAGTTAAAGATTTTTTTAAAAAACAACTTTGGACAAACTAGGGGCAAGAATAGAAAATGCCTCTAGAATTAACAAATCCCACCGACTATACTATCCACCTTCAGTTCTCCACCTCTTCTACAAGGATTTACAAGAGAATTTGTCAAATACTGTGACAAACTACTGATAAACCGTGTCCAAGTATCTCTGTTAAAATATGTCAGGAGGAAAAGAGATGAGTTTGGCATTCTTTTACTCATTCAATTGTCTAATATTGATTGAGCACTGACTCTGCTATTTATTAGCTGAGAGGCCCTGGGCAAGTTGCTTAAACTACTTGTGCCTTAATTTTCTTATCTGTAAAATGGGGATAATAATCTCACATACCCCACAGAGCAGATGTAGAAATTAAATGAGATAATAAACATTAAGTTACTCAGAATGGTGTCTGGCAGATGATAAATGCTCAATAAATATAAACTATAAAGCTTCATTCTGAACCAGTTAATGCTTATTTTTCTTAGTTAATGCTAGTTTCCCCCCCTTCCTGGTTCCTGGGTCAAAACCCCTTCTGTGTTTGTATTTTTTTAATTGATACATAATTATACATATTTATGTGGTGCATGTGGTATTTTGACACATGTATACAAGGTGTAACGATCAAATCAGGGTAATTGGGACATCCACCGCCGCAAACATTTATCATTTCTTTGTGTTGGGAACATTCCCAATCTTCTCATCTATCTATTTTGAAATATACTATAAATTCTAGTCACCCTAGTGTGCTATTGAGCACTGGAACTTTTTTTCCTACCTAACTGTACTTTGCACCCATTAACCAACCTCTTTTCATTCTCTCTTCCCTTCACCCTTCCCACCTCTAGGAAACACCATGTGATTCGCTGCCTCTTGGAGATGAACATTTTTGTCCTTCTTTGCCCACCTGCCCCCAATGGCTGCGGGCAATGCCCCCGTCTCCGGCTCTGCAGCGCTTCCCCGGGATCCTCACCAGTTCACATGGGGATCTAATGCCTTCTTTTTTATGCCTCACTTTGCTTAATTGTGATTTTATCATCTAGGTGGATATTTCTTAGGCCTTCCTGCCTTCTCCAGTCAGGTTTGAATGTCCTTCCCATTCCCCGCAAGTGTCTTGCAGCCGGCTCCTAGCTGTGGTCACTGTGCAACTGCCTTTGTTGGCCTTGTTGTCAGCTGGCCTGGGGCGATTGGATTGAGACAAGAGGGAAACATACTCTCATTCATTCTCTCTCTCTCTCTCTCTCTCTCTCTCTCTCTCTCTGGTATTAGGATTGAGCAGGTTCTTTCCTGCCTCTTCACTTAGAAAGTTTTCTCATACAAATGGATTTGGGGTCTGAGCATCCCCCATCCAAACTCCCCAGGCCCCAGCACACACACCTTTCTCCAGCCATAAAAATTTGTGTAACTTATCAAAGGAAGAAGATTCTGCCCCTCTCTCATCTCCTCCCTCCTCCATATTTTCAAGGCCACCCCAAAGTCACCATAATACCCAGCTCCAGGGGGAGCCACTTGTACAGAACGCATGCTAAACCGCGAGGCCCTCGAACCCAACCGTGCAACACAGCAGCACAGCCCAACTCCCCCTGTCGCTGGATGCTCCTGGCTCCTTTTGTGGGCTCCTAATTCTCACTAGATGAAAATGTTGCTACCCTAGAACACCGCACTAATATGAGTGGGTGGTAAGGGGAGACAAAACCATTTTGCTGACACAGAGGATACTGTTGGAAGACAGTGTTTGGGAATGCCTAGTGATCAGGGTGATGCTCGGGCCACCCAGGAGGAAAGGTAGCCGGCTTTCACCGAGACCAACAGCAGGCCAGGCCTGCATCAGAGCTTTACCACGAATCTCGTTTACTCTTCGGTAGGCCCCTACATAGATGAGAAAACAAAGGCTCAGAGAGACTTGCCAACCCTCAGCATAGGTGAGTTGCAGAAGTAGGATTCAAATCTAGCCTGTGTAGCTTTTACCCTCCACCTGAAAATGCTACCCAGGAGGAAGGACCTAGTAAAAATACAGAAATAACTGTAAATGAGGCAATGAGACTGTGAAGCTGATTTTTTTTTTTTTCTTTTTTCTTTTTGAGAGACAGGGTCTCACTTTGTCACCAAAGCTGGAGTGCAGTGGAGTGGTGTCATCCTAGCTCGCTGCAACCTCACACTCCTGGGCTCAAGTGATCCTCCTGCCTTCGCCTCCAGAGTAGCTGGGACTACAGGTGTGTGCCATCATGCCTGGCTGATTGTTCTATTTTTTTAGAGACGGGATCTCACTCTTGCTCAGGCTGGTCTCCAACTCCTGACCTCAAGTGATCCTCTGCCTCAGCCTCCCAAAGTGCTAAGATTACAAGTATGAGCCACCGCTCCCAGCCAAGGCTGATTTCTTTTTTAAAAAATGTTTTTCCTTGTATGCCAAGGGATGCAGGAACAAATGACTACAAACGGAGAGGCTTAAAACAGTAGAAATCTATCTTCTCATAGCTTTGGAAGCTAGAAGTTCAAAATGAAGGCTATGTTCCCTCTGAAGGCTCCGGGGAAGACTCCTCCTTGCCTCTATCTAGCTTTGGTGGCTCCCAGCAATCTCTGGCATTTCTTGGCTGTGACTACACACTCCAATCTCTGCCTCCATCACATGGCCCTCTTCCCAGGTGCACCTCTGCGCTCTCTCCTTTCCTTGTAAAGACACCATTGGATTTGGGCCCACTCTAATCCAGTATGACCTCATCTTAACTGATTACATCTGCAAAGACTCTATTTCCAAATAAGGTTGCATTCAAGGTTCCAGTGGTCACGAATTTTGGGGTGACATACTCACCCCACCACATCTTGCTTCCCAATTCTGCTGAGGGCTAGCCCTGGCTAGAGACTAGAGCCCAGCACTGCCTCACTTTCAGATTTCATTTGTACAGAAATAGCAGGTCAGGAACAGTTCATCCCAGTCTACAGATGTGTTTCATAAACTTATAAATTGAGCCATGTGGTGGGAGAACATTATTAAGGCAACGGAGGTCACTCGGGCCTTAAATTTCTGGAAGTGTTCTTGGGGCGAGCAGCCTTGATCCTTCAGCGAGTAGGAGCAGCAGATGGTCTTTCCTGCTCAGGAGCTGGCCCCCACTCACTGTGACTGTGTAGCAAATCGGGACCTCCCTGTGATGGGGTGGGTGCCGACCACGTCCCTGCGTGCCCCGCAGTGTGGTTGTGTGGATGTCATCCTGAAGGAGAACTGTGATCCTGACAGGCCCAAATAGTAGCATTCCAATGATGAGACACCTCTTGCCATTGTAGGTGGCCTGGATGTTAATTTGGGGTGTGCTGACTCCCAGGCCAGTGTTCTTACAGTCGGTGCTGGTCTCTCTTCTCGTCTTAGCTGCTTTGGGTCGGGCATTCCACCTGAAAGCCTATACGTCAACTTCTCCGCTCCCTTCCGGCCCTGGGCAGTGCAGCCCGCATTCCTGCATGCCAGCAGTCCACGCTGCCACACTCCTGCTACCTCCACAGTGCAAGGTGTGCACCCACACACGGCTCTCTTCCGACTCCCTGTGTCTGCCTGTCCTCTCAGGCATTTCCATCTGCCACTCTTGCTTTGAACTGCCACCCTCTTTCACTCCCCAACTCCTGTCTGGGCCTCCTGGCTCCCCTTTTCTGGTTAGCCATTTCTGGGTAGAGATGCCACCAACCACGCTCACATGCTGGAGATACCAGGGTAAAAGGGACAGTGGAAGGGGCCCAGAGAGCTCTGTCCCTCCCCAGCATGGAAGCCACCAAGCAGCAGTGATTGAGCAGAAGCCCTCTGCTGCACAGGTGGGGGCCAGGTAGACCACCTTACTCCATCCTGAAGAAGAGTCTAGAAGGACATGGACTGCGAAGGCCCAGGCCCAGCCAGGGAATCTGTGGTGTGGCTGCAGCCGCCCAAAGCTCTCTCAGAAGGAGGCTGGATGCAGGGTGGCAATAGTGCAATCTTGTCATAATTCCCCCAGGTTTTGCTAGAACAAAGGACTGACCTCCAGCCTGGCCTCTCTCTGCGGGGCTCTCAGTCCCTTCTCACTGCAATCAGCGGCCCTTGAATCTGCCCAGCCACTCCTGTTTTAGTCACCCACTTTCATTTTTCTCCATGGCACGTTCATCTGCTGACATCACATCATTCGTAATGTAATGCAAAGGGATTCGGCAATCTGTTTATTGTCTACCTCCCTCCTAGGGGGCAGGGCCTTTGCCCCAGAGCCTAGAACAGTGCCTGCTCAAGCCTAAGTAGCACGTAGGAAAAAGTCATTGCAAGAATGAATGAGTGAGTGAAAGGGAAACAGCCCAGTCCTAGCAAATGAACTGGAAGGAACTGACTGCAGAAATGGCCTTATCTTTTTCCCTATTAACCTAAATAACAAACAGAGAGAGGCTGTTTAAAGGAAAAGGTATTTATTTGGGACTAGAGCATTGTATTGGGAATAAATGTATCTATGTGCATATACAATGAGGTAAAAGAAGACAAAGGTTTTTAAAGCAAAAAATGAGGAAGATTAAATAACTGTTTTGAAATATCCTTGGCTACAAAGATCAATAAAAAGAGTAATGCCAGTCCGAGGTTGAACAGGCAATTGCTGGGCAGATGTCCTTGAAGAAGTATTTTTTGTGTTAGTTTGCGATGGCCTTAGTGCAAGATTGTGGGTTTTTGCAGAGTATCATGTGATAGTTTTCATTATCAGGCACACAAGCATGAGAACCTTCTCTTCGTTGCGGCCTTTACAAGCTCTATTTGTAAGGGATTTTTGTTTTTGTTTTTTAACATTAGTGACTCCATTTTGATTTTGACAACTTTCACACCCTTAATTTTTCCTGCAAGAAAACCGTGAGTAGTCCAGAGATTCTAAGTAACTCCTCAGATTTGACACTGGAACCGGGCTTTGCATTCTTTAAGGCACTTTCAAGACACGATACCCCATTTGACCTTCCCGCACACTCTCTGAGGGATGGGAGGGTGGTGAAATCGGAGGCTTAGAGAGGCTGAGTAAGTTGCTCAGATCATGCAGCCAGAATTTAAACTCAGGTTTGTCTGACTCTAAAACTGCTGCTTTTCACCATTAGGTTGGTGATGACAAATACATTTCATGTCAAGAGCCAAGTGCAATTAACTAGGAATGTGACGTGGGGCCACTGTTTTGAAGAGTCTGAGACTGCATGCAGGTTCAGTAGGCAAGAGCGCATGATGGATTAGCGATGTCTGCCAGGGCCCAGGATGGGGAGTGACAGTGCTCTGCCATCCCTGGGACCAGGCCACATGGCCATACTAGGCTCCTTGTCTTAGACTCTTCCCCTTCACCACGCTGCTTCTGAAGCCAATATTCCTACAGTTCCTGCCTCAGCAATGAGAAGCCTGTGGCAAAGCTACCACGCACTGCCTACTTGGAGGTGAGCAGAGCACTATTAGGAAGGAATTGAATGCACATTTGGTCATTCCAGAATCTTTTGTCCATCACACGGAGCTTAGTATCACCTCCATGTAGGAGGGGCGCCAAGATGTTAATGGCAGGGGGACAGATAACCCAAAGTCATTTATATCTGTCTTTGGAGGCATTACCTGACCTCACACATTTACCTGGGGTTATGTTATCCTCTCAGAGTCTGCACTGAGAGTGGGGAAGACAGCCCTGCCCCGTGCTTAGTGAGGGTGGAGCTGGAGACAGCTGCCCCTGAGCCGGAAAGCAGAGTCCATCTGCCCAGAACAGAGCGTGGACTGTGTATAAAAAAGCCTGGCTACCCCGTGGCTGGGGATCCCAAGAAGTGAGTCAGGGAACCCAGAAAAAGATTGTTGAGTCAGGAGCTAAGCCAGGTAAGATGCCTCACACAGGCACAATAACGGGCATTTCCTGTGCAGGGTGCTAAATAACATGGGGTGTAGATGTGGACCCCGAGTTTAAGGAAACTATGCCCCAGTTCAGGAGATGAGACAGACACACCTCTCACCAAGGCCTGCACAACCTGCCCCAACGCCGTGCTGGCTTCGTCTCCCTTCCTGCCCCCAGGAGCAACCTATCTCTATGCCAAACACACTGAATTTCTTGTAATTCCCCTGGTATTTGTATCGTGTTGTACCTCCATGCCTTTGCTACTGTTCCCAGGCCACGTGGGAGATAGTGCTTCATGGTTCAGACTCCTGTCTGTGTCTCTCGCCAGCTAGGAGGCCCTGGACAAGTTACTTAACTGCCTTCATGCCTGTTTCCTCCTTTTAAAATGAGAATAATAATAGTTTCACCTCCTAGGGTTGTTGTAAAAATTAAATGAGTTAATATATATCAAAGAACTTAGAAGTGCACTCAGGGCTTAGGAAGCGCTAGGCAAGAGTTACTAATTCATATTATTACTCATCCTTCAAGACTCAACTTGAACATTATCTCCTCCAGGAAGCGTTGCAAAAAATACCACAAGCAAAGTCAAAAGACAAAAGATTACCTGGAAAAGTTATTGGCAACACATATGACAAAGGACTACTTTCCTTAATTTATGGGGAACGAGTACAAATCTGTAGGAAGACAACAGTTCAACAGAAAACGCCCAGTGGGCAGGAACATGCAGTTCACAGAGAAAGAAATATAAACCATCAATAAGCAAGAAAAGACACCCAATTTCACTCATAAGTCAAAGCGTGACAAGAGGCCATTTTTTGCTCATCAGATTGGCGAAAGTTGTAAAGTTTGAGAACACCCAGTATCTGCAGTGATGGGGTGACTAGCCATCTGCATACGCTCTTGAAGGGAGTACAGATTTCTGCAGCCATTTCAGTGAGCATTTTGGAAATACTTATCAAAACTAAAAGTGTACATTTCCTCTAATGCAGCAATTCCCCTCCTATTTTTTGATATCCTCACAAAAGAACAACAATATTATGTCACTACTATATTCTAGGTTTCTAGACCTATGCCTGGCACACAGCAGGTGCTCAATAAATATTTGTTGAATGAATAAATGAACCAAAATGTTCATTGTAGCAATGTTTGCAATACACAAAAACATAAAACAACCTGATTGCCCAGAAACAGAGAAGAACTTAAGTAAATTATTGTACACCCATCGAATGGAGAATTCCACAGCTGTTAAAACCAATGTCATACATCTGTATATTCTGGCGTAAGAAGACTTCTAACACGTAAGGTGAAAAGATAGCACCTAAAACATCAAGGTACAGAGCAATAAACCCTGTACATGATCATTGGTGTAAATCAAAAAAGAATATATTATAATAAATATTCAAATATTCTAGTATACACATTTTTTTTTTCTTGGAAAGATGATTTAGATGCTGTTTATAATTCCCTTGTGGAGAAGAATCAGGAACAGGGAAGTGGGCCAGGAGGGAGAATTTTAGATTTATAGTTTTCTATTTGAAATTATTTTTAATTTTTTTTTTTGCTGTATGCATGTATTGACTTTATTTTAAAATATAAATAAGCAAGCGTGCATTTCATTTTCTGGTACCCAACCAGGCTCTCCAAGATCTGTCCTGTCTACATCCGCCTCCTCCAGCCACCTGCTGCCTGTCACTTCACACTCCAGCAGTGCTGACGAGCGGGCTGTTCCCAGGCACCTGTCGCAGGGCCTCCTTCCCAGGCCTGTGCTCTTACTTTCTGGCCCCTCTCTTGCCAATGTCCTCCCTCCCTCCACCCTCCGTGTTTTTGAAGGCCTTACCTTCGTCCCCCATCCGCAGGCTCGGCTAGTGCCCACCGCAGTGTCCCCACAATACCCTGTACACACGTCTCTCCCCGTGCTCCATTGTCTTGGAATTCATATATTTGGGAGGGGACAGTTGTGAGAGATCCTTGGTGCAGGTCTGTGCTTTCCTCATCTTTATGGCCTGAGCTCTCAGCACAGTGCTTCTTATGTGAGAGGTTCTTGATAAATGTTGGATAGATGGATATCTAGGAGAAAAATGTCTGGAAAATTATGAAAAAAAACTCTTAAACCGTTTGATGACTGACACTAGTACTCCTACATAGGAAGAATTCCTTGCAAAGCTGGATTTTTACTAAAAAGAGCTGCTTCTCCACTAGCAACTTGTTGAGAGTAATTGATTCCAGCACCAGAAAATCGCCCCCTAGACTGAGCAGCCTCCTTCTAAGTCTTCCCTGCTCCTCGTCCTCAGGCCGTTCTGGCGTCTGTCCCCAGGCCCGTCTGGGGCAGCCCAGCCAGGGAGCGAAGTCTTGGAAGGGAGAAGTTTTGGTAGTTCATTCACCCGCGTATGCAGCACTTGCTACGTGCCAGGCACGGTGCCAAGCAGCAAGCCAGCTGGGGAGCACAAAGAGAACAAGGCAATGTCCTTGCCCTTAAGGTCCTAGTTTCATTGGAAAAGAGGGCGTTGAGGGAAGAAACTAAACTGTGGCAGAAGCAGAGAAAAAAAATTACAGCCCATTATAGAGCTCAGAGCCTCCAGGTCTCCAAATCAAGACCTAGCTTTACCCAGTGATGAAATCCCTGCCCCGTGGGGATGCCCAGGGAGTGGGGGAAGGGTTAGGAGGCTCAATAAGAACTAGAAAGTGCTGCTGCAAAGCACCTCTGTGCATAGGTAGATTTCCAGGGAAGGCAACCACCCGAGGGAGGGAGAGGGAGAGCTGATCAGGATAGAGTGGAAAGTTTTAAAGCCAAAGGTGCAAAAACAATAGAGTCAATGAAAGTTTCATGCCTTCCCTGAAAGTGATTTTCTTGCAATTTCATGGGACTCAGTTCTCCAATGAAGGGAAAAGTATATGACATATGGGTTGGGCGATGGGGAGGCTGAGGTCCTGAAATATCCGTATTATAAGCCGGAGCTATGGGGGGAGGCTGGGCCAAGGATAAGGTATGGGGGCCAGGGGTTGAGTGTAGACCTGCCTGTCCACATCCCTGAGCTACTCCCCAGTCCACCCCCAGCTCCCTCCTATCTCTGTTCTGGTCCTGGCATCTGGAGCATGAAGGTCACTGTGGCTTTGGCACCAAGAACCCGAGTGGTTTCAATAACACGGCCCAAGAGCTCAGGTGAGGTGGCATGTAATGCCACAGTGGAAACGTGTGCTGGAGGAATTCCAGTAGGATGGTGCCTAATCCCTGCACCACCATTAATCTGCTGCATGACCTTGGGTAGGTAACTCCTCTCTCTGAGGGTTACGCTAGGTGTACAGTATCAGAGATTTCTGCTGCATGAACGTTCTCTGTAGAATTCTAAACTTCACATGTGTTCTTAGACTCTAAACCTCTAGAAGCACTATAGGTTACCCAGAGAGAAAAAGGTTTGCCAAATGAAGGAATTCAACAAATACATCTTCACTTCTCGCCAGGTATTTTGTAAGCAATAATCACAACATCTCACCCACAGTGTCTAATTAATCACATGACATTTATTGAAGCTGTGTTATACATTAAGCAATTAAATTAATATTTTGAAACTAGTGTAGATAATATTAACATCAATATGTTGAACCGGGTCATGTACATTACCTCCCGTAACCGTCACTTCTGGGCAAGTAGGTATTGTCATCCTCATTTACAAAGAGAAAAAACAGAGGCTCTGAGGGATGCAGAAACCTGACCAAGAGCACACAGCAAGAAAGCAGCATGGCCAAGGTCAAACCCGGTGGTGGTCTGACTCCAGAATCTGAAAATTTTACTGAGATTTACTGCCTCTTCTGGAAATAATTATAGGGAGCTTAGAAAGAAGAACTGTTACATAAATTGAACACAACAGGTCTGCTACTGGTCTGAGCAGTGCTTTCTCCCCACTCACCAGGTTTATTTTCCAACGTGCCTGGAACTTCCCACCACCAGCCCCTAACTCAGGTGCCCTCCACATTTCTGCTGCACAACCTCTAGAGGTGGACAGGTGGCCAACCCACCCAGCTGCCCTGTTTGCCCAAACTCTTATGCCAGATTAATTCCCTTTGTGGAAATTGTCCTGAGCAGCTTTTCACAGGAAGAGAAATCAACCTATTTCACAATATTGCCCAGAATTTGAATGCCGCATTCTCCTGGGCTAAAGAAACCGTGCTGAGAGCCTTCAGTGATATTTGTTTTGTGGTTGTTTTTTAAACTCAAGAGCTGCTAAGCTGCTTGGTCAGACAAAGGGGTGGATGACAGTTTCACCTTTCAGAGGCCAGGTGCCAGGAACCGGGGATCTCTTGCTTTGTGGCTGAGGCTTGAACTTCAGGGTGGCAAGAGAGTCTTCAACCACCTTAGGTGGCCCTGGAGCTACCCAGCTGTGGGTCCCTGCAGAAGTCCAGGAACACAGCAGAATTACCTCCCAGGGGCAAGAGGCAGGAACAGGAGATTAGCTTTGTGGGTTTACAAACTGCTGATCTGAGGCCCCAAAACAATATTCTGTTCACAGTTCTGAAGCAAAGGAAAGGAGCTTAATTAACGTAAACCAATGATGGTTACAGGTAGCACATCAGGCTTGAACACAAAACTCAGTAAATGCAAGGCAACTCTTGGGAAAAAATAGAACTGAATGTACAGTCGACATGAGGGCAGATCTCTCAGGCTACTGCAAGTGGATAGCAACCTGGGGAAGTGTCCCCGGGGATGTCCCCAGGAGAGAGGTGGCAGGGTGTCTATTGAGATTTTCCTACCTACTGAAGAATATCAAAATTCCCACTACTAGAAGGACCTCAGCCAACTTCCATGCTGCAGATAAGAAAGCTGAGACCCCAGGAGGGGAAATAACTTGCCCAAGGCCACATGCCAAAAAGGGACTGGGATCCTCTTGCTGGCTGCTGTCACACTGTTCTTTTCGCGTCTCAGCACTGGCCTGGGTCTCACCCTTGGGTTCGGAGAAGTGACCTTCTTTGCGGCTGTCAGTATCGTATCCTAGGTGTTCAGCTTAACTGGTCATGGCAGAGCTTGTCATTTCTAAGTTATTTCTCATAGGTGGAGCAGTTAAAGGGCCCAGGAAGGTTCTGCCTGAAGAAGAATTAAGTGTTACATGATACCAATGATTGGATATCTCTGTGTAAGAGGAGGTGTTCGATTCATTTGTTCTTCCCAGAGAACACTGGGTCTCAAAATGTGGTCCAGGAACCAGCAGCATGGGTAGTACCTGGGAAATTGTTAGAAATGCAAAATCTTGGGCCTCCCCCCAGACCTGTTGAATCAGAATCTCTAGAGTGGGGCCCATGAAACTGGGTTTTTGGAGGGATTGCTATTGTTGTTATTGTTGTTGCTGCTGCTGCTGTTGTTGTTGTTGGCTTAAACAACAGAAGTGCATTTTCTCACAGGTTTCTGGAGGTGGGACCTCCAAGATCAAAGTGCTGGCAGGTTTGGTTTCTCCTGAGGCCTCTCTCCTTGGCGTGCAGATGGCTGCCTCCCAGTGCGCCTCCCTGTCTTTCCTTTGTCACTATGTGTCCCTGAGGTCTCACTACATTGTTTTAACAAGTCCCTGAATGATTCTGATGTGCTAAAATTTGAGGCCCTGTGCCCTTGGGACAGAGTCGGATAAGTGGGTCGAACTGACAGGAAGGCAGATAAGGCAGGAGGCGTCCTCTAGGGGGGCGGTGACACTGGATCCGTCCCCACAGAATGAACACCCACCTGATTTGTCCTATTTGAGATAGTACCGAATAGATCACCTCTAAGGTCTCAGCAACTCCAAGGTTTTATGACAGATTTTATGTGATAAACTGGCCAGGAAATAGAATTGTTTCCCCTTTCTGGAATGTAAGTTCCACAAAGCAAGCATTTTTATGTGTTTTTTTTTCCCCTCACTGTCATAACCCCAGTGCCTAGAGGAAGAGGGTACAGCCCAAACCCAGCTCACAGCCTGCCTTTGGAGATGGTATTTTATTGGAACATAGCCATGCTTGTTCATGTACAGATTATCCATGGCTGCTTTTAAGATTTCACACTACAGCAGCACGGCTGAGTAGTGACTGACCCTATAGCCCATGGAACTAAGATATTTATTGTCTGGTCCTTTATAGAGAAAAATTTGACAATTTCTGACCTAAGGTATTGTGTGTATCACAGCAGATGCTCAATAAACATTTGATGAATGAATGAATCTTTTTCTCTGTTGGCAGAGAGAGGCAGAGACCTCAGTGTGGGAGAGAATATAGAGGTGGAGAGGATACAGGTGTGGGATTCAGGGCTGGCTAGACCTGCCCTTAAATCCTGCCTCCACCGTCTACAAGTGGGGTGACCTCAAGCAAACTATTTAGCCTCCCTGTGTTTCGTATGTCTCATTTGTAAAACAGCAACAACACTGGCCAGGTGTGATTCATCTGTGTGTGATGAAGGATAAATTGCATGCTACATAGAGAGCACAGAGCCTGGCGCATGTAACTACCGAACACGTTACCTAGTTACTGAGAGCTCTGAGCGGTCCGTGAGGACAGGGGTACAGAGGTAAAGGTTTGGACGCCATGGAATGAGGAGTCCACAGGCAGAAGCCTGGGCTCCTCCCGGCCCTACCACTGCACAGGAACTCTCTGTAGAAGCAACAGAAAGGGCAGATTCCCAGATCATTATTAAGCAGCTCAACACTTACACTTGTAGAAAGCTACTAGTCAGCCAATTTACATATGATGATCTTTAAGATAGTGAATAAAGAGGTAAGATTTCATTGACTATAGAAGTGCAGATGTTTTCCAGTGGCAAAAAATACAGATTCATCTGTATTTTCTCACATATTTCCTTGAAGACCAACTGCATACAACTGGCTGGGGGTCAGGGCTGAGCAGCCCGAGGTCATGGAACCCATTGGAGCTACACGGTCACAGAGGGACTGACCTCCGTCCCTTTTATTAGCTGACAGGAAAGTTCTCTGAGGGGGGAGTGTTTTCTCAAACAGTGCAAGCATGGCTGGCCCCTTTGTGTTTGGGTGGTGGTGTTTTACTCGTATTGTTTTTCTCTGGCCGAAACTCTTACCCTATCCCTAGGTGTTCTGGCAGAAGTCTCCAAGCCCTTCCATTCCCCAGGGTGAGCCAGAAACAAAATTAATAACAGGCAAGTGCAAATTCACACTAGCAGGGGGCTGAGTCAGAAACGTGTTGCAACTCAGGACTGAAAATGCCCACGTTTATAGCTTCCTTGGTGCCGAGATTTTGCAAGGTAGCCCACATGCCTCTTTCCAACATAGTATATCAACTTTCCTGGCTCATGTTGAGAGAAATGTGGCAATTTCCAGAACTGTTCGGGGCTAGGCTGGCAGGTGAGAATAACAGCTGGAAGCCCACTCCTCTCCCTGGTTCAAATGCGTGGAGTCTGCCCCGTAGCCCTCAACCTACAGATCTCATTAAGAACAGTTCATCTCTAGCATGTAGAGTTTAATTACGGGTTATCTCTAGGGTCTGAGAATCTGCTGGGTTTCTTCCAAGGCATAGAGGTTTAATAAAAAAGAAAACTGAAGAGGTATAACCCAGATTTTTATTTTCTTATATATCAGGATCCAGGACACTGTAATCCCCTCTCCTGGGAGTCAATTGTCACTTATATGCGGAGAAAAACACAAAGAGATTTTTATTTCTGAAGTTCTCATCCAGGCCACCCCCCTCTAGCCTTGAACCCATAAACATCAGCTCTCAGTCAATAACCAGACTGCCACCTACCATCATGCACATTCCAAAATAGCCATGAATCTTGTGTGTGTGCCGCTGATAACTCAAACATATTGCTACATCCTTCCAGAAAGCACAATACTGGCCCAAAGGGTTCCCATAAACATCCATAGACCAACTCCAGATCATGTGAGGAAGTCCTTGAAGAGTATAAGAGCCTCGCAGGGGATGGGAGCGTGGCAGGCAGGACCTTTGAGTGAGAAGGTCTAGAGTAGTTCCAGTCCACCCTGATGTGTGAACTCAAAATCCACCTCATTCTTCTTCTGGGACCCTTCCCATTTTCACACGGGCCACACTCCTTTCTTGAAAGCAATTATACTTTGAAGTGTCTTACACTCGATATTACAGTGAACTAGCCAAACACGTGGGTGACCCCCAGTCCAGAAATTCCCTGTTGTTAATTGAAGAACAAGTCCTCAGTTTTCCTGCAATTCACTAGCAAAGTAAATGGCATTTGTCCAGTGACGAGAGACCAGAAAGAGGGCTGGCGAGGACCGGCTCCTTCCCTCTGACTCTGTTTGCACTTGCTCACCTTTGAACCCTCTCAGTGCAGATCAGGGCCACAGGTATCATTAGCCCTTAACAGGAAGGTGACTTTTCTTCAGGTAGCAGAAGGCTCCTACGCAAGTCTAAAGGGCTTGGTTACCGATCAATGCTAATGATCGGTAACCGAGTTCTATGGAGGCCTCCTGTAAGATTTTGCACAAAAGCCTCAAGAAATCAACCGAGCCTTTCCCAGGACTTCAAGGGTGGCCACTTTAGCTTCCAGGGTCCTGGTTGTCCCCAGACTGCTAAGGAATACTACACGCGTGAATCTGAACGCTTGGCTCTGCTTAGCTTGACCAAGGTCATTTCTGATCCAAATCCGATCAACCTCCCCCAGTCACTGATTGCCTTGGTCAAGGCATTGGCCTCATTTCTCATGCTGTGGAGTTCTTCCTCCCTGCCCTCCCTTGGTGTCCTCCCCTGCAGCCAACGAGGGCACACCCACTGGCAGCCCTCATTGCGGGAGCCTGCCTCAGCCTCTCCACTGGCACTCCGGGCTGTGGCCTGGCACTCTCCTCTGTTTCAAAGGGCTTGTCTTTCCCACACTGGTTTGCTCTTTTTGGTCCCATGCTCATCTCCAGCTCTTCTCCCAAGTCCCCTGGCTGGTTCTCTGCCCCTGCCCTCTGCCAAGCATCCTTCTCCCATTGTTCCACCTTCTCCAGAAACACCTCCTCTTCCCTTAGGCTTCCTGGGCAGGAGAGGAGAGGTAGTGGCTCCTCCCTGCTCCACCCTGGCTAATCTTTCAGTCTCCGCTCCCAAAACCCACTTATGTGAAGAAAAAGCCAAACCAGCATAAATAAACAGGTGGTGGCGTGAGAAAGGAGATGGCGAGATTGCTAGGAAGGGAGAGGAGGGAACCTTTCCCCCTCATCCCCACCAAGCAGGGCTACAGGGGGACCGGGCCAGAGAACTCAGTCAACCCCGGCAGGGCAAGGGACATGTGCAAACCTCTGGAATACTCCCAGCTTGAAATCTGCATGTTTACATTCATGTACATTTGTTCACCCAGTAAGTGCGAGGTCAGTATGGAATGCGGTTTTCTTTCGGCTCAATTTCTGTTTCCACTTAGCCCTGACCTCTAATTTTCTTATTTCTTTCTCCCTACTTTTAACTCATATTAAAACACATATTAACTTTATTTTTTATTGCCCACATAGGCCACCAGAGTTCTTTCTGGAACAAGATGGATCTTACTCACATCGACTCACGTATTCCTGTTCTGCTCCCATCCATGTGAGTAAAGACACACGGCCCTCAGATGACCAGAAACACACAAGTGGCTGGAGGCCCACTCGAGCTACCTGCAGAGTTAAGCGCTGAATGAAGTGTGTGTCCACACGTAGTCCAAAGTGTTCATTCAGAGAAGCCCAAAGATAAACGTATCGACACCCAGAGGTCCATTCAGAGCACTGGGTGAGAGGGCTCCTGGCCTGTGCTCACGGGAAAGAGGGTGAGTGAGGGCGGGGTGAGGGCGAGCAGGAGAGAGAGAAGCAGGTGGGTGGGGGGATCTAGTGGGCATGAGAGATGCTGCATGGTCTGTGGGGAGCCCCCAGGCATGTGCTGCTTGGTTGACATTACTGTTCTGGTCTTCAGGCCTCTGTCCAAGTTAGTTTGCCTATCTTAGGCTGTGAACCTCTGGAGTACGGGGCTGGGCCCACAGCCACTGGGGCCCTGTGCTCTGTCAGGCCCAAAGGGCCTCTCATGGGTGATGACAAGAGTGGGCAACCCTGTGATCACAGGTTTGGTGACCGGCTAAATGACTTGACTTGCAGCCTGGAGTGTCTGTAAGTGCCTGGTGAATTGCACAAGAATGTCGTAAAATACTCTTTCTCTGGGGCTTTCCTGAAACAGAGCTGTTTGCCAGGCTGGAATAGTTTTAGTTTTGGTGTTATCCTACTAAAAGGCAGAAGATGTGCTACATGAGCTGTCAGCAGCCTCATCAGCCTTAGAATTTCTGTGATCAGATCCCTAGAGCTTGAAGATGTGACACTGTGTTTTCACTGGGTGTTTCCATGTTTGTCTCCCTCAAAAGAAAGGGCCTGAGCATTATTCATTTTTTCATTACCAGAGCTTAGAACCATGTGAGAACATCTTGGCTGCTCCAGAAATACTGACTGAGAGAATGACAGGAGGAGGGAGCACAGGTGGGAAGAGTGGAGTCCAACCTGGCCTCCACTCCCAGCACAGCCTCCCTCAGGGCTGTCCCAGGCAGGAGCCGAGACTCTGATCAGCCAACATTGCACGGCTTCCTACCTCTGGCTCCGGCAGGCATTCAAGTTTGCAACCTCTTAGGCAAACACAATTATAATTCCTATTTTATAAAATTCCTATTTGATTTACAAAACTGAGGTCAAAAAAATGTTACAAATATCATTGAAGTCACATTGCTAGCAAGAAGTAGAGCCAACATTGGTCTTCCAGATCCCAAAGTCCATGCTACTGACCATAAAGTGAACCCCTATACTTCCTAGCCGCAGGACCATTGCTTCATTACTTTAGTGTTCAAGCCTAAGTTTCCCATCTTTAAATGGGGATATAAAACCTATTGAAAATAGTTATGAGATGTAGATGATGCATGAGAAACAATAAGCAGAGAAATGGTCAGTATACTTTCCAGGGCACTTACCCTTAAACTTTGTAGGAAATAGACGCATGAGGAGTTTTCTTACCTAAAGCAACTTAGGCAAGAAGTTATATTCATATAGAACCTCCTCTGTGAACTGACTAAAACAGTGATCAAGTCTTGATCCACTTACCCTTTCATCCAGCAAATACATATCGAGGGCCGTCCACATGGCAGTTGGTACCAAGGGACAGGAAAGCCCAGTGGAAAGGGGCTTTGTGTAAGAAGGCCTGGACTGACATCCTTTCTCACTCTTCTCTTTACTAGCTGGGTGAGTTTGGGCAAGTCCCTTCACCTCTGCGGCCTCAGATTTCTCATCTATAAAATGCGAAAGATAATACCTAACCCATACAGCAGCAAGGTTTAAATAAGAATTTATGTGCAAAGAGGACAGGTCCGGTTTCTGACACAGTGCGTATACCTAACAAAACCGTAGCTATTACAGGCATCACTGGCTTATTAAGGGCAAGGCCGGGGTTGGGGGGACAGTCCAGTTCACCTCAACAGTCATCATAGCAATGTTTAGAACGTAGATTAACAAATTGTTTATTGGGGGATGGAGGGGATAGTTCATCACTAGTATTGTTAAGAATTAGGGCCGGGCGTGGTGGGTCACGCCTGTAATCCTAGCACTCTGGGAGGCCGAGGCGGGTGGATCGCTCGAGGTCAGGAGTTCGAGACCAGCCTAAGCAAGAGCGATACCTCATCTCTACTAAAAATAGAAAGAAATTATCTGGACAACTAAAAAAATATATATAGAAAAAATTAGCTGGGCATGGTGGCGCATGCCTGTAGTCCCAGCTACATGGGAGGCTGAGGCAGGAGGATCACTTAAGCCCAGGAGTATGAGGTTGCTGTGAGCTAGGCTGACGCCACGGCACTCACTCTAGACTGGGCAACAAAGCTAGACTCTGTCTCAAAAAAAAAAAAAAAAAGAATTGACAGTGCGTTGTAATAATGAAAAAGCAAACCAATTCTTGGTCCTTTTTTTTTTTTATTATTATTTTAAATACCCTACAGACAATGCAACCTTTTCTCCTCATACCTGGGAGAGACTCCTTCCACCATCAGCCCTTGGCAAGCACTGAATTTCACATTTGTGCCAAAATATTCAGGAGATAATCAGAATTAATTGGCACTGTTATAAACTACATAAAATCAATAGGCGTTGTTAAATAGTGGCAAACATCTTAATTATTAATAAAATTATGGATTTTTCCTATCTTAAACATTTTTATTGAGGTCTAATATACATAAAGAAAAGCACACATACAGTATAGCTTGCTGAATTTGCACAAGAACACACTGATGTAATCAGAACCCAGATAAATAAAGAGAACAGGGCCAGCACCCTAGAAGTCCTTTCACGCCTGCTTCCAGTCAATACCCTTTCACCTGTTTTGCAAATAGGACTCATATAGCAAGTATTCTTTTATGCCTGGCATCCTTCACTGAACATTGTGTTTCTGAGATTCATCCACATGCTGGTGTGTGGTTGCAGATGGTTCATTGCCATTGTTGTATAGTATTCCACGGTGTGACTATACCACAATCTGTCCATTCAACTATTAATGGATATTTAGGCTGCCTCCAATTTATAGTTATTATCAACAGGGCAACTACAAGTATTGTCTTTTGGTGACGTTGGGCCTATACCTCGGATTGGCATTGCCAGGTATAGGGAATGCATAGGTTCAGCTTCAGTACACACTGCCCAACAGATTTCCAAAGTGCTTTCTCATGTTAAGAATTAAGAATTGCACTATCACTTGCAAATGTCAAAGTCCTTATAGTGAGTGAAGTGACAGGCTCCAGGAGAAAGGCAAGAAATGGATGTTTCTGGTTAAATGAACCACGAGGCAGGAAACCCTCTAGCATTTAAAGCAGTCACTGGAGCCGACACTTCGGGAACCTACCTGGAAGAATATAGGGTCTGGTTTCCCTGACTCTGTTAAAGATCAAATATTCAGAGACTTTCCCCACAAGAGGTTCTTAGCCATCGTTGATTGTTTTAAAAAAAAAGATAGCAAGAGAGCGCAAAGGAAAACAAAGAAAGAAAGAGGAGGGAGGATTCAAAGGATAGGAAGAAAGCAAGCCAGGTTCCAGAGAAAAGTTATGAAATTTAGAGCCAACGCTTGAAAGAGGTCTGTAAATCACAAGAAGTGGAATGATTAGCCAAGCCTTTCCATCTTCTCCGTGTGTGTGTGTGTGTGTGTGTGTGTGTGATCAACCATTCCTTCAACACAAAGCTCCTCAAGGAACCATCCTATGAAGAACCATGGGGACATTTTAGACAAGACTGGCCCTTCCTGTCTCCTACGCAACCCTTCTCCGACGCCCTGCTCTGCCTCTCTGTTAAGGACACAGTCCTCTCTGCTGAGCTTCAGGTCTGTGTGTACGGCTGCCAGGTAGCCTGCGGGGACCGCGCTGAAACACAGCACTTCCAACCACTCCTTCCTGCGGAAGGAGGGGAAACTCAGCCTTCGTTCCCCTCACAACCCCGTCCCCTGCAATCAATCAGACTCCAGACCTGCCACTTCTACCCCCGTGATCCCCGGGTCCCTTCCACCCTGTCTTTCACCTGGACGCTTACAACCATGCCCATGTGGCTCCCTGCCTCCGGGCTGGCTTTTCCCCAGACCTGTCTTTACCCACAGCCTGAGAGATTTTTCCAAACTGTGAGTAGGATTATGTAATCCCTCTGTTAAATCCTTTGTAAGCCTTTGCATTGTCCTAAGATTTAAATCAATCAAAGCTCCTGAACATGTTCAGCAAAGCTTGTAAGATCTGGCCCCTGCCGTACCCTCCAGCCTCACTTCTCAAACTCCTCTCCTTTGTGCTCCATGATCCAGCCATGTTCAACTTCCTTCCATGTGAGAAATACACTATGTGCTCTCTCTCCCCATTATTTAGCTTTTAAAAAGTGTGTGTGTGTGTGTGTGTGTGTGTGTAAACAACAACATTCTTGGGCAATAATTTACATGCTAGACAATTCACTTATTTAAAGTGAATACATTTCAAAGATTTGTAGTATGTTCATAGAATTGTGCAACCATCACCACAATCGATTTTAGCATAGTCTCATCACTCCAAAAAGAAACTCTCCATTTCTTCCCAACCCCCTCAGCCCTAGGAAACTATTAATAGTAAACTATTTTCTGCCGTTATAGATTTTCCTGTTCTTGACACTTATATGAATGGAATCATATAATAATATGCAGCCTTTTTTGATTGACTTTTTGCACTTAGCACAATGTTTTCAAGGTTTATCCATCTTGTAGCATCTATCAATAATTGATTCCTTTTTATTTACCAAATAATACACCATTGTACCAACATACATTTTATTTATCCATTTATAAGTTGATCGACATGTGGATTGTTTCTACTTTTTGGCTGTTACGAATAAAGTTGCTATGAACATTCACGTGCAAGTTTTCATATAGACATATGTTTTCATTTCTTTGGAGTATATACCTAGGAGTAGAATTGCTAGGTCATACTCCAATAACTATATTTTACCTTTTGAGGAGCTGCCAGACTGTTTTCCAAAGTGACTGCACAATTTATATTCTCACCAGAAGTATGTGAGTTTTAATATCTTTGTATCTTTGCCAATACTTATTATCTGTTTTTATTATCTGCCTTCTTTATTACAGCCAACCTAATGGAGGTGAAGTGGCATGTCACTGTGGTTTTTCTTTGCGTTTTCCTGATGGCTAATGACGTTAAGCATGTTTTCATGTGCTTATTGGCCATTTGTATATCTTCTTTGGAGAAATGTCTATTCAGATCCTTTGATCATTTTTAAATTGTTATTTATCTTTTTACTATCGGTTTGTAAGAGTAATCTATATATTCTAGATACAAGTCCCTTATCACATACATGGTTTACAAATCTTTATATAAACAGAAAAATTTAGGAAGAGAATACTGTAGCTCTCTTAAGCGCCAAGCTGAGTCCCGATGCAGGGGGCGTGTACTTAGAAGAGGAAGCAGTGAGGCTCGGTGAAGTCAGGAGTGCCTTGAGAGGGAGGCTGTTCTGAGATGTACTTTGAAGAATGAGTAGATTGTAGATGTATAAGAAAGTCCACTGCCACAGTGCTAAACCTGGTATCATTCAATAATAAATTAAACCAATAAACCTTGTCATTCATTCATTCGTGTTAGTTCCACAACTTTTTTTTTTTTTTTTTTTTTGAGACAGGCTTTTGCCTTGTTGCCCAGGCTAGTGTCCAGTGGTGGGATCATGGCTCACAGGTGCCTCAAACTCCTAAGCTCAAGCAATCCTCCTGCCTCAGCCTTCTGAGTTATTATGACTACAGGCATGTGCCACCACACTCGGACAATTTTCAAATTTTTTATAGAGAAGGGGTCTTGCTATGTTGCCCAGGCTAGTCTCAAACTCCTGACCTCAAATGATCTTCCCACCTTGGCTTCCCGAAGTTCTGGGACTACAGGCATGAGCCACTGCCCTCGGCCACACAACTATTTATTGAAGATATACCCTATGCCAAACACTCTTCTAGGAAGCAAAGATAATTACTTAAGACAGTTGCTCCCCCTTAAGGTGTTTACAATCTAGTGGGTAAAAAAGACACATGCATAAAACATCAGCATTTGCAATTCAGTGTGTTAAGTCCAATGGCAAGCATTAGGAAAGCATAGAGAAGACAAGTTAGTCTTGATCATTGCAGGCTTTCAGAAAATTTGTTAAATTAGTTATTCTTAATCTGCGGTCTTTGAATAGAATTCAAAGTATTATGAATTTGGATAAAAAAAAGTACATCTTTACTTTTAATCCTTAAAACTGAAATTTTGCATTCTCTTCAATTATGAGTGTAAGGAACAAACCACAGTTGTAGTTGCAGTAACTGTGACTTTGTCATAATAAAAATCACACGTATATTTATATTAGATTAGATTTGTTACAGATTTTGAAATATTATTTCTGCTTCCATCACTACTTCAAAATCATGGTAAGTTTTAGAACTAGATCTTGTTATTTAATGTGTTAATAAATAAGCAATAGATTTTTATAGTCAAATTTGGTTTATTAAAATTTTTATTAGAGTATTTCCACATAATTGGTTTCCTTTATACTCCTATATATTTTGTTTTATATAATTTATAAACTGAGAGGAAGTTCATGGGCTGAATCAAACAACCAAAGGGGTACGTGATATAAAAATGTTAAGGCTGGGCACAGTGGCTCACGCCTATAATCCTAGCACTTTGGAAAGCCAAGGCAGAAGGATCACTTGAGACCGAGAGTTTGAGACCAGCCTGGGCAAGAGCAAGACCCTGTATTTACAAAAATACAAAAATTAGCTGGGCATGGTGGTGCATGCCTTTAGTTCCAGCTACTCGGGAGGCTGAGGCAGGAGGCTCGGTTGAGACCAGGAATTTGAGGTTGTTGAGAGCTATGATGACACCACTGCACTGTAGCCTGGTCCATAGAACAAGATCCTGTCTCAAAAAAAAAAAAAAGAAGAAGAAAAAGAAAAAAAGTTAAGAAGCCCTCCATTAAATAATTATTGGTTGAGGCTGGAGACTAAGAGATAGGAAAGATATAGACTCTTCTCAGTCTGGAAGACAGACAAACAAGCCGATGTTTTAAATACAGTGGTAAATATATAACAGAGGTCTGGATAAGATGCTAAGGGAGAACAAAGAAAAGAAGAGCTAATTCCTCTCGGAGGATTCAGAAACAGCTACAGGTGATATCTGAGTTTACTCTTGAAAATGAATAAGGCTGGAGAGATGTGTATTCACCTGGTCCATCCTGCATCCAACCTTGGGTCACCTCTAAGGCATTCCATCACGTGGAAGTCTAGCCTCTGCATGCAACACCAGAGCTGAGGTTTGCATCCAGAGGTAGGCTGGATGGGGGCAAAGGGAGGAGGAGGAGGAGAGAAACATGACAGATGAAGTCAAAGGGCAGGGCTGTTTGCTTATGGGGCAAGATGCAAGACAAGAGGGAAGGGAAACAGAAGCAAGACCACCAGGGCCAGGGGCTGAGATCACACAGAATAAAGGAAGGACCCCCGCCTTGGGAATCAGTCAGGCTTGGATTCAAATGCACAACAAATAGCCTATGTAGCCTTACACAACACAGTTTATCTCACTGAGCCTCTCTTTTGCCACATGCAAATATGAATTAATACGTGTATTTCACACTCATGAGGATCGAGAGAGAGCATATGAAAAAGTCCTTGCGTGAAGTGGACAGTTGATAGCTGTCAGATCTTCTTCTCTTCAGTTTGCCAAAGCCGGGCCGAGACCCTCTTCCCTCAGCTGAGAATCTGGCCTTGATCACTCATTGTCCAGGAACAGTAATAATAGCAGATTTATTAACTTCTTACTGTGTTCTGGGTCCTGTGCTAAATATTGCCTCTTTTCATCCTCATAAAAATTCAATGAAATTGTAAGTCTTTGTTTAACAAGTAAGGATACTGAGGCTCAGAGCCATTAAATAATATAATTTGCTCAGGGTCTAACAGCTAGGACGTGGCAAAGCTAGAATTTAAAGCCAAGTGTGGCTGACATTAAAATCTGTCTCTGTGTTTTGCTGCTTCTAGAAAGACGGAGATCACCCTGTTGGGTAAACCTTTAATCCACATGTGTCAACGTTTGACTAAAGCTCAAGAATGCCTTGCTTTAATAAACAATGCCTTTATATACCCAAATAAAAAAAAGTAAAAAAGCAAAGCAGTAGGTTGGAGAAGTGAAAATCCTAAAAAGGAAGATAATCTAAATAAACACTTGAAATAATATCAGCAATCTCTTGGGCACTGGAGAATACCACCATTGTTCCCAGGCAGGTGAAGGCAACTCCAGTGAGACTTGAGATCCAGCAGTTCTTCCTTAGGGTTTTGTGATTAAAGTTGTTTGGGAAGATGGTTATATCTCCCCTCCCCCGACTCCATACACCCTGGCATGAAGCTATGGAAAGCCCAGTCATGAAAACTAGTATTTGTGTAGTGCTTACAGCGTAGTAAGGATTCATTAGTAAGCAAACCACTTACAGGGTACCTGCTGACACTTACGACCCTAGGAGGTGTATAGGGCCAGGGTCATATTTGTTCTCAGAACAGAAACCTGAGGCTCAGAGAAGCTAGGTGACTTGCCCAAGGTCAAGGAACTAGTAAAAGAGAGAATCATGATTTAAACTCCATTTTCTGACCCCTTTTCCAATGCTATTTCCACCTTCACCCACAGTCCAAATGGGAAAGGACGGAGATGGACACTGCTTGGAAGGAAACTTCTAGACTCCCAGGAACCGTAGATTGTGGCAAAAAGGCTGCAGCAGTCCTCAACCTTTTTGGCACCAGGGACTGGTTTCACAGAAGACAATTTTTCCACGGATGGGGGTGGGAGTGGTGGGGGGGGTAGGGGGTGGGAGTGGTGGTGGGTGCGAGGCTCAGGCAGTGATGCAAGCTGTGGGGAGCAGCTGTATAGAGGGAGCTTCACTTGCTCAGCGGCTGCTCACCTCCTGCTGTGAGGCCTAATTCCTAAGTTTCATGGAAGACAATTTGTCCACAGACTGGGGTTGGAGTCGGGTGGCAGAGCTCTGCAACCCGGTCCCTAACAGGCCACAGACCAGTACCGGTCTGTGGCCCAGGGTTTGGGGACCACAGAGATAGAAGGTGGGTTGGAAGAAGACACAAGGCATATTGATGATAAAAACAAAAAAAACCCAGCATTTTTTTTTTAAAAAAAGCTTTATTGAGATATAATTCACATACCATAAAATTTAGCCTTTTAAAATGTACAGTTGGGTGTCTTCTCATATATTCGTGAAGTTTTGCAACCATCACCACTGTCTAATTCTAGAACATTTTCATTATCAGAGAAAGAATCCACGGAGTCATGCAGTCTTTCCCCATTGCGATCTTGGCAGCCACTAGTCTAGTCTGTTCCTATGGATTTACCTGTTCTACACATTTCATGTTAACACCATCTTTCAGTATGTGGTTTTTTTGTGCCTGGCTTCTTTCACTTACATCATATTGTTTTCAAGGTTCATTAACATTGTAGCATGTACCAGTTCCTATTCTCTTTATGGCAAAATAATATTCCATTGTATGGATGTACCACATTTATTTATCCACATATCAGTTAATGGAAATTTGGGCTGTTTCTACCTTTTGGCTATTATGAATAATGTTGCTGTGAACATTCAGATACAAGTTTTTATATGGACACGTTTCATTTCCCTTTGATATACCCTTAGGAGTGGCATTGCTAGGTCACATAGTAATTCTATAGTTAGCTTTTTGAGAAACTGCCAGAATAGGGCAGCTCTTTATTCTATTTATTCCTTTATTCTTTTCTATTCTGTTTTCAAAGTGGTTGTACTATTTTACATTCCCACCAGTACTATGAGGTTTCCAATTTCTCCACATCTTCCCAACACTTGTTATTATCTGACTTTGTTATTATAGAAACCTAGTCATTGTGAAGTGGTATCCCATTGTGTTTGTTTTTTAATTCCAAACTTTTATTTTTTTTTTAATTTTTTTATTTCAGCATATTACTGGAGTACAAATGTTTAGGTTACATATATTGCCCTTGCCCTACCCGAGTCAGAGCTTCAAGCATGTCCATCTCCCAGACGGTGCCCACCGCACCCATTACGTGTGTGTGTACCCATCTCCACCTCCCTCCGCCCATCTGCCGACACCTGATGAATGTCATTACTATATATGCACTTAAGTGTTGATCAGTTAAGACCAATTTGATGGTGAGTACATGTGGTTCTTGTTTTTCCATTCTTGGGATACTTCACTTAGTAGAATGGGTTCCAGCTCTATCCAGGATAACACCAGAGGTACTAGATCACCATTGTTTTTTGTGGCTGGGTAGAACTCCATGGTATACATATACTACATTTTATGAATCCACTCATGTATTGATGGGCACTTGGGTTGCTTCCACATTTTTGCAATTGTGAATTGTGCTGCTATAAACATTCGAGTATAGATGTCTTTTTTATAGAATGTCTTTTGTTCTTTTGGGTAGATGTCCAGTAATGGGATTGCTGGATCAAATGGTAGTTCTACTTGTATCTCTTTGAGGTATCTCAGTATTGCTTTCCACAGAGGTTGCACTAGTTTGCAGTCCCACCAGCAGTGTATGAGTGTTCCTGTCTCTCTGCATCCACGCCAACATTTATTGTTTTGGTACTTTTTGATAAAGGCCATTCTCACTGGAGATAAGTGATATCTCACTGTGGTTTTGATTTGCATTTCCCTCATGATTAGAGATGTTGAGCATTTTTTTTATATGTTTGTTAGCCATTAGTCTATCTTCTTTTGAAAAGTTTCTGTTCATGTCCTTTGCACACTTTTTTATAAGGTTGTTTGATTTTTTTCTTGCTGATTTTCCTGAGTTCTATATAGATTCTAGTTATCAGCCCTTTATCGGATGTGTAACATGCGAATATTTTCTCCCATTGTTACAGTTCTCAGATGGCTAACGTTGTTTAGCATCATTTCCTTTATTTCTTGGCCTTTTGTATATCTTCTTTGAAGAAATGTCTATTTATATCCTTTGCCCACTTAACTGGGTTGTCTTTTTATTGTTCAATTGAAAAAGTTCTTTAGTCCCTTACCAGAGATATGATTTGCAAATATTTTCTCTCATTTGGTGAGTTAACTTTTCACTTTTTTTATAGTGTGCTTTTAAGAACCAAAGTTTTTAATTTTGAAAAAGTCCATTTTATATATTTTTTCTTTGCTCTTGGTACTTCTGATTTCATATCTAAAAAATATTGCCTAATCCAAGATCATAAAGATTACAGATAGGCTTTCTTCTGAGAGCTTCATATTTTTAGCTCTTACATTTAGATCTTGATTCATTTTAAGTTAATTTTTAATATGGTGTGAAGTAGAGCTACAACTTCAATCTTTTGTGTGTGGATATCCAGTTGTCCCAGCACCATCTGTTTGGAAAGAATTTTGTTTCCTCATCAAACTGGCTTTTCAGTCATGGCAAAAATCAATCGACTATAAATGTAAGAGATTTTTTTCTGGATTCTCAATACTATTCCATTGATCTACATGTCTATCTTTAATCTAGTACCACCCTGTCTTCATTACTATAGCTTTATAGTAAGTTTTGAAATCAGGAAGTATGAGTCTTTCAATTTTGTTCTTAGTTTTCAAGATTGCTTTGACTATTCTGAATCTCTTGCATTTCCATATGAAGTTTATCTTGTCCATATCTGCAAAAAAAGGCAACTGGGATTTTGCATGAGATTGTGCAGAATGTGTAGATCAATTTTGGGAATGTTGTTATCTTAAAAAATATAACTCTTCCACTCCACGAACACAGTATATCTTTTCATTCATTTAAATCTGTGATTTCTTTCAATGACGCTTTGTAGTTTTTGGTGTACAACTATTACATCAATTTTGTTAAATTTAGTCCTAAGTATTTTTTCTTTTTGGTGCTGTTATGAATATAATTGCTTTCTTAATTTCATTTTTGGATTGTTCATTGCTAGTGTATAAAAACTCAATTGATTTTTTTGTATGTTGATCTTGTAGCCTGCAATGTGTATCCTGCAGAACTCTAATGATCCTTAGTGGATTCCTTAGGGTATTTTTATATACGAGATCATGTCATGTGCAAATAAAGATAATTTTACTTCTTTCTTTCCTAACTGGATGCCTTCTGTTTCCTCCTCTTGCCTAACTGCCCTGACAAGAACATCCAGTACAATACTGAATAGAAGTGGTGAGACCACTTGTCTAGTTTCTAATCTTATTCAGTATTTTGCCAGTTAACAGGTGTTAACTGTGGTTGTTTTGTAGGTGGCCTTTACTGGGTTGGGGAAGTTCCCTTGTGTTCCTAGTTTATTGAATATTTTTATCATTAAAGTGTGTTGTATTTTGTCAAATGCTTTTTCTGCATCTACTGAGATAATTATATAGTTTTTGTCCATTATTCTATGATTTGGAGCATTATATTAGTTGATTTTCATATGTTAAACTATGTTTGTTTCATGGGCTAAATCCCACTTGATGTTGTGTATGACCCTTCGTACGTTGCTGATTCAGTTTCCTAGTATTTTGTTGAGGAAATTTATATCTACATTGATAAGAGATATTGATTTATAGTATTCTTTTCTTGTAACAACTTTTTCTGGGTTTGGTTTCAGTGTAATACTGGTCTCATGGAATGAGTTGTAATAGCATCCTCATTTTTTTTTTTTTGAAGGAGTTTTGTGAATAATTTGTATTAATTCTTCTTTCAAGGTTTGTTAGAATTCACCAGTGAAGCCATCTAGGCCTTGGCTTTTTTTGTGGAAAATTTTTTGATTAATAATTTAATTTCTTTGCTTGTTATAAATCTATTTAGATTGGCTATTTCTTGTTGAGTCAGTTTTCAGTAGTTTGTGATTTTCTAGAAATGTTCATTTTGTCTAGGTTATCTAGTTTGTGGGCATACAATTATTCATAGTGTTCCCTTATAATCCTTTGTATTTATGCAAGGTTGGTAGTGATGGCCACTCTTTTGTTCCTGATTTTAATAGTCTACATTAGTTTTTTTCTCTGGTTAGTCTAGCTAAGAGTTTGCCAATTTTGTTAATCTTTTTAAAGAACGAACTTTTGGTGTTACTGATCTTCTCTAATGCTTTTCTATTCTTTATTCCATTAATTATCCCTTTGATTTTTATTATTTCCTTCCTTCTACTTGCTTTGGGCTTAGTTTGCTCTTCTTTTCCTGGTTTGTTAAGGTGGAAGTTTAGGTTGCTGATTTGAGATGTTTTTTCTTTTTTAACATAGGTATTTACAGTTATAAATTTCCCTCTAAGCACTATTTTAGCTGCATCCATAAGTTTTGGTATGTTGTATTTTCATTTTCATTCATCTCAAAGTATTTTCTAATTTCCTTTGTGATTTCTTTTTGACTCATTGGATATTTAGAAGTTTGTTGTTAAAAATGTGTTTCTGCACATTTTTAAATTTCCTAAGTTTCCTCCTGCTATTGACTTCTAATTTTACTCCATTGTTGTCAGAGAAAATATTTTGTATTATTTCAATTCTTTTAAATATATTGAAGATTGTTTTATGTCACAACACATGGTCTATCCTGGAGAATGTGTCATGTGCATTTGATAAGAATGTATTCTGCTGTTGTTGGATAGAAAGTTTTATAGGTGCCCATTAGGTCTAGTTGGTTTATAGTGTTGTTCAAGTGCTCTATTTCCTTATTGATCTTCTGTCTAGTTATTCTATCCATTATTGAAAGTGGGGTATTAAATTTTTGAACTATTACCGTGAAATTGTCTATTTTTCTCCCTTTAATTCTGTCAGTTTTTGCTTTATACATTTTGGACCTCTATTGTTAGGTCCATTTGTGTTTATAATTATTATGCCTTCCTGAAAAATTGACCCTTTTATTATTATAAAACATACTTATAGAGACTCATGTCTTTAGTAATAATTTTTGTCCTAAAGTCCATTTTGGGCCGGGCGCGGTGGCTCATGCCTGTAATCCTAGCACACTGGGAGGACGAGGCGGGCGGATTGTTTGAACTCAGGAGTTCGAGACCAGCCTGAGCAAGAGCTAGACCCTGTCTCTACTAAAAATAGAAAGAAATCATATGGACAGCTAAAAATATATATAGAAAAATGAGCCGGGCATGGTGGCGCATGCCTGTAGTCCCAGCTACTCAGGAGGCTGAGGCAGAAACATTGCTTGAGCCCAGGAGTTTGAAGTTGCTGTGAGCTAGGCTGACACCATGGCACACTAGCCCAGGCAACAGAGCGAGACTCTGTCTCAAAAAAAAAAAAAAAGGTCCATTTTCTATATCAGTATAGCCACTCCCACTCTCTTTTGGGTACTGTTTGCATGTTATATCTTTTTTCATCCCTTTACTTTCAACTTATTTGTGTCTTAGTCTAAAGTGTGTCTTTTATAGACAGCATATAACTGGATTAAGATTTCTTATCTATTTTGCCAATCTTTGCTTTTTGTTTGCTTAGTACCTTTACATTTAAATAATTACGATAATGTAAGGTTTAATTTGCCCTTTTACCATTTTTTTCTGTATGCCTTATGTAACTTTTGTTCCTTTATTTCTTCATTACTGCTTCTGTTTTCTTTTGTTTTAAATAGATATTTATAGCATAAAATATACCTGTATATATACACATACACAGCAAAGGAATATATATACATACATATATACATATATAAATATATATCTATATATAGAGAGAGATTTTCTTAGTGGTTGGCCTGGGGATAACAAAACCTTAACTTATTGTTTGGATTAACATCCTGCATCTTTACATTTTTTATTTAATTGCCAGGAAAGAGAAACTAAGAAATCTGAACTGGAAATCCTTTCTCCATCTTGGCCTGAGGACCTGTTTGGAGTAATGTTACTCACACAATCCTCCTCTGGGGAAAAATTACAGCCACATAAGAGAGATCCCTTTTTGATTCCAGAGTATAGGTTTTCAGGGTGATCATAATGCCTTTTTGTGAACTTTCTAGCTTCTAAAATGCATTCACATATATCAATAATTCCCAAAGTGTGGTCTGGGAACCTCTGAGCAATGCTGAGATGTTTTCAGGAAATTCTCAAGGACAAAACTATTTTCGTAATAATACCAAGACATTCTTTGTCTGTTTTGGCTTTCATTCTCTAATAAGAGTACAGTAGAAGTTTACAGAGGTTACATGACCTGTGATATCATAACAAATTGAATGCCATGCAGATATGAAAAACTACTGTTTCTATTCAGACAGGCATTCAAGAGATTTGGAAAACTGTAAAACAATGCCCCTTTTTTCTTTGAGTTGTTTTTGAGAATATAGTGATATTTTATGAGATATTTATGTTAACATAGAATGGTTTATTATGGCTAATATTAAATGAGTTAAATTTTTTTAATTTCTCATTTTAATTTATAATACGGTAAATCTTGATAGATATAACACATGCAAATGAAAGCTTATTTGGGTTCTTGATAAATTTTAAGAGTATGAAGTGGTCCCGAAACCAAAAATTTTGAGAGCTGCTGACATGTTATTTCATTTAACCCTCACAACAGCATTGTGTGGGAAGTAGGATAGTTTTAGTCAATTCTACTGCTGCTATGGCTTCTTGGATGAGGAAACTGAGGCTGTGGCCTGGAACTATACCTACAAGGACTGAGTTTGATGGGAAGGCAGTCTATGATTCTGAAGCCAGAGCCATGCCAGTGACACTTCTTGGGAACCATGACCTCTTAAAATTGACCTTTGACACTTTCACCTCTCCCATGTTCTGGATACTGTCTGCACCTTGGCTTCCATGACACCATGTTCCCAGTGGTACAAATGGCTCCCCTTTTCCTATCTGCCCCTTAAATATTGCTTTTACTCAAGGTCCTATCCCCAGCCATCCTTTGGTCTCACTGTGCAGTCTCCTGGGTGAGCTCACTCCCCATTATATATCATCATTCCCAAATGTGCCTCTCCAGCTCAGATCTCTCTCTCTTGAATTTCAAAGCTAAGTACTGGTTGTGTCTACCTGGATATCCCTCAGATGTTTTAAATCCCACACCCTCAATACTCTCTAATCACTAGGCATTCAATGTATTGTGCTAGGCACAGGTAATGTAACAGTGAATAAAATGTAGTCCCTATTCCCAAGGAAACAGCAGTCTGGTGGGGAGGATCAGTTTGTCTAAAACCAATTTCTGTATTTTTGAGTCTGGTTATTATCATCACCACCTGCCCAATTACACAAGACTCCTCCTTTTTTGCCGTCCTTCCATCCAGAAAGTTGCCAAGTCCCGTGAATTCTATTTCTGTAATGTCTCCCCAGCCTTCTCTTCTATTACTACTGTAACACCTTCAGACCAAGCTTTCCTTATCTCTCTGATGAACTATTGTGACAACCTCCTAACCATACTCTCTGCCTTCTGTCTCATTCCCATCTAATCCATCCTTCACACTGCTACCTGAGTGATCCTGTCATAACTGCAAATCTGCTTTCCTTACTACCATGCTTAAAACTCTTCAATGACTCCCTTTTCGCTAGCAAATAAAATCCAGACTCATTAGCCTGTCTTGTAATGTTCTCCAGGATCTGATCTCTGATTCATTTTCTATCACTCCTCTGATTGTACCCTTCACTTTTTGAAAGGGGTTTCTCATAGCAAGAATGCCCTCCCCAATCACCTGGTCATCCTTCATGACTCTTCTTAAGTGTCCTTTCCTCTTTTAAATTTTCTATGACCTTGCCAAGAAGCCTTGATTATTCCCTTTTTGGTCTACCACCATGTCTTGCTCAATTCTCTTTTCATTATGGCACTTATCACACTATAAGTGATAAGTACACATTATAGTATGCATTATAACTTTTATATTCCCAACTATCTGCCCCTGTGGACCCAACACCTTTATGGTGGGTTTTCTATCTTATTCATCTTGGTATTGCCAGCCCCAGCCCAGTGCCTGGCACACAATGGGTAATAAATAAATATTTATTGACTTAATGTTGAAGGTCTATAAAATATGGATCACATTCAACCTTCCTTCCATTTTTTAAATTTAGAATTCCTTACCCGTTTTCTACCCAATCACCCAAGCCAAAACCGTAGATAACTCTATTAATAGATTCCACACTTTTCTTCATCCCCTGTAACAAATGAGTCACCAAATCAAACTTATTCTGTTTCTTTATTCTCTCTCCAAGATGTCAGCTGCCCTCCATCATCAACTTTAGAGAAGTTCTCTATCCCTTATGAATATTGTAGCCAAATTTCAACCTCAAAAATTGGGACATGGAATTTTTGTGTCACCTCCAGAATGTGAGGTATTCTGAGAAATAGATACAAGTTCAAGAAGGTTGGGATTCTTGAAATATTTCAACCATTTCCGAGGACAGCAGTAGAGAGTATTTGCAATCATAATGCCACTAAGAATTCAGGTTGGGTAGTCATTTAGCTTTGGTTTTATGGTTCTTGAACTTCTGTTTTAAAAGTCTCACATCTTAAGTTATTTCCCTTCTAGGTTACAAAAGACAAATGTACAGAACTAAAAAATACAATGTAGTAAACACCATGTAAGTGAGGAATTAAGAAGAGAAATGCAGAGGAGATATGACCTGAGCTAGGCTTTAAAGGCCATTGTAACAGAGATGTGTTAGTTCACACCTAAAGCTCCCCATGTGGAAACACCCCAGCTCCAGTCCCCAGTGAGGGAACCGGATCCCACCAGCCAAGGCTGACTGACCAGAGAGAGAGTCTCATCCAAGGGTATGGTTCATTCTTGGGCTGCCTAAGATCTGGGACTTGGACCAGCATAAAAAGATGAGGTGTGTCAACCAGGTTCTCTCCTGGAGTCTGAAACTGAAAACCCAAAATGAGGGAGCTGGCAGCACAGACAGACACTAAAGGACTTGCCTCGGGTGCTACCTTGAGGTAAAGATGGAACAGACAAGTCCAGGGCAAGCCAAAGCCATGTGTAAGCCAAAGTCACGAGGACATAGAAGCCACAGAAAAGATAGAACTGGTCAGTAGAGGAGCAAACACCCAATGTAAGTGGCAGGGGCATGAGAAAAAGAGAGACTATTCAGCCAAACAAGAGAGGTGGAGCAGCTAGTCCCAGGATTTGCCTTGGACTTTGATGTCCTGCTGGCTGCAGTCTAAATCCATGTGTGGCTTACACCACTCCTTGAACTTCTTTTCCTGGTGATTGTTTCCATGCTATTCCATGCAAGCTACGAGCCGAAGTGAAGCAGATTCAACTAGGCAGGGAAGAGGGGGTGAGAATTCCAGGATCCCGGGTCAGCATAAATGATAGCACAAAGATGGAATTTCTCATGGACTCCTCGGGGAAGGGTGGAAGTGATGGGAACACCTTCAAGTTTTAAATAGACCAAACTGATATTTGGTGAATGAATGAATAAATGAATGCAGGTAGGTTAAAGGGTGAAAGTAAACAACTTTGAATAACAGGATCAAAATTTTAGATTTGATATCACAGGCTGTAGGAAACCAAACTAGTTTGGAGCAGGAAGGAGATACTGCAATATGGCATTAGAAAAATAATGAAGGTTTTGAAAGACATTCCATTTCCCAACACTGAAGCGTGCATGTCCCAGTCTCACAGTGATGGACTGGGCACTTAGGAGTAATGTATGTCTGAGACAAGGACATGGAAGCAGAACTATAAACAAGAATGGCCTGAGGGAGGCTTCCACTCAGACAGCTAGAGGCCGGGACAGACAGACAGGCAGATACGCCCAGCCAGGCCTGCAGCTGGGGAAACGCTGCAACTCTCTGACGGCTGGAAACAGACATGACCAAGTGCGCACTCACCACTAGTTCTAAGTGGGCCCATTATGACAAGAGCCGTAGGCTCCCTATGGATTTCCAGATAGAACCCAGATGTCACACGTAGACATGTGACAGCTGTCTCCACATCCTCTCAACCAGGCATTTGCAGCAGCTGTTTCACACCACGTCAACGTGGACACTGCTCTCAGCAACTCTTTGAACACCCCTCCCAAATCCATTCACATAACACTGATGAGCAGTGGAGAATCCTCTGACAGTTTCATGAGGTGGATGGAAGAGGGAGTTTTTATTTGTTTGTTTGTTTTGTTTGTTTTGTTTTTGTTTTTTTGAGGCAGGGTCTCACTCTCTTGCCCCAGCTAGAGTGCAGTGGCATCATCACAGCTCACTGCAGCCTCAAACTCCTGGGCTCAAGCAATCCTCCTGCTTCAGCCTCCCAAGTAGCTGGGACTACAGGTGTGTACCACCATGCCAGCTAAGTTTTCTATTTTGTGTAGGGATGGGGTCTCGCTCTTGCTCAGGCTGGGGAAGAGGGAGTTTACATTGTCCATTCCACAGCAAATAATTAAAGAAAAAAAAAAAAAAAACACCAGACATATGTTTTATAAAGCCCTCCTTTGCCGGACAGCAGCCACGAAGGGATTTTGTATGTCAACCCATAACACAGCTTAGATAAATAAAGACCTTCTCTTCCCCCAACACAGTTCATAGGTCCCACCCTCTTTAGGATGGCAATAGAGGTTATGAATACGGCATCTTGCTGCTGTTGCACACACATAGCCAAAAGCATAAGACTTAGTATCTTCCAACACGGCACTGGCTGTGTTTCCTTGGCCCCATCACTTTGCTCTCTGGGCTCTGTTTCTTACCCGGTAACACAAAAGGCAGAGGTGGGTCCCATCTACCGTCCAGCTCTCAGTTAGGGTTCTGCATAAGGGTAAAGTGGAAGGACAGTGGGGGTGAAGAAGCCACTATATAAACCCAAGCGTAGGTGGGGGAAGGAGGGGTGGCTGGAGGGAGAAGGGGAGGGAGAGAGAGGATGGGGTCAGCAGGAGGGTCCCAGTGGCAGGGAGAGTGAGTCACAGCACTGACTTCGGCCACATCAGGCACAATGTGGCCTGCTGAATGCAGAGCGTGGAGGAGAAATGGCTTTGCATCTGCAGCTGCCCACACACTGACTGCATTAAGGGTCACACTGGGCCTGCAATGACTGTTTGATGGAGTGGACCAGCACCCTGCAGGGGCCAGCAGTCTTACGGAAGAGAAGCGCTCAGCAGGGAGCACGCCCAGCTCTCCAGCAGGCTCGCCTCTGTCTTCGTTCTTGTTAAAGTGTCTCTTCTGGTGCCGTTTTCATGCTAAGCTATCTATAGCTTCTCAGTAAGCAAGAAGCGGGGATCCAGCAACAGCAACAGCCATGTGGCCAGTTTCTGTGGGACACCTATGGATGCATGCTGTTCTGGGCAAGAGCAGAACAGAGTTGCTTTTATCTCCTGCTTTCCAAAAGCCTGTGTGCTTTAGAAGCGGTTGTTATTGCATTATTAAAGCATCATTGAGCCGGGGCCAAGGCAAGGGTACTCTAGAGCCGTCCCAGGCAGCTTCAGCTAGTTCAGACTTCTCAGCCCGTGTGACCTAACCTGACTCCTGGCTTGCCATCCCATGACATCCCAGTGAGGGGGAAGCCAGGGGAGGAGAGAGAGGCCTGGCTCTAACTGAAGGTGCCCTGGGTTTTTCACCAAACTGGTCCAGCCGGTTCCCAGGAATTATTCTGAGCATAATCCATTTTGCCAATCTTGTGTTTCTTAAAGCACCAGCAGCATAAAGTGGGGAAAAATTTGTTGCACAAGGACATATCTGAAACCAGATTTCTCCGGGTTTCAGCAAGCAGGTTTGCTCAGGGGAGGTTGGGAGAACAAACTGTTCAGGTTTGTATGTGTCATGCCTGGGGGCTGGGGACTAGAGACAGCCTGGGACATAGTTTGCTAAGGACATACTCGCTCCAGTTTGTCTCAGATTCCTAGTCACAACACCTATGAACTTTGTCATCTGGCGCAATCCCACCGAAGCTTTCACAGAGGAGGAGAGGAAGCCCAAAGAGGCAAGGTGACTTGTCCAAGGTTGCACACTGGCGTGGTGTCCTGCTCGGATAACCACAGCCTGCACCCACGCTGAGCACACATGGCGTTCTCTGCCAGGTCAGCAAGCACAGATGCCCTTTCAGTGGCAGTGCCAGTTTAAGGTTAGTGTTTGGGAAGATAGGCCCCCCCACAGGGCATGGACTGTATTTCTCACTGGGCCTCTTGTGGCACCCAGCAAGGCTCAGGCACAGTTAGGAGCTTATGCTTCTGGACAAACCCTGGGGAAAAAATTATCGATGTCACATTCTCCAATCAGCTCCAGTGAGCCTATTCTCACATAAACGTGGAGAAACAGCCCAGCCTACGGGGTGGGGGGGGGGCAGCCTAACAGAACAGCAGAGGGCTACCACGGACTGTTATGCAGCCCGTGCACTCTGCAAAGGGCCTGGCTGTGGGGCCAGGAGTGGCCAAAATCCAGGCTGCCCTCCGCTAACTGGGCACCACCCTGGCAGAATGCTCCTCATCTTTCTTGTCTCAGGTCAAGTTTACTCTGGAGTAGAAAAGCTTCCCTCTCTACTGGCCCTTCCTCTGTACTTTCCTTTCACCTCATTCCTGTCCTGTCTATTAAAAGCTTCCCCCTCTTCCTGCCTCTTTTTGTTTAATTTGTGATTTTCAGGTCTACTTTTTAAGCCGTAACCACCAAACTAGTGATGAGTCCTGTCTGCACTGCACTGTTTGAAGCCACTGAGCCCATCTTCAGGCTGTTTGTCCCACCTTCTGCACATGGCCTTCCCACAGTGCATCTGGCTACTTCTGTTTACATGCCCCTTCCTCCAGGAAGCCTTCCCTGACCTTCTGCCCAGCCCCCACAATGTCCCATTCCAGTGAATAAGGTCCATCCCCCACAGCACCCCAGGCTAGGCGTGTCTTATGGGAGCTCTCGTTTAGTTGTTGTGAAATGAGCTGTATATGAGCCCTTCTTCCTCTCACATCTGCCCTGTCCAATATGGCAGCCACTGGCCATGTGTGTGGCTATGGAGCACTTGAACTTTGCCTAGTCTGAATAAAGATGCATTGTAAATGTCAGATACATACTAGCCGTGAAATACCTAGCGTGGCAAAAGAAATATAAAACATCTCAGTGATCACTTTATCTTGATTGCATGTTGAAATGATAATATTATAGATATATTAGGTTAAATTAGATTAAAATTTGTTTCTTATATATTTTTTTCTTTTTTTAATATGACTACTAGAAAAATTTAAATACATATATGGCTTCCATTATATTTCTATCAGACAGCATTATTTAGACTATAAGCATCTAGGGGTCAGGGACCCTGTCTTATTCACCTTGGTACCCCCCAGGGTCTAATGCAGGCACACATTTGGGTGCTAAGAAAGCGTTTGTAGCAATATATGTGTCACCTTGTGTTGTCACTCTCACTGCCTGCCTGTCTGTCTTTCCCAGGACGCTTTTTGTGCCCGGAGCACAGAGAGTGTGTCTCACCTATCAAGTGCTTGGCAAGAGGCAGGTGCAGAATAAATGTTAAAGTACAGCGGCAAAATAAGTATTTTCTCTAAATATGTAGGGAGAAGGATCTTTAAAAAATTTATTCCTGCTTTAATTCCACTTGGAAACCATAGACATGATATTGACACCTTTTGATGAGAGAAGAGTGGCGTAGTAGCTGCAGTACCCTGGATGGAGTCTGTCCAGGTGAAGGCAAAGGAAGCGAGCAGAGAGCAGGGGCCGGCACAGCAGGAGACGGGGTAGCTGTGTCCTGCAGCCAACAGCCAGCACAGCCAGGGGGCTGGCAGATGAGGGGGCAAACCTCTCAAAAAGGCAGTGATTAGAAAAACTATTCTAGGCTATGCAAACACAGGACAAAGTAGATAGAATATAGAGATTTATATTCAAAACAATACCAGTTAATAGCTTAACCTATCCTTTCAAGTATTGATCAATTTGATAAATAATTTCAACATCTTTTTTTTTTTTTTTTTGAGACAGAGTCTCACTCTGTTGCCCAGGGTAGAGTGCCATGGCGTCAGCCTAGCTCACAGCAACCTCAAACTGCTGGGCTCAAGCAATCCTCCTGCCTCGGCCTCCCGAGTAGCTGGGACTACAGGTGTGCACCACCATGCCCAGCTAATTTTTTCCATATATATTTTTACTTGTCCAGCTAATTTCTTTCTATATTTTTTTAGTAGAGATGGTGTCTCGCTCTTGCTCAGGCTGGTCTCGAACTCCTGACCTCGAGCGATCCACCCGCCTCAGCCTCCCAGAGTGCTAGGATTACAGGCGTGAGCCACCGCACCTGGCCAATAATTTCAACTTTTAAAAATCTTTATTTTTTTCTGAATATAAAAATAAAACTGGCTCGTTGTAAAAAAAAAAAAAAGTTAAAGGCCCCAAATCTCAGAATTATATAGAATTGTTTAAAGCAAAAAGTTAAAGTCCCCTGTGACACCACTCCAATCAACAACACAATAACCACTAGTAATAAGTTGGTGTTCTTCCTTCTAGGCTTTTCTGCCACACAAATTGTTTGCTTTTCCTTTTTTTGCCCCCTTACAAAAGCAAGGTTATAGTCTAAATATCATCTGCAACTTACTGATTAAACATATAAATACATTGTGGACATTTTTCCATGTTAGTGCATATAGACCTATTTCATTGTTTTCAGCCATAGCATAGCCTTCCATCTACGGAAATATTGCCCTGATTGCTGAACATCAGCAATAAGGAAAACACTTGCTTGCTATTTACACAGTCTGCAACAAACATCTTTACACACGTCTTCACAATGAAGATGATGCAGCTAATCAGAATAGGATCACTCATATTTAAAAAAACAATAGATTGCAGTAGCAGGTGCAGGGGAGATGGTGATGATAGTGGTAGATGTTCGGGCTTGGTTTGTGAATTTTTGTAATAATGAAAGAAAGTCCACTTAGCATGATTTTCATCTTTTAGCTCCGTAAGTCTAAAAGTGTTCCCTTTTAACTTAATCAGAATTAATTTCATCTGAAGTCTCAATTTTTGATCAGACTGTGTGAAGTTCAAGAACGTTATCTTGCCCATATGCCAGTATGAGCTGCAATTGGATATATCGTTCAGTCTGACAGTCTCTGGGTCAGTTTCCACTTTTTTCCTATTGAGGGACTTACAAGTTCTTTAGTTACACAGGTAACTGTGGTTTGAAATTTAAAACAACAGTATGTCTTTCATAATTCTCCTGAGAAAGAAAACTTCCAACAGTAAACAATGCCACTAGGGTTTCTCCTCCCCCTCCAGTTGCATCTAAATGCCATCCTGGCCTTGCCTTAGACTAACGGTGTAGACCAGTCATTAGTCTCTGAACTCATGTCTCCGAACCTGTAAACTGGTGCTACCTACTTTGATTCATTACTCTCAGGATTAAAGATAATGTATGTAAAGCACAGCACAAAGTACATGTTCAAATAACAGCAGTTATTATTTTCAGTTGAAACTGCCAGGATTAAATAGGAAGAGAAAGAGGTAAAAGCAAAAGACAATAAGGAGAAAAGAAAATCCAAGGATGTCAGTGGTAAATTTGGACATTTTTATTGCAGCGACTTTGATACCTGTTTTCTGTGGTGCCAGGAGCTAACATCTATTAAGGGCGCATTGTCCTCCAGGTCCTTTGCCAGGGATTTTACGTGCATCATCCTAATTGTCACAACAAACTTGCCAGGTAAGTAATCTCTTCCCATTTTATTGATGGGAAAACTGAGAACCAGAATGTTTAAGTGGTTCAGATTTATCAATCTAGTAAGTGGATAAGCTGGTATTAAAATTCAGATCAGTTTGTCCCAAACTTACGCTTCTCTACTGCACCAGGCCACCCCGTGACGCCTTATCTTCTGCACGTTTTTCTTCACCTGACCTCACTCTGATCACAGTGGCAGATCCGTGGCCTCCCTCTTGCCCTGTCTCTACCAGTCAGGACTCTTTTAACTACAAGTAGCAGAAAGTCAGTACAAACCGGCTTACACATATCTGGGACAAAAAAGGGCTCATATACACGACAAGTCTGAAGGTGAACTTCAGCTTCAGTCATGGCCGTACTCAGGGGCTCAGATGGTGTTATCAGGGCTCCGTCTCTCCCCAGCTCTCAGCCCAGCTTCCCTCTGGTTCTAACATCGGCTTTACTTGCAAAGGGCTCTCTCCTCTAGACCAAAACCTTACAGCCCATGGCCCTAGGGGTAGGGGAGAAAGAACCTTTCTTCTCTCCCAGTTTCTGTATTGTCCATATATCAAATCTTTGTGAAAATTCACATGCCCATTCCTCAACCGATCACTGCAGCTTGAGGGATGGAATGTCCTGCTGTCCAGGCCTCCGTCCCAGCACACCTCCGTGACAGGGGATGTGGGGTCAGCCTTCCTGGAATCAGAAGGAATGGTTCCCTATAGAGCTGGGTCCTGTGATGAAAGGGAGGGTGAAAGAAGTTCTGATAGACCAAAGCCACAGACAGCCTCTGCAGAGTTCTTGTTGTTTTCCACTCAGCAACAACTCTCCTAAACCAGCCTTTTGCCTTATAAAAGCTCATACTTTAGGCCGGGTGTGGTGGCTCATGCCTGTAATCCTAGCACTCTAGGAGGCCGAGGCGGGAGGATCGTTTGAGCTCAGGAGTTCGAGACCAGCCTGAGCAAGAGTGAGACCCCCGTCTCTACTAAAAAATAGAAAGAAATTAGCTGGACAACTAAAAATATATAGAAAAAATTAGCTGGGCATGGTGGCGCATGCCTGTAGTCCCAACTACTGGGGAGGCTGAGACAGAAGGGTCGCGTGAGCCCAAGAGTTTGAGGTTGCTGTGAACTAGGCTGACGCCATGGCACTCTAGTCTGGGCAACAGAGTGAGACTCTGTCTCAAAAAAAAAAAGAAAAGCTCATACTTTAGGTATGTAGAGATTTCATAACTGTCTTCTTTGCATATTTCTCTTGCATCATTATGTACAGTCTACAAGATACTATGTGGTATCTACAGGTCTAAAAATACCATGTGGACATGGTATATCCTGCTCCCTCTTCCTGCCTGATTTAGCATAATAACACTGTAATTTTCAATGATTTTGGCTGCAGTTTACAGAACATGCTCATCCAAATGGCTTAAACAATGAGGAAAATGTCCTTTAGCACACATTAAGAAGTCCCAGGAAAGGACAGTTCCAGAGCTGACTGAGATAAAGACTCAGACTCCCTCCACCTTTTCTCTCTGCCATTCTCACTGTGGCAGCTTTGTCCTCAGTGCTCCCCCTTCGAGGTTGCGGGATGGCCACACAGTCCTGGCCACCATACCTAGCCATGACAGCAACCTGCAGAAGAAAATTCTGACTCCTCTGTATGTCATTTGCCAGAACTGGATCACCTACTGTCACCTGACCTGCACTGCCCAATACACGTGACAATCAATGTTTACATTTTAATAAATTAGAATTTAATAAAATCAAAAGTTCCTCAGTCACACTAGCTACATTTCCAACATTACAGAAAGTTCCATTGGCACCTCCCTAAACCAATTACTGGCAAGGAGAATACAATTACTACGATTGTCAAGCAATATATGGATAGTGGAGTCTGTCATTGATACTTATCAAGCACCAATATTGTGCCTTGACTTTGTAGGGAGCTGGGAATGCAAAGATAGGACTTGGTCCTTACTCTCAAGAAACATATAATCTAGTAGAGGGGACAGACATACAGACAACCACAAGGAAAGATGACTTTCATAAAAGCTGGAAGACAAGAACCAACCAAAAGACTCTGAGTGTGAAATATCAGGACAGATTTCTTCTGGCTGAGGAGCACAGGGGAGGCTGCGTGCAGGGGGTATGTTTGGAGATGGCCCAGAATGAAGATTTTTCTGTAGGTGGAGCTTTGGGTGCCCCCTGCCAAAGGCAAAGGAATCCCTGTTCGGGGGAAGCCAGTCAAGCTTAGAGAAAAGGTTGAACCCAATCCAGACCAGTTTTAGAGCATTTAAGTGGCACAATGTCCAGGGTGGATTCCAGTAGGGAGACCTGGATTCAGAGAGCTGGGTGTGGTAGCTCACACTGTAATCCCAGCACTTTGGGAGGCCAGGAGTTCGGGAACGGTCTGGGCAACATAGCAAGAACCCATCTCTACAAAAAATTTAAAAATTAGCTGGGTGTGGCGGCCCACTCTTATAGTCACAGCTACTGAGGAGGCTGAGGCAGGAGAATCATTTGAGCCCAGGAGTTTGAGGCTGCAGTGGGCTACGATGGGACCGCTGCACTCCAGCCTGGGCAACAGAGCAAGACCCTGTCTCTAAAAAATAAAACAAAACAAAAACAAAAAAAACCCCACAGAGCTCAGTTAAGCGTCTATTGCAATAAGCCAGACAGCAAATGAAGGCTTAAGAAAGAAGGGAAAACAAGGGACAGATGTGAGGCACATTGCCCCTAAGAGTCTGAGTTCTACTGAGAATTAAAAACCAAGCTGATTTCGTAAAAAAACACATTTCAGAATATTTTAAAGAATTTTTGTTTGTTTTCTTCAAGTTCATATTGTAAAACAAACCACTGGGATAAACTGGAAAGGAACCTCACGACAACATCCCTCTGTGTGGGAGCAGAGGCTTTTGTGAGAATTTTACTTCTTTTTAAATTTTTAATATTTTTTTTAACTTCCCTACCTGTGTGAGGAGAGAATTTTACTTTTAATAAGACGTTGTCCCTTGGGTCACCAGACTGTCCCCTATATTAGCTGATGTTTATAGACCATAAATATTTGTTAGGATGCAGTTGTCTAAATTTAGATTCAAATGTCATGTTTAAATTGTAACTGAGTGTCTGGCTTTTAGTGATGTCATTTTAAAGGACTGACAGGTTGTCTTTTCGTGGGGGCGTGGCCCCTGAATGATGGACTGTCGTTGACAGAAGAAATGATGGCGCCTGGTTAGCACCGCTGGATCCTCTCTCCGGGCAGCCAGACGCGTAGGACGCCTGCTGTAGTGCACACTGTGTACTGGAGCATGGCTCTATGTACACACTAGAGCAGCGGTCCCCAACATTTTTGGCACCAGGGACCAGTTTCATGGAAGACAATTTTTCCATGGATGGGGGTGGGGAAGGGGATGGTTTCAGGATGATTCAAGCGCATTACGTTTATTGTGCGGTCAAACTCCTTGCTAATGATAATCTGTATTTGCAGCCGCTCCCCAGTGCTAGCATCACCACCTCAGCTCCACCTCAGATCATCAGGCATTAGATTCTGGTAACAAGCACGCAACCTAGATCCCTCGCATGCACAGTTTGCAGCAGGGGTCGCACTCCTACGAGAATCTAATGCCACCGCTGATCTGACAGGAAGCAGAGGTTTATGTGGTGATGCCCGCGATGCGCAGCAGCGGTCAGTACAGCCGAAGCTTTGCTGGCTAGCCCGCCACTCACCTCCCGCTGTGTGGCCCAGTTCCCAACAGGCCACGGACCTAAAGAGGACAGGTCCGTGGCTGGGGGGTTGAGGACCACAGCACTAGAACATGACTCGTACGCTGGAATCTGCTGATGAAACCGCTGACCCTTCCTTGACTAGGCACCCAAGACTGCTTGTTTCTCAGTTTGCCCACATAACAGCCCCACCTCCACCCTGGCAGGCACGTGCCACACCCCGTCCAGGGTGTTGAGAGCTGTAACTCTTTCTCTTCCATGGATGAGAGACCCCCCCTTTCACCATGAGGTTAATGAAACTTAACCTCAGGACCTCTCATTTGCATCGGCCCCTTCCAAGGCCCTGCACGGAGTCTTGCCAATGTGTTCACATGGTCGCCTGTTTCTGTACAATTTGCAAAAGTATTTATTTCAATTGCAGCTGGTTACGAATGCTATCTCTTTTACTCCACCACACTCCTCTTTCAGCAGGGTGGCATTGGAGGGGGCTCTAGGCATTTGGGGAATCCAGTTAAGGGGGAGATGAGTGAGGAGTAAGTTTAGTTTGGGTTTATGAAGATATATTTGTGTGGGTCACAGGCACCTTCATGCATAGTTGTTACTGCCAGCCATCCCAGAGCAGGAATGGCTTTCTGGAACACTCTTCTCACCTGCTGTGCCGCCAGCTCACCCACCTAGGATATCACCTGCAGGGCTCGAGGTCATGAGGAAACAAGGACTGTCCTTCAGCTCCCAGCACTAGAAACAGATGGAGCATGGAGGAGAAATAAAGTTCAAAATCTATCGGGCCAGAGGTAATATATGGAAAATTCTTCCAAACAGCAGATGTGCAAAGTTGTTAGTGAACTATTCAGTTCTTACCACAACTCATCAGATGGCAAATTCTCTCTTATCAGGAAGATGCCTGATAATGTAGTATATATATACGATTACAAAAAATGAATCCCCTTTTGTTGTTATTTTTAATGGAAATTGTAAGAAATAGAATTTATGAGAATTCCTGTTTGTAGGACCTGTACTCTGAGCAGAACAAAAAAAAATAGTGTATTTGTAACAGTTCATATATGATAGAAACCACATACTTTACTCAAATTTGAATGTAATCATAAAAATGTACACATGGGCAATAAGTTGGTGAGCTAAAAGAAAAATTTTTTAAAGCATCATTAATTTTTAAAATGTTGATCAACCGTCCCAGAGAGAATGTTAAATTATCTTTCTCTTCTCTTTAGGTGAAGATATCCTAAAACTATAATAAAGTGAAAAGGTAGTCAAAGAGTTTATAGCCAAAAGATGTTTTTTTTAAAAAGATTTTAGAGTTGTGCCAGGCAGTTAATAAAAATATTTTGCTATTTTTCTGCATGTGTGATATTTGTTGTATCTGTCAACTTAAAAATTTTTTAATTTCTTGTGGGGCTTCTCTCAATCTAACTAAATATTCATATGTGTACCTAATTGTTAAATCATAATTTTGATTCTTTTTCTGACAGAGGATCCCCTAAATTTAAAAAGCTTCAGACTCTTCACAAAACCTGGATCCGCTGTTGGTCAGGGAGGCAGGGGCAACATTCACGCTCACGTAGCTGGTGAGCCTGTGTCTCTGCGCAGGGTCCCCGGCAAAGGAACAGAATTTATTCCTCATCTTTAATCAGGCCACCGAAGGAGGCAGCCTAGAATGGTAGCAGACACTAAGTTTTGGTTCAATTTTTGTTTCCCAGCAGACTGAGGGAGCTCAGATATGTTCTTTATCCTCGAACGTCAGTCTCATCATCAGTAAAATGAGAATTTGGGGTTAGATGAACTGAGAGTTCCCTTTCTGTGCTATGTTTGTGATTTTCACAGCTACATATTGCTAAGAATTGCTAAGTCAAGGTATTCCATTACTTATTGTGGAGAATACAGAAAGATGTCTCATGAATTTTTAATTTGTAAGTGACTGCTGCTAAGTTTATAAAGCCCGATCATTCTCCTAAGTTAAACATATTCCTCGTATATTATTTCACATCATTCAATTATTTAGCAAATCCGTCTTTCATAACAGGACAAAGGTAAACTTTCCTGCTGCCCCTTCTACATAGCCAGGAATTCTGCGTAAGTAGGATCCAAAGCGATTGAGCTTTACTCTTAAAACTGTATCACCACCTTCATGTCTATATACCTTCTAATCTTTCATGCTACTCTATATTTGTGATCCTGTTTTATCTTCACCAAATTCTTAGGGGGTAAATGGAGCAGGGATAATAATCTCCATTTCATGGATTTGAAAACATGGGAAAAGGCTTAAATCAGTTTTCTGTTAGTTTTATTTGGCTAGAATCTACTGGAATACTGGTCTTCAGATGCCTACTCCCACTATGAAGGTCAGTATATAGAAATAAATGTCTGGGATAAAGAAGTGAACACTCTGGTTATCACCAGTTACTAGCAAATATTTAGCCAAAAGCCCGAGAAGTTCATGACAATAGGAACATAGGTGGCAGCGTAACGCCCATGCCATGTGAGGGCCACATTCATCCATTGTTGGGAACAGATCTGGAATTCATTTTAAATATTAAAAGAAAGGCAACTGAGAGTAGCCAGTCCCTGCAGGTAAATGGAACATTGTCCTGACACCTCCTGCCAGCCCCAGTGCACAGCTGAATGCACTGGGTGAGCAACTAGCAGCCACCAGCCAGCTCAGAGTCTATGGAGCACAGGTAGCTCACCTGGGCAAGAGCTGGCTGGCCAGTGTCGGCTCATTCCCACTGACCTGTTCTCCAGCGGGTATGTGAGATGAAGCAGTATGTTCTGGGTAGAGTTAGAGAGGCCCCACGAAGAGGACACTTGTCCATCCTGCACCCGTGCACCTCAGTGTGTGCGGACCTGCTCAGGAGCTTCTATTCAAATATTGATCCGCAGCAGCTGTGTCACAACAGCCGCAGTGCTAGGGCCTCTCAGTGAAACAGGAGCTCCCCTGAAACACAGGCCTGCTCAGCCAGAAACGGAGCAGGGTTCCTAAGAAGAGTCTGAGAATTCAGCTTGGACGGTAGGACAGCTCATCAGTGTGTGTACAAGACCCTTGGATGTGAGTGCAGTGATTGGTTGTCTTGCAATATTTGCCAGCTGTTTCATATATATATATATATATACACACACACACACACACACACATATATATACACTTACATATATGTACATATATTTTAACCTCACTGAGACAAATGCCCTGAACACAGGTTAGACAGGTAGGTGACATGGGACTTGGCTTTGGGCCCAAGCACGTGTAAGTCAGCTGAGGCCTGCTGTCGCCAGGACTCACTTTTCGATGGGGTCCGTTTGCCCAGTTGCCAGCACTGTCCTCCATGACGACATCAGGCCACTTGAGACACTTTAGATCCCCAGTGCAATCAAAATTTCAGTCTTCGTTAACACAAATAACGTTCAAAGGTAGTCAAAGTCAGAATGACAATATCCATTTGGTGATTCTGGCGTCTCAGAGATTTCAATGGAGAAAAACACATCTTGACTTTGTTATCTACCCAAATACTTGATTTTTAAGGTCTCTTCCTACTTAACATTTAGTACTTCTGGCAAAATTATATTTTTTAGAGTTCTCTGTACATGTATGCAGCTTCACGGCCTTTGTCAAAGACAACGCACAGCTATTAGAAAGGAAGAAAGGGATGGAGTAGGAAAAGGCAGCTTATGCTTAAAGAATGCTGTCTGAATGCCAGGGCCTGTCCAATGTGTGTGTTGTTTATACCTCCCTACAGCCCTAAGAGGTCAGTATTAGAATCCCCATTTCATAGATGAATATACTGAGGGTCTGATATAGCTTGGGTATTTGTCCCCTCCAAATCTCATATTGAAATTTGATCCCCAGTGTTGGAGATGGGGCCTGGTGGGAGGTGTTGGGGTCATGGGGGCAGATCCCTCATGAGTGACTTGGTGTCCTCCTGTGGTAATGAGTGGATTCTCCCTCCATTAATCCCCAAGATAACTGATTGTTAAAAAGAGTCTGGCACCTCCCTCCCCTTGCTCTCTTGCTTTCTTCCTCTCGCTGTGTGATGCCAGGTCCTCTTCCCCTTCTGCCATGAGTAGAAACTTCCTGAAGCCCTCACCAGAAGCAGATGCTGGTGCCATACTTGTACAGCCTGCAGAACCATGAGCCAAATAAACCTCCTTTCTTTATAAATGACCCAGACTCAGGTATTCCTTTATAGCAACACAAATGGGCTAAGACAGGCTCCTAAAGGTTAAGCACTTTACCCAAAGTTACGTATGGAGTTGACTCTCGTCTGCTCAACCCCTAAGACTCATCTCCAATGCCCACATTTGTGAGCTGTGTTTATGACAGCTAGCACCCTGCCAAACTCCAGGCCTCTTTGGCCCTCAGCAAATGAAATCAGTCTGCATTTGCGACTTGCTCAGATGTTCGTAAGTCTGACATGTCACCACAGGAAGGCAGACTCATAAAATATTGTATGTAATAAAAACTGCTGATAAAGGCTAATCTTCTAGACAGACCCAAAGAACAGACAGTTCATTATTGTTCTAACTGTTCCTTAATGTTAATGAACCTTGGTCAATGTTCCAGTGGTGGCATAAAGAATCTGGTAATTTAAATCAAAACTTGGCTCTTTTCCTTGATTGTACAGTGTTCTTAGATTTTCCATTTAACTTCACTATGTTCTACTTTCCTTATCTATAAAGCAGATACAATAACCATGCTGAAGGTACAATGAGATTATATACATGAAAGCTCTTAGAAAATATTATGCAGGTATCTTAGCTTTCATCTAAGAAATATAGGCGTGGTGTGAAATAGACACAGACTTGTATGATAACAGCTAATGTTCACGGACAACAGTCACCGCGCACAGGCACTGTGCTAAGTGTCTAGAGTCATCATCTCATTTCCTCCTAACACTATGAGATAGGTATTAGTATCATTTCCATTTTACAAATGGGAAAAAACAAGACACAGAGAGGTAAGAAACCCTCCAAGGAAAAAGGCAGAGTCAGGTGGGATTCCAACCCAGATGGTTTCTTTTCAGAGCCCATGCTATTAACTGCCCCCCATATGCAAATGCAGTCAGGCATTACTTAACAACAGAGATGCATTCTGAGAAATGCGTGGTTAGGCGATTTTGTGTTTGCGCAAACAGCATAGAGTGTACTTACACAAACCTAGATGGTATATGTATTTTTATTTATATAAATATTTTCATATGGAAAGCCAAATGTCCCAGTGCCATTACTGAATATTAATCATTCCCCGTATTTGATCTGCATTGCCAACATCAAGTGCCATATGTCAGCTTTCCATACATACACCATTATAATCTTATGGGGCCACTGTTGTATATCCGAAACATCATTATGCAGTCCATGACTGTATAATAAAATGGCACTGGAAGCATTATATAAACAATTAGGTTAATTATCAAAGGATAAGCATTTGACCCACACATTCCTGCCAGAAGATCCCAGTTCAAACACATACCTCAGGCACCCTGGAAGACAGCCTCGTTGGTCCCCAGCCCGGATGGGTAATATCTCAGTTCCTGGCGTTTCCCATTCAGTCTCTCCATTTCTTCCCCTCAGCCACCGCCCCCCTCTGGCCTTTCTCTCTGCTGACACTCAGTAGCTTGCAGTGTCTGCTCACACTGTTCCCCTGCCTGATCTTGGAGGAAGCCTTCCAGAACCCCAAGATCAGCCTGCCTTGCCTTTGGCCCTTAGAGCACGCTCCATGTCCCTCTGTCCCAGGAGAACCCCAGCTAGTGAAATTCTTTACTTCTGGGTCTGTTTCCTGTCATATGCACTTCAAGGCCCCCACTGGGTTTTCATCTTCTTCGTGTCTTCAGAACTTCATACTGCCCACATTCAAGTTTGTCAAGTAGTAAGTCTCTAAAAATTGTTAGACAAGGATATCCTGGATTGACTCTAGGAACAGATGAAGGGCATTCTCATGCAAAAACAGGTAAAATCTGAACAAAGTCTGTAGTTTAGTTAATATTACTGTACCAACTTTAATTTTCCAGTTTTGATAAATGTGCCATGGTTATGTAAGATGTTAACATTAGAGAAAGCTGGGGGAAGGGTGTATGAAAACTCTCTATATCACCTTTGTGACTCTTCTGTAAATCTACAATTATTTCAAAATAAAAAGTTCGAAGGGCAATTATTAGATGGTTTTGTACCATAGTTGTTAAGGCCACCCTTCTGGACTTAGGCAGACCTAAGCCACCTGCTACATATACTGTGTGATCTTAGGCAAATCAAAGCCATACGGGTCTCTCTGCACCTCATTGTTAAATGGCCTGGCACAGTGGAACCATTCAACAATTGGTAGTTGGTTTTGTTACAATAAATATTATATTTATAATAATAAAGTATTGTTACTATCACAATTTAGTGAGAATAAGGCCCAAACTTTCCTTTTGAAACTTAGCTCTCACTGCACACCTCCCAGCACCGCACACCCACTCGTCTACTCCACAGACATTCTCAGGGTTCTAGGCATTAATCCGGCACTGCAGACACGGCAGGGAACAAAACACAAAACTCCCTGTCCTAAACAGCTTACCTTCTAGAGGGAATAGACCTAAAATTTATAATACACTGGTTCTCAAAGTGAGTTCCCAGTCAGCTGCATCAGAATCGCCCGGGGAGCTTCTTAGAAATGCAGATTCCTGAGCCCTACCCTAGACCTACTGAATCGGAGCTCTGGGGTGGGCCCCACAGACTGTCTTCATAAGCCTTCCAGATGACCCTGGTAAGTACTCAGGTTTAAGACCACTGCTATAGTATGTCACTTGATACTCAGTATTTTAGAGAAAACTAATGCAGGAATTGGGGTGAAGTGCTGGGGCGGAGAGGCAGGTTGTGATTTTAAATAAGGTGGCCAAAAAGCCTTACTCTGAAGGTGCCATCTGCTCAGAGACATCAAGAAGTTGAGAAAGTGGGTCTCCAGGATGTTAAAGGGAGGAGAGTTTCTGGAGAAGGAGTGACAAATGCAAGGTATTGGGCCAGGAGCAGGTCTGGGGTGTTGGAAGAACAGCTGCTGTCCCGAAATGAGCAAGGGGGAGAAGGTGGGGGCAAGCGGGAGAGGTCGTGGGCTCCAGACTGTGTAGGGACTGGTAAGCCACAAGAGTGACAGTTACATACTGAACCACAGTTCTTCCAAAAACCTTTTCCTGTATGGGCTAGAGCCCTCCGTGCCCCCCAAATCCACCTGCCCTGCCTATCTTCTGTGGTCCTGGCTGATTCCATCTCTTCCTTGTGCTTCCCCATCCCACGCTGTCAGAATGCCCCTCTCCCATCCCTGACTCCCATGGGCACCTCGGTTTATCCCGAGTACATGGCAATACAGGGGTTGCCTCTTTTCTGCCCTTTGGATTGTGTCTCCCGGAAGCAGAAACTCAGTCTTTTTCCTCCTTTATTCCCACTGCCCATCACAATGTCCGTGCCTCGCATCTGCCCCATATGTTTACTGAACTTCTCTTAGGGTGCCAGGATAGAAACCAACCTATTATTGGTACTCACATATGACAAATGCTGCCAATGATTTTGAAATTCCCTCTGTCAGAGGTAATAAGAAAAGAAGCTCTGCCGGGCGCGGTGGCTCACGCCTGTAATCCTAGCACTCTGGAAGTCCGAGGCGGGTGGATCGTTTGAGCTCAGGAGTTGGAGACCAGCCTGAGCAAGAGTGAGACCCCATCTCTACTAAAATAGAAAGAAATTAGCTGAACAACTAAAAATATATAGAAAAAATTAGCCGGGCATGGTGGCACATGTCTGTGAGCCCAGCTACTCGGGAGGCTGAGGCAGGAGGATTGCTTGAGCCCAGGAGTTTGAGGTTGCTGTGAGCTAGGCTGACGCCAGGACACCCTGACCTGGGCAACAGAGTGAGACTCTGTGTCAAAAAAAAAAAGAGAAAGAAAAGAAGCTCACAGATTTATTTTCAAACCACCAAAGCATTTAGGATGCAGCTTAGGACTAACTCGGAGTTTGACTTAGAACCAGTACAGATACTTCTTATTCCCAGCTGCTCTCCCTTTGTGCCTAATGGCTTGGATAGTGCTGGCTGGCGACAGCTCTGAGTATTGACAGGGCATCACCAATATACTGCTAGCCATGGGCCAAAACAGACCAGGTTGGCAGGTGACGTGAAAAGAAATGGGCCTTAGGATCAGTCAGAGCTGGGTTTGAATCCCTTTAGCAACCAAGTTTGAAGACTATGGCCTATTACCTAGTATGAGACATAAAAAATATATAAGGTTACAGAGGAAACAAATTTTATTGAAATATAATTGAAATACTGTTAAAAGTTATCAGAATATTTTTAAAAATTGTGCAATAGTAATATTTCTGCCTCTTTATTAATACATTAAATAACATGATCTAGATGCAGGTTTAATAAGTACCAAAATTTTTATGTAATGATGAGTCTCAAAGATATTTCGAGATATTTGCAACAACTGTAATATAAGAAATTATCTGCAACTTCTATTACGGACATTGATACAGGTACTACTAGTGCTTTGTGGCTTCCATTCATGATTGAAGGACATGCCAAATTTTAGTTTGATTCTTTCTCTAATTGTTAGAGGCTAGTGGGAGAAAAAGGATTATTTTCCACCCTATTTCACCATGAATTCTGCTCAAATATCTGTTAATAACTCCAGAATATAACTTGAGACAAACTACTTTCTTTACCTCTCTAAATTTCAGTATCTTTATCTGCAAAATGATGCTTAATAGACGGCAGCTATTATTCTTTTCGGCAGCAGTGGTGGTAATCAGGGATTTCCCATAAATATCCTGTAATATACTCTGGGTCACTTCTTGGTTATAACCAGAGTCAGTTCCATAATTTGACCCAGTAAGAGGTCATCCTTTTAAATTGAGGATTTCTACTCTCAAAACGTCCCTTATTGGCCTGAAATATTGATAACCTTTAGAGAAGCATGCATGCCTTGGAGATGAAATACTTTCAACTCAAGAGACTCTTAACAAAAAGTAAGGACTCCTGACAACTATTACTCTAAACCCTAGTCATACCCCTCTATGGTCCTAAGTTAGAAAGTTGCCCATTTGCTAGCCCAGGAGAAAAAGTGGGTGGCTAAAAAAAAAAAGAAGGTGATACATACTTGGGACAATCTGCCCCCCTTTTTCCAGACGACCCTTTAAGGCAACTAAATAGTTTGCCAAACAAGATCATATGTAGTCTATAATCCTGGTCTCAAAGAAGATTTTCCTAAAGCTCAACAGTGTGTTTGATTATAATTTGCATGTGCCTGTGTAACCCATGTATTCTAGTTCATTCTCCAGTTAATTTCCATCTTAAATTTGTATCTGTACTATCTTTCAGTGACATTAAGTTGTTTTTCAAGTACTTGAGAGAAAGGTGCTTTCCTCTGGGCCTCTGATAGTTATCAGAATGTTCTCTTCATGGACCATGCAATTTCTTCAAGCTCTGTTGTACAATGCTTCTCAAACTTCTGTGTGCGTTAGAATCACCTGGAGAAACCATTAAAACACATGGCTAGACCCCACCCACAGAGATTCTGATTCAGTGGGCCAGGGAGGGGGCCTGGAAATTTGCAATTCTAATAAGGTTTCAGGCTTCTTTACTTCTGTAAGCTCAGTTTCCTTATTAGTAAACCAGAATAATGATCCCTTCTTTCCAGGATTGGTGAACAGATTAGAAAAAGATGATATGTAAATGTATTCAAAGTACTAAGCACCTAGCATAAATTTATAACTATTATTAATAATTCCCATGATGGGGCATTGTTATGGAGAAAAGAAGATGGTGTCAGAGAAAGCTTTCTGGAGATGACACCAAAGCAGTCTTGAAGAAGCAAGAGGAATTAGCAGGGAAGAAGGAAGTGAAGGGTGTTCCCAGCATAAAAAGCAGTGTATAATGTCTGTGTGTACAAAAAACACAGCAAATTCAGAAAGCTGCCAGAAGCTACACTTGGCTGAAGCAAGTACATGGATCATATGTACATATGCAGGAACTTGATAACAAGGGCCTTTTGTGCCATACTAGAGTTTCACCTCTATTCTGAAGGAGATGGAAGACTCTTGTTTTTTTAAGCAGGCCTGTAACACGAAGTAGGGACAGAGGGAGAGGAAGGGCTCTAGGCTGATGCCTAAGTTCCTGTCTTGATTTTATGTGTAAGTGATGATAACACAGCTCACCAGAAGTGCCACAGAAGAAACATCTGGTTGGGGAAGAAGATAATGAGTTAAATTTGGGCTATGTCTAATTCAAGGCACCTCTAAGACACCCACGCAGAGATAACACGGGGTTGTTTTATATGTATATATGTGAATCTAAATGACTTAGACAAATCATGAAACACAAAGTCAGAAGACCTCAGCATATATGTGGAAATTACATCCACAGGAATAGAGGAAGTGACTCGAGGGTGTAGCGTAAGAGAAGAGCTGAGGACGAATTCTGGAGAACAACAACGTCTAAGAGCAATCCCCAGTGGAGCTTAAGTCAAAGTTCATGATAGTGGACAGGTCCTTTTTTTCCCCCATTCTCATAATATCTCCACACAAACACATTCTGGTTTAAATGGACATCGAGGTCAGCCTTGGTCAGTGGTACCCACAACATCCAAGCCAGCACTTAGGTGGTCAAAGCAATGCAAAGAAACATCATCAACAGGCCATGGGGTGTTAGCAGGGAAAGTGCTTGCTGATAATCACTGGGAGGTGGATGTGAGCCCCAGCACTGCCCACCTTGGCCCTCAGCTGCCACAGCTCCCACGGAAGGGAGTCCTGGAACTACCCGCACTGGCCATCCCCTGGAAAGGGCCTCTCCTCCACGAATTTTTGCACATGAGTGATATCCCTGGATTTGTCACCGGCAGAGAGAAAGATATCATCCATGAGTCATCACAAAAGTAAATGCTGTCCACCTCCCTCTGCCTTAGGACAAACAAGACACCTACATGGATCCTATTTCCTACTGCCAAAGGTATCATTCTGGCTTGGCCAAACCACCACAAGCAAGCAGGATCTCATATCAGGCAGCCCTGAGCACTCACCTTTCCTGCCACAGGCTTTGGAACAGTCTGACCCACAGGGGAGCAATTCAGAAGCACGCCCTGCGAGCCCAGGGAAGAGTAAGATGAATAATTGTGGAAAACTAGAAGGGAGTCTGAGCTCTTTCTCTGGGACAGAACAACAGAGGGGCAGCTGGAGCATTCCCAGGGAGAAGGAAACAGTCCACCTACTGTAGGGGAATCATAATTAGAACACAATCCGGGGGTATCTGTGTGCAACCTGTCTCACCTTAAGGAAATCCAGTATTTCTAAAACTCCAAACCTACAGATAAATTAGGAAGCAATTTCAAACGTATTTCTCTCTCCCTCCTCCTTAAAGAATGAATTTAAGTATGCATCCGTGCATGAAAGTTTTTTCTCATTTTAGAGATTATATTATGCAAAAGATGAGGCACACCTGCGTCAGGGCCTAGACGTCTCCAAATAATTAACAAGGCTTCATTATCTTCAAAGACGGTTTCTGAGGAAGAAAACCTGGGGCCTAATTTTTGAGATAACATAGCCCCTATCCTGATTTCGCAGAGATCAGGGCTAGGGGCTGGAGGTTCGGGAAGGGGACTGAGGCTTTGATAGGGTTGTCACTGGCTAGGAAAAAACACAGGAAATGTTTAATCAGAAGGAACGAAAACACAGTGTACGGAGGGAAATCTGATCTCCGTAGCCTATCTTTATTATAGCTGAGGAGGGGAGGGAGGGGAGAAGCGAATCTAAAACCACCAGACTGTTGAAACAGAACAGTAACGGGGCAAAAAGCCTTCCTCGAGACAGAAATGGCTAGTCTGGCTCGAGGTAAACACCTGTGCTGGCCAGGAGCTGCGGTGTTCAGGTGCTTAAGTACCCTGGGCTGGAACATGCTATTCTCACGGGCTAGACCTGGGAACTTTCTAGGGGGGTTTGTTCCGGTTGGTGATTATTCCCTGGAACATTAAGGCTTTAACTCTGGGCCTGCAGAGGTCGTCTCCCAAGGCAGCGTCCCACAAAAAGAGGGAAGGGAAAGAAAAGCCTAACTGGACTCTGGGCTCCAAAGACGATGGGGGTGGGGAGTTAAGTGGAGGCTCTAGCTGAATCTTGGCCACTCCACGTTCATTTCTGTCCCTTGAAGTCCCAGGCCAAGTGGGAAGAAAATCTTTAACTTGTGCTATTTTGAAAAGTAAATACATCTTTACAGAGGAGAAGATTCCTTTTACAAATTCCCTAGCCCCAGTATGGAGATGGAAAAGGTGCTGTTCTCAGGAGTAGGTGCTGGTTACATACGTAATGGCTGAATAGGCAAGAATGCACTTCACTGGGGTCAGAAGAGTTGTTTTGTTTGTTTATTTGTCACAGGACATTTTCACAAAGGAAACCGACACTGGGGAGCATGGTAGAAAAGTACAGGCTCTCTGGTTGTACCAGGAGAAAGCGGTTCTAGTGCCCTTCCCTGCTCAGCGCCTACTGTCCCTTCTGAAGTCGCCTCTGGAACATCTCCCGGAACACCCGGATTCCCCCAAGCTCAGTTTGGAAACACTGAACTAATCAATATCACTAAGCGTCTGCGCCTAGCTCCCATTCCCACACACGATTCGGCTCAACAGGCAGGCGGGCTGACTCCTCAGCAGAGCCTAGCACATTTGAGCTGGCTTGTCAGAGCACACCTACTGCTCCACGGCGCCTTAGGAGGCTGAAAATGATCCCTTTAGTAAACCAGCAGCTCCCGTCCCGGGACAAGGCCTACTGGGGGGTTCCTTGGTACCTGCATTGTACAAGCCCCAAACCAGTAAGAGCATCACCTGGCTATGTGCTTGGACTCCCTCTAATATTCATCGCCTGCAGTATAAATAATGCCTAAATTACAAAATTATACCACTGGACTAAATTAACCTTCTTTAGAATGAATGTGTCCTTAATACTTACACCAAAAACTACATAATGGCTTCCAATTTGAGAAAAAGAGAAAGGTTACCTTATTTCAAACATCTTGTATCAGCAACCCACTTTAGGTTCTGTGCTTGCCACTCCTGAATAATTAAAAGTCAAGGTCACATATGTCAGAGAAGAAACCTATAATTAACATTTAAGCATAAGCATTAGAGTCTAAATTACCTCAGACTGTTCTTAAACGTGTAGTGAGAGAGAACTTGGCCTAATTTTTATTTAGGAAACGCAGCCTTTTGTGGTTTCATAACTTTTTCTTTTATTCTTTTTTTTTCTTTTATTTTCAACTCCTTGGTCAATTTGCATAACTTTTCCTTTTATAAAAAAAAATAAAAACATGTTTAAGGTAAACTCTCACTGATTAAATAGCACAGCCATTTCCTAGATGGATATTGCAAGGTTATGAGACAGTAGTGATGTCTTGATCCACATGGTAGAAAATGGAAGAAAATTCAAATATTATCAAAATTCTGCACCTACACATTCTACAAGTAGGGGAATTGAGATCCAATTGGGTAAAGAAATTGTCCTCATATCACAAAGCTAGCTAGCAGCAGACAGAAACAAGAACCTCGTGTTTATGACTCCAAATGCAGTGCTTTTCCTACTATATCATGTAACAACTGCAGAGCAATTAGGAAACATCTCCTGGTACTGCTGTTTTGCCTCTAGTGCAATCTAAATTATGTTCATCAGACCCGTGTATATGCAGCTAACAGGGAAAGCCTGCATCAGTTATGTCTTGCACACATTTGTTACAGAAGGAGTGATCCTTACACTTTCAAATGTCTCTCTTATTTGTTGGACCTCCATGGACTGGGAGGATTGGACTATTTCTGAAAAGCCAAAGAGTGGGCAGAAGACTGGAATGGAGGACTTGAACTGTAAGGGGAAGGAGGCAGCATGGGGAGTCCAGTGGTTCTCAACCCCGTATGCATTAGAATCAGGGAGATTTTTAAAAGTATAATGTCAAGCTGCATATCCAGAGATTCTGATTTATTTGGCCTGGGGTGGGGCCAAGACACTGGAATTTTCCAAATTTCCTTTGGTAATGTACATGTGCAGGTAGGGTTGAGATCCACTGGAAAACAAGGTTTTGGTGTCAGAGCTGGGCTTAAAACCCAACTCTGACACATATCTGTTCTCTGTGTTTCCCCTACATATTTAAAAACAAAAACAATAACAAAAAACCTATCCCACTGGGTTTCTGTAAGTATTAAATTAGATCAGTGTATAAGGCATATGGTAGTTTCTCAATAAATTTGACTCTTTTTTCCTTTCTACATTTAGGTGGCAATAGCAAAGAAGTAGCCTGAAGTTATCCAGTGAAGGAGAAAAGGAGGAAAGATGATGTTGTCTGGCATTGTGAAAAGTGCTTGTTACAGGCCCAGTGTATCTGAATTCTTCTTTGTCCTCTGCTTTCTCCTTTCTTGCTGGAATAAATATTCACGTAAATCAATGGCTGGCACACTTAATCCCCCAGGATGCAGTTCTACCTTCAATGATTTGCATCACTTTGTTCAGGCTGGGTGGCTTCTGTGTCCCTTCCTTTGTATAGGTTTTCTGCTTGTGCACATCAAGCCATCGAGAGAATCTTTTAGGGGATAGGGTGAAGACAGGCAGAGACTGGCTGGGGCAGAGACATCTCTGCTCTCTGTTGGGTACACTTTGCACCACTTCTACCTGCATGACATGATTCTCTTGACAACCCAGCCCTTGTAAAATGCCTCAGGTGATTGCACAAATAAGTCAACACGGTCCTTCCCAGAGGCATCAGATATCATTTCCATTCTCATCTCTAAACACAGAGCATATGGAAAATTCTGGTGCCATGGGGAGCAGAGAATGGCACTGGAGTAAATAGTAATAATTAACGCCTTCGGTCCTTACAGCCACCCCAGTGAAAAAAGCAAAACCGGGTTTGGTTTTTCTTTATGCTTCTTGTACTTTCTTCAGCTTGTGCATCAGAAATAAACCTAGGGCTCTCACCACCCGGACACTTGATCACCTACTGGCAGCCCTGGCCCTGATCCCGGCTTGGCATCTGTCCGTGTTGGGCAGCGGCACAGCAGTGGGCCCTCCTGGTCACAGCGGACTCTGCTCCATTGTGGGTGGGGTGTGTGTGGCCTTTTATTCTTGTGCCTGCCTTTGGGTAGAGCTTCTACCCAGGCCCTGGGCCACCCCCCTGGTATCAGGCTCTTTTCCATTAACCCACACACGATGTCCACATTCTCACACCAAGGACTGGATTTCCCAATGCCCTGGCTGCAGGATTCTACCTCATGCAGGAAGCTTTGTCCCCCCATGTGTCACGCTTCAACTTAAGTGGGAGGCACAGGCAGGAGCAAGGTGCTTTGGAGGCGATGGTGGGCTCTGGTGCAGCCCACGAGTTCTTTACCCAGTTGCTCAGGGAGCTTCCATGCCATCCTCCCGCTGCCTCCTGCTTCTGTTTTTGCTGGGCAACACTCCCATTGCTGCCTAGAACGTTTAAATGGGCCAGATGACTCAAGGGGCCTTGCCCCAGGGCTCCCTGGCCTTCCCCTTCCTCTCACAGCACCTCCCAGCCCCTCCCAGCCCCTTTCCCTGCAGTCATCAAGCGCACAAGCCATGAGTGTGCAACTATTTTTACTAAAGCATGAAGGATTCTCAGGGCACAAACTATACTTAGCAGAGGCTAAAGTTCGCATTATGCAATCAGCGGGGCACACGTATGAATCATTAAACAGCCCGTTGCAGGCTCTTTCTGTCTTCACTCCTCTGCAAGCTGCCTCTTCGAATCCTAACCCTTCTCCTTTCAATTCAGCCTACATGTACATCAAGGCCTTCATTCTCTGCAAAAAACAGAGTCCTTTCCTTTTCAGGCCTCACGTTGCACCCTCAGCCTCAGACGGAGATTTCCTTATGGCCATCAGAAACTCTGATTTAGCAGGAATCTGTGAAGGAATATTAAATGGACCACTTCCAGTGCCAAAAAATCTAGTTTAGAAATTCTTAAAAATGCAAACTATCCACCCAGAGGCTCAAATTGAAAGTAGTTGACAGCTGTTGAGGTCCAGGTAGTAAGAAGGGATTCTGTGTGAGGGTGTTCATTTCAGGATAAAAATGAAGAGGAGGGCTTCAAGCTAGCTCACCAGCAAGAGGGAAGCTGGAGACGGGGTCCATGCCTGTGTGTGTACCAGGACGCCCCACACACTGTTCCTCGGGTGCTGGAGGCGCTGCCAGCAAACAGCCCCAGCTGCCTGGCACGGACAGGAAGTGCCTCAGCTGAGGAGAGTCACCTTGCTCAAGGTCACATCCCCTTCCCGGGACAGCCGGCACCCAGCAACTGGTCAGAGTTGGGTTAGGAAGGCGTGGCCCCTTCACCTGAGCCTGGGACAATGCTAAAGCAGCATCCCTGCTTCAGAGAGAGACTGAGTCACAGCCCAGCTGCTTCCCCTGCTTCTTCCACGCCGGTGACTCTCAAGAGCTCTTTCTACTGCGCCCCTGCACGCTCCTCTCCGTCTCAGAGTCTGCTGCCCGGGGAAACAGCCTGAGACAAAGGCCAGAAGAACTTAGTAACATTTCTTAAACATGTAACAATCCCATGTCTTTTTTTTTTTTTTTTCTTTTCTTTTTTTTAAAATCACTGCCATTAGCAGTAAAGCTCTTAAAATACAAACGCTGAATGCTCGAGTGTTGCCTACAGCCGGCTGCCCAGCAGGATCAGCATCTCTGGTGAGGACCTAGAGAGGCAGAACCTCAGGTCCCATCCCAGACCAATTCAATCAGGGGGTCTTTTAACAAGATCCTCATGGGATTCATGCACATATTAATGCTTGTTAAGCACCAGCCTACAGGACAATGAGGTGAGCGATAAGTAAGCAGGAATGATTCCTGATAGGTTAGAAGTATTCAGGCCCCCTTTTTCTCTCCCCAGTGGGGGCAATCTGTTTTTAGTTCAGAAGTTATTGTTCCTACTAAAAGGAGTTTAAAAACCCATTATTTTGCCACAGAGCAGTCACAAACAAAAGGTCAGAAAACAGAAGCAGATGGGCAGACAACAAATTGCTCAGGTTAGGGAGCTGAGCTGAGATGCTAAGCAAATAGGAAAAAAGCATTAAGAGAGAAATACGTGAAGTAAGTACCAGCATTTCTCAGAGTAGGAAGGAAAGATGAAAAGCCTCTCTCACGATACAGTAGATGAACTTTGGACACAAGCAGTGACTTAGGACTTTCCCAAATGACAATAAGGAACCCCATATAAGAAAGGGTTCTCAAAGTTCAGGCACGCACGTACAGGTGGGCAAGAGGACAGACTCACACCTGGACAAACTCCATCCTCTCAGCCGAACCATGGAAAGATCTCACCACTCTGCAGCGAGGAGGAGCCAGGCTGCTAGCAGGATGGCAGTAATGTGCTGTAGGTGACATGCTGACATGTTAAGGGATCACAAAACGCTCCCAGGAGTTAATTCAGAGAGAGGATTCAGTCATTCTCAACAGATCCTCTTGCTGCTCATAAAACATTGCATTAAACTGTCTGGATTTCTCTATGGATGGATATCTAGACAGAGTTTGACCTCTATGTGGCTCTTCCAGTAAAAGTCCTAGCGCAGAGAGTAGGTGAGGACAGATAAGTAGCACTCGTAAGGAATGTTGCTCACCGTGATGGATGGATGTCGGCTGGGGGCTGTTCTTGATTAAGGGCAGCGAGAAAGACAGAGCTGTGGTGAGACCGAGGCACAGCCAGGCCTGGCAGAATGGAAACCCCGAGGGGAAATGTGAGTGTCAGCTACCAGGGGAGAGGCAAGGGCTTCTGGTTCCGGATGAGATGGAGCAAATGCATCCCACGCCGTCTCTCCCACTGAATGCAGCAATAAAACCTGAACAGAACACATGGAGCGGCTATGTGAGGACTCTGAAAAGGAAATGGTAGCCAGTGGATCAGAAAAGAAGATCAGAATTCGAAGTACCGCTCCATCGACAGCTCTCGTTCCATCTGTCCTCCATCCCCCGAGTCTGGGTTTGGGGCAGCCACATTCAGAAGTGAGTGCCCTCTAGTTCCGGCTCCAGGTGCAGTTAATGCTCAGAGAGAGCAAGGGAAATCCTGTTTTTTCCCTTTTTCTTTCTTTTCTCCTTTTCTTTCTTTTCACATGCCAATCCCAGGCGGTCCCGTGGCGGCTGTGGCAGTGGCAGTGGTGAGGGCCCACAGGGAACCCTTCCTCTCTGATTGAGGAGCTATGGCCCCAAGGGGACGGGGACAACCCCCGTGCCTTTTTGTTTGTTTGTTTTTTAATCTCTCTGTTCTCCCACCACGTGGCCTCAAATGTGGTGGCGTTCGCAGGAGGTGTGCAGCACAGCAGGGTCAAGACAGCACTCGCTTTCTGGCCAGAGGGTGGGAAACGGGAGCCAGAGAACTGGGAAGTACCAGGGAAAGCACAGAAAGCGAGCAACTCAGGAAAGCGGCCACACAAAGTTGGTTGTAAACGGCTGGGCTGGATCCTGCGATCCTGCGCTGCGCATGTGTGGATCTGATCCTCAGCAGCTCGCCGGGTCTGTGAGAAGTGAGCTAAGGCCAGGCCCACACCGGCCACCAGCGGCACACGCGTGGGAAAGGCCTGCGTAGCTGCAGAGGCCTGGAAAACACAATTGACACTGAAACTACCACCCACGGAAGGCACGTCATCGTCCCACTGCTGAAAACCAAGATGACAAAAAACTCTTGAAAGTAGCCAGAAGATGACACAGTACTTTAAGGAGAACAATTCAAATAACTGTGGATTTCTCACGGAAATCAGAAATACGAATATATAAACAAACTGATCATTGTGGCCCATCAAATTAGCAACATTTAAAATAAATTCTTACTATGTAGTATTAGGATGTGAGAATATGTCGGAAAAGAAATAAGAACATTTGCAAAAGGCAATCAGGCATTATCTATCAAAATTTTAAATCTATACACCTTTTACCTTCAATTCCACTTTTAGAAATTTATCAGACAGAAATATTTGTACATGTGCTCAAAGCGCATGTACTGTGGCATTGTGTATAATGGCAAAAAATACATTAATTAACAAAACATGATACATTATTACAGATGAAGTAATATTTAAATAAATTATAGAACACCACACTGTGGGATATAATGTACCTTTTAGAACAAATACATTGGAGCCAAGTCTACTGGCATGGGAAGAAGCTAGGACATATTGTTAAATGACACAAAAAATTTGTCAGACAGTACACACACACACACATCAGATTTTATAATTGTGTGTGTGTGTGATTATAATTGACTAGAAAAAGGTTTGGAAGGATAAAACCCAAGCTGATACCAGCAGTTGCTTCTGAGGAGTAGGAAAGGAAAGGTAGAAAAGGAACTTGCATTTTTCACTTTATATATATGCGTATGTATTTTTTTTTATTTCAGCTTATTATGGGGCTGTAAAAGTTTAGGTTATGTATATTGCCCATGCCCCCCACCCCCGAGTCAGAGCTTCAAGCGTGTCCATTCATTCCCCAGACAGTGCGCATCGCACTCATTATACACCCATCCCCTCCCCCCCCATCTGCCCGACATCCAATTGGTGTTATTCCCAAATGTGCACTTAGGTGATGATCAGGGAAACCAATTTGCTGGTGAGTACATGTGGTGCTTGGTTTTCCATTCTTGGGATACTTCACTGAGTAGAATGGGTTCCAACTACAAAGAACAAATATTATTATTTTTAAAAATTATGTTTTATAGCTGGGCATGGTGGCGCATGTCTGTAGTCCCAGCTACTCGGGAGGCTGAGACAGTAGGATTGCTTGAGCCCAGGAGTTTGAGGTTGCTGTGAGCTAGGCTGACGCCACAGCACTCACTCTAGCCAGGGCAACAAAGCGATACTCTGTCTCAAAAAAAAAAAAAAAATAGAAAAAAAAATAGAAAAAAAATAGAAAAAACAATAGAAAAAAATAGAAAAAAAATTATGTTTTAAAAATGCTAAAAGGCCTTTGTGTACAAGTTGATGACGTTATCCTGCAGTGTACTGATCTCAGAAATTCACTAGTCTTTCACTGTTTTCTGGGAACTTAGCATTTTATTCACTTTCCTTAAGGAAATCTAACCGTCTCATTCAGTGTAGTCTAGTGTACAAGTTATCTATTGCTGCCTCACAAATTACCTCAAGATTTACCAGCTCAAAACACTCAAAATTTATTATCTCATGTTGTTTTTGAGGATGAGGAATCCAAGCGTGGCTTGTCTGGGTGCTCCGGTCAGGGTTTCTCACGAGGTTGCAGTCAAGATACCGGCCGGAGCTGTCGTCACCTGAAGGCTTGACCAGAGTGGAAGGTCCACTCCCAAGTCCATCTCTGGCTGTCGGCAGGAGGGCTCAGGTCCTCGCTGGCTGGCGGTCAGCCGCCTTGTCTCCTCCCCACACAGGCCTCTGTAGGATGCTCACATGGCAGTTGCTTTCCCCAGAGTGACTGGTCAAAGACAGAGAGTGACCAGGATGGAAGCTGTAATGACTTTTATCACCTAATCTTGGAAATGACACACCATCACTTTTGCTGTAGTCTGTAGGTCACACAGTCTGACCTTGTTACAGTGGGGGAGGGGAATACATAAGAGTGTGGATTCCAGAAAACAGGGATCGTTGAGGGCCATGTTGAAGATGCCACCACAACTCTCTTTCTCTTCTAAGTTCATAGACCTTCGGAGGTCTGTAAAGTACAACTGCATCGATACAGCATCACTGATCCATTTAGGGGTCCTAGAGCATTCGATCTGTCCTCAGAAGAAAACCCTATGGATTAAGAAACTCCGGTTCATGGAGCCTCAGCCTTTTCCTGCGAACAAGGGGATTTTGATTTTCCTAAAGTGTGATGATTACGGAGGCTGAAGGAAATTGCAAGTGTAAATAATTGACCAAAGAGAAAAACATGGGGAGAATAACCAGGCACCTCATGAGAATCCCTTTAGCAAGGGGTCACGTCACTTGCTCCTAACCTGCAGCCAAACCTTTAATCCTCACAAGTCAGGACAGGCATGTGGAACATCCCATAAGCAGGGAGACAAACACGTGGAAATGCTTGCCAGCTTATAGAGCAACAATACAGGCTACTAGAATCATCTGTTATTGAGAAAATATTAGAAGGCAATCAATATAATCTAGAGCTTAAAGGATACCTATGTGTCTACACTAGAACAATATGAAGTACTCCAAGGCAGGGAATATCTGAAAATTTGGAATAGATTTTCCTAACATGTGGATATACCTGATTGCAAAAGACAAGTATTGTATACCTGGGAGTATAACTGAATGGTGTTATACTGCATAGCTTTGCTTCAGCCAAATATTTGAGTAAGTCTTTCATAATATGCTTGTAGATATGACAGAGAAATAAAAGAGTTGATTCATCACAGGTTGAACAATCTTTATGCAAAGCATATTGATCAAGTCATTATTGTCTACTTGAAAGAAGTAACGCCTCAGAGCTTTGAATTTGGCCCTGCCTCACTCAACATTTTTATGAACTGTTTGGACAAAGACAAAGCAAATGTGCTTATTATATTTTCAAGTATTATATAGTTAGACAGGAAAGCAAAAAGTTGAAAAATAAAATCAAAATTCTCAAAGGCCTCCAACAGGCTGAAATGATAGGTCAGAACCCTTGAACCTGAGTAGAAAGCAGCATAAAATACTGCCCAAGTACAAAATGGGAGAGACCTGGTGTAACACCAATTGATGCAGGAAAGCTTTAAGTGATCCAGAATTTAATATGAGTCAGCAGTTTGCCAAGTCTGACAAAAAGGCAATGCAAAAGATTAGTTTGCATTGTGAAGAACAGTACTCAAAACCAGGGAGATCTGGGTCGGATGAATGCCACCTTGTAAACGTGTGGATTCCTGGAATGATTGAGAGATTCCTCTATGACCATATGTACTTTCTGATGCTGAGATTATACTGTTCTCTGCTTATAACATCCCCCTTAGTGACCTGTCTAGTGGATTTTATCAACATAAAAGGAAATAAGTTTGTTTTGGTCTTTTTTAAAATTTATTTAAGCAATATTTATTAGGAAAAAAGCATTTGTCAGGTACTCTACTAGATCCAGTAACACAAAGATGCTTGGGACATAGACCCTGAGGGTTAGAGTGTGAGGAATGGGGGTGCTAGGGTCTGAATGTTTGTGTCTCCCCCAGAATTCATATGTTGAAATGATTCCCAGTGCAACAGTATTAAGAGATAGGGCCTTTGGGAGATGATTAGGTCATGAGGTCTCCTCGCTCATAAATGAGAATAGTGCTCTTATAAAAGAGGCCTGAGGGAGCTCATTCCTCCCCTCTGCCATGCAAGGATTCAGGGAGAAGGCACCATCTATGAAACAGAGAAAAAGCCTTCACCAGACACCAAGTCTGTTGGCACCCTGACTTGGACTGCCTAGCCCCCAGAACTGTATGCAATAAATTTGTTTTTTGTAAATTACCCAGTCTAAGGTATTTTGTTATAGCAGCCTGAATGGACTAAGCGTGTGGTAAGCAGAACTCTCAGCTGGCCCTGCAACGTTCTCAGCCTTGGTGTACAAACGCCGTTTCCCAGTTATTCAAACACTGCTGAATATGAGTAATACATGGTACTGCTGGGAAGGGATTTTGACAATATAATTAAGGTTCCAGATCAGTTGACCTTAAGACAGGGAGATTATCTGGATGGGCCTGACCTAATCACATGAGCTTAAAAGCAGAGTATTCTGTTGGCAGAAGAGAAAGTCAGAGAGTCAAAGCATGCGAAAGATTCAGTGAACCATTGCTGGCTTGAAGACGGAGGGGCCCCACCGTAAGGGATGCAGGTGTTAATACCTCTAGAAGCTGAGAGTGGCCCCTGGCTGGCAGCCCACAAGGAAACAGAGACCTCAGTCCCACAGCCACAAGGACATGAATTCTGCCAATAGAAAGAGTGAGCCTGAAGGAGGACCCCAAGCCCCAGATGAGAACTGCAGCCTCAGCCATGCTTTGATTTCAGCCTAGTGAGACCCTGAGGAGAGCATCCAGCCACACCATGCCCAGACTTCCAACCTACAGAAACTGAGATCATTGTTTTATGACACTTAAGTCTGTGTCAATTTGTTACACAGTAAGAGATAACTAACACACGGGATACATAAACAATGGCCATACAATAAAATTAGCGCTATGACAAAGCAAAGTTGCAGTATACATTGTTGGTTTTCAACTCAGGATCTATTCCCCCTTCTCTTCCCTAAGTGAATCTCAATTTTGTTCAGGTAGCCATTCCTCACTCATCACATTCATGGCCAGTAACTGTACTCCCAGCCAAGTGCAGGGCTAATTGGTCTAAAACAAGGCTTCTCAGCTTTGGCACTATTGATATTTTAACCTGGATAATCTTTGTTGTAGGGGGCTGTCCTGTACAGTGCACTGTAGGATGCTTAGCAGTTCCATGGCTTCTGTCCACTAGAAGCCAGGGGCATACACCTGCTCTGTACCCCAGCTGTGACAATCAAAAATGTTTTCAGACATGAGCTGGGCATGGTGGGGTGCACCTGTAGTCCCAGAAACTCAGAGGCTGAGGCAGGACGGTCACCTGAGCCCAAAAGTTTGAGATCAGCCTGGACAACATAGCGAGACCCTATTTCTTTAAAAAAAAAAAAAAAGTCTTCAGATACTGCCAGATGTCCCAGGTTGAGGGTGAGGGAAGGCAGGGAGCAAAATCATCCCCATTTGAAAATCATTGTCCTAAAGGTGAGCTCATTGCCTTGCTAATGATTGGTTTGAGGGTAGGTACACTACTGGAAGTAACCCTGTTTCCCATCCTCCAGAGGTTCATAGGCACAGATGTGAGAGCTGCTGCAGCCCTCTCAAACCCAGCTAGGGGATGAAGTCAACACACTGCAGAGGACAGAGCCAAGAGTACTGCAGGGAAATAGGCCTGGAGCCCCCAGATGGAGCCAGTCCTGAAATCTACTCTACCTACAGACTGCTGGTTGCACGAGCCAGTTAATTTCCTTACTGTTCAAGGGATATCTGGTTTTTGCAGCCAATAGCAGCCTAATTGGTGCCATCTACAAGGTGCTACAGAAGTCCAGAGGAAGATGCACATCATGAGGCTGAGTCAATAAATAAAAAGGAAAGAAGGAAGACCCAGAAAAGTGCAGTTCATAGAGCTTTCACGGTCCACATTGGGTCCTAACACTACTAGCCTGTTATCCTCGTCTCATGGCTCATGGCTCGTCCATGGTCACAAGGCAAAGATGAGTCAAGTTGCAAACCCAGTCCTTTTGATACCAGATGTCATATTTTCCCCATATTTCCCTGAACCATGACTTCTTTCCTATCATCCTCCTGCTCAAAAATATTTAACAATTCCATGGCCTCTAGGAGAATGCTCAAACATTTTAGCTAAGCATTCAAGGTTTTCCACAAACCTGCTTCCACTGACCACTCCAGGATAGGTGAGCTCATCACCGCAGCTAATCACTTCGGTTGGGCCTTTACTTGGACATCCCCCGTCTATACTTCCTTGCCATTTCTTCTCCACTGGTTTTAGTCTGTTATTTCATAATGCCCAAGTTGATTCTTGAAATTATGCAAAATGGCCCTAGGTCTTGGTGAAGTTTCTTCCTCTTAACTCTTAGAGTGTTAACTAAGCACATGTCACCCAGATGTCCTCAGGCTTCACCGGATGGGACCCAAATAGTAGTCATTATATTTAAGAAGTTTACGACTTTGGTCCCCATCTTACTATACAGATCCTTTCACCACTCACCACTCAGCTTCCCCTACTAAGTCTTCCTCACTGACAAGCTCCTCTTGGGGAGCTTCACCCCATCCCTGCACCCCTCACTGTGAGGCTCCAGTGTGTGCACCCTCCTGGTGCCCTGAGCCTGAACCCTCATGGCCCCAAAGCAGCCAGTTGTGCTGGTCTGCATGGAAAAAGGAAGGGCACCTCTCCTAGTTCAGGCCACTTTTGGTCCCCTGGAAGCCAAAGCAGCTTTGCTTTTGCCTTAACTCCCCCATCCCCAACCCAAAGACAGAGACCTATGAAAAAGAGCTTCTTCAGCCTCCACCTGGGCCCCCTCCTGGTGTGGCTTGGCTGGAATGGACACAGACCCCATGCTCCTCCCTCTCATCTTCGTCTTTATTCTAGAAATGGTATCAGCCCCCACGTTTGACTGCTTGCTCTGGGCCAGGAATCGTGCTGAGCACCTGACAAGTCACTTCATTTAACCTTCACCAGCAGATGGGGTAGGTACACTTAAGCCCATTTTACAAAATGGTCTCTTATAGCAGAGTTCTTTGCCCAAGGTCACACGGTTCATTGCAGAATCCCGATTCTACTAAGGTCCTTGCTCAATCAGCACAACACCAAAGTTACAAGCTCCCTGTCTTGGCCAGTCAAAATGGAAAGCTCTTAAAAAATGACTCATGCAAGTCAGCTCCTCTAGCACCCGTTCACCTGTTCTGCAGACACACTCAGACACACTGCGCATGGCGTCACAAATACTCGTTAACAGGTATTGAGTGCTTACTATGTGCCAGGCACTATTCTGAGCACTTTGCACTATTAATGCATTTCATCCTCAAAACAACCCTGTTAGGTAAGTACTATCGTGACCCCTCATTTCATAGGTGAAAAAAACACGAAAGCACTGAAAGGTTAAGAACTGTGCCCGTGGTCCCACTGCTGCTAAGCGGCAGAGCCGGGGTGAGCACGCAGACAGTCCGGTGCCGATTATTGGGCATCTACTGTGTTCCAGGTACCAGCCTGGGTCCTCTGCATACATTTTTCCTCATCCTCACAATATTCCTATAAGAGAGTCATGTCCCCAATTTTACAACCAAGGAAGCTGAATGTCAGAGAGATTAAATAAACTTGCCTAAGATCTTGGTTAGTGGGTAGAAACATCCAGATTCCATCAGGTCTGTGGTGTCCTGTAAAGTTATTGACCTTTTCATGCACAAGTTTTTTCTGTAGCTCTAACCAGACTCCCTGCTCTACCCTCCCAGGACCTCTCTGAGAGCTATGGCCCGGGTCTGTGTTCTGGGCATGTGTAGGAGGAGGAGGGAGAGAAAAGAAGGTGGTGGCTGCCAGCTGCTGCTTCAAACAAAATACATCCACATTTACAAAGGCACCGAGCCTGGTTGCCTAGCAACGTCTTTCTGCCTCCCCAACCTGCTCCACCCCATCCTCACCCACCGCACATTATACACACCCCTTGGCCTGCAATGCCCTTCTAAGACCTCCCCCTTCAAGGCTGCCTTTGTTCATCTTAACCTGATTTGCTGGGCAAATGCTTGCAGCTTGCGACTTGCAGGGAGTCCAGGAAGCACACAATTTGTATCGCAGATGGCCCTGGGACAGGCAAAACAGAGCTATCCTCCCTGCACAGCCCATACCTTGGCACTCGCAGGGTATCTAATGCTGCAGGAAGGAGAGGGTCTCATTTCGGGAGCTTTGTCATATCCCTGAAGGTTTAAAAAAAGGGTTTTGTTTTTCACATATGTCAGGTCCTTTAAATAGTTCTTTGAAATAAAAGTTTGATTGGGATAGAATTAAAGCAGGCTGTCTGGATTTCTTTTTTCATCTTATCTCCCATGTTTGAAGTTGGAGCCTCTTAAATTTAAACTTATCTTCAGTTCAACCCGTCCAAAAAGCCTTGGGGCTATTTTTGTCCTAGAGTCTCAAAGGGAGGCAGAACAAGGCAGAATACACAGTTCTCTGAGCTTTTCAAGCATAAATGAAAGGGTATAGCAGTAGTGGACCCCCCTCCCCAGCAAGTCCAGAAGCTTCTGACTTCATGGTAAGAAAGTGGTGCTGAACTGAGAGCCAGGCCTGCACTGTCACCCTCATGGGCTCCAGGCACTTTCGCCTTCATGGGCTTCTTCCTCCATGAAAAGAAAGAACATTAAAAATTATATTTTCTTACTGTGCTGATATACAGACAAATATAACCCAGGCTGGATTCACTGCTATCTATTCATTTTTTTTATTATGCTATGTTCATTTTTTTTTTCTGGCTTTTAAAAGAAATTAAAATATTTTCATGGGCTTCTGAAAGTATCGCAGGCACAAGCCACTGTGCCCACTGTGCCCGATGGATAATAAGGCCCTGCAAAGAGTAGGCCAGCACCCAACAGTGTTACTGAGACACTGGTGCCCAGCTCTGTGCTCAGAGCTGTGGGGTAAGGAAAAAATTCTAAGGTGTGGTGCCTGCACTCAAAGGCTTCTTGCCTAATTGGAGAAAAAAGCAAGCTCGACAGCTGCCATCACTAAACCATAGGAACTCAGCTTGGCAGCCACTAAGGAAACCATTGGAACCCCTTTCTTGCTCAGTTGTATTCCCATTAGTGAAATAATACGTTTAAAAATATACTGCCTGTTGGGAGAAGTCCAGAGAGGTGAGAGGTGACATGGGCAAGTGCAGTGATGGATTGGATGGATACTGGGTTAAAGAAGAATTGAGAAAGTGATCTGGACTGGGGCTTGGGTGACCATCTACATAGACAGGAAATACAGAAAGAGGAATAAGCTTGAGGGGAGACCATGAGTCTAGTGTTAGGTGGATTGGTTTGCGATGTTTTGCACAGTAAAGGCAGAGACTAAAGCTGTCTTGCTCCCCACTAGAGTCCCATTTCCCAGTACAGAACCTGACACTTCACCTGTATTAAGTAAATATTTATAAAATTAAGTGGATACAGGTATATAAAGCTAATAATTAGTTGCCTTTACAGGCCTAATGCCCACAACAGAGATCTGGGCTGTAGCTAAAGACTGGAGTGTTGGAGCAGATGCTGGCCCCAGACATTCACGCTCTATCCCAAAAGCTGCTTATGCGAACACTTGCAGCTCCCTGTCCTGTTCTGGCCTCAGGAATAGATTTGGCTCTAATACAGGACAAGCTGGAATTTCCAGAGAGTTAATTCCCAGAAGCAATCCTCCACCAGTGATGGACAGGGAGTTAATAGATGAATAATCCAGCTCCTTATCCTTCAGCTAGGATAATGCTAAGGCACGGTCTATACAATCTCCAAGAATTCTCCAGTGAGATTGAGTTTCTAGAGCCCTGGGTGAGGCTGGAGTCATCCTGTCCACACCTTCTCTGAGTGAGAAGTTTCTTTCGATCAACAGGCCGTGTAACCAGCTCCAGGACTATGTGCATCTGGAAAGTAAGGGCTGATATTCTTAGTAGATAATCATCAACTTCTATAATACTTGACTATGTATTTACTTACATACAGGGAGCTTGCCATTGATCTCTACTTTTATTCCATATGGGTGGAGAACCAACTTTGTATAATTTTAATCACTTTAAATTTATTGTAGCTTATTTTATGACTTAGCATTTAGTCTGTCCTGGAGAGTGTTCCATGTGCACTTGAGAAGAATGCACATTCTGTGCTTGTTGTGTAGAGTATTCCACAGGGATCTGTTAGGTCTAGTTGGTTTACAATGTTGTTAAAGTCACATATATATATATTTTTCTGTTGATCTTATGCTTAACTGTTCCATCAATTATTGAAAGTGGGGTATTAAAGTTTCCAACTATTATTGTTCAATTGTCTATTTCTCTTTTCAATCCTATCAGTTCTTGCTTCATGTACTTTGGGGCTCTGTTTTTAGGTGTATATATGATTATGATTGTTGCCTCTCACTGACAGATTGACCCTTTTTCATTATAAAATGTCTTTCTTTAATCACAAAGGAAATTAGACAACATTTAGAGATAAATAAAAATGGAAACACAACATTCCAAAACTTATCAGACATTAAGAAAGTAGTATTAAGGGGAAAATTTAGAGCCATTAATGCTCACATTAAAAAAGAAAGAAAGATCTCAAATCATTAACCTAACTCTACAACTTAAGGAACTAAAAAAAAAAAACCCACCACAACAAAAACAAACAAACTAAACCCCAAGCTAGCAGAATAAAAGAAATAATAAATATTAGAGCAGAGATAAATGAATTAGGCAATAGAAAAATCATAGATAAAAATAATGAAAACAAAAACTGGTTCTTTGAAAAGGTCAAAAAATTTGACAAATCCTTAACTAGATAGACCAAGAAAAAAGAGAGGAGACTTGAATTACTAAAATCAGAAATGAAAATGAGGACATCACTACCAATCCTACAGAAATAAAACAGATTAAAAGAGAGTACTATGAATAATTCTATGCCAATAAATTGCATAACCTAGATGAAATGAACAAATTCTTAGAAATACAAAACCTACTGTCTCAGTCCATATGTGCTGCTAAAACAAAATACTTGAGACTAGATAATTTATAAAGAACAGAAATTCATTTCCTTAGAGTTCTGGAGGCTGGAAAATCCATCAAGGCACTGGTAGATTCAGTGCCTGGTGAGGGGCCCAGTCTCTTATTCCAGTATGACACCCTAAATGCTATGTCCTCACATGGCAGAAGAGCACAAGGGCAAAAGGGGATGGAAGGAGCAAACTTGTCTCCTCAAGCCCTTTTATAAGGTGCTAATCTCCTCCAGAAGGACAGAGCCCTCATAGCTTATTCACCTCTTAAAGGCTCCATGTCTTGGTATTATTGCATGGTGGACTAAGTTTCAACATAAATTTTGGAGGAGACACAAATATTCAAACCACATCACCCAAAGACTGTACTTTCAGAAATCATTGCTATAGTTCATTTCAAACCATAGCACCTACAAAGACTAAATCACAAAGAAATAGAAAATCAGAATAGACCTATAACTAGTAAGGAGATTGAACTAGTAATCAAAAATCTCTTGACAAAGAAAAGCCCTGCACCTAATGGCTTTACTAGTGAATTCTACCAGATATTTAAAAAGAACTGGTACCAATCCATTCCAAACTTTTCCAAAGAATACTGACGAGGAGGAAACACTTCCTAATTTATTTTATGAGACCAGCATTACCCTGATATGAAAGCCAGACAAAAATATCACAAGAAAACTATAGACCAATATCTCTTATGAACACAATGCAAAAATTCTCAACAAAATGCTAGCAAACTAAATTCAGCAGCATATTAAAAGCATATCATACACCACGACCAAGTGGGATTTATTCCTGGAATGCAAGGATGGTGCAGTACACAAAAATCAATGCAATGGACCACATTAACAAAATTAAGAGGGAAAAACCCACATGATTATCTCAATTGAGGTAGAAAAAACATCTGACAAAATTTGACATCCTTTCATGATAAAAACACTCAATAAACTAGGAATAGAAGGAAACTACCTCCACATAATAAAAGTCATACATGAAAAAGCCACTGTAAGCATTACATTTAGTGGTAAAAGACTGAAGCTTTTGCTCTAAGATCAGGAATAAGACTAGGATGCCCACTTTTGCCACTTCTTTTCAACAAAGTACTGGAAGTTCTAGCCAGAGCAATTAGGCAAGAAAAAGAAATAAAAAACATTCAAGTCAGAAATAAAGAAGTATTATCTCTGTTCACAGATGATATGATTTTTTATTTCGAAAATCTTAAATATTCAAACAAACTGTTAGAGCTAATAAATGAATTCCGCAAAGTTCAGGATACAAACTCAACACACAAAAATCAGTTGCATTTTTATTAACATGTACTCACAACGAACAATCTGAAAAAGTAATTATAAAAATAATTCCATTTATAATATTAAATAACATCAAAAAGAATAAAATACTTAATAATTATTAATTAAGGAGATAAAAGACTAGTGCCATGAAAACTACAGAACATTGCTAAAAGAAGTTAAAGAAGAAATAAATAAATGGAAAAACATTCCATGTTCACGGATTGAAAAACTTAATATCATTAAGATATCAATATTACCCAAAGCAAAATTCAATGCAATTCCTATCAAATTCCCAATGTTTTTTGCAGAAGTAGGAAAAAATTTTTATGGAATCCTAAGAGACCATAAGTAGCTGAAATTATTTTGAAAAAGAAGAATAAAATGGGAAGAATCACTCTTTCTGATTTTAAAACTACTACAAAGCTACAGTAATGGCAGCAGTGTAGTACTGGCACAAAGACAGACCGACCAATGGAAAAGAATAAAGAACCCAGAAATAAACACTTGCCTATATGGTCAAATGATTTTTGACAAGAGTGCCAAGACCATTTAATGTGGAAAGGACAGTCTTTTCAACACTTGGTGCTGGGAAAACTGGATATCCACAAACAAAAGAATGAAATTAGACCCTTACTGAACACCATACACAAAAGTTAACTCGAAATAGGCAAAAGACCTACATGTAAGAGCTAAAACTGTAAAACTATTGGAGGAAAACATAGGGCAAAATCTCCACAAGATTGCATTTGGCAATGATTTCTTGAATATGACACCAGAGGCATAAACAATAGAAGAAAAAAATAGACAAATTGGACTTAATGAAAATTTTAAAAATTGGTGCTCAAAAGACAGTATCAACAGAATGAAAAGGAAATGCACAACATGGGAGAAAATATTTGCAAATCATATACCTGACAAGGGATTTTCAGATCCCTAAAACTCAACAACAAAAACATGGCAAAATGGCAAAAAAAAAAAAAAAAAAAAAAAGCAAAACCCTCAATAGAAAACTTTAAAAAATGACAAAAAACTCAAAAACAAACAAACAAAAAAACCCAAATTGGTAAAGAACTTGCACAGACACTTCTCCAAAGGAGATTTTTCAAATAGACAATAAGCACATGAAAAGATTTCAACATCACTAATCACTAGGAAAACATAAACCAAAAGTACAATGAGACACCACCTCACACCCATTATAATGACTACTATCAGAAAAAAAAAGTGTTGGTGAGGATGTGAAGAAATGGGAAACCCTGTACACTTTTGGTGGGATTGTAAAATGGTACAGCACTATGGAAAACAGTATAGCAGTTCCTGAAAAAATAAAAAATTTAAAATAGAATTACCGTATGATCCAGCAATTCCACTCTGGATATATACCCCAAAGAATTGAAAGCAGGGTCTCAAAGAGATATCCTACACCCATGTTTATAGTGCTTTATTCACAATAGCTAAAAGGTGGATGCAACTCTAATGTCCATTAATAGATGAATAGATATGCAGGATACGGTATACAAATATAATGGAGTATTATTCAGCTGTAAAATGCAAGGAAATTCTAACATATGCTACAACATAGATAAACCTTGAGGACATTATGCTAAGTGATTAAGCCAATCACAAAAAGACAAATACTTCATAATTCCACTTACATACAATATTGAGTCAAAATCATAAAGACAAAAAATAGAATGGTGATTACTAGGGGCCTGTGGGAGAGCGAGAATGGGGAATTATTATTCAATGGGTATCAAGTTTCAGTTTTACAAGATGAAAAGAGTTCTGGAAATGCATGTTAGCGATGGTTGCATGGCAATAAGAATGTATTTAATATCACTGAACTGTACACTTAAAAATGGTTACAACGATCAATTGCATGTGTATTTTACCATAATAAAAAAAAACCTAAAAAAAGTCCTTCTTTATCTCTATTAACTTTTTCTGGTTTTAAAGTCTATTTTGTCTGATATTAGTACAGCCTCTTGTATTAGTTTTCTATTGCCTCTGTAACAAATTATCCCAAATTAGAGACTCAACACAAATTTCTTATCTTACAGTTGTGGGGGTCAGAAGTTCTAATGTCAAAGAGTTGCAGGGTGAGTGCCCTTTGCAGGCTCTAAGGGAGAGTCTATTTCCTTGCCTTTCCAACTTCTAAAGGCTGCCTGCGGTCTTTGCCTCGTGGCCCCTTCCTTCATCTTCATGGGCAGCCACACAGCCTCTTCAAATCTCTTTCTCTCCCATCTGCCCTCTCCTCTCCTCCGTCTCTCTCTTCCCTAACCCCTGCCCATCTCCTCTGCTTCTGTTAGCATGTCTGCTTCCTTGTGTCTGACTCTCCTGCCTCCCTCTTTTAAGTCCCCTTATGATTAAATTTGGTCAATTTGGGTAATCCAGGATCATCTCCCCATCTGAAGATCCTTAACTTAATCACATTTGCAGCATCCATTTTGCCATGTCAGGTAACATATCCACAGGTTCTGGGGGTCTGGGGATTATTATGCGCAGATCTTTGAGACGGGGCAGCAGTATTCATCCTACCACACCATTCAGTCCAGCTTTGTTATGGCTAGCTGTTTGCACAATGTATCTTTTGGTTTTACTTTTGGCCTTAAAATATAAAGAGACATGATGTTTCCCCTCATTCTTCCTTTTAGGTGAACCATTCCAATGACCATTAGCTATTCTTTAGATGACGTGGTTTTAGATTTTTTATCATCCTAGACTTCCTACTCTACATGCCTTAAGATGTTGGAATAATCATCACTGTACATCAGTAATAGATACTTACTAAATGTCTCCTCTGTGCCAAGCACTATGCTAACCTCTTTATGTGAATTATTTCATTAATCCTTACAGCAGACCTGTGAGATAAACGCTGTTATGCGCATCATGTGTAAATGAGGAGACTGAGGCATAGAGAGGTGAAAGAGCTTGCTGCCAGGGTCTCATAGCTAGCAAGCGGCAGGGCCAGAATAGGGACCAAATAGTCGGATTCAGGAGCTTCCTTTCTTAGTCATCTCTTAAAAACATAACACCTAACACCTATTCCATTAAATTCAAGCAAAATCTGTTTTACTGATTTAATAGAAGGCCAGGCATGGTGGCTCACGCCTGTAATCCTAGCACTCTGGGAGGCCGAGGCGGGAGGCTCTCTTGAGGTCAGGAGTCCAAGACCAGTCTAAGCAAGAGCGAGACCCCGTCTCTACTAAAAATAGAAAGAAATTAGCCAGGCAACTAAAAATAGGGAAAAAAAGTAGCCAGGCATGGTGGCGCATGCCTGTAGTCCCAGCTGCTCGGGAGCCTGAGGCAGGAGGATCACTTGAACCCAGGAGTCTGAGGTTGCTGTGAGCTAGGCTGACGCCATGGCACTCTAGCCAGGGCAACAGAGCGAGACTCTGTCTCAAAAAAAAAAAAAAAGAGATTTAATAGAAAAAAATAGCCCATATGGTATCATACCATTGTGCAAAATTATTTCTCTCCCTTACCTGTTTTTCTGCCTGTCAATGTGCATAAAAAAATATCTAGAATGATAGTCCTCAAGTGTTGACTATAGTTATTACTGGGTGATAGAATTTGGAACATTTTTGCTTGTTTGTTTATATTTTCTTTGTTATTGGTTTTTGTGTTCTTCTCTCAACTAATTATGTTGCTTGAGTTTTTATGACAAACACGCATTATAATTTTTTCCAATGGCTTTACCAAGATATAATTTAAATACCATAAAAGTAACTCATTTCAAGTGTATACTTCAATGAATTTTAGTATGTTTACAGAGCTGTGTGTCTATCACTACAGTCTAATTTTAGAACATTTCCATTACACTAAAAAGAAACTTTGCTCTCATTTACAGCTACTACCCATTCCCACTCTCAGCCCTAGGCAAACGCTAATCTACTGGCTCTACATATTTTCCTATTGTGGATATTTCACATAAATGAAATCATGCAATATGTGTGGTATTTTGTGTCTAGCTTCTTTCACTGAACATATGTTTTTGAAGTTCATCCATATCATAGCATATATCAGCACTTTGCTCCTTTTGATGATCAAGTAGTATTCAATTGTGGGGATATATGCCACAGAACTTATCCATTCATCAGTTGACAGACGATGAGTTGCTTCCACCTTTTGAGTATTGTCAATAATGCTGCAATGCACATATGCAAACAAGTTTTGTCTGAACATCTGTTTTAATTTCTCTTGGATAGACATCTAGGGGTGAAATTGCTGAGTCATATGGCAAAGCTGTGTTTAAATTTTTAAGAAACTGCCAAACAGTTTTTCCAAAGTGGCAGCACCATTTTACATTTCCGCCAGCAAGATGTGAATAATTTCCATTTTTCCCCATTCTTTCCAACACTTGTTATCATCCATCTTTCTTATTATAGTTATTCGAGTGGGTGTGAAGTGGTATTTCATTATAGTTTTGATTTGCATTTCCTGATAACTAGTAATATTGAGCATCTTTTCATGTGCTTATTGGTCATTTATGTATGTTTTTTTCAACATGTGTTTTTTTTAATTTTTAATTTTTTTAGAGATAGGGTCTCGCTCTGTCACCCAGACTGGAGTGCAGGGGTGCTGACATAGCTCACTGTAGCCTCAAACTCTTGGGCTCAAGTGATCCTCCTGCCTCAGTCTCCTGAATAGCTGAGACTACAGGTGCATGTCATCATGCCTGGTGAATTTTTTTGTTTATTTTTTGTAGAGACAGGGTCTTGCTATGTTGCCCAAACTGGTCTGGAACTCCTGGCCTCAAGCGATCCTCCCACCTTGGCCTCCCAAAGTGCTGGGATTACACCCATGAGCCACTGTGCCTGGCAAACATGTATTATTTTTATAACAATCCAAACTATTATTTTTTTTTTTTTAAGATTTTGTTATCTATCATTGGACTAATCATCCAGGCGACACCTGAGCAGTACAGAGTACAGTAAGTGTGGTTGCCTGTGACTTGCTCTCTACACTTTCACTGATGCAGCCAAAACATTGGGCTAATGTTTTAGCAGACACATTGCACCATTGGCTCACATTAAGCCTGCGGTCATCTAAATATCCCAGATCCTGTTCACATTGACTATTGTGGAGCCAGATTTCTCTCATTCTCTATTTGGGCAATTGATTTTATTGAACTTAACTGCTGGACCTAACATTTATCCCTGCTGAATTTTATCTTGTCAGTTTAGATCCAATATTGTCATCTGTAAAAATAAATTTTACATTAATTCTGTCATCTCACCTTACCTTCCTTTAACCCCCTTTCAGATGTCAAAATATCCAAGAAAGTGGATTTTTTTCACCATTATATTTTCAGTGTTTTCTGAATCAAAGTGAATTTATACTTTTCAATAAGCAACATAAGGACTCAACTACAATCCATGAAAGTTTGTTAAAAATAAGCACCTCAAAAATAAATATAATGAATAAGACTTACAAAACTCTATATTTTTCATAATCAACATAGGGACATATCTCTAATACACACAGGAAAAGTGGTTAAAAGTAAGCACTGCCATTCAACTTTGCGTCATAGTGGCAGCCACTTTTAATAGATTTCTGTTTAAAAAAGAACAAGACTGATGAAAGAAGAAAGTATATACAATGCCACTGAAATGCAGACACGTCATATGCAGGGTTGTCTATCACATTTTGATTCTTTCTAATTTTACTGTCAGTGGGAGATTTTTTTGGAAATTCTGGAAGTGACTTACCATCATATTTATGTACTAATTACTTTATCCATAAACCATTCTATGTCTTTCTGGAAAAGCCTTTTGGGTCTTCCCAAACCACTCTGACCTTCCCCCTTCTCTGAAGTTCCTGAGCAGAGCTGAACTGCTCACTGTCTTCAGTCCACATGTCCTTCCTGTTTTGTGCAGCCTCCTCTTCGTTGCATTCTCTCCCTTTCACCCCATCCTCAGTCCTCCTTCCCCCCTTCTCCAGCACCCACTCTGGTGTGTTTAACGTATGTCCTTTCAGGCCTACTTGCATGTATTTGTTTAGATAAATGTACATCCTTAGGAAAGTGTTTATGTGTCTATGATTTTAAATAACACAAATGACAGTGTGCTATAAATCCTATTTATCCTAATCTCTATCCTAATCCTATCCTATCCTAATCTCTTCACCATTGTTTTTAAGAGATATTCATGTGCTACATGTGAATCTAATTTAATAATACTATTATACTGCTGCATAGTAGTCTATCAAATGCACACACTAAAAGTACTTATCCCTGTACTGCCAGTGGACCCTCATTGTGAAAAACTCTTCTGTGGACATCCTTGTAAATATACTGTACTTACACTGTTCTATATGCAGGTCAGAGAAACTGTCCAGAGAGAGAATTTTGCAGTTTCCACTTCTGGACGGTTTCTGTGAGGTATGTACTCAGGAAAGAGATTGCTGAGTCATGGGATCATGCATACATAATTTCTGTGAAATTTGCCATATTGCTTTCTAGAAGAGCTGGAGCAGTGCACATTCGCAATGAAAAGGTTTTGTTCCAACTTACACTCAAGCAGCATTTGGTTTTGTCTGACTTTATAGTTTTTGCCAATCTGATGGGCGTGAAGGACCACTTGGATTCAATGGTGCTCTATTGTGCTCTTTCCTAATTGATGGGTAGGCGGAACATCTACCTCTTCATGTGATTAGTAACCACTCGGAATTCCCCTTCTGTGAATTGCCTATGTACATCCATTGTCCTTTCCTTAATTCTGTCTTTCTGACTTGCATTCCCTGTGCATTCTGGCTATTAATATTTAAAATACTTTTCTCCAAAGTATTTTTCTAAATAGCCTATCCTTTTACTATGCACTGTGAAACTGTCCCTATCATACACTCACTTTTTATAGGTGCATAGTTTGATTTTGGGATTTTCCATTCTTTCCAATGATGTGTTTGCTTGTTCTAAACCTAAACTTTATAACTTTAGTTACTATGTCTTTCTCAAACGTTTCATTTTCTAGTAGAATGATTCCATCCTTTTGTTCTTTTTCAAAATTCCTTACCCAAGAGACTTTATTCTTCCATATAAAATTTAAAATTGATTTATCATAATTCCACAAATCCCTGCTGTGATTTTGATTAGAATTGCAATGAAATATATGAAACAATCTGGGGCCAAATGACATCATAGAAATATTAAATTGTCCCAGTCATTTATTTAGGTCTTTTCTTTTTTCCTTTAATAGAGCGATAGAGACAAAAAATTTTCTCAATAAAGGTCCTGTACATTCTTTATTAGCATGGTATCAGACACTTCTGTTGGTTTTGCAAATTATATTTTTATATATATAATATATAAAATTGTATATATGATTTTATAAATTAATACTATATTTTATATTTGTGATGCTGTGGCTTCTTCAGAGTCGCATTTGAGAAGAGGGAGCCAACACCTGAGGGATTCACCCTCATGTTTGTAGCCACGTTTAATGTCTGTATATTTATGTACATATGCAATGTCTTATTTCATTTGTGACTAGTGGCCCCAGTGAGTCTAGAATCTCTGTTAAGATGGCTACTGCACACTGGATTTCACAACGCTTTCCTCAAGACTTAGCTCAGCGCTATCTGTATACACACAGCAGACAGCTATAGCCGGGGGCACACGGTTGAATAGGAATTATTAATAGAAGACTCGAGTATTGTCCTTCCTCAACCTCTGACTCAGAACTAGTTCCTAACACTTCTGAGTCTCACTTTCCCTATTCCTAACACAAAACTAGTAAGGTTGTCACAAAAATTCAAAGGAGAAATCAATGTATCATGCACGGCATTTGGCATGTGGAACCCATACCTGCCATTTCCATCTGAAGACAACAAATACTTAAATCAGCTATGGCCAAGAGAAGAATGATGGCAGGAAAGAATTATGAACTCCAAAAACTGTTCCCAATGATTAAAAATTGTTACCAAACTTATTCCAACCAAGGACTTCATAGACAATTTATAATTGTGTCTCCAGACAACACATGCGTTTGTCAGTCATGGTTGAAAGGAGAGGCTCCCACCACCCTGAAGACCATTGCTGGCCCTGGACTTTCTGAAGCACTGCAAGAAACATTTTCTCTGGGAAGCTGGTCTTGTGGGTGAAGGAGGCAGCTGCTTTGGGTTATGAGATACTCTTTCTCTGCAAAGAGATAATTTAAGCAGAATCCCAAATAGTACAACAGAATGATCTGTATCCAAATGCAAATTTGGGGGGGGGTTAAAAATATAATTGAAACAAATAGGAATTCCTCTTATTTCCAACCTCATCGTACCTTTCCATAATGGAGATACGGGATGAAAGATGATTGCAGAGTGAATATGGATTTGTAAGACTTAGGATATCATAAGGAATGCTGGGGGTTGTCCCTGCAATCCCTTCCCAGCGTCCCAAAGCAGAAAGGATAGAAGTAAGGCATTGAGACTAAGCCATGAGAGCCAAGGCACAAAGAGAATGGGCAGAGAAGATTTGAAGAACAAAGAACAAGGCATGTAGCACCCGTGTTGAAAGACTCGAGGTAAAGGACTGTGCAGCTCCTCAGATGCAGCTCTCCCTGACCACCCAAGCAAAAATATTCCTCTCACTCCCCAGGTTACTCTATCATGCCACCCCACTTTGGGCTGATCACTGTCTTATGGTGTCTTGCTTATTTCTCTATTTGCTTTGCTATTACTAATATTTACTTTTTTCCACTAGGTTGGAAACTCTATAGGGGAAAGGACCTGATCTGTCTTGTTCATGTGCCTCAGTCAGTGCCAGGCACATTGAGAGTGGACACTCAATGAACGTTATTTGCATGAAGGGAGTCCAGAATTGTCAGAAGTGGGGAACTATTTATTGCTTGTTTTTTTACATCATACCTGGGCATTAGCCCACCTTTTGTGATAGGGAATAAAATTAGAGGATGGAAACTTGCTATAAAGTGCTTCGGTGGAACAAACAATGGCTCAGTTGACCGCCATCTCAAGGAGCGCTTTGAATTGGTCTGCCTGGAACTCTCGCAATAAGAAGGATGAACACACATTGGCCCTGCCCTGACTTAACCCCTGGGTCCTTGTGAGTCCACACATTCCTGGGTTTATCTTTCAGATAATTATTGTGTAGTAATGTGAGATATAGAGCCCATGACAATGGCCTTGAGTGAATGAGTAATGCAACAAATTACAAAGTTCTTAAGAGAACATCTGAGGATATCGCCTCATTCTCTCGGGCTTCTCTAGTCTCTGTTCATTGCATCTGAGGTTGTGGGGGAGGATTAATATAAAGTAATAATCAATTGTTCTGTTTTTCCTTTGCTCCTACCCCTCTCACTTTATTTTTTGAGGGAGAGATGAACAGGGTAGGACTGAAAAGGTGGCAGACTTCTAATGAAATCACAATTTTTTTTTAAAAAACAAAGTGATAACGCTAAAACCATAAGCCAAACCAGTAGGGGGTGTTAAAGATAAAATTACTACTCAGAAGTCAATGGAAATGTAGTTATAGGCAATTATTGCATGTTCTCTGTGTGCTTTATAAGCGAATTGACCTTTACAAATAAAATTGCTCTTGATTGTTTTTTAAATCTCATTTTCTGTGCTTTTAAGATTGTTTCCAACTGTTGTCTGTATTTTTTTAAATCTCCAAATGTACTGTTATGAATAATAGTTATGAAAATTTTTTGGATTATTAACTTTCCCTTATATTTTTAAATATTCATATTGAATATCTAACAATGAATAAACAAATCATGGTATTGCCATAAAATAGAATATTATGCAACCACAAAATAGTATGTTTTAGGACATTTTAGGATATGCAGAAATGTTCATTATATAATCTTATATAAAAACACAGGATACAAAACCACACATAGAGAAAGCTCTATTTGTGTTTTGTTATGTTTAAAATACTGATTATGGGATTAGGACTATGATTATGGATGAGTTTTATTTTCTTCCTTATATAATTATTTCTCTATAATTTCTGAATTCTTTTCAGTTAATATGGATGTCACTCTTAAAGCCAGAAAAAACTATGTTCAGATATATTTTCAATAGAATTTAATTTATCTGTAAGGTATTTGTTTGAGGTAGATAGGGAATAGCATTATTTTTCTATTTTAAGTGGAAATACTGAGGCATCATGAAATGCCCTTCTTCTTTTTTTTTTTTTTTTTTTTTTGAGACAGAGTCTTACCTTGTTGCCCTGGCTAGAGTGAGTGTCGTGGCATCAGCCTAGCTCACAGCAACCTCAAACTCCTGGGCTTAAGTGATCCTACTGCCTCAGCCTCCCGAGTAGCTGAGACTACAGGCATGCACCACCATGCCTGGCTAATTTTTTTCTATATATATTTTAGTTGGCCAGATAATTTCTTTCTATTTTTTTAGCAGAGACGGAGGTCTCGCTCTTGCTCAGGCTGGTCTCGAACTCCTGACCTCGAGCGATCCACCCGCCTCGGCCTCCCAGAGTGCTAGGATTACAGGCGTGAGCCACCGCGCCCAGCCAAAATGCCCTTCTTCTAATCACACAATTCATGGCAAAGAACTGGAATCTGAAAGAGAAATCAACCTCTTGGATTGGCAGGGTTTATCGTCCAGCCTACTTACATAAACCCAGTGAGAAATCCACAGGGACAGTCTCTTTCTGGGGCTCTTGGAGGCTGGCTTTCCAGGGACTGCCTTCTTCTCTACACGGAACACATCTGGAGGGACCCAGAATGTGATCCCGAGGCCTTCCTTCCCTGGGACAGCTCTCTCTAGCCTTCTACTAGGGGAGAAAAGAATCCCGAAATGTATCTCTAGATTTTCACAATTTCTAAATAAGTGGATCTATCTGGTTGAGATCATTTCAGATACAAATGCTATTAAATAGATATTAACCCACTAGTCCTTAGCCTTGGAACATTGTACCTCGAGGGCACTGGAATAAATTCAGACTTGGTGGACGGTGTCTATGCAGCGTCTATGCAGTATGCGGCATCTTATTGCTGTATGAGATGACTTCCTCGTCAAATGTGGGATCTCTAAATTTCCATTTGGGGAATCAATAAACTCTTTTAATTCACTTTAAAGTGACTCTTCTCATTTTTATAAAGTGCCAAATAACAACTGTTTCTTTCTTTTGGTCCTGGCTCTTAATAAACAAAACAAAAAATAGCAGTTACCTGAGCCCACCCGTAGAGATTTTTGGCTTTAATGGGTCCCAAATGGGGTGCAGACATTGGTATTCCAAAAAATCTCCGTTGACAGTTCTCAGCCAGGGTTGAGAACTACTGATTTAAAGTGTGAATCTTTGCGAATCTTTGCCTCTATGACATATTTAGTATCTGTGATTTATCTGATGCCAAGTCTTTGGTCAAGAATGCAACATCCAATTATAACACAGATCCCACGGGTAAGATCAGTTTTAGGATTTTCCATGTGGTTTCCAGAAATGTACTGCAGTGAGAACCAAGTTTTGTTGGATATTTTATATTTGTCCAATGCTCCATTACCCTCCAAAAAAAAAAAAAAGTACCTAGGAGAGACCTGTTTTCTTGATGTTCATAGAAGCTGCAGGCAGCACCCAGGAAAAATCACAATATGAGTCTCCTACGATAACCTATCCTTTTATTGTCAGTGGGCTACGGTAAGAAGGGCAGCCTTAAAAAGGAAAATGAGGTTGCCAAAGGAATCTCTGATGCCTGTGTCAAAAGAGGGAAGTTTAGCTGCTGAGATGACAGCCCTTGTCCCTAGGGTACAGGCACTACCAGATCTCTCCAGCCTCCTGGCATCCCTGTCCAGAAACTGAACCTAAAGTCAGTGCTTTCCCCGCCACCACCCTATCCCAAAGCTTGGGGATCTGATTTTCTGCACACTAAGCACAGGTCCAGATGAGAAGATGGGGTCTTATCTGCTATGAGCCAGGAGGAGAGGCTGTTCTGCATAAAGGCAGAGACGAGGATAGATGGATTGCTGGGGCAGCAGAGAGAGAAGCAAGAGTGGGCAAAGGAACAAGGAGAGTTGAAACACTGTCCATTTGGCAAGGAAGAGGAGAATGAAGAGACAACAATGTCTCAGAGGCTTAAAATGTTAATGATTCTAGATCGATATCGAAAGAGCCTTATTGGACAGAAATTGGTTTTGAGGAGGAAATTTGTGAACTTAAATGTTGAGGACAGGATATTGGAGATGAAATAATATTATGGCACCTTTTCAAATTTAGGCAAGTGCCCCTTTATTGGATTAAGAAAAGAGATCATGAGGCCGAGAGAGCATAAATGAGTCTGCTGGGAGTTGGTCCAGGCCTCATGAGGCTGCTTTGGCCTTGCTTTCTGTCCCCAGTGTCTGCTCATGCCCACCCCCAGCTGCACACCCAGGCCCTGGCCCCAAGCTGCTGCCTCCTTATTCTCATCCGAATTCTGCTCTTGGCTCCTGTGGAAACCAAGATGGCCCTGCTGTGGAGCTGAGCCATGTTATCCAGTAGCCTGAGGAGCCCCCGTGCAGATGTGATGCAGGGCCCAGGGGACTGTCATTGGACAGAGAAGAGACTTCCCAGGACAGAGGCAGAGGGTGCTCATCCTGAGCCTGGGAACCCTGCAGAAGATGGTTAATTTTACCTTGACAGCATTTTGACAAAAGGAAGATGCTTCCTTGAATTCTCTCAAATTGAAAACAGTAGTGAGTGTGTGTGTGTGTGTGTATGTGTAAACTCATATGAATGTCCAGGGCATCATGGAAAATTCTATTTTAAAGAAGCGGGTCCTTTAAATTACATGTTTTGGATAACCCTCGTGTTTTTTGTTTGTTTGTTTAGAAGCAAAACATTTCTGTTCTCTGAGCTGATTATTTTCTAGTGGTCCTAAAGCTAAGGAAGCAGTATGGTGCAGCGGAAAGAGAAGGGGCTGGGGATCTCGCTTTGACATTAGGAAGCAGCTCTGTGACCCTGGAGAAAGCATATGTACTCTCTCAGCCTCCATCCCACGCTGTAAAAGAGGAAGTAAAACCAGATTATTTCTGATGTAAAAGTTTCATTCTTTAAGCTCAATGTACTTTGTAAAGCCCAAACGACCTGTGGACAGGAGTTCTATCCAATGCATAGTTCCCCTCCCAACTCAAGAATCAAATGTTGCCTGAGCAAGGCTCCTAATTGCACTTAGCTCTGTTGTTGACATTTTAGAGATGTGGGAAAAGGACTCAAAGGAAAGTATAAGGACTTGCTCAAGACCACTCAAGTTCAGACTGGCTCTGTTTCTTGCTTTATCTTGTCCTAGCCAACACTTCCCTTGACATCAACTCTGTCTGTGCACGTAAATGGACAACGTACTTGGCCCAGACAGCTCTGGCTGGGGAGGTGCTCTCAAAGCTTCTCTTTTTTTTTTTTTTTTGGTATGTGGGAGTAGGAGGTGGGGGAACAGGACTGTAGCCTCTGCAAACCCTTCATGCTGCATGATCGTGCCTCCGTTTGGGGAATAGGAGTGACTGGCAACGAAGAAAGCAGCAGAGAAGGGTAGGACTTGGCACTCAGAAGTTAGGTAGATCCTTGACACTCCTCCCAGGCTGCCCACCCCTCTCTCCACTATTTGAGGAGCTGGAAACACTCAGCCTTTTGAATCCTCTAGGAGAGCAAGGTGATTTAAGTCACACATATTTTTGTGACGTGGATGTCCAAACAGGAAGGGAACTGGCTTTTCAGTGTTTGGGTTTTTTTTTTTTTAAAGGCAGCATGTGGCTAGGAATGGACAAGACCAATCATTACTGCTATAATTCTAAATGTCTGCAGCCTCCAAAATCTACCATGCATTGAGGTAACCTGATATAAAACGGCCTTCGCTATTTTGAAATGCAGGTTTCTCCACTACTCATGGAATGTGAGCCTGTGTTTAGAAGTCAATGCAGGACCTTAGCTGACACTTCCATACCTGCCAAGCGCTGCTGATGTGAACCAGGTGGCCTGCTTCAAGCAGAATTCAATTACCCACATGGCAACTGTTTCTTAATTCAAAACTTTAACAGAGCCTTTTTTGTTGTTCCATTATGAAAAATGAGAGGGGGAAGAGAATACATTGAGTTTGAGCACTTCTGGTTTATGAGATTAGAGGCATGGGAGGAAAGTGAGTCCCTGGTCTCTGCCAGCACCCTGCGGCTCCAGTCTGCAGCGCTTTGCCTGCCTGACTCCCTTCTCGTTCCCGGAACAGGAGTGACGGTCCTGAAACAGCCTCCTCTCGGGTCTGTTCTTAGGAAGCTAGAATAACTCACCCTCACTAATTAGTGGTTGCATTAGCAGATGGTACACACACACACATACAGATATATTTTATAAGTAAACAGGAAAAATAAGAAAAGGTTTAAAAGGTTTTAAATTGCATTTGGAGACAATGCTTTCTTTTTCCAGAGGAGGATGTGCTGCATCAGCCCCTGCAGTCCACACCCTGGATATTCAGGCTTCTTATTCTAAAGGTGAAAATCCCTCAGCTGGACCACAGCTGCCATGTTTTAGTGGGCTCGTTTTCCTGGTGCTTACCCGGGTTTGGCAGTAACCAGACCAATTCATACAGGTGACCGCCACCACTCAGCTCGGCGCACTGGCTGGCTGTGTTTCAGTACACAGGGTCTATGTTGGATAAAGGAGATTGGTGCAGGACGAGGAAAGCCAGCATAAAGTAGCTTCTGTCCTCACTCCCTCCTCTCCTCTAGACAAACCTGCATGGATACCTTCATCCTTGGCCCTTATGTCTCCCAGGGTGGGTAGGAATTTGAAATCAAGACAAGATAATTTCCTACATGGCAGGAAATGTCCTAATGTTTCAAGTGTATCATGTCAATTGCTCCTCATAGCAGCCCAGCGATACAGTTACTAAGCTAGATAGTTTTTATAGATAAAAAGCTTCACGTAGGTAAGAAAAATGCTGTTGTTTGAAGGAGGTCTTTGTTTGAGATCCTGTTATTTCGTCAATTGTTTTGGGTCTACCACTTCCATTACCACCATCACCATCACCCCTCCCCCACCTCCATCACCACCATCAACATCCCCATCACCCCCCACCCTCATCACCACCATCAACATTCCCATCACCCCCCACCCTCATCACCACCATCAACATCCCCATCACCCCCCACCCTCATCACCACCATCAACATCCCCATCACCCCTCACCCTCATCACCACCAACATCCCCATCACCCCCCACCCTCATCACCACATCAACATCCCCATCACCCCCCACCCCCATCACCACCATCAACATCCCCATCACCCCCCACCCTCATCACCACTATCAATATCCCCATCACCCCCCACCCTCATCACCACATCAACATCCCCATCACCCCCCACCCTCATCACCACTATCAATATCCCCATCACCCCCCACCCTCATCACCACCATCAACATCCCCATCACCCCCCACCCTCATCACCACTATCAATATCCCCATCACCCCCCACCCTCATCACCACCATCAACATCCCCATCACCCCCCACCCTCATCACCACCATCAACAGCCCCATCACCCCCCACCCTCATCACCACTATCAATATCCCCATCACCCCCCACCCTCATCACCACCATCAACATCCCCATCACCCCCCACCCTCATCACCACTATCAATATCCCCATCACCCCCCACCCTCATCACCACATCAACATCCCCATCACCCCTCACCCTCATCACCACCATCAACATTCCCATCATCCCCCACCCTCATCACCACCAATATCCCCATCACCCCCCACCCTCATCACCACCAACATCCCCATCACCCCCCACCCTCATCACCACTATCAATATCCCCATCACCCCCCACCCTCATCACCACTATCAATATCCCCATCACCCCCCACCCTCATCACCACATCAACATTCCCATCACCCCCCACCCTCATCACCACATCAACATCCCCATCACCCCCCACCCTCATCACCACCATCAACATTCCCATCACCCCCCACCCTCATCACCACCATCAACATTCCCATCACCCCCCACCCTCATCACCACCATCAACATTCCCATCATCCCCCACCCTCATCACCACCATCAACATCCCCATCACCCCCCACCCTCATCACCATCAACATCCCCATCACCCCCCACCCTCATCACCACCATCAACATTCCCATCACCCCCCACCCTCATCACCACCAATATCCCCATCACCCCCCACCCTCATCACCACCATCAACATCCCCATCACCCCCCACCCTCATCACCACATCAACATCCCCATCACCCCCCACCCTCATCACCACATCAACATCCCCATCACACTCCACCCCCATTACCACCATCAACATCCCCGTCATCCCCCACCCTCATCTCCATCATCCTGATCAGCCCTCTACCACCTCCATCACCACCATCCCCATCCCCACGCCCCCCTCCCCCCACCTCCATCACCACCACATCATCCCCATCACCACCACTACTTTTACCACTATGTCCGCCACCAGGTGTCAAGTGTCAAGTTGGCAGGGACTTGTCAAAAAAGCAAAAAGAGATTTGTTGGCACAGGGACATCTTTAACTTGAGCTATTTGGCTAATTGAAGCTAAATTATTCATTAATTTGGCCTCTTCTTCTTTTTCTTTATCCTCTATAATTTCAGTCTTTATATGCGAGATTGCTTGCCAGGTGGCTTAGCATTTCTTTAGTCAGTAGAATTGCATCAGTCACTGGTCTCTGAGAGAAGTGGAAAGCAACAAAGTATTATGCTTGGTCTATTTGGAATTTGGTTTAGCAGAAAACACTGGGAAAGCAGATGAAATACCTGAGCCTTCCAGCAAACTGAATTATCTTCTGAGGCCAGGGAGTTGTATGTTAACCAGTTGTTAAAATTATGTCCTAATTCCAGCGTTTCATCATATCCAGCAATTTGAAAGCCTCTGTTTGGGAGAAGTAGTGGGTAATAGGGATGATAATGGGGATTAAGGCTGCGTGTGTATGCACAAAGAAGAAGGAAAATAAAATCAGCATGCTATTGCAAAGATATACGGGAAGACAGGTTTCCTGGGATTCTGAATTCAATAATGTAATCAGAGGAGCTTTGCTAAATGTACTGGCTGTGAAGCCTTGTCCCAGCACTCTGGTACTGCCAGAGAAATCTTTCCAAAGCACGACCCTGATCATGCCATAGCTCTGCTTAAAACCCTGCAGTGTCTCCCTATGGCCTACAGGATAAAAGTCCAAGCCCCTAGATGTCATCCAAGTCCTCTAGGATCTGGATTCTGCTCACCTCTCCAAGCTTATCTCCTGCCTTCCTCCCTCTCACAACCTAGGCTTTAGCCCTTTTAAACCACTGGCCAGTCCTCCAACAGGCTAAGTTCGTTTCGATCCTGATGATTTTGCACACGTGCCATTTTTGCTTGCGTCCCCCGGTGCCCCCAGACACACTGCCCACTTAACGAATTCCTCCCCATCTTTCAAGATCCAGCCAGCACAGTCTTTCCAACTCTGCGAGCAGAGCTGGCCACTTCTTTCTTCATGCCCCCATGATGCCCTGCATAGATACAGCACCTGTCACTGTGTCACTAGTATCTCCTTGCCTGTCTTTCTTTCACACCAGATGGTGAGCTATTTGAGGGTAGAGATTGCATCTTAGTTATATTTATACGCAGCACCAAGCACTGTGGTAGGCTCAGAGTAGGTACCCAATAATGGCTATTCTGGGTTTTTTTTGCATGAACTAGTTCTTACTTCTGTTAAACAGTATGAAGTACCAGAGTTAGGGATTGGAGTAGGTTCTTTATGAACGAGGAAGAAAAAGAGGGAACCCTTCTTAGGGGCCTATTTGTAAGAGTCTCCATGTGGAGGTCACCATCACTGAAATGGAATTCTCCAGAGTAAAACATAAGCTGTTAAAAATGAATTGAGCTGGTTACTATTTTCGTGCCTGACCTACTTTTTGGTTACTTCTACTGCTGTTACAAAAACTTCCAGACTTTTATAAATGAACCAAACTACTTTTTGATGGTTTTGTGTTCTCAGCTCTCAAGGTGGCTCTTAACTCGACTGAAAGGAAACTCTGCACGGTCTCTGAAGCCCAGTTTAGTGCAAAGGCATCTATGGAAGAGTATTGATCTCAGTAGGACCAACTTCCACAGAACTTCCTCAACTTTTTTTTTCATGGAAGATTTTAAAGCCAAGAATAGTAAATCTATCCACCACAACGATGGCATTTATTTCCTTAGTGCTTATAGTTGCACTCCCAGAGAGCAGGAAGGGTTAAATTAGTTACCTCTTGCCACTTGTCAGCTTTGGGCTTGCCCTTGCTGGGTGGTGAGCCTGCCTGCAGCTGCATCCGTGCTGGCTAGATGAAGATGGGACTCTGGCATTGGAAAATTTTTTGGTCCAGATCCTTTATTTGTTGCCATTTAATTTTTGTTTGCAATGCCCCAGTGGTTGTTGATTTGCAGAAAACAATTGGTGAATTTTTAAATGCCAGGATATTGTAACATCACATGTATTGTGAACTAGGGTGAGGGGAGTAGAAGTATGGGGGGCGGGGGGAGAGTGCTAGACAAGACAGGATCTTGGCTCTTAATTTCAGGATCTGGTATAAAACATATGGGAAACAACTGAAGAATCCCTTCTTACTGTTTTCTTTACAAAGACCACTATTAATAAGAGCAAATTATTTAAGTGGCAGTTGTATTAAAGTGATGCTGAGTAAAAGACTGAGGACAGGGGTGGAGAACCTGTGGCCTTCAGGCCACATGTGGCCTTCTAGGTCCTTAAACGTGGCCTTCTGACTGAATCCAAATTTTACAGAACAAATCTTTTTATTTTTATTAATATATTTTGGTTCATCTTTTATATTTTTATTTTATTTTTAAATGAACATATTTAAAATACCAAAGAATAAAATAAGTTTCAATGAAATAATCCTTCCAGATTGACTGGCACAATTAGAACATTAGTAGCCATGAGGGCCAACTTGATGGTTGCTATGCTAATAATTTAATTCTAACTTCCCCTGCCTGGTGGGCACCACTACCTCATGAGGCTGGTTGGCAAGAGTTTATGGGGTTCGAGTACACCAGTCTGTTACCAGCTTTTGACAATGGTGCACTGTGTTTCTGTTTGAAGTTGAATTTGTGAATAGTTGCACAGCTCAACAGTATTTTTTAATTCTGTCTACTTAACAGCCCATCATTTCAAAGAAGACCAAGAGAAACCTAAAGGAAGAAAACATATTTTTTAATGAGGATTGGGAATTGCAATATTATCTTATTTCTGCTAAAGATGAGATGATTTTCTTGCTTTGTGATACTGCAATATCAACATTAAAGAAATTCAATGCTCATCAGCATTATAACCCTCATAAGGACCACAAATATTTTAAATTAGAGGGAGAGAGGTGCAAAAGGCTGTATTGCAACAATTAAAAGATGAAAAACAAAAGCAAAGACAGTTCTTTCAAACAGCAATAAGACCTGAAAATAATGCCAGTGAAGCAACTTATAAAGTAGTTTATATACTCGAGAAAAAACGGAAGCCATTCAGTGATGTAGGAATTGTGAAAGAACGCATTGTCTAAGTTGTAGGTTGCTTAGACCCTGATAACGTTTCAAAGTACAAACTGCATCTTTCAAGAAGAACCATAACTGATTGGCAACATGAATTAGCATTCAACTTAACAGAGCAACTTCAAAAGGAAAATATACATTATTCAATCACTTTGTATGAGTCAGCTGATACTGTTGACTTGGTGCAGGTTTTGTACTTCATTCAGGTCATAAAAGATGATTTTCTTTGCTATGAAGAGTTACTTGCTTTGGGCATTCTTGCAAACAACAGGGGGAATAGATATTCTTCAACAACTTTCAAGATAAATGTGAAGTTGGACTGAATTTGGTAAATTTAGTGAATATATGTACAGATGGTGCACCTTCCATGACAGGAAAACATTTTATATTGCATAGAAATAAAAAAAAAATATTAACAGATCCAGATGCTCTCATTTCTTTTCATTGTATCTTGCATCAGCAAAATCTCTGTGCTAACGCTTCTATTTTAAGTAACACTTTGCAACAAGTTATAAGTATTGTTAACCATATTTGTGCAAATGCAACACAGCATCATTATTTTCGTGACATGCTAAGGTCGAACAATGAGGTATTCAGTGTGGACTTGCAGTATCATTCTAAAGTACCTTGGCTAGTGCGGGGACAGGTGTTAACCAAAATTTCATCTCTGCAAGAACAGATAGTTAAATTTTATGAAGAACAGAATCAGCAATGTGAATTATTGAAAGAAGATTTTTATATGAATGCAGCATTTCTGTGTGATATCGTGTCAAATCAATTTGAGTACTTCTTTGCAAGGTAAAACTAAGTCTATGTATGATATGTGGCAAAAAAATCAAGCATTTCAAAGATAGCTATCTGTTTTCAAAACACTTCTTCTTCAAAAGGAAATTTCAGATGAACATTTTTCCCAGTTAGCAAAGGTCATTGATGAGCAGGATGATATATGCGAGTCATTTGAAGAATACACAGCTGTTATACACCTATTAATTGGAGAACACAATGCAAGATTCACTGACTTTGAGAATCACGACATCACACTCAAATTAGCATTTCAGCCTCACATAGTTGATATCACCAAGACACCTAAAGAACTACAGATGAAATTGATTGCACTCTTAGTAGATGACATTTTAAAGTCATTGTTTGATGCTAAAAAAGATCCATTTGAAATATGGAAAAATGCAATAGAATACCCACACCTTTGGCAACATGGTCAAAAAATACTTTCTTGCTTTTCAACCACGTATTGCTGTGAATCTGCATTCTCCTACCTAACCCAAATCAAGATGCCCTCAAAGTCACAAATGACTGATACCCATCTAGAGGATCAACTGAAACTGTAGACCTCCATTCTAACCAAATAGTCAAATGCTTTCCAACAAAAAGCAGACACAATATAGTCATTAAAAGGTTAGTTAACTTTAATATTAACAAATAGTTTTCATTTTTGAAATTATTAAGTACATAGTAGTTAGATTTTTACAAAATAATGTACATTTTTAAGTATATCTAATTGAAGTTTCTTGAATGCAGCCTTATTTGATTACAGCTAAATTAATGCAGCCTTCCAACATGAAAAGATCCGCCCCCTTCACCAAGGACTTGACTCTCTTGAGACAATCACCTATGACAGACAACAAGTAAATGCCAATTCTTCCAAATTTCCAGAAGCAAAGCTTGAAGTCCTCAGCCACCATTAACAGGAGAAAATATGTTTAAAAGAACCTTAAGGAGCTTTCAAAAGGCATTAAGAGATGAGCAGAAAATGGGGCCCAGGAGGAAATGTAAAAGGAGTCAGAATTATTTAGCTGACTGATTTTAATGGTTAGCATTGCACCTAGAACTGTGTTTTGAAAACAAGAGGTGATATGTCTGCAGCTGAATAGGAGAGTAGAAAATAGATTTTCAATGGAGGGATAGACACTGGCTAGGAGAAACTGTGGATGACAAGAACAGCTGGCTTTAAGGCACCAAGAAGTGGCTTTCTGGGGAACTCAGGAAATTAGTGAAGAATAAAGATGCATGGTTTGTATGCTAACTCTAGGGCAAACTAAGCCAAAGAAGATCCTGTTCTTCCAGATTGCTAGCTCATTTTTGTGTCCTATGGACAATGCTAACTTGGTGTGGACTCCAACTCATATTCTAAAACTCTTCATTGCAATGGTGTGTTTATTCAATTCAGCAGATACTCAAAGTGCTAGCAGTCCTGGCTCAAAATACTAACTTGCACCATATTTTCATACATCTGCTGACTCAATTCACAATGACTGGGTCAACCCTCCATAGCTGTGATCAAATCCTCCTCAAAGCCATTCAGACTTGGAGGCCTTGAGGTTTGTAAATGCTGAGTCTCTGGGACAATCAATTTAATTGTGCCCCACACTAAGAGCTCAAAAAGAGCTGGTAGGATAAGAAGCAGATAGAACAGAGAGGCATGACTTCCTCCATCCTCTCTTCTGCAATCAATCCACGTTTGTTCCCTGCACTGGGTCTGGGAGTTAGCAAAAGTACCCAGAAGTCTTACCACTGTCCTTTGAATATCCAGTGCCAATTACTCCCTGGGCCTCAGTTTCTTCATCATAAGATGAGGGGAGTGTTTGATCTTTGATCTGTAAGGTTTTGTTCATAAGCCTCTCCCAAGGGTAGAAAAGAAGGATTTCCAAGTAACAGACATTTTCACCTTTGGTCACCCATGTTCTCAGGTGTCTCTCTTGCACCTGAGACTTCTGCACTTCAGTCCTGGCCATGCCTCACCCTTTCTTAGTTCCATAGGCACATCCAGGGCTCCATGTTACAACCATGCAGGGATCCTTTCCATCACTCTTTCCCAAAGAAAGTTGGTTCTGTGCTCAGAAACCAAACTTTAGGAGTAGAAAGATGGTTCCCATTTTGCAATTTTGAGGCCAGGTTCCCCCAGTCACCAGTTGAGTGGCCTAGTGAGAGGGTCCCTGAGTCTCTACTTTCCCGCTCTTTACCTTGCAGACTTGTGAGAATTCAAGGACACTGTACATGTAAAAATACTGTGTGGAGTCAAAAGCAAAATACAGATTTCAGTTAACATTTCTTATCTTTTTCTACCCTGGAACATGGCTAGAATTTTGGGATCCTCCTGCAAGAACTTCAGCAAACTTTAGCTGCCAAATAAACAGCTCTAGAGAGAAAGGGAAAAGCCTTGATCTATCAAAGTTATTTTGTGGAATGAGCAAATGATAATTTTACTTATGAAAGGAGAAAGTGGAGATCAGCTGGTGGGAGAAATCTACATTGTTCAGACTTGTGCTTTCTACATTTTGTTATTGCTGCTACACTTTTTCTATTTAGATCAGGGTCCAAGGGGTAATTCATCTTAAACAAGCCGTTTACCAAGAAAAAGCCTCCTACAAAGTAGCAATGGAAGCTGTCAGGCGTGTAAATAAAGTATGTACGTAACAGAACTTTAGAGATGGAGCCCTGATAATACTCTGTGATCTTCTGTTGAATTAACAGTGTTGGGAACTCTATTTTGGGTTTGGGATCTCTTCTCCCAGCAGTCATGATTTTAATTTCTGTTTACAGTTCCTCTGCTCTCCATGGCCTGGACTGATTCAACCAAGTCTGCAGATCACTGGAGGTGACATCAGCCCTTAACAACTGTGGTCCCCAACACCCAGGCCGCTGGACCGTACAGGTCCACGGCCTGTTAGGAACCAGCCACAGAGCAGAAGGTGAGCAGTGGCAAGCCAGCGAAGCTTCATCTGTATTTACAGCGGCTCCCCATTGCTTGCATCACCACACAAGCTCCACCTCCTGCCAGATCAGAATGCGCACTAGATTCTCACAGAAGCACCAACGCTACTGTCAGGGACCTAGGTTTCACCCTCCTAATGGGAAACTAATGCCTGATGATCTGAGGTGGTGATGCTAGTGCTGGCGAGCAGCTGCAAATACCGATTATCATTAGGGAAAGGTTTGACTGCACAGTAAATATGATGCGCTTCAATCATCCTGAAACTATTCCCCTCCCCCCTCCCTGTGGAAAAATTGTCTTCCATGAAACCAGTTGCTGGTGCCAAAAAGATTGGGGGCCACTGCTTAACGATACATTCTTGGGGAAGAGGAAAGAGACTTGTGTAAGAAAGTTTCTTCTAAGAAGGGATAAGAATTACCCTAATGATGTAACTGATAACACAGTTGCTAGTTTTTCCTCCTTTCCATGCTTCCTTCCCCATTTTTTTCAAGCTTCATATCCTTATTTGTTCATGTTAAATTAATACTTGAAGTTGATAGAGTTGGCTTTAACTTTGGTCTTTGCTTAGGAAGTTAACATTTTCCTTGTTTCTTGTAGGAATTCCCAGAGATGTGGAGTGACTTTCTCCTGTGAACCCTGTGCTTTCCCAGAGTGTACTTGACTTCCTGCAAACATTGTTAATAATAATACTTCGCTTTTTAAATGTTAGAGAACGTCAGCCATTACAGCCTCTGCTAAGAAGCAGAAGCTATATTGAGAGAGAAGTTCCAAAGTGCAGCCGGGGCCAGGGTTCTCTGGGGACTGGGGCACGGGTTCCTGGGTTGCTCACAGCACCCAAGGCTGTGCTGGAGGAGGCGCTGCTGTGCCAGGTGAGAGGCATGGAGTGGCACTAGACAGGGCCTCAAACATCTCCCCAGGAGTCAGCACCTCTTGCTAAAGATAAGCATTCCTTTGGCTTTCAGGCTTTTCCTCCCTAAAAAGAGCCCTCCCAAACTAGAAAAGCAGGTTGCATTCACACGGTATTGTGAATGAATTCATTGGTCACACTTTGGATTGTCATTTTGGGGTCTTGAAAGAAGAGAAGTGGTCGGGAGGGCTCTTGGGACTTTTGGCGAGGCCAGTTCAGACCCATTCCTCCTATGGTGGAGCGGGAAGTCAATAAAGTGTACCCCAAGTCAGAGGAGGCAACAAGAGGGCACCGAGAGCCGGCAGAGGCCATCCGCAGGTGGGCGCGGGGCCTGGGATTCCACACAGAGGTGGAGTCCCGCAGGCAGGCGCTAGCTGCAGTCACACCCCGGCCTCCCCCGTGCATCCCTTGGCCCAGATGAGATCCCTGAAGCGCTGGAAAAGGCATTCCACGCAAGGCTTCCGAGCCTGATCGGCGGCGATTGGGGGAGCCCAGTTCTGAGACCGTACCGCACCCACTGCGGACCTCCTGGGCCCTACACAGCAAGCGAGACACGCAGAGCGGCGGGAGGACGGGCTCGGGAGCACCACAGCCGCTAAGTCCCCGCTGCTTAGCCAGCAGGCGCGCCCCGCAGCCCTCCCGGGACTTGGGCACGCGCGCCCCGGGCCCGGGCGCCCTCCTGCCGGGAGCCGGGACCGGCCGCAGCCGGCGCTGTCCAGGCCTGGGGGTGGGCCTTGGGGAGAGGGTGGAGCCAGGCCCGCCGCCGGTGTCAGGTTGCTCCGGTAACGGTGACGTTTCGCGGCGTGGGCGGGGCCAGCACGCAGGTTGCATATTTTAGGAAGTGAGGAGGCGGCGCGGGCTGGAGCTGCGGCGGGGCCTGGGGCGCAGAGCAGCGGCGGGAGGAGGCGGACACGTGGCAGCAGCAGCGGTAGCAGCCCCGGCGGCGGCGGCGGCGGCAGCAGCAGCGGCGTCGGCGGCATCGGCCCGAGCCGCCGGCCGCCCTCCCTCCCTCCCGCCCCGCAGCAGCCCTAGCACCCTCCACTCGCTCCCCCGGCCCCGCTCGCTCGGCCGGGAGCTGCTCTCTTCTCTTCTCTCTGATTCTCAAGCGACAGCACCCGGCGCCGGGCACAGAGCACCGCCACCATGGGGAAGGGGGTGAGTGTCGGCGAGCCCGGGGAGGGGCACGGGGAGCCCTCGAGGGGAAGAGGAGGAAGTCAGGAGGGCGACCGCGGCCGGCGGGAGGCGGCGGAGGAGGAAGCGGCGCGGCGCGGGTTGGCAGAGCGGCGCGGCTTAAAAGACGACGCACTTTGGAAATGGAGGGAGCGCAGTAACGGGGGGCGGGGGAAGGGAGCGCAGAGGGACGCGGGCGGAGCGCAGACCCCGCAGTGTCTGCGGGCCGCCGAGGCCGAGCGGGCCGGGGGCTCCGGGAGGCGGCTCTCGGGAGGCCGCGGGGCCGGGAGGGAAGAGGCGGGCGGCCGCCGGCGGCATCCCCGAGCCCGGCTGCCCTCCCTCCGCTCGCCCTCACCTCCCTCTCTCTCCTTCCTTTTTCCCTCCGCCCTCCGTGCCCAGAGGAAAGGCGCGCTCCTCCCCTTCCCCTGGGGCGCTCCGCCGGGGCCCCACTCGGGCTGCCGTTCCCGCCGCGGCCCCGGCGCCGGCGGGGGCAGCCCCGGGGTCGAGGCTGCTGCTTCTCCCGGAGGCGCTGGGGCTTAGCTGGCTCCCCGCAGAGACGGCCGCCCTCCCCCCAAGAGAAAAACTGGCTTCCCCTTACTGCGGAGCCACCCGAGCGGGCTGGTGCCAGAAAGGGTGTGTCTTCGCCGCCCTAAGATGGCCTTTAAGGTATACTTTTGAGAGCTTTAATGGGCCATTTCGCGTAAACACTCGATGCGCCCGTGGCAACTGGAGTTGTCATCATGATGGTGGGGAGGGGTGTGCAGAATTTTTAGAGGGACGAGCCTGGAAGGACAGACTGACCCACCAGGGCCTCTGGGTACAATAAACCCGAAAAAGGATTGGAGCCTGTGTGCGTTCCGTGGTTGTGGGAATGCCCTGCTGATTTCCAGCGCCGCGGACTCACCAAAGAGCGGTCCCTGAAGGAGACGAGGGGTCTCAGGGCAGGAGAGTGGCGCAGAGTGCTGTGGGGATACCGTACAAACGCCTGGTTCTTACACTTCTGTAGTGAAACCTTGGTTACCCGTAGCCACTGCGGGAGACTGGGTCCGGTTCCCCAAAGGAGCCAAAATCCAGTTGAGAAAAATTTACACAAAATAACCTCAAAAATTCATGGGATAAAAATGACCAGGTCATGAGTATGCAGGTGGGAGCGAATCCACTCCATTGTCTCTGGGGCTCAGCAGAGTGTGGGCATTCAGTAGGGCTTTGAAGGTCCCGAGGCCCCTGTACATGGACAGAGTGATGGGAGCAGAGAGAGGCTGCATTCTTTGGGGACTCTAAATGGGTTTTGAAGGAGGTAATTGAAAGGCTTGGACCTGGTGGAGAGAATAGAGACGGGTGGGAATGCACAACTTGGACCGCTATTAAAAGCGCACAGTGTGGAGGGCTGGCCCAAGTCAAGAAGCATCAAAGCAAAGAGCTGAGTTCCAGGCCCCTCCACTCCCGATGGAAACTGGGTTAGTGGCCTGTGCTTGTCCAACACCATCAAACCCCAGGTCATTCCTGTAAACAAGCTCTTTTAAGCTCATTCTCCCCCCCATGCCCCACCCAAAAACAAAAAGTTTATTTCCTGAGAGGAGACATTACTGATTTGGGGGGATGGAGAGATCATAAATGTGTATCTGAGGCCTAGGAAGGTGAAGTGACTTGCTCAAGGTCAAACGGTTGGTGACAGATCAGACATCTCTGATTCCTGAACAGCCTGTGGTCTCCCAAGCCTGAACATTTATTTACTCTTTAATGTTACCTTACATACAGAACTCGAAAGTTACTCTTCAGATGAAACTGGTGTATTTGTAATATTGAATTAATAGGCAATGGAGATGTCTGGGTAACTAAATTATGCCCATATTTCTAGATGTCTTTACGCACACATATGTACAGTAGTCGTACAATAGAATAGTAACACACCTGGATAATTAGTCAAGATTCCACCCAGATGTCTTATGGATCCTAACAAAACATCTAGTGGCTAGCAAACACAAGATTGAAGTACAGCTGGTTAACACGGGATAGTATGTATGCTACTTGTCTGCTTGTTTGTATTTAGTTATTTTGAGTACTTTGATACATTGAACATTAGTTTGCCTGAGTGCATGCATATGTGCGTGTGTGTTTTGTCCCCAGTGACTTATGGTGACAGTCTAAATGTTCAGAAGAATATTTCATGCCTAAATGTTGGGATTTTTCCACATGGGGATTAAAATGTGGGTGGAGTGGTGACTAAAGCCCTGCTGATAATTGGTTAACCAGGAAGCCTATGCCGGCAGCTTTTTTTAAGGTCATTGTTAATTTCTTCCCCTCCTCTCAGTACCATTTGTGGCCTAGGTTTTGATGATATTTCAGGTGATTTTGTATCTCCTTAAAAGTCTAGTTCCTAAGCATCTGGTAAGAAAATGAAAGAACAGCTCTTGCTGAATCATTCCTGGCTGAAATAGGATTTTGTCCCTTTTTTCTTACTGGGTGTTTTTGCCAGTGCCTTTGTCGTAAATCTTCAGCTAGGCCTACCACCCACAATTGTTTAGTTCACCAAAGGTACACACCATAACTGTTTAGAAATGCAAAAGACTTTTTGTTTTCTTAAGTTTAGAGAAGATGAAGGGGAGAGGGTGTCACCAGATCTCTCACTGCAGTTCTGGATTTGGTTTGAATATTAACTTAGTTACCTAGAAAATAAATCATAGCTTATAAGTAGCGATTTAAAGAGGGTCAGGGAAAAAAGGTTCAGGTGAAGGTTGCACAAGGGATACGTATGTCAGCAGAAATCCTGGTTGTATGGTAACATTATCAGCTGCCCTTTTGGAGCTCAACTTGGAAGTGTGACTGAATATCCTCTGGCTGCTATAAAGCTGGTACTTTAGACCTAAAACACTGTAAGGCAGAGTCCTCAGGGTGGAAAGTTGCCCAGGCCTGGCCAGGGGCAAGTGGAGCAGTTACAAGAGGAACTAGCACCCACCACTGGGGGGCACATTACAGTTGCCTCACCCTGTGCCTGTCAGTCCTGTGGGTAACAGTGCCTGCCTCTTGGGTGCTGTCTGTACCCGCTTAGGAGGGTGTATCCCCTTTTGGTAACTTACTGTTTGTTAATTTGTAATGTTCTCTGCCAGTAAGTTTGTAACACTGTAGTGACTCACCTTAGGGTGGGAGGGTAGGGAAGGGGGAGGCCTGCATCACAAACCTGCTAAGACGGGACTAAAGCCGGTAGCCCAAAAAGCAAACCAAAATAAATGCTTTGGAAAGGTGTTTATCCAGACGAGGGCTAAGCTTAAAATATACAGATTCCTGGGAATGCTATTGCTAAATTGCATTTAAAAATAAAAGTGAATTCAACATTTTAAAAGAACAATAGGCTTGACACTCGTCCATGTTCCATTCCAGTATCCTTCTAAATCATTGTTTTCTGATTATTTTAGCAATAAATGAATGGATAAGTGACTTTCTGTTCAAATCAGGCTATGTTCTTTAAATTATATCTAAACTTAAGAATGAGAAAGGCTTAAGCTAAGATAGCTTTGAAGGATTTTGTATGGGAAAGTAAGTTCAATGAGAGTCTTCGGTTAACAACAAACAGGTTTAAAAAAAGCCGTGAAGCTTCAGTTTCTCATCTGGCTCCTGGGTAGAATGTTCACCCTCAGAATCAAGTGAAGTAATCTGTGTTCTGTTTGCTCAGTGCATGCAATGGCCAGTCTGATTTGTGGCTATTGTTGTCAGGGCTTACAAAGGTACAGTAGTTAGAGCTGAGAGAAGATCAAATCCTTATAAACTGGGTTTGCTGTTCATCAGTCGTAAACCCTTTCAAAACTAAGGAACAGGTTTTCTTTTACCCTGAAAAACATGAAGGATTGAAAATAATGGGACATACTGTTAATTTCCCTCCACAGGAAAGCCAAGTGGAAGGGTCTGGCAGTTGATACTACTGAGAACTGTTACATTTGCTCAAGAAGCAAATCTCCTATGTAATAGCATCTTAGAATTTTCGTCTGCTTTCACTTTTCAAGTAAAGGACTTTGTTCGTGGTTGATAATCATTTTTACGTTTTTTAAAATCTTGCAAAATAAAATGGACTTTTCAGCCTTATGTGATGATAGGGAGCCTGAATATTTGTGCTGTGCTGCCTTCTGCTAGATGCCCAGGGCTCTCTGCCAGCCAGCAGGCCAGAAGAAGAAACACGAGTGTCAGATCAGATGGGCTCACAGTAATCAGAGTGGCTGGGTTTGGACAGCAAAACACTGGGCAAAATGTTTCCCATCCCTGCCAGAGCTGTCCAGTTCTAGATTATGCTGAAAATACATGTCCAGTACGTAATAATGTGAAGTAAAGAAGACTTTAAAATCTACTAACTCTTTTTTAAAACTCTTCTTCATTTATATATTTTTGGAAAAGGATATGTAACCAAGTCGGGTCTGACCTTTCTCACATTGCTATGAATTGAGTGTATGAGAGGAAGTGTATTCTTTGGCTAGAGTCATAGAGAGACTGTTCTTTGCATATGACTCACCTCATTAGTTGTGCTGAAATCTGTTGTCAGGAATCCACAAGACGTTCTTCACATTTATTTGATGTTTAGGATGGCAGATTCTGTTAGTGAGAATCTAAGAGATTCCCCTACCCGACACTTTCTCTATGGTCTGGTTTTCATTTGGGTCCTGAGCAAAGGGAATTTTGACCAATAGACCTCATTCCTTAGTTCTTTTGTGACTTTACAATGAAATATATCTGAATGGTCTCTTTATCTGGTTTTAGCCCTCATTCCCTAGTTCCTTTGTGACTTTACAATGAAATATATCTGAACATTATCTCTTTATCTGGTTTTATTCAAACCCTATTTAGTAACATCTGTAGGCTATTTTGGTGATGTGAAAGGTTGATTCGTGGTGGCTTGTGCTTTGTTTTGGGGACTTGTGTTGTTTGGGAGCCTAATAATCAGTGTAAGGTTTTGTGGATTAGTCGGCCTTGGTGTTTGATTTCTCTTCCTAGTGAGATATCAAGGTGAGGGCAGGGCCCTAATGCACTTTGGGGTTTATCTGCTTGTTTTTTGTTTTTTTCCTTTAATCCTCTATGTGATGCTTCCATGGCGCCATATTTATTTTATTATTTCAACTTGTGATATTTCTTAGGGCCTTGGACAGCCTTTATCATCTTCAGCCTGGCAGTCATTTTACTTCCTAGGCTAGGCTTCAGAATGCTAATTGAGGGAGGGATCAGGACTTAACTGGGAGTTGATTTTGGTCCCTTTGTAATGCTTGGGCTGGTTGTTAATCTGTTGTCTTTCAAGCCAGAGTAATCTAGCAAAATGGTAAAAAGGAGGATGGGGAGGGTAACAAATGGAGGGAATTAAGGAATAAGCAGAAAGTTTTAACTCTTCATAACCCAGGTGCCTAATGTAGAGACAGAATACCCCATTAGAAAAACTAAGATTTTTGTCTGTTTGTTGTTGGTAACTGGACAAAGTACATTTTCTAAGAGGTAATAAATCTTTACACATATTAGAATCTTAGTTTTTGAATGATCATGAGCATATACTAAGTATTGCAGGTAGGATAGGCTGGCATGCTCATTAAGAATTTACATGCAGGCAGAGTGGGGAGGAAGGTTAATCATGTTCTTTTTGCACCTGCTGAGGGAACCTGCCAGCTAGACCTATAGCTGTTCTCTTTGTTCCCTGCTAGCTGAGGGCTACCACCCAAGTGTGGAGATACGGACCAGGACTCACAGAGGTCCCTACTGCTTTGGCCTTGCTAGGTTATATTCTCCAGAATGCATATTTGGGTGAGTGAAAGAAGGAGTATGAAGGCATGGTGGTCCCTACTTCTTTGGCCTTGCTAGGTTATATTCTCCAGAATGCATATTTGGGTGAGGGAAAGAAGGAGTATGAAGGCATGGTGGTCCCTCAGGGTCACCTCCTCTGCAGAGAACTGCTCCTGCAGTGCAGTGTTGCCGCTGGGGCTGGCGAGCAGCTATGGTGCTATGACAGTGTGTGCCCTTCCTGAACCCCAGCTGGCCATCTCTTCGCCCTCAGATCCCTGGCTAGAAAATCCCTTGTGTGTAAAAATTAAACTACTTAGTCATTGAGGAGCAAATGGAGATATTATGAACTGGGCTTGATCATTTCTTGACTGTTATTGACAAGATCAAATGAAAAATAACCCCAAATGAATTTTTTCTTTAAAGGTTTGAAAAGAGTTTTCATAGGAAATGAAAAATGACAGTAAGGCATTTGTTAGTCAAAACCAAATTATAATCATAACCTTTATGTAGCGCATTGCAGAGTACCTTTACACACAATTGTGTTTGATTTAATACGCCATCTAGGAAAATTAGAAAGCACCCCTCCTCCCTTTTCTTTTACCGTAAGGGTAGTGCAGACTATGCCATGCCTCTAGGCAGCCAGCAGCATCGGAGCCGTCACCCACCTTCCCTGCCAGGCTGAGTTCAGAGGTGCCTTTCCTATAACCTTCTTGGCCAACTTTGAAATGGGCTGCATTTGGGGCAGTTACTTTGGCCATCCTGGCCTTTCTTGCTAGTCAAAAGCTTTTGTTTGTGGGTTTTGAAAATAGTACTGTTTTTAGGTGTCGTCTTCTCAGATTTGATGGTCCCCTGACTAATCAGACTATCAATGCCTCTTCTAGGTTCTTTAATAGTTACACCAAATGTTATTGCCATTTTAGGGATGAGGAAACTGAGGCTGAATGTTTAAGGTCGTGTAGCTGGCATGTGGCAGTGCTAGAATGACTTTGCGGCTGATTTAAAAGCACCATCAACAGACCTGTCTAAAGAGAGTGGAAATCTTGAACTTCTGACCCTCTAGACTTTTTCAGCAGGAATTTCAGAATTCCGAAGAGCTGAGGTCCCTACTGGCCACAGGACATTGTGCCGATATGGTGGGAACTCTGGCCAGAATTTCCATAACGCATGCATAGTTGAGAAAGCCTTTGAAACTTGCTCTGTTAGAGGTCAGTGGTTCGGATGGGTATGAAGTCCTGTCCCAGCTTATGCAGACCTCAAGCAATATACCCCTGGGATGGAACTTTCTTTCCTGAAAAAAGACTTGACTTTTTTTTCCCCCCTGCTTATTTTGGGATAATTTTCTTTACCTGTCACATCTGTCCCCTCTAAATAGTTAACTACTAAAGAAGAAGGAGCATCTTCAGCTCTCATGGGTCTCACTCACTGTGAGATTCAGTATATGTTTTTAAATGAGTGAACCTTGTTACATGTTTTAACCTTGTTTCCTCCTGTCAAGATTTTTCTCACCTCTTGGGCACTGTTTCCCTCTACCCAGATCAAATAGCAAAATTCTTAGTTACTCTTGGACAGGATGGAATCCCTGGGAAGCACAGGATGAAATGATGACACCTTGTAAACTGTGTCACAATGGGCAAGCCCCTGCCCTTGCTGTGACTTTCCAGTTCCTGAATTAGAATGGAAAGAGAAACAAAAAACCCGTAACCCAACTTACTTCATTTTCACCAGTGTTCCTTTTGAGAACGGTATAACCTGTTGAGCTTCCATTGTACCTTTCTTTAGAGATGCTCAAACGGGTGCCATTGGGTGGCACTCCTAGGAGAAATAATCACCCCCAGTCCTCTGCGGGGAAGTGGTCTGAATTTTCTAATTGGAAAAGTAGGAATTGGCGTGCCCAATGCCCAAACGAGTGGGAAGGTCACTGTGGTCGATTGAGGAAGTGCCATATTTGTCATTTCCCCTTCCCGTGACTCTTACTTTTCCCAAATGCTTTTAAAAGAAATAATAAAACAAATGTTGTCTTACCCGTTTGTTCCACTGTTCCCCCAGCCCCTTGGACTTTTTCAGCTTTGAAGCCATGGTAGCTGAGACTGATAGGGAGGGACTTAAGTAATATTTGATTCCCACCAGGATAAGCTAATGTTAAATAATTGTTTTACTTGTGGGGAAGAAGCGAATTGTATAAGCTGCCTGGTTCTTTTAGGCAAACATTGCCTAGTGAAAAAATTATTAATAAAATTTTAAGGAAAAGGCAATTTCATGTGTTAATACTTTTCCATGTCTCTCTTAATATTTTTACATGCCTCATTTAAAACTATGCCTTATGTAACATGAAGTGAAGAAGAAAGGGGAGAGTTATTAGGTAGATTCCCAACCTACTTTACCATTGACAGCAAAGCTGTGGGCAAGACATTTGTTTTTGTAAATGAGAACATGCCCAAGGCCTCTTGCCCCAATAATTTCTTTTGGAGTGGAAAATATTGGAAGTCTGAGATAATCAAAGCATACAGATGGTGTGGCTGAAGAGTTTTACTCTGATTTTCATTTGCTTAAATATTTTAATGATACTCAACTAGCTTAAAGAGAATTTGTGAACTGTATTTTAAAAATCAATACAAACTGGCCACATAAGTCTTTTTAGAGATCCTTAGTCAATGTCTTTAAAATGAGTTTAAGTGTCGTGCTTTCTCATTAAATGTTTGAAGAAGGACATGCCACGTTAGACTGTGGTTTCTCTCTGGTAGAAGCCCTGTCTTTTCCTTTTGTTTTATTTGTCCGTTTGCTTTCAGTGAGTGTGATTATTTTTCATTTTAACTCTGGCACCAAGAGCTATGCTCAAAGCCACTTACAAATGTGGTTGCTCCATAGTGGAGAGAATGTCAAGAATGTTGACTATCTTTAGACTTGCTTCATTCTTACCAGATAAGATAGAAACGAAAGAACCCACTCTTAGGAAGAAGTTATTAGTCAGGTAACACCGTACAGGTGACCACAGAATAAAAGTGTCTCTACATGTGGGCAACACCAACGAATTAGGAGCAGAATTTGTCATTGGAGTCTGAAGAGAGAGTATTTTCAAATTCAAGTGGATATTTTATTTGCTACTGTTTTAGTTATGCCTGAAACATATATACTTTTTGATTTTCTTTTATTTTCATTTCACACACTAAAATTATAATCTGGACATATGAGTCCCCAATTAATTACTTTAGTAGCTGGTATTATGCTTTTTTTTTTTTTTTTTTTTAGACAGAGTCTCACTCTGTTGCCCGAGCTAGAGTGCCGTGGCGTCAGCCTCGCTCACAGCAACCTCAAACTCCTGGGCTCAAGCAATCCTTCTGCCTCAGCCTCCCGAGTAGCTGGGACTACAGGCATGCACCACCATGCCTGGCTAATTTTTTCTATATATTTTTAGTTGTCCAGATAATTTCTTTCTATTTTTTTAGTAGAGATGGGGTCTTGCTCTTGCTCAGGCTGGTCTCGAACTCCTGACCTTGAGCGATCCTCCCACCTCGGCCTCCAGAATGCTAGGATTACAGGCATGAGCCACCATGCCCGGCCGGTATTATACTTTTAAAAGTTAGAAATGAGTAAGAGAGAGCCACAGAATAATAGTAATAGTACCACATACCACCCATTTTAAGAAAATTGCTCATGTCTACTTTTTGGCCTTTCTCAAGTTGTAGTTGTGGGAGGCAGTCTGTGGGGAGTGGTGGGGGTGTTTGGGATGAGGGCCTTCTGCCCTCCAGTAAGCTTTGGGGCACCAAGTTCAAGCTTTGTGTAGATAAGCTCAAGAATTTTCAGCGGGGGGGTGGGGTAGTGAAACAATCTAAATTTAAACTATAGAATCAACATTTTCTCTAAAAATTGTTCCAGTTTTCAAGAGGCGTAGGTGGATCCTGTGAATTATGTGATAATGCACACGCTTTTCCTACATCCTGCTTATGTCAAAACATTTCCAGTGACTTTCATTTTGGAGGCTTTATTTTCAGGCTACAGATTGGGGTGGGGACTCCCTCTTTTCCCTCTTATTATGTAAAGAATTTTAAGGACTCTTAGGCTAACTTTGACTTTTTTTAATACGAGAAGATGAAAAAGGTCAGTATTCTGTGAGCACTAGAGATATTTAAATTTGATATGTAATGACTTCTTTGCAAAGTGAAGAATTTTTAAAGTGTAATATAAAAGTAACTAGCGTTTAGGTGTATTATATATTGAATCCTCTCAAAAACAGTAAATGAAGTTGGCTCTATTCTTATCTCCAGGCTATAGAAGAGGAAGTTGAAATGTGAAGTTAGTGACTTGCCCAAGGATACACAGCTGGGAACTGGGGGGGCCCAGGATTTTAGCTTGGGCCTGTCTGATTAGAACTCAAATTCTTAAATACCATACTATATTCTAAGTACCATACTATACTCTAAGTTAGTAATGTAAAGGTAGTTTCATTCTTTCTGTAGGGAAGCTGGAAGGCTGCAGAATAGGGATTTTGACCGCACAGCTCTCTCCTCATTCACCCCAAATGGAAGTGGCTCTGGCAGGGCCATTCTGAGGCCTGCCATGACTTTCCCCCGGTCTTAATGCCCTTGGGTGGGAATGACGTGTCTTGAGCTAATGATGGCAGTACTAACAGTAGATTGTTTGTTTATGTAGTATGCAGTATAAGCTCGTAAATTTTCATCAGTATTATTCCACTGACTTCCAAATGATGGCTCTCCTAACTCCCTGCTCCGGAATCTTCAGTTTCAGATGCTGTTCATAATTCACAACCACACTTTTCCCACATTCTCCTGTAGGTTGGACGTGATAAATATGAGCCCGCAGCAGTTTCAGAACATGGTGACAAAAAGGGCAAAAAGGCCAAGAAAGACAGGGACATGGATGAACTCAAGAAAGAAGTTTCTATGGTAAGTACTAGGAGGAAGGTTGCATCTGTGATTCTTCTGAAAAACTGTGTCTTATATCTTTGAGTATGTGCTACCTACTCCAATCCCCACTGTATCCTTTGTCAGAGAATTGCCTTATTTTAAAAGAGAAAATAGCAGTTGTACAGATCTTACCCAGTTGTAGGGGTTGAGACTGAAAAGTTTCTTTTTAGAGAATGTAGAGGATTGGAAAAGTTACTCAGTCACTCTGGCATTAACCAAGGGTCCACAGAAGGAATTGTGGTTGGTGTCATGGGTCTTTTGCTTTTCTCTGGATTATGCCAAATGTTGGGAACTTCCAATCTCTCCAGGTTGTGGAGCCCATCCATAGACTTAACCTGTCTAGAATCTGCCTGGTTATCAGAGAAGGCAAACGAGGTTATACTAGGTCCCTGAGACTGCTGGGTTTCTCCAAAGTGATGTGGCAGCAGTAACAGGCCACCGTCACCCAGCTTTAGCCATTCTCCAATGAAGAGCTCTCTGTAGACAGCCACGTGCTTGCCAAGCCATTGCTCTTCAATGGTGAAAAGCATACCAACTTCTTCACTGAAGAAAAACTCCTGTTATGAGCTTAATGATGAGTAATATTGATGCTTTTTTTGTCCTTTTTTATGCTACAGTGTTTAACTTGTCTTTGTTTCTGTTTTCCCTTAGGATGACCATAAACTTAGCCTTGATGAACTTCATCGTAAATATGGAACAGACTTGAGCCGTGTATGTTCTGATTTGAAACTTGTACAGAATCCTAGTTTTCCCTAATACATAGTCCCCCATATTACAGGTCTAACTTTGGGGGCTCTGGGAGGAGGATGACAGCTGCCATCTGCCTATCTGTTTTGTGACATTCACAGAGCTTGGGCTTTTATATGCTACCATTTTATTTTCCCTGAAACTTTTTGAAGGTAGACATTATTTTCCCTGTTTTATAATGGATGAAAACCAGTTAAGTATAAGCACCAGGACTTGCAATTAACTCCAAAGCCACGTTTATTTCCTGACCTCTTGATTACAAATGTTCCCTTTATTTTTGTACATTTGTTAAATTGAGTTGAATATTTCAGCTAGTTGACTGTTCCACAATTGAAATTTTTGCCCTTTTCCCAGTCAGCCCATTGCAGTGTGTTAGAACTTCGGTTATTCCATCATGTATTCGAAACGTGTTTTGTACAAAATTCAGAGAAACCTTTCCATAAAATGTGTTATGTATCCTTGTTATCTAGAGAATTTCAATATTAAATTTGCTACAAACATTATAAAAGTAAATAGTAGTGTAGGGGTGTGGAATTTGTTATTTCCAGACAATCACTAAAAGTTCTAGGGAAGGACAAGCTAATATGTAGCGTTGTTCCGGTGAGGCATCAAGAGGCATGGGTACCCTAAGCTCCAGAAGGGGCCCTGACTACTCAGAACAGCCTGCTAACAGTTACTCTGCGCTCACTGTGTGCCAGGCAGTCTCTTGAGCACTCCCTGTGTATTTTCTCACTTAAGTTTTTATTAGGGTCTTGTGGAGTATTCTTTCTGTGTCCTAAGCCCGTTACTTAAATGCTGTGGGTCTGTTTCCTTCTTTGTAAAATGGTGTTGATAATACCTACAAAGGATTGTCATAAGAATTAAACAAGTTACCTAAAGTGCTGAATTCAGTGCCTGGCATGTAGATAGTGCTCAGATGTTTGTTAACACGATCACAAAAGACATATAAATAGACACTTTAGGCAAAAATGTGTTTTATATCTTTTTTTGACCTGACATTTTAATAGTGCAAAAATAATCATATTTTTCCCTCTTAATGAGAGCCATATATCTAACTGCTTGTTGTCAGTGAATCTTGGTTTTAAGGCCCATTAGGAAATAGCAGGGCTTTCATACAGTGTACTTTTCCAGTGAATACTTTCCAATTGACAGGTTTATTGGGAGTTAGCTAAAATATGCATGTATATAAGCCCTTCCTGCCAGACAGGTGCTTTAATTGCTTTCCAAAGAATAAAGTTCTATACTTTTAAAACTTGGCTGTTAGCCCAATAAGAGTTTGGATTACTACAGGAATTTTTTTCTCCTTCGATGTTTGTAAAGGCTTTTTTTTTTCCCTCCCTGACATAATCAATATACAGAAAACTCAGGGCTCTTAATGTGCAAAACTGAACTGTTTCATTAAAATAGATATCTTTTTGGTAAAAAGGCAATTTGGCATGAATCCCTTTATCTAAAAGTTAGAAGAAACCAGGCTGGATTCAAATTTGTCCATGGATCAATTTTAAAAGAGTTTTAATCGGGGTGTTAAGGGTTCCTCGGGGAACTTGGGCATATTGTTTGCCTGACTACGTGGGACGTCATCAGAATTATGCATGGAGGAATTTACCAGGTTTTGCCTTGATGCTCTAGCTTGGGAAAATTTTTTTCCTCCCTAATCCTAAATCCTTTACTCAGCTATTGGGTAGGTATGTTAGCCCGGAAGTGCTGGTGCAGTTTGTCTTACTGATATTCTTGTGCTTCCCAGGGCTTGACATCTGCTCGAGCAGCCGAGATCCTGGCCCGAGACGGTCCCAACGCCCTCACGCCCCCTCCCACTACTCCTGAATGGATCAAATTCTGTCGGCAGCTGTTTGGGGGTTTCTCAATGTTACTGTGGATTGGGGCGATTCTTTGTTTCTTGGCTTACAGCATCCAAGCTGCCACGGAAGAGGAACCTCAAAATGATAATGTGAGTTCTGTAGTTCTGTGTATGGATTCATAGGTACATGTAAGATACCCTCTTGGTCTCTGCCTCTTTCTTCTTTTCAATTACCAATAGTTACTGGTGGCGCTAGACACTGGGGAGTAATGTCAGCAGCTGTTGTCTTCAAGGCCCATCCATTGTTCCTTCTTCATTTCAAGGTTCTCTCTATTTCCCACTCGGGAGGCTCCTAGGAGCTGGATGTCCACCCTGCGTGTTCTGCTGTGAACAGGCAGCTCTGCGCAGGTCCTGGCCCACGTCCAGCTGCCACTCACTAGGTAGCTGAGCTCCACATTAGAAGCCGTTCTTCCAAAGTCACAAGTTGGTTGGGAGATGTCTCTCTCTTGGGAGAAAGTGATTCATCTAGAACACTTCCAAAAGTCTGTCAAGTTAGTTTCCAAGTGTCTGTGTGACCGACACTGTTTCCAACCCTCCTATACATGGTCACTAGAAAGATAAATATGAATATATGAGTTCTGTATTTTTGAAGTCTAAGCTTTCTGTTAAAAGCCTGCTTTTTTATTCAGCCAAAAACCTAACTAAATGTTCCCAATTCTTGACTAGAGCCATCCAGCCCTAACTTGTCTGTTCCCTTCCAGCTGTACCTTGGAGTGGTGCTGTCAGCAGTTGTCATCATAACTGGCTGCTTCTCCTACTATCAGGAAGCTAAAAGTTCGAAGATCATGGAATCCTTCAAAAACATGGTCCCTCAGGTACCTGATGCTCTGTTCTCCCCAATGGATGATTTAGCCCCAAGAATGTGAATTAGTATGAAAAGGTTTTCCAATGTTAAGTGGCTCCAGCAGAGAGAGATGGATGTCTTCTCCCCTCACCCTGAACCAGACCTACTTTCCTTCTACCCCAGGCAGCAATAGCCTTCCTTCTGAACATAGACCCTTTACACAAGCACACTGTCTAAAAGCAGGATCTCTCAGGTAGCCGATGAGCAAGCTTGTGTAACTTGTATAAATTAAAAGGTAAATAATACCTTTGTTATGTATTCAGATGATTAGGATTATATAGATCATTTGCAATTTTATTTTCTTGTTTTGGACACTACCCTTTCCTTGTTGGTATCTGTTTTTATCTGACTTAATGGTGTCAACTGTTTTTCCCTTCCAAAGCAAGCCCTTGTGATCCGAAATGGTGAGAAAATGAGCATAAATGCGGAGGACGTTGTGGTCGGGGATCTGGTGGAAGTGAAAGGAGGGGACCGAATCCCCGCTGACCTCAGAATCATATCTGCAAATGGCTGCAAGGTACATCTTTAAACAAACCTCTCAGAGCCAGCTCTGCTGTTTGGGCGGATAAGTGGAGCGGCACAGTAGCCCATAATGAGGCCAGGGTATTCCCATGACGCTGCTTATTTTTCTCACGTGCAGGTGGATAACTCTTCGCTCACTGGTGAATCAGAACCCCAGACTAGGTCTCCGGACTTCACAAATGAGAACCCCCTGGAGACGAGGAACATTGCCTTCTTTTCAACCAACTGTGTTGAAGGTAGATCATTTTAAGGCACCATCGAGCATGGCATGGTATTTATCTTGGGCATTAACAACGACCAAAAAAACCATAGGCATGTATCTCCCCTTGTTTTATTGGCTCCATGGTGGCACCTTTGCTTGCTGGCAGGAAAACCCAGGAAGCCTTGTGGCTGTTTCTCCCCTTCGCTCCACCTCCAGCGTGCCTCTTCTGTTTTCATTGCCAATCAAGCATGGCTATTTGAGCTGCTGTCCCACTAATGGATTGAAATCCCTTTGCCCGAGTGTCTGTGGTTTAAAACCAGCTGCATGTACAACCAAGGAGCTGGCCCTTAAAAACATGTGCATTTTTGTCTCTCTTTTTTTAGCCATGCCATGTAATTGTGCAAATTCTGTGGCTTCTTTCCAGTTAGATACAATTTGGTACAATTCCCCCCTCCCACCTTCTTTTTAAGGCACTGCACGTGGCATTGTTGTATACACTGGGGATCGCACTGTGATGGGAAGAATCGCCACGCTTGCTTCTGGGCTAGAAGGGGGCCAGACCCCCATTGCTGCAGAAATTGAACATTTTATCCACATCATCACGGGTGTGGCTGTGTTCCTGGGTGTGTCTTTCTTCATCCTTTCTCTGATCCTCGAGTACACCTGGCTTGAGGCTGTCATCTTCCTCATCGGTATCATCGTAGCCAACGTGCCAGAGGGCCTGCTGGCCACTGTCACGGTAAGAGGCTTGGGGAGGGGTGGTCACTCACTCTGGTCAGCTTGCATGTGGGACTCATCCACTACCCTCCTCTAAGGGATTGCCAGCTCACAGCTTACTCATCGTGTTTGTGTGTCGTTTCTCTTCAGAGCCACACCACTTGGTGAGCTGTGACAGTGAGAAAACCTCAGCGTGTGTTTATACAGAAGATAGGAGCCCAGAAACATGCATTTTTGTCCTTAAATTACCACATGATCCAGAGCAATGTAATGGAGAAAGGAGAACTTGGGGTTGGGTGGGGGGAATAGAATGTTTAGGTCCTGTTATTATTTTTCTTAATGTATTGCTTTTTGGAGGGGAAGAGAAAGCCCCCCATATACACGTTACCGTTATTATTTCTTCAGACTTCAGAGGAGGTTGCAGAAATTTAATTTCAGGCTAATTTCTTCCATATTAGGGTATAGCAGGAATCTCTGTCAAATTCCAACCTGGTTGAGTAAAGGAATCTAATTCCTAATATTTTTCAGGTGTGTCTGACGCTTACTGCCAAACGCATGGCGAGGAAAAACTGCTTAGTGAAGAACTTAGAAGCCGTGGAGACTTTGGGGTCCACATCCACCATCTGCTCGGATAAAACTGGAACTCTGACTCAGAACCGGATGACAGTGGCCCACATGTGGTTTGACAATCAAATCCATGAAGCTGATACAACCGAGAATCAGAGTGGTAAGACCAGGCTGCCTCACACTTTAGCCACCAGCTCACTTTGCCTGCTTTTTTTCAATAAAAAATTGCATGTTTTTTTTTTTTTTTTTTAAAGCTATGGCAGTTTTTCAGTTTTGTGTTTTTTTTTTAATTTTTATCATTTGGTAAAGAGTCAAGGATATAGGGTTTAGATTTTTTTTTTTTTTTGCATGTTAATAGAAAAGTTAATTTTCCCTACAAATGTGATTGAAAAATGCCTAAAACCTGATTAGTTTCATTAATTGGGAAATGAGATGAAACAGATCAGATTTTTGTGGGACTTTAGTAGGAGAATTGAGAACATGGCATTTAAAGTTAATACATTCTTTGTCTGTTGTGTTTTCTTGCCTCCATCAGGTGTCTCTTTTGACAAGACTTCAGCCACCTGGCTTGCTCTGTCCAGAATTGCAGGTCTTTGTAACAGGGCTGTGTTTCAGGCTAACCAGGAAAACCTACCTATTCTTAAGGTACGCTAAGGAGTTGCTGTTGGCTGTTATGTTGCCTTTTGCGGGAGGTATAGATACTGCACGAGAACTGCCATTGAGTGTTCTTGTTAAATAGCACGTTACCTTTGAGGTCTGTACAATAAATAACCCTTCATTGTAGGACACTTGGGATGATCTGTGTTGTGCTTGCTACGTATAACTAAATGGTAACCTGTGATATCTGGATAGGTTGGAAAAAAGGGAAGATACAGTAAAAATTTGACCGAAGGCAGGAGTAGGAGGTGGAAGGCCATCCTTATTGGTGAAAAACCTAATTAACCCACTTTACTATTTTGAGTTTATCTATCACCTAACCTAGTGGACAGTGAGGGCTACTGAAGTGACTCCATAATCGTATTTGCATATTAGGATACAGTAGATTCCAGTAAATCCCTTAAGCCATTTATTTTCTTAAAATAGCTCAGCTTATCTTATTTGTTCTTAGCTTATTTACTAATGATGCAAAAATAAGCTCAAGGCAAAAATAAGCTCAGTCTCATGGAATTCTCATGCAGTTGGAAATGACTGGGATTTTTCTGTGATGCCCAAGAGAAGATGAAGTCTCAGAAGAGTCATGAGTTGCACAAAGTCCTTTAGGAGGAGAAAGAGCCATGTGAGGCTCTGGTGGTAGTTCTGGGTATAAACTGAGTTGCCAAAGAGAATATGGCTTAAATGTAGCTGAGATGGCTTCTGTTGTGAAGACAAGGTTCGTTTATTCTGTAAAGGAGATTTCCCTGGCATTGAATTGCTGTTGATTTGACGATGGTGGTATTTATGTTGGGGATAAAACCTAAGATGTCTGCTTCATGTTTTTCTTTACCTCAAAGTGGAAATTTTCTAGGCTTTGAGCATTGGGACTCACAAGTGTCAAATTTTTTTCTGATTTAAAAACCCCAGAAGGGCCAGACGTGGTGGCTCACGCCTGTAATCCTAGCACTCTGGGAGGCCTAGGTGGGCGGATTGTTTGAGCTCAGGAGTTCAAGACCAGCCTGAGCAAGAGCGAGACCCCGTCTCTACTAAAAATAGAAAGAAATTATATGGACAGCTAAAAATATATATAGAAAAATTAGCCGAGCATGGTGGCACATGCCTGTAGTCCCAGCTACTCGGGAGGCTGAGGCAGTAGGATCACTTAAGCCCAGGAGTTTGAGGTTGCTGTGAGCTAGGCTGATGCCACGGCACTCTAGCCTGGGCAACAGAGTGAAACTGTCTCAAAAAAAAAAATAAATAAAACCCAGAAGAGTAGCAGGAGATATATTCTAAGTATTTCAGGAGTTGGGCAATGTGGATGGCATTATTACCCAAAGAAAGGGGCAGTAGCCCTATTCTGCTTTAATAACTGGCTTTTATTTAAAATAATGCCCACTTACCTGGTGTCTCTTACCAAACCTGGACACCTTTCTTATTATACAGGGTTAGTATGTTTGTGAGCATTAATTTGCTCATCTGATTAGGCAGCCTTGCATGTCAGAGTTCTAAAATCTTTACCTATATAAAAGTTGTTTACAACTTGAAATGTTTTTACTATGTTAAAATATAAGCGTGTCACCATAAAAGTGTACAACACAAAACACAACTGTGTTACCTGACATGTGGGCCCTAACTAAAATGTTGGCTGATGAGATCACACTGTCGGAGATGATAATAGCTTTTGGGTTGCATCCTTCAGGCCCATCCTTCAGGTGCACATTATGTTTAAAATATAAAGTCCTCTACTGTGGCCTTGACACAGACAGTTTGCCCCTAGTCCTGAAACCTTAAGCCATTTCGTTTTAAATTCTAGGGCAATGAGAAGGGCATTATAAATGTTTACTCTCTCACTTGATATTTTCAGATTCATAACCAGAAATATGTAGCTGGGAATAGCATTGGCTTTGAGACTCTTCCCCAGGCCAGGGGGAGATAAAAATAGGCTGAAGTAGATTGGAAGGGTGTGTTACGCTTCTCCTAGGGCAGGTGAGGCCTTCACGCACCCTTGTACCAGAAGCTGATGTGGGCTCGGGAGGAGGTTGGAGTTGGAGTTGGAAGCGCTGTGCACAGCAGTGGCCACTCCCCACCCCGCTGCTTCCTCCTCCTGCCCTTTCCCACCTCTGACAAGACTGGAACATGGTCTGAGTTATTTTTCCTGTTTTTCAGTTGTTCCTCGGTAAAATTGTTTGGGGTAATTAACAGAGGATGTCTCTGTTCACAGCGGGCTGTGGCAGGAGATGCCTCTGAGTCAGCACTCTTAAAATGCATCGAGCTGTGCTGTGGTTCTGTGAAGGAGATGAGAGAAAGATATGCCAAAATAGTAGAGATACCCTTCAACTCCACCAACAAGTACCAGGTCTGACGATCGGGGGGTCGTGTGACGGGCGAGGGCAGGCTGGGGACCAAGAGGGGAGGCACATAAATTGGAGGAAGAAATATTCTTCCTTTTTAGAGTTTTACAAGCTTTAACTTTAAATTTTACCCTGAGTACATATAGAAAATCCTAATTTAGATGACGATCAGTAGATAAATGAAACATCTTCCAAAATATTGTGTGGGTTCTTTTGAATACATATTTGTGGTTTGGGGTGGGGGTTATCGGGGTGTATGCACAAATATGTGCCAATGCCTTTGTTCTGAAGTTTTCTTTAGGAAAATTTTGTGTGGAACAAAGCTGAAAAAGAAGGGATCTTGGGAGGTGTTTGTTTGTTTGTTTTGTAACAAATACTAAACAGTAAGTGAAGCTTTGTTTTCCTCCATGGACTGCGACATCCACTCACCCAATGTTTACATGTGAATGATCCTTCACAGTTGTCCATTCATAAGAACCCCAACACGTCTGAGCCCCGACACCTGTTAGTGATGAAGGGCGCTCCAGAAAGGATCCTGGACCGCTGCAGCTCTATTCTTCTCCACGGCAAGGAGCAGCCCCTGGATGAGGAGCTGAAAGACGCCTTTCAGAATGCCTACCTGGAGCTGGGTGGCCTCGGAGAGCGAGTGCTAGGTACATGGACGGCCTGGTGACAAAGCACTTGGGCACGTCTCTGTCAGGGTATCTAGTCTGGTAACAGTTACAACTGATCCCATTCACCTCTGTGTCTTTCTGGCTTTCCTCTAAGTCTTTTCTGGGGCAGTCCTCCTACCTGTTTATATTTGCCCCCTGTTATTTTGAAAATACTAAGTGCTGGAGAAATGTTAAGTGTGTTAGACTGTGGGAAACAAAGTCCTGATGGTTTGCTTCTGACTTGTACTTAGACCTTTGGTCTGATGCTAGTCAGTTCTATTTGTTTAAAAAAAAAAATGGGGGAAGGGAATCTTTATTATCCAATTTTTATTGTTATGACCATGATCAATAAGCTTAATTAAATTAAAATTAAGTGATTCTTAGTGCATCTAGAATACACCCATTTCCTGACTGTCTTTGAATGGTTGTGAATTTATATGGGAACTTCTGCGCTCAGCTCATAAACTAGACTAACAGTAAGCTTTTACTCTAACATGCTACCTATCTTTTCTACCCTGACAGCCACTGAGGTTTAGAAGTTCATTTCCACTCCTTATTCCATATATTTGGGAAATTGGCATTTATAATATTTTGCAGATTGACCAATATAAATTTATCATTTATGTAATTCTTCCTATTCTCTTTAACTTGGATAACTTAGAACGGATGACCTGATCTCATACTCTGGTTCTTACCCTTTTCCTCCTGTCTAATTCATGGTGTCTTTCATATGTGTCTATACAACTTAAAGATCACTGTCTTCTCCTAAGTGATTTTTTGCTCCACGACCCCAAAGTAAAAGGAGTCTTTTTTGTTTGAGTCCACATGGCCCTTTATACCACTTCAAAGATCATTGCAACCTACATGCAAAATTGAAAGGGATGCCAAATATCTTGATTCATGGGTTAACTATAATATAATACTACATGATGAATCCCTTGGGAAGAATGTGTCTGATCTTCATGAATCCTTAAAGTAGCTAGCACGATGCTCCATATTGGTACTCAGTAATATATTTTGGTTAAATGAGCAAGTGAGCAGAGATGTTCACTTGTTCCAGAGAGAGTAGCTGAGACAGATAATGACATCATTTGCCAAATCCAGACAACCTCTGATCAGTGGGTAGGGCTAGAACCCTAATATCCCAGTGCTCAGAATTAGTGTTATCAATTCTGTCTTCTGCACGTCAAACAATTCCTGTATCTTTGAGTCTTGGTGTGATGGATTCTGTCTTTTGAATTTTTTTGTCTCTCAGTGATTCTATATCATTCATAAATGTCAAACAAAACCTTCATTCTGTTGCAAACTATAGACTTTTAAAAAATACTCCAAACCAAACATCCAGCTGAAGGGAGACATGGGGGACAGCAGGCTGCTGCCATCCTTCTACTGTCTGCAGCACTGAAAATCCTCAAAGGCTCCCTGCCTTCCTTGCAGGTTTCTGCCACCTCTTTCTGCCGGATGAACAGTTTCCCGAAGGGTTCCAGTTTGACACCGATGACGTGAATTTCCCTGTTGATAATCTCTGCTTTGTTGGGCTCATCTCCATGATCGACCCTCCACGGGCGGCCGTTCCCGATGCCGTGGGCAAATGTCGAAGTGCTGGAATTAAGGTAGTGCCTGGACGCCGTCTTGGTTGGTTTCTCAGTGCCTGGGGCACCCTACTTAGTGAATGTTGCCCCTTGAGGTCCAGGTGGGCAGCTGTTTTTCCAGCCTGGTGTATTAATTTCTCATCTGGCAAGCTTTACTTGCAACCAGCAAAGATCAAATAGTATTACAATGTGGGTGTCAACAGCAGATGAGAGATTAAAGAGAAAATACTTCTTTAAAAAAGAAATGTAAGCAAAATAAAAAAAGCAAAAGACTTGAAGTTTTAAATTTTGAAATACTTTTATTATTCTAAATTAACAAACCTTATGCAGTGATTGGCATGTCTGTTGTCAGTTGGCTTTTTCAGTGAATGTTTGTCTCTGTGTGTCTGTCTTAATTCTTTAGCTGAATATTATTCAGGTGTACTAATATGGTGTTGCTGGGTATTTGATTTGTTTCTGTTTTTCCAGTCTCACGAGTAATACTGCCCTGAAAAGCTATGAGGAAATATTTCCCTACCACTTTGACTATTTCTTTTAAAATATATTCTGAGTAGGCTGGGCACAGTGGCTCACGCCTGTAATCCTAACACTCTGGGAGGCCGAGGTGGGAGGATTGCTCAAGGTCAGGAGTTCGAGACCAGCCTAAGCAAGAGCGAGACCCCCGTCTCTACTAAAAATAGAAAGAAATAATTTGGACAGCTAAAAATCTATATAGAAAAAATTAGCCGGGCATGGTGGCGCATGCCTGTAGTCCCAGCTACTCGGGAGGCTGAGGCAGAAGGATTGCTTAAGCCCAGGAGTTTGAGGTTGCTGTGAGCTAGGCTGACTCCATGGCACTCTAGCTCGGGCAACAGAGTGAGACTCTGTCTCAAAAAAATAAATAAATAAATAAAAAATGTATTCTGAGTATAATCTTTAGATCAAAAAGAATAGTAAAAATTTTGAATTCTTGTTACATATTGCTCTTACCCAAAATTGGGCCAGTGTGAGAATGCTAGTCAGCAATAATGCATTACAATCTCACCAGCATCAAATTTTTATCATTTTTTGCTGGTTTTAGTAAATCTATGTATTTTTATGTGACTGTGTAAAAGAAAAAATAGGTATTACGTATCATACACCAAGATAAAATCTGAGTATTGGCTTTGTGTTTTCTTTCTGTGAATACATGTGTTTATATTTTTGGCTCATGGATGTTTATTAGTTTTATATTTGCATTCTAGAATTGATATTCTAAGCTGAATCATGCTTAATATTTATTCTTGCCTACTGACACGCAGACTTTTTAAGGTCATTTGCTTGGCAGTTGTGTGTAGCAGATTGTCCTGTTCCTTATTACAGGTCATCATGGTCACAGGAGACCATCCAATCACAGCCAAAGCCATTGCCAAAGGTGTGGGCATCATCTCAGAAGGCAATGAGACCGTGGAAGACATCGCTGCGCGCCTCAACATCCCGGTCAGCCAGGTGAACCCCAGGTAAGGCTGGAAGTTCACATGAGTTTGCTGTGAACAAGCAAACAGTGGTGGTTTGAAACCTTTAGCTTGCTTCTGTGATGGTTCACCTGTGGGCTTATTCTGAGTAGGGCATGAACCTGCACTACGAGAAAGCAATCTTGTCGTTCCTGTAGAGGGTTGTAAGTAAAAGCAAGTTGTAATAATCAACGCTTAGGTGGTATGTTACTCCCAATTGCAGAGCCTGGGAGAGGTTCAGAGTAACCTCAGAACTGCAATAAATTCAGCAGTCTAGCTCCGATTTCATGCTGTTAACCACTAAGCTATACTGCTTAGCACCTTGACAATTTCCAGGTCCACACTAACAAAATAAAATAAGAAAGGGACGGTTGCTTAGGTAGTTCAGGCCAAGAAAGGAAAAATTAGGCAATAAAGTAAAATGGATAACAGAGCAAATTAGTTTTTTGTTTTTATGTTTTAGGGCCCCCGCACCTTACTTTAGGGTAAGAGGAGGGTTTGGTCTTTTATCACCTCTCCCACTTTCTAAAACTTGGTTATATTATTTTAGTATGTCTTGTAAAGGTGAGGAAAAGGAAGATGACAGGCAGGCCTGCTGCATAGGTTGTTGTGAGCCTCCAGTGAGATAAAATACATGAACATGCTCGGTAACCTGTGAAATGCTACATGGATAATAGCCTTTATAATACATACTGGGGGAAATGCTTTCTGTCTTTGTATCATTTACAAAGTGTGTATATAACAGTGTCCCCTCTGGAAGTGATAGACATCATGCTGGTGATATGAGTGACTTTATTTTTTGGTCCTAATTCTAGAGATGCCAAGGCCTGCGTAGTTCATGGCAGTGACCTGAAGGACATGACCTCCGAGCAGCTGGACGAGATTTTGAAGTACCACACGGAGATTGTGTTTGCCAGGACCTCCCCTCAGCAGAAGCTGATCATCGTGGAAGGCTGCCAGAGACAGGTCGGCGAGCCAGCGGGGTCCGACTGCTGCAGGCAGGGACCTCAGGGACTGAGTTCCAGTGGAAGCACAGCAGCAGTGCTGGGAACATACCCGGCTTTTCAGACTCAGCGTGTAGATGCCGGCGGGAAGCACCCAGGCCCAGAGAGGACGACTTGTCACCAGTTGTAGTGGTGCCAGAAGCACTCTACAGTGCCAGTCTCCACTGTGGCTCAGAGCCCGAACCCCCAGTGGGGCCCCTTGGACTAGCAGTATGGGGTCCTAGTATCTATAGTGGAGATCTGAATGGCCAGGACACTCTTGTCCCCTGCCTTGAAAGGACCTGGGGGCATGCGTACAGGAATGAGGTTTCCCAGAGTGCCACTCACCAGAGCCATTACTTCAAGTCGCCCTGGTTAACACGGGGAGAGTCCGTTTGCCATCATGTCCCGATTCTGTTATTGGGTCGGGCCTGTGTGGGTACTTGGCTGAGACGGTTCAGACATGCAGTCTTCAGTGTCAGTGAGGAGCACCGGGCGGAGCCATGCGTCTCGCGCGTTTCCATCCCTGTAATGAATGGCTTTATTAACGCATCTGCTTCTTTTCTGGGCAGGGTGCTATCGTGGCTGTCACCGGTGACGGAGTAAATGACTCTCCAGCTTTGAAGAAAGCAGACATTGGGGTTGCCATGGGGATTGCTGGCTCAGATGTGTCTAAGCAAGCTGCTGACATGATTCTTCTGGATGACAACTTTGCCTCAATTGTGACTGGAGTAGAGGAAGGTGAGAGCGCTATGTTTAAGGTGCTCACCCAAAACTCATCCGGATACTGCCCTTCAGTATCCGTTTATGTACACTTATTGGATATGTTTAGTTTCTAGTCAGCCAGTCTCTTGAGCTACACAGTAAACAAACCTTGCTTTCATAGGTCGTCTGATCTTTGATAACTTGAAGAAATCCATTGCTTACACCCTAACCAGTAACATTCCAGAGATCACCCCCTTCCTGATATTTATTATTGCAAACATTCCACTACCACTGGGGACCGTCACCATCCTCTGCATTGACTTGGGCACTGACATGGTGAGTGAGTGTGACAATGTCCACACGTCAGTGGTGGTAAGGTATGGGCCGTGTCCTCATCTGCTGGTGTTAGTGGTCACTGTGGGTGTTCTGGGATCCACAAGCCTGGCATTGGGAAAAGAAATTCTCCGGAGCCATATCCAGGGTGTGTCCCAGTTCTCAGCATCACAGAATCAGTGTTATTCTTCGAGGGAGCAGTTAATGCTTATTTATCCGATGGGAATTCTTTTTAATATTTACCTTTTTTTAATATGAGACCTGTAATATTGTCTCTGTTTGATGAGTGTGATGCGCACTGCCTGGGGAATGGACATGCTTGAAGTTCTGATGGGGGTGGGGGGAGGGGATGGGTACATACCTACATGATGAGTGCGATGTGCACTGTCTAGGGAAGGGACATACTTGAAGCTCAGACTCGGGGGGATGGGGAGGCATGGGCAATATATATAACCTGAACTTTTGTACCCCCATAATGAGCTGAAATAAAAAAAAAAAAAACAAAAAAAACAGATTTTTAAAAGGGAGGGCAAGAATTTTATAACAGAAGGTCATAATATTATCTTCCTTATTTTTGGTAACTTTCAATTCCTTCTCTCCCCTCCTACCCTAGGTTCCTGCCATCTCCCTGGCTTACGAGCAAGCTGAGAGTGACATCATGAAGAGACAGCCCAGAAATCCCAAAACGGACAAACTTGTGAATGAGCGGCTGATCAGCATGGCCTACGGGCAGATTGGTGAGCCCCAGCATTGAGCAGGAAGGTGGCAGACTTAACGTGTCTGTAGTGATCGTGGCTGCCTCACACTGAGGTTGATTTCTGAGCCTTCACATCTGGGGCAGTTTGCAAGTGAGCCATGACATGGGGTGAGACCGTGGAGTTTTCCCAAATTCCACAAGAGAATAAATCTTCTGCAGTTTGCACAGATACTTTTTTGTGGGAACTGTAGTTCTTTAGACTGAGCACCCCATGACTGGGCTCAACTCTGCCTGAGATCTGATGATGTCCTTGTTCACTGAGCCTTGCGGGACACCAAGCATTGTCTAACGAATTGCATGGATTGACCCAAAGGTGGTTTTCCCTAGGGATACACACTTATTCTGTCACTAATTTGGACGGAGAGTTAGGCATTGAAGAAATCACGGGTTTGAAGGTTTGGCTGGTAGTCACCACCAAATGGTGAGCCTGCACCCGCACGCCCCTCCTGTTGATTTCTGCTCCACCAGTAGAGCATGACTGGCTAGCAGGTGGTTTAGGTGGGGGGCAGTCAACATGCCCTGTGTTTTTAAATCCTCTGCCAAGTCTCCTTCAAGGGAACCTGGTGAAGCCACCGTGAGCCGCTTGTTCTTCTGGTTGCTTCACTGTGAACACATGGGTAAGGTAGAATAGATTGGTACATTATGGAAATTATGGCAAAGATTCATTAGACTGTTGGCAACAAAGTAATCGGATGATAGCCCATCCCGACCTTCTTTAAGAAGACCTAATTTTGAGAGGGAGGGAAGTGGATTTCCCCTAACAGGAGGAGATGATCAGGCCCGGCGCAGTGGTACGTGACTATAGTCCCAGCTACTCGGGAGGCTGAGGCAGGAGGACCACTTGAGCCCAGGAGTTTGAGGTTTGAGCTATGATGATGCCACAGCACTCTAGCCTGGGCAACAGAGCAAGACTCTGTCTCAAAAAAAAGCAGCAGATGATCACATAATAGAGGTGGATGTCTTAAGAGCAAGGCATCTATGTCTTCTTTTAAGCTCTAAAAAGCGAGTAAAAAATAGATGAGGGCTCTGAGCTTGGTGTGAGCCCTTGGGATCCTCCATCCCTTCCCTCATAGCCCATGGATGACCAGGCAACTCTTGTGCCTTTATCAAACAGTGATAAAAGCCTCGCTGTGTCTCTCCCAGGCCTGCTGCAGTAATCAGATGAAGGGTGTAGAGATGCCCTTGCATGAGGGTCTAGCATTAATGTTGTTTTCCCCAACTTCTCAGGTATGATCCAGGCCCTGGGGGGCTTCTTCACTTACTTTGTGATTCTGGCTGAGAATGGCTTCCTCCCAATTCACCTGCTGGGCCTCCGAGTGGACTGGGATGACCGCTGGATCAACGACGTGGAAGACAGCTATGGACAGCAATGGGTGAGTAGGGGCCTCTCCCCTGACCAGTGCCCGAGCTCCTCAAGCCCACACTGTCACCGGCCGTGCGGGCGAAGATCACATCTCATCTGTCTGCCTTTTGCATTTCAGACCTACGAGCAAAGGAAAATCGTGGAGTTCACCTGCCACACAGCCTTCTTCGTCAGTATTGTGGTGGTGCAGTGGGCCGACTTGGTCATCTGTAAGACCCGGAGGAATTCAGTCTTCCAGCAGGGGATGAAGTGAGTGAGGAAGGACATGTCACGGGCCCTGGCCCAGAGAAGGGATCTGGTGATTTCAAATCCTTTGCAAAAAACCCGGCATCTGACAAAAATAGCCAAGTTTCTGGAATCTCTAGTTTTTGGAGGAAATTTAGGAAACAAAATGTTATTTTCTAGTTTTTTCATCTAACCTCTAGATACCTAAGTATTGATCTGCCATTTAACACATAGCATTAGAAGATAACTCTATTTGCATCTTTTAAGCTTTTTCCCCCTTTAATTTTAGGAACAAGATCTTAATATTTGGCCTGTTTGAAGAGACGGCCCTTGCTGCTTTCCTTTCCTACTGCCCTGGAATGGGTGTTGCCCTTAGGATGTATCCCCTCAAGTAAGTTGATCTTCTTACAGCCCCCAAAAAAGTGTTCAGTAGTATGTGTGGCTTTCCCCCTTGTGACATGCATTAATAACTATTTTCAGATTTTGAGTGGTGTGTACAAGAATTCCTATGGAATGAGAACTTAGGAAAACTTGATTTGTTGGTAAATCAGACTAGCGAATCCAGAAGTTTGTATGATGGCAGCCAGTACATAGGGTCTGGCCCAAGATGAGAAAGGGCCAGACAGGCTCTAGCGCCTTGGAGCAGCTAACCACAGTGAGCACTTGGGTCCTCCACATCCAAGGCCCGTTGTCTTTCGAGGCCGGCTAGGGCATCCTGGGGCGTGGGGGCCCAGGCTCAAATCTTGATTCGCTTACCTAGTCACTGCCCCAGCGCAAGTCTCCAGCTTTCTGGGGCTCTGAATCCTCTGCTTGCAAAGAAAGAAGGTTGGAGAAGCAGGTCTGAAGTCCCATTTGCCCTCTAATCAATCATGGGTAGAGTTGATCACGGGGAGCATACCTCTGGTCTTTGGTCAGAACCAGACTGGCCTTAAACACAGTGAATGGCTTTGCCTTTCATATAGACTTGTGTTTTACCTTACCACAGACTCCAGTAGCTTTTTGCAACATTTCAGTTTGTTTGGTGATAGTCTGGAAACTGCTTGAGGTTAAACAGCTGCAACTTGATTAAAATATGCTAAGCCACAGAACGTGGGACCCATTAACTTTTTGTTTAAAGCATAAGTCTGCTTTGAATCTCTACTGTCCCGTCTTTGCTCAGACCCATCTGGACCATCTTACCTGGCCTGTTGCCAGCACTTCCTTCCACTGATCTTATGCCTAAAGTAATCCAAACCCGTTGACCGCATTCACCTGCTAGTGGGTGCCTGCAACACGTCTGTGGTCTGGGGGAGACTGGCATCCACGGTCTGCCTCATTGTCCCAGCCTGTCTTTGCAGCTTTGTCTTTCACCCACCCAAGCTCATATGAGGTGAATTCAGTATTCTCTTCCGCTGCCTATGTATTTGGTAAGGTGCTCCCTCCCTCTGGGGGCCCCCTGCTGTTCCTTCCCACCCCCTCGGTCCTGATAGTCCTTCAGGGCTGATTTCCTTGGAGCTCATCCCCCTGGGCTCTTGCCCTCCTGGGCCTGTGCAGCGTCACCTCTTCTTTGGCATTACTTGTTACTTGTCATTTCTGCTTCCCATTAGATTATCATCTTGAAGGCCTGGGCCACAGTGTCTTTGTTCTCTTTGTATCCGTAGCACCCTGCACAGAGCTGGCATCCAGCAGGGACGAGCCGTGTCCAAGTTGAATTCCATCAGCTTGGGCCATTGTTATCAAAAGGAGGCCAGGAGAGGTCACAGAGATTTCTAAAAGGCTGAAATGGAAAACGGCACCAAAGAGGGACATGTTCATCTTCTGGGTCCTTCAGTCTTTGGTTACCACTAGAGAATTTGTTCCTGATGGGTTCTGTCCAATTTTACTTTGGTGGCTGAGTCAAATGAGGTTGTCTCTGAGCTGCTGTCAGAGACACCCTACAAGAGGAGGAGGAGACCACCAGAGTCCTGCCCAGGGATAGCCTTTGTCACACAGTGGCAGGAGCTGGTGACCACGGAGGCTGCCCAGAGCCTGTCTGCAGGCCAGGGACAGTGTGGTGGCAGCCCCTGGCCCCCTTGAAGGTCTTTGTGATCTGTTAGGGCCCCAGGTCTAGGACTCAGAACACACAGCTGGCTGTTCCAAATTCCATTGTCACAGATGAAATTTAGGGGACGAATAAACTAGTTTTGACTCATGCTGGCAGGTTTGTTTCTTCAAATGCCAAGACATTAGGCAGATGGACTCGAAAGCTTCTTAAACCTTTAGAAATGATAGAAGGAGAATGTCCAGTTGCCCTGAGATTGTCAACAGAAAATGTACTTAACTCACCTTCTAAACCAATTGTTATGAAAAGCAAACTGAAGGTGGGTAGGGATCCCTTTGCAAAAGTCTGCACACTGCTTGCTTCATCTCTAGACCCTGGGCACACAGAGCGGCAATCTATTTTTAAGGCATTTTTATTTGTTCTGTTACTGACTCAGTAGTTAACTGTGACTGTACTTGGCTTCTCTCCTGTCACTATGGTGATGTGCAATTTCCCTTTCTTCCTTTGAATTGTGTTCACATATGTGTAAATTGGTACTTGATTCTGTTTCCAGACCTACCTGGTGGTTCTGTGCCTTCCCCTACTCTCTCCTCATCTTCGTATATGACGAAGTCAGAAAACTCATCATCAGGCGACGCCCTGGCGGTAACTTCATTTACTTAAATTTTAACTTTTTGGTTGCGGGGGTTGGGGGGCTGTAGTTCTGTTGGCTTTTGTTCTTTCCATTGAAGTGTCTGGGCTCCCCTGAGCTCAGTCGGATTGGCTAAGGCTGTTGCACCAGCGGACTGTATGGTCCCACCCTCACAATGTAGATCTCAATTAGAGTTTGAGAACTGACCATATTTTGGACTTTAAAATACAAGGTAAATATGATTTCATGAAAAATTGTCAGAAACCTAGACCATCGTTCCAGGTAACGTGGTATTCCTAAAAATGTCTAAATAAATACAATTGAGGTCCCATGTTGAATTTGGATTTTAACCCCCACCCACCCCCATTGTTCTCCGGCTGATTTTTGTCCCTGTTTTCCCTCTGGATGCTGGAGCCAGGAAGACTTACCATAGTCTGTCTTTTCTCTCTTTGCCGCCCACAGGCTGGGTGGAGAAGGAAACCTACTACTAGCCCCTGCCCTGCACACCGTGGAGCATCAACGCCACGCGCCCTGCATCCACCCCCACCCCCTTGTGTACTTCAGTCCCGGAGTTCGGAACTCCACCCTGGTAGGAAAGCACCGCCGCATGTGGGGGAAGCGACGCCCTGGAATGAAGCATGTAGCCACTCGGGGGGAGGGGGGGGGCTGCCTGAAAAACATCCATCTGTGGAAATGACAGCGGGGAAGGTTTTTACGTGCCTTTTTGTTTTTGTAAAAAAGGAGAACCCGGAAAGACTGAAAGAATACATTTTATATCTGGATTTTTACAAATAAAGATGGCTATTATAACGGAGTTTGTCTGTGCCCTCGTCACTTCCTTGGCACGGGTGTCTGTGTGTGATCTGGAGCTGTCGTCCTTAGTGTGCGGTCCCCACACCAGCAGCGGATGGGTGTCACCTGGGAGCTTGTTAGGAGGGCAAGCCCAGACCCACCGAGTCAGACTGATCAGCAGTGTGGCTGAATAAACTCTCAGGTGATTTTGATTCACACTCAAGTTTGAGAACCACTGGCTAAGAGGGAACATTCTGCCCGTGCTCTTTTGTTCGGAGTAGGTGAACTCACCTGACCTGGGCACTATTTCAGGTGGTATGGCTGTAACTCCACCTGCTGCCTTAGTGTCTAGCTGCTTGGTGGAAAAACACCTCACCTGAAGAATTTACAGACCCTCAGAATATAACAAACTGCAGATGAGGCCCTGCTCTGCCAGCCTCAGTCCCAGAACTCAGACCTTCCTGCCTTCTCTCCAAGGATCTCCACCACAGGAGCCTCAAGTGTCTCTAGACCGAGGTTTATTTGAGAAGCAGCGATATATGGTCTGCCTGGGCACGTGTGCTCACCAGAGTGGTTCCCCTCCTCCCATATGACTTGGTCCTAATTTAGCATCAAATGGCACCATGTCAGAAAGTGGTTATGTGCCAGCAGGCACTTAAGAACAGGGTGAATGAGATCTGTTTACTTCAGGGTCAAGTCTAAGAACACCTCCCACTTTCAGAGTTGTAAAAGGCTTCTCAGTCACTAGTTGTCCCCAAGTGCTGTCATCTGGCTATTTTCTGAGGCTGTCACTGCTGAGTGTTGCCTTCAAGCAAATGCAACAAGGAGCCCTTACCTCTGGCACCAGCGCTGATCGTGATCTGCCAGATGACCACATTCCTCATGCTACTCCAGTGCCGCTCACTCCCGAGCTGTGCAGAGGGGGGAGGGGCGCAGGTGTGATTCCCAGGACTGATGCTGGTGGTTTCTGCCCCCACCGCTCCAGCTGCAGGAATTGGGAGGGCAGGGTGGTCCATGGCTTCTCAGTCTAACTCCCCTTTTGGGGGGCACTTTCCCCAAGAATGATCTCTAGGCTTGTAGGCACCTCATCTTTGGAGAGAGCCGTTTGTTCAGACCAGTGGACATACACCCATGATGAAGGTCATGGGTGTCTCCCAACCGAGAAGAATTTGAGACAGCTGAGACCTTAGCCTCGGAAGTGGGGAGCCCAGAAGGCATCCAGGCCAGGGCTTCTCCAACTGCCGGAAGGAGCCCTAGTCTGGGAAACGGTTTTGGGGGGGTACGGCAAACGAGAGGCTTTGAACCTCCCACCCCATTTTCCACCAGAACATTTCTGCCCTTTTCTACTTGACAATCCTTTGAATGAAAAGTTTCACAGCTAAATGTTTGATCTAGAAAAAGATAAGTGAGCTGCTATGCCGGGGAAAGCTGGCCCTAAAGCCAGGCCTCCTACAGGGCGGGAGCTCTCTAAGCTTTCTAAAATCCTGAGTGAGCGCTAAGGCTCTCCTCTTTGCCTCCTCACACTCAGACCCTCACGGTAGCCCTGTCAGTAGCGGCTAAAACCACTCCACAGCCAGCACAGAAACACTCACAGCCACCCTGGGCCTGACAACTCCCTCCCGATCGCTGCATCTGGCCCTCCCTTAAATGCCCTCCTAAGACTTGACCACATGGCTTTTCTGACCATCCCAATATATGAGCCCTCACTGGTCATTTTCAACTTCCGTACTGGTCCTTTCAGCATTTAGATTTGTATCTCCTGACCCCTTTGTCTAGCTGTCATGCGCCTCTGTTTGCCTTCCTGGACAGGCTTCTAAGAAGAGTCAGCACCACCTCCCTCCACTTGCTGGCCTCCGGTCATCCCTCTGCTGCCTCCATCTCCGGTTAACACCAGTCCACCGACATTGTCTGGTTGTCACCACCGACCTGATTATTGGGTCCAGGGCCATTTCTCAGCCCTTCCTTGGCCTCTGCAGCACCCGTGCCATCCTTCATGCCCTTCCTGACACTGGACTCTGTCCTTCCTGTTGCCGTCTCTGCCCACCCCTCAGTGCTCAGCCTCCTCCACCTGCTCCCCAACAACTCGGTTGCTCAGCAAGGGCGCCCCCACTTCTCCCTGCTCCATAGTCTTCCTGGGTAATTCTAAGTCTGGTCTGGTCCTCTCTCCTGAGCCCCAGACACAGAAATCCGGTTGTGTCCTGGACGTCTGCATTTGTTCAGAATGTTTGAGGTCCCACAGATCATTGTGCTCCGGGCAGTGCCGTCAGCCCATTCCAAGCCAGAAACCTGGAAGGTAGGTGAGACTTCTGTCTCCCTGCCTGGCCCCCCCACCCAGTGAATCGCCAGTCGGTTGTGGATTCCAGTGTGGTGGCTGGGAACATGGATTTTGTGTCTTTTAGCAGCCTTGGCACAGATATGACCTCCTGTCACAGAATGACCATGGACATATAACTTCGCCTCTTTTTGCTTCATTAACTCTAGAATAACGATGATGCTCCAGAGTTGTTAAAATAATTGAGATTATATGTAAAGAGAATCAGTGGCTGGTGTTCAATAAATCATTTCTCTGTTGCCGCTGCCCTCCACATCTGGTGTGTGCAACGGCCCCTCCCGGGGCTCCTTTTCTGCCTGTCTCTAATCCAGCAGTTCTCAAAGTGTCCCTGGACTAGCAGCGGGGACTGTTTAGAAGTGCAAATTTCTAATAGAAATTCGAACACAGACTACTGAATCAGAAACTCTGGAGGTAGGACCCAGCAATCTGTTTAAGTCAGCCTTCCTGGTGATTCTGAAGCCCTCCAAAATCTAAGAACAATGGCTCTCTAATCCCTCCCCCAGACTCCACCGGCTGCCTCTCTCTACCACCCGAGCATCTTCACCCAGACCCCAGCACAGACACCCATCTCTGCTTGGCCACGCAAACTCCTGTGCAGTCCCCTCCCATGCCACCCACCCTTTCCTCTGTTGTCCTGGTGTCCTACTGTCCCTTTGGCATTCTCCCAACCTACCTACCTTCCACCAACCTTCATTCACCTGGCGGATCCACTCATTTCCTGGATACCTTCTAGGTCTTTCCTCATTGAGAAACACTCAGTGGGTCCTCACTTTTGCACGCCTTGCTGTAGCACTTATGCCTCTGTTTCATTGTGTGTTCCCTGCTAGACTATGTTCCCTGATGATGTGGACCAGGTTGTACCCTCCCCGACATCTAATACAATCTGTTTACTGCATGAATGCTTGCTCACCTTTCTGTTGCCCAAGCAGCCATAATTTTAACATTTCACTCTCACTGTGAAACTCTATTTCTTGGCTCAGGCTGACACATCACCCAAGCAAAGCCCAGGCCCAGGCTTGCCACCAAGCCTCCGTCTCTCTCAAGACTTTGAAATTTTAGAATGAGTAAGAATGAGTCATGTGTGGAACTAGGGTGTCATAAAGTTGAGTAGGGCACCATGGCAGGCAAAGAAGGGAGATCCATAAAGAGACACAGAGACACACAGAGAGATGCTGGTCCCTGGACCTGCCTGGGTTCCAGAGCTTTTTCATTTGTTTGTTTTTGAGATAGGGTCTCACTCTGTTCCGGGGGTAGAGTGCAATGATGTCATTATAGCTCACTGCAACCTCAAACTCCTAGGCTCAAGTCATCCCCCTGCCTCAGTCTTCCAAGAAGCTGGGACTATAGGCATGCACCACCATACCCAGCTAATTTTTCTATTTTTTTGTAGATACAGGGTCTCACTCTTGCTCAGGCTGGTCTCGAACTCCTGACATCCAGTGATCCTCCTGCCTCTGCCTCCCGGAGTGCTAGGGTTACAGGCCTGAGCCACCGCACCTGGCCTCCAGAGCTTTTTAATCCCTGTCCTGGTCCCCAAATGATCTCACAAGAAACCCTTGACCCCTCACAACTAGATTGGAATCTCCCAATAGATAGTTGATTAGTACTCAATATTTCTTTATAGACCTCACAACTCTAATTCATTATTTACATAACTCAGTAATTAGTAATTTACTGTCCATTTTTTTCCTGCTAACCTGTAAGCTCCATGAGGTCACAGAACCTATCTGTTCTTTTCCATTTTATCCTTGGTGCTCAGCTCAGTGCCTCACAAGGAAGATGCAGCACTTAGCACAGGGCTCTGTACTCCCTACTTAAAGAGAAGGGCAAGGAGGTGAGGGGACTTGCCCGTGACATGTGGTCAAGAGAAGGCAAGACTCAAACGGGTGGGTCTCGCGTTTCCCGTCAGTTACACTGTGGGCCGCCCTCCCAGAAGCAAAGCTGAGCGTACAGATGTCCGGGTGCCCGCAGAGTGCAGGGGCCTCCTGGCTGGGCTGAGGCTTGCTTGTGGAGCTGCATGGGGATTTGGGCAAGCACCGGGGTTTTTTCACCCTCTAACCCCCTCACTTGTGCGTCTGGAGAGAGAGGTGGTCTCAGCAGATTTGTGAAGCCTGGTCTCTCGGCTTATTAGGTGGGCAATCTGGGCAAGTCACGTAGTCTCTCTAAGCCTCTCTCTGTCTACAAAATGGAGGTGACTGTCGTACCTACCGCATGAGGCTGGTGTGAAGATTAAATGCAAGAAAATGTGCAAAGGGCTTGGCACAGTGCCTGGCCCTTCATAAAGGTTCAATGAAAGGTTGAAATTCACCTCCTACACCTGCCCACACACACATCTGCACTGTAACTGTGCTCCAGGTGTGTCCTGAAGATAAACCTAGGGGATCTTGCTCGGTGTCCCCATGTAATGGAAGTAGCTACTTATTATATAGTGATTGTCATGTGCCAGGTTATGTGCGAAACGGCGCCCACTTCACAAATGTGAAAACTGAGGCTCAGAGAAGTGCAGTAGCTTGCCCTAAGTCACACAGCTACTAAGTGGCAGAGGTGGGCTTGGAGTCCGGGCTCCCTACACTTTGTACCTGGCACATACATGTGCTATGGTAGAAAGCTAGAGCAGGGGCCAAGAACAGAAGAAGGGCAGTGTTTTTATAAAAAACAAAGAACAGGGAAGGTTAGAGTTGGTGTTAAAACATAACATCATGGAAAGTTTCTTGGAAATTAAGTACATGCTGTTGAACAGTTACTCAAATGGATTTGCCCCCAGGAGCTGCTGGGTGATCAAGCTGCAACTTGCGTAACCGCGAAGCATGATGGCTGAGGCTCTAATCCCAGGCTAGCTCTGGGCTGCCTCACTCATTGGAGGAATGGGCAGATCTGCTCCCCAGCCTGCGGCCGCCTGGCCAGGAGCTGAGGGGTGGCTGTGTCCCTTACCTCCTGTGCACTGTAGAGAAGCCTCCTCTGCGTTTGTGACTGTTCTTCAGTAGACAGAGGTTTTAACACTGTCCTCACCAGCCCTGCCTGCTGTAAAAAGCAGGGGTCCTTTCCCTGCCCTTCAGCATTTGGAATACTGACGAAGTGTAAGTAATTCGCGCATAAGAAAGCTGAACTGTTTAAAGAGGTTGTACGGTAATGTGAACAATCTGTAGCATAAATAATCTCTCCATTTGAAACTAGTTGCAAATTTTTAAAGTGTTCCCAAAGTGACAGACATAGAAGGACATTATTGCCAACTAAATATTGTCTCAGAGACATACTTGTATCCTTTACTACAATGAGAGCCCTCTGTGTGCGGGTTCTGTCCCAAAGGACAGACAGCAAAATGCGCAAAGGCAGCTCTTCAGCCCACATGCGTTTGCCAGAGGGGAGCCCAGAGACCTTCCCCATTCGAGTTCCCCGATCACTGGTGCCAGCAGGGCGATGTTTTCTAAGGGAAGGGGAACCAGCATTCACTGAACATGTACTGTTGCTGGGGCTTTATATTCATTTCATTTAATCCTATGAAGTGGCTACAGGTAGATACTATTCCCACTTAGCAGAGAGGGAAACTGAGGCTTAAAGAAGCTAGTAACTTGTACAAGGTGGTTGAGAAAGGGTTTGACTACAAATCTGCAAGCTTTGAGTCTTTCCTCCACAGCAAGCTGTCCCTTTTTAGGGACATGAAAGTACCCTATGTTGCCATTGGTAGTAAAAACATACCATAAAACATACCCTCAACATACTGGAAAGCCAGAGACTCCCACACATAATGTAGGCTCATGGATTCTTGTGGGTCCATATGCTTGGGCATGCAGCTAGGTATGCTTAGCCCAAAGCAGCAGTTAGTAGGTAGGTAGCAGCAGCAACTCACTAGTTGTTCAATGAACCAAACCCCCTTTTCTTCCTGAGCACCCAGCTTGACCACATTTCCCATCCTCCCTGTGGAGGTGCATCCATGTGACTATTCTCAGAGATAGAAGGTGACCTGGTCTGATATATACATCACTTCCAGGCCTGGCTTATAAACCCTTCCACATAAAATCAATCTCTTTCTACATCCACCACTGAATGGTGAGAGAAACAGTAAAGCCCTAAAGCAGTGGCTGTCATCCTTGGCTGCACACTGAAATCACACGTGGAACTTTAAACATCCCCGTGCCCAAGACACATCCTAGCCCCATTCATCAGAAACACTGGAAGTGGGACCCAGGCATCAGGATTTATTAAAGCTCCTCAGATGACTCCAATGTACCACCAAGTTTAAGAACCGTTGCCTTAGAGCAGTGGTTCTCAAAATGTGTCCCCGACTAGCAATATCAACAATGACTGGGAACTTGTTAGAAAATGCACATTCTCAGGCCCCATCCCAGCTCTACTGAGTCAGAAACTCTGGAGAACTGCATTTTAAGCTTTGCAGGTGATTCTGACACACATTGAAGTTTGAGAACCACTGTCCCAGAGGAAGGTAGGCCACAGGACCGCAGGAGCCTGGGTCCTGAGTTGCTGCTTGGAGGAGGGCCATGCGGGAGAGCCACTGTGTCAGGAATACCCATGCCGGACTACTTGTGTGAGTGGGAGGTCAACTTTAACTGTGTTAAGCCATTGATTCAGTAGGTAAGCATTTGGGTGACTTCAGAGAGAATATGAAAGATGAGAAGGTGGGAACACAGCAATGGTGTCCGGGAGCTGGCTATACCAGCTCCTTTTGTTGAGTTTTCAGGAATTTTGCAATCCTGTTGACGTCACATCAGTAACTTGAAATTGGCCAAGGTTGGAATAGTTACACCATGGAAACTGTCAAATGCTACAAACCAGGACTTATTTTCCCAGAGAGCCAGTTGTTAAACATTAACCAGCACACGACTGGGAATAAGCACCGGAGGGTGGGAAGGCAGGATGGAGCAACGGCCCCGGACTGTAATCAGCCAGCAAAGGAAATGCCACCACGTGAGACTCCCCAGGCCCAGCCAGCACTCAGGCTTCTCTTGACAATATCCTGTTTTTGCCAAGTCCTTGTATTTCAAGATTCCGGAAGCTGGGAGAGGAGGACTATAAGCAGCAGAGTGCGTGAGTGGTCAGCACTATCTTGCAAGTTAAGAATGATTGATAGGTTTAGAGCAGGGTTTCTCAACCTTGCATTGTTAACATTTGGGTTGGGCAATGCTTTGTTTGGGGGGCTATCCTAGGCATTGTGCATTGTACCAGGTTCGACAGTATTCCTGGCCTCTACCCACTAGATGCCATTAGCCACTCTTCTCCCTCCAGCTGTAACAACGAAAAGTGTCTCCATACATTGCCAAAATGTCCACTGGAAGGCAAAGTCGTGCCCAGTTGAGAACCATTGATAAAAACTGCCTAGAAGGGAAGAGAATCCCCCACGGGGGAGGGCTGGGCCTCGGCCTACCATGCCCCATAACAATTTAGCAAAGATGTTTTTAGATCCAACCACACTCACTTGCTGGCCCCCTGCAGCTATTTCTATCAATCTCTTGTCCTTTGTTCCCTGTCTCTCTGATCACTCCATTCCCTTCTCAACCACACAGGTCCCAGAGCCTGTACCACCACATTTAGCTCTTGGTTTGGGAGTATCTGATGATGCTATCAAAGTGCTTCAGGTGTGTCAGCTTCTCTCTCCTCAACACCACGGGCCTGATCCCTGCCTCAAGACGGTATGGTGCAGTGATTGAGAAGACTGGTTCTAATGGCAGCCGGTCTGCCTGCATTCTGCCTCTGCCACACTTTTGCTGTGTCACTTTAACCAAGTCTCTTAACTGCTCTGAGCATCCATTTCCATATTGATCAAATAGGCGATACACTATTTCCTACTTCACAGAGTCGTTTTGAGAATAAAATGAGATAATACCCAACAAGCATTGTCTATTGTTTTCCATTAAATGAATTTTACAGAGTGCACCCAGTGTGGTGACCCTGTGCCGCACGCTGGTGACACGGTATGGAGCAAAACCAACACATAGGCCCACTCTTACTCACAGTCTGGAGGGGAAGAATGAAATGAGCAGGTGTTAAAATGATGTGTGATAAGTGCCCAAACAGGAACCCCCCCCACCCCCCTCAGTACGATAGAAAAGCACAGGAGGAATGAAACCATGCTTGGGGGGAGGGGAGGAGGCTCCTTGGGAAGATAAAGATGGGAACTGGGCAGGCCCTGCTGGCTGCCTGCCAAACACCCCCACACACACACTTTGTCCTTATGCAGCCCACACGCCACTGGGGGTATTCCGATTTTTCTGGGCCTTCCTGATGGAACACCAAATCTTTTCTCTATTTTCTTTTCACTTTTTTTCACCATGTCTAGCTCCCATTCCTTCCTTCTGCCCCATAGGCAACCACTTTAATGCTTATCTTTTTATTATATTTCAATGTGGTCCTGCAACATGGGTATTGTATGTGTGTGTGTATGTGTGGGCACTTTTAGACTATTAAGAAAATTCTCTAAGGTACACAAAAGTAGCAATAACAATATAACAAGCCTCCACATAGCTATCACCTAATTTGAACAATTACCAACATTTTGCCAATTTGGTTTTATCTCATCTCTCCTCTCCATCCCCACTTCTTTCCTTCAGTGTTTTAAGATGATCTTAGACACTGAGTCATTTCATTCATTAAGCATCTCAGAATGCATCTCCAACAGAAAGTGACCTTTCAAAAAACTCATAACCACCAAGTAGATTCTGTCTTTCTCTCTCTCTTTTTTTTTTTTTTTAAACAAAACACCTTGTTTTTAGGATCCATCCATGTTGCTGTTGGTACTCCCAACCCACTGCTTCTACCTGCTGTCTAGTGTGTTGTGCACTCACTACACTGACCTGTTCTTTTTCACAGTAATGGACAGGTAGGTGGTGGGTGACTCCCTTCCACCACAAATAAAGCTATGTAAACATCCTCACACATGGAGAGAATGTCCCAGGGGCAGAATTGCAGGTCACATGGTCTATGCATTTACATAATTTCATCAGGAAGGCCAGACTGCCCTTCAGAATGGCTGCACCAGTCTGTAATCCCATCAGCACTGTGTGAGGGTTCCTATGTCCCCACATCCTGGCAACCGTTAGAATCATCCAGCTTTCTACTTGTTGTCAGTTTAGTGGGTGTAAAGTCTCATTTAAATTCACCTTTCTTTGGTGATTAACAATAGTTTTGAGTATTTTGTCATATGTTTGTAAAATTTTAAGATGAACTCTTCTATAAATTGCATGTTCATGTTTTTCACCCCTTCTTCTATTGAGGTTGCTTTTTCCTGATCTGTAGGAATTTCTTGTACATTCTAGATATTAGTCAGTTTTAGACATTGCAAGCATCTGCTCCCATTCTGCCATTTGGTCCATGGTCAGAACTCTCCTTTTGATCAGGTATCCACCCTTCACTGCCATCTCCAGCTGCAGAGGGATCTCTGCTCAGTCTCATCTACTCATGGGACTTACATGAAGCCTTGCCAGTGATGGGTTTAGGAATAGTGTTCTGGCCAGTTCTCCACTGAGATGGGGAAATCAGCCAGAGGACTTCCAGGAAATATTTTCTCACTCCTCAAAGACACAAGAAGATCTAGTCTCTCCTCCCCACCCCAACCCCAAGTGGATATAACTCAGAGCTTCTGTGGCCATCTTGCTGCCAGCCTGAGGATAAAGCCCACCATGAAGGCTCCATATTCTTGGTGGCATGGTTGAGCCACTGTGTCAATGACCCTGCTGGACTTCCTTTTAAGTGAGATAATAAATGTCCTTCTTACCTAAGCTAGATTGAGCCAGCGTTTCTGATACTTGCAACGAGAAGGATATGGATAGATACAGCCTCTAAACCAGAGCCTTCAAAGTTTTTTGAACACAATTACCAAGACTTACTTTTTATATCATGATTCAACATACACATAGCCAAAACACCACTTAACTTTATTATGTCTAATGTGCTCAGATAGTCTTTATTCTCTCTTTTCATTAAATGCTGGATGTGACCTACTAAATTAACTATACAAGCTACTAATGGGTCATGACCCACAGTTTGACAAACACTGCTCTAGGTCTCAGACCCCCGAACTGAGGCCTGAAAGAATAATGGGCTTTAGTCAATAAGATAAGGGCAGGGAGTGAGAGTGGTAGAGAGGGTGTTTTCTAGAAGAAAACACTGTGCAGAGGCCTCAGTGGGATGGGGCCAATCAGATAGCTCCTTGCCCCAAGGGTGACCACAGAGTGAGCTCTTGATAAACCTTTGTTGATTGGCTGTGTCCCCTCCCACAGCTCTCCTCCCAGGAGGCCTTGCTCAGCCTTATTCTGTGAATAGATGAGACTACAGCTCTTATCTGCCCTGTGCCTGGCCCTTGGGACACTGTGGGCCTTGAAGCCTGCTAATTAGAGATGGCTGGGAGGATTAGTAGGGCACTACTCTGGCAGCTGTGCCCACTTCTAAATTCAATACCCAGTGCCCACAGCGCCCACAGCGTCTGTGAGCCCACAGAGTAAGGGCTCACCTTGATAAGCCCCCAAGACAAAGCAGGGAGACAGACAGGGTTTGTTCTCAACAGAGCACTCACCCTCTGAATACAGTTTTTGTTTAAGCCCCAAGGCTGGGAACATTCCATGGCCTGGCGACTCCCTGTCTCCTCAAGGTCAGTCCTTCCTCAGCATTCCTCTTTGGAAACGTCTCCCACGCTGGCCCTGCTCCTGCCCCCTGGCTTTAGGGGCAGTTACATAACTCTTAGGAAGACCTAGAAATGTAAGCATATGGTGTCCTCAATTCCCGGTACAGACTGGCTGCTTCACATTTTTAGCTGGGACTGAGAGACTGGCTTTCACACACACAGACACACATACACATACACATCCTTGACTCAGAACCACATTTCTGCTGCAGTACTGCAGATTTTTTAAAAATTAAATCCAACATCTGGAGCCACATAAAGGTGAAAGCGTAGGACATTTTGTCCCAGTAACTGTGGGGAAAGGGAAGTACATTCATTAGAATAGGTGGAAAGGCATCTGAGGCAGGATGCAGGAGGCCATATCATAGCACCACTGCAGAACCAGGGGCCCTTGTACCCCTGGCCTTGGCTCTGAAGGTTTGGCTGGGCAGCAGGTAGCCTGCAGCTGAATTCCCTAACCAAAATCTGTCAACCGTGGTGCCACGCTTACAAATTCAGCATGTGTTTGTGATGAACAAAAGTTTAGGTAAGGAAGCCTGGTTTTTTTGGGGGGGGGAGGGGTTTACCTAGAAAATATATTTTGCAAAATGCTTTTTTAGAGGCCTTGAAAATTAAGATATGGAAAGCATTTTACTTAAAGAAGAGAATATTTACAGAGGAGTACACTATTTAGAGTGTGGGTCAACCCAGATTCACATTCTGGCTGTGCTGCTTACTAGCTGTGATCTTTGACAAATCTCTTTTAACCTCTGAGTGTTAGTTTTCCTTTTTTTTTTTTCTTTTTAATTTCTTCTTCTTCTTCTTCTTCTGTTACTGAATACATCTTTTAGACAATAGTTTTCCAATCTGTAAAATGGACATAACATTGTGAGGGGGGTTGTGAGGATTAACTGAGATTACAGAACATTTAGCACCATGATTGCAAAGAGAAAGGGCTCTATAAATGTAGCTGGTACTACAATTCACTTTAAATGTAAGTGAAATACCTTTCATTTGGACAATGGAATTGACTTATGTCAATTTTCTTTTCCCTCTTACTTCATAGTCTGATTTCTGGAAGAGAGAAGGAGGGATTGACCTACGCAGGCCCTGAGTGGGCTATTTCCAAGAAGCTAATTTAGAGTGCTCCACTTACCTACAGGTTGCAAGCCCTGCAGCTGCCAGTAGGGCTGGCTTTTAGGGGTGCTACTGTTGGTGTGTGCTGCACTTGTTTTGCTCAGGACAAGCTGTTCTTTAGCCCCTGGCTTCAGAGCCCAGATGTAGAAACTGATGAGTGCAGCAAATGCAAAGAGCCAGCAGAGAGCAGATTCACTGAAGGGAGTCCCGGTACAGTCCTGTCAAGGCTTTGCTGGCTGCCTAGGTGTGGCTGACTCCCCTCTGGCTCTCTGTACTTACATAGTATTTGCCTTCTCTCTGTTTACCTTCATGCATAAGAAATGTGTGCCAGGGTATATGTCTACCATAGCACAATTTGTGTATCATTTTAGTGAAGAAGGAATTGCTACCATTTCTCAAGTCCCGGTTAAATGACAGGTTCTGTGTATGTGTATTTTCTCACTTAATCCTCACAACACACCTACTAACTCCAGTTTACAAAGCAGGGGACCTAATGGCAGACCGTTGCAGACGTCTACCTGTAAAGGGCAGCAGCGGTAGAGAAAATGATTCACTTTAGCACCGGCCCCTGTGCTAATCCTTTTAGATAAAAATCTCATTTAATCCTTTTAACAATCCTGAAGCACCATTCTTATTCTAAAGGGACTTTGTATCTCTCTGCAACCCAAACTGTCCCCTGCGCGGTGCAGGAGTGTTGACTGGGACTGTTCGTCGATGCAGTCTCCTGGACAGGTGTCCACCAGGAAACTGCTCTTTGGGTTGGGAAAGGCCCCCGCACTTACGGGCTGGCTGCCCATACTGGGATCGGGCACTGTGATGACCACTTTATTGCTGCATGTGCGCTATTTCATTCCGTCCTCACACAGCCCGTGAGGTAGGCACCGCTATGTTCTCTCTCACAAACGAGGGGTCCAAGCCCCCCAGGCGCGGAGAATGTGCAGCTCAGGTGGGTCCCTCTGCGCAGCGCCCGGGACGCGGGGATTGGTCTCCGCGCTACGGCGGCTGCCGAGGGTCATACCGCAGAGCCCGGAGTTTCGCGGCGGGTCCCCGGCCTGAGGCTGCTTGTAACTGACTCTGACATCAAACCCAGCCAGGCCTGGCACGGCGGGGAGAGCAAAGGCTCTCCTAGGCCGGTCTCCAAGAGTGCCACCCCAACCTGGGGTCTCAGATCATCCCTGAGGGTTCCTGCCCCGAGCCCGCGACCTGGTCCTGGGCGCGGCTCCCAAATCTCCCGCCCGCATCTGGGAGTCGTCCAGGAACCGCTAGGCGCTTAGTAGTTCATTACAGAAGTATTACAGTCATCACACGACATTTTGAAAGTACAAAGAATGATAAAATGATTTTAACAGCACTTCTAATTCTACCACCAAGCAAGCCATTGCTACCATTTGCATATATTTCACTTCATTCTAATTCTTTGTGTATGGATTTTACATGGCTGTGATAACAATGCCATGCTAATGTGAATCCAGGGTCATTTTTTTTTTTTACTTTGTAACGTCAACATTTCACTATGTTATTACAAATTCTTCCTAACTATAATTTCTAATGACAGGATATTTTTTCATTGGGTGGATATGCTATCATTTATCTGAATATCTTCTGAATGTTTAACGTTCAAGTGGTTTCTCAAGTTTCACCAATATAAATTACTCTGTCATAAACATTCTTGTGTGTAAAGTCCTCTCAGTATTTAGACTAATTTCCTTAGATTACATCCACAGGAATGGAATTGCTAGGCCAGAGTGTGAACATTTAAAGGCTTTTGGTATTACTGTCAAACTGCTTTCCATGGGAGACTTAGAGAGAGTTTGGGTGCTGGGAACACTACCACTTACACATCCCAACATTTTTTTCCTTCAGGAAAACATCTAAAATGCACTTCTATTGCGATGTAGTGACCCTTTCTGAAAGTATCTGCATTTAAATTGGGATCAGAGCTTCAAACTGAAAATTTTGTGCTCTACTGATGGGCCTTCAGGCATCAGAAAGTAGGTATGGAAGGTTCCTGCAGGTTAGGATTTTTCTGGTGACCCTGAGTGGCCACTTACTCTGCCTATGCTTAAGAGTAACCTTGACTCTGTATGGAGTTCTGAAGGAGGCCAAGGGTCACAAGGTGGGTGGGACAGAGTTCACGTTAGAAGAAGTGAAATAGTTCACAAATCCACAGAATATCAATGATCATAGTCCTCCTCCTCCAGATGACAAGGTAAAAAAGAACAATGAGATGTGGTTATGGGAGACAGCCACCATGAGCAGCAGCACTGCCCATGAATACTGCTGATTGATGGTGCTGTCAGCATGTGGGTTTCTGGGGTGAGAGATCAAGTGGAAGCTCAGTCCAGCTTCTTGTTTACTCTGTGTAAATCTACTTGCTGTCCAGAACCTTCAGGACAATGTTGCTGCCACTTGTTCTGTCTGTAATTCCCAGTGATGAGTTGGAGGTGACCAGCATGCAGGCTGGCTCCCTACAGCCAGGGAGCCTAAGAGTCCTGCTGGGATTGAGGTGTAGGTAGAAAATGAAAAACATTCCTTCTGAATCAATTCTTTCTTTGTCTATTTGGGCAACTCCCTGTATCTCCTCTTACACACCCTCTCTCTGCTCCGGGACCCTTCCCTATACCCAAACCTTGGCAAGTTCCCTCCAATCCACTGACAATCACCCTGTGCTAGGATCCTTTTGTAGTGGGCATTAGGAGGCAGTGCCCAGATTCCTCTTATTCTCCCCAGCTGCTGGGGATTCACTGGCAGACAGCCCTTTCCAGGAAGTGTCTTCGATGAAGAGAGATGTCCACTGAAGTTCACACCCCTCTGCCTGGAGCAGTCCACATCCACTGGGCTTTAAAGGTCTGGCTCCCTCCACCCACCTTTAAAGATCCCTGTGGAGTCAGCAGAGGCCTTTGTTGACACTGCTTTGTAGCTCAACCTCTCTTTCTGCCCACAGTGTTGCTCACTTTCCTTCTTTTCCAAAAATGTTGATCCCAAGAGTACTCCCTAACAAATGTCCTGCATGGAAATTTCCATCTCTGGGTCTGCTTCTGGGAAATCCAACCTGTGACACCAATCTCACTTAAAATAATCACTTGCTATTCTGTGGGTCTCATGATAATAAACATTATCTAGCAATAATATAAAGATAAAGTCACAATTCATATAGGCTAGTTTATGGCTTTGTAGCTTCTTCTGCGTCACTTTTTTTTCTTCCTCACAAGCCCTGTCACACTATGACTCCTATTTCTAGGTTTGGGACAGAATAATGGCCCCCAGAGATTGCTATATCCTAACTGCCAGAAGCTGTCGAAATGTTAATTACATGGCCTAGGGCTGTGGTCCCTTACTCACCCACCTCTCGCCACCCCCCCCCACCCCCTACATTGGTCTGTGGCCTATTAGGAACCTGGTCACACAGCAGAAGGCGAACAATGGATAAGTGAAGGAAGCTTCATGTGTATTTACAGCTGCTCCCCATTGCTAGCATCACTACCTGAGCTCCACCTCCTGTCAGATCAGCGGCAGCATTAGATTCTCACAGGAGCACGAACCCTACCATAAACTGTGCAAGCGAGGGATCTAGGTTGTGTGCTTCTTATGAGAATCTAATGCTTGATGATCTGAGGTGGAGCTGAGGTGGTGATGCTAGTGGCTGCAAATACAGATTATCATTAGCAGAGAGGTTTGACCGCACAATAAACGTAATGCACTTGAATCATCCTGAAACCATCCCCCCAGCCCCCACGCCATGGAAAAATCGTCTTCCATGAAACTGGTCCCTGGTGCCAAAAAGGTTGGGGACCACTGGCTTAGGTGAATTAAGATTGCAGATGGAATTAAGGTTGATAAGCAGATGATCTTAAAATAGGAAGATTTATGTAATCACAAAGATCCTTAGACATGGGAGGGGGAGAGAGTCAGGGTGAGATGTGACTGTGAAAGAGGGTCAGAGAGATGCAATGTGGAAGGTACTCGACTTGCCATTGCTGGCTTTGAAGATGGAGGAAGGAGCCATAAATCAGGGAATACAGGTGGCTTCCAGAAACTGGAAAAGGTAAGCAGATGGATTCTTCCCTAGAGCCTCCCCAATGGAACGCAGCCCGCCAACACCTTTAATTTTAGCCCAGTGAGACCCAGGTCATATTTTTAGCCTGCAAGACTGTAAAATAATAAACTTGTATTGTCTTAAGCCATTTAGTTTGTGGTAATTTCTTACAGCAGCAATAAGAGATTATTACACCAAGCAAATCTACTTCCTTCCCAAGGGCTCACTTTCAAAGGAGGCCTCAGCAGGAACAGTGAGGAGGAAGCAACTGGTACAACCTCTCATACAAGTTGCCTTTGACCCTTCTGTCTGGATGCTATTGTCTAAGGAGAAAGAGGATGATATTTCTCTATAACCTACCTCTATGGAGAGAAATAATAAATATGAGAATTTCAGCAGTGGAAGAGAGTGTACAAATTCATCTGTATCAATGGATTTCAGGCTTTCTTTTAGCAGGGGAATTTTTTTTTAATAGGGAATCATAGACATCCAATATCTAAGACAGGTAAATGTGAAGCTGTCCTGATTGAAGCCAAGTGCCATTGTCTTTCGTCTCACCTGAGGAACTCTGTCCCTGAGGACAAAGAGTAAAAGCCACAGACTTAGGTCCCTGGGCCCCTGGGCTGGAGAGCAGCAAAGCAAAAACCAGGACCGAAGTTTCCAGCCTTAGCACAGAGCCCAGGCAAAGAGACTGACTATAGGCTATTCTCAGAACACTCATGTGACAGTCTTTCTCTGCCTTCTCTGATCAGTAAAACCTGTGCAGCATTACAGAACACCTGTGAATTTCCTATAGACGATCGACACCTGTATTCACATGTTTTTTGTGTATGTTTCATTTTGCCACGTACTGGATCATCACACAGATAGCCAGTCCCACTGTTGATGGAATAGGCCACTTACTATGTGGTGTGACTGTGGGGCAACCAAAGTACCATCTGTCTCCAAACCCCTCTCCCCACCAGCCTGCTAAGATGCCTGATGCTCCACCATTGGAGTCTCCAAGGCATTGCCTCCAAAAGGCTCCCTTCAAAATCCAACTACATTTAATTGATTCTAAAGCTTACATTATGTTATTTTTAGATATCTTTAAAATCAGGGCCTAACAAAATCTCTGGATTCTTGCAATTATAATTGTGTGTTTTTTTTATGATATATGAACTAATGTAGCCTCTTGCAATCAATATCATTTTAGATTTGGAGAAATATGGCATGTGGGAAATAAATTAACCCATTAGCACCCTTGCAGGCTGAAGGAGAGATCAGAGTCCTTAGAGAATATAGGAGAAACAGGAGTGTGTGTGCACATGTGTGTGTAAGGCGGAGGCTCTGCAGTGTAAAGGATGCAAGCAGCCAAGAACAAGCATGACGGGGAGGGATGGGGACATGGGAGGGGATTTGTTGGGCTATGTAAAACTTATATTCTGGCATAGGAAATTGAATAAATTAAGATCTTTGTTTGTTTTAGAAGCAAATGGGATTCCAAAATGGCTCCTGGAGTTATGTCACAATGACATTCCTTATTTCAGAGTCTATAATCAATCAAGTAAATATAAAATATATAGTGTCAGGCATAAATGCAACTCATTCTACAAATGGAAGTGCTCATCACTTCTGTGTACTGGCTAGATTAGGTGGCAGCTAACATGTACCATAAAGGGTAACAGTTGGTCAACTGGACTTCTGTTTGTTCTTCCAGTCCATTTGGTTAAATGAACTATGAATTCATTAAACCAGAGACTTCTGCCCTAATCAAAGTTCAGCAGCACAAAGGCATTTGCCAATCCCAGGATGACATTTAAGATCTAAAACATAAAAATGTGCTGTAAAAATACAGACATACTTTCATTAACTAATAATTATGATTAAGACAGACGTTTATTATTTAAACAATTTTATTTGGGAACAGAAGGAGAAATCAAAATTGCAATCCAGGGACTTGTTACTTTGTCTTCTCTGCTACAAAAACTAGCTATAACTTGGTGTCCAGCCAAGGTCATGAAGCCCCACTTTGCTTGTCTTTCATTATAAATTTGGAGATGTGCTCCTCTGGAAAACCAATTGGCGCTAACACATAATAAAATTCTGTGCAAAAGGACAACAGACCTCTACAAATCACACAGAGGAAAAACAACAGTTTTCTGCTAAAAGATTCATCGTGTTACTCTGTGCAATTCACCAATATGGGTGCAAATGGTTGGAATATTTTTATATTTGGCAGAAAAGATAAAGGTCTAGAGAAGAAACATCACTGATGGCTTAACTGAACGGAACATAATGAACTGAAAATCTCTCAGTTTTAGCAACTCCTTCTCCAGCCCTTTGAGTACTTCCAGTGACGACGCAAAGCCTGCTCCCAGGGCACTCTGCAGAAGTGGCTGGCATTTAGCAATGTGCTAGCGAATCTGAAGGAAGGAACAGGGAGATACCGAGATGCCAAAGTTGACCACTGACTGCAGCCTTAAGTGAACGAATGGACTGAGGGAGCTGAAAATCCTGCAAACAGGTACCAGCTGTGAAGTCAGTTCCCTGAATTTCAGACTCATTCATGGTGAATTCCTATATGCTGAGTTCCTGCAGAACACAGCCACCCTGGTTAGAAAAACACTTCTACTGTAATTCAGCTGGCATTTCCTGAGGGCGTGCTATGTTCCAGACCTTGTGTGAGAGCCCCAGGGAGGATCCATACTGGCATCATACAGCATCCCTGCCCTCAAGGAGTTCACCATCCATGGGAGGGACAGAAGTATCCACAATAGGGAAATGGGCAGGGTGGCCGTGCTGTCATCCAGCCACAAAGGATAATGGGTGGGGTGGGCGTCATGGAAGAGGGAGAAACACATCCTGAGGCCAGGTGGTGGGAGGAATGGAGATGATGTGAAAACACGTGGTAGGTGGAGGGAGGTGCATTTGGTCCAGATCTTTAAAAAAAGAGTAGAGTTTTAACGAGGAATGATGGAGAAAGGACATGTAAGGCAGAGGGCACAGTGTGAACCAAGAGATGATGGCAGGAAAATCCAAGGGTGTTTAGAGGAAGGGTGAGTGGCTTGGGATGGCAGTGCTAGAGAAAGGGAGCCTGGACCTGCTGGGTAGCCCAGATATCTGCAGGACTGAGGCACCCGGGAGGCTGTGGAGCAGAGGGGTTATTCTGTCAGGTCACACCACCATTGGTCTTTGCCACCAGTGCCACACTTCAAGGGCCCTGAAGAGAGACGAGCAGATGCCTACTGTAGCCTGGTTTGCTAGCAATTACAGGAATCACTGCCCTGCATGTAATTCCTCGTGCTTTAGCCTTCATCTGCAAAAACCAAGACTTTGTGGTAGTCTAGTACCACTGCAACAGCCCACCTGGAGTCAGGAGTCCCCTGGGCCAGCAGCCAAAGGGAGCAACGAGGGCAGAGCCCAGCCAACTGAGTGATGCTCCCATCACCCCAACTTGGAGTTGGATCCACAGAAGAACCCCATTTGCCCTTGTACTACATTAAGTTTAGAACATTTTCATCATCCCCCCCAAATCCTATCCTCCTTAGCCCTTCAGCACTTTCTGCCACCTCCTTGACCCTAGGCAACCACTAATCTACTTTCTGTCTATGGAAATCTATAAAGACTTGCCCATTCTGAGCATCCCACATAAGTGGAATCGTACAGTGAGACCTTTTGTGTCTGGCTTCTTTCACTTAACAGAATGTTTTCAACGTTCCTCCAAGCTGTAGCATGTGTCAGTACTTTCTTTTTTATGGCTGAATAATATTCCATTATGGATACACCATATTTTATTTGGCCATTCATCAGGTGATGGACATTTGGGTTGTTTCCACTTTTTCGTCCATGATGAATAATGCTGCATGAACACTTGTGTACAACTTTTGTGTGGACCTATGTTTTCAGTAATCTTGGGGACATATGTAGGAGTGGGACTGCTGAGTCTTTTGTTACTCACCCCCATTTCCCCTAGCACCTAACATGAATAAATGTCTGTTGAATGAATGAATAAAAGACATCTTATGGCCGGGCGCAGTGGCTCACGCCTGTAATCCTAGCACTCTGGGAGGCCGAGGCGGGTGGATCACTCAAGGTCAGGAGTTCGAGACCAGCCTGAGCAAGAGTGAGACCCCGTCTCTACTAAAAAATAGAAAGAAATTATATGGACAACTAAAATATATATATACAAAAAATTAGCCGGGCATGGTGGCGCATGCCTGTAGTCCCAGCTACTCAGGAGGCTGAGGCAGTAGGATCGCTTAAGTCCAGGAGTTTGAGGTTGCTATGAACTAGGCTGACGCCATGGCACTCACTCTAGCCCGGGCAACAAAGCAAGACTCTGTCTCAAAAAAAAAAAAAAAAAAAGACATCTTATTGTCTTAGAAAAATTTTGAGAGGTTACTACAAAATACACCAACATTGACAGCTACTGTCAGCAGTCAAACCTTGCCACAGTTCTTCGTGGCTTATGTAGGTTGGGGAGAGCCTGGGGTCCATCAGCTGCCCTGCCTGATCTTTCTCGTTACGCTGAGGAAGCTGGGGTAGGAGGGCAGAGTGAGCGTGCACCTCCCCATGTCACCCGGGAAGACGGAGGCTTGTCCTGACTCAGCAGGTTCTCAGATGAGGGAAGGCCCCGCGGTCGGGCTGATTCACTCTGGGAGATGGAGCTGCCAGCCCAGTTAGCCCAGATCCGGCTAACTGGATGGCACCTCCAAGCAGGGCCGCGGGATGAGGACAGGAGGGGACAGGAGCTGCGTTCCCACCGACCCACCAATCTAAGGGATGCCCAGGAGTACAAGGGCCTGGCAGTGCGTATGTGGAGCGTGGGGGTGGTGGCCTGGGGCACACGCATCCCTATGTGCACTTAGCATTCCAGTGAGCCTGCTGCTCCCATGATCCAAGTGTTCCTATCAGCAGGAAAGAGCCAAACGGGGACGGGCAGCAGATGCCACGGTGAGGCCTCTGCTCCGCCCACGCCTTCTGCACCACCCCCGCTCCTGCCCCGCTCCTGCCCCGCTCCTGCCCGGGCTGGCGAGGGGCTGCGCGGCAGGGCAGCAGTGCGTGCGCAGCTGGAACCCACACTTATTAAGGGAGTGGGCAGCTGGACGGGTGCCCTCCCAGCTGGGGCTAGGCAGGGCTGTGCCCTTCCGCGGGAGCCCCTGTGGCACGCCAGGCTGGCCCAGGCTCCTCACAGATGGCCTGGCAAAGTCTGCTCTGACACAGCGCACAGCTTCCGGGGTTCTTTGGTCTGAGCAGAGTTACAACAGGCGGCTTGGATTTCTAGGGAAGGAGCAGAAGGAAGCTCCTCCTGCCACCCAGGCAGGGGTCTGCCCACCCCCGTCCTCCTCCCACTGACTTTCCATCTGCCCGTCAAGGGCCAGCTGCCCACACACAACCCTCACCTCTCGTCGCTGTGCGGCCCATGGGGACACCCCCTCCTTCCTGTGCTCTCTCTACTTTAATGGGCTCTTTTCTGCCCAGAAAGACCGAAATCCTCCAGAAGGAGAAGAGTTCTTCTTCAAAACAGCTTTCCTAAAACCTTCAGAACACGGCCCCCAATTCAGAAATCAGCAAAAATGTTTTCTCTGCCTCATCACGTCACGGTCATGTCTAATACTCATACCGATAAGCCTGGCCCTGACTCAGCACCTCCGTGAGCTATTTAACATGTAGCCAATATTTCGTGCCTAAATTATATTTGTCTGTGTGTGTGTTTGTAATTTCAAAAGTAGCACATGTTCGATGTAGAAAATGCAATAGCATTCAAAAAGAAATAAAAACCACCCACAACCCTGCACCCCGAAATGAATTCCCACAAAATGTTGGTGTATATTCTCCTGTTACTTTTTTATTTCTGTTCATTACTTTTTTCAAAATTGTGTTCATAGTGTGCATGCTGTTTTAAAACCTATTTAACACGTTATGAATATATCATATTGCTCTTATATCATTTTTAGCAATTTCAATGGCTATATAATATTCTATCACATGGACTTAATGTATTTTAGTTAATCAGTCTCCAGTTGTTCCTTATACTGATTGCTTTCAAGTTTTAAATTTATAAATCATGCCATGATAAATAGTCTTATACAGAAATAGTTTTGCACACTTCTGAGTATTTTTCTTAGGCTACAGTCCTAGAAATGGAATTGCAGGCTCAAAAATCATGAACATTTTTAAAGCTTCTTAAACTTGTTGCCTAATTGCCCCTCAGAAGGATTATAGCAATTTAGATTCCTACTGGATTTGCCTACAACAATTTGTAACAAGTATCTTCTGATCGGAAGCCTCAAAATAAAAAGCCAGGGCGAGGGCTAAGCAGGCCCCACGGGACATCAAAGGTGGAGTAGAAAAAAAGTGACATACAGTCACAGTGCTGGGCAGAGTCAAGAGCTCTGTGTTCACAAAAATAACCTTATTTGTCAAGAAAATTTTACACCACCCCACACACTCCCACTCCCAGTGTCCTCTGCTTTAGAAGGCAAGCTATAATAGCATGTAATACACTTTAGATAGAGTTCCTTCCAAAGTCAGCACAAAAGCGAGTGTCCTTTCAGTGGCAGCGTAGCAGGGTGGAGCAAGAAGGAGATGTGGGGTCAGAGTCTCAAGGCCCAGCTCCCCTGACAACCCCACAGAGACATGTTGAGTCGGTTGCCCTCAGCCTGGGGTCAGCCCGGCCCTCAATGTCCCCATCCGAAAATGGCAAAGCTATGAGAAGCTACGCATTTGACGTGGGCATCAAATACGCCAAAGTACTTTGCAAACAGTCGAGTGCTGAACATATTGCTAAGACTGGGAGCCTGAAGGGGTAAGCGCTGTTCTACTCGAGAGGAAGAGGCTGTTCCCTGGAGATGCTGGGAGGACAGAGAGCTGCTACAACATCCCTGCAGCACCTAAGGACACAGGGGCTGACCGTTAGCAACTCCTCTCACATCGGAGAGACTGAGAGAACTAGTTTCTGTAAGTCACGGGGAGGGGAGAAAGGAAAGACCTTTGCCTAGTTAAATTCCGGCCCACACTGTTTTGCTCTCAACATGGCCAGCTCAAGGCTTTTCTTGGTCCTTCATATCATGGGGGTTTAACTGCTCTACATTTGCAGAAAGCTTAATTGGCTCTGTTGCTAGACAATCTGCTTCTGCCATTTTCCTTTGCATTCGTGGCAGGCCTCAGAGGAGAAGCTGGAAATAATAATGTCTCAAGGTGAAATGAGGTGACATGCTGGAAATTGCTTGGAAGAATATAAAATGCAATGCAAAGGTGAGGTCTGATTCTCATTCACCAGCAGTGAAAGCACAGGCTGTGCAGCACAGTCAGGAATGTGACTTATAGTATCAGGTCAGCATGGGATTGGGGTCCTGGCTTTGTCCCCTACTAAACGTGTGACCTTGGGCACATTATTTACCCCATCAAAGTCTCGTTTTTCTCCCCTTCCCGGCACCTTTAGTTCTCTGAAATTGTCATCTTTGTTCAGGTATTCAATGACTTCCTCCCTAACTAGAAGGAAGCCCCATGAGGGCAGAGATGTATTCAGCGCTGTTTATGGTAGACCCCAAGTCAAGGACGAGTGCCTGCCTCCAAAATTATCTGTCAAGCAAATGCGTGACGCTGGCTGTCCCTAAGGATACCACCTCTAGGAATTCTGCTTTGTCCCTCCAGCCACTTCAAGGGTGGCTTGATGTCTGGAATAAGGGTGATGATCAGGGGTGTCCGTGGTGAGAGGAGGGGAAAGGAGGGGGCACCACTGGAAAAAGAATTAACCTCCACGAGCAGCAGTTTCCTTTAGGAAACTTGACCCACTCCTGTTTTCAAAGAACAGAGCTGCTGAAGGGATTGTGATCTTAGCATGTTCTGAGTCCCAGTGGGCAATACTCATTCCTAAAAGGACTGTTAATTTTAGATTAAAAAATGTTCTTTGCCTTTGAAGTATATATACTCAATAAAGATCATTTTTTTGCCCCTATTAAAAAAAGGTGAAAAGACTTGACTAACTCAAAGCCGAAAGAGCTTAATTCGTCTAGCCCAATCCTCTGCAGTGGCCTCATACAATCCTGTATGTGGTTCTCTCTGCCAGGGCAGTGCTTCCTCCTTCGTGCCTTCCCCAGCTGCCTCCTAGACCCTCCCTCACTCCCCGCACGCTGGCAGAAGACAGCCAGCTGTGGCAGGGCAGGGTGCAGAGCAGCCAGCCTCCCCTGATAGAAATGTCAGGGCTGCAAGTGCTAAGTGAGACCAGGCTCTGCTTCCTGGCCAGGCTTCCACACTAACCAGCAACTCTCGGGGGCGGAGGAGGGCTCAGGGCTGGTTTAGCTCTGCGTCCTCCTTCCCAGCAACATACGCTGAGTGAATGATGGAGAAGCAGCCAGCTGGGATGAATGTGGAATGAACGAATGCACATACACTGCGGGCCACCCCTGTGCCAAGCGCTGTGGCAGGCACTGCCTATTTCTCCAGCATCGTCACAGCAAGTCTGTGAAGCTGGACGATCACTCCTATTCCAGGTGAGGAAACTCAGGCAGTTTGCCAAAGAACTAACCTGGCACTCAACTTGTAGTTTGGAGCTACCAGATTGGCTAATAAAAGCTCAATTTTTGGCTTAATATGTGGGGAGTACATAAGTATTTAAAAAAAAATGTTTTTTTAAGTGGTGGGAGGGGATGAGTTTCAGCACTACTACCCTAACCTAGAGAGCGTCTCTCGGCATCGCCCTTCGCGACCCTGAGCTAAGCAACATCAGGAGTGAAGACTTAGAGCACATGGTATAAGATCTGCAGTTAAAGAACTTGAGAGAGCTAAGTACTATTAATATAGTAACAGAAAGGACCAGGATCCAGCAGATCTTAAGGTTTGAACAAGAAGCTGAAATTAAAATAATGTTGTGCTGCCCCAATTTTTTCAATTACAAAAATCAAACCAATTTACTTAAAGTCCTGCCGGATTCATAAACTCAACTTTATAAGGACAGAGGAGCAAAGCTTGCTCAGTAGTGATTCATGTAATTAACTGGCCGTGTTATAACATTCACCCTGTTGTAGTGTAGTTCGTTACCGGAGGGAGATGGGCAGGGGCAGGAAAGGGCTGGGTACAAGATAACATAATTGGCCTAGCTATAGGGCAGTCCCCAAGGCCCGCAGGCCAAACGACAGCATCCTGCCCACTTTCTAGGTGCCTGAGGAAATTGCAGGAGCTGTATGGTAATTGCAGTTCCTACCAGATAATAGCTGTTCCTATCTTATAAATATAATATCTCATATCTTATAAACAGCTGATGTGGTGAGGATTATATAAAATAACAAATATAAAGAACTTAATAGTGCCTGGTACATAATAAATAATAAATATTAGTCATTGCTATTTTTTTCAAGTTTTCCATATTATAAATTTCTGTGATGTACATTTTCATTTACATGAAGTGTTTTCCTCTTCAGGTTTATTTTCCTTAAACTCTCAAAAGTGAGATTCCCAAATCAAAGGGCATAAATATACTTAGATCTCTTCATACTTCATACATATTGCCAAATTATTATCCTAACTAATTATAACAATACATCCCATGACCAGTCACAGGGAGACCATCACTAGCACTGGGCATTATGATTGGTTTTTATACAAATTGGATTGATTTCTAGAGTTGATCTTTCTACAGATACCCGTCCAGAGAAGGAGTGGCCTGGGTTTAGCTGGGGACAGGGCAGGGCCAGGCAACCCAGGGAGAAGGAAACCAAAAGCAGGAAAGGGCCCCTAAGGTCAAGGAGGACAGAGACAAGGAAACCAACAGGGCATTTATGTTCCCAGGTGCTCACGGCAGGAAGGAGTGGGGCGATGAGATGCACATTGACCGCCCAGGTCAATGCTGCAGATAAGCACGGATAAGACAAGAAATCTGAGGCCTGAGTAGCCTATGCCGTGAAGACAGGAAGAACGGTGGCAGGCAAGGAAACCTCATGCAAGCCCAGCCCATGGAGCCTGGCCATCTGTGGAGGTGAGGTGACAAAAGGAAGGGTCCCCACATCGCACCTTCCCACGGAGTGATTAGGAGAAGAAACCTGTTGGGAGACTCAGAGACCCAACGCCTTATAAGCACTTTGCTTGGTTAGTGTACTTTGGTAGGCAGGAGTGCAAAGGCCACACTCGGTCCGGCCCTTTCACCCCTGACCTCAGCTCTTCTTCCTCTTCTCCATTCACCTCTCAGCACAACTGGCCTCCTACTCTGCAGAGACACCAGGCACACCGCCACCTGGGGGACTGCTCCCTCTGTCTGGAACCTTCTTCCCCCCAGTTCTCCCTGGCTCCCTCCCTCACCTCTTTGGAGTCTCCACATAAACATCACCTTCTCAGTACCGCTTTTTCTGACCACTTCTTAAATATTGGACCTTTCCCACTCCCCCCTTCTGGCTCCTCTTACCCTGCTCTGCCCTGTTCCCGGCCACCCTTATCACCTTGTAGCATGCTAGGTACTTTTCTTGTTTATTGCCTTTATTGTCTCCTATCTGTCTCCTGCATTAGAAGTTGCATTCCACGAGGACAGGGATTTTTGTCTGTTTTGTTCACTGATTTCTCCCGTGTCTAGCACAGGGTCTGACACATAGAAGGCACTCAGTAATTGATGCACAAATGAATGATGTCGCCCGGCTGACGCAGGGTGTGTGTGCGTGTGTGTCCTGTTTCAATGCTTATGATATGTCCACCCCATGCTGAGCACTGCTTGAACGCCCATGCAAAGCTCTTAACAACTCTCTGGGATAATAACTATTATTCTCATTTTACATAAATGGGGAAACTAAGACTCACAGAGGCTAAGCACCTAGCCTATGCTGCTTCTGTAACCCAGAATGTTGGAGTCCATATACCCAGCCCAGGCTTTCTGATCCTGTTGCCACACTGGCTCCCTCATGGGCATTGGCAGGGACTCTGTCCAAGGCAACGTCCCTTGCCCGGTTTCCTAGGGATCGGGGTGGTGGGCCAGGGCAGCTGCCGCTCTGACGCCTGAGGAAAGTGTTTCTAGGGTGACCTTGTGCCGTGGCTGGCCACGGCCCATCTGGTAATCGCTCGGGCCTCTGGGCTTGGCTCCCTGAGGATCCGCAGGGTCCAGATCACCCTGGATCTGCCACTCACACGTGTGCCTGGGAGGGCAAGAGAAAAGGAAGACGAGAGAGGGCACTAAATGAGGGCAGGGAGCAGCAGGCTATTGAATTCTAGACTCACCAGGAGCCAAGTGGGCCGGGAGGCTGGTCTTACTGGCTGTGCGCAGCGGGCACCCAGTGGGCAGAAGTCCCATTGCCCAGTTCTCCTGGGGCGGGGGTTGAAGGGCAGACTGTAACTCTGTAGTTGTATTGTAACGGCGAAGGAGGAAACAAGAGCAGCTGATCCGGCCTGGATCGGGGGTGCCCACGTGCGCACAGATAGGCCTTTGTGTCCTGGGCCCAGACAACAGGCCACATTCTTCCCCCACCTCGGTGACGTCCTTCATGGACATGTCCCCAGAGCACATTTTCAAAGGATTAATCAGCTACGCATCAGATGACACGGCATTCCCTCTGTTACCCACTCTTTGCCTGGGCTGTGCCTTCTCTTGTCTCAGAGCACAGAGCGGGTGGCGGGCCCCAGCCCTGCACTTGGGGTGCTTACAGTGGTCCCCCCAGACCTCAGGGATCTCAGATGTCACAATGCCAGAACATAGTTGCTGGTAGAACCAGTCTGGCCAAGGTATTTTACTGAAGAGGTATGGAGTTAGCGATAGAGCCAGCTCTGGGACCAAGGGGGCCCGCGCCCCACAGCAGTGTCCTTTCTGGTGGGATGGCTAAGCTGCCCCAGAGTCTGGCTGTTACAGCAGCCCCACCCCTCAGCAAAGCCTGAGGGAGATCACTTAACTCTCACTAGGTTGATTCCCAGTCTGGCCTGACTGGTTTCCAAAGCAAATGGCTTTACTTGCCCGTGCCAAGTGCAGGAGACAGGAAGCACCCCAGGATGCTGCTTGCTGCCCTGCTTAGCCACTGTGGGACCCCCGAGGGATCAGCTACCAGTGAAGTGCTTCTTTCTCTAGATGTACAGAAAACGTCCCTTGAACACTAAGATGGTCCCCACCCCTGGCTTTTCCGGGTCATGCTTTCAGAATTAGAAAACCTGGGTCCTACTTCAAATTGCAAAATCATGGAAAAGGAACTACCCTCTCTAACCCTTCATGTGCTCACCATAAAATGGGGTTTATGATCTCTGCCCTCTGCCCGTCACAGGCCACTGCAAAGATCAAATAAAATAATGCACGTGAAGCACTATGATGGTGACAACTATGGCCATGACTATCACTACTACGATCACTACTGCCGCTGTCACCCCTGCTGTTGTCGCGACTGCAGCTACTGCCAGCAATAGTTACCGAGTGCTAAGCAACTATGTAATGTTCCAGACCTTGTCTAACTCATTTCTAATATTTTCAAGTATAAAGATCCTTTATGCTTTATACCTTCAAATATAGACCCCTCCACATGTGAAAAATTTTATATTTACTCTTTCCATAGATCAAAAAAATACATGAAAGGATAAAGCTAACTTTAAATATGTTTTTTATTTTATTGATCACAATAGTGTTTAAGTATATTTTTAAAATAGTCATGCAACTATGCTTAAAGCATATAATTTATTTTCTCCAAAAAATGCTTAGCATCCTTACGGATTTGCAGGCCTCCTACAATAACTGTAGGGTCTCTCATTCCATTTAAGCCCCAAAACAACCCTGTGAAGAGGTTAGTAGTCCCATTGTACAGATGAAAACAATGAAGATCAACAAGATTACACACCTTGTTCATGGTGGAGCCAAGATACAATACCAAACCTTCTGATTCCAAATTTTATGTTCTTTTCGGTGCACTACACTGAACGTCTTCCAAACCTATAAAGACTTAGACCAATTTAAACCGGAGTTTGGTCGTTATGATCCAACCACACTCACCAATCTCTGTAAAAACAAACGAGCTGTGTATATTATTAATAATTTTTCTTTATTTTATTTTTTAATGACCATACATTAAAACTTTCTCTCTTTTTGGTGTAGAGGTCTGTGAGTTTAAACACAAGTATAGATTCTTGCAGCCACGACCACAAGCAGGATACAGAGCAGTTCCATCATCCCAGCAAAACTGCCTCACGCTCTGCCTGTGTCCTCCCACTCTCACCCACTCCTAACCCCCGATAACCACTGATCTGCTCTCCATCTCCATAGTTCTCTTTTTTCCAAGAATGTCCTATACATGGAATGATTCTGTATGTAACCATTTTTTATCTTAAAATTTTTATTTTGAGATAAATATGGTTTATGCAGTGGCAAAGACTAAGCCAGCGATTCCAGGTACCCCTTGCCCTATTTCCCCTAATGGTAATGCCTTGCAAAATGATAAAGATTCAGGACATTTCCAACACCGCCAGCATTCCTCGCGTTGACCTTTATGTCCACACTCACTTCCCTCCCACCCCGACCTGCTCCTTAACCCCTGGCAATCACTAATCTAGTCTCCATTTCTAAAATGTTGTCATTTCAAGAATGTTATATTTAAGGAATCATATATGTGTAACCTTCTGTGATTGGCTTTTTTTTCACTCAGCATAATTCTGTGGAGATGCATCCGGGTTCCTGTGTGTATTAACTGGCATTCGTTGTTACCGCTGAGGGTTACTCTATGGTATGGACATAAGGGACGTGCCACCACCTGTTTAGCCACTCGCCCACTGAAGGACATCTGGGTTGTTTCCAGGTTTTGGCTACTGTGAACAAAGCTGCCATAAACATCAGTGTACAGGGTTTTGTGTGAACATCTGTCTTCATTTCTCTGGGATAAGTGCCCAGGAGTGTAATTCCTGGGTCGTAAGGTAGTTACATGTTTTGCTTTTTAAGAAACTGTCAAATTGTTTTCAGAGTGGCTGTAACATTTTACTTTCCCTTCAGCAAGACATGAGAGATCCAGTTTCTCCACATCATCACCAGTATTTAGTGTTATCACTATTTTTTTTTTAACCATTCCAATAGGTATGTGTTGATAAAAAGTTTTCTAATCTTGCCAGGATGTCCCTTCCCTAACCATTTGGCTAGAGAGAGCTGGCTTTTGTTGGAGCTTTTTTTTTTTTTTTTTTTTTATCTGCATCCTTCAGCATTTCTGGGTTGCCAGCTTCTCCAGTGTCCATTCTTGGATATATAAGGCAAAAGAAAACCCAAGGAGTCCAACCCCTTATTGTTTTGCAAGACTTGATGTCCCTAACTAGTCTGGCTGATTCTCTCAACTCTCAGAGTTTTCTTATGTTTGTTTTGTATATAATTTCCTGGCTACTTATCTTGAGGAATAGGAAAAAGTACATCTACTTTATCTTCATGGAACAAGAAGTCACTATGTAGCCTTTGGTACCAGCTTCTTCCACTCAGCATAATGCCTTTGAGACTCCTCTATGATGTTAGGTGTGTTAATAGTTTATTCCTTTTTACTTCTCAGCATTCCATTGTATATTCCTGTTTGCTTTTATACTCATCTATTGAAGGAGATTTTAGTCGTTTCCAATTTGGAGGATTATGAATAAAACTGCAATACATATTCTTAGGTTTTTGCATGAACACAAATTTTCATTTCTCTACAGTAAATACCCAGGAGTAGAATTGCTGGATAGTGTGATGAGCGGCGTATGTTTAAAATTTGTAAGAAATTGCCAAAATGTTTTCCAGAATGGCTATAACATTTTGCATTCTCACCAACAGTATATGACAGTTCCTGTTATTCCACATCCTTGTCCACACTTGACATTTTTGGTATTTTTATTTTAGCCATATTAATAGATGTGTAATGGTATTTCATTGGGATTTAATTTGCATTTGCTTAAAAGCTAATTATGTTTAACACCTTTTCGGGTGCTTGATTGCCATCCATATAGCCTCGTTGGAGAAGTGTCTCTTCAAGTTTTTTGCCTATTTTTTTAATTGGCCTGTTTGTTGTCTTCCTGTTGAGTTTTGAGTGTTCTTTATATGTTCTGAACACTCTAACAACTTTTTAATCTTATAAAACTAAAGCAAAGATAGAGAAAGAGTGCAAAAGTAAAGCAGTCTAATACAATCAGCTGCTATTCCATTAGCAATCTGTCTGCTAAGTATTCCTCCTGAGGTTCAAACACGTAGCCTTGGCCACATGAAGACTGCACTCTCCCGCCAACAGAAGTCATAGCCCAGCCGGGCGCGGTAGCTCATGCCTGTAATCCTAGCACTCTGGGAGGCTGAGGCAGGTGGATCATTTGAGCTCAGGAGCTCGAGACCAGCCTGAGCAAGAGTGAGACCCTGTCTCTACTAAAAATGGAAAGCAATTAGCTGGACAACTAAAATATATGTATAGAAAAAACTAGCCAGGCATGGTGGCATATGCCTGTAGTCCCAGCTACTTGGGAGGCTGAGGCAGGAGGATCGCTTGAGCCCAGGAGTTTGAGGTTGCTGTGAGCTAGGCTGACACCACAGCACTTGCCCAAGGCAACAGAGTGAGACTCTGTCTCAAAAAAAAAAAAAAGAAGTCATAGCCCACTTGAGCCCCTTCAGGCTCCAAAAAAGTAGAAATTTTTCCCACTATTCCCTTCTCTGCATGGCTTGAAGAATCCAATAAAGTAGACTGGACTTGTGCATTTGATGAATATTTGCTTTCAATGGTGCACTGCTAGAGAGCAGAGACTATGTGCACTTCATTTCGTTTTTCCTAGGACCTAGCACTTTAATGTATTCATCCCGAGAATATTTATATAGTTCCTATTATCTGCCAGGCACTGCACTCTGTGCTGAGAATATAATGATGAATAAAGAGAACTTGTTCATGAACTCATGGAGCTTACAAATTGGGCCTAGCATACAGCAGGTACCCAAGCCAGGCTGATTTTTAACTTCCTTTCATGTTAAAAAATTTCCCCCTAGAGTAAATTGCCTTTTAAAATCTTGTAGTTTATCTCTCTACTTCCATATTGCTTCTTTTAATTAAGTCTTCACATAATCATACAAGATTCCTATCAATATTTTTTATGTGCTCAAACACATCTGTTCCATTATTTCCTGGATGCCTCCTAGTTTTACTGAAAGTCCTCTGTATTCTTTTCTGAACTGGACTAGTGCTCTCTAGGACCGTGGCGTGGCTGGCTCCCTGGGACTTTCAATGTTCCTCTGTATGATAGCCCAGGTTCCTAGGCACCAAGCTTTTTTCTTTTTAATTTGTTCCTCATTTTTCTGGAGTACATTCTCCAGTGGCTTCTTTAAAAAGTATACATGTGAAGTTATTTTTAAATTCATAAATGTCCAAACATGAATCATTCTATTCTAATATTTGATTAATAGTTTAGCTGGATATAGAACTCTAGGTTGAAAATAATTTCCCTTCTGAGTTTTCAGTGCATTTCTTCATTGCATTCGAGCTTGTAGCATTGCTGCTGAGGAATCTGATAACTTTCAGAGTCCTGATCCTTTGTATGGACTTCCTTTTCTCTTCAAAAGATTATGTGTTCTTTTTATCCATAGTGTTCTGAAATTTAACAATAAAGTGCCTTGGTATGGGATTTTGTTCATTCATTATAGCAGAACTCTATGGCCTCTCTCATTCTGAAGACATGTGCTTCGGTTTTGGGAAATGTTCTTGTATTATTTTTCACAATAGCCTCTCCTCTGGCTTCACTCTTCTTTCTTTCAGAAGCTCCTATTAGGCTGATGTTGGACCTTTTGTGTCGATTCTCTAAATTTCTGATATTTCCCCCTATTTTCTATTTCTTTGTCCTTTTGTTCATTTGAGTTCCTGTGAGATAACCTTGACTTTATCCTCTAATTTTTCTAGCAAATTTTAAAATTTATAATGTCATATTTTCGATTTGCAAGAGTTTTTCTTTCTATCATCTTGCTCTTGTTTCCATGCTTGTAAAACTTCCTCTAATTCTCCTGAGAAGGTGAGTTAACTATTTCATATGTTTCATTCTGGTTTCTGTATGGTATCCATTTCTTCCACCTCTCTGGACTTAGAACCAACTTTGCCTAACTCTCTCTACTGCCATATACGCAAGGATCATGACCCGCTAACTCCTGGGGGTTTTCACCTGTCAGATCGATTTGCAACCCTGACAGGTAACCAAGAAGAATGAAGTCCAGCATGACTTTGGTCCAGATTACATGTGTGGAGGAGCCAAGAGACAGGGGCCAAGACGGGGAGCAACTGAGGAACGGTAAAGGACCCCAAGGAAATCCACACACTCGGCAGCATTCCTTTAGCACCAGCCTTCTCTGCTGCTGGCCTCGGGAGGTAAACGTCTCCTGCTAGCTCTGGGACAAACCCAGTGCCTGGGGCTCCCCAGACTGCCACTGGACTCCCAAGGACATAGGCCACGTCACTTGTGCTCATGGGCTTGATTGTGTTTCAGTGATGTTCATATTTACCTGTCTCCAAAGAGCTCTTCTTTTGCACCTGTGTTCCCACTGAAGCTCTGCTTGTCAGACTCCTGGAACTGGATGTCCTATTGCCACCCACATCTCAGAGGTCACCTGCCACAGCAGACACACCATCTTGTCCCCATTTCTTTCCAAGCAAGAAAACCCTGAGCCATTTAGCACTCACGATCGTCCTTCACAACTCAGCCCACACTTTCTTTTTCTCAATCACTTCACTTATTTTTTTTATCAGTACTGGAAGATTCTCAGCCATGATATCATTGATTTATCCCCTTGCCGATTCTCTTTCTTCTCTCTGAACTCTGGACAGTTTCTTGCAGGAGGAGACACACAGGGCCCTCTGCTCTCTCTGTGGAAAACACTCAGTGCACACAGGGGCAACCTGAACGTTCAGGCCTCTCGTGTCCTCAGGGTAACCTTCCACCATGGGAGGACAAGACCCCGGGGTAAATGCTCCTGCCCCCTGTCCTCTGGTGGGACAGCTCTGAGGTTCATTCTACAGTTCTTCAGAAGATCCCCAGCAAGATTGAGCCCACAGTAGCAACTGTCTCATTAAATACTCTATTTGATCTTCTCCCTGCCCTGCCCCACTTTCTCCCCTCCCTCACATTTGCTTCCTGGGATCACGTCCCAGATAAACTGTCCACACCCAAGCCCTTGTCTCTGGCTCTGCTGTCAGGGCCATGCAAACCCGGATACTTCCTCTTCTGTTCTCAGATACTGACACGCCCGGTGTTTGAACTAAACAGAACTACTTTTTGTTTATTAAATATAGCACACTCCCTTCACATCACTGAGCCTTTTCTTCAGGCTGGCCTGACTTCCAGACTTCCATTTTGTTCTTTCTGGCCAAACAATCGCTATCCTTCAAGACTCACCTCAAGTATCACCTTTTCTGGAAAGCTCCCGCATGTCCCAACTAGGCTGCAGGCTAGAGGGGCTGGCCACTTCCTACTCATCTCTCAAGCCCCCACTGTATCAAAATGAATGTATGTTAAACAAATGAATAAATGAATGAGTTCGTCCCAGGTATCCATAGAGCACCACGTACTTCCACCCTATTTTTTCACAAGATAATAGTAAAGAAGGTGATAACCATAATTGCCACCACTGTCTAGCACTCTAGAGTTTACAAAGGTATTTAACATGCAATATTTTATTTGATCTTAATAACCCTGTAGGAGAGGCAAGGAAATTACTATCATCTCCATTTTATTACTGAGAAAATTAGGGCTCAGAGAAGAGAACTGGCTTTCTCAGGGTTGCACAGCACTAGAACCCAGCACTCTCTACTACTGGTCTGGCATTTCTGCTAGATACCTTATGGTGCAGGCCCACGGTGCCTGCCCTTTGCCTCAGATGGAGCCCGTGTGCTCCACTGGCCACCCCCTCTCCCCTGTCTGCCCACATTCTCTGGCCATTCATTCCTGACAGGCAGATTTGCTCAATGTCCCAGCAAACCATTCCCCAAATGTTCTGCAGCTCTCTCTGAGCTTCGTCCAGGCCATGCTCCTGGACTGCCCCTGCTCTCCCGTTCCCCAAACCCTTTCCCAACTTTCCCACGCAGTGCTTGGCACCCGCTTCTGCTTGGAAGCCTTCTGTGCTGACTCTGAGGAAGTCTCCTCAGCAGCCCCCTTTTCCCCCCTATTCTGACTCATCCCATGGGTCTCAGCTTAAATGTCACTGCACTTAGGCAGTTCCCCACCCTGACTTTCCAAACTGTATTAGATCACCCTAGCATGCCACACTTTTCCTTCATAGCCTTATCACAGCATTTAGCAATTATTTGTTTGTTAGTCTCTTCCAATAATGGTAACCGCAGTTAACATTTACTAAGCACTTCTTGAACTAAGTGTCTTTATTGTTTTATTTAATTCCCATAATCCTGTAGGGTGGAAGCATATATAGTTAATCAGGTAGAGAAAATATTTCTTACCTACTAGTATATTCTCAACTCCTAACATAGCGCCTAGCACATAGTGGGAGTTCAACACCTATTTGTTAAATTCATAAATGAACTCCCTTTGGCAACACATCATTGAAACTTTCTATTCTCGAGACACATCTTCCCGGACCAGTCCACAAGACTCTGCAGTCATGCTGACTGTCCCCGACACTTAGGGGACAGCCCACATTAATATCTGCTGTTCATCAAATATTTGTTGAACTCCTATTGGGTACCAGACACTTGCTAGGTGCTGGGGTGACAATGGTGAGGAAGACAGGCAATGTTCCTGTCCCCCATGAGCTCACTTAGAGTTTAGCAAGCACGAAACACAGTTGAATAGGTAATTATTCTAAAGAGTAGTAAAGCTTACTGGTGAAGTACAAAGAGCTATGGGTCCCTAACCTAGCTCAGGGGTCAGAGAAGGCTCTCCAGAAGAAGTGACTTTTGAGCTGAGACTTAAACAAATATGTAGAATGTCAGTGAATTATTTTTATTCTTTATGAGACATATGTAGAGTTTAATGCTCATTTTGCTATTTCTTTCTTGCTTGCTTCATTTCTGTTCAGTGTCATGCATCTCAGAGCGAAAGCATCCACTGATCCTCTTTGTCCAACAACCAGACAGATATAGAGTATAAAAACATGCCTTTTGGTTCTGGTGATGATGACGAAAAAAGGAGACACATGGAGCCCTCTCTCTGCTCCTCACCTCCATGTAAATAAAGGTGAAGGTGGGAACCTAGTTCTACTTGGGTGCCCTGGGAGGACCAGGGGGTGTGGGAGTCCAAGAGAAGATTCCGACTGTGCTTCCCTACCACTGGCTCCCACTTCAGCCCAGATAGAATTGTGCTGAAATGTCAAGGGCAGCCTTGATCAGCAGAACATGGGGGCTTGTCCCAGAAAGTGCAAGGAGAGAAGTGATGGAGCCAGGGGATGCCACTCAAGTGGGGGAGGCCCATTTGGCCAATGGGCAGCCTGAGAATGTGAGCGGAAGTTTATCCCCAGTATCCAGGGGTGGGGGGAGTGGGAGGGGTGGGGGGGGGTGCGGTCAGCCACAGTATCAGCCCCACAGATATCACCGAGGTGCTGGAGTTGTGCAGACAAGGGAGGCAACATGCCAGATCCCGATGGGTTTACTCTTTCTCCCTCTACCCTCCATGGCCTCCCTGAGTCCCCGCTCAGCAATAGCCACTTCAAAGCGGAAGCTACAGCAGCCCCAGTTCTGCAGCTTGATGTCAGATGTGTCTAGCTCAGAGGATATATACATTTGTACTGCCATCTTTTTGTCTTCCAATCATTTTATTAGGCTTTTCTTTAGGATGTATTCCCTTTAAGCATCCTAGCTGCTCAGAGTGTGCTGAGAGAAATCATTTTTCCAGAAGCCAGTTGAGATGGGGGCTGGAGAGTGAGAGGGGTCAGCATGTCCTCGGTGGCTGCTATAAGGGTGACCAGCAGAAAGCCTTACCTGGAAGTGGGCAGAGGCAAGAAAGGGCGCCCTGGGAGGGGCTGTTGGGGCCACCATGCCCTCCTGCTCCTCCATCGGATGGCCTCAGCCTGTCAGTTTGGACTCCAAGTCCTGCCCCTTGGGAAGCTGGGTGTCAGCACTATGGTTAATAAAATTTGCCGTGCGCCTGCCATCCTGCCTGACCTCAAGCCCCTTGCCTTAGATAATCAAGTCACTCGTCTCCTCTTTCGTGCATGCTCCAAAAACCCCTGTGATAAGTTCCTTCAGGAAACTTTGTGTTCCAGAAGCCCAAGTAATTCTCCCAGGGGAAGGGCTCTGAGGGCTGCACAAAAAAGAGCAAACTGCAGGAGGAGCAGACTAAATATTGCTCAGAGTGCAATGTGGGTCTTCAGTTTTTCTTTGATTTCCCTTCCGTCTCAGAGCAAATCTCTGATGGTAGGTCCTGGAATTTGTAGGCTTTACAAGTTGCCCGGGTGGCTCTGACGGCCAGCCGGATTTGGGTTTCCAGCAGGACAGCCCATGTCCCCTGCCCGCCATAGGAGGCCTTCCGTGACCTGTCTCCCCCACTTCCTCTGCTGTGTCATTTCACGCCTCTTTCTCTCTCTTGAATTTTATGCTCTAATAATGCTGAAAGCTGACAGCTTTCACACATGTGATGTTATTCCATCTCTTTGCTCTAAGATACAGTCATGCTTCACATAATGACATTTCGGTCAACAATGGACTGACTGCACGTACAATGGGAGTCCTGTAAGATTCTAATGGAGCTGAAAAATTCCTGTCTCCTAGTGATGCCATTGCTGTCGCGATGCTGTAGAGCAATGCGTCGCTCACGTGTTTGTGGTGACGCTAGCTCCAGCAAACCTGTCGTGCTGCAAGTCTTATAAAAGTCTAGCACATGCCATCATGTGCAGTACGTAATACTTGATACTGATAATAAAGGACTATGTTATGAGTTTATGTATTTACTATACTTTTTATTATTATTTTAAAGTGTGCTTCTTATACTTATTGTTAAAAAGTCAACTGTAAAACAGCCTCAGGCAGGTCCTTCAGGAGGTATTCCAGAAGAAGGCATTGTTACCATAGGAGATGACAGCTCCATGCACCTTATTACCCCTGAAGACCTTGCAGTGGGACAAGAGGTGGAGGTGGAAGACAGTGATATTGATGATGCTAACCCTGTGTAGACCTAGGCTAATGTGTGTGTTTGTGTCTTAGTTCTTAACAAAAATGTTTGAAAAGTAAAAAAATAATAATTTTAAAAATAGAAAAAAAAAATATAGAATAAGGATACAAAGAAAGAAAATAGTTTTGTACATCTCTACAATGTGTTTGTGCTTTAAGCTAAGTGTTATTATTAATACAAAAGGGTCAAAAAGTTTTAAAAAATTAAAAAGTTTACAAAGGAAAAAAGCTACAGTAAAGTTAATTTATTATTGAAGAAAGAAATTTTTTTTAGAAATTTAGTGTAGCCCAAGTGTGCAGTGTTATACAGTCTACAAGAGTGTGCAGTAATGTCTTAGGACCTCACACTCACTCACCACTCGCTCACTGACTCACCCAGAGCAGCTTCCAGTCCCGCAAGCTCCATTCATGGGAAGTGCCCTCTGCAGGTGAACCATTGTTAATTTTTTATACCCTATTTTTACTGTACCTTGTATATGTTTAGATACATAAATACTTACCATTGTGTTACAGTTGCCTGCAGTATTCAGTACAGTAACATGTTGTATAGGTTTGCAGCCTAGGAGCAATAGGCTGGACCATGTCACTTAGGTGTGTAGTAGGCTGTGCCGTCTAGGTTTGCATAAGTGCACTCTGCGGTGTTCTCACCTAACGATGCATTCTCAGAATGCATCCTGTCCTCAAACGGTGCATGACCGTACTTCCCCTTCTTCCCACAATGGCCTTCTCTACCTTGTCCCCTGAAGGATTCCTATTTATCCTTTCTGCTCCATCTTAGCCACCAAAGAGTTTATGCAGAATGATTCCATTTATATAAAGTTCCAAAGAGGTGAAACCAACCTGTGCTTTAGGAGTCAGGAGCGTGGATACCCTTGGTGGGGGCTCGGGGAGGGAGGGTGGCGCTCGTAAATACATAAACCAAGAGAAGGCAGGAGTGGCGCTACTGGGGCGCTGGTCACGTTCCTTGATCTGGGTGCTGGGTACACGATTTTGCCCCGATTTGTTAAAATCCATCAACTGTGAACTAATGACTTGTGCAGTTTTTTGTATGTTGAACTCGCTTGGGTGATTCTCCCTCCAGGAAGCCTCTGTGTATACCTTCCTGAGAGTTAGTCCTGTCCCTTTCCTGTTGCCACTCCGCCTAGTTCAGTCTTCTTTTTTGGCATTTAACCCTCCAAGGTACAATTCCTTTATTGACACATCTGTCTCCACAGCTAGACTGGGAGCTGCTTTAGGGCAGGATCATCAGCGTCCCCAGCACCTGCCAGCGTGCTCCTGCAGGCTTAGCAGATGTGCAGGACTGAATGAATGGAGCAAAGGAGGAAGAAAACATGAACTTTTGTGCAATAGCATTTGCTCCGTTTATCTTTCTTCCTATGGAGAACACACAATACTGTGCTATTAAGCTGCTTTTAACCAACCAGGGCAAGGAATTTAAATGGCTTCTCCCCGTTGCTTTGGTGCCTGCGTTCCCGCAGCCAGGGCTCTGGTCTGCACAGCCCCGCGGCGCTCTGCGGGGCTCTCAGTCCACCAAGCCAGTAGCAGCTCTTCTGATCTCATCCTGTGTAAACACTGCAGCCCAAAAGGGTTCCCGTGGGATCACCAAGTTGGCATTTGCTCACTGTCTTCTATTATTGCTTAGCTGGAGAAAACATTTCACTGCTCCAGGCAAATCATAACAACATTTTTTTTAAGGGCTTATGGGACCAGGAGGGGTTCCTTTGGCCACTTCTGAGCTAAAAGCAGACTCACCACTTGGGAACTGGGATGCTCCCACCCTTCCTGCATCCTTCTCTACCTTCGCCCCTCCCCTGTGTCCCCTCAGGTCCCACTTCCTGCAGGGTCCCAGGTTCTAAGGCTGTTTGCCTCGCTTCCTGCTAGCAAGACCAGCTGTTGGGATACGGCTCTGTGTGCATACACGGGTGAGGCAGAAGTAGCTCTGGTGTAGTGAAAAGAGCTCAGGCTTTGAACCATAAAATCCAGGTCTCTATTCTATCATTATCCTTGGAGAGGTCACTCCAACTCTCTTGACTTCCTTCCCCGTTCATGTAAACCGAGATATGAACCGGGCATATGCCATGGATTGCCATGAGCATTCACAGTGAGATGAGCTAGCGCAAATGACTTACATACGGTAAGCCTCCGTACAGATATAAGGAGCATCACAGTAGCACGAACAGAAGGCCACATTTTCTTTTTTTTTTTTTTTTTTTTTTTTTTTTTTTTTTTGAGACAGAGTCTCACTCTGTTGCCCGGGCTAGAGTGAGTGCCGTGGCGTCAGTCTAGCTCACAGCAACCTCAAACTCCTGGGCTTAAGCGATCCTACTGCCTCAGCCTCCCGAGTAGCTGGGACTACAGGCATGCGCCACCATGCCCGGCTAATTTTTTGTATATATATATTTTAGTTGTCCATATAATTTCTTTCTATTTTTAGTAGAGACGGGGTCTCACTCTTGCTCAGGCTGGTCTCGAACTCCTGACCTCGAGCGATCCACCCGCCTCGGCCTCCCAGAGTGCTAGGATTACAGGCGTGAGCCACCGCGCCCGGCCAGAAGGCCACATTTTCAAGGGGAAGTTGCATTTTAAACCTCACGTCCCAAAGGAATTTCAAGCGGGGGTGCAAGTGTAGGTCAGGTGGCCTTCTAATAAGAGCACTCCAGGACAGAAGGAAATAGAAGTTTGTGGAAGGTCACTCACCTCCTTCAGGGAGCTGTATTTCCACGCCTTGAGCATCCTGTCTCACTGGTTTTCGACACACCCATCCCTGAGGTCACAGGAGCTTTCACTGTATCCTAAGGGTTATTCCCCACAGCAAAACTGAGGCTCCAGCCTCATTCAGTGGACACCACTTATGGCCCACCCCACCTGCTGTTCCTTCGGAGGAATGCTAAAGTTCCCTGCAAACATCTGCACCACGGGTGCTCACGCAAAGCCGGATGGGCAGGAAAACACATACTTCTTCCACAGGTCATATCACTGGACTCAGATGGTGAAGGTGAGATTTGGGAGGCCATTCATAGCTAAGGACTTTCAGCTCATCAAAGAGAAAAAACAAAAACCTAAAATACTAGTACCTAATTTAACAGTCTTAATACAGGATTCTCTGAGCTTCCCTTCAAATGACCCATTATAGGGTGTATATGCCCAAGGAGTCCCAGGTGAAATGGCTGTGCAATTGCATAAGAATATACCATGGCAGGAGGGCTGAGATGGATTCCTGTGAAGTGAGCGAGTTCGTCCCTTAAGCATCTAGAGGGGAAACACATGTTCCTTTTGGATGTTCACAGCCACCGTCACAGCACCCATAGCACGGTGGCTATGAGGAAAGGCTTTGCTGTTTGACAGGCTTGGGATGGAATCCTGGTTCTGCCACTTTTTCACCCTGGGACCTGGTGACGCTTGGAAAAGTTAGAGTCAAGTACCACCAACTCAGTTTCTTTATCTGTAGAATAGGAATTAAAATGCCTACTCATAGTGGTGCTTTGTGAATTAAAGGGAGATGATGTGTCCAAAGTGCTAACCAATGACTGGCAGGTAGAAACTCAATAAATGGTAGTTATTTTAACATTCTGCTTTGGAACTAATTTTCTAGCAAGTGGTCCTTTACATAAGGACCCAGACTAGCACAAGCATAAATTCCATTTCCATCCTCCCAAGATCTGTTAGGAGAGAAAGGAAGTCTACTCACACAAAAGGTATATTAAAGGATAGGGTTTCTTATTCAGGGCATGGTAAAAGCTGGAGGTAAAAAATGTCTTTGGGGTTTATTGTGATAGTCTTTGAGTCTTACCCAAGAAAATCATATCCTTCCAAGTGGGGGAAGAACAGAACTTCCAAAGATGGGTTTAACCTAAGTATCCCACACCAAGTAGAAAGATGTCTAATGCTTCAGCCTATCCCAAGAAACAGCCACATTTGTTCTCTTACGGGGCCGGCTGGGTATCATTTTGATTCTTAATGTGAATGACCAGTCATTCAGGGACTGGGCTGCCCATGCACAAGTAACTCCTTGAACTTTCAAAAACATTTAGCTAAAAGAAAAGTAGGCTCTTACGCTTCAACCATGGCATAGGCACCTAATCCAGCATACCAAATCATAATCACTTTGCATCATTCAGTTCCATATTTATGCCTACAATTTTAACTACTTTAGGGGACAGTCAAGTAACAAAGAAGGACAGTCACTTTATAAGGTGACCTCTGTTAAGGAGCTTGCAGCCCAGAAGGGGGATTATCTTGCCAAGAACCTATTATAGTACATAGTCCATAAATCTTTATTGAGCAATTAACTGATTCATTGATTCATTAATTCATTTACTTAACAAATGCATACTGGGCACTTACTCTTGCAAGTCTCAAAGGCCAGAGATGATTGAGTCAGAGTTCCTTATCTAAAGAAACTTAAAATCTATTGAAAGAGTATAAAAAAGCTGACTGTAATATCAGGAAGAATGAGATAAGTGCTTTGGATGAGCTGCAAGTGAAGTGCTGTTGGAACTCAGAGGAAGGAGTTGTTGCCCGGCATTGAGGAAACACTCAAGAACATTCTGGTAAAGAAAGGCTGATGGATCTGGTAAACGATTGGCTAAAGGCAAAATGCTGGCCCCCAGACAGGCTCTGCAAAGCAGCCTCCTCTTGGCCTCCTCCACTTCTGCCCCTCTGCCCACCACAGACCCTCACCTGAGGCTCTGCCATGGGCTCTGCCGTTAGCAGGGCAGGCCGGCTCTCAGCATTCTCAGCTCTGCCGCTCTCTGCTGAATTCAGGCCAAGCATTGATCTTTTGTGTCATCAATGTGCCATAGCACTTTGCAAAGCCTGCATCTTATGGGTTCAGCTAACAACCCCCAAGGGATCTCCTAGGCAGGAGGCTTAGTCCGCAGAAAAATCCGTTCCGTTCTGAGCCCTGTTGTGAGTAATCTAGTCCACCTTTTATTAAGTGGGGATCTTGTCAATTTGGGGGCTTCTTTTGCTCTGCCTAGGGACAGAAGAGAGCGAGGAACAGGAAGAGCAAAAGAAGAAGGAGTGAGATATATAGCAGCATCAGGAATTTTGTCAAGAGACATAGAAGTGCCCAGCAGTTGACAGTCTCTCTGTTGTACAAATAGGAACAGCCTGATGACATAATACATTGAAATCCCAGTGGGACCCTGTGATGTTTCATAATCGTAATGTCTGGGACCTGTCAGTTTTGAGGTTCCCAAGATGTTAGTCTTAGTCTAATAGCAAAGTAGAACCAAAGTGGAGCCTTTGAAAGATGGGGCTGCTGTGGGTCAGGGGACATGGCAGCCTCCCAGGGGACAGTGCGAGGGGCAGCCATGAGGCACCAGCAGAGACGGAGGACGGGCTCGGTCTGCAGGGGAGACCTGCATTTGGGTCCTGTCTCTCCACACACCAGACATAAAGCCTTATGTAAATCACTTCACCTTTGGGAACGCCAGTTTTCTCATCTTTGAAATGGGAGTATTAGCTGGTCCGAGTGCAGTGGTGTTTACAACTAATCGAGGACAACTAGTTGCAGATTTCTTTGTCACTTCTCACTCCCTCTGCTTCCCTTGACTAGCCTTTAAAAAAGTGGGAGTGTTAGTATCTACTCTGACAAGATGGTCCAGAGTCTTAAACACTGTGAAATCCTTTTCCAGAAAATAGAAATCAGTGCAAAGGGGATTGAAATACAGTGAATTTATAGGCCAAAAGACACAAATCTAGAGTAGGGGTAACATATGTTAAGAAACTAGTTTTTCTTTTCCTCTTTTTTTGAGAATTAACTATTCCCCATCTTTTGAGACTTCTAGTTCCCCAAAATGACAATTAATTATAATTATAGTGACAATGTATTGAGCACTTGCTCTGTGCCAGACTAGCTCTATGCTAACCTCTTTATAGACATTATTAACTCCTGTAATCCACATCCCATTCTTACAAGATAGGAATTTTACAGATAAAGAAGGAAAGAGTCAGAGAGGGCAGTAATTTTCCCCAAGTCACACAGTGAGGGGCAGAGCTAAATTGTCTTCAAGGCTGGTGTTGGTTTTGAGAACAAAGGCAGGAGGATGGCTAATTCTAAACAGGATAACTTTCCTAGGCCATAAGGAATAGAACCCGGTAATGCTTGAGCTCAGGAGTTCAAGAACAGTCTGAGCAAGAGTGAGACCCTGTCTCTACTTAAAACAGAATAATAAGCTGGGCATTGTGACATGCACCTGTAGTCCCAGCTACTCGGGAGGCTGAGGCAAGGAAATCACTTGAGCCTAGGAGTTTGAGGTTGCAGTGAGCTATGATGACACCACCGCACTCTGCCCAGGGTGATAGAGTGAGACTCTGTCTAAAAAAAAAAGAATAGAATTGGAAAGTCTCTCCTTTCCTTACCCCCTTCCTGGGGCCCTTGCCAGAGTGGGAGTGGAGGAAAACCAGACTTTCAAGCTTATTGGTTCCAGTCCCTTAAGTGATGCCATAGCCCAGCACTACCCTGGCAGCCAGCAATAAACGTGATTATTATTCCAGGAGCCACAATTATCAAGCAGCTGCTGTCTCTGCTCAGCATTTAACCCTCATCTCAACCTGTTTGTCCTGCTCTGAAACTTCCCACACTTTACAAGTGGGTAAAGGGATGGATCAATGCAGACTGAAATCCAGGCTCTGGGGCTTGCACTGTCACTTGACTTGGCCCCTCCTGCCCCTGCGGTGGTGCTCGGGCCTCAGAGCCCACTGACTGTGCAAACGTGCAGCCCACCCAATGCCAAGGCTATGGCCAGGGGAAGACAGTTGGTTTCTGGGCACTCACCAAGGGCAGCCTGCGTCTGTCTTTCAAGCTGCTTTGAGCTGAGCTGAATTTACAGCCCTCCCCTGGTGTGGTTGTGGTGCTGGGAGAGAGAGGAACGGAAGAGGAGGAAAGAGCAACGGTTCCCTCCCACCTAGGAGTGGGAGGAATGGCGGTGGCTGTGCAGAGGCGGAGGCTCTACAAGTGCTTTCAGGCCAGAGAAGCATCTTTTCCATCAGGACACACTTGCTTTGCAGCAGATTCCTGAGATTCCACATGGCTCTGTCGTGAGGCCTTGCCCTGCTGACCTCTGGCCCAGACTGCCCAAGGGCAGCCACTGCCCCTCATAGAGGAGCCCTGTCTCCATCAAGGCCACTGAGCTCACTCTCTTTGCTGTGCATTTGGACCCAGGCCTCAGTGTGGGCAGACAGCATAGTAGGTACTGAGGGGAAGGAGGGAAGAGGGGGAGGTAGAAGGGAAGGAGGGAGAGGGCTTTGGAAGGGGTGGGGACAAGAACGGAGGTCAGGCAGCAGAAACAGGTGCTTGGAGATGTCCGGGCTCCCTGCCCCAACAGGGCCAGAGTCTAGGCCCTGCCGTGCTTCTCTGGAGCCCAGGCTAGACAAGAGAACGAGCAGGCCTGGGTTTGGGGTGAAACTCAGGCAATTCCAGCAGGGTGAGACTTTAATATAGTCAGAAATGAAACTAGCAGGCCGACACCAAAGCACCAGGTCCAGACAGGGCAGGACCAGAGGCTCAAGCCGAGATTCTAAGCTGCAGGAGCCTGTGTGTGGGGAAGCTGGCGGGGAAGGATGAGGTCCAGAGGGCTGGTTAGGAAGAAACCAAGGCAGAAATTTCCCCTGAGATATTCTTCCTGTGGAACTCAGGGCTGGGCAGGGCTGTGCCCTGAGGGGGAAGGAGCAGGTCCTCTCCCTGTCCCTCTCCCACTCCTGCCCCCTTCCCTCCCCAGAGCAGCCCACCTGGGCCAGCTCCAAAGCAGAGCCTCCAGGGGTACCCGATTCCTTCCCCACGCTGAACGAGGAGCAGCTTCAGCCCTCCCCAGCCCTCCTGCAGCAGTGCTCAGAGAGGCTCCTTTGGGCCCAGCCCCACTGTGGACGCCAGCCCCCCAGGAGCCATGCGGATATGGCCACCACCAGCAATCACATAGATGACCTAGTGTTTCATCTCTTGCTCATGCCCAGTGCAACAGAAATAAAGTTAGTTCCCGGAGCGATGGCAACACAAACAAACAAACAAACACAGAGCTCCAGAAGCTGGTTATTTTGGTCCAAACAAACAATCCTTGTTTGCTGCTCACAGAACAAGGCCCAGTCTTAGCCAAATGGGGAAGGTGTGCCCGGCCTCATACCCTGCCGCCCAACCTCAACACACAGACACACCCCTGGCAGCCCTCGCTTCTAGCTGCATCCCCCACCCCACAGCGTCCCCCACACTCCAGACTTCCCGACCCCCATCTGCTCCCGCCAGGATTAACCCCGCCTCCCACACATATTCCAACAGCCCCCCTGTGCGTCCTCCAGAAGGGAAGAACACGAACTAGCCCGGCCCCTACCACATTCCAGCCATTGGAAGGAATAAGCACCTTTCCAATGTTATTAATATATCATCGATCCCCACAACAACCTTTCAGGGATTTGCTGGAAGTAAGAATCTAAAGCTCAGAGAGATTAAATAATGCACCTAAGTACCAGTGCCAATATCTCAAAAATTTTTTTCAGTTTCTCCAATGTTTTAAGTTTCTCTAAAGTGCATACTAAGTTCAGATGGGGATGAACTTTATTCAATTTTTTGTGCTCAAGAGCTGGCCCAGCGCCCTGTAGGGAACAGGTATAAAATGCATGTTGAGTAAGTGAATGAATGAATCGGAGAAAATGGGTATGTTGAAACGAACTTTGATGATCATAAATTAAGGTGTTAGTCTTCTCAGATAACATCCTTGTGTATTTGTATTCTGAAGCCATGGTCTGTTTTAGCTTGTGCCTTCCTTACCAGTTCTAGAAAAACTGGAGCTGGCTCAGAGGAAAATATCAGGATGGAAAGGAGACCCACAATGTTTTATCCTGAAGAATAGTTGTTGGGGCTTCCAGAGAATAGTATACTCTGTGTTCAACTATTCAAAAGCTGGGAAGGGGATACACGGAAGAGGAAGTGGCTTGTTCCAGCCGTGAGAGCCAGGATCAAAAAGTGCAACTGCAGTGGGGCTGATTTATCATCAACATATTGTATTTCACGCATTCATTCAACAAACACTTTTTAGGTACCTCCTGCAAGTGAGCCCTAATTAAAAGTGTCTAAAGAAAGAAGACTATGTAAATTATGATGCTTCTTTAAGAAAAAGGATAGAAAGTCACAAGGGCTCTTCTTAGGCCCTCGAAAAAGGTCTTTATGGGAAAGGGGCCCGAGGCTTAAGCTTTGTTACCTTGACAATCAATTCACCTCTGCCCTGTTCACTCCCTCCCCATCAGTAATCCTTCTATGCAAATTTTATCAAAAAATAACCGAATGTGTATCAACATTTCAACCCCCTTTTCTTACATAAAAGATAAAATGCTATACCTTCTCTCCCAACTTGAGTTAACATAGCCTGGAGACAACTGCGTAGCAGTACACAGAATTATTCCTCACTCCTTTTTACAGCTGCACGATACCCCATTATGTTGATATATCATCATTTATTCAGCCATCTCCCTGTTGATGATCATTTCATTAATTTCCAATCTCTTACTCTCTAAACAATGATTCAATGTGCAACTTTGAGCATCATCTTTTTATATTTGTGCCAAGATATCTTTAGGATAGATTCCTAGACGTGAGATGGCTGAGTCAAAGGACGCATGCGCATGGAAGTCTTGTTAGATATTGCCAAATTCCCCTCCACAGGGGTTGCAGTTCAGGTCTCTCCTAATACCAGCCTCTCCTCCTCCCACCAGCTGCTGCTTCATGCTCTGCCCAAAAGTTTGGTCCCACGACCACGCCCAGAGTTGCCAGTGTCTAGGGACCCCCCCTGAGAAGAGGGAGCATCACAGATTCATACAACGGCAGGCTGGGAAGGGTCCTGAAGTGGAGACACCTAGAATACAGGAGAATTTCTAAACTACCTCCATCCAAAGCTTCCTGGAGTCAGCAGGCTTTCATGATGTAGCTCTGAGTTGGGAGATGATTGATAACGACGGTAATATTAATAACGGGAAGGAGCACGTGTAACTGAAGAGAGTTGGTAGGGCAGGTAGCTGTGCCAAATGTGTCTCAACACCCCAGCGGCAGTTGGGGGAGGGGCCTCCAGACCCCAGGGCCAGAAGAAGGGCCCTCTGGAGAGATGCCACGCATCCCTCTCGGCCAATGTGTTCACACCCAAAAATAAAGTCAGGAAACTGGCCTGCGGCTGCCCAGGGCTTAGCTTACTTATAGCACGAACTATAAACATGTCCCCCTTCCCACCCTGCCCTCACCCTTGCGAAGACTGTGTGAAGAGAGCAGCCCAGCAGGATGGACTGCATCGCCATCTGCGACTGTTTCCACAACAAATGCTTCGCAGCTGCATGTCATCTGTCCGGCTCCGATCGCGCTGGCTCTCGGGCTGATGGCATTCAGGGTGCAGCTGGGGCAGGGCCGGTGGAATTTCAACCCTCTGTTGGGAAGGGAATCCTATCTCTTCTCAGCAACAGCTTGACAACAGGACAGCCCTTGGAGGTCACCCCGCGTGCTCCTGAGAGAATAAAGAGCAAAGAGCCTGCAGCAGTGGGGTACAGACGTCTTTGGGGTATCCCCAGCAGGCACCTCTGTCCCTCCCCACAGTCTGCAACAGCAGAAGGCTCCCTCGATGCTTTTAGAACACGGGTGCAGCCAGGAGCGGCAAGTCCCCACTCGAGTATAGAAGCATCAGAAACAGAGGGCAGGTGCACCTCAAAATATGCCTCTGTACGTGGACAACCCAGAGGACAAATGTTACATCTACTGTTTCCAGGTCAATGCTACTGCTTTTAGATGGCTAGGGTCACACGCCATTTAAAAAAATTTTTCCAGGCAGTCAGGGTCTTTGTTCTTATCTTTCCATCTTAACTCACACAGCCAGCAAGGGAGCCCCACCTTCTGGGTGCTCCTCCTCCCCCTCCTGACTCCAGGTCCACTGCAGGGTGGCTTGGGTTGCTTTGCCCAAAGGCCAAGGAGAATCAGTTAGGGAGGATTTCAGCATGTCCCTCACAAGAAAGGGTTTGAAGAAACTATCCCTGCCTCGGGAACATGGCCTGACAGTGGCTGCTCCTCTACCCATGTGATCGTGACCCAGGGAGGAAGAGGTGCTTTTAAAACTCCCATTCCCAAGACCGTACTTCCAGGCATCATTTCTACAGTTGGTAAAGCTCCCATTCCTCATCTGCACCCCGGTGTTCACAGCAGCACCATCCGCAATCGCCAAAAGGTGGAAGCAACCCAGGTGACTGCCAGCAGGTGAATGGATAATCAAAACATGGTACCTACACACAGTGGGATGTTATTCAGCCTTGAAAAGCAAGGAAATTCTGGTGCATGTTACAACACAGAAGAAGCTTGAGGACATTGTGCCAAGTGAAATAAGCCAGACACGAAAGGACAATTACTGCGTGATGAGCCCACTCACAGGAGGTACCTGGAGCAGTCAGACACGTAGAGACAGAACGTAGAGTGGCGGCTGCTGGGGCTGGGGCAGGGAGGAATGGGAGTTTGTTTAATGAGTACAGAGTTTCAGTCTGGGAAAATGAAAAGGTTCTGGAAATAGATGATGGTGATGGCCGCACAACAATATGAATGTATTTAACGCCACTGAACTTTACACTTAAAGTGGTTAAAATGGTAAATTACATGTTATGTATATTTATACCATTAAAAATGAAAATTTAAAAAATAAAGATTTTTTAATTGGCCTATACCAAAGGTCGTTTGAAAGGTACGCTAGCTAGCTTTAAAGGTCAGTTAAGGTAACAATGGGTTTTAAATAATCATGTGATTTATCAAAAAGAAGGGTGGGTTTGCAAAGGGATCGTAAGGCAAAAATGAAGAAAACCAGGACAGATGAGGGTGGCTGGGGGCAAGAAGGAATAACCTGACCCTCAGGAGAAAATCAAGGGAAGGAAGGTTGGCCATAAGGTGGGACTGCGTTTGAAGTAGTCTGGAGAAGTCAGTAAAAATATCCCCTTCCTTCAGGCACAATCGACTGGGTCATCCAGACCTGGCTTGAGGGTTTTACTAGCTACAGTTGGGATGTGAGGCCCAGGTAACCATCCTCTTCCCTTCAATGGCTTGGCCATGGATTGATCTCAGACTGATTACGGGCTTGCTCTGCAGAGAGCTCAGCTGACCCACCGGGGAGTCATACCAGCCTGCAAGGGCAAACCCGCTCTTGACTCTCAGCCCACTTGGGGTTTGCTCTCCTCTCCTGGATCTCAGATTCCTGATTTCATACCCAGGGTCCTTTATCTGCACTGGCTCCTTTGATTTGGCAAATCCCTCAATTCTGGCCTTTTGGGATTCTTAAAAGATCTTAGCTCAACTCACAAAACTCCTTACTCCGCCAGTGAAGGCAGCTTCTCCACCCCCACAGCTCAGCTCCCCTCATCCCCCAACCCAAAAGGCTGAGAAGAGCCAGCCCTCGGGTCCTTTTGAGAAGAGACCTGTGCACTGAGATGTTGGAGCACAGTCTTGGCCCTTCAGACCCAGAGGCTCTAAGATCAGAAGATAACTGGAATCTTAGCTCTGCAGTGAAAAATTCAGGGCATCCGTGATGGCAGCTGCTCCCTGCCTCTGTCGTCACACCTCTTCTCTTCCAGACCCCTCCCTTGGCCTCCGGGCAGCCACTCTCTGGCCCTGCTGTGTCTCCCCCTGTTCCATGTTAGAAATGTTGCACTTCAGGGTCGCAGGAACATCAAGCCTCAAACAGACCCGGGGACTCTGACCTGCTGGCCTCTGGGTGACAGCCCTGGCCCAGGCACTGCTGATTGTCCTCAATGGAAAATGGACTTTACCCAAGCCCTCTACTGTTGCTGAAGATCACTTACACCACTGGGGGTCTGATTTGTCTTAGGCATCCCAAGCTAAGCCCACGACTGCTGTCCACTTGGCAATACAGAGCTGCTCAGGTCCCTGCAAGAGAGATACCCCATCAGGTCCCTCCTGCCTCTGTCTACAGGCAGCCCAGCGAAAGAGTCTCCCCTTGATAGCTGAACAGCTGCGAACAGAGGTCATACATGTATACATTCTCATATATGCACATATATACATATATGTATGTGAATATATATGTGTGTATATATTTATTTTATATGTATTTATATATGTATTTTATATACATGAAATCCAGACATTTAGTGCCTACCATATGCCAGGCTCTGTTCTGCGCACTTGACAAATATTAGCTCCTTTAATCCTCATAACCACCCTATGAGGTAGGTGCTAATCATATCTTTATTTATGGTGGGAACATTGAGTCACAAAGGGATGAAGTAAAATTTCCAAGGTCATTCAGCTAGGAAATGGTAGAGCCAGGATTCAACCCAGGCAGTTTGGCCTACCCACTATGCCAGGTCTAATGTAAAGTGCTTGACATATAATAAGTGCTTGGTAAATGGTCGCAAGATTGGTGTTACTACCACACCACAGCCTCAAGTCTCCCACATTTTTTCTGCATAACACTGGAGAATGACTGCGTCGGCTCCTTTGGTAAACGGGCAGTTCTGGTCAAGTCAGGGATACGGGACAGCACAAAGCAATTCCACGTCCATGCTCTTTGGCATTCCTGCATTTGATATTAGCTGGTTTGTCTGAAGATCTATAACTGATAGTGCTTTCTAATTTTGCTGAGGCACAAATCTGAGTCATGTGTACTGTTCGGAACGAGTTCATGGGCACTGGGCTTGTCAGCAAATGAGCCAAGCCAGCTGCTTGGCATCTGCATCACATCATACGTTTATTATCCTCTATTTGCTGTTGTTCATGTAGAAACTCGTGAATTACAAAAACTCACATGTCTTTATGGAAAATGGATGCCACAAGGATGACAACTGCTGGTGCTGATGATGGAAGCTAAGAGATCAAAAAAAAAAAGATCATTCAAGCCTCAAAATAGGAGTCTTAAACAAATCAAAGATTTCTACATCCAACTGGCAGTGACTCAGATCTGTGCCATGAATGCATCTACCGTAAGCTCTGTACAAAACCTCAGAAAAAGCAATTTGTGAATTTTGACAAATAGTTGTCTAGAAATCGTGTGAAATCTGAAAGGGTAGATCCTCGAGGTATGAGAAAATTATATTTTCTCGGGAACAGGAGACCCGACAGAAATGACATGCTATAGATGCCTTTGCCGTTTTGAGAATTTACCAAGGTCCGGGTATCTAAGCTTCGTGTGAATGCAAAGGATTTGCTCTGCCTAAGTACATGGCTTGGCAGGAGCTTGGATATAGAGATCCCTTTCTCTTTTTCTTTTTGCTTTTCAGGGAAGAAAGAAATGGGAGCATCTGGGACTGTGAGGGTCTCAGGAAGGAGCGAACTGGGGTAAGATTCCCCATGGCCCATCCCTGGCCACATCCCCTCCCCACCCCCCAGCCTCCCAGACCCCCAAGATAGCCAGGCCTCTGCTTCATCACTGGAAGGTTGGAGTATGATCGCCTGACATGTGACCTCGCATCCTCACTGCCCTGCCCTCCTCTGTCCTCTGCTCTCCCACCTTCAGTGTGTCTACAGGCATTGTCGATACAGAAGGGACTCATCAGACCGGCTTCGGTTCAGAGCTGATATTTAACTTGCTGGGGAGCTAACATTTGTGACATTAAGAAGGAACAGTAAGAGCAAAGGCACCACTGAAAACAAAGACAACTAGTGGGCTCTTTTCTGCACAAATGGTCCTTTGCCATTCTCATCGAGCTGAAAACAAATATCTTGAAACTATTGACCAGCATCCAATTAAGTTAAATATCTAATTAAAAGAGAACTGGAGCTGTCTTAAAATCAAACACTTCCAACACTTGCCAATCAGAACATGATGAAATTGAGGATTTTAATTAAGTAGCAGAAGCAAATAAAATATTTACAGATCTAAGCAGTGATAAATGCATAGATTCTCATTTTTAGGAAAAATGCACATATTGCTATTTCAGTTCCATCCTGGTGAATACTGGATGCCTCTGAGTTAGAGAATGTGCAAGGAGCGTAGACTGCAGGGGAAGCATCATTGGTCGGGAAATGGGGTCGCACCCACCCAGCGTTGCCAGATGTGATCATTTCTAATGCAACAAGGCAAATGCTGTAAGTGGAGTTTAAGTAGGGTAGCTCGATGAAATACAGGATGAGGAATTATCTTTTTAATATAAGTATGTCCCAAATATTGCACGAGATATGCCTATACTAACATTTTACCTCTTGTTTGTCTGAAATTCAAATTTAACTGGGCACCCTGTATTTTTATTTGCTGAATCTGATAACCCTAAACCTAAGGTTTGCAAGGAATCCCCATGACCTGAGAGCGTAACTGGGTGACCCGCAGAAGAGAAATCTGGAATGACTCACGTCTTGTAAGGGTGTCATACGAAAACTTGAGCCTCTGTTTCCTCGTCTGTCCAGTAGGGAGAATGATGCTGTGCAGAGCTATTGTTGTAAGGATTATCAGTGAAGTCATAAAGCTCCTAACTGTCACATTTCATGCACTCAGGAAATAGTAGTCATTGTTGGTACGTAGAGGGCTACAGCCAGTGAGCAGCACACATAAGCCCCTAACACGAGTGAGTTCTTACCTCTAAAGGAAGGAGAGCTGTTAGGTAAGAGTAGCCACTGTTTATGAGCACCCACTGTGTACCAAGCACTTTCCAACACTGTCTCATTTAAACCTCATAATGATCCTACAAAATAGGTGTAATTGTCTTTTCATAGGTCTAGAAACTGAAGCTCAGGCTTCAGTTTACCTGACACTATAATACCTGTTAGAAGCAGAGCTTAACTCCAAACCCTGTGCTCTTTTTACTGCATCATCCCGTCCCCCATCATTTGATTCCAGGCAGGAAGAATCTTGCTAGAATAATAGATTATCATGTTTTCCACGTAATTGACCTCTACTTAACCCCTTCTAATGACAAATTTTCATCTCCGATTATTGGGGGATTTTCTTTTCCTGTGGGAACGTATCTGTGGTCTCTCATGAAGTCAGTGGAAAAATGGATTTTGCATTTTAGAAACTCACCTTATTGTCAACCTCTCTGGTGTGCCTATTTTGCATAAAATAACAGATCATCGTAAAGTTTTAAAATAAAAAAAAATACTAATAATCCCTTTGGACAACGGGCAGCATGCTAAATGATCACTGCAGATTCTTTCCAAGCTTCTTTTTCGTCCCAGTCATCCTCACTACCGCCACTCCCATTTTTTCAAAACAGATTCAGAAAAGCCTGCTGCTCTTTCCCCTGTGGGCTGGGCTGGTGAGAAAAGAAAATAGTATGGGGGACAGGAAGGCTGCCAAGCTAGAAAAAGGGAATTTTTGGAGGGCACTTGGAAGTCAATTATCTCTTTTTATAGCAACACTAGGAACCCGAGTTGGGGTCCCATCCCAAGGAAGAAGCCCTCCTTTGAAGGAAACCACGCTGCGGGGAGAACACAACTAAGTGTTATTTCTTGCAGGATTGAAGGCGTCAGGGACACTTGGGGGAAGACACAGGGGCAAGTGTCCTGCCAACCATGCCTAGAAGGGGAAGTCAAGACAGAAAGCCAGAACAATCCATTGAAAAGAGAAACTCCCACCAGTGATATTTAAAACACTTTCCCTCCACTGACTTGGTTAGTCCTCTAAAAAATGTCAAAATGGGGAGACGTGGCCTTCGGTTCTGGCCAAGTGTTTTCAGATGCATGTTCCCAGTAAGGCTTTAGCTTCAATTCTTTTTTATGGATTTAAATGCCCCAGTACCTTGGGATCTTTCCCTAATCCTACGTAATTTTTTCCCCAATATCTTTTATTTTGATAAAATACATATGAAATTTACCATCTTAACCATTTCTAAGTGTCCCATTCAGCAGTATTAAGTATATCAATGATGTTGTGCAGCTGTCACTGGAAATGTAATTTTGAATTGTAATTTTGAACAGGGAAAACAAAGAACTTTACCCCTTGCCCTTGACAACACTAAATCCCTTGAAAAGCGTTTGATTCACTTGACTCCGTACTGAACCTTGCCCTGTACCTCCTCTCCTCTCTCCCTCCCCAATCTCTTTCCTTTTCACTCTCCTTTTACTTCGTCAGCAACACCTGTCTTTACTGGAGCAGTTCCTGAGTGGCTATTGATTATGCGTTCCCTTTCAAGTCGTGTCAGAGCTGGTTTCACACCTGTTCTCCTCATCTGCCTCCCTTCTTTCCAACTGCTTGCCGGAGGTCCACTAATGAATCACCCTGGACCCCTTCTCTGGGCCTTGTTTCTCTAGAGCAAGTGCAGGCCCAGCCCCCCCTGGACTCATGGATCTGAGTCATTTCCGTCCCCAGTTTGTGTCTGAATGTCTACAGAGCTGTTTACCTGTCTGTGGGCCCCTGAGGGCTTATTTGCAGAGTGCACTTACCTAAGCAGAGCTGGTTCCAAGCCCCGGAGGCCCCAGGAGGGCTCCCCAGGCCTCCCCAGCAAGGGTGCAATTAGGGAGCCTTGGAGGACCATTGTTGCTGAAGTCGGTTTTCAGCTTCCAAAAACAAGTGTTCTGACTTGCTACCGAGCCTTTCCCCTTGTTTAGTCAGCAGATTCTTGAGTCTGAGATCTCCCCGTGGGGTAAAGCCTTCGCTGCAGAACTGTATCCGTCCTGTGTTTGTGTGTGAGGCAGATTCTGAGCCGCCTCTTAGATACTGTCTCTGAGCTCCCGACGGGGCCAGAAACGGAGAGACACCAATCAGCACCATGATGTCTGGGGTTTATCAGAAGCTTCTTTCTTTCTTTTTTTTACCCTGGTGACTCTAACCTCAGTGGTTGTCCCAGGGGTGCATGAAGAAAGCTGAGCTCTCTTTATGTCTGTTTTATATCTGCTTTCACTTTAAAGGATTTCTGAAGCCTTAACAATCTGGTACATGGTTGTGTTTTGCAAAGGTCGGAGTGAGGAATTATGGCTCTGTTTTTGTTTTTATGTTGGCATAATCAGTATAGTTCATGCTCTCCAAAGTGTGGCTGGTATAAAAAGAACTGTCTAGCACAGAGTGTTCTTTGCATTCTTTGGGATGGAAATAAAGTTGATGAACAATATTAAATACACAATTCTCAATTCTTTCCCATAACCAAGTGATGGGGATGGTGGTGGTAGTCACGGTAGCAGTGATGATGGTAAAGATGGTGGTGACAGGAATGACAGTGGTGTTGGTGATAATGGCAGTGGTGGTGACAGTGGTCATGGTGATTGGTAGTGGTGGCCGTTGAGATGATGGGGATGGGTTGGTAGTGGAGGAAGAAAAGGAAGATGATGGTGAAGAGCAAAGGGGGTAGAGTGGTAGAGGGGAGGGACATATTTCCATTGTCATGACTCCTGGTTCTCAGCTTGAAAGATGCCAGATAGCATCCCCTTCCACTAGCCACCCCACTAACTCCACTCTTACTAGCATTCAAAAGCATTAAGTTTTTGTGGACAATGGTAGGATCTGAAATGAGAACAACACAGTAATTTCCCACAGAGCTTCCCAGCATGAAGGTTGCTTGGAGAGAGTTTAATCATCTGTATGAGTTATTACTTGCTAGCTGACCTTGGCAATCTATATGTACAGAAAGAAAATCCCAATGATGACCACAGTGCTTTGTATCCATACTGGCTTGAGGAGAAAAAGTAGGGACTTTGGAGTCATACAGATGAGGGTTCAAATTTCAGGTTTTTCATTTCCTAGTAACTTGTGCTCTTTAAGCCTAACTTTCCTCATCCATGAAATGGAAATAATAATACCCACTTGACAAGGCTGGGCAAATTAAATGAGACAGGGCTTGGCACGTAGTTCTCAATGAATGTCAGTTTCCTTGGTGCTCACACCATTCCCAGGATGGGGTCCAAGGCAAGAGAATGGTGCTCCAGGCAGTTTTACGCTAAGGTTCGTCGTCTTCTCAACTAGATCTCAGCCAGGACCAGCAGGCACTTCCTGCCCTAAACATTTTTCATGAGCCACATTTTTATTTATGAAGAATCATTTTGATTCCGAGGACTTAGAATAACAAAGCTTCAGACATCAAAACAACAGTTAAAAAGAGAGAGAGAGAGAATTTAACCATGCAATTGATTGTTTTTTCAAATGCTGCCCAACTGGTTTTTTCCACTGAATGGACTGATATTTTGGTTCACTTACCCATGTGAAATGATTCTAGAACATTTTTTAAACTATCAGGATGTTTTCCTTGTTGCCTGGCCCCAGTTCTCTTTGCTTTTGTCCTTTCATTACTCCTACTTACACTGTCTGGTACCTGAATAAAACATCTACAGTCTACCATTTAAATTTGTTCTTTTCAAATATTTATAAACTATAGTCATGACTTCATAAGTCAATTCTATACATATTTAATTGTTCTTTATAAACAAGTCCTTCTTTCCCTAAATCATTTATTTCCTCTTCTGAAATCTTTCCAAAATTGTGTTAGCCTTAAGAGGAAGCGATGCCCCTAAGTGGATTGTTACCAGGCCGAGTCTAAAAAGCAGTTGCTCTGGAACCTGGGGTATGTATTAACAGTGCAGACTCCCTGCCCTCATCGCCAGTGGTTCTGGGGTGTGGGGCCCAGGAATGTGCATTTTAACACCCCTCACTCCCCCGTGTGCAACCTGCAGGTAATTTTGGTGTGGCTTCCCTGCAGAACACACTTGGAGGCACAGTTTCACGTCACAGTTGTCACAGTACAGCAAAACAGAAGCCACTGGGATCCTGCTTTCTAATTTGCAATCACATTCAGGCCTGTCTTCCTGAGATCACAGCAAGATCAACTTAATCACAGTGTTGAGTGTTTACAAACCCTTGGGCCGAATATTTACATTGTCTTGGTTTACTAGGCAGGTGGCTAAGCTCAGCTCCCAGAAGGCTCCCCCATCTCCCAGCTCTGTAGTCTTTAGGTCTGGGCTGGTGGAGGGGAAGGGCTTGCAGAAGGCCGTTTTCACTGCCACCCATGTACCTAGAAATCTGGCGATTTTGCATCCTGCACGATTACTATTCATGTCTCCTTTTTTGTGAGAATATGACCCAGTTAATAACAATAATAATTCTTCATATTTGTATAGCACTTTGCGATTCACAAAACACCTTCACTTTCATTGTGTCGTTTGACCTTCACAGCAACTCTGGTGAAGTAAGTAGGCTAGCCATTACTTCCGTTTACAAGTGAAGAAATTCTCAGAGAGAATGAGTAACTTGTCCAGGGACATAATAAAAAGTAAATAGAGGTCTCGGGATTTACAGAGGTGATTCTTCCATCACCTCTGCCTTAAGGTTACACATTCTAGACTGTTGTCTTATAAAATCTATAGCCTTTGAATACTGTAGATTAATATAATAATACATTGTTTCATTAAGGTGTCTATTACTTAACATAACTGTTTGGAATGGGCAGGAAATATTTAAGTAGGGTATTTTTAAACTATCCTTTGATTATTTTATTGATGTTATCCATGATTGTATAATATAGTTCTTAATTCCTCTAAGTTTTATTTTGAAAGCTAAACATCAAAGGCAGTGGCAATTTATCATGTGAAGAATATAACTATTAATCTCATGAGTTCATCCCACAAGTAATGATTTTTCCATCTGTACCCTGTTGGTAGGAGAAGGAAGAAGAGACATCACCCAGTTCTTAGATAACGCCTAGGCTGTGGGTCTAGTTTCCCCAGTCAATGGATCACAATTCATTAAAATTATTTTTGGGATACTGGTTATATCCAGAGTCCACACAGCAGGTAATATTAAAAGACTATAAAAGGATTATAAGGGAACCTAGGTGCTGACTTGTAAGTCCTTGAACTTGTTGCTTTTACCTCCATTTATGTATTCATTCATTCAATAAATATTCTATTGAGCTCTTACTGTGAACCACATGCTGGGCTGGGTGCTGGGGCTACAGCGGTGGCCAAGACAGGCTCATCCCTGCATCATGCACTGACAGCCTGACGGGGACAAGGACAAGGATGCCGGCGACTGCAGGCAGCTGAGAAATGCTGCCGGAAGGAAAGGCAGGGTGTCACACATGCACCCACAAGGGGCGTTCAGCAGCTGGGACTGAGCAGCCCTCACCAGGGATCTGTACTTGCATTTTAGTCCCATTGCTTTTACGTAGATTCTGGATTTACTTGGAGTGGCCTGTTGGGAGTGTGCTGAGGGCACGGACCTCATCACCCCTTGGCACACTGAGGGTAGTAGGGAGTCATTGCTTTATACATCTAGTTGCCTCCGTCTGAAACATTTTCCTCTCCTCCGCCCTTAGCTAAATTCTAGTGCCCACACGTCCCCCTGCATTGGGAGCATGTCAGATATTCCACCCCTGTGCACTGCAATGTCCTGTGGAAATCCCCTAACATCATCCTTCTCACCCTCACTGTCCCCCAAATGTCTCCCTCATCAGACTTTGAGCACTTCTAGGTCAGGGCCTGTGTCGTTCACCTCTGTATTCCCTGTGCCAAGCAAATGCCTGCCACACAATAGGAGCTTGATAAACGTTTGTTGAACACACAAATGAATGGATGCTCCTAGCCTTCCATATCTGGTTGATGAGAAGGTAGGAAGCTGAATTTATCAAAATGAAACTATTTGCAAACAATTAAGCCCAGGTCAATATTTCAATCTATAAAATCATGTAGCACCTCTTCCCAACATTGAAAGTGCACCTGCTTTACCCAGCACACGTGTTCCTGAGGGTTGTGGACCGCCCTCACCAGACATAATACGTGTGCATGTGCTATGTATTCTTAGTTTTCTCTAACAAGGAAAGGATCAGAGAATTACTTGGAATCACTAATGGCATTACCCCAGCCTACCCCAGCCCAATAAAGAGTAAGTCACTTTGGAGTTACTGTGTGCCCCCATGAAGTTTGAATGTGCCCCCCAAATTTATGTGTTGGAAGCAATCCTCAATGCAACAATGTTGAGCAGTGGGACCTTTAGGAGGTGATTAGCCCAGGAGGCCAAATGTCAGAGGTTACTAGCACTCCCTCTGCAGGGACTTCACCAAGGCTGTCACCAGGGCTTAGTTGCCAATACGTAGGGCTCACTCTGCTTGCCTGGATCTCCTCCTCCTCCATCTTCCTGCAGCAGTTCGAGCATTCTGCACATCGCTCTCCCTGTGCTCAACGCTGTCTCACCCAACATCCGCACTAGGGCTGCGTGTTCTCCCCAGCCTGCTCTGTCTCCCTCCTCCCCTCCCTTCCAGCACAACTGACTTGCTTTATAACGGAAGACGCTTTTTAATGCCTGCCATGAAATCTGGTCATCTGGGCAGGAGAGCACAAGCTCCCTGGCTGAATCATCAAGAAGATAGCTCCCCCATGGAATAAGGCTCCAAATCCTCTACAGATCTCTTTTCTGTTTTGTTCCCTCAAAAGTGTCCCCTAGGCTCTGCAAAGAGGTTGCAGAACCAGAGCACTGGCTGGGTGCCTGCCCTGGCTGACTGCTGGGGCAGTGGCTCCCCACCCACTACGCGCTGTGCACACACTCAAATCCATGACCTCTGATAATTCCCACACATGCCTGTGCTGCGCCCATGTGACAGACAAACGGAGGCCTTGGCAGATTAAGTCACATGGATCAATCACATAGCCTATCACGGCAAAGCAGAGATTAAACTGAAGTGTTTTGATCCTCAGTCCTGTGTCCATCCATTATTCCATGAACACTCCCCTCTGCCACACCCTACGCCCCCCTCACCTGCCCACCCCTGCAAAGTCACTGATCAGTTAGCATGGGCCAGTATTGGTGTTTTGAAATAGCACAGTTTAAGGCTTAAAAAAGTCAAGATAATCTTTAGGTCCCCAAGGACATTTGCCAACAACTGATAGAAAAATCCTCTCCTACTTTTTTCCCCTCTAGCCTGAATTTATCCAGCAGCGCCTTTCACAAATTCCCGCTGGCAACTGCTGAAGGATGACGTGCTGGCCGCCCTCTCGGCGGGACGGCTGCTGTGGGCATCAAACACAGACACCGCACCGGTGCGTGTGTGCGTGTGTCACATTTCCCACATGAACCTCCTCAGAAGCTGGGGACGTCCGCTCTCCAGTCCAGCACGTAGGATCTGTGGCCCCGGAGCATATGGGAGGGCGAAGTCCTGCAGAGAGGCCATTGTTTTCCTTGCCTTTGCTGATCGCATGAGGTCAGCCTGATGATGATGGCAGGTCTCCAAGACCAAGAAAAAGAGCAACTAGGGGTACAGTAATGGGAAGCAGTAGATCATAGGAGATATTTGTATTCTCACCAACAAAATTTACGCCTTTTCTGCAAAACACATGAAGCACTGAATGCTGGAGTGCCTAATGGGTTTTGAGGCCTCGTACGTTTGTGTGGCTGGGTGTCAGGAGCAAACATCATTGCAACTGCAAGGCACCTCAGTCCGTAGCCGAGATCCACACTGAGCGTGGCTGGAAAGGCTCCTTGGTCTGGGAACCCTAAAGCAAGAGGATCTGGTAGGCCCTGGGGAAGGCCACCCTCAGTGCTCTCCAGGAGGCCTCACATACAATGTAACCTGTGGTCAAACATTGATGTAGGTGCTTTACGTAGACCATTTCAGTGAATCCTCACCACAACAATAATGGGGTATGTGTTATCATGCCCCTATTTTGAAGATGGAGGAAATGAAACTCAGAGAAGTTAAGAGCATGCATCTATTAAGAGGCAGGGCAAAATCCAAGCTCAGTTTTGTCTGATTCCAAAGCAAATGCTCTTAAGTGCCCTGCTCTATTGCCGTCATAGCTCCTGGGCACCAATTACCCGACACATCCCTAGCTAGGAGGCACTGTTCATTCACCCATACATTCATTTAGCAATATTCAGTTAGCATCTCCATTGTGCCTGGCCTTTAGCTAGGCACTGGGGTTTCACTGATGAAAGAGGCAGGGACTCTGTCTTCATGGTACGTGGAATCTAATGGGTGAGTGCCAGGGTCTGGAATGGGAGTTAAGGTCTCACTCGAGGTTGGGCAGGTTGTACCCTGCACAAAGGCTCCTAGCTAAGGGGGCAAGTGGGAACTGAAACCCACCTCACATTTCACATAAGCTAGGTGCCCACAGAGCTGCATGGTCCAGAGGAAGTAATTTTAAAAATTTTCCCCAAAGCATTATATGGACTATCTGGAAGTGCCCACCTCCAGTAACTTTTCAAGCCAGTGTCACCCTGAAAGACAGCCCCATGCACAACCTGCAGTGCACAGGGAGCATGAATCTGTGGCATGGCAGATTCTGGATAGTAGGGTCAGTGGCAGATCCAAGAAAGTGCAGCCTGGTCCATTTGGCCTCCTCAACGAGCTCCACACTCACTTTCAGGGAACCCTGGACAATAAACCATGATTTAAACAGATCCCCCGCCCACCCCCGGCAAAGTGCCTGTAGAAGTAAAACTTCCGATGATTCCCAAAGATAGCACCCCCATCTCAGCAGAGAGCTGAGCTCCTGCTGGGCCCTGGGCCTGCAGGCCTCTGCCCTTGACTCTCAGACCCCAGGGGAACTGAAAGGAAGGTTCGTGGAGACACTTGCTGCGGGGGACAAGGGAAAAGAAAAGGCAAGCTGACGCCAAGTCCCAAACCCCAATAACCAGGAGGAAAGTGTCCCCAGTCACAGGAACAGAGACTGAGGAATTCTTCGGGAAGATGGATGAGTTCTTTGTGTGTGCCGACTTTCGAGTTTTAAACACACGATGGCTCATGTTTACGGAGCCTTCATCTGTGAGGCACTGTGGCGCTTACAAAAGCCCTAGCATGGTTTCCTTTTTATAGATGAAGACACTGATACACAGAGGGACCCAATAATTTGGCTTAGGTCACATGACTAGGAAGTGGCAGAACTAGAGAGTGGCAAAGGTGGGTCCTCTTCATTCAAAAGATCATCAGTCACCTTGTAGTCTAGCTTGGAAGGCCTCAGCCCTAAGGTACAGGTGAAGGAAGAGCGGTAAAGGGAACGAGACCGGGACACAGCGGGGCAGAGGGAGGGAGGGAGGGAGGGAGGGAGGGCAGGGGGGGACCAAGGCAGCGCAAACCTAACAGCTCCTCATGGGCAACAGGGAAACACGCCGCGCAGCCAGCTGTGGATGGAGCCATTGGTCTCAGCGTCTCATGCAGAGAATGCTGGAGCAGCAGAGGACATCTGTGCTCTCCTCTGGCCCCCTCATTTGATAGCCAAGGAAACAGAAGCCCCGAGACATCTAGCGGCTTCCCCAAGTTTTCTCAGGCTGGTGGGCAGGCAGAGCACAGCCAGGCTGGCCTGATCGCCCCCACCACACCGTCCCTCTGAGGTTCCCACGGGTGAGGCGCGTGGGTGCTCTGAACAGCTGCTCCTGCCTGGTCGCTGAGCACGCGGCTCCCTGGTGGCCATCTTGGGTTGGGACTTGGCAGAAACACTGCCCTGGTCATGTGAGCACAAGAGGAATGGAAAATTCCAGGTCGGTGAACAACTCCCCCTCCAGGTATCCTTCTTTGTCAGCCCTGCCTTCAAAGGCTCCCAGGCCCTTTTGTCCCACCACCGGTTAATATTTCACTTCAGTGAGACTGTAGGGAACAAAGAACACGAGGCTGGCCTTGAGGGGCCAAAGGTAGGCGGCCCGTGGTTCCTGATGTGGCTCATAAATAAGAACGGCGCTAACGTACTTTGGATAAGAGCACGGCTCGGCCTCCCGCAGAACAGCTGGGGAAGCTATTCATAGGAAAGTGTGCTATTTGCGGCTGCCTGGCATTTGATCCGGGCTCACCTAACTGCGCCTGCTTTCCCCGAAAATGTGAGTCACGTTCCTCCTTCATGCGTAAGGAGTGGCCAGGGGCAAAGGAGAATTGCTTCTCCGGGCACGTGTGGCCAGGAGTGGCGTTTCCCAAGATATCTCCTTCCCCAGCAGGAAAGGCTTAGGGTTGGGGCAGCTCGCTTCATACTACTGTCAGCCTGATTCACCTCCTCCTGGGACAGGTGCCTCCTTGGACCCTTTCTAACTTCTCCCTTTGTCCAGGCTCTTGGTCAAGCATGGGGGACAATCCACAGCCTTTCCTCGCTGGTGGCTTTGGCTGCCCTCTCACATCTTGAGTGCCACCATGGGAGGGCAGCTCCAATGTCACCCACACCCCCAGCACTAGCTGGCCCCCAAGTGCTACCTGGTCCCTGGCCATCACGTGCTGTGGCCTGCCCACCTACGGGACCTCATTCACCACCACCCTGGGGAGTCCAGCCTGCTTCTGGCCAGGTTCTGAGCTGAGCACATGCCAGAAGCAGGGCCCATTGTGGGCCAGAGTAGGCCCAGGGAGTCAGACCCAGGTCTGGACCCCTTCGTCCAAGGAGCCCTGGGTGGGGGGCTCCCACGGAGAGTCAGTTCCACCCCTCAGTGGCCCTGGCAGTTCAGATCAGCCTCAGGCCCCAGAGAAAAACTCCAGCTCTGCACCCAAACAGGATGGCCCCTGGAGTCCATCAGCCTCCATGCACTGGGGAAGAGCAAGGCCTTTCTCCTTCTTTCCCACGCTGCATTCTTCCTCCGGCTCTCACGAACCGGTGGGCCCCTGATGCCGGGGCTGCAGTTGAAGGTGTCTCTATGCACCTAGCGCACACTCAGCTGTGGTTGAGGTTTTCTATCAGTGAATGACTTGACTCCCCAGCTGGACCACAAGCTTCTCAAGGAAACGTGCCACACCTTTGTCTCTGTGTCCCCACGTGGCAGCACACACAAGCCAGCACACACAAGGCATTCGCAGGCACTTGCCACTTGACCCTGTCTCTTGGCTACTAGACTCCACCCCCTGTGGATGGGGACTTCTTGACTCTGCATTTCCAAGGGGACCAGTGCCGCCTCTGACATAGGGTAGGTATGTAATCAGTGTTCTTGATTCGAATTGTCCAATTTGAGTAAAATCTTTCTAAATGAGCCAATGTTATGTCATAATGGACAAAGATGAGGCAAGAATCTTATCATAATGAAATCTGATGCATTTAAACTTTACACTAGTGGACAGACGATGGTAGATGGGACAGCTACATGAACTGATGCAACTTCCACCTTCAAGAAACTAATAACCTGCTTAGACATTATACTTTCTACTTCATGGGCAAAGATGACCCATGCTGGAGGACATGACGTTTAAGCCGCCTTCCCAGTGGCAAGGATGGGCCTCCTGCTAAACCATTTTTTCATTCAACGTTTATGGGCACCTACTGTGTGCCAGGCATTGCACTATGTGCTGAGTATTAAATAAATAAATAAATAAATAACTCAGCTGGGCACAGTGGCACAGGACTGTAGTCCCAGCTACTTGGGAGGCTGAGGCGGGAGGATCGCTGGAGCCCAGGAGTTCATGACCAGCCTAGGCAACATCGTGAGACCTCTTCTCTAGGGAAAAAAGGAAGGAAGGAAGGGAGGGAGGGGGAGGGGGGAAAGGGAGGAAGGAAGGAAGCAAAGGAAGGAGGGACAATAAGGCCAGGTAAACCTTGCATAGAGCGCTGACAGTCTAGTGGAGCTAAAAGCACTTTTTCAAGAACTCACTGTGCTGGGATACATGCTGCTTGAGAAGAACGGCCTAAACTCTGTGGGAGAGAGAAGGGAACGGATGAATTCTTCCTGAGGCCGGGAAGGGAGGACAAAATTAGGAAAGGCCTCCCCAAGGATGGGATGTTTGAAGGGTGGACAAATCCAGATGAACGACAGAATATGTATTCTGGGCTGGACAGTATGAACTAAAGCACCGAACCCCATCAGTTCTCTGGGAATGGAAGCGCCTCCCCTGCTCTCCCTGTGGCTGTTGGGTGACCTGCAAGCCGACCAAGGTCAGGGCAACACCTTTGGCCAGGGAATGGGGCATTTGCTTCTCTCTAAGCCAGCTTATCCCAAGGGCTCTTTCTGTCTGAAAATAGCTGCCTGAGTTCATGTCCCCTATCCGTCCCAGAGGCCAGAGATGAGTGAGCGGGCTCTCTCCACTTGCAGGGCAGAAATTGTAGCTGGAAAGCCAGACCTACAGCACAGGGGACCCCTGGGGAACCTGGCAAGAGGCCATGCCTGACCAGACCTTGAGATATGACCTGCTAATTTTGGACAGACCCTCTCTAGTTCTTTCCTCCTCATGTGACTAAGAATCTTATCATAATGAAAGCTGTAAAAATGTCAAACTTTAACCTTATTAAAGTCACACTGTTCTGGTCTTGGCAACCCTAATAGGATTTTACAACTCAGCCTCTCTGAGTGGAGTCCTTAGGTCCAGCCCAAGGTCCATTAGGGTCCGTGATGGGTGACTAATGCCTTCAAGGATTGGAGGCCACCCACATTCCCACCTCCCCTGTGTCCGTCCACCACCTGGGCTCACCGTGGCCTTCCATATGGCCTCCTGTTTTGTTACTCATAGAAAACTGAGAAATTTCCACTGTCCTGGACCCCAGGAAGGATACATGAGGGTACCCTGCAGCACTCACCAGCTGACATGGTATTTTCCTCTGGATTAATGAAGCGCAGTGGAATTTTTAGCTGTTGTTGTAATGATTAATATGTCAAATCCATACTGCAGGAGAGGCAAGCTGGAAAGTGAGGTGGGAGCACAGGAGGAGGGAGGAGACAAGGTGGGAAGGAAAAAGAGAACGGGAAGGAAAGAAGAACAAGGGAAGGCCAGAGCGGAGGTGGGGAGGGGCCGTGCTACTCCCAGGGGGTTGGATCGAGCAGGACTGACACAGTGAGGGGTCTCCCCTGCCCAGGGCCACGTCGGTGAGCAAGTGGTCAAGTCACTTCCTGAGGGACGGTCTCCCCGGGCAGTTACTAGCACAAAGTACTGCATATTGGGGTCATGGACCTGGAAGATTTGAAGAAAGATATGAGTTTTTTTTTTCCCCAGAAAAATAGGTACAAAGAGAAATTTTGCATCCAGTCTTACGGAGTTCACTAAACTCCTAGACTTTCGTGAAAAACAAAAACAAAAAACTCCTGTGTTCAGCACATGGTGTTTCTGCAGCTGGGACTGTGTCACCTCTGTCAGCACTCCCCTCTGCAATGTGATACTTTTTGGAAACAAGTTTGGGAAGGTGACAATGTGTCAGCCACAGCATACATCCTCTCTGCTGAGCCTCTGCCTTGCCCTGAGTGCCCAACCCCCTCCCTCCCACCTGCAGGCCCACCCAGTGCAGCTTCCAGAAGGCGATCACACCTAGTGGCCAGGTAAGTCAATTCCAGACAGTTCCAGTGCTCCTACGTGAAGGGGGTGAACGTGTTCTGGGGTCTTGAGACCATTACACAGAGGGACAGAGGGATGCCTGGCCATGCCACCAATGGGAAAGACATTTGCAATGCAAATGAGTCCTCCAAAGCCAAGCATTCACCTTTCCTGCTAATTATTTTTATCCAGTTGTATTAGAAGGATTTCACAGTCTACAGAATTGGAAGCCAGCTCAATGTCAATATTATTATCTCTATTGAAATCACCTGTCAGTGCAAGAGGGCTCTGAATTTCCTTTCTTATTTCTTGCTCTAAGCCTGGAAATAATGCCACGGGCCTGGGTAATTATGGCCCTGAACACCATGTACTATTCCATGGATTATCACAGATGTTGCTGCTCTAAAAGCAGAAAGGGAAAATCGGGTTCCATGTGCCCTATGAAGGTTAAATTATCTCTGTGATGGGAAATTGTAAAAAGGTCAACGACAAACACTCGTTTATCTACTCAGCAGGGAAAAGAATTAGCCAATTCATAAATTTTATTTCTGATTGCATTTTTTAATATTTTACTTTGAAATAATTATAAATTCACAGAAGGTTGCAAAAACATGTACAAGGACTACAATAGCTAAAAGGTAGAAACAACTCAAATGTCCTTCAGTGGATGAATGGATAAATAAAATGTGGCACGGTCCGCCCTCCCTATCCTGGGGGGTTACGTTCCAGGCCCCCCAGTGAGTGCCTGAAACCTCGGATACTACTGAACTTGACTTCTGTCAGTCAGAATAGGTTTCTGTTCATGTCTTCCACCCCAATTTAATGCCTTTCCCATCTTAACTAGCACTTACCAGCACTGTGGCTGTAACTTTTGCTGTTTGAGGTGCAACAGCAAAACTAGCTCGAACTTCTTTTTCCTTCTTCACAATTTCACAGCTAAAAGATTTGTTCTTACGTAGGTCCTAACAAACTTAGCGTTGGACTGTTTTTCTTTCCTTAGGAATTTTCACCTTTCATTTACAGGGAGCACCTTGCAGCTTCTCTTTGGTGTCTCCAAATTGCCAGTGTCACTACTCTTGTGCTTTGGGGCCATTGATAAGCAAAATAATGGTGACTTGAACACAAACACTGCAATGGAAGACCTGATAATCCAGATGGCTGTTAAGTGACTGTCGAGTGGGTAGCATCTATGGTGTGTATCCATTGGAGGAAGGGTCAATTCACTTTCCAGGCGGGACAGACAGAGTGAGATAGCGTGAGATTTCATCACACTGCTCAGAACAGCATGCAAAGAACAACGTGCAATTTAAAACTTATGAATCGCTTATTTCTGGAATTTTACACTTAATATTTTCATACTGGAGTAAGTGAAACTGTGTAAAGTAAAACCATGGATAAGGGAGACCACTGCCTGTGCATACCATGGAATATTATTCAGCCTTCAAAAGAAAAGAAATTCCAACATGCTGCTACGACGTGGATGAACCCTCTAGACACTGTGCTAAGTGAAATAAGCCAGTCACAAAAAGACAAAAATGGTATGATTCCACTTGTACGAGATACCCAAAGTAGTCAAATTCAAAGAGACGGAAATGATAACGGTGGTTGTCAGGGGCTGGGTGGAGGCGGATGGGGAGTTGTTTAATTGGTACGGAGTTTCGGTTTGGGAAGATAAAAATGTTATGGAGGTGATGGTGGTGGTTAGTTCATAATAATGTGAATGTACTTAATGCCACCAAACTGTGCATGTCAAAATAGCTAAAATGGTAAATTTTACATTATATTTTACCACAATAAAAAAGTGTGCAAGGAAGTCCTGTGCACACTTCACTCGCCTCCCCAGTGGTACACCTCTGCAACGATAACATACCATCAGCACAACCAGGAAATAGACATTGGTACAATTCAGAACTCATTCAGACGTCACCAGGTTTACAAGTGCTCGTGCATGTGTGCACGTGTGCATGTGTGTGGTTCTATGCCATTTTATCACCTGTTTCTCGTGGCACCATGACCACAAGCCCCCCTTCCCCGGCCCTCAACTACCCCTCTATGGCCACATCTGCTCCTTCCCACATCCCTAATTTCTGACAACCACTAAACTATTCTTCATGTCTAGAATTTTTTCATTTCACAAATATCATAAAAATGAAATCATACAGTCTGTAACCTTTTGAGATTGGCTTTTTTCACTCAACATAATCGCCTTGAAACCCATCCGAGTTGTTGCATGTATTGAGAGTTTGTTTCTTTTTATTGTTGAATAGTACTCAGTGATACAGATGTAAATTTCTGTCTATATTTTTACACATAAAATTAACTAATTATTCCATTTTTTATCCACATGAAGACATTGATAAATGGACTCGATTCCAATGTGACCACGGCCGGAGCAGTTGTCCCAGGAGCTCACCAGGGCATCCTGGCCTCCACCCTCCCGCCACCCTCCCAGGGGCCTTTGTCTGGGCCACAGGCTGACCTTCCTTGAAGAAAGAGGTCCCCTGGCAAGCTGTCCTGACTGCTGACTTTCACGCCTGGGGACCCCAGCGGCCAGGCAGCATGATACGATGGGAACACCTTCAGTCAACAGAGATGGCACAGTCTCAACCCCCTCCTGGCCCACCCCTGGTGCTGACACTGCTGCGGGTACATCACGGGAACAGGCAGCTGGGGCTCCTTTAGGAAGGAAAGTAAACTCCAAGAACCATTGTTTAAAAATAGGATGTTGCTTCCAACTCTCAGAAGGGAGTTTTTATATTTCCACCACTCGCTATAGACCAAGCTCCGCTGTGCTGGGATTCAGCTGTGTCCTTGACAGCTGTCCCTAGGATGGCATAAGCGCCCAGCCCCTGAGCCTAGCACAGGGCCTGGAACCGTGGGCACTCAATAAGTGTTGCTGCAGGTGCCGGTGCTATTGAAGGGAAAAGGCCAAGGCAAAGGGGCTTCTAAGGGATAGCCAAATCTGGCACACAAGATCTCATTTCATTTCATTTTAAAAAATCTGCTATCTAGGCCGGGCGCGGTGGCTCACGCCTGTAATCCTAGCACTCTGGGAGGCCGAGGCGGGTGGATTGCTCAAGGTCAGGAGTTCGAGACCAGCCTGAGCGAGACCCCGTCTCTACTAAAAATAGAAAGACATTATATGGACACCTAAAAATCTATATAGAAAAAATTAGCCGGGCATAGTGGCGCATGCCTGTAGTCCCAGCTACTCGGGAGGCTGAGGCAGTAGGATCGCTTAAGCCCAGGAGTTTGAGGTTGCTGTGAGCAAAGCTGACGCCACGGCACTCACTCTAGCCTGGGCAACAAAGTGAGACTCTGTCTCAACAAAAAAAAAAAAAAAAAAAAAAAAAAAAAAATCTGCTATCTAAGCTCTTTGACCACAGGTGTGAGCCAGCCAGTGAGAGAGAGGAGCAATGAATAAAGCCTGCCTTTCTTCCTCCTCACTTCCAGCTCTGACTGCCCTCCCCCTCCTCCCTTCACACCCCTGGTTTCCTCCCAGGCTCTGGGAGAGAACTCCGTGTTCTGGGTGGGGTGGGGCTTCTTACTGAGGAGCAGGCGACAGGGTAGGTGAATGGGCGGGGTGGGCAGTGGGAGTAAGGTCACCCAAAGGGACCTTTCAGCCACCTAGAAATGAAGAAGCAAGGTTAAAGTCACTCCCCAAAACAGGACAGAGGTTCTTGGAGCCTTTCCCTCCATCTCCCAATCCCCACTCCACCCCCCTATACACATACGTTAGCTTTTCAACCTCTGACTCTTTGCTATGGGCAACCCGAAAAGTTTGCATTTCTAGACAAATAGATGGAAGAAGAGTAGCCATGACCCAGGTTCCTGTAACTGCCCTGAGCTTTTCCCAACAGCGAGACTCTTCTTTCTCTGAGAAGGATGACAGGCACCGGCTGGAGCTAACCTGGAAAGCAAGCAGTCGTAGACACGGGCTCTTTGCCAAGAGCCAGTGCTATTTAAACCTAAGGATTTGGTCCCTCCACCCCCAAGAATCCTGAAGGTGGCTGCTCACAGGTGGCTGCGGTGCATCATCGTCCCCGGCAATCGTGGTGTGGCTTAGTGACGGGCACCAGCTCCTCCTCTGTGCGTGCCTTCTGGGCGTCCCTCATGGAGCAGCAGAGCCTGGCGTCTGTGGAAAAGTTAGATCTTCCTCAAGCCCTGGAGATAAAGTAGAGGTTCTTCTTTGACACCAGTAAAGGCTCTCACCTCCCCTCAAAACTTTGGAGATTTTTATCCTTGTCTTAATAACCAGAGTTGCCACGCATTCTATCTAGAATTCCGTCTACTTGGCAAACTCCATATCGCAAACTCAGTATTTCTTCAATAAACTCAATATTCATTTACCATTATCTGGTGGCCAAAAGCAGTCCAAACTCCTGGACTTTGTTCTTTAAGGTGAAAGATTGTGCCTCTCAGTAGAAACACCCAGACTCTAAGAGTCTCCAGTGAGACCCTGGGGTTAATGCAGGCTCCAGCTAATCCAAATGTTGGCTGGGAGACAGGAGTCAGCAGGATTTCACCTGGATGGTCAATTTTTATCTAGAATAGAGCTATGCCTGCATTAATGTGTCACCAATGGAATGAAATTCTAACCTGCTGAGTATGATAGAGTTTGATGTGAGGAGTGGTCGTTTATACAGAAAATTTGAAACAAAAGCCCATGAGAAGTTTGCATTTCCCAGCACCCATTAACTCATTCCTAACAGGGGGACAGAGAGCTGGCACTGCCACATGGAATGTGCTCAAATCAAAGCCTCAATTTCAGCCTCTCACAGACGCTTCTTGGACCACCCTATCTAAACCAGACCCTGCCTGCTATTCTTAACCAGGCAGAGGGGACAGCCTGAGCAAAGACCTGGGGGTGGGAGAAGGCATGGCATTTGCAGGGACTGGCCGAGGGCCAGGGTGACGGCCACAGTGAGTGCTGGGGAAAGCGGCACAAGATAAGGTCAGAGAGTCGACAAGGACCTGTCTGTGCAGAACCGTGTCCAGGAGCCTGCCCTTCCTCCCAATGTCCAGGGCAGGGAAGAAGGATTTGCAAATTTCTTACATGTGCCTTGGCTTAAGCAAAGCTTTCTGCCCTCATTCAAGCCACAGCACAGGGTGGAGTTTGCCGTGCCTGACTCCCCTGTGCTAGGCACTGGGAGTAGAAGCGCCATCTAGAGGGGTCAACGGTGACATGGGTGGATAAGCCACATCACAATGGGGCTTGAGCTACAGGGGGAGAGGAATGTGCACGTCCCTGCTTGGAGGAGGGAGCAGGCTTGTGAGGGCTCCAGGGCACCTAGGGCAGATTCTTCCGGCACCTTTAGTCCTGCTGCTACTGTGTGTCTAGCTGAAGAGCCTCCTGGTTGGCCTCATCACCCCCTGCCTGCCCTCTCCACCTGGCTCTGGGAGGCCAAGACGTGCTGAGGCAGGTGGGGTGAGAGGAAAGAAAGGGGGAGGGAGGTCACAGATGGGAAGTGAGCAAGTGCAGAGAAGAAAGGGACTGTTCTGAGGTTTCCTCTCACACATCAGCCCCTACCTCTGACAAAAAGCAAAGGGAGCATGTTTTAAAAATGAAATCAAATCAAATCCTGTCTGCCAGGCTTGGTCAGCCCTTGTAATCTCCGACTCCCCTTCTCCTGCAGTGGAACCACCGTAGAAAGTGCCTACTGTGTGCCAGGTGGGCACTGCATGAGGACTGGGCCTTGCAGTCAAGGTGGCCACGAGCCCACTGGCTGGGGACAGGGTTTCCGGGTTCAGGGGACTTCCAGTACTAAAGCCAGGACAGTGCTGGGCCAACTGGCACAGCTGGTCACTTAGGAATTGACCATCGCGTAGAGTCAACAAAGAAGGTAAGTTGCAGCGCAGTGTGGCCTGTGGGTGGTGGCAGGTAGGGGTAAAGAGTTGCCCTCCGTGGGACTGGAAACACTGTTCTTGGCACTTAGCCTCCTTCTTGACAGGAGCCCGGGTGTCTGCTTCCGAGATGCCACCCAGGCCAAGCCCACGCCTTAGGATGGGCAAGGGGTGGCGTTGGGACTGCTGTCTCTGCTGTTTGCGAAGGTTGTTCTCATCATATCACGCTGTCAGAGCCTGTCCACTCGGCTCGCACAGGCGAAGGTCAGCTGAGGACAGGCCGATTAGCTGGCCCCTCTGGGCTTTTCTCTTCGTGACACAGCCTCTGGCTCAGAACAAAGGCCCCTCATTTTGCAGAGGCTCTGATTGCTGGACGTGAGAGTGCTGCCATCTGCTGGCCGCGGGCGTGTTCAGCCCGCGGGAGGCTGGGCGGTGGGCCCAGGGCTGGGGCTCCTAAGGCCACAGCACCACCTCCCAGTGTCCTGGGCCAGACCTCCCGGGGACAGAAGCTGGGGACCCCCCCCCCCAACAGGTGTGCCTGGAAGGGCACTGGAAGGCTCCCCAGAGCCAGAGCTCTGTCAGGCTGGCCGTGGATTCCCAGCCAGCACAGGCACTCTCCGCTGCAGTGGAATCCTCGGGGCCAGTGGCACGCTGGAGCTGCCTGGGCGGGAGTCAGTTAGCAAAGATTCAGGAATTTTACCAGCTGCAGTGGGAGCTTGAAACTGGTCATGGTGGGAGTATTTACACCATGGAAATTGGCAAATGCTACAAATTAGAGCTGCCTTCACCCCTCACCTCTCCTCCAGCAGATTTGTCAGCACACCGCTACAAAGCGCCTATCAAACTTAAAATATTGTCACCTGGGAGGGGGCAAGGATCAGCACAGGAGCAGGTGTTTTTTCGTATAGACCACCAAGGATGGAACTGATGTCATAGAGAAGAGATACATTCTGATAAAAGAGAGATTGTGAGGAAGGAATTTTTTTTAAAGCTCCCTAAAAACAATTAATGTAATAGTTAAGGGCCCTGCAGTCAGAAACACATGGATTTGAGTAACGGCTCTTCCACTTGCTAACTGTACGACATTAGGCAAATTGGTTTGTGTCTTTCCTTCCAGTGTCCCCATCTACAAGTGGGGTAATAGCTACCTCGTTCGGTAGTGGTGAGGCAGTGCGTTTGGTGCATTGAGTGCTCAGGACATGGCCAGGCACAAAGCAAGAGCTCAACACATGTCAGATAGTACCAGTTATTGATTAGAACCTCAACTTCAGCAGGTCTGAAACTCCCTACTAAAACTAGTTTCACCTCTAGGTGTTCTTTGCAGGGTCAGGGGAGAGGGATTGGTTCCTCCATCCTCCCCAGCAGCTAAACTTGGACATCAGCCTCACTTTTAGCTATTTATCTGTACTTGTCCCCTGCAGTGGGACACAGGACAGGGTATCCCCTAGAATATAGAAATGATATAAGATAGCATCCTGAATGTAAAAGGATCTACATGGGGAACACCTGCAGAAGCAACTCAAAAGAGTTGCTGTAAATGGGTCACTGGCCAGTTAAGATGTCCAATATATAAGTTCAGAAAGGGCAGGACTCAAATCTGATTCTAACTACAAAACCTGAATTGTCCTCAATTGTGTCGTACCTGATTTGAAGAAAGACTATATTAACGAGAGGCAGGTTGCATAGAATCTAGAAAAAAGAGGACCAGACAGTAGTGCTCTTCCAGTGGGAAGAAACACAGGGCTTAGAGGACACGAGCTCTCCCCTGATGAGGGAGGAGGGCTTGGCCGTGCAGTAGAGATCACACTGTTTCTACCCAAACACTGTTGCCTTCTCCAAGCCTCCATGCTCGTCCCTCAAGCTTTGGATGAATGATTTGGCTTCGTGGTGCTGAAATTCTTGGAAGAAGGTATCCTGTAGAGCAGATACAAATATTTCTATTCTTAGAAAGTTATAAATGAGTTGGCATTATACTCCTTAGAGTTTTGTTTTGCAGACTAAGATCGGATTAAGTTTGTTGCGTAAATCAGACAAAACAGTAGCATAAATAAAATATACATTTATTTCTCTCCCATGTCAATGAAATCCAGATGTTGGCGGCCTGGGACAGGTATGGCAACTCCTCAGTCATCACGGATCACTACCCTTTGGCTCCCTCATTCTCAGCGTGAGTTTGTGCCTCATGGTCAAGGTGGCCACTCAAGCTCCAGTCAAGTCTGCCTTCTAGACAGCAGGAAAATGACCTTTTCCAAAAGTCTGACACTTCTCATTGCAAACTGTGTTTCCATTCGGCTTGGACTCAAGTATTTCTGCGTTCCTTACACGAGTGCAAGCTTCCCCAGGGCTGGGGCCATGCTCGCTTGCTCACAGCGTCTAGCATTAGTGCCTGCAACATCAGCCACGTGCAGTGAGGAGAACTGGATTGCAGAGTAGAGCTAGGGCTCCGTGGAAAAGGACCAGTTGGGAACTGGACATGAATTTGAACAGCTCATGGAATGACCTGCTGAGCCTGTTGAAATTTGGAAAGTCAGGGTGACCACTGACACCACTCTTGGAGCAAGCATCTGGGCTTCATTTGAATGTACAAATGTGGGTCCAAGACTTCCACCAAACAGAGCCCCTTCTGGACTTGTGTTTAAGGAGCTGTATGGGGTGATAGAGGGACATTGGTAAGGCTTGCTGTCCCCTCTCCGTTATTTTTTAAGGTTCAGGTCTGAGTAGACGTGAAAATAAAAACTTTGGTGGGCAGGGAGGGCATAAAGGAATTTGAAAGGAAACTTTAAATTGTAGGCAAACTATTCATTTTTCAGATGAAGAGACTCAATCCAGAGAAGGAAAGTGGTGTGCCCAAAGTCACACAGCCCAGGTGGCCGGTGGGACCTGTGCTGTCCCAATCCCAGTCTACTATTTTCCTGCTCCACCACAGTAGCTGCCCGGGGTGAAGACACCATCCTGTCCCAAGGTCACAGCTAGTTTGGGGACATCAGAGGTCGGGAAGGCTATCCATGGATTTGTGTACTGTTGATCTTGGTGTTCAGCAGTGTACAATTAGTTTATTCTTACTGAGCCAAAGAGGGGAGGCATGCAGTCAATTCCCAAAGTTTAAATTCTTTATGTCTTCCCATCAGTTATTTAGATTTCCCCCTTCTCTGTTGTTTAGCACTTTTCTTGAGGCGGTAACCAAATGGCTTTCCCAACTTACTGTTGGGACTAAGTCTCACTAGGGCCAACCGTTCTTTCTCCAGGTTGTAACTGGCTAGATTTGATTGGGTGGATAAGGCCTCAACCTTGGGCTGCTGAAAGGCCCTTTGTTTGTGGATTACAAGCGGTCATTCAGTTTATCCCATTCATTATGCCACCCTACTTTTTTGAGTTGCAAGGTTACAGCCTGGGGCAAAATGTTGATGGAAGGGAACATTAAGCACCGAGTTGTACTGTGTGTTCATTCCATTCCACTTTCACCTCCCTTAGCTGGTGAAGGTTATGAGTACAGCCGAATTCTCCAGTGACTCACTTCAGGAAAAGGACATGTGACGAGAACCTGGCTCTCATGGGACTGCTTGCCAGGGGTGCCAGGACAGAGGCGGCATTGTTCAGGGAAGATTCAGGAAGTCAAACATCCGGAGAAAATCGTGCATGGTCAACTTACCCTACAGGCTGGAAGAGAATGTATTTTTTTTCCCCCAGTGATCAATCTGTATATTCACTGCTACAAGGGCACTCAGAGGACTTCTGGAATATTTACTCCCTCTGGTCTCAAATGGAGCATTCCCGATGGGCCAGGAAAGGGAGAGGGGACCAGCATTCCTGTAGGTGCTTTACCTGTTGTCACATAAATGTGACATCTCCCAATAGCCCTTTCAGGTAAACACTATCCCCATTCTCAATTTACAGATGAGATGAGTTAGGCACATGAAGTGAAGGATTTTGCCCAGGCCCACCTGGCTACTAAGTGGCAGACCCAGGATTCAAATTTGGTTCTAGGTTGACATTGAAGTGTATTCCTAATGTCAGAAAACATCCTCTTTCCATGCTGGTGCCCAGGCTTCCTCTGAGACAAGTGCTACGTGGTGGCAGCTGCTGAATGCAGGCGTCTGCAAGCTTTGTCTCTGCCCTGCACACCCTCTGGCCTCTTGCTCTCTGTCTCCCCTCAAGACCCACACAAATTCCACTTTCCCCGTGAGGACTTCCTGATCAGCCAGTCTCAAGGAGCTGTGTGCTTGCATGTGCGCTCGCGCTCTCTCTCTCTCTCTCTCTCTCTCATTCTCCTCCCCCACCCCGACCCCTGGTAATCCTCTCTGCTTGCACTCCTGGCCTAGCCCTTAATGGAATATAACTTAGCTCATACAAACTTTCACATTCAGATGCAAACTCCCAACTGTACTCTAAACTCCTCCAGGGCACGGAGGATGCCTCTGCTGAACCCTGAGAATTCTCAGCATAGTGAATAATACCAAGTAGCTGCTGGAAAATGCATACTAAATGATAAACTGGTTAATTTTTAAGAAAGGCTATGGGAGTCCTTGTGATTCTGTTAAGTAGAGAAGCATGGGAAACTCAGAGACAGGTGCTTGGCTCTTTGGCTAAGCCTCTAACCCATGCCCCACATCTTCCTGGGTGTTGCAGAGAAGACTAACATTGCCCTGCACTGAAACCGGGCCCTAAACCCTCTGCCAGTTTTAGGGTGGGATGAAGCTCCGGAGGCTCAGCTGAGCGTTTCAGGCCTCCTGGCAGCCTTGTGTGTTCCCTTTGTCTTTTCCCAATCCTGGGTGCTCACTCCCAGCTAACCCCAGGTGCCATCTCTCAGCCTCACCCCAGGGCCCCAGTGATGACAGCCTACACCCCCTGGGCACTGACAGACCCTCCAATCTCCTCCAGTGGCAAATCTGCTTGCACAAACCTCCTTCCCTCCTGGGATTCAGCTTATTTTCCCTCCCATTAACTTCCTGCCCCTTCCTCTCTGCGTGTTCTCGAGATCTTTGAGAAGGATGACCACAGTGTCAGTGCACAGCCCTGGCATGGCATGTCTCCATCCCTCCCCTCCTCCTGTCCCAAGATTCCTGGGTCACATAGGGCCTTCTCAGCCCCATCCTCCAAGCAGCTTGCTTCCTTCCTTCCCACGCCTGCCTCGTGCCTTTTCTCCCGCCCACCTGGCATGTGGAGAGAGCTGTGCAGCCACACCTGGAGAGGTCCTTCCCCATACCAGGTGAGCTCTGTCAGCACTTGGATGCCAGCCTGTGCCCCGTGGGTTTGAGGGTGTCCCTGCCTGTCTTCCTCCTCCCCCAGCTGGGAGAGCCCTGAAGGCACCATTACTTCTCACCTTGATTCCTGATGCCTAGCTCTGTGATTGCCACGTAGTAGGTGGTCAGTGTCAATAAAAGGTGGAAATAAGTGTTGAATGAGTAACTGGTCTTGGTTCTGCTCTATGAAAACACTCAACACATCAAATCAATCTGACATTTGCAGTTCAGTCACTCAAAGCAGGCTTCTGCCCTAGACAGCTTTGGAAGCATGAAATAGTCCACCAACCACGGCATCTACAAGCTGAGGACCAAGACAGGTAAGCCACCTGCACATGGTCATACAGAGTAAGTGGCAGGCTCGGACTGGACCAGACTCTCTGATTCCCTGCCCAGGGCACCACCTCAGTCATGCCGTCAGAGTAAGAAGGCTTTGCATCTAAAATCCCTAGTAATTCAGACTTAATTTTCTCCCAATTATTTCTAATTAGTGACCCAGCTAGCACTGGTGAATCCTCCCTGAATGTACGCAGGTGTGCGTAAATGAATGAATGAAAGCCAGATCCCGCTGGATTCACAATGGCGGCAGTGCAGCGTTGCCGGTGAAAGCATTAGGGGCGTGTAGCAGACTGAGATGATGCCTTGAAGGCATTTTCTTTCTGCCTCACAAACCTGACATTGTGCATTTCTGGCCCTGCCCTTTCCCTTAATCTGCAGACTGACAAAGGCTGTTCTGGGCTGTCCTTGCCAGCATTGTTCTTGCTGAACCTATTAGGTTGCTATTGTTTTTAGCAAACAGCTGATGCCTCATGGAAAATTTAGCATGTGTTCATTCCTGTTCCATTTATCTTCTAGTTTGTGCATTTTCTCTTCTTTATTAGCAGGGCACTTACTGGAAAACTAGATCTCTGTCACTTAGTGGTTTCATATGTTCCTTCTGTTCACAACCCACCTGGAGTCAGAATCATGTTGGTTGCTATGGAAATGACTCTACCTCTTTCCCCACCCCCCACCCCGCAGCAGGCCTGCACTGGAGAGGAATGCTGTGTGAATTGGGGTGAGGGTGGGCATGGGGGGGGGGGGGTTGCAGGAACCCTGAGTGTGACTTTTAGACTAGTACTGGCTTCTCTAGCCCCGCGTGGTCCCTCTGCCCCCTTCCCACTGAAAGCTTCTGTGTGTGAATAAGACTTCACTTATCACCTCCACCCACACCCCCACTAACCACCCCACCCAAATATGGAAAGCTTCACCTAACTGCCTCCAAGTCCAACCTAGAGCTCACCCCCATCTTCTGTGGTTAACCACTCCTGACTAGTCCCTTCTCCAATCAAAACCCTGCCATTCATTCCTAGTGAGTTTGCACTTAACTCATTTGAACTGGAATCACTTGCATCGTTTCTCGTGTGGTTTTTATTTTCCTTATCAGGTTCATATACTTCATCTTCCCAGCGACATCCAGGCCCCTAGGAGACCATGCGGGCCAGTTGGCTGTGTCTCCCCACAGAGCCCACGGCGAGCTGGGCTGACCACAGGCCCCTGATAAATGCTGCTCCCTGACTCAGAGAGATGGGCGGACTCAGCCCCAGCCTGTCCAGTCTAACCTGCTCAGCGTCACTTCTTTGGGGCAATAAACCTGCAGCGAGTAGAGAAATTGGACAGCCCTGGATATGATTTTGAACATTGACAACCTAGTGAAAGGAAGAAATCCCTAAAGCTTCAGTTGCCTAAAATGTCCTCAGATGATAAGGGAAGAATGAGAAAACCATGTTTTGTTATTTAAAAATATCTTATTTTTGTGAGTATTAACTCAGTTTTGGGTTTCATGTTTGCCTTTAGTCTCAGTTCCCTGTCCCCCAGCGAAGCGCTGACCCCCAGGGCTGGCGAGCCCCCTGTGCGTGCTCACGTGAAGGACTGTGCGTGACTGCCCGGCCCCACGGCAGCTCCTCGGGGCTGGGAGGACCTGGCCGCTTTCCAGAGTGCTTGCTAGGACGAGGTTAAGCTTACGAACAGGAGGTGTGGGTTTGGGGCCTTCCCTGTGTCCCGTGGGTGATACCCCTCCATCCCCAGTGGGGGTGGGACAGCGGAGCCTGAGAAGCCCTCTTGCTGTGTGTGGATGGAGACAAACGGCTGTCCTGGCTATGTTGGCCAAGTTGGTTTGGGTTCCCCGCCCTCTTTTTCCTGGATTCTGTCCCCCATTCCGTCCCCAAAGAGGGGAGTCAAGGTGCCTCTGGAGTGGGACTCCGCGCTGGAGCCAGACACACACCACCACAACCCAGAGCCGACCTGGAAGAACTCCCTCCATGTGGCCACCCGAGCTGCTCGAGAGGACGTCACCCGCCCAGCAGCAGGGTGGAGGGAGCTCGGCTCCCCGCTTCAGCCCGGGGCTCTGTCCCCTCATGGAAAGGGCACCGTGCCTGGAAAGCACAGCAAACCAGGTCCCGGTGTGGGGACGGGGTGCGGGCATCTGCGTGTGCGCGCGCCTGGAGCAGAGACTTGGCTGCGGAGGGCTTGCCTCTTGCGCACCCCCAGGGCTGTGTCAGCGGGCGGAGGGCTCCTTCTGAGGCCCGCGGTGGTGCTGGGCCAAGGCACAAAGCAAACCCCACGCCTGCCAACCATCCAACAGGTGGGCTGGGAGGCCTAGGAAGAGCTGGCTTTGGTCCACGGTGGCTGGGAGAAGGGCCTCGCTTGGGGACACGTTATGAGAAGCTGCCACCCCTCCAAGCCTTGCCGTCTCAGGCCCCGCTGGAAGACAGTCTTGACTTTCCTCGTCCTGCCCGGCCTGGGCCTGGTGCAGGGGAGAAGCCGTTGGTGCAGTCTCACCTCTTCTGCTTCTGCCTGACCTCCACAGACCAGGCTTCGGGCGAGGCCTCTGCTCCCCATGAAGGGTTAGTGAATTTGAGGGTTCTTTCTGGCTTTCTACCCCGACTAGAAAAGAGAAGAGGAAGTGCCCTGGTGACTCTCCTGTGGAACAAAAGACGTCCCCCAGCCCTCGCTGCTCGTGCTGAGTCAGCAATTACCCAAGGAGTCAAAGGCCCCTCCACAACTGTCGCTCACTGCTAGGAGGAGAGGCCAGAACTGCAACTCAGGCCAGCACCACAGGGTAGCTTTAGAGCTGGCCGGCCCTCACAGGGTGATGGGAACCCAAGACAGCGGCTAGCAAATGTTCCTTCAGCATCGGGGCAAGACGTTTTGTCTTTTCCAAAGAAGCTATTTCAATGAGTTCTTCCCAGCAGAGAGGGAAAACAAAGCTCAAACACCAGAGCCACAGAAATGGCGCGAGGCTGATTAGCTCTAATAGGCCAGTAGCTGCTTTCTTCCCTGCACAGTCGAGGTCCAAAATCATGCAGGAGTCATGGCAGGCCTGGAATCCAGAAGCGCAAGGCGCAGGCTTGCAAACGTGTCCTGTAGGCTCTGTCCGGCCCAGATACAGGAGTGGAGCACCCCATCGGGGCGACTCCTCCATAGCACGTGGAGAAAGAAAGAGGGCCAGCTGCAGAGGGGGCGGGAAGGGGGCCGTGTGGCCGAGAAGAGGCCCCGGTCTGGGCTGACCGCAGCTCTGGATCAGGTCTGGCTGGAGCTGGTGGTAACTGCATTATGGGAAAGATTGAAAGGATCTTCATATGAAGATATGAAACCAGCTGATACTGAAAGAGAACAATTAGGAAGGTTAAGGGGCTCAGTATTAGATTAATGGCTGCTGGAGGAGAAAGTTCACAGCTTCCAGGAAAGAAGTCTGACTCAGAGAAACCTTTTCAGTCGACCAGACCAAGATCTGGTCTTGTTGATACTATTTTCTTCCCAGAAACTGAGAGAACATTACCATCCATCCACATCATGGTCTTTCTCGCCTCCCCTGCCCTGCTGCCCTTCTCTTTCTTTTTGGAGACGTCTGATTTCCCCCCAGTTCTGGAAGGAATTTGAGAGTCCCACCTGTTCAGCGTGCCTTACCCCAGACTTGAGAGGGTTCTCCCTCAGTGAGGTTGTGGTGCCCTACAAGAGCGTTTTTGCCAGCATTGGTTGTATTCTTGGTCTCTTTTAGGCCACTAAATGGTGTCAGATCAATAGCTTAGCCCAGGAAAGATTTCTGAGCCAATAAGGAGCTACATGGGAAGCGCAAGCTGGTGGACCTCAGGTGGCTGCAGAGATGCAGGCGATGGGGAATCCCCGTGGTTCCCAAACCCAGAGCTCATCCATTCCTCACCGGAGCTTTTTAACATGCAGATTCCCGGGCCCCACCCCAGGCTGAGTGAATTCGAATCTTCAGAGTCGAAGGCGTAGTCTGGGTGTCTGCATGTGCTGAAGTTCCTGGATGACCTTGTGACCCACCCAGCTCGGGGGCCACTGGCTCAGGGGGCACACAGCAGAAAGGTAAGGCAAGGAGGGGCCAGGGACCCTCAGATCCTGGACTTGGACCATTTGTGTGATTTCCTAGTTTCTTGGAGCCGACATTTTAAGTTATTCATCATTATAATCCCTGCACAGGGCTGGCCACATTCAGTAGGTGGGAGTTGAATTAGTTTTCAAAAACCAGACCCTGAACCTCTCCGGTTTTCAAGTTGACATTTTCCGAGGCCTGGCTGGTAGAGACCGGAGCTGGTCCCACAGAATCAGGTATGGGCCTAAAACAACTTAACAAGCAGGAGCACAAGAACAGAGAAGCCCAGAGCTCAAAGGACACCTAGAGACCCTCTGCTCCAATAGTTTTCAAACTGTGTTTCCAGGCACCGTGGGGCTCCACAGGTTTTTTTATTTTGTTTTGTTTGCGACAGGGTCTTGCTCTGTCGCCCAGGTTGGAGTACAGTGGCATCATCATAGCTCACTGCAACCTTAAACTCCAGGGCTAAAATGATCCTCCTGCCTCAGCTTCCCAAGTAGCTGGGACTACAGGTGCCCGCCACCCCACCCAGCTAATTTTTGTATTTTTTTTTTTTTTAGAGATGGGGGTCTCACTATGTTGTCCAGGCCCAAACTCCTGGCCTCAAGCAATCCTTGAGGTGGGGCTTCAAGGCCTCAGCCTCCCAAAGTGCTAGGATTACAGGCCCAGATTGATTTTGAGTCTAAAATTATTCTGTACACTTTATTCTTTACACATTTCTGCATTTTTCAATTTTTTTTACAGTAAGCATGTATTACTTTTAGAGTCACAAAGGCTATAAATGACACAGTCTCTTCTCCAGGCCCAGAGCTGCTGGAGAATGACTTAAGAGGATGAAGAAGCCTTACCCGAGGCCCCCTGGGTCTGAGCAGCACCAGGTCTGTCCCCAGCTCCTTGGGCCATCACACTACTGGGAGGAAATACTGGTTCCCAGTGGTCGATGGAGGAATGCAGTGGAGCTATGCCGCCCCTGCGTACCTAACGGCATCCTGTCCTGGGGTCAGCGGAGAAGGGGAAAGGACTGAAAACCAGGCCAGCAAGGCCGTCCCCTGCCCCCTAGGCCGACATACACCAGGCTGTCTCCTGCCCAGTACACACGCACACGGATAGGGCTTCCAGGCACCCTCCGCTGAAGGCGTTGGTGCCATGGGCCATTATTTAACTGTCGCAACCTGCTTTTCTCGGTCAGGTTTTCTCCTTCTTTTCTTTGGAGACTAATACCCTGGGGCCTGGTACCTGCTGCCTCTGCTTGTTCATATGACTGAATCTAGAACAGAGAAGAAACATCTCGGCTCAGGGTCAGGTCTCTGGCCTGACAGAAACCCCCTCATCTGGTCTCTGTGTCGGAGGCCCCTGACTCACCCCCCAGTGGGCGGGAATCCCAGGCTCCCCCGTGACTCAGAGCGTTCGAGTTTGCAGGGAACTCAGTCAGAAGTGCCAGGTGGAAGCCTCACAGCCTAGAAGTAATTCAGGAAATGAAGCCCTTTTACTTGGTTATCGCTGCATTCTCAGAATGAAGCTTCTCTGACCCTCTTTCATAAGCTCATCTAAAATAGACAACTGAAAAGAGACGTAGGAGGTCGCATGTCCCTTCCCTCCTTCCACGCCACCTCCGTCGTGAGAGTGACTCAGAGCCCCGGGCCCAGAGCTGGTTGGGTCCTAGGGGTCATCTGGCCCTGCTGGTTTCATGGTGACTTACCAGCCAGGTCCCACCACACTCAGGGACAGAGCTGCCCGTTTCCGGGGCTGAGGCTTTCCTGAGATAGTCTAGAGCAGGGGTCAGCTGACTTCTGTAAGGAGCCAGGTGGTAAATACTTGTGAGCTACATGTGGGCTGGTCTCCTCCTCCTCCTCCCCCTCCCCCTCCTCCTCCTCCTCCTCCTCCTCCTCCTCCTCCTCCTCCTCCTCCTCTTCCTCCTCCTCCCTTTAGAAGTGTAAAGACCATTCTTGGCCAGGCTTGGTGGCTCACGCCTATAATCCTAGCACTCTGGGAGGCCGAGGCGGGTGGATCGCTCAAGGTCAGGAGTTCGAGACCAGCCTGAGCAAGAGCGAGACCCCATCTCTACTATAAATAGAAAGAAATTATATGACCAACTAAAATATATATAGAAAAAATTAACTGGGCATGGTGGCGCATGCCTGTAGTCCCAGCTACCTGGGAGGCTGAGGCAGTAGGATCACTTAAGCCCAGGAGTTTGAGGTTGCTGTGAGCTAGGCTGACGCCACGGCGCTCACTCTAGCCCGGGCAACAAAGCGAGACTCTGTCTAAAAAAAAAAAAAAAAAAAGACCATTCTTAACTCACAGGCCTCATGAAAGCAAGCTGTGACGGTGGGCAACGTAGAGTCCATGGACCAAATCCAGCCTACTGCCTGTTTTTATAAAATAAAATTTTATTGGAACACAGCCATGCTGATCTGTTTATGTATTGTCTATGCCTGCTTTCCTGCTACAATAGCAGAATTGAATAGTTGAGACAGAGACTATAAGGCCAATAAAGCCAAAAATATTTTTTATCTGGCTGTCTATAGAAAATATTTGCCAAGCTCTGCTCTAAAGCAATAGTAAACAACTCACATGTGTTCCCTTTTTTTTTAGTGTTTCACATACATTCATTCTCATTTAATACTTAAAACAATTTTTGAGATTAGTATTAGCCCCATTTCACAGATGAGGAAACTGAGAGCCAGAAAGGTTAAGCTTGCCCAAGGTCACCTGGCTAACAAGTGGCAGAACCAGAACCCAGACCTAGATCTCCACACTAGGGCTTCCTCACCAGATGAAGCTGCTCCTGAAAGAGGACATCTGTGAAACCTGGGACATATTTCTCGCCTGGCCCCGTGAGGTAGGTGCCAGGCTCTGAGAGAGACAGCGTGCATCGACAGCAACCAAACTGACCTTGTAAAAAACTCGTAAGATTCTCCTGAAATCCCAGTGTGCAGAGAATGTCTCCCCACGCTCTCTGCACAGGAAAGACTCCTTGCACAGGCTCACTGGCTGGTAGGAGAGCTGTCCCCTAAAAGCCAAGTTTGGCTTCTGTACACATTTAACAGGTAGTCACGTCACTGTGAAGAACCACAGAGCGGCAGCAGTCTTCCCACCGAGTCCTGGAGTGGCCTCAGTGCCATTTCCTCTACAACTGGGGACAGTTATGCCATCATTTGTATGAGAGAGCCCCCCAGTGGACATGGGTGGTATTGCCGCCCCTAAGAGCAGCTCTGGGAACCACTTCCTGAGCTGGGCGTGTACAAGGCTATGGTTTCCTCTGAGAAACTGCCCCAGTAAGTGAAGCTGAATAAGCATTGTCCTCTTCAAACTCCTCCCTGAGGGGAGTTGGTGTGTGCATGTTCTAACAATGTCGCCATTTCACAGAACCTATCTGAAGCGCTTCCTCTGGACCTGAGTTCATGGCCTTTCACGCGCTTTTAGTGTTGTCTATGGGGCAAATCTGACTTCCCAGAGCAGCTCGGCCTTTGTGAAGCTTGTTTTAGTTGCTTTCAGCCTAGCTTTGCTCCAGAGCCTGTTTTGTGTGTCTCCTAGTGTTGTTAGTTTTCGTTATGGTTATTGTTTGTAGTTTTTTTTATTTGAATTAGACACCAAAATTATAAATTAGGATTCCCAGGATTTCTGGAAAAGTCAGACAACACTTGTTCTGAGCTGTTGCTCAGCAGCCAATGGCTGAAACTGAGGGGCTGCTGCTGTCTTTGGACAGGCAAGGATTCTCCAGTTTGCCACAGTCCCCACCACTCCCTAGTGCCTCTTATTGCTGGCCCTGCTGTTTGATTACATTGTCTTGCTGGTCCCTAGAGAAGCTTTATAATTATATCACACATACAGAATAATTGCCATATAATGGCAGTTGCCACAGGTACCAGACGCTACGTTAAGTGTGGTACGTACATTTTCTCATTTAATCCAGTGAGATAAGTATCATTATTCCCAATTCACAGATGCAAAACCTCGGGGTGAGCAGGTCTAAGCAACTTGCCCATGATCAAACAGTAAGTCTATCCCCGTGCTCTTAACTGCCATGGTCAGGCAGGCACATGGTCCTGGATTTAACCTGAGATGCTGGAAAGTCAAGTTACACTGACAGGAAATATCTTTATGAGCCACCAGGACTGAAATGAATTTCAGTTATGGACACAGGCATTTCACTTTGTCATGTAATGAACTCCTTTCACTAGTCGCTAGTTTAGGGGATGTGACTGGCTCAGTAAGGGGCTCAAGCAATCACCAGGTTTTCCTCTTTTTCTACCCATAACATGTTCAAGAATGGCTAACCCTGATCTCAGCCATGAAACAGGCAAAGTGTCTTTGTTAAAGACACACTAGAATGTTCCCCTTTCTTCCTCAGGACACCTGTCTTGACCCCCCGATGCCAGCCCCCCAGTGCTCTGAGATCCTCCCACAGGGCCCAGAGACCCCTCTGTGACAGTGTCCAGGCTGGAACTCCAAGACAGCAAGCACCTCATCGTCCAGATTTTCCCCATCCCCTTTGTCTACCAAAACATCTTTTTCTGTGTCCCATATGTTCAAGCCCTTGCTAAATGACTCACAACTTCATGTGACAAATGATTCGGCAGATAAGGTGTTAATGGACTCATCCATTCTTCTAACAATTAATGAGTGTCCATCCCCTCCCCTTAAAACCGTATGAAGCCTTCCCATTGCTCTTAAGAGACTAAAAATCCAAAATCCTTAACAAGGCCTAAGAGGCCTGTGAGACTCTGTGTCTTCTGGCCCCTCCAGCCGTCCTCCCTGCCCCCCGTCCCCCCGCCCACTCTCCACCCAGCTCTCCCCCAGCCTTCAACACCCCTGTCCCCACCCACTGAGGCTTTACACGTACCCTGTCCTTGGTATGGAAATTTCTTCCATCTGCCCTTAGCCAGTGACTGCTTCTTTGACCGTCAGATCTCTGTTCAGTCACAACTGCATCAAAATGCCGACCCGGACCTCACCGACAAGCTCCAATAGCACCATTAGACGCGCCAGCACCATGGGCCTCTCCCATAGAGCACTCCTCAGGGTTCTAGTCTTGCATTTGTTTATTTGACCAGCACACCTCTGCCTCCTCAGACAACGAGCTCTGTGGTGCCATCATGGAGAGACTTTTCTCTCTTTCTACTCACTTTTGCATCCCTACTGCCTAGATGCCTGATTCGTATTTGTTGAAGGGAAGTGGGGCAGGGTAGGGGGGGGAGGGATGAAAGGAATTTCTATGGCTTTCTACAGGTGAAATGGAGAGAACTTAAAGGACTTCCCCAAGGACACAGAGCTGGTCAGTGACACAGCAGAAAATTGGATTCAAGTTTCTAAGGCTCATTTCTTTTCTACCCTATCTTTCCTTCTTTCTGGGGCCTTGGCTGGCCTCTTTGGGCTGTGATAAATAATCTCACCCTGAAAATTACCAGCACTTTGGAGGCATGCCCAGTCTGGCTCCAGATGGAGGTGCTGCAGTATAATTGAGCTGCAGCAGTGTCACTTAGCCACTCTGTGGGGACAGAGTGGTGCTAGGGCAGATCCGCAGGGCAGATCTCCGGGTCACATAGGATGACTTCGACTCGACATCATCCAGGTGGATTCCTGGGGCACTGCGGCTGGGCTTGACAGGCGTGTAGGATCTGGATAATCAGTCTGCAAGAGGACGAAAAGCAACCATCTGTTGTGCCCTCATGGGCAAAACCCTTTAAGGACACTGTATGGTTGATTCTGACATGGGACCTTCTAAAGAGATACTATTTTCCCCATTTTACAGATGATGAAACTGAGGTCCAGAGCCCAGCTTGCCCAGAGTCACACAACCTAGTCAGCGGTCAGTGGAAGACGGGCTTTTAGATTCAGGAGTGTCAGATTCTGAGCAATTTCTTATTCCACGATGCAGCACAGCCTTGACATAGAACAGACTGCTCAGGTCCCTCATATGGATTGTGAGAAATCAACCCGAGAAGAAGAAAGAACCAGAGACAGCCAGAACGCACTATGAGGCTGCAGGAGCAGTAGGAGGTGGTGGGCCCAGGGAGCAGGGCCCAGACCCCGGGGCAGAAGGCTGGTTGACGCAGTAGGAAGCACAGAATACAGGAGCCACCAGGCGGCCAGCAGCACTGCCGTCCTGGGGGAGGGAGGAAGGAGGGCGGGACTGCGCAGGAAAAGACCCAGCTTAGATGCTTAGAACGCTACACAAAAGTGATGCCCTCCTTCCCGTTCTTTTTAGCAAAAGGATTTATTATTTCCACCTTCTGCAAAAACTTAGTATCTTCACAATCAGATGCCCTATATCTGGAAGAAGAAAGTGGTGCAGTGAACCAGTGTACAGCTCCAGGGAGAACACAGTGGTGCTCCCCGGCCTTAATGTTGTATCTCCGACTCCTGCTTCCAAGAAAGGGGCAAAGAGAGGGGAAGAAGCACCGTGCTCCTCAAGGCAAGAGCACAGGGCTGACCCCCAGGAGTCAGGCTTCCAACGGGGCGGCTTCGGCACTCGTTCTGGGCTTCAGGTTCCTCCCCTGTAGAGCAGGAGCTGAATCTTTGCTACTTCTCCAGCCTGGGGCCGGGTGCAGAGGCAGAGTGGCGACCAGGAGTCATCCAAGATTCGGTTTAATGGGGGCAGCAGGGTAATTGAATGATGTGAGACTGTGTTTGAAACGTATCTCATCTGCATGTATTTTGCACCTTAAGATTTTCTTGCATTGTAAACAAGAAAAATAATGTACATTTGAGTAGAGTATGGGTGTTCTATTATACACAGGGCATAGATTTTAATGGCAGGCCTAGGTTAATAAGGTAAGACTTGGAGTAGGTAGCTTATCCTCTCTGCACCAGGCGCCCATGTGCAAAATAAAGATAATCACACACACACCCCGCAGGGCAGCTGAGCCTCAGTGTTTTACGGTGACTCCGCCCACTCGCCGTGAGGGGGGTGGGGTGAGTGATATCATCCCTCTTTTGCAGTTAGTTGGGAGCAGGCTCAGGGAGCTTGCAGGACTTGATGGAGGCCCCTCCACAGGGCCCACGGGGGAGCACAGGACCCTGGGCTCACGGCCCTGCCCCTGCAGAAGCCTCCCTCTGCCAGCCACCGGGTCTCACCAGCAAGGCTCAGTGCTTTGACCTAAGGGGTTCTTGTCACAAAGGCTGAGGAGGTAGGAGGAGGTGGGGGTGAGAGTCAAAGCACTTGGGAATTCCGGGATAACAAGGCCATTCAATCATCCTCTCTCTCTGGGGACTGAGCGAATCTGTGACAGTTCCCTAAATGTGCTCTTCCTTAAGCTTGTTGTGACATTTATTTCACCATGATACCAGCTGAGGGTGTGGTGTGACATCAGCGTGGATGAGTCACTGCATCTGGCCGGGTCTTACACCCAGAGTGGGTTCTGTTGCGTCCGCCACCCCTCCCCGCCCCAGCTCAGGGCCCTGAACAGCCTGCCAGGGCCGGAACCTTTCGTAATGCCTCCCCCGCCCACACCAGTTCCTCAGAACACCGCTCAACCCAGCTTCAGCCCTTCCGACTTCTGCCCACTTCCCTTTTAACCCCTTCCAAGGCCCAGCTGAGAAGCCGGGTCTCAGCCAGAGCTCTGTCAGTGCCAGCTTTGCCCACACCGTTTGCTCCCGGATGGTTCCCGGCCACCTGTCAGCTAAAGGCTTGGGGTCAGGCAGACCTGGGTCCAAATCCTGGTTCTACCACTGACTAGAAACGCAACCTACTATTGCGACTGCACTTCCGTGAGCCTCTGTTTCTCCATCTGGATAGTGGGACTAATACTACTACTTACAACCTACTACCCACCAAAGGGTGAGGGGCAGCAGGTAATGCACTTAGCACAGTGCCCGGCACAAAGTAAATGCTCATTGAATGATAGTGTGTGTGTGCACGTGTCTGTGTGTGTCTGTGTGTGTCTCCTGAGCACTCGACTTTGCTGTATTTTTTCACCACATACCAATTCATGCACCACACGGCTCACGTCATTTCTATCTTCTCAAGCATCCTGGTTTTCTATTCAGCCTTTCTTTTACTTTTGGTTTTCTAACCTCTTCTTCTGGAGCATTTTTTTTTTTTTTTTTTTTTTTTTTTTTTTGTTGAGACAGAGTCTCACTTTGTTGCCCAGGCTAGAGTGAGTGCCGTGGCGTCAGCTTAGCTCACAGCAACCTCAGACTCCTCGGCTTAAGCGATCCTACTGCCTCAGCCTCCCGAGTAGCTGGGACTACAGGCATGCGCCACTATGCCCGGCTAATTTTTTCTATATAGATTTTTAGTTGTCCATATAATGTCTTTCTATTTTTAGTAGAGACGGGGGTCTCGCTCAGGCTGGTCTCGAACTCCTGACCTTGAGCAATCCACCCGCCTCGGCCTCCCAGAGTGCTAGGATTACAGGCGTGAGCCACCGCGCCCGGCCCTGGAGCATTTTTTTATAGCCCTTTGAAGCTTTCATTCGCTCCATTTATTTCAAGTGGTGTGTGATAGCAACATATCAATATTTATAACATTTTTTTGTCTTACTCAACAGGACAGGGAATAGAAGCTGATGAGCTAGCTGTAAAATTAATTAAAGCAATGAATTCTTTAAAAAAAAAAAAGGAAAAAAATAAGCAAAGGATGCAAGTAGACAATTCATAGAGGACCAAGTTCAGACAGTCAAAACCATATGAAAGGATTTTAGACTAGTAATCAGGGAAATGTAAATTTAGGTAACAATGAGATATTTCTTTGCTTCTATAAGAATGATCAAAATTTAAAAAGACTGATCATGCTTATTGCTAATGGGGATGCAGGGAAAAGATTATTATATTGATTGCTGTTAGATGTTGTTTTAGTCTGTTTTCTGTGGCTATAACTGAGTACCTGAGACTGGATAATCTATAAAGAAAAAAACATTAATTACTCATACTTCTGGAAGCTGGGAAGTCCAAGGTCAAGGGGCCCCATCTGCTGAAGGCCTTCTTGCTGGTGGGGACTCTCGGTAGAGTCCTAAAGCAGCACAGGGCATCGTATAGTGAGGGGGTCCACCAAGGAGCCACACCGGCTTTTGTAACAGACCCACTGTTGTGATATCTAACCCACTCCCATGATAACCCATTAATTCATTAACCCATTAATCAATGAATGGATTAATCCATTCATGAAGGCAGAGGCTCCACCTCTTAATACTGTTACATTGAGGATTACGTTTCAACGTGAGTTTCAGAGAGGACAGTCAAACCATAGCAGATGTTATAGCATTTTTGGAAAGCAACTTGAAAATATCTACTAAAACTACAATTGCTGGGTGAGGCGGCTCATGCCTCTAGATGCAGCTACTCAGGAGGCTGAGGCAGGAGGATCTCTTTAGCCCAGGAGTTCAAGGCTCTAGTGTACAATGATTGCACCTGTGAATAGCCACAGCACTCCAGCCTGGGCAACATAGCAAGACCTAGTCTCAAAAAAAAAAAAAAAATCAAAATTAAAAATACCTTATGACCTAGCATTTCTACTTATGGGAATCTACCCTATAGAAATAATAATACCTGAATGTATGACTATATACATAAAGATGTATGATGAATTATTGTTTATGGTGGAAAACAAACAAAACCTAAAAACAAAGCAAATGTCCTTCAAAAGGGGAATGGTTGAATATATCATGACAAGTCAAGGAATATTCTGTAGTCATTAAAAAGAATAAATTGGAGCTATAGCAGGTGACTCCTAGGGATTACTATGAATAATTGATGACACAAAGCCAAGTGAAGAAAATTGGGTATAAAATCATCCTATTTTTAAGGAAAAGTAATGCCACCCCTGCCCCCAGGTATGTATGTGAGCCCCCACACGTGAGCATGGAGGGAAATGCGGCAGGATCCAGACCTAGTTGTCTTCGTGGGTATTGGGGGCTAGACAGTCACGTGGTAGGAGGCGGGTGGGAGAAAACGAGAGAGGATCCAGGCAGAAGAAAAAGGTTGCATTGAAATTAAAACAATATATAAAATGTAATCACATTTATGCGTTAATGTAAAAGTATATATGTGTATGAGTAGATGTAAGAAGAAAAATTTTAAGTTATGTATACATAGCTTAAATATTTTTGCTAATGTGAAACAGAAAAGTAGATTCCTTCACCAAGATTTTGGCATAAGCTAGGTCTTTTCATTGAGACTAAGTTTATTTTTTAGAGTTCTGCTCTACCCGGTCTTCCATACAAAAATCCCATCCTTAATGCATTGTCTACAATTTCTAATTTCAGTTTCTGTGCGGTGGAGTGAGCGCTTAAAAATACTTGCAAAGCAACGTTAGTGTAGGAACCTTTTGGATGTTGTGCTTTTCCCTCTAACCTTTTCACGTGTCTTGCCTGCAACCCTATTCAATCATTTACTTTTAGCATCTTTCCTTTACTAAGTCTTTCCAAAACTGTCAGCGTGGTTCTTATGAGAACAATAACTCTTTCTTCTCCATTCACATTTCACTAGTTTATGTGACACTGATGAAATACGGCTGGCATAAAAGAGGCTTGGAACAAACACATCTCATCCTAGGTGACATCCACGTCCACAAGTAGCTGCCGTTGTCTGTGGCATCTTGGAAGGTGAGAGCATCCTTCTGGACCGAGCATTCGGTGCCCCAGGGGAGCGGCGATCAGGATCTCTCACAGAGAGAACGCACGGGGTCATGGGACCTGGTGTGTCCATTCCTAGTAGCACTTCCCTGAAAAGCCTCATGGGCTGTGAATTGGTGAGTGGGTAACCAGATCGTCGGGATATACCCAGCTCTCTTGATATTATCCCTGTCCATTATTCTGTGACTAAAATGCCTAGGGCTGTGAGTGGGCCTGGGCTGGAAGGCATGGAGGATCACAACCTTCTTTTCACAAGGCATGGTATGGCATTTGGCTGATACGGCAAAAAGTTTGGGGTGAGTGGCTTGGCTTGGGTGAGGCAGACCACATGCTTACAGTCCTGTCTGGGGACAGGCCAGCCAGTGCTGGGACAGGAGTCTGTCTAATTCACAGAATTGTTTGGAGACTCGAATGAGATAAATGTCTTCAGAAGTATTTGCCACAGTGACAGGACCATCGGGGTTGTTTTCCTACCTGCACACCCTGTGCACACTTGTAGCAATGGGCTGGGGCGGGGACTCCGTCCCTACCACGAGCAGTGAGCAGCGAGGCTCCTGGGGAAGAGTCTATCTTTGGAGGCAGGCAGAGGGGGCCCACTGCACGCCCTTCACTTAATGTCCCTGAACTTCCGCTGTGTCATTTGGGGAATGGGGAACAATAGTGAGAAGCTCAATCGATTTTATCCTGTGGGTGTGACTCAATCCACTAAAATCTTAAAAAAAAAAAAAAAAGATGTGATGTTCTCTGGTTTCTATGACTCAAATTCTTTCTTTCTTTTTTTTTTTTTTTTCCGAGACAGAGTCTCACTCTGTTGCCCGGGCTAGAGTGCCGTGGTGTCAGCCTAGCTCACAGCAACCTTGAACTCCTGGGCTCAAGCAATCCTTCTGCCTCAGCGTCCCGAGTAGCTGGGACTACAGGCATCTGCCACCATGCCCGGCTAATTTTTCTATATATATATATATATATATATATATATATTTTAGCTGTCCATATAATTTCTTTCTATTTTTAGTAGAGACGGGGTCTCGCTCTTGCTCAGGCTGGTCTCAAACTCCTGAGCTCAAGCAACTCTCCCGCCTCAGCCTCCCAGAATGCTAGGATTACAGGCGTGAGCCACCGCGCCCGGCCCTTATTTCTGACTCTGAGTTCTCATTTCTCTTGGTTGGTGAAAATTTAAGCCCCAGCCCTTCCTGGGGACCCCCTGCCCTGGGTGTGCGGCATGATCTCACATGCTAGAGGGGCTCAGGTTCTTTCCCCAGATCGTCCACCTGTGCAGGTTAGGGCTGGATGCCCTTTCTCCTGTCCATCTGTCCTGTGATTCTCTTGCTCCCAGGACATGTTTGAAGCACAATTATCCGCACGGTTTGGGGCACAGAGCCAGGAAACAAATGCGTGCTAGACAATAGGGAGGAGCAGGGCTTGTGGTGTGCTGGAGAGAGATGCCCATCTACAGGGATAACATTTTTTTTTTTAAAGCTTAACACTGTGAGGCCAACAAAAACACACCCATGGGCTGACCGGGCAAACAGGCCTCCTCAGTGCTCTGTGAACACGCCAGGCTTGCTCTCACCTCGGGACCTCTGCTGGGAATGCCTGCTCAGAGCTCCAGTGGAGGTGCCCTCAGAGGGTCTTCCCTTGCCTCTCCCTACACTCCCCGCCTCCTCCCATTTTATTCTTCTCTGTAGCCCTGAGCCCTGTAGTTTCCAGATTTATCCTGCTTGATGCCTATCCCTGCCCACTAGAAGGCAAGCCCCACGAACGCAGATTTTCACTATTACATCCTAAGTGTCCAGCCGAGTGCTTGGCACATAGTAGGTGCTTGGCACATAGTAGGCACTCAACAACCATGTGCGGAATGGATGGGTAAATGACTTCGTTATGGAATGAATGGATTGCTTTCCTTTCCTCCCTTCCTATGATACCTGCTCTATCGTAAGATTCTCAACAGGGCTGGGACGAGGCGAGGTGAGTGAGACATTCACCTCAGGCACAAAACGTAAGCGGCATCAGAAACCTCAGTAATCGAGATCAGTACTATCTTAATACAACATTTTAAAAAATTGATGAAATTAGTGCAAAAGAATGTGTGATGAACAAACTATCCAATTTTTAAATAAAGACACAATTCAAAAGAAGTTCTAAGTGAGCTAAAGTTAATTAAAAATTATTTAACATCATCATTGGTCAAGAGAAATTCTCAAACACGGCAGTGTTCTCAATTGAAAGCAAAATAAGCAAAGAAGTAGATTTTGAATTTTTATTAATGAGTTTTTTTTTCACTAAAGTTCAGAAAGTTACATTCTAATAAATTCCATGGGGTTTTTTTTGTATAAACGAAATCTTTTAACTTAAAGTAATGTAATAATATAATATGCCTACTTTATAATAATATTAATATGCCTACTTTTTAATTTTTTATGCTACCTTAATGTTCTGGAAAAAAATTAACCATTAAGAAAATATGTCAGGATACGTACACAGGGGCACACATTTTTTCTTGTGCCCCAGGCTCCGTGTGGGTGGGCGGGGCAGTGGTTCGCAGCAGATGAGTGCTGATTAAGCAGTGTCATGAGCCGTCCCTTCCAGGCAGGCCTCCGCAATGCTCACAGCCTGAGTTGCTTCCACCTGAAGGCGTGAGAGGCGAGGGGATCACAGGGGGCTGGTGAGGGAGACCCCCTAGATGGGCCTGCTTTTCACTGATCCCCAAATCAGACCATGGGGGCCCACTCCAATGAGCACTACGTTTTCCTTTGCATGGAAGGATCTTGAAAAAGAAGTCTTGAAGGAGAAAAAGAGAGATGTTGCAATCAAGAAGAGGAAGAACTTGGGGAGAGAGGAAGGACTTTTTTCCTGATTCCCTGGGCATCGGCCAGCCCGGGCAACCCACACATTGCTCACTTTGTTCTCACTTCTGCCCTCGGCCGCCACGCCCGCTCCAGCCGTGAGGAACTGGCGCCTCCCAAGACGACCAGCGCCACAGCCCTCACCAGGGGCGGGGCTGCAGTGCCAGGCCCCCGCTGCGTGGCCCCAGGGGCCAGTGCCATGCTTCCTCAGGCCAGTGAGTGTGTCTGTCGTGCAGAACTAAGGGTGGTTGCTGGGAGGCACCCCGGTGTCGTGCAAAAGCTCAGGCAGGCGTGGAGAACAAGGTATTGGGGCTCCTGTCTCTGGCTCTTCCATTGAACTAACGATGTGACCTCGGTCCAGTTACCTTCCCTCTCTCAGCCCATGTTTTTTCATCTGTCTGATGAGGCCTCTGAGGACACTTCTAGCCTTGGGATTCTAGAAGGCAGAGTTCATCATAGGGTTTGGTGCCTTTGCTACCTGCTCAACATAAGTGGTTAAAAGCAAATGACCTCTTTAGAGAATACCTAAATTAAGGGTAAACTCTTTCCTGGACAAACACAAAATAAAACTTGGAGAAGACTTTCAGAGGACTCCCAACAAACACGGAAGATGGACCGTACACATGTATCTTCGCCCAGTATAACTCGGTGGTTAAGAGGCCTCTGCTTCTGAGGCCACGCTGCCTGGGTTTGAATCCTGGCTCTGCCACTTACAGCTGACTGATTGAGGGCAAGTCCCTGTCCATTTGGTCATTTGTAAAACAAAGATAGCAACAGTACCTACCTCTCCATTAGAGAGGGCTGCTAGTGGAGACAGAGTTACTGGGAGGAGCACCAGGGGATGTAGAGATGGGGCCAAGGGTTGAGGGTGTAGGGTGGACTGTTGACTGTGGGAAAGGGTCAACTGGCTGTGCCACTGGCTTCGCAGGGAGGACGAGCCTGGAGGAGCAGGGCAGGAAGAGGAAGAGAAACATGGTGGGACAATCTGTCTCAAGATTCTAAGTCAAACTTAGGTTTAAGACCCTTTCATGGACTTACTGGCTAGTGTATGTGGCTAGATTATTTTTCTTTGCTCAGACTTGCTTTGTGCCCTGGTAACTTTCCGCCCTTGGTAGACTGGGGAAGTGCATTCAAAGTCCCAAGGGGAGAATAGTCACCTACAGAGCCTTTCAGCCTCGGTCCTGGATGAAGAAATTGACGGGGAAGGCATGGGTCAGGGCAGGAACCCCATCTTTCCCAGGAGCAGGAAACCCCCCTCTTCTAATTCCTTAGTTCTTTTTTGTTATTAACAGTTTTACTGAGGTCCAATTCACATGCTGTATGACACACCCATTTAAAATGCACAATTCAAAGGTTTTGACTATATTCAGAGTTGTACAACCCTCGGTATAATCAATTTTAGAATATTTTCATCACCCCAAAAAGAAACTTTGTACTCATTAGCCGTAGCTCCCTTCCCCACCCCCAACATCCTTCCCTAGGCTTAGACAGCCACCAATCTACCTTCTGTCTCTATAGATTTGTCTATTCTGGACATGTATAAATGAAATTACAGTTGGGCCTCTGTATCTGCAGGTTCCACATCTGTGTATTCAACCAACTACACACTGAAAATATTTGGGAAAAAAAACAATAAAAATAACAATACAACAATGCAAAATAAAAAAATACAGTATAAGCCAGGCATGGTGGTGCACGCCTGTAGTCCCAGCTACTCGGGAACCTGAGGTGGGAGGATCACTTGAGCCCAGGAGTTCAAGGCTGCAGTGAGCTATGACCTCAACTGTGAATAGCCACTGCACTCCAGCTGGGGCAACACAGCAAGACCACAGCTCTAAAAAACACATCTTTAAAATATAGTATGACAACTATTTAGCATTTACATAGTATTAGATATTATAAGTAATCTAGAGATGATGTAAAGTATACAGGAGGATGTGTGTAGATTATATGCAAATAGTATACCATTTTATATAAGGGACTTCAAATGAGATTTTGGCACTAGAGGGGATCCTAGAACCAATCCCCTGTGGATACGGAAGAACAACTATATATGTGGTCTCTTTTGATTGGTTTCTTCCACTCAGCATGTTTTCAAGGTTCATCCATGTTGTAACATGTGTCAGAACTCCATTCCTTTTTGTAAATGAATCATATTCCATTATATGGCTATACCACATTTTATTTATCCATTGGTCACTTGATGGACATTTGAATCATTTCCACTATCCGGCCATTATGGATGAAGTTGCTCTGAACAGTCACGTGTAAGTTTTTGTGAGGACATGTGTTTTCACTCCTCTTAGATATATACCTAGGAGTGCAATTGCTGGTCCCATGGTTATAATTCCTTAATTCTTTGCACATACTTCCATTTCAGAACTTGGCATGCTCACCAAAAGTGCTCACAGGTCGGCTTGTCCTGGAAGACTGTGGGCTTTCTTCAGCTTGTGTACTCCTGTGGAACCTGGCACCTATGGAGCACCAAGTAAACGTGTGGCAGGGGCCCTCCGTGTCACATGCTGCAGATTACAGAGACCGGTTTCAGGAGGAGCAAGACGAGTTTGCCCACAGCGGGCAGAAGGGAGGCAGAGTACCAGCAGCTGGGTCCCTGTGGGTGTGGTGGAACTGTGAGGGTGGCCTCTTCTGGATGCTATTTTTTCTAGAGAGATGGGAAGCAAAGTGACCAGTTGAGGGTAAGGACACAGGATGGGAGGTCTAAGAAGAGAGGAGGTAAGGGAATAGTGACAAGGCAATGCAATGAGGACATCTGAAGAAACACCGTGAATCCTCCCTAGGTTTGAGGTCATGAAAGTGAAACTAATCAGCCTGGTGATGGCCTTTTCTCCAGCCATGATCGGCAGTTTGGGTTCAGGGAGGGAACTGGTACAGATAACTATGCATGGCTGGGGTTTGGCCAGGTGAGAATGACCAATGAGAGAGTGAAGGTCCAGGAGTGTGATGAGGAACCAGGTGAGAAGGAGAATGAGAGCACAAAGGGGCTCGGGGAGCAGGTGCGGAGATCACTGGCTTGCGGGTTGGAGGAGGGAGGAAGAGTTTTTGGAATTGGAGCCCTCAGGGGAGTGACGTGGAAGACAGGAAGTGGGGCTGGAACCGAGACTGTGGGGCTGCAGACAATTCAAGGGGAAGGTCAGGAGTACAACCAGGGGGCGGCTGGCTGAGAAAGGCAGATGACGAGACCATGCCAGGGGACTGGATCTGTAGATTTCTGAAAGCATTCAAATTCTGAAAGAAGTAGTGTCAGAGACAGGACGTTGACGTAGTGCTGAAACCGCCAAGGAATGAGGACTGACAAACATAACCAGAAAAGGGGATGTTGGGTGGTGACGACCTGCTGGCGTGAGCATCAGCGCTGAGGAAGGAGCAACGGTCTGGAAGCAGAGAGGAGTGAGGAGGACGCCTGCCCTCCCTCTGGGCCCCACATGCAAGGGGTACAGGAAAGAAAACAGCTACCCCTTGAGAGGACTCTGGCAGGCAGCTTCACGGAGAGCCAGGTTCAATTAGAACAGAAAGGTGAAGGAGACGTGCAAAGAAGAGGATATAGGGAATGTTGGATTGAGGGATGATGGGGTCACACACAGGGCTACCGGGGGACTCCATGGGAGTCCTGGGCATCCCACAGGGCCTGGAATACAGGGCTTGGTAAGATTCATCTGGGACAGACTCAGATAGGAAGCTGTGCCACCCGAGGTGGGGAAGGGAGAGATGTGGGTCTTCTCAGCAGTATGCAGGGCTCCGGGGCCCCTCCCTCATTCTTGCTAGGGGCCACAGGGAGCGCAGATGGAGGCTGTCTTAGAACACACGTCTCCCAAGGCCCCCTTCTTCTCAGGCCTACCTTGGAGTGCAGCACACGTACGTCCTCTTTCAGGTGGCAGACTCCCACACGACAGGAGTCCCGGGGACTCAGGAGCTCGGGCATTTGCGTGACTCTGGTTCACACGGTGGCTGCCGTTGTGTATTTGTGTATGACTTTACGGTTGCTCAAGTGTCGTCTGCTGTTTACCCCCAATATGACAGCCAGCTAACACAACAGACTAAGTGGGCTAAGTCTCCTGCCCCGCCCACGTTACGCAACTGCATGGGATGGTGGTGATCTGGTCTTCCCAACAGAAGAGAAGACCCGTGTGCTCACTTGCGTCCCGTCCACAGCCGTGGACCCAGTATGGGGTCCATCTGCTCCCTCTCTCCACGACTGATCCTGCAATGAATCAGCTTTCCCCCAAAGCAAAAAAGAAATGGAGTGTAGATTCTCAAAAGGTATGTGACTCTTACTTGTCTATCTTAACAGGAAAAAAATAGTGAAACCATCTAGTTATGTATGTACATATTTACAGTTTTATTAACAGATGCTTCTCTGCCAGTAAAAACAATTTAGTGATAAGAAAGCAAGCACCCAATCTTATAATATGCTGATGGTAGAGTTGTTCGTTGTTATTTCTTCTAAAAAGTATAGCTGCTGATGAAGGTTTCTTCAAAGGCTTGCACAGTTTCCTTCAAAAGGTACAATTCTCAAATGGGAAATCAGATGGCTTTTAAAAATAATTTAGTTTTGACACCTTTGGCTTCATCTTCTGTTATGAATGGAAAAAAAAAGTCATATTAGTAACTTGTAAAATTATCAATCGTATCAATTATCAAAAGTCAACCTGGGCTGCTATTTTAATGTGAGTAAACCTTTTGTAATAAACTCATCAAAGGCAAAGGAGCCAGAGAGCACAGATGAGGGGAGAATGAATGGCTTGAGCCCTCAGGGGATGGCACCTTGAGTCCCGGCCTGCAGTATGTAGCACTAACTGTCTCAAGGCTCATCCCTGAAATTAGCCAGTAACAGCTGAGACTGTGAGACTCATATGCAAACTGTCACTGCTTTCTAACGGTTATTTCCTTCTTTGCCACATGAAACTCCTGGGCATGGTTTTCTTCCCACCTCAAACTTTTCTTCCTGTTTAGTCACCTTGGTGACAATGACAGAACAACCTCGCGCTAGCTCAGAGGAGACCAGCCAAAAGGCGGAGCCGCAGCCCTGCCTGGGCAAACCCCTCCAAACTGAGGTCCGTTTCTCGGTCTCTTGCCTTCCCCGCGGTCTGTGTATTTCCACGGAGCCCGCAAACCAGACCAGGCCAGAGTTCCCCAAGCGTTCGTATTCCATTGGTAAAGAAAATTCATGAAAAATTAGTGCTGTGGTCACAGGGGTGAGGTAAAGGGAAGCAAATTAGAAGTTTTCCCGTCAGGAACCTCGCTGGATGTGAAGCAACAGGTGCTGAGAATTTCTGAGACGGGGATAAAGGAAGCGGGCAATGCTCCTCGGACCAGCAGGGGCTCACAGGACTGCGGGGAGCGGCGCCTGGCGCAGCCGAGCGCCCTCTCGGCCCCCTGCCTTCTCCCAGGGCCTCCTCACGCACCCCCACAGCCAGCGTCACCTACTGCCAAGGACTCAAGCCTGCTTCTCCAGCTCGGTTTCCCTGGGGAAGCTGAGCACTGTTCCCCCGGGCAACTGAGGAGAAAGGAGACCTCATGGCCCATCCATCGGTGCCCCGGCGCCCAGGGCCCCGCCGCGCGCAGCGATCCTTTCTTCGTCCCCACACCAGCCACTCACGCAGCAGAGCCAAGGCCTTAACCAACCACTCAGTCCCCTCTGTCTCTCTGCAGCTCTGACACGTAGCCTCCCCCTGGGGATCACTAACAAGTGCTCCCGCTCTCCTGCTGGACTTGCTCCTCCAGTCCTGGCTCCTCTGCCTCTCCCCACCACCCGAGGGCACCTGGCTTTTCTTTCCTGGTGACCTCAGATGCTCAGGACATCAATTGCTGGCCTGATGGCGACGCTCCCCACTCTGTAACCCCAGCCCCGGGCCTGAAACCTGCATGTCCAGTTCTGTGCCTGGACGTTACTACCCAAGCAATGCACCAGCACCCAAACTCAGGTGCATCGTTTTTCTTCCCAAGAAGATTCCTGTCTGACTCCTCTGCTACACTTGCTAGCGCCATCACCTTCTAGGCACCAGGGTCAAAATTCCTGTTGCTTTGATTTTCTTTCTTGAATACTAATATCATAATAATAATCAGAATAGCTAACACTGAACACTAGAATGAACCAGTCACTATCCTAAGCATTTTACTTATGTTAATATATTTCTGCACATTGTTATTTCTCTGCTATTGTTATCTACACTATCACTGTTACTTCTGCACTATCGTTATGCCCATTTTCCACACAAGACAACGAAGGCACAGATAGTTTAAGTGACTTGTCTGAGGCCTGTGAGAGACGGAGCTGGCATTTGGACCCAGGGAGTTTGGCCCCAGAGCCTGCGTCCTGAGTTCTGTTAATAGGACCACTACAGTTTTCCTCAGACCTAGCCCTGCATTTTCATTCCTGCCACCACCACACTCACTCCTCTGCTTGGCTGGATTATTTCATTAATCCACTAACCAGTGTCCCCAACTCCAGTCTCCTGTCTATTAACTCGTTCTATGCTGTGCTGGCAGAGTGATCTTACTAAACCATGGCTCTGCAAAAAAAAAAAAAAAAAAAAAAAAAAAAAAACTCTGTGTTTCTCCCCACAGAATGACTCAACCCCCTGGGCAAGCCTCCCACAATGTGTCAGCCTGCCCCAGCTGCAATGTCTCAGCTTGGCCCGGCCTGCCAGTCCAGCCCCATGCTCCTCTCACCCCTCCACACTCACTGCTCCCTCTCCTGCCCTGTGCCACCCTGGGCCTGCCTCTTCCCCGCATCCCTCAGCGCCCCACTCCTGGGCCCCTGCCTCTTCCCTGCATCCCTCAGCGCCCCACTCCGGGGCCCTTGCCTCTTCCCCACATCCCTCAGCGCCCCACTCCTGGGCCCCTGCCTCCTGACCACCAGTGGGATTGGCCAGGAGGGAGCCTTCTGGAGCATCCTTATGGCAGTTTACGAAACCAATATTGCTGCTATTAATTCGTGTCCTATCTTTTGTTCGTGACTATGGGCCCAATTCTGATCCTGGCTCCTGATGTGAACCCGATCCTTGATCTAACTTTTCCTGGGAAAGAAGATGGAAGGAGTATATCACAGTGGTTAACAGTATAACTCTTGGCGTCCAGAGACCTGGATTTGAATCCCAGCTCTACCACTTACTAGCAATGTAGCCTTGATATCTTACTCGCCTTCTCCGAGCAGCACACGCATTTTCTCTAAGCAAGGAATAATGCTATCTCCCCCGCAAGGCTCATTGAGAGGGTTCAAAGGGGTGACATATGGAAAGAGGCTAGCACAGTGCATGGCACACCATTGGTACTTAATAAACCACGGTTAGAACATCTGCTGATGCTACTTCTCATTATTGTACAAGGCAACCAATAAATGAATATAACCTGGCTCCCCAGGTAGTTAGCACTCTATAGCAGGGCTGCTCTTGTGCTCACATGCCGTGCATAATCTCCAGGGTATTTAACTGGTTTTGTCTAGCTACCACATTTCAGAATACCTAAAATGAAGGAGATTTCATCTCAATTAAAGAACTGAAAAAAGAAGCTGAAATCTAAGGTTTTTGACTGCCTGTTAGAGATATGAATTTGGAAAACTAAACCACAGCCCTGTCAAGCTGGGATTTCCTACTATTCTAAACGTTTTAATCAAACTGGCTACAGAATTGGTCCAAAGAGTTATTCAAAAATTGGTCAGAACGTGACAGAAAAACAAACAAAAACGGTTGATAAAATAGTTAATTTTATAGCTCCTTGTGCATAAGGCTAAAGATGAAGAGAAGGCTAAAAAGGTTTGGACTAGTGCTGCTCCATAGAAAGATAATGCAAGCTACATAAGCAGTTTCAAATTTTTAGTAACCACATTACCAAGTAAAAAGAAACAGGTGAATTTTCATAAGGCATTTCATTTAACTAAACTATCAAAAATATTATCATCCCAACTTGTAATCAATACAAACATTATTAATAAGATATTTTACATTCTTTTTTTATACCAAGTCTTAGAAATTTGCTGTGCATTTTATACTCATAGTACATTGTATTTTGCCCCCACATTTCAAGTGCTCCATAGGCACATGTGGCTCACGGCTACCATTTTGGTCACTGAGATAGTGTCCCCACACACACATTTCACTTTGACACTTTTTGTTTTATTTTTATTGTGAAGGTACATCCTCAGTCTTTCAAATGCACATTTTTGTCTTGTCATTATCCTTCACATTTTTTAGAGCAATTTTGGTGGAACCATAGACAAATATCAAAAATTTCGACTTCAGATAACTCAAAAATTTGTGTTATTTTTGAATATGAGTTCTTTTTTAGAACCAATGTAGTACAGACAGCTTGAAATATCAACGAAGTGTTTGGGAAGGATCTTGCTAATCAACGCACAATTATGTCAATGGTTTAAGAAGTTTCTTTCTGGTGATTCTGGTGATTTTAATCTTGAAAATGAGCCATGTGAGTGACCTGAGACCAAGGTGGATAATGATGAGCTAAAAGCTGCAGTGGAAGCGAATCCATCTCAACCTACGTATGAATTAGCAGCAAGGTTTGATGTTACTATTCCAACAATATTGGACCATTTGAAATAAATGGGCAAGGTAAAGAAGCTGGATAGAAGAGTACCGCATGAATTAAACTAGCATCAGAAGAGAAATCATCTTGAAGCTTGCCTTCCTTTGCTGTCATGACATAAAAGCGAACCATTTCTACACCATATTGTTACATGTGATGAAAAATGGATTCTTTTTGACAATCCAAGCATTCAGCACAAGAGATGGACAAAGAAGTGCTGAAACACAGTCCAAAACCGAATATTCATTAAAAAAAAAGCTAATGGTGTCTGTTCGGTGGTCTAATGCCAGTATTATCCACGATAGCTTCATGAAACCTGGTCAGACGATTACAACAGATGTCTACTGCCACCAGTTGTACTAACTGATGAGGATGCTTGTGAGTAAGTAGCCGAGATTGGTCAATAGAGACAGGCCAATCTTCTTGCAAGACAATGCGCAACCACATGTTGCACAAACAATGCTGCTCAAACTACAGCAGCATTGTTCAGACTTGAAAACTCTCTGTCATCTACCGTATTCACCAGACCTTGCACCAACTGACTACCACTTCTTCCAGGCTTTGGACCACTTCTTGCAAGGAAAAATATTCAATTCTCAACAAGCTGTAGAAAAGCCTTTTGTGATTTCATTGCCACTCACTCTCCAGGCTCCTTCACTGCTGGCGTAAACAAGCTACCATTAAGATGGCATAACTGTGTTGACAATTTAGGCACATACTTTGATTAATTGTACTGCTTCTTGTTTGAGATATAATAAATTACATTTTTGATTTGAAATCAGACATTTCATATTTAATGATCTAATACTTAGGGGTCTTCATGGTATTTGCAACCTATAATATAAAAATGGCATCCTCAGGAAATTAGATTCTAGCACCAATATCCCAAAATAGTCTATGTTAGCACTGACCAAGAGAACTTTCTGCAGTGATAAAATTATTCCATATCTGAGCTATCTGATACGGTAGCTACTAGCTAGATATTGCTACTGAGCACTTGAAATGTGGATAGTGTGACTGAGGAATGAATTTTAAATTTAGTTTTAGTTAATTAAATGTTATATTTAAGTAAGAAACATTTGGCTAGTGAACTGGAATCTAGTTTGCAAACTTGATTCAAGACACAAGTGTGAAAAAGCATGGATCTCAGATGCTACGACCTTATAGAAAGTTTACCCTTCAGCATTCTCTATGGGAGTGACAAATTAGCCTAGCAAATTTCCTTTTGGTTAAGGCTGATATGGAAACTGCTGAGGCATCAAGAACATCTACTCTTCAAATTTACAGCCTGGTCCATGTCCTTTGGACTTAAGAGGGGTTCCTTGTCACCAGAAAAGAACAGGCTGGGAACAGGTCACCAGTTCTCTAAGCTGTATGGCTGGCCCAAGATGTCTGGGGGGACTGAGAAAGGCTCAGGAAGTAATACCAGCATAATTATTATCCACTTAAAGTCACTCAACTCAACAAAAACCTCCTTTCCTACCTGGGAGACCCCTAGGCTATAAGATATGGAATTATAACATAAAGGCAGCCACGAGAAAGAGGTCTTTAGCAAACTCTGGCTTGGGGACAAGAAGTATAACTATATGTTGAAGTGTACCAGGGATAAAAGGAGACCATGAAACAGGTCCAGGGGTATTAGGCTGTGTTCCCAGGCCTATAAACTTCTCTGTGGCCCAAGGATTTATTCCACTTAAGATAGTGCAGAATTGGCTAGGCGCTCACGCCTGTAATCCCAGCACTCTGGGAGGCCGACGTGGGAGGATCCCTTGAGGTCAGGAGTTTGAGAACAGCCTGAGCAAGAGTGAGACCCCAAACAAAAAAAAATTAGCTGGGCATGGTGGTGAGTGCCTGTAGTCCCAGCTACTTGGGAGGCTGAGGTAGGAGAATCCCTTGAGCCTAGGTGTTTGATTTTTGCTGTAAGCTAGGCTGATGCCACAACACTCTAGCCCAGACAACAGAGTGAGACTCTGGCTCAAAAAAAAAGATAATGCAGAAACCTGGCACGGTCAGCAACCCCAGACAACAAGTAAAACAAAAAAGTTTTTCCTTCTTTTCAAATATCTAAAATTTCAGAGTTGGTTTTCATTTTCAAACTATATTCTGGCCCTTGAAAATCAAATTCAAGTTTGAAAACTAAATTTTTAAAAAAGCATACATACCTTGTAGCCAAATAGAACAAAAGAAGAATTGATACAATCAGTACAAACACTACTGATATAGCTAGAAAAATCCTGTTCCTTGAAAAATCTGTAAAAAAAGAAAAGAAATTCAACTGGCTTAATTGACCAAAACAGAGATACAGTTGATTCTCCTTATTTGCAGATTCCTACTTACAATTGGACTTCTTGCCACAATTTATTTGCAACCCCCAAATCAATACCCACAGCAGTCATTTTCAGGCAGCACAGTAGCAAAAAATGTGTCACCCATATGCACATTCCCAGCTGGGGTGGAACAAGGCTGCCTTCTTGTTTCAGCTCTTATACTGCAAACAAGCGTCCTATTTGCAGTCTATTTAGTGGCATGATTTTGTACTTTTATGCTTTTTTTCTTTTTTTTTTTTTTTGGTAATTTCACTGTTTAAAATGGCCTGAAGCATAGTGAAATACAGACTAGTATTCCTACGTGCAAGAAGGCTGTGATGTGCCTTATGGAGAAAATACATGTGTTAGATAAGCTTCACTTAGGCATGGGTTATAGTGCCGTGGGCTGTGAGTTCAATATTGATGAATCACATCACCTAAATACAAATCTGGGAACGACACCAATTGGACATCAGACTGAGGTGGGGGGTGGGGGAGGGGATGGGGGTATGCCTACACAATGAGTGCATTGCGCACCGTTTGGGGAGTGGTAACACTTGAAGGTGCTGACTCGGGAAAGGGGGGGTGGGGAAAAAATATGAAACTATTGTTTTTAACTTGCAAAAAAAATAAAAAAAAAAAAAACAAAAAAAAACAATATTGATGAATCAACAATGTCTATTAAGGTGTCTTTAAACAAAAACACACATAAAACAAGGTTAAGATCTGATCACTAACAAAAATGTTTTGACCAGAGGCTCACAGGAACCTGACCTTGCATCTCCCCTAGGCACAATGGTTCAGTACCCGCTATTTCAGTGTTCAAGATGTCTTTATAGAACATAACTACTGTGAATAACAAGAATCAACTATTTCTAAATGAACATACATGCACAAGGTTGATACATATAAGGCCCTGTGTTATTTATTAAAAGAAGCAAATATTCCACAAGAAGGCTTGTTTCTGACCGTCCTTCACTGCCAGTGGAAGCATAACTTGGCATCATGTGTTTGGTAGGGCAATTGGGCAGTTGTATATGACGAGCCTTAAAAATATTTATCCTGAAGCAGCTAGGCACTGTGCTAAGTGATGCGCCTATAGTCTCACTAAATCATTACAATGTTGGGCAAGTGCCTCAACCTCTTAGTGCCACAGTTTCCTTACAGGGTAACTATAAACAGGACTAATAAACATACCTATTTCTTAGAGTAGCTGCCCTTAAGAAACAGTAGTTACATATTGTCACTAACCTATTGAGTAGATGTTATTAGTATCTTTATTTATTTATTTATTTTTATTTATTTATTTTTTTTTTTTGAGACAGAGTCTCACTCTGTTGCCCAGGCTAGAGTGAGTGCCGTGGCGTCAGCCTAGCTCACAGCAACCTCAAACTCCTGAGCTCAAGCGATCCTTCTGTCTCAGCCTCCCGAGTAGCTGGGACTACAGGCATGCACCACCATGCCCGGCTAATTTTTTCTATATATATTTTTAGCTGTCCATATAATTTCTTTCTATTTTTAGTAGAGATGGGGTCTCGCTCTTGCTCAGGCTGGTCTCGAACTCCTGAGCTCAAACGATCCGCCCACCTCAGCCTCCCAGAGTGCTAGGATTACAGGCGTGAGCCACCGCGCCCGGCCAGTATCTTTATTTATATCCTTTGACTCTGTAATTTTATTTCTAATATGTTATCCTGTAGAAATTATCAATGATGTGTGTCCTTCTCTACACCCCAAAGAGGCACAGAGATATTTATTGAAACCTTACATACAATACCATAAAAGCTAAAATGACCTAAGTGTCCTCAACAGAAAACTATGGTATGGTCATGAGTTGGTCTCTACCCAGCTATTGAAAATCCAAAAGCAGAATAGGTAAGGATAAGTGAAAATATTCAAAACGCACTGCTAAGGGCCGGAGGAAAAGCCACTCACAGCAAGTATGATGTGCACATGGGAGGCGGGGTAGAGTAGAGAGAAAAGTGAATGAACAAATGAGAATAAGAGGACGAACACATACTCTTCCCTTTTCTTAGGAACAAATACGCAGTCATGTCACCAACTGGTTGGATTTGAGAGGACTCTGGCCCGAAACTCCCAGTCACCCCCCAAAAATCCATTCTCCCCTCTTTAGTAACAAAATTCAGATTTCCAGCCAGGCACAAAGCCATTCAACTAAAAGATTAATTTCTCAGCCTTTCTTGTAGCTTAGGTTTGACATGTGACTAAGTTTTGGGCAATGAGATGTAAGAAAAGTTTTATGGTATTTCTCAAAAGTCTCCAAAGAAGGATAAGCATGGCATTCTCCACTTTTTGGTCCCTGTTGCCAGAAATGCAATGTGCTGGGCAAACTCCAGCAGCCATAGCCTGGGGAAGGCAGCAGACCCAGAGGGCACCTGGGTCTCTGATAACTTCATAAAGCAGCAATATGCCCAGGGCTACCTATCTCCATTTTTTTTAATGTGAAAGAAGTAATCTTGACTTTTAAGCCCTGCTATGTTTTTTCTTCAATTTTATGCAGATGAATTTAATTCGAATTGATACGGTTCCTTCCAAAAAGCTCTCTTCCATGGGATGATGCCAGATGCTGGCATCTTTGAGATAGACTGCAAGTATTTAGGGAGAGAATAACAAGTTCTCTTGTTAACAAATAACACAAGTTCTTAATTCTCTGTTCTTCCTTCTTGGCCTGTACATTGCATTGGCAGTTGATCATTCCCTCTTCACTTGGCTTCTCAGGTAACATACTCTCAGAGTTTTCTTTCTACTTTACTAGAAACCCTTTCACCCGCTTTGCTGGATCCTCTTCTTTTTAACGGCCTCTAAATGCTGGAGTCCCCAAGACTCAGTCCCAGTACACCTCTCTCTGACATCTGCTCTAGGTGATCTCATCTAGTCCCATGGCTTCACGTGCCTACTATACCCCGATTATGCCCAGATTTATGTCTCCAGCCCTGACTATACACTAGAGACCTAGACTCGTAAGTCTAAGTGCCTTACTTGACTTGATGTCTCCATTTGAAACCTAACAGGATCTCAAGCTTAACATATCAAAAACCAAACTTTTTATTTTGTCCATACATCTGCTGTCCCACAGCCTTTCCAGTCTCAGTAATGGTAACATGATTCATCCAGCCATTCGGGCCAGAATTTTAGGGGTCACTTGAGTATTTATTAGACACCCCTCTTCCCAACACAAATGATTAACAGAACCTCTGGGCTCTATTTCCAAAATGTATCCTGAACTGAACCACTTCTCCCAGCCACCATGGCTACCACTCCAATCCAAGACAACATGTTCTCTTTCTTACTGTTTCCAAATGAAATGTATGCAACCCAAGGGGTACATAAGATGATCAATTAGATGAAAAAATTAGAACCTTTGATTATATTTATTATTTATATCATTCTTTAAATTTTTTTTCTATTTTATGTTTTAAAATAGTACAAATTACAATCATTCCCCAGTATCTTCGGGAGATTATAGTTCAGGATCCCCAGTAGATAGCAAAATCCACACATACTCAAGTCCCACAGTTGGCCCTGTGGAACCTGCAGATATGAAAAGTTGGCCCTCTGTATACACAGGTTTTGCAACTGTGAATACTGTATTTTCAATCTGCATTTGGTTGAGGATGCAGAACCCGCCGATGGTGGGCCAACTGTATTCATGGAAAAAGTCTGTGTATAAGTGGACCCGCACAGTTCAAACCTGTGTTGTTTAAGGGTCAACTATATATTCATTTAGTAGTATGCTATGGTAGAAGTGTCTATTTCTCCCAAATAACCAATCTCTCCTCTTTCCTTTGGTAATAGAACTGCTGTGTTTTACCTGGGGACATGGCCAGACAGCTAAATATTACATTCCCCAGCCTCCCTAAGCTAGGTATGGCCACAAACTCAATCTGGCCAAGGGGATGTGCCTGGAAGTGACATGTGTCTCACTGGGTTAATCCTTACAGGGAAGAACTGTGTTCTACCTTCTCCTTCTCTCCTCCCCACTTGCCATGAAGGAAATAGAGACGTGGACCCCTGTCTGTTTTACTCTAGGGAGTATAATATCTAAGCCATAAATATTTCAGTATACATTTCCAAAAGATAAGGATTATTTGCAAAGCATAACCATGCCATTATCATTCATTTTACCAGCAATGAATGAGAGTTCCTATTACTCCACATCCTCATTAACATTTGGTACTTTAAGTGTTTCGGATTTTGGCCATTCTGATAGGTGTGCAGTTGGTATCTTGTTGTTATAATTTGCATTTTCCTGATGACATATGATGCAAAGCTTCTTTTCATATGCCCATATATTTACCATCTGTATATCTTCTTTGGTAAGGTGTCTGTTAAGGTCTCTGGCTCATTTATAATCAAATAGTTCATGTTCTTACTGTTGAGTTTTAAAAGATATTTTGTATATTTTGGGTAACAGTCCTTTATTGAATGTATCTTTTGCAGATATTTTCTCCCAGGCTGTGGCTTGTCTTCTCATTCTCTTGAAATTGTCTTTCACAGAGCAAAAGTTTTTAATCTTTTTTTTTTTTTATTGATAATTTCTTTCTATTTTTAGTAGAGACGGGGTCTCGCTCATTGCTCAGGCTGGTCTCGAACTCCTGACCTTGAGCGATCCACCCGCCTCGGCCTCCCAGAGTTCTAGGATTACAGGCGTGAGCCACCGCACCCGGCCCAAAAGTTTTTAATCTTAATAAAATATAGCTTATCAATTATTTCTTTCATAGATCATGACTTTGGAGTTGTATCTAAAAAACCATCACAATATCCAAGGTCATCTAGGTTTTCTCTTATGTTATCTTTTCGGGGTTTTATAGTTTTACATTTTATATTTAGGTCTGTGATTCATTTTGTGTAAAATTAGTAAAGGGTGTAAGGTCTGTGTCTAGATTCATTTTTTTGCATGTGGATGTTCAGTTGTTCCAGTACTGTTTGTTGAAAAGACCATCTTTGCTCCATTGTATTGCCTTTGCTCCTGTGTCAAAGAGCAGTTGACTATATTTATGTGGGTCTATTTCTGGTCTCTCTATTCTGTTGCACTGATACGTTTGTATATTCTTTCACCAATACCACACTGTCTTGATTAGTGCAGCTTTATAGTAAGTTTTGAAGTTGGGTAGTATCAGTCCTCCAACTTTGTTTCTCTCCTTTAATATTGTTGGCTATTCTGGACCTTTTTTCTGCCCATATAAACTTTAGAATCAGTTTGTTGATATCCATACATAACTTACTGGGATTTTGATTGGGACTGCACTGAATCTATAGATCAAGTTGGGGAAAACTGACATCTTCACAATATTAAGTTTTCCTATCCATGGACATGATCTTCTGTATTTATTTAATTCTTTGATTTTTGTCCCTCAGAGTTTTGTAGTTTTCCTCATATAGATCTGGTACATATTTTGGTAGATTTATACCTAAGTATTGCATCTTTGGGGTACTAATGTAAATGGTATTGTGTTTTTAATTTCAAATTCCACTTGTTCATTGCTGGTATATAGGAAAGCAATTGACTTTTGTATATTAACCTTGTATCCTGCAAACTTGCTATAATCACTTACTCGTTCTAGGAGTTATTTGGTCAGTTCTTTTGGATTGTCTACATAGATGGTCATGTCATCTGTGAACAAAGACAGTTTAATTTCTTCCTTTCCAATCTGTGTACTTCTTATTTCCTTTTCTTCTCGTATTGCACTAGCTATTAACTTCCAGTACAATGTTGAAAAGGATTGGGGAGAGGGGACCTCTTTGCCGTGTTCCTGATCTTAGTAGGAAAGCTTCAAATTTCTCACCATTACAGATGATGTTTAGTTGTAGGGATTTTTTTGTAGACATTTGTTAACAAGTTGAAAAAGTTTCCGTCTATTACTACTTTACTGAGAGGTGTTTTGTTTTGTTTTTTTTTTTGGTCATGAATAGGTGTTGGATTTTTGTCAAATGTCTTTTCTACATCTATTGGTATGATTGTGTGATCTTTCTTTTTTAGCCTGTAAATGTGATGGATTACATTAATTGATTTTCTTATGCAGAACCAGCTTTGCATACTTGAGATAAATCCTACTTAGTCATGATGTATAGTTCTTTTTATACACTGTTGGATTCTGTTTGCTAATATTTTGTTAAGGATTTCTACATCTGTGTTCATGAGAGATATTGGTCTGTAGTTTTATTTTCTTATATTGTCGTCTGGTTTTAGTATTAGGGTAATACTGAATGAATTAGGAAGTATCACCTCTGCTTCTAACCTCTGAAAGAGATTACAGAGAATTTGTATAATTTCTTCCTTAAATATTTGCTAGAATTTACCAGTGAGTCCATATAGGTCTGGTGCTATCTGTTTTGGAAGGTTATTATCGATTCAATTTCTTTAATAGACACAGACGCATTCTTATGTCTATTTTTTCCTGTCTCTTTCAAGGAATTGGTTTATCTCATCTAAGTTATCAAATTTGTGGGCACAGAGTTGTTTTTAGTATTTTTTATTATCATTTTAATGTCCATAGGATCTGGATTAATGTCTCCTCTTTCATTTTCAGTATTTGTAATGCATGCCTCCCCCCTTTTTTATTTTATTTATTTTTTATTTTTGTAGCTAGCCTGGCCAGAAGCTTATTGGCTTTATTCATCTCTCTAAAGAACAGGCTTTTGGTTTTGTTAATTTTCTCCATTAATTTTCTGTTTTCAATTTCAGTGATTTCTGTTCTAATTCTTACTATTTATTTTGAATTTAATTTTCTTTTCTTTTTCTAGTTTCCTAGAGTGGAAATTGAAATTATTGATTTCAGTTATTCTTTTCTTTTCTTTCTTTTTTTTTTTTTTTATTTCATCTTGTTATGGGGGATACAGAATTGCAGGTTACATACGTTGCTCCTGTACCGCCTTTCCCCCCAAGTCAGAGCTCCAGGCGTGAGTTATTCTTTTCTAACATATGCACTTAATGTTATAAATTTCCCTTTAAGCACTGCTTTCCCTGCATCCCACAAATTTAGTTCTTTTGGCTTTTGCCTCACATAGTTTGACACTATTGTTAGGTGCACACACATTAAGAATCATTATGTCTTCTTAGACAATTGACCTCTTTCTCATTATATAATACCCCTCTTTATTCCTAACCTTCCTTGCTTTGAAGTCTGCTCCATCAGAAATTAGTAATGTGAATTAGCAATTTGAGGGAAAATGTAAAAGAAAGATGAATCACCATTATTTAATAATAAAAAGTGTTTATTTTCTTTCAAACTCCTGGGCTCAAGAGATCCTCCTGCCTCAGCCTCCTGAGTAGCTAGGACTACAGGTGTGCACCAACACGCCCAGCTAATTTTTCTGTTTTTAGTAGAGACAGGGTCTCACTCTATCTCAGGCTGGTCTCGAACTTCTGAGCTCAAGAGATCCTCCCACCTTGGCCTTCCAGAGTGCTAGGATTACAGGCATGAGCCATCGCGCCTGGTCTAGCATCCTTTTATGATAAAAATACTTAACAAAAGAGGCATAAACAGGACTTACCTCAAAATGATAAAAAGCCATACACAACAGACCCACAGCCAACATCATACTGAATGGGGAAAAATTGAAAGCATTCCCACTTAGAACTGGAACCAGACAAGGTTGCCTGCTATCACCACTTCTATTCAACACAGTGCTGGAAGTCCTAGCCAGAGCAATCAGACAAAGGAAGGGCATCAAGGGTATCTAAACAGGGGCAGAAGAGGTCAAACTATCACTCTTTGCTGACAATATGATCTTATATCTAGAAAACCCCAAAGATTCTGCCAAAAGACTACTGGAATTGATAAATAAATTCAGCAAAGTCTGAGGTCACAAAATCAATGTACACAAATCAGTAGCATTCACATACACCGACAACTGTCAAGCTGAGAACCAAATCAAAGACTCAATACCTTTCACAATAGCAACAAAGAAAATAAAATACCTAGGAATATACTTAACTAAGGAGGTGAAAGACCTCTACAGGGAGAACTATGAAACACTGAGGAAAGAAATAGCAGAGGATGTAAACAGATGGGAAACCATACCATGCTCGTGGATCGGCAGAATCAACATTATTTTTGAATGTGAGTTCTGTCGTGGAACCAGTGCAGCTCAGACAGCTCCAAATATCAGTGAAGTGTTTGGGAAGGATGTGGCGAATGAACACATCGTACATCGATGCTTTGAGAAGTTTCATTCTGGTTCTTCTTTGTAGGTCTGGTAAAATTCAGCTGTGAAACCATCTGATCTGGGACTTTTTTTGCCGGAAGATTTTTTATTGCTGCTTCAATTTCATACTTGATATTGGACTGTTCAGGGATTATATTTCTTCTTAATTAAGCCTAGGGAGGCTGTGTGTTTCTAAGAATTTGTCTATTTCCTCCATATTTTCAAGTTTATGTGCATACCCATTTTTATAATATTCAGAGATGATATTTTGTATTTCTGTGATATCAACTGTAATTTCTCCTTTTTCATTCCTGATTGAGCTTATTAGAGTCTTTTCTTTTCTGCTTCTGGTTAATCTAGCAAGAGGCCTGTCAGTTTTGTTTATCTTTTCAAAGAATCAACTTTTTGTTTCATTAATCTTTTGTATAGTTCTTTTTTATCGATTTCATTTAGCTCTGCTCTGATCTTGGTTATTTCTCTTCTTCTGGTGCATTTGGTATCCTTTTCCAGTTCCTTGAGATGATGATTCATTAGATTGTTGATTTGTGATCTTTTGCTTTTTGGATACGGGTATTTATGGCTATGAATTTTCCTCAGGACTGCTTTAGCTGTATCCCACAGATTTTTGATAACTTTTGTGCCCTTTATCATTTAGTTCAGAGAATATTTTTATTTCCATCTTAATTTCCTCCTTGACCCAACTATTATTCAGCAGTAGGTTTAGTTTCCATGACTTTGTGTAGAGATGAATGTTTCTGTTGGAGTTGATTTCTAATTTCATTCCACTGTGGTCTGAGAAGATACATAGTATAATTCCTATTTTTTTTTTTATTTGTTGAGACATATTTTGTGGCCTAGGATGTGATCAATCTTAAAGGGTGTTCCATGAGCTGATGAGAAGAATGTATATTGAGTGGTTTGGGGGTAGAATGTTCTGTAAATGTCTGTTAGGCCCATTTGTTCTAGAGTTCTGTTGAAGTCCATTGTTTCTTTGTTTATTTTCTGTTTGGAGGATCTGTCCTGTTCTGTCAGAAGGGTATTGAAGTCCCTGGCTGTCATGGTGCTGCTGTTTATCATTTTGTTTAGATCATAGGATTTGCTTTATGACTCTGAGTGGACCTGTGTTAGGTATGTAAATATCTAGAATTATTATGTCATCTTGTTGAATTGTTCCCTTTACCATTATATGATGACCATCTTTCTCTTTCATTACGTTTGTTAATTTGAATTCTATATCATCTGACATGAGAACTGCTACACTAGATTCCTTTTGGTTTCCATTTGCATGGAATATTGTTTTCCATTGCTTCACCTTGAGTCTGAATGAGTCCTTGTGGGTTAGATGTGTTTCCTGGAGACAGCAGATACTTGGCTTGTATTTTTTTTATCCATTCGGCCAGCCTATGTCTTTTCAGTTGTGAGTTCAAGCCATTCACATTTATTGAAAGAATTGATAAATGGGGTGGATTTCTGTTCCTCCTATTGAGTAGAACTTTGTTGCTTTTTTTTTTTTTTTTTTTTTATTAATCTCTTGAGCCATTATGGTATCTGGGCTTTGTCCTTTAGCTTTTGTTTAGCTTTTGGGGATTTTACACTGGTAGGTGTCTATTGTTCTATCTGTGTATAATGCAGTTCTGAGTACTTCCTGCAGGGCAGGTTTTTTCTTGACAAATTCCCTCAGTTTTTGCTTACGGCTGGTAGGACTGCAAACTAGTACAATCTCTATGGAAAGTAGTATGAAGATACCTCAAAGAACGAAAAGTAGAACTACCATTCGATCCAGCAATCCCATTACTGAGTATTTACCCAAAGGTAAAAAAAGATATTATATAAAAATAAAACACCTGCTCTCAAATGTTTATAGTAGCACAATTCACAATTGTAAAAATGTGGAAACAACCCAAGTGCCCATCAAATCATGAGTGGATTACTAAAATGTGGTATACGTATACCATGGAGTACTACTCAGCCATAAAAAAAAAATGGTGAACCTCTCATATTAACCTGGATGGAACTGGAGTGTCACAAGAATGGAAAAACAAACACCACATGTACTTACCATTAAATTGAAACTAATGAATCAACACTTATGTGTACATACAGAAGTAACATTCATCAGAAATTAAGAAGGTGGGTTGGGGAAGGGATGGGTAAATTCATAACTAATGGGTACAATGCAGGCTATCTGGGGGATGGTCACATGTGTGGCTTTGACTCAAATGGTACAAGGGAAATTTAGGTAACCAAAACATTTGTACCCCCATAATATTCTGAAATAAAAAATAAATTATAAAACAAAATAACATGAATTTTTGACTTATCTATGGTTTCACAAAAATTGCTCTAAAAAAAGATTTTTGAAAGATAATCACAAGCCAAAACATGTGTTTGAAAGAATGAGGATGTACCTTCACAATAAAACAAAACAAAACAAAACAAGAAGTGTCAAAGTGAAATGTCAAAGATATCAACCGTCAAACTTAGTACTTAAGGAAATCAGACATTCCACACTTAATAACCTAATATAATATTATTCTGAATTATAGTATTTACTATTTTTATCTTTTCTTTTATATTTTAATAAACGACTTTCAAGTCACTGATCATTTTGTTTGTTAAACTGGGGATAGATTAATAACATAAACAGATAATTAAAATTATAAATGTAAATAATACTTAAACATAAAAAACCACATCTAAGACAGATTGTCATGCTATGAACTTAATGTTAGCCTAAAGAAACATATCACATGCAAGTTTTTGTAGCACATGTGAAACCTTTAAGAACATAATGATTATTAAAAATGTTATAAAGCAGCATTGTAACCAGTTAAGAACGTGGACTTTGGAGCCAGATGGCCTCAATTCAAAACCAGGCTCTGCCACTTACTAGCTATTAACCTTGGGCAAGCAACTTAAACCCCCTGTGTCTTGGTTTCTCACCATAAAATAGGGATAAATACTAGCATCTAAACCATAGGGTTGTATGAGGATTGATGTGAAGACTGAATCAATTAACACATGTATTAGAATGGTGCTCAACACAGAAGGAGCTAAAGAAAAAAAAAAAAAGATTAGCTTTATATCTATAATGGGGTTTCTGTGGAAATTATAACTCATTTCACACTTCTAACTTGTGAACCTTATGTTAGCAGCCACAAACTACCACTGGTCTTAGACCCCACTGATAAATATTATCTCCACCATAACACATTTAGTTATTTACTCACCAAAGCCTTTGCCAAAACAGGTTGCCAAAGTGATTGATGATGTCTTTGTGGATACTTCATTGCTAACAGTGCATTGTATTTTCTGTGACTGATCACTTTCCATATCAAAATGCATTTCAGATGCTGAGTTATCTTTACATTGTTCCGAAGGGCAATTCCATGAGTACTTTAGAAGTCCTGGATGGCTGTTGTCATACTCTGGGATCTCACATTGGACCGTAATGTTTTGCTCCATCAACATACAAGTTAGTGTAAGAGATGAAATAGGCTCTGGGAAAAAAAAGTGTAATATTTAGTAAAGAGTAATATTCAGACTCACGATCTACAAATTTATGAAGAGCTCCCAACTTCCTTCTGAGCTCGGAAAGATGAGCAGACCCCCTCCTTGAGCATCAAGGGGTGCAAACCCTCTCTCCGCTGGGTCAGCTCTACCTGTTCAACTGTAACAGCTGAACAGAACACATTCGGGTCCCAAACCCCTTATCTTCAATTCTGAAATTAAAAAAGGCTCTGAAAGCCAAAATATTTTTCCCAAGTTGGTACCCAAATCATTTATCTGCAAGTCCTGATCTGAAGTAACACAAGGATTTATAGACTTTATTTTTTCTCACTTACCTCAAATATTCATAATCATTTTTGTTTGTTTCACCACAAAAATATTCCTGTGCTTGACCATAGGGTGGTCCCGATAACTAAATGAGGTGTTTAATATGCAGAGAGAAAATACCTTGTGTTACCTTTCTAAAATGTAAAAATAATAATAATAATAAATAATTCCAAAACATATCTGACTCGAGGGGTTTTGTAAAGGTTCTGTGGAGCTACACAGCGCCTTGCAGGCCCTGCCTGTTGGTCGGGCCAGCTTGCTGGTAGAGTGAGGCGTAGCATGTGTTACAGGCCTGCCAGTCCAGACGCCGCACTCCCAGCCTTCCTCTAGAAAGCACCTCCTACTGGCTAAGGGAGCCTGGACCTGCAGGGGTGGGTTAAGATGCTCACATGTCACATTATGCCATTATCGCCCCCCAAAACCTCAGTACTAATTAGTTTGTACTGTTACTCATTTGTTAATTCATATGCCTTCTCGTAGCTTAACTTTCCTTCAGCAATTAATCACAAGAAACTTGAAAAAACATGTGAAAATATATGTATTATACATCAGTGGTCCTGGTATCACTTCGACAATAAAGTTTCAATACATTATAAACATCTACGAAAAAGGGTATTAAGGTAAATTAAGGTTTACCAAGATGATGAAATACTAAGCTGTCATTTAAAATGATGCTTTCTAAGACAAAGGAATGTTTAAACTCCAATTAATAATCTAAAAAATAAAAGTGTTTAACTAATCTTCCCCCCATGTTCTCCTCCTCCTGAATTCTTTCTCAGTCAGTTAAATAACGTACCCGGCCTGCCTTGTTAGAGACCAGAGGTCACACGCTGACTTCCCTTTTTACTTGGTGCTTCCTCAATTTTTAAGTTTAGTCTAATTCACATAACTCCTTACATGCTGCCTTAAGGTTTTCTTTAACAGAAAGAACTTTTAATCATGTTTTAAGCAGTGGAAACCTTTAAATTAAATCTTAGGTGGCAATCCAACCAAATGGATAAGGAGCTACGCTAGCTGACTCAAAAAGCCTAGGGCCCTGCTCCCCCAGCTGCCTATGGCCCCATCACCCACCCTTCCCCCACAGCAGCCCCTGGGGGATTTCTAAGGAACCCTGTGTGTCCCCAGAAGAGAACAGAAATGCCTGTTCTCAGTACTGCACGTACTTACACCTGCCTCTGCAACTAGGCTGGGCATTTCTCGTGAGCAGAAAACCAAGCTTTCTGCTTCGTTACAAATGTTCCTTTGAAGCACTGCTCAGATTTCAATGTGCCTAAGAACCACTGAGGGTGCTTGTTAAAAATACAAGTTCCTGGGTCCCATTATGTGGGTGGCCCGTTTGTCCCATTATAGATTCTATTATAACTTGTTGAGCTAGTTTGGCCAGTGTCTAGTCTTTCATCCAATAGTTTCTGAGCTGAGCAGAGGCATATATATCACGAGCCCCCCCAGACTGTGAATGTCTGGAGGGCAAAGACCAGGTATTATTCACCTTTCAACCACAATATAAGGCACACAGATGGCTCCTCACAAGTATCGCTGGCTGGATGGAGAGACAGATGGACAGAAGGACACATTCAGGGAGACAGTCTTCAAATTACTTTCTCCATTTTATAAAATATAAATTCTTCAACCAGCTCACTTCCGAAAAGGAATGGTATGGTGTTTAGCACGGACTCAGAAGCCTGGGTTCATATCCCAGCTCCTTTACTAAGAGCCACTTGACACCCCATGTCTAGGTCCCCTCCTCTCTACAAGGGGGAGACAAATAGTCCTTACCCCATCAGACTGTGATGAGGGTTAAACGAGTTGATACACATAATTCATATGTGAATGAACACACAGTGCCTGCACAGAGTAAGTGCTTAACAGATGCTAGCTATGATAGAGCACAAAGCTGCTGGCCGTGAGTAATCAACTCCAGGAGGCCAAGGCTCTCCAGGAGGATGTGTGACACGATGAAAAGAGTCACTGACCAGGAGTCGAGAGGTTTGAGCTTTGTCCCTGGCTTGCTGTGTGACCTTGGGCCACAGTTCTTCTAGGAGCTAAAAGACTTAAGAAATCGGCCGGGCGCGGTGGCTCACGCCTGTAATCCTAGCACTCTGGGAGGCCGAGGCAGGCGGATCGCTGGAGCTCAGGAGTTCGAGACCAGCCTGAGCAAGAGCGAGACCCCGTCTCTACTAAAAATAGAAAGAAATTATCTGGCCAACTAAAAATATATATAGAAAAAATTAGCCGGGCATGGTGGCACATGCCTGTAGTCCCAGCTACTGGGGAGGCTGAGGCAGTAGGATTGCTTAAGCCCAGGAGTTTGAGGTTGCTGTGAGCTAGGCTGACGCCACGGCACTCACTCTAGCCTGGGCAACAGAGCGAGACTCTGTCTCAAAAAAAAAAAAAAAAAAAGAAATCATCCAGTCCAGGACTCTTGTCCTACAAATGGAGAAACCCACTCCTAAACGGCCTCATTTTCATCTGTAAAAGGGAATGCTTTATCAGGTCATTGCAAAGGCCAAACAGAATATGAGAGCTATTTGCGGGGAATCATGTGGACATGCTAGTATTACCTTCTGTGTTATCGGAACGCCCTTAACTACACAGGAGCCCTTTCTGACTGTCTCATACACTGCTGCTGCCTGAGGGAGAACCTGGAAGTGCCTGTCCGACTCGCCTAAAAGTGTGCGAGCCTTTCTGCAGCATTTAGATCAGTTCCTGCACCTCAGATCTTTTCCTTTTATAAATCTTCCATATTTTCTCACTGCCCGTGGGACTTACCACATTGCTATCTAACAAATATTAATTATATCTGTACCTTAAGCAGCAGCAAACTGGCAAGAAATGTGCCCACTTCATCTTCCTTAAGATAATTAATCAATTTATAATTAATGAATTTAGCTCACTGCTGAGTAAGAAATGAGAATTTCTTACACATATCTGATGACATGTTATAGAAATATATGTATATTTCCATTAACTTTAAAAAAGGTCACATACCAATCCAGACCACTTAAGGACAGAGCAGTTAATTCTACTTAGAGGAAAATCATCATCTTCAGTGTGACAAAGGTTTATAAGGGGAGGAGAGAGAACTATAAACATGAATAGTGGAAATTTTCAGGGGACTTTGGGGCTGAGAAGAAAGGCAGATCTCAACTGATACACAGAAGGAAGTGGATGCCCTGAATTTAGGAGGTGCCAGGAAATCCCCCTGTCCAAAATATACTTGCTGAAAGTCTCCCATTAGGTCTGGTGTCTCCGGAAGATTACCAAGTGACTTAAACAAGTATTAACATAACCTCCAGGAAGTGTGACTTCCTCATTTCTTAAAAGAAGAAAAAAACAAAACAAAACATATGACCAATTGTTTTATCATTCAGGTGTGAAACCTAGAGTCATCTTATACCAAACCCTAAATCTTGTTGCCTCTTTCTTGGCTGTATCTTTTGATTCTTTCCTTTCCAAACATCTACTACTAAGCCTCCTGTCTACCTGGATGATCACAGTAGCTTCTAACCTGGCATTTCCTTTCTCTTATCTATCATAACTACCCACCATCAGATTAATCTTCCAAAAAATGTATTTCATTAAGTCACTTCCCTGCTCCAGTTTTGGATACAATGGCTCCCCACTGCCACAGGCTAAAGCCCAAACTCTCAACCCCGCCTTTAAGTCCCACATTCAGTATTGTCAATATCACTGCCTCCTGCCCAAAACCCCCCTCCCCTGCACTTTACTCCTCTGCCGGCCTTCACTAAGCTCCCCGTTGGTCTGACCACCACAATCACACACCTTGGTTGTGTTACCATAGAATTTTAAAAATTAAATTGTTTTAAAACATTTCATCAAGTTTAAAAAGAGAAACTTATTCAAATGTTTTGAACTTAGTTTTATAAACTCTACAAAAGGGCTCTTAAAATGCATTCCACTGTTATCTAAATTCTGAATCAATCTTTTTGTGTGTTGGCCCTATAAACTGCCAGATCCCCGACTTCCATGTTTCAAAGATTCTACTTCTTCAAAGGGATCTATTGGTTCTTCTAACAGGATGCCTCGACGTCTTAACGAGCTTCACTTGTCTGAATGAAGGTCCCTGGGGCCAGATCTCATACAACCTTGCCGGCCACTGTAGAGATTTTAGCTTTCACTTGGGGTGAGATGGAGCCACTAGAAAGTTCTGCACAGATGAGTGACATGATCTGACTTCTGTTTTAAAAGGATCACTCTGGTAGAAACAACAAAATTTCCCAGTGGAGTGAATGTGATGTTCAAGAATAAGCAAGGTGTCCGGGATAACCTCAAGGTTTTAGCCTGATTAACCAGAAAAATGGAGCTGCGTTACCCACGGGGGTGGGGGGGTGGGGGGTGGAAAATGTATGGGGAGGAGCAGGTTTTATGGGAAAGATAATGAGCTTAGTGCTGGACAGGTGATATTCGAAAGGCCAATTAGATATCTGAGTGGAGATACAGAGTAGGCAGTCAGATGTACACAGGAGCAGCTCAGGGGGGTCCAGGCTCAAGTGGTAAATCTGTGCATTCAGTGTCAAGATGACATTTAAAGCCCTGACATGGGCTGAGCTCGCCCGCTGGCTGTGAGCGTAGGCAGACAAGGGGAGAAGCCCGAGGCTGAAGCCTTGAAGTGTCCAAGGATAAAAGGTTGGGGAAATGAGGGAACCAGCAAAGGAAACTTTGAAAAGGAATAGTCAGTAAGTTAGAAAAAACCTCAATCGGGAGGTATCCTGGACACCAAGTGAAGACAGTGCTTCGAGGAGGGAGTGACCAGCTGTGTCAAAACCTGCTGTGATGTCAAGAAAGATGTGGACTGAGAATGGGCCACTGGCTTCATTAATAAGAAGGTCAAGAGATTTGGCCTCGTAGTGGGAATGAAAGCCTACTTGGAGTGGGTAAAAAGTGGCTACGAGAAGAAAGGAGGAGAGGAGAGTGAGTGAGTGGACAGGCTGGGGAATAGCAGGTTTAGTGGAGGTAAGTGATTAGAAATTAAAAGTGCAGGACTCTGCAGGGTGATGTGTTTTTCTGCAACCACGAGGGTGTGAGCACAGAATAGGCAAAGCACTGGATTGAACCCCGTTGTAATCTGGCCGTGTGAGTATGACAAATCAAAAACGGAGCAACAGGCCGGGCGTTCTCGAACTCCTTACCTCAAGTGATCCTCCTGCCTCAGCGTCACAGACCGCTAGGATTGCAGGTGTGAGCAGGAAGGAGAACAACCAGGAAACATCAGTGAGAAGCAGGGAGAAACCTGTACCCTATCTCCAGTTCTAGCTTCAAAGGGTACCGGAAGAAAAACATCCACCACCTGTGTGGGGAAGCAGGCACTCTAATTTACAGAGTGCCATCTATCAGCGGAGCTCAAGGAGCCCTGAGCTAGTCGCCGTCACTGCATCCCTTCCCAGAACATTCCCAGCAAGACAACTGGTGCTGTTTGCCCCACCTCGGCCAGATCCTCTCCTCACCCCGGGGATGGATGACAAAGGAATTGAAAGGCGCTAGCTCCCGTATGCCACAAAGAAGAGGAAACCCTGCCAACACGTGACGTCTGATTTTGTGTTGTCTCTGAAAATAGGCGGAAATTTGCCATTTAATACAAATCGATTTACGGAATACTCACCAATCACATAAAGAAAGAACTTGGTGGTACTGGTAATACTTGGGGATTCAATTTCGTACTCATCTTCATCTGATGATGTCAAATTGAAGATAGTGAGGTTACCAGACACAGGGTCTAAATGAACTCTATCTATAAAAGGTGGGAAAGCTTTGAACTCGGAGTTTTCCCATTCTATAACTTTATTCTTCTGTTTTTTCCACAGGATCTCTTTAAAAGGCATATGATGTGACGGATGAAAAGTTACACTCTTATTCACAGCTGCATATACTGGTATGGAATCACAGCTGATAGAACCTAGGAGAGGGAGAACAACGGGTTAGAAAAAAACAACATGACCCTAGGGGCAGAAATTATTCATCAGGTACTTTTTCTGCTAAGCTGATAAACTGCTGATAGAAAGTTCAGGAAGTAAGAACGTGTTTGACCACATGGAACTTACCCTTTAATAGAAAATTGGGGCCTGCATAAATCCAAGAAACGGAGGCGACATTTATGGAGCACCAACTACATGGCAGGCACCGTGGGCCGTGTGGGGATCTGGCAGCACAGACCAGCGCTGCCCCGGGCCCTGCAGGAGTCGCACTTGTGGAGAAGACACAGGGCACACCTACGCACAAGGGGCCGCAGCAAGGGGAGCCCCCGCTCAAGGGCCTCCCCCAGGAAGTCATGCTGGAACTGACACCAGACCACACAGATCACTGAAGGGTAACGGGCAGTTAGCCCCCTTAGGGCCGCCGGGTGAGTGGGTGGGGAGTGGGAGGAGAGACGATCACAGAGATAAAGGAAGCAGCACCTCCAAAGGAAAGAGCTTGGAGTGCTTGAGGAAACACAGCAATTCCTAATGGCCAGAACCAAGAGAGCGAGGGAAGCCTGTTGGGGAATGAGACAGGCGGGGGCCAGATCAGTCTATGTTGGGGGGGCCCATGGGGGTTAGGTAAGTTATGCGAAGGGTAACTTATCCTAATGGCAAGAGGGAGCCACAGAAAGATTTTTAACAAAAGGCTGGCCTGACATAATTTAAGTGTCAGCAGGGTAACTCTGTCTTTAGAATGGAGAGAGGTTGACAGGGGCGAGCGCGGAGGCAGAGGAACCAAAATCGAAGTCGATGCCGTGGCAATGAAAGCTGTGGACCAGGGTATTTATTGGTGGTGGGGATGGACAAGGAAACAGACTCAGACATTTGAGAAATGAAATCAACAGGATTCAGTGACTAGGTGTGAAGGAGGAGGACGAGGGAGGGGCTGATGGGACTGTCAGGTTCGTTCTTGGAGGACTGAGAGGTGTCATTAATTGAGATCAGAAACAATGACTGGAAAGCAAGTCGGGGTATGATGAAGATTAAGGACTCAGGGATTGGGTACAGTGTGGGAGCTGAGCCCAACCTACTCACATGAGCCAACTGTTAGCACCTCTGCCCCGCTCCATTCAGTGAAGTCCGGTTGATAGCTTAAAATCTACCAGGGTGGGAGTATTTACAGCACAGAAACTGACTAATGCTTCATATCAGAGCCTTCTCTCCCCATCCACTCCAATCCAGTTGTGAAACATTTATTAGATCCATGAGATTGGGATATTTTTGACACCCCAAGATGGGTTTAAATGCATCTTACTCCAAAATTTGACTTCCTTCTTAAGAGAGAACAGCAGCTATTTAGGGCTAACACTAAGGATAAATTAAAACTTGATTGAAGTTTTTGCCTAGTAGCAATTAGGGTAATTGAAAGAGCATAGGAGAAATCAAGAACATTAAATAGACCACTTGTAGACTAACTGCATTCAGTAATTTCAAATTAGAAGCAAATAGCCTCCGGTTTGTCTATTTGCAGAATTTTTAGAAACCATCTCCCTTAATTAAGGGGGACTGCCCGGGTCTTTCCAGTGCTTTGCTGGTCATGCACTATCTCTCCCATTCAGCAGAGTATGTGGGAAGTCAGATGGAAAAGAATAAAATTGAGGAGTGAAAGTCTATCCATACACAAGAGTGGAGACTCAAAAATGCCTTAAATGTAAATGAGTGAATGATTAATAGTGGGCAGGGTGGTGGTGGACGAGAGTAGGTATGAGATGAACTGCCACACCCTGGCTGCCTAAAGATGGCTTCTCTCTTTCCCAGGGAGAGGCAATGTTTCCTGGGCTTGAGAACAACGAGAAGAAAGGGTCAGGAACAGAGCTAGTGGTGGAGAGAAGCAAGAGTAGAGAAAGAGGAGACTGCAGCTCAGAAGAAATCACAGTATAGTTGACCCCTGAACAACACAAGTTGGAGCTGCCTGGGTCCACTTACACACGGGTTTTCTTCCACCTCTTCCATCCCTGAGTCAGCAAGGCCACCCCTTCTTCCTCCTCCTCCTCCTCCTTAGCCTACTCAATGAGAGGATGATGAGAATGGAGAGCTTTATGCCGATCAACTTCCACTTAATGAACAGTAAGTATATTTTCTTTTCCTTATGATTTTCTTTTTTTTTTTTTTTTTTTTTTTTTTTTGTTGAGACAGAGTCTCACTTTGATGCCCAGGCTAGAGTGAGTGCCGTGGCGTCAGCTTAGCTCACAGCAACCTCAGACTCCTCGGCTTAAGCGATCCTACTGCCTCAGCCTCCCGAGTAGCTGGGACTACAGGCATGCGCCACTATGCCCGGCTAATTTTTTCTATATAGATTTTTAGTTGTCCATATAATTTCTTTCCATTTTTAGTAGAGACGGGGTCTCGCTCAGGCTGGTCTCGAACTCCTGACCTTGAGCAATCCACCCGCCTCGGCCTCCCAGAGTGCTAGGATTACAGGCGTGAGCCACCGCGCCCGGCCTCCTTATGATTTTCTTAATAACATTTTCTCTTCTCTAGCTTACTTTATTGCAAGAATACAGTATGTGATACCTATAATATACAAAATATGTTGATTGACTATGTATGTTATCGGTAAGGTCCAGTCAATAGTAGGTTATTAGTAGTTAAGTTTTGGGGGAGTCAAAATTTATATGTGGATTTTTAACTATGCAGAGGGTCAGTGCCCCTAACTCTTTCATTGTTTAAGGGTCAACTGTAAAATTTTGAGCTAGAAGAAACTCTAAAAATTATTTAGTCACATTACCCCATTTCACTGGTGAAGTGGCAAGGCACCAAGAAAAATGGACGTTTCACTGGATGCTTACTTTCTGAGGGTTATGCATTCACGTCCTCTTGTGTTTTCCTTTAACCCTCTCCATATCTCCGTGCTATGGGCATTATTAACCGCATTTTACAGGTGAGGAAACAGGCAAGTTTATGGCACCACAGGGACAAGACACACATTTTCTGGCTCCTTGGTCAGTGCCCCTTTCAGGACAGTATGGTCCCATCCTTTAAGATGGGATTCAACCATCCATTTATTCATTCGGGAAATACTCACTGGGCATCTATTGTATGTGAAACTGTTGAGAACAAGACAGACACAGCCCCTTCCCCCTTCGAGCTGACTTTCTATGAGGGGAGGCAGACTTCACACAAATAATTAAGTAAACACCAACTGCAACTCTGATAAGTGCCGCTGAGTAAAAGCATCAGGTGTCAATAAGAACACACACTTAGAGAACCACCAAGGGTTTGGAAAGGCTCCCTTGAGTTCTGAAGAATGAGCAGCAGTTCAGTCTGCCAAGAAGAGTGGGGCAGAGCCCTGTCAAGAGAACAACTATGAAACCCTACGGCAGGAGGGGTAATGGCATGAGAACAGCAGTACCAGCTGGGCTGGACACACAAGCAGGGAGGGGCCAGCTCTTGCAAGTCAAACTTCTGGTCTTTGAGATAAGAAAGCCACTGAAGAGTTTTAAACAGGACAGTGACAAAATTAACTCTTCCTTGAAAAAAGAATATTCAAAACATAAATTATAGACATATACACATAATTTTACATGAATGCAGAATGGTCATATATGTATTTGTTGCAGTCTTCTTATCTGAACTTTTTTCTTTTTTGGCTTGGATGCCTTACCCTCTCTCCCAACTCCCATAACAATCTCCAGTTCTATAATCCACATTAACAATTCAGAAAACATCCTTCAATATTTTTCTCCCTGCTCATATAGTCAAATAGAGACAAATATATACCATGTATAATGCACATTTGCAGGCATACCTCAGAGATGATATGTGGGTTTGGTTCCAGACCACTGCAATAAAGCGAATACCAGAATTAAGTGAGTCACACAAATTTTCTGGTTTCCCAGTGCATATAAAAGTTGTTTTCACTATACTGTAGTCTATTAAGTGTGCAATAGCATTATGTTTACAAGAAACAATGTATATACCTTAATTAGAAATACTTTATTGCTAAAAAAAATACTAACACTCATATGAGCCTTCAGCAAGTTGTAACATTTTTGCTGGTGGAGGGTGTGGTGGTTACTGAAGGTTGGGATGGCTGTGGCAATTTTTTAAAATAAGACAACACTGAAGTTTGCCACATTGTCGACTCTTCCTTTCACAAAAGATTTCTCTGTAGCATGTGATGCTATTTGACAGCGTTTTACTCACAGTAGAACTTCTTTCAAGATAGGACTCAATCCTCTCAAACTCTGCTGCTGTTTTGACAACTAAGTTTATGTAATACTCTTAATTCCTTGTCATTTAAACAATGTTCACAGCATCTCTACCAGTAGGTTCTGTCTCAAGAAACCACTTTCTTTGCTCATCCATAAGAAGCAACTCCTCATCTGCTCAAGTTTTATCATGAGATTATATAGGAATTCGGTCCCATTATCAGGCTTTACTTCTAATTCTAATTCTCTTGTTATTTCCACATCTGTAGTTTCTTCCTCCACTGAAGCCCTGACCCCCTTAAAATCATCCATGAGAGTTGGAATCAGTTTTTTTCAAACTCCTGTTAATGTTGATATTTTGAACTACTTCCATGAATCACAAATGTTCTTAATAGCCTCTAGAATGGTGAAGTCTTTCCAGAAGGAATTGACTTTGCCTAGATCCATCAGAGGAATCATTACCTATCACAGCTATAAATAAGCCTTAATGATAATATAATAATAATAAAATAATAACACTTGAAAGTCAAAATTACTCCTTTTATCCGTGGGCTGCAGAATGGATGTTGTGTTAGCAGGCATGAAAACAACATTCATCTCCTTGTACATCTCCATCAGAGATCTTAAGTGATTTAGATGCATTGTCAGTAAGCAGCAATATAATAGTTTAAAAGGAGTCTCTTTTTCTGGGCAGCAGGTCTCAACAGTGGGCTTAAAATATTCAGTAAACCACGCTATAAACAACAGATTCAGGCTTTGTTGTTCCATTTACAGAGCACAGGCAGGGTAGACTTAGCGTAAGTCTTAAGAGCCCTAGGATTTCAGAATGGTAGGTGAGGACTGGCTTCAACTGAAAGTCACCAGCCCCTATCAAGAGAGCCGGCCTTATCCTTTGAAGCTTGGAAGCCAAGCATTGACTTCTACTCTCTAGTAGGAAAGTCCTAGATGGCATCTGCTTCCATTACAAAACTGCTTCATCTACATTGAAAATCTGTTGTTTGCCCCGTAATATTCTGAAATAAAAAAAAAAAAAAGAAAATCTGTTGGTTAGTGTAGCCACCTTCATCAGTGATCTTATCTAGGTTTTCTGGATCACTTGCACTTCTACAACAGCACTTGCTGCTCCACCTTGCACTTTTATGTTATGGAGACAGTTTCTTTCCTTAAACCTTATAAGCCAACCTATGCTAGCTTCAAACTTTTCTTCTGCAGCTTCCTCACCTCTCTCAGACTTCATAAGACTGAAGAGAGTTAGGGTCTTGCTCTGGATTAGGCTTTGGCTTAAGAGAATGTTGTGGCTGGTTTGATCTTCTATCCAGACCACTAAAACTTTCTCCATATCAGCAATAAGGCTGTTTCAATTTTTTATCATTTGTGTGTTCACTGGAGTAGTACTTTCAATTTCCTTCAAGAACTTTTCCTTTGCATTCACAACTTGGCTAACTATTTGGTACAAGAGGCCTAGCGTTTGGCTTACCTTGGCTTTCAAAGCACCTTCCTCACTGAGCTTAATCATTTCTATTTTTTGATTTAAAGTAAAAGTCATGTGACTCTTCCTTTCACTTGAGCACTTAGAGGCCATTGTAGAGTTGGTCTAATTTCAATATTGTTGTGTCTCAAGGAATAGGAAGGCCAGAGGAGAAGGAGAGAGATGGGAAAACAGCCAGTTGGTGCAGCATTCAGAACACATACAACATTTACTGATTAAGTACACCATATTACACGGGCACAGTTCATGGTACCCCAAAACAATTACAATAGTAACATCAAAGATCACTGACCACAAGTCATCATAACATATAATAATGAAAAAGTTTGAAATATTGAGAGAATTACCAATATGTAATATAGAGACACCATGTGAGCACATGTTGTCAGAAAAATAGTGCCAACAGACCTACTTGAGACAGGGTTGCCGCAAACTTTCAATTTGTAAAAAGCATATTATCTGTGAAGCACATAAAGTGAAGCACGATAAAATGAGGTATACCTGAGGGATTTGCCATTGTTTAATAAAAATAGTCTTATGCACACTTTTCTGCATCTTGCCTTTCTCATCAATAGCTCATCAAAGTCCCAAGTCAACTCGTAGAGCTATACTTTATTCTTTTTAATGACTACATAATATTTCAGAGCATGAGTAAACCATAATTAACCTGCCATCACCATTGATGAACACCCCTTTTGTGTCTAGCTTTGTGTATTTCAGTAACACTGCAGTAACTACCTTTGTGTATGCGTCCTGGTGTATTTGTGGTTTCATATTTATGAGAGAGTGTCCCAGGAGTGGAGCTGGGAATTATTAAATCAAAGAGTAAACAGATTTTTTATTTTAATAGAAGTTGCCACATTGTTTACAAAAAAGACTTTTGCAATTTACATTTCCACCAATAATACCTGAGTTGCCTTTCCTTGTACTACTGCCAGCATTAGGTGATTTTTTGCATATTTAACTATTGGATGTAAAGTGACATTTCATTGTTATTTGAATTTGTGTTTCCCTGACCTTTAGAAATTTAAGCATTTCTTCTATTTGTTGACAATTTGGATTCCCTTTTCTGAGAACTCTCTTTTCACATCCTTTGCCATTTTTTTCTATCAGGTTGCTTGTCTTTTTCTTGTCAAAGTTTAAAAGCTCTTCATATGTTATAAATTTTTTGTTATCTGTATTATAATTTTTTTTTTCAAATCCAGCCTTTGCCTGCTGACTTTATTAAATGGATGTCTTCCATACAAAGGCTCTAAATTTTTCCATAATCAAATGTCGATCTTCTGGCTGTGGTGTAGAAGACTGATGGGAGGGGTAGGACTAGACAGCAAGAGACCTGTCAGGAGGCAACTTCAGTGGCCCAGGCAGAAAGCAACGGCAGCCTTGTCAACAGGTGGCCTGGTGCTAGGGAAAGCAGCTCAAGATACATCTGGGCCAGGCATGGTGGTGTGTGCTTGTAATGTCAGCACTTCGGGGGGCCAAGATGAGAGGGTTGCTTGAGGCCAGAAGTTCAAGACCACCCTGGGCAACATAGCAAGACCCTGTCTCTAAAAAAAAAAAAAAAAATTAAAAATTAGCCAGGCGTGGTAGTGCATGCCTGTAGTCTCAGCTACTTAAAAGGCTGAGCCCAGGAGTTTAAGGTTGCAATGAGTTGTGATCATGCCACTGCACTCCAGCCTGGGCGACAGAGCAAGACCTCATCTAATTGATTAATTAATAACATTTGGGAGGTAGAATTGGTAAGACTAGATGACAGCTAGCAGGATCAAAAAAAAAAAAAAGAAAAAGGGAAGTGGAGGTGCCAGGATGACTCAGTGCTCTGGCTTTCCTCTATGTGGATTGCGGTGTCATCTCTAAGAAACAGAACACAGCAGGAAGAAAGGTCTGGGCTGGAAGCACATGCTTTCAGTTTGGGACACTGTAAATGTGAGGGGCCTGCAAGGCATCCAAGCAAAGATGTCAGGTGGCTGCTGGGTACACAGGTCTGGGGCTCACAGGAAGGGATACAGATTTGGGAATCATCACATTTGTAGTGACTTGAATGGAGGCCATGAGGACCATCTCCTAGAGAGAGTGTGTGAAGTGAGAAAAGGCTGCCTGGACCTATGCTTTAAAGGTTTGGCTGGAGGGGAACATACTGGCAAAGGAGGCTGAGAGTGGCATGGGAATTAGAAAGAAGGCCAGGAGGGGATGACATCATGACTCCAAGAAAAGAGACAACACATGGAGATTCCATTCAATAAAAGGCACTAGCAATATTACTCAGATGAAAGGAAAAAGTTGGAAGAAAATTCAAATGTAAGCAGGATTAAACACACACACGCGCACACACCCCATATACAATGTATTTTTGCTTATGTTCTCAAAGAGCCTGAAAGGAAATATACCAGAATGTAAACTGTGGTTTCATTGGATGGTGGGACCTGGGTAATATCAATTCTGGACATAAAGAATAAAGCAAGCAATAGTACAACCTACATAAAAATATATGCATAATGATATTCATTTTAAAGTTATAGTAGTCAAAAACTAATCTAGTGTAATAATTAAATAATTTAGTATTATGCCATAGATTACCATGTGGCTATTTTTTTTTTTTTTTTTTTTTGAGACAGAGTCTGACTCTGTTGCCCGGGCTAGAGTGAGTGCCGTGGCATCAGCCTAGCTCACAGCAACCTCAAACTCCTGGGCTCAAGGGATCCTCCTGCCTCAGCCTCCCAAGTAGCTGGGACTACAGGCATGCACCACCATGCCCAGCTAATTTTTTCTATATATATATTTTAGTTGGCCAGATAATTTCTTTCTATTTTTAGTAGAGACGGGGTCTCACTCTTGCTCAGGCTGGTCTCGAACTCCTGACCTCGAGCGATCCACCCGCCTCAGCCTCCCAGAGTGCTAGGATTACAGCCGTGAGCCACCGCGCCCGGCCCCATGTGGCTATTTTTAAGAAAAAAAAAAAGAATAGACTTACTATGCTTCTACTATTGGGAATTTGGAAAATTCCTTAATATTAAGAACAAAAAGGTCACAGAATAATATGTACCAAATATTCCTCTTTTAAAAAATTATAAAGAGACATATGAATATATATGTGTACATATATTCCTGACCCCTCTTTTTTTTTTTAGGCTGGAAAGAGATACCCTAAATTATTAACAGTGGTTACTTTTAAAAACTGAGATTGAGGTCATGGCAAGATTTCCATTTATTATTTTTCTTATTACTTATCACTTTATACATGTCACATTTGACAAATATGTTACATCTAAGACAAATTTCATATTACTCTTGTAATATAAATGTGATATAAATTTAAAAAAATAGAATTATTCAACGAAGAGGGAATTGTTAAGAATTGTCTCTAAAGCTAATACTTGCCTCTACTTTTTGTGCGTGTCTATCATTTCCTTCCTACAGTAAAGTCTTTTCTGTTGCACTTCCAAGACTAGTGCTCAAGTAAGTAGCTAAGGCAATTTCCAATGAAAACAGAAGAACAGGAGAAAGGGGAGTGAGTTTTTTCCCAAAGGTCACAAACCATGAATTAATGAATGAATGGTCAAAGAGCAGCAAAGCAAGGTTGCTTTGCTGACAACAGTGAGGGGTCAGAAAAGGGACTTCAGGGATGCTAATGAACCATGCCAGAGTGCAGAATAGGATGTGCCCAGATTTTGAAGCCAGATAGGCCCAGTATGATCTCCCAAAGGCCTCCCCACACCAGGCCTCCTCAGCTGTAAGATAGAAATCATAATGCCTACCACAAAGGATTGCTTTGAAGTCTGAATAAGGTTGAGAATCTTTACATACTGGCTGACATGGAATAGGCTTTCAACAGGGTTTTTTCCCTTTTGCTTTTGGTGAGTCAGGTCAACAGCAAGATATTCACTGTGGTTGCATTCACTGGGTGAGAACCGGGCATAGAATAAGTTTTGCTATTTAAAAGCAAAGAGACATGGAGGGGAGAAAACATTTTATTGGTGTTTGCCTAAACAGATTTTCCATGCTAGCCAGATTTTTTCTTTTTTTTAACTATGAGAGGTTTATTTGTTTCGAAGAACCTTGAGTATTCTTTTTCTTAAACCAAATATATGAAGGTACCAAATACCTAATCAGTCCTATATGTACAGAGTGATCATATATCTAAAACAGTTCTAATTTCAAATGTTCTATTGCAGTGTCTTCACAGAACACCATCAATACCTCAAGTTTGATAGTTCTTGTATGGCTTAAAGTTGTAAGTGGCACCCAGATTTTTTCACAGATGAGGTATCCTAATTTTTTATTTAGAAAATATGCTCACCGTAAACTATAGGGTTAATGAAAAGGAACTCTTACCCCAGGCAAAAATTCCTCTGCAAATTTTAACTTGGGTCCTGAGATTTAGATTGACTCATATTTATTTTGCTTAATCTAGCTCTTGCATGGCACTATGTGCCAGGCACTGTTGGAAGAACTCTACAAACATGTATTCACTTAATGCTCTTAAAAACATACTAGGTGTTATTTCTAACTCTACGTTACAGGTGAAGAAATCAAAGCACACAAATGTTAAGTGACTTACTAGTTAAGTAGTGAAGCCAGATTTGAACCCAGACAATCTGACTCCAGAGTAAGTGCTCTGAACCATTCTTCCTTATTTGTTTTGCTATGTGGTATAAAGCTATTAAAGACAGTGACATGATTCAAGATTTCTCAGGATACAATTTATAGACTGTATTGGAACAGCAGATGCTGCAAATGAGAAAGTCAAATTGAGTCAAGCATGCCTCTGAAACCTATAGGTGAGGAACCAAGCTTGGTGGTCCCCAAATGTCAGCGCTGGAGAGATCCTCTGAGAACAAGAGTCCAGTCCATCCCTCCAACCCCCATTTACATGAGGAAATTGAAAGGTTTGATTGAGCAAGACAGTGACAAAACCAAATCTCCAAAATGTTACATGGGAACCCAAATGCAAATCCAAGTTTCGTGATGGTGTTATATTATTTTAAAAACAAGCTTAGATGTTACAAAGGAAAATGAGACAGAGATACGTAATTAAAGACTATGAGAAACTAAGTTGAAAGGAAGGCTTAACAGTTTTCACTTTTCACGCACAATGGCAAGTAAAGTGTGAGATGTGAGAAGTGAGAAGGAAGGGGATAACTAGAGCATGAGAGGAAGAAAAGCTAGACCAGGAAAAAATGAAAACAAGGAGCAAACAACAAAGTCGCAGGAGCTACTGAGAAGCCAGCGAGAACTCTAGGTGATGGTGGCAAATGAAGCATTGAGATAAAGACCAGCAATTCAACCCACAGAGGAGCCACCAGTGGGCCAGGTGTGACTCAAAAGGGCGTGGTGAGGACTTCAGCCTGAGTGGGCTGCTCCTGTCCATGTGGGCATGTGGAGGCAGGAACCTACCATTGCCAGGTCTCTAACTGCTTAAGAAATACTGAATATTCACATTTTATGTGAAAACTCCTGATCCTTAAAAGCTGGCAACTCATTCAAACCTGAACTAAGGGGTGTCCCCCAGCCAGGCTAGCCCTGTGAGAACAAGGACAAGGCTATTCTTGTTCTCTGCTGCATCCCCATACGCCTGCCTTATGAAGCACACCCAGTAAGTATCTGTTGAGTGAATTAACTAAGTTGATTTAAATACAACTTAAATGTAGTCCCAATGGTAGGGCTTCTTGACAGAACCGCAAAATGCAACAGTCTCCCCCTCCCCCAAACCCTGAGCTTTGTGAAACCCCAAATTGCTATGGAACCTGGCTGAACAGCCAGGACCCAGCAGAGAGAGGATTTAACTGGAGAAAGAAGTTTAACTGGAGCTGAGAAACAAAATGGCCAGGGAGCTCTCACACACAACCAAAACAGCTCGCTTGCTGCCCCACTCTGCCTCCACCACCAAAGCAAGATCGGAGGATCTGCCGGCTCTCCCTCCCAGCCCTCCCCAACTCCACAACTGTTCCTCTGGAGATGTCCCTTTGCCTGCTGCTTCCCCTCTCAAGTTTAAATAGGTTTTACCTACCGAGTGTCACAAAATGCAGGACAGCGCACCAGACAAGCTTGCACCCCTTCATGGATGTCAGCCCCTCGTCAGAGTTAACAGCCTGTCTATGGTTAGAGGAGATACAACTTGTTCACCGACGCCATTTCTTATGGATAAGCTAACCACTCTTCTGAGAGTTGGAGGAAAGGTTTTTCCTGAGTTTGTTCTTAGAAACAATGTGATTTTCAAATACCTCTCTCTCTCTCTCTCTCTCTCAAGTATTTTAAGGCTCACATTGCCTGCAGATTTTAGTAGTTGAGGTAAAAATTCATTTGACAAAAAGAGAAAAAATCCCCTGAGAGTTTCGGTACCGGAATATAAAAATGTTGGTATTTCCCTATGAGTGTATGACATAACGGTGATTCAGTTAAAGCCTCATTCAAGCCCAGAGGCAGCAGGGGCTTGGTGCACTTTTGTTCCCCAGTGAGCAGATGGGTTTGTCCTCCAGATATGAGCCTGTGAGCACAACCTTGCTCCTCTCACTTCTCTGCATTGCATCTTCTCATCACCGCCTGCTTCCAGTTGATGCCCACCCGCAGTCTCAGGATGGGTGGCAACTTGGGAAGCAGAGTCTCTATCTACACACCTATACGCACAGTTACAGCATCGAGGAGCAGCCAATCTCCTAAAATTTCTAGGCTAGTACTGATATCAAACAATCTGTTCTATTAAGGCCATAAGTATTCCCACATTAGCCCTAGTTTTGAGGGGAGGAAGTATGTCAGCAGGTATGGAGATAATAAAGGAGTGCAGTCTTTACTCAAGCAAGTTTAGCACAGCTTGTTTCTTTAAGCTAGCTCTTAGTAGATCCAATCCAAGGAGCCCTAGGCCAACTCAGCCTCATTAATAATATCTAACAGCAGCAGCAGCAGCAGCACAAACATTTACTAAGGGCTCACTATGTGCCAAGCATGTGTTTCAAGAGCTTTATATATATTAACTCATTTAATCCTCAACTCAGCTCTGTGATGTAGTTCTCATTATTCATTAATTCACTCGTTAAATGTTTAGAGAGCCCCTCCTACGTGCTAAGCACCATAGTAAGCAGTCAGGAGACAGCAGGGAACAAAGCAGACAAAATCCCTGCCCTCTTGGGGTCTATGTTACAGTTAGAGAAAGAACACAATAAACAAAAAAGGAAATGTCTTTAATGTTGGGTGGTATTAAGTGCTATTGAGAAAAATAAAGCAGAGTGTTGGGGGTCATGAGTACTAACAAGGAGAGGAGTTGCTATGGAATGTGGGGGGATAAGTTGGGATCTGAGCAGAGCCCAGAAAAGTGAGGAAGTGAGCCTGAAAATACCTTGGGGAGGAACACCCCAAAGAGTGAGATCACAGAGGAGGAAACAGAGTGGGTGAGAGAGGTTCAGCTGACCGCAGTCACTGAGCCAGCCAGGGGCAGAGCTGGTGTCCAGACACAGGCTCCAGGGCCTGCACTGTTAGCCGTGACACCAGATGCCTCACTCGGGGCCATCCCGCTTTTTTCCTTGTCAATTCCACCCTTAGCCAGTCCCAGTTAGTGACTTTTCCGTTGCCACGATGGCTAAAGGCAGAGATCTACTACTGGTTTCAGCCACACCACCACAGCTTCCCTGCCTCCGTCTACTTCATACTGAAACTGCAGCCACCTGTCTCCCAACATGTGATTAGTCCCTGGTTTCTGAAGCCAGGAATTTTCCAGAACTTTCTCTCAGTTGTCTAACTGCCTCCTTGATGAGTTCATCCAGAATTAAGATGTTGGTTGAATCAACTTCCCTTTGCGCTTTCCTATCTTTGATCAGACTAAAATAGTTTCTTTTTTGTCTTGTTCTTACCCTTAATGCCTTTCTCCTTTCCCAAGATGCTTCCCTCTTGATCTGGGCAATCCAGCACAGTAGCCACTAGCCACATGTGGCCAAGGAGCACACGAAGGGTGGTTAGTACAAACTGAGATGTGTCATGAATGTAAAATACACACTGGACTCTGAAGACTTACTATAAAAAAGAGGAATATAGAATCTCTCGTTAACATTTTTATATTAACCACATGTTGAAATGAAAATACCATGGATATACTAGGTTACCTAAAATATATAATTAAAATTAATTTCACCCGTTCCATATTATATTTCTATTTGACAGTACTTCATTAGCCTGTCCTTTTCAAGACATTCACATCCCATCATGTTCAAAGGCCACATTTGCCTTTAACTTTTCTCAGATAGGATACAGTGAGATCTAGAGCATGCTTTGGGGAATAAGGTTCTTACTAGGGCTATTTAAGCCTCTATGAGTCTTTTTAAATCTACTCTCCAAAGTCTGATTCAAGGCATTTCAGTATATTATTGATCATTTCATTAAAATTTCTTTAAAATCCCTGTTATTTTCCAGATGTTCATTTCATAGTTGGGAAACTCTATTGCAACTATTAATTAATAATTAATGATGGCACGGCCTCATTAGTTTCTTATTAATCTGAATTTATTATTATTTTCTGAGTATGCACATTAAACTTCATTTTTTTTTTCTAGTTTTTAACTGTTATATGGGGAAAATGTTCAAGAAACTATAGACTAGTGAGCCCACTGGAAATTTAGGCACTAATCTCAACAGACATTTTTGGGAATATTATGAAAAGGAAGCAAAGGTCACTAGGACCCAAAATAGGTTCATTTGCTGAGAATAAGCCTATCAAAATAGTTTGGTTCCCTTTGATGGAGTCTTGGTTGATGGAACAGATCAAGGGCACAAAGGATAGATGGTTGAACCCATGGCCCTCAATTAGGAGCAGAAAACAGACATGAATTTATTTCAGTGATTCCAGGTGAAAGGTCCCCTCCCTGGTGCTGGTTTCAGTTTGAGCCCCAGGGCCCCTGGACTAAGAACTCACCAGCAAAGGCACCAGCAGCAGCTGAGAAAGGGAAGGCCAAGGGGCACAAAGGAAAGAAGTTAACAAACAAACAAACAAACAAATAAAAGAGTAAAGAGACTAAAGAAGAGGATCCTGTACCTATAAAGTGACTAAAAGGCATTTTCCTTTGAGGTTGATGGGCAGGCATTGAAAATTATCTCCAGGCCGGGCGCGGTGGCTCACGCCTGTAATCCTAGCACTCTGGGAGGCCGAGGCGGGTGGATCGCTCGAGGTCAGGAGTTCGAGACCAGCCTGAACAAGAGTGAGACCCCGTCTCTACTAAAAAATAGAAAGAAATTATACGGACAACTAAAATATATATATACAAAAAATTAGCTGGGCATGGTGGCGCATGCCTGTAGTCCCAGCTACTCGGGAGGCTGAGGCAGGAGGATCGCTTGAGCCCAGGAGTTTGAGGTTGCTGTGAGCTAGGCTGACGCCACGGCACTCACTCTAGCCCGGGCAACAAAGCGAGACTCTGTCTCAAAAAAAACAAGAAAATTATCTCCAGAGAGGAACTGCTAAAATGTATTCCTGTACTTTTCTAGGGACAGTCTTGGTATCTAATAACCACATTTCATATTCAAACCCAAACTTGTCTGAGAAAAGGGAAAAGGCTGCATCCTGGTTTCACACGCAACACTGAGATGGAAGGTTGGATTGGCGACTACAGAATCTAAGATGTGCCCTCAAGTAAAAGCTTCTGGACACCCCTCAAGTAAATCTTTAAATAGACTTCTGCACTTGAGAAGAAATGACAGAAAAAACCAAAAGGCAGAAAACTTGTATGCAAACTTTCTGCTTTTAAACAGAGAAACCAATATCAACCCTGAAAGTCTGTATTTACTTAAAAAAAAAAAAAAAGTTAAGAGTGACAAAGAGGTTGATAAAACAAATTTCCAGATCTAGTTCCTAAAAAGGGATTCCATGTCTTTTTCAAAATTTCTCAGAGATGTCCATCAAAATTAAGCCAAAACACAGTAATGAATGCAATGAGTGAAGCTTGATTAGATCTTTTTTTTTTTTTTTAAATACATTCTTGTGACAATTGGGGAAATTTGAATAAGAGTAGAAGTTAGGTGATATTATGTAATTAGTGTCAATTTTCATAGATATTATAATGTTATTGGATTATGCAGAAGTGTCTAGGACTGAGTTGTGAGTGTCTAGAGAAAGTATAAATATAGCAAAATGTTAATAACAATAAAAAAATACATAACTAAACTCCCACTCTGAGTTCTATGGCTAAGAGAAGTCCCTTTCCCATTCCAGATTATGATATTGAATACAATTTTTATATGATTGGTAATTGTGCTGTCCTTTATCATTTCACGTTTCAGCAAAATTTCATTGGACAATGTATACACGGCATATGTAAGAGATGAATTGTACCAATCTTCAAAAAGCTGCTCATCAAATCTTGGGCTGGGAATGCAACAGAGCAGTTAATAAAATGAATTTTGATTCTGACAGATCTGAGTTCAAGCCCACTCTGCCACTTATTTGCTGTGTGAACTTGGACAAGGTACTTAACCTACCTAAGCTTTGTCCTCTTAAATAGTACCTATCTAATAAAACTGGTGTGACAATTAAATGAAAACAAAATGTGATGTATATCCAAAGAAAAAGAAATCATTATATCAAAAAGATACCTGCAACCACATGTTTATCACAGCACAATTCACAATTGCAAAGATATGGAATCAACCTAAGTGCACATCAATTGATGAGTGGATAAAGAAAATTTGATACACACACACACACACACACACACACACCATGGAGTACTACTCAGCCATAAGAAAGAATAAAATGATATCTTTTGCAGCAACATGGATGGAACTGGAGGCCATTATCCTAAGTGAAGTAACTCAGAAACAGAAAAATAAATGCTGCATGTTCTCACTTATAAGTGGGAGTTAAGGTATAACTATGCAAAGACACGCACACACAGTGGTATAATGGACACTGGAGACTTTAAAGGGGGGAGGTTGGGAGTGGGTGAGGGATGAAATATTACCTATTGGGTACAATGTGCATTATTTGGGTTATGGGTACACTAAAAGCCCAGACTTCACCACTATACAACATATACGTGTAAAGGAATTCAACTAATATTCCCTAAATCTATTGAATTTTTTTAAAAAAATGAAAATAAAAATCTATCAGCAGAGTATGTGCTCAGCTTATGGCAGCTATTATAATTCACACCCCATTATAACACTGTGTCTAGTTTCACTGGGATTGTCTTTCCTAAATAAAAACACACAGGCTATCTGAATCTTGATTGCAGCAAAGCATATGAACAAGTCTCACATAATAAGTGAGATAACTTCAAATGGAGAAATGCTTGACAAATACTTTTCATCTAACACCCAGATTTCACAATCTGTACTGTTAAAGAAGTTAAAACAGATCAATGATAGGAAAATTTTTAAAATGTAGTAGTATATGACTTGGTTACTGCATACAAGGAACTTAAAATCTAGTTGGAGAGATAGTTGGCAAGTCGAATGATCTATAAAAGGTCAACAACAGCAGCATAAGGCAGGCTCTGCTAAGAGAGCTAAATAATAAAATAGTTCCAGCTAGGTGCGGTGGCTCACGCCTGTAATCCCAGCACAGGATTGAAAGGCTGAAGTGGGAGGATCACTTGAGACCAGGAGTTCAAGACCAGCCTGGCAACATAGCGAGACCCCCGTCTCTACAAAAAATAAATAAACAAAACATAAAATAGTTTCCATTTTTGAGCTCTTGCTACTTGTCCAGCACTACCTAGGCCCCCTCCACATGTCACTCCACTTATGCAAGTCAGCACCAAATCCTGCCAGCCCCATCTTCAACACACAACCAGGTATCTCCCGTTTCTCACCTCCTCTGCTGCCAGCCCCTGTCCCCAGTCATTTTTTACCTGCACTGCTCCTGCAGCCTAACCGGTCACCTGGCTTCTGCCTTTGCTCCCCTCTATGCCTTTGCTATCCAGCAGCCAGGATAATTCCTTTAAACACTCAACTCATCACAATTTCACTCCTGTTCAAAACTCCTCAAAACTTCCCATTTCACTGAAAGTAAAAAAAAAGTCAAGAGTCTTTAAAAGGACCCACAAAACTTTACCTATAGGATCCGTCCCCGACTACCTTTACAACTTCCCTTCCTACCACTCTCTGCCACAATGGTGTCCTTGAAGTTCTGTAAATGCTTGAAGCCTGTCTCAGAGTCTCTAAACAATATACCTGGAATACTACTCCTCCAGATAGCCTTGTGGCCTGCTCTCTCACTTCCTTAGGTCTATGATCAACTCTCACCCTATAAAGAGACCCTCTTTGACCACACTATATAATGCTAACCACCAGAGAGTTGCAGGATGAACTATTATATATCCACCCCATGGAGGACTATGCCGCTATAAAAAATGGATAAGGGTGATATTCACAAACTGATAGGGAATGATTTTCCAGATGTACAGTTAAGTAACAAAAACAAGAGACAAAAGAGTATATAGAGTGTTACTTTGTTTAAGGAGAGTTAGAAATAAACATATATATCTATTTATAACTGCAAAAAGAAACAGAAAAGATAAAACAGAAACAAATTCTATCTGTTACCAAGGAAGGTGAGGAAAGGACTTCTCTGAGCATATCTTTTAAAATAGTTTTGATCGAACCAAGTTAATATTTTACATATTTAAAAAAATCAAGGGAGGAACCCTAAAATTGAATAGAAACAGAAACAAATTAGTGCAACTATATATTAAAGTGATAACATGATCACACAGAAGGAAAAAAGAATCCAAGTAACTTTTAAAAATAATATTCTATACATCTTCACTAGGATATACAGATGCTCCCTGACGTACAATGGGGTTATGTCCTGAAAAACCTATTGTAAAGTTGAGAAATCATAAGTCAAACTATCATAGGCCAGGGACCATCTGTATTAGGGAATAAAAGGAACTGCAAAGAAATCTTTTACTGTATTTAGTAAGTTTGTGGTTGGTAATGGCATTGGTATAGCAATTGTTATACTACTTTGTGTTTAATGTAGATTAAGAAAATATACCGGTACTACTAAGAATAGAGTTCTCATTGTGGGAGAAGGGAGATATAAATATGGAATGGCGGAAGAGGCAGAAGAACTGAGTTACTGGATTAGTCTTAGAGATATCAGGAAAAACTCATGACTTTGTAAAAACTCTATTTCTTAGCTTTGAAAACTGACAGGGCTGAGAAGTAATGACTCTAGTGGCCTTGAGCACATCTAGCTCAGATCTTGATTTCTAAATACCATTCCCATTAAAAGAAACAAGGGAATCTAATGATTCCGAGGCTGATACAGGAAAGCTATAAAATGAATCCAGAACATCTTTGTGTGTCAGAAAGTAAGAAAGTGCCCCAAACCAGACAGGAACATAGCAAAAGGACACTGAAGATTAAAGGAGTTCCCATGTATCAAATTTGGGATCACTAAGTATTGAAATGGATAATGACAGCAATGTTGTCTTAAAAAACAAACAAACTAACTAAAAAACAGGAGTCCATACTAATGCCGAAAAAAATAATAATGGACAGGTGTATGTGTGTGCACAAAGGTATTCATTACTGAAGAATGTAAATTAATAAATGTACATAGAAAAATACCTGGCCCAGAGTCTTCAAAAATGGTGATGTTATAATATACCAAAAAATATAGCCAACAGTTTTAGATTAAGGAGGATTAAGGAGCCATGATTGCCAAAGTAAGTGTGTGACACATGACTGGCTTCTGGATTTTCTATCAGAAAACAGTATTGTATCAATGCTATTAACATATTTCCTGACTGTGTAATAATTCTGTGGCTTGCTGGAGGATGCTTTTGTTCTTAGGAGACACATATTGAAGTATTTAAGGGTAAGGTACCATGAGTTCTGAAAACTCAAATGGTTTAGCAAAAATAAAATAAAACAAAAAAAAGTGTGCATATATAGACAAAGTAAAACAAATGTGACAAAACATTGACTGGAGGAAAAAGTATGTAAGTGTTCATTGTACTATTCTTGCAACTGTTATGAAGATTTTAAGTGTTCCAAATTTTTGAAAAAACTTAAAGGAAATATTAACAACTTCTATCCCCCCTTTTTCTTTTTCTTTTACTAATCTTTATACCAGTAAATGCTTACTTTTTCATCATCCAACATCTATGTATTTATTCATTTATTTACTTACCATCTCTCTCCCTCACTGTGATATGAGCTTCACAAAGGCAGGGAACTAGCTGTACCTCACTGTACCCCCAATCCTTTGTACAGTGCCTGACATACAGTTGACACTCAATATATATTTACTGAATGACTGATGTTCACAATAAGCCTATGAAGTAGGTATATCATTATCCTTTCCCTTAAAGGGAAGGTACTGAGATAAACAAAAGTTAGGTAACTTGTGTAAGTTCATAACTCAGAACTTGTAGGGGTGGGGCCAGGGCCCAAAGCCAGGCAACTGACCCTGGAGCTGATGCTGTCTATCACTGTGTTTGGCAGCTCCTCTAGTGAGGCAGGCTCAGCTCTCAAAGGGCTGACCATTATTGCTAACAGAAGAGGACTAAACCACTCAGTCTTGTCCTCAGTTTAAGGCCTACGCAGAGCAGCTTATCAATACATCCTGCTGAATGAACTGCCCTCTGAAGGAATACCTGACTTAGGTGGGAGAGACCACCATGAAGGGACTGTTCAAAGAATCTTCTGAAGGAAGTGAGGTGGAGCTTAATGCACAAACTGGGTTTGCAGTGGAAGAGAGAACACAGGTATAGGTGGCAGTGACCAAAGGTGTCCAGGAAAGACAGACCAGCTTGTCTGGAGGAGCGTTACCCCATCCTATCAACCGATGTATGCGTCTCTTCTTCCTCCTTTCCCACAGCCACCAGCACATAAACCCAGCACAGCTCCTGGGCCCTGGGATGGTAGTCTGCCCTGGCCTCCTGGACTTCCTGCCTCCAATTCCTCCTGACTGCAATCCTTCCTCTTTATTGCTGTGGGATTGTCCTTCCCAAGCACATGGTTCTGATCCTGTCAGACTCAGAAACAGATGCTTTGCTTGCAGAGGAGAATCCAAACTCCCATAGGGGACATTCAGGGCTCTGCCATGGGGCCTCAAGCTCCCTTGGGCACACCTCTCCGTCGCACTGAATGACTATCATCCAAGTTCGCCGTGCACATGCCTGCTCCCTCGTTTTTCTTACCTGGTCACCTCTTCTGGGAACCTTTTCCTGCAACATCACATATCCACACACCACCTGTCCTCGAAGGCCAGGTTCAAACACCCACCTTTTCATGAAGTCTTTGCTTCACCAAAGATATCTGACTTCACAAAATATACTGCTTTCTTCCCTCCGCACTCCCGCAGCACTTTATTTTTAACCTCTCTTACAACACTGACTTCTTTACCTCATCACATAGGTACTTTGGAGCATATCTCAACCCCTCCCCTCTAGGCTGTCTTCCCTAGAGGTATGTACCTCACGGGCACGCAATAAACGTTGAACGAACCAACGGATGGGCAGGGAAGACTGATCTGGTAGTCAGGTACCGAGAGCTCACCACGGGGAAACCCTCTAGTAAAGACGAATAACTCATCAGGGTGCCATGGCTATACTCCAGGGGTTTGGCTATGACTTCACGAGGGGCCTGTGTGTGGAGGGGTGGAGGAGAGTGGAGGGGTAAAAATGGAGAAGACGCCTACTTCATGGGGCTGTGACGATTCAGCTGAAGAAGATGCAAAGGATGAACACAGTTCTAGACACTGGTTCTCTTGTGTTTTGGAGGGAGGAGAAAGGAGCAGTGGTCACACTGCTTAGGAACCCGGAGGTGAGGCTGTGGCCCCTTCTCGCCGTGTGGCGACTCCGAGAGCCCGCCTCACAGCCAGGACGGCCCAGCAGCGCCCCGGGACCGGCGGACACGCCCAACCCGAGCGGGGACGACCGCGCGCTGGGAGGACCGCCAGGCCTCGCTCTCCGCGCAGGCGGGAGCCCGGGCAGGCGGGACCCGGGGCAGGTGGAGCCCGGGCAGGCGGGAGCCCGGGCAGGCGGGACCCGGGGCAGGTGGAGCCCGGGCAGGCGGGAGCCCGGGCAGGCGGGACCCGGGGCAGGTGGAGCCCGGGCAGGCGGGAGCCCGGGCAGGCGGGACCCGGGGCAGGTGGAGCCCGGGCAGGCGGGAGCCCGGGCAGGCGGGACCCGGGGCAGGCGGAGCCCGGGGCAGGCGGGACCCGGGGCAGGTGGAGCCCGGGCAGGCGGGACCCCGGGCAGGCGGGACCCCCGGGGCAGGCGGGACCCCGGGCAGGCAGGCGGGAGCCCGGGCAGGCGGGACCCCCGAGGCAGGCGGGACCCCGGGGCAGGAGGGACCCGGGCAGGCGGGACCCGGGGCAGGTGGACCCCGTCCTGGGCGAGTTCACGCGCTGGGGGAGTGGTTTTATGTTCCGCTCAAGTTCTTGGCGATTAGCAAGAGACTCGAGAAGTAACCTAGGAGTCACTCGAGAAAAGTCACACCCTTCCGGGCGAGCACTGGGCGGCGAGGCGAGCCCGGATGGCGGCAGGGGGCCTAAGGAGGATTCCCACAGAGAGGGAAGAGCCCCCCGGACAGCTCTGGAAAGGACAGCGAGCTGGAGTTCGGTCCCTTCCCCACGGTCAAAGTTCCTTCTTGACAACATGAGGGGCTCTTGGAGATGAAATGGCAACTTTACAACTTTTTCTTCCTGAAAAGGCTCCCGCTGGCTGAGTTGCCCCTGACACTCCCTACCGCCCCCCCCCCCCCCCCCGACCTGTCCCAGGCCCGTAGCCGCCTCGTACCCTGCCTGTCCACCCTGCCCCGAGCCCTGGGGACAGCCCAGGAGATGCCCAGTTTCCGCCACCGCGGGGGGTCGGAGAAGGCTTCACTCACCTAACCGGAGCAGCAGGTTGAACAAGAAGACCCCCAGGGTCCGCCCTGCGCCACCCCATGAGACCATGGCACGACGGGCAGGACTCTGCCCGGGACCTGGCCCAGCGCAGTCGCCAACTTCCGGTTCAGCCTAAGCGGGTTGTCACCAGTAGGGCTGCCGGCCTGGCGCAGTGGCGCACGCCGGTCGTCCCAGCACTTCGGGAGGCCGAGGCGCGGGGATCGCTTGAGGTCAGGAGTTGGAGGCTGCCGTGAGCTATGATGACGCCACTGCAGTCTACCCCAGGCGACAGAGAGAGACCCTGTCTCAAAAAAAAAAAAAAAGTAGGGCTCCGCGGGCCCGGCCAGCCCCGCCCGCGGCCCGCCCCGCGTCTGCGCGCTCGTCCTCCCTCCTCCCGCCAGCTCCACCCGCCTCTCCTCTGTCGGGGCGGTGGTCCGGTCTTCCTTTAAAGGAAGAAACATTCCTTCTTGCTAAAAAGTGGCTTGCGTTTTAAAAACCAGATGTCTTCGTTCCTCCCGCACTTCCAGCGCTTTTCCTTAACATTTGGGGCATGCTGGAGGCAACTCCATAGCTGGAGGTGCAGGGTGGGGCTGTAGCCACCCCGCCCCCCCCCCGCCCCAAAGCTGCGTCCCACTAGGCTGGCATCTGCGGTGACATTAGGACGGAGTGGAAGCACCGAGAGGCCCTGAGGCACTGCATTCCTTACAGTGCTCTGGGACTCTGGACAAGACAGCCTCTTTGAGTCGCTTTTTCTTCAAACATTAAAAGGAAAGGGAACAGTTTTAGACAACTGTTAGAATGTGTGGGGTTCCTGGTGCACGTCCTCCCGCCCCCGCTTTTTCGACTTGGACCGCCCCCCTACCCCTGCCAATATTCCCTTAACCTGGAGCTGGGATTTCCAGATTTTAGTTTCTCCTGTCTCCGTTCCTCTTTGGTTTTCCCTCTCTTCCTCCATCTCCACTGTGGACTTTCCCTCAGATTAGGGTGTCAGATCCATTATCCCCCTCATTATTTAGCCTCCCAGCAGGCATTTATAACTCTCCCTCTTGGTTAGCCTTGATTGGGCTTGCCCTTCCCTCAAATCCATCAGATCCCAAACCAGCTCTGTTCCCAGAACCAGCTCCTCACATCAGCCTCCCTGTCTGCCCCATTCTTGCAGACACAAGCACCAGAGTTGCCCCTGCCCCGCTGAGGGATTTAGGAGAACTCTTATTTATCAAGTGAGCAGGAAGCTATTTCCATAAACAGGACTCTCTGATGTCCAAATAAACACCAAAACACATTGCAAGTTGTGAAACTGAGTGGAAATGTGCTTTGGTGTTGCCATCATGTCCATTATCCTTGGGTGGGGCAGTCAAAGTCACTCAAGACACTTGAGCCACACTGCAAGAATTCATGAATTATTTTACTTAGCCATAAAATCCTAGAAGGTATCTCTATCAGTGAAATTTCTTGGACCAATGTCCTATACCACGAAGCCTGCTATCTTAAGACATTCCCTATCATCTGTAGATACTGGGAACACAAGGCAGGTGCAGTATGTGGTGTAAAATGTGAGGAAATCAAGTTTCTCCTCTGCCAGGTGCTGGCAGGAACGCCAGCCAACTTGGAAAGGTAGGATGGGGTCAGACCTTCAGACTCTGGGGAGCCACAGAAAGGTTTTGAGCTGAGAAGCGATATGACAGCAGACAGCTGTTCCGCACTCATTATAATCCAGGCCCTGTGTTAAGAGCATTACCTGGATCAATTTAATTACTGTCTTTGGTTTTACAGATGAGGCAACTGAGCTTCAGAGAAAGTAAATGACTTACCCAAAGACACACATATAAGGGGAAGAGCTGAGAATCCATTTGAGGCCAAGTCCAAAGCCCCCATCCACTCTTACTCTTTCATGCAGGAGCAGGATATGATAACAACTTCTGGACTGGCAGCTGTGCTGTCATTCAGACTGGGCAGCAAGTGCTGCCAAACCCCTCAGGAGCAGTGTGGAGGAAAGAACTGCACAGTCACCTGGGCAGGTCGGGGTCTCTGGGCACTGGGTAAGGAATGATTCACTAGGCCTGCCTTGGTTAGACTCTCCTCCCATCAAGGAGCAATGCCAGTTCTTTCATTAAGGGAGATGCTGTGCTTCCATCAAGCATTTTTAGAGGCACTTACATGTCTGGTCTAGCAGACTTCATGAATCAAAATGGCTCAGGAAGACTGGACCCGTGATGTATTAGGCAGCCAGCCAAAAAGGCTCCCTTTATACACTGAGAACTTGCCACCGAAAGGAGGGCTGGACATATTTTTCATCCCATGACCAGCGTTATGAGGTCCAGTTTTATCTTCTTGTCACTGTAGATAATCACGGATGAGAAGGTAAGAAAGGAGGGCCCATTCAGCCTGCTCAAGAGGCTGGGGCTGCTCTTCCTAGCATGTCATTCATACACTGGCTCTAGTTTCTGCCAAGCCCTTGGAACTACTCCCACAAAGCTTAGGAATCCCAGAATGTAGTGAGCAAAACACTGCCCCTAATCCTGCATAAATGTAAATTGTCATTTTCAATGTAGCCTCATGGGGAAGCGTACATTCAATTCATTTATATGAACACTGCATTTGCACAAAGGGCATAGAGGGGTAATCTTATTCCATAATACTCTATTTTCCCTTTTAAAAATGTTCCCTGGCAGAAAGAGAACATTTGAAAAAAAAATAGTCAAAAATAATACATAAGACTTAATGTGGAACCATTGTGGGTACCCAGGGGATAAACGGTCACAATTTCAACTCCTGGCCAAGCCAGCAGCTGCAAGAAGTTGATAAGGATGCAGCAGATGTGGGAGCGGAGGAAAGCACACATTAAAGCCTTTGCAAGGCCTGGACTTAGGAAAAGAAGGAAAGAAAGGAAGCAACTCCCTTTCCTTTTTACTCTCTGTTTAGTTCCTTTTGCATGTCCTATGAATCTTAAAAGAATTACAGATGGGTTCTCACTAATCATATGTCACCGCTATGGCTTTAATCATTCTAACAATCTCACTTTGCAGATGTGCTAAACTCCTCCCCACACTGGAATTGTGCAGAGACTGGTGTGCTGTGCAGTCTCATCACACAGAAACGTACAGCTCTTGCTTTTCCCTCCATCCTGGAAAAATGCTTGCTATTTCACGGCCCGGGCAGTGCTACACAGTTTGAAAAGGATGGTGTGGTCCTGCTGCAGAGGCCCTAAAGGCCCAGGAGAAGGCTGTCGCACGTTCCTGCTCTCTTCCTCATCAGTCTCCTCTCACCCCATCCTTCCCCTTACTCACCAAAACAAGGGAGAGGTTATAAGATCTACATTCTGAACCTGCCTTTCAGGCTCCAGGGGTGTTGTGTTGCCCAACTCTAGGGGCAGCATAGCCTGGGCAGTCAGGGTGGGGGTGTGTATTTATTAGGATGCACTTCAGCAGATGACAGCAAAGTGTCTTGAGGGAGAGGTGTTTTTATCATTTGTACAGGGGCACCACTGAAGCTGGGCATGGGGCATGATGATAAAGGCTGCCAGTCATGGACCTTGAGCCTGGCAGACCAGTGCCAACGGCAGAACTTCAGGCCCTGACAGCACAGTTCTGCAGAGGAAAGCGGCTGATAAAGTGAGGGGAAAGAACGACAGAAGACTCCAGTAAATGAACAGCCGTATTTTCAACATAATTTACTACAGGTCTCTGAAGTGTATATAAAATGTTTTAGTGCAACATCTTACAAATAGTTTTCCTTTAAAAAACAAAAACAAATCAACAGCTCTCTACATCATGCATGGGTAGTTTTCTTACCCCATCTCTTTTTTTTTCCTTCAAAAATTAACGCAGAGAAACCATTGTTTGAAAAGAATATGAAAACTTGCTACAGAAACACCCTGGTGAAAGAGGGTGTGGTCATATTCATGTCCTGGAATGCGCCTAGCACAGTGTAGTTTTTCGTTAATGCAACATTGTAGACGTAGATGAGTCAAGAGAGAGTATTCAGCAGTTTTCCTCTCTTGTCCTCAGAAGACTAAAGCTCCAGTAGACAATGTGCAATGAGGTCTCACAGCCACTGGAGGGCACCATTACCATTCATCTGACACCACATTTCCATAGAAATGGCCAAAGAAAGAAGGTCCTGGGGTTTTTCATAGAAAGCTAGAAAAGCTCAACCATCATTTGATGGTATCCCCCAGCCCAAGAGAAAATGCACAGAAAGAGCAATTATTAAAATACTGGCTTCGGGTTTCTTTTTTCCTTTCAACTTTCCTGTAATTGCTTCACATATTTAGATACGTGCAGCACCTAGTTTTCAACTGCTGTGAACCAGTTCAAACTGAAATCTTAGTTACACATCCCAAGCCAGCCCTCTGGCATCCTTCCAGTCAGACAGATGAAAAGTCCATCCTCCTCCCGCATTGACTCAGCCTATAAATTAGGAGTCAGCAAATTCCCACTGAAAGCCCACATCCCTGAAATGAAGAAATGGGGCAAAAGACCTTCTTTCTTCATGACTGAGCCAATTCTGTACTTCTAACATGTTGATGCAGCATAATAAATGAGAATCAGCATGTCAGGCAACAGCAGGATTAAGGTGGCGGTGTCTGCACACTGTCTCGTAGGAGAGTACTGGTGTCTCTGCGAGGGGAAAGGCAGGTCTGTGTGAGCCTGTCAGAAAGTAGCTGAGCAACTGCCTTGTTCCCCTTGGCCTGGCTCAGCAATGCCCTGCTGATCAGCCCAGGCCGCCTGCACGTCTGCACGCCTGCACGCCTCAGATGAGGATCCGCACCCACACGGCCTCCCCTGGAGCCTGTTCATTCTCAGAACAAGGCTTTGCAGGAGTCTCTCTTGTCAGACTTAGTTCCAGAATCCCAGGTAGCTTTTTGCAAATTGGGACCCCTCCTCTTGGGATTCAAGGTGCAAGTTCCTAGAGGAAGGGAGATGGCACATTTGGCCAACAAAATGTGGGGAAGGAAGGGCACGATAACATCTTCATGGAATGAGCAAAATGAAATATTTGCAGCCAGTGATGCTCCAGGGGACCAAGCATCTGGCCCAACAGTGGAAAGTAACAAGGTGACCCTGGCCCTGGTTGGGCTTCAGGGACATTAAAATAAAAAGCCACCATAAAAATGAACAACAAAATAAAAGTATTTAAGAAAGGGAAAGGAAAAAACCTGCACAGACAACAAATGTGATCACTGTCTGCTGAGACTAGGTAAACCGAAAGGATTGCAAAAGGTTGCACCTGGACCTCCCCTCGGCTGATACTCTCACGGCCGTGAGGTAGGGGGAGAGAAAAGTTGAGTGAGGAAGACATCAGTATCACTGAGGAAAGTCTAATTGGAAGGAAGGAGAAAAACCTAGTCTTCACACCTCCAGGGAGGTAGTTACTCCTCTGCACTCTCCAACATCAGGCCCTGGAAACCCCCTTCCCCACCTCACTGTCCCACTTGTCACCAAACTTAGTGTGGGACAGCCCAGCGCCCTCCATCGGGTGTATACAGTGGCTACTTTGGCCCCTGTGCTCAGCTCAGGGCTGTCGCCTTTTCAGGTTCACTGGACACTTTCCTTGAAGAGTTTGGCAAAGCACCTGAAGACAAAAGCCCACCTGCTCAGTTATCAGTTAGAGACTGCCCTTGCAGAACAGATCACGCCGACACCCAGCCTTTTATCCCTTCCGTCTCTAATCATTGGCTTTGATCAACCTGAAAGTCAGTAGCTGCTAAAAGCAGCCCTCTGCCCACTTTAACTTGGAAAGTGTGTGCTGTTTGGAGCTTTTGACCCGTTCTTCAAGACAGTTTTCTTCTTAGTTTTTTTTTTTTTTTTTTTGGCAAGGACGGGATGAAGCCTTTTTTTTGCCTCTCTGACAGACAGGCCGGGCACCATCTACTCCTAATGGGGTTATGCAGGATTTCTCTTGTACATACACAGTTCTTTGAAGCAAAATTCAATGCTTTCATCTTGACTACAAAGTGGTTCCAACAACTGCAGCCGAGCGAAAAGATAAGATACAAATTTTGCCCACACTATACACGATTTTCAAGTCCTGTTAAGAAAGTAAAAAAAATGTTTGGGTGTATTTTGATCCATGGGTGGCATTTCCAAATATGCAAAAACAAAAAGTCTTGGAAGAGATTCCTCCTAACTAGAAAGTTCATCCTTCCTTTTGCCATCAGTTTTATGTAAGAGAAATCCGTCCACAACAGTACGGAATCCAAAAAGGGGAAACCAAAGGGACTTAAAAAGAGTACATTACAAAGAACGAGAACCCCTGTAACATCTGTCTGAGAATACTAGAGAAACCAGTGAGTAGACATGGCACCTGGAGCTACTCACTACATTACTAAAAACAAAAACAAGAAACCTATAACTGCTGATCACATTTGCGCACAAACAGCTAGCCAACCACGACTGCCACCGAGAGGCAGTCTGTCTCTGTGACTGATCAGGAACTTTGAACGCTTTTCAGGTCTGACAATTTTCTGCACGGGCACTCCAGAGTTTGGGTGCTGCCAGCTGTCCAATCACAGAGCGAGAGGCAGCAAGGGAGAGCCTCAGCTCTTCCATGGCCGACATCCGCTGGGGCATCCCCCTTAGTCTATGGCCCCTGGGTGGATACTGAGCACCGGGGGCTCCAGGCAAGTGGGGGAGTAGTTGAGGTGCGGCTCCTTGATCCACAACAGGGGCACTCCATTCTTCCCATCAGAGTTCTTGCTGGAGTTTCGGCTCTTGAAGCGCACCAGCAGGATGGTGATGATAAGGATGCCAAAGATGGGGAAGGGGTAGAAGAAGACGAAGTAGAAGAGCGCATCGTTGGAGCAGATGATGGACTGGAGGGTAGGACCTGAAAAGGACCACAAAGGAGACAAGACAATGAGAACTGAGAGCCTGGGCCGTCCACATTTGATCCTGAAGACCTGGCCCAACCCAACGGAAGCCACCTGGTGGCACTCCCACAGCGCCCTGCCTTCTTCCTGCTGCCGCTAATGGCAGGAGAGTACCCTGACGTTCCCTTTCTCACAACACGCCTCTCCCAATTCCCAGCTGTACGTTCCAACAAAGCAACGCTTCCATTTTCCACTGAAATCCATTGTTACTGCTCGGAAAGCCATATAACAAAATGTAACGTGTTGATTGTGAACTCAGTGGCATCTAGGATGGTAAAGAAACGGCTCCAGTTTGGTCTGAACGTCCTGCACGGTTATATTTCACATGTACCTGTGCGCTTCGTTCTGCTACAAACCTCCTTCTTTGGGGTTATGACACATTTCCTTCCTGCCAGCTTCTGAGAGCAGTTTTACCAGAAATGATGCTTACCTGAGTAACGTTATCAATTAAAATGTCATTATGGACCATTTGCAAAAGGCCACAGTGTGTCTGTGGCTGCACAGAACACAGTGTTAGGTACGGCTGGAAAAGGATAAAACTAGATGCCCCCAGACCCTGGTGGAGGGATGCTCTATAACTCATTATACCTTGGCAGAGCCTGGCCTCTGGAAGCCTGTGCTTTCTCTGTAAAATAAGGCTTCTGGGTGATCCCTATGCTTTAGGAAGCTTAATAATTATGGACATACACAATGGACAGAAAAAATGTGACCTAAACACCTTCCCTTTTACTTTTAGACAGTGGCTGATTCAGTAGATCATTAGGTGACCCATTATGGTTTAGAGTTTTTCTACCTTTTCCTCTACTGCATAGCTGTTGCTTACCAGTATTATTAAGAAAATGTAACATATACCTGCACTTACTAGATTTCCAAACTATATGCAATTGCTGATAGTCAACCATTTTTGACCTACAAAAACTCAATTTCATAGAGTTCTGTCTAATGCAATGTTAACAGGAAGTGATCAAGGCAAAGAAATAGCAATCAAAACTCAAAAACTCAAGATAATGTGGTAAAAAGTTTTGACTGAAAAGAAGCTGAAAATTCCAGCAATTTTTAAATTTCTGTGTTATAGGCTAATTCTACTGTAACAAACCATTTTCAGTCTGATATTAATACATATTCCTTATTTTGATGCAAGGCCGACCGAAAGACTGCCTTGTTACAACAAACAATTCAGGCCAGCAAGTATTTCCTCCAGTCTCTGTTCAGTGAAAATCCCTCAGCATAATCCAAACTCTGCCTTCCGGACCCTCTGTAGCAGCAGGGCCACTGCTAAGGTCCTCCCAGCTCTCCCGTAACATCAGAGCTCTACCAGGCTGGGCCTCGCAACTAGCAGTACAAAATCCACCTAAACCTCCAAGTCACCCCCCAAAATAAAAATGACCCAGACATTTGGGAAAAAAAAATGAAAAAAATCGCAGTGGGCTACTCAGGCTTCATTTTTTCCCTTCCTCTTCTGAGTCTGAAACACTTGGCTAATTCACTAAAGAGAGAGTAGGTTCAATATTCTAAAAAGTAACAAAGTAACATCTAGCAATCTAGTTGTACAACAAATCTTACTAAAATGGAATCTGGTGGAACATGAAGTTCATTATAAAGATGATATGGTATATTATTACTTTAATTCCTAATCTTGTTTGTTGCATAGGCAGTCAAGGGTCAATTACATGAACTAGTATGTCAAATCCTACCGCATCTCACATCCTACTAATAAATGCCCATGATGGTTAAGAAAACTGCTAATTAACCCATAATCAGGCTCTGAATTTATCTCCCAGACACAGCTGGAATCAACAGTGACATCCTTCCTCTACAACTGGAAAAACTCACTTGTGTCCAGAACGCGGATGCTGATGGGGGCCGACTCCTCCTCCGTCAGCCGGTACCATTCCTTCTGAGGGCTGGGTAGCCACTCCTCCACGCGGCAGGAGTAGTTGCCTGTGTCCCGGGGGCTTGCCTGCAGCACCGTGAGCCGGTAGAGCACCGGGGAGAGCCTCTGGAAGCGTAGCCTGCCCTCCCAGGGACTGCCCTCGGGGCCAAAGACAGCATCTGTGCCCACGCTCAGCAGAGCCATGCGCTCTGTTGGGTCATCCTCGTCCTCCTCGTCCTCGTCCTCCTCCTCCTCCTCCCTCTCCTCCTCCTCCTGCTCTTCCAGACCAGAGCTGCCTCTTTTCCCTCCAGCTTTAGTCCTCAGGGAATACCAGGCCACAGCAAAGCGGGAGTCCTGGCTTGAGCGGGACACGATGTTGCAGTCCAGCTGGAAAGCTGCCTTCTCAGACACCGTGGCGTTGGGGACCACTGTGTCTACCTGTAGGGCGGCATCTGGGGAGGCACAAGGGACAAAGAAGGGAGAAGAAGCTGTTTTAATTATTTGCTCAAAACAAACTAAATGTTCATCACTAAATATATGCTAGTAATAGTCACGCAATAGAACACTACACACCTATTGAAAAGGTGTATGGGCGCTGCTGTGTGTCGAGATGTGGACAGAGACGCAAGAAAAATTATCAGAGTTCAGAACACTGTGTACTGTCCATATCATTGTAGGCAGAAAAAATATTTTATTCTGACATATATATCTGTTCATATTTATATAAAATGTCTGTGGATGAACTCCTAAGAAGCTGGCAGTGTGGCTGCTTATGAGAATCCCAGGAGGGAGGGACACTTATTTGCACTGTAAGCCCTTGTAGTGGTCGAATGGTGTCTCCCCAAAATTCACGTGTACCTGGGACCTCAGAATGTGACCTTATTTGGAAACAGGGTCTCTGTCGATGTACTTAGCCAAGAGGAGGTTATACTGGATTGGGGTGGGCCCTAAATCCAGTGAGTGGTGCTCTGGACTGAATTATGTCCCCCTCCAAATTAATATGTTGAATCCCTAACCCCCAAAGTGGCCATATTTGCAGAAAGGGCTTTTAGAGGTAATTAAGGTTAAATGAGGACAAAAGGGTGGGGCCCTAATCCAGTAGGATTGGTGGTCTCATAATAAGAGGAAGAGAGACAGTTCTCTCTCTCCAGGCACATGCACTAAGGAAAGGCCACATGAGGAGACAGTGAGGAGGCAGCCATCTGCAGCCAGGAAGACCACAACCCAACCACGTTGGCACCCTGATCTCAGACTTCCGGCCTCCAAACTGTGTGAAAATACATTTCTGTTTTTTAAGCCACCCAGCCTGTGCACTGTGCTTTGGCAGCCACTGTGCTTTGTTTTATTGTCTAAGACAATAAAACAACTAGTGTCCTTATAAGAACAGGAGAAGACACACAGAGAGACGAAGGCCATATGATGATGGAGACAGACAGGAGTGATGTAAACCAAGGAAAACCAGGGGACACTGGAAGCTGCAAGAGGCAAGGAAAGATTCTTCCTAGAACTCCAGAGGGAGCATAGCTATGATGACACCATGATTTTGGACTTCTGGCCTCCAGAACTGTGAGAGAATCAATCTCTTTTAAGCTACCAAATTTGCAATAAGTTGTTACAGCAGCCCTAGGAAACTGTTACCGAGTACACTGACTCAGTAACTTTCGAATTTAAACTGTGTGCATGTAGCTTATTGCCTAAGCCACAGTGAACCCAAGGAGATCAATCTCTCTTGAAGGATTGAAGCCAAATGACAGACAACAGACCTGAAATGGTCCCTCCCTGAGCAGGGGTGACTCAGGAAGATGGACTTGGACAAAGTATCCTCCCAACCGAGGTGGGAGACACAGAACCACCATGGAAAGGTACCCTGAACAGGTGAGCCACATCTCAGACACCACCAGACAGGCTCTGATCTGTTTCTTTTGCTGCCTTTTTTTTTTTTTTTTTTTCCTGTCCTTTTTGGCTTGCTGTGGTACGTTCCAAACAAACAATTCACTCCCTAGCTCCTAAAAAGCCTCCCTTTGGCTCTGTTTATGAAATGTTCGTGAAAGATGCCAATGTAACGTCAACAAAAGTAAAGATACCAAATCAGATCCTACTTGGATGAAGACCAAATAGGAGCTAGGAGCATTTCCCAAGTATTGTCCTGGGCTTTCGATGAATTGGCTTAATGTCGTTCGCAGGTGAACATAAAGCTGCTCTTGTGGGGCTCTGCCAAGCGCCCCCGCATGGCCCTGCCCATCTGGACTCTCAGTGCGCACTGCTGGCACAGGAAGCCTTAGTAACTGGCTACAGGTGGCGGGCACAGCGCACCAGCCCAGCTCTCGCAGGAAGGAGAATGTGCTCCAGGACAGGAAACGGCAGGATGGAGAATATTAAATCGGTTCACAGATGACTCAAACGCATTCAACTCATCAGCTTACCTTCCCAGGGAGCACAGCTGACGTGTGACCCCAAAGCCATCAGACAGCCATGCCATAGACCAAGGGGCGGTCAATGGTGCCTTGTACCTCCAGAGTCTAACACAGTCCTCCAAAGCTCCTGATGACTGGCTAATGTGTCACAGGAGGTGGCCCTGGGCAGTGTGCAACAGAACTCATCACGGCAAGGCCACAGGACGGCCAGACACCACCAGGCCTTTAGGGCCCTCAGAAGCTCCTCTTCCCTGTCTACTCCCCCTCTGCTTTCTTCCCTTCTAACCACTTACAATCGTTCTTGGCCCCTTTAAGTGCCTTGTCTGCATTAAAGTCTCAATATAAGTTTTTTGAATGTAATTAATTTTCACCTTCCCAAAACTTCCCTCCCCTTAGCACGCTTCTCTACCAATTTGGTTCCCTGCGTCTATCCCCTTCTAGAACTGGCCAACCCTTCTCCCTGTTCAGACTTTAGCACTCTTTCCTTTTCCGAGTAGAAGCCACAAGGAAGACGTTTCTCTCTCCTCTGGACCCCCTGCATTATGCTAACTGCTGTCGTGACTGTCACCTTGACCACCGGTTCCTGGCCTGCGTGGTTAATGTGGTTTTATTTCTTTCGCAGTCGTGCAAGGCAAACACAACTACTAATCTACTCAGCTACAATCTCACTGAGGCCAGGAGCCCTTCATTTCATACACTTCAGATTACACTGAATGGTCAATCCTCAGCAATGGAAGGCAATTTTTAAAACATAACGCTTATAGCTATATTATTTCAAGTCTTCTATGTATTTAACTTATACCTCAGGAAAAAAAAAAATCTTTGGAGTACAGCTGCACAATGAATGTTACAAAATCAGTAAAAATGGTGGTTATAAAATGCTTTCAACAGCATGGAAAAATGCTTGCAAAAGAACGTTGAGTGGGGAAAAAAAAAAAAAATCACATGTAGCAGTGAGATCCTGACTTCATTTAGGGAGAGAGACAGAAGGAATATGAAGATAGGAGGCAAAGACCAAAAAACAGACACCAAAGTATTAATACTAGATATTTGTAGGCAGTGAGATTATGGGTAACTTTACTTTTCAAAACTGTACTTTTCTGTTTTCCAGGTTTTGTAATTAGCACCATCAATTACACAATCAGGGACAGACAGATGAACAGATGGTAGGAAGGCTGGTCCAGGCTACCACACTGGGCTGAACGGGACACAGATGCAGGGCCACAGATCTAAGGACTGCACTGGGAACATGAGGTGCAGCAGGAGGGAAACCTGGGTGACCACTCCGCCTGTCCCTACTAGCTATGTGGCTTTAATTCCTTCATTGCTAAAGCTCACCACTCAGGGTTATTGTGAAGACTGAACATAAGTCTCTTAACTGTGGCTGGGATGGAGCTGTACTCAGTAAATGCCTGTCTCCTCCCACTCCGCCTGGGGACCTCAGTGTGGCGACCTGAAGAGTGGGTGGGAGCTGAGGGAGGAGACCGTCGGCTGCCATTCTCTACAATTTCACCTTAGGGAAAAGACAAGCAGCCTTTCTAGGCAAAGCAAAAAGCAAAAAATGCATAAATAAAAGCTCATGGGAAAATATGAGTAACTCAAAGTAGAGGTGATTTCCCCTCCAGCGTAGGCAAAAACAAGTGAGTAAGATATTGTCCCTTTCCTGTAACAAAGGGTCGGTGCGACTCCCGGAAGCACATACCGTGACGTACGGGGCAACCGTGACGCCCCTGGGTTCCAACAAAAAGAACTGCTCTACTCAGATGTGAAGACATCACGAAAGCTTCCAACAGTACCAAAGGCCACAAATGCCAATGTCAGGATGCTCAGAAAACAAGACAGATCACTCCTACTGATGGAGGTCACACATTCATTTCTGCTCCAGGTCCTTATAGGGACCATTGACTTTTTGCTCTGATACGGAGGAATGATGTTGTGATGCTACAGAAGACACAGGAATCTTGTACATCTTAGCTTTAATTATGTGTTTAAATGGGTAACAATAATTATACCTAGTAATTATATGCATTTAGGTACTTTAGAAACAGCAATAAAGATAAGAAAGGCAAAAGGCCACACAGAATAGTCATTAGTACCAATAAAATTATTAGGAAGAAAGTAAAGGCTTCATTATTTTCTATTTAAAGCATGTAAATCATCTTCCACTGAAAATCTACAAGCTTTTTCTGAACCACATGGCCATTATTTCAAGATTTTTATCAGATCCACTACTTGTCCAAATCTGAATGTATTCTTTAAAGAGAAAATAGTCTATGATTTGGAATAATGAATTGCCAGATTTTATTCTAATTAAGAAATCAAATCACCCTAGGTCAAACCCAGATGTGCATTTTTCCATTCATAAGAAAAAAAATTGAGACACTTTTGAATACAAATGCATAATGTAAATGCTCATATATTTAACTCAAATAATTTATCAATTAATAAACTAATTTTATGCAGTGCATAAAATATATTTAAAGGGGAAACACCAAACTCTTTGGGACATAAACCCTCACCTGGTCGCATGACTGTCACCGCTGTCTGCCCAGCCGTGTCTTCTGCCCGTTTATACCACACGCCACTGGGGCTGGGCAGCCACTCCTCCACGCGGCAGCTGTAGGTCCCACTGTCCTGCACAGCCACGTTCTGGATGAAGAGCCGGTACACACCGGAGGAAGGACTCTCCAGGTGCAGCCGCCCCTTCAGGTTGTTCTTGGCCGCCTGCTCCCCGTAGTGGAAGGTAGCGTCGCGGCTCAGCCGGGCCACGGTCTCCCGCTCGGGGTGGTTGGGCTTCCACACAAACCACTCCACCATGAGCTGGGAGGCCACGCTGGTGCGGTTCAGCACCACACACTCCAGCTGCACCTGCCGGGTCTCCAGAACTGACAGGTTCCCCTGGGCTTGGCTGAGCTTCAGGCGGCTGTCTGGAACAGCGAAGAAAGAGATGTTGGCGACAAGAAGAAACAAGCAATTTGCATGCACCATTTCCAAGGGCAGGTGAACGGGTGCCTTCCACACACAGAAGGACAACAGCACAGACTCAGCAGAAACGTTTCTCAGACGTGGCACCCTACACATTCCGAGTTCCCTGATCATGTGCCTGGGTTTCAGAGTTTGATGTTTCAGTTAAGAACTATCCCCAGTTCATAACCTCATTGGTTCTGATGCTTAGTGGAAGACAGGCGCCAGCTGTAGAGGACGGCACATCCGCATGACATCAGATCACGGAGCACACGGCTGACTGATAGGTGGCTGGGAAGGGTATGGTGAGAACCCCCCTCAAAGCAAGATTAAACTTTTAGGCCAAGTGTGTGGCTCACGCCTATACTCCTAGCAGTTTGGGAGGCTATGGAGTGAGGATCACTTGAGGCCAGGAGTTCAAGACCAGGCTGGGTGAGTGAGACCCCATCTCTACAAAAAACAGAAACATTAGTGGGGTGTGGTGGCGTACAACTGTAGTCCCAGTTACTTGGGAGGCTGAAGCAGGAGGATTGCTTGAGCCAGGAGTCTGAGTTTGCAGTGAGCTATGGTGATGCCACTACACTCTAGCCCAGGTGACAGAGAGAGACCCTGTCTCAAAAAAAAAAAAAAAAAAACAAACGCAAGAATAAACTTTTAAAACTGACGATATGATGTCTACAATATGCTGGGCTGTCAACCACAAAAGAAGTGCAGAGGAAACACAGTTTAAAATGTTCATGTATGAGCCCTAAGAATTGCAGTTCTTACTTTTCTTACAAAAAACTCCTCTCAAGGTGGGAACAGAACTGACCTGACATCAGTAAAGAAAAGATTGATACTGATGGAACTGGGTGGTTTGAAGACTCAGCCAACCAGAGTCTCCTCCAGTGAGAACCTGTCATTAATGACAGCATACCCTGAAGGAATCCCGTGATTTCTCAAGGGCTGGCTGAGCCTATCTGGACCTGAGGGATCTAAAAGCTGTGACACTCAATGCACAGAAGCACCTCGGGAATGACACTTCTGAGTGGGGAAGGCCAGGCACTTTTACTCTTTACTTTCTACACTTCAATCCTGTCTGAAACTACATTATGAAACTACAATGCTCATGATTCCTTTTGTAAGTAAAACAGAAATGATATATTTTAAATAACCAGTCTCCCAAAACTATATATATATTATAAAACTCTGGTTATCTCTGGGTTGAAAGATCATTATTTTCTTTGTTGTGGCTTTTTTGTTTGTTGTGGGGGTTTCTGGGTTTTGTTTTGTTTTGTTTTTTTGTATTTTCTAAAAGCTCTGACGGTGTATGCTTTCTCACCAAAGGGGGAAAAACGGAAAAGAACTAGAAGCAGGAAGGGAATAAAAGAAAGAAAAAGATAACAAACCAAAAATCTCAACTAAAAGGAGAAAACTGTTTTAATCAGCGTCCTGTGAGTTTTCTGTCTATAGTGCAAATGTGTTTGCAGGGACCCTTACGGTTCTTCTGCCCTGGCCTCGCTTGGCTGGGCTGTAGACTCAGAAGGGGAATCCCCGCGATAAATTTAGGGTCCGCCAAGAATCTCTTGGTTTCAGTACAAATGAGGAAAGGGAAAGGATGGTGATGACTAGAGAGGAAATACAGAGGGGCGGCGCGATCACGTTCCCCCAGTAGAGAGAGAATCAGAACTGAGAACAGACATGAAAAATAGGAACCAAAAGAACGTCGGTGGGCCTAATGACAACCTTCAGTTTTCAAAAGCCCCAGGGACTGGCCTGAAGTCAGGACAGAGGTCGCTGGAAATGCCAGCAGGCATCACTTCAGACCAGAGCTTCCTGTTTACACCAGCAGCAGGGTTTGCAGAAAATGTCATGGGGGGCCAGTGAGAACCCCTAGAAATACGGTGTTCTCGGGGAAAAAGAGGAGCAGTCCACCGTATTCAGTGTGAGCCAGGTCACACCTGGAGTTCGGTGTCTGGTTCCATTGGCTTACTGAACAGATACCCACTGAGGCTTCCTGGGAGACGCGCAATGGTGAAGAAAACCAAGTCCCTGCACTCACTCAGGAGCTTCCATTCTAGTAGAAGAGAAAGACTACACACACACACACACACACACATACATATATGTACACATATACGTATATACACACACACCCATACATACACATACACACATATGTGTATATACGAATATATAAATAAGTACTATGTAGTAACTGATAAGTAAACTGTACATATACATATGAATAAGTACTTCATAATCACTTATATATGAATAAGTGAATAAACAGAATGCCAGGTGGTAATCTGTGCTATGAAGGGGATGGGGAAGGGGACACAGAGTGACAGGGGTGCTATTTAAGTTAAACTGAGCTAGCAACAGCTCTCTGAGGGAAAGCTAGATAAACAAACATCTAAGGCCATTAGGCTCCAGGCTGAAAGAACAGCAAGTACAAAGGCCCTGGGGTTTTTAAGGAAAGCAACCATTTATTCATTATTCAACCAATATTTACTAAGGGTGCCATGCCAAAGGCTGAAGACATAAGACACAGCCCTGTCCTCAAGGTCCTTGCACTGTAGTGCAAAAGAAATACAATTATTACACTACCTGTTTTGTAAGGGACTCCTACTGATATGGGAAAAATCAGGGTGGGCTTCCTGGAGGTGGTGCTAAGTGAAGTCTTGGGGTTGGGGTGAAGACAGGGCAGAAGCAGCAGAAGCACATTCCAGGCAGAGAGGACAGCATAAGCAAAAGCCTAGAGGTGAGACCCAGGGTGGTAACACAGCACCCCCCACCGCCCATTAGGAAAGACAGGCTGTGACAAAGACAAATTGTAGGCCATGCAAGAATGAGAGATGGAGAGGGCCATTATGGCCACACTATGTGAGAAGTTAAAAGAACTAGAGATCTTTAACAAAGAGAAGGGGAGATGGAGGGGCCACAGCCTTCATGTACTTGAAAGAAAATGACCTAAATTTATCTTGGGTTGTCCTAGGGGCAGATTTAAAAAGGGAAATTGCAGGGAGGTGGACTTTTCAACAATCAGGGCTGCCCAAAAGTGGAACTGAGGTTTTCAGAGTTAGTAGCTGGATTCTCTCCCTGGAAGCAATCTGGCAGAGGCCGGACACCACCTGTCAGGGAGCAGGGGTCTCCCTGCTCCAGGGCTCCACCCAGGGGTCTGAGAGAGGGCCGGACGGGTGATCAGGGTGGAGATAGGCAGGCTTGCCTGGGCTGGGCTGGGAGGTAAGGAGGAAACCAGAAAATGACTTCCAGGCAGGAATTCTGGGTGTGGGTGTGGTGTCGGCCCAAGATCCAGTGCAAACTGCAAACCTAGGAAGAGACAGGAGCTGCCACGGTCCCTGCCTTGCTGTGTTTGCTAACCACAGCTATCCTCAGGCCACACTTCGGTGAAGATGATGTCCATAAAAGCAGAGTCAAGGATGCTTTCATAGGTTTGCCATCAGCATCAGGACCAACCACAGGAAAGTGGAAGGACCTACGGTGCTCTCGGATGCTGGTCTGTTACCTGCACCCACACCCCTTGTGCACCCTGCAGACAGCCTCTCCACGCCGCCTCACAGAGCCCACCCACCCGCAAGCAGTGTCCGCACTGACCCCACCGGCCCAGGACGGCCATACCCTCCATCCTCACCTGGCTGTTTCACAGTGACTTCTGTGCGCCCCGAAACCTCCTCTGCCAGCTTGTACCAGGCGTAGTTGGGGCTCAGCAGCCACTCCTCCACGTGGCAGTAGTAGCTGCCGCTGTCGCTGACCTCGGCTCTCTGGACGGTGAGGCTGAACAGGCCCCCGGACACGTGCCTCTCAAACTGCAGCCTCGCTCTCAGGCCCTCCTCCTCCGCATAGGTGCCGTACTCAAAGGCGGAGTTGTGGGTGGTTTTGAGGATGAGCTTGCCGTCGGCGTCCGAGGGCTTGTGGACATACCAGAGCACGGCAAAGTGGGAGTTCTGGCTGGTCTGAGACTTGACCGAGCAATTCAGCTGAATAGGCCTGTTTTCCACCAGGGTGAGGGTCCTCTTCGATTTGCTCACCTGCAGCTTTGTCACTGAGAAGGGAAGGGGAACGGTTCATTGCAATCGCCACACACTCCTGGAAACGTGGCCTGTCCCCATCCTCGCTTCCAGATTCCGAGGCTGGTTCTGTCCAGCGCAGTTCCTAGAGGACTCAGTGTTGACTGGCTTCCTCCAAACACGGCTCAGCGTGAGGAAAGCAGCTTGGAGCCAATGTCACCCCCAACATCCCTCCCTGTCTCTTCCCTGCCACGCCCCCGGCTTAGGCCCCTCTGTCCCCTGCCTGCTTGCCCAGCTGTCACATGGCCACCAGAGTGATCCAGCTAAAATATAAATCTGCCCACACTGTGTCTCTGCTTAAAAAGTTTAATGGCTCCCAACTGTAGGTTAGAGAGAAACGACTCCTTTCCACAGCACAAAGTCCCTCCAGGATCCAGCCCTCACCCAGCTGTCCTGACTCACCCCCCACGGTGCACCCTCAAGCACCTTCCTTGAGAGCAAGAAAGAGAGAGCGCCCACGTGAGCACACACACACACACACACACACACCACACACACACACACACACACACACGCGCGCGCACACACACGCACACACAGTGCAGTCTCGCCCTGAGCTCTAGTCTTTGCCCTTGCTGTCATCTCTGCCTGTCCCCTCCCCTCACCTCCGTGGCTGACCCTCTCCACTCTTGCCTCATTACCAGCACCTGGCCTAGATGCCCTTCCTCTCCCGGCTGTTGCCCTTCCTCTCCCGGCTGTTTCCCTCCCATCTCTCTTCCACCCTAGACTGTGAGCTCCCCGGGGGCAGAGATCAACCTTTTTCCACTCCACCAGCCAATGTTTACGGAGTGCCCGCTCTGTTTCCCACAGGATGCTAAGCGCTGGCAGAGCCCCAGCCCCAGCGGAGCGTACTGCCTGGCGGACGTTCCCATCGCCGCACGCCCAGAGCCTAGCGCGGTGCCTGGGCTTCAGAAAGCACTCCATCAGTGTTTGCTGAAACAGTGAGCGAGTGGGTGAGTGAACAAAGACACGGTGGAGAAACACGCAGCAGGTACTTAGAGGACCCTGGGAGGACCTTCCCAGGGGGAGAGGGAAGGCCGAGAAGATGGTGAGCAACAGGACCGGACAGAACCAACTCCAGCCCCGTTCCCCTTGCTGTCCTGCTCCAAAAACAGAAGGGTGAGCATACTGCGGAGTGCCGTCCCAGCCACTAATTAACAATGATGTTCACCTTGACAGTGCCAAGAAGCTGAGGTCTAATGAAATACATCTCAGGAAGGTAATCTGAGCTCTTACCCACTCCATCATCATTATACTTGGCTCTGCCTTCCCCTATCCACCCTCTCCCCCAGCTAAAAATGAAATAAAGGAAAAAGAATTCTAAGTTCCTCTAGGAGAACAGATAGTACAAGTATTGTTCCACCTCCACTACTCTCTACACACTTAGGTTTTTGTTATAGGGAGCAAACCGCTTGCCAGCTAAGAAAGAAACCCAGGGCAAAGTATAGACTCCATATGGGAGAGCAACCCGGGCCTCTTCCAACTGGGCTTGCCTGGGGGCCCATCTCCAGCACCCTGCTGGTCAGGCTCTTGGTTTTCAAGGCCAGGGTCCAGCTTAGGACCAGGACTGCATGCAGACACTGGCGGTGGGCCTGGCCTGCCGGCCGCTTAAGCTTAGTTTGCAAAGGCAGCATCAAGGGTTGAGTCCCATGTGTTAAGGAATCAAAACTTTTGAAAGCCACAGATTGCCACCTGGTCCTCCTCCTGGTAACACACAGATAAACGTCCTGAATGAATGGGAGGATTTAGCAAGCTAAGGTGTGGCAGTACCCGATACCCAATGCCATTACTGCAAAAGCAATGCTGAGGACACACCTCCCAGCAGTAAATCACTCACTTCCAGAAGGACTGCTGGATTCGCATACTTACAGACCTTCTCAAACCATCAAGAACACACCAAGCACCTCTTAGAGAGAAATTCCATGTCCCACGGCCCCACCCTTCTGGGCTCATCTTTTCTGTGAACAAGGTTAGTCTTCTGCCTTCTCCCTTCTTCAAACGCAGAAAGTCCTCCAGGGCACACTGGGATTCCAGGGCAGAGTTTGCCATTAAGCTCCCAAGCTCTGGAAACTGCATGTGCATTAGCTTGCCCGTGGACCTTTCGGATTGGATTCCTATAATACTTGAAACAACCAGCCCCCTTTTCATTCCTTTCCAACCCAATTCACTGCATGCAAATGGTATCTATATCAGTGCGAATGACACCACCTGAATTATCTGGTTCTTGGCCAAAAAAACTGGGTTGTTCAGTGTCGTGTAGAAAGAGCTTCAAAATGTATTATTAATTGGGGCCAGATTATTTTTGCAACTGTTACTAAGGAAACCTCAATTGCTATAGTAACCGCATATGTTAAACTAGAATCCTATGACTAAACTTCAATTCAGTCACATGGTCTGAGAATAAGACTCCAAGCAAGAGAAATGTTTCAAAGCACTTCTGTTTTTTTTTTCCTTCCCATGTCAAAATATTGTGAAGTGTTGAGAAGCTTGAAAGAGAGGCATTTTTAAAATTTGGTGGATGTCTGACAGGGCAGCAAGGGGTCAGCTCCGTTTCTGTGCTTTGGGTTTCCTACATCTCAAGGACAGGGAGGACCTTTCCTAAAGCCCAGGGAGACTGAGGGGTCCACATCTAATTGGGAAGCACTCACACGTCCTGCCATGGCACTGCCCTGGGGGGGTGTGGCCTGTGCGCATCACCTTCCTCCACAGTTCAGACAGCCCAGCCCCTGTAAGGACCACAGGTGTCTTCGTGTGCAAAATGAGCACAATGACAGTATGTATCGACCCCATGAGGAGTGTTGTACAGACTAAAAACAATAGTCTATAAGAAGAGTCTAGCACAGAACCTGGTAAATAGTAAATAGGAAATTTTTAGCTATTTCCGGGGAGATCTTTCTAAATGGCAATCAGGGGCATGTTACTCCCCGGCTTAGAGCCTGGTCGTGGCTCCTCACCCCAGGGCCCATGACAGTCGTTCTCAACAGGGCAGCCAACTGCAGGCAGGTCTTTGGCTGCCACATTGATTTGGGGAAGGGTAGATGTTTAATGGACTAAAGCCAATGAAAGATGTAAAACCGTATCTGGGACAACTCTACGCAACACAACTCTGCCTCGTGTCCTGTGTGATTTCTGCATGACATTCACATGCATGAAAATTATGTCTCTGATTTTAATTAGAGTAAAAGGGCACTCCAGAAGGGGGGACAGGTGAGCAAAGATGACAACTTCTCTGTGCACTGAATTCAAGGAACAGCAAGTGGTCAGGTGTGACTGGATGAAGTTAGAAAGGTAAGCTAGAACTTATTTTCATTTTACTAAAAACACAATGTTTTCATTCTGCATGTTTTTAATATATGCCAGGTCAGTCAAGAGAGGATTTTCCTTTGTTTTGTTCAGAATTGTAGCAAGAGTTGCTCAGGACTTCAGAAACCCCATCCAGGCCAGCAGTGCTGCTGTGTGCCACGTCTCTGACACAGTGGCCGTCCATGTGTGTTTGGGGACAGTACTTACAGCACCTCTGCCAGCCACAGCACTGACCAGGACTGTGCCTTAGTTTACTATGAGCTACTTAAAAAAAAAAAAAATTCCTTCTTTATCTCACAATTAGGGCAGTATAGCAAGTTTTTTTTTTTTTTTTTTTTTGAGACAGAGTCTCGCTTTGTTGCCCAGGCTAGAGTGAGTGCCGTGGCGTCAGCCTAGCTCACAGCAACCTCAAACTCCTGGGCTTAAGCGATCCTACCGCCTCAGCCTCCCAAGTAGCTGGGACTACAGGCATGCGCCACCATGCCCGGCTAATTTTTTCTATATATATTTTAGTTGGCCAGATAATTTCTTTCTATTTTTAGTAGAGACAGGGTCTCGCTCTTGCTCAGGCTGGTCTCGAACTCCTGACCTCGAGCGATCCACCCGCCTCGGCCTCCCAGAGTGCTAGGATTACAGGCGTGAGCCACCTCGCCCGGCCAGTAGAGCAAGTTTTAAAGGTTATGTGATTAGGAATATTATATTGTCTATGAATTTCATTTCAGGATAGTAAAGGAAACATTATAAATTATTACAAAAAGGAGAACATGATCTGAGTATGAGCTGAAGTCCTAATTCCTTAGTTTATTCTAATTTATTTAACAAACTTTCATGTAGTCCTTTTTATGTGCTCAGCACCATTCTAAGCACTTTATGAATATTAACCATTTGGTCCTCACCAGTCCTATGAAATAAATATTATTCCTATTTTATAAAGATACTTGCTCAAGGTCACACAGCCAGTTAAGTGGTAGAGCAGGAATTCAAGGCCAGGCCGTCGGGTCTGTCCTTGCTTTTGGCCATTACTGATAGCCGCTCTCCATGCTCCCCTGCACGAAAGGGGCTCCCTGGTCTCTGCAGGCTTCCTGGGGGAGAACCCCTCCCAGACCCCATCCTTCAGTCATCCCAGCATAAGCATGTTGCTTCCTCCCTGGAGCCTGAAATGTCCCCCACCTCCTTCCCTCCCTCTCAGCCCACACAGATTCCCTTCTCACACCTCCTGCCCAAGCCTGTGCTGGCTCTGCCTCCACACCTGTAAGGCTTCTAGTACTCCTGTCCCCAGGCCTCCCACCTCCCACATTGTTCGAAGGCAGGAACATGACACATGCCATCTGTGCAGCCTCAGCACCCGCATGGCCACTGGCACGTAGTAGGTGCTTAAACAGGTGTGCAGAGTGACGGGAAGGAGGGGCAAAGGGAAAGCAGCAAGAGTTCAGAGGTGGAAATAGCTAATTAGATTAACCCAGATGCACCCAACCCTGCCTTGCCTGTCTGCAGACAGAGCGGTGACCCTTGCTCATTGACTCCAATACCAAGTGCACCCGCTGTCATCATGACAATGAGGCCTGTGGCATGGGGGAAGGGCTGGGCACACCTCCTAGGGCCGCTGCACTCATGCTCACTGTATCTCTGCACAGACAACAGGCAGAAGCCACATGGCGTGGAAGAAAGAGAACCCCAGGCTCCCCCAAAAGCAAGCAGGGGCCAACTCTCTGAGGGATGGGACAGCCAGCTACCACCAGACCGTGACAAGGAGGGCCACTGTTCACATGCCTGGACTCATGGAAGTCAAAGAAAAGCCCTCAGCTATCCCAATCTGCCAGGTCAGCAATAAGAAATAGAAGAAAACGGATTTGGCAACTTCCAGAGGGTATTAAATATTCATCCTGACTACCCATCAGTAAAATCCCAGCAGAATACACCCTCTGACAAGTCGGCTTTCTACTCTGGAAGCTGTCCTCCTGGAAGCTTGTTTATTGCTTTGTCGATTTTAATGTACAATATTTAATAGCCAGACCCAGATACGGTCATAAACATTTGGAAAACGAGTGCTGACATTTCCCTTATTGCTTCTGTATTTAGGGATGTGTAATTGGAGGGTGGTTTTGAGCTGAAGAAAATCAGAAGGAAGCAAGGCAATGCCTCACAATTAAAAGAGAAAAGAACTGATTAAGAACTAAGAATCGAATGTGTTGAACCGGCTAAAAGTCTTGCCCAAATGCCCCTTGGGGGTCACACTATGCGATCGACGGGAGTCAGACTAAGCTAAATCAGCGGTGAAATGGGAGTGAGGGCATTCCCTGAAGATTTCCTTAGGGATGTGCATACAAAACAAGGAGCGTGCGTGTGGAGCGGTCAATGGTAGACAGCTGCAGGGCTGTGTGCCCTCCAACTCCGATGAATCAAGTAGCTGTGATGTGGCTGAGATCGGCGGGGCTTGGGCAGGGACCAGGCTGGGCACAGCCCACACAGAGCCTTGCTGGGAGACACAACAGCACTGCAGTGCGAGGCTGAGGATAAACCCGCCAGCCTGAGTTAGACAACGGTCTCCAGGTTGCTGTTTGATTCCAACAGAATAAGAATATTTGAAAAAATATTCTTTAAAAAGGGTAGGGAGGCAGAGGACATTTCTATGGGAGACAGGGCTAGGGTGTGCATGGGCAGTAGGAGAGAGGCCAGCACTGGCTTTGAGCTCTGGAATCCCCGAGCCCCAGAGCCACCTTGTGGCAGCAGTTAGAAGGAACAGAAGGAGTCAGAAGAGGCACAGATTAAACTCCTCCATCAGCAGAAAACTGTGTCTCATGGAACCTCTACGAATGCCTTGTGACTCCAACTTCCAAAAACCAAATTTAAGCATTTGCTAAAGGGATCAGAAAATTGGGGATGCTAAACCAGAGAAAGACACCATTAAATAAAAGTACACGGTACCAAAGAGGATTCCCAAGAAGAAAAACAATTATCTGGAAAATATTGTAACATAATAAAATTAAGACCTTGGACACTGGAGCCAGGCTGCCTGTCTTGATTTGAATACCGGCTCTACCACTTATCATGGATTGCTGGGTAATTTATGTAACCTCTGCGTCAGTGTCCTCATCTGTCCCCCCTCAAGATATTGCATGAATTAAGTAAAAAAGAACTAAATCAGTTATTACGTGTAAAGCATTCAGGATGGTGATAGGCACACAAGAAATGCTCAATGAGTATCAACTGCTACCGGTGTGACTATTGTGGTTACTACCAGTACCAGTGACTACAAGGAGAAAACCTTTTCTGTAAATGATACCATTAACTAAATGTAGAAAGAGTAGTTTTGGATTACATGGCCTTAAAAAAGGTCAAAGTCTCTCCATCCTAACTGCCTTTTAATAAGGCACACCTGGAAGCAAATCCCAACTTCCCACTCACTATGTGTCTGACTTGGGCAAGTTAGAACCTCCCTGAGCTTCTCTGATTTCATTTATAAAATAGGAAAGCAGCACCTTCCTCCCAGGGTTGCCATGAAGATTAAGCAAGATAATATGCACCAAGTGTGCAATCCAGTTTCCAGCACATAGTCAGCCCTCATGTATTTTTCTACCTCTATTTCCCCCAAATAAAAGCACCAGCAGCAACCAGTGTATGTGGGAAAAGAGTAAAAATGACTATGAAGCTCTTTGGGAAATATTAAGTACTAAATGCATAAATATTTAATAAAGGAGAGACATTAACACTTAAGGGGATGCACTCTCCCTGGGCCTCGGCCACCCTCTGGGAGCCATGTGCAGCCCAAGGCACCTACCTTTGCTCTTCCCAGCCTCCAGAGGGCCATGGCATTACTGCACACCTCTGAGAAGAGGACTCCTTACAGCCACGCGCAATGATGCTCCTAAGTCTCCTACGCCAACCCCTGCTCGTTCTCACTTTACAGTGAAAACACAACAGAAATCAGCACGAGATCCACAAGACATGAAGAATGTCCTCAGAGCAGATCCTGGGTCTTCCTAACTCTCCAGCTACTTCTTCTACCCAGGAGGCAATCTTACAGTATAATGGAAAACGCAGATGTATGGAAGTCAGAGAGACCCATGCTCCAATCTCAGTTCAAATCTTCATTTTGCCACTTAACTAGCTGGTTTGCTTCCATCAAAGTTCCCCAACCACTCAGAGCCTTGGTTTCCTCATTAGCAAAATGTGGGCATAAATATCTACATGATTAAATTTTGGGATAAATTTAAAAAGAAAACATAAGTAAAGCATGAGGCACAAAGCCTAGCACCCAAGAGGTACTTCGTACATTTTTGTCCCTTTCTGCCTTTAGTAACACCATAAATTAATCAGAATTCAAATAATTAGAGCCTTCCATGAACTAATCCCATATTCTTCCCTGAGGCACTCCAGTCTTAGATTTCAAGTAGTAACAGAAACGAGCAAATAGTTGGGATTTATTCAAAAAGGCAATGTCAGGCAAGATCTTGGGGTCAGCATCTATCTATCTTCTACAGCTGCAGAACCACGTGACGGGCACTGCTGCTCAGAACACTGACCTTGAGAGCCCGAGGAGACAAAAAAAGGTGCAATTATGATCCTAATGTCCTACTCAATAAGAAAGGCAAGTGGGCTCGGCATTTTCACAACAAGGGTTCACATAAAATGGGGTCTCTGCTTAACCCTCCATTAACCTGAAAATCCACTTAAGCAAAACAGCCTCTTCCCTGGGCATCTTCTCAGTCCAATTTTAGGCTCTAATTGGCCAAGAAACAGTCTCACCATGCATACAACTCGCTTGTTTCAAGTCTGGTACAGAACAGGACTCTGATACGGGGTTAGAAGAGGTGAAGGATAAACTCAGAGGTTACCATTATTTAACCTCACTTTGCTGAAAACAACACTCCGGCCACCTAAAGCATTCCAGCAGAGCGGGCTGGGCACTAACTATGGCTGTCAGTGTGCAGAAAAATCCTTTTTGCAAGGCGTTCAAGCCATCTTTGCAAAGGCAAACCCTGACCGTTTCCTGCATGGGTGCCTGGTCTAGCCTGGGTATGGCCTGGGCAATGGGTGGGACGAGGAGCCTACAGCCCGGGCCCACCTTCCACCACCTTCTGACCTGGCAGGAGACAAGGACAGACACAGGAAAACCACAAGAGCAGCATGTACTTAATAGCTCCCGCATGTCCATGGAAGAGCCTATCAAAGGTGAGAATGTTTCAGAAAGTCCCACTGACTAATGCTCCCCAAATTAGTGCATCCTTATCATTCGCTGTGACAGAGACTCAGCGTCCACGGGAGAAAGGAGCTCAAACTCAGCACAGCGGGACAGGGCCTGGGTGCTGGAAACACTGTGGAAGAAAGATGACTAGGGTTCAAATCCTGGCTACACCATTTAATAGCTACACAACCTCAGGCTTAGTGGCTTCAATCTTCCCAGTTGTGAAATTCTAATAAAATAACTGACCCTCAGCACGTAGCACAAAGCAGATGCTTAGTAAGCACCCATTATCTTCCCTCTCCCCTCAGAGTTTCCTTCAACAGGGGACAATGATGCCTGGTCCACATAATTGTCGTGAGGATTATAGGAGATAAGGTTACGTATAGAGAAGGGGAGCTTTCTGTATAACAACTGGCCTGGGCGTTTCATAAATGTCAATGTCTTCACACACGTGCATGAGAGTGCACACACACACACACACACACACACACACGGAGGCCAGGGAATTATTCTCGATTAAATGAGTCTAAAGTCTAAATGCAATATGTGATTCCCTGACTGGATACTGGTTTGGAAAAAAAAACACAAACTCCAAAGGGCATGATTAGGACCACTGGGGAGACGCAGGTGATAGGACTACACGAACGTTAAATTCCCAGAGTAGTGGGTGGGTAGGACAACGTCCTGTTCTTAGGAGTTGCATGCGGAAGTATTAATATTTAGGGGGAAGTGTCCTGATGTCTGCAACTTACCTTCAAATGCTTCAAAAACAAACAAACAAAAGGCCGGGCGTGGTGGCTCACGCCTGTAATCCTAGCACTCTAGGAGGCCGAGGTGGGCGGATCGTTTGAGCTCAGGAGTTCGAGACCAGCCTGAGCAAGAGCGAGACCCCATCTCTACTAAAAATAGAAAGAAATTATATGGACAGCTAAAAATATATATAGAAAAAATTAGCCGGGCATGGTGGTGCATGCCTGTAGTCCCAGCTACTCGGGAGGTTGAGGCAGGAGGATCGCTTGAGCTCAGGAGTCTGAGGTTGCTGTGAGCTAGGCTGACGCCACGGCACTCACTCTAGCCCGGGCAACAGAGTGAGACTCTGTCTCAAAAAAACAAACAAACAAAAAAAAAACTGAAGGAGAAAACAAATGTGGTAAGACATTAACAACTGGCCATCAAGGAAAGGGAATATAAGTGTTCACTGCACAATTATTGCAACTTCCTATTGATTTGAAATTTCTCAAAAATAAAGAGCTGGGAAACAAAGCAGCCAAGGGCTCGATGCACACTTTTCCTTCCCTCACCCTCTCATCACACAACGTGCGCACACATCCACAGGCTGCAGAAGAGCAAGGCCCTCGGGCCGCAGCACCCACCTGGCTGCAGCACCCTAATCTCCAGCAGGTTGGAGGTCCTTTCCGCCAGCCGCGTCCAGGTGTGGTTGTAGTTCTTCCGCCACAGCTCTGCCACACACTGGTACTTGCCCGCCTCCGTGTCGCTGGCCCGGCTGATGCTCAGACGGACGTTGTTGCTGGACTCAGCCTTCTCGATGGCAGTTCGGGTTCGGAAGCTAGAGGACCTGTCCCCCCACTGGACCCCTCCGTCCCGGGTGAAGGTCACCAGGTCATGGAACTCAATGGTGCCCACTGGCTGGAACCGCCACGTCACCGACACGGGGACCCGGGCGGGGTAATGGGGTTTGATGATGCACTGCAAGTCAAAGGAGTCGCTGTAGGTCACCCCGGGTGTCCGGGAGATGGCTGTCACTGCAAAGCCCGTCTCTGGAGAGAGAGCAGAGAGATCGAACCAGAGGAGGCACCTGCCTTTCTCGGGGCAGCTGGCAGGGCAAGTGGCACAGAGCAGAGGCTCTTGGGGCTGTCTTTCACACAGGCCAGCACTGCTTTTGGTATCACACTGAGGCACAATCCCCACGGCTCACAAGACTCCACGGAAAGAGGCCCACCGCTATCCTCCCTGAGCAGCACGAGCCAGCCCCTTCCCGACCCTCACGGGCAGGTGTGTGCGATCCTCCCCTGGATCACCATAGACACCACTGTCCTCTCAGGGACTGAGTACACAGGCAGGCCACTCCTAGAATCTTGGGATTCCATGAGAAAGCTGGAGAAAAAGGCCCAAAGCCAACTTCCCTTGTTACATGCAAGGTGGCTGCAACCTCCCAGCCCCACCTCCTTCTCCTGGTCCCTGATGCATCAGTGCCAGAGAAGGGAGGCAGATGGAGGAGGCCTCCAGGCCCTTTCCCACCTCCCTCACGAAATCTGGCGCAGAGAGGCAGGTGGGGACCTCTGGTGAGATGGGGCAACGGTCCTAAAGCCAGGTTCTGTGACAGTGGGCTGTGAGTCCCTGCCGAGTGGGCAGCATTCTTAATCCCAGTACTGACTCCTCAATATGAGCACCTCAGAGCTCCTTCAGCCTGGAAATACTATTTAATATTAATGTGTTGATTATAATCATAAAACTAACAGCAGCCAGTATTTATTGAGCACTATCTATGTGCCATGCATGGTGCCAACTGCTTTGCTCTGCCACACTTCACTGAATCCCCCAAACAAGCTCACAGAACAGGTAGGCTTATCATCTCTTTTTGCAGATGCAGGAACTGAGGCACAGAGAGGTTAAATAAATGGCCCAACATCAAGCTGCTGGTAGGTACATGGCCGAGTCAGGCTCCAAACCTGCATGTAACTAGATTCCAGGGGCTTTTAAGGTTGCTTTAGCCACGGGAAGCATAACACAGTGGTTAAAGGCATGGACTCCAGAGTCAGCTACCTAACTCTGACACTTCCCAGCGGAATGACATTAAGCAAGTTACTTAATTTCTCTCTGTCTGTTTCCCCATCTATAAAATGGGTCCACGTGAAGATTAAATGAGTATTTGTAAAATACTTGTAATAATACCTGGCATATACTTAGAATATATACCATATTTTGGTAAATATGTATTTTGTTAAAGAAACAAAACAGACATAAAGGAAAGTACTTTAAATTTCATAGGTGAAAGACTAGTCACAGAATGAATCTTTTGGCTTTCTATGAAGAGGTTAGGTCAGCAAACAGGTAGGTACAATTTGCTAAAAACTCTAGATCTTCAGTTTGGATTTCATAAGCTATCTCCACATATCCTTTAAAAAAGGTTTAAGACACAGGCTTATCCTTAAATATTAAGTGGCTGTGATGATCACTTGTGCACCTGTGTGTCGTAGGTGGTGTCATGAGAGCAGTGTAGGACAGGACCTCGGGGACAGACCCCACACCAGGTGCTCCTAGCCTCACACCTGAAGAGGAGAGAGCTTCTCCAAGCAAAAGACTCTGTCTAGGCCTGGCACGGACACGCGCCACAGTCACAGACCACAGAGCACAGGGCACCTGAGCTGCTCTAACTGAATGGTCATAATGGCCCACGTGCATCTGGGATCCATGCCTAATTACACCAGTATGAAAATTCACGTGTGTCATTGCTAACTTTAGCCAACCTTAGTTAGGTCAGGGTGCCCTCCCACTCTTCCTTGTCCACCCTTTTGGGCTGCCTGATTCTGGCTCTAGACAGAGGCGTCCCGGGGGGTCAGCAGGTGAGCAGAGCCAGCCCCAGGACCCCAGGGCAGAGCTGCTCAGTGCCCCCTGGTGGTGGGAACACCGCACATAGGGTGAGTAGGAAAAAACTCAGGGGATAACCTGATACTGTAAATTCCTTCTGGAGGAACAATCCTGACTCTCGCCACTCCTTGGACATTCCTAACCTCCCAAGATGCGAAAAAACTACCAGTACCAGAAGGCCAGAACTTTCCCCACAAGTTCCATCTCCACATGTCCACACCAGTGCCGGGCACAGGCACAGGGATTGAACTGATCAGGAAACTCAATCAGTGGGGGAAGTTTCTAGAGGCAGAAATCTGAGTTGCATGAGTACTACAGAAAGCAGGTCAGTCTTTCAGATTAAGCTTTCAGAAAGTACATGTAATTCAAATCTCAGAGGGGTGGGAAAGTGGAGGACTTTCATGGGAGGCAAAGGTACCTGGGGCTGCCATCTTTACTGATGTGTCCAAAGGTGGTGACAGGGTCCCAGGGAGTGGGATATGACGTTGCTGAGGACAACTATGTCAGTGTCCAGATAAACAGGAAGACCTGACAAGTTATCTTCCCAGAAAATTCATACACTGGTTTTTTAAAATTTAATATACTGATTATATTAGGCAGATAAATGTTGACAGAAGCCTTTTTACCTCATGCCAAGCAAATCTAATATTCTTTGGTTTTTTAGCAAATCTCAAGGTATCTTTTCATTTCACACTAATGAGGAAATAGCCTTCTTAGGTAGGAGCCACATGGAGGAGTAGATAAAAACACAGGCTTTGGAAACAGTTTAAGATAAATTGCTGGTTTCCTGGGTTCAGACTGCCAGTTGGTCATTTAAAAGCTATAGCCTTGGGCCAATCATTTAACCTGTCTCAGTCTCAGTTTCCTTGTAATATGAAAGTGTCTACCTCTTGGCCAGGTGAAGATTCAATGAGACAATTAAACTTAAGTGCTTAGATTCAGCCAGGAACATAGTAAATGCTAAATAAATGGTGATGGGTGACTGTCTGCCCTTCTCTGCCGTGCTCTCCACATTTTCAGGGCCCCTGGGCAGGCAGCAGGGCAGGAGAAACATGCCATGGTGTTTAAATACTCCTTCTCTTCCAGGCCAGGTCTGGCAGCAACCACGTTCATCTACCTAGGGCCACTGCTCCTGCAGGGCGGCCTTGCTGACCTGGCTAGCACTCTAATAACTCCACTCCCCACCGCCCTGATGTAGGAGTGGTAATAGCTCCCAGCTAATGCTAGCTCCCAGGGGTCCCGCCATCCACTGTGGGTTCCTTCAACTCTGCCTGCACCACTACAAAGAATCCCTTCAATTCAACGCTTTGGAAAGTGCTGTCTGTTTCCTGCCAGAACTCCGACTGCTAAAAGTCAGGGTAAGGTGCCTGACACTGGAGCAGTCTTTCATTTCATTCTACCACTCACTCACCGAGAGCAGTGATGGAGACGAGGGTGCTGGCCCGGCGCTCTCCCACAATCTGCCACTCCCCGTCCACTGCCCGCACCCATTCGGTCACGTGGCATTCGTACTGGCCCTCGTCCTCCTTCCTGCTGTTGAAAATGCCCAGGCTGAACGAGTTGGGCTGCACCTGCTCCATCTGGATGCCCCCAAAGCTGCTGCGCTCCCAGTAGGACGATCCCGGCTGCACAGTGCCATCGCGGTCTAGCCACATGATATTGCTGTGGCGGTTCTGCCTGTCCACGAGCTGCCAGATGACAGAGAAGCGGCCCTGCGGCCTGCCCGCCGTGCGGACACTGCAGGAGAAGTGCAAATCCTCGCCCTCCAGGATGACGCTGGCGTTGCTGGCCACCTCCACGGAGATGCTGCTCTCTGGGAAGAGGGAGAGAGGAACACGCTGGGGGCTTTACGGTCTCCACGGCGCCCTCCCCACAGATCAGCAGGAGGAGGGGTGCGAATGGAATCATGTTGAGGTACAGTGAGCCTCAGGGAATAAAAACCACCCTGACACTCGCTACTGCAAGCCCTGGCGGGCCCTGGGCATCGCTCCCTATGATCCTAGGTCTGATAATCTAGGATGCTCTTTGCTGCGTGCAAAGGACTAGGATGATGAGGTTCTAACATCTGAGACTAAATCAGAACCTAACAAATACAACACAATGACATGATGCTTGGGGCATAAAACAATTTATCAGGTAACCTATTTAGCTGGAGCTCAGGGCTTTTCAAGTTGGATTTTCAGCATGAGGAGTAACACCAAAATCCTACTTCACTTCAATCTTCCCACGATTCGGTGCTACAGCAGTCAAATAAAAGCTGAACATCCTTAACGTGCCATTTGAGTCCTTCGGAACAATATTAGGGAGTAGGAAAAAAAAATGACAGGAAGTACTTAGAAGATAACGTGTGCTTAAGTGTGGATAATAACGGAGCACAGATGGTCTAGTTTCACAGGGTGTGTGGGGAACGAGCTTTCATACGATCATTAACACAGAAAGAAACCAGAGCACATCATCTACCATCTCCTGCCTGTCCACGGCCAGCCCTGGGCTTTCCTTTGCTCTCTACCTCGAAACATTCCTCCCAAGCCTGGGATAAGGATTCCACTCCCTTCTCTGCCTTAGTCTGGCCTCTGCGACTTACTTAGCTATCTAAACTCACTCAATTGAATTATTTAAACTATGTGCTTCAGTTTATTCTTCTGTAAGAGAGGCAGAGTGCTATCTTTAATTGTGGAATTTTTTTAAAAGATTCAAAAGTAGGCCAGGCATGGTAGCTCACACCCTGGGCAACATAGCAAGACCTACTCTCTACAAAAAAAATTTTTTTTTAAATTAGCTGGGCAGGGTGGCATGTGCCTGTATCCCAACTATTTGGGAGGCTGAGGCAGGAGGATTGCTTGAGCCCAGGAGTTGAGGTTACAGTGAGCTATGATCACGCCATTACACTCCAGCCTGGGCAATAAAGTGAGTCCCTGTCCCTTAAAAAAACCAAAGTAAATGGGACAATGTATATGGATTCACCTAACACATAGTAGGTTTTCAAAAACTGGTCACCATGATCATGATTAATTTTACTATTCCCAATAACTCTTTGTTTTTATAAACATCATGGATATCCTAATTTTTCTTAATTATGTGTATCTTATATAATCGCTTATATTGAGTAAAAAAGGCTCATAAGTATTGAAGAACACAAAATATCATAACTAATTTGGCTCTAATTTTCTGGGTACCCCTCACATGACACAGACACAATAAATTTAAAGCAATAAATTAAATCAAACCCCAGATTAAAGAGGCATACCCAATTACCGAGGGAAAACACACACATACACATAGCAATGCATCTGAATCAATCTTTTCTCCCCTTAATTTCCGCAACAGGCAGAAACAAGGACGAGCACCGAGCCTCAGCATCTTAGCTCTGATTTTCATGAATATGCCTGCTCCCCATTCTGGATTTGCTTGATTCACGTGGAAAAAAAAAGATCTAGACAGGGGAGGGTTTAGCAATTTTCTCAGGAAGGCAATGTGCCCCAGGAGTCATGCCAAGATGATTCATGGAGACAATGGGGCTCCTGAATAGTCACCATCCACAGCACTAGCGGTTAAGAGCACGGATTTGGAGACTTCCTAACTCTGTAATCTTGGGGTTCGTTCTTAACGGACCCAAGCTCCAGTTTCTCATGCGCAAAATGGAAACACCAGTAGCGCCTACTTCTTAGGGTCATGACATTGAGAGGATTAGATGAGGTAATTATTTTTCATCATCATTAATAACAACAATATTCCTCTTTGGATTAAAGACTCATTGCCACTGTTATCAATTTAAAGTAAGGGATTAAAAGGGCAACTTCAGCATCAAGGGAGAAAATCCTTTTGCTTGTCTTAAGCAGAAGAAGGACTCGTAGGACATTACTCCCATTCCCTGCCGTCACCCCAAAGGACTCTCAATGTAAGTCTTGGCTTGTTTATTACAAGGGCTGCTGTTTGGTGCTCTGTTGCTTGAGCAAGCCTGGAAAAACCACACGTTAGAAAGTGGAGCTATAAGAAGAAAAGCCATTCTAGCAGCTGAGGCAAAGGCAAATACAGACCTGGTGCCTTATTGCCCCTAAGACTATTTACCAGGGTTCCCAGGGCTGAGAAAAGGCAGCCACAATTTAAAACTCTCCGGATTAAGTGAAAACTAGGACAGAACTAATGAGAATCTGAGTATATGTTCACGAATGAAATTTCAAATCAGGAGGTGGATGGGGTAGCACAGGCTAAGCGCAGAGCAATGGATTTGGAGTTAGAAGCAAATATTTCCTAATGCAACGCAAGCTCAACCTCCAGCTGCACAACCGGCTCAGTCACTTCCCCGTGTACTGCTCTGACTTCTTCACTCACAGGATGGATATAATATTGGCCTCCACGAGGACTTGAGAGGTGGGAGCGGAGAGGGGGATGATAAATGCAGAAGCACTTGGGGCTCTTAGGAGGAAAAGCGCCATTAAAATCCAAGGCATTATCAGCATTACCGATGTGATTGTTGTTCTTTGTTGACTTACCCAAGTGGCCTTGGGGCAGGATCTGGTGGTGCTGGGGGACTTTAACTACCCAGTTATCTGCTGGAAAAGCAATATAGCAGGCCACAGATCATCAAACAAGTTCTTGGAAGGGGCTGGGGGAAATCTTAGCACAAAAGATATAGGATGTAAATATCGTGGCTGCCCTTCACTCCATCCTTATAAGACGAGGAATTAGTTGCAGATTTGAAAGTAGAGAGTCCGTGGTTAAGGCAAGCACAGACCGACAGGAAAATAGTAAAGAGAGCGAACATTCACTTCAATAATTTCAGTTGTATAAATATTCAGCAAGCACCTACTCTATGCAAAGCACCATGCTAGGCATTGCAAGGGGGAAAAAAGGTCTAAGAAACTAAAGGTTTTCAAGATAATTAGTTGTGTATGGTTTTTAAAAACAATAAGCATGAAAGAAAATGATCCTGTTGATGAGCAAAGAGAAAAAGAGTGGCAAGACTCCATGTCTATTTTTTACTTCACACTCGAAGAAAAATATTTTAAATGTGTAAAAGTATAAATAAAAATGTAAAGGAAATCATTACAAGGCTAAGAGAAAGAATAGTTTGAGCAGCTGAGAAAATGTTAAAGGTTAGTTTTCAAACTTTACCATCTTGTTTAAAAAAATCAGAGCATTGTAAGTTTTTATTCTCATTTTACTAAAAACAGAATTATGAGAGAAATGAGAGTAAGAAGAACATCCTGACACTATGGATGTTTAAACACAACATGAGCAAACACTAGCAGTCTCTAGAATCCCCCAGCGCTGGCCGCTACCCACCCAGACATCGCCAGCTTACATGGAGGCAGGGAGCCCACCGAAGCAGCCTCGGAAATCAGCTAAGCTTAAAAAGGCTGTGCTCCAGGAAGATGTGAGTGAGCCCATCTACTGACTTTTTAAAAATACAATTTCAGTAGGGAAGAGACAATTAGGGAAATGCCAACCTTTCTACCTAAAAAACCCAGACAGCAAATCCTTCTTAACGATGTACCTTATGATTTAAAATCCTCCCATAAAAGACCAACTCTCCTTAAGTGAGGTTTGAAGACAGGCATCTACCCACTTCTTCTGGGACTTAATTCCCACACAGGAGCAAACAGCTTTCCAGGATTTCTGGTTTCCCTCCAAGCTGAGCTGGCATTGTTGGCGTCTGCATGGGGCTGCTAGCGCTAGGATCTGCTGGCGCCCAGCTCCACCCGCAACACACCCCTGGTCCTGGTGCTCTGCTCCCCGGGGGGCTGCTGCTGTGTGTGGGCAGGCAAGCTGCAGAGGGAAGAGAGTTTCCACAGGTTCTCTCCCAGCTCCGCTTTAACCCTCGGTTCCACCGCCCTCCCCTCACCCCCACCGTGGCTGCTCTCTCTCCCCTACTTTTCCTAAGTGATGCTGAACTGAGGGAGGAGGAGGAAGTAGCACATGTCTCTACTTACTGAGGGGGAGGACTATGATGGGGATGTTCTTGGGACGCTTGCTCTCCTTGTCGATGAATTCCCCGGTCACTGTTTTCTCTCGCTCCGTCACCCGACAGTTGTATTTCCCGCTATCTTCCTGGCGGAGGTGGTAGATCTTCAGCACAAAGACACTGTCGCTCTCTTTAGCCACCTTGAGCTGTCCCCTGGCTTCCCGGTGGGCGAATTCGCTGTTGAGGACGGGCACAGCATTAGGCCCCATGCTGGCGATGAGCGAGCTGTTGAAGGCCCAGGAGACGGCAAAGTAACGGTCGGGAATGTTCTGAGCCTCCAGGATGCATCTGAACTCCACCGGCTCACCCACCGTGTGCAGCCGCTTCTCCGTCTCCAGCCGAACGGTGAAATCTTTGTCTGAGAAAACAAATAGCAAAAGGATGCATTCCGGATGTATGAGACCCCGGCTAACAAAACTGCATCAGCAAATTCCCACTTTGCAGTGCTAACTACAGGGAGGCACCACCGCACTTACCTTGGAAGGAAAATCCAACTCAGACCCAGGTGATCTGGGGCCCAGAGAAATCACTGAATGTCAGAGAGAGAATGCAAAGGTAGCTCATCCCAGGTAGACTAAGGAGCTTGTCATCCCAGTTGAGACCAATGGGGCTCAGTTCAAACCTTATGATGCCCTAGATTAGACCTCCAGGGGTCAGTAAGGAACTCCTGATACCACCTAAACGGCAGATCACAAAGGTCTAGCTTTGATATATGCACCCAGAACTCCATTTAAGCAATACGATTACAAATATTTTCAGCAGATATTGTAAGACTCACCCACTGAGGTCTGTGAGACAAAATTAGAAAGTGGCCTAGGTGCTGACCCCAATCCTAATAAATACTCAAAGATGAGTATATCGAAATAATCTCTCCACCCCCATGTAATACTAGAAATAAGACACAGGTAAGACAAACCCTAACAGAATTACATAGGAAAAATGAAAACTGTCTTTTCACTAGTCTACCACCTGTTAGATCAAATCTTTACGCAGATGGAGAGGGAAAACACCTACTTCAGCTGAAAGCCAGACAACCTCTGAAATGGCCAATGTACCCTTTAAAGAGCTGGGTGTTCAACCAGGCAAGAGGAGGTGAGCAAAGGAGGCTCATCACCACTACCAGCGTCACCGCACGCCGTGTAATGGTACACAGTGACTGTCGATCTCATGAGATTCAGGGGGTAAGAAACGGAGCTAAGGGTTAGAGACCAGAGCTGTACCCACTGCCCAGAGACCTCCTTCCAGTTCCAGCTCTGGTCCTCTAAGGAGAAGATCTAGGGGGGAAATCCCGTGACAGGGAGGCTTGGATTCCCTGCAGATTCATCAGCTCCAACCTCAACTGCCCTCCAAGAACGGCCTTTACCACTGTGTTCAAGACCCTTGCCCACCCATCCCCATCCCACGCACTCTTGAAGCAGATGAGGACCCCGTCTCCCGGAGAAAACACAGGATTCATGAGTAAGCTGCGTCCGCATCCTCTTCTCCAGCCCCAGCTCTGCTTTACACCCACCCGCTCCTTGGGCTCTCCAGCCCCTCCCCTCCCACCAGGGCCAGGGTCCTGCCCCCAACACCCTTTCTCTCCAGTGGCCTAACTCCTTCCTGTACTACCTAACTTTGAGACAGCGCAAACTACACTCAGCAATGCCAGGGCTCACCTCCAATGTGTCAGCTGCTGCTGCAGCTTCCACTCCCCAGGGGACCAGTCCCAAGAGACACGGATTGAAGAGGCAGGTTTTCATCCATCTGCCTGGATGAACACACCCAGGTGGGACTGTGCCCATGTTATCTGCTGGATATGGGCTCTCTGGTCAAACAAACTGTAGTCATTTATAACCCAACGTCAATGATAAAAAAGACACTCCTTCCACATAAATGCCACTGGAGCCATGCAAGGGGTGCCCCAGACCTCAGACCTTTCCATTGCTCCAGGTTAGGCTGGCTGCAACTGTGGCTTGCTTCTTTTGGCGGCCAAAGACGCCTCTCATCTCATGGGAATTGCCCCATGGCTTACTGATGCCTTCACCAGGCTGAAGACACAAGATTTACAGTGCACCACCCCCCTCTACACAGCAGTTTGTCCTTGGTTGTCCCCAGTTACACCTCTAGAAATTGATCTATGCTTTTTCCAATACCCCTCCCTCCTCAACTCACTGAAATTTGGCTTCTGGCCCTTCTCCCATGTTTCACTCACCTAGCAAATGTCACCAATGACCCACCCTACCCTCCACCCCTGTCCCAACCAAAGGCTTTTCTCAAGTGGGTTGAAGGCTCTGGACCCACTCTCCTCCCTTGGGTCCCACGACACTTTCCCTCCTGCTCCTCCTCTTGCTGACCTGACTACTCTGTTCCGCTCCTTTCCCTCTCCCTGGGACCTGCTTCCGTGACCACCTCTTAGTGCTGCTGTTCTCCCAGGCCCTTTCCTGTGTTCACCCTGTGGGCTTGTCCTGGGCCCGCATCACTCCCAAGTTCAGTCTCTAACTGAGCTCTAGCTCCCTACGTCCAATGACCCACTGGGTGTTTCACATACTGAGTATCTCTGTAAGAGTCTGCTGGCAGGATGGACTCCTCGACTAAAATTTACAAAAGCAAAATAAAAGACAAGCCGTGCTGTCACTAATGGGAAAGCAGAGACTTTCAAGCAGGACTGTGCATGTCCTCATTCTCGTTCCTTCCCCCTCCTTCACTCCCACAGTTCAGGGCTCCACCAGAGCCCTAGCCTTGGGCTCCCAGCCAGTTGGATTCCTCCTTCCACTGTGCCCTTCATTGTTCTGCCTCTAGCACCCACTGACCTAGCCCGCGCCTTATTAGCTCTTGTCTATCTGGTCTCTTGACTTCAGACCCAACCTGTTCTATCAGCCTCCAGGCAGCCTCCATGGGTTTTTCCTTCTAAAACCCTGATTTGATTGTGCTACTCTCTGCTTCAAAATCTCTATCTCCTCTTCCCCAACTGCCTGCAGCAGGGGTTTTCAAACTTTATTAGGAGGGATACAGGGGAAGGGGATTTCCTTTATTCACACAAAATCTTTTGCTGCTCAATATAGAAAACATTCGGTTGAAGCGAGAGTAGGGGGAGGACCCCCAGGCCCTTACACACCTTCTCCCTGCACACCTGGGCATGCACGCATGCACATGAACACACACATACCCATGTGCACCTTGGCACCTCCAAGGGCCTCCTAAGGTTTTAAGAAGAACAGCTTGAAAACTCTTGGCCCACAGAGTCAAGTCCAAGCTCTGCATCACAGCATCTGGGGCTTCAGGCTACTTTTCCTTCCTCTTCCCACCACTCACATCCAGAACTTAGCATCTAGTCATACTTGACTTCTCTCTGCTTGCCAAACATATCAGACAATTTTGCACCTTTATGCTTCTCCTCCTGCTTGACTCCTAAAGCTTCAAGACTCGGCCGAAGTTGCCAAACCTGTTGGTTTTCCTGGATTTGTCTTATCAACCATCCCATCCAGGGAAAGCTTATATAATAGTTGCAAGAACACTTCATGTTTCCTGTGTACCCAGAGCACTCTATTCAAATGCTATCATAGCACTTAGCACACTCCACTTGGCTACTGGTTCTCAGGTGTGCAAGTACCTTAAGTGCAGATACCAAGTATTATGCATTTTTGAATCCCTTAACACCTATCACCACGCCTTTAAAGCTATGGAGACTGACTAAACATTTACTGAAATGCACCAAGAGAAGGGTGAAGCTGGAGATGCGACTGCTTAGCCTGAACAGCACAGGAACACGGAGCCAAGTCATCAACTTCTCCTGTCACTTCGTTTTCCCTCTGCTGGCTTAATCTGGACACGTTTGCAGGGCAGATTCAAAAAGTCCTAGTTCCAAATTGGTAAGATTAAAATAAAGAAGATTAACTGATGTAACCTAATTTAAAAGCATTAAGAGCCAAAATTTGGTTCAGACTTTTGAAGCTGGTCTTAAAACCATCCAGGAAGGGAAAGAATAAATATGAAATAAAGCCCCTTCGATAGATTTCTTCATATTGGAAGATCCAGAAGCTGCTAAATGTCCCACAGAGCAGACAAAGTGCTCCCCATCCAGGAACCCAAGCCTCTGGTAAAGGCCCTGACAGCCCTTCGATGTCCAGAGAATCAAGTCTGCCCCAGAAGCTGGGCTTGACAAACGCAGACAGCAGGAGAATCCCCTGGGAAGCCTGCCGGAAACCCCGCTTCCCAGTCCCACTCCAGCACCTCCGATTCAGGATTTCTGGGATGAGGTTCCACAATGTGTGCTGCTAGGTGAGTGTGACGTGCTCTATGATGGCAGAGGGACTAAGCAAGGACCAAGACAGCTGACGGGAACAGATGCGACAGGGAGCCCAGAGGACAGGTCCTGAACAGGGGCTGCTGCAGCTCACCTACCACGAGCCACACCTGCTCTCACTCACCAGGACCACTGCAGCCCTACCCAGTGCTGGGCAATGGCATGAGAAAGGCTCTCGGGCCACTCTCCACACCTGGGGGACAGCGCGATGACCACCCTCCCACGAGAACCCGCCCCCCAGGCCAGCTGGTTGTCAGCTCTGGCCCGGAGTGTGGCAAGCTCAGGAGCAGGAGTGTAGAGTCCGGGGCCGCGGGAGACACCAGGAGGAGCCACGGAGGATTCGGCTCACAGTGCCCCGGCTCGAAACACAGCACTCAGCCTGCTCAGGGACCCTTTCCAGGTCTTCGCTTGAGAAAACATCTACGGCAGCACGAGGTCCTCCCTAAACTGTCCTCATCAGCAGGCCCCGTGACTCTTCCTGGGCCCCCACCACGAAGTAATCTGCACTCAGCATCTCACCTGTTAAATGGGACTGTCACACAGCTCCTCACCTCACCCAGTCTCTGAGGGACTGTGAAGTGATACATGATGAAGCATTGTGGAAACTACAAAATACTGCCAATGAACATTATCAATATAAAACAATAATTTAAGCCAACATTTCTCTAGTTCAAAATTTTATACCCCGCATAGAAGGCTCATTATCCTAACTGTCATCTACAAATGAACCCAGACTGGCACCTGACGAAGGACCGTCATGAAAGGGGTGGCAACTGCGGCCAACAGGAGCAGAAGCCCAGAGTCCTGAGACACATATACATGTGAAATCGCCCAATTTTTCAAATGAGTTTCTGATTCAAAAAATGTAAAACACCATGTAGTCAAAGAAAACATGTCTATGAGCAAAATCCAGTCTGCATAGCACCTGTGACCCCCAAAAGATCAAGTCTTAGGAGACCTATGTCCTACATAACCCTCAGCTCCCTCTGGCCACAGACAGGACCATCTTTAACTTCATATGAAAACCTATTGTACCGTTAGAGGTCCCCAAAGGAGTCCCCACACCCTCCCAGGGTCCAACAACCTTCACCCAGATAAAGAATGGAGACAAGAGGCTCAGAGAGACTGACCAGTGGGCTGAACGTTGACCACGGCTCCCTCGGATCGCTTCCGGGTCATGGCATACCACGACCCATCCGGGTCCTGGATCCACTCGGCAGCCTCACAGTAGAACTCGCCCTGGTCGGCAGGCTGCAGGTGGAAGATGGTGAGGCGGAAAGTGGTCCTCCCCAGCTTGTCCAGCCGCACCTCCCCCAGGCTCTGCCTCTGGGCGTACTCGCTGCTGGAGTGAAGCACGAAATCTCGGCTCAGGGAGATGACCTCCACGGGCTTCTCGCCACCCTTCTGCCGCAGCCAGGCCACAGACAGGTGGCTGTGCTGGAACGTCTCCATGGCCACCTCACAAGTGAGCTCCAGTGGGTCCTGCTCCACTTTGTGCAGAGTCTGGGGCATGGCGGTGGTCTGCAGGGAGTCTGGGATCACTGCAACACAGAAATGTCCCGAGAGTGCAGTCACAAAGCCACAGAGTCTCAGACTCCTGGGGGGCTAAGTTCCCCCTCCACGCGGGTCTCGCTTTACTGTGTCTCTAACCAAGGCAGCCTCTAACCACCGATTCAAGGCCACAGACAACCCCAAACGGCCCGTAAACAGAGTCTTCTGTCTGGATTTGGAACGCATTTTTTTTTTTGGCACTTACACTTACCTGTTTGGTATTTTAATAACACTCAGATAAAACATAGGTTGTATTTCAATTTACGTAATAAATAAACTCCCTGAAAATACTATATAAGAATATTTTCCTTCAGGTCAAATAAGATTTTTTGTTGATTTTAGCACAGCTTTGAGATACTTTAACTCCACCTCCAACTAATCTTCAAATGGAAATGGCTCCTGGAACTTTTAGTTTTACATTTCTATATAACTTCCTCATTTTCTTTCTTCTCCTCATCCTACACCCTCATTCCTGAACTTACTTCAGAAATGCATTGCTCTCCGAAGAGTATTTAAAAAACAAACAAAAAAAAAAAACCATTTTGGTAGAGAAAATCATCATTGTCCCCTGTTTTTAAGAAGTTTAGTTTTCATGTAACTCCTCAGTCCAAGTGGTCCCACTGGAAGGAAGCCACAGCCTGGGATGATCCACGCACGTGAAGGGATCTCCCCGGTGGCGCCCTGGTCAGAGCTGCACCCTGATCCTCACACCTTCCTGCAGATTAAACAACTGCCACCTCTGTCTGATGAGGGCGCCCCAGTCACCGCTAGTGTGTGTTTTCTCTCTGGACTCATCCCAGAACTGGGTCTTGAAGGTCTTTTGTTGGCATACAGATTTGTTGAAGAAAGGAAATGTCAATAGATGACATTATTTGTGTTAATAAAAGAACATCAACATCCCCTGCCTGCTTAACTGTAATAATAAAAACTGGAAATTAAGACTTGGGCAGAAAAACAGAACAGCGCTGATATGGTTAACCCTTTGACAATGGCAAGCAGTGTAGCCAGTGCTGTCCACTGAGAAAGCTCCCCACTCCCTCCTCCTCCTGCTTCCTCCGTCACTCAAGGGCATCAAAGGGTGCAGCTAGTTCACAATTCCTAGTTCATGGAGCCAAAGGACCTGCAGCCACATTCGCTTCCTGACTCGGCGGCGCCCCCTGCGTCTCAGGGCCTGTCCTTTGCTAGAGGTTCCGCCTCTCTTCCAGCTGATGTCACAGGCCTCATCTTCCTCATCATCACCCACAAAAGTCCCTGCCTTGTATTTTTACGTCCCCTTTTATTAACCTGAGGTGAATTCTAGCTTCTGAAATTCTTAACATTTGTATTAGATCTTTTTTAAGTTTCAGCCTCAATCTTCTATTATTTACAAGCAAATACAGAAATTTTGTTCACTTATGCTATTTGTTGACCTCTAAAATATTTGGGGGTGGGGGGTGGTAGTTTTGTTTTGTTTTGTTTTTTTTTAAGTCAAACGCACAGTATAAAAAAGAAGTTGCACTGTAAAAGAAGAGAGCCAGGCCAGACACCGGCCACGTGAAAACAGCATCTCCTTACCCACTAGGTTCATCTTTGCACTGTAACTCCCAAAGTATCGATCGTCGGTGTTGGGCGTGTGGCATTCATACTCCCCAGCGTCCCGGGCCTGCAGATCTGTGATGTGCAGTAAGGCCGAGTTCCCCTGGACTCTTTCCACGTAGATCTTCCCACCGCGGACACGCTGGGTGTAGATGGCGTAGGGGAAGGAGGAGTCTACAGTGCTCACAATCTGCACTTCTCGCTCTGGGGCGGAGGGGAGGTAAATGGACCACTGGAAATTCTGCTCAGAAGGGCCCTGGTAGCCACTCACGTTGCACCAGATGGTGATGTGGGAGCCCTCTGTGCGGTACAAGGGTCCTTCCTGAACGGTTACTTGCCGCTGTGCTGACACCACACCTATGAGGGAGAGAGAGACATGTAACATGTTCACTTCCTTCTCAGACCAAAATGCAAAATAGGCAGCAATCTCCAAAGGGTTTGTTATTTGTGTGACATGATAATAATATAAATAGCTTACTGGCCCTTTCAGAGGCGCTCTGTGATTTATAAATATTAATTAAAACACTCTGTGGTAAAGCACTGTCCTTAATTTGCATGTATGGGAATTTGATCGTGCAAGGACATGGTTTTGTTACTTATTCAACGGCTGACCCTTGGGAATTTAATTTAGTCCTTCTATTTGTCATTTATGCAGCACTTTTATATCTATTTATTAATGCTGTTCATAAAGTTTTTAATAAAATGAGCAGGAAAAGTTGAATCCTTGGCACAAATTCAGATGAAAAAAAATAAAAGCAATGGCCTTGCAATTTGGCTGAAATGAAATCTTCCTTGATTAGAGTGCAGGAGGTGACAGTCTGGGGAGCATGGATTTTGGTGCTGCACCCTTCCTTCATTTTCAGATGTAGCTACTCCCCAACACCAGCCCAAGGAGCTTTCCCTAGTTTCTCTTCCCTCCATAAATGGAGGTAGAGCTGAGCTTCTGCAGGCTGCCGCCATTTTAAACTGAGCACACACAGTATGAATGTGAAGGGCTGAAGCAGACCCTGCTGCCCAGAGTCCCACAAACTGGCAAAGGGGGGAGCCTACAGTGTAAGGCAAAACCTGTAACAAGGACAATCAGGCTGCCCCAGAGCTCACCACTCAATTCGCCTACTGTCCCCCTGCCTCCTTGTTGAGATATGGTTTTCCCAGGTCATTCTGCCTGCCTTCTCCATGTTCCTCTTAACATGGCATGGTGAGTTGAATTTCTCATTCCATGCCAACACAACACTGATGGTGCATGAGCCACTCAGAAGGTGGGAGGGGCACGCCTTCACCTTCTCCTTTGGCAGCAGCCAGGCACTGCAGTGTGGCAGAAAGAGCAAGTGAGTTCTAGTCGCAGCTTTGCCACCAGTCAGAACTGGCTTGGTCTCTGTGGACAAACTGCTTTTCCTCGCCAGACGTTGATATTCTCATCCATAAAATGATTTCTAAGAAGGCGTAGGGGAGGAGTAGCATGTGTCCCAATGCTGGCTTTGTCACTTATTAGTTGTGACCTTGGAGAAGTTATTTACCCTCTCCAAGTCTCAGTTTTCTCATCTGTAAGATGGGGATAATAATGCATGCCTCATAGAGTTATTGAAAAGATTTAATAAGACAATGTATATAAAGCCCCTAGCACAGGTCATAGCCCACAATCAGTCCTCAATAAAGTGCTGCTGGCTAAGATCCCTTCCAGATGGAACATTCTGTGGCTCTGGATGCACAGGGGATAGGATTTGGCCAATGATCACTCAAGGACGTTTCAATGGCCACTTGACAATGACACCATCTCTGCGCTGCCCACCTCCACCCACAGCTGCAGCCCAGTCCCAGGAAAAATTCCCTCCCCCACTCCAAGTGGGAAGCACAGCTACCCCAATCTGAAGTGGACCCAGCTGGTGAACAGCTGGGGCAGCTCAAATACTAATGGGCTGCAGCTCTCAGCCCAGTCTCAAAGCAAGCTGATCTAATCTACAGGATGACAGACTTCAAAATAAGGAAAGGCCTACGGCTTACAAACTTTTGTTTGTGCAGAACCTTTCCTCCCAAACAAAATCTTACACAGAACCCCTCTTGGCTTTGGCAAAAGCAGGAAAAATGAAACGGGCAAGAGGAGTGGATAAATCAACAAAACAAAGTGGTGTGTGAATTTATTTGATACATTCTGGCTAATGGCATTCATTGCTATATTTAAAGTCAGTGAGAAGACAACTCATTAGTAATTTTCAGTATGTTAAAATTTGGTGTATAACATTTTGCCCATATGTACTCTTTTTATGACAATTTAAAAAATATATACAGCCATGCACCCATAATGATGTTTTGGTCAATGATGGACTGCACGTACAATGGTGGTCCCGTAAGATCATAATGGAGCATAAACAGAAATCTGATATATAGCACTTGATATTGGCATTGCAGATCAAGTAGTGGAAATGACTGATATTAAGTAATGGTGCTGGGGCGTTTGGTTTTCCATATGAAAAATATACATATATAAATAAAAATATATATACCATCTAGGTTTGTGTAAGTACACTTTATGATTTTCACACAATGAAATCCAACGATGCATTTCTCTGAGGGTATCCCTATCATTATCTCATTATCTCATTAGAGTAATGCGTGACTTACACACACACACTGTGACAACTGAATCAAATGTTTGCAGTACTCCTGAAACGCAGAACACTTTGAGAACAATTTAACTACATTCATAACATTTAAGTCTCCTTTGCATTGCAGTGTTCTATGACAGAACAGGGATCACCACTCCCCACCTGCTGCAAAGAAGGCTGGAGGCAGGTCAGGGTGCACCAGCATCTTCCTTTAAGGACTTCTCAACCCTGGACCTATGCTGGAATCATCTGGGGAGCTTTCAAACATAAGTGTCTGGACCCCACCTGACATAATTGGCCTGGGGTGCAGCTGGGGCATAATGAGTTTTAAAAGCTCCCCAGGTGATTCTAATTAATTACACAAGAGCAAGAACTGCTACTTTAAAGCTCCTCTACCTACATGGTGCCAGCCAGGTACTCAAATGAAAGAAATGTATCCTAACTTAAGGCCCTCAATGGCTTTAAGCTCCTCCCTTCTACAGAGACTCGACAAAGCTTTGGTTCAAGAAAGTCTCATTCTCGTCTAGTCTTCCCCTGTGCAAAAAGAAAGCAGCAGAGACCCATCTGATACTGGCCCTTGTGATGCAATGAGTTTAACCAGAGGGCTGTCTATTTACACACCTTACATACACATCCCTCCCGACCCAAAGGTAAACAGTGTCAAGTGGCCTGAATGAGCCAGGGCAGCAGGGTCAAAACAACTTGTCTCTGCCGGAAGCAGGTTATAAACAGTCCTGACAAATAATAACTACTGGAATGTACTTTAACCACATACAATCAGCTGTACCTGTTTATTAAACAACTCCTTAGTTTTCCTCAGCCCTCCAAAAGGACCTTTGATCCCTGAAAATAACCCTGCTCTTAGGAAGTGAATCTTAACACAGAAATAAAATTAACATTTTCTTCTTGGCAGTTTAATTCCCCTTCCACACCTCTCCCTCCCCTTTCCCTTTGCTTGTCCCTGCCCCTGCTGGTCAGACCTGCTGCCTCAGACAGACCCAGGTCCCCAACCCTGACCGAAGCATCCTGTGACCCCACGGCCCCTTCCATCTTCCCTCTCAGCCTACGATAGAAGACTCCTCCCAGGCAAGGATCACTTTAAAAAAAAAAATAACTCTTTAAACATTCTGTACTTTTTGGATTACTTTGCAATAAGCAAATATTACTTCCGTAATATAAAAAGAAAGATCAAAGTGTTATATATAACTGTATAAAAAGGACTAGAGGAGAAAAAATACCAGGTGATAGGATGGCAAGTGATTTTTATTTTCTTCTTGATATTTTATTCCCTCCCCCAGTCCCCTATAATAAGTACGTTCTAGTTTTATAACTAGAAAATAATTTTAACCAAAAATAAAAACAATGCATGATTGCTATATAAAATTTCTTCTGTATTCACTACTATAGTATACTAAAAAAATATATATATTTGGTCTTTGACCCCAGTTCCTGGCAGTGAGCTAAACCCCTTTGAATTCCCTAAGTGACTGCAGTGTCTCTTATTATTCATAAGGAGCCCCTTTGGGTCATACCTGAGTTCATGCTAATGAGGTGACTCAAGGAGGGCCCTTAGATAGTTTCAAGGAAGGGACTGTCCACGCTTAAAGGGTTGGAACTTTCGGCCCCACCCCCAGACCCCTGGGGACAAAAGGGGGGCTGGCAATTGACCCGATCACCAATGGCCAGTGATTTAGTCAATCATATCCATGCAGTGAAACCCTAAATGGCAAGTGAGGAGAGCTTCCGCGCTGGTGCACAGAGTGACGGAGTGTGACTTCCAAGGCTAGGTCATAAAAAATAAACACCATGCTGTGAGCACATTAAAGCAGATCTTGGGGTGGGGGGGGGCGGTCTACATAAGGCCTCCTGCCAATAGCCAGCGCTAACCTGCCAGCATGTGACTGAGTCACCTTGGAAGTGGATCCTCCAGCCCCAGTCAAGCTTTCAGATAACAACAGCCCAGATAACATCCTGACTGCAGCCTCCTGGGAGATCCTGAGCCAGAACCATCCAGTTAAGATGCTACTGAATCCCCCCTAAACCACAGAAACTGTAGGTTTATTGTTGTTTTAAGACTTAAGTTTTGGGATAATTTGTTTTGCACTAGTATGTAACTAATACAGACATCTGCAGTTCATAAGATTGAATGCAAAATTGTGTTACGTGCACGTGTGTGTTCTTGAGAAAAGGGTCCATATATTTCAAAAGATTCTCAAAGAGATTCAAGACCCAAAAAAGACGAAGAAACATTATTGTTCAGGCAATAAATGGTCAGTGGGCAAGGCCATGTCCGTTTAGATTGAGTTTTGACAATCCCCAGACACACAAACACATAGTACCACTTAACTAGTTTTTCAAGATATCGCCTGTCCCAGGATGTTCCCACTTCTTTGTGCTCAAGCCTAGATGAAGCTGGCTGGGGGCAGCATGATTCAGGAGTTAGTGAGCAGGGATGGGTCCCTGTGCCTGGGAAAGCCAGTTTCTCATGCATTTTTGAATGTGCCTTGGCTCAGGGACTTACATCTCTAGGCACAGGATCCAATTTATATGTTCAAGGTGCGTGACTGAGCATGTCAAAGTGTCAGAAGGATCTACCTCACCGTTTTACATCTACTCTTCCAGTTGTAGCCTCTGCAATCATCAAAGCTCATTCAGCACCCTGCTGCTCCAAATTCTGCATGAGACTTGGCCATACTAGCATATTTCTTTATCTATAAAATGAGAATAATGTAATGTACCATGTAACAATCTCACAGAGAAACCCTAGAGATCAAATAATGCTGTGACAGACACCAAATGAATATTTTAAAATTTCATCTCATTTCTCCCAATATGAGATATCAATCTAAAAACAGGAAAAATCTTTGTAAGTACAAGAGCATTAAAAAGAACATTAAGTTTGGGCTAAAAATACAAAACTGCACACATAGTAAATTATGTTTTTAAAAAATATTCCTGTATATAGAAAAATGACCAAACAAAACATTGATGATATTGGGCTGAATCACTGAGTGGTGAGAATACGGGTGATCTTCCCCCTCTCCTTTTACAGGGTAACTATATCTCCTGTTCTCTCTTTTCCCATTTTTCTCAACACCTTTTCTCTCTGTTCCCATTTTTTAGACAAGGAAGTATATGTTGCTTCTAAAATGAAGATCAATGATCATAATGATTGCACTTTTTGTGCATCAGGTAGTCCTAACTGTTCTCCATGCATCATCTTATTTAATCCTCCCAGCAACTGAATGGGGTCGATTTCATTACAGCTACATTTACCAGACAAGGAAATGGTCTTCAAGGTTAAGTAACTTTCTCCACGACACAGACTGTGACTAACAGTTTCCTCAGCCTATGGCTCACACTGAATGTGCTCTGTGAATGGCAGCGAAGAGTGACAAAGCACCGACTGGACCTTCTTGCCCACTTGGTGCTAAAAGATATGATGCGAATGCATCCGGCCTCAAGTTAAAAATGGGCACTGAACCTAACCGCTGCAGCACGCTGAACAGGGGGAGACCAGGCCAACTAAGAGCTTCGTGAAACATCAAGGCTCCTCAGACACAGCAGTCAGGAAGGCCTGTTCAACCGGCCCATCAGTGACAACATCTGGGGAGTCCCATGTGTTAGCCTTTAGCCACGGTGGGGGGGACAAGAAATGGCATGAGCTAAAAGATACTTTTTCTAGGTATGAAAAATTTTTTGACCTCTTTCCAGATCAGGTGACTGGCAGACCCAAAACTTGGACCCTACCAATAATGACAGCCTGCGCTTACTGAGCCCCAGCCAGGTATCTGGCACTGTTCTAAGACTTGTGTGTGTATTAACTCATTTTAACCCTCATAGCAGCTAGGAGGTAAATACTCTCAGTGACTTCACTTTACGGACGCAGAAGCTGAGGAGGGAGTAGGGGAGTAAATGAAGACGGGCTAAAGGCATCTGCACTAATGAAAAGCATCTTAACGAAGAAGGTCCGATAGGTCAATGTCACCGCCACCCAGGCATGGCCTAACCAAGGTACAGATGGCACAAAGAGAGCCACAAGGCCAGGGCAGCTTGAGGCTCGACTTCCCAAGACCATGGGCACAAGCACCTTCATCTGGGTGCTGACTTTCAACAAAAATGTCCTTTGAAACAGCCATGAACTGCCACACGATAAATGTAGTGCCACAATCTAGGAATAAGCCTAAAGAATGGAGCTAATTCCTGAGTCTTCCCCTTCACTGACTTCCCACAGCACAGGCAGTAGCTGTGAGACCCCGGGCTGGTTACTTAACCTCTCTGCGCCTGTTTCCTCATCTGTAAAATGGTATAATCTTCATAGTGTTATGAAAGGAGTAAATGAGTTGCTACACTGAAAACTTAATTCCTGGTATATAGTAAGTGCTCAATAAGTGTCTGGCCACCAACTGTAGTAGCAACAGTAGTAGTAACGGATATTAGCTCTAGCTGTGGATCTAATTTCTCCCACACACCACGGCAGGTTGTATTTTATAAACACAGCAGTAACAGTATCTCCTGTCCCACACACTCTTCTGCAACATGACCATGCCACACTCCCATCGAGAGGGAGGTGGTTAATTCCCTTCTCTTTGTAACTGTGCAAAGGCTGGGTCATGAAAAGCGATGTGGCTTCCATTTAGCCAGCAGGTGCCCTAAGCCACTACGTAAGACGCCCAACGGTCCTGAGGCTGCCATGCTGTGAGGGGGCCCAAGGCACACAGAGAGGCCATGCGTAGGTGCTCCAGTCCAGAGCACCAGCACAGCTCCCACAGCACGGCCAGCCGGGTGAGCGAATGGGCCTCCGCCGTGAGCTGCCCCAGCCTTAGGATCTTCCTGGCTGGGGCCCCAGCCATGCCTGCCATGCCCCCCCAAATTCCTGACCCCCTGATTCTGTGAACACAAAATGGTTGTTTTTCAGCCACTGAGTTTTGGAGAAATCTATTACACAGCAAAGATAACTGGTATACATGCCACACTTTCAATCAACATTTTTTCGGTACCTACTATATGATGGATACCAGGACAGAAACTGTCAGGGAGAGATGAATGAGATACAGTTTTATCCTAAGCTGACAATCCCAAAAGAAATACACACAACTAGTTATTATCATACAACAGGATATGACGGCAGTGAGGTGCAAAGCACAAGGTTAAGCACTCTCAGAAGGAGAAAGTAGTCCAAAAAGGCTTCACAGAAGAAGTGACATCTGAACCAGGTCTCAAAGGATGCACAGGGAAGTACATGCCACACACAAACACTGCAGAATGTTCCAGGATTAGCAGGAAGTTTGGCGAGGTCTCTTTTGTCACACGACTAGAGGGCACATCGGTGCCAGGTGGACAAGGGCACTGAAAGGCACACTGACAGAGTCAAGTGCCTCCTCTGGGACAGGGGAAGCTGAGAAAGAGGCTCACAGAGGTAAGCGAGAAGAGGGGTCAGATTTGTGTTTTGGAATCATCACTCTGGCAGCAGGTGGAGGGCGAAGCAGAGGGCAGGGCTGGAAGCAGAGGCCAAATTCACAGCCAAGTGAGACGAGATGAGGGCCTAGCCTGGCTATAAGTCCACAGGCAAAATATCATTCATTCATTCTTTCATTCTTCCTTTTATCTGAATCCCCAGTGGTACCTAAAATAGAGCTGGTCTAAAGACGATTATTAATAAATATCAAATTATCAATGCCACTTCTAAGGAGGTGTGACCACCAGCTATAGGACCATCCAAGAGGACTGCAAGTCCAATGATGAGCTTCATCCCAAATGGACATCGATCACTCTGCCATCTGCATGGCTGGTCTCTAGACTGCCTGATTGCCCTGGGTCAAGACACTCAACCACTGAGCCCCTGGGCTGGGTCCCTGCTTCCGAGCTGTTGCCTAATCCGCTCATTACTAAATGCTGAAGCAACCTCCTTAGAGGACTGCTAAACTATAATTCAAAAATATTTTAAACATTATAATATTTACTTAGATTAGGATATTCATGGCCAGTAGCAGTGGCTCACACCTGTAATCCTAGCACTCTGGGAGGCCGAGGTGGGAGGATGACTTGAGGCCAGGAGTTCAAGATCAGTCTGAGCAAGAGCAAGATCCTGTCTCTAAAAAACATAGAAAAATTAGCAAGACATGGTAGCGTGCATCTGTAGTCGCTACTCAGGAGGCTAAAGCAGGAGGCTAAAACTCCTTGAGCCCAGGAGTTTGAGGTTGCTGTGAACTATGATCACACCACTGCACTCTAGCTCAGGTGACAGAGTGAGACCCTATCTCAAAAAAAAAAATGAATATTCACTTAAAATTTTTTTTAAATTAGAATATTATCAGCCCTTGCCTGAGTCACAGGATAATGGGGGGGAAAAAAAAAAGAATATTATCAGCCTGCAATCTCTTCCGACTACCACTACTACTAATCCCGTCTCCCCCTCATTTCCCCAGAAATCAGTACTATTATGATTTAGGGTTGTATCTCTCCAGACTTTTTTTAAAAAAGACTTTTACACACAGATACATGTAACCACTGAAAATGTACAGTATTGTTCAGCATTTTTTACATAAACATTATTATCCTTTATATTGACTTATGCTCCTTGGTTTCCTTCTCAATGTTTTTAAGATTGAATATAGTTCTAGTTCTTACCTTTTATGCATCTGTATAGTATTACAGCATAGGATTATCCCATATTTTACTTATTCCCCTATTAACGGATATTTAGGTCATTTATTTATTTATATATTGTTTTGCTATAACCAGCAAGCCCTTCTCTTTTCCCATGCCTCCTACACCTTTTGTTCTTTCCTCATCTAAATTTATACAAGCCCCCAGGTTCTCTCTTCTGTGACCGTTTAAACCACAGGAAAGACCTCTCACTTCCAGGATGTATGTGGCTCTTTAATCCCATGACATGCTTGCAGCAGGACAGCCCAAAAGACCACACCTCCTGCTCTTCTCTCTCTGCCCCTCCTCTCCTGTCACTCACTTTCTAGCCATCACCCTCCACTCCCCTCCCGAAAAGCCAGGCATAATGCCCCAGCGTCCCACCCACCCTCTCATCTTCCTCACCTATATCCCCCTCACTCCATCCGGAGGAAGGCACGAAGAAGCATCTGGAAGGAACAGCCATGAGAGAGCCCTGCAGCCTGCCCTGAGCCGGCATGCCCATGGCCACAGGAAGAGACCTTTTCTCAGCCCCACCTGGATTCAAGGCAGCATCCAATCAAAAGGCTTATAATTGAATATAAGTGCTAGTAGTTGCACTGTATTTTCTGGAGGGGGAAAAAAATTAAAAGATGGGGATCAGATTACTTGCCTGTAAATGCTCTCCCTGTAATTACCCTGACCATTCTCTTTCCGTCCGGTTTTGGAGATAACGGAAATGGGCTGAGTACCAGGCTATTTTTTAAAGAGGGCAGCCTCACGGCCTGGCTCCCTCTGGTAAGTCCAGGGACTTAGTGAACCACAAGCTTAGAGTAATTTCCAGTAAAAGGACCATCACTCAGAACCAGCAAATGCCCGGTTCCTCCTCACAGCATACCTTATACAATTCCTGCTGCTCCTATTTTAGGCTTCATTTCTGGACCTAGGATACCCCAGTTTCTCCAGACTCTCAATCTGGTCCCCAGATTTTCAGGCTGGTAAAAGGTGTCTGCTGGATTTCAGAGAAGTCTCTCTACCGGCTGCCCTCTCCACATGAGGACCAGAATAACTCCTCCTCAGCTCTTGTCACACCGTGCCTCCTCCTGGAGCTGGCAGGGCTCAGGCTGGGCACCCCTCTGCACCGTCAGAGCCCCAGGGCCTTCCTGAAAACACGCCAAGTGGGCTTCCTTAGACAGCGTCAGGATGTCAGCTCACCAGGCGGCAACGGGACGTAGAGGCTTCTCAAGTGGCACTGGAACAAGACCTGGACATGAAGGGGTGGCCGTGGCTTCGGGAAGCTCACACGAAGGCAGTCTGCCGTGGCCCTCAACACAGTTTCCCCCTGGTTATGTCTCCCAACACCCAGGCCATGGAGATACAAAACTAGAAAATGGGGCTGCCTGACTAGGAATGCCCAGGCTTTGAATCAGGGTCTTCAGAGGAACCTCTGAACGGTGTCCTACTCCAGTGCAGTCGCCCCAGCTCCCCCCATACCCCTGGAAGAAACACTCATGTGTAAAACACGAATGCTCCTCACTCCCAACTCCACCCAAGGCCCTGCTGGCCAGAGATTTCTCAGCGACATGCCTTTGGCCTCTAGAGGCGCTACTGTGACCCTCTTAATGGTAGGACCATGGGTCGTGCTCTTGGAAGTTCGCTGGACAGTCGGGAGAAGCACAGCCCCATCGGCTAGCTCAAGTGTGTGGGGAAGAGGGGAGAAAGGGTATGAGAAGCCACATGGCAGGATCTCAGAGCAACCCAAGGGTATGGATCACAGCACAGCTACGCCTAGGAAAGGGCCAGAACCGGAAAACCTTTGTGCCTTGGACCACCCCCCAGGACAGCTCCCCTCCACTCTTCAGGGACAAACTTCCTTTACACTGCCATAGTTTCTGTGCTCCAAATATTCAGCTCACACATGCCTATTGTTGCTGCTGGGCTCACCACTGTGGCTCTTAATGCAAATTCCCCAGACAGCAATCTCAATGGCTGAACAAGTTTTTTATTTACTTTTTTAGCCAGGCCTCCAAAGTTGTAGATTTGGGGGCTATATATGATATGTTATTTCCCCCCACCCAGGCCCAGCCAGACTTGACCAGATGGGCATCTGTGTTCCATGACCCAGCATACAATCACAGGGCAGCAGGCACTGTTGGGGACCTCCCCCTGCCGAAAGCGTGGGTGGCCAGGCACCCCGAAATACACCCAGCACACTCAAAGCAAAAACGTCTACACACAACTAAACATAAATAGTTGAGAGCACTGATACGTTTCTGGGGACTGTCCCAAGCACCTGTTACTTATGATAACAATTCATGGTCATTCCTTCTCCCTCAGCTTTGACTTTCATCGTGCGAAGTTCAGTCTCTTGTGCTTTGCCCTCATCTCCTGCAGCCCTGTGGTTGCACATTTTCCGATTCAATTCAAGGACCCTGCTCTGAGCATGACTATGAGCAGGTCGTGAGCAGTGGGCCCCGCTCACTCTTACTAGGGGGCACAGGTTGAGTCAGCATCAGACACAAAACAGAACCCTAGAGGCCGAGATTAACTCCGCAGCAGCCCAGAGAAGAAAACTAGGGAACTCAGCACCATCGGATGCAGAGGACCGTGCCGGGGGTGGGGGGCTTCCAAAAGCACATGGAAGAATGAGCAACATACCATGGGGGGAGTTCACAAAAGCAGGAAGAGTCTACTATGAAAAAATCAATTAGTAAATCACAGCACTTCCCCATGTGGTGAAATATTATGCAGCCATTAAAAGTCACCGGGAAAAATATTTACGAACACCTACAAAGGCTGAAAGCACATTACTAAGTAAAAAGGGAGAAAGGCTATAAAAGGGTTTGAAAGTATTTTTGTAAAGAAAAACACCCGCACATACCCACACACCTCTATATATGTGTGAAAAAAAGTACCGGGCTAGGGGCTAGTACATGAGAAAATACAAAAGGGAGGCTGGGTAATAAGGGGTTGTTTTTTCTTTGCACTTTGTGTTTTCTACATATGCTGCAGTCTGAGTGGATCATCTTCGTAATTATTAGTAGGACCAACATTCAGACCACCTGCCTCACAGAACCCCAAAAAAGGAGTCAGAGGGGCTGAGTATTTTGGTGCAGATGAATCCAAGGTTGTGTAAGTGGAGAAGGGAGGATGGCGGAGGGGCCTGAGGTCATGGAGAGGGGTTCATGTGAAATAGACAGGGGTCCAGAGACAAAATCATGGCATCCAGGTGAACTTCGCAGGTGTGTGAAGTGTCAAAGGGTTAATCAGTTGCCCTCTATTTAAGCTACTTACTGTGCTGGGGCCTGGTTGAACAGGTTTGACCTCATCTCCTTTTTTATTTTAAGCGGTTTAGCCGCTTTCCTGAAAACTCCTTATTTTCCAAGTTATTAAACTTTCAATTCCATGTTGATCCCTTCCAAGCCCTCTAACACATCTCTTCTCTTGCTTCCTCCAATTGGATGCCTTCTCGAGGCATTAACAGATACCACGAGCCCTGATGAAAATCATCCTTCCGGTACAAAGAAGGCACCTGAATGACAGATGGTTTGAGGAATCCTGAGAAGGCAGAAGTTTAGGCATTAACATGCAGGCGGCTGCTGACTTACGCTGGGCCAAGGACGAGACATACAGGGCTGTTTCTAAATCCTCATCAAGAGCAAGGGGCCCAGGGGGGAATGAGACTTGGAACAGGATTTGGCTTTGAACATTCACTGCAGGGTCTGACAAGGCAGTGAGGGCTCAGAAGCCTCTGCCCCCTGGTGGCAAGCCCTGCCCAGATGCTGTGAGGGGCTCCCCAGGCACGCCCTCCTAATTAGGGGTGAGATTTGAGAAGCCCTCTTTGGAAGAATACAAAAGATACAATGAGATGCATTATGCTGAGATAGAGGCTTTCTCTCAGGTTATCATCTGAAAAGGGAAATAAGTACCGAGTCCCTGCTAAATTCCAGGCACTAGACAAATCTGCACTATACTAGCATTTTCACAGGTGTCTTCTCATTTTAACTTCACAGCCATCTTGTGAAGGAAACGTACTGTCCCCATTTTACAGATGAGATGAGCAAATTGAGATTCAGAGAAATTGTCACAGTACGGAGGACAGAGTGAGAGGCCCCATGGGGAGTCAAGAAGTCCTGGGGAGTCAGGACAGGCCCTGCAGAAGAGAGGTTCCTTGGGCCAGGTTTAAATCAAGATGAGTGGGCATTTCTGCTTGGTAGGGGGCAGGTGAGGAGGGCGGGATGCAGGATCTCGGCAGAGAGCAGCTTGGATACACGCAGAGCTTCGTGAGGGAGCTGGAGGTCCAGAGCGCTGCAGCAGTCTGACACTGAGAGGTGGCGGGGTGCGGGGAAGTAAAGGAAGAGCAGGAGGAAGCAGCCGACAGGGGCTCGGGCGCTATGCTAGAGAGCACGGGAGTAGACTGCGGGCAGTGGAGAGCCACCGGGGGCTGTAAGGGGCCATATATTCCAAAGCACGTCTTGGGGAGATGGTTCTGGCAGGAGCAATGAGAAAGAAGACCCCTGCAGTGATCCAGGTGAGAGCTGCCGAGGGCCCCAACCAGGGCAGAGCACTGGGCCTCTGCTGGGGTGAAGGGGGTGGTCTGGCCCAAGACCTGCTAGGGAAAGGCAGTCAAGAGGCAGAGAAGGGGAGATGGACATCCAAGGAGTTGTCCAGAGTGATTCCCCAGTCCTGGACAACTGTTGGGGAAGTTAATGAGGTCATCACTGGACAGAGAATCTACTCTCCAGGCCCATCCAACTCTCCGGACCACCCCACCACATGCTCTGGCGGAGGGAGCAGAGACCACAGGCGCTCAGCGGATGGACAGCAAGCATTCAGACAGGAGGGGCCTCTGTAGGCCACAGTAATCCATGGATCAATGTGAGAAACATGCCAGGAGGCAGTTAATCCAAGGCCATTTTAAAATACCTGGCATTCGATCCTGCTCAAAGTCTCCATCAGCTACAGACCCCATAACTCCCAAATGAGCCTCACTCGCCACAAAGGTCAAGACAGAGCAGGAGTCACCGAGGGCAGAGCCCTTTCCTGGAAAGCAGAGGACTCCAAACTTATGCAACTCAACCAGCGAAGGGCTTGGGAAGACTCCAAAGAGTTCACTGAGGAAAGAGAGGATGGGCAAACAAGATGTTCAAATTAGAAAATAATCCCATTGATGATATAGTTGTGAAGGTTATCACTGTGCTAGAGCTGCACATTTAAAATCCTCACATGGTAATCAACATCAGAAAACGCTGACCATCCCCAAAGGTCCCCACCCCATCCAGTGCTGATAACAAAAGTTATCAGTTGCCTTTTGTGTTGGCCAGATGAGATACGGATCTTAGGGGAGGAGGTGTGCTTGCCGGCATCTCTGCCCTGCTGACTGTCCTCCGATGGTGACACATTCTCCCGGACTTCAGCAGCATCTCAGAAACCGCTTTCACGATAACGCAGAGTAGCTACCCGCACAGCATACCGAATGAGCGGCCTCAGAGGCAGAACAGACAGTGAACCCAGAAGGCAACACAGGCACGTGGAGGCTGAAGGATTATTTTTTAATTCTTCTCAGCAATTCTTTTTCAGGCATATATTTCTGTCTCCCCAAACTGAGGAAGGACATTAAAGGAAACCCATGCTCTGGGGGGCAGAGAGACTGCACTCGTTAACTCAGAACTGACCTTGTCTGACAGGATTAACTGGCCACACCTGTACGTGGGCCCTGGGCCCGGCTCCCATGCACAGAGGGAGAGCCAAGTCTAGAGAAATAAAAGGCTGCAGTGAGGAAAAGCGGAGCCACAGATAGAAAGGGCTTTTAAAAAGTTCTAAATCCCCCTGGCTAGGGACGGTGACATTAGTGTGTTTACTGAGCATTTGATTTACTCGCTAAGGCGAAACTCCAGAAGAGGCACTGGGACACTAGTGGAGAGTTTCTAACTGCAGCCATCTCTGCCAGGCTCATTGTAAAGTAATGAATTCTGTGGACACTCACAGAGAAAAAATAGCTTCGAAAGCTAGGGATGGATGCTGCGCACTGCAGAGACACAGCCTTCAGGTTCCGCAAGCTGCATTTGGGTATTACGCAGAGTTCAGCTGCCATCTGTCCCTTGGAAGGCCAGCGAAGAAGAAGTCAGCCCCAGGCTGGCCAAGGCACCATTGTCTCACAGGCCAACCATTTGGGACATCTAGGTTCAAGCATTCCTGTCTATAGCTAGATCAAGTTCTTCCCACCTCCTGCTCCACGGAATCAGGGGCTCTCAGGAGGTCACTATCCATCCAAGAAAGTACAGCAGAGTTGGTTTTGGTTTGGCCATGTTTTTTGTTTTTTTGTTTTTTTTTTTCGGAGATGAGGGAAAGAATTTAAATAAGATTTTAATTTTCACTCTAGAGCTGAATTCCCGATATGCAAACAATTTTTAAAATTTTTTTTTTAAAGAAGGGCATCACCTAGACAATCCTTAAAATCCCCTTTCAGCTCCAGGATTGTGCAATTTCATGATACCAGTATTGAAAGCCCCTGGATTTCCCTAACTATTCCTATATATATTCCCCTATGCCAGGGAAAGGTTCATGTAAGTGATAGGAAAAAAAAAAAATTTCAGAATCATGAACTTAGGGGTAAAAGAACACTTAGAAACCATACAAAGCAACATGGAATGAATCTGACCTGAATAAGAAGCAGCACTTGAAATTACAGGTTCACAAAAGACTTGAACAGAATCCAGAGCTGAGGTCAGCCCTGGGTCTGCAGGTGCTGCCTTTACTGGAAGGTGGGGAGATAGGTCTGGAGAGGACTGTTCGTGCTATGGAAGGGCCCCCAGCCCAAAGAGGCTGAAGCCGGAGGCCACAGAGCAGGAGCAAATCAGCCCTGCTGGTATGTATCGTCAGCATCAAAGAAGCAACAATGGCAGAGAAATCTCCCAAAGGATACACATGAAACCAGTAACAACAGTGGTCTCCGGGGGATGGGGTGAGAAGCAGACTTAATTTGCACTGTGTCTATCCTTTGGTATCCTTTTCAATTAAACGTATGTGAAAGCATTACCTATTCAAAAACAAATGAGTAAAACTATTAATACACGCTATGCCAAGTAAAATAGGGAGACAATAAAAAATTAAATTTAAAAGATAATCTTAAATTTCTCCCAACAAAATGTCATTTAAAAATCTAAAGGAAAAAAGGGGGATGGGGCTCAAGCTAGTGGAGAAATCAACTAAAAAACAAGAGCCACGTGGTCCCGGCCAAACCCACCTCTTTCCTATCCTCACTTGTTGACATCTGCCTGGGAGCACCCACAGCAGGCCTGGCTTCCTGCCCAGAACATCTCTTGACTTTCCTCCTCCCTCCCTGCCCACATCTCCTCAGTCATTTGCTGCCTCCTCTCCTGCCTCTTGCCCAGTTCCCGGGTTGCCCACCAACCTCAGGCGTGCCCTGCACTCTCCTCCACCCATATCACGCTGTGAGGGAGCTCATCTGCTCATGCGATTTCCCCACCTGAGCCAAAGTGCATTTCCCAAAATTGACTGCAATACTTCCCTGTTCTTACAAGGGACTTTGATGCTCCTTCCATTGAAAGTTGGGATCTGTGTTTCCTCTCCTTGAATCTAGGTAGGCTACAATTCCAGAAGTGACATTTTGTGACCATAAGGCTAAGGTCATAAAAGGCAATACAGCTTCCACCAGATTTCCTCGGACACTGGCTTGGAGCCCTAAGTTTCCATGTAAGCCATCTGGCTGCTCTGAGCCCGCCATACTATGAGGAAGCCCAAGCCAGCCCACAAGAGTGACCATGTGAAGAGAATGAGATGCCAGTCCCCACTGCTCCAGCTCCTTAGTGTCCCAGCCCCAGCCACCATCTGACTGTAACTGCTTGAAAGATGGAGCCAGAACCACCAGCCAAGCCCTTCCTGCAGTCCTGACCTACAGAATTCAAGTGTTACATACACAGCACTAGATAACTGGAACACTTGCCTCTAAATGGTAGACTCCCAAATGTCTGGGCTCCATCTCTTGCTCACTTCATGTTCCTATTCCTCACTGGTTTTAAGGCACTGAGCCTGAGTCACCAACTCCAGACACTTGTTTAAATAAAGTCACTGTGTCTACCCATCCTGCCTATTCCTCCGAAGCAATCCTCGCTGTTGGCCTTCCACAGGTCTTCCAGACATGGAGTAGTCCGTGATCTCCTCTCCTTTCTTAACTTCACCCTCACTCGTGGAGCCGTCCCTAGGTTCCGCTCACTCCTAGCACCTCACAGCCCCACCCCTGCCTCTCCCTCCTGTAGCCCCAGCTCTACTGCTCCAGGCCTCTGCACCTGGGCTGCATCAGCCACCTCCTCGCACATCGTCCTCTCCAACTCCCCACACACAGCAGAAAGGACTATTTTTTGTTGCACACCCACTGTGTTCCAGAAAAGACTTCAGGCAGTTTATGCACAAAGAATTTCATCCTCCAACATTACAATGACCACCTTCTTTCGGGGCACTGAAGTACAGCCCCCATCATTCCAAGAATCAGATGAATACCTGGTTATGGAGTCTCTGGCCTCCAGCCACAACATGAAGGCAGACTCATAAGCATTCCAAAGCCCTTCACCTGGAAAGGCCTTTCTCCACCCCACACCCAGCCAGTGCCTAGGCACACCATAAGGCCCACCTCATTTGTCATCTGTGCTAGGAAACCTTCCTCACCGCCTCAGCCAGGCAGTCATTCTTGCCTTGTGTTGTGTGGGCACCTGAATTCAGAGCCTTATCTTATCTTTGTGTGCCCCTTTGCACTTCAAATGGTAGGTGCCCAATAAATGTTTGTGGGGCAAATCAACTGGTTATTCTCCTGCAACACCCTTTCCCAGTGCACCCCCCACCCCAAAGAGCAAGTGTCCTCCTCACAGGTGCCTCCCACCGCCCCCCCCCCCCACCAGCCTCTCATCAAACAAAGCCCCTCGTCCTCCTGAGAGCCCTGTGCCGCAGTCACCTTTCCTGGGAAGAATTCCCCACACCAACTTCACCATTCCTTACATGATCAAAGATGCTTTCAGCAGCATCTGTTCAGTCATCCAGTCTTCACGGCTTGGTTTTCATGCACTCTGAGTTGGCCCTGTCTCCCCTTTTCGTCCTCAAGGCCTCTGGAAAGCTGGTGACAACTTTTCCCAAGTTCAGGACAGTTTTCATGCAAACTGGTTCTTCCAGGTTCTTATGCCTGGAAGAAATGCTGCCCTCCAATAACATTAACCAAATGGATGATGATGTTCTTAGCAGCCTACGTCTTAAAGCTAGAAAAAGTAGTGGCACTGCTGGATCCCCAGCTCCTAGAAAGCTGTGTGGCACCGAACAGGAGCTCAAAAATACTGGCCCCTGACGTGGAGAACCTGTGGTCTGCCTAGGCCCCTCTACACCCAGCACTGAGGCCTGAAAAGCTGCGTGACGCACCCAAGGTCACCGGCAGGCCAGGGAGGAGGGCTGGAACCCCGTCTTTCGCTTCCTGGCACAGGGCCCTCCTTCTGTCCAACCTGGCTCCGTCACCATCCACCCCTTCCACACTCCAAAAACAGCATCTCCACGAGAATTTCTGGACTGCGTCCAGGAGTGTTTTTCTTCCTGGCTTTAAAACAAATTGTGACAAATGGCTCCACAGATCTACTGGGCCATGGAACTGAGCAGATGGGACTGCAATTCACACTATTAACTTAACTTCTATTTGACGCTGTTTCAAATTAGGGCATTTTATCTAGAAATTATAAAAAGCATTGTTTGTGGGGGGGGTGCACTTGGAAGTAAGTTTGCCAGTAGATTCATTTACAAATCTCCTTGCTCTCAGCCGCCCTCATTAATCACAGACTTTCACTCACTCTCCCCTACTCTTGCCCACCAAAGGTCCTGGACCACGTAGAGGATGATGGACTCTTGGGGTCCCCTGGTCTAACCACCCCCTAGGCTTGACTCCCCTGTACCTGTGGACATCCTGCCTGCAGATGACTTCTCCACTGATGGCAGCTGGAGGGGTGACGGATGCTAATAGAAAGTTCTTCTTTAGTGTGAACTGAAACTGGCTCAGGGGTCCTGAATACAGGACAAGCCTAGTCCCTTATTCAACAGACAATATCTGAGCACACAATGGGCACCGCACACTGACAGACACTAACGTTATAGAGAGATGCACAGGGACAATCTTTACCCTCAAGGAGCTTGTGTTCTGTGGGTTCCGTTCCTTTCCCTATATCTTACAAACAGGCTCTAGTTTGTCTCGGTCCCTCAAAGTGTGTTGTCCAGAACTGAGTGTTGTTCTCCACGTGTGGCCTGATCAGAACAGAGCACACAGACCACCTTCTCCCAGTGCAGACAAAACAGCTGTGTGTAGTGGCCACATCACACGGTGGGCGCCTGCCAGCTGAAACCCTCCATCCTTCCCCTCCTACACCACTGGTGTAGCTGGATTCAGAACCTTCATTCATCCCTGCTCCCTCAGCAGGACCCCAACCATCGGCCTACCTCATCAAGGTCCCTTTCCATCTTACTTGCCAAACAATATACCTACAGTCACATAGACGGCTTTAAATGACTCGGATGAATATGAACTCTACATCCACCAAACTCAGTAGTAGATGCAGAAAGGTCAAGGACAGAATCCTACCACATCCGAACACAGCCTGAGAACGCTGAAGTCAATGCTCAGCCTCGTTATTTCCCTGCCCATGGACTTGGACTGCTCTTGTCCTGCCTACAGGAACATCAGCTCGTAGGCCCCCCTGCTGGCGTCCATAGTAAGTGTACACAATAAACATGCCACTTTGATGCCAAATCCGATGCCATCCCAGATATATTAAAAAAATACAAATGCGTTATCCCTTTTACCCTCACTCTTGTGGCTTCCTGCAGCCTAACTGGCTGGAAATTGGACACAAGACTGCACCTCCCCCTCCTTTGTCCCTTCATGGAGCCAGGGAGGCTGCTCATTTCCCCCTAGCATCTCTCCTGCGTCACTGCCACATCGCCACTCCAATCCTGACATGCTGCTCTTCAATCTTAAAGGTCTTCAGCTTTTTTTAAAACTAGTCTCCTTACTGCTACTCTCTCCCCTGCCTTTGCCAATACGCCCTGTAAACTACCCCCAGACAGGCTTCCCACAGTGGTTTCTCACCAGATAAACAACGGCTGGTGACTCCACTGTGCCAATCACATCAAGTTCAAACTCCTCCTCTTGGGATCCAAGGCTCTGAAACTCTGGCCCCACTCCACCTACGCAACCTGACTCCCACCAGTCCCTGCAGACATCCCCCATGTGGTCTGGCTCCACTCTGCCATTTCCCCCAAGTCCACCATGAGTCATTCACACCAATAGGTTGTTGCCTACATTGTGTTCCATCTGTTCTGCATTGGTGAGCTAAAAGCAAGAAGGAAGAGGAAAGAGGGAGGGAAGAAGAAAGAGAGGAAAGGGAGAAATGGGGAAAACAACAATAGCAGCACCGGCTAACTCTTACCACAGAGTCTTGCCAGGCCCTCCCCCAAATGCTTTAATGTTACAACATTTAACCCTCATAACTATTAGTACAACACAAGGTGGGGACGATTCTCATCCCCATTCGCAGATGAGCGTGGCACCCGGAGGTTAAGTATCTGCCCAGGATCACGCGCAGAGTCTGTACTCTAAACCATTCCATCTGTGCCACTGCCGAGAAAAAAGTCGTAGGTAGGGAGACAAGCATGCAACGAAGGACAAAAGCAGGTAAGGTGCCAACTGTATGAGGTGCTGTGGGAGGGTGAGGTCAACCCAGGGGGGCATGGAGGGTGTCACATGGGACAGTGCTGTGATAGGTCTGGGAAGTAAGCAGGAGTCTGGCAGGCAGCCCAGGGACAGGTAAGGGGCCGGCACTCACTCCATTCCATGTGAGAGGACAGGGCACATGAAAGGCCAACGCCAGAAGACGGGCCGGGCGTGCTGGCTCACACCTGCAATGCTAACACTCTGGGAGGCTGAGGTGGGAGGATCTCTTGAGGTCAGGAGTTCAAGACCAGCCTCAGCAAGAGCGAGACCCCATCTCTACTAAAAACAGAAAGAAATTAGCTGGGCAACTAAAAATAGAAAAAATTAGCTGGGCAAGGTGGCGCATGCCTGTAGTCTCAGCTTCTTGAGAGGCTAAGGCAGGAGGATCCCTTGAGCCCAGTAATTTGAGGTTGCTGCAAGCTAGGCTGATGCCATGGCACTCTAGCCCAGGCAACAGAGCAAGACTCTGTCTCAAAAAAATAATAAAAAAAAAAAAAATAAGGCCAGAAGACAAAGATGAGCTCACTGAGAGGGACGATGTAGGGTCTGGCTGGTAGGAGAGAGTGAACAGAGGTGGGTGGTAAGCAGAGGGAAAGACGGACAGGCAGGGACCGGGTCTCAAAGGGTGAGTGTCTTGCTAAAGACGGGCCCTTAATCCTGTGACACATCTACTCAACCACTCCTCATTACCTACCTGAATCCTGCTGTTCCTTCGAAAAGCTCAGCATAAACCTTTTCTCCTCCGAGGTCCCTCCTCCCTACTCCTGTGCGAACCACAGGTGTGGAGACAGGTGTCTCTACCACCAACTGCAGGTGACAGAGGGAAGCTGTACCCAGGATCAGTCTACACAGAGGCAAGGCAGGATCCCCCTCCTCCGCCTTCTCCTTTCACACTGCTCTTAACTTCTCCAAAAGGAAAAAGAAAATACAATGTCATTGCTTCTTCCCTAAGTTTGTTAAGTCAAAGCATTAGGGCTTCATTACTTGGCTTTTTCTAGCTATTAATATAAGTGTCTGGAAAATACCTGGAGTCATGGGCCTCTAAGAATACATTAAGTTGAGGGGGATCCATGATCTAGTGTCATTAGATGATAAAGAAAAATATGTGTTTTCTCAGGATCAGATAACAAAAAATGCCGAGTTTCTTAGCTACAGTCAAGACAATGACATCATGTGACAACAGAGGCCATCTCAAGCTCACGAGAAGATGAAGGACAATTGCATAGTTAGTTTTTGAGAAAGGAAATATTTAAAACATACAGAAATGTATGAATAACAAATAGCTGTGCACATCCAGTATTTATCAAATCTTAACATTTTGCCATATTTGCTTTATATTTTTGTTTGTTTCAAGAAGGAAAGCATTACAGACTCTGCTCCAGGGCCCAATCACCCCTTTCCCAACCCCATCACTCCCGCCCACCCCAGAAATGACAACGTCCTGAACTTACCACGTAATCACTCTTGTATTTTTATACCTTTACTGTATATGTATGTAGCCATAAATGATAGAGTTTTTGCATGTTTTAAAACTGTTTAAAAAGGCAACACACTCTATGAACCCTTTTGCATCTTTCTGTTTTTTTACTTGATGAAACATTTTTGAGAATAATCCTGGTTGACATACATCACTCCAGTATGTTCATTTCTACTATTATCGATCATATCCATTGTAGGGCTACTCACCATTGGTAGCACAATTTATTCATTTTCCTATTGGATAAACTTTTAGGTGGTTTCCAACTTTTCACTGCAATAAATACTCTTATAAATGTTCATCCAGGACTATCTTCAACTACACTAGGCATTGTCCAAATTGCTCTGCAACATGAGTGCGACAATTTACATTCCCAAGATCAGTGTTTAAGTGTTCCTGTTGTTTTGTGTCTGTGTCAACCCTGGTAGTTTGACTATTACATTTTCACTGATCTGATGGGGCATGAAATGTTACCTCCTCGTTATTCTGAAAATTAATTTTAAATGGGAAAATAAATTACTAATAAATGCAGCTTAATCAACAAGAGTTTTCAATAACACATGGGAATACAGTAAGTGTTTCTAGGGTTTTCTTGCAAATCATACAGGCAGGATAGGGAAGTGAGGAGGTACACAGGAAACAAGACCTGCTATGAGCTGTTGGAACTGGGTTGGGGGTGTGAGGGGGTTCATTATCCTGTTCTCTCCAATTTAGGACATACCTGAAACTTTCCACAAGAGAAAATTAAAAGAAGGAAAAGCAGCAAAGCATGCAAAGCGAAGAACATCCAAAGAAGAAAACTGATAACTGCAGCAGGCGCCGTTGGGAATGGGCAGAGCGGCAGGGCTGCCGGGAACAAACGACAAAAGGAAAACACAGAAAGGAAGCCGGAAGAAGAGCCTTCAAATTGTGCTATAATTTAAGTCAGAAGAGTGAGAAACATTATTTATTTATCAGAGTCGTGTTTCTGATGACCCTTTACAACCTTGCAGCACCCAATTAAATGTTATCAGGTTTAAAAAGTACTACTGATATAATGATCACCATTAAAAGTCACTCAAGGTTTTATCCCATAAAATTTTACTTTGAAATACAGTCATCTGTTTTTATACACCTTATATCTAGTTTTTCAGATGAGCATAAATTATAAAAAAAAAAAAAAAAAAACCAGAACTTTTTTTAGTTAAAAACAACTGTCCTTAAGTTTTGGGGTTTTGTTATTTTTTTAAAATCTGGAATAACTTAGTAAGGACAAGAGGTCAAATAATGCTTTTGAGTGAAACTGCCATTATGATTAATAGCATTAGAATTTTGGATGCCTCCCAGCGGCCAGAGCAGGGGCACTGAGGTGGGAGTCCCCTTGCTCCAGGGGAAGGGGCCCAAGCGCTGGAGCTGGTCAGAGCTCCCAGCACGACGAAAGATACACCTGAAAGAAACACACACAGATTCGGATTCAAGACAGAGCGAAATTTAACCTAGGTGGGAGCTAAAAACTCTTGTCACACCAAAAGGAAGAAGCAGATTGGCTTGACAGGATAAAAAAAAAATGTGCAAAAGAAAAGCCTCAATAAAAACTAATATCAACAGTTTGGAAGCGGGCACTGAGAGGCCGTGGGCTGGTATCCTGACCCGAAGGGCGAAGGGCGTGGCCGGCGGCAGGCACAGAGCTGCTCTGGGGTAAGTTCCTTGCTGCGCTGCAGATCATCAATCACGGCCCCTCGCTGGGCCTGGGGGCTCACGTGGTCGTGGTCGGTGGCAGATGTCAGCAGGGGGCCACCAGGGCCACCTGCCAGCGAGCCCATGGCACAACTGCTCAGCGGAATCATTTCCAGGTTCCTTTGCATATTGTTGCCTGAAAATAGCTCATCACTGGAACCTATCTGTCCCTCCCGTCTTCGCTTGCAGTACTCACTCCCCTCACCTCTGCCCCTGAAGCAATTATTCATTAACCACAGGGATTTACCATCCAGAGACAAAAGAGGCTGCAAAGCTCGATCTGTGCCTGCACTTCTTGGTCCGAAAAGCACAGTGTGAACGGTGAGAGGCGCCAGGTCACGGTGCAGGCTCGTCTGTGGAGCCTCATTCCCCAGACGCAGCGTGATAGCTGTCACCAGCTCTGGAGTTGATCATCTGGTCCTGTACCCTCATTTTCCAAAAAGGAACTCAAGGTCAACCTGCCCAAGGTCACACTGCTACTGCCTGACAAAACAGCTGAAACCCCGTCTCCTGATTCCCGGGTCAGTGTTCCCATCCCTCCCACGCACCTCACTCTTCTAAAGACCCACCTAGTAGAACCTCCTCAGTGTGGAATCCCAGCTACCGTCCCATCCATGCCTCTGGGTCACAGAGCAATCCCATTTAGCGTGACACTTATCCAGTGACCTTCAGAGGCCCTGACTCACTCACCCGCCAGCCCTTTGTGTCCTAGACTCCCAATCGCTCCTCAACAGCTCTGTCCTCTGTACATTTGTAGCTGCCAGCCTGCAGGGACAGCAGGAAGTGTGACGCCCCAGCCACGGGGGAATCCTGGGGTGCAGGCTCAGCGACTGACAGGACAAGGAGAACCGCAGGGGGCCTCCTGAGTGTGACCCCACCCAGCCACAGCCAGGCACAGGGAGGTGGCCACGCCAGGCCTCATCTCGGTGTGTAAAAGGGCTTTGATGTGCGGCAGACCCCCCAACCCCCGTGAAACAGCTATCACGGTTTTTATTCCACAGTGAGGAAACTGAAATCCAGAAAAGTCAGATGATTAATCCAAGGTTATAAAGTTTGCAGGAATCAGGGAAAAGGCAGGAAACCCTTTCCCCAGAGCTTCCAATTCTAATTCCAAGGGACTCTCTTTTCAGCCCAGCATTTGCTCATCAGCTGGTCTCTGCCTGCCCCAAACAAGTGCACCGATTTGGTGAGGCTGCTCCATAGCACACGTGCTGCAGACAAACCTCTGCGCTCACTGCTCTCACTTGTGACAGCAATCCTTTAGAAAAGGGGTCCCACGCTTTCTTTCATCTGGGCCCCTACACCAAAGCACACCTAATTATCAGTGGGCCCCACTCAGGAAAGCCTGCCACAAACAAACAAACAAAAAAAAAGTAAGCGCGACCACATGTTCCTCAAAATCCTTCTCTCCATTTCCCCAAGACACCACACCGGAGCAGGACTGTAACTTGATAGCACCCCAGTCTGGTTTTGGCTCTTGCAAAACATAAGGGACCTAACGGGAAAGCAATGCAGGAAACTGCAGTCATTTGGCTGCCAGTTAAGGAGAGGTCTGAGCAGCGAGCTCCAGACCTGAGACGGACCATAAAACGGCAGCCGCCCCACACACCAGCACACCGCCCCCCGCCCCCGCACCATGACCGTGCTGAGCGGTGTCAGCGTGTGCATTCAGGTTCACTTGGGAGAGGCGTCTCGAACCCCAGCTCTGGCCAGGAGCCCGTGAAAGCAGGGGAGGTGAGCCGCGCAGGAGTGGATCGTTCCAGCGTCCCCAGGCTACACGTGGGTCCCAGGTACAGCTGCGGGGAATTCCACAGGTGAATCTTAACTATGAACCAAGGTGCTGGCAGAGAGGGCAGCCAGCAAAGGAGGATGTGTGCGTGGTGGCCAGCCATCAGTCACACAGCCGTCTGTGTGACTAAAGACCTCCTCCAGAAAACCTCCCCACCAGCAACTGGCTCCAAAAGGGCAAACTTCCCAAAAATCGCCTGTTGAAAGGACAGGCTCAGGGCACATTAACATGATAGTCAGCCATTAACTCTGTAGCCATGGGATGAGGGGAAAGGACCTAGAATATAAGTCAAAAGTATCAGGTCCCCTTCATAACACAGCTGGTGGGAATATGGGATGGTGCAGCCACTTTGAAAAACAGTCTGGCAGTTCCTGATAAAGTTACCAAATGGTCCAGCAATCCCACTCCTAGGTATTCATCCAAGAGAAATGAAAACCTATATCCACACAAAAGACTTGTATATGTCATAGCAGCTTTAGTCATAACAGCTCCAAACTAGAAACAGCCCGAATGTTCATCAGCTGGTGAATGCACGAGCCAAACGTGGCACGTCCACACAGTGGAACACTGCTCAGCAATAAGGCGGCACGAACTCGACACACAACAGCATGGATGAATCTCAAAGCACTGTGCGGAGGGAGAGAAGCCGGACTCCAAAGGCCACACGCTGCAAGATTCCTCATGTATCACATTCCGCACCGAGCAAAACTGTAGTGATAGGATCCACATCCCCAGATGCCAGCGGCCAGGAGGCAGCGGAGAGGCACTGACTGCAAGGAGGCTCAAGGGAACTTTTTGGGATGATGGAGTTGTGCGTATTTAATTGTGATGTTGGTAAGGCAATGTCAACACTCACAGAACTGCACACTCACAATTGGTGAATTTTGTTGTATGTAAATTATACCATAATAAAGCAGATTTTAGAAATACTGGATTCCTTTTCCTTATCTAGAGCTTAAAAGTAGTAGCCTGTGCTGGCTGGGACTTGGAGAAATCACATAAGCTTGCCAGGCCCTACCTGCCTCATTTGTAGAGAGGGCTGCATAACACTGCCCTGGCAGGGTGACTAAGAATGAAATCAGAAAGCACACATGCAACGCAGAGCCTGGAATGCTGTGAGGGTTCAGTAAACGTCTGCCTCTGCTTCCCTTCCTCAGTGTAAGTGACCGAAACCTTCCAACCAGCCAGGTCAGGGACGAGCCGGGGGACTTAGTAAAGCACTGAAATGCTGGGGAGGACAAGGGACAAGAGGCTGAGCAGCTGGACCTGGAGGGCAGCCTGGGTGGGCGGCTGGGAAGCCCTGTACATAGCTGCTCTGGGAGAGGGGCTGGCAGGAGTCTTGTGGGGGGTGCCCCCTGTGGGCCCAAATGCTGCTGACTTGACATTTTGCTCAAGGCCATCCAGCTGTGGCCTCAGGCCTCTCATTTCCTCCACCTTAACGAGGGGTCATCCAAGTGCCTTCCCACAACTGCAGCCTCTCCCTACACACTTGGGCTCAAATACAGAGCAGGGCTGGAGAGAGACAAAGTCTCCTTTATGACACACTGTAATTTGTCCCTGCTGCTGTGGGAGCCCTTGGGCTCTGTGAAATGGAACACAAGTTTCAGCAGTCCTCTGTCACTTCCCACAGGCGCCAGAACAGACAGAGCCGAGCTTCTGATGAAATGCTATTATCATTATTTTTAGGAGGAAGATGGAGACGGCGGCGGGGGTGGGGGGGGATCCAAAAGTCTTCTAAGAACCTAAAAATGCTTGGAAGCTAATCGTGCCCGTTCTTTATTATGTCTGATTTTACTCCAAAAGTTCTTCTTAGCATAATACACTTACCAGCCAAGGCAGGGTTAGGTTTTGGCTCACTAACTGTAAAGGAGAGAATTTCCTCAATTTATTGGACAAGAGTTGGAACCAGGCAGAAGGTGGCATTAAAGAGTATTCACAGGTCACCAAGATTGTCAGAGGCAGAATAAAGTGAATTGTCAGTGGTGAGAGACAGAGGAGGGTAGAGAGCTAAGCTGAGGTGACAAAGGCAGCTAAGGGAACACACCGGGTCCTGTCTGTGGCCCTGCGACCGTCCGGGACAGCCTGGTAGCTGACCAGTGTGTTCTTGCCTGTGCGAGGCCTGTTTCAAGTGACAGTAACTCAAGTAATTCAGGTAACTCCCCAAACCCTGCCCCTGGCCCACCAGCCAGTGATAAATCACTCACTTTCCCCAGGACGCCTCTGATGAGATGCTTTACCATCACCTTACACTCAAATGGCTAATGCAAGTTCTTCCCCCAGACACAGCACAGGACACAAGATGACGTCAACGCTGCTGTCTGAAAGCACCAGGCGAGGAAGCAACACAAAGGAAATCCTAAAGAGCAAGCGAGAGAGCAGTGGTACTGACAGAAAGAGGCACCACATAGATGGAGAAGGGTAGAAATAAAAATATGTAAATGTTGGTGGGACGATTAGAGGTAAAGGCATGGCGGGTGGCAGAAAAAGGTGAAGCTGAAGGTCAGGTGAGGCCCAGACGGCAATGCCCAAATGATGGATCTGCAGAATCACCTCAAAGCTGCCCATGCTCTCAACAACATCCGAGGCTGGTGAACATTCAGTGGCCAGTGTGCATGGTCAGCGGCTCCAAGATTTCTGGAGCTCAGTTACAATGACCTCATCAAGACGGAAACAAGAACAGCAAGATATCCCGAGGGAGGTGACAATGTGGTCCAAAGGTCATACCTTTATGGCTCACAACTATGAGATTGTGTCCTAAATCCAATTTCCAAATGGCCATACTGTGTCTAAGGCAACCTGTGGCCAGTGAGTTGACCAGGGTGGCAATCCTGGCTCTGGTCAACAATAATGGCTGGGCGAGGTGGCTCACACCCGTAATCCTAGCACTGTGGGAGCCCTAGGTGGGAGGATTGCTTGAGTTCAGGAGTTCAAGACCAGCCTGAGCAAGCCAAGCGCAAGACTCTGTCTTTACTAAAAATAGAAAAATTAACTGGGTATGGTGGTACGCCCATGTAGTCCCAGCTACTCGGGAGGCTGAGGCAAGAGGCTCACTAGAGCCTACGAGTTTGAGGTTGCAGTGAACTACGATGATGCCACTGCACTCTACCAAGGACAACAGAGGGAGACTCTGTCTCAAAAAACAAAACAAAACAAAACACAATAATAACAATGACCATTTACTGAGCATTTACTATGTACAAGGCACGATGCTAAATGTTTTCCCTGGATGGCCCCATATAATTCTCACAATTACTCTTATGAGTATTTCCTATTATTTTACAGATGAAGAAATGGGAGCTTAGAAAAGTTAAGTAACTTGCGAAATCATATTGCCGGCTGAATAACAACCGTTTATTGAATGTTGGCTGGGTGGACAGATGCAATGGTGATTGGAAAGACAGACAGATGAAAGGCCAGCTGACAGACAGCTCCAGGATCATTCTTCCTAGGATTAAGCTCAGGCCTTGTAGGCCTGTAGAAGGAAGCAGGGAGGGCCAGTGTAAAAGAAGAGTGCTGCCTGTGCACAGAATGGCAGTGACAAACCCTTATGACACCTTGGTTTTGTTGCAAGTGGAAGAAAAATAAGAATGCAACTCTCCATTCCACAGAGAAATGGTGTTGGGCCTGTCTTTAAATTTTCAAACTCCCAAAGAAAAGCTCCAGAGTGGGCAACGCCAGCTGCCTCCCAAGTCTGAAGGGTTTTCCTGTGGGTATTTATGGAGTCAAGGTGTTCGGCTGGAGAAGTGGGACACACAGAGCGGGAGAGGCACTTCTCAAATGCCTTTCCCTTGCATCTAACTCTGCTTTGTTTAAGGAAAGATCGGATTCGGAGTCTGCACTTTTACTTGCTGCCTGACGAAAACCAGATGCCAAATGTCTCCCAGCACTCGTGGGGCCCTTTGCCCTTAGGAAAACAGTGTGAGTCAGCCAGGCAAAATGAATACAACACGTAACAAAGAATGTGTATACTTTAAGTGTCTAGCTCGGGACTGCTGAGCCTTTAAGAAAAGGCACATTTTGAATCTTTTGAGAGTGGGAAAGATTAAAAGCATGGCCTTTGCACCTCATTTTTAGGCAAGTCTGGAGGGATGGAACTTTTTCCTGAAGTTCCATGTTTAGCCGGGTAATTGAGATGTTCACCCTCGTCACCACTAGAAACTAGCCACCCAAACATACCCCTCTGCAGGCCACTTGGCATTCCGGTGACCTATGGAGAGAGCAGCCATCTCACCGCATGGCTCATGAACAGGGATTCCCTCCCCTGGAAAGCTCAAGGACCTTAGAAAGCCAGGATGTAACCTGCCCTGCAAAAACAATGGGAGTCCTAGAGGCAGAATGAAAGCCGGCTGGCAAGCTCCAGCCCATTCATTGCAGACCCCTGAGGACGCCAAGTCAGAAAGAGGACAGATGTACCCTGAAGACCACACACCACCCAGGCCCGACACAAATGGCAGTTGGCAGTGCCACCCTGTTACAGAGTCAGACCTCGCTTCCACCAGGACTTCCCAGCTGAAGGTGGATCAAAGTCCGATGCTGGAAGGACTATCTCCTCCTCTTGTGGCCACACCACCTGGCCTTGGCCAAAGGTTGCGATGGCATGGGAGGAAAAGGGGGTAACACCTGGCTCCTCACTGGTCACTGCCCCCCACTCTCTGGCTAACACCAGACACACGGCCCCAATCAAGCCTCGAGAGAGGCTGGGGGGTCCGGGGGAGCGTGTGCAATCTGGTGAGCTGCTGTCTCTGCCACCTCTCCTCAAGCCTTGGCCTCTGGTTCCCAAAGTCTAGCCCAGTTTTCAGATGAGTTCAAGGTCTCATTCCTTAGATCTTTCATCATTACCTCAAAGCCCCAGTGGCAAAAACCAAACAGCATCTTCCTAAAATCAATCCTCTCTCCTAAATTTCCATTTTTACCCCTCTTACAGCAGTTATTTCATTCCTTTACGATGTTCTGTTGATATCTCCACCTCCCACACACATATTTCGACTCAAATCTGAATTATTCCACTGGCTTAAACTGGTCACTTAGCTTCTACTTTCTCCCCCTTCCAATTGACCTGGTACACAGCTACCTAATCCTAATCCTCCCTCCAAGGCCCACTTTCATTAGCTTCCCCCCTGCTCAAGAGCCCGCAATACTTCCGCACTGCACACAGCGCGCCAGCTTCTACACCGCCGTTGGAGGATCCGCCTGGGGATTAGTCAGGACATAATCTCCCCGTCTTCTGGCGGTGCCACGTCCACTCTTGTCTTCACAGGTTTGCTCATGCCATTCCCTTCCTCAGAAGGCCCTCCTGCTCTGCCCACGTGCATTCTAATCCTACTTCAGGATCTGCTCCAATCTGCTCGCTCAAATCTCTCCTACCAGCATACTTTCCCCTCTCTTTTCTGGCTTACCACAAGGCTAAGCGCTGGCTCTGAGTAACATGCTTTTGGATGATAATCTGAAGTGTACTGTTGTATAAGAAATCCTATTTCATGCTCCCTTGAGAGAGCGTCTAATATAGGTTGGCTTCAACTGTAAGTTGTAGAAAACACCAACACAACTGGTTTAAACAACGAGGACAAAAAGTGTGGAGGCTGGACTGCTCAGATGTCAGGGGACTGGGCATCAAGGACCCTGGTTCTTCCCATCTTTTCTGCTCTGACAGCCCTAACAAACTTGCTTTCTTCCATGTGACAAGACAGCTGCCTCCCTTCCAAGACTAGTGAAAGGAGCTGTCCCCTCTGTGTTTCCTTTTACAACAGAAGACATTTTTCCCAGAATCTCCCAGCAGACTTCTTCTCATATCTCAATGGCTGAAACTACGCCACATCTAAACTCCGGGCCTCCACACTAGGCTTTGCTCAATCAGCATTTACCCAAAAGCTGGAAGCAGGGTCACCTTTCCTTGAGTGGTGGCAGGGCGAGGTGTAGCATTCAACCCAACTGGCAGCAGGAAGAGAAAAGAATGGCTGTTGTTGGAACCAACCATGTCTGCCATAGGCAGGGACCAATATCATGGATTTGTGTCCCCCTCTCACTCGCCACCTCCTTCCTGTGCTGGCACATAAGGATGCTCAACAAATAGCTGTGGAACTAGAAATTATCCTGTGGGTATGAGCAAACAGTGTGCATTATAATAGGGTAGTACAATTGGACATTTGTGCATAGAAACTGGAAAGAGGGCTATGATCAAACAGATGCAAAAAAGTTCTTAGCAGAGAAGGTTTGGGAAGCTCTGGTCCAAGCCCTAGCCTGGGCCCGACTCCCAGTTCCACAGACAGGGAGCAGGACCCAGGCCAGAGGGCTGGGCTTCTCCCAGCTGGGGCCTTCTCCTCAGTTCAACCCTTGCCTCTGATGGACCAGTGGTCTACAGCCCCGCTCACAACCCATCAGGCAGAAGTTCCAGGCACAAAGGAGGCTCATGATGAGGAATGTTGGTGCCTATCTAGCATCTGAACCCACCGTGGACATGCACAAATCTGCAGAATGAGTACATGAACTCATGAGCCCTGGTCTGGAAAAGTAAGTGCTCCCTTCACACGGGCTTAAAGGGATGGCTCCCTTAAGCTGTGCCAGTATTTCTCCCCTCCCTCTTTCTGCTTCAAGCCAAACAGCTCCTTTCCCTGCCTTCCATATCAGCTCTCCAGCACACTCTCCCAGCTTCTCTGGGCTACTGACAGATAGCATGCCAGCCCCAAAATACACATGCCTCCACCTGAGGCTGGGACACGTACCAAGAACTGCATGGAAAATATACTGGACACAAGGCTCTCTAGCCCCACTGATACCCCATGTCTATATCTCACGTCCACAAATTTTAGCTATTTGAAGTTTTGAAATTCCTTTTAAAATACCATAGCTGGAATTTCCTAGGCTACAGAAAACTGTGTTAAATGTAGCTTACTTTATCCTTATGGGAAGCTTAAAAATAAATAAATAGATAGATAAATAAATAAATAAATGCAGCTCATTTTAAGACCTCACTGCATTCAACATTCAATACATACTGACTGAGCAACCATCAGGTTGAACCATATGACACCGCTGATATCTGACCTACGAAAATGGCAATGTCTTACAGTGCCAACTAATCTTTACTCTGTGCCAGGCAGTGGGCCAAGGAGGGGCTTGGGACGCCATGACAAACACCACAGACATAACCCCTGTCCTGATGGAACTTACAGCCTAGTGTATTAAAGCATTAATTACAAAAGTACAATCTAGCTTCAGGACTGTAATTAATTATACATGGATTTATTTGTTTACTGCTTGACTTCTTTGCTAGCCTATAAACTACCCAAGGATGAGGGTTCTCTCTCCTCCAAACCACACACTGCCAAGCACGTAGCAGAACACATTAGATATTTGTGTAATGTATTGATTTGCGTTACAACAGACAATTGCAGGTACTATAGCATTTGGCAGCGAGATCTAACCTAATCTTGAGAGGTGAGGATCAGGAACCTCGCTAACTTAGAATTTCTGGTATTGCTGATAAACTTGAGTTAGGTCTTCACAAAACAGGTCTTTATACTGCATATAAACTGCTACCAGTACACATGGGGTTTCATAGAGACTATTTAAAATACTTAAGAGAACAAAGGGTTTTTAAGCTCAATCTAGTATTTCAGAAACTCCATTTACATAAACAATTGGTATGCTAATTGCAAATCATTCTTATTTCTATCCCAAAGCAGGATCCCCCAAGGATCTTTATTAGGCTTTCTATTAGCCTAGTTTAAGTTACAGTATTTACTTAAAAGTAATAACACTGAAGTTCTTGAAAAATATTGATAATTCAGACATTTTACTAACTCAGACTAATCTTCCTCATTAATCTACATTGTTAGAGATTTTACCATCATATTAAGAGAAAATATCAAAGGTTGCACTTAGAGTAATGGTCACCAAATTCCTTACTCAGGACACCTTTGGTAGCAGGAACTTGAGCTAACATCAGAAAGTGGATGGAAATACGAAATAAGAAATGGCCAGGGACAGTGGCTCACTCCTATAATCCTAGCATTTTGGGAGGCCAAGGCAGGAGGATCACTTGAGGTCAGGAGTTCAAGACCAGCCTGAGCAAAATAGTGAGATCTTGTGTCTACCAAAAACAAAAAAAAAACAGAAAAATGAGCAGGGCATAGTGGCCTGCACCTGTAGTAGAGGCTGAGGCAGAAGAATTGCTTGAGCACAGGAGATTGAGGTTGCTGTGAGCTATGACGACAGCATTGCACTCAAGTCCAGGCAACAGAGCAAGATCCTGTCTCAAAAAAAAAAACACGAAAGAAAATTAGAAATGACAACTCGAAGAACAACTGCAATCCAACTCAGTACAACAGATGACATACATATGAAGTCAAATTTAAATTATAAGCACAGAACATGAAAATTTTAGCTTCTGCACCATTGATCTTTTGATTAATCTAGTATCATCTGAGGAAAAATGTCAGTGAGCACCACTGACCAGCAGGCCTCTTGTCTATTCTGCAGCATCTCCGGAGAGCCAGCCCTGGACACACACTGCAGAAACATCAATGAGCTCGGACAGTATCTTCACGTGTCTGGCCTGTCATTGTTCTCGGTACCAGCATGGAGAGCTAGTAACACACTGGTCACATTCATAGAACATCTTGGACTCTCTTGACATGGCAAATGAACAGCAGGCCCTGTCCCCATGCCAAAAGCAAACAAAAACCTGTCGCCAGCAGGGAGGCCACCAGGTCTCTCCAAAGGATGCCAAAGTTCCCGTCCAGCCTCCCTTGCAGAACCTCACAAATCTCTCGGATGTAGGCAGGATGATCTCGGGCTCGGGGAGATTATACTCTGAATGTCTTAAGAGATTAGTTACTTAAAATCCCCCACATGACTTCAGTCATCCCCGTCACAGATCACAGAGTAAAAGCCTACTTGATTAAAGCTGAATGCCTATACATTTGCAAAACGGAAAATATGCAGAAGAAAACAAGAGTCAGATTACTGATGGGCATAGCACCAGCTCTAGGATGTAAATGACAGACAAGGAGGCACATATCATTCTACCGTATTCACCATAAATAGCACAACCCCCAGGGCCCTCATATTTACTTACTTCCCCCCAAAGCAGGGACTGAATCTGGTCTTATCTTCAAATGAGGCCCCGCTCTCCCCAGATTCCAAATGTGGGAAATGATGGCTCTTCCGTGGTAGCGGTAAGAGTGGGAAGGCAAATGTTTGTATTGTGTAATGTTTTAATTAAAACAGAGACAACATGCACCAGAGTCCCTCTCTCATCTTCTCTTGGGGCATCTTCCAGCCCTCCTTCCACTCTCCCCACCCAGGCTACCGCAGTCTTTCCTCAACTCCAGGACAATTCACCTTTGGAATAAGAGGACCAAGCACAAGATCTGCAAAGATGCTTCCAAAATGAACTCGGGTGCAGAGGCGCATGAGTCCCCAGTCGCCTTTTCCCTTCTAGAAGCCCACTGTTCCAAGGCACTCCCGGCCAGAGTGGCACTCGAACACCCAGCAAGAGCCCATCACCCGCTCCAACAGAGGAAAGGAGAAAGGGCAGGGTGCTCAGAATGTGATCTTGCTTCTTAGTCATGAAATACCAAAGGACAGACTGCAAAATTGTTCAGCAAGCTACTTTTTGTACTGAAACATCAGAAGGTATTATGAAACTGTTCAGCAAATCATCTCTAAATAGTGTTATAAAGGGTTATCAAGTTTGGGTGCACCTGGAATGAATATCTGCACAATCACTCCTCACACTAACAAACGTGGCCATCTGTGAAGCAGAATTCCCAACAGACCACCATCTCCCAACTAACACCAAACTACCAGCAAACAAAACTGATGAGGAAAACCAGAAAGGCCTCCAAGCCTGCCCCTCACTGAGCTGATACAGCAGCTTCTGGAAAACAAACCCCACCATTGGTGGAGGCCCTGGGCTATGACCCCTCAGCTCCGTTTCCACAGCCCCGAGAGGCGTCACACTGCAGGCGTGGGGAAGATGAATCAACCTACCATTACCACACCCCAGTGTAAGGATCCTCAGGAGAAAGCCCAGTATGGATGCTGTCTCCTATCTGGTGGGAAGTATGTGATTTTTTTTGTATTTCTATTTCTCTTTGCTCTGGCTTCCTAGAAATTCAGAGCCAAGAATCAAATTCCCAATTCCCATAGACAGACAACATCCCCAGCAGTTAATAAGGACATTCCACAGATCCAGGACTCAGGATATTTGCGTATTTTCAAGAGAAAGAATTTGCCCTTTACTGCCCTTCAGCATCCCCTCACCTCCCCCTCAGTGCCCCACCCCCCCAGCACCGTACTCATGTCTTATTCCTAAAGGGCCCTTCAGCAGGGCTGCCCAGGATATCGGCAATTCTGGGCTGCAAAGAAGAGCTGAGAACAAAACAGGAAGAAAGGATGTTAGGTACTAGCAAGAAAAAAGACCTACCTTAGGGATGAGAAAGAGTTCCCTAATGTCAGGGTGTTTTTAATTAATTGTTCTATTTATCAAAGATTAAAAATACGTAACAGGTGACTACTTCAAATGTTCGTGGTGATTTTAACTTCTCCTTCTGTGGCATGAGATAACAGAGCAACGAGTGCTTGCAGTAGGCAATCAAATAGTTGTTGAATGAACTTCTTAGGAAAGTATTATTGGTAGATTCTAACAGAACTGGTAGATACTTCCAGTGGTCTCCGGACAGGCGGTAGAAGGTCAAACCCTGATGTTTAAGAAAGGACGACTATGATATGTGAATCTACCAACCACCTCTCCAAAAGAGCAACTATTTTAAAAATCAGGTCTGAAGGTGAACTGTCCAAGAAACCTGCTTTTGTTCTCCGAGGTTTTAAAGAAAGTCAGACCAGTGAACTTGAGAATAACCCAACACTTTCAAATAATAATCTTTTTACAGCAATAGCTATTTCTGCAGGGCTAGGAAAAAAAAAAAAATTTCTCTTACTTTGGGTTAAAGCCTTAAATGTGGAGCTGGTAGCTAGTAACCTTAGAGGTTACTCTAGTCCAGTTAATTCTAAATGGAGGAATCATTTGGGAATTGAAAATGCAGGAAAACTTTTCATTTCTTTCTAGTCTATGAACAAACAAGAAGAACAGGTGATTGAAATGGACACAAAACCCAGTATTTATGGTTGCCTTCCTAAAAGTTTTTAAATAGGCTTCATTTTAATTTAACATAATTTCAAAATTATAGAAAAATAGTCAATAAACTATGACTGTGCTTAATTTGTTAAATTTATGGGGTTTTGTAAAGAAAATATTCAGAATAAACTAGTCAGTTATTCTCATTAAATACATTTAAAATTTAAGGGTAGTATTTTTATTATGACTCTTGGTCTCCTGATTTAGCAAGACAAAATTATTCTGTTATATTGCTATTGAATGAGGCTCACTACTCCCCAATGATTTCACAAATTACAGCTTCAACTAGCTATAAAATAACCAAATCAGTTCTGATATGGCCATAAAATTAAGCCTGAAAAAATAGTGAAGTAAATCACCCCTTTAAAATCAAGTCATTGAATGATATGTTCTGCATGCTTCCACTTAAGTCAGAAAAAAAAATCTGTATTTGTGTGATTACATACATAGAAAGGGGTCTGAAAGAATATATATCAAGCTGTAAAGGACACATATCAAATTCAATAAGGGGAATGGGACAAGGAAGGAACTTTCACATTTTATTTTCTATATTCTTACAACAAAATTATATTCACTGCTACCTCTGTCAAAAGATTAAAATTCAAAAAATAAAGCAAACAAATATAAGCTATTGTCTGAAGTTGAAACCAATATCTCTTTATCTTACTTTCAGATACAAAAGTATAAGTAAATATTTTACCCTAAAGCATTTTATTGGCTATTTTAAATTATGACTTAATTCAAATCTTCGTTGAAAATCAAGATTTCTTTTTGGGGTTGTTACACCTAAGAGAGATTGTAAAATTTCATTCTCTGAAAGTCTTTTAAAAAAGGAGTAGATTGTTTCTAGCTGGGATAGGGTAGGTTTGGTCTGACCTGCAGCAAAAGATGGTTGCTCAACTCTGGATCTTTTTCTCTCCCTGCTGAAAGTGTATTCTAGCAAAGTCAATCAAGGTCACCGATGCAAATAATTAATGGGCAAATACCACCTCCATTATCCCAGGTCCCTAAAGCAGCACTTGGGGTTGGGAAGCTGTTCACCTTAGAGATTTCAAAAACACCTAACAATGACACCACTGTCCCTAAACTGCAGGTGCAGAGCTAAGGGACCTGACCTAGGCACATGTGTGCTTTGGTCGTCAGCAACCCAGAGCACCAGACTAACCTTGCTTTAGAATTGGACTACATCAAGTGTGAGTGGTCATGCTGGTTATCGCGTGGGAAGAACAGATTAATTACTACTTAATCAGTGCTGTCTGGCGAGCAGATTTCAAAATATGGGGCTACTAGGGAAAGGGGAGTGAATGAAAGGGATCATTGAGAAGAGGAGTTGGAAGCCCACCTCAAGCCACAGGTGCAGCCAGTGCCCTGCTGAGAGCAGAGACAGTGCTGTTTCAATAAAGAGAAGGCCTGGGACCTAAGAGTTGATAGGACACCACCAGAAAGAAGAAGAGGACACCACTAGGAGACTGCACACTGGTTTCTGTGAGTTCACAGTTTTGTTAGAATGTCTTTGTTCTGATTATGTTTTGGTGGATACACAGAAGCTCTTCTTTTGGTACAGGAACAGGCCCCCTTCACTTCCACCTTCTGGACCCGCCCCCCACCCCCCATCTCCAGTAATGTCTTGTGCCATTTCTGGCCACTTCTCCAGCGGTCTTCCAGAATACTCACTCACAGCTTTCTGGTGTCTCCCACCTGTCTCTGACCCAAATCCCCAGTCCTCATGCCAACTGACCACCCCAACTCTTATCAACCAGCACCATTAGGGTCAGCAGCTCATGGACACTCAGGCTTCTCCATCCCTTTACAAGTCTCAAAGCAGCCCCATGTGCCCAGGGTATCTTCCACCCCACAATTCCACCAGGATGACACTCTCCTATTACTTAAAAATGCCTAAAACTCCAGCTTTTCCAGAAAGCCTTCCTAGACTGACCACTCACAGTCTAACTCTGGCCTCATCCATTTCCCAGACAGATAATTCCCTTCACTCCTGCTACACTGAACACAAGAACAAACTTGCCTAGCCTCCTCTCCCCAAGTAGACACCGTCCTCAGAGAACCTATCACGCCAGTGTCTTCCTGTCCATTTACAAATTGGTTTACTGTTTCTGTCGCTGCTACCCTCAGATGACCGTCTCCTAGAGGACAGGGGTAGGGCAGTGTTCAGCAGAGCCCCAATCACCTGCATGATGGGCAATGGAGTATTTCAGGGAATTTAATTACAGGGTTAGGAAGAAACTTTGCTTCAACTCTCATTATTATAAAGCTTATTATAAAGCTTTTCAAAATACATCTGACCACTTTCCAGCCTGGGTAGAGTTAATATAATTTAATCTTTGATTTAGGATCTTGCAGTGCCCCAGGCTCATCATTCTCCTCTGCTACTATAATTATAGATGCGGAAGACATAGAGACTGGGCTGGCGATGGCTTGGAAGCTAATTTCGAGAATAAATCCTTGCTACTACATCTTGTGATTTTTGCCTTTCTGAAGGTGTTCAAAAATAAAAACAAAATCCCACTTAACTGAGGATTCCAGTAAAGGGAGGTCCACTGCCATGGTCTTTGTTAACTGCCTGCCGCTGTGGCCCCCAATTAGTCTCTTAATAAAGGGTTGATGAGGGAATTTGCAACATGTGATTTTCCACAAATACAAACTTGATTTTGATGCAACCACTTATTTCTTTGAAAATGGTGGAGGAGGGGCATTCACACATAGGTGTTCTAAATTTCCTTAAATTGAAAACACCAACACTTTACAAGGAATAGCTGTGCTTACTCTGAAGCAGCAAGGAAACAGGTGCCCACTCATGGCAAATGAGGAACTCCCAAAGGAATCTAAAAATACTAATCAAGGAGTCATAATTCAAGATGCACAGGGCACCCAAGGCAAGGGACCATCAGAGGCCACCAACTGGAGCCACTTCCTCCAGTTCCCAGGCCTGTGCTCAGTGGAAGTGGTCTGGGCTCTAGGGACCCCACCTAAGCCTAAATCCCAAACTCATTATAATTTAAGCCAATTCTCTGTGACCAGCATCCCACCTGAACTGCTCCTTAAAACCACTGACAGTCATTTCTCCAGTCCATAAAAGGCCACTCCACCACTACTGGGACTACTACAAGGACTGCTGACTCTGTATTACCAGGACTCTATTAGGAATAGAATGCCCATTTCTGGAAGCTCAGCCCAAGTTCTCTTCCACAGTGTTTTCCCCAACAACCATCACCTACACTGAACTTTACTTTGAACTTTGTAGGAGTCTGTGGATAGAATTCAGGAGGAATGTGAATTTGAATGGGGGGGTGGGAGGAATCACATCTTTATTATCACTGGCCTCCAGGGGAACTAACCATTCCTTTTATTATGAATGTAGGCAAACAACACAGTAACATCTCCAATACTTGTGGCCTGTTACAATAGCAATCACACATACTTTCATATCACATCATAGTTGATGCAGATAACTCAAAATATCATTTATACTCATCGCTATACCAAAATTACAATGAATTGTTAGACCCGCTATTGGACCTTGTTATTTAAGTTAATAAATTAGGCATATTGTTATACCATAAATTTGTTTTTAATATTTTGATAATGAAATATCAATATAATTGGTTTCCTCTGTTATCCTACATATTGTTATTTATACATTTTTAAATGATATGCTCGGAAGGGTCCATAGGCTTCACCACACCGCCAAAAGAATCTATGACACAAAAAAGGTTAAGGACCCCTGCTTGGTGGAGTAAAGGAGCAAACTCGACAATCAGACAAACTTGGATTCAAATTTAAGCACTACAAATTTTCAGCTCTTTTCCTTTGAACAAAATTACTTAATCTCTCTGAGCCATGAATTTCCTCACCTTGATCAAGGAAGCCAATACAGAAACAACACCTACCTTGTGAAATCATTCACTCAACAAAAAATTAACTGAACACCTGCTTGCTTTGTGCCAGGCACAAGGCTGAGTTCTGAGCTACAGGGGTGATTGTGACAGAGACAGTCTTTAAGCACTTTACAGGTCGTGCTATGTAAAGTGTTCAGCACAGTGAATGGCACATAAGCACTCTATAAACATAGTGCTCACTGATAAAATGACAACATATAGTGTTTCACTATATGCTGATTTAAGTTGCTTCCTACGAAACAAATGTTGGTTCCAGACTCGCACCTTCCTAATGAGCCTTCTTAGAGGCTGGAGGCTGGACTTCAGACTCACAGAGGGGCCTTGTTAGATGAAAGAACACAGGCTTTGGAACCAAATGGTCCTGGCTTCAAAACCCTGCTCTGCCACTTACTAACTTTGTGACTATGGCAGAGATCAGTAGCTGTCCCCCACCCCCATATCTGTTTTCTCCTTTCCCTGCAGTAATAGAATCTCAACATTCTGTCAAGGCATATGGACACGCAAAATAAGGGTAATATTTCCCAACCTCCCCTGCAGCTAAGTATGGTCATTTGACCAAGTTCTAGCCAATGGGGATGTAAGCAGAAGTGAACGTGTGTAACTTCTAGGAAGTATCCTTAAATTAAGAGGACCTGCCCCTCATCAGCCCTTTTCTTCCTTCCTGATGGCTGGGGCTAGAATAGCCACCTTGGACCATAAAATGATCTTGGGAATTTAGGGCATGCACACAGAACAAGCTAGAAGGAGCTTGGGGCCCTAACCCTGTAGAGCACCACATCAACCTGGTCAGTATTCTACCTCAAGCAAGTTACTTAACCTCCCTAAACCTCAATATCCCCATCTATAAAAAGGTGATAATATAAAGCATTTATCTTGCAGGGTTGTTTTGAAGACTGAATGACACAGGGCTTGGCTCACAGTAAGGGCTAGAGTTAGGACAGTTGATATTACTACTGTTACAGCAGTAATCGTAGTCTTGCTGAAATGACAAATGCAGGAGATTGGGACATGTTGACACAGCCCTGGATGCCCAGAGGTGGCTTAATGATTCTTCCAGTTAAAAGGCATCCTAGCTGGTCCAGTCCCCCTGACAAGAATTCCCTTCTCCAGCACCCTTGTCAAATGGTCCCCAGGAAAGGGAAGTGCACTACTTCTGCGATAACTGTTAGGACAATGGTAGTTGTTCCTCCAGAAATTATGATCCTCATCCCCCGCTTCCTTCAGAACCCTTCTCCTCACTGTTCCAAACCACTTTGCTTCTCTCCTCTGCCTCTTCTTTCTCTTCTGCCTTTGATCACCCCAGTCCTGCCTCTGAGGTCACACGCAGCAGTACATCAAAGTTTCTTTCAATCTCTTTCTGAAGCACCCTCTGGCCTCTCTCCTAAGAAATCTTCCCTAACTAACTGGCAAGTAAGTGATCACTTCCTCAGTCTATTCCAACAAGAGGCTTCCCAAACTACAAATGAACTTCTCTCCCAACGGAGGATAACACAAAGGATCACTAGCTATCTACAGGTTCTCCTGTGTTGATCCAGAGATGTCCCAATGTCCTGCATTTTTCATTGCTAACACTTTTAAAGCCATTTCATCTTGTTTGCAATATCATCACTGGTCTGGGAGGTATAACTCTTCGTGGCTACATCGAAATGTGCTTTATGTGTCTAAAGTTTATATTCATCTTTCCTAGTTGTTCCCTTCCTGTTCTTTCAGACATGAATCCTATTCTCTCTCCCACACTGGTGTCATCTTCCCATGTCACTCTCACTCACGCAGGTTGCTCCCAGGCACAGGCAGAGCCCCAACCACCTTCTCTCTCCCTCTTCTTAACACTCATACTGCATTCACACCAGCCCCTACTCTCTCTCTAATCTTCTGCCCCTCTGGCTCTATCTGTTCTCAGTAGTGGAGACTTTACTACCTCGCGGCTCAACCAGACCCAGGCTTAAGTGGCTTTGGAATTGGAACAAAGGTTATGATAGCAGCCAATGGCTTCCAAGTTGGGTGGGGCACTCGAGACACGGGGGTCAAGAGGGCAGGTACAAAGCCATGTAGCTTCAGGAGGACAAAGACATGAGCAGAAATCAGGCCAGGCACAATGGCTCATGCCTATAATCCTAGCACTCTAGGAGGCTGAGATGGGAGGATTGCTCGAGGTCAGGAGTCGGAGACCAGCCTGAGCAAGAACAAGACCCCGTCTCTACTAAAAATAGAAAAAATTAGCTGGGTGTTGTGCGTGCCTGTAGTTCCAGCTACTTGGGAGGCTGAGGTAGGAGGATCACTTGAGCCCAGGAGTTTGAGGTTGCAGTGAGCTGATGACGCCACTGCACTCTAACTGGAGCAACAGAGTGAGACTCTGTCTCAAAAAACAAACAAACAAAAAAGACATGAGCAGGAATCAGTACTCCAACAGACAGAAAAAGAGGAACGTGATCCAAATCCTAGACGTTGGCAAAGGAAGGGAGCAGAAAAGCACTGGTCTATGATGTCAAGAGAGACATCTCAGAGATTTAGATTTAGCCTGTGCACTCCCTCACACATTGTCACAGGGTTTTCTAATTCAAATTGCTATTTCTGGAGGCTGGCACCTGTGTCAGTCTCACTTTGCAGAGCACTTAGCCCTATCCAACTTTTTACAAACAAAATTTTATTCCAGGCATGTGACTCACATGGGCGTGAAACCTTGAGATTCTTTGCTGTTTAAATTCATACTACACATTAATTCACATTACACAGCAAGAATGCTGACGCATCAATCAGACCACACAAGACAGCAAGCAGGAAATAAGCCCCCAACATGGCTTTTGTTTCCTCCCTAAATACCTTCTGTTTCTCCCAGGTTAAGAAAGTAGTAGCAAGGCCTCCTCCCCTGCCACACTGAGAGCCACGGAGGTGATGGGAAAGATGAGGTTCCCCAGCAGGCTCAAAATCAGGCAAAGATTAACATGCACGTCCACTGTTCCAAAGCTTCCTGCTTTCACCTGCATCTGGCCTTCTGCCACTGTGCCACCTAAAGGCCACCTAGAGGCTTATTTTTCTCCAGGGCACCTGTTTGCATATGAAGGTGGGGGTGGAGGAGGATGACAGCACCTGCAGGTGCCAGGGCCTGGGCTCCACTCCACAGAGTGGCTCAGAGAGCGAACAGCAGGAGGAACAGCAGGCAGCCTTACATTTCTTGAGCAGCCAGAAGAAACAAAAGGCACAAATGTCACATTCTCGTTTTCCCATTGGTGGTTCCTTCTCCTACTCCAGGCCTCACCCTTCCACTCAGCCCTCTTTCCCTCCTTAGCTACACACCCCACCCCACACCCAAGCCTCCCTGAGGGCTTTCCTTGTTTGTGTCCTTTTGAATCCATATGAATCACTAATTGCTGTTTTAAACCCAGACACTAAGTGAATGACAAATACAGTATAACAAATACAGACACAATACGAAGACTGGCAAATGGAGAGCTCTCTGCCTTCTAGACTCTGCTTGAGCATACAGGAGACACTGTACCCTAATCCACAGCGGAGCGGAAGACGGACTAAACCTGCTGCCAGACTGGGTGTCTGTGTGTGCCGGGCAGTGGGGGCATTGACACTAATGAACTCACATACTGGTTCTCTAACTCAGCCACGCACAGAACTACCTGAGGACACTGAAAGACAGATACCCCCAGAGAGTCTGGTTTCATTGGTCTGGGATTGTCACCTGAACATCAGGATTTTGAAAAGCTTCCTCAGTGATTCCAACGTGCATCTGAGTTTGAGAACCACTGATTGAGCACATTTAGTCTGAGTTTCAGACATTATTCAAGGCAGTCAAGTCATTTAGAACACCTTATATCCTTTAATTGTCATGTCAGCCCTGGGATATTTTATTGAGATTTAGATGAGTGAGGTGAGGCTGGGATTGGAACTCAGGTCCTCTAAGTTCCAAAGTCCATTCTCTTTCCACACATTTGTTAACTCTTGCAAGGATGTAGACAATGGAAGCAACAGATCACAAATAAATTCCCTAAGTGCAAGAAATGTAGATTTGGAGATACAAAAACCACAGGCAGCAGTGACAGCCCCTTCTGAGAGCAAAGGACCGAACCATACAGAGAGGGCAGAGAAATGAGGTCTGAGATAAAGAAAGAGAACACACCAGATCTGGGCTAGTGAGTTTATCCTAGACCCGAGATGCGTCCTAAGATACCACACTTAAGACTGTGCTCAATGGCATGAAAGAAGGGACAAGTATGGAGCAGAGGAAGGCCCCTTCTCTGGGGAGGGAATCCTTCAGAGAGGGGTCAAAGGTTCACATCTCCGGGCCATAGTTTCTTCTTCCCATTCCAAGCATTTTGATCTCCAGTGGGGGCACAAAAACTGATCCTAACATTTCCCCTACCAGGCAGCTTCAATTTCTCCAGCCTCTCTTCCTCCTAGAACTATGTCTGAGCGTCCTTGTTGAGGAGGCATAAGACTAGTACCCTCAAACATTTCTAGCCTAGAGACCACTTAGGTGAGCAAAGCATCCCTTCACCTCCCATTCCACACACTCCTACCTCTCCCTTAAAAAAAAAAGAGGCACCATCATCATCACCAAACCAACTTTCCCAACAGAGTGTAGAATTATGTTGCCACTTCCAATAAGGAATTAATGCAGACCAACACAGAAAAGAAAACGCTGGAGCATCCATGTTTGCTATATTAAAAGAGGCCAGCCCACAATCTACACGAAGTCCACGGATATGCAGATGGGGGACCTCACCCCAAGGCCAAGACAGGCACCTCAGGGATAGCAAATGTTTCTCATTAAAGGCAGCAAACAATATTCCACCATTCTTCCTGAGTCCGAAATGGGGCCTTTGGTAGGTATTCTTTGCCAACCTGTGACACACGCCGCCTCCCGGTGTGCCCAAAGCCTAGTGTTGATTGGAAAGGACCACAAGGAATTACAGGAACCAAGAGCAGGTTAAACTTTCCCATCGATCGCACTGATAGGCAGAGCCACTTACCCAGCACAGCCAGACAGCTCAGCACTGGGAAAAAGCACTTCATGTCGGCAGCCTCGAGGAGACACAACACAGGGCGCTTCCTCTTCTCCAGCTCTTAATCTCGCATTTCTGGCAATCCACTTATAGCTCCAGAGAACAGTTTTGGAAATAGAACTTAACTCAGAAAATGGGAACAGATTAAAGAGAAGAGATCAGAAGGAAAGAGTCGGGGGGAAGGGGGAGGCGTGGTGGCATGTGTTAAAACTCCCCTATGCCACAGGAAGGGTCCAGAACAATTCTGAAGGCGCCCTAGGCTTCTGCCTCATCGTGTGCCTTGCAGTTTCCACTGCAATCGTAGACTGTGGTGGATTAATCCTCAAGGAAAAGGAGAAAAAAGACTGAGAGAATCCTTTCATCCACTGATTATACAGAAATGTCCTTGGCTTCCCAGTGAAGGTGTCTGTGACGTCCCTCATTCGGATTCCCCAAAAGGAACAAAGCAGGTTTTGTCAAAACCTTTGATAGCCGAATCACCCTGGCTGGCACCAACTGTTTTGGTTTCTTCTTCAAAAAGTCCGTCTCCATCCATGGTGGTAGGTCACGGAGCCGTCACCTGCCCCACACCTGCCCAGGACACATGAAGCAAGTTGGCGCTCGGCATCCTGAAACGGTCCCACGGTGCCAGCAGATTCCTGAAACAAACACAACAGAGATTTATCAAAGGCAAACAGAACAGCCACGAAACCCAGCCCGGCTGAGCGCTGAGCCGGTCCGGACACCTGGGTCCCGTTCCTGGACCGGGGCAGTCAAGCTCTGCATTCTGACCTTGGGAAGTCGCTACCTTTCCCTCCGCCTCAGTTTCCCTGCCCAAATTGTTGGAAGCCCGATTGTTCCTGAAATACTTTCCCCAAATGCTTCACTCCTGGGAATTCCCGTCGCCTCCTACTGAGCCCCAGGGCCGCGGACAGCCCCACCCTCCGCCGGGGCAAATCGGGAAGAAGGTCCAAGGTGGGGCCGCGACTCCCCGGTTCCACAGCCGGCCCCCGCTCCAACCGTGGGAGCCCTGCGCGCGCCGCGTCCCAGGTGGCCCCGCTATTGTTTTACCTTCCCGGGTGTTTATTTTTCGCTGACTAGAAAGAAAAGAGACCACGGAAGAAGGGAGCCGCGGGCTCCGCTTTCCGCTGCCAGAGCGCGCTCGCCGCGCGCCCGCCCGGCCAGGGGAGGGGTCTCGGGCCCGACCCCGAGCGCAGCCGGCGCCGGGCCCGCGCCACCCTCCCGCCTCGCTCCCCCAATCCCCGGCTCCCCTCGCTGCCGCCGTCTCCGCAGCGCCGCCCGCGCCCCCGCCGGACCCTGACCTCGCCGGCCGCCCAGTTCCTCCGCGCGTCCGTCCGTCCGCTCGTGGGTCCCCGCGCACGCCTCAGAGGACGCGCCGCTTCCTCCTCTCCTCTCCTCCCGCAACGGCACCAGCAGCCGTGCTCCGGCCCCTCCCGAGTCCCCGCCCCTCTGGCTCCAACCCGGCCGGCTGCACCGGGCGCGGCGAGCGCGGGGCGAGGGCGGCGGCCTCGGAGAGCGGCCCGCCCCCCGGCCCCGCCCCCGGCCCCGCCCCCTCCCGCCGCCTCCGGAGCCTGGGGGCCGGGCCGGGGACCTGGCGGGGGCACGCGGGCTGCCGGGGACACCAGGGGACCTGGGCAGAGCTGGCATGTGGGCCAGACAGCCTGGAAAGTTAAGCAGGGGTTCACCCGCAGACTCCGGGGCGGCCGGCGAGATGGGCAAGCCCTTGCCAAATCCCAGCAAAGCACCCACAAGCGTAAAGCGGATGGCACAGTAGTGCGTTCTTTCTCCAAGAACAAAAACAAAGCCCTTTGCCGGCGACTTGAAGCTGTTTATATAGTGGAATCCCATATTGCACTTGATTCTTGGGTAGAATTTGGACTCTGGAAACAGCCTGCCTTCTAACGCCTGTTCCTCCACTTCCTGGCTGTGGACCTTGGCCATGCCACTTAAGCTCTCCCTGCCTCAGTTTCCCCATCTATTATATGGCGTAATAACCCCTACTTAATAGAGTTGTGTGAGATTTCCATGACATACTTGTAAAACATTTAGCATGGTGCCTGATACATCATAAGCAGTTCGTAAATACAAGTTATTGTTATTTTATGATCAATCTATCAAGCAAGTGCTTTTTATTTTTTGCTTTTTTTTTTTGTTATACCATATTTTTACTGTAGCAAGTGCTTTTCCCTTCATACTTATCCAACACATGCAACTTGGTGGGCAAATATGGTCACAGGTAAATGTAAGGCTGGTGGCGAGCACCCCTTCCCTCCCTAATGAAGAAAAGAAGCAGCCCACTAGACCAGCCGAAAACAATGCCTGCAAGGGCCAGCTAAGTTAAAGAATAGCCATGCCTGGATGGTTACCCTGATAAGGGTCTCGGTTCCTGGAATCTATACATACCACCAGCCCCTCCTAGTTCTCAATACCCACCCTAAAAACATAACGGAAAATTCCTAACTCTTCGAGCCAAAAATCTTCCCACCAAAGAAACCCCCATCCCCCAGCTCTAAAACATATATAAGCCCACACAAAACTTCTGGGCAGCGAGACTTCTCGGTCCCTCTCTTGGGACCCTCACCCTTGCCCTGGAGCACTCAGATAAAGCCTCCTTGCTTACCCCTTTCTACTCTGCTCGTCTTTCTTTCTCTGGCACTGACCATCCAAAAACCTTGCAGTAATCAAAGCAGAATAGGACAGTCCTGCCCTCACAGAGTTTGCAGTCTAGTGGGGACACAGACAACAAAATAGGTATGACAAGAAAAGTAGGAGTGTTAAGAAAGCATTTGCAAGGCTCCAGCCTTGTGTTATTGGGTGGAGGGAGAAGGAGAAGGGGAGCTTGCTCAGGGGAGGTCCTAGGAGGGCTTCTCAGAGGAAATGAAAGCTAGGTAGAATCCCGAGAAACAGAAGGAGGTTCCAGAGGAAGAGAGAGAAGGGGGGTAAGAAATCACGGAACCTGAAAACAGCAACTTTGTAGACCTGGAGAACAGAGATAATAGCCCAGTTCAACAACCAGAAATCTCTCTTGGGCCCAACTAGACTGTGAGAAAGATGTGGCAAGGAATAAGCTGAGAAGAAATCAGGTGCTGAAACCTGGAGGGCTTTGGTGTGTTAAGAGGTTCAGACTAAAGGCTGGACCATAGGGAAGCCCTAAAAGTTTTGAGTAGGAGAGTATGGTTATCAGATGTACATTTTAGAATGATGACCACAGCCTAAGTATGGAGGACCGATGGGAGGGGACTTCTATAGGAGACTGAGGGTCCTGGGAGGGAGCTCAGAACTCAGAAAGTGGTTATGGGTTTGTAAGGTAGTTTTCACCCTCTCAAACGATGTGACAGCAAAAGGAGTTAGTGAAAAAATGTACCGATAATTCACTTGTAAAAAAATTAACAGCCCCAGTGTGCAGGGCTATGAAGAACATGCAACAGGGGCTACCAAGGTGACTGGAGGGTCTTATTTGCCCTCTTTCCTCTCCCTGGGCTGAAAGTTCCTTGAGGGCAGGGTCTGCCCATTAATGATCATTTATCCCAAACAACTCTTGGCATGGTGATCTGTATATGGAAATTGCATTATAAATACTTCAATTAAATTGAATTGAATATATATCACATATTCAAAGCATTATATTAGGAATCTCTTCTTGTGTGTTAAGTATTACCTCTTTCCCCAGAGACAACCGTCACACTGGCATCTCTCAATTCTTATCTGCTAAACTCCTTCATTTATCTATTGAGCATCTACTATGCGTCAAGAAAAGTCTCTGCTTTCATGGAGCTTACACTCTAGTGGGAAACACAATGAAACAAATATATAACATAATGTAATGTGTTCTAAAGAAAAGTGGGGTAAAGGAATAGAGTGTAAGTAAGGGGAGTAGGGTGGGGAGAGGGATTCTTTTCTAGGTGAAATGGTCAGAAAAGACCTCTATTTGTGTTCACGATGGGGACTAGGAAAAGAAATTTCTTTAAAGACCTCTCTGAGGGAATGACGCTTGAGTAGAGACCTGATTAGAGGAAGGGAGTGAGCCTTGGAGATTTCTGGAGGAAGAACATTCCAAGCTTAGGAAACATCAAATGCCAAGCCCCTTAACATGTTCAGGAAATAAAAGGTTTGTTAGGATGTCTGAAATGATATGAAAGAGAAGGATAGGGAGGAATGTTATCACAGAGGTCAAAGATGCCAAATCTTGCAGGACCTCCTGGGCTGAGGAGCAGTCTACATCACTCTGGCTGCTGGGGAAGAATGGAACATCAGGAGGTAGGAGTGGAAAGGGACATAAATAGGAGGTTCTTGCAGGTGTGCAGTGAGAGATGACCCTGGCTCAGACTAGGGTGGTGGGGATGCAGGTTGTGAGAAGTGGGAACAAAGTAGATTCAATGGAATTTTCTGAAGAATTGAACATGGAGGGGGAGAGAAATAAGAGAGACAAGGAATATTCCAGAAGGTCCATCTCAGCCTTCTTTGGAATTCTCTGATGGCACCAAGCTGCCCAGTGCTTTCTCCAAGACCACACTCCCAGAGGCCTCTCTGCCTGGGCCTCCGTCCTTGAACCCCTAGATTCACTTATCCCTTCTCAGTTCTCAGTTCTTTGAATCTCAACCTACCCTTCTTCTAACCACCTAGACACCTTGTATCCTTCTGGGTGATCTTCCAACACTCGACTCCCCTCACCACCCCAGATGTGTTATGGCTGATTCCCGGCATAACATTCTTTCTAATTTCCACATTTATGGAACTTCTATGATAAGCAAAGAACTGTGCTAAGTGTTGGGTGGGGAGAGAAAAGTACAATTAAAAGAATGCCTCTGCCCTCCAGACACAGAAACGATTAAAGGAAATAAGTGCTGAACAGTGCATGATGGTGGCCCCTTCAGGAGATATCAGCAGGCAGAGAGTTGAATTGGAAAGGGTCCTAAGGGAAGGAGCGATGCCAAAGGAGAGGAGGGCACAGAAGTCCCCAGTCAGCAAATATGTCTGGTGCCTGGGCTGAACATCCCAGCTTGCTTCAAAACATTTGATATTTGAATTTTGAAACCTCTCTTGGATTGGCCTAGAATCAGGTGTTTATTTTGGACATTTTGGAAGGCTCCTTAATTGTCTCTACCAGGGAGTTAAACTCAGAAGCCGACGGAAGCCAGGCTGAAGCTTAGCGACAGAGTGCTGGGTCCCCATGGACTGGGTACAGCCTAAGGAACCTACACAGCTTCAGCAAAGCGTTGCTGTTGGCAGTGAAGGTCCGGTGTTGCCTGATTTTCTTACTCTTGAAGAGAATCAAGAAATACACATTTTGTTTTGAATTCTTCCTAATTTTTTGTTCATTGGAAACTAATGTTTAAAAATAAATTAAACACTGTGGGGGGCCAACACAAAATCTGTTTGTGGATAAAATATGGCCAAGTGGTTCTATCAGTCTGAAGTCTCCAGACCTATAGTGGCTCTACTCAAAAGGCTAACATAAAACCACAAATGGCATAAAGTTAAATTTTTTAAGGGGAAAAAAATAGTTCTCCTTTCTCACCCGAAAGAAAGTGGAAGGCAAGGCATTTTTTTTCTAAAGATAGCCTGATACTATGTGCTCACAAGCAACTGATGTTAATTGTTTTTAATGTACTTTGAAATGCCAAGCGAAAAGAGCAAAGCCTCCCTACCTCACAAAACAGCCAAGCCGGAGCTAAAAGTGTCCCGCTAAACAATTCTCCCGAGAGCCAGCTTTCTTCTTGGTGATTACCCTCCTACACAGGCAAGGATCCCCAGAGCTGAAGACTAGGAATAGCTTACACAGAATACCATCTGTCTTTAAAAAGAAAATAGAGGTGACTATTACATCTTAGATCGGGGTGGCGAGTGGGTAGTCCCCAAAGTTCCATCCACAGGTGGGCGCTCAGAACCGAGGTGCGCCATCTAGCGTTGGAGAAGGGTCTGGATTTACCCTCTGGCGGAGCTCTGATGACTGGTTTATCCCAGAGGGGGAAATAAGACTGATTCTATTCAGCTACCATTCTTCTTCCTTCACAAAACCCCAGAACTGTGCTTGCTTATTTTCTTGGCTGACAGTGAACGGTGGATCTGAAGCAGAATGCCTGGGTTTGTGTCCCAGATCCGCGCTCTGGTCAAGTTAACTTAACCTCTCTTGCCCTAGGTTCCTCATTTGTAAAGGCGGATGACAATAGCATCTGCCCTCAAAGGGAGGTTGGAAGGATTAAATGAGCTGATAGGTGTAAAGAACTTAGCAAAATGCCAAGCACTTAGTTCTCAGAATTCATTAGCTATTCTCTTCACTAATTATGTACTTCACACAGTCCAAGGAGCAGGAAACCAGGAGTCAGAAATTCTAGCTTCCAGTCCAGGCTCTGCTGCGTATGCTGTGTTTTGACCTCTCTGGACCCAAGTTTTTCTGTAAAATGAGGTTGGTTAGACTGATCAGAAAGTCCCAAACTGGCTGTGCATGAGTTACTCTGGCATTTAAAATGCAGATTCCCAAGCCCCGTCTGTCCAGAAGGTCCTGTTTCTAAGCCAACCTTTTTAAGGGCTCTTCCAGCTCAGTTTTATGATGGATCTTCACAAATTCATGACCCCATCCCTCTGTCCAAGTCCATATCTGATTGGGACTGAGAATCCTTTCAATTGCATAGCCCAACTTCTAGATCAAAAGAATCAGAAGAGTTCATCTCTTCCACCAGTGTTCCGCTCTGAACCTGCTCCTGACCATGGTCTAGAGGCTCCCCGTCTTTCCCAGCCCCAAAACTGGAGCAGTTCAGTGCTCTCCATTTCTCCTTTCCAGAATCTCTGCAAATCCTGATTTTTTTCTTAACCCAATGGCCTCGGATCTGCTGCTTCTTACACCCAGCTCTGGCTCTTGGCCTGTGCTCTTCCCTCTCTGGGCTCCCTCCCTTTGCTGAAGAATTGAAAGAACCCAGAGCCTGTGGGTGGGCTGGAAGCCATGACGCTTGTCACTTGGAGTGGCTTCTCTGAACTAGATTGGCTGACCCCCAATCTCTCTGTCTCTCAACGTCCCAGGGCAGCTGGGCTGTCTGCCTGGGCTGGCTGCCACTTTCGACCATGCTGTGGTCCAGGTGGAGGACTCATAAGAATTTGGCTTGGCCCCTCTGGTGAAAAAAAAAATGTTAGTTTGATCACAGAGCATCTGTCCTTACACAGGGATAGGTATGGCACCACAGATCTGAAATTCTAAGAATCCAAACAATCATGAGCTTATAACAGAAAGGAGCCTTCTAGATGGGGTGCTCTTTCTGAGGCATCTGTTACCCCACTGGTCGCCAGGGCTGTCTGGCCCAATCTGGCTGGCATGTTGCCACTCCCTGTAAAAGACTGCAAAGACATTGGCAAATCTCACCCAAATATATATGAGCCTGGCTGACAGTTTCCAAAGGTTCACTTGGAAGTTAATTATTTGGAACTCAGAACATATTTTCCCATAACAGTAATATAATAAATGGTGATTATATTTCCAGGCTGACATGCAAGTGTGTTTAACCCTTAACATGCTTGAAATGCCACATATTTAAGAGGAAAAAAAAAAAAAACAGTAAACCAACAATACAGTCGAAACGCTAGGGATTCAATAATACTGAAAAATAACATCGGGACAAGAATTTTTTTCTTTTTTAAAAAAAATTAACACATAATCAGTTAACATAAAGCACTTTTCTCCCTGAGATGATAAAGAAAGCAGGCAAGTTTGCTGTCCCATGGGCTTACATTCTGTGTTTCTTTCTCTGCCTATCTCTGTCTTCCCCTTGAGTATGTGAGCTCCCTGTGGGCTAGAATCTGGCCTATCTTGTTCTCCACTGTGTGCCCAAAGCTTAGAATAATGTCTAGCACAAAGGATGTGCTCAGTAAAGATTTGTTGAATGAATGAGTAAATAAATTCTAATTGAGGAAACAAGACAATAAACAAGGAAGCAAATAGATATACAATCACATGTCAGATAGAGGTAAGTGCTTTGAAGAAAATTAAAGCAGAAAATGCAGGGGAGGGAGGTGGCTATTTTTGATGGGATGGTCAGGAAAGGCTTCTCTGAAGAAATGATATTTGCTCAGAGGTCTGAATGAAGAAAAGAATCATGGAGGATCTGGGGGAAGAAAGACTCCTGCTTTTAACCTCAGACCAGGACATTTGGACCAATGTTCCTACTGAGGTCAACTAAAATACCCGGACAAAATTTCAATAATGTTAAAAAATGGTTATTAAAGTGATGAGGAGTTACTGGACAAAAGCCAGGGGAACAAGAGAACCATCACTCAAAGCCACTGTTGCCCTGAGGACATCCACGGATGTAGAATAAATATCTGCAAAACTGAGCTGGGCTTTTGGCCTGATAAGGCAAGGAGAACAAACATCCAAGCCCAGGATGAAGATGGACACTCTGAACTTGTAGCTGGGATGCCCCAAGAGCTACATCTTCCATGTAAATGTAAATCAGAAATAAATGAGCCCTTACTCATACTTGCAACCTGACTTCAAGTTATCTGTATACTATAGAAAATATTGAACCTTAGGCCGGGCGCGGTGGCTCATGCCTGTAATCCTAGCACTCTGGAAGGCCAAGGTGGGCGGATCGTTTGAGCTCAGGAGTTCAAGACCAGCCTGAGCAAGAGCGAGACCCCATCTCTACTAAAAATAGAAGGAAATTATACGGACAGAAAAAAATATATATAGAAAAAATTAGCCGGGCATGGTGGCACATGCCTGTAGTCCCAGCTACTCGGGAGGCTGAGGCAGTAGGATTGCTTGAGCCCAGGAGTGTGAGGTTGCTGTGAGCTAGGCTGACGCCACGGCACTCACTCTAGCCTGGGCAACAAAGTGAGACTCTGTCTCAAAAAAAAAAGAAAATATTGAACCTTAGAACTTGGGTTAAAGTGGTTCCAGATAGGGAGCAGCACCAGACACCTGGCAGGAGCAGGAGGAAGACCCTATTACTCTGAGCCTCAAATTATTCCAAAATGAAATTTCTAGCATATAGTCAGATATAACCAGAAAGGCCCACAAAACCATGAGATATTGAAATTATCCCACATAGCTAGTAAAACAACTAGGCTTACTATGTTCAAAAAAGTATAATTCAAACTTGAAAATTTGGGCAGAAACTCAAAATCATGTTAAGATCTGGGGGAAGAACATTCCAGGATAAGAGGACAAGAAGTGCAAAAGCCCTAAGGCAGGAACAAGCTTGGCATGTAGAGAGATAGAAAGTCAGTGTGGCAGGAGCAGAATGAGCAAGAGGGAGAGGGGCAAGGAGAGTTCAGAGGGGACAGCAAAGGCCAGATTAAGTGGATCTTACCGGGAATTTGGGTTTTAGCCTACGTGTCAAAGGAAACTACTGGATGCCTTGGAGCAGTAAAGTGACATAACTTAATTTACGTTTTTAAAAAAGTCAATCTGGCTTTTGTATAGAAAATATAAGAAAGCAAAAATGGAAGCAAGGACATCAGTTGGTAGATTATTGCATGGTCCAGGTGAGAGGTGATGGAGGCTCAGGGTAAGGTAGTGGTGATGGAGGTGGTGAGAAATTAACTCAAGATATACTTTGAATTGGATTGGACACAGGGTATGAGAAAAAGGTCAGGCTCCCACCCAGGTACTTTCTGTGTGACCCCATTCTCCCCCCACCCCACGTGGTTTCTCCTCCTCTCGGTCAGTAGATGACTCCTTAATTGGCATTTTCAGCCTAGTCCTTTTTCTCTGTGCTTTATACCTATAGAGCCAACTGCCTTCTGAAATGTTCCACCTGGATGTCACCTGACCTTATACTGAACATCCCCAAATTCAGCTCATTATTTTTCCCTCTAAACTATTTTTTTCCTCCTCAATTTCCTACCTTAGCTGATGATACCACTTTTCACTCAATCACAGAAGCCAGAGCCTTTGAATTAATTCTAGACTTCTCACTTTCCACATTCAATTGGTAACTAGGGACTGGCAATTCTACCTCCTTAACTTCTTTTAAAGCTGTCTGTCCCTTTCTATTTTCATGGCTTCTGCCCTACCTCGGGCCTTCATCACCTCTCTCTAGACTATTGTCCTGATTTCCCACCTGGTCTCCTGGGTCATGATTTCACTCCCCACCCATCCATCCTTCTCAAATGTGCATCTTTCTAAAGTGTAGATGTGACCCTTCTGGGGCTGCCAATTGCTTACAGAAGATACAAATTCCTCAGAATAGATTACATGGACCACCCAACCCCCCATTGATCTTCCTCCATCTTTTGAGTCTTCTCACTATGATCTGGCCTTACCAGTTGTCTGCGGTTTCCTGGATGTGCCTTTGCACGTGGCAGGTAGTCTGCTAAGTGTGCCCTTCCTCCTTCACTGACCCATCAACTGGGCAAAACTCCCTAGGAAGCATCCCTCCTCCCCTCCTTCCAGAATTGAGTTAATCGTCTATGAAAACTCTGTCCTTGGTAGGGACCTCTAGAGCAGTGCTTTTCCACTGATTTTGGTTATTTGTTTAATGTATGTTTTACCTACCGAGTTTCTTGAGGTCAGAGGCTGCCTGATGTAACTGTGTCTGCTGCTCCCCGCACTGTGCCTGGCAACATAGCAGGCTCTCAGCTAAAGCTTCACGGAATGGATGGGGCGTGGTTAAATGAATGAGTACCCTGGACTATACCCTTCCGCCCACAGAGTGCATCTCCAGCCCCTGAGCTCCAGGAAGCTGCAGCAGCCACAGGGTGGGGCGTTTCCGTGAGTTTTCTTCTGGGTGACTTCGACTGTGGCGTCTGCCTCTCTCCCTGGCTCCTTTGGATGGGTGGCTCATACAAAAAATAAGAGATCAAGCTTTTTGTTTCTACATGTACCCAGGAGCTTTAATTACTGATCACCCACAAATCCCACACCCAGCCCAGACCTCAGGGCCTTTGGGACTTAACCAGCAGCAGCGTCTCCTCCAGGCTGAGGCAACACCGACAGCATTTAGGAGCCTACATATGCACCTTAGGTTCACAGCATGAGTTAGCATATATGCATGTTCACAGGCGTCTCCTGCAGTCGCGTGTAATTTCTACAACACTCTATGACTCCTTCTTTCCCTTTCTTCCTCTCTTACAATTTGCTATTTACACAAGAGGGAGTGGGGAGGAGCAGAAGGGAAGAAAAGAGCTAGGAAAAGAGAGAATGAACCAGAGAAGGAAAATTAACAAAAGAAAGGAAAGAAGGGTGGAGCAAAAGGGAACAAAAAGAAGGAAGAAAGAAGGGAGAGAGGGCACAGAGGAGAGGAGAGGAGAGGAGAGGAGAGGGGGAAAAAATGAAAGAGGTAGAAAGAAAGAAGAGAGAAAGAAAAAAGAATACCTTTAATTAAGTAACCGCACATGTGTCTGTGAAATATATCTGAACTATCTCTCCTTAAACAGCAGGCAGATATTAAACATTTAATTGACTAGAGAAAGCAATCATAGAACAAAGCCCCTTTTCTTTGTGATGTATCATATGATAACCCAAACACAGGAGTTGCTGTTTTTCTCCAGAAACTATCAACCACAGCCATCTGTCTTGGTCCTAGACTGTTTAAAAACATTTTTTTCTTTAAGTGTGTGCGTGTGTGCATCAGCCACAGAACCAAAGTAGCCTCCATCACAGCAATGTCTGACTGGCGGAATTCAGCGGTGACGTTCCCAGCCGGCTCCTGGCCACCAGATGTCAGACAGTCAGTGGTTGCCTTTCATCCTCACCCACCGCAGAGCCACTCCAGCCTGTGTAGTGGTGGGGGTTCACAGCAGTTTCTGAGCCCCACCCCAGATCTGAGGGAGGCCTAATCTTGCCGGAGGCCAGCTGTGGAGTGTGGGGGAGGGGAAAGAGCAAAGCCACCTGGGAGTGGATCTGGGGTGGGGTTAGATTTCTTCCAAAAGTTTGGCAACTGCTGCTTAATAAGAGGCTTATTTTCAGCCTGGGAACACAGTCTTTAGCGCAAGGAAAAAGAGGACAGACTTAATAGCAGAGTTTGTAGGGAGCACTGTGAGCTGGGGGATGTGGAGGGACACGCGCCACACACACACACACACACACACACACACACACACAGAGAGACACGAGGCCCCCCTCCCTGGGGGATTGCTGTGTGGCCCTGTACTCTGCAGTAAATCATGACGTAGCTGGGTGGTTCCACCACCTCCTCCATCTCTTTCTCTTTTTTAATTCTTTCTTCTCTTTTCCCTCCTCTTCCTTTTCCTCCTTCTCCTTTTCTTTCATAACTATTGACTTGGGTTGGTAATAAAACCACAGCAAGGTGGTCAGAAGTTACACCATACAAAGATGCTGACCAGAGGGCCACAGAGCTGCCGGCCCTGCCACCGGGAGGTAAGAACCCAAGGAAGGCGAATGGCAGTACAGCCGGAATCCCACGCTTCCTCTTTCCCTGGTTATGTGGCCTCAGGTCATTCTTTAAGCAGCCAGCCTCAGTTTCCTCATCTGCAAAACGGAGATAATAGTACCTGCTTTATATGAGCAGACACTGTAATGCTTTTTTCATGGGGTCACCACGGGGAATACAGGGATAATATTCTGGGAGAAATACATAGCACTTAGGAAATGCTCAGTGGATGCAGTCACTTAACAAATATGATTAAACACCTACTAAATGCCAACCTCTATTCCAGATGCCGAATGAACAAAAGAGACAAAAAGAAAATCCTGCCCTCATGGAGTTAACATTCTAGGAGGAGGAGACAGAAAATAAACAAGTAAATAAGTGAAATATATAGCACAAGAGATGATGAAAAGTGCTAGGAGAAAAGTGAAGCCAGGAAGGGGACAAAGGAGTGCTAGAGCAACAGGGGTTGCAATTTTAACACATTAACTGCCATGCGAGTTGTATTTAACTCATGTTAGCTTTGAGCCTGGGGCCTCATGAAGCAAAACCTGGGCAAAACCCTGTAGTTGGTTCGTGAAAGTCTTACTTGTGGATGTTCTTATTGTAATAATTAATATTGACCAGTTAATTCTAAAAACATGGATTAAATGAATAGAAGTCAATAAATTTCCTTTTTCATTGTTTTCATTAAATTAGAAAGGATCATTTTGTTTTAAAGTTTGTATTCTATTTTCATAAGAAAAATTGTTTTTTTCTTGTGTGACAGTCAATGTGTTAAACAGAGCAGCCAGCGGCTCCCTGCAAATGTACATTGGAGTGAAGGGCCGAAGGAGCAGAAGGAGCTAAGCACACAGAAGTTTGAGGGAAGAGCATTGTGGGCAGAGGGAACTGCAGGGTCAAAGGCCCTGAGCCAGGAGTGCGCCTGGGATGGCTGAGAAACATGTAGGAGGCTGGCGTGCCTGGAGCTGAGCGAGGGAGGGAGAGTGGTAGGAAAGGAGGCGGCAAAGCTAGTGGTGCGTGTGTGCTGGAGGACAGGGTGGCATCAGGGATGCAGTCATGTAGCAACTTCTTGGCTATCGAAAACTTTGGGGAGTTTTAAGGAGAGGAGTGATAGAATCTGATTAATGTTTTAAGGGTATTGCTTGGACCACTGTGCTAAAAATAGGATGGGGTGTCAAGAGTGACAGTAGGGAAACAGTCAAAAGTCAGTGCAATAACCCAGGTGAGAGAGGGTGGTGGCTTGGGCCAGGAGGTGGAAAAGAGCTTGGATTCAGGATATGTTTTTTAAAGGAGGAGCTGACAGTTTGATGATGGATTTAATGGGAAGTATGAAAACAAGGGAAGAGTTCAAGAATGCCTCTGAGGTCTTTGGCCTGAGCGAATGAAAGGATAGAATGGCCATTTACTGAGACGGGAAAGGCTGCAGGTGGAGCAACTTTGGGGAGGTGGGTGGGATGGGGGGTGGTAGATGTTATGAGATGTTATGAATTCTGTTTTGGACATTATGAGAGATTATTACCTTAATAGCCTCCACTGAATCATACATTTGGGCTTGGATATTGGGCTTGCCCTCTTAGAATGCTGCCCTATCCATATACCAAATCCTGCTGGAGAGTTATATAGAGAACAGCCAAAGTGCCCTGGTCAGTAGCCTCAGCTAATGGCCAGACACGTAAGTGACAACATCATAAACCACCCAGTGTCAGTAAAGCTCTAGAAGACTTCAGTTGCATGAGTGACTCCAGGCAGAACCATGTAGCTGAGCCCAGCCCAAATTGCCACTAAACTTCAGAGTTTGTGATGTAGAAATAGATAACTGGCACAATCATGTTAAATTTGAGAATGTCCAAGTCTGTGGACATTCAAATTAGGATGTCAAGTTGGCAGTTGGATGTCTGAGTCTAGAACCCAGGGAAGATGTCCAGGCTAGAAACATAAATTGGGAGTCATCAGCATATAGATGACAGTTAAAGCCATGAGGCTGACTAAAAACAAAAACAAACAAACAAACAAACAAACAAACAAAACACCAAGGAAATAAGTGTAGGTAAAGAAGAGAAATTTTAAGGGCTGAGCCCTGGGGAACCATGGCATTTAGAAAGGAGCAGGAATCACAAATGTGATAAAGAAGGACCAGCCAGCGCAACTGAAGAAAAACCAGGCATGTGTGGTATTCTGGAAACCAAGTATAGGATATGTTTCTGGGAGAAAGGAGGGATTGATTTTGTTGGATACTGTTAACTAATCAAATAGTATGAGGACTGAGAATTGATCATTGGATTTAGCCAATGAATGCCTTTGGCTACCTTGAGAGAAATAGTTTTAGTCGAGTGAGGAGTAAAAGAGAGAATGGGAGGAGAGGAATTGGAGCCATGGCTATAGATAACTCTTTTGAGGAATTTTCATACAAAGGGAACCAGAGAAATGGGTCCATGGTGGTGGGAGGATATGCGGTTAAGAGAGCATTTTTAAGGTTGGGAGCATGTTGCTTACGGATGGGAATGATCTAGTAGAGAGGGGAAAATCAAGTGATGCGAAAGACATGAGGTTGGCTGGATGATGTCCCTGAGTAGGTGAGTGGGAATGGGACTCAGTACAAGCGGAGGCACTGGCCTCAGCTAGGAGCAAGGGCAGGACTTACAGAATGTGGGAGGAAAGGCAGAATATGTGGGCACTGATGTAAGTTGGGGGTAGATGTAGGTAGAAGAATATGAAATTTCTTTGCTTATGTTTTCTCACAAAGGTCATTGACTGAGCTTGAGGATGGGGAAGGATATGTTGGAAGGTTGAGGAGAAAGAAGATATGAAATTCTCATCTAGAAATGAACAGTATCCTTTGTCATTATCTCCCATAGGAGGCAAAGGCTCCCAATCTACTCACTGCCGTCCAAGAGCCCAAGACTTCTGTCCTGATGGGCCCTGGCTTGATATAACCTGTAACACAAATTGATAGTGGCTGGCACTATCATGCCCAGACAAAGCCATTTCTCACTTCCTCTCTGACACAGAACCCAGTTTTGTTCAGATATGTGGTGGTCACGTGCTTAGGGAAATCTGAGTCTTTTCCCTGACCAAGGCTGTTAATCGTGATTAGCGTGAGCCAATCAAACTAGTTCTGTTTTCTTTGCCAGCAATTGTTTTAGGCACAAATATATGTTGCACTTTTGACCAATGATATGTGAGCGGAGATCTGCTGGTAGTCTCTTTAAAAAAATTTTCCTGTATACTAAGAGAATTCTAGAAGGACTGGTTTCTTTTCTTTGCTCCCCAAATAACTGAACCTGTGTGCAGAACTGGGTCTGCAACAGCTACAGTGTTACCAGGACTGAGGGTGGTCTACATGCTGAAGAGGGCATCTCTGAACCACCGAATTCAGCCCCGGAGCCTCTCTACCTCCAGACTTCTTAGTATGTAAAAAGTCGTAATATATTTTCCTTGTTGACTATGGCATAGTCACTATGCCCTCTTGTGTTGGCTCATCTGTGGTTTGCAATGGGAAGAATTGTGATATACAGAACATCAGGAAAATTGATGTAGAATTCAGCTTGGCACTACGGAGGACACAAATTCAATTCAGAGCAATGAAGACAAAATGAGAAGAGCATGCCAGGCACAGTATTAGACACAGATGAATAGAACTCCCTTGCCATGATTATCTTGTGGCAGATATATGTGTGTCTGTATTGTGAACTGGTGATAACAAAATGTAGAAATTACCATTCTAGAAAGCAGAATATGTTAAATACCTTGAAAGAGATATAAGAAGTCAAAAACAATAGTGATAACGTCCATTTGGGGAAATTGGGATTGTCTCAATCCAGAAAGTAAGGTCTAGAAAATAGAGAACAGTAAGAACAAACATACAGGCAAGAAAGTGGACCAGTCTGGAAAGCTGGGAGGCAAGTTCAGTTCGACTGGCTTACAGGCTATGCGTAAGGCAGTGGTGGAAATAATCTTGGTGAGTTACATTGGGTCGGGATTTGAGAGGCCTTAAATAGTGGGCCGAGACAAATGTGGGGTTTGCTTAGGTTGGAAATGGCAGAGCTTGGAGACTTTTTTTTTTCATAGGCAAGTAACATCATCAGAGAGGAGATGAGCTGAGCATAGGAAGATTCATCTTTAGCAGGGGACCAAAGGCGTTTCTTTTTTATCCAATAATAGCTAATTGCTTTAGTCATTTACCACGCCTTCAATATACACAGATGTTTAATATAGATATACCTAAAACCTCAGCAAGAATAAACAAGAGAGAATTACATTCTCAGACCCAAGCAATAGGAGGGTGCATCAAGGGGAGACAATTTGCGTTGGCCTCCTGCAAACCTCTCCAACCCTTTTCTCTGTGTCCCACCCACTTCTTTTAGGCTCCCTGTGACCACAGAGAGCCCTCATTCTAATTACTATCTGCCCCGAGAGCTGAAATTTGTAGCAGGACAGTGGCTCTCTATCCTCTAGTCTCTAGTGTTTTCATACAGTGGAGCTCCTCCAATCAGTCATGGTGCCCTTTGCAGAACACCGTGAAATATTGATATATTTAAGTCCAAAATACAGCCCATGAATTAGCACAAAATTACATATTTAGCTACTTTATGCTTAAGCTGCTTAAAAATGTTAAATTTAATTAAATTTACAGACACTAACACACAATATAAAACTACAACCATAAGCCCAAACACCTGTCCATAGAAAAAACAAGCTGTCAAACTGAGCACCGTTGGCTATGTCTGGGTCCATTAATATTCATTTGCTACTTGCTAATTCTTCCTGTCATCTGCTAGCACTGGCCAGTAGACAAGCAATAACAGGTGCCAAAGATTTAATAAATATGTAGAGAGAAAAAACTAAAAGCTGAAGAAATTCTATCCATTAACTTAATTTTTCTGGGAATTAGTCTATTTATTCATTCAACAAAGATTGAGCAGCTACTCTGTGCCAGGCACTGTGTCAAGGAGAGGAGACCCAACGTGGTGAAGTGCAGTCCTGCCTTTCAGAAGATGCCCATTAGGAGAGACACAAGAAAACACTCACAAGATAGAAGGAAATGAGTGTTGAGGTGGAAATAGTGCAGGGATCTCTGGAGCCTTGAGCCTGGGCTTGGAGAGGGCTGCAGAGAAAGAAGATGAGTCACAAGAAGTAAGTCCTGAAGATAAACTCAAGTTATCTAAGCCAGTGCTGCTTAGGTGGGATTTCACAGACCAGTAAATTGTTCCTGGAATTGGGGGTGGGGTGGTAAGGACCAGCCAACAGTTATCAACTTTCAGATTCTGTGAAATAATGCTCATTCACCCTATCATCTACTGTTATCATAACTGTATAGAAGAAAGGACATTTCAGTACTAAAAAGAAAAAATGGCAAAGAAATAACAAGGACATCCTTTTAGAAAAAAGGAACTGTCCTTTAATTGGTATAAATTTAGCTCTGTGAAGAACTCATTACATTGTCCTTATTTATGTCATTTTGCAACAGATTCATGAAAACATGAGCCACGGAGCTGCAGTGGAGAGAGAAGCCAGGGAAGGGGCCACCAGCAGAGGAATGTGGGCAGGTCCCGAGGCACCTGGGACTTGGATTTTCCCCCGGGGCTAAGGTTCTAGGTGGGGTGATGGGAGCAGAGCCAACAACCTGTCCCCAGGGCTGCATTTTGACCTTCCTCGGCCCTGGGCACTTTGTCCTGGGGTGGAGGGGAGCAAGCAGGGCTTCATCCATAAAAAATATTGAAAATTATATTCTATGACTACATTGGTATAAGGAAGGCTATAATCTTCGACCTCAAAATTTTATTATTTTTCTTCTAACATTAAAAGAAATTAAAATACTTTGTGGGCCCTGAAAGTGTTGTGGGCCCAAGGTGCTTTGTCTACTGTGCCCAATGGGAAGCTCAGGCCTGCCTGTCCTAAATACGGGGCAAAGTCCCATGGGGTGGGGTCCCACAGGGCTTCGGTATCATCACAACCCCCTCACCCACTCTGCCTGTGGAGAAGTCTGGCCCTGTGTGGGGAGCAAGGCGTGTTCCGGAAGAAAGTTGAGGAATAACATCACACGATGGCCCAACACCACAGAGGTGTGTGATCTGGAAATGAGCCCAGCCAGGGCTGGATACCCCAGGGGCCGAGGCCACGTCTAGCCCCAGGGACAGGAAGCAGCAGGACCTGCTCTGCCTAGAAACTGCCAGATGGACTGGCCTCCCGGGCTTGACCTGCTCTGCATTTCCTCAGCCAGGGCACACCAAGCTTGTCATAACGCAGAGCCTCACCCCCTCGGGACCCTGGCCCCAATACTGGCTCTAATATAAAGTAAGGCTGAATTTTAGTCCGTCTGTCCTTTTTGTCAGTATGGTGGCCTCAGTATGTGTGGCCTATTGGTGATGGGGGTGTGACTGGCATTTCTTCTCTAGGATACGCAGGGCTGGAGGGCAGGTACTAAGGAAATTTAAGTGCTCTGGGCATTTGAGGTCTCTGATGGGGAAGACAGAGCAGGGAGAAAAGAGGAGAGACAGGGAGAGAAGGGAGGAGAGGAGGAAGGAGGCACAGCAGGGACACACAGCAGAAACACAGAGTTTTTGAAAGAATGATGCATCCTCACAAACATGTGTGTTCTGATACATTGCCCTGGGTTCCCCAGTTTAGCTTAGGTAGAAGTCTAAAGACAAATGCATAGTAATAAAAATTGAGGGAGTTAAAATGGCCAAAATGTAAATGTTTAACTGGAATTATGTCTAAATGAGTAAGTATGTTTTTTGTGTTCTCTGCTATAGTCTTTTCCCCTCAACTTTTCATACTGAAAAAGTTCAAAGCTACAGGAAACTTGAAAGAATGATACAAAAAATATTTATATACCCCTTCTGGAGAGTCACTAGTCAACGTTTGGCCATATTTCCTTTTTTCTCTGAGTATGTGAGTGTTTGAGTGGTGTGTGTGGTGTGTGTGTATACATGGTGTATATGTGTGTATATATTTATACGTATACATATATATTTTTTTTGCTGAACCATTTCAAAGTAAGTTATGGACATCATAACATTTCACTATGTGACCACTAAGACTGAGGACACATTCCTAAAATATTATCACACTAAAGAAATTTAACATTTATGCAATAATAGTCTTCAATATATAGTGCAGCTATCTAAAAAAATGTATTTTTTAGCATTTTTATAATCCAGGATCCACTCAACTTTACTCTTTGCAATTTGGTTATTATATTTTGTTAGTCTCTTTTAATCCAGAAGAGTCTCCCTGCCTCTTTATTTATTGACTACTTATTTGGTGTTAATGACACTGGCATTATTAAAGAGTTCACTAGCTATCTTGTTGGATGTCCCGCAATCTAGATTTTGCTGACTGTTTCCTCATGGTTATATTCAGGCCCAATGACTGAGGCAAAAATATTACCCAGGTGTAACTGCGTGCCTCTCACTGCATATATCAGGTGAGCTTCCTTCATGTTCATGATACCACATTTAATTATTTGATTAAGGGGATGCCCATTAGACATCTCTATCATAAAGATACCTTTTGACCTTTGCAATTAATAGTTACACTGTGGGTGTTAAAGTCTTTTTTCTTTAGGGAGCAAAAGTCATCTACTTTTTCTGGAAAAATTGTCTTCTTTCCATTGTCCCATCAAAAACCCCAGTGCCAGTGTGCTATGCTTTAGAGCTCACACCACCATCCAAGAGGCTGTTCCTACAGCATGAAGATTCGTGGTTGTAATCATTAATAACCATAGCATTTCCTAATGTTTTTGTAGCATTTTACAATTTATAGAGCATTTGCACACATATTGCAGCTTTTGATTTTCCTCAGATTTCCTTTTCATTGTCTAAGAAGTCAGACTGCTTGGAATCATTCACTCACTCATTCACCCATCCATTCGTCCTGACTACATGCCAGCCACTGGGCTAGAAACTGGGGCTTTCACTGATGAGTGAGGGGATCAGATCTAGGTGGGGAGACCAACAGGCAAACTCTGCCCAAACAGTGCCCGAAGTACTGCAGCAGAGAGACACACTCTGGTGCGGAGATCGTGGGGATGGGAGGAACCAGCAGAGAAGAGAAGCTCAGAGAAGCTCAGAGAAGCAGAAACTGAGCCTCCAGCTTGGTCTATGCACTGTCAGTCATGTGAGAGGATCTATTTACTCCTTTTTAAAGCATTGTGAGTTGGGTTTTCTGTTACCTGCAGCCAAATGCATCCTAAGGCCCTCACATTGCAGATGAGGAAATTAAGTCCCCAGAAATAAAATGATCTTGCCAAATGGCACTCGGCCAGTAAGTGCCCAAGGTGGTTCTTGATCCTGGGTGCTTGATTCCAAGTCCCTCGCTGGTCTCTGTAACCTGTGCTGACCCGCCAGGGGAGGAGACAGGAGAGTTCCCATAGTCTGCGTCTCGGTGGGCTCCCTGGCTCTCCTCTTCTGTACACAGAGCAAAGATGGCTAGACCAAAGGAAGATGCCCAGTGACACTTGCTCAGGTGGTATGAATGCTGGTCACTTCCCCCCAGGTGGCTGAGTGATGAGCATTCCAGGTCACAGAGCAATTTCATTACGTTCAGCACTGTTTACCTGAGCAGTTAGTAGGTGTGCACGATTAATCAGCCCAAACAGATGAACGTACTGCCTGAAGGCCACAAAGCGCCCCGTGGATAATTCCCTGTAAATACAGATCCCATGCCCAAGCTTCAGAGGGACTGGTTGAATGTGTAAAAGACTGAATGGCTCGGGGAACAGGAGTTAATGGATGGGAGGAATCTATGGGGGTTGAGGCCAAAGAGTAGACTCAGTGTAGCAAAGCGCCAGGCTCACAGCCTGCTGTGAATTTGAAGTATGAGGGCAATTAGGCATGAGCTATTTGCAGACAGAAGGAAAAAAGGTGAACCGAACGGCTCAGCTCCACGTGCAGGCTGGATGCAGAGCACTGTCATCTTCAGTAGAGGCTGCGATATGATGCCAAGGGTCACTGTTGTAGCGGGCCGGGCCCAGAGTCGGAAACATTTAAAGTACACCTTCTGAGCTTTCAAAGAGGCATTATATATAGAGATCAACACAAAGGTCAAGAATTCTAAAACCTTGATTGGCAATTGTCCCAATTTACCTTTAGGAATTTTGCTAGAGAACGCTGATGCAGCTTGAATTTGTGAGATGTGTGTGTTGCGTGTGTGTGTGTGTGTGTGTGTGTGTAGGGGAGGTAGTGAGAGGGGGAAAATATGGCATTTTTGCCAGCATTTGCCTTTTTATTTTCCCCGGGTCTTTTTTTTTCTTGCTGTTCTCCACCCCTACAATAAGCTGAGCCAGTGTAAGTTACAATTTATTAGCTGGTTGCTATGGGTTACACCAGTGCTCCGCAGATATTCCCTTCAGAAATAGTAACATTTAATGTAATGTAAAACAGAACTACTGTATCACCACTTGGTTGGCTTCTGCTGGCTTGCAATATTATATCCTTCCCTGCTGAGACTGAAGCCTCAGGAAATTAGCTGGTGCCATTATTTTATTATGATGATGGGTGTCTGCCATACCCCTCGTCTCGTGAAAAAGAGAGCTTGCAAACCCAGGGTGTCTGCAGGATCTGGGATGCCAACTTGCAGAGCCACGCAGGGCCCGGAGAGTGACTGTTTCATCTGCCTGTTCATTATTTAAGGCAGTCTCCTCCAAGCCGAGTCCCTGTGGGCCCGGGGCCAGTTACCACTTCAGTGAGTAGCCGTAACTACTGATGGATTTTATTTATTCTGCCATCTGTGTAATATTTGTGGCAGGCTGGTTAACAAAAATTTGTAGGCTGGTAAATTTTTCGGATAATATTTAACTGTAAAGGTGATTTAAAAGGGAAAGATTAGGAGATGATGGCCCTGAGTACAGACTAAAATAAACACAGTAAAAGAGACTGTTTTCAGGTCACCTGCATTCTCTCTTCTCTGCCTGCTGTCTCCACTGCCCGCCCACCACACGGCCACGCCTCCCAGAGCACATCTTTCCTACCTGTCTGCCCTCTCTCTTCTCTCAGAGGTGTGCTCTCTTTTACGTGTGGGTCAGTGGGTCGACCTACAGGTACGTGCTTCCCAAACAGTGTCCACTAGCGTTGGAGGCGTGTGTCATGGTACAAGGAGTATGGGCTCTGGAGTCGGACAGTCTAGGCTCAAAGCCTGGTCCTGCCACTTTCTGGCTGTGTGCCCTCGGACAGGACATTTGACCTTTTAGAGCCTCCATTTCCATATTATAAAATGAGACAACAGCATTTACCTTGCATGCATATTGTAAGAATTAGAGGGGAGAGAGTGTGTAATCTCTTAGCACAGTGCCTGGCCCATTGTAGGTACTTAAAAAGTGGTCTTCCTTACTCTGGGACGTGGGGTATTGCTGTTCCCTCTGCCGGAGAGACTCCTGGCCACCTTGTCCACCTGGGCAATTCCTGCTTCTCATTGAAGACTCAGCTCAGAGTCTCTTTTGTGAAACCAACTCAGCCACCCTTCCATCCACCTTCTCTCAAGCCCTTGCCCCTCCTGCTCTCTGCTGCTGCGGCACCTTATCTTCCCCTCTCCCGCAGTGTGTCCACTCTGGGTTGTCAGTCTCTGTTGACACGTCTTCCTCCCACTGCACTCTGGGCTCCTTCTAGGCAGGGATCTGGCCTTTTCAATCCCTCTTTCTAGCACAGTGCCTGGTACACACAGGTTTTCAATGAAGTTTTTTGGTTGCATGAATGAAGTAAGGACTAGTTCACTAACGAGTTCATTAACTCAAGTTAACCTGACACTATACCTAGTGGACAAAAGCCAATGCTCCGTTCTACAGGCCAGTAGCAGCCACTGGGACTAAGGGGCAATGTATGCTTTATATAGTCTCTAGGGTTCAAATGCCTTTGGCTGTAAGTAACAAAAGATGCAAGTCACAATGGCTTAATAAGAAGAAACTTTATCATGATCCATAACAAGAAGTCCAGAGGTGTGCAAGCTCCAGGGATGATTAATTTAGTTTTTCAGTAATGTCATAGAGGATCTTGTTTCTTCAAACTTTCAGCCCAGCTGTCTCCATCAGATTGTGTTTTTCCTCCTGACAACTCTCCTTGGGGTGAGCAGTTGGCCCCAGCTATACTAAGCAGTGTATCCAGATCAAATGGCGGTGACTGCTTCTCTTTCTATGAACATTTGGAATCCCCTACCCAGCAGACTTCTGCTCATGGTGCTGGCAAGAATTATGACACAGGTCCTTTCTGAAACCAGCTATTAGCACAGGGAAAGGGAAGACCTTAAACAGCTTAATGAGACACACGGTCATGAGTAGGACGTGTTACCAAAGCAAGCTGGAGTTCTGTTAGGAAGGAAAAGGCAGCGGTAAAGTTACATTGGATGAGCAACCACACAGTTGCTGCTGTGTGCATTTATTCACCCATTTATTCATTCAACAGATATTTATTTATTTATTTAGAAACAGGATCTTGCTCTGTTGCCCAGGCTGGAGTGCAGTGGCCTGATCATAGCTCACTGTAACCTCAAACTCCTGGGCTCAAGTGATCTTCCCACCTCAGCCTCCCAAGTAGCTGGGACTACAGATGTGCATCACCATACCCAGATAATTTTTCTATTTTTTATAGAGACAGGGTCTTGCTATGTTGCTCAGGCTGGTCTCAAACTCCTGGCCTCAAGCGATCATCCTGCCTCAGCCTCCCAAACTGCTGGGAAGATATTTACTAAGTATCTACCATGTACCAGGCATTGTGCTGGAAGTTGTGGACAGTGATGAACAAGAGAGACAAGACCCCTCCCCTGTTGGAGCTAACATTCCAGTGGGGAAAGAGACATTGAATATGTAAACAAATAAACAAGACAAATATAGGTTTCTGTGTCAAAAAGGAAGTCAACAGGGCCGTATGCATAGAGTGAATAAGGGCTACACTAGAGTTGTTCTGGAAGGCCCTTCTGAGAAGGTAATATTTGATGAAGTAGGGAGCAACAAGTCCTGTGTGATCAAGAGAAAGAGTCTCCCAAGTAGAGGGAACAGCAAGTGCAAAGGCCCCGCGGCAGGAATGAGGTAGGCATGTGGCTGGAACAAAGTCTGTGCCTAATGACAGATCAAAAATTGCTCCTGGCATCCAGCCCAGCTTCTGCTCCAGGCTAAAAGCAGATCACCAGCAACAACTCTAGCTTCCCAGAGCCTCTCCTGCCCAGACTTGCAGCTCCACCCAGGTCAAAGGCACAGCTGCAGAGACCATAGAACAATGGGCTCGGCCCTGGGGAAGAGAGGAAAAGCTGCCATGGTTTTGAGAAGGAACCCAGGAATGAGGTCAAAGCTTCTCCAGGCAGTGCCTAATTTGTATAGAAATTTCTTTGGCCACATCTACCTGGAAGTATAAAAAGACAGGTGTAAGGTGGTGTTGGAACTACTTTCTTTTTTTTATTTTTTGGAGACAGAGTCTTGCTCTGTTGCTCAGGCTAGAGTGCCGTGGCGTCATCATAGCTCACAGCAAACTCAAACTCCTGGGCTCAACACCCCCCCCCACCCCCCGCCTCAGCCTCCTGAGTAGCTGGGACTACAGGTGAGTGCCACCATGCCCGGCTAATTATTTTTTTGTTTCTATTTTTAGTTGCCTGGCTAATCTCTTTCTATTTTTAGTACAGATGGGTCTCGCTCTTGCTGAGGCTGGTCTTGAACTCCTGACTTCAAGTGATCCTCCCACCTTGGCCTCCCAGAGTGCTAGGATTACAGGCGTGAGCCACCACTCCCAGCCAGAACTGCTTTCTTGATGTGTGCTGACGCTCCTTCCTCAGGTCCTATATGCCTCCTAGCTCCCACGTTGTGGCAGGGTGGTCCCAGCAGGTGCTACTTCAGCTGGAAGCAGGGCAGTGCTGCTGCTGTGTGTGGCAGCTCTGCCAGGGTCTGAGGAGGCAAGGACTGGAATTCTCCACTATGGGTACAGTAATCTCTACAGCCTTCCTTCAGCTTAGTTTCTGGGTGAACATAAGGGCTTATTGGCATCCTGGGCCCTCAAATCTCATTCCACTCCGAGCACTGGTGGCTCCCCTCACCTGCAGTGAAAACCCTGCCAGGGATGTCGTGCTCCTGCCAGGTTCGGGCCACCATGCCCACCACAGCCTTGCCAGGCTGGAGAGCACTCAGTCCTCCTCCTCCTTCCACTAGAAACTGGTCTTTTTTCCTCCCTCTTCCAGGCAGCCACTTCCCCAGAATGCGGTCATCGGATTCATTTTACGTCTTGTTTTCTTTTGAAGCTTTTGTGAAACTGGTGTAGGCTTGTGGTGACTCCAGAAGAGGCCACATCAGCATCAGTACCCTCGCCCTGGCTTCCTGCCCCAGGACACCCCACATGCTCAGTGTTTCTCATAACCCCAGCTTCTCTGGCAGGTCCTGGAGATGTCTCACTCAAGTCTGCAAGTTGCTTGACCTTCCTGGTCTTTTCGTTCTTGGCACCCTACTTGGAAGTATAAGTACAGCTTCCTGCCCTGTGTGTGACAATATTATAGGACTCCAGAGCAGAATTTTTTCGCACCCAAGGGGCTGGCAGTTTGGTGACACACCCCAGACATGTGCTTGCCTCCAGGGTGGCTGGTTGCAGTAGAAATCAACACCCTAGACCAAGAGCCACCGTACTGCAGAGTGCGACAGATTTCTTTCTTCTTGAGGTTGAACTTTCTTTTAGAGGCTCGGTGTTTGGTTTTTGTCACCAATCTCCACACCTCCCACCCCTTGTCCTAAATTCTGCAGGGACCAGGGACCCCAGTTGTGGACACAGAAGGGTTCTTTCACTGGAGCTCTGAATCCAGGTAGATATCTGGGAAGGTGTGAGAAAAGAGATTATTCTATTATTCAGACAAACTAAATGTTGGCCCTAGCCCCAGTCTGCTACAGAATATTATTACAGCATGAAAGGAATTTGGGAGGTCATTAGGCCAACTGCCTCATTTTGCAGATGAGAAAACAGAGGCCCAGAGAGGGGAACTGGTTGGACCAAGGACGTGGACTGCAGGACTCATAGCAGGGCTGGACTGACCATGTCTCCTGACTTTTAGTCTGGGTCTCTGTTCACTGTGCTTTCTTCCCTTGCCTTCTGAGTTTTCTCAGAGGTCTTTTAAATTGAAGCACCTCCTCCTTCTTCCTCCCTCCTCACCTTATGGGACATCTGATAAGGGGTGCCGGCCATGAGTGGCATTCTCAGTCTGTTTTGAGGGAAAGATACCTTTGTCACTCCTTCCCTGAGCACATACAGGGGGATCAACACATATTTACTGAATCAGATTAGGGCATAATGTTCCACTTTCTATTTATCCTATAGTATATTAATAGGACTACTGTGAAAATAAAAAGTGCGTATTTTCTGCTCAAATAATTAGGTTAAACCAACTTCGATTATTGTTTTTCCTGCAGGACTTAGAGCTTATAATAAGCTAAAAAGCATTGTGCTTATGGCCACCTGATAGGAACCTATAATAACGCCAGAAAGTGCTCTCTGTACCACATTTTGCGAAAAACCGTACGGCAGCAGACACACATGGAAAATCTGAGGCTCCCCTGCTCCCCCACCAAGGCCTCCTGGTTCTCTGGGGCAGCCAGAGCTCCAATTAGTCTCAGGGACAGGAAAGATCCTGCTCCCTGGTGAAACTGCCTCTCCGCGGCCTCAGGGCTGCCGTGGGGCAGGGCAGGGCCGCTGGAGCACTCCTGGAGTGGCAGGGTCACTTGTGTACCCTGCTTCCCGATTCCTGGAGCAGAGTTTAATGAAGACGGCCTGCTTTTGCCTCAGGAGACCAGACAAAAAAATGAAACCTGTCTTCCAAAGGGCATTCTTCTGACTTTTCCTTCAAGTAGGATTTTGACTGCAGGATGGGGTTCATACATTGAATTTCAATTTGGTACACACACACCAAGAGGCCCCGGGCAACGGGGGTGTTTGAAATGAACACCAGCCCCAGTCCTCTACCTGCCAAGTGTTCGGTTAAGCTGCTTAGGTCTGTTTCCACCATCCTGTCTTTCAAATATTTATGTGGCAGATTATAGGCAAGCTTCAAAGGCAAGGAAATGCAAATCTGTTCTATAAATCATGGAATAACACAGCTGCTGTCTTCCTCGGAGTGACAGCTTACGAATGCCAGTATTTCTGTCTGCAGAAGGGGCGATGGCAGCGGGCATCTCCAGGGCAGCCTGGCCTGGCATGTGGGGTATGTACGTGTGTGTGCACCCAGGTGTGTGCATGTTTGTGTGTGCACCCATGTGTGTCTGTGTGTGTGTGTACCCGTGTGTGTGTGTGTGTGTGTGTGTGTGTGTTCAAGGTGGGGAAAGGGGTGGGAAGTTCTAAAAATATTTGTATTTTTGCAGAACAACAGATTTTATCTTTTGTTTTTTAAATTTCCCAGCAGTTAAAGAGTTAACTTATTTTGCTGACCTTAATGAACTGAGGAATAAAACCTCACCTGGGATCTGAGGCACTGAAGGACCTAGAGATGGAAGTGACTTTCAGTTTTGGGGAAATGTACCTAGAATGGGAAGTAAGTGGGGAGAAGTCAAGAAGCAATAATTTGGAGAATTCCAAAATGAATTTAATTTAATCTAAATGAATAAAAAGGAAATTGTGCATTGCAAATGGTTATGCAAATTAAGTTCTGCCCCCAGGGTCTGAACAATCTGCCAGCGGAGCCCCCAGTGTGCCAAAGATTAGACTTTTGTGGGCTGTTTGCGGCTGTTGCCGTGAACACATCGATTTGGTACGCTGATGTTCAGTGACACATTAACATCCACCAAGACCAGCGCTGGGGTTTATGGTCCTTGCCTAGCAGCTGGTTTGGCCTGGCGTCATCCTATGGAAATGCCTGGGGAAGGCGACAGTCAACAGGGTGCAGAGGCTCCAGGAAGAAGGTGGGTATAAGAGGAAACATGGTGGGAAAAGGTTTGCCAGGTATTAGTCAGTATTCTGTTGCAAGTGACTCAAACTTACTTAGGCAATAGGGGGAATTTTCTGGGTCACAGAAGGGAGTGTGGAATAACAAAATCATGGGAAAGGAAGGGGTGTAGTTAGGCTTGGGAACAACTAGAACAAAAACGGGAATACAGCCAGGGCTCTCTTCCATCACCTGTCTTTAATTTTTCTCGGTGCTGGTTTCTAACATGACTGCCAACAACTAGTATATTTTGTGCCTAACAACTTTTGCCGCTATAGAGACTATTTTGCCACTCACAACTCTTGCCTCTATAGAATCCTATTTTGAATAATCCCAGGGAAGAAATATGTGATTGGCTCAGCTGGCATCAGGTGCCCATGCCTCCATGCCTGGACCAATCAACTGTAGGGAGAGGACACAGGGTCATATAAAAACATGGCTGCTCTTATGGTACTCGTATTGGTGATAGTCCTAACAAAATGGTTGGGGAGCTGTGGACAGACAATCCAGTAACATCTATTACAGCCTAGAGAGAGCTGGAAAAAAAGAGAGCAAGTAAAGCAAAGGGGCCAGGGAAGATGGTGTGATGAATGAGTTATGTGTTGGAATCCACTGACCTCCTCCTTGAAACTCAGTATTCCATAGGATTCCTTAATGATGCAAAATGTTCCTGGTTCTCCTTCTTTCTGACAGCTCTTATTCTGTCTCGTGATTGTTCTCTTCTTCTCTGCATCGCGAATCCCCTCAAGATTGCAGGCCCTTTGCTGTCTTGCCTCTGGAGAAGACCACTAATTAGCTTCCTTCCAACTGCATACAGAGCACTCACTGTCAAGACCCTCCCCTTATCTTCCAGAAGAAATCTACACGTGAATTTCCATTAGTCACTTTTAATGCCTTTCTACTCAAAGTGTGGTTCTTGAACATGTCATATCAGAATCACCTAGGAACTTGTTGGAAGTGCAAAACCTTGGGCCTTGTCCCAAAACTACAGGATCAGAATCTGCATTCTAATAAAATGACCAGGTAATTTGTAAGTTCATTAATTTGAAAACCACTTCTTTAAGCAATTGCAAATTGAACTCATAACTTGTCTACTTTCAATGTCCAAATAAATATTTCCTCACATTTTTCCACCAGATTAAAGATAACTATGTCTAAATACTCAGACTCACTCAAGAACACTCAGAATTATTTTGTCTGTATTTTCTTTCTTCATTATCTATATCCAATTCATCACCAATTTGTACCTACTGTCACATTGGTCTGCTTTTCCTAATCATGACTTTCTTACTTCTTGCAGGCCGTAATAGATGCATTTGTCAATCAGCCTCCTCATTTATAAAATGGGTCAAATGTTACTTATTATGCCTCATTTGTGTATTTACACACTATACAAATTTAATGTGTAATTATCTTCATACTAATAGGACCGGTTTTCAACCTCACCTTTGTGAATAGTTAAAAGGGATATTGCAAGTAACATATTATTAATTATAAAGTTACCAATTTTTTTTAAGAGACAAGGTCTTGCTATGTTGCCCAGGCTGGAGTGCAATGGCTGTTAACAGGCCTGATCACAGCTCACTCTAGCCTCAAACTCCTAGGCTCAAGGAATTCTCCCACCTCAGCCTCCTAAGTAGCTGGGATTATAGGTGCATGCCACCACACCAGGCTAATGTTTTAATTTTTTGTAGAGCTGGGGTCTTAATATGCTGCCCAGGCTGGTCTCAAACTCCTAGCCTCAAGTGATCCTCCTGCCTTGGCCTCCCAAAGTGCTGGGATTGTATGATGAGCCACTGCACCTGGGCTAAAGTGACAAAATTTATGAACAATTTATATTTTTAAAACATTAGAAGGGATTAAAGATTATTTCTAAAATTTTCACTTACCTGCATTCTAATATGCTATTATATAATGAGTAGCAGAGAAAGTGATGGAATGATACCTAGCAGGCCAGGGATTGTAGATAGGCATGTATCTTACATATGAGAATCATCTATCATAGGGTCAAATTCTTTCTGGAAAAGGCCAGATAGTAAATATTTTAGGCTTTGTGGGCCATATGGTCCTTGTTGCAACTACTCAACTCTGCCATTATAGTGAGAAGGCAGCCACAGATAATATATTTTGATTACTGGAGCTATAAAGTAAGTCTTAAAATCAAATAGTTTAAGTCCTCCAATTTTGAACTTCTTTTTCAAAATCATTTCAGCTATCATAGGTTCTTTGAATTTCCTATAAATTTTAGGTTCAGTATAGCAATTGCTTTAAAAAAAAAAAAAAAAAAGCCTGCTGGGTTTTTATTGGGTTTGCATTTAATCTATAGATCAATTTGGGTAGAATTGATAGCTTAACAATATTGAGTCTTCTAACTCACAAACATGCTATATCTCTGCATTTTTTAAAGATCTTCTTTAATTTCTTTCAGCAATTTTTTTTTTGTAGTTTTTAGTGTAGGTCCATGCTTGGTTAAATTAATTCCAAAGTATTTTATATTTTTCATGCTATTGGCATATAAAATTTTATTTCCCACTTGTTCGTTGCTAGCATACAGAAATACAATTGATTTTATGTATTGATTTTGTATTCTACAACCTTACTAAATTCACTTACTAATGTAGTAGACTTTTTTGAATAGATCTGTTAGTATTTTCTAGGTAGACAATTATGCATTATGTGAATTTAAAAAGTTTAACTTCTGTTTTCCCAATCTATAAACCTTTATCTGTTTATTTTTTAGGTCTTATTTCCTCAGGTAGGATACCAATACAATGTTGAATAGAAGGGAAAAGAATGAACATTCTTGCTTTGTTCTCAATATTAATGAAAAAATTATTGAGTCAATATTAAATATAGCATTTGCTTGGGTTTTTCATAGATTCCTTTATTAGGTTTAGGTAGCTTTCTTTTATTTCTACTCTGCTGAGGTTTTTTTTTTTTTTTTTTTTTGAGACAGAGTCTCACTCTGTTGCCCGGGCTAGAGTGAGTGCCGTGGCGTCAGCCTAGCTCACAGCAACCTCAGACTCCTGGGCTCAAGCGATCCTACTGCCTCAGCCTCCCGAGTAGCTGGGACTACAGGCATGCGCCACCATGCCCGGCTAATTTTTTGTATATATATATTTTAGTTGTCCATATAATTTCTTTCTATTTTTAGTAGAGACGGGGTCTCACTCTTGCTCAGGCTAGTCTCGAACTCCTGACCTTGAGCGATCCACCCACCTCGGCCTCCCAGAGTGCTAGGATTCTGCTGAGTTTTTAAAATCAAAATCTGGCACTGAATTTCAGGAAATGAGTCTTCTGCATTGATTTAAATAACCAGATAATTTTTTTTTTTACTCTGTTAATGTGATGAATTACAATGATTGATTTCCAAAATGTTAAATTAACCTGTGTATCTAGAATAAACCCCATTCAGTAATGATGTATTATCACTTTAATTATATTTCTGGATTCTTGCAAAAATTTTCTTAAGAATTTTTTACCTATTTTCATGAGGAATTGGACTATAATTTTCTTTTAATGTCTTTTGGTTTTGACATCAGAGTAATGGTGACTTGATAAAATGAGTTGGGAAGGTTTCCGCCTCCTTTATTTTCTGAAAGATTTTGTTTCAGGTTGGTGTTATTTCTTCCTTTAATGTTTTATAGAATTCATTATTTAATCTATCAAGGCCTGGAGTCTGCTTTGTCAGAAGATTTTAAATTATATATACAATTTCTTTAGGGTTGAAATAGGGTTATTCGGATTTTCTACTTCTTCTTGTGTCAATTTTAGTTATTTGTATTTTCAAACAAATTGTCCATTTCAAATTTCAACTAGGTTTTTAAAATTATTGGCATAAGTGAGTCATAATATTTCCTTATTATTTTTTAATGCCTATAAAATTTGTAATAATGTCCCCTCTTTTATCCTAATATTTATTTTGTGTGTTTTTCTTTTTCTATCTGTCTTTCTAGTTTATTTACTTCATTGATTTTTTTCCTAAGGGATGAACTTTTGGGTTTATCAATTTTCTTTATTATTTGCCTGTTTTCTATAATATTACATAGATTTCCTTTCTTATCTTTATTATTTTCTTTCTTCTATTTACTTGAGGTTTAATTTTCTTTCCAGTTTTATGAGGTAGAACTTAGATCATTGATTTTAAACCTTTCTTCTTCTGATACAAGCATTCAAGTTATAAATTTCCAACTGGGTACTTCTTTAACTGTATCCACATATTTTAATCTATCTATCTATTTATCATTTAGTTTAATATATTATCTAATTTCCCAAAATGTTTTCTAATTTGATCCACAGGTTATTTACAAGTGTGTTGTTTAATTTTAAAATATTTGTGGATTTGGTAGATTTTTTGTTATTGATTTTTCATTTAATTCTATTGTGGTCAGGTCAAAGAACATACTGTGTATGATTTGAATGTCTTTTAAATTTATTGAAACTTGTTTTGTGACCCAACATGCGTTTTTCTGTGTCCTCTAAGACAAATGTTCTATGTACACTTAAAAAGAGTGTGTATTTTGCAATTGTTGTGTGGAGTATTCTATAAATATCAGTTAAGTTTGATTGGTTGATAGCATTATTCAAGTCCTCTATATCCTTACTTATTTTCCTGTCTTTTTGTTCTATCACTTACTGAGAGAGGAGTATTAATATCTCAAACTATACTTTTGTATTGTGTATTTTTTTCTTTCAGTCCTGTCAGTTTTTTCTTCATGTATTTTCATGCTTTGTTATCAGGTGCATATACATTGAATATTGATGTATTCTTGATGAATTGACCCTTTTATCATGATGAAATATTTCCCTTTAATCTGGAAATATTTCTTGTCATGAAGTCTACTTTGATGTCAAGGTAGCCAGTCTAGCTTTATAATTAATATTTGCCTGATATATCTTTTTCTATCCTTAAATTTTTTACCTGTGTGTATTTTTACATTAAAAGATCAAGTCTTGTGGAAAGCTTATAGTTGGGTCTTGCTTTTCTACCCAGTATGACAGTATCTGCCTTTAAATAGATGATTTTAGTCCATTTTTATTTAATATAATTATTGATATGGCTGTGTTAAATCAGATAATTATTTATTTGTCTCATCTAGTCTTTGTTTTATTTTTCTTTCTCTCTTCTTTTTTTTGGATGGAAAGCTTTTAGTATTTTATTTCATTTCTGCTATTGTCTTATTAGCTATAACCTTTTTTCTAGTTTTCTCTGGAGTTTTCAGAATGTATCCTTAACTTGTCATACTTTGTTTTTAAATATTATACCATTTTACATATAATGTAAACACTTATTACTTCCCTTTCCCCTTTTCTGTGTGATTTTTATTGAGTCTATTCTGCCTAGGGTTCATTGAACTTCTTGTACCTGTAAGTTTATATTTTTTACTAAATTTGGAGGATAGTCTTTCTTTCTTAAAATATTTTTTTTTTTTCTGTACTGCCACCCCCTTCTCTCCTCTCCTTCTGGGAATTCTGTTTCATGGGAATTCTATTTCACTGCAGCTCTGTTCATTTTCTTTTTCAGCCTTTTTCCCTTATGGACTTTAATTTGGATATTATTTATTTCACTTTCTTTAAGTTTGTTGATCTTTTATTCTGTAATATATAATCTTTTCTTAAGCCCACCTAGTGGATTTTTCATTTTAGATACTGGTTTGTTTTTTTTTTTTTTTTTTTTTAGCTTTAGATGGCTGCTTTGTTTCTTTAATTAGTTAATTAATTAATTTTGAGACAGAGTCTTGCTCTGTTGCCCAGACTAGAGTGCAGTTGCATCACATCTCACTGCAATCTCAAACTCCTGGGCTTAAGCGATCCTCCTGCCTCAGCCTCCCAAGTAGCTGGGAATACAGGCATGTGACACCACATTCAGGCAACTTTTTAAAAATTATTTTTTGTAGAGACAGGGTCTCACTATGTTGCCCAGGCTGACCTCAAACTCCTGGCCTCAAGCAATCCTCCCACCTTGGCCGCTCAAAGTGCTAGGATTACAGGTGTGAGCCACCATGCCCAGCTCTGCCTTGTTTCTTTCAATAATTTCTATTTACTTATCCATTATGTTCATGTTTTCTCTTAATTCCTTGAACACATTTATAACAGTTGTTTTAAAGTCCTTGTCTGCTAATTTCATTTTTATCGTTTCTAGATCTGCTTCTATTGACTGATTTTTCCCTTCATTATAGGTTACATTTCATGCTTTTAGCATGTCTAATAATTTTGATTGGATGCTGGCTATTGTGAATGTTCCATTGTTAGTTTAAATTTGCTTGTATTTCTTTAAAAAGGATTGAGTTTTGTTTTGGCAAAAAAACTAACTTAATTTCAAATCAGCTTGATCCCTTTGAGGCTTTTCTAGGTAGGATCTAGAGCAGCCTTTGTTCTAAAACTAGTTTAGCCTTACTGGTATGCCATACTCTTTCTGGAGTTTCAACTGAACCCTCTAGGTATTCAACATCTTTCCAGTCTGGCTGGTCTGAACTCAAATGTCTCCAAATCCTTTGCAAGCTCTGGTAGTTGTTCAGCTTTTAGCTCCTCATAGTTTATCTTTCTTTGATAGTTATTATTTTTCAGGGTTTGTGGAGTTTTACTTCAAAATGTTCATCTTATTATTCAGCCAAAGATTCATGAGGATTCTTTGCAGATGTCTGGAATTCTTTCTGTGTTGCTCTCCTACTCTGGTACTCTGTCCCACAAGTTCCAGGTACCTCAGCCTTCCTGAACTCTAATCTCTGACTGTCCAGCTCACTGAGACTGCCATACTCTGCTTGGATTCCTCTTTTCTACATCTGGTCCAGAAAATTCATTGAAATAAAAGGCCAGGGCTATCCTAGGGCTACTTTAATGGTTTCTCTTCTTTCAGAGATCCCAGTGCTGAAATACCTGTTGTTCAATAACTGAAAATAACTATTTCATTTATTTTGTGTAGTTTTCTAGTTGTTTACATGTGGTGGACTAATTGTTTGCTAATTACTCCCTTCTGGCCAGCAACAGTCCTATTAAAATTTAATTTTATGCTTTCTTTCATGAATACTTTGTTCCAATTTTAATCTGTTTCCTATATATAACTTGATGTTCTTCAATGTACTAGACCTTTAATGCCTTTCTAGAATGCATCTTTCCCTTTTCTTTTATGCCTGACCCCTTACAAAAACTATCCCAAAATTTACCTTTTCCAGAAAACCTCCTGTGATTAATCTATCCATCCTTTTTATTCACCAACCCTTTGTTGTGATTTGTACTTAGTTTTTACTATGTTAAATTGCACTTTGGGCCATGTAGGGTTGTAAGATTTTTGGCAGTTATTTTATGTGTGACTGTTGTGCTGATGATAATAAGCAGGAGCCTGTCTTCCAGTTATTCCCTTTGTTGCAAACCCACCTAAGGCAATTCAGCTGTTCCCAATTAGGTAAATATAGGTAGCCCTCAATAGAGTTTGATGCGGAGGCATTGTACCATGAAACACATGAAGCTAAATGTCAGAGCTCTCATTGGATGGGCCCCTTCCAAGACCCTGGAAGGGTCCCCAGCAATCCATGTATATGGTAGATGGCTTTGTAAATTTTGCAAAGGACAAATATTTGAACCACATCAATTAAGACACTCTATCTTTCCATTATGAATTTCTGTCAGCCAATCTGAGTGGCCATGGGCATTTTGGGGACCTAGCTAAGGAAAGTTGAGTTGGTGATACATTTAGCTGAGGTTCAGTGGGAGGTATCCATGTGGTTTGCAGACATTTCCATGTATAGTTCACTTATTTCTAGCCGTGCTGTGCAGGAATATACTTATCATTCCCCCAGAGCAAACTTACGAAGTGACATGATACGAGGGTACAGGACTAGAGCACCTACATAACATGAACCTGTTCTATGGCACCCAGCACTGATTGTATATAGGGAGAGGAGGAGAAACAAAGTTTTAATTGTGCAAAGCCAGAAGCTAATCTGTGGAAGAGTCTTCCAATCAAGACATCAAAATTCTGAGTAGAGGATTCTGTTTTCATCTATTCCCAGTAAAGGAAATTCTGTCAGGAGCATACTCTATATGCAATGTGTACAGTTATAAACACTCCATGAATTTTTTTTCTTTTTTGAAGAGATTTTAAAAAACCAAATTTATCAGGATTTCTGTTTATAGTGTACAACCCTGTGGAAGAACTACAAATAGTGAACTTGTCTGCTAAAGTTGCATATTTTATGAATTTTAAAAATTAATAACATGCAAAAAATTTTTGATCAATCAAGTTAGAGAAAACACTGAACTATTTTATTCTCTCTATGGAAAGTATTACAACATGGTGCTCACCCAAAATGGCCATCAAAGAGTATGCAGCCAAAAATGTAAGAATATATATTGTCGAGCCATATCAGCCATTGATTAATAAAAATATTGTTATTTTCTGGATTTTTTGTGGCATTTATTAACTTTTTACAATTTTAAATTTGTCATGATTTCTTTTCTCATTCTTTATAAATATTTACTTTTATATTTAATTTTGCATTTATAATTTTTAATACTTTTCTTCAAAGAAGGACCTCTCAGAAGTTGGATCCAACCCTAGGTAGGTGAAGATGTTGGTTCTTCCCCTTCCTAAACTTGCTACCAGGTTACAAAAATGGCAAGTGTCCAGTTAGATTCTGCCTAAATTCTGCTTCATATAACAAACATGTACTATCAAGCAGGCAGAAGAACAATCCCAAACCTGTCTGTAGTCTCAACGAGGACCCAGCTCTGTGTCTTTTTAGGTATGCTGTCAGGACATGTAATGGAAGGCTTATGTGAAACAAATGCAGTAATATTCTAAAGGCAGAGTTCTGCTAACCATCTAGTAGAAGTCAGGTGAACAAGAATCTCCTGAATCCTCTGCACCTAGGAATTGAGCCCAGGTGAAAGGTGAGCACCCACTGGATTCTTATATCCTGTTCCTACAAGGAGCATCTCCACAATATTTTATTTAATTCCTTTATCTTGACCATCACTCAGGTCACCAATAAAAATCATTTCTAACATCTGTTATGCTATTATCAGGCCTCCGGTGAAGGCTGGAGATGATGCTATCTAAAGGACTCATAGCACTTGCCTCTACAGTTTGGCTTTTTTGGTAAATATTAGCTAAGCAACCCTGAGGTGTGCATTCCCAATTACAGCAAGTGATCATACCTTGAGTGCAGATTACATCTAAGTAACACATGCAAGCAAATCACACTGTCAATGCTGAAGCATTTCTAAGTAAATTCAAAAGTAGATTTCAAAGTAGACAGAGAATATAAGATATCTATCTCTTCTGTCATAGTTGCTTTTTCATAAAGTCCTGTAGAACCCAAGGTTCCTGGGGCGGGGGCATGAGGGAAGCTTCCACTGCCGCATCTCCCTAATAGTGTATCTGTTTTACATATTGGAGTTCTGCATGCTTGTCTTTTTGTGCTAATAAAGAGGGTTTTGCTGCACTGGAAACTCTGAAAACCATTGCTCTAGCACTCACCGCCTATGTGTATGGCCAGCATCCACCCATCGTAATAACAAAAAGCCAGAGATGTGCCTTAGTTAGTTTATGCCAATGAAAAAGTTGCTGGAGACTTGGTCTAAGTCTGCTGAGCTGGATGTGAAAACTATGTCATAACCCAATTCTCCTCTCCCTTCTTTATTCCCATCACCATTGTTGCCAATATACACTCTCACCATATTGTATCCACAACAAGCTTGTGTACTGCAGTCAAACTCTCCGTAATCAAGTTACCAAGACAAAAAAGACTGCTGGACTGGAAGACTTCTCCCAGCTTGAGGAAGAAGGCTGAGAGGGGAACAGATGAGGGATGGTCAGAGCCAGGATGTGCATTTAGCCTTGATCTGTAGTGGCCATTTATTATCTGCCAATACCAGACATCCGTTTTATTTAGGAACAGAACTCCCCCCAGTGATGAGGCTCTATAAGGGCTTCTCCAATTTTGCCCTAGATCTCAGAGATGACACAATCCCCACAAGACACCAGCCAGGGGCTTCCAAGGGTCTTTTGAACCGAGAAGCAAGCCCTGCCCTGTCGGAATGGAAAGCTGGGAACACGTGAGGCTGGGGCTGCTGGTGTCCATGTTTCCAGCGCCACAAGGAAAGCCATTTGGAGAACACAAAGCTGTCCTGTAGCAAGCAGGGAAGAGGGGTGAGGAGAGAGTGTCCTGAGTCTCCAGGTTCTGGTTCTAGTCACCACTGATGCCCAACCCTATTCCTGCCCTCCTTGTTTTGTTTAAAGGAGTCCACAAATTCTTCCTGTTGCTGGAGTTAAATTTCTGTCATTTTTTAAAAAGCCAAATATGTCCTAAACAATGTACTGGCTAAGGCAGCAAAATTATAGGGCCTGATGAAAGAAAAGAAATAGAAACCACAATAAAAATGGAGGAAATGCCCAGTAATTCACAGGAAACACAATAATTAGGAAGAATAAAAATTTGCAGTCTTGGACATCTGCACCCCAGGGTACATAGTACAGGTACTGAAAACAGTGACCTTGAGAGTTTAGCTCGGGAAGAGCCAGGTGACCGTGCTGGCTTCACTGAGCTGGGGCGGACGGGATGGCAGCAGTGGAAGAGTTTTCCTTTCTCAGAAGACAGAGTTGGGGGAGTGGAGGAAGGGGGAGTGCCTTACGATGAGAGTGCTTGCATGGGAGCCCACAGACATGAGGACAGAGAGAGAAATGGAGAAGACTGGGGCAGGGGGAAGAGGGAAATGGGACTGTGGCTTGTGCTCTCAGTTGTGCGGCCAGATGGAAGGCCTGGGCGCCATGTTCCTGAGAGTCGTAGTCCCCGTACTGGGCTGGGGCAGAGGGCCACATCCAGCTCTCTGGGAGTGCGGATCAGGAGCTCAAGGCAGAGAAAGCTAAGAGCCAGGCAGCAGCAACTGGCTGACCCTGGCAATGGGCAGCCAGGCGTGGGCACGCCTGGTAGCAGGGACCGAGGAGCAAAATGGATTGACCTAAGGACAGAAAAATATGGGTTCAAGGTCAATCAAAGAGCAGAAAGCAGGGGACATGAGTGAGTCAAATCTAGAAAGAGAGCCGTGAGAGCGGGCAGGCACACGTAGAAAGAGGATGCAGCAGCAGAGGCTGGGAGCCAGAAGGGGGTCAGCTGGGGCGTGTGGACGAGGGGGCAGGAGTTGGCAGACACAAAGGCTCATGAGGAATGTCACCAGATGGCTGCTTGCTGCTGAGCCCCAGCTTTCCTTCTTGCTGTCCCCACGCGGGTGGCTCTGCCCTCTGGGCTCAAAGGCTCGCACAGGCCTTCAGATGACACGTCTGACAACGCTGGTGCGACAGCAAGCTGGGTGGGGGTAGCTGGGAATCTCATCCTCCCAGACAACAGGTGTCTGATAAATTCTCCTAGTGCTGACAGTTTCATCCTTCATAATTTAAAGAAAGAAATGAGAAAGATGGCTGCCCTGAGCCCAGGTCTGGATCCCTGCTCGGCAGAAGTGGAAGTGACAGGGACCCTGGGAGGAGCTGGCTTTCAGCAAGTTGGTGGCACCCAGGGCTGAGCCAGAAGAGGGCCCTGAGCCGCGGTAGAAAGCAGGTTTTAGAATGGGAAGAGTTGGGTGGAACTCTGTGAGCAGAGACTGTCAGCGAGCAGGCAGCGCAGAAGGAAAGGGAGGCTGATTGGGGCTAACTGTATTTTGTTAACAGATGATAGCAAGAAAGCAGAACTCCTCAAATTGTACTGTACTTCCAAGTTCTCAGTCAAGAGGACTGATCTTCAGACTGGAAAGGGCAGAACCAATGCTGATTAGAGGAAAGCAAAGCCTCATGTAATTGCTATGGGCAGGCTTCACACACCCATTAAATACCCGAATGCCAGGCAGGGTTTAGCCCCATCAAAGTGTTCCTCAGATATTCCTGCGATTCTCCCAGGGCGCCAGGCTCCAGCTGTTTGTCCACCACCTTTAATCTCTCCCTGCTGCTAATGATAGTCAAGAGATGACCCTGCAGGTCATAGCTGGGCGGTTCTACTGCTGCCACCCCCAGGACGCTGGGCTCCCTTCTGTTTGCCAAGCTCAGGGCACAGCACTCCCTGAGTCTTCAGAGCACAGCGGAGACTAAGCAATCCTCCCTCTTGAACACAAAGCTGCACAAGGGCAGGGATTTTTGCACACACACACTCCCCCACTGATGTATCTCCAAGGTCTAGAACAGTTCCTGGCAGATTGTAGGAGCTTGGTAAACCTCTGAATCTTAACAAGTCTTTACTAAACATTCAAAAGGGAAAGAAGAAACGAACAAGGAAGAGAATAACTAACAACAATTAAAAGATGTTGTGCATTTTAGGATCCCCAGCCCAGATTTAGGAATGCCTCAGTATCAATGACAAAAACACACCCCTACCCTGAGTGGACCCATGGCTTTGCACGTAGAAGATGCCTTTGCAGTCAGTAAAAGGATCATTGCGCCAACAAAATAGGCAGGCAGATACATCAGAAGAAGGAGATCCCACTTGGTGGGTGCATCCCGGGGGGCAGAGGGTTTGGTTAGCAGGTAGTGCTTTTGTGTAAAGAAAAAGGCATGCCTTTCTCCCAGCAGGGGCAGCCCACACCAGGGTGGACACGGCCCTGTCCTTGGACACAGGGCTTGGTGTGGTGCCTTTGTTCCACGTGGCACGAGCTGCACTGTCTCTCTACAGGGCTCCCATCCTGCCACCGTGTGGCATGAGCCTGCACAACTGCACACGTTGCAAGTTTTCTCTAGTCAGGGCTACTCTGCCTAGAATCTCAGCCCCACCCCTCTCAAGACCCAGAAAGGGCCGGAGGTTCTCAGGCTGCCTCCACGCACTCATTTCCTGTCTCGCACCTGCTCCCTGGTGACTGGCGATGGGACCTCTATTCCCCCAGGAAACCCAGCCCTCACCTCAGGTCTGTGATCTTATCCTGTGGCACTCAGTACAACAGTCCCATCAGAACACAATAGTCCCAAGGGCTTTGGGGTCATCAGACTTCAATAATGCCACGCGAAGGACAGAAACTGTCCATCCAAATGTCCTTAGTTCTCTTTTATAGTCTGTCTTCCAGGGAGAAGTGAATATTCTGCCTGAATGTCCTTCTATAGTCCTCTGGGCTTTCAGCTCTTGCAAAACAATCGCTCTGGCAAAAACACTCAACTCTGCAAGGATAAGCAAACACTGTAATTCACTACATTCCCACACAGTTAAGAAATATTTCTCTCCTTCTTGGAAAGCAAGAAAATTACAGAGATTTAGCTCAGGCTTGACCATATACAAAGACATACACTACCCAAACAAAAGATTTATCATCCAAACCTAAAATCACTATCCAGATTAATGATGACTTTATAATTGTTTCCAGAGAGTACACTGGGCACTTGCTTCATGTATATGTATGTATGTAACAAAAAGACCCATGAAGTGTGACCTAAGGTTTGACTCTCCAGATAAATCAAGACACTATCTTCTTTCTGAACAAAGATTGATGTAGGTTTGAATGGTGGTTTTTTCAGATTCTGCTCATGTGGTTCTCAAAGAAAATGGTAGGGTCCAGGACATGCCGATTACAAAGAAATAGCTACGGGAATGTAAAAGAGCTTCATGCAACTGGAAGTGAGGTCAAGTTTCTTGGCCTGAAAACATTCTACCCTTGGGTGCTAAGAGATCTTGCAAATGTGATTCCTGAGTTCTGGCAATAATCTTTGAGGGACTATACTGAACAAAACTGGTGCCATGAGACCAGACCCAGGCAAATGTCATCCTGACTGCAAAAAATAGAGGAAGGAGTGAATTCTGAAAATTACAGAACGGAAAACAACCTAAATTCTGGGTCATATTTATGAATAAATTATTTAAAAGAGCATTTATCAGCACCTACACATGGAAATAGTGATTACTAGATGCCAGTACAGATTCACCTGGAATGTTAAGGCAAAAATAACCATTTTTTTCCTTTTTGAGAGGACCGTTAACTCAGGGCATTCTGAGTCAATGTGTGTGTTTCAAGGAAGAGAGCAAAGCCTTTCATTCCATCTCTGACCTTTTATTTTTTTATTTTATTTTATTGTTTTGTTCTTGTATTTTCTTTTAGTAGCCTCAATTGCAATTGGCACATCTCTGACCTTTTATGTTAGAGGTTGTAGATTGGTGGCCCATGGTCTCCTGTGTTTTGTTTGGCTCTGCTCAGCGTTTATGACACTTTTAATTCAGTTGCCAACATTTAAAAACAGGGAGTGTGGCAGATCGTGTTCTTGTCCCTAATTATCGCCTACCCTCCTGCCATGTGAGCAGCAGTGCCTCCCTGTGGGGGGCACAGGTCCCCTCCCCACCCCCTCAGGCCTGGCCAGGGGACTTGCTTTGACTAATAGGGCGTGAGCAGAAGTGAGCTGTGCCACCTGGGTAGCAGCAGTTTGAAGAGGCATCACGTGGGTCTTTGGGCCCTCTTTTCCCTCGACCATGACGGAGCATGTCCGGGCTGGGTCTGCTCTTTAGCCTGGATCTTGGAACGAGCAGACATGCAGAGCAGAGCTGTAGCTGCTGATGAAAACATGAACAGAAATGAACCTTTTTTCGTTGTTGATGCTATTGTAACTGGGATTGTTTTCTTAATTTCTTTATCAGATAGTTGTTAGGGTGTAGAAACACATACTGATTTTTGTATGTTGATTTTGTATCCTGCAACTTTACTGAATTGGTTTATTAGTTCTAACAGTTTTTTTGTAGAGTACTTAGGTTTTTTATATATAAGACCATATTGTCAGCAGACAGAGGCAATTTCTTCCTTTCCTATTTGAATGCCTTTTATTTCTTTTCCTTGACTAATTGCTCTAGCTAGAACATCCAGTATTATGTTGAAAAGAAGTGACAAGAGTGAGCATCCTTGCCTTGTTCCTGATTTTAGAAGAAAAGCTTTCAGGTTTTTACCATTGCATATGACATTAGCTGTGGGCTTGCTATATATGGCCGTTACTGTGTTGAGGTCTATTTCTTCTCCTGAGAGTTTTGATCATGAAAAGATGTTGAGTTTCGTCAAATGCCTTTTCTGCATTTATTCAGATCATCATATGGTCTTTGTTCACCATTCTATTAATATGGCATATCATATTTATAGATTTGTGTACATTGAACCATCCTTGCACCCCAGGACTAAATCTCACTTGATCATGGGGAATGATCCTTTTAATGTGCCGTTGAATTCAGTTTGCTAGTATTTTGTTGAGGATTTTTGCACCTATGTTCATCATAGATATTGGTTTGTAATTTCTTTTCTTGCAGTGTCCTTGTCTGGTTTTGATACCAGGATAATGGTAGCCTGTAAAGTGAGTTTGGAAGTATTCCCTCCACTTCAGTTTGTTGGAAGAGTGTTAGTTTTTTTTTTTAAATGTTTGGTAGAATTTAGCCATATAGCCATTTGTTCCCAATATTTTCTTTCATGGGAGACTTTTTATTACTGATTCAATCTCCTTGGTCATTATTGGTCTATTCAGATTTTCTATTTCTTTATGATTCAGTTTCAGTAGATTATATGTTTCTAGGAATTTGTCCATTTCATCAAGGATATCCAATTTGTTGGCATATAATTGTTCATAGTAATAACTTATGATCCTTTGAATTTCTGTAGTGTCGGTTATAATGTCTACTCTTTCATTTCTGATTTTATTTGAGTCTTCTCTCTTTTTTCTTAGTCTAGCAAAAAGTTTATGATTTTATCTTTTCAAAAAACCAACTCTTAGTTTTATTGACATTTTTCTTATTGTTTTTTTAGTCTCTATTTCACTTATTTCTACTCTGATTTTTGTTATATCCTTCTGCTAAATTTAGGCTTAGTTTGTTCTTCTTTTTCTGGTTTCTTGTGGTTTAACATTAGGTTGTTTCATTGAGATATTTCTTCTTTTATGATGTGGGTGTTTATTGCTATAAACTTTCCTCTTAGAACTGTTTTTACTGTATCTCATATGTTTTGGTAAATTTAGCCAAGAAGGCGAAAGATCTTTACACTGAATACTATAAAACATTGATGAAAAAAATTGAACAAGACACAAATAAATGAAAATATACTCCATGTTCATGGTTTAGAAGAATTAATATTGACAAAATGTCCTTACTACCTACAATGATCTACAGATTCAGTGTAATCCCTATCAAAGTTCCAATGTCATTTTTCACAGGTATACAAAAAATCCTAAAATTCATATGGAATTACAAGATTCCCAAATAGCCAAAGAAATCTTGAACAAAAAGGAAAAAGCTGGAGGCATCACACTACATGATTTCAAAATATATTACAAAGCAGTAGTAATCAAAACAGCATGATAGTGGCTTAAAAACAGACACATAGACCAATGGAACAGGATAGAAGGTGCAGAAATAAACTCATAAACTTATGGTCAATTGATTTTTTATAAAGGTGCCAAAAATTTACAATAGGGAAAAGACAGTTTTTAAATATATGGTGTTGGAGAAACTGTATATCCATATACAGAAGAATGAAAGTGGACCTTTATCTCATACCGTATATAAACATCAACTCAAAATGGATTAAAAACTTAAATATAAGAACTGAAACTGTAAAATTATGAGAAGATAACATGGGGGAAAGCTCCCTGACATTGGTCTGAGCAAAGAATTTTTGGAATATGACCCTGAAAATACAGCAACAAAAGCAAAAATAGTCAAATGGGATTTTATCAAACTAAAAAGCTTCTACACTGCAAAGGGAACAATTAACAGAAGGAAGAGAACCTACAAACTGGGAAAAAGTTATTGCAAACAATTCATCTCATAAAGACTAATATCCAAAATATATAAGGAACTCAAACAACTTAATATCAAGAAAACAAACAAACCAATTCTTAAAATGGGAAAAGGACCTAAAAAGACATTTCCCAAAAGAAGATATACAAATGACCAAAAGGATTATGAAAAAATTCTCCACATTACTAATAATCAGGGAAACGCAAATTTAAACTACAATGAGATATTACTTCATACCTGTTAGAATGGCTACTGTCAAAAAAAACAAAAGGTAAGTGTTAGAAAGAATGTGGAGAAAAGGGAGCCCTTGTACACTGTTACTGGGAACGTAAATTAACATAGGCACTATAAAAAACAGTATGGAGGTTTCTCAAAAAACTGAAATTAGAATGACCATATGATCTAGCAATCTCCCTTCTGGGTATATACCCAAAGAAATTGAGATAAGTCTGTCAAAGCAATATCTGCACTTCCATGTTTGCTGAGTCATTATTTACAAGAGCCAAGACATAGAATCAATCTAAGTTTCCATCAATCAATGAATGGATAAAGAAAATGTGGAATATATTACACAATGGAATGTGCCTCAGCCTTAAAAAAGAAGGAGATTCTTTCATTTGTGACAACATGGATAAACCTGGAGGACACTGTGCTAAGTGAAATAAGGCAGACACAAAAAGACAAATAGGAAATGATCTCACTTGTATGTGGAATCTAAAAAAGTTGAACTTATAGAAGTAGAGAGTAGAATGGTGGTTATCAAAGGCTAGTGGGTGGGGAATGGGGAGATGTTGGTCAAAGAGTACAAAATTTCAGGAGGAAGACATTTTTGAGATCTATTGCACAGCATGGTGACTATAGTTAATAATAATGTACTGTAAATCTCAAAATTGCCAGAACAGTAGATTTTAAATGCTCTCACTACAAAAAAAAAAAAAAAAAAAAAAGATACATGAGGTGATGAATATGTTAATTAGCTTGATATAGTTATTCCACAATGTATACATACATCAAAGCATCACACTGTACCTCACAAATATATATGATTAGTGTTTGTCAATGGAAAAAAAAAAACATTTAAATAAAAATAAAAGGCTAAGACCAAAAGAAAAAAAAAAAAGAAAGAAACCTTTGTTGTTATAAGCCACTGGCATCTGGGGACTGTTTGGGGACTACAGCCTAGAAAAATGGACTGATGTGAGGAAATAGCACATGAGAGTCTGGCTCTTTCACTTCCCTTAGGGTCAGAAGATCCAGCGGTGCTGGCCCCTTGCCCATGGCAGCTAATGGCTGGAGGTGAAGGGCAGCTCTCCCTTTAGATGGAGACCAGTCTCCACCAGCCCACTTTATTCATCTGCATGGCTTGCTGGGCCCTCTAAGATTCTAACTCAAATCCCTATGTGTAACACTATCCACAAAGAGCCTGTAAAAGCCAGTTATAGGCCTCTGTTTTAGACATTTGTCCAAATCCTCGACATGGTTTACAAGGCTCTGTGTGATCTGGCCTCTGCGTCCCACCTCACTCACACATCCACCTCCTCGTACTTCTCACTCCAGCCGCCTCAAACTTCTCTAAACTCCTTGAATACAGAATGTTCTTTCACATCATAGTGGCTTTGCACAAACCATTGAGAAACACGAGTTTTCTTGATGCTCTCCCAATTTTTGTGACTCACTGTTGGAAGCCAGACTCCTAGAGTTCAGCCACTGCTCAGCTTCAAGTATTTTTTTCACACCTTGAGAAACCCCACTCCACCTTCCCTCCCATTCCTGGAATCCGCAGCAAGTGCTACATGGGTGGGTGAGCTTGGTGGTGGTAATGGAAATGAAAGTATCAAGAGTTCTGCTGCTGTGTGGACACTGTCACATGGAAGCTACCAATTGTCTGGGAGCAAACCAAGAATCTCAGAAGATCTACTACTGACATTTGGTAGCTATAGCTACCCATTGCTGACATCTCACCTGTCTTCCTTGGCCTCTCCTGACGGGAGAATGCCAACTCCAATCATCTGAAATGCAGCCTCACTGTCTGTACACCCTAAATGTTCCTTCTCTGGCCACCCTCAGATGCTAAGACCCTAAACACTTAATTTACAACATGATCCACCTGGTGCCTGGGCCTGCCAAATATCCTCCCTTTCAGCTGGACCACAAGTCCTTGGCATATTCCTAAGCACTGGTTTGTGGCAGTAATTCATTAGGGCTCCACCATGTCTGCAGGGTTCCTTCTGGATGGTGCGAGAAGGTAGAACACAGAATGACCGGATGATCCAGCAATTTGGATATATACAAAGAAATGGAAATCAGTCTGTCAAAGAGGTATCTACACTCTCGTGTTCATTGAGGCATTATTCGTAATAGCAAGACATGGAATCAGGGTTTTGGGATGTCGCTGCTTGAAACCACTGCCTTCTGAGGCCCAAGGTTTTGTGAAACAGACCTAGATGGCACCCACCCCTGCACCAGGGAGGAAGAAAGTAGAAACAGCTTCCCAGGCTCCCATTGGCTAGGGCTAGGCCACGCGGTTTGCACTTTCTTGCAGCACTTAGGGGCTGGGATCCTGGAACACCCCTGGGATACTTAGATATATTTGCCTCACCTGGCCTCCAACCTCACCCCCCTGCCAATCCTGTTTACAGGCTGCTGCCAGAAAGAGGCTCATAAAATGCATATCTCATTATGCCACCGGCCTGCTTAGACCTCTCTTACCTGGTTCCCATTGCTTTCAGCACACAGTTCAAGCTTCTTAACAAAACAAGCAAGTCTGTTCGTGTTCTGGGTCCCATGGGCCTTTCTGCCCTCCCCAACCCACTCCCGCCTGCCCCTGAGTTCACCTGTGTCAAGCTGCCCAGGTTCCTCCAACACACCAAGCTGGGGCACGACGTCGCCTGCTCTTCCTCTGCCAGGAACACCGCTTCTGGGTTCTTGCCCCAGCCGATTCCTCGGAAGTGTTGCCTCCTTTGGCAAGCTTTCCCTGACCCCGCAGGCGAATTTCGGTGCCCGTCCCTGAGCTTCAGAGTACCCTGGGCTGCCTGTGACTCAGCAGTTCTCACGGTGCACTGCCCTGTTTCCCAGTCTCACACCCCCATGGACCAGGAGCGCCTTGAGAGCCTGGGCTTCCCACACCTGGTGCACGTATTGTCTTCAGCATCAAATCATACTAAATATTTAAAAATTGCAAAAAGAATCACCCCACTTGTGTCATTTTGACTTCTCCCTCCTCCCCACTATCTGCCCCCAAATTTGTTATTTTCCCCATTTGCGCTTGTATACGTAATCGGGAAGACAGCCTTGGGATTGTCGGTCTGTTCGTTCATCCCTTCATTCATCCAGCAAACACTTCTGGAGCATCTACACTGTGACAGCCACCATACTAAGTGGTGGGGACTCGAGGGAAATAGCCCTGACCAGAGAGCAGCCTTCATGGAACCTACATTCTAGTGGACTGAGAAAGATAGCAAATGACTCCGGCCCTGAGCAGTAAGCTAGTAAGTAAAGTCCAGGTCAGGCGGTGTGTCCTAGGAAGAAAAGTAAGAGTTCCAGGCAGAGACGAGTGCTGGGGTGGGGGTGAGCTGCTGTTTTATTTACGGTAGTCTGGGAAAGCCTCTCGGCCAAGGTGGCATTGACACGGAGATGTGAGGGGAGGGAAAAGTCATGCTGATATTTGGGGAAGAGCATTTCAGGCAGAGGGAACAGCAAGTGCAAAGGCTCTGTGTGAGTTAGAGTGATACTAACTATAACGACAAATGCATCCCCAAACTTCACGATAAGAACATAGCACAGTGAATGCTTATTTCTTGCTCATGCTCCAGTTCAGCATTATGTTGCTGGGTGATGGGCAGCATCCCTCATTTGGGTCCAGAAGCTCAAACACCTTCCATCTGTGGCTTTCTCATTTCCAAGGGCCCCAAACTCCTTCGCAGTAAGTGGGCAGAGGGGAAGTAGAGAACAAACAGGTGGTTCTTAAGACACCCCCACTCTGCACCCCCACTGAAGTGACAAACACCACTTCCTGTTACATTCCATGAGTGAGAACCAGTCCTCAGCCACACCTGAATGCCAGGGGGACAGCCTCCCGGTAGCAAGGCCACACTGTGACAAGTGTTCTTGGTGGCCAGCTAGCCAACTCTGACTCTGAGTAGAGATAGTGCCCGGCAGTTCGAGGCTCAGTGAGGCCAGGGTGGCTGGGGCAGATGATATAGGGTCCTCCAGGTCACTTTAAGGACTTTGGGTTTTACTCTATAAAATGGGAAGCCGTTGGAGGGCTTTGAGCGAGGTCGTGACATAAAATGGTTTGTGTTTCAAACAGGCACTCTGGACGTGCCGAGAGTAGATTGCAGGGGGCAAGAGGTAGACAGGTAGGCAGAAAGGGGCTGGAGCTGTCCTGCAGGGGAGAGACGGTGGCGTCCTGGGCCAGGTGGGAGGGAGGCTCAGTGTGAACCTTCCCATAGAGATACACAACGGGATAGGACTGAGACCCCTAATCTAGTCCAACTCCTACCTTCTAAGCCAGGGGCCAATAAACTTTGTCTGTAAAGGGTGAAATAGTAAGTATTTTAGGCTTTGCAGGCCATATAGTGTCTGCTGCAACTATTCAACTCTGCCGTGGTGGCACAAAATGATATGTAAATGAATGAGCATGGCTATGTTCCAATAAAACTTTATTAACAAGAACAGGCAGTCAGCTGCAAGCAAAGTTTGCTGACCCCTGTTAAATTCGTCACAAATGGTGCCAATCGTCTCTTCTCACACATTCCCAGTCAAGGCATTGGTGGTGGTTGCAGAGGATGGCTAAGAACTCCGGATGTTGTCACTGCTTAAAGTTTGTGTGCCAGCCACTCCCAATGAACTGAATTTCTTGTAGTAATGCTAGTGGCGTAGCGATGAATCATGGCTTCCCACTGTCTTTAAGCAAGTTCTCTCTTGACAAAGGAAATGGCTTTTGGCAAGACCTTTTTATTATAGTTCAGGTTCACCAGCTATTTGTCTATAACTAAATACCTTTATTATGTGTAATTAAGGCAGCAACTGAGAAAAGATGCAAATGTGTTCTGAAAAACCTGATTTTGCAGCAGCTGGGGGAGATTTGCGACCTTTTAAAAGAGCAGGTTTAAACTGAAACACATCTGGCATGTGCCAAAATGGGAAAAGGAGAGGAAAGCTAAAGAACGGAATGAAAAGATAAGGGGGTTGCAGCTTCACGTTCGGGAACTCATGCCGGTCTAGGGCTCTCCCTGTGAGCTGGGCTGACTGCAAACACCAGGGAGCATCCTCCCGCCAAGCCCTCTCTGCCCTCCACAAAGGTCCCCTGCCCCAGAGTGAGCAGCACCGTAGCAGCAGAAATATCACGAGCTGCCGCTCTCAGCTTTTGTTGGTATTTTCTTTTTCAGATTTTCTTTCATCTCTTTGTGTGGCTGGGCTGTATGGTATAACAAGACAAGGCAACTGGAAAATAGGAAAGGAGGCAGGAGAAAGGAAGAGATTCTCGTTTATGATGAAGAATGGAAGTAAAAAATGACCCATTCCTCTAGCACAGGGTCGTGCAATAGAACTTTCTGTGATGTTGGAAACACTCTGTATCTTTGCTGCCCAATACGGTAGCCACTAGCCACATGTGGCTCCTGAACACTTGAAATGTGGGTAGTGTGACTGAGAAACCGAATTTTTAAATTCACTTCATTTTAATTAATTTAAACATAGCTCCTTGTGGGCAGTGACACCGTGTGGGACAGCACAGCTGCAGCCCGTTGGTTAAGAGCTTGGGCTCAGGAGTGAGACCACACACAGGTTTCGGTCCTCGCTTCCCACCCACTAGCTGTGACCAGGTAAGTTACTTACTGCCACTAATGCTTGGTTTTCTCCTTTGCAGGGTGGGCACAAGCGTGTCTCCCTTATGGAACATTTGGGAGGATGAGGCGAGAGAGTGGAGATAAAGCACTTCACACGGTGCCTGGCAAAAAATAAACACTCAAGAAATATTCACTGTTTTGTTTTCCCTAGAAAAGTCCTCAAAGGGCCATGCCACTCTCTGGACATTGCAAAAAGGTGGCTCCCAAAGCATCCTTGGTCCTAAGTGAATGATACCACATAGAGTTGACTTAGGGAAGGAGAAAATAGGAGCAGAGAGAGGGAGCCAAAGGCCACCAAACCAAACCTCTGACTACCTTTGAGGCTTCCTTGGGAAGGCAAAGACTGCTAGTTGCCACTCAATATTTGGGTGCCAGTGTTCCCTGCTAAACGACCACGTTTCCCAGGCTGTCTTGCAGTTGGGGGTGGTCAATAAGATGTAAGCAGACATTGTTAAATCTACATGTAGACTTCAGGACTTTTAGGAAGTCTTAAGAGGAGTCAGAGAGTTTGTATGTGCCCTTTTGCCTTTTGTCCCTTCACCTCTCCTCCTGCTTTCTATCTGGAATGCAGACATGATGGCAGGAGCTCCAGCAGCCTTAAAGAGGTGTCCTTGAGGATAGGAGCCCTGTACTACTAGTGATGGCAGAGCAAAGTAAAAGAGTCCTGAGCTCATGAACACCCTGAAACCACCGTACCAACCTGGGACTGCCCACCTCCAGATTCCTTTCATGTAAAAGAAACCTGCCTTAGTCTGTTTTTTGCTGCTTTAACAGAATACCTGAGACTGGGTAATTTATAAACAACAGAGATTTATTTCTTACAGTTCTAAAGGCTGGGAAGTCCAAGGTCCAGGGGCCTGCATCTGGCGAGGGCCTTCCTGCTGTGCCCGGCCAGGGCAGAAGGTGGAATGGCAAGACAGCATGAGTGTGAGAGAGATCAGGAAGGGCGCCAAACTCATCCTTTTGTCAGGAACCTATTCCTGCTATAACAGCATTAATTCATTCTTGAGGGCAGAGCCTCTTAACGGTCCCACCTCCCAACACTGTTGTATTGGGGTTAAATTTCCAACACATGAACTTTGGGGGAGACATTCAAACCACAGCACCGCCGTATCATGTTTAAGGCATTATTCCTTTTGTTTTCTCTCATTTCTTGCTGCTGTGAGCCAATTATTCCCTAGCAGTGATTCGTTCTATAAGTCTAGGTTATTGCAGTATACACTGGATGAAAGAAAGAGCTTGAGAAAAATCCCTCCATCCTGCCTGCAGGAGACATCTGTGTCTAGCGGTGACATTAGAGATCATCCATTCTAGTCAATCTTGTTTTTTATCATCAAGCCTTTTCATTGTTTTTCTTTTTTCCCCCATGGATCCCACGTTTTCCACAATCAATTCAGTTGTATTGGTTTTTTCACCATGAAAATCATTTAACAACCATGGTGGACATTTTGTTCACTTTGGGGGCTGTCCAGCAGCTGATCCCCTTCTTATATTTGGGGAATTCACCTAGTAAAATAGAGTCTCTAAAGACTTGATATTTACTGTCCCTGTCCTTCAGCAGCTGGGCAAGAGCACATAAGGCTTGATATTTGCCAACTGGATAATCTCTCCTAGGATTTTGCGTCTGGAGAGAGTGACACAGAGAAGCAGCCATGGTTTAGAATGCATTCCCCTGGACAGCAGCGTACTGCATCCTGGGGTGGTGGTTCCAGGGGATCAGTGTCTGGCAGCCAGTGGCAGCCCACCCAGCTGCTGCTGTGATGTGACCTTGGCCGAGCACCGCGTGGCTCAGCTTTTCCTGGTTATTCCCCATTTCCAGAGCCAGGTCCTCCTGCCTTTCCACTTGCTCTGGAGCTAGCTGACATTTTCCCAAAGCGCTTATTTTCTGCTTAAGTCAACTAGACTTCGTTTCTATTGCTTGCACCAAGAATCATGATGGATGCACATGCTAAACAACAAGATTTTACCTGTGATAGGACACAGAGGTGACATCATTCAATCAGATCAGGAGACAGTGCTTACATTAGCCAGTGCAGCCTTAACTGGTGACACTTTCTTTTGAGCTTTTAAAAACATTCAGAACAGTTTTCTCCATTGCTCCATTTCTAGTGCTGTAGATCCTTAAGAGCAAGGAACTTCAGCCTCCTGGAAACCACTGAGATCACTGTGTGTCCTAATTTTACAGATGACAAAAAGGAATCCCAGAGAGTTGAAGTGACTTGCTGCATGTGTCATCCTATAGAAAGAACTTCCCAGCGATGGTCGTTAGCCATTCATTCATGCACCATGCTTGGCCTGTGGCCATGATATCTCAAAGAACTCAAAGTCAGGTAGGAGAGGTGGATGATTCCAGTGGATGCAAAATCCCACCTTCTGGAGAAGAGCTTTGGGGAAACCTAAAAGACCCAAATGAGATGGAAATGGGCAGATAAGGATATCCAGAAAGAGACATTTAAATGATACTGAGAACACAAGAAATGTGACTTTAGCTTCAAGAACTCAAGCATAGTTGTTAAAGCAGGGACTTGGCAAGATGGTTATTAGCACTGTAGATGTTAACCTCTGCAGATGAGAAGGCTGCCCAGAAGAGGGTGGGATTTTAGAGCAGAAATCCAAGAGGAGGTCTGGTAGGAAGCTATCACAGCCAGAGAGTAAAGTCAATATGTGCTTGTGTCTGCCTTTAAGAACCTATAGGCAGGGCACGGTGGCACATGGCTGTAATCCCAGTACTTTGGGAGGTCAAGGCAGGAGGATCACTTGAGCTCAGGTTTCCAGGTTGTAGTGAGCTATGACTGCACCACTGCACTCCAGCCTGGGTGACGAAGTGAGACCTTGTCTATTAAAAAAAAAAAAAAGAACATGTGATGCAGAAACTTATAAACTTATGAAATGGATCATTAAAAAATGATTCTTCACTTTAAGACATATCTGCTTCCTAGGTTCCAGGAATTTTGCTTAGCTTATTTATTTTCTACAACAACATATTGAGGAGGCCTTATTATCCCCATTTCACAGATTAGAAACTAGGGCTCATCTAGATTAAGTCACCAGTTAAGGTCACACAGCTTGTAAGACGTAGACCCAAAGGCCCTACGTTTCCCAGTCTACCAAGCCACCTCCCACAGAGCGACCTTACATAATGAACATTTGAAGTACATTTGGAAGGCACTTCTAATTGAAGAGGCTCAATTTACAAAGATTAGATTTGCACACAATTTTGAGAACACATCCATCCCACAAAGCGTTATGCAACAATATAAGGATAAATAGCATGGATCCCAACCAAAAAAAAAAAAAAAAGGGAAATAATAGAGGAATGTGGTTAATTAATGTAGTAGGAACTGAAACACCACAGGAGCAGATGAACACGCACTCCCAGAATATGATACAATAAGCAGCTTCATTACAAAGACAATTTATGTGGTAGGAAAGATAATAGCAAGAGAGAGAGGAAAATGTAACAACAAATTACTCTACTAGAAAACACTGATTTGAAGATATTTTATAATGATTGATGTGTAAGAAATCTCTGCCATAAACAGTGGTGGAACACTTGCTTTTAGAGATCTTAAAAAATAGGTCAGCATCTCTGGGTTAGACAGGTTTGGGGGTGATTTTCCTCTGCAAGGAAAGCGACCAGCTGGGCATTTTCAAAGGCTGCCTTTACTTCATGATTCTAAGGTTCCACTTAGGGGAGCTTTCTATGACTGTCATTTTTTAAAGCTGGTTAACTCAGCAGCTTTATTTTTTTTTTTTTCCCCTTTAAATTCCCCACAGGGCTTTAACTAAATCAGACCACATTTGGCATCTTGTGTTGCTTTCAGAGCACCACATTTTAAAAGGGACATTGACCTACTCTGCCTCCAGAGAATGGAACCAAGACAAATGAGTGGAAGTGGCTCCCAGATAAATTTCGACTCAATACTAGAAAACCTTATCTCCTGCCATCGGAGTCCTCTGACAATGGAACTGGCTGCTTTCTGAGATGGTTTGCTCCCGGGGATTGGAAGTGCTGAAGCAGAGGGTATTTGAACAACTGTCAAAATTGCTCTGCAAAGGTTTTTTTTTAACTAAGTTTTCTTCCAATTCCAATATCGTATGATTGATTGATCACGTAACTCTTCAATATATTTTGCCAGGGTGATAGCTCCTTTTCAGTTCTTTTATCTTGATTATTAGCCTCTCCTCCTCCCCACCCCACTCCCACGAGTCAGCAAATGCAGTATAGGATGACAACAATGAAAACAGCGAGGCCACATTGTCTGACTGTGCCGTGTCCCTCCATTGGGGAAGCAGGACACCATGTGGCCCGTTGATTATCAAAGTGGGAATATCAACGTAGTCAGTTGGGGTGTGGCGACAGCACTGGTACCTCCCAACGGCCCTTGGGCAGGTCCATGTGCAAGAACAAGGTGAGCTGAGGTTGGGTGAGTAGGCCACCAGTAGGCCCTCTTCTGGGGCTCTCCGTCCCAGTCCGTGCACCTCCACCCAGACTGGGAGCCCAAATGCCAGTGTCCCTTTTCATACCTTCGTCTTCATTCCCTGACCCCACACCACCTTGTTCAACTCATCACCTTGCCGCGCCCACTTTTTTCCCATCTTCATTGCCTCTGCACTAATCTAAGCCTCAGCCTTATCTGTCACCAGGACCCACAACAGCGTCACATGGCCCACTCCCATTTATTTACACACTGAAGCCAGAGTGAGTTTTTAAAAAATCATATCCCCCTTGTTACTGGCCACTTAGACCTCTCAGTGGCTCCCATTGCCGTTGGGATAAAGAACAGGCCTGGCCGCGGGCCTGCCCGTCCTGGAGCCTGTACTCCCCAGCTCCATCTTACTCTGCCCCTGCCCAGCCCTGGCTCTCTCAGCTCCAGTCGCACCCACCTTCCTCCTACCGCGGGGCCCTTGGCCCTGCTCATTTCTCTGCCCTGGGGAATGCTCTTCCCACCCCTCGTGGCCTAGCAAAGGTCACCCTCCTGACCCGATCATGTCCTGCTAGGGTCCACAGTCACAACCCCACGCCCCTCCTTCCCAGCACTGCGCCCATTTGCAGTGAGTTGTATCTTCATGTCTGTGATGACTTGATCGTCTCCCGGACCTAAGTCTCAGAGAGCAGGAGCCATGTCTGGTGTGCTTGGCGTAACACCCTTTGGATGATGAACAGGCAGAAAGGTGTGTGGTGTTTATTCCAGGTGACTTTTAGTACTCTGTAAGAGCTGTCTAGACCCAGGAGGTAGTCACAGACAGGGCTTTCTCCAGCCCTTGAATCCCCTGCCCCACCACCCCAAAACCTCTAACCAACTGATGTAGGAAAGTCTACCAGCAGCCACCTATTCAGCTATTGCTTTGGTTAAGCACTGTCCTCACATTTTAGTTTTCTTCTGTTGGGCAATTAAGGGAGGTGAGAGTGGCCCTTACACTGGAGTGTAGCTAAAAGTTTATTTCTAAAACTTTCTCTAGCAAGAAAGTTACAAGGGAAGATTAGGCAGTTGGAGGGTTTAGGTGGAATGATTTTGGAACAAAAGGGAATGACTTATGTGCTGGATGCCACTGTGAACTAAGATAAAATCCTAAGCCCCCTCCTGACTGAATGGACCTCCTCTTGGCCAAGGAGACCCCAGAGAAACCTTAAAACTGAGTTCCCAGACATGACGGGACAGGAGGTCAGACGTGCCTCATTATGCCCTCTCCCTTGCTAATGACCATCAGGCTTTTTTCCTAAGGGCTAAACAGAAACCAATCTCATGATCCAGACCAGCACTCTTTCCTGATAAGAGACCGCCAACCACGAAGTGGTTTGAACGAGTCCAGGGAGCATGCACAGAGAGGGTTTTCGTGTCCTTGCTTCACCTTTTGATGTAAGAGGGCTGACACTTCTAAACATAGATCCCATACAGGGGCATAAAGCTTGATTACACATGTGCATGTTTCTCCTTTCATAAATATTCATGACTCCTCCTATAGCTTGTTAAATATGTATATTTGGCCATCCCACTCAGTATAAATTCCTACTCTCATTGTCCCTGCCTTGAAGCAAGTGTTCCTGGCTTCTGGCTGGGGCTCTGCTTTCCAGCCTGTTGCAATGGCCACCCACAGGCTGCAAAACTTTATGAGAAATAAAGCTCTCCTTTCCAAGTTTATGAACCTCATCATTTTCTTCAGTTAACACCACATGCTGTTGGTGCCTTTGGGCCTTTGCACATGGGCTTTCTGCTGCCTAAAAAGTGCTCTTTTGCCAGTTGTCAAAATTCTAGTCATCATTGAGAAGCAAGAACAAGAGATCTTTGGAAGCCTCTGGCAGCCTCCTGGAGCATAGTTGCTCCTGTCTCTGAGCTGTCAGGGCACTTTGTCCATACGTCCGCCATTACTACAAAGAAGAATGTGTGTGGATGTCTCCCTACTGGGCTGTGTGCTCATTGAGAGCAGCACCTGCGTGCGTCTCGTATCTTTGTACCCTGGTACCTATCCTAGACTGCTTTTAGTTAGGAATTTTGGTTGCAAGTTACAGAAATCAACTTGATCTCTACTCTCAAGCAAAAAAGGACAGACCACTCTTGTTCCCTCAGCACGCTTCAGCCACACCGTACTTCCTTCCATTTCTGAGAAGTGTGACAATCGTCTGGTGTGCTTTTGTAGGGAACAACTCAACATATGTGCACCAAAAACTGGATAGTAAGCACTCGGGGAGGAAGAAGAGAGCGAGGGGAGCATGGGAAGGGAGGGGCAATGCTCTGGACCAGCCAGAGCTTCCTCATTGTTTAGCCTGGGCTGTCACAGGGGCCCCAAACTCACCGCAGTGCAGGAGGGCTTGGCCTGGGTCCCGTTCTCCCCTTCTCACTCTACCCTCTTTCTCCAGCTCTGTCAATTCCTAAAGCTCAGGAAACTGGATGCAGGGCTGGGGCTGTTCCATGAGCCCAAAGAGTGTGCGTCCCAGGAAAGTGCCCACAAAGTCTGAGGACCATAGGGCGCAGACACCCTCCTCCCTGCCAGTGTCTACTTAACTCTTTTCTCAAGTTTCCCTTATTTTTTTTTTTTGTCCTTACTTTTTAATTGCTCGATTTCTTTCCTTTGTTTTCCTAGTTAAAGTCTAAAAAAGAATGAATTGGGTATTTCAGCCATTTGTGGTCATCATTAATTTCATGGTCCTCTGCATTTATTAAGTCTTATTTCCTTTCTATAATCTCCTTTCCCCCTGATATTTGTAAAAGCACATCTTATTCTCCTTAATTGCTTTGGCTGGCATGATCTAATTCTGATTTCTTCACCACCCTTATCTTTCCTGGGAAGCTTTAACTGATGCAGCATATTCTTGTTTAGTTCTCTCCTTTTTTTCTCTGCAGACAGGTGTATATTTCTTTCTCCGTAGATCTCTCACCAGTCTTTGAGGAAGTCGTGTTGATTGGATTTTGCTTCTCCATTAAAAGTCCTGAACTGGGCTTTAATTACGAGGGCCTCCCCTCCTCTCCACATGCTCCTCCCTGAACACCACCCGGGTCCTCCAGTCTCCAGCAATGTCCAAACAGAGTGCTCTTGCCCCGCAGCTGCCCGGGCATTCTCCCCTCCTTTAGGTGTTTGAACAGAAGGCCGTGCCTGGGGCGAGATGGAGGAAGGGAAACTGCGCTCCAATGGGCTTCCCATTAGCAGCTCCAGTGCACAGACTGGTGGAGAAGCTAACAACGGAAAAGATGCTAGGTTCCTGGAGGGGCCACTGGTCAAGGACAGCGAAACTCTACTTTCAGATTGTTGAGAGCCGAATGCAAGTGTCCACCTGACTGTTGACGATCTCTCCCTCTGTGACCCGCAGGCACCACCGTTACAGCTTCCCCTGAGTATTTTACTTATTCTTCTCATTTATTTTGTTCTGCCTTGACTTGGGCTTGGTCAAATATGTGTCCATCGCTCTTACGTGTCCAAAGTTTAGCTCATCATCTCTTTGCAACCTAAGCATACTTTGGATCCCATGGTCCCTGTTTCCATTAACATCATTGCCCAAATTATTCTAGAACCATCGCTAGCCTCTCTTCTTCCTTACCCTCCACACAGTAGTTCATGAAGTTGCATCTTTTATGAGTACCCTCATTTCCATTCACATTGGATGCCCTTATGAAGCTTTCCCTGCTCACAGCGGACACTGTGGTGGCCAAACCACATCCAGCCCCTCCTCTCAATAACACCCTTGGTTTTCTTTCCGTTACCCACATCTCCCATGTCCTTGAGGGACGCCAACCTTCCCAGAACTCTAGGAATGAGGGACGAGGCTCAGGCCTAACCCACCGGGTGTCATCCCACCCCTGGCTATTCCCACCGGTTCAGGGACCAGCATGTGACCCAGTTCAAGCCAATGAGACTAGCAAGGACATTTACTGAAGACTTTTGAAACAAAACGCTTCCTTGCACTTCTGAGAGAGCTTCCAGAAGGGGGCCACAAGGTGCTGGTGGCCATCTTAAAAGCCCACCAGAAATGAAGCCAATGCTGAAGAAAGCAGAGCCAAGAGGTAGAGAAAGGTGCAGAGGCCTGATTTTATTATTCTCTGAGCTCATGGATCCAGCTGTGCCTGAACTCCTCCTAGACCTTTGTGGTGTTCACCCGCATCCTACACCTCGTGCGCCGGCAAACCCCACCCGCACTGCCTTGGAGAAGACCCAGAATCCAACCCCTTCTCAAACGTCTGCTGCCACCTCCCCAGTCCTCTTGCTCAGACTACTGCAGTAGCCTTCACACTGGTCTCCCTGCTTCCACTCTTGTTCCACAGAGCAGCCCATTGGACCCTTTTAAAACCGTAAGTCAGATCATACCACTCAGGTACTCGGCACCCCATCTGGGCTCTCCTTTAAACCCAAGATCTCAGGCCCTGCCTGACCTGCCTGCATCCCTCATCTCCTACCACGCTCGTCCCGGCTCAGCCCACTCCATCCTCACTGGCCTTTTAACCCTGACCTCAGTGCCTTTGCACTTGCTGTTCCAGCTCCCTGGAATGCACTCCTTCTTCCAGACAGCTGCATAGTTTGTCCCTCTTTCCTTCTGGGCTCTACGCAACTGTTACCTTTTCAGGTAGGCCATTCCTGACCGTTCCTTCCTAAACTAGCACTTGCTTGTCACTCTGTATTTCCTTGCCTTGCTTTGTTGTTGTTTATGGCACACGTGACCAGCTGACAATTATATATATGTGTGTGGGTGCTATTATCTGTATCTCCCCTTTAGAACATGCATCCTATGAGGAACTTGGGCTGTTTTGTTTGCTGCTACATATCCAATTCCTGAAACAGCAACTGGCACACAATAGGTACTCAGTAGAGTGTTGTCAACTTACTGACTGTGAATAAATTAATAAATGAGTTAATCACTTCCCTATTTTGAGTGTGGTATTTTCAGCTGAGTTCCTGCCACTTACAATGTTCTCATACAACATTTAACATATTTGCTTGAAAAGTGGACAAATGGATACCTTAGCTTTGGTTGGGTTGTAAGTTACATCCTCACAGATAACAATACCTGACATGTGACCACCCCTTCTGAGCCCCAAGATACCATACAGAGTGCCCCCTTAAATATTCACATTAGTTTTGCAGCAAAAGCAGGGCAAACGGTGCTTCTCACCATATTACAAGAAAAGTGACTGTGGTTTGGCGGAGTTAAGTCACAGAGCAGGGGCCGGAGTCCACACCTCCTCGTCCCCAGCCCACAGCTCTTGCAACATCTCAGTTTTGCATTTCTGTCCACAGTTCTGCAGTTTCGCGGCACAGCACTCACCCACAGCCCTGGGGGAGTGCTATGAAATTCTGTTCCATGTGGTCTCTACTTATCTAACATTTCCAATTCCCTCTTCTCTGAAAGCCAATAAAATTCTGAATTTTTTCCACATGAGGTTATGGGCTCTTTGGGAAAAAGAAAAGCAAGCATATGGCTCTCAGGAAATCAAATCTGCCTTGTGAGATAAAAATTCCCCCCATAAGCCAGCCCACGGTCTAACATTCTTTGCAGCTTCCTTTTACATGTTAGGGCCTTGGACAACATGCACACATGTGCTCCTGCCTTGAGTGCCATAAGACATTTGCAAAAAATCCTTCTGCAACCCCTCTCTTCCAGAGTGGTTTTTCCTTCCCCAGCTATTCCCCATGGATGACATTAGCTCCCTTTTTAATTCCTTTCCCCTCGCTGCACACTCTGATGTTACTCACCAACCCCCATTGGACATGCAGAGACTTACTCGGTTTCACATGTAATAGATAAAACAGCAGGGGCTTCTAATCGGAAAACGTTTTCCAGGCTGTAGAAGGCTACAGAAACCACAAAGCTGCCAGCATGGTTCAGAGTTTATTAACACACACTTGGCACAAGTTTGGCACACCAGGCTGCCCCGTGCCCCATGGGGGATTAGTTACATGTTTATAGACACAGCAGGAGGAGGGTTAGGATGCAGCCCCCTGCCCAGGGACGGCCCACGGGACTTGTTCTTTTATTTGAGGCTCAGAGACACACAGGTAGTAGGTCTCTTCACGAGGGCACAGCATTAAAGGTTGCTTGGGTTTTCTTTCTAATTATAAAACTCAGGTCTACGGTAACTTTGCTCGGATTTGCTCCAAAGCGCATTGTGGTGGTATTTTTAAAAGGCTGCCAATTCTTCGACACACTTCCCCTCCAGAGGTACCATCTACGTCTCCTCCCCTGGAATCTGGGCTCTGCGACTCTTCTGGAGGATTGCGTGCCCTGGAAGGGAGGCTATGGGACTCCCGAGCCAGGTGATGAAAGGCCAGGCAGCTCCGCCTGCCTTTCTGGGAATGCCTGCTCTCTGGGGGTCCCTTCTCCCGATGTTCCTTCTCAGAAGGAAGCCCTGACACTGTGAGTCTCACGGGGAGGCCACGTGGGGTACCCAGTCGAACAAAGCCTCTTGTGACCTCCTACTCGACCTGCCTGTCCCTCCCATGCCCTCTCACCGCTTCTCCTTCCATCCTCCCTCACTTGCTCCTTGGCAACGCTGGCCTCCCCTCTGGCCCCCAAACACGCCAGGCATGGTCCTGCCTCAGGGCCTTTGCTCAGAGCCACTTCCCCAGCGGCAGCTCTGTGGCCATCTCCCTAAAGTGCCAATGCCCCACTCCAGCTTGCACGACCCCTTTCCTAACTTATTTTCCTCTTGCATTTTTGTTACCAACTAAATATTAATACTTAGAGTTTACTTCTTTCCGTTATTTAATTATTTCTTTCCCCCACTAGGATGTAAGTTCGATGTGGACAGGGACACATCCCCAGGCCCTAGCAGAGCACACAGCACAAGGAAAGTAGGCAGTCAATAAATAGTCATTGCATAAATAAATAAATGCCATGCAACAAAATTATAGTTTTGCTTTTATCCTGAGACACAAAGAGAGTATGTGCCTACCACAATAAGTACTTGTTAAATGAATAAATGGAAGACTTGCAGAATGGCTGGCTTGTCTGCCTTTGGAAAACGGCGTGAATTTCATCCTGCCACCATCTCCCCCAGCATCCCTTTCCAGCTTCTACGCCTGCCTCTGGCTTGAGCGTGCAACCCTGAGCACACCGATTGTGGCTCCTGCCGGCTCCTCTGCCTAGGATGTCCTTTATCTGCCTCTTTATGATCTTAACATCCTGTTTGTCAGGTATCACCTCTCCCAGCTGGAGTCCCTTTGATCTCCCATTAATTCCACCTGCTCTTGTCTGTGGCACTTCTCACAGGTCCCCAGGTCCCTGGGTGCCTGTCTTACCTCCCTCGTCCGTCCGAGATGCCTGGGAAAGCAGGGGCTGGGCTGCCGTGTTCATGTCACCCCCTGCCCATAGGCAGCCGCAGGTACAGATGGGGTCTGGGGTGTGTGGGGGGGGGGGGCGTGGAGGAGGCGGGGAGAAGAGGCCAGGAGCACCCTACGCTCACATCAGATTCTGTCCGAGTTTGAGAACTGCTACCGTAGCAGCAGAACTAACTGACACACCCCCAGTGACAGTGTTAAGAACACAAGTCTTGGAATCAGAGAGCCTGGGCTCATCTCCTAAGTTTCCCTAGACAATCTATTTAACTTCTCCAAGCCTTGATTTCTTCATCTACAAAAATGTTTACACCATAGGATATTGTGTGGATGAAAGAATATCATTTTTGAGGGGGAAAAGGTGTGAACTGATAAACCCTTGCAAACCCCTAAACTTTTGCAAACAATGTGCAAAAAGTTCCAATCCCCAACGGTGAAATTAGCAGGGCTGCAGTTCAGGTTGTGGCCAGAGGATGGCAGCAGCAGGCAGGGACTTTGGCCCAAGGTCCTGCGAAATCAAGCAACCCTAGAAGCTGCCAGAAGGGATAAATTTGCTGGGTTGCCGCGAGGTGATCAGCTCATCTGACCCTGACCAGATTGCCCTCTCTCCTGGTGTGGGATCTGGCCATGGCTGCGCCAAGCCCCAGAAACCTCCCCTCCAGTGCTTTTCCCCAAAGGTTTTCTACGGCCACCCTCACCATCACGATGCTTCCTGCTATTTCTGGCTTACAGTGCGGGTTTTTACTGGCGACCCTAGCTAGTCTTCACCACAAACTTCTGAGCTAAATTGAGCAAGCAGAATTATTCCCCCTCCCCCACCTTGCCATTTTAGATGTAACAAAACCGAGGCCCAAAGAGGTTATTTTGAAGATCACACAAACAGCAAATAGGAAAAGTTAGAATTCACAATTTAAACCTAGGTTTTCTAGCTCGAATGCCATCCCACCATCACTTCTTTCACCGTGTTGCGTCGCTCAGACAGCCAGCATCCAGCGGGCCCTCGCCGTCCATTGGAGAGCTGCATAGACGCCGCCGCTCAAGCCACGGTGGACCCCTCCCCCGGCCCAGGCCGGCCAATGTCTCCCACCGCGTTGTCCTCGGCCCGGGGCCTCAGTCCACCTCCCTCTACTCTGGGCAGTGGGCACCCTCTGCTTAGTGTCCTGGGGCTCGTGTCCCCAAGCCTAGCAGCTGAGAAGTGCTCTGTCGGGCCCTGTCCTGACACCACGGCTTCTTAGATCCCAAACTCAAAGGCCCTGCTGGCTTTACAGTTAACCAACCCTAAGAAATAACCAGGAAGAGGAGGGTTACAAAAATGAAAATAAAAAGCTGAGAAAAGTAGCGCATACCTAAGAAATCTCATAAAGTCCCCTAGTTCTTGTTATTCTAAAGTCCCCGACTTGCTTGCTACAAAGCGTTCAGAAGCTGGGAGCTTTGCTGGCTTATCTCTGGGGGCAAAGCTTCTCTATTTGGCCCCCGCCCTTGCTGCCTTAGGTCGCCTCGAGCAGGGACAGAGGCAAACAGGGACGAAGGCTGACATGCGCCGAGGGTGTGCTCGGGGCCAGGGACTGCGCTAGACCCTGGACACAGGTCACCTCATTTGACTCACAATAAGCTTGAGAGCAAAGCACTTCTCTTCTTATACATGTGGAAACTGAAGCTCAAAGACACGAACTGACACACCTAGATGCATGTATGTAGTATGTGGTGGCCCAAAGCTCTTTTCTCTACAATCACGTGATTGTACAGCTGGTGACTGAGCTGGTCCCCTTCTCCCCTCGGAGCATTTACTGCAGGGGGGACTTCCAGGCTGGGTGACTCTCATCTCGGAAACCCAGGCCTGACACAGGAACTGCCACCGTGGGCCGATTCTGTCCTCTCTGCTGTGTGGGTGGGAAGCACAAGAGGAAAAGAAAACTCGGTTTTTGTCCCGGAGGAGATCCACCCCGCAGAGGAACGGGCTTTCAGAGGTGGGCATTTCAGCTGGAAAGCAGGCGTCCCCCACCGTGGAATACGCATCGGTGGCCGATGACATGAGGCTGCTTTTGGGAGAACACCTGCCTCAGGGCCTGGCAGTGACGATGGCTGTGGGGTCTGACTTTGATGCTGAGGTGGACGCTGAGGCTCTGCTGTGACCACCCAGCTGCCACCCAGCTGGGCACCAGCAGGGCCTGGCCGCGCACAGACTCAGAAAGGGTGGCCTTTCTGATACTGAAGCTGTGGCGAGTGTCTGTCTTTAGTAAAATGTGCTCGTCACTTGAATCCTTTTTCGTGTTTCTCCCCTGGGTCTGTGGGAAGGTGTGGCGAGAGCGGAAGTGGAGGCACCAGAGAGAGGAGACGATGCTGCATGGGAAGGCCAGGCAGGACCTGGCGATCCCCTCAGTCGAGGGCAGGTGGCGTCGGGCAGGCAACGGTGGCGCCGAGGTCCCAGGAGGAAGCAGGCGGTGTCCCAGGGCTCTGGGGGGCTGGGGCTTGGGTGCTGGCTCGGCTGGCGTGGGCAGAGGGGACAGGCATACCCTGCCACCTCCCTGGCCTCGGGACCCTCCGCTGAAACGTGGCGAGAAAACCATATCCCTTTTGAATTTCCTTCTCCTCTAAAATCCCACAATTTGAGTAATTTGCTTGGGTGAGAACCGTTACAGAACCAAACCGGGATCCGCTCAGTAAAGCCAGGCACTGAAGCCAAGAGTTGCATCGGGAGAAAGAAACTATTTGCAGGGCGCCATGCAAGGAGTACAGGCAGCTAATGCTTAAATCTCGAACGCCAGATGGTTTACAGGCCAGGGTTTTTAAAGACAGGGGTACATTTCCGGCAGGCCTGGCCCCAAAAGGCAGGATATCTTGAAGCGGAGGTGGGGGGCATAGGTGGGTTTAGAGATTCTTGGATTAGCAGAAAGAAATGTTAAAATGTGTATAACAGGTGCCTCACGGGGAAATTTAGAACAAAGAACGGCAGTCAGAGTGGCAGAGTTTAATTCCTCATTTCTCCCTTATCTGCATTTTCCATCTGGTGGGGATTTCTGAAAAACAATTCAAGAACTTATGTTAAGATGCCATCTTGGCCAGCACAGTGGCTCATGCATATAATCCCGGCACTTTGGGAGGTTGAGGTGGCAGGATGGCTTGAGGACAGGAGTTCAAGACCAGCCTGGGCAACATAGCCAGACCCTGTCTCTACAAAAAAATTTGAAAAGTTAGCTGGCTATGTTGTTGCACGCCTATAGTCTCAGCTGTTCATGAGGCTGAGGCAGGAGGATTGCTCGAGCCCAGTAGTCTAAGGTTGCAGTGAGCTATGATGATGCCACTGCATTTTAACCATAGCAACAGCAGGCAACAGAGTGAGACACTATCTCAAAAAAAAAAAAAAAAATGCTTTCTTTTAGTTTCCACAGGGAACCAGCACGTTCTGCCTTGTTTGGAGGGTCATGTTCTCATCAGGTTCCTCGTTCACTTTTTAAAGCTAGCCAGGTGTCCGGAACCTATGAAGGAACTCAAGATTTTCGGCCGGGCGTGGTGGCTCATGCCTGTAATTCTAGCACTCTGGGAGGCTGAGGCGAGAGGATCCCTTGAGCTCAGGAGCTTGAGACCAGCCTAACAAGAGTGAGACACCGTCTCTACCAAAAATAGAAAAAAAATTAACAAGTAAAAATAGAAAACGAAACAACTAAAAATAGAAAAATTAGCTGGGCATGGTGGCACATGCCTGTAGTCCTAGCTACTCGGGAGGCTGAGGCAGGAGGATCACTTGAGCCCAGGAGTTTGAAGTTGCTGTGAGCTAAGGTGATACAGTGGTACTCTAGCCCGGGCAACAGAGCAAGACTCTGTCTCAAAAAAAAAAAAAAAAGATTTTCCTTTATTTCCATGCTTTGGGGGGCCCTGGCAGGCCCCTAAGAGAGGTCCCTACTCTGTCTCAGAACTACAGAAATGCTTATTTATACCACAGTGCTAACTTGACCTAAATCTTGCTAGGGCTTTCCCTGGGCACAGAGAGGGAGTTAGGAGGCAGGACTGCCAGTATTTTCCTAGTCAGAGGATAGGAATTCAGCCTGAAGTAAGACCTCTAAGAATGTTTTCTTCTTCCCCTGCCTCTGCTTCTCTTCCTTTAGTCTGTTTCCCCAGGAGTGTAAGTTTGGGTCAGAAAGAGTCCATGAAGATAGAGCAAGAGCCAGCTGGCAGACTGCAGTGAGGGTGGTAAGGAGGGAGCTGGACTGAGTCATCACCAGATATTCCCCCGAAACTCACACTCACTCAAAGACAGGGCTGCACCCCCCGCAGATACTCGGAGCTTTTACCCCAGTGGGAGGCCCACACAGAATTAAAAGGAAATCAATCAAAAGACAATACATGTTCAATTTAGAAATACTAGAATAGCAACAACCACCAAGGACGACAGAACAAAAACTATTATCCCACCACCCAGGGACCAACACCTGCTGGACATCCTTCCAAGAGACACACACCCGCACACCCTTATTGAGAAAGAAAATGGGATTATATTGTTTCTTGTGAAGGGTACCAGAAGATGCCAAAACACGCCTCTTTGGCATATGGATTATTTTGAGCTAAAGGCCATCTCAAACCAGCAGATGCAGGAAAAACTCTAAAAACAGAGTACAAGGTTTTCTTTTTGTACGGGAAATTTATATTTATAAAGGAAATATCCATTTGTAAAAGGCATCTTCCAGTAACTGGAAGAGGAGGACTCTTACCAACTCTCAACAGTGGAGGAGGCCCAACTTCCATCTGTGTAACAAACTTAACCAAACAACCTGTATTTACTATACTTTTCCTGGTTGCCCCATAACTTGCCTCCCCCACCCAGAAGCCTCGGACTCCTGTCTCTTTGTTTGGCTTAAGATGGAACATAAGCCCAAGTTCTTTTTTTTTTTTTTTTTAATTTTGAGACAGAGTCTTGCTCTGTTGCCCCCCGGCTAGAGTGCCGTGGCATCAGCCTAGCTCACAGCAACCTCAAACTCCTGGGCTCAAGCGATCCTCCTGCCTCAGCCTCCCGAGTAGCTGGGACTACAGGCACGTGCCACCATGCCTGGCTAATTTTTTCTATATATATTTTTAGTTGTGCAGATAATTTCTTTACTAAGAGACGGGGGTCTCACTTTTGCTCAGGCTGGTCTCGAACTCCTGACCTCGAGTGATCCTCCTGCCTCGGCCTCCCAGAGTGCTAGGATTACAGGCGTGAGCCACTGCGCCCGGCCCATAAGCCCAAGTTCTAACCACCCCTTGGGTTACTTAGCACTGGGTGCTCCAATGTGTGTGCACAATGGGCATGTTACTAAACTTCTGTGTGTTTTTCCCTTGTTAATCTGTCTTTTGCTGGTCTAATTTACAGGGTCCCAGCCAGAGAACTAAGATGGGTAGAATAAAAAGATTTTTCCCCTCCTCCTACAATTGAGACCTGTTTTTTTCATATTCCACAGCTTGTCCATATCTTGATTGATTTAACCAATAGACATTTAAATTATTTCCAGTTTTGACGTAAAAACACTGCAGTGTATAAACTTATAGCCAAGACCTACTATGTTGCCTTCACTATTTCCTTACAACAAAATTATCCTTGTGGACTGACAGGTCAAAATGTAAATATTTTTGATGCTTCCAAATTCACACTGACAAATTGCCCACCAAAAGCTTTACCTACTTGCAATTCTGCTGGCCATATACGAGAATGCCCATTTTTACCATCAACACTGTATGTTTTCATACAATGAAACATTCGATAAAAAGAAACTTTTTTAAAAAGAAAGCTGAAAAATGTATCTATGTTAAAACTAACATTTCTTTATTAATAAATTAACTATGTGTATGATAGATTTGTTAGTCAATTGTATTTCTTCTTTTGTGAATTGCTCCTTTTAGGACCTTGACTATTTTCATATTAAGGTATCTATCTTTTCTTTCTGTTTACAAAAAAAAAAATTGTAATTCTAAGGGGATCAGCCTTTGTTGTATATCTTGCAAAATGATTCACTCTACTTAGTGCTTTGTCTTTTAATATTTTTTATAACTTTTTTTTTTTTTTTTTTTGAGACAGAGTCTCGCTCTGTTGCCCCCGGCTAGAGTGAGTGCCATGGCATCAGCCTAGCTCACAGCAACCTCAAACTCCTGGGCTTAAGTGATCCTCCTGCCTCAGCCTCCCGAGTAGCTGGGACTACAAGCATGCGCTACCATGCCCGGCTAATTTTTTCTGTATATGTTGTTAGTTGGCCAGTTAATTTCTTTCTATTTTTAGTAGAGACAGGGTCTCGCTCTTGCTCAGGCTGGTCTAGAACTACTGACCTCGAGTGATCCACCCGCCTCGGCCTCTCAGAGTGCTAGGATTACAAGCGTGAGCCACCACGCCTGGCTTTTATTATAACTTTTTACACACAGATCTATCGATCCCTTTTTTTTCCATGGTTTCTGCCCTCGAAGCCATGCTCATCACGCAGGCTTGAATTAGCCGTGAGAGGAGCAGAATTAATGTTTCAAAACGAAGAACAGAAGCTGCTCTTCATGTACTCCACGAGAGCTTAGGAAAAGCCTTCAGGAACATGAGAGAGAGAGGGGACACGTGCCTCTAAAAGCTGGGGCAGGCTAGCGGTTGGCCACTACCACCTGGTCTAGTCCAGGCCATGACAGGCTGGAGCCGGACAGTGGCTGGCGGGTCAGCCACTTAGAAGCAGGAAGGCTGCATGCTAATTGTTTCTTGGGGTCAGCAAATGCTTTTGGGGAAAAAAAAAAAAAAAAGTGTGCCTTAAGCATCCTTTCTCTTAGAAACATTTTTTTTTTTATTTAAAAAGAAATGTTCATTTCCAAACTTTCAAACTTCACGGAAGTTGATAAAGTAAAAAGCGAAAGTTTCATTTCAGCCCCCTCACCGTCTAAGTCCAGAACGATGAGCGCTGTAAAAACTCTGGCATGAACAGATATTTGCACAGTCCGTTCATGGCAGCATTAGCCACTACAGCCCAAAGGTGGAAACAACCCAAATGTCCATCGACAAACAGATAGGTGAACAAAATGTGGTGTAGCCACGGAATATTATTCAGCCTTTAAAAAGAAAGAAATTCTGACATATGCTACAACATAGATGAACCTCGAAAACATTATGCTAAATGAAATAAGCCAGATACGAAGGACAAATACTGTACGATTTTATTTGTATGAGGTTCCTAGAGTAGTCAAACCCATAGAGACAAAGTAGAATAGAAGTTACCAAGGGCCGGGGAGGTGGGTGGGGAGTTGCTTAATGGGTACAGAGTTTTTGTTGAGGATGATGAAAAAGTTCTGGAGATGAATAGTGGTGATGGTTGCACAACAATATGAATACACTTAATTCCACTAAATGGTAGTCTTAATGATTAAGATGGCAAATTTTATGTTGTGTATATTTTACCATAATGAAAAAAAACCTTAAAAAAAAAACTCTGCCTTAAAAAAAAAGTCTTCCAGATTTTTTTCCATACACTAATAATAACATAGTATACTGTGGTATGGTATAGTGTAGTATAAACATAGTATAATACATAGAAGGGGTTATACTACACATATTATATTGCAACTTGCTCTTTTCATGTGCTTTACCAAAAGTGTCTTTCCATGCCTTGCTTTTAGTTCTACTTCAGTCTGTTTTGACCATTATACAGTATTTCATAATATGAATGTGCCATAATTTTAGTTGTTTGCAATTTTTTTTATTACAAAAATGCGACAACAAACGTCCTTGAACAGGATTTTTAAACATTTGTGCAGGGTAGATTTCTCAAATTAAAATCACTAGATCAAAAAATACATACATTTTCAAGTTGGTGGAAACTGCCAAATTCCATTCCCCAGGAGGTATCGATTTACATTCCTTCTGATGTTGTATAAAGGTCCCTGTTTCTCCACACCTTTATGTCAATAATGTAAATTAGTATCTTTTCTAATTTTGCCATTCTGATGGTGAAAAATAGTATTGTGTGGCTACAGTATATTTTTCGGTAACAAACATGTTTGATATTTCTTCTGTGAAGTATTTCTTCTGTAAACTTATTAATTATATGTTTTGCCCATTTTAAAAACTATATTTTCTTATTGATAGGAATTAGTCACTTATCTTGAATATTAATAATTTTTCGTATATATTGCAAATATTTTGTTGTGTCTTTTGCTCAGTGTCTCTTTGCCTATACATAAATTTCACATTGTTCTGTAGTCAAATGCGTCCATCTTTTCTTTATTACTTATGGATCATGTGTTAATGTAGATAGACCCTCCATACTCAAAGACAGAAAAATATCTTTCTATATTGTCATCTTAGCTTTATTATAGAGTTTTGTTGACAGTGTCTTGCTGTGTCGCTCAGGCTCAAAGTCCTGGGCTAAAGCAATCCTCCCACCTCAGCCTCCAGAGAGTCTGGGACTACAGGCACATGCCACAATGTCCAGCACATTATAGTTTTTTGCATTTAAAATTTTAATCCAACTGTAATTTACCATTGTGAATGCTGCTCACACAACCAGGAGGTAAATATTTGGGCTCCCTTTTACCCACTGGTGGCAAATAATTGCTTTGACTTAATTTCATTTCCTAGGCAACTTTCTGAGAGGTAATTTTCATATTTGTACTAAAAGTTGAAAAAGAAAACAAGCACACTTTTTAAGATTTTTACTAACTGTGTCCTATAGAATGTAAAACTGGAAATTTACTTTGGAAATCTGTCATTGGGTTATTACTTTTCTCTGTGACTGGATCTCTCCGAGCACCTTGTCAGGATACGTCTGTCTCTGCATCACCGTCTCTCTCCGGGTGCCACAGATTTCCTTCTTTTCTCTCCCCGTCCCCTGTCCCCTGTCCGCTCTCATTTCTCCTCTTCTTATCGCTCCCCTTCCTTAACCATCTATATCGTTAACCACCTTAAATGTTTTTGAATCATTTATTCTGGTGGTTTAATAGTATTTCATAGTCTCTATGTTTCTTCATTTATTTTGGAAGAAGGTTTTATTTACCTAACTGTGAATTTCACTAGAGTTGTAAAATGGAGGCTAAACATAGGGTTTGGAGATTGCAAGCATTTACAGCTGAGACGCCATTTGTTTCTTTCTTTTCTTTTTAATCATAAAAACAATTTTAGAACATTAAAAACATCTTTTTGGAAAGAGAAAAAAATTCATTTCCTAATGATGTCATGTGCATACATTTTCTAATGTTTATAATTGTACAGGATAAATATTTGTATTCTGTGTTTCACTTACAAACATTTATCTATATCTCTATGGGGTCATGTTAAAGCAATATAGCTGAGTAGATAGAGCCTGTATGGCTGAATTGGGCTCCTTGTTTATAGAAGGGTGATCCTGGTATCTACTCAGTCTCTGAATTCCTTTTCTCTTTCTTGGGGATGATAATTGCCCCCCTTTTTTTGGCGAGTATTAAAATGTGATAAGAAAATACACCCATAAACACACCTGCTTTGGCAAAGGAGTACATCAGAAGGGTTGGTTTGCTCTGTGTGTGTGTGTGTGTGTGTGTGTGTGTGTGTATTCTATGCTACTGTAAAAAAAGCCAAAAAGAGAGGCATGTGGTTAAGCTCTAGGGGGTTGGGGGGTGGAGTCCACCAGTCTTACTTCAGTTCCTTTTGCATGAAGAGCTCAGAATCATAAGAAGGAAACTAACCCTTAAGATGAACCTCTTATGTAAAATTTTAGCCAGCTTATTTCTGATTTTCAACTTTTCTACCAAAGGTAAGTTGATGTGTAGGTCCTCACCGTCACTGTTAGAAGCTTCTTTGGAAATCCTGAGGTAAGATAGGAGTCAAAGAGTGAATCTCAAGATCTCAGTAACTGTCTTGCTTTTCACAGATGCAGTCCCCAGTGACACTGGGAATCACAAGAAAGCCTGGGGTGTCTTGGATCAGGAAGTCAACTTGGACATTCGTAAGTTTCAGATGAAGGACCTTGATGATATAAAATGGGAAAAAGGACCAAACAAAATCAAGGTTGCACAATTCAAAAAAGGCAAAGAACCTTACCGTCTAAATGGAACATATACAGTATTAGCAAATGGAACTCTGAAAATTAAACCTCTGCAGAAAAATTCTAATGGTATCTACAAGGTAACAGTATACAATGCAGAAGGGAAAAACATATTGGAAGAAACATTTGATTTGAAGATTGTAGGTAAGTGTTCATTCCCTAAATTTTTTCATTTCAGCATGGGTGCTATTTAGCAAGTTGGAAAATAGCGTTTATAACATTGTCCAGCCTTGACCTCTACCTCCAAGGGGGCTCTGAAGGACATCGAATATATCCTTCCTGCCCTCGTGGAGACTCCAGTTCTGGGGCCTGGGGGTGGAATCCACACATCTGACAGACACTAAAGTCTACCTGCCCACAGCTCTCTCTCCAGGTGGTTATGGGGAATGGGGGGCTGAGTGAAGAACCTGGATGAAGGTGGCATCAATCACGAGGGGAACAAGTGGGCAGAGGCAAAAGGGGGCCATTCCAGGTGGGTGCTGAAGGGGCAAGCTAAGAGTGTGGCAGGAAGGTGAGGCTAACTGGAGAGCAGTGGGTCCGTTGTCGGGAGAGCCAGCTTCAAGCCAGGGTGCCCCAAAGGAGTAGTTAGTTATATCGCAGGAAAGGGCTGGAAACAATGCATTTAAGGGTGAACAGCCCTTGTTTTGGCACTGCTCAACATCAGAGTGATCGAAGGTGGAAGGTGACTTTTGCTGATATGTGTAGAAAATACACAGTGTGTGGCTTTGTGTGTCTCTACTTGTACTGGGAGGGCAGGTGGGGATATTGAAGACAGAGGTGGGGAGACTGGCCAGAAGGCTGCTGCTGTAATCCAAGTGGAGTGGGGAAGGGCTGCTGGGTGATTTTTTAACCCTGGTTGCACATTAGAATCAACAGAGATGCTTCTAAAAGTCACCAGTGCCCAGGCCCCATCCTAGACTAATTAAATCAGGGACTGGGTTATGGAACTTGGGCATCGGTAGGTTCTAAATCTCCCCAGGGGGTTCCAATGAGCAGTCAAGCTTGGCGACCACAGGCCTAGACGAAAGGGGGCCTGTGAGGTGAGGAAGAATGAGCACGCTGAGGGTCATGGTGGAGAAAGGGTGGACACGTGGCTTGGGTGAGGGAGAGAAGGAGGAGAAAGTGGAATCGAAATGCCATTGAAGTTGAAAGCCCGAGGGACACTGTGCAGGGAATGACCAGAAGGGAGAAGAGGAAGCCGCTTTTGGCGTGGAGAGGCAGGCAGGAACCCCAGCACGGACGTGAGCCAGTCATTCCATGAGCAAATCAGCACTGCTGTGCTGCACCCAGGAAATGTCGCCGGAGTTGGAGGCCCCCTCCTCCTGCCTGGGCTCCCTGCAGCCCTGTCCTCAGCACCTGGGCCTAGCAGCAGCCCCACTCCAGCCATCCCAGACACCACCAGCTCCCCTGCAGCCTTGAATGGAGAGCACCTTCCAGAAATGGGGTGGGGCTCAGAATGGCGCCAGAAGGGGCCTCTGACTGTGGGCTCTGGGGGCGGCAGAGCTCGTGACTCCAGCCAGCATGGTACAAGTGTCCTGTTGAGAGCGTGAGCCCCACACAGAGGACTGTGGTGCTGGTGCTTTCACACTGGGGTCAAGTTCGGTGTTGTGGTGGTAATAAAGGCGACCAGCTGGTGTCGGGTGCCCCCGTGCAGACCTTGCGTAAAGCTCCCAGCAGTCCAAGGGTAGTCGTTACTACCCCCTTATTGCCTATGAGAAAACAGAGACTCCCATGAGCAGCAGCTTGACCAGTCTCATTGCTTCGTAGGAGCAAAGTCAGGCTGCAACCCCAGAGGTCCTTTTGGCAAGGAGGATGATCTTTTTCTTTTTTTCCAAACACCTTCTTTGAGATATAATTCACATACCATACAATTCATCCATTTAAAGTGTACAATTCAATGGCTTTTAGTATAGTCACAGAGTTGTGCAACTATCAATACAATCAACATCTTCATTACCCCCAAAAGTAACTCTCGCACCCCTTAGCCAAAAGACAGTGACCTGCTGTTGTGTGTGGACATGTCAATGGCACACAACATCTTAACTTGTGGTCTGGTCACCATTACTTGTCACATGGCCTTGGGCAAATTCCCTATCAGCTCTGAGTCTGATTTTCTTAATAACTTCAAGGGATAGCCAAGACACAATGTGTGTAAAGGTGCCCCGCAGTGCCTGGGGCACAGGACCTGTTTGCCCAGTGCTAATGCCCTCCCGCACCTCCCTGTTTCTCCAGCTTTGTCAAGCTTCGATCGTGGTACCCACATCTCCTTAATGAAAGGGCTGCCGTAGGCATTGGAGGGCCCCTTAGAAGCAGATGCTGGTAGAGAAGGGGTTAATCCGAGCAGCTCAAAAGTAAGGAGTTCTCACCCTGAGAAAAATAATCAGGTCACAGCACTGGTAGGAAGCTATCCTCACAGAGGGGATGTGTACAAAGGTATCACTACACAAAGGCATTCATCACTGTGTTGTCTATATTGCTGAAATACTGGAACAGATTAGAAATTCCAGCAGTTAGAAACATATTAATTAAATTAAGAATGTGTCATTTTAAAAAGATGGTGGAGATATACATTTATTGATGTTCATAAAGGAAAGAATTTCATAATATAATTGCATAGTAAGGGGAAAAAGGCAGACTACAAAATCACATAATCCAGTTTTAATTTTTAAAATATTATGTTATATATATGTGTACATACACATAGAAAATATCTGGTAAAAATATACATCATCAAAATGTTAATTATTATTTACTTTGGGTAGTGGAATTGGGGGTGATTTTTAATCCACTTTAAACTTTTAAAAGTGTTTTATCAATTCTTATAATGATTGAATGTTACTGTTATAAATAGAAAAAGAATGTTTCCATTTTGAAAAGGCAGGTAAACACCGTGACCCAGCCCCTAGGTCCCGTACTGACTCTGTCGCTGTATGTTGATGATTTTCCCATTTTCTTCATTCTGGGTAATACAGAGTCTCGGGATGGGAAGAAAATTTAATTTAATTTCTGCATGCCTATACATATTGGGACAGAAATGAAATTTGGCTGGGATGGTCCAGAGGGAAGATATTGGTGTCTGGAAGTCAGAGTGGGAGGGAAGTGTTGAAAAATAAGCTGTCTGTCCGCATTGTGAATGGAGAGCATCTGAGAGGGAAAGAGAGTAAAGAATGAGGAAAGGAATAAAAGAGAAGAAAAAGGAGATGCTCACACAACTAGGAAGTGGTGGAGCTAGGATTTGGACCTGACCCGTCTAACACCAAGGCCAAGTGTATTTTCTTTTATGATGCAGCCTTTAAATATTATGTCAGAAAAGGGGAAGCAAGAAGTTTGTGATTAATGAAAGCAAGAACTACCACTAATAGTGTCAGTACCTAACACTTTGCCCAGGGCGTTGCCATATGCTGTCCCTTTTGTAATGGGCAGGGAATATTTTTCTCATCCTTCTTTTATAGACGAGGCCCAGCGAGACACAGTGAGTAGTCAAGCAGCTTTGGCCAGGAAAGGCAGAACCATGTCTCTGGTTCCCAGGTTGGTGTCCTTTCTCTCCAGATTGTTGAGCTCCTTGGACACCCACACCCCCACGTGCCCCCACCTGGCCCTCTGGACCCTGCTGGGGGTAGGGGGCAACCAAGGTCCCAGGCCACTCATGTGGTGATTCCTCCAGGGTGGGGTTTGTGGCTGCTCCTAAAGCATCGCTCCTCGCAAGCTCCTGAGGTGAGTGGGGATCAGGACATGGTCACCCTCTTACTCATACTGCTGAACTTGGACTCAGAAGGGCAGTTCCTCTCTTGATCTAATAATTTTTCGGTGTTGCCCTAAGATCACCTAAATAGGTAGGCGTTTTACCTATAAATGGTGAGAAAGACATCAGCCTCTCTGCTTGATAGGATTAAATGATACCATGTATGTAAAAACATTTTAAGGTATAAGGCAGCACATAAACATCAGATATGACATACTTTTTTTACTGGTGTAATGTACCTACAAACTTTATCAGAAACAAATTTGTTCTGAATGTTCTATGTAAATAAAATAAAATACAATTATTTTCAGAAGTTGCTAAGGGTCTTTGAAATTGTTCCTTGGTCCCAAACTGACTCCATTCCTCCGTGTATTAATAGTATGTCTATTAAAATCAGAAAATTGCCTAATATGAATTGGATCTTTATTTTCTTTTTAGAGTTGGTCTCAAAACCAGAGATCTCCTGGGATTGTATCAACAGAACTTTGACCTGCGAGGTAATGAAAGGAACTGACCCTGAATTAAAGCTGTATCAAAATCGGAAACATTTCATGACACATTCTCAGAAGGTCATCACACACACATGGACCACCAACCCGAATGCGATGTTCAAGTGCACAGCAAAGAACAGATTCAGTGAGGAATCCAGTGAGAAAGCCATCAACTGTGTAGGTACGTAGCGGGCATCGCTTCACAAGCACGGCCTGCCAGGCCCACAGTGGGCAGAGGCACAAGCTCCAGGGCACAGAAGCCTCGGCTGGGAGGCAGCCTTGGCTCAGGATGAGAAGTGAAAATGTACCTCTTCTTCTGGAAACCTACAAGGGAAGCCTTAGTGGGAGTGGCGTTCTCTGGTCACCTATGTTGGGAGTCCTCCCACTGAGCACAATTTGACTTCGGGGAATTAAAAAGGTCTTCTTCCATGAGAAAGAATTGCAGAATTGAAGAGGGGAAGAAGCTGTAGAGATTATCTCATGCAAAGCCCCATTTCCTAGAGACGGAAACTGACTTGCCCAAGGTCTCTCAGCTAGTTAGTGACCGTGATTCCAACTCCTACCCTAAAGATTCTTTAGTGGAAGGGAGCTGGTCAGTGGTCAGCACCTCCTATCAGGAGTGAGGGTAGAAAAGCTATAGAAACCCTGGGAGGCGGGGCACGGGGGAAGGGAGCATGCGAGGCCAGAGAGGACTGTGGACACAGCGTGGCCCCACTCACTACTCCTGACACCAGCAGGACAGCCAGCCCAGCATTGGGACTAGTTCCAGGAGGTCCTGAAACTCCAAGAGTCTAATTTATTCCCAGTGTCCCTGTTTGCCATGACCTCCAGAAGAAATTTTTGAGAGGCATCTTGCTGTAGCGCTCAAGCTCTGGCCTGGGAACCAGAGGCCTGGACTTCTAGTTTGGGTCTGTCCAAATGTAGCCAGATGACCTTGACAGAGTTTCTTCCCCTCTCTGGGCTTCAGCCTCCTGGTCCACAAAGAGAATAAGCTCCATGATCACAGAATATCAGAGGAGTAGACTCTTGGATCCACTTCCAAGCTCACTCATGCGGGCCATTGGGCTGCCTCACAATATGGCAGCTGCCTTCCCTCAGAGTAATCTAAGAGAGAGCACGAGTAAGTGCCCAAGACAAAAGCCATGGTCTTTTCATAACTTAATCTCAGGAATGATATCCTAATCATGTCCGCTGTCTTCTATGCATGAGAAGAAAGTCAATAAGTCCAGCCCACACGCATTCAGAGGGAATTACACAAAGATGAGATACCAGGAGTGAGGATCACTGGGGCGTGTGAGACTCTGCCAACCACAAATTTAGACCAGCATCACTTCAGCCCCTCTGTTTGCCCACCAGCTGTTCCCCTACGGTCCCCCATCAGTGAGGCACAGTGAGTGAAGCTGCCCCTTCTTGACTTCACATCTTTCTTTCCCCTTTCAGGAGGCCTTTGATTAGAGTTGCCAGATTTAGCAAATAAAAATACACTGTAGGTATGTTCCAGATACTGCCTGGAACATACGTGTGCTAGAAATTATTCATCATTGATCTGAAATTCAAATTTAACTGGGTGTCTTGTATTTCATCTGGCAACCCTACTCTTCATGTTTTTTAACTAGAGCCCACCAGTATAAAAATGTGTGTGTGTTAGAGATGGAAGGAGGGAGGGAAAGAAGACTTGGGGAGAAGCCAAATTTTGAAGGCTGGAACATTTCTGTCCTTTCTGTCCCCTTGAGCAGGGGCTGGTCATGGGAAGGGTCGCTAAGGAGACAGGAGGAATACCTGGGGGGAGACTGGGAGGGAGGGGCTGCTCTTAAAGACCCTAAAAGGGATTTGGACATCTCATTCTCCAAGGCCAAGGTGGAGAGGAGCAATGATCAGACTGTAACCATTTGGCTCACGTCAGGTGAGTGTGTACAAACTTCAAACCAAAATACTTGGCGGAAGGAACAGATTCAGACAGACAAGAAGTACTTCATCACATAAACTTATGAGCACGTTATCTCTAAGAGAAACTGTAGGAAGATCGTGTGATTGGATTTAGGGATTGTAGGGACATATTTTTGAATGACAGAGTGACAGCTGCCGCTGAGACAAGCCGGAATGTTCTCCACCAAGGCCACCACCAGGCGCCCCAGAGAGCCACAGTGCACAAACCTGAGAAAAGACTGTGTAAGCGCTGCCTACATTCCCAAGTGTGCCCAAGATAAAGGTGTGGCCACCCTGCCTTAGGACTCCTAGGTGAGCTGGTGGCTGCCTGACTTAGCCACTTGCTACCCAATGCCCCACCCTTGGTCAAATCTGAAAAGTTCTCAGCCCAGCAGGAGGTAAACTCCTCCCGGCAGCCCCAGCCCCTCCTCCCAGCCAGCAGGGCCTCGAGGACCCAGAATCCTTTCTCGGCTCAGCTACTGGGCTCAGGTTAGGCTTTTGCCTGCTTCTCTAGTGACACCCCTTCATTGGTAGAGCACAGGCAAGTTGCGTCACTGGCGGGCAAAGAATGAGTCAAAGGGAGACTTGAGGAAAGAAAAACAAGGAAGACCAAATGACTGCAGTTTGATAATCTGTTAACTTCGGTTTCCCAGTCTCTGCCTTGCTCGTTGGGGTCCCTCCGGGGCTTCATGTCTACGAGTTACTTCTTCCTAGGGTTGGTTCGCTGGGGAAGCATTTCCTTTGTGATGCTGGGCCAAGCTGCTGTTTGTCCTCCAGGTGTCCCGGCCCCTGACCCCCGGCCCCTCTGCGGCCCCTCTCACTGTACTGACTGACGAAGGGCAGACAGCCCAGCACCCCTCCTGGGAAACAGCTCCCAGAAACACGGGCGCCGAGAGCACTGCTAAGAGCAAGACCTCACATCTGTGTGTTGTTTTACAGTTTACAACGCACTTTCACATCCATTATCTGATTGACTTCCAACAGCCACCCTGTGATGTAGGTTTCATTATCTCCATTTTGCAAAGAAGGAAACAGGTTCAGAGAGGTGAAGTAACGCACCAAATGTCAAACAGCTCTTGCCTAGAAGAGCCAAACCTGTTTCCCGTGACACCGAAGTTACTGTTTTTAAGGTCTGGGGACCGGAAACTGAGTCCACTGCTGTCGCTAACTCACTGTGTGTCTGAGCCTCCCTCGGGGGTGCAGGGAGAGTCTGGGGGGGGGGGGTGCTGGCTGTGAGGTCAGAGCGGGCTGCACGAGGGAAAGGTTCCCCCTGAGGGTTTGGAAACGGCCTGGTCAAGAGGGTGGGAAAGAATCGTGGTGCAGGAGGGAAGCCAGAGATGAGAGCCGGGTAAGCAACGTGGAGACACTAAGACAAGGGGCCGCTTAGGGAACTGCGCAGGAGCAGATAGAGTGTGGCCACAGACAACTCAGCCTCCCTCTTGGGGCCTCATTTTGAAACTAGAAGTTATGCTATAGTATCTCTAAACTCCTCAGATCTAAAATTCCATGACGTTCTCTGTGATGGGGAGAGTGGACAGGCCTTACCACACGAACAAGTCTAGTCTAGTCCCTGAGAGCAGTTTCCCAAGGAGCCTGCAGAAGGGGCTTCTCCTGGACCCTGGGCCCTTCCGGGCATTGACACAACTCACCACCCTCCACGAAGTTGACCTCTCTGAGACCGAAAGCTGCCACTGAGCTCTTTTATCTGCTTGAATCAGGAAGCAGCATCGTTGGCCAGAGCAATGAAATGACCCCTCTGTCTGGGCCCACTTCTGTTTTTTTTTTTATTAGAGACAGGGTCTTGCTCAAGCTGGAGTGTAATGGCATGATCTATAGTTCACTGCAGCCTTGAACTCCTAGGCTTAAGTGATCCTCCTGCCCAGTAGCTATGACTACAGGTGTGTGCCACCATGCCTGGCTAACTTAAAAAAATTTTTTTTTGTAGAGATGGAGTCTTGCTATGTTGCCCAGGCTGGTCTTGAACTCCTGGCCTCAAGTGACCCTCCTTCCACGGCCTCCTAAAGTACTGGGAGTACAGGCATGAACCACCATGCCAGCCCTCATCCCTCTTCTCCTCTTGCAGAGAAAGGTCTGGACATCTATCTCATCGCTGGCATTTGTGGAGGAGGCACCCTCTTCCTGATCTTTGTGGGACTGCTCATTTTCTACATCAGCAGGAGGAAAAAACAGAACCGCAGGAGAAACAGTAAGCTCCCCTTCTTCCATCTCACTGCAGGCCCCAGCAAAATATCTGTGAAATATCTCCTGGGGACACCCCCTTGGACTCAAAGAAAATCATGGAGATAGGTAGTTTCAAAATGTCAGGGTTGTAACCAGTGGTTATGGCTTGTTTCATTTTGTGGTTAGCTTGATTTTTGAAAAACAAATTCTTGATGGCTACTATGTGGGAGCTTTGAGATGCTGAATCCAGGTCAGCCTCCTTGGAATCCACTGAGGCCTCCTTGGCATAAGGCCAGTGTGGATACAGTCTCTACGTGGGTAGGAAGGTTAGCTTCAAAACAGCATCGCTAGGAACAACCATCTTGTGCATCCTTGGCCCATTTTATGTTCAGGACCGAGCTCCTAGGAACACAGGTAAAATCACTCAGGTCGCCAAATACTCACAAGAAAACAGTTGTTCTAAACCAGGGTGACTGTGCCCCTTTTCTAACTCACCATTCAGGAGAGAGTGTTTTTCCTTAGATCAAGCCTGTCCAACAACCAGGCAAGAATGAAAAAGTTGTGCTCGTAAGTGAGGAGCGGGCTCAGCGGGCCAGGCCATCCAAGGCAGAACACATCAGAGAATGACAAGCCAGGTGTTGCTGCGGGGTGAAGGTGGGGTATCAGCCACCAGCAGGGTGTGCAGCCAGGCGGGTAGGCCTGGGGCCCTGTGCAATCTCAGTTCACAGCAGGACTGGGTCCCCTCTTGCTGGGTGTCTCCCTGAGTGGGCCCAGCCCGCCCATACCAGCTAATTCCGGCAAGGCCCAAGGACAAGGTCTGAAGCTCCCCAGGCAGTGGTGGCCGTGGGCCCCGTGCCTTTCCGATTTGCTTTCTCACCTCAGACTTCTCTTTTCTGTTCTCCCTCAGTCACCCTTTCAGGCTGCAGCCTCTCAGCCCCATGTCCCATCACACCACGGCCACCAGCCTGGCCCTGAAACATCCTCCTGAACTTAGTGCCTGTTCTTCCCCCACCATCGCTCCACACTCTCCACCCCAGGGGAGCGGAAGCGCTCGCACAGTCCCATAGGCACACATGGTTCCTCCCTCTGTGCCCTGCGCAGGCTGTGCTCCGCCCCTGCCCGCAGCGACCCTTTCTCCACCACCTAATGGTCAAAGACCACGTATTCTTCCCAGGTGGACCTCACCCATCACTCCCAGACAAGGCAGTCTCTGCCATCACCAGGCAGAAAAGACCAACATGAGGATGAGCCTACATTGACAAAGAAGTCATCTGGGCCAGGCACAAATCCCTGTGCTTTATACTCATTATTTCATCCAGCTTTCAGTGCCATGATAGAAGGTAGAAGACATTAACACAGATGAGGAAACTTAAGCTCATAAATTATTCGCCTCTAATCCTGTGGCCTGTAGGCTGTCAGGACCAGGCCCAGCGAGGCAAGGAGCCCAGGGCGTGGAATTTAAGGAGGCCCTCTACCTTGGCCGACCTGCCCTGAGGGTGGATCCCTCCCTAAATTTTAGGCCCCATCTGCCTCACTTGCCCCACTCTAGCCCAGACCTGGGGTTAGCAACCTGAGACACAAATGAGGGGCAGATAATGAGCCTGGGGGAATGCCCGCAGCAGGAGTTTCAGCCGTGGCTGGAGGTTGCTGGTGGGGATGTGCCGGGAACCCGCAGTCCTGCTCTGACCAGGCAGGCTGCTAGCCTCGCGTGCAGCCCTCTCCTCCCACCAGAGCTCATGGCCTCCGCCTGCACCATCTGGTGGCCCTGGGCTCTCAATGGAAACTGATACAGTGATTTGCAGTCCTGGGTCATCTCACTTACTTGACTTTAGGCTTCCTGAGGATAGTGTCTGTGTCTGAGTCCTTACTGCTACTTAGTGATGACATGTAGCAGCTGGAAGATGAGGAATAAATGTTGGGAGGACAAATGAACAAAGTGGGGGACAAACAGAGCAGTGAACTAATGCCAGCCCAAGCTTGCCAGGTAGGAGATGAGGAAGGATCACACTGCCCTGCAGCTGGGAATTGGGGTCGGGGTCAAAGTCCTCTCCACAGCCTCCAGAGCATAACCTCAGCTACCTTGGGACCCCGAAGATGGCATAAAGGATGTGTTTTGTCCTTTTTGGGCCCGTTTCTCTTGACGCTTAGAGCACACAGGCCACGCAGATGTCAAAATCACATTGTCTGACTTTGAGTCTTCACATTTGAAGCCACATGACGCTTGCATTCTCAGCAGTCAGAGGAGGCCATTTGGATTGGCATCGTCAAGGTGATGCTCAGAGAGGGGCTGTGTTTTCCCAGTCACACATCCCTATAACGGTTTAAGAGACTGTTGATTTACCCCAGAGAGAATCTTCTCTTCTTACCTCCCTCTGGGGCTGTTGCAAAGATGGCCTTGGGTGCAGGGATTGGAATACCTAACTTGTAGCCCAAAGGAGGCCAGAAGGGGCCAGCAGGACCCTCACAGATTTCTTGTGTGATTTTAAGGCAGTACAGGAAAAACTACATTACTATCAGTCATGGCCCTACCTTCGTGGACGGAAGTCACTCAAAGCAGAAAATCCTGGAGGATAAGGAGAGGAGGAATTCTTTCCCTCCTAAGCCCGAGAGCATAGGCCATGAATTTATGAGACACTAGTACATTTCTAAGGACTGAAAGGTCCCTCATATGTGTTCCAACCTCTCTCCAGAACGTGGGTTGCATGACAGCAGAATTGAGTGAAAGGCAGTTCTAACATACAAACCCATCGGAGGGAATGTTGTTACTAAATGACATGACTACTCAGACGCCATTGCAATGTGCTCTGACCACAGGGTTCTTGCTCTCAGGGCAGTTGCTAGCATGGCACAGAGGCAGGGCTCTGGGGTCTGTGAGGGTCCTGCTGGCCCCCTCTGGCCTCCTTTAGGCTACAAGTTAGGTATTCCAATCCCTGCACCCAAAGCCATCTTTGCATGGCTCTCAGGCATGAAGCCCTCCACCTGTGTGTCTTCCTCCCACTGGTTCCTTGAAGTCCTGGGCTCTCACTCCACCTGTGGTGAGTGAGCATTTCTGTCTCTCCTAGGAGACCCAGAGCTCTCCAAGGGTAGGGGCAGCTGCTGCTTCCCCATTGCACCCCCCAGAGGAGCTAGCATTAACACCTCGCACACAGAAGTACTCAATATTTACACTGATTGCATCTCGCCAAGATGAACTCTATAGAGGTTTTGTTGTTGCAGATGAGGAGCTGGAGATTAAAGTCCACAGAGTAACCACTGAAGAAAGGAGCCAGAAGCCCCACCAAATGCCAGCCTCTATGCTTCAAAATCCAGCGGCTTCCCAAGCACCTCCACCACCTAGTCATCGTTCCCAGGCACCGGGTCATCGTCCCCTGCCTCCTGGCCACCGTGTCCAGCACCAGCCTCAGAGGAGGCCCCCGCCTTCGTCTGGCACACAAGTTCATCAGCATAAAGGCCCGCCCCTCCCCAGACCTCGAGTTCAACCGAAACCTCCCCGTGGTGCTGCAGAAAACATGTCGTCCCCTTCCTCTGATTAAAAAACATAGAGACCTTTCTTTCCAGTAAAAGGCACTGTGGATTTCTCCACCCCGGGTGTGCACATCCATGCTTCCATCAGGTGTTTTCTCCGAGCAGAACATTATCACCTCCCGATGTTCGTGGGCCATAGCTACCTCTGCACCTTCCAACTCAGCATGTGGTCGACATCTGGGAGGGAGAAACAATAAACGTGATTGTGAGGATGATGGGCGACTGAACACAAAAATCTTAGAGCTCTCTCGTCTCCCTCTCGGCTCACATGCAGATGAGCTAAGCCGAGTGGTGGCTGTGCCCGGGTCTCCCTGCAAGCAGCTTGAGAGACTCTCAGGTTTCTTGTGTGCCCTGGTGGACACTTGCCCACCGTCCTGTGAGTAGAAGTGAAATAAAAGCTTTGACTTGACCTGTGTCTGCTCATTGTAGAAAGGAGTCCAGCATCCAGAAGAGGAAGCTGCTGAATGAGAAAGAGGTGCGTGGGTGTGACAGCAGGATCAAATTTGGTCAACCCAGTTCACCTGAGCCACCTTCATCCTCACTAAAATGACCAGAGCATGTTCCCCGGGTCACAGCTGCAAAACTGGGCCCAACAACCTATTTGTAGATTTGTGTCACGAATTGAAACCTCTGTGCACAAACTTCAGCAGAAAGCACCACAAAACTTAATCTTTTTGGTCTCACTTTCTTGCGTGTTCAGACATGGGCACAGTGACCTGTAGAGTCATCCTTGAAAAGAGGGGAGTCCACGAATACTGGAGGTGCCATGAGCCCATCAGATGACATAAAAGGGTGGGCTCAGAGACAAGCTGGTTGAATCAAATCCTAAGGGTCTTAAATGACTATAATTAAAAGATCAGACCCCATCCCCAGCTAGCAGTCATGCTAATTGTACTTTGGGGGAAGTGGAAGGAAAAAAACAGTTTTTAGTTGAAGTTAGAAAATAGTAGGTGGTGAGAAGTCACCTTGCTTTGAAATGTTGGTGCCACGTTTGTGGTCCCATCCGCCCGCCTTCTCCTTGGTTTCTTAGGCTTGCTGAACCTTGTTAAGCTCTGGCAGGAAGCTCTGAGGTCTAAACCACAAAGCAAGTATATTCAGGACTTCCTGCCAGAGCTCACTAATTGTTGAACCGCTTGTTCCTCTGAATCTAAGCACCTATTGTTTTAGCACCCAGAGTTCATTACTAAGGGCAAGGATGAATGAAGCTCCACAACTCCTGAAATCCAAACACGAAATCCAGTTAGGGAACAGTCAACACAGCACCTCCCCAGTGGGGGAGATGAGGGTTCCAGTACTGCCCGTTTCTCATTCCCCATGGCAGTCTTGGGTGGTCCTGCCATTCCCTTCAGAAAGCCTTCCCTGGCCTTCTGGCCCCGAGCTTGGCCTTTCTTCTGAAGTCGTGTGGTGTTACACATGGTACAGACCACACACTACCTGTTCAATCCTTCGTGACACATTCATTTGTTGAAATTCTACTGCATGGCAGGCTCTGTGCTAGGCACCAGGACACAGAGGTGTACGACTGCATCTCTGCTTTCAAGGAGCCCACAGTCCAGTGGGGGAGGGGTGGATGCATGTGACACAGTGTGAAAGATAAACACAGGCTTTGGCAAGTGCAGGAACCCAGAGGAATAACTGTGAACCCAGATTGTGTGGTGGAACTGGGGTGTCACAAAGGGCTTCCGGGAACAGGGCAATTCTTCCAAGATTCATCAGAAAGGGGGATCACAAGGCACCCAAAATTGGAGAGACCAACAGTTGAAGGCAGAAATCTGTGGCTCGCTGGAGCAGAAGCCCCCAGCGCAAACATCCACAGGAACCAGCAAAGTAGTGAAGCCTGAGCTGTAACTGAAGGATTGCTGGAGTCTCAGTATGAACAAGGGTGAGAGATCAAAACTCCAGGGGGTGGGGGTGCCTAGTTATTCAGGGTCCCCACACTTTTGTGAGTTTTGCCTCCAGCAGCTCAAACAGATTCTCACAGCGATGCTGAAGAAAGATCTTGTACCTCCCGCAGGTGGGTGGGGAAAAGTGACTACAGTCGTCTCTCAGTGTACGTGGGGATTGGGTCCAGGAGGACTCCCCTCCCCCCAACACATACACCAAAATGTGCACATACTCAAGCCCCGCAGTCAGCCCTACAGAACCCATATACATTCAGCGGTTTTGAATCCTGTGAAAACTGTGTTTTCAATTCAGGTTTGTTTGAAAAAAATCCACATATAAGTGGACCCCTGCAATTCAAACACATTTTGTTCAAGGGTCAGCTGTATTTTGCAATACGCCAGGCATTTTGTTCTTCTTAACAAGATCTTCCTTCAGGAGAAACTATTTACCAAGAGCCTAAGCCATGAGGATTTTTTATCAGACCCTAACTGACCTGAGGGGAGGGAAATACCCAACTGCAGCCCCCTCAGCCTTCCTGGAAGGAGAGAAGTATCCAGTTCAGCCCACTCTGACCATCTTGTTCCACTGAAAGGGCGGAAGAAACTGAGAATACATGTGAAGTTCCTAGTCCAGAGGTACAGGCTCATTAAACGACTGATACCTTTGGTGGTTCTATAGAGCACTTCCCCGCACCCCACAACTTACCACCGAAGTACTAAGGGCCTCTTTACTGCTGTTCCTTTTACTGGTACATCATGTCTGGCTATCAAGAAAAAATTATGGCCAGGTGCGGTGGCTCACGCCTGTAATCCCAACACTCTGGGAGGCCGAGCCAGGAGGATTGCTTGAGGTCAGGAGTTCAAGACCAGCCAGAGCAAGAGCAAGACCCAGTCTCTACTAAAAATTAAAAGGAAATTAGCCAGACAACTAAAAATAGAAAAAAATTAGCCAGTCATGGTGTCACATGCCTGTAGTCCCAGCTACTCGGAAGGCTGAGGCAGGAGAATCGCTTGAGCCCAGGAGTTTGAGGTTGCTGTGAGCTAGGCTGATGCCACAGCACTCTAGCCCAGGCAAGAGAGTGAGACCCTGTCTCAAAAATAAATAAAAAAAATTAATTAAAGAAAAAAAAGAAAAAATTATAAGACATACTAAAAGACAAAAAACAAAAACAAAACAAAACAAAAAACACCACAATTTGAAGAGACAAAGCAAGCTGCAGAACCAGATTCAGATCTGGCAGGGATGTTGGAATTATGAAACTGGAAATTTAAAACAACCACGATTAAGATTCTAAGGGCACTAATGGAGAAAGTAAACAGCATGCAAGAGCAGATGGTCCATGTAAGCAGAGATGGGAAAATTCTAAGAAAGAATCAAAAAGAAATGTAATAGAGATCAAAATTGGAGATCAAAAACAATGTAGCAGAAGTGAAGAATGTCTTTGATGAGTTTATAGACAGACTGGACACAGCTGAGGAAAGAATCTCTGAGCTTGAGACTATCTCAATAGAAACCAACAAAAATGAAAAACAAAGAGAATAGAGACAGAAAAAATAAAAAGAACTCTACAAGAACTGTGGGACAGGCCGGGTGCGGCGGCTCACGCCTGTAATCCTAGCACTCTGGGAGGCCGAGGTGGGCGGATCGCTCAAGGTCAGGAGTTCGAGACCAGCCTGAGCAATGAGCGAGACCTCGTCTCTACTAAAAATAGAAAGAAATTATCTGGCCAACTAAAATATATATAGAAAAAAAAAAAAATTAGCCGGGCATGGTGGCGCATGCCTGTAGTCCCAGCTACTCGGGAGGCTGAGGCAGGAGGATCGCTTGAGCCCAGGAGTTTGAGGTTGCTGTGAGCTAGGCTGACGCCACGGCACTCACTCTAGCCCGGGCAACAGAGTGAGACTCTGTCTCAAAAAAAAAAAAAAAAAAAAGAACTGTGGGACAATTATAAAAGCTATGACATACTCATAATGGGAATTCCAGAAGGAAAAGAAAGAGGGAAAGAAAGAAGAAATATTTGAAACACTAATAACTGAGAATTTCCCCAAACTAATGTCAGACACCAAACCACAGATCCAGAAAGTTCAGAGAACACCAGGCAGGATAAAAGCCAAAACAAAACTATACCTAGGCTTATCATTTTAAACTACAGAATGTCAAAGATTAAAAAACAATTCTGAAAGAGGCCAGAGGAAAAAAATTAACTAGAGAGAAGCAAAGGTAAGAATTACATCTGGAATCTCTTCAGAAATCATGAAGAGAATGTAATGAAATATTTACAGTGTCAAGAGAAAAAAAAAATCTAGAATTCTGTGCCCTGCAAAATTATTATTCTTCCATATTTTTCCTTGAATTTCTAAAAAAAAAATAAAAAATTATCCTTCAAAAGTGAAGGAGAAATAAAGACTTTCTCCAACAAACAAAAAATGAGGGAATTTGTTATCAGTAGAATCTGCCGTGCAAGAAATGTTTAAAGAAATTCTAGAGAGAGCAGAAAAATGTTAAAGTTCATAAATTTGGATCTATATAAAGAAAGGAAGAACATCAGAGAATAAGTGAAGACATAATAAAAACTTGTTTTTCTTATTCTTAATTGTTCTAACAGATAACAGTTTGTTCAAAATAATAATGGCCTAAAACAAGGGATTTGATTTTGTAAATACACATATATATGCTTATGTGTAGATGAAATGACTGACAGCACTGAAACAAAGGATAAGACGAGGAATTTGGATTACTTTGTTATTATAAGGCACCCACAATACCTGGGGCATGGTGTAATTTGAAAGTGGACTTAGATTAGTTGTAAATGTGTATTACAAACTCTAAGACAACCACTAAAAAAATTTAAAAAGAAGTATATCTATATGCTAAGAAAGGAGAGAAAATGGCATAATATAAAATGTTTAATTAAAACCATAGGCTGGGTGTGGTGGCTCACGCCTGTGATCCTAGCACTCTGGCGGGCCAAGGTGGGAGGATTTCTTGACATCAGGAGTTTGAGACCAGCCTGAGCAAGAGCGAGACCCCATCTCTACAAAAAATAGAAAAATTAGCCAGGAGAGGTGGCGTGCACCTGTAGTCACATCTACTCGGGAGGCTGAGGCAGAAGGATTGCTTGAGCCCAGGAGTTTGAGGTTGCAGTGAGCTATGATGCCACTGCATTCTAGCCAGGGCAACAGAGCAAGACTCTGTCTCAAAAACAAACAAACAAAACCTGCAAAAGGCAGAAAAAGAAAATGAATGCAGAATGACATACCATGCTAACACCATTCAAAACAAAGCAGGAGTAGCTATGTTAATTTCAGACAGACTTCAGACCAAGGAAAGTTATTAGGGATAAAGAGGGAATTACATAATGATAAAAGGTTCAATTCTGTAAATAGACATACAATCTTTAATGTGTATACACCAACGACAGAGCATCAAAATATGTGAGGCACCAGCCTGGACAACATAGCAAAACCCTGACTCTGAAAAATAAAAAAATTTAGCTGGACATAGTGGCATGCAACTATAGTCCCAGCTACTTCAGAGGCTGAGGCAGGAGGATTGCTTTAGCCCAGGAGTCTGAAGCTGCAGTGAGACACGAAGTCACCACTGTACTCCAGCCTGGATGACAGAGCAAGACTCTGTCTCTTAAAAAAATAAAATGAAATAAAATAAAATATGAGGCAAAAACTAGTAGAACTTCAAGGAGAAAGAGATGAATGCACTATTGTAGCCAGAGACTAAAACACCCGTCTGTCAGAAATGGACAGATCCAACAGGCAGAAAATCAGTAAGGACATAGCTGAACTCAACAACATCATTCATGAACTGAATATCATGGACATCTATAAACTGCTTTATTCAACAACAGCAGAATACACCCTCCTTTCAAGCTCACATGGAACATTCAACAAGATAGACCACATTCTGGGCCATTAAACACAGCTTAACAAATTTAAAAGAATAGAAATTATACAGTGTCTACTCTCAGACTACATGGAATTAAACTAGAAATCAATACCAGAAAGATTGCAGGAAAATCACAAAATTCTTGAAGATTAAATAGCACACTTCTAAATAACACATGTCAAAGAAGAAATCACAAGAGAAATTTAAAGATACGTTTAACTAAACTTTAAATTAGCCATCAATGGAAGATTGGAAAAAGACAATGTGGTATATATACACACAATGGAATACTACTCAACCATAAAAAAGAATGAAGCCATGTCTTTTGCAGCTATTAATGAATAGAACTGGAGGCCATTAACTTAAGTGAAACAACTCAGGCATAGAAAGACAAATACCACATGTTCTCACTTGTAAGTAGGAGCTAAATAATGGGTGCACATTGAAGCAATGTGTGGAATGATGGACAATGGAGACTTGGAATGGTGGTGGGGTGGGAGGGGAAGATGATGAGAGGTTGCTTGGTGGGTACAATGTGCATCGCTCCAATGATGGATGCACTGAAGGCCCTAACTTTACCACAATGTAATATATCAATGTAGCAAAATTGCACTTGTCCCCAATGAATATATACAAATTTCTAAAAAAATAAATGAACATTTTTTAAAAATTAAAAATTTCTGCTCCATGAAAGGTAGTCAACAGAATGAAAAGACAAGTCACAGGATGGGAGAATATATTTGCAAATGACATATGAGATAAAGGTCTCTCATCCAAAATATACAAAGAACTCTTTAAACTCAGCAATAAGAACAAAAACAACCAGACTAAAAATGAGCCAAAGACCTCAACAGCCAGTTTGCCAAAGAAGATATATACATAACAAATACAGAAACATATTAAAATGTGCTCCACATCATACATCACTGAGAAAATGCAGATTAAAACACCAGTGAGATACCACTACACCTGGTCTATCAGAATGGCCAAAATCCAGAATCCAGACACCACCATTGCTGGTGAGGATATGGAGCAATAGGAACTCTCAAACGTTGCTTGTGGGAATGCAAAATGATACCACCAGCCACTTTGGAAGACATTTTGGTAGTTTCTTACAAAACCATACATACTTTCCCCATATGCTCCAGAAGTCACACTCCTTGGTATTTACCTAAAGGAATTGAAAACTTATGTCCACACAAAATTGTGCACACGGATGTTTATATTAATAGAAACTTTATTCGTAATTGCCAAAACTTGGAAGCAACCAAGATATCTTTCAGTAGATGAATGGATAAATAAATTAATATTATTTAGTGTTAAAAAGAAATGAGTCATCATGGCATGAAAAGACATGGAAAAAACTTAAATGCATATTACTAAGTCAAAGAAGCCAATCTGAAAAGGCTACATTCTGTATGATTCCAACTATATCACATTCTGGAAAAGGCAAAACTATGGAGACAGTAAAAAGATCAGTGGTTGCCAGGGGTCAGGTGGGAAGGAGGGATGAAAAGGGGGAGCACAGAGAATTTTCAGGGCATTGAAAATACTGTGTATGATACTATAATGGTGGATACACATCCTCATATGTTTGTTCAAACTCATAGAGTGTACAACACCAAGAGTGAACCCTAATGCAAACTATGGGCTTCGGGTGATCGTTGTGTTTTGAGATAGGTTTGTACCTTGTAACAAATGCACCACTCTGGTGAGGGATGTTGGTAATGGTGGAGGCTGTGCATGTGTGGAGACAGGGGGTATGTGGGAACTATCTGTAACTTCCTCTGAATTTTACTATGAATCTAAAACTGTTCTAAAAACAAAAAGTCTATTTTTTTTAAAGTGTGCACTAAGGACCTAGCATCATGAAAGAAAATTTAGCCACACCAAGATGTATCATTGTAAAACTTCAGAACACTGGGACAAAGATACAAAAGAGAGGGAAGAAGGGGGGAAGAAGAGAGCTGGAGTATGGAGGAGAGACACCATATCAAGAATCAAGAATTAGAAAGAATTAGGCTGGGCGTGGTGGCTCACACCTGTAATCCTAGCACTCTGGGAGGCCGAGGCGGGTGGATCGCTCGAAGTCAGGAGTTCGAGACCAGCCTGAGCAAGAGTGAGACCCCGTCTCTCCTAAAAATAGAAAGAAATTATCTGGCCAACTAAAATATATGTAGAAAAAAATTAGCCGGGCATGGTGGCACATGCCTGTAGTCCCAGCTACTCGGGAGGCTGAGGCAGGAGGATCGCTTAAGCCCAGGAGTTTGAGGTTGCTGTGAGCTAGGCTGATGCCACGGCACTCACTCTAGCCCGGGCAATAAAGTAAGACTCTGTCTCAACAACAACAAAAAAAAAAGGAATTAGAAAGAATTAGAATGTCACTGAACTTCTCAACAGGCATACCAGAAGCTAGAAGAAAACCATGATGCCTCCAAATTTGGGGAATTTCCAGCCTAGTATTCTAGGCAAACTATCAGCTAGGCATGTGCCTTACAGAAGAAATATGTGTTATACAATCTTTGTTGAGGCATGAGTCATTGTGGTATTGACCATGAGTTCGATGTTAATGCATCAACAGCATATCTTAAATAAGGTACCTTTAAAGAGAACCACACATAAAATAAGGTTATATATTAATCAGCTGGCAAAAATGTTGTGGCTGGAGGCTCACAGGAACCTAACTCTGTATTTCCCCTGGGAGCAGTGTTTTATTATTTGAGAATTCAATGTTTGCAGTGACTTTATAGAACATAACTACTTCAAACAACGAGAATTGACCATGTATATATACATATATATATATATATATATTTTTTTTTTTTTCCATTGCCTTAAGATTACCTCCCCTGAGACCCCGTCTGCCACTGCCAGGCCAACCATATTGCTGCTGCTGGTTGCTGTGGTGATGAGGCAGGGTGAGGTGAACGGGGATAGAGTGCACAAGCTCTCCCTGACCTACCCTCCTCTGCCCCAGAGTGCAGACACCCATCCCTTGCGTGCACTCGCTCACATTCTGGCTCACAAGAGCCTTTGGTCTTCTCAGAGCATTCTCAGTTTCATGTTATTATGGATTTCCATGGCTCTGCTCTTTTCTCTTCTGTAGCTTTTCTCTTCTGTAGCCTGTAGTTTGCCAGTTTTGGAGGAAGGGACAAGTAGTACAAGCCAGTTCACTGGCTTGTCAAAAACTCGATCAGGGAGGATATTAATAATATGATTCAAGAACAACCAAGAGGAAATCAGGTATGAAAAAGAGAATAGTTGAAACAAAAGGTATAACAGCTTAGATATAAAGCTGGATAGATACAGTAAAGAATGAATTAAGAAGCTGTAAGATCATTCTGAAGACTTATTCAAGAACACAGGGCAAAGTATAAAGAGATCTTTTTAAAGTAAAAGAAATATTATACTAGAGATATGGAGGGTAAAAATACCAACCTTCAAATAATAGGGATTCCAAAAAAGAAAAAAATAAAGAAAATAAGAAAATAGGACCTCTGATATGGAGCCAAATGGGGAGATAGAAAACCCCCAAATTAAACATGTTACTGTGAATTAAAATCATTAAAGACTAAGAAAATTCCAAAATGTTTTCGGAGCAAAAAAGGCAGCTCACATACAAAAGCACAAGCATCAGATTGACATGCGACTTCTCAGTAGCAATGCTGGAGGCAAGACCACAAAGAAATAGTATTTTTAAAGTATTGTACAGTTGTCCCTTGGTATATGAAACGGATTGATTCAAATCTACTCGTTCTCCAGTCCCTGCAGCTGGTCCTGCAGAACCTGTGTATACAAAAAGTTGGCCGTCTGTATAGGCGGCTTTCACATCCCACAAAAATATATTTTCGATCTGCGTTTGGTTGAAAAAAACTCACAGATGACTGGACCCATGCAGTTCAAACTCATTGTTCACAGGTTAATCGTACATTGAAATTTATATCCAGCCAAAATGACAATGAAATGTGAGGATATAATGAAAAATATTCTAAATGTAACAACCATATTTTCTGGTGTACAAAATCTCAGAACCTGTGCCATACTAAGGCTCACTTTGAAAATTCTTCAGAATATTCAAGATAGAGGAAAATAAATCCAAGAGATACTGTAAAGAAATGTGAAGTTAGGGTGATCGAATAACTTAGCAAAATTAATTGTTGTCTAAAATAAGCAAAGGTTAATGAAAAACAAGGAAAAATCTGTATTCATAAGAACTCAGAACTAAAATTCCATCTAGAGTATATCAACAGTGTGTATGTGGTGGTGGTGTTTTGTTGTTATTGTTATGTGTATTGGGGGTAGGAGAGAGAAAGGGGAGTCCAAAGAGGTAGGAGAACATGCTAAACTATTTGTTTTATTGGAGGAAAGAAACAGGTATTTGTAAATTTAATAAGTCAGGATGAATAAATAAACAAGTATGTGTCTTAAGAGCAATGCCCACAAGGACAAAAATAAAATATATTCTTTTAAACCATCAAAAGAAAATCATTTCTACTCAGTGAAGAGTAAGAAGGTTAAAAAAGGGGGGGGGGGGAAGGTACCAGTAATGGAAAATATGAAATAAGATGGAAGAAATAAGTCCTAATATAAAATGATTATAATAAATGCAAACACATTGAAGAGCCAACCAAAAGACAGAGCATCTCAAATTAGACATTTTAAAAGATCCAGTAACATATTGTTTACAGAAGACAACTTTACAACAAAAGAATACAGAAAGAGTGAAAATAAAAGGATAGCAAGTAAACATGATCCAAAAGAAAGCTGGGGCAAAGTCTTAATATCTGACAAAAGAAAATTCAAGGGGCAAAGAAAGAAATCACATACTGGTTGAAAGAATAGTAGAGCAAACACACATGCACCTAACAATATTGTCTCAAAAAATATAAATCAACTGATAGAACTTAGCAACAAATATATAAATCAAAAATTTTAGTAGAAAGGTTGTTTTTTGTTTTCTTTCTATTTTTTGTAGAGATGGGGTCTCACTCTTGCTCAGGCTGGTCTCAAACACCTGGCCTCAAGGGATCCTCCTGCCTAGGCCTCCCTAAGTGCTAGAAATAAGATGTAAGCCACTGTGCCCAGCTGGAAGTTTTAACATAAAAAATTATAGAAGAGAAAATGAAGTCTTCAGAAATAAACAGGTTAAGCAGAGAAAAAAATCGATGGTATAGAAATCTGAATATTTCAATTAATAAGCTTAATTTATTTATACCAACAGAAAACACATAAAACACATATTCTTTTTGAGCATGCATGAAACAATTTAAACAATTAATCATATATTAAGCCACAAAAGAAGTTACAAGAAAATCTAGTGAATAAGTGTTATTCAGACTACATTTTTCAATTACAATGAACCAAAATTATACAATATTTTTAAAAGATAGTGAAAAAAAATCTGTGTTCTCATTTTGCTGGAAATAACATATTCTAGGCAAATAGAAAACACATTATTCATACTTGCCTTAACAATAAAATGGAAGTTATAATATAATATTAGAATAATAACAAAGTTATTAAATACATCAAACTGAATGGTAATGAAAGTACTACTTATCAAAATTTGAAGACCACATTTACAGCAATATTTAGAGACAAATGTATAGCTTTAAATACATTTTTTTTTTTTTTTTTTTTTTGAGACAGGTTCTCACTCTGTTGCCTGGGCTAGAGTGTGGTGGCATCATTGTAGCTCACAGCAACCTCAAACTCCTGGGCTCAAGCGATCCTCCTGCCTCAGCCTCCTGAGTAGCTGGGACTACAGGTGTGTGTCACCATGCCTGGCTAATTTTTCTATATTTTGTAGAGATAGGGTCTCACTCTGTTTCAGGCTGGTCTCAAATTCTCAGGCTTCCGGAGTGCTAGGATTACAGGCGTGAACCAGCGCACCTGGCCTTTAGATACATTTATTAAGATATAAGACAGGTTGAAAACACAGAGCAATACTCAAGAAGATGGGAAAAGAACAAGCAAAGAAACAGAAAGAGAGGAATAATAATAAAGGTGGAACAGAAATCAATGAAATAGCGAAAAACAACAAAACAAAACAGAGAAGATTAATAAAACCATAAGCTAGTATTTCAGAGAGATGAATAAAATAGACTTGTGGCAAGACTACTTAAGTGAAAAAAGAGAGAAAGTGCAAATTAAAAAAAACAGAATGTAAAAGAGGAAATAACTGCAGATATAACAGAAATTTAAAAAATAAGACAATAGTATAAACAACTATACACTGATACATTTTATTTTTAAAAATTTTTTTTTACTAATACACTTTAAAACAAGGAAAATTTAATATACTTCTTGAAAAATATGAAAGACAAAATTGGCACAAGAATAAAGACAAAACTGAAATAAATTATCGCACATCCCCTTCTAATGATAAAAGTTCACCTGGACACAAGGTTGTCAAGGTAAAGACTACATTTCCCATTCACTCTTCCTACGTATTTGGGCTCTGGTCAAAGGGATATGTTCTGAGCCATCTGACAGTGCTGAATCAAATCAATAAATCACACAGCATTTGATGCAAAAAACTTCACTCCTGGCTATATAAATCTTAAAGATGCACTCATACAGGCCCATATTATCTGTTCTTACAAAGAATTGTAGATAATCCAGGTGGAGTCCTGGAGAATTGGTAAATAAAATGTGGAATTTTATTAGCAAATAGAAACAACAAATTCAATGAGTATTCAGTGACAAGAAGACATCTTAAAAACAGTACTGCTAACCAAATAGTAGCTGTCAGGGGAAAGCAAGTAGAAAGGGGTAGCGCAAGCGAGCTCCTTGACAATGATGGAATAGTTCAGTATCTTGATTGTGGTGGTTATACAAATCTACACGTGGGATTAACTGGCATAGAACTAAACACACACAGAGTTCATGTGAAAACCAAATTAAAATTTGTGATATAGTTAATGGTATTGTACCAATCTCTATCTCGTAGTTTTGATATTGCAATGCTATAAATATTACATAAGACGCCATCACTGGGGAAAGCTGGGTTAAGGGTTCACTGGACTCTAGGTATTATTGTGCAAGTTCCTGGGACTCTATAATTGGGTGGGTAGGTCTACTGACTATTCCAGAACAATGAGACATTTTTGCAGACAATTAGGAGAACCCAAACGTAAGGCCAGCAAAAACTATCCACACAAATGTTGTAGGACCAGAGTCTGGAAGCAACTGCAGAAGTGGGAACAAAAATGCCAAGGCTGTCATTACAAACAATACTTAGCTCTTTGTTCTCTTAGTTTAATTTCATTTCCTGACCAAGAATATTATGGTATATTTGTGTGGCATGAAGTTGATATTTGGCTTATAGGAGTGAAACTGTGAAGAGCTTGGTGCTCAGAAATTTCTGTAACATCACAATGTGTGCTCTGCTCTCTTTATGATAGCAGTGAATAAACGCTATAGGCTCTTTAAAGAAACAGTTATTAAAAAAAAAAAACAATGCTACTTAAAATCCATCTTCCTTCCATTTTCCCTAAGCAAAAGGCCCAACTAGCCTGGTGCAATGGTGCATGCCTGTAATCCCAGCTACTCGGAAGACTGAAGTAGGAGAATTGCCTGAGCCCAGGAGTTGAAGGCCAGCTTGGGAAACATAGTGAGATCTCATCTCAAAAGAAAAAGAAGAAAGGAAGGAAGGAAGGAAGGGAGGGAGAAAGGGAGGGGCCCAACACCTTACTGCCATTTTTTTGCTGCATTTCACACCCTGGCCCCTGTGTGCCTCCCAAGTGGCAGATCTTCTCATGCCAACCCGCATCTCTAAGTCCCAGGCACAGTCAAATTTATTTGCTTATTTAAATATGCCATTCTCTATCACTCTGGCCCTGTGCCCATGCCATCCTTACCACCATATTTAGGTGACTACGTGTCCTTCAGGTCCCCACTTAAACATCATTCTTCTTAACTAAGACCACAAACATCTTCCCCGACACTTAGAATAGAGCACTAGCCCCCCTTTCTGAATCCTCCCTAGCACCCTGCCCGGCCCCTTGACCCCCGCCCTAACGCTTCAGGGCAGTCACTTGCTCAGTGCTCGCCTCCCGTGCTGGGCCGTGTCCTGGTTCTATCTCGTTTGCCTCAGAATCGCCAGTATTTAGTGCGGTGCCTGAAACACGGTAGGTGCTTCATAAATATTTCTAAACAAATGTATTTATTTATTCATCTCCATATATTGGCACGGATGTGACTCACCCCGTGGAGCACTCCTCACTGGGGAGCCAGGGGGTCTGCCCTAGGAACCAGACCCCTGACCTGAAGTACCAAGATGGGCCTGGCCAGGACTCACCTGAGAACCAGCGCAGGGTCATATGTGCAGGTGGGCGGATGACTGGGACCATCTGTGAGAAGCAGGGCAGGTGACAGCCAGGGAAGGGCCTGGGGACCTGAGGCAGCTTTCCCACTGGCACTACACAATCCCGACATGAACGGGTCTGGAGAAAACAGAGAAACAATTCCCAGAAAACAGAGACGTCAGTTTGAATGTTTTGATCTTTTTCTGCCCTCACGATCAGCAGGCTGCACAGTACCCTTTGGGGGCTTTGGAAGGTGGTGGTCTCAAGAGGTGGATTTCGTGCCAGACAGCAGCCTCAGAGGCCTCAGCCGCTCCTGTGTTCTGCCTCAGCTCAGGGCATTGAGGTTAACTCTATAGGAAGCTTTAGGATGAAGCTGGCTTTAAGAGTACTAACATTAGCCATAGCCACTTGACACCAGGGTCACCTGAATCGAGACTGCTACGTAACCATGTTCAAATGAATGAATAGATCCCACACCAGTACCTTCATCAAGGGAGGCAAACCTTGTCAGGCAAAGACAAGGTGGCTGTGACCTAGACTGGTCACTGTGTCAACACCTGCCCTTGCAAAGCTGACAAAGGGATTCAAGTGTGACTGCTGGTTATACCGCAGAAACATGTTTCCCTAAGAAAGCAAGGAAGTACAAAAGAGCAGAAATTCCTGCTCCCTGGGGACTTCCGCACCTGTCATCAGTCATATCACTCCCCTCTAGGGGCAGGATCTTCTGGGAAGCTTTCATTAGGAATGTGGAAGAAAGTCCCCATCCATGCTTCGCAGAGATCCATGTCTCAGGGCCAGGACCAAAGACGGCCCACGGGTATGATTTCTGAGAGCCTGGTAAGCCCTGCTTTTGCCCTAGATGGCTCCCATACCACTGGCCAATAACCGAAACTCCACTATTAAAGCTTTGTGGTTTTCAGCAAGCAACCTGAGGTCTGGGACCTGCATGGCAGAACCACCAGATTGGTAAATGATTTTCAGGATGGATGTCCAAATACGAACTTTTTAGTGACTAAGAAAACATGCCAGTTTCCTCGCCGACATTCTGTTATTCAGTAAAGCAAGTATTCTAAGTCTTGAGAGTACATGTTATTTTTCTTGCATTTTTGTTCCAATGGAAAGCAAAAGATATGCAAGGAAGGCTGTTCACCTCCAACGTTAAGAGTTTGAATCCTGTTAGAATGCAATTATTCCCAGAAGAGTGCAGCCTTTTTTTTAAAAAATAGAGTTTTTTTTTTTTTTTTTTAGAGCAATTTTAAGTTTGCAGCAAAATTGGGAGGAAGGTACAGAGATTCCCCATATATCTGCTGCCTTCCCACACAAACATAGCCTCCCACTTTCAACATCCTCCACCAGGGTGGTACATTTGTGACAAACCTACATTGTCATCCAAAGTTTACGTTAGGGTTCACTCTTGGTTTTGTGCATCCTATACATATTTATTCTATGCATAAATACATAAAGAGATGAATCCACTATTATAGTATTACACAGAATATAATCCCCCACTGCCCTAAAAACCCTCGGTGCTCTGCCTATTCATCCTTCCTTCCCCCAACCTCAGGCGACCGCTGATCTTGTTACTGTCTCTGTAGTTTTGCCTTTTCCAGAATGTCGTACTGTATGTTAGCCTCTTCCACTTAGTAACATGCATTCAAAGTTTCTCCATGTCTTTTTGTGGCTTGATGGCTCATTTCTTTTCAGCCCTAAGTAATATCCCATTGTCTGGATGTACCACAGTTGGTTTATCCATGCACCCACTGAAGGACACCTTGGTTTCTTCCAAGTTTGAGCAATTATGAGTATAGCTGAGTACAGCCTTTTTTGTGTGGGAAGAAGAGCACTCTGGCAAGGGTGCTGAAGGTATGGAAATGGGAGAATGGGCTGTAGTTTAGGGGCAGGAGACTAACGTGGAGAGGGAGTTGGGGAAACTTTTCCCCCTTCACAGCTCTGCCTGAGGCCTGCCCTGCTCGGAGTACACTGTGCCTTGGAGCCCCAGAGCAGCGGGAATGGAGCTGTGACAGGCAGGAAAGCTGGCCTAGTACTCTCCTGAGTAGCTATCAGGCCCATGGAGCCCTCCACTGGTAGACTCCAAGTGCTCTTTGAAGTTGAAAGAGAAATCTGTCCTCTTTTAGGCTGGAAAGTCCTGTCTTCCAGGGGAGGGAGCCTTTCCTCAACCTGGGGGAGAATCTGTGGGAAAGAGGCCAAGAGAGACTTGCTCAATGGGAGCACTTCTCAGGGGGGAGCACTCCTCAGGGGGAGCTCTCCTGGGGGGAGGGAGAGGAAGACTTCATGGGGAGCACTCCTCAAAGGGAGCTTTCTTTCCCCTACACCATTTCCCCTTCAGTGTGACTTCTGGCAGGATCTCAGAGATAGGTGTATTCCTACTTTCTTACAGGACAGGATCAGGTATCATAGTTACACACCGAAAAGGCAGTCACACATATTCATACTATAGAGAGGCAAAAATATCTTTTTCTCTACCCATCCTAGGTTCATGGCTGAGGCCCCTGTAACAAAAGACACATTGACAGGAGAAAAGCAAGCAAATTTATTTAATACAAATTTTGTGGGATGAGGAACCTGCATCAGGAAATGAAGACCCAAAGAAACAGGTAAGTTTTAGTATTTTATGCTAGGTTTGGGTAATTAGTGGACAGTTGTGGAGAGATACCGCAGGAGGACAAAGGGTATGATCTAAGGGCCATTAACTGGAGGAAACTGGCAAGGCCTATTTGTTCAGATTCCTTTCTGTGTCCCTGTGTCTTCAGAGATAAGGATGCTCCTTCCCTCCAGGTACAGGGAGGACACCTCTCACATGACAGTCCTGTGACCTGTTTCAGGGGAAGGTCAGAAAATCCTTCCTAAGTTTTATGATCTGCTTTGAGGAGAAGGACAGGAGATAGTCAAGGGATCTTCCAGCCCATGCTGTTTTCCCAAATTCCTTCCCTTTAAAATATTCTGGGCTAGCGTGTCCTGAGCCCCATCAACACAAATGCTATCCCTCTCCAGGCCATGTGCTAATTAAGGAAAAACGTGTTGTCTTGTAGGAATTTCAGCAAGTACATAAAGAACATGGTAAGGACTGAGAACCCTTCTCCTTACACCCAAAGCCTGCGGTCCCCAACGCCCGGGCTGCAGACCAGTGGCAGTCCGTGGGCTGTTAGGGCCCAGGCCACAGAGCTCCACTCCATCCCCGCCCTTCCTTCCATGGAAAAATTGTCTTCCATGAAACCGGTCCCTGGAGCCAAAAAGGTTGGGAACCACTGCCCAAAACCACAGTATGCTTGTGGCTGGTCCTGGAGGATAACCTGGAGCTCTTGGAGGGGCTGAGGACTGACACTCAACCTGCTCTTCTGCATGCTTCCCTGGGATGTGGGTGCTCCTGGCTTGGGGCCCTGCACAATGGAAATGTCACACCTTTGGCCCAGTGGCCTGTGCTCCCAAGCTGGCAGGAGCATCTACCGTGAGGCTGGCGTGTGTTATGTGCTGTCAGCGCAGGTGCCACTGTGAAACAAGCTTATGGAAACAGGTTGGACAGAAAGGTATTGAAAAGTCAGAAACCTCTTGTTAAATAACAAAAAACAAGTACAATGTAAGAACTTGTTTTTAGTGGAAAATAACTCTTTACGTGACTTCTATATGTTCTCCTCTGCACCTGTCGGGGCACTGGCAGGAAGCAGAATTCCACTCCGATGGCCCAACCAAAGAGACTTCAACGAAGGGACCACTTACGGTGTGTCAGCAAGGTCAAGGCAGCCACTAGGGATGCTGAGGCACCCAGAGCCTAGGAACTATAGGAAATTGTTACTTCCCTAGACCAGAAGGGACAAGGGGCCCAGTGAGAGCTGGAACTATGGAGAAGAGGTCCCCAGGAGGGAGCAGCAGTGGAAGGACATCACTGCAGTCAAGGATACAGCACCAAAGCAGGGGAGGGTGGGGGAAAACCCCAGCCTCTCTTCCCTCCTTGGTGTGGCCTTTCATTGGCCAGCAGAGCCCACTAGAAGCCAGGTGGTAAGGGAGTCCAGGAGATGCCATCCTTAGGGGTCAACTTCCAGATACACAGAAAGGCAGAGAACAGTGGAGAACAGACTCTGGGTTAGGGGGCAGATGGAGACTAACCAGTACCCCCATTGTTATGCTGGGTGTGTGTGCTCTGTAGATACAGGACTACTATAAATTATACTACAGAGGAGAGTCCCTGCATTTCCACTCCTCATGCACTCCACCTCTCCCACTTATGAACACTTGCTAGGAACCATCCTTATCTTCGTGAATCATGAAGACTACCCTGGACCTGCTACATATATAAGAGATAGAGTATTGGCTCTTTGAGAGGTTCGTTTTCTTTCTGTCCCATAGGAGTTGGTCAGGAAATGTACAATGAAGGGCGAGCTGCAACAGGATTAGAGAGAGTACGTGTCCCTCTCTTGCTAACATCTGTTCCCAGCTCCCTCCCACTGGATAGAGCCTCCTCGTGGAACACACAGGTGCTGGAGAGGCAGCCCTGTGACCACAAAAGGACCACGAGACCTTGCAACTTGGGGAAGGAGGGCAATGTGAGGCAATTCTGAATTTTTGTTGGCATTAACGAACATATAAATTCACTTACAAAGAACAGGAAACTCTTCAGCTTTCTTCAAAAGCTACCTTGCCTCCTTCCCCTTCAACTTCATTTTTTATTTGTTTGTTTGTTTTTCCTTTCAAAGGACCAGGAAAATGTACGATGTGTTATTCATTAACTCACACATTCAGCCATCTACTCCTTCAGTAATATTTTTTTTACTGTGAACATCTACCATTCCAGGCACAGTAGCAGGGCCTGGGATTTGAAGGACGAGGAATGTGCTAGCTGGCCTGGAGAACTCACCATACTGTTACGGTGCACACACACATGGGTTTCCCAAGTCTCATCAGCCTTGAGGATAAACGGGGGCATGAGTGACAAGTGCAACGGCACCTACCTGAGCACCTACAAGCAATTGTTAGACTCCAAGCCCCACTCGGAGTTTTCCCACATGGTTACCACCGCGTCCCAGACAGAGCCTGTTGCTGCTGCTGCCTGGGGAGGAAGCGCAGGACAATGCCTCTGCTTTGGGGGCTTCGGGTGGCCTCACTAAGCAGCTTCTGTTGAACCTCCTGTGTCCATTGGGAGTTCCACATTCTCCTTTCATCTGGGCTGTCACTCTTTCATGGGGTCTCCAAGAAAGCATCTATAATTTTTAGCTATAGCAATTTCAGTCAAAATAGGTATGATGTCAGACCCTTTCCTGTTTTGCAAGTGAATTAGAGCTAGGAAAGTGCTGACTGGGGAAGAGGGGGAGGGGCGATTCCTGGGGGTTGAGGGGAAGCAGAAGCGGAGGGAGCGCCGAGGCCAAACTTCCCCACTCTGTGCTGTGACCAGGGGTGACCTGCCGGCTGCAGCAGACAAGCAGAGGCAGTGGGCGACGCGTGTGCTGTCAGGCAATGGAGGGTGCCTTCCGTACAAAGCTCTTGGTGATTTACGTCATGCCACAACTTGCCTGTGCTTAAAAAAAAGTCCCCGTCATTCTAAGACATCAGATATACCATCAAACATCAGGACAGGAAATTTTCTCTGCTAGATTAGCTTTATAGTTCACCCGTCCATTCAACATGTATTTGTTGATCTACTCTGACAAAGGACTGAGAAATGTACAAGAAATAGCTCATTGTCTCAGAATGCTGGATTTCTAGCCGAGAGGTGCTATAAGAAAGGATAGGTTTTTTTCCTTCTTCCTCACATACCTTTCCCTTTCCAGACAGTAAATCTCCCAAGGCTACAGTAATAGAGGAGGGTTTTCATTGTTGTTGTTGTTGCGACACCCAGCTCTTGGAATGGGACAGTCTTTCACATAAGACACAGGAGATATGCAAGAGTGAGGCTAACCTTTGCCTTCTGAGAGATCTTATATTAATTTTAAATGTCCCATCTGAGAGTCTCCTGTGAGGGCTTCTCTCTCTCCGTTCTACTTCAGCATCCAAAGTTCTCCTTCCTGATCCCAATCCAAGTGGAGAAGGAGGCAAAACAGAAAATAACTGACAAGGTGTCCAGACGTTCAGAGACAAGAGGAGGCAGAGCTTGGGGGTGTGCTGCAGAGGGAAGGGTTACGATGACCACATGGGAAGGAGGAGGAGGAAGGGCCAGGGAAGGGACCCTGCCACCCAAAGCTGTTGCTCTGTGGTGGACCCCAAGGTGTGGCAGTGAGGTCTGTGCCCTTGAACCGAAGTGGGAACAAATTAGGAGACAAAGTAAACTAACCACTGGGACCGTGGATGTTGGGATTATAAGGCTTTGGATGATCAGCCTGAAATAAAGAGCTGGTTTTACATTCTTTGCAATTCCAGTTGCATATCTGACCTGATGAGACATGGATCGGGGTCACCTTTCCGTCCCACCCCACCTCCCACCTTCACCAGCAGAGTCCTGGACGACTCACTGAGAAGGGAAGAGAACCAGTCCTGGAGCTGACCGACCAGCAACGACAAGACCACTCTTGCTTGACTCTACCACTCTTCCCAAGAAGAGATTGCTGTCCAGGTTACAGACTTATACAGAAATATAAAGTAGCACTCACAAAGCGCTTTGCAAGTCCAGAGAAGGGAGATGTTAATTCTTTCTGCTTTGATGAAAGGCAGGGTTGATGGAAGAAGTGGCCTTAAAACGGAGCTTTAAAGGACAACTCTAATCTAGGTCTGTGGGGACAGAAGGGGAGGGAATTCCAAGCAGAGGGAGCAGAGGTGAAATGGGAATGGAAATGAGATGTGTAGTCTTTATTTATCAGGGGTGTCGTGGGATATCATGTGGAAAATCAGTGTGATTATTTATCTCCATGATGCTGACCTCTTTGTACCTTTGTGATAATAACCTTGGCAGGAACTTACATAAAATCCCAACTGGAACCAAATCTTCATTTCTTATTTTTAACTAAACCACAGATCAAACCAAACTTGAAACACACACACACACACACACACATCATTAGTTTGAACCAGACAATAGAATCCTGCATATATTAAAAAGCTGTTTTGCGACTTTGAACTGAAATTGTTGATAAGAAAGGTATATTTTTAAATTTGAAATTATTTTTCTCTTCTAAATATAATATCAAATTCATTCTGATAATCTGAATTTGTAAACCCCTTTATTGGCACACAGAATTCAGTGAGGAGGGGCTATATGTAATGATATTGATCTCTGCATGTAGCCTGCAGAATTAGTCTTCGTAATTAAAACTCTGTACATTGCTGTATCCACAGGGTATCAGCCAGAGTCCATAATTGAAAACACAATCACCTACTTAGCTATCTTAAGCGGAAAGAGAATTTATTATGGGATGTTAGATGTCAAACACGCTCTCTGGGAAAGCCAAAGGTCAGGTTTGGGAGCTACACAGGCAGTCAAGGGTACACTCGTCACAGGACTGCCCTGCCAAGACCACCCAGGGCAGCCCCACAGTGCCCACTGGTGATGCTGGCGCTGTACAGCAGCATCCCTGCCTCCACTCCCCAGAAAAGCAGACATACTGTTGCTTTTCCTGCCTAAAGATGGGTCCCACGTGTTCTTGCTCTTCGTGTTGCTTCTTTCCAAATGTAAGTCTTACAATGGTACCTCAGATGGGCACAGTCTAGGTGGCATGACTGCCCCCTACACCTGCACTGGAATCTGGAGAAATGAGCTCTGACTTTCACCTTGAGACATTCAAGTCCACAATGCAGGAAGTTGCCCAACCATAACGCGCTGTTCAAATAACATGAAGTGGCCGCAACGTGTGGCGGAAATCCACTACGCATGTTTATGGTGCCACGTTGCTATATTAACCGAGCTTATTTTCTATGTTCAATTTGTTTAGCACACAGGAGATTTCTGTTTCTGGCAATATCATGAACAAAAAAGCCTGAGAAAATATTCCACTTTAAGACATCTAGAAGTGATGGATAAAATATACCGAACTCTTTTGAAAGGCATAACTGATGTTGACAAAAATGGTAGTGAAATATCTACCAAAATGAAGCTGAAGCTGGAAAACTTAGTGATGAATTGACTTTGAGGCTGTAGCTGCCTCTGTGGATGTGCTGATGTCTGTAACCCAGACTTTGGGGTCAATGGTGCTGTAAAGGACTGAGTTAGGGCCCTGGGCCCTTACCGAGGTAGGAGTTGGATCAGAGACCTTCCCACCCACCATAATGTCGACATGGTCAAAGAGCCTCAGTGAAAGGGTTTCTGCAGAAAAACTGCTCAAAGCAAAGGGAGACGTTGAGGGAAATTTTTCAGCCTGGACTGAAGCTGGCTAGAGAAAAAAGTCTCTCTTAAGACTTTGAGTTTGGGACTTGACTTTTTTTGTTATCTATATAGCCCAAGAAGGCATAAACCGAAAAATTTACTAAAGTGTCTCCAGGTTTGTAGTGACAGGTAAAAGCAAACGCTAATTGCCTCTAGAAGGCATATCCTCAGTCCACGTCTCTCAGGATTCCCACAGATGAAGTTCAGCCAAACACAAGATCACATCATGAAATCATAAAAGATGTAAGAAAGCAAGCCACCACAAGCCAGAGTCAGTAAAAATAGCAAACTGTCGAATTAGATCATCTGGACCATCAGATGCTAGAATTATGGTACAGTTTAAAATGTTAAAAGAAAGGGGAAAAAAGGAATTGAAACATGAGCAGGAAAAGAGAGATCATAAAAAAAAAACAAAGATGGGCTACATAATAGATTACACACAGCTAAAGAGAGAATTAGGAAACTGAAAGAAATTACCCAGAATGAAGAAAAGAGTACAGGCAGAAATATGGGAGATAATAAAATGGAAGTTAACAGACATGGGAAACAGAATGAGGTCTAATATATGATTTGTTAGAATTCCAGAATAAGAGAATAGAAGGACTCAGGGATTTTGGAGTCTAAGAGAAAGGCCAAGAAATGACATTCCATTCTGTACTGTGTTTGGAACCAATCAAAAATGTACATTGGATTCAGGCAGATGGAGATTAAAAAATGCCAGGTTTACTACTGGTGAAACTGTTGAATAAATGTGTACTAATTATAGCCTTCCTAATATGGCAGCTCAGAAGGAAGCAAATTTCTCCATTCCATGATTGGCAGCACTGGACAATTGAAGTCCCACCCCTGTCTCCCATCCCCCGTGGTATCTGCCCTGAAAACCTTAACACAGAGGAACAGAAGTAAATGCGCTCTCCCTGCAGCTGACTCCCGAAGAGAAAGCAAACAGGCTTGGCTGAGCATGCTCAGACACTTACCCCAACCTCACCTGTGGGATAAGTCATCTTCTCACCCCTGAGAGGAGACAGTGCACAGACAGAGAGAGGCCAGGAGCATCACTTTCAAAGAATCCCCTCCTGGAGCTGGTTAATGGGTACAAACATACAGTTAGAGGGAAGGAATAAATTCTAATGTTTGATAGCAGAGCAGGATGACCAAAGTTAACAACAATGTATTGTATTTTTCAGAACAGAAGAAAGAACTTGAAATGTACCTAACACGTGGAAATGATAAACACTCAGGTGATGGATACCCTAAATACCCTGACTTAATTGTTACACATTCTGTGCATGTAACAAAATTTCAAATGAACCCCATAAATATGTGCAAATATGTGTAAAAAAATTCTGCTCCTCAGAGACAAAAAAAAAAAAAAAAGAATATCCTCCTATCAGAGGAGACGCATTATTAGAAGAGATTGTACGTAAGAATTTTTCAGAATCCTTAGATTGAGGAAGCATAATTAATGCTTAGCAAGATAAATTAAAAATAATCTGCACCTAGACACACTGTAGTGGAACTGCAGAACCCGAAGACAAAAAGAATTTAAAAGAAATTAGAGGGAAGACAGATTACTTACTAAGGACCGTCAGAGGACTTTTCAACAGCAGATGTTGGTAAGAATGTAAATAAGAAGACAGTAAAATAAGATCTTCAAATTGCTAAGAGAAAATAACTGTCAACTTAGAGTCCCCAGAAAAATTACTTACTGAGAAAAAGGTAAAAATAAAGACATTTTTCAGACCAAAAACTCTGAGAGGTCCTTACTATAGAAATTTCTGAAATACATTCATTTCAGGAAGAAGCAAAAAAAAAAAAAAAAAAAAATTTATACTAGAGGGGAAGTCAGAGATTAAAATGGAATAGAGTAGAAGGAGGCTCTTCATCTGTTTGTCCATTCTTTCTAAGTCATCCTTCTCACGTAGGTCCCCTGGCTTAATTTTGTGAATTTGTTGTTCAGAGTTTGGGGTGAAATCCGTGACTCAGGATCTTAGTCCAAGTTCTTTACGGAGCCCAAAGCAGGGTGAAGGATGAAGATGCTGCCACCTTTTCAAAAGGTGCAAGCCCAGGGTGTTGAGGGTGAGGAAAAAGGAAATGAGACAAGAAAAAGATGTGAAGTCGTATGCTGTGATACACTAGCAGGGTGGCCACATCTTTACAACCAGCCATGAAGAAGACAGCTCATTGCTCAGGGAGCACTTGCTCTGGAAATGCTACAGGAAAAATCCATGCCTCCGCGAATCGCATTGGAGAGAGAAAGGAAGAGAAAGTTGTATTTTCTTGCCTCTCACCACCTCCTGCTTCCCATCAGCCACGGTCTGCCCCCAGCAGGACTCTCTCCCCTGCTCTTGGGGGGCATCGCTGGGTGCTTGGCAGCTGCTCAGAAAGCCAAGTCCTGTGGTTCATGGTGCATCGTTCTATTCAAGTTCCAGAAGTGGAAATGTGGCTCTGTACAAATAAAGATTGGTGTGTGAGACGGGAGAACTACGCTGACCCAGTCTCCAGACAGCTCGGAAACCTTGGCCGGGTGTGGGCACACTGGGGATGGGGTTGGTGCCGTCGGGAGGCGAGCAGTCCTTTTGGAACTAGGTGGCAATCAGCGGACCCCGAGAAGGCACGCAGGTTTCAGTCCCAGACTCCTAAAATGGTTTTTCTCTCCACGAAATGAACTGATCTGCCTAGAGATTAAACCTGTGTCTTGACCTTCTGTGAACTATTCTCTAACCAGTGAGCTAACTAAACCAGCTTCCATTTTTTTAATTGGAAATTAAAGGAAAAACCAACCACTGTACCACCAAGATAGGATAGGCTGTGCCGTGGTAACAATCCCCAAATCTCATGCCTTAGCCCAGCAAAGCTTTGTTTTTTCACTCATGCAACATGCATGGAGGTCCCAGGTGATTCTCCAGGGCAACCGTCCTCCATGGGTGCCTGCCCCCTCCAGGCTGGGGGAGGCTCCGTCCAAGCTGGTGACCTCCTTGGTGAGTGCAGCAAGCAGAAGAGGAGCCTGGGGAACGGCACATCTGCCCCCCAAAGCTTCCTCCCGGAAATGATACCCGGCGCTTTGCTCAGAGCCTTGTTCACAGATAGGCAGATGGCTCTGCCTAGTTTCAAAGGAGTGGGAAAGGGTGGATAATCTTCCACGTGTCTGGAAAGGGAAGAGACCCCCTGGCGAACACAAGTAATGTTTTCCCCAAACATTTTTTAAAAAATACAATGTATGTTGAGAAGCTAAATTTAATCACTCAAATATCTCCCTCATTCTTCTTGTTCTCCTCATTTTCCTATTCTCTACACGAAACTGTATTCGGCTTAAGTGTAAATTTCAGGAAGACAAATTTATTTTCTGTGATAATCCCATCATTTCCAGAAATATCTTAATGAGAAGGCCTGTATTTGATTTTTCTTAGAGAAGGTTTTGACAGAGTTGGTGCCATTAAAATTGACTTAGAACAAATAGATCATTTACGAACTGAAAGGGATCTTAGAATTCCACCGACACACAAATATGTTTTTATGAAGGTCTGCAGAAATCTATACTGTCAAAAAAGAGTTTGATTTTTACATGTCAGTCCCTGCCCCAGCTGGCGCTGCATCCGTGTCATTGTTCTGTCCTTTCCTCTGTCTCAGTCCTAACACAGACCTGCCTCATCTCTCCCTGGGCCAGTAATTGCCTCTCCGGTCTCCATCCGACCCATGTCCCATGCTGAGGCCACGGGGCTGATCTATATTCAGTCTATGGTTTTAAATATTAGACACTGTCTCTAGCCCTCTCTCACTATTTCCTAAGTGTGTTTTGTCTCTCTTCCAAGACTTCGAGCTTCTGGGGACGAGAACCATTTCATAGATTGTTGCATGTTCCCTCCACCCCCTTTCCTCCTTCCTCTAGCACCTGGTCCTGAACACTGTGTGTTCACAGTGCGCTCAATAAATACTTGTTGAATTGGATTCTCTAAACCATGCTAATTACTCATTCAGCTCAAGTCCCTGCGTCTATGTGGAATGATGGATTTCCAGACACCAGGACTGAGGGTCAATTCAAATCTCTTGAGGGCCTATTGGGTTTACAGTTGCGGACCACCTTCCCCTTTCCACGCTGGTAAATAGAGGGCACAGGATGATGCCGCCCAGCATTCCTAAGCAGCTGCCCTGCATTTTATGCCATCCCTAGAATTAGTCCTACTGGCAGCCATGAAAATAAACCCGCTTTTTTTTTTCTAAATTCTATCAACAAAAGGGCCAATGAATGTCAAATTAATGACTCATTGAACGTCCACTGCATCCTGTTTCTGACTTCTTGGAGGAAGTAGACCCCAAGACTTCCGAGAACACTCTTAGTAATTTCACCACTAAGCACTCCTTTCAGATGTTTGCAAGAGTGACGCTGCCGCCATTATTATAAGCCTGAGGCCCTCAAAGACATTCTGGAAAGTGATACTTAAATATTATCATAGTCTTGTTTCTAGTTCTAAGTGCAAAGGGTGACTGGATGGAGTAATGCCATGGGCCTCACCTTTTTCCTGTTTTTATATAAGAAGGATGTATTACATAACAGGAGAAGACACTAATTATTGAGATTGATTTTAACACTCCATCAAATAAACTGGCACAATGGCAGCGCCATGTGTACCACGAGGAGAAGAAGTAAAAGGAAAAACTGCACAAGTCACAGGACATACAAAAGGCAGCTGCTGAAATGTGTTCCATGAACCAGTGAGTGCGGCCAGAAGATGCCAGAATCTTTCCAGTGTTGGGTAACTTCACACGAATTACCTAACCTGATCAAAGTGTATTCTTTAACCTGTGGACTTTTCAGAATGGTTTCTAATGCTGTGAATTATAATAAATTTTAGTTTTCAATAGTGAATTTTGAGACAGGGTGTTTGTATGAATACTTCAAATGAGATAAGAAGTCACTTTAGGGAAAACTATAAATTCCATTATGTAAACAGCTCTATGCTATAATAGGATTACACATGCTTGAATATCTTGTTGATACTTTTAATAAATTCAATAAAATCATTGTGGCAGTATAAAGTAGCAATGTTACTGGACTAAAATCTCTGATAGTGTCAGAGATGAAACTGAAACAAGTGTGGAATCAATACGAAAAACAAAATTAAACTTATTGTTTTAAAACTGAATGTGCCTCTATCAGAGATTAGAAGTTATGTGAAACTTTGTAAAAGGTCATGGATTAAAATGCCCCGATTACAAATGTTAATATACAGTTGAAACATATTTTCTTCCAAATAGTAGAGATTTTTTAAATATTGCCCAAGGCGCCTATTTATTCATGCTCTCCACATAAAATACTAACCAATTAAGGAGGGACAGCAGTTATTAGATTTTGCTAATGATTCAAATTTGAAACAGAAAACACTCTACTATTCCCTTTTTGACGTACTAGAACAGTTAATGAAAGAGCATTGTTAGATTTAAGGCAAGCTGTTTTTTAAAAAACATGTGTCTTGTAACTTCTATTCCTTGTAATTAGGATTTTCTCAATGTCATACCTCAAAACCAAACATAGAAATCAATTGACCAACATGAGATTCAAACTTTTATCCATAACCCCTGATTTAAAGTTATTGTGGTCATCAAAACTGCCTCATTTTTGACTGATAGATGTCATAATAAATAAATGGCATGCATTTGAAATAAAAAACTTAAACCAGTAAAGTTAGGAAACCTGACCAAGATTTTAAATTTAATAAAATTTATTTATTGCTAATTTTAAAATGTTTAAAAACCAGTGGAATAAACTTTAGTTATCAAAGTCTTTGGAAGTTCTAGTACCCTAATTATATCATCACTGGGGCACTCACTTTCTCTGTATGTAAATAATTGTCATTTATTTCATTTTTAAAATTTTATTATTGGCCAGACACAGGGGCTCATGCCTGTAATCCTAGCACTTTTGGAGGCTGAGATAGGAGGATTGCTTGAGCCCAGGAGCTTGAGACCAGCCTGGGCAACATAGTGAGATCCTGTCTCTAAAAAAAAAAAAAAAGAAAAGAAATTATTATCATTATTATAATTTTTTAGAGACAAGGTCTCCTACATTGCCCAGACTGGTTTTGAACTCCTGGGCTCAAGCAATGTTCATTCCTCAGCCTCTTAAGTAGCTGGGGAATGATGTTGGAACGGATGATCAGAAACCAGTATATTTGGGGAGGCAGGACAGGGATAGATGGAGAATGAACAGTGATAATTGAGTCAATAGGCTCCCTGACTTTAGTGCGGAAACATTCTCCGATGGCTACAACACAGGCATGGTGAGGAAAGGTGAACCTGGGGGAATCATTCTTCATTTCAGCCCTGGTGGAAGTCACTGTGAACAAATGCAAACCAAAGGCATATGGAGGAAACCCACGGGAGTTGCCCACTGGGGAATCCACTCAAAGTGGGTTACACTGATGTGGTTTCTCTTGGTAAGGAACTCATCAAAGAGTTTTACCGAGAGCCCGAGAAGCTGCATGGCCTCTTGTGGATAAGCACACAGGAAGAGTAGCAGGAATTTCCATGTAGCTAAGATAAACTATGTGAAGAAATGCTTACATCCTGCTTAGAACACAGTTTATTTTAATGCAGAAACAGTGCAGGGGAGGCTGAGTGAGACGTAAAGGCTGAAGTCTAAAAGGGAGAAAACTCAGGAGGCAAAACTGCAAAATTTTTTTAAAAAATCAACATTTGGTGTATACTATCCTTTAAACTTTTCATTAACCCTAAAGAAAAATTAAGTCTCAAAGAGTCTTAGTTTCTCTCCCAAGGTCACCTGACCTATAAATGGTCCCCTGTGAGATTTGAACTTGAATCTTACGACTGACTGAATGAGCAGCCAGGGGTCTTTCCAGCTCACTCAGCACTTTTCTGACACGTTGTAAAAATATTTGTAGAGACTTTCAATGCTTGTGCAGAAAAGAGTTAATATAGCAGGCCTGAGACTGCTGTCCTTGGAATGACCTGCTTTGCAAGCTTGGCCGTTGGCTGGCATCTGGAAACTTGAATTTTAAACAGTTCCCTAGACTGATATAAAACTTTCTCTAAACGATAAGAGCAGGTCACTGTGCCTAAACTGTTTGTGCAAACAATGGGGTCCATGCTGAACACCTGCTTTCCTTCTGGGAGTCTGGAATTTTGCTGTGTCAGGTAGAGGGTGTTTACATGACCAGCTCCAGTAAAAAACCTTGAACACTTAGTCTCTAATGAGCTTCCCTGGTAGCCAACATTTCACATGTGTTGTTACAAGTCATTGCTGGAGGAATTAGGCACTAAGACACGTATTGTGTGATTCCACTAGGCAAGGACCCAGGAGACTGTGCCCACCTTTCTCTGGACTTTGCCTTAAGCTCCTTTTCCCTTTGTTGATTTTACTTTTCATCCTTTTGCTGTAATAAACCATTGCCATGAATACAATATATGCTGAGTCCTCCCAGCCAATCACCGAACGTGGGGGTGGTCTTGGGAACCCCCAACACAATGCCTCAAAAATAGAAAATATAGTAGTGATGGATTTCAAGTTATTGACATTTTCTTTCATGCTTAATTGTTGATTCACATAGTACTTGCACAGAGTATTAAAATTCAGCAAGTACTCAGGGACTTACAATAAAAAAGGGCAGTCTCTTGCTTATTTCTTCCCCATACCTCCAGTTTTGCCCCCTAGAAGGAACCATTGTCAAATCTTTCAGACAGTTTTTCTGATATTTATATCCATAGTGATGTATATATGCTTATACTTAATATTTCTTGATTTTTTTAAGCTTAGACATTATTTATTGTGTTACTGCTATGGAAAATGAGGATTTAACTATCTTACAACCACCACCCCCAATGTACCCACACAACCTTTTCTCTTCCTCCACTCTCATAATGCGGTTTCGGCATGATTTTGTGTTAAATAAATATTCCGTGTTCACATTATTATCACTACCTACTGTTCACAGCTGAACCACAAAATGTAATGTTATTAATATCCTTTCTTATATAACTTTTTATAAAGTGTCCTGAAAATAATCACTTTGTATTTTTATTTGCTCTATCACCAACTTTTCCCCTAAACTCTGTGTCAAAGTTCCAAAATTCCTCTCAGCATGGCAAACTCAAAAGGCAATCTATCATTTTCATTTCCATTCTTGAGATATCCCTTTAGAGTTCTCTATCTCCTCTCCTGCTGTGGATGTGTCATCCTGGGAATTCTCTTTGCTGCTCTTCTGTGTTGAATGCCCTGTTTCATAGCTCTCACGTTGTCCTGTTTTTTCACTGGATGAAGCACATCCTCTAGTAAAGTCCTAGAAATGGCATAAGGGAGTGAAATATTTGAGACTTGCATGTCTGCACGTGTGCTTATTCTACACCTCACACTTGATGGATAGTTTGGCTGGGTATAGGATTCTAAGTCAGAGATCACGTCTCCTCAGAATTGTGAAGGCATTCTTCCACTGTATTCTACCTTCTACTATTATTGATTAGAAATCTACAGGATTTATGATTTTAGAATCTTCTCTTTGCCCAATTGTAAAATTTCACAACGATGTGTTCTGGGAACTCAGAAGGCCCTTTTCGATTGGGAATCTCATGTCCTTCAAGCCAAGATTTTCTCGTATTATTTTCTTGAAAAATTTATTATCCCATTTTCTCTGTTACCTCTTTCTAAAATGCCTATTAGTACAATTCCCATCACACTTCTTGAACTGATCCTCTAAGTTTTGAATTTTTTTCTGTTTTTTTCTCCTATATCGTTCTCTTTTTGGTTACTTTCTGAAGATATCTTCAACTTTGTTTTTCAATATTCTCTTGCATTTTTACTTTGACTAGGATATTTTAAAATTTTCAATAGCTCTTTTTCATTTTTTTTTTTTTTTTTTTTGAGACAGAGTCTCACTCTGTTGCCCGGGCTAGAGTGAGTGCCGTGGCGTCAGCCTAGCTCACAGCAACCTCAAACTCCTGGGCTCAAGCGATCCTCCTGCCTCAGCCTCCCGAGTAGCTGGGACTACAGGCATGCACCACCATGCCCAGCTAATTTTTTGTATATATATATTTTAGTTGTCCATATAATTTCTTTCTATTTTTAGTAGAGACAGGGTCTCACTCTTGCTCAGGCTGGTCTCGAACTCCTGACCTCGAGCGATCCACCCGCCTCGGCCTCCCAGAGTGCTAGGATTACAGGCATGAGCCACCGCGCCCGGCCTCTTTTTCATTTTTTGAAGGTTCATTTTATAGTTTTCTGTTTTTGTCTTATGGATGCAACATCTTCTCATGCCTCAGATGATATTAAGCCCAGGGTATTCCCAACCCCCTGCCCACTGCTTTGTCACTAAAATTTTGTTACTAAAACTGTCTTTCATGGTGAGAAGTTTCCGCAGATGCCTGTCTATTCTTACTTAACCATTCATATCTATGAGCACGGAACTAAGAGCTAATCGTGTGCCTAGGTGGAGCTTGCTATCCAGTGGGTTCCACTTCGGCACTATCACGTGGGGGCCTGACCATTTTGCTGGGGAGCCTCACAGTGTCAGGTTGTGGGTCATTTGGGTTAGTTTCTCCATGGAGTAATCCTCTCGCCTGAGGGATATAATCCTGAATGCTAATATTCTGAGAGTTGAGGAAGGAAGGAAACTAGATCTAACCTTTAAATATAAAAATTTTCCCTTAATCCCCATTTTCAAACTTTTGCCCTATGTCAAAAGACCTTCTATTGACAAAGCCTAACAATGCACCAGTTAGCAAAGGAGAAATAGTCACAGGGTCCAGCTCCAGTGTCACAAATCAGGGCAAAGAAGGGTGGATTTGGAGGTGAGAGACAATACATTGATAACTGACACACCCACCCATACTGGCCCTCTGAGTATCTCTGAGTTTGGAGCCACTTTGTCAATTTCTTTAGCATAAATTTTCCGTTTCTTAGTGGGGTAGGGGAAGGGACCTGGGATCTGATTGCTACTTGACTGTAAATTCATGCTTCCCTTTTGATCCCCACCCCTTATCCCTCGGTTTCTGGTACCTCTGATTTCTGAGTCTCTGTGAGGCTCACTTGGGCAAACTGGCTTCTAATTATAGCTTCCCCGTTGCACATGGAGGCTCGTCCCTCCACGCAGCTATATCACTTACCACCTGTCTGTCCGCTTTATGACTTCCAAGATTTTGTTGACGTCTCTCTTCTAGTGTCATCTTTTCTCCTGTTTTCTTTGTTCTTGTGGATTTATGACTTTTACAAAAATTAATTTACTGTCATTTTATTGGAGTTCCAGCTGGGATAAAAATAACTATTCCTTCAATTTCTCATCTTTGACCCACTAATATTTTACTGAAACTTTAAATATCTATTTTAAACTTAAAGAAAACCAGTTAGATCAGGCAGTGATTAATAACTAATTTTTAATTTTGAAGGTATTTAATTTACATCCAGGGGTATGTACTTCTTTAAACTTTGTAACTATTTGTGAAGAATCAGTCCAGAAACACAAGCATCAGAATCAACTTATGGTATTTGTTGAAAATGCAGATGTTTGAGCCCACCCTCCATGGTAGGCATCAAATTCTTTGGGGATTGCGCTAAGTAGTCTGCATATTAAACATGTTTCTCAGATGATTAACAATTCTAAAGTTTGAGGGACACTGTTCCATTTTGTATTATTAATAAGTGACAGAATATTTTGATTTGGCATTTTGGTAAGAAACTACATTTTATTAGGAAAAAGAGCCCCCGCAAAATGACTCAAATAAATAATGTCTTGTTTGTCTCATTTTTTAAATCTGTATTCGGTTAAGCCTAGCTGGTTGGCCAAAACTGCTATAAATGAAAGTATCATTATTCATCTGTTGTTTACTACCTGAAATTTAAGGAAAAGAGTCTAAGAATTCATAGATTCCTCTGGACCAGCTTCGCAGATTCAGACACATGAAAGTGACAACAAATGTCATTGCTTCCATTAGACCGGGGATAAAAATGAATGCGTGTTCCAAGGCCTTGATGAGCTAAACCAATTATGCAAAGTGAAACCTACGTTAGTCTTTTGTTCCATTCCTAATCTCTAGCTGACTGTAAAGTGGGAAATCAGCCTTCATGGGTTCCAGGAAGGCCCCAAGCAGGTAACAGCAACCTTCACTCCCCCAGCGTCAGGCCTTAGCCACAGTGGCAGGTTTTGTTCTGTGGCAAAATATTTTGTACTCAAGATTATTTCCCTTCCTTTTATAATAATAACATTAATGTTCTTTCTCTTTATATGTGGAATATATGCTAACTGAAGAAAAATTTTAAAACTGAGGAAAAAATGAGAAGAAAATAAAATTTACCCTAATCCCAGAGATAGCCAGTGTCGTTATGTTAGTGTATTTCCTTCTCATCCTTTTTCTGCAGTTATATATTTTATGTGGTTGAGAGAAGGCCTTTAAGCTAGTTGTGTACCCTGCTTTTTCCCACTTAACATTTTGTAAGCATGTCTCCACATGATTAAAGTCTTCACAAACACATTTAAATGTTGTATAGCTATACATTCATTTGGCCACTCTCCAACTGATGGATTTTTAAGTTGTTTCCAACTTTTTGCTGTTACAAATAGCATAATATGCAGCTTTTTATATAAATTTTGGCCCACATTTCTAGCTTTTTCCTAAGGATATGTTCCTGGAGACTATGAATATTTTAAGGCTCTTAATAGAAGCTGTCACGTTATTTTCCAGAAAAGTTTTCTCAAGACACACTTTTCTACCAGCAAGGAATGAGAGCATTCCTCTCACTACAGTTTCAACAGATCTAGATACTATAAATGGTTCATTTTTACCAAAATAACATATTTATGTTATTTTAAAAATGTACATTATCGAAAGACATAATGAAAACACCAGTCTCCCGGCCCACTGCACTCTGCCCTCCTGTCTACAGCCCAGGGGCAACCGCCCTTAACTTTTTCTATTGTTTTAGGCACTTAATTCCAACACTATGTTTATTTTACAATTTCAAAATTTTAGACATTGTCTATTCACTTACTCTGCAAAAGATTAGGATTGAGCTAATTTACACCAACTCCCCACTTTTGTACTTTTTCTTCCTATATCCTCCCAATAAACTTATATCACTGTGTTTAGATAAACCAATAATAAATCAACAATTAATTATTAAGTACTATAACAATAATATCTTGTTATAATTATCATTAATATATTTATTAATTATTGTCATAAATAACATAATAAATTGTTATGACTGCACAAATATTATTCAACACAGATTCACGTTGTGTATTAATATTATACATTTGCTTTCCTGTCTCTTTTTGTTTGGGCTGGCATTTCTCATTGTCCTTTTCTTCTTGCATTGTCTTCTTTCATCATCATCATTTTTTTTTTTTTTGAGACACAGTCTTGCTCTGTTTCCCTGGCTAGAGTGCCGTGGCATCAGCCTAGCTCACAGCAACCTCAAACTCCTGGGCTCAAGCAATCCTTCTGCCTCAGCCTCCTGAGTAGCTGGGACTACAGGCATATGCCACCATGACCGGCTAATTTTTTTCCATATATATTTTTAGCTGTCCAGATAATTTCTTTCTATTTTTAGTAGAGATGGGGTGGTCTCGCTCTTGCTCAGGCTGGTCTCGAACTCCTGACCTCGAGTGATCCTCCCGCCTCAGCCTCCCAGAGTGCTAGGATTACAGGTATAAGCCACCGTGCCCGGCCCATCATCATTTTTTAAATGCACCATTATATCAAGTATTCTATTAAGTTCCCCATTTTCCTGAAGATCTCCCTGCCAAAGTTCTTCATATTCCTATTTCAAGATGGACCAGGAATCAAATTATTCTCTAAACAGACTTCTAATTAATCCTCCAGTTTTTTAAATTCTCTGACCCTTTTGATCCTTGGTGCTTGGAGTTTCTGAGCCCAGAGGTGCTGCACGGCCAGCCGCCTTTTAACCCTTCTGCAATCTGCAGTAGCTTGGTGGGCACAGTAAGCTGTGGTTTCTTCTGACCTGCTCCATCAGACACCACTCTGCAAGAATTTGAGATTCCTCACCCTGATAGCTCATATCCCAGTGCTTCTCAACTAGGGGTAAATCTGTCCCCCAGGCAACATTTGGCATATCTGCAGACAGGTTTTGGTTGCCACAGCTAGGCATTGGGGGTGGGGGTTTGCAGCTGGCATCTAGTGGTAGAGACCGGGGATACTGCTAAGCATTCTACCACGCGCAGGACAGCCCCCACAACAAGAATCATTTATCATTTAGCAGTCTCTCAAAATAGAGAAGAACAACATGTATTCTCAAATTGGCATCTTTATATCACTCAATCTCTTGGAGAGTGTTTCTTCACTCACAAAATGAGATTGGTACTTAAGAGGATTATTAAGGACCATATGAGATAATGTATGAACAGGGTCCAAAGCATAAAAATTTTTCAAAACTAGTCAGAAGTTATCATTATTTAAAATTTTTTTCATAGTTTGGTAGATTAAAAAATGCTACCTTGTTTAAATTTATGTTTTTTGTACTGGTGAGGCTGAAATATTTTCATACATTTATTTTGCAATTTGCATTCATTCTGCTGTGATTTAAGTCCTTTGTTAACATTTAGTGACATTCTATGTTTATTAATACTCACGTGCCCTGGCCCCACTACCACAAGACTGCAAAATAGAGGCACATTTACTTTAATACTGAAATTATCACTCTGAATTACTACATCACAAATTAATAAGAAATTCTTATTTTCCCAGGGTTGCTCTTCCTGGGAGATGTGATTCCCCTGTTATTCAAATACTTGCCCTCGGCACTTGCTGCCCCCTGCTGGGAGAGCAGGGACTTGCATCACCTCACATTAAGATGCTGCCCCCTGGCTATTTGGGGACCTCTCCACAACCTCTCCTGATGGCCACGCCTGCCGGTCTTTTACGCCTCCCATGCCATTATTTTGCCTCTGGTGGTGGTCACTGGATAACCATGCCAAAGCCTCGCAGGACTGCAGAGATGGAGCTCAGCTGGGCGCCTCTCTGACTCTCCCAGGACCCTCTTGTTTTCACAGTCTGGTGCAGGATTGGCCAACTCTCCCAGGTGGAGACGGATACTCAAGATAGAACGAAGACCTCGGTATTCAAGTCAATTAGGATTGTCCCATATTGAAACTGCCAAATTCTCAAGTGATTAAGCTCTTTAGTGATATATGTAGGCTTAGTTGTTTTATATATAACATATAATGAGCATTTACTATGTGCATGATATAGCACTCCGTACTTTACATGAATTATTTCATATTTATTCTTCATTAAAAAATTAGGAGTTACACACATTGTTATTATACTTACCACTGTATAGATGAGGCTTTGACTGAGGTAGGCAATTTGCCAAAAGACACAGAACCACAAATCAAATTTAGGACTGTTAGTTCACAATGCCTGCATTTTGCACAATTAAGGTATTATTTTTTTTCAATTTGCACATATTGTGCTCACTTCCTCCAAGACATACTTGGGAGAGTAGGTTGCATCTAGGTCCAGACTCTCTCCTGAAGGTTTACCGTTAGGAATCACCATAGACTCCTTCACTCTGGCCACAAGCAGAGCCACCACGTCCATCAACACCTTTCAAGCTGGGGAACAGAAATTAGAACTTGAAGCATCTCTCCCATCCAGACACGGGCTGGGATGGGCTTCCCCAGGCCAGGTGTTCCCCGGGATGCTGGGAAGAACACAAGGTCAGGCTCCCAGCACCAGGGCATGGTCAGGCAAGTATAAACTGGACACGAATCAGACAAGAGCCACAGAGCATCTGCCAGTATAAACAAGGTTCTCATGTGAGGGACCTTCTGGTCTTGGGTTGGATAACCAGGCATTAGGCCATCTGCCAGATAAAAGAAGTATCCTATGAAAGGCGCATAGTAAATACCCATGTCCCGCTCCCCTTCATTTCCCGTGGGGCAGGGTTGCTAACCACTCTGGTACCAGAACTCCAACTTAGCTGGAGGCTCTCAAAACACACTATCCCTGGGGAAGGAGCAGGGAATGGACAAGCTCAGTGGACGTCATCTCTGTCTTTGTTTGCTGTTCTAGCATCTTTAACGTGGCAGGCCTGCAATGAATACAGTATCTAAATCAGAAAAGGAAAACAAAAGAAGGCAAGGACATTTCAGCAGGACCAGTACATTTCTCCCTGCTCTCCAGTGGCGCCCCTTGACATTCCATCTTCCCGATTTCCGGGACACCAATCGGCCCTCTGTTCCCGACTCCTTCATCAATACTGTTAGCAGAGTGAGTTAGGAAAACAACCTCCCTGAGTTTTATGTCTGCTCCAGAATGGAAGGGCAGCTTGGGCTTTCGAATAGGGATCAGGCTATCATCTGACCTCACTGACCTTGCAATGGAAGCCCTGGGTGGAAATGGGAAAATTTGGCAAAGGATAGAGTAATTTCATGGCCTGTAAGACCATTGGTTGAGGCCGGTGGCTCTGGGGCCAGTGTGAATCCTGGCCATATTTACCAGCTCCAGCCTGGATCTGGGCAAGTTATTTAATGGCCTGTCACAGAGGGATGTTAATCACATGTATCCCACAGGGGTGTTGTGAGGCTTGAACGCAGCAATGCGTGCAGAGTGCTTGGAATGGTACCTGGCAACCAAACGCAGGCTGCAGTGATTTATTCCTGCGTTCCCAGGGGCTGGCACAGCGCCTGGCCCCAGGAGGTACAATGCATTCTGGTAGGTAATGTTATTATTATCTGCATGGCTTGAGTCACGTTTTGTGAGGTCCCTTGAAGATCTTCACCGGGCCCCTGTCTGCCCTCACAGAAAAGCACAGAATCCCAAATAGGTGATCAAGACTTATTTCCACGTTCCAGTCTAAGTTTTGGCTCATCAGAGAAAATGCTTCATAAATTTCAGACTTATCTAATAATAGAAAGGTCTTAATATGATCATTAGAATCCCTACCCTCGTGTCTAAATTCACAACTTCATTAGGCCTTGCAACTTTTTTCCTCTTAAAAGTGAAAACCTAAAACCTGAGGGACAAGGTATTTGGAAGAGACTACCTTCAAAGTGGGAGGGCACGACCAAATCAGCCAGGTACCTGCAGAATAGTTGACTTAGTGGAAATGAGAAAGTTATTCTAACACCTGGGCACCGGGAACCTTGCTTAATTCAGAATTGAGTTGCAATTGGCCTGGATTTAGTTGTATTTCTATGTTACTCAGACATGGGAGTAAACTAATGTTCTGTATTCGATTTATGATTATTATTCTAAGGCACTGTTATGAACTCTTACTGTAGAAGGGTGACCTTTTTGTCCCATTGAGGGTGGTTTAACATTTTTAAACATGGGAAGAGGTCTAGCTAATTGAAAGATGCTATAGACAGTGATAACATCTATCACAACTTTCTTCCCCCTTGACTCCGGGTCTGAGGTCTGGTACATGATAAGCTCTCAGTGCATTTTATCCTTGACTTACTTGTTCTGTCTGCTCCGTGTGCAGCTGTTGCTAAGATCTCAAAGCAAAGACATGGAGGAGAGCCTGAGGGACCAGGAGACAGCAGCAGGCCAGTCTGGCAGAAAGGCCATGCTGTTAGGACAGAGAGGGACTGCACTGTTGTCCCACATGGTGTGGGGGGGTCTTTCAGAGGGATTGCGGGGCCATCTTCTATGTTGCAGTCACATAAATCTTATCCTTGTCTTAGATCACTTGGGCTGCTATAGCAAAATACCATCAAGTCAATGGCTTATAAACAACAGAAATTTATGGCTCACAGTTCTGGAGGCTGGAAAGTCCAAGACAAGGCACCAGTAGATTCTGCGTCTGGGTGAGGACCTGCGTCCTCAAGGACAGTGCCTTCTAGCTGTGTCCTCACGTGGTGGAAGGGCAAACAAGCTCCCTCAGGCCTCTTTTAGAAGGACACTAATCCCATTCTGGAAGGTGGAGGTCTCAGGACCTAATCACCTCCCAAAGGTCCCACCTCTTAATGCCACCATATTAGGATTATGTTTCAACACATGAACTTTGGGGGGACACAAACTTTCAGACCATAGCAATCCTAAAGACTAAAGTATTGAGTCCACATCTTGCCTTCCTCATAGGCACTGAGATCCTGCAATCAGAGATTATTGTTAAGCTCCTTCCATCAGGTGCACCATTCTACACCTTGCCTACTGTAGGTGCTTAATAAGGAAATACTCACTGATTATCTTAAGGGATGGGCGAAAGAGTCAGTGCCCTAAGGAAAGGAGAAGCAAGAACTGACCGCCCCCTTCCCTAGCCCCACAGCTGTGTGTGCCTGTGCTGGCACTGCCCACCCATCTGCCCTGGCTCCTGAGCAGTGCCCAGTTCTTGACTGAGATTCCCACTTGTCAGAGGCCTCAGCACTGTTTGCCTTCTGAGCAAGGTGTCAGAGTTATTCACCTTCTCAGACCCATCTCAGAAGACGGCATTGGCTCCTGTGTTCTTCCCCTATGTCCTTTGCAGTCTTCTGGGCCACATGGCAGCAGCCTGGGGGTCCACTCCCCCTGCTCCACACTGAGGAAGAAGTCTCTCCCCACACCTGCCCACCTCCTTCCTCCCCATCCCATGGAAGCTCGGGGAATAGGACTGGTCTGCAGTCTTGGAGTCTGGTTCTCAGGTCTGACTGGTTATGCCTCCTGGTTCCCTGATCCCCATCCAGAAGCAAAGCATAGGTGGTGGGACTTGGTCCCCTATTCTACTGTTGCCATCTGGGCCTGGACACTTGTCCAGCTGACCATGCATGCTCAGACCTCTGGATGTCACCTGCCCATCTACCTGACTCTAAGTGTTGACACTTGCAGCATCTCTGGTCCAGCCACCCACTATTCCTGATGGAAACCCTCAGTCCATTTCCTGATCAGGCCGGAACACATCCCACCCTCCAGGCCTTGTGACCTCCCTATTACTTACTCACTTGTCCCTACACAGCCCTCTTCTGTGGCCAGACCATTTCCCCTACTCTGGTCAGGTCCTCTGTCCCATCATCCTCTAGTCACACTTCCTGACCAGACCTCAAGTTCTGCTGTAGATGATAGTTTAGTCAAGAAGTTTCTGAGGGGCTCGAGTAACCAGACCCAGAGAGTATGAGTTAACATATTAACCTGTGAATTCCAGATTGGGATTAAAGGGACTGGGTTTTTGTTCACCTCTGTAACCTAAGTCCTTTGTACATTCACTGAATAAATTAATATTTATTTGATGAATGGCTGTACAAGCAAATAAACAGAAAACCTGAGGGACCTCTGCCCAGGAAGTCCACTGGTCTCTCCTTGGCCCTCTCCAAAGATCTTTTTTTTTTATAAGAGTCTGCATTTTGTGAATGCCCAATAAACAGTGCTAGAGAGGATATGATTTTCAAATTGCAAATGGCGGAATGTGAATTTATTAATACCATATTTCACTAATTCTATGATGTACATTTTAAAGTCTAAAATCAGATGGATTATACAGTCAGTTGCATGCCATATTTTAATTGGCAGTATTCTTTCTTCTTTGTGGTAATTTTTTTAAATAGTGCATCTTATAATTAAAAGAGTCTTCTATTTGATGAAATATGGAATATTGGTTGATGTAATCCAAATCAAAGACCATCAGCAGGATAGAACAAACAGGAGTGACTTTAACAAGATGGAATTTTGTGGTGATAAACAATATAGTCCTGCACTTAAGTTCAAAAAATCAATTGCCCAAGTAAAAGATGAAGACAACTTGGCTTAAATTCAGTTCCTGTCACAGTGGCAGGAATAGGTTTGAGTAGATTGTCAACGAAGAGTCAATAGCAAAGTCTTTGCCCAAAAAGCTAATGCAATTATAGGCTGTGCTAATAGAAATATCGTGTCCCCAAACAGGCAGAAATATCTCATTGTAATTTTCTTTGATCAGATTGAGTCTTAAGTATTTTATTGCCCCATTTTAAGAGGCACATTAACAAACTGGAGCATAGGCTTTTACTGAAATTGTGCTTTGGAATTCAGACCTAGATCCACAATGAGAGATGACTTTATAAGAAACAGTTTGAGTAAATGTGGTATTGAATTTATCACAAGAAAATTGTTAGATGCATTCTTCTCTGGCAGAAGCCAGGGGAAATTTTTCTTTCATTTCTAGGTCCAGGGATAGTTGTGTTCCTGTTTGCTGTTATGGGGACTGACCTGTACAACTGTCCAGGTTTCCTTTCTTGCCTTGGCTGCCAGTAAGTTCAAAAGGCAAATTCAGAGTCTACACCTAGCCAAGTTTAGAAATCTGAATGGCATGTGTTTACGCACGACACTTACCTTGCGTCAGTATTTCCTACATTTATTTTCCCTTCGCTAATATTTCCTCCATTACTTTTATAATCCTGCTGTATCATTTATGCTTTTGCAAACTCCTTCAAGGCTCTTTTGGAATACACTGGGATATGAATGAATAAACACCCAAATAACCATGTGAGAAATGGATGCATCGTCAGAGGAGGGCAGCTAGGAAGACGAGAGATGAGGAAATCGTTCTCCAGAGCTATGGCTTAAGGAAATGGAACTAGTTGGAAAGCAGAAGACTCATTAGGAAATGTGAGAAATTCTACAATTGTTTACAGATCATTTGTCCTGGAAAGAGACTGAATATATTCTCTGTGACTCTAAGATAGTAAAGTCAGTGAAAGTTAGAAAGAGATAGTTCTTTTTCTTGATATAGAAGAAAAACGTGCTAAAATTTCAAGCTTCCTGAAATGAGAATGGCTGCTCTGTGAGGCGCTACACTCCCTGTTGTCGGAAGTGCTTAAGCTGAGGCCGGACGGCCACCTGTCGAGGATGTGAACATGGGATTCCCGAAGGATCTCGAAGTCCCGCCTGCCTGTGAGTCAGCATTTTGTGAAATGGAAACTGGGATGAGGGAAGAAGACACCTGCTGAGGGAAGGGGCTTTGGCCAAGAACCTTGCCTGGTGGGACCGGATTCAGGGAGGCAAAGGCCTCTAGGGAAAGAGAGGCCACTTCCCAGGGAGGGCTGTCCTCCTGCCCGTGGGGACATTCTTCCAAGCACAGCCCCCACACTGAGAAGAGCACAAAGAGCAATCTGGAACACAAACATTAACACTGGGAAGCACAGGCCTCCACCCGGCCTTCCTGCTCTCTGCACACCACTCAATCAGGGGACAAGAATGTGGCATTTCTCCATTCCCCAGGGGTCTTTTATGTTCCCTTTCCTCAGTTCAAATTCCATCCTTCACTCTGATTGGCCAACAATTACCTCATTGTCTCCTCACTTGCTTAAAAAAATCACATCTGCCGTCCCCACCCCCTCTCCTCCTTCCCCAACTCCTCTTACTCCAAAATGACAGAGTCTTTCCCTTGCTTCGTATTCCTGCCCTTAGTTCACAGCTCCCTGTCGTCTCCGACCTGATGTCCCAGGGCTTTCAGCCTTCTCCCCTGACTTCATTAGCCATGCAGATTTATGCAGCCCTTCTCCCAGGCCTCTACCATCTTCCCTGCTATGCTAATAGTCAATGTTTTCCTTTCTCTCAACTCTGCTTTCAGCAGATCTTATTCCAAACTGCCTCAGACCGGCTCCCAGCTTGGTGGGGGCCGCTGGGTGTGGCAACCACAGGACACTCCTGTGGACAGATGGAGCTGGTGGAGGGGACAGGAAAGCAGCCCCCAGCCTGGGGCTCAGCTGCCGAGTGATTTAGCCAAGAGTAGGAGGGGAAGAATGAGGCAGCTCCACCAGCCCAGGCTAAAAACGGACCTGGCCTCCTCCGAATGTTCCACAGATTAGGGCCTCTTCCTCCCTTCTCCATTCCTGTCGCCTCTCCAGACAGCCACCCTGCAAATCATGCAGCCACTGCGCGGCTTCTCTCCCCATCACGGCGACCCAGGATGTTCATCTTAATTTGATCTTGACAGACACAAAGAAGAGGAGGAGGAGGGAGCCCACAGTGTGATCTGTTCTTCCCTCTTCGCCCAACTCTAAGGGTGGCCAGGCCCTGCCAGCAAGATCTACAGCTTTGGAATAATTTACAGCCTGAGACCTCGGAAGGCTGGAGCTCAGCCAAGGCCATAACTTTGTTCCAAGTGCTGTTTGATAGTTTATGGTGAAGGGCAGACGGGACTTCCTGGCCCTGGGCCTGCCCCTTCGTTGCAAAGCGCCCTGTCTGCTGCTCGGCTCAGAATTCACCTGTGGGCGGTCACATGGGGCTGAAGCACAAATGGTACTCAGACTTGGTTCCTGAGTCCTGTGTCCTCACACGCCCAGGTCCTCGCACACCCTGGTGCTCACACGCCCAGGTGTTCACACGCCCAGATCTTCACAAACCCAGGTCCTCACACGCCCAGGTGCTCACACACCCAGGTCCTCACACGCCCTTGCCCTTACACACCCAGGTCCTTGCACACTCTTGTCCTTATGTGGACCTGTCAGGTTCAAACACAGAGAACAGAGGATCACAGAGTAGGCACATTAATCCATACCAAAGGGGGGCCATCAGGAGGGGGTGAGGGTTCTTCCTTACCTCCCATTTGTCTACTGGGAAATGGTATGCAACTGACCTTCAAGAGCAGCCTTGTGAAAAAAAAAAAAAGGACCACAAAATGATAATGAACACAGATGGTGCAGTGCTATACCAGCCTCAGAGACAGCGAGCGCGGTGGTCAGAGTACAGGCTGGAATCTCAGCTCTGCCACTGACGCATCGGGGGACTTTAAATAAGTTACTTTTTGCTTGGTGTTTTTGCTCCATGGTTATAAAATGAAAATTCATTCAACAAATAGTCACAAATATTTACTGAGAGTCTTCTGTGTGCCAGGTCCATAAACTGGATAACTTATAAATAATGGAAATCTATTTCCATTGGAGGCTGGGAAGAGCAAGATCAAGTGCCAGGAGATCCAGTGTCTGGTAATGGCCCGTCCTCTGCTTCATAGATGGCACCTCTAGCTGCATTCTCACATGGCAGAAAGGCAAAGGGATGAACTCACTCCCTCAAGCCCTTTTCTATGGGCACTGATCCCATCCATGAGGGTGGAGCCCTCAAGAATTTAGCGCCTCCTAAAGGCCCCACCTCTTAATACTATTGCACTGAGGATTAAGTTTCAACATGAATTTTGGAGAAATATAAACACTCAAACCATAGCAAATGTCAGTGTACAAAAATCATTTGCTTTTCTGTATTTCAGCAAGAGAATTAGAAAATGAATTTTAAAAGAATATCCGTTAAATAACATCAAAATATACAAGCTACATACAGAAAAGTAGAATATATTTTTGAGAGAAATCAAATATATAAGTAAGTTGAGTGTGGTTATATAATATTTACAGATAGGAAGACTTGACGGTGTTAGAATGTATATGTTCTTCAAACTTCTATAAATTCAGTTCAACTCCAGTAAAAATTCTAAGTGGATGTTGGGGATTTTTTGGTGGAATTTGACAAACTCATTTAAAAATTTATATAAGAATGCAAAGGCCCAAGCATAACCTAGAATTTCTTGAAAAAGAACAAAGTAGGAGGACTTGCTCTCTTTGAAATCAAGATTTATTATCATGCTACAGCAGTCAAAGCATTGTGATATTGGTGTAAGAATAGACCAATAGGCCAATGGAATAAAAGAGTCCAAGAACAGACTCATATATATATGAGCATTGGATATGATAGAGGTAGAAACTCCAGGTAAACCAACTCTGCATCTAAATGTCAAATATAAGTGATAAATCTTCTCGAAATTAATGAAGGATAATATCTTCATGATCTTAAAGTAATAAAATATTTTTAAAATAGTACACACAAAAAAAACACTAACTGCAAAAGATTGATAAATTAGACTGCACTAAAATTAAGAATTTCTACTTATTAAAAGACACCATTAAAAGAACAAAAGAGACAAGCCACACGGCGGGAAAAGATGTCTGTGACCCAAATAATTGTCAAAGGACACAAATTCAGAATTTAAATGCCTACAAATCAGTAAGAAAAGGGCAGTGGGAAAAGGTACAAAGGAGTAAGCACTTCTAAAAGAGAAGATGCCCGAATGGCTAAAAACATATGAAAAAGATGTTTGTCTCAGACTAAATAGATGTCTTCTGTTTGCTACTCCAGATACATCAAACATGTCCTGCCTGCGTGGAGTTCCTCAGGAGTTCAGAGAAAGGAGAGTGAGGTCAAGATATTTCCTGGCTGGTTCCCTTTCTGAGAGCAGTTGCCTCGGACTAGCTCTATCCTGAAGGTCAGTGCTCCTTGGAGAACATGGCCTACTCTATGGGACTCTATCTCCACCTTCTTGGCCTAAGGGTAGGGACGGAGTCACTGCTGCTACCCCTGAGTTTCTGCATTGTCTGCAGTTTTTCTCTTCACCAGCTCACACACCCTTCACACACACACACACACACACACACACACTTATTCTAAACGGAATATTCCAATGTACCCTCTTATTCTTGTTGGGGCTCTGACTGATACATTGCTCAAGCTCATTAATGAAAAGTGAAATACAAATTAAAACCCCCACAAAGTATCACCTAATACTCACCAGAATGGCCAAAGTAAAAAAGATGGATAAAACTGAGTGTTGGCAAGGGCATGGAGAAACAGGGGCTCTCATACACTGCTGGCAAAGTACAAATTGGCGTAACTACTTTGGAAAACAGATTGACTTTATCTAGAAATTTGAACATGAGCCCAAGAATCTCACTCCTACATCCATATCCTAGAGCACCGTTCTCAAACTTTAGCTGCAATTAGCGTACCCCGAGGGCCTGTTGAAACACAGACTGTGGGCTCCGTCTCCCAGCTGATGCGAAGCGGAGGTTTCACATTTCTAATAAGTTCCCAGATGATCTGAAGCTGGGACTAATTTTGAGAACGTGAGGGCCTAGAAAAAGTCTTGCACGTGTGCATCAGGAGAAAGCCTATAGCACCATGGTCTTAAAAGTGGAAATAATCCCAGTGTCCATCAACTGTAAATTGGACAAATAAATTATGGCATGTGGAAGACTCATCAGCACTGCACAGGAATGCAACACAGCAACAAACATCAACATGAGTGAATCACGAGACAAAACCAAGAAAATGGTTTTTAGGAATACATAGGTGTTAAAGTTATTAAGACAAGCAAGAGATCAATAATCACACAATTATCGTACTGGTTATCTCCATGGGAAAGGGAGGAGAAGAGATTGGAAGATATACAGCGTATCTGATCTTACCATCCATGTTCTATTCTCACTGGTAATTGATTATGCAGATGTTTGCTCTATAGTTATTCTTTGAAGTGAATATATCTATCCTTGGACCAGGCTCTGAGGAACACTGCCCTAGAGCCTGCAAATGAATCCATCAAAAGCTAAAAATTCCACACCAATACTTTCCCCACATCTGGTTCACTCATTTTTGGAAAGCAAATGGGACATAAATAGTCTACGCTGCTCCTCCAGCTTGGAGGGAAGGCTGGGGAGGGAGGGGCTGGGGGACTGGGGGGTGGAGGGGGGCTGGCCCTCCCACCATTTCCCCTAGCACCTGCTGGGGAAAGAACACACATTCACACCTTCACAAGGACACGTCTTAATAGATAAATAGTGCACGTAGTCTAAATCCATGTCTAGGAAAGAAACATTTTTCTACCAGAAACATATAGTAGAGATGCGCTTTTTCCCACACACAAAATAGGAAACATATTTTTCATTGTTATGCACTGTAGTTTAGCTCCCAAGTGCCAGGCTCTCAAACCTGTCATTCTGGAAAGGGGTCATTGTTTTATATTTGCATACCCGAAGCGTTTTTTTTCCAGAACAGTGAAACAGTCTGCCTCCAAGTTAACCCATGGCAGAAAACTGCGTCCAGCCTTCAAATGAAACTGATGCGTTGTTACTTCTGTATAGAAGTCTCTGATTTTTTCCTTTCCTCTTCCCTTCCTCCCCTTTCTTCTTTTAAATCAGTAGTAACTTCCTTCTTCACTCCAGAGTCACTCCCATTTGTGAATACTGTTGCCTGTTAGAAAGTTCTCCCTTTATTGAAATATTTCTCCTGGAGAGCTTTCAGCTCCTTGGTTTTGTTTCTGCCCCTTGGGTGAGTATAAATCTAACCCTTCTTCGACATGGCAGCCTTTCCAATACTGTAGGTGAAGACAGTTACCACATCCTCCCGAGTTTGTTTTCTCTCTCAGTCCCTCGCCTTCTCCCATGTGGCAGTTTTGAGCCCCTTCTCCATCCTGGTGGGGGTGTTCTTAGGCTCCAATTTTTCTCTCCCCATTATAAAAAGGGGAGCCCAGATCTACCTAAAGGCAAGTTGCAGTTGTGGAGGAGAAAAAACTGTTTTCCCTCTACCTACCTTAGGTTAATTGGCAGGGGCCCTGCAAATTAATTGATGAAAGACAGATTAACAGGAGAAAAATGAACAGCAGTTAGTTTATTAACAGGTATACCGTACACACACATGGGAGCACCAATGATGAGTAACTCAAAAGGGTGGGTAGAATTTGGGCTTGTATAGCATTTTATAATAACAAAGAACAATAATTTTGTACAGAAGTGACAAGACAATGGAAAAGGACTTTGAGCTTATAGGAGTGGCAAATTATGGGAAGGCAAATTCATGGCAGATAAAGGCTAGTTTTATGCAGATTCTCCAGGGCATTAAGGGTCTGGAGTTGTCTCTGGTGATTAATTTCTGTCTTTCCTGGTAGAAAGGGGAGGAGGGACACCTTTACAAATTTATGTCCTGCTTTTAAATAAACAAGGGGAGGCAGAGAGCTTTTCTTGTATCTGCTTCTCAATTGCCTTCCAATTAAAATCGTCCTTATGCCAAAGTGGCATGTTTGGGGGTGACATATTCTGCCACCCTTCACAGCCATGATATTACCAGTCTCCACTGCAGCCGGATTATCAAACCTCACATTCTAGGGGGTATACGCCTATTAACGCTGTGCTTTTAAGGATGATAATGTACGTAGTATCAGAAGCAATTATTGACTGACGCCAAGTGTAGGTACCAGAGGGAGAAAAAGAGGAGGGAATTAGTTTGTCTTTTAAAAAGCAAAAGCTATTACAACGATTTTTGTGAAATGTTTATCATTAATGCCTAGTTGTCATGCAGCACAATAACAGCTAATGTCAAAACCTGAAGAGCTGCCAAACAAATGAGGGATTTGTCAGATTATATTTGCCGTGAGTTGGATTTGACAACAGCAGTTAACTCTGGATAAGTGGTCTCAGTCTTCCTAGTGTGGGGCCCATTGTGTTAGTAACAGATAGACTCTGAAGGCTCAGTGATTGAACACAATGCAAGTTTACTTCTTGTTTCTTCACTATCCAGCGTGAGCTTCCTGTGTGGGTAGGTGTCTGCTAAGCCGGGCTTCAGGGACCCAGCCTCCTCTGTCATTGTCAGCAGGCAGTTCCCAGGCTGGCAGGTTCCACTTAACCACCCCGAGGGGAAAAAGCATGATGGTCACCCAAGGGAGGAATCTGGGGCGTCATTTCTGCCTGTCACCTCTTGGCTAGGTCTGAGTCACAGGGCCAGCCTAACCACAGGGAGGCCCGGGAATGTAGTCTATGTATGTGCCCCAAAAAAGATCTATTTCCTATTTCATAACAATCCAGTGCAGGAGGTCCTGTATGGGTGGCAAATAACATCGTAACATTGTGACACTAGTTTTGACCTCATGGGTCCCTGAAAGGATCTCAGGGACCTTCAGGGGCTCTGGGCCACAATTTGAGACCACTGCCCTAGGACATGAGAAGGCCTTAGGAAGGCTTCTTTCCCAACACTCCAGTATGACGTTAAAAAGAGATGAAGTTATCTTCTGCCTTCCTAAACATTTAACATTCAGGATTAAAATGCCCGTCTTCAGTTCTCTTCATTCCTCAGGGCCAATTCTAAGTCCCAAGGGACACAGACAACCGCCTCTCCTCTACGCCAGGGGGCTCATACAACCAGCAGTGACGAGAGGCAGATGTGAGTCTCAGCCCTGGATCCACCTCGGTGCCGTGCTCCCAGCTGTGGCTTGTGCCCTCTTCCCACCTGGCTCTTTCAGCTCATATGGTGTGTGGCTCTCCCGGTGGCGGATCTCAGCAGCCTGTCCCTGCTCATTCAGTTCTCACCTCTACCCCTTGGCAGTGACAACCAACAGAGTTCCTTCTCAGATTTCCTGACAGGCACTGCCCTCCTGCTCAGCCCAGGCTGGGCTGGACCTCTCTCTCACCGTTCAGTGACCTGGTGTCTCGTGCCTCAGTAGCCCATGCAGCCCTCTCCAACCCTCCTCGTGCCCCAGGGGCCAAGGCAACCCTGTTTTGGACCCCGTCACTCCAGCTCCTTCTGGTGGGGGATAAAGGTGAGTGTAGACCTAAAGCTCACGCCACTGTCGCACTGTCGGTGGGAGCTGCAGAACCCTCGCTTCCCTGCCAGTGCTCTTTTTCTAGGTGTATGTCTGGGGTGGGGAGGGGACCTGGGACAGAAACCTGTTTTTCCTGCTTGTACTTCCTTCCAAGTCTCTTCAGCCGCATCAGAGGTGGTACCTTTTGAACCCCAAGTAAGGAATCTGGCACCTTTTTTATGGGTCTAGTCCTTGTCTGACAACATCCTCCTGGGCAAATGGCAGCCTCACATCTCAAATCAGCCATGGTGGAAGAGAAAAACAAAGCATTCTGGTTAATGTCTCCGATTATGTCTGCTAGGTGCTAACACGTGTGCAAATGGGTTAAGTGGTTCCTGGGCAATAATTAAACTTCAAGGCAATTTTGAGAAACAGGAGGACTTATTCTGAAGGCGGGGCTGTAAAGTGGGTGCCTGTGCCTGTTTGGCCGCAGCGGCAGGGTGTCTGGGGAGCACTAGGGGACAAGTGCGCAGTAACTGAAAACGCCCCGTGGAGGGAGATGATGAGAAGAGCTAGGTACCTTCCGAGCCATTTTTATCTGGAAAATTCTTGTCTTCCAATCCTAGTTCCTGCCCTCAGCTCCACATTTTGCTGAAGCCCAACCAGGCCTTCTTCCCCGTGCTCTGCCTCTGGCGTTCTTCCTGAATCTCCACAGGGCTGTTGGGTAGAAGAGACCCAGGTAGCAGGAATAGCAAAGAACGAGAGAAGAGGCCTGCTTTCCTTTTCTCTCCTCCATTCTGTCCTCAGATAACCACAAGGACTCAGGCTAAGCCCAGCAGAAATGCCAGGCCATGTTTTGTCCAGATGTTCTGATTTCTGAACACTGATCAACACCTGCTCCAATACCCGAAAGCTCACATGCAGGAACACTGACACCTGGAAGGCCTCCAGGAACTCCCAGGGAATGTGTAAAGGAGCTCAAGGTAAGTCCTCTCTGAGGAAGCAGGCTAAAGATGCAGCGCCTCCCAAATCTTAGGTGATTTTCTTATGCCTAGAAAGAGAACCTTCAACCCTGTACATGAGGGAGAGGATCCTGGCACTACCTTAACAGCCCCTGGACCCGTGAGAAGCAACGCCACAGGGAAGAGACAGGACCCTTCCATGAAGAGGCCAGAGGTCACAAAGGCTGGAGGGAGGACTTACAGGGTCAGGCACGTAGACATCATTGCTGCACGGCTGACACCGAAGGGAACTCCAAAAGAGTAGGGCAGAAATGCTATCATCATGCCACGGGCACTGGGGTACCACACCCTTCACAGGTGTGCCACCAAACACAGATCAGTGTGTGATATTTGGGTCTGATACAATCAACGGTACATCGAGTGGACAGTGGGATGCGAGTAAAGTACAATTTGCTGCAAAAAGAGGTAGCAGGCAAGGTAAAGAGGTAGCAGGCAAGGTGGTGGCGCAAGACATTTCTCCTTTTGACTAGAGCAATGGAGATTATTGCCTCCTGGGGCTATGAGCGCCCAAGCAAGGCAGGGAACAATTGTATTCAAAGAGTGACCCAAGGGCAAAGGGCATCCAAAAGACCAGGGAAGTGACAGCAGCTATAACTGAATTTCTTCATATGTACCAGTGAAAATCCTAGTATTTAAAAGTATGCCGGGATGCTGACTCCGTATTGGAGATCATCACGGCCCCTGCTCCAGGTGCCTTGTACCTTTATAATATGCTCCATATCCAGGGGGCACTTTTTTGCATGATTGAATAATTTATAATATATACATAATATCTCTTAGTTTTTCAATGACAGTCAACAGAATGGTTTAAAAAAACTGGAAGTAAATTAATCAAGATGTTAATGGTGGTTATTCCAGTTGTATGAATATGCAATTTCTTTTTTTGTATTTTCTATGTTTTTTCAACTTTCTAAAAATAAAATGAAAAGACAAAAAATAATTACAGAAGCTCAAACAAACTAGTTGAAACCCCTAAGTTTTCATACGTGTAATCTTATTTAATCTTTTCAGCATCTCTATGAGACACAAATTATTTTTCTCATTTTCAGATGAGGAAACTGAGGCTAAAGCTGTTGCATAAACTCCTCAAGGTCACACACCCAGTAAGTGAATGAATCAGGACTTGAACCCAGGCCTTTGACTCGAGATTCCGCACTCCTCGGTCCACTTCCCATTGCCTCTGCAAGAACAGAATATTCTTCTAACAGCTAAAAAATAGGATACACTTGAAGGAAAGCCACAGGTTCTCTTGTGTTATTGTCCAGGAAGAGTGACAGAGCTGTGAATTCCGGTGAGTGACCAGGAAAAGGTACTGGGTCATACCAGACTTGGAGACAGGTGACTCAGGACTCAGGATGCTTATAGAGGAATGACCAGGGCTTGCCCATGAACTCAAGGAATCCTCAGACCAGCATTCAGAAGTAGGACCCTATTTGTTAAATCTCCTCTGCATAACAGATGTAATGCATAGCTCTTCACGCAATCTGGATTTGTCACCTATGCAGAAAAAGGCCTTCGGGGTCTTTTTTCCAGTTACTATTGCTGAGTTACAAATTTGCCCAAAACTTAACACCTTAAAATTAAACCATATTATTTTACTCATGATTTTGTGGGTCAAAAATTTAGGAAGGGTGTGGCTAGGCAGTCCTCAGGTGGAGTCACTCTTATGGTTACAGTCAGATGTCAGCTGGAGCTGCAGTCGTCTGAAGAATTCAACAGGGCTGGATGTCCAAATGTCTCATTCACACGATTGGCAGTTGACACTGGCTGAATGGGCTGTCCACTAGCGAACTCACACATGGCCTCTCCATCATAGCCAGCTCAGGGTGGTTGGACTTCATACCTAGCATCTAGCTTCCCTCAGGACAAGCATCTCGAAAGAGCCAGTCAGTAACTACAAGACTTTTTCTGATCTAGTCTAAGTCACATAGCACATTTCCACTGCATTGTATTAGTTACAAATGAATCATTAGACAGACTAGATTCAAGAGGAAGGGAAACAGTCTCCACCTCTTGAAGGAGGGGGGCAAGGTCACAATGTAAAAGAGCACGTGAGATGAGACATAGTGTTTCAACCATCTCTAGCAGATAAAATTTGCCTCAGTCATTTAATCCAATGTTTCCCAACCTTTGTCACCTCGTAGCACACACTGAAAGCATTAATGTGTATATGGCTCATGACACATCAATTGGAAAGCTCTGACAGGCTAACTATCTATGATTAAGAAAGCTTCCTTTCCTTACTTTATAGCTAGTGTGCATTCAAGGGCAAGATTTCTCACATGTTTCTGGGTAATTCTTGAGCTGGCAGAAAAGAACCTTCCCAGCTGTGATCCCTTTATGCTATAGATATCTCTACTATAAGGATTTTTTTGTCCAAAAGCGTGGAGATAGTTTTTCATCTTATCTGCTCTAAACATCAAAGGAGAGAAAACATGCATTCTTCATGCATTGGATCAGTTAAAAATATATGCTACCAATCAAAAAGAATAATAACTGCATCAGATTGAACACTTGGAATATGTTAAAATTCATGAGTTCATGACTTCAAAACAACAATGACAACAATAGAAATCGTCACAGCAATCCTTTGGCATTTTCCAGGGCACTAACTCATTCAGAAAACTGGAAAATAAAGGGAAAAGACCAAATATTTATCCTTCCTTTCCTGTATGAACTATACGTCATAGCATGCCAGTTATCAGTGTGCTGCTACCTCTCAGCTCTAAACCCACCCTTCATCACTCTGCTTTGCAATTCTGGTGCCGGACCCTGTAAACATTTCTCCCATTGTCAGAGGGCATAATGGTAAGCTTTGTCAGGAGAGGGTGCTGGAGGGACATTGCAGGAGGAAGGCGTTTCTCTTTCTGGCTCCAGTGTGCTTTCCATTGGCCAGCAGTGTGGAGGACACCCAGTGAGTTTTAGCAGCACGCCTGTGGGCAGCTTTCAAGCAAGCTTTGTCAGCCCCCGTGGGCAGTTTCTTGCTTGCCAGCCTAGTCTTAATTAAGTACTGCAGTGAATGTCTCCACCATCCAGGGCGCTACAGCCATGAGCTCTCCATCCCTAGGATGGAGAGACTTACGGTTTGTCACTTCTCTCAGTGCTCTGACTCCACTCCGGAAGTAGTGGCTGTTCCCTATATCTGCTAGTCCTATATTCTTTAGAGTTTCTTAATCCCTAGTTAATAATTTCTTATAATAACAGCTTCCTGTTCTAATCACTGTGTTGTTTTTCTCTCCCTTCTGGACCCTGACTGATTCACACGGTCACCAAATAATTAATGAGGGAAAGTTTTCTATATTCAAGAAGACCAGCTAATAAATGTGTAAGGAATGAGAGAATTAGAATATTTTACAGTTAAAAAAAAAAAAAGGATCTAGACACTGATCACCAATGGATGCTAAAGTCATTAGGTGAAAGGCTGATGGGGAACCTAAGAATGAATGGGTCAGACTAGTATCCCTGAACCCAGAGGTGGATTTACTGAGCTACTATAGTGTAATTGAGCACCCCTGACTTGCATGGACTCCTTTTGAGACCTAGAAGCTAATTTTATATTTGTAATTTTGATTTCTCTCTCTTAAAGAAAGCCCTCGAATTGCACAACTTCAGTCTCCACAAAACCTAGATCTACTCACTTTGTGAACCCACTAATCAATCAAAGATCACGAAATGGGAGACGACCAGCCATCATGAGCCTCCTGAGATGTTGCAATAGGAAATAGCACCAGCCACAAGATATTTTTGCCAAAATCAGTTTCATTTCAAACTGATCAAGCCTCTAGATATAATCACTGGTTTAAACACACACTTAGGATAGAAAAACATGTTAAAGACACTTTGAGAATGCAATAGCCAAATCCAAAATATGGAAGATTTTTCTAGGATGAATTACCCAGTACTTTCAACAAATAAATGGCAAGTAAAAAAAAAACCCCAAAACGTTGGGTGGGGATGGGGGCTTTCATAGAAACTTTTTAAAAACTTGAGAAACGTCACCTAAAGCAATATGTGGACCTTGTTTGACTCCTGATTCAGATAAAATAACCATTTATGGATAATCTGAATTTTTGTGCTGACTGGATATTAAATGGTATTAAGGAATTATTGTTAATTTCTTATAGATGTGATAATGGTATTTTGGATATGTTTTTTAAGGAGTCCTTATCTTTTAGAGATATATATTTAAAGTTTTTCTTTTTCTGAGAAGAGAGAGAGGGTCTCGCTCTGTCACATGGGCTAGAGTGCAGTGGCGTCATTATAACTCACTATAACCTCAAACTCCTGGGCTCAAGCAATCTTCCTGCCTCAGCTTCTGGAGTAGCTGGGACTGTAGGCACATACTACCTTGCCTGGCTAATTTTTCTATTTTTAGTGCAGATGAGATCTCCCTCTTGCTCAGGCTGGTCTTGAACTCCTGGCCTCGAGCAATCCTCATGCCTCAACCTCCCAAAGTGCTAGGATTACAGGTGTGAGCCACCGTGCCCAGCCTATTTAAGCATTTTTGAACGAGTGATATAAAGTCTGGGATTGTTTTTAAAAATAATCTAGCAAGGGGTGGAGTGAAAGAAGTTATAGATAAAGTGAAATTGGCCTTACGTTGACAAATGGTAAAGCTGAATGATAAGTACGTGGGGATCATTGCAAACAGATTTCTTATATTCAAACACACTTTAGTGTGTGCTTGAAAATATCATAATAAAAAGTTTAATGAAATAAAATACATGCTACCATAGGTGGCATGTTATCTGTATATTAATAGTAACCAAATTAATATACTATATTGCAGTTTACAGAGCACTTTTATGCATAATTTAATGTAATCCTAACCTCAGGCCTACAAGGTAAATTTTATTATCTTCATTTTGCAGAGAACAATTTCAGAGTGGTTAAGTCAACGGCTCAGTGGTCCTGAGCTAGCAGGAGGCAAAAATGGGATTAGATTGAAGTCTTTGATTCTAAATCCCACGCTCTACCTGGAGCGGGAGAAGAAAAGCTGGGTGACATTGGTTAAGTTACTTCACTTCTGATCCTTAGAAAATAAGAACAATACTTAGACTGCTTTTTTAGTTGTTGGTAAACTCGGGTCTGATGATTTCTAGAAAAGTGTTTTGTAAAGTGCCTTATATATGTAGATCAGCACATATAGACTAGTTTTTTAGAAAAGGACACAACAAAAATGGAAGAAGATGGTGAGCTCCGGGGGCTGGGTTTGGGCAACGCAGAGTTTGCTCTGGGCAAACTTTGTGTCCTCTTCTGTAGACCTCCTCACATTCCACAGGCCGTCCCGTAGGTCAATGTCAATATTAGCTGATAATGTTTCAGACGCTATTCCTGCGGCATATTTGAATGCCTGCCGCCATCCCTGGGAGGCTGCGTTGTTATGTAGCTGGTGGGAGCAGAGGCCCCACAACAGCTGTTTGTAACAGAAAGTTTTATGGCTTGTTTTTAGGCTGGTAAAATGAGTAGGAAACTACATGGTATTTTCTGCTGTTGTCCAGAATTCTCTGTTAGATTATTTACACTAAGTCGTTGGTACCCATGAATTTTCATCAAGCAACAGTGGAAAACAAATGAGATACTTTTGATTCCCCGTCAGGGGAAAGAATGGAGTGGTACAAATAAAATGCCTGACACTAAACAACAACAACTACAAAACAAAAACAAAACCCTCTTTGGGGACGGGGCACACACATCTAGACGCCACGTCAGAATGGCGTCATCCAAGCCACCTCTTCAGAACATCTTGCTCTGAAACACACAATTCAATGATGGCAACATAATTCTGCCAGCATATGCTAAACTACTAACAGGGACACTTAACTATAGCTATATATTTTATTTTAAATATGTAAGTTAAGATATCTCATTTGTAATTATTTCTTTAATAGTAATAATTTTAGCCATAAATAACTTTGGAAGTCACTTTACCTCTCTGTGTCCCCATTTTCTTAGCAATACGTTAGTAATAAAAATATTATCTATCTCATGGGTTAAAAATTAAGTAAGATCGTATGTGTAAATGTATGTTGTGTCTTGCTCAGGGCCTGGCACAAAGCAGGGACTAAATGTTAGTGTTTCTTTGAATATAAGTGCTTATTATATTGTGCATTCAAGTCTATAATTGCCGTAGGCGCTCGGAGAATGAAGAGATCAGTGTGGCCAAGGAAGGAGGGAGAGTTTTGTGGATACTTCAGGACAGAGGTGTGGTTGCTGACCCCGGCAGGAGGCCCAAATGCTGGTGCCTGGACATGTGATAAAACGTTAGCCTCTTGGTGCTGAGTATGTGGGTGTTTACCGCAGTATTTTTTCAATTTTTCTGAGTGTTTCAAAGTCATTCAAATGAAATGTTTCAAAGTTATAAAAATAAAATTTGGTGGCCCCTGCGAATTGCCATGACCATGTGTAGTCTCGCAGAATAGATTGAAGCCAACTGACCAGACCTATAAGCCCATTAAATGAGCGCTAGAGAGACAACAGTGAAGGCGACGGGAGCTGGGGGAGACAGAGGAAGCGGCTCTTTCCGGACATGGCGGGCATGGTGACAGAAGCCCAGCTCACAGGGAGACTCGCTCGAGCGGCCAGGAAAGTTTGCATCACTTGGAACACGTGTGCAGGCAAACCGTGCTCATCCCAGTTCTGCTTCCATCCTGCCTGGGGGAGCAGCGTTACAAACAATTAGTCTGCTCTCGAAACGGAAAATTTCAGTCCCAGGATTTCAACAGGAACTTCTGGAGCCAGTAAGAAAAAAAGAAAAAGAAAAAGAAAAAGCACCTCGCTCCTCAAGGGCAGAATTAAACGGTGACATTTCGGAATCGCTGTAAATATGGGTCTCAGATGTCCTGAAAACAGCATGTCTGTGACTGCTAAGTGCTGTGTGGGTGATTCATTGGAACTCTGATTTTTTGCTTTGGTTTAATAGATCGCACAGGACGCGGGTAGGAGACTATGGTGCAGCGCTGACGTCAAACACAGGATTGGGATTGCTACGCACGGTGGTAGTTCACAATTACCTAAGTACGGTTCCCTTAGAATTTAGTCAAATGAGAGTATACATGTATATCTAGACTCCGGACAAAGGTTTAAATATTATTGAAGCCAATAAATATCTGTTGAGCACCTACTGTCTACAATGTGCATACATGTGGAGTACAGCCAATAGTACTTTCTCTATAATGTGTGAATTATAGAATTCCAGAAATGTGTTATATTCAAACCTTGTGCAAACACAGTCTCTTCACCTGTACCTCTCTTCAAGAATCCACGCAGTCGTCACAGTCATACAGGTATCAAATCTGGGGCAAAGTTGAGACATTACATTCAATTGGTGAAGAGTCACAACTATCCGATTGTATTGTCTCAGTGGTAGATTTAAAAAAAAAAAAATAGTTTGTAAAGTAAAAATGCCAATGGCTTGGAAGGAAATAAACTGAGAAATAAAAGTCTGCCTTCATACAATACCCCCAGTTTTGCTCCCCAGAGGTAACCCTGGTAACAGATTTTTGCATATACTTCAAGAAAATGTATACGCATACGCAAGCATATGCGACCCAGATGTTGGCTGTCTGTCTCATCTGTTTGGCTAACTTTCTTTTGGCCCCATGCCATACTTGACACAATACTCAGTTCCTTGAGCATTTACAAGAAATCCAATCACACTAAATATATCCTGATTTTTAGAGTATTACTAAAGATTGATGGGGTTGGAGAGAATGATCACATTGTATAGCATCAGCATCTCTCTCTCTCTCTCTCAAATAAAACAAAACAGAACTGTGTTCAACATGTCTCTCCACAGTCTTGCCAGCCCACAACACAAACTGGGCGTGCTCCTCTCTGGCCTGTGTTCCCCCAATCCGGATGCAGCCTGCCGTTCCTGTCACGCCTGTTCCAAAGTGTCTACGTCCCTGTCCTAATCCTTATCCTCTCCCAACCACCCTAGCTGTAAAAATGCACTACATTTTATTTAATCAGTCTCTTGTGGGTGGATATTTATGTTGCTTCTAGTTTTCTTTTGTTGTGATAAACAATGTCATAATTAATATCTTAGAAGATGCATCTTTGTGCACTTATGAGTTTGTTGTTGGGTAAATTCCTAGAAGTACAATGTCTGGATCGAGGACATATGCATTCACAATTTGGATATATTTTGACAACTTGCCCTGTAAAAAAAAAAAAAAAAGACATAAATGCACATTCTTGTAGGGTGTGGGAGCATACACAGGCTTTCTCCACACTTTGGCCAACATCGGCTAGTAAAAATTTACTATCATCTTGGTCATCTTTACCAATCTAATGGTGAAAAGTAGTACCTTACTATTGTTATTTTAATCTGCATTTCTTTAGCGATGAATGGGATTAAAGGATCTTTTCATCTATTTATTTGCCATCCATATTTCTTTTTCTGGGAACTGCCAATTCTTCATCTACGTGTTGACACCAGCAAAAAGCCTCTCCTGGAAAGAATCGTTTCCCTTTGCTTCCAGGACACTTCTATCTTCTGATTCACTGCTGTCTCTGTCTTGTTCCTGTGCTGCCTTTGTTTTGTTTACCTAGGGTGTTGCTGTTCTTCAGGGTTCCAGCTTCATCCTGCCTTCTTTCCACTGTGACCTCATCTACTCGCACAATAATAGTTACCTCTTATTGACCACTTCTTATGTTCTAGACATTCTTCTAGGTGTTCTAAATGCTCATCATAACTCTATGAGGTCAGCATTATCATCCCCAATTTTATGAATGAGGAAACTGAGGTCACATAGTAACTTGCCTGAGGTTGTACCAGCAGTAAATGATAGAACTTGGATTTGCTGCCAAGGCTGTTCCTCTTCAACGTCTAAGCTCTTTCTATTACATTGCCACGTCCTCATTTACCATCTGCAGGAAGATAATCCCAAATCCGTATTGCTGCTCTAGGCCTCTCCCTGACCTCCAAACCCATCTATTCAGTTCCTCAATAGAAATCTCTATCTGGACATTTGCAGGAATCTTGAACACAGCATGCTCCCCCCGAAACCTTCCCTTCCAGTGATTCCCTCAACCCGGCCTCAGCCAATCAATGGCCAAGTCCCATAGAAACTGTGCAGGCATCTGCGCCATCTCTCCTTCCCCTGCTGCACCCTAAGCTCAGAGCCTGGTCACGTCTTGCCCAGACTATAACACACTTCCTGAACTATTCTCCCTGCCATCAGGCTCTGCCCACTCTAGTTCATCCCTCACTCTGCTGCCAGAGGTAGCATCTCCAATAAGCATAGTAGTCCGTAAATGAAGAGGATGCTCTTTACCTTATAAGGCTTTTATAAGGCATAAGTGAAATAATCTATGTAAAATATATAGCTTATGCTAACTCCTTGATAAATGTGAGGACTTCTACCATCTTCCTGAAAAGCCAATCTGGTGCTAAGTGCAATGGCTCATACCTGTAATCCCAGCACTTTGGGAGGCCGAGGTGGGAGGATCACCTGAAATCAGGAGTTCTAGACCAACCTGAGCAAGAATGAGACCCCGTCTCTACAAAAAATATGAAAAATAAGCCAGGTGTGGTGGTGTGCACCTGCAGTCCCAGCTACTTGGGAGGCTGAGGCAGGAGGATCGCTTGAGCCCAGGAGTTTGAGGCTGCAGTGAGCTATGATCACATCACTGTGCTCCAGCCTGGGAGACAGAGTGAGACCCCACCCTTAAAAAAAATTAAAATTAAAAAAATGTTTTAAAAAAAGCCAGTCTGGTAACATAAGTCCCCAGCACAATACAGTCTAAAGGCCCAATGGCTTCCAAGGCCCTGACTCACCTTCCTGATTCTTGCCTCACACTCTCGGCTCTAATCAACAAAATTCCTCACTTTTCATGTCTCTGTGCCTTTGTTTCCTCTGCCTGGAGTTCCCTTCCCGCCTTACTCCACTAGTGAGCACCTATAATTCTTAAGATGTAGCTCAAACAGCACTTTCCCATGGTGCCAGCTCTGAATTCCTCCCATCAGGTTCTCGGGCCCCTTCTGTGAGCCTCTTTATTTATTCTTACATCACTGCATTGCAATTACTTGTTTACCTGCTCATCTCCACAATGAGGCTGAGAACAGGGGCTGTTTCTTATTCTATCGTCATATCCTCAGTGTGTGGCACTCAGAAGGGGCTCTAAAAATCTGTGCAGGATTAACGAGTTCCATGTGTTAATAAGCACTCATCATGTTCCCCCCCCAACTATAGTTATGGAGAAAAGGGATAACGTACTGCAGGCTAGCGGCTCTGAGGTTTGCAGGTGGTCCCCTCACTTAAGCCCTCTGAACCCCATCTTCAAACCTGCGAAGTTGGCCTCAGCCATCTCCCAGACAATTAAAGTCAAAGGTTGTAACATATGTGAGAAGCCAAAATGCAATCAGGATGCAAGCAGATGCTAAATTGCTAGCCAGAGCTGGGGGAGGAATGACCATTTTTAGGAAATGGAGGGATACCTGGAAAGAATGCAGGCTTTGGGGCCAGTAAATTTACATTTACTGTTATTCCGTCATAACAAACTAACCCTGAAACATCACTGACTTGACAAAACAAAGGATTAGTTTCGCACCCAGTACGTGTCCACCACAGGGCATGTGACTCCTGCTCTACTCGGTACTCGGGAACACAGACAGACAAAGCTGGGGTCCCTAAAAAGCAGACTCTGCAAGGAGATTCACATGCAGGATGTTTGTGAGCGAGTACTCTTGGGATCAAGGTGAAAAAGAGCAGAAGGAAAGAGGGCAGAGGGAGAAGTTGAGCTGCAGTGCAGGCCCAGCAACAGACTCAGCCTAACCCGTGGGGCCTCTGGAGCTTGAACAGCCCTTTGGAGCTGCCCCGAGCTGGGCCGAGATGGCTGGACCCTTGTACTTCTGTGTCAATCAAGGGAGAACATTGGGCCGGGTGGCTCTCTGCAGCTGAGGCCCCTGCAGACACTGACAGCTGAAGGCTGCCTGTGGATAGCGCTCCCAGCCCCTGGGACCACACATCTGTCATTGAAGGGGACAGGAGCCCACGTGTGGAAGATCCTCGTCTTATAAGTAGCTGCACCCTGGGAACACAACTATCTCAGCTTGGGTTCTCCCGGAGGCTGACCCTGAGACTGGGATGTGCGCATAAGTCCTTTATGTGGGAATGTGGAAATGAGACGGGGAAGAAAAAGAAAGAAATATAGAGCTTTAATGAACAGTTAGCTGCTGGGGGACCTTGTGAGACAGAATAGAACATGCCCCTGAGTTGCCCCACTCAGGGGGCGAAGAAGGGCTGGTATTTGTCCACCAAATCCTGTGTGTCATTACTCATGGCCACTCCTGGAGGGACTCACTCCCTGGCAGTTCCAACCTACCCTGCCCATGTCAACAGAAAAGAAGAAAAACTCTGTAAAATAATTTAAGGAGGTTTACTCTGAGCCAAATTTGAGGACTAAGGCCCAGAGCCACGCCCAAGAAGCCTTGAGCAAGTGGACTTGCTGTGGCTGGGTTAGGGTTTGGTTTTATACATTTTGGAGAGACAGGAATCACAGGTAAAGTCATAAATCAATACATGGAAGGCATACCTTCGTTTGGCCCATAAAGGTGGGCAATCTCAAAGCGGGGGCTTACAAGTCATCGGTGGGTTTAGGAACTCTTTAGTTAACAACTGGCTGAAAGAGGCTTTGTCCAAAAGACTAGGAATCAGTGGAAAGGAATGCTTGAGTTAAGATAAGGGTCTTCTAGCTTTTATGTGATGCTATACTGGAATCAAGTTGGGAAATAAACCACATCATAAAAACCTGTTTACTGAGATTTTATCATTTGTAGGCATGACTCACCAGGCCCCTTAGAAAGGAATTTTCTGGGCAAATAAAAAGATCAGAATTCAGTCCTCACCCACTTGAGCAGAGTCACAGGTGGCTACAGTAAGAAGCCATTGAGTGAATGAGAAGTGTGAGCCCCAAGGGGATGTGAATCTAACACCAACAGTGTCTACCACAGCAGGGAGGAGAGAGCCTGGACAACCTCTTAGAAGTGTTACATGCCCCAGCCCAGAAGTGACACCTTCGCACATCCATGGGCACAGCTAGTCGCATGGCCCACCTTACTGTAAGGTAGAAGAGGCTGCCCTGCCCTCAGGGAGGAAAGAAGAAGTGGATATTGCTGAACCTTACTAAGGTCTACTACAGGCCCTCTCCTACCTACTGGCTGTGTGAGATTGAGAAATCGCTTTATCTTTCTGAGCCTCAATTCACTAATCTTTAAAGTAGGAAGAATAAAACTTCTTTCATAAGAGTGTGAAAAATGGAACAAACACATCTAAAGAACCTGTCATGGTGCAACAGAACTGGTAACAGTCTGGTTCCAGTCCTGAGTCAAAGGAATGAAACGAACCTATCATTGTTCATTTTATTCATTTTGTTATTATACCTTATGAAACGAATATATTACCCATATTCCTTTTGTGTATCAAATATAACCTTAAAATGATAAATAAGGGACACTCACTTGACATTAGATGTTGAAATTCTAAGACAGATTTCAAATGTATAAATAAATCCATGCTAAGAAAAAAATTTTAACTGTCTATCACAGTACTAGAAAGTATGTCGTGGGTATCCAGTAAATGGTAACTATTGCTATTACTTGGGAACTATTAAAAATCAATCTCATTAATCACAGCCAAAAAAAAAATGGATTTGGAATGTGCGTTACCCACATACATAATCAGCTCGAGGGGCTACTTGGAGAGAAGGAGAGCTGAGCTCGGCCTGTTGACTCACCATGTAAACACAGTCACGGTAATTTACTAACATTGAGACCTGTTTCCTGTTGAGCACTTCCAGTCTGGGCTCCGGAGCTAGACACAGAAGAAGAGGTCAAACATGTTCACATGGAGCCTGTTTTCTTTTTCACCAATTTCTGAGCGATCAGAGGCGCCCTTGTTGCAATGTCATCAAAATGAGACATGGAAATTCCTCACCTGCCATAAGCTAGACAGAGCTTTTGAGATGCAAACCATATACATTCTCAGAGGAGAGGACTGAAACCAGAGAGAGAAGTCACTTTCAAAGAACCATCCCCCCTGCCTCCCCTCTTCTATACCCATGCTAAGCACACAGAGCTTTTGCAATCTGCTACGAAAACAGAATTTTAAAATAAACTCTAGTCGATTCTCTCAAATCAGAATTTAGAGGAAAATGGATTTCTATGAGGTGAATTTGTTCTCCCAAATTAGTTCGATTCACACGTACACACACACTCACAGCCACACATACGTGCCCACACAATGCAGCACTCATTAATAAGCCTAATATGGAACAAGCAAGTTCATCCTCAGCAAGAGAGAGAGACATTCAATAATGTTGAGGACAGGCTTGAGGCTGCATAAAAATATAACACACAGAAGCCAGCAGATGGCACTTAATCATAATTTTTCCTATGATTTCTATTAATTGTCAAATATTCTTCATTCTGTCTTTCCAATAAGACAAATGATATGCTAACATGGCATAGTAAGTAATGTTTTCCCTTTGAGATATTAAATAGGCTTGTTACATACAATTTCCCCACCTACATAACTAGCCCAAGACCCATTTTTCTCATGCATATATTTATCATATCACTCGATGCATATGCATGCCCATATATCTGTGTGCTTCCAAGCATTGCAGCGCATTTGATAAATGTATAATAAAAAGTAAAAGCTAACACCTTCATTTATCTCCAGAAGCAAATCCAAATCAAGGAACTCTTGTTCCTGAAACAGTCACATAAAATCACTTAAACCACATTGTCTGCCAGAAATAGAAATGCAGAAACACCTCAGGGAGGCCACTTTGGCAATTTCCTTCAAGGCTCCTATTACGAGCATTAACAAGGTGACTGACCCCTTCCGGGCTGTTCTGCCTCACCTGCCAATTCCTTCACTTTCTCCCCACGCGTGCCTCCTTCCTTCTCCTCACACTTCCACAATCCCTCACCCTTTTCTGCTTCCTAATTCTCTTTCTTTATTCTACTTCTCCTCTTCTGCCTCTTAAGCACTAGATTTGGTTTCCTAAGTCTTGTAGGGACAGATGCTGTACCAGTCAGAGTTCTTGGTTTCTGACACCAGAAAGTGACTGTTAAGCAGAAAAAAATGTATTGGAGAGTGATCAAATAGTTCACAGAATCGACAGGAAGCCTGGAAAATCTGGCTCAGTGAACAGGCAAGAACCAAAGGAGTCGGCCCCAGAGAAGACAGCCAAGGTCACACCACTAAACACCATGTGGTTGGGACGGTGCCATCAGCACCACAGCCACCAGCCACTAACAGCCACCGCTGCTACTTGACTCCACTGAACAATGGAGCGTCGCTCTGGGGTCTTGCTTCATATCCTCCGGGTTCCCAGTCCAGGCTGGAGAGCCCGGTGCCGAGGCTGGGAGGGCGGGGCTCGTGAGCTGCTCTCCAAGAGCAGAGCTGTTGTTCTGGCTCAGGCCGAAGCAGAGCGGGGGCACAAGCCAAGGTGCTGAGAAGGCCTCGCAAGAACACAGCAGAGAGCAGATCTCAAGAAACACTCGCGATTAGAAGGCACCAGGTGTCACAGACGCTCCTCGTTTTAAACCTGCCCTTTCCTGCTGCACAGATGGGAAGGTCTGTATTTCCAAGCCGAGTGGGGGAAGGAAAGCTATTGGGCAGTATACAGACGAATTACTGCCAGTTCTGGAAAGACAAACTATAAAGTGAAATTCGGCCGATGGTGTAGGCCCGCAAAGTCTGTGCAATTGCTTCGTACATACTTTGTTCTAGACAAAGCAAGGAGCTACAGTTGCTAATGTGAACACTCTTTGTTTTCAGGTTCTACTTGGCCAATTTAAATTCCAGCTCCTAAGCACTATTCCTTTGACCTCCCACATCTTAACCCTTAATGGATCAAGACTAGCCTGTCTAGGGATGAAATGTGTAACATGATTCCTAGCTCAGTGGAGGGGCCTGGCTCTCTCCCCCTGCCAGCTGGTCCCAATTATGAGCTGGTTTGGGTAATTTGAGAGTGTGGAGGGTGCCTGTGTAGGAGGAGAATTTTCTAAGCACTTAGCTTCCCTTAGGATCCCAAGCCCAACTAGAACTAAGGGATCCTTTAATATTCGCAATTATGAGGGAGGTTTTGCAGGTTTTCCAAAAAAAAGGAAATAAAATATATAAATAAAAATCACTTGGTGGCATGCCTGATAACCCCTACCAACGCAGAGTGAGAAGTCAAGGCAGCTGTCTCTGTCATTCCGGCAAAGCACCAATGTCGCCTACATTTCTTGGGCAACTATCTCAATTTTTCTCTATGTTTTAACAGAGGGGGACTCTGTTGCTGCAAGTTTTCTTTGTGTTAGATGACACCGGGCAAGTCTTTGGGGAGCTCCAGCCCAGATTTTAAGGCTGCACACATATCTGAGTTCAATTTTATGTTTTTTTTCAACTTAATGTTTCTTAAGCAACTATTATATCCAAGGCACTGCATATTCTGGGAATTTGAAACTGGATAAAGCTCAGAATCTAGTAAGATGGATTTCTTCCAAGCAGTGGCATTCCAAGGGCGTAGAAGGTAGAAGAGTCAGCCCTTGGCTGGGAGGAGCATTTTGTCACTGACATTGTTTATAATTGCCACAGTGCATGGTGATTATGCAAACCAGATGCCTTTTAGTTGGTTTTATTATTATTTTTAAACCCTCTATAGACTAATACACCCTGTATTGTCTGCACCTGGGCTGACTTCTCCCACTGGCTCCCACTCCTTCCAATCACTCCTCCCACTTCATGTCATCACAGGCAATCTGAGTAGATGCAGGAGAAAAAGAATTACAGTTGAAGACGTCAATGTCAGTGGAAGACAAGTGCCCATAACTAACTGGGCATGTGTTCCGCTAGCTGATCAGTGCCAATCTCAGTTGCTTAGACTTGGTCTTTTTGGGTCTTATCTGAGGACACTCCCACCCATGCAGGATGCTCCTGTTAAGACTAGATTTGTGCTCTTGGGACAATACAGTGTCCCGGTGACACACACAGGTCCTTAAGTCTCATTATCAGCGTTTATAAGCCAGCTCCTTTTTCTCACTAAGTTATTATTTCATGTCTTTGGGCCTAAGTGTTCTCCTTGGTAGAGTGTGGGTGGGAATATCTTCCCTGGAAGGATGGTTGTGAGGATTAAATGAGAGAATACACACACAAGCACCCGGCACCTGGTGAGCACTCAATGAATGTTAGCTGTTATTGTATCATTATTCTATTAGACGATGTCTTAATATCATGCTTAATTCCAAGGAACAGTTTAAAAAACCTTTTATAAAATACTGTTCAAGCTCATGAATTAGGGAGATCACAAGCAAGAAAGAGGCAGAGTCTGGGAGATGGACAGAGAAGTGCACCCAGGCCAGCCGCGTCCATGTGGGTGCAGTTTTAAAGGACATCTGCCGGAGCACAGCCACCCACACTAATCTGGCAAGCCCAAGAGGTGGGTGGGTGCACCCTGGGCCCTGTCCTCAGCCACGCTGACCTTATTCACCACCATCTACTGACGTTTCTTGCCTGAATTAATTACTATACTGACGGCTGCCAAATGGTGATTTTCTCATGCCCTTATTTATTCTATATTTATTAGTTGACTTTCTACTATAAGAAATAATTATCTTCACATTTATCTGTTCATTTATACAACCACATCTGTGTGAACACATGGACTTCTATTTTATTCAGTGGGTTATCATTATTTATTTTGATCCTTACATTGTCCCAAATTTGGTCAGTAGAAGCCCCTTCGAGTTACTTTTGGTGTCCTTTGGACACATCCTCATCATTCTTGGAAGAAATTCCTTACATCCTGGTGCAATAAGATGTCCCAGGCTCATGTTATTCTTTCCCTGCCCCAGCCCTTTGTCACCCCTTTGTCCAAGGAAACCATAGTTCCTTGTACTGGAGAGTGGTGCTGGGAACTAAGATCTGAGCACTACATGTACTTAGTACTCAGTACTCTGTACTCTTTGCTACTGGGGTGTCAGTCCTTCCAGGATCCTTCACTGGACAGAGCTAGAAAACAGGTATGTGTACGTGTACATACACACATGTACATCTCTTTTCATTTCTATATGTATATCAATCCATCCATCCAGCTAGCTAGCTATCTGCCTATCTGCCTATCCGCCCGTCCAGTGAAACCATAGTTACACCAATAGCTCTAGTTTCAATCCATCACCACAAGCACTGTTTTGGTTTCCCCCTTCCCACAGCTGAGTCTCCCTTTTCCCACAGTGGGAAACCTGGCTCCCATTATCTCAATCTGCCCGGATGCCAATCTTCCGACGCCACGGGGTCATGCCCCGGCCCAGGCTCTCCTTGAGCCTGCACCCTCTGAACTGGCTCCCAACTCATTCAAGTTTTTTGATGAAGAAGGAAAGCAAGGAAGCCAATATATATGTATTTTTAAAAACAGAAAGAGAAAGAAGGAGAATTAAAGGAAACAGAAAGGAAGGGAAGGACAAGGGGGAGAGACGGGTTACATTTTGACTTGTATTTTGAAAAGAGCACACAGACAAATTTGTAGAGAGAAAATTGAAGGTGAGCAAGAGTAGATTCCCCTTGTACTCACATTGGCATTCCCGGCACTTCGGTAGCATATTTTAAGGAAGGTGCTATGTAAATGTTTAGGGAGGGGAGAAAGAGAGTGGAGGTGGGGCGGGAGACAAGAAGAGGAAGGGAGGAAGACAAGAGGCTCCCAGGGTGATGCACTGTTGAATAAACTTGCGGGGTTTTTTTCTGTAGAGGGGGTTCTTTCTCTCTGCAGTCAAAGACAGAAAATTGCTTTGAAGTGTGTCTTCCTTTCTCTGTGAAGAACCTCTTGAGTGGCTTCCTTCAGTTGCTTACATAAATGTAGTAGTGTTGACCCTATAGAAGGGTAAATCATCCTGAAGCAGGTATTCTCTGACAGTGACAAATCATTCACAATCTCTTTGGGTCACATAAATGTAGGGCAAGTAGGCCCTTTGTCCTGGGAGAAGTTGTGACAAGACTTTTTCCCTTTCCTCTCTGTCTGTTCCCAGCCAAATGTTCCCCATCCTTTCATGGGAAGATCTGGACAATCTGGGGTGCCTGAGAGCCCAGTGTCTCCTTGGGGGAAGGGGTCAAAGTTCAAGTCCCTGTTCCCCGAGGCTCGAAGTTAGGAGTATATGGCATGATGGCGTGAGTCAAGGGTTAGGCAGTAAAGTCCCCATGAGGCTGGAGAGTGACTGAACCGGTGAACCAAATCCTCATTAAGTCAGATGGGTCCACTGGGTGGCAAAGGCAGGAGCCAGCCCCAAACCCACCACGTCAGGCCAGCCTGAGAGCAGGGAAGTGGCCGTGTATGTGGACAAAAGGGTTGTCTGTGAGAGCTGTAAACCAGCGATAATCTGGAGTTGGCCCATACTGGCTTGCAAGAACCAATTGTTACATTTTCAGGAATTTTGCAAGCTGGTTGCTAAATATAGCCATTGATAACTTTTTTTCACTTTTTTTTTTTAGAGACAGAGTATCGCTCTGTTGCCCGGGCTAGAGTGAGTGCCGTGGCGTCAGCCTAGCTCACAGCAACCTCAAACTCCTGGGCTTAAGCGATCCTACTGCCTCAGCCTCCCAGGTAGCTGGGACTACAGGCATCCACCACCATGCCCGGCTAATTTTTTCTGTATATATTTTTAGTTGGTCAGATAATTTCTTTCTATTTTTAGTAGAGACGGGGTCTCGCTCTTGCTCAGGCTGATCTTGAACTCCTGACCTCGAGCGATCCACCCGCCTCAGCCTCCCGGAGTGCTAGAATTACAGGCGTGAGCCACCGCGCCCGGCCTTTTTTTTACATTTATCATTGATACAGCACAGCTGAATTATTTGGGGAAAACGTGATATTTTTGATACATGTATACAATGTAGTAAATATCCAATTATGCAAACTTTTGATTAAATAATTATATTTAAAACCAAGGTAATAATTACTCAAAACTCATCACTTACCAATTATGTCACCACATTTTACTATTATCTGTGCTGTTAAGGTTATTTAGCTCTATTGTAGCTCTTCGGTAAAAAAAGCTACCATTTTATATATAATGGTAGGCTACTGTGCATTTCTAACCCTGCATTCAGTGAAGTCACATTGGTGGCTTGAAATCAGTCATGATGAGAGTGTTTATACCAAGGAAATTGGCAAACTATCAGAGCTTCCTCCCTTTGTCCCCAGGGGAGCCAGTTAAACATTTAGCAACACACTCCTGACTATAACCCTCAAGACTTATCTATTCATTCAGCCCTTACTGGCTGAGACCAGCTATGGGGTGGAGTCCTTGCAACTGAGCATATTAAGAGAGCACAACACTAAAAGTTTACCTTTCCTTGAAGATCCACCATGAGGTGGAACAGGGGACTCAGGTATTCCATCCACTCTCCTGGCCTGAATGATTCTGAAACCATTTCGACTTCCTGAAACTCTTACCTTGTACCAAAAAGGCTCAACCACAATGAAGTTTCTAAGCCACCTTTTCTGCTACCAAGTTTCTAAGTCATCTTTTGGCCATATCGCTCCTGGGCCCAGAGCTCTGGTGTTGTGTGTGCATGAGATACCTCACATCCCTTAGGGAAGCAACAGAATGAGGGAACCCAAGGATCTTCCTCCTGAACAATCCCGGAAATTTGGTTGAGAGTATCTGTCATTGAGCCCTCAGAAATTTGCTACTGCCACGACAAGACACACCACCCTAGTGCCAGTGGCTGGGCGGGAGGAGGGGTCCTCATCCAACGTCCATGTTTTGAACATGGCGCATGTTGGCCAGCTTCTACTCAGCAGCCAGTATCCCTCTGCCCAGTGAGTATACAAAGATAGGACCAAAGTGGACTGCACACTAGTTTGCATTCTGGGGCCTCTGGACACAGAGTGGTGGCTTCCCCTTTGGACCTCCTGCTACTACTAACATGTGAAGTCCTGAATTATGTGCCCTGGGAACTGGCTGGGCACATATTTGCATCTCAAACTGGGTAGAGAGACATTCTGCTTCAAAAGAGAGGAAGGAGGGGAGGCAGGAAGGAAGGAAGGAAGGAAGGAAGGAAGGAAACAGATTAAGAAATTAGAAAAAAGCACCAGATATTTTCCCTCAGACTGCTTCTTCCACTGTGTTCTCCATCTCAATTAATGGTGTATTCATTTTCTAGGGCTCAGATCTTTGACTTTTCTGTTACTCTCCCAACCTGAATTCAGTCCATCATCAACTACACTTCCAAAATAAACCCAAAATGTAACCTCTTCCTCACCCCCTTCCCCTGCCAGGCCCAGATCCAAGCCACCACCATCTCTCTCCTGCACTGTCAGAAAAGCTCCAAATGGGCTCCTGTTTCTGCCCTTGCTTCTCTTGTTTCAACGTAGCAACCAGAGTGATCTTGCTAAATCGTAAGCCAAACAGCATCACTCCTCAGCTCAAAGTCTTCCAGCAGCTCTCTTGTCATCCAGAATGAAGGCCAGTGTCCTTCCTCTGGGCTATAGGGCCCTACTGGTATGCACCCCAATCTCTCTAACCTTATCATCAACTGCCCCCCCTCATTCAGTCTGCCCCCCCCCCATTCAGTCTGCCCTAGCTACACTGGCCTCTTTGCTACTCCTTGTTATTCAGACAAACTCCTACTCCAGGGCCTATGCAGACACTGTTTGCTCCCCCAGGATACTCTTCCCGCACATGACCACATGTCTAACTCCCCACTTCTCTTAGTTCTTGACTCAGAAATTATCTATGGCCATACCACACTGAACGCGCCCAATCTGATCTCAGAAGCTAAGCAGGGTCGGGCCTGGTTAGTGCTTGGATGGGAGAAATCATCTCAGTGAGCCTTTCCCTGGCTACCTAACCAAAACTTCCCCAACCTATCCATCTTCATATTCCCCTTTTCTTTTTTTGTTTTTTCTCCATGGCTTTTATTACCATTGTATTTTTATCTTTTTTTTATTGATAATATCTTCCACTAGCATACAGGTTCATGAGGGTGCAGTTTTTATTTGTTTTGTTCACTCTCCAAATTCTAGAACAGTGCCTGGCTCATAGCAAGTGCTTGTTTCAATGATCTATTGCTGCATCATTAACCATCCTAAAACACAGTGACTTTAAACAACAGTTTATAATAATCTCACAATCTCCTGGGGTGACTAGGCTCAGCTGGGTGGTTCTTCCTTGGAAATCTCTCATGTGATTGGAGTCAAATGGCAGCTGGGGCTGGAGTCATCTGAATGACTTGACTAGCTCAGGATGCTGGCTGTTGGCCGGGAGTCCAGCTGGGGCCATTGCCTGGAGTGCCTGTATGTGACTCCTTCAAGTTCACTGGGGGTACCATCTTTAAAAATTAGCTACCACAGTATTCAATGACTATTTGTGGGAGGAAGGCAGGCAGGAAGGGAGGGGAGCTGGTGGGACGGAAGGAATTGGAAAATTTAGAAAGAAGAAAACAAGGAAGAGAAGAAGGGAGGAGGAAAGGAGGAAGAAAGAGAGAAAGGGATTTCTGAATTTGATGGTAGCTTAATAGCCCTGGAATAAAACCCATCCTTTTCCTTCCTGACCCTCCTTTCCCATCTCCCTCAAGTTGCACAATGACCAGTCTTGGAGGCAGAAATTCATCTAACACTGCTTATCAGAACTGGAGTACTCTTGGCAGAAGCTTTTACAATTTATACCCCAAGTTCAAATTCGAGCCAAGGCATATTTCCAAGGGAAGAACAACACAGCACTTTATTTTGATGCTGCTCTTTTCCCTTGGTAATTTCAAAGCAGTTTTATAAATAAGCATTATCATTGTACAAGGGAGGAAACTAGTAATATTTAGATAACCAATAACAAAATCTTTAAATCAATGTTATACTGAAGTGATTAAGTAATTATGTGGAATTAGAGGCAGCCTACAACTGCATCAAATTAATAAAATAGAATTTAGAGGACATAAAATACAAAAATTTCCACATGAAAACTGAAGTCAATGGAGGATATAAGGAGCTAGAAATTAAAAATAGATTTATACCAAACTATATAGAACAAAATATAAGCAGTTGTTGGGATATTAAAAATGGATTTGCTTTTAAGACAGTTTGGAATGGTTTAGTCATTTTCCAGAGCCACAGATATTCTGTGCCAGTTGGGTATTTTTTCCTAAACCAACCTGGCAGACGGTTGTCTAATAAGGAAGTTTGCAGGCAAGCTCCTTGGCCAAAACCCAGAGAAATAAATGAATTTGGGTTTCTGAAGTTCCAGTCTCTCAATACAAGAGGGATAAGTATTCATTTTTCCTAGAGTTGTTGATGATGATATAAATTGTGGTGTAACAGAATGCAAATTTCCTGAGCTTGAGATTCTCCTTTAACTGATGTATCATGAGATAAGGTGGTATTGTGTTTACTTTAATTTCTGGGCTCCAAACCACTTTTGATCTTCAGTCCCCCAAATCTTCCCATTTTAGAGAAATTGGGTTAACTCAAAAAAGTAACTTCTCATGTACTAGTTAGGATTAGGTTTGGCACCAGGAGGTTGAACTCTCCTTATCCCGACCTTCTATATCCCCCTAAAAAAACAAGTTGGAGCCGAGCACGGTGGCTCACGCCTGTAATCCTAGCACTCTGGGAGGCCGAGGCGGATGGATTGTTTGAGCTCAGAAGTTCGAGACCAGCCTGAGCAAGAGTGAAACCCCATCTCTACTAAAACAATAGAGAGAAAATAGCTGGACAGCTAAAAACATATAGAAAAAATTAGCTGGGCATGGTGGCACATACCTGTAGTATGGTGGCTGAGGTGGAAGGATTGCTTGAGCCCAGGAGTTTGAGGTTGCTGTGAGCTAGGCTGATGCCATGGCACTCTAGCTCGGGCAACAGAATGAGATTCTGTCTTAAAAAAAAAACAAAAACAAGTTGGTACACAACATAGAAGTTTATTTCTCTTTCATATAAGACTGGATAGATAAAGTGCTCTACAGTACCAGGGACTCATTCTTTTTTATTATTTTTCTCCCTTATCTGCATAATCTGCATTTCCTAAATCATCTTGTGGTTCAAAATGGCTGCTTTAGCTCCAGCCCTCATATCCCATTCCATCCAAAAAAAAAAAAAAAAGAAGAAGAAAAAGGTAAAGAGAAAGGAACACCTCTTCCTTTTAAAAGTAGTTTCTGGGCAGGGCACAGTGGCTCACGCCTGTAATTCCAATGCTTTGGGAGGCTGAGGTAGGAGGATCACTTGAGGCCAGGAGTTTGAGACTAGCCAGGGCAACATAGTGACACTTCATCTACATCAAAAAAACCAAAAACCTAGTGGGGTAGATTGTGTGCACCTGTAGTCCTAGCTACTTGGAAGGCCGGGACAGAAGGATTACTTGAGCCTAGGAGTTTGAGGCTGCAATGAGCTTGAATCATTGGAGCTATTATACTCCAACTTGGGCAACAGAGTGAGACCTTGTTAAAAAAAGAGAGAAAGAAAGGAAGAAAGAATGGAAGGAACAAAGGAAGGAAGGAAGGAAGGAGAGAGAGAGAGAAAAAAAGAAAGAAAGAGAAAGAAAGAAAGATGGATGGACACTTTCTAGAAGTTGCTCATACTACTTCTACTTACATCCAACTGACCAAACCTTAATCACGTGACCAGGAAAGAGTCAGGAAGACAAGGAATTAGAGTCTTTCTAGCAGCATGAGCCTGCCTAAACACTAAGGGTTCTGATACTATAAAAATAGAGAAAAATAAATATTGTGGGACAATTAACAATTTCTGCCACAGTTTACTCCTTTGACCTCCCCAAAATATATGTGCACCTTTCTTCCCCCACATAGGACACATTGTCTCCCTAGGGAAAGAAACCCCAAAGTCTCCTCAAGAGATCGCTTCCAATTCAAAATTAAGATCTCTGGGTGAAATGTAGTCTTCCTCTTTGAATCTAGGTATGATTTTAACAATCTTGCAAACTGTTTTAGTCTGTTCAGGCTGCAATAACAAAATACCTTAGACTGGGTAATTTATAAATAATAGAAACTTATTTCTCATAGTTCTGGAGGCTGGGAAGTCCAAGATCAAGGCAGCAGCAGATCCGGTGTCTGGTAACGGACGGCTCTCTGCTTCAAAGGTGTCACCTCTTGCTCCATCCACACATGGCAGAAGGGGAAAAAAGAAAAATCAAACAGATTCTCTCAAGCCCTTTTGTAGGGTACTAATATCATTTATGAGGGTGGGACCCTCATGACCTGATCACCTCCTAAAGACCCCATCCGTCTCTTACTACTATTCCACTGGGGATTAAGTTTCAGCATGAATTTTGGAGGAGACACATCCAAGCCTAGCACAAACCATAAGCCAAAAGGCTAGTTATCTGCACCCCAACCCACTGCATGTACAGTAATGTTGTAAGAACAAGAAAACCACAATTAAAATTATCATTCAGAAAATGTCAAAACCCCGAAAGTCACAGTCTATTGTAATTATCAGATCCTGCTGAGCAAGAATAGAGAAGACTCTCTTTCCAAACAGAAGGGGTCAGCTGCCTGTCCTGGGGAAGGTGTGTCTGTGACCGTTATCCTCCATGGCTATGTCTGAGGCAGGAAGCAAAGAGTATCCCCTCTGGGACTGCACAGCTTTCATAGTCTGTTTCCTGATCATGCAGATTTGGAGGCACAACGGTTGCTTTAGGATCAAATAGTCACAGGCTTTGGCAGGTTAGGCTTATGGGTCTTTGGCAGTGCAATTCCCTCAAAAACTAAGTAGGCATCTCTTCTCCTATTAATATTTGCCTTCTACAAGCTCCATGCTTGAGTAACAATAGCCAAAGATCTTGTCTAAAAATAGTTTTTAAACTTGAAGACTCAGGTCTTATAGACTTTTGTCTTCTGCCCACCCCCCTTCCCCCAATTTAATGGCAGGTAGTTGAAGCTATCTGAAGCAATAATTTTTGGAAGGAAAGCAACAGCTTTAATTGGATAGTAACAGCTAAGCTGTCACCCAGTGTCTAGCAAAGAGCTTTTAATGGCACTTGAATGGAACTTACTGCAGCTTTGGAGCCACTGCCTCTGAATGTATCTTTTAAGGGCCTGAGCATTTATCTTTTTAACTTTTATATTACTAAATCACTGGACTGGGCTACTAGTCAATTTAGATGACAGGACAAAGGCAGAGAGCATAGCCTGTACTACTTCTCTAATATCTTAAAAACTGGGTAGGTTTAGCTTTAGTTTTCTACTTTAATACTGCTCATGAATTTGAGGATTTTTAACAATACCCCTCAACCCCACTCCTGGTACCAACTTATGTTTTAGTTAGGGTAGGCTAGATTGCTACCAATGATAGACCTAAGAATTTAATCACTCTAATGCAAAAGAAGTATATTTCCTTTTCATATATAATAACTGTCCAGGAAAAGTGTTCTAGAGATTCAGGGACCCAGACTATGCGAGTCTCTGTCTTCATAGACAAATCATGCTAGTGAATAGTTTGATTATGGCTTTCCATCTTAGACCTTTTTGTATTAAGAGGTATAGTCTGCAGTAGGAAAACAAACTTTTTTGGATAGTAAAAACTCCTAGTTTTCAACTAACAGAGTGTTGTGTATGTGACAACAGGGCATCTGTATTAAAGAATGCTCATTTAAGGCTCTCTTAATCTCTCATTCTGAACCCACAGCCCTGTGGTGCTACTATGAGCTTTGCACAAATCTGGACCCAAATATCCCCTGCTCGAATTGTTTACTCCCTATGTGACTTTGGGCAGATCACTTAACTTTTCTGAACCTCAGTTCTTAACTATGAAATGCATAATAAAAGAAATCTACCCATTGTGCAGGTTTGATACAATATATATCAAATAGCTATATAATGTTTGGCATTTAGTAAATTTAGTGAGTTAGTTTAACAATTGGTAGCTACACTTACTTAAGGAGCACATGGTTATGATGTTAGAACTTGGGCTTAATTCAGACAGATCTTTGTCTAGATGCTCATTCTGCCCCTTGCTAGTTTGTGACCATGGGCAAACTCTCTCCTTGTCAGTTTCCTCACCGGCTAAATGGAGATCATAACACCTGTCTCAGAGTGTGGTTGCAAGGATTACACACAAAAGACTCTTAGCATAGCAATTAGCACATAGTAGTCATTCAATGTGAGATTTTCATTCTCATTTTTATTTTTGTATTACTTTCTTTTCTGATTAAGAAGGCAATGTATGTTCAACTAATTTAGAAAATGTAGAGTTATGAAGGAGAAAATAAAAATGTCCCGAACATCCACTCCTTGGATGACACTGTCAATATTGTATCTTGAGGATTTCATTCCAGTCTTTCTTTTTCCATTAGGCTATCATTTTTAAAGTTATGAACCATGGAGTATGCTTTAGTTTTATTCACAGGGAGTTCCCCACTTTGTGTTATGAAAAGGAAGCCAGAAGTCTGCCAGTGTGAATGTAACTTCCCATTAAAACCAAAGGGTTCCAGCTAACAATACTGAGTTTCAAGTGAAGAGAGAATAGTCCTTCCTAAATTAGTCTAGATTTGCTGCCATCTTGGAAAAAGGAACCGAGCCCTGTGGGAGCAGGAGGCAGGGGAAGATCCGGGATGTGAGTCCGGGGCTTCTGAAGATGCTTGGCAGATTGACAGTCTCGCCTTGGGCTAGTTCTGCCAGGGGAACATCTAGTGCTGATTCCAATCAATAGGGCATTCTCGTCACAGAAGGGTTGTGAGATTTGGCAAAGATCACAAAGCAAGAAATGCAGACAGCAACACTCAAAAATTGCAATTTGGGACAGAAATAAAACCCCAAATTCTGGATTCTCATATTCTGACATACCTAGTCGATCTGGAACCAAAATCAAAAATTTAAATTGGACAGCTACCAGTCAGGACTTATTTCAACGGGTTGTGTAGTATTGGCACTCAAGGAATTTTTTTTTTTTAATAATCAGTGATAATCTGATAACAGAATAACAGACGGGTTTATCATTTTTAATTTCTTTACCTCCCCTTCCTATTAGCACTGCCTAGACATTTTGCATTAGTCTTTAAAATGTAAATTTATCCACAGCTATTCATTCTGCCTATTCTAATGCCTGACAAGCCAAAATGAAAGAAAGCTGTACCAAGGCAAGTCTGAGATCTTTGCCTCAATCAGTAAAATCTTCCGTGGAAGCTTGCACTACTCAAGCAAGGCAGATCTGAGCTCTTGATACAGTTAGGAAATGTGACCTACTTTAAAACCCAGCAGTGTGTGTGTGATGAAATGAAAGTGAATTGTTTTGCTGAAATCTGACACTAAAAATAGGGCACCGGATCCTTCCCCTGCTGGAAAAAAAAAAAAAAAAGGCATTAAAATGAGTGTGTGTCTGTATGTCTGGGAATATGTCTCCATAGCAACCATTGTCCCACCTCCCCTCCCAACAGCATTACCCCTCTCTACGGAAAGAGGGCATATGCATGGCTTTCCCAGCACCCCTCCCAATCCCTTACTCCATGAAATCTAATTAAAGAGTGAAATGAATTTTAGTGATGGTGCTAGAGGCTGGGAGAAGTCCAAGGTTGGGGGGAGGGTAAAGAGAGGAGCACTGGGGAGGACCGGGAGACCTGCCCTTGCACATCGGAGCGGCAGCACGCAATTCTGTTCTTATTTTTAAAAAGAGCCACAGCTCCCACGCTGTGGAGCTGCAAGGGAGTGATAAACCTGCCACGCAACGATGTTATTACTTTAATGGATACAGGACTGGTTGAGCACTTTATTTCCACCAGGGCTTTTTACTTTGCATCTTCTTCCCTTTACACAACATCCAGTTTTCCTCAGACACTCCCCCCCTTTATTAATGAACGTTGTCCCCATTTCTAATGGGGGGAGGGAAGAAAGCATTATGTGAGATAATAGGTCTGTCCCAGGGGTGAGGGGTCTGAGTCTATCACACTTGTGAACAACCCCATCCCCCAACCTCAAACATCCTTTTTTAGTATAGACTAGAAGCCAGAGAAGAATAGGGGCACATGGAGTGGTGAGGAAGACACTCTGGGGAGGTCGGAGCTGATGTGGGCAAACGAGCTTCAGGGTTTTTTTTAGCATCTGCCGGAGACCTCCCTTCTTCCTCTCCTGCAGCTGCCTCCCCTACTGTCTCCTTCCCCCAGCTTTACAGTCCAGTCAGCAGCGGCCTCTGGCACCTCCATCTCCCTCCACTCTGGCCATCCCTGACCTTGGCTGTCTGGGCATCTGCTCCTCATTCCTGCATCCAAACGTTTCCTCCAGGTTGGCTGTCGGTCTGCCTTTGCGCCACAGGGGTCCCAGCCGGAGCAGAACTGCCCTCGCATGAACAACCGCTCAGGTCTGGGCTTGTCCCTCTGACAAGCGGGAGGCAAGTGGCAGGAAGCCTGTGGGGCCTCCTGGGAAAGAGGCGAGAGTGAGTTACACACATTCTCCAACCATGTGACGTTCAGTGGCAGAGAGGAGGGACGGCAGGAAGAGCAAGTCGGTGTTTGTCTCCCGGACTTGTCTTCTGTCCTGGTGGGCTGAGTGTGGTGAGCTGCACCCCTGGGGAAAGTCAGAGATGTGCTTTCACCCTGGACAGGGTGGCAGGGCTCAGAGTAGACTGGCACAGGGCAGCCGGCGTGTGACTCTGGGCATCTACAGGAGATCGTGCCAGCTGTGGCATCTGCAGCAGCCGCCACCTCAACTGCCAGCCCTGCAGCTTCAGCAGCAGGCGCCTCCATGTCCTTTGAAGGGAGAACCAGCCTCTCCACCAGTGGGCCTTGGGCTGGCCGGCAGGACTTCCCTGCTCACCAGCCAGCCGAGGCAGCAAGGACGCCTTGCTTGCCAGACACCCCTGAAGCCATCTAGAAAAAGTCAGAGATGACCGAAAAGAATGGGTCACTGTCAAGCCAGAGAAATTCCTATGACTTTAAGTTTTTGCCCAGGCTAATGTGGCTTAGGGCACTGGGCTTACCCACAATACAATCGAGAGAACCAATATTTACTGAGGGCTCACTCTGGGCCAGGAATTGTTCTAAGCACCATACATATATTAACTCACCTAGGCTTGTAAGAGCCTATGAAACAGATATCCTTCTCCTCTCCATTTATCAGGTGAAGTAAGAATATTCTCAAGGTTACATAGCTAGAATGTGGCAAAGCCGGGTCTCAGCTCAGACAGATTGAACCTAGAGCCCACACACTGGCCTCTCAGAGTGGGATCTGCCCAGTCACCGGACAACAACAGATCTCTAGTCTTCATCAGATTGTCTACATTTTTTTCAATGTGCTTAGGAATCTTTTGAACATCAAAAAATTCATTATATAATCGTTATGCAAATGACATCATTAAAAGCATGTTTAAATGAGAAAAAGAAGTCACCGCAAAACTCACCACTCCAAAGCAACTGATTTTATATATGTATGTTTTTTCGATACATGCACTCCCATATTTCACATAGTGAAATATAATTCTGTATTCTGGTTTTATAACATTATATTTTTATAAGGTTGTTTTCTTACCTATTTTAATTGCTGCATAGCACTCCTTCAAGTTCATGTACCGTAACTGACTTAGCCAATTCCCTATTTTGGACATTTAGATTGTTTCTAGCTTGGCACCATTTGAAAAATTTAAAAAGGCCAGGAACAGTAGCTCACACTTGTAATCTCAGCACTTTGAGAGGCCAAGGTGAGAGGATCACTTGAGGCCAGGAGTTCAAGACTAGCCTGGGCAACACAGCGAGACCCCCATCTCTACAAAAAATTTTAAAAAATTAACCAGGTGTGGTGGCACGTGCTTGTAGTCCAAGCTACTCAAGAGGCTGAGATAGGAGGATCACTTGAGCCTGGGAGTTGGAGGTTGCAGTGAGCTATGATTGCACAGCTGCATTCTACTCTAGGTGACAGAGTGAGACCCTGTCTCACAAAAACAAAAAACAAAACAAAACAAAACAAAACTATTTACTCTCACTTTTTCCTTTTATCAAATGCCTCGACTCTGTCCAGACAGAGGAGAGCCATTTAACCTGTGCAATTGAAGCTATTTTGATAGCCTTTGGCCTATATTCAGGGTTTACTCAAAGGTTAAAAGTGTGTGAGCTGGAAGGATTTCATTAGGTGCTATTCATTGCTGAAGGCCTTGGAAGGAATGAAAGGTGAGTGGAATCACACTCAAAGCATTGCTGCCAATGTGCGAGTAACGCTGTGTGTGATAGACCCCGCCAAGGAGCCTGAGCAGCAGACTTGCAGAGGCAACATTTTTAACTGGTAACAGATGGCCCACTGGTCAGAGCTCAAAAGGCCAAGGCTCCTCAAACCAATAGGACACGGACATATGATTCAAATGCTCTCAATAACCAGAGGGACTGCTACTGTCCACGTGCCAGAGGCTGCGGTGACATGCGTGAATATGCAATAGATGGGAATTATTTCTCCTCTCCTAACCTCTGCTATTTCATTTTCCTAGCCTCAGATAGAGACTTTTAAAACTCTGAATCACCACTGACTACATTCCCAGCTCCATCTGGACTCTGCCCCTCTGGATTAATGGGAAAACCTTCGAATCTGGTGTGCTTAGACAAGATGGGATTCAGCTTAAGTCCTGGTAAAAATGATCCATTGCCCCATATCCTGAAAGCCCAGTCCTGGGCACTAAGTCAGTCCAGAGAGGTGAAGAGGTGCAAGCAAAGCTAGGACTAGGGTAGGACGAGTGAGGGGCCTTGTGGGCACAGTCTAAGGAGGTGTCACTCTCAGGTGCTGACCCTGCACTTGTGTGACCCTGAGAGTGAGGGCCTCCTTAAACTTTGTGCCCTGTGCACCTCTCTGGCCTCACCCTCATCCTGGCCCTGCCCTAAAGTCACAGCAAGGCTCTGGCTTGATCAGTGCCGTCCCACCCGTTAGGTTCTGAATAACTAGTTAAATCCCGGTCCCCAACATTGGCTGGTGGAAAAAATGGGCTGTATCCACACAGCGGTCCCCAACCATTTTTGGCATCAGGAACCATTTTCATGGAAGACAATTTTTCCATGGACTGGGGAGGGGGGCCCTGGTTTGGGGATGATTCAAGCCCATTGCATTTATTGTGCATTTTATTTCTGTTATTATTACATTGTAATATTTAATGAAATAATTATACAACTCACCATAGGCTGGGGACCCCTGCCCTACACGGTAGCAGAATGCAAGCTGATAGGCTGACACCCTTCCCATGACCAGTTGGAAAGTGGAAGCTCATGTTCTCCAACCAACTGCCAGGGTGAGCTGACGGACAAACAAAAGGGCCAGACAACCCCAGCCATAACTCCCGTGCACACTGGCGCTTGTGTGTTTTAGCCGGCTGAGAGCATTAACATTCAACAGCTGTGCGTATTCACACTGCTGAATGTGTATTACACAATATTATCAGATATTCTCCTACGCAGAGCAGCAGTATTGGCCCATTGGGTGATTCACAAGGTTCCAACAGAAGCCGCCAGAGAAAAGGAGCTATCAAGATTTTGGTGATGAGAGAAATTGTATACAGGGGAACAGAGGAAGACAGACCAGATATCTTTTCAGGCTGGATCAAGAAAAAGCTTTGACAGAATGAGACATGATTTTCCTTTATTTGAAGTGTTGCAGGTGTACAAGATCTCGGTGCAATTTGTTCAGTGCATGGAACAATGTGATGAATATTCTAACCCTGAACAGCTGAGAAGGGAGAGAGATGTGAAAAATGAGGAGGGAGCCAGGTTAAGTTCACACCTGAATAATAGATTCTCTTGGTAACAAAACCAGGGAGAGTGCTGGGGTCTGCCCAGGTCTAGAGATACCAAGGAACTCTTCCTGGAGACCTCACTGGCTTAGACTTCCTCAAAGACCACCTTGAGAGCTCCTATTCTGGGAGCAAGACCCTTCAAAGCTTCCCCATGTCTGAGCCAGTGGCCTCCAACAGGGGATATATGCACACAAATCTGTTGGGATACAGGAAAAAAAAATTAGAATTATCTTTAATAGTTATTTGTCTTCATCCACCTCAACTTCTATTCTTGAATAGGTTCTATGATGTACATCATATCCATCATAGTACAGAAGTGATGAGTATTCGTTTTGACAGAAAGTGCTCAAAAATTTTTGTACTAATGGCTTGCATGATCAAAAATGTTTGGAAGCCACGGGTCTAAGTGAAAAGATGAAGTCCCTTAGCCTGATGTTCAAGGTCCCCTGCAACTTACATATTCAACCTCCGCTTCTATTTCACTCTGTAGACCACCCGCTGCAATAAAATGGGTCTGGTCAGCAGCCAGCAATTCCTCTTTTTTTGCGCTTTCTCTCTCTGTGTCTCGGCGGGTGGAATGCCAGCAAATGAGGAGAGAATGAGGTCACATTTGCCTGGATGCGTTGAGCCTCCAACCACTTGACTGGCATAAATTCTAGCCCTGTCTAGGATACCTCTTCCTAGATAAGCTCTCCAGGGGTGACTACCCCGTTCATGATTCTCAGTGAAACACAGCCTACTGCTCTCTGCTGGAGACAGGTAGTGACTCCGATGTACTCAACTCTCATGGACAAACATTACAATTGCTGCCTCTCCCACTGGCAGCTGCCCTTGCTGCGTGGTAGACTGCAAACCATCAACATCATTGGAATTAATACTAACTGTACACCCATATCCACACGGGCGCTAAAACCTTGACAACACAAGGGTAAGGTGATTCCAGGAAGTACACTGTGGAGATCCAGAAAACATTCTCTGTCTCCGTAATTTACTCAACCAAGGGTCTCCTGAAGCAAAACTGCTGGTGGGAGGGGTGCTGCGTGTTTCTGTGGTTTGTGCGCTGCCCAGTGGTGCCCAGGTGGCAGTGGATCAAACCCTTCATTTACTGACATTTTCTCAAGGTACCCTGAGGCAGACTGTATTTTCCAAGCATGGCAGCCACAGTATTTCCCATCCCTAAAGCTCTTCTGGCAATATGACATTGCTACTCCTTTGATGGTCTGACAAGATCAAATGTCCCCTCCCTCTAAATTTGGGTGGATCCTTGTGACTTCTTCAATCAATAGAGTATGGCAGAAAGGATGGTGTGGGACTGCTGAGGCTGGCCACAAAAATGCCATGTACTCCTACAAGGATCTCTGTCACATGCTCATCATCTGTGGCACCCAGCACAGTATGCAACAGATGAGCTGTGTGACTACAGGGAGGCTGCGTGCGTTATGAGAGCCTCAATTTCCTCATCCATATAATCAGGACAATATTAATCCCTACTTCATGAGGATTAAATAAGGTAATCCATGCAAGTGCACAGTATAATGCCTGGCATATAGTAAGCATTTAATGTTAGCAACTACTATTACCATCACTTGACATTTGTGGGTAGCCAATTAATATTTGTCCATTGATTAATCAAACTGTGCTGATGAACATAGACTAAAAAGAAGATGAAGATCCAATTTGTGCCCAATGGCATAGAAGGCTCTTTATGTCCAGACTGTCTTGATGTCTCCAGCCCCAAGCTTCTCTTGTTGCAGCTGTCCTGCACAAACCACCTCAGGACATCCCCACCCTGCACCCCACCCCAGTGTCCTCTGCATTTCCCCTCAAACCCCATATTGCCTTTTGGCGTTTGCTTTTGCAATTCCCTCTTCCAGAGGATTCTTTTCAACTCCTCATTCCCCTTTTAATTACTTATTACTGGTACCTCAGTCCTCAGCCTGCAGGGCACCCCTTTGGAAGCCTTTCCTGACCTCAAGATTAGATAAATTCTCCCTCTTTCTTTATTTTATCAAGGCAGTAGTTCACCATAGGGCAATTGCACGATAATTTCTCTGTCTCCTTCATCACCTGGAAGCTGCCAGAGGGCAAGATTTATGCAGTCTTCACCACTGTATTCCCAGTAGTTAGGAGTGTCCAACCAATAAGTCTCTAATAAACTCTTGTTGAGCAAATGATTGCAAGCGAATAGTCACCCTAAAACATTAAAGAAAGGTAACAATGTTCAGTATGACCACTTTAAGGAAACAGCTGTGTAGTACATTTTGAAAAGATTTCCACCAAAACATTCAAATAAAATCTTGGCACCTAACAGAGTCAGCTTCAGTTATCTGGAAAAATAATTTTCTTGCAATGCTTTAACAGAAGATGTTAAATAAATGAGAATGTTGCTCTCATTTTTTCATTGGCCTCTCAACTAGATAAGTTCTGGAAGGATGAGGGATGGGAAGAAGGAACCATGTTGATTCCATAGTGCCAAGGATTGTGCCTTGATCACTTAGTTGCTCAATGAATATTTGATGATAGTCTCAGAAATTTAGAGCTTAAGGGAACTTTGATGACTGAAGATTGTTTGATTAATACTGAGCCATTCAGACCCTGGGGAGTGGACCACAAAGCAGCTGTCCCTGGCTGGCAGCGGGAGGGAATACCTGGCTGCTGCAATGCCAAGGACCTGGCCCCAGGTGTCTACACTGAATGGCTTTCCAGGAACCCCAGCAGTCCCTGCCAAGACTGCATTTTCTGATTTAACTGCTAAGGCTTTCTGTATGGAACAAGGAAATATCTGCAGTGCTTTCTGTCCAAATGTGATTAGCACAGCATTCTATAGTATTCCTTTCCAAGGAAAGCACACCACACTTAGGCTGGGAAAACACCCAAAATTTCCATTGTGATAGGATCCACCAGCGTGAGGCTAACAGCAATTGCTAACGTAACCAAGGCCACTTTAATTTCCCACACAAGGGTTTCTGGCACCCAAGGCTCCACCTTGGTCTGTGTGTCAAGAACCTGTTGGAGCACTGCATGCTGTAACCCGTGCTTCTTGGGGTGTTGCTTGTCTATCATCAAAAATCCCAAGACTATGACATAATGGCAATAACCTTCAGAACGCTGAGTGGGTTTCCTCCCTGCCTGGGAAAGCCCTCTTCTAGACAGGATATGACATGCTGGTCTGGGAGACCTTAGGTTAAATTTTTAGTGCCACCGCCCAGGGTAACAGGGAGGTATGTATGTCAACTCACAGACTGTATCTGAATTTCAGTCAGAGCTGGATTAAGAAGATCCAAACGAGTAACTGCCAAGGGTACCAGGAGTCCCCCCCACCACCACCCCACCCCCGCCGTGTGTGTGTCGGTTTCTCTCCCAAAAGCACACAGCACCTCTAAGTAGGCAATTTAAAAATATTCTTTGCCAGGATGAATCTGTCCTTGTGGACTACACAGATATGCCATGCACGTGTGTAAGCAGCTTGATGCCACCGTACCTGAAACTGGAGTCACAATTACATACGTGTTGAACTTCAATAGCGGCAACCTAGTTCTGCTTACTGAGATCGATTCATGTAATTCTTTCTGTTTACATTGGAAATCCTTTCGTATTCCTATCATGAAGCTGTCTTGTTTTGAAAATTGTGAAGGAAAACCGAAGCGAGAATAAAAACATCAGAAAAGAGGAAAATATTCTGCCAAGTTTTATCAGCACCCAGACTCTGTTTTGGCCAGTGGGCGTAAATTAATTAGAGAATCCGTTTCTATATAGAATTCTTACTAATAGAAAATCAGTTTATTTCTGGAGTCTCTAAATAAATGTTGAACAAATATTTCAAAAATACCAATTTGAAGGGGCACGAACTCGTTAGCACGCCTGGATGCTCACAATTCTGTTCCAGCCCCGATCCCGGGGGACAAATCAGAGCAGGCTCTTCCAACCTCACTGGGCTTTTGGGCCTCTGGTTCGCTCTTCTCTTCTGTGAAATGAGGAAATTAAAGTAGGACCTTAACAAATGCTTGCTAACTGAGTGCCTTTAAAATCATATGCATCTCCGATGTTCGTCCTTGAAAGGAATAGTAAACTGGAATTTAGAAACCTACGGTGCGAGAGTTTGCCATGACAATGTTGCTGTGGTAATAAGATTTGATCCCAGGACGTAGCAGCTGGTGTGTTGCCCCACCCAGGCAGGCTGGAATCCTGTCTTTATTACAGCTCATTTTCCTCTACTTCTTACATAAGCCCTGTTTGGCCACCGTTTTAGGGGAAAGCTGTGGGCGAGACTAGAGCCAGAGTGAGTGAGTGATCGGGGAGGATGTTTCCAGAGGCTACCATTTAGGGCCTGCTTTTGTGGGTGGCCAGACTCCATAAAAAGCGTGTGTGAACACACACTCCCAAACACATGCTCACACCCACCTGTATTAGCCTCTAACCCAGGGCTTTTCACATCGGAATGTGCATACAGATCGGCTGGGATCCAGTTAAAATGCAGATTATGGTTAAATAGGTCTGGGGTGGGGCCTGAGAGTCTGCATTGCTAAGCAGCTTCCGAGTGACACTGATGCTGCCAGTCGCAGATCACACTTTGAGCAGTGAGGCTCTAACCCACATTCCCCACCTGACACGGGCGCACAGCATCCCTTAGGGTCTAGGGATAAGGGTGAATCAGGAAGATCAGAGTCTGGAAGAGGAGATAAATATAGAGGCCAGTGATTCTATTGCAATGTTACAAGTGTTCCTCTAGGTACATATAGACGTGTATCAGCACTGGGGAAAGAGACCGAGTAAAAGGGACCAAAGCTTTAAAATAATTGGTAGAAATCAATGGGTTTCTTTCCATGGATTCTCTTGACGGGGTCTGTGAAGGAAATAAGGCTAGTTTGGCAAGACTATGAATATATTTAGCACCTTGGATGGTGACGTCCTTGGGGACAGTCATATTGTTACTTCCTTTTGTATTCTGCCTAGCTCAGTGCTGGCAAATAAATTCTCCATAAATGCTTATTGACTAAATGAATTAATGACTTATTACACTTCATTTAATTTTTATTGTGGTAAAATATACATAACATAAATTTACCATTCTAACAACTTTTAGGTGGACAATTCAGTAGCATTGAGTACACGAACATTGTTGTGCCACCAACACTATATCCATTGCTAGAACTTTCTCATCATCCCAAACTGACACTCTGTGCTCGTTTAACAATAACTCCCCACTCCCCACTCTCCCCAGCCCCTGGTAATCACTATTTTACTTTCGGTCTCTACACATTTGACTATTCTAGGTATCTCATACAAGTCAAATCATACAGTATTTGTCCTTTGGTAGTTGGCTCATTTCACTTAGCGTGTCTTCAAGATTCATTCATGCTATAGCATGTATCAGAATTTCATTCCCTTTTAAGGCTGAATTATATTCCATTGTATGCATGTATTACATGTTGTGTATCTGTTCATCCACTGATGGATACTTGGGTTGTTTCTACCTTTTGACTATTGTGAGTAATGCTGCTATGAACATGAGTGTACAAATATCTGTACAAGTCCCTGCTTTCCAATCTTTTGGGTATATAGACCCAGAAGTGGAATTGGTAGATCATATGGTAATTCTATATTTAATTTTTTGAGGAACCTCCACACCATTTCATTTAATTTTAAAAATTTAATTATTTAGTAGTACAGGAGATAATTTAAGCGTATAGGTTCTCCTTGCTGGGAGTGACCTTTGAATCTGGTGATTTATAAAATGGATCGTCCTTGCTGTACCTTCCCTATGAGATGCTGTGAAGGTGAAGCTAGAAGGAGCTGTATGTCGCATCACTTCATCTACGGCTGGGTGGGAGTGTCAGGCCTTTGAATTTCTGGACCACCAGCCCAGACCTTTCAGCGAAGTCTCTCTGCCGACCCTGCAGCTGCAGAGAAGAGAGATGGCCCAAAGTCAATGGTGCATGGGTTTCTCCCCATAAGAGAACCCAGATAGAGCAAAGCCAGCAAGACTCCTCATGCCAAAGGTGGGATGATTTCCGTAACTGGTGACACCGGCAGTAACATTTTCCAGGGGTCTGATCTAACTCAGAGGCAGCCAAACCCCTGGGAGCACAGGCTGCCCGAAAGCAGAGCACTCTGAGGACGCGGCTAAGGCTAAGGCCAGGAGGGGCTGGTCTGCAGCTGGAGGCCATTAAAATGTGGCAAAGGCTCCCTTCTTTGTTCTCAGGATCAATTTAAAGTGCTACCGTAGGGCAGGGAGTTAAATTCCAGAAATGAGAAGAGACTCGGAAACATCCAGACAGAATCCTGACTTTCAAACACAGGATGTCATTTTTTTAAAAGCTATTTATTGAAATAACAGACTTTTTAAAATTCATCCACAAGTTCTGTTTTCATTTTTCCATGTTCTTGTCCATAGCTAATGCAATTTTTTTTGCTATTTTTACTCAATCAGTCATGCCTAGATTTCTCTTGTCTCTGCCCCACTTCTGAAGGCAATTCTACCCAGATTATCCCCGTTTTTGGGTTTCTAGGATTGAAGGGGAGAAGGGTGAGTCTCTTCCTTCTCTGTGTCTACTGGCTCACCAGCCTCCAACACACACAGGCGCACACACACACACACACTCCCTCCAGGTGCCCTCCTCCCGGTTGCTAATGTGTTTTCACTCACTCACTCACTCACTGCCCAACTTCTATAGGAAAGGCACCAGTTAGGAACAGAAATGTGTCTTTTTAGCCTTATGCCTGTTCTGGTCTGAGTCTGACTCGAGTTGACATTGCACAGGGTGCATAGGGGACATTTACGTCATGGAGCTCAGCACCAGGCATCTGCCCCATCTCAGCATCGCTCCTCTTCTTTCCCCGCTCCTGACTTCTCTCTTTCCCTTCCTCTCCACGGATGACAGCTGTCAGAAACTTCACTTACACTAAGTCACTAGGGTAAGAGTTTACTAGAAGATGTACAGTGTTTGTATGTCACCATAACATTTGGCATTCCTAGGAAAGACAGGGTAAGACTTAGGGACTGTGGGCTCTTTCTAGCACCCCTAAATAGCACCATTCAGGTTCTTGCCCATAGCAGAACCATGACATGGGTCATGGGGACTTTTTTCTGGTGACTTTTGTTTCCCATCTCCTGTGTCATTGACTCTGACTCAAAAGCAACCTTGAGTTCAGGAGGACCTGACGACATTCCCCAGCTGCTGGCTTCAACCTTGCTGAACTTCTGGATCTCTTGTTTCTGGAGGCCTAACTCTAATTCCCAATTGCTTGCTTAGGTTTTCTGCTTGGGTATTCTTTATTATGGTTAAGCTAGCTGCCATGACTTAGCAGACAGCACACACACCTTCTCCCTCAGAAACAGGCAGGCAGGAGAAGTTAGGAGGCAGGACACTGATTAGAACTTTCTCTCTCCCCACTACATCTGGGCTAAGGCTCAAGTGACCTTGATCCCCATCTTGTAAGGTGCCTTTTTCATTGATCAACAGTTTCTCCTTTTGAGTGTAAAGAACTATGGTCTAGATTAAATTCAGCTACTTGAAAACCAATATTAATAAGACTAAATAACAGAATAATCTTAAAGTCAGAGAGGCTTGGGATTGGATCCTGGCTGTGCCATAGATTAAATTTTGTAAGCTTGAAAAATATGCTGTTCTCTCAGCCTCAAGTTTGGCATCTATAAAATGGGGTTAAAACTACTACCTACCTCTTAGATTTGTTATGACAGTAAGTGAGATAATGTATATAAAACTCTTAGTTAACTACCTATGTAGCACACAATATTTCAAAATTACTTGCTAATAATTACTGAGCAATTACTATTGTATTTGTATACTAATTTGCATTAAATAGTGTGATTTTGACTGCAAATGAAAACTCCAGACCAATTGGTTTTAAAATTAGGAAAAAAATTTTTTTCCCACATAGCAATAATTTTCCAAGATAGAATGGCTCCAGGGTTGGTTAGTTCAGTGGCTCATCAATGTCATTAAGGACCCAGGTAATTTCCATTTTTGTTTCCTGTCATTTTTGATATACTGGATTTTCTATAGGCCAACTACTTTCATGTCTATAACTTGGTTTACACACAATCAGCATCACAACCGGGCACAACAGCATTCAAGGAAGAAAAAAAAAAAGACCATTTGTGTATATGTCTTTTTAAGAAAAAAAGAGACTCTTCCATTTCTGATCATAAAAGAGTAGCTAGTATCAAACTGGCCCTCTTGCCAAAACAACTATTAGTAGAAAACTGAACAAAATATATGAAAAAAACTGTTTTCTAACATTCTACACAGTCAATACAGGGTAATTTTTGAGAGAAGGAAAACAAATTAAATGAGCCCTACAATTGCCCAGCATTCTTCCTAGAGGCACTTTCTAGACCACACAGCGTAGGAAGTTGCAAGCAGAGCATGGCAGGCTCTCTGAGTTTGGGAGACAGAGTTCAGAGAGGTCAAGGTTGGAATTTTTGGGGCAGGGTACTGGAGAGGAGAAAGCTACACAGAAAAAGAATCCCCAGAAATAGGCATAAAGAAAACCTCTGAGTCTTTGGATGAATACTAAGCTGTACAGACTCAGATTAAAACTGCACAAGGATTGGCTATAAAATAACTATTGAAGATCTGCAAGCTGAACAATTCCCAGTGTTCACACAGGAATGAAAACTGTTTGTATTCCAGCCAGTTAGAATGGAGAGTCTTCACTGAACATCTGGGCATTCAGTGGAGTCCCCAGAAAGGTCATGTCTTAGTAGTAAGATTAAACTAACCCTAGAGTAAAGGCTGTCTTCCTTACTAAAGCTTAAAACAATCCTTAAAAGAATCAGGATGATCTGAAGGTAACTTAACTGCCTGCCCATGCAAAACCCATCACTCTTTAAAGGAAGACAACAAAATCCAGATATTCAATAATATAACAATCACAATGCCTAGCATCCAATAGTTACTAAACATTCAAAGAAGCAGAAAAACTTGACCTATACCAGGAGAAAAATCAGTCAATAAAAACATACTTAAAAGTGACAATTATCAGGCCGGGCGCGGTGGCTCACGCCTGTAATCCTAGCACTCTGGGAGGCCGAGGTGGGCGGATCGTTTGAGCTCAGGAGTTCGAGACCAGCCTGAGCAAGAGCGAGACCCCACCTCTACTAAAAATAGAAAGAAATTATATGGACAGCTAAAAAAATATACATAGAAAAAATTAGCCGGGCATGGTGGCGCATGCCTGTAGTCCCAGCTACTCGGGAGGCTGAGACAGGAGGATCGCTTGAGCTCAGGAGTTTGAGGTTGCTGTGAGCTAGGCTGACGCCACGGCACTCACTCTAGCCTGGGCAACAGAGTGAGACTCTGTCTCAAAAAAAAAAAAAAAAAAAAAAAAAAAGTGACAATTATGGTGGAATTTTCTAAAAAGGAATTTAAGTAGCTATTATAAATCTGTTCAAGAATTCAAAGTAAAACATAAAGAAAATGAAGACATAAGTGGAAACTATTAAAATAATGAAATAGGACTTCTAGTTCTGACAATACAATATCTGAAATGAAAAGTTTACTGGATGGGCTTACCAACATAATCAACACTGCAGAAGAAAAGATCAATAAACTTGAAGACATATAATAAATTGCTACCCAAATTGAAGCACAAACAGAAAACAGTCCAGAAAACAATAAATAGAGCCACAGTGGCCTATGGGATAATATCAAGTGACACATATATATTATTAATATATACATATATATACTTGGAGTTCCAGGAAAAAAAAAGGGTAATGGGGCCAAAAAAAAAAAAAAAAATTGAAGAAATAATTGTCAAAAGTGTTCAAAATTTGATGAAAACTATAAACTACAGATCTCAAAATTTTAATAAACCCAGACAGGAAAAACACAGAGAAAATCACAGCAAAAAAACATCATAATAAAATTACCGAAAACCAGTGATAAAGAGGAAATCTTTAAAGTAGCCAGAGAAAGAGACACATTGTATATAGGAGAACAAAGATAAGAGTGATGGCTGACTTCTTGTCAAAAACACTGCAAGCTGGAAGACAATGAAATGACAACTTTAAAGTGCTGAAAGAAAAATAAACCTTACAAACTAGAATTCAATGTCCAATAGTATCCTTCAAAAATAAAGACAAAATAAACACATTTTCAGGTAAGCAAAAGCTGAGAGAATTTGTCACCAGCAAACATGCTGCAAGAAATATTTAAGAAGTTCAATAGGAAGAAAAATAATACACATGAAATTTGGGAGCTACACAAAGAAATAAAAGGCTCTGGATATGTAATCATGTGGATTCATATGACAGACATTTTTTTCTTATTTTAAAATTCCTTTAAAAGATAATCAATACAAAAATAATAATGTAGTCTAGGATTTATACTATCTATAGAAGAAAAATTAATGAAAGCAATAGCACCAGAGAAGGAGAAACGGAAGCAAAGTGCTGTAAAGCTCTCATATTATGCATGAGCTGGTATAATATGATGTGGAGGTAAACCATGACCAGTTAAAGATGCAGATTGTAAACACAGAAACCACTTTTTAAAAGAATAGCAAAGAGGTATAGCTAAAAGCCAAAAGAAGAGATAAAATGGAATACTAAAAATAAAACAAAACTCAATTGAAGTAAAGGCAGAAAAAGAAAAGAACTGATAAGACAAACAGAAAACAAATAGCAGGACCATAGACTTAAACACTCAACTCTAGTGAAGTTGCATTAAATGTAAATGTTTCAAACACCCCAGTCATAAGGCACAGATTGTCAGAAAGGATAAGAAAACAAAACCCAACTATATATTGTTTACTAAAATTGCACTTTAAATATAAAGTCACTGATAGGTAAAGGTAAGAGGATGAAAAAATATGTCATACAAATATGAATCTAGGATAAATATCTGCAAAACATGTACATGTATCTGATAAAGAATTTATATCTAAAATACATAATGAACTTTTAACTCATTAGTAAGAAGAACAACCCAATTAAAAATGAGCAAAATATTTTAATAGGCATTTCACCAAAGAAGATATGTGGATGGCAAATAAGCACATGAAAAGATGCTCCACATAATTAGTCACCAGAAAAATGCAAATCAAAACCACAATGAGATGCTACTGTGCACCCATTATTATAGTTTAAATTAAAAATGTCTGACAATACCAAATATCAACAAGGGTATGGAGGAACCGAAACTCTCATATGTTTCCAGTGGAAATGCCAAATAATATATTCTAAATTGTTACTTTGGAAAATAAGTAGTTTCTTATAAATTTAAACACAAATCTACCATATGATCCAAAAAAATCCCACTCCCAGACATTTTCCTAAGAGAAATGAAAACATATGTCCACACAAAAACTTGCTTGCTGGTATTCATAATACCTTTATTTATAATAGGCTAAAACTGGAAAGTACCCAAACATGCCTCAACTGGCGAATGGGTAAACAAATTGTGTTATAGCTACACAATGGAATACTACGCAGCACTAAAAAGGAACCATCTGCTGATATTAATACATAAAACATGGACGAATCTCAAGAACATTACACTATGTGAAAGAAGCTATTTATCTCTATGATCCAGTTTATATGAAATCTTAGAAAAGGCAAAAACTATAGTGATAGAAAGCAGATCAGAGATTGCCAGGGAGTGGGGGTAGAGGGAGAGGACTGACTACAAAGGGGCACAGGGAATTTTTGGGGGAGAAGGAAATACTCTCTGTTATATTGTGGTGGTGATTATATGACTGCCTACTTTGTCAAAACTTAAACTGTACACTTAAATGGGTAAATTTTATTATATGTAAATTATACCTCTATAACACTTAAAAAGGATGGAAGGAAAGAAGGAAGGATGGAAGGAAGGAAGAAAGGGAGAGAGGGAGGAAGGAAGGAAAAACAACCCCCCAAAAAGCAATGATCGTAAGACAGCTGGAGTGACTATATTGATACAAGAAAAAGAAGACTTTTCCGAGCATCCTTTCTATAATAGAAGACTTCCCCTCACATCTCTTTAGCCAGAATTCCCTCATATATTCGTGCTCAAGCCAATCACTGACAAGGAATGAAACTTACAAGGATTAGGGTTTAGAACTTTAGGGCACTCAGGCATAGAGCATTCAGGAATCACCCACTGGGACTAAGGATTAAGCTGCCTTCCTTGCAGCATATGACTCAACAGAGGTGGGCAGACCCCTCAATAGCATCGAGGTTCTGTTAGAAAAGAGGAAAGGAGATGTATTACTTAATAACTGTAACAGATATTAAGTCCCCACGTTTTTGTGACTTAACACCATCAAAACTTATTTCTCCCTAGCATGACAGAACAATGCAGTTGTTCCTGGTTGGCGGCACCTTTCCTCTATGTGGAGACTCAGGGACTCTTATTTCTCCCCCATCTTGTGGCCCTGTCATCTTAGGCCTCTGCTTCCAACTAGCAGATGGAGCAAGAGAGTATGAAGAAGCCACACAACTACTTCTTAACCTGCCCCCCATCCAAGGTATACAAATAGTTTCTGCTCACATTCATCTGGCAGGAGCTAGTCATGCAACACACATCTAGATGGAAAGGGAGCTGGAAATACAGCCCCTGACAGGAGAGTTGATTCCCAGTGACAGCCCCACACTGTGGAATGGGACACATACAATATTCTGGTACACAGTTTGGTTGTCTGTCAAGGTGGAGTTGGGAGCGCTATATGTTGAGTGTCAAACCAACAGCTTCTATTACGCAATTTTTTTTTGTTTGTTTGTTTTGAGATGGGATCTCCCTCTGTTGCCCAGGCTGGAGTACAATGACATGATCATAGCTCACTGCAGCCTCAAACTCCTGGGTTCAAGCAGTTCTCCTGCCTCAGCCTCCCAAGTAGCTGGGACTATAGGTGTGTGCCACTTGTAAAAAAGTTTTTTGTAGAGGTGGGGTGGGGCGGGGGTAAGAGGGTGTGTCTCACTGTGTTGCCCAGGCTAGTCTTGAACTCCTGGCCTCAAGCAATCCTCCCATCTCAGCCTCCCAAAGCACTGGGATTACAGGTGTGAGCCACTGCACCCAGCCCTACGTCAGCAGGTTTTATAACTGGCAGAACCGGGATGTTTCCCCAGACTGGGCAACTCCACATCTACATTTCTTGGTGAAAAACTTCACCACTTCTCTCATCATTTGACTTCCTCATTTGGCTCAGGTGAGTGTCAGAAGGAACACTTTTGAGACCGGGCCACACAGATGAGGAAAAGGTGTGTGCCTCACACTCCCCAAGTGCTTTTTCGTCACAGTATCAAGGACCATGGAAACGCTACACCAGCCCCTCTTTTCTAGAGTAATGTTGACCCATGTCTGGGCAAATAAGAAAGTCTATGAGTATGTCTGTTCAAATTGGCTCATTTGGCACGAGTGACTAGTTCCCATGACTCACAGGACCCTGCCACCCCCACCCAATATCAAGTGTTTCCCTGTTTTTTAATACTACAATGCAGGGTAAAGTGGTCTTTGTTTTTCTTGGTTTTTGTCATACTCTTGGACTGTCCCTGGTATTGTATATTTGACACATGTGCCAAAGGCTTCGGCAGGACAGTATCAAGGTAGGAAGGGAGCACAGGAAAGGGGAGGGCTGGGAGAGGGCTTCTATAATTTATTGAGATAGTAGTGTAATCCAGGCCTCAATTTTTATTAAAAACAAAAACAGCACTCTCCCTAGAGCTGCCATTGTCAGATGAACAGGTTGGAGGAAGGGAATGCTGAATGAGTTCATTCCGATTCAAAGTCCTTGGTACATTACCTGGAATATGTTTATAGAGGGTGAATTTCTTTCCCACGAAGACAGAGCCTCACTCAAGCCATTCACCTCTTTAATCAGAGCTCAGGAACTTTCCAAGTTAATTTATCTTAAGCAATTTCCTGGTGGAAATCCAGCACAGAGGTGGTCATACCCTCCATTTGAAGTGCTAATAATTCACATTGTAACTCCAGTCAGCTCCCTTGTCTGCATTTGGTGTACTTTGTGAAATCGCTTTAATATTCCATAATCGCTTTAATATACTGTGTAATCCTGGATGAGTTACTTAGGTTCTCTGAGCCTCAGATACCTCATCTGTAAATGAGGGGGTTGGGCTAGACTGGAGGTTGTGGAGTATTGTTCCCCCAAATAAAATTTGATATAGCACTCCAATATATAAGAGATAAAAGCAGAAGTACTCTAATTGGAGCTGAAGCATTTATTGACAGACCTACTATGTGTTGGACACCATGCTGGGTTCCTGAGATACAAAGCTGAGTGGAACATAGCTGCTTACATTCTAGCGGAGGAGGCAGACACATAAATGTAGGGCAGGTGCACAGCCATGAGACGCAAGCATTGGACGCAGGCACAGGGCATGGTGGGGACTGCCTGGAGAGAGAGGATGAGCCCTCAGTGATGAGTCGCTGTAGCAGATACCCCGCTGGGGTGTCCCTGCAGTCGTGAGGATGGTTCAGGGTATGCTGCAGTGGCCACCTCAAGCACACCTGTGTCTCTCCACTTGGCTGCTTTAGGGCTCCAGGCTCAGACAGGTGCAGAGCAGAGGCTGGAGGAGTTAACACCCCTGGGGGGCCAACCTCAGCAGTTGAGGTAGGAGAATCTGGGAGTAAATACCTGAGCCTCCTCCTGTCCCCTGAGGGACAATTCTAAGGCACATTCTATACAGTTTGTCCACAGAAGTACTCACCTCACCGTATTGACTTTCTGTCCTCCCCTGACTTGCTCTCCCTGTTCCCTCATTGCTACTTTCTGAAATCACTTCCCAAATAAAGGACTCACAGCCAAATCGGTGTCTCGAGCTTTGCTTTCAAGGGAACCTAACCTAAAAGAGTGGCCTGCGAGGAAGTGTGAAAGGCATTTATTTCCAAGGGAGGGCAAGGTGGGAGACGGCAGAGCACATGGGAGCAATGTGCAGCCCGGTGCTGGCTGGACCGCACCATTCGAACTGTTGGTTGTCTAGAATCGGGGGCACACTACCATCCATCTGCCCTGGACACTCTCAGACCACTCTAGCTCTCAACCGTTATGTGCTTAGAGAAAGTAAACAAACTCTAATATTTGCTAACCCAGGCAGACAGATGAGCAGTACACTTTTCTAGGTCGAGGAGAGGAGAGTCAACTGTCTGCTGCTCTTGGAAACGACACCCTTTTCAGGAGCTCCTGTGACTCCGGTGGGTGGCAGCGCCCTTTCTCATCACACCGGGCCTCGAGTTCTAGGGCGGCTGACACAGCCTAATCACACTGCAGCCTGTCCCTGGAAGCAGAGCAGCTCATTGTGATTATTACCTCATTGTATTTAATCTGCAAATGAGGAGTTAGAATTTCAAATGTCTCTTGAAGGGCAGGCGGTGTGGACTAGAATTTTACAGTAGGGAGGACAGGAAAATGGTTCCTGCATTGCGAAACTGCGTGAACATAATAAAAGAAACGAAAATGAAACAAAGAGTGAAATAAGGGACAGGGAGAATAATGGTGGCAAGGTGAGGAGGAGCTGGGAGGTTATACAGAATTCATACTGTAAGTCCTAGTCATTTGCCAGAGGGAGGCCACATATTTGACCAAAAGCTTCCCATCACTACCAAGAAAAAGAAAACACCACTAGTTATCATATTTACAGAATCCATAAGGTAAAAAGAAACCAGGCACTAAGGGAAAGTGCACCTATTTGTGTAACAAGACCAGAGAAATTTCTCCATGGGTCCTAAGCAGAGAGCCTGCTGCCTGGTGTCATGAAGGGCATCTGTAAACCTGTCCTTTGGGAAACACAATGACAAAGTGCATAGGGCTGATTCTTAGGACATCCCTCAATATAGGCTGATGGCATCATGACAAAATGCAATTGAGTAAAAGCAACTTCATGGGGTGCTGATATGGTATACCCAGGTGTTAAGCTTACTGATGGTCTGCTTAATTCATAATTCAAGGGTAGATTTTACGGTATCTAGAAGAATGTACAGACCACATTCACTTCAGGTAATCTTCCATAAATACTGTTTTACTCAGCTGAGCTTTTAAAAGACAATGAAAGGCAATCAGTTTGAAATCATCATCTAGATGGTGGCTGTTTGAGGTGGGGCCACACCAGGACAGCTGGCCGTGGCTCAGAAATGGGTTTCCAGTGTTTTCATGGGCAGGGTGCCCAAGATTCTCTTCAGAAAGTAACTTTGCCCTGTAACTCAGAGGTCAACGGATGATGAGACCTTGTAAACTTTATGTCATAAAGTACAAAGACAATAATTTTAGGCTGGAAAAAAATATGAAAGCAGGTGCAAACAAATCTGCTTCTGCTGTAAAGGGATGAAAAAACGTTCATTAAAGCACCCATGAAGTGGCTGACTGTGCAAAATGCCACACCTTGTACAGCCTCTGAGATAGACAAAGTTTCAAAATGTTGCAAAGTGTCCCCGGGTAGCTAAGTGACTTTCTGAAGGGGATTATGAGCTACGAAGTAGATAAAAATGGGGCCATGTCTACCAAAGTGATGGCTTGGTTTTAGAATAATTGATCTGTGAGTCCCCTCCAGTAGAGAGTAGGTAGGTAGCAGGGGTAGTAACCTCAGTTTTTCATAATGAAACCGTGGCATCTACCTATGAGCTTCTCTGTTCCCTAACACGACAGGGCACACATGACTCAGGCCCAAGTTAGGGGAAAGAGACGCACAGCAAGGAGAAAGACTGCACTTTGGAAGAGGGATGAGAAATGAGAGCTGGCTGGACTTGGACAAATGGGTACAATCTTGAGATTGGAGAGGACTTCGTTCAAGGTCAACTTGTCCATGTCCTCACCTAATGCAGTAACCCCTCAATCCCACTCCACCCCCCTTAAAGGTTGACATTTAACCTCTGGTTGAATGCTCTTTAGAGAGCAGAGGATACCACCATATACTGTAGCTCCCCTCATGGTTAAACTAACTCTGGTTATTACAAAGTAGGCCAGTTTTTTTTCTTACCCATTGACTCAAACAAAGTAAGACCCCGAAGCAAAGTCTATTTCTCCTTTAAAATGCAAAACATCAAAAACAATCTCCCTGAGTCTTCCAGAAGTACCCATTTCCATATAAGGTAACTCCTCTCTGGAAGGGGATTGCCAGATTTAACAAATAAAAATATAAAATGTCCAGTGAATTTGAGTTTCAAATAAGCAAGGAATACTTTTTAAAATGTAAGTATGTTTGTCCCAAATATTACATGGGACACACTTATAACTAAAAAAATATTCCTTGTTTATCTAAAATTCAGATTTTGCCCGGCATTCTGTATTTTAGCTAGCAAACTTCTTCCAGATGCATTCTAGTTTGCAAACGTTGTTTTTAAAATGTAGTTCCTAGAACTTAAGTAATATTCTAGTTGAACCCAGAAGTATAGCTCCAGTGAGGTGAGAAAGGCTGGCGGGGAAATGGTAGAGGGAAGAGGACAGCCCCCTGTCCCCTATTTCTCCCCCAGCTTATGTGTGAAGACTAGGATAAAGCCCCTTCCTGCGAGGAGATAAAGCCCCCTCCCCGCACACCAGCTCAAAGCCAGAGCACAGGTTCAGCCTTGTCGGGCACCTCTGGGCACCACCCTGTTTGGCCACCAGCCCTGGCCTTAGGTAAAGAATCTGCAAAGCCTCCAGCTATTTCTAACCTCCAGGTATGTTGGCACTTCTTTTTCACAATTGACTGTGCTGTCTCTATTCATTTGAGGAGATGTTTTCAGCTCTGAAGATAGCAAATTTGCAGAACACTACACATAATGGCTTGTGCCTCCCTTATCTATTATATTTACCTCCTTTCAATTGCTGTTGCTGGTCTGGTTTCAATCTCATCCAGTCCTTTGCAGCATTCCAGGTCTTTTGACTCATTAAATTAGATGATAAGCTCGTCCAGGGCAAGGGCGGTGTCTACTCTTAACAATAGTGCCTCATTCTTGGAGATAGCTTTTACTGCAAATGCCTAGTCTCTGTCCATGTCCTTATTTTCACCTCACTGCTCTTCCACCGGCTATTCCCACAGGAGTAACGCTTTGTGTGGGGTGTGTGCCCTGGAGACACTTTTGGCCCTGCGGAGGTGGAATCTGGGGGAGTTATAAGTCATTTAAGACACTTTCTCCACCATCTCCCACTTCAGTCTTTTAGGGCTGAAGAAAGAACAGGAAGGATTAATAGTTAGGAGCAGAATGGGACCAGCTCTCAAGCAGAACTGTGCTTAATCCATCCCAAACACATAAGGCCCTGTGCTATTTTTGGAGCTTGTCGGATGGGCATTCCACCACTGTCCCACAGCCTCATCAGTATTGAATGACTCTCACTCATCGGGAAGTGAAGGCTTCCTCGCCTCCCTCCTCCCTTTTAACTCTTGATTCCATTCTCTAATTCTATGATTAAATCCTATATTTGATTAGTAACCCTCTGTTTAACTTTAATAGGGGAAATATACACCTGGACAGAGAACAAGGAATATTTTGAATGAAAATGATTTTAGTGGACTGAATTGTTGCCATGGAATGTACTCCTTCTCCTGAGTCCCTGCTGAAGTAGGGGCTAGGGTCATTTGGAGACTCTGTCTGTGTGTATGGGTGGGCTGGTGGAGGTGGCAGGGCTAGCACACCCACCTCCGCCTGGGGTGAGTCTTAGAACCATCAGTAAATTCATTCATTGGGAACCTTTTAACATTTTCACCCACAAAGTTAAATAATATGGTGTTTTTGCCTGATCTCAGCAGGAAACCTTGTTTGGAGGAAGAGTATGAAGACCTTCATGAGGTTTCTAGAGCAACACCTGCAGACAGACATGAATAATCAAGAGACAATAATGTCTGATTGTTGTGACCAGCACCCCTGAGGGTCACCGGGAGTGGACAAAGGAAACCCATGTGGGATTCACCCTCCTTGGGTGTGGGGGTGAGTCAGTTAGAATAGCTGGAGAGTGAGTCTTCCGACCCCAGGCAAGCCTATAGACTAACCAAACTGGGAGCCATTGGTTGGCACAAAAGCCCTACCTGCACAGGAGGTTACTCATTCTGGCAAATAAATATCTTTCATAATAAAAGCATCATCAGATTCCAGAGTCATGAATTAACAAATTGTGCCAGTCTGCTGCAGGTGCTGTGTTTCTTTAGTTAGAAACATCTTTTGCCCTTTGGTAGCTGGGGCCATACAAAGAGCGTGGTGGTTATGACCAATTGTCTGAAGTTATTAATTTATGTTTATTTGTTGCTACAGAAAATGGCTCCTTGGTTGACTCTCATGACACAGTTGACTGCCGGCCACCAGCAGGCTGGCCCTTCAGTCCTCATTCTACTTGTCTTGCTTGGATGGTCATATTTATTGTCATTTCAACTGTTAACCACTGTTATTTCCATGATTGTAAGATGCAACATTCACTTAATATTATAACACCTCAGGGCGGGGATGGGAGGAGAGAAGAATCCCTATCACGTTAAATACACAATATCTACTGCAAGCCCCTCCCTATACATCACAGCTAAAGATCTACTGATCTTTCAAGACTCATCACAGGCTTCCCCTCTGTGGAGCTTTACTGACCACTTCCCTGTGGCATGGCAACTGCACCTTGCACATGCTGTCACACCTACTTAGAGACTAGAAGCACCTCAAAGGCAGGCACTGCTTGATTCATCACCGTAGTCCCAGGACCTAGCTCAGTGCCTGCCATTCCCAAGAAATTCTAAAGAAGGCTTGGGATGGGAAAGCAAAAGGAATTACAGGGTAGGTAGACAGTGCCACGAAAGGCTTGGTGGCAGGGCTTTAAAAAAAAAATTTTTTTTTCCAAAATTATTAAAAAAAACCCTTTTGTGGTGAAGCACACATAACACATTTTAACAGCTTTTAAGTGTATCATTCTGTGGCATTAAGTACAATAACATTGTTGCACCACCAGGAATGAATTTTGAAATCTCCAAGGGATTCATACCTGGCTAATCATACATTTGTTAGTGGAAATAACAAACACTTGTTGGTGGGAAGAATACTGTATCAGAGTAAAAGCCCGTTCTCCCTAGTTTGGGCCGTTTCCCCATGAACATGTGTGGTTTGCTTTGCATATGTTAATGAAAGGCTCTGGGGGGGAGGGTACCAGTGCTGCTGCTTGTATGTTTGCATCATCCTTGTGAAGTTTTAAACAAGGAACACTAAATTTTTCCCAATACTGTGGAGCCTTTTGTATTCAAATCAAAAGCACAAAACTCTATTGTGGGGGGGAAAAAGAGTCTTTATTGGCAACCATTTGTGTCCACTTAAAGCAATAAATATGAAGTCATAAGAGTACATTCCATATGAAGTACTATAGCTATTAATAGACTTGTGTTTTGGTTTTTTTTAAATGGGTGTCTTTTGGGGAAGCTGTTCTAATTAGTGCCATAAGCACCTCAGAGAGGGAGGAGGCAGGCCCACCCAGCCACAGGGTGTGCGCAGAGCCAGGAGAGCTGGGTCTGATCTTGCCCCTTCGTTGTGAATCTGTGGGCAAGTCACCTAAACACGTCAGGCCTCTGTACAGTAAAGAGGTTGGATTCTATCCATGACCTTTAAAGTCCTTTCAGCTCTTTCAGACCTATCTGGATAATTTTTTGCAAGGGCCAAGCTACTGGTTGGTGGGTGCTTATTAGCACAGCACGAGAGGGTGAAGGTGCGGGGAGTTGGCCGAGGGAATAGTGGACACGCGAGGGTGACTCCAGAGTGGTGGAACGCGAAGTGTCCCGGGATAGGGCCAAAGCGATGGGATTTCCAGACAAGTCTTTCCCAGGCCAACTTTTAAAGGTCGGAGGAAAGTTTCTGGTGGGGTGGGGGCCCCGAGGGGAGGGCTGGGTGGGCTCCGACGCCGCCTCCCCTTTAAGCCGGTGGCCCCGGCGCCTCCTCCGTTACCTGGAGCGGGGAGGGGCTTGGGAAAGTTTGTGTTTGTTGCTGGCAAAGCGCCGGATGGGAGGCGCGGGCGGGCGGGCGCTGCGGTTCTTCCCTTTTGCTTTCGGGAAGCGGTCGGGGCTGCACACTCGGCTCGGCGGGCCGGCTCGCGGGCCCGGCCGGCGGGAGGCGGGAGGGAGGGCAGGAGGCGGGAGGCCGCGAGCGGAGCCCGGGCGCACGTAAGCCCCAGCGCTGGGATTTATCGGCTCGCGAGGAGAGCGGAGCAGGCGCGCGGCCCAGGCGGAGGAGCGCTGACTCTGGAGCAGCCGGAGCTGGAGGAGGAGGAGGAGGAGGAGAGGCAGCGGGGAAGGAGGAGGAGGGGGCGAGTCGCTCCCGCCGGGCGAGCATGGGGCGCCTGGCGCCGAGGCCGCTGCTGCTGGCTCTCCTGTGGCTGGGTGAGTGCGCGCGGGGCTCGGCGGGGCGCTGGGGGACTGGCGGGGCCCCGAGGGGCTCGGCGGGGCGCGGCTGCGGCACGCGGCCTGGGGCTCCAGCGGTGCCGGGCCGCTCCCAGGAGACCGGCCGGGGTGCGCTGGCGGCCCGGCCCGGCGGGGAGCGGTCGCGGGGCGGCCCGGAGCCCGGCCCAAATCCGCCCCAGCCCCGCGCGTGGGTTGCAAGTCGCCGCTCCGCCAGGCCGAGCCTCGCCCCCAACATGTGCCGGGGGGAGTGGCCCGTGGCCGGCTTCCCCGGAGCCCTCCCTACCTGTTGGCCTCTGGGCGCCGGGCTCACCTTGAACGCCCGGCCCGGAAGGTGCTTGCGGTTCTGGCCAGGTCCCCGGCTCGAGAGCGGAAATATGAGCCTTTGATATGCCCCGCCATAGCCGCGACCGGCCGGATCGCTCTCCAGGCACGCGAACCCACGCTGAGCTGCCTTTCCTGGGAAGCGAGAGAATCCACCAACTTCCTTCTACGAAGGTCACGGGGTGGCCCGGAGCGGTACAATGGAAATCGGTGTGCCAGTCCTTCCGTCATTTTAGTCGTGGCTAGATCTTCTGCCTCGGTCTTTTCTTTTAGCTTTTCTTGGCACCGCTTAGCTGCATATTTATACACAAAGACCCAAGAGCCAGGCTTTGCCAACTTTTTCTACCTGTTACTTTTCCTCCCTCACTGTCCCCTGGCTTCCACCCTCCGGAAACCCTCGGTGCCTCTCCGTTTGGCCCAGCGCCCTACTCCCACCCAAGGAATCTTTACTGGGTTCCCACCCCCCTCCATTTTCCATCGCCTACATACACAGACACCATCTTCACGAAGATGCACATGGTTATCTTAACCACAGAAATGTTTATTAAATGCCCACCTTGGTAGGCGAGGGCTGACCCTTAAATGCTCTGATTTTCTTGTATCCTTATGGTCGGTGTCAACCGGGACAAGATGAATCCTGTGACCTGGCCACGGGTTCTCTTCTAAGCCCCTAGAGAAGGCAGATCTGAATCTTTTACAGAGCACATGGTGTGGTGTCTGTCCCCGCCAAGCCCCAGCTGCACGCAGGGTAAATGACTACTCTGCGCTTACGATCAGAGGGTCCCAGTGGAGGCCGCCTACAGCCACTCCCCTCCTGCTGGCACCAGGGCCCACACTGTCCTAACCCTCATGACTCCTGCTACTGGTGAACCAGCCTTTCTAGCTGCTACTGTGTTTTATTCCTTCATCTTTGAGGGATTTTCTTGAACTCCTTCCCTAAGAGAGCTCATCTAGCCACATTTCTTCAGTTGTAACTCATGTGCAGAAAGCTTCCAGATCTTCCACTTAGCTTTATGACATCTCTTCTATGGTCTCTGATCCTAGTGCTTTTCATCTTTCTCTTTCACTCTGGGGCCCTTGTAAGTTCTGCATTTGTTGCACCCTGCTGGTGCTGGTTCACACTCATTAATTGGCTTGTATGTCTTGGTCAAGCGGGACATGGCCTGTGGTTGCACAGATTGTGCACTGCACAACTCTAGGACCTGCTGTTCACTTTGTAGTCTATGTGAATGACTCCCCGTAGAGTTGTCCAGTTCACAACCTGTGCACCAGTTAAGAGGGTGAGGTGAGGTAGAACTTGAAAAGAATGCCCTTGAGTAACTATGATAGGGGGAGATGGGGCAAAGGGGGACTAGCAAAAGCAAAATAGAAGTGGGAAAAGCACAGCTTGGGGAATCTCGGTTGCATACTAGTGTATCCTGCCCTGGCTGGACATCTCACGTTAACTACACGGGGAATCTCTGTGGTGTCACCAGCCAATGCCTTTTCACGCAACAGTTCTCTGAACTGCCGATGTTCCCACCCGGTACCCCTGCCCCCACAGAATCTCACTTGGTGTGGCTTCAGCCTGACCTCTGGGAAGGCCTCCCTGTGTTACACCACTCAAACACTGTACTGATTCCTGAAACTTAATATGCTGATAAGCAAGATGATCTTTCCTCCTGTATTGCATCCTGGGTATAATCTTGGTATCACTGCTCTCTTTGACCTCCAGGTTCACGGTCTCTCAGTTCTCTGGCTTTTCCTGTAGCACAGACTCCAGTTTCTTCCTGTTCTTATTTCTACAGCGACTGTCTTAGCCCAGGTCCTGATGGTTCCCCACACAGATAACTTCTGATGTCTTCCTGATTGATTATTTCCTCCAGCTTCACTCCTAAGTTCATCATTTTCCTAAAGGATCATTTTCGGGGCTCCTACCTTTGCCCATTGGGTCCTTGTGGCTTTCCTCCAAGGAGATGCTGCGCTTGTGTTCTCTCCCCTCTGGTCTTCTCTGGGTCAGATGCTTCATACTAAAGTGCCTGTTTGCTCTCCTTTACATAGACTACATTAAACCTTCTGGCCCCTCCTACTTCTCACCTCTTGCCTGTGTAGTTCCTCTTTTTCCTAAAACTGACTTCTTCCGTGAAGCCTTCCTAAGTCTACCTACCAGAACCCACTCAGCTTCACAGAGCAGGTTTCACATCTGTTGTCTGTGTCTGACCTGTCTTGTCCACCCACTCAGCGTGGCATTTCTTGAGTGGCCACTCTGCCCATAGTTTGTGTTCAATACTGGAAGTTCCAGACAAATGACCAAGACACAGCATCTCATTGAGTGGTTGGTGGGGTGGGTAGACAGATAGTAAAATGGCTAACCACAGACCAGAATGAAATACCTGACATAGACACCAAGTACTGATAGAAAGCAAGAAGAGGATGATTAATTTTGACTTGGGGATTGGGGCTGGTTTTGCCAAAGAGGTGACATTTGAGCTGAGTCTTGAGGATAATTAGAATTTTATAAGAAAGAATAGAAGAGCATTCCAGGCTCTGGGGAAAAGCATAAAGTGTGGATGAGTGAAAGTACATGGTTCATTCAGAAATATCCACATAAGTTCCACATAACTGGAGGGAGGAGGAAGAGGAAATAATGGGGGTTGCAAACTGAAAGGTGGGTTTGGGGTAGATCCTGTAGGCTTTGCATGCTGTGCTGAGAAGTCTGGACTGTGAGGGGTGGCTTTCGTGGCCCTCTGGGTGTTGCCAGGCAGCCTGTGCTTCTCTCATTATAGCACTTACTTATTTCTTTGTATATAATCATCTGTCCCCTCCCTTGATTACATCCCCTGGGGGCAGGGACCACGTTGGTCTTGCGCACTTTAGTATCTCTATTACCACTAGGGTATGTAACACATAGTGGGTGTTTGATAAATATTGGCTGACTGAATACATATAAATGTGTATGTCCTTTTATCTGTGGGAAATGGGTAGTCATTAAAAGTTTACAGGGTGAGATTAACATGATAAGGTGATGTGTTTGAGGAGGATAAATCCTCAACTAGTATACAACATGAATTGGATGGTGGAAGGCATGGAGATTGTGGAGAGGGATTAACACATTCTCTTTATTTATGTCTTTATTTTTGCAACTCCATTGAAATAGTTTTTGAATGTCAGAAGCATTACGTCTGTATTTTAAACTTCAAATAATATAGAAGGGCCTTGTATTAATTAGGTAGGCTAAGCTGCTCTAGCAAATGGATTCAAAGCATAGCAGTTCAAACATTAGAAGTGTCTTTCATAACAGTGCCAAGGGCATGCTTCAGAAGGAAAGGTTGGATGGCACCCCTGCTCCATGCCATCATTCTGGTTCCCAGGCTGGTAGCAGTTCCACTGTCTTCAACCCATGGTTTCTAAGATCACTTTGGTTGTCCCCATCACCATTCCAGCCCTCACGAAGGGGGAAAGAGCATAGCATAGAATACACGGAGGCCTCGTGGACCAAGCTTGGAAGTGGCACACGTCACTTCTGCATGCATTGTATTGGAGAAAATTTAGGCCCATGCCACACTAGGTGCAAGGGAGGCTGGGAGCCATATGCCAGCTACTAGGGAAGAAGGGAAGGACAGATTTGGGGCTACAGCTAGCAGTTTGTTAGTTATAAAGGATATGAGATCTGAAGAAAAATGTGCTCCCCTCCTGCCCGGGCATAGCCACTCCTATGTAATGTGTGTGTGTCTGCATACTGAATATTCTGTTTGTTCTTTTCTCATAGCTCCTGCACAGGGCACTGCACCTAACAGGCACTGAGTAATAATGGCTCCTATTTAGAGTGCATATCAGGCATCAGGCTCTTACATACATTCTATTATTTATTCCTCACAGCAACACTTGGAGAAAGTTGCCATTATTTTCTCCTTGTTACAGATGAGGAAACTGAGCCCCAGAAAAATTAAACAACTTGTCTAGAGTCGTACAGATATTCTATGACAGAGCAAGGATTTGATATCAGGCCTCCATTCTGCTTCTGCTAAGGAAAAGTTGACTGATGTATTGCTTGAGCTTAGTTTAGGCAGAAAAAGGATGGTAGTGTTTTGAAAACAAAAGTGCAATTAACAATAGGGGGACCCAGGGTCCTTGCTGCTGAGACACACTTTCTGAAGGGAAGGGAAGGGCAGTGCCAGCATGCGCCTTGACGATATGGCAACTCTTGCTCCTAGCAAGTCACCACACCTGCTCTGAGGACCAGGCTGAAATGTGGCCACTTCCAGAAAGCAGTGAAGGAGGTGAGGCCAGCAGGAGGAACCTTAGTGAATCCATCCAGCTTTAACAGTCTTTGAAGTTCTGTGGCCTTCAGAGATTCCTTGGCACTCATTTTAGCCTTGTTAACAGAATTCCTGTATCTGCCAAGCTGATTAATGCCTGCCCTGGCTATAATTATTCTTATTAGCCTGCTGAATAGGAACCCTAGTTGTCAGTGATCATTCCTTACAAGGCAATCTGGCTGGTCGGCATTTATATGGCTATTTTGTTTTAGCGATGAGCTGCTGAGCTGATTTTTTCCCCCATAGATTGAATGTACATTTTCATATTGGCGCTGTGTCTGGCAGTTAAATAAGGTGTGTGCTTGTCTGTTGGTGCGTGTCTGTCTCACTTTATCAAATGGAAGTTGGGGGGAAGCTGTCAGGGCAGTTCATGGCTATTCCGTTTAATTGCATTGGTTTCTTAAAGGCAGGGTTGCAGGGTCATTTGACTCTGCTTTGGGAAAATAACTCGAACTGGCAAAAATTCTTCATAATTTATCTTCTGGAAAAGGCAAAGTGCTGCAGTTGGCACAGTGAATGGTTTTTTAGATCTTGGAATATTTCCCCCCACACCAACTGTAGTCTTTGGGAAGCAACAGAATTAGACCCAGTAGTTAACACTGTCGTGTCCTGGCGATGTGATTTCCAGGAGACTAGTGGTAATGGCACCGTGTATACATTTGTGTTCTTCAAATGCTGATTTCCTCACAATACTCCCTAAGTGTTTGTGCTAGATTATGGGGTCGCTAAGCAGCGTGATTCAAGTTTAAGTATGATGTTCCGGGACCTTAATTGCATCCTGTTTCACACCTTTATAAGCAGCTGGAACGTGAAAGCATTTACATCACTCAGGCTATTTCAGGGGAGTGGAGAAATACTGTGTGGCTAGTGTTGCTCTGTCTAGGATGAATTTGGCTTAGAGTGGTGGAGAACAGAATTGTGCTTAAGGGTTCAGGGCACATTTCAGAGTGGGTGCTACCTTGGAATCCTAATGAAATAGAGCCAGAGTGCAGACAGATGGATTATTTCTTTTACCTTAAAAGTGACACCAAGCCAAGAATTCCTGATAGTGGCTCTTCCTTGTTTTTATTTAGAGCTGGCCAGGCAGAACTTCCCAGCTTGTGGGCCATGGTAAGGGACCCCCATCGGTTTCAGGTGGGTTGCAGGCATATCATGATATCGATGCCCACAGGTCAGAGGCTGCCTCTTAAGCCCAAGGCCCGTTTACCCAGAGAGCTTTACAGATATTATTATTTCCTGTGTGTGCTATGATCTGAGAAAGGTTGACAGTTTTCTCTTTCTCTTGTGAACCACAGCCCTTTAGCCCAGCCTTGGGGTGAGCTGTTTGAAGAGGCAAGGTAAGATGCTAGGTAACGTGGCTAGCAGCCCATTTTTTCATTCAGCAAATGTTGAACAAATTCCTACTAACACACACCAAGCATTGTTCTGAGTGCTGGGGGTTCCACAGTGAGCAGAGCAGACTTCGATCTGGCATCAAAGGGTCAGACAGGGTGTTCTAGGTGTGTGGTTGGAGCTGTCACCGTAAGGTGGATGATTGAGATGCGGGTCAGTCTCAATGAAGAGTACGTTCTTGGGGATGTCTGCAGTTAGGGCACAGGAAGTGGGAGGGAGAGTTTCAGAAGGAGTAGTCAGAGGGGTGGGAGAACCAGAAGAGTGCCCTGTCGGAAGCCAAGCAGAGATGGATGTGAGTGGACTTGTTAAAGAGGCACTGGTCAAGTGCTGCTAAAAAACCGGAAGAATAAAAACAAAGAGTAGCCCTTGGATTTGGACGCTGTCAAGTCTGACCAAACAGTGAATGAGGAAGCAAAATCACAGAAGTCAAGGAGTGAGTGGAGTGGGGAAGGAGCCCTGAGTCAGAGGCTATCACCCCCCTTTTCACGTGGTGCCAAGTAGAAGCCCTCCATGAGGGTGGTGGCCCAGGGCATGGCAGGACCAGACCGACTTGAACAGGATCCGGGAGACTCCAGCATGTACACAGGCCAGCTGGGAGATTCCAAGGGAGGGACAGGCTGCAGAGAGGTGAGCAAGCACGACTGTGGGACCTGGACTGCAGGGAGGGTAGGATGCTGGAGTTGGGGTGCAAATAGAGGCCCTGGCCTTGGAGAGTCAGGGAGAAGGGGAAGTGGGGAGAGCAGTGTGGTGTGGACTGCAGTTTTTGCAGCGCTCTCAGCCTTCTCAGCCCTAAGAGTGCCCCCCAGACATGCTAGTTAGAGGTTCTCTATATGTTCCCTTTCCTTCTCTGCACACATTTAGTTTCCTACAGGTCCCTCTGGATGTCGTCTTCCATGTTGATTGGTGGAATTAACTCACTCTCTGGTAGCTGATTTTAGGTCTTCAGCTGTTGGGTAGAACCTCCAGCACAGGGACTCTTTGCCATTTTAAAACCCATCTTTCTCCCATTCACATCAGCTAAGAAGATTTTAATAGTTTCCATCACAAATAAACCATTACATGTGTTTTTAAAAGCTAGTGCTGCTCTTTATACCCTTCCGATTCCCCCACCTCACCCCCCAGTTGAAAGAGCAAAAATAGGGTCAGGCTTCGAAATTAGCCCTTCATTTGAAACCTGCCATGAACCTTGGACAAGGTGCTGCTGCTTCTTGTTTTTTTTTCTTTTTGTATAAATTTATGAGGTACAAGTGCAGTTTTGTTACATGCATAGATTGTGTGGTAGCCAAGTCAGGGCTTTTAGGGTATCCATCACCCAAATAATGCACATTGTACGCATTAAGTAATTTCTCGTCATCCACCCCCTTGTCCTACCCTCACCTTTCTGCATCTCCATGGTTATTGTTGTACTCTGTGTTCATGTATATGCATTTTTTAGCACCTACTTATGAGTGAGAACATGCGATATTTGACTTTCTGTGTCTGCTTTGTTTCACTAAGATGATGATCTCCAGTTCCATCCATGTTGCCGTAAAAGACATGATTTCATTCTTTTTTGTGGCTGAATAGTATTCCATTGTGTATGCATACCACATTTTCTTTATCCAAGTATCCACTGGACACTTAGGTTGATTCCATATCTTTGCAATTGTGAACATGAACAGGTTTCTTTTTTTCTTCTTTTTTTCTTTTCTTTTTTGAGACAAGAGTCTCACTCTGTTGCCCAGGCTAGAGTGCCGTGCCGTGGCATCAGCCTAGCTCACCAGCAACCTCAAACTCCTGGGCTCAAGCGATCCTACTGCCTCAGCCTCCCAAGTAGCTGGGATTACAGGCATGTGCCACCATGCCTGGCTAATTTTTTTCTATATATATTTTTAGTTGTCCATATAATTTCTTTCTATTTTTAGTAGAGACGAGGTCTCACTGTCGCTCAGGCTGGTCTCGAACTCCTGAGCTCAAACGATCCGCCCGCTTCGGCCTCCCAGAGTGCTAAGATTACAGGCATGAGCCACCTCGTCCGGCCATGAACAGATTTCTTAACCTCTTTGAACCTCACTTTCTACCTCTGTGAAATGGGTATAATACCTCTCATGCAGCTCTGTCATACAGATTAAAAATTGTATATCTAGAAAAATGCGAACATTAATGTATGTAAATTCCTAGAACTCTGCTACTCCAAGTGTAGTCTGGGAACCGGCAGCATTGGCAGCACCTGGGGGAATCTCAGGTCCAACCTGCTGAATCAAAGTCTGCATTTGAACGAGTTCCCCAGGGGATTCAAATGCATGCTGAAGTTTGAGAAGCCCTAGTCTGGAAGAGTGCTTGGCACACATTATTCGGTGGCCTGGGCTTTCTCCGTGAGACTGAGGCAAAGCCATGGTCAGAGTCAGAGCTGGAGACAGTGGGTAGGGCTGGGCACTGTGAGAATGTGGCAGGTGTTCTGTTAGCGATGTAGGATGGGGGAGACAGTAGGTCTGTAGTGGAGGCAGTGGGTGTGATTTTGTGGCTTTATCCCACCAAGTTTGTCAGCCTAGGAGGGATGACATCATGTGGTCTGTCCATGGAATGAGGGTGGAAGGATGAGGGATGAAGAAACCAAGGGAGCCGATGAGAACATCACAGGAAAGTTTGGCCAAGGAGTCCAGGTGGGACAAGCTGGTGAGTGGGGCTGTAAAGCCTGATGCATCTGCAGAAGGTTGGAGGGGCTGGAGGACACAATGAGGGTATAAAAGCAGATTCGGAGGTATGTGGTAGTGGGTGGTCTAGGAAGGTAGGAGGTGAGGGTCCAGAGAGGTAACTTCTGAGTTCAAGGTCTTGGCAGTAGACATCTAAGTGGTGATTGGCTGGGCGGCTGGTAGACAAGCACTCATTCAGAGTTTTTGCCTCTTCCACCATTTTGGCCAGTTTAGCTCTAGTATCTGACTTGGTTGGGCATAAATGGATTAGGAGACAGGAGTGTGACTTTTCAGACCATTAGCCCAGGTATTGTGGGGAAAAGGCGTAACCCATGACTAAGGTGAATTGGAGCTGGGGTGCAGGTGTGCTGAGGAGGAACCACTGTGAGGATTTTTTCTCCCTAAGGAATCCTGCCTGCCATTTATGTAGCATTGATTTTGTGCCAGGCACTGCACTTTCCATACACTAACTCAATTAGTAGGCTTCATAACCCCACGGGGTAGGTACTGTTATCAGCCCCATTTGACAGATGAGGAAACTGAGTCACAGCGGTGAAGCAGCTTGTTCAAGGTCCCACCATAAGTGCCAGAGCTGCCGAGATGAAACCCAGATGGTCTGGCTCCGGAGTCTGGGCTCGTAACTACAACGTGCTGCTCTGTCTTCCTGTGTTAGTCCAGATCGTTCAGTCAAAATATATCTTTGAAAATATGGAAAGGAATTGATATACTTAGCTAAAATGTGACAACATTTGTTTCCTTGTCTTTTAAGACAGGAGGCTTGGATTCTTGTTTTTGTCCTTCCACTCACTAGTTTTGTGACCTTGGATAAGTTGCTGAATAGCTCTTAGCCCCTGAAAGATAAGGGTTGGGCTAGCTGATCCCTGAGGTCTCCCCTTCCATCTCCAGAATTCTGAGTCCACGCCGACCCCTGCTGTTGGCCATATGGGCCTCTTAGTCCAGCCCTGGCTTCCCTGGCTCCTTGCCCATCCGAGCACTCCCTGTGATGTCTGTAGCATGTGCCTGTTGTCTCTCACCTGCCTGCCACCTCCTCGGGAGGGCTCTAGGAATTGTTTATTGTTCTGTCCTTGTGTCAGCAACTACTTCCTCATTCCAAACCATTTCCTGTGCTGTGAAACCAGGGATCTTTCCTTGTGCTTCTCTAGGACAGCGGTCCCCAACCTTTTCGGCACCAGGGACCATTTTCATGGAAGACAGTTTTTCCACAGGCCAGGGACACGTGGGGGGGTGGGAGGATGGTTTCAGGGTAATTCAAGTGCATTACATTTGTTGTGCGCTTTATTTCTATTATTATTATGTTGTAATATATAATGAAATAATTATACAACTCACCATAGGCTGGGGACCTCTGCTCTAGCGCATGGAGGTGTCCCCACTACTTGGCTAATGGGGCTTTCAGACAGACTTCTGGGAAAAGTTACAGAAATGCTAAAACCAATAAAGCATTTCTAGGTGACAGACTGTTTCTTTTTATTACTGATTTTTGGGTGTGCAAGTTTTGATTGAGAATATTAGCCACGAATTAGTTGGAACTGAGTAATCCAGCCTCGACCTTCAGAAATGTGACTTGTGTTTTCTTGCACATTTAGCCTTAAGTCTAGGGAAGAGCCTGGTAGACGGGTGTGTTCCACAGGTTGTCCTTTTCTGATACACCCGGATCACAGTGAGAATTGACACAGACATCTTTAGATGTCTCCAAATATTGACACTGCTTTAGATTTTATGCCCTTTCTGACTGGTAGAAGACTTAAAATTCTGACATTGCCAATCAGGCGTCTTAACTGGCTAAAAAAAAATGTATTCCTAGTATTTGGGGATTTTCTTCGTTTTCATTGCCTTGGTCTAAAAGGGGAAGGTTCAAAATGACGCTGGATACAATACAACTGACTAAAAGGGTGCATTCTAGAAAACCTGCATCTTATTGGTAGGAACTCGTGTTGCTGACCTCAGTCCTCACTGCGTCTTGGCTGCTGCCCAGCCCTCCCTGGCTACTTTGAGGTGCCACTATTGATGTTGCTGCTAGTTATCTCACTTGTCTGGGATGCAGATATTTTTGAGGCTTACCAAGAACCCTCTAGGAGTGAATTCTGGGCTGTGTTTGAAGTTCTATCTTTTGCTATTCCAGAAGCGAAGGGGTAGCTAGTGCTTTATAAACGCATCGCCCCTATAGGGTCTACTAAGAACAGAATATATTAGTAGATTTGATGTCTGTCCATGTGCTGCCACTTTGCTTATGTGGCAATGAGGTATTAAAAAAAACAAACCACTTTTGGCACAGCTATTCATGTCTCCATTTTCTGAAATCTGGCACATCCAAATGTTTTCTTATTTATTACAAGATATTATAGTCCATCATCTTTGATTGAGAAGTCCTTACAGTAAGTTCCAAGGTAAGACCATATCTCTTTTCTGAGGATACCTAGATATTAAAAAAAGAAAAAAAACAAAAAACAAAAAACCCCCACAAAAAACATAGCACCTCGCCCAGGGTCTGGCACAGGGTGGGCAAGTAGTCGTATCAGTTGAAGTAAACACAGCTGTAACCCTTGAAGGAGTAAATAATCTGCATCCAACTCTACTCTGCAGTATAAGACATTCCTACTTTTCCTTGTGGTCTTATTTTTTAGCACTTCAGCAGCATTTAGGGAATATTTAGCGTGTTTCTGATACTGTGCAAGATTACAAAGGAATTAGGACGTGGAATCCAAAATGGAACAGAACCAGTTATAACTGAACAGCAGAGTGGATCGTAGGTGCTTTTAAAGGGTCTGAGTGAATGAATTATTAGATTGCTTTGCATGTGGCACTGTCAGAATTACAGGGATGAAACCAAGGCCCGGAGCTGTTATTATGGAAAAGCTCCCCGGAGCAGGTAGGGTTGGAGAGTAGAGAGCCAGAAGCAGGAAAGGCATTCCAGGTACGAAAATGGCCAGTGCAGTTTCTCAGAGGTGGGAGTCGATAAATGTGTGCAGGTTGGTGTCCCATTTGGGGATTAGCTGACTTAAGCTGGAAAAGTAAGAGAGACCTCAGGGGATGTGGATATTAAACTCTGGGGAGGGAGGGGAGGTTGGTGGAGAGGAAGAATGTGAGCAAAGTCACCCTGAAAGGTGTTGGCAGCATTGTCAGTGCCCACGGAGCAGCTGAGAGCTGGCATGCGTGAGGCTGGTGAGGTCTGCTGGGGCTTACAGGAAGCTAGCCTGCTAAATTAAGGTGATAAGTCAGGCCATAATCTTATTTTTGGTTGTTTCTTATAAGGAAAACAGCTCACAAAACAATTACTGATGTTCCCCTCAGGTAGTTTATCAGAGCATTTCTTCAAAGGACTATCACCTGATAAGACACACAGATAAGTTTTAGAGGAAGGATGGGGAATTTTAGTTGGTTTTCTATGGAAACAAGGCTTATGCAATCATGTGGTCTATTCATCAGAGTCCCACTTTCATAACAATTTATCGCACAAACAAATTTCATCTGAAACATCCGTATGAATCCCAGAAAGCTTAGTGTTGTACCTGGCTCATAAAATAACCGGGGAAGGTACTTCTGTTAGTGCATCTCTGGAGGGTCACAGAGGTGGCAAGGTGGCGTATGCTGCCCAGCGGTACCCTCCAGCCCCGAGTTAGTGCACGCCAGGCTTAAAGGTAGTTATCGTGCTGCAGGACGCCAGTTTGGTCCTAAGAAAATGGCAGTCATAAAGCAAGTTCTGTTTTCTGTCCGCCGTATTTTAAGGCATTTGGGCCTCCAAACAAAGTGTGAAAATCGAGCACATAATCAAGTTTTGGTGACTCCTCTTAAAGTTTTCCCAAGTATCCCTCACTCCATGCCCTTAGAAACCACTATAAAGTATATGCACACATTGCCCTGCTTTGGTTTATATATTTGTCTTGGAATTACTTCTAGTTGTTTGAGTCTCTGGATTTCAAGTGAGTTCTCACTTCCCCAGAGAGATGAGGACACAGTTGGACCCAGGAGTGCTGCTGCCCGTGGCACAGGCCGGTTCTTTGTCCTGGGCTCCCACGGAGACACTCTCCTTCAGAGCACAGCTGTCAGTTTCTGATGGTCTGTTGACTAGGATGAGTGTTTGGCCCCAGACTGCAAGCACCTTGACAGCAGGACCATGTCTGTTTTTGCTTACCTCAGTGTGTAGGAACCTGAAGCTTTGAATAATTGAATTAATTTATAGGTTTAGAAAACACCTGTAATATGTAATACATATATAATATATACTATATATGCTATGTATAATACATATAGAAAATATTAATAAATATCTAAAACTGTGGACCTTAAGTCATAAAGGCAGAAGTTATCTGTGTCCTTACTATCTTTCATATGTGTGCCTTTTATCAATTTTTGTTACTATTTAATATTTCAGAAAGAATTGCTTGTGACTTCATTTCTAAGAGGTTTTGTGGTAGAGAAGGAGAAAATGGAATTTACACATGAAAAAGAAGGGGTGAGAAAGTCTCCATTCTTCCTCTTGTGGATTTTCTCAGTTCTTTCCTTGGCAGCTTGTATGGAAGACAAACGACTCATGGGTTCTCACTATTGTCTCTCCGCTCCCTCCACCCCTTCCTCCCTTTGTGGGGTTGATACAGCCTCTCCCATCCCCAAATGGCATCTGCACCCTTCCTGGGCTTCGTCCTGGTTGTTCACAGTCTAGAGAAGCAGACGTCTTCAGTCCCAGTGCATGCTTCAAGCGCCTGTGGCTGGGTTCGTCCAAACCACAGACCGTCTGCTAGTCATCATGGTTCTAGCAAAGCGAGCCACGTCTGAAGGAAGGGGCAGGGGTGCTGCTGCCTATGGCATGTGCCTGGTCTCACTGCCTGGTTCATTACTACAATTATCTACCCTGTGCCGGGCATTATTCTAGAGCTTGGGTCCCCTAAAGACACAGACACAGTCCCTCAGCTCCTGTAGCTGCCAGTCTAGATGTGGAGGTGTGACGTATGCACAGGAAGAGAAGTGACATCGACGAAGTGTTTGAGACCAAAAAAAAAAAAAAAAGGCCAAAAGTTTAGAGAAAAGGGTGCGCATTCTGGGGTACTTTAGGCAGAGGTGCTTTTGCAGAAAAGGCAAAAAAAACTGACATGATCTTCTGCATCTGTTTGTGTCATTTGTGTCTCCTCTCTACCAGTGCATGTGTTTTTAAAGGCTTTAGCACCATGTCTGGATTGGGAACCTTTTGTAAGGATCCAAAGCACCCAGGTAGTTGGCTGTTCCTAGCCCCAAAGAAGAGTGTTAATATACTTGATGTGGTGAAAGTCGGGTTTGGAATGCTGAGCCTGTGGTATGAGAACTGGTCTCAACTAATGCTATGTCACATGGCTCCAGCCACGTGCTCTCCACGTTCTGGGGTGAGATTGGTGAAGAGCTTTTTGAAAGGTCATTGATGAGGGGCTGTTTCTGAAACTCACGAGATTAAGTAACTCCTGTTAACACACTGGATGATGATCTGAAGATCAGTTCTGGCTCTAAAGTTCCAGAAGCTTATTGAGATAGGAGTGGTCATGGTTGTTGCATCACCAGGCATGTGGCTGGGCTGGGGCTGGGGCTGGGGCGGTGGTGAGCGGCCCCTCCAGGGGCTCACAGACTAGTGAGGGAGGAGACGAGCAGTCAGGCTCGGGGTGATCGTGGTGGTGGGCGAACCCTTGGCAGACCCCTGCTGAACACTGCCCGGACATCAGAAAAGGTTTCAGTACGGTGGATTCATTTGAGCTCATTAAGTCTTGATGCCCAGAAGGTTTTTTTCTGGCAGAGAAGGGCTGGGTAACTAGTTTCAGGTAGAGGGAAGAGCATGGGGAAAGAAATATTCCCATTTATAAGAGCATGTTATTTTTTTAATGAATGAAGAAAGCATTTTTTGCAGCTAGAGTAGCGGGTTGAGTTATGAGTTCTTTAGAGGGAGAGATGTAAGAGTCTAAAGAGCCTTGTATGTCACCCGAAGGAGTGTAAGCCTGACAGGTGAATTTGTCTATCTTTTTTCTGGTTCTGCCATCTCTAAAATGCTCTAGGTCTCTCATTTCCATTATTTACTTGATGTTTTAAAAGATCCACATCTTGTTGGAGGACTCCTCTTCTCCCACCTTTTCTATGAAGCTGACGTGCTGGTCCATCGTCACCAACTCTGACACTTGGCTGGGTGTGGCTCATCAGCTGTATGTGATGACGTGGTTCTGCACACAGTAGGTGCGCGGCAAAGGATTGCCGAATGAAGGAATGAAGTACCAGACTGATGCAGTTTAAGTCTTTTCCGTAGTCTTTTTCTTTTCAGTTCCTCGCTAGCCAAACTGTCACACCATACTCTTTACTGAGCCTCATCAGGGAGGCTAGGCATAGACCCCTCATCACCCACAGCATCTGGCTACACGTCTGTAAATGTCAAGGGCGAGCTTAAGGTGTTGCCGGGAGCAGGGAGGGACAAGGCAAAAGAAGAGCAGAAAGTGGATGTAGGAAACAGTGAGATAAGGGGGGAGAGGGCAGAGCTGCCCAAGGTAGGGAGTGGGAGAGAAGTTCACCAATTATCTCAGGTGCCCTTCATGCCCATATGCAAGCTTAAGCCTGATGTGAATCCCCTATTCTCTCAAACTAGAGGCTGAAAGGAGGACCAGGTGTTCACACAGAACTTGGCAGACAATGTTGGCCAGTTTGAACGTGGAGAGGATTAAAAATGGCTGAGTAGTGAGGGATGCTGGGCAGTGCTTGGGCCTCTAGCAGCTGTTAATTTTACAGAATGCTCTAAAATAATCCTTGTGGATAGATCTTGCCTCAGCCTTTTCTATCTCTGGTCCTTGGACAGAGAATTGTTTAAATCATTTCATGTTTATTGAGTTATTTTGGTTACTCATGAGTACAGATTGCCTCTAAGTGGTTTTCGCCTCTCTTTTTTTATTATTGTTTGGTCACATAACTTCTCAGAACCTCAGTTTCCTTATTTAATCTTCTCAAGGTCGAGGATTAAATCATGCGAATGGAGTTTGCAAACTGTAAAGCAGTGCTCTAAATGCAAGGTGGTTTTTGTCAATTACTGAGTCCTTAAGGGCAGAACTGTCTACTCAATGCTTAGTTTACGATATTAGTTAGGGTTCCATCAGGGAAGTAGAGCCACTATAAATATAATGGAATAAGGCATTTATTACAGAAATTAGACTTTATGCAATTATGGAAGAAGCTGGGGAAGTGAAGTTCTGAAAAGGAGAGTTGGAGGATCTGGGAAAAGTCACTGGTCAGCCCTCCTGAAGCACTGGTGGACAATTTAAAGCTTGCAGAGGAATTTGGAAGCCAGACAGTGTGGACTGGGTCAGAGTCTGAAGAAGGATAATCGCTTCTTCGCTCACCTATGAAATTGCAGCCAAGTGTCTGGTGGTGTTGGGGTCATGTGGCTCCATAAGAATAGCATTTTGGAAGAAAACGGGACCAGAAAGAGCAAAGACAGACTGGTGCCCACTAGCACGTTTGTACCTGCCTCATTGCCTTTGACCATGAGGACCACCAGGGCATAGTGGCTGCTGCTTTACTTCCACCTCTCACACCTCACATGAAGTTCTGTTTTGTCCAGCTCTAACCCAGAGCTGCACAGGGAAGAGGGCCCTGGGAAATGTAGTTCTACCTTAGCCAAGGTGACACCGTACGGAACCCCAGCACTGCATAATGTAGAATTGAAGAATTGGCCTGGGGTTCTGGCCTCCCAGGGTCTCTCAAAGGCCACAGAACTGGAAGCGATGTCATGGTTGTATGATCTCGCGCTTCACTAGTAAGAAGGAATTGAGTTAGCTAATAATCCCACCTTTAAGAAATGACTTGCAGTTTTGTTTCTCAGTTGTTGGTGGCACTGAGTCTCTTTCTGCCTCCCTTGCCATTCTTGTCTATAACGCAGGAGGTAATGGTTATCTTGGCAGCAAAAGCTAAGAAAAGTTGCATTGACTGCAAAGAGCCCATCAGTTCCAATGAAGTGCAAAGTCTCCTTTCTAATCTCATTTGACCTGGGGAAACACATGTATGAATGCTAGAAGAGTCCCAGATATAAATGACTCTGGATAACATTAGAGTGAGAAACTGTCATGTAAATGTTGAGTGAGAACAAGGTTTAAGTCTCTGGACCACCTGTCCTTAACCCTTTGGTTTCTTGGTCACACTGCCCTTTCCTGGTGTTTCTGTAGCCAGGCACAGGCTAGCAAGGACTTAGAGAGTGCCTTCTGTGGTCCTCTTAGCCCTTGGAAAAAATAGCAGATTGTGAGATTTAATGGCCACAGCTGGCCTTGTTTGTTATCACTCAGAATTCTTTCACCTTTTTGATTGTCAGTTCTGATGGTTCCCTCCATGACCACAACCTCTTGCCTTCACTCCTTTCAGATGCCCTTGCACCTGTTGAACCTGCTCTTCATCCTTATTGTGATTCTCCTGACCTTGAACATCGTTCTTTTCCAGTCTGCCAGGCCATTCTCACTTCACTTGGCTCCTAATCCAGGGCAGACTCTGGTGGTCACCGTGTCAGCCGGGAGCTTGTTAACATCCCGGACGCTCTGCTACATTTCTTTGCCAATCCTCATGTTGTATTTGAGAATCCAGTCTGTAAGCCTGAGCTTTACAATCATGCTGGGGAAAATCTGAAAGCCTGCCCACCAGAGTTTCCAGCAAAGTCGTGGCATCTTTACTGTAGCTCAGCTCTCCTTTGTGTTCCTCATGTGATGGTTTCCTATTATATTCCTTCTGATGCTTGTTCTAAACCTTTTGCACGATCTTTAGCGTCTGAACCCCTTTTTACTAAATACTTTACTGAGACAATAGAGACTAAGCAAAGGTTTCCCAAACTTTGTGCCTCGAGACTTTTCTATATTTTTATGCATCCTTTTCTTCTTCTAACCTGAAAAAACCGAGGGCTCTATCTTTGGCTCTTTTTTCCTCTCTATGTATGCTCTCTCCCTGTGTGGCCTCATGCAATCTGTGGCTTTGAATACTGTCTATGTGCTGATGACTCTTCAGTGAATTACTCCAGCTTGAGCTCCCCACGAGTTCCTGACTTACATATCCGACTGCCTACTCCATTGCATCTCCACTTGGTGTCTAATAGGGATCTCAGATTTAAAATGGCCAGAAGAGGACTCTGGCTTTGCCTGGCACAAATTTGCTTCCCTCTGGCTACTTTGCCATCTCAGTAAATTGCATCAGCATGTACTCAGATGCTAAAGCCAGAAGCCTGGGTCACACTTGATTCCTCTCTTCCTCATTCTCCATGCACAAGGGCAGTGTGTCTTTTCATGTATGTGTAAGATACGTGCTGAATCCGACTGCTCCTGAGAATCACCACCACTACACCAAGGCCAGCGCCCATCATCTTTCCATGGGTCGACTGTACCTTCCCCCACACTGGCATCCTTGCGTCCAGGTTGGCCCCGCTATAATCCATCTTTCCCACAGCAGCCAGAGTGAACTTTCCACAGATAAGTCAGGCTCTGTCATTTCCTTGTTTATGTGCTTCCCATTTCAACCAGAATCCAAGGCCCATGCCCCCTCCTTCATTGTAATCCAGTCACACTGATCTTTTTTCTGTCCCTTGAACACCTCAAGCTTGCTCATCATGGCGCCTTTGTATTTGCTGTTCTCTCCATCCGGATCAGTCCTGCCCGGGCATCAGCCCCTGTCTCCACCTCATTCCCACATCAACTCAAACATGGCCTCAGAGAGCCCTTTCCTGACCACACCTCACCCCCAGTCCCTGCTGTGACTTGATAGCATTTATCAGTGGGCCTGTTTCCTCACTCCCTCCTTACTAGGACACAGGCTGCTTGCAGGCAGGGACTCTTGGCCGCGTGTCCCCGGTGCCGAGAAGGTGCTGTAAGGGACCGGCTGGCTGACTCCTGTCCCCATCTCCTCTTACCGCTTCAGTGCATTTTCATGGCTGTGCCCTCTCTCCCCTGCATCTTTATGCCCTCTCCTCTGGCTCTTACTCTCCAAATCCCCATCACTGAAAACGCACTTCTGTGGAGGTTGCCAGTGATTCATAGTCATCAGTTCATTTGTCTTTTCTCAGTACCCATCTGCCTTGACTTTTCTACATGTTTGACATTGTTGTTCTTTTTTTTTCCCAACAGAAACATATAATAGGAGTCTGCGCTAGATATTGTGCAGGATGCAGGTGTGGACAGGAAACTGCTCCTGCCTTAAAAGAGCTCACAGTCTAGCAGGAGCAGGTAGATGGGTGTGTCCATAAGTAAAACAGTAGGTGTTACTCTCAACCCTTTCTTGAAATTCTTGCATCCCTTGGCTGCTAGGACATAAGCCTTTTCTGGTTTTCTTCCTAACTGGCTGCTATTCCTTTTTTCTTTGCTGACTCTTTTCCTTCTGCTTGTGTCTTAAATATAGGAGCTCACTGTGGTTTTGTCCCTTCCCTCTTCTCTGTACAGTACTCTGTCCTTGGTGGCCTCGTCGCCTCCCACACCTGCACTGTCAGGCACATCTTTCTGCCCACCTCCCCACGTGTCTGTGACTCCACATTCGTGTTAGGCTGAAATATCTTGTAGGGATTTCCATTCTAACTGCCTGCTGGACATTTCAGCTTGTCACAATCTTACTATTTTTCTCCACTGTGTTTCCTCTGGACAACACTCTTCACCAGCTGTGAGCTTCCCCTTGGCTTCCCTCTCTCCTCACAGGTCTACCAGCGGATCCTTCCTCTAGCACAGCTCTCAGAGCTTCTGCCTTTCCTTCCCGGCATCGCCCTCGTTTTGGTTCTTATTACCTACCCCCCGTCATCTGCTAGAGGGCTCCTGATTGATCTCCGGGCCTCCATGTCTCCACTCCAGTCTGCTCTTGATGCACAGCTTCAATACCATATCTTCACCCTTACCTGTGTGTCCCTACATGTCCCCTCTGAGGTCTTTGCTTATGCTACTCCCCTTATCTCTGGTCACCTTCCTCCTTAGCGTCCCCTGTTCAACCTCCCCCTCACTCAGCCATTTTTTAAAGTCCCGATTCTAATATTGACATTGCTCGAAGCCTTTCACTAATCTCCTCGGACAGAAATGCCCTCACTCTCCTTTGCACCCCATGGCACTTGTTAGTACCTCTCTTTGGTTACTTACACCCTTCCTTATACAGGTTGAGCATCCCTAATCTGAAAATCCAAAATGTGAAATGCTCCAAAATCTGAAACTTTTTTGAGTGCTGACATGATGCTCAAAGATCATGCTCAAAGGAAATGCTCGTTGGAGCCTTTTGGATTTGGGGTTTTTAGATTAGGGGTGCTCAGCCAGTAATAATGCAAATATTCCAAAATCCAAAATCTGAAGCATTTCTGGTCCCAAGTATTTCAGACAAGGGATGCTCAACCTGTAGTACAGTTTTCGTGTACACCTTTGACTCTTAGCATACTGTAAGTGCCTCAAAAGAAGATCCAAAAGATGATTTACCTTTTTTGCTCTCACTTATCACCCAGCATAGGAGCATCTTGATTAATAGTAGTTTGTTGAATGAGTAATATTATCTTATACGTATCTAGTGTATTTCAGTGAAGTCTTTGCTGAGCTTTTTCTTTTTTTAATGATTATAAGTGCTGCTCTAGTAGAACCTTATTTGCTTCTGGATGGTATTTTGAGGTTCTGCCATTTGTGACTTTATTACACATTCTCTGCTGGCTGGCTGTAAGTTGTTTAATGTACACTGCTGCATTTTCATCACTTAGGGACTGTCTAGATGAAAGTTGGCATGATCCCTTCCTGCCAGACCTCTCAGTGGCAGACTTGAGTCAGGTACTCCAATAAAGACACTATAAGGTTTTACAAGTTTGACTTTCCATGTGTTCATTTCTAGCTTACACATGGACTGGGAACTCTATATGGAAATCCATAGGCCCCCAGTCTCTCTTAAAGGCCTTGTAAGGACTCAGAAAGCAGGATTTAGGCGTCCGTTTACAAGGCAGACTGAAATACCTTAAGCTCTTTAGCTGCAGTGTTTCAGCTTTACCTGTACCGCTGGATTCAATAACTACTGATACTTATCTCACAAATCGTTCAGATTGGAAACTCAGATTGTTTGCTTCTAGGCAGCTCAGTGAAATGATAAAATTTGAGCAATAATAGAAACAATTACAAGAATCCTTTGCAGATACGCTGTACTCTGCAGGTCTTGATTTAGAATAATGTTAATGATAACCTGAGAAAGAAAATCTGTTTCCTGTGGATATCAGGAGGGGGTGGAAAGGTAGATAAATAAAGTTTAGTCTTCATTGGCTGTGTCTTTTAATGATTCCTCACAGTTGCCAATAGCACTTGCTGAAATAAACATTGTGTAATTGTTTACCTTGAAAAACTTGCCTGACTTTTTCTGCCTATCCCTATCTATTCCACATGATAGGGGAAAGTTGAAGGCATTTAATTACTTTCTCGAGTATTCCAAAGGTAGGGAAATGGTAATCTGGAAACAATTAACTCTTGGTTGTTAATTATCTACTGCTGAGAAGTCAGAGCAGAGGGCTTCCAAAAGTCCCCCCTATATGCTTTTGGAGTGAAGTCCTCTTCACCTTTTTTGAGTGTGAATATGTATGATGTTAAGTTGGTATCACTTAAAATAATGCAGATAGTATATCAGAAAAAACTTTGAAGAAACTGGAAATTATTTTTAACAATCCCATTTCTCTCATCTACTTCATACTGAGAATATGTAATATTTCTTCTCTCAGTGACTCATTTCTATGTTACTTTGCTGCCTATCTGTTCACATTTCTCTTGGAGAATTTGAAATATTTTATAGGGAGTTTTAAGCTGTTTTTTCTTCCTACTCAGATCAAAGACAATGTCCACAGAAGGTGATAACATACAATGCATTTGAAGGCAAACCAACTTAGCCGATCTTTGGCTTGAAGGTACAGTATATTGGCCAGATAAACTTGGGTTTGAGTCCCTCACTTAATAACTGTTGTGAACTTTAGCAGGTTATTCAAGTTAAGTTTCAGTTTCCTCATATCTGTGATGGGTGGTAATATCTACCTTACGGTTGTGTTCTGTGTATTAAGATAAATTATGAATAGTGCCTGGTTCAGTGCATGGCATATAAGAGACACATAGTACATTGTTATTCTCCCTCTTACTCTTCCAATCTTGTTGAGAGAGACTTGAAGATTTGATAATAAATCAAACTGGATACATTATAAAATAAATACTTGAGAAATGCTTATATGATTTTAGCTGAAATTACGGGCTCTTTGATTAATAACCCCCCCATTAGTTATCAGTTTTTCATTTTTGTGGTTATTCTAGAGATTAGTGCCTGCATTATTAACCTATTTATTAGTGTCTACTAGTGGTCCTCTTACCACTTCCAGGATAATGAAAGGCCTTAGAACATTTAAACTCTAATGTAGTCCACCCCTCCCTTCACTTTTTGTACTATTCTGATATATTTTAATTATATATTTTGAACTGCAGAAAGCATTACTAATATTGTATCACATAGTTAATACTCAGTAGGTTTACTCACATTGTTACCCTTTCTGTTGCTCTTTTTTCCTCCCTACATTTCCATGATTCCATGGAAAACAGAATTTTCCTTGTGTTTGAAGAACTCCCTTTAGTATTTCTTTTTGGTGTAGTTCTCTTTCCCTTGTTGAGAATTGATTGAAAGCATGTTTATTTTGCATTCCTGTTTAAGGATAATTTTTCTATATATAGAATTCTAGGTTGGCAGTTACGTTCTTTCATTAAAGATGTCATTGCATTTTTGTCTTACAAGTGTCATTTCTGTTGAGAGTTGGCTGTCAGTTGAATTGTTGCTCCCTTCTCTGCCTTTCAGCAGTTTTATTAATACTATGATTTACCTAGGTGTGCTTCTCTTTGTATTTATTCTGGTTATGATACATAGCTCATTTTAAATCTGTGTCATGATGTCTTTTGTTGTTTTAAAAAAATCTTAGCCATTTTCCCATCAAAAATTAATTCTGCCTAATTCTACTACATTCTCTCCTTCTCCTCCTGGGCTTCTAAGATACATATGTTTAACATTTTTACTGTGTTTCATAGATTCTTTTCTGTATTTTTCATCCTTTTTTATACTGTGGACTTCAGTTTAGATAACTTTTATGCTGCATCTAGTCTGCTATCAAACCTATTTATTGAGCTCTTAATTTCAGATAATATATTTTTAGTTCTAAAGTTTCAATTAGATAATTTTAATGGATTAGAGTATGAGGATGAAACCCTGTTTTCTGTTTCTTCAGTAAATGAATTGTCATTAAAGCCATGTCTGGTAACACCAATATCTAGATCCCTGCAGGTCTGTTTCTGTTGTCTGTTTTTTCTCTTTTGTTTTTACTAATTTGGTTCTGTTATCTGGAATTTCCACTAATTTTGACTGAATACTGAAAAATTACAGAGACTCTGTTTGATGTTATCTTCTCTCTAAGATTTACTTTTTTCCTGGCAGGCCAATAGATGAAGAGAAGTTCACCTTTATCTGATGAGGAATTCAGATGCTTTGAGACTGGATTTCCATTTTGTCAAGAGCTAGTTGTTTTTTTCAGCTTTGCTGTTACTCCAAGGGCATAGTCCTTCTAGGGTTGTAAATCAGGTGTTTACTACAGTCCACCTTCCTTTGTAGACTCAGAATTATTTCTTTTGTTTCCTTATTCTGTGAGATCGTTGAAAACTTTGCTTGCTCTTCAGCCTCTTAGTGTTTATTTTCTGCTTAGCTTCTCAGCCACTTACTCCCCACCCCTCAATGTCATTCATAATGTCAGTTGCCCTGAGGGTAAAAGCAATAAAGCATGTTAGGCTCACTTCTCTGCTACTGCCTTTTTTCTTAGGATCTTGGCTCCTCAAACTCTTTCTTAGTGTCCCTGAACTTCATTTGATGTCTTTTTGGCCCCATAAGATGTTGGAAGCTCTGAGTTACTAATACTAACTTCTACTTGGTTTCTGGCCTGTACCACTTAAAAATTGGCCAGTATTTCAACAGAAAAAGCAGTGGACATTGTTGAGCCCACCTGTATGTGTTTCTATGACGCTGGCCCCTTAAGCCTGGCTGCCTTGATTGGTCACTAATGCATTCACTTAGCTTTTTCTTGTCTTTTATCTGTCTTTTGAGGGAGTTGATCTGATGCAAGCTACTCTGTCATAGCAGAAAGCAAAAATCTGGAAGTGGAAATCTCAATGATTGGTCTTTTGAAATTTATACTCTACTCACTCCTCCCCAATATTTGAGGCAATTTATAATGAAATACACATACATATGCAATAAGAACCTTAACATAAGGGTAACAGATCAAAAGCACAAGGAGCAGTAAGAAAAGCAGAGGAAGATATAGAGGTAGAGGAAGGAGGTAATTATTAGAAATTTAAACTACAGATGGTTTCCATAGTTGACCATCATATTTAATACTGATCTTCCTTAATGCCAAGGAACAAAAGGAAACATGAATTTAGTAAAGAGAGATGAATTTAGCAGTGAAAATTGTATTAGAAGTTTTGTTGTTTTTGTTTTTTTTTTTAGGCTTAGGTAAATTATTATTTTTTTTAAATTGGCGTTATAATGGAAAGCAATGGCAGTGGAGGATGGAAGGTTTAGGGTTCTGAGACTTATCTAGGTGGGTCTAATCTAATCAGGGCATTGCTACATGATACTGGGCCACTTAGTAATTGTGATTACTAAAAAATTGGCATAGAAACCTTAATATCACTGCACAAAGTTTACATTAAAGTTCCCTTATTTTGTCTTGAGTATCAGAGGTACTCTGAGGCTGTGGTAACTGGCCTGAGAGGTAAGAAAAACCTATATATTTCTTGTTTTCTGGGGAAAGAATGTACAATGGTCCATCAACAGGTATTTGTTTCTGGTACTAAATTTTAATGGAATTTTATCATATAGATTTTTGTGTCATTGAACAAAACACTAGTGTCCATAATAGTACTTTTAAGGCTGAAAATGGTTTTTGTTTGACGTTTTCTTATATTGACCCTTGTAAACAAATGAAGCCATAATTTTGCATTGTTACCTAAAGACATTTTTATGGGAAGCTAAGCTAATGCAGTTCAGATACAGAAGTGTTTGGGACTCTTAATTTGAAACACTGATAGAAATTGGAAAAAATAGGAAAATTTTCTTTTCCCCTCAGTTATCAACTGTTACAGAAGGGTTTGACAAAAGTTGGCAACATGTGGTTTTGTAGATATTCTTTTTGATTTGAAAAGAGCCATATGCTTTATTTTCTACAAGTTATATTTATTTTTAAAAATCATTAGCTGTTATTTAACAATATTAAAGGAAATCTGTGCTAAATACCAGATTGCTGGTGGCAAGCTGAAATTCTGTTACCAAGATTTAAAATCTTGATTTGCATGGATGAGGGGACATCTCAGTTCTGCATGTAAGACACTGCTTAGGTTTATATCTTTTCAGATTAAAATTTGATCTTTCAAGCATCTGTTCATATCTGCTTTACTTTTCCCAGCGGCACTATAACATAGCCAATATTGAAGGTGCTTTTGCAGGTTGAGTTGGAACATGGAGGAAGGAGTACCTAAGCGATCCCAGGGGAGATGGGGAAGGCTTCACAGAGGAGGTGGTGCTGCAGCTGCCTCTTGTAAGAGGATGAAGAGATTGCTGGGACAATATTCCAGGTGAAGGAGGCACAGAAACAGGGGCCGTGGAGCACAAGAGAGCATGACATTTCCAGAAAGTGAATGGTGGTTTGTTTTGTTAGATATAAGCACTAGAGGATGGGAGAATGGTAGGAGATGAAGCTAGACTAGTAGCCATGAGCCAAATCAAGAATATTTGCGTATGTCTTGCATTCGTTTATTCACTTAACAAATATTTATCGAACAGCTACCATGTACCAGGCCCTGTTCTAGGGACTGGCATTCAGCAATGAACAAAACAGACAAAAATGGAACTTACATTCTAGAGGGAAGAGATAGACAATAAGTAATAGTGAAAATATGTAAGCACACAGAACACCCATTAGTGATAGCTGATGAAAATTTGGCAGGAGCAAGAATGGAGGGGGTACCACATTAGGGTGGTCTGGAAAGGCCTCATTAAGAGAGGTCACAGTGGAATAAAGATCTGAAGCTGATGGGGGAGCCAGTGGGAAGAATGGCTGAGAATGTTCTGGCCTGAGGGACTGTTAGAGGCCCTGAGGTTGCAGTGGGTGAAACCTTGGGAGGAAAGCGTGGCTGGAGGGTAGTGGAGGGAAAGCAGCAGATGTGAGGTCCAAGAAACAAAGAGGGCCAGATCCTGTGAGGCCTTGGTGGCCTCAGTAAGGATTTGGGCTTTTATTTGTGTGCGATGGGAAGTGATTAGAGAGTTTTGAGCACAGTAAGACATAACCCAACTTAAATTTTTAAGAGATCCTTTTGCTGTGTTGAGAATAGAGGACAAGAGTGGAAGCCAGGATACCAGTTAGGGCCTTTGCCATAATGCAGGTGACAGGGGTGGTGACTTGAACCAGGGTGGTGGGTGGGGGTGGCTGGAGGGTAGATTTTGTTCTAAAGGCGATAAGGAGCCATTAAAGACTTTTCATCAGTGAAGTGACATTGGGTTTGTGTGTTAAAAAGATGATTTTGCCAGGCACGTGGAAGAAGGATTGGAGAGTCGAGACTAGGACCTGGATCAGTTTCCAAAGCTCCCATAGCTAAGAATATAAAGATAGAGACCTTACAAGCAAGCGATGCAGTCTGCTGCCTGAAGGCCCTGTGGGCAGGCTGTCAATCCTGGCCACCTTCTTGACCAGAGATAGAGGTTGAAAAGATTTACACATTAGGAAATTTCTTTGTTAACCTTACCAAGGAAGCGAAGTGGATGATTATGATCAGGTTTATTCTAGAGGCAGGCTGCCTAGCAGGTAACCACAGACCCTTACCACCAGCCGGGCACTGTTGTGAATGCTGTAAGTGCATTAGCTCATGGAATGCTTACTTCACACAGTCCTCCGGGGGCATGGTGACTATGGCCTCCATTCCATAGACAAGGAAACTTGGTCACAGGCAGGTTGGGCACTAGACTGTGTTGCCTCTGAAGGGTCTTCACCACAATGCTTTCTTTTGAAAGTTCTCATTGGGAGATTTGGAATTATCTCATCATCTCGAAAATTAAATGTAAAAAAGTGATCACCTAATTTCTTTGTGAACTATGGTGATGATGGCTTCAGAGAGTTGGTCCCTGCTGGGCAGTTAATATATTATTTCAATGCTCTTCGAGTTTCCAGAGACAGAAATTAGCTCAGGAAACATAAGTGGGGGTGAGTGGAATTCCAAGAAATTGAAATGTCCAGGGAAAGAGGGGTGTGCGTGTGTGGACACACGTGGGGGATGGTTTAGGAGGCGTGGCTGGACGCAGTGGCTCAGAAGCTGCCATGGAGTCACTGCGGTGCACTGTCTCACCTCTGGTCCAGGTGTTGGTCTGGGTCCTTCTGTGGATGGCTTCCTCCCATGGCCAGGAGGCCTGCCCGTGCGCAGTGTCAGGGTACCTTACCTTTGTAAAACCTTGACTCCACTGGGAGCAACAGTGTCTTTCCAAGAAGCTTTAGCAAAAAGAGAGCCAGGAGAATTCTGATTCACCTGCTTTTAGCCTCGGCACCCATCCCTGGGACTGGATGTGCAGGTCAGCCCCATCCGGGGAGCAGCTGAGGAAAGCTGGGCCGCTGCCGCAGGTCTGCTACGTGTAGGGCTGAGGTCACAGGTGTCATCCTGTGGGCACGAGTTGCCTTAGAAAGAACGCGGCATGTTCCAGCACTCCTCAACATTTGGGGTTGGTGCTGCCATTCTCCGTGGGCAGATATGTGACCCGTGGTTCTTCGGCGTTACCAGTACCAACAATCTTCTTTTATTTTTAGGGAGAGTGATGTAGTGTAAGGGTCAGCAGCTTCTTTTTAAACTGGAATTCTGTCTGGACCTGCCCCCAAATGGGCTGGGAGGGGAAGGCAGACAGCCCCTGCTCGGGTCCCACCCTGTTCCCCATCACTGCTTCTCTTATATGGAAACGTCCTTCTTCCCTTCCAAAATAAGTGATAATGGGTGGAGAAAACAAGAGATAGCTTTATAATAGTATTGCACAACTTTTTTGTTTTATCCCTGACCCAAATTAAGATATATAATCCGGTACACACATACCTTTATTTACCTAACAAAATATAATGAAACAATATTATTAGGGGTAACCTCACTAAATGCAGTGCACTCTAATATTTTCTATTCTGTGTAATTTCATTTGAAAAAGGACACGTGCTGGTCACAGTCACTGTAAATTCATTTCACAAACCACTAAAGGATGGCAACCCAGAGTTTGGAAGGCATGAGTGAAACCAGTGAAAAACAAGTAGCAAGGGTATATTCATTTGCTGGAGCTGCTGCAACAAAGTATCACAACCTGGGTGATTTAAACAGCAGAAATTTATTCTCTCACGATTCTGGAGGCTGGAAGTCCAAGATCAAGGTGTCAGCAGAGTCGGTTCCTTCTGCCGGCTGAGAGAGAATATGTTCCGTGCTTCTTCCCTAGTTCCTGGTTACTTGCTGGCAATTTTTGGTGTTCCTTGGCTTGTAGGCGAATCACCTCAGTCTCTGCCTGCATCTCCACATGCCATTTTCCCTGCCTGCATGTCTGTGTCCAAATTACCCCCTTCTGAGGATACCAGTCATGTTGTATTAGGGGCTCATCCTATTCCAGTGTGACCTCATCACAGGTAACTATATCTGCAACAACCCTATTCCCAAATCAGCTCATTTTCTGAGGTACCAGGGGCTAGGACTTCATATGAATCTGAGTGGAGGACACGATTCTACCCACAACACATGATAAAAATACAAAATTAAAAATGAAAATACAAAATTGAAAATAAATAATGTTATGGAGCCCTTATTACCTGGCAGACTCTCAGCCAGGCATTTTATTTCATGAACTCTCTGAAGCCTTTTTGCCCCGTTTTATAGTTGAGGAAGCCAAAGCTAAGAGAGGTCTCTCAGATTTAAGCGTGGGTCTCCTTGATTTCAGAGCCCGTGCTTTCTGCTGTGGACCTTACTGTGTACAGTTCACAGAACATCAAGAAGCAGCCGTGCATGTTCGTTTGGTCCAAACTAAAATGCTAAATACAGGTAGTAAATACGCTACAAAATTGTGCTGAACTTCATTGCAATGAAGACATCTTAAAGGACTCACAGGTGCCAGTGCCTGAGGGCCCTGCAGAGAGGCCTGTGAACTATGCGTGCGGGGAAGGGCATGCCAGTGAGCTCTTGGCTCTGTCCACTGGACCTGTCCCCTGCGGCAAGCCACTGCGTGCCTAATGACGCCCAGCAACCAGCCAGACTCTCTCCCTGTGCGCTTCCCATCCTCATTCTGAATTTAGATCAGGGTGAAGAGTAGAAAGAAGGAAATGAGCCAGAAAATAGAAAATTAATACTTGGTAGAATCATCATATTTTAAAATTAATTTATAGGCAATGTCAGATAACAGGAGTTAAATCATTTTATCAGCAGGCTGCTCCAGGATTTAAAAATTGGCATCCGTCATTGTAAATCAGGTCTCAGGAGCCCCAGGCAATGGTCTCTAGAGATGAGGGCTGTTATAGGGTGGGCAGAAATGTAAATACTTGATTAGCTGTGCCCTTTTCTTTCACACAAAGCCTAAAATACTTCTACATCACATTGAGTGATAATCGTATGTTAAATAGTATTGGGAGGGAAGAAGCTCTTCAGGTTTATGGTTAGCCTGCTTTTATTACTGATCTTCCTCCCTCTCGGCCTGGGAAACTGGTTGTGTGAGAGGTACTTATTTTAGGGTCATAGTCCTAGCTTATAATTTAAGGAATGGGCTTAACCTACTTCTTGCACAGACACATTTTCCCCAGCAGTTTGGATGTCACATTTCTGCCATGTGAGTAGGAGCATCCACAGGTTTGCCACGTTTACACTGGGAAGACCTTCCATGATTAAGGACCTGCTCTTCCCTTCTTGTCATTGCAGCTCTGTGTCGAGGGCGCGTGGTGAGAGTCCCCACAGGGACCCTGGTCCGGGTGGTGGGCACCGAGCTGTCTATACCCTGCAATGTCAGCGACTATGATGGCCCCAGCGAGCAAAACTTTGATTGGAGCTTCTCATCTTCGGGGAGCAGCTTTGTGGAGCTTGCAAGCACCTGGGAAGTGGGGTTCCCAGCCCAGCAGTACCAGGAGCGGCTGCAGAGGGGCGAGATCCTGTTAAGGCGAACCGCCAATGACGCCGTGGAGCTCCACATAAAGAACGTCCAGCCCTCAGACCAAGGCCACTACAAATGTTCAACCCCCAGCACAGATGCCACCGTCCAGGGCAACTACGAGGACACAGTGCAGGTTAAAGGTACAGTCCTCATGTGGGGTCATCAAACCAGGGGTAGACCTTCCTCTGCCACTTGGCTGTGGGTGACTTTGTCAAGAGACTTGATTCCTCTGGAGCTTTGCTTTCTCCTCTGTCCAGTGGAGTGGTCGTGTCTTACTCGATTAAAGGCAGAGGATGGGCCAGGTGACCAGGACCCTTTCTCTTCACTCTACTATGGTTCTGAACCATCCTATGGCCCATGAGTTGGAGGCAGCATGGGGTGGTAGAGAGCCCCGCTCTGGAGCCAGGGTGCCTGTGCTCAGTTAGTTTGATTGCTGCCTCTACCACTTGTCAGCTATATGGCCGTGGGCATGTTACGTGCCTCCGCTGCCTCTCCTGTAAAACACAGTGCCTACCTTAAAGTCATGAGGACAGGTGAGTTCACGTGTGTAAACCCTTAGAGCAGTGCCATAGCAGGCGCTCATTCAGTGGTTAGTGGCAAGAAGGGGACGCTCGTGACAATGGTGTTTGAGTTTATGGGAATAACAGATACTTCAAAGTTCATGTCTGTCTTTGTGACTTTCATGGTTTAAGTATCTCTTTGTACCAGAAGTTGTATGTGTAGGGAAAGAATGATATGGTCACCGCTAGCTTATTGACCCAACTATGCAAATAATCACATCTTATATATCTGAAATGATTCGAGTTTTGTTTTGGGGTTATTATCATCACTCAGTTATGCATTTATTTGTACCCTGCCTTGTTCCCAAAAGGATTTATGTCTGGGTAGGAATGTATGTAATTATCAGGAAAGTAGAAAACATACAAGATATAAAAAGAAAGGGTTGATTCCTGCATTCATTCCCTCTAAAGGTCTGTGCAACTCTACAATATCTCAGATGAGGGGATAAAACAGCCATGTCCATTAAGTAGGTATTAAAACATTAAAACATCACATCTACCTCTTCCATTACCTCTTCCTTATTCCTATAGAAAATCCTGAATATACTTTTTGGAAAAAAGTCCTATAAGTCATTCTTGCATTGGAGCTAAATAATGCAACGTGTCATACCTCCATTAGATCAGACATACCCTTGTCTCCCATTGGAGTCTCATCTTGAGTGGGAGGGAAGGCAGTAGGAGAATTCCACCCCCAGCACCTTTCTGTTTTCTTCTCCAGTCTTTGGAAGGCAGGAGAAGCAAGGGGAAGCTTTTCTTGGGTCAGGAAAGCAGGCGGATAACCTTGAGAGAGACTGGCTGCTGCTCAAGTGGAGCCTCTGGAAGGTGCCTGCGTGGTCCAGGGTCTGTCTGGCCTTCAGCTTCATGGGTCTTAAAACTGTTCTGTTCATCTGTGCGCTGAGATGAGCTGGCCTTGAGAACTGAGACGTGCTAGCCAGACTCACAGACTGATGTATCTACGAGAAGGTCATTATATTCATTTCGTAGTAGGGATGGGTCTTTGGGATGCATCCTTCTAAAGATGTAGCCGTTTTTTATGTTATCTGGAATAGTCCCTTCTCAAAGACACTGGGTTAGTTTTTGAGTGTGGAATTGGAGGGAAAACCAAAGAGGTGATGAATAGTGGTGTTTGAGGATTCTCTATCCAGTTCATAGACAAGCCTGATAGATTTTCCCCGCTTTGGTAGAGCCCCCTCTCTGGTTACCACAGTACCAGTATCCATTGCTTATCATTTGCACTCACCGATATACTTCCTTGATCTCTGGTCCCTTTTTTCTAGACTCTGTAGAAGTGGCTGGCCTTCCAACAGGCCCTGAGAGAGTAAATAACTGCGGCTTCAGCTTTCCTTGGCATGTTCCTATCCTGTGGATAAACTGTGCTCACCCTAGTCGTTCTGGGGCATTTCCCAGGCTGTGGGCCATAGGCAGCTCCTGACATCCTTTTTCCCCTGTGGATCTTGCTGCTTTAACTCTTGGCAGATCACCTTATCTGCAGACTCTGCAGGCTCCCTACTCAAGCCCTGTGTCCTAACCAAAGGATTGTTTGACAGTCCTACCCAATTATGTTATCATGACTGCTAAGTGCCAGGCACAGTCCTGGGAACTTGCCCTCTTTAACTGTATTAACTCACATGTCAGCTCTATGAAGAAGGTCCAGTGGCATCCCCCTTTTAGGAAACTGAGGCACAGAGGTCTAAAATACCTTGCGTAAGGGTGGCAGAAGCACATCCCCAAGGCACAACTCCCAAAGGCAGTTTTCACCACCCGGTTCTAGCATGGGGTTTTATTAGTGCCTTCTCTTCTCCGCCCCATACCCTTTTTCAAGTTAGAAAGTCAATTGAGATTTCAGATGAATCAAAGTGGGAAAACGTGCCCATGTGGGCGTTAGAACAGGAGAAGGGAGGAGGAAATGGTCTCTGGTCGCAGCCACGGCCGTGGCTCCAAGCCAGAAGGCCCTGCAACTCTGCTGGCCTTGCCAGAAGGGGTCCCCGTGGCTGACGCACTGTCTCTCTCTCTCTCTCTCTCTCTCTCTCTCTCTCTCTCTCTCCCCCCCCCCCGCAGTGCTGGCTGACGCCCTGCACGTGGGCCCCAGCGGGCAGCCCCCGCCCGGCCTGAGCCTGCGCGAGGGGGAGCCGTTCGAGCTGCGCTGCCACGCCGCCTCCGCCTCGCCGCTGCACACGCACCTGGCGCTGCAGTGGGAGCTGCACCGCGGCCCGGCCCGGCGGAGCGTCCTCACCCTGACCCACGAGGGCAGGTTCCGCCCGGGCCCCGGGTACGAGCAGCGCTACCACAGCGGGGACGTGCGCCTCGACACGGTGGGGAGCGACGCGTACCGCCTCTCCGTGTCCCGGGCGGTGTCCGCCGACCAGGGCTCCTACAGGTGTATAGTCAGCGAGTGGATTGCAGAGCAGGGGAACTGGCAGGAAATCCAAGAAAAGGCTGTGGAAGTTGCCACTCTGGTGATCCAGCCAACAGGTGAGCTTCTGGAAATAATGATATATTACAGACACTGTTATTTGGTGAACAATGATGCTGTAAAGAATTAAGCTAGGGAGCTCTGTCGCTTTCTGACAAGAACTGTTTCTGCTTCCCACGTAAGGCCTTACCTTTGGGGGTGAAGGAGGCTTGTTGGGGGTGCAGCGGCTTGTTATCTGAATTTGCAGCATGGGAAGCTGCAGCGTGTCCATAGCACGAAGGCAGTTCTGTCACCCAGAGGTTAAGTATAGCGGTCCCTCAGCCAGAAGGAGGTCCGCCTGGTGTCAGAGGGGTTTGGGGTGGAGCTGCCCACACCTCGCCCCTTAGCTCTGTCTTGTTTGGTGTTTCTGAGTCCCTGGATCTGCCTTTCTCCATAGTATTGGGGTGTGTGTGTGGCTCACCCTAAAACCTCATGTCTAACTTGGATCCTCTAGGCCTGTCTTTCAGATCCTCTGAGATGAGCCATCCCTGAGAGGATGAGGAGTTCTGTAGGGCGGGGCCTCTTCCTGCTGTCCTATGTCATATATACCCCAGGAGCATCCAGCCCTGGGGTATATACAAGAAGTCCTTTGTCCTGTCCTCTGTCAATCAGCTTTTCTCTTTAACCCCCCTACTCTAACTACATAAGTAATTAAGAAAATACAAATGGCATTTTGAAACACATAAAAATAAAAGGAAAACAAGCCATTGTTGACTCATTGTCAACAGCATCGATAGGGATTCCAGCCTGCATTAATAGACAGCCTATGGCGTGCTCAACTCTGTGCTGGACCCTGGGGTCAGAGTTGTTTGAGGCTCCTAGCCAGGCCTCGTGGAGCTTCAGGCTTCAGCAGAGACAAAGTGAAGAGACCAAGGCAGGGCAGTGTCATTGCTGGGGATGATGGATGGACATCCTTGGCTTTCTGGGAGTCCAGCATCTTCAGATCTCTGAGTACTTTGCTGCTGCTGCCTGTTTTTCTAAACTGGGAAAACCTTGGCCAGACTCATTTCCTGAACACAAATGTGAATGTGTAGCCACTCTGTTGCTCAGATGGGAAGGAAAACAGGAGACAGTTCGCAGGGGGAGTATTTTGTCTCTGCAAGCTGCATTGTCCTGAGCACTTTACCCTGCATTTACACCACCACACAGGAGCTAGATCTGGTAAAAGTGGGTGGTGGAAGCAGGGCTGAGGCTCTTGAGGGACTGGAGCCATCAGTGAGAGGAGCCACCCATTACCGTCAGTCTGGGCTCCAGAGGCTACTGCAATTGCTTTCCAGATGAACTCAGGTCGCCTTCCTTATCAGAAGTGATCTGTCTGGAGTCCGCCCTAAGAAACTCCAGGCCAGGCGCAGTGGCTCATGCCTGTAATCTCAGTGCTTTGGGAGGTCAAGGTGGGAGGATCACTTGAGGCCAGGAGGTTGAGACCAGCCTGGGCAACATAGCAAGACCCTGTTTCTACAAACAATTTTTTAAAAATTAGCTGAGCGTGGTGGCATACACCATGGCAGGAGGATGGCTTGAGCTCAGGAGTTTGGGGTTGCAGTGAGCTATGCTCATGCCACTGCACCTCAGCCTGGGTGACAAAGTGAGACCCTGCCTCAAAAAAAAAAAAAAACCAAAAAACTCCAGTTGTACTGCTTGCTTCAGACAACTATTTTAATGAGACAGAAGGATTAAGAATTTTAGCCTTGCAGCAAGTTACATTTTTATGGAGGAATTTCAATCGTAAAACCTTTTTTTTTCCCTTCCAGAAACACCACAAAACCCATAATATCTAGTTAAAAGACTTAAACACTCTGAACCTATTAGGCAGGAAATGATGTCTGGCTCTCACCTGAGACTGCGGGTTCATAATCTTTTTTGTGCCATGGGCCTCTTTGATGATCTTTTGAAGCCCACAGACCCTTTCTGAGAATTAACACATTAATTAACATAAAATACAGTACATGGGATGACAAAGGAAAATAATTATATTGAAATAGTTATCAAAATATTTTTAAAACGAATTTGTTTTGTGGTAATATTATGTGTCTTTATTAATACATTGATAATAAGATATAATGGCAGGCCTAACAACAACTATAATTTCTATATAGCAATGAATATAAATAATATTTCAGGAATCTGTGATTTCTACTAGGGACGAAGTCCCAGGAACAGGTAATACTACACTGGTTTGTTGCTTACTTTCACAATGGGAGGAAATGTTATATTTCAGGTACAGGTTAATAAAAAGACAGAACTTTTTTCCCATAGAAGTTCAGACTCCCTAAATTATCTTTGTGGACCCCAGGTTAAGAACCCCACCACACTAGAGTGATGGTCTTTCTCTTCTTATTAACACCTGTGCTGTCTATAGCTGGCAGCGTACATTCCTATCACATTGTAATGATAAATGGCACAAAGCCACTTAAATGATGAAGCTCTCTACACCCCCAAATCCAGAATGTGTGGGTGGGATCTGTGGTTAGTGATGTTACAAGGTATTTAGCCACTTGCACAGAGAAAATTGCAAAGTGAACTAGACAGTTGAAGAGACATTCCTGCCAGTATTTTTAGAGTCTAAGAATCTATTTTCTCCATAGATAGAGCCCACAGCTGCAGGTGGAGTACTTCTCCACTGACCCAGAAGCTGACGGCCTTGCAGAGGTGACCCCAGCAGGATTCCAGGGTCTCTGATCATAGTGTTGTGTGTGGTGTGGTTCTAACTGCAGAACTCGGCTCAGGGAGGCAGTTTCCTTACTAAATCCTCTGAGAAGATTCCTCTTAGCCCCTTTACAGGGGTGAGGGAGGAGAAAGCATTTGGAGGATGGGCGGAGGGAGAAATTAGACTTTTAAATTTCTTTTTCTAATACTGTGCCCACCTCATTTTCTGTCTTCTGTCAAGGTGCATCTTGAACTTGACTTGAAATTCTTGCTTGAGATATTGTCAGGCTTTGGAAATAGTCATATGAAAGTAATATATGCCAAAAGGCACAGGCTTGGAGGTTGGGTCTTTTCTGCATTGGTGCCAGCCTTTGCCCCTGAGATTACAGGGGACGGAAGGGGATGCTGAGCCACCAGGAAGGCCAGGGCCGTGCCTCGCCTGAATCCCCTGGGAGGTGTTGGCTGTTTGTCATCTTGCTAATTGTTCCCAGAGCATTAGCATGAGTCGATGCTTTTGGTCTCTGATTACAGATGTTCAACTTCTTTTTAAAACCCCCCTGAATAGAGTAAAATGTTTACATGTAAAAGCTGTGACAGGGGAATGCTGAAACCAGACCTGCCTTGAGTCTGTGGCACCAAACACTGCTTCATCTAAATGTGGTCTACTTTTAATTATCCACACTAATGAGAAAGGGCAGTAGTGTGGATAATCCAAAAATCATTATGGTTAAATTTGAGAATATATGTTCTATGATTGACTTGTAGGTAGGTATGTCTAATGAAATAAATGATACTCTACATTACGTTTTGAAGACTTGACTCATAAGGAAAATTGCCTGGTTTCCCTTTCTTGGCCATTCTGTTTAGGATTTTTCCCCTTTATCACCCTCACTTCTGACCCTCCATTCCCTAGCCCTCAACTGACAATATGTACCAGTTAGAACTAAGCTGTCATTTTTCTGTGAAGTCACTCAAGTTTTATCATACATGTGGAGAAAATATATCTTTGCAAGCTTCAGCAGATTTCTCATCAAAGGATAATGTAACAGTTAAGAGCACAGTTCCTAGAGGCAGATAGTCTGGATTTCAATCCCAGCTCTGCTTACATATTAGCTGTGTGACCTTGGGCAAGTTACTTACCTTCTCTGTGCTTCAATTTCCTCACCAGTAAAATGAGAATAATAATAGCATCTACCTACCTGTTAGAATTGTTTTGAGGATTAATATTTATAAAGCACTCAGAACACTACTTAGTGTATAGAAGACGTATATCAATTTTTGCTGCTAGTACTGTTTTTATAAAATAAAAAGAAATGTATATTTCATCAATTTATTCATTAAATATTTCTCAAGCACTTACAACTGTACAAAGCCTTCTCACTTCAATTCCATAAATAAGAACTTAGGCCGGGCGCGGTGGCTCACACCTGTAATCCTAGCACTCTGGGAGGCCGAGGGGGGAGGATCATTTGAGCTCAGGAGTTCGAGACCAGCCTGAGCAAAAGCGAGACCCCGTCTCTACTAAAAAAATAGAAAGAAATTATCTGGACAACTAAAAATACGTAGAAAAAAATTAGCCAGGCATGGTGGCACATGCCTGTAGTCCCAGCTATTCAGGAGGCTGAGGCAGGAGGATAGCTTGAGCCCAGGAGTTTGAGGTTGCTGTGAGCTAGGCTGACGCCACGGCATTCACTCTAGCCCGGGCAACAGAGTGAGACTCTGTCTCAAAAAAGAAAAAAAAAAAAAAGTACTTAAAAGGAGATGATCTAAAAGGGGGGCGAGGGGTGTGGAAGGGACAAATGTAATCCAGATTATCTAGATGTCTTTGTGTTTAATTTTCAAGCTCTGCGAGCAGCTGTGCCCAGGAACGTGTCTGTGGCTGAAGGAAAGGAACTGGACCTGGCCTGCAACATCACAACGGACCGAGCGGATGACGTCCGACCTGAGGTGACGTGGTACTTCAGCAGGCTGCCTGATAGCACCTTGCCTGGCTCCCACGTGTTGGCACGGCTGGACCGTGAGTCCCTGGTGCACAGCTCGCCTCACATTGCTTTGAGTCATGTGGATGCACGCTCCTACCATTTACTGGTTCGAGATGTTAGCAAAGAAAACTCCGGCTTCTATTTCTGCCACGTGTCACTCTGGGCACCCGGACACAACAGGAGCTGGCACAAAGTAGCAGAGACCATGTCTGCCCCAGCCGGTGTGGGTGTGACCTGGCTAGGTGAGTGGTTTGGAGAATGGCTCTTCGCCTCCCCAGCTTAATCCCTCCTGGGAGATATCTGGAGGAGTCAGGGTGCACTGTGTTTTGCATCACTTCCACATTCTTTACATGGTTCAAGCATACTTTGGCCCAGATAGATCTTAAGCGACGGGTTTGAAAGCAAAACTGGCTGAAATAGAATCTGGCAGGCAAGGGAAATGTTTGGATAATGTGGCCTCAGTTGTCTCAGTACCTTCATTGGAGAGGATATGATTTCCTTTTGTTGTCGAGGTTTGCAGGGTTGGGGCACTGCTGAATGGCTCTTTGAAATGGATCTTTATTGGAAGGAGACCGCTGCCGTTCCTCCTTTCTTTTTCCTGGACTCCTAGGTGCTCCCCGGCAGGAGCTGATGCTTTTTCACAGTCCAATGCAGAAAGAGAATTCTTTCAGTTCATGCAAAGTGTGTTTTTCATGTCATACCCTGGAATCCCCAGATGATTTTATTTGCAGATACCAGTTCCATGTAGGGGCCTTCCTGATTCCCCAGGCTCTTTTCATGGGTTTTCCCACCCTGGGTGTCATCCCCCCAGTGGAGGGGCGGAGTCGCTCCCACCTTGCCACCTGTTCTGTAACAACTCGCCATATATGTGAAGGTCACTGGCATGTCCTCTTGCTTTCTGCTCTGCTCATCTTCTTCTGTTTCTTTTTTCCCTAAATGTTTGCCCTCTGGGCAAAATTTACACTAACTTTTCCTAATTTTTATGTCTTGTAATTGCAGGTAATTCTAGGGGATGGTATTGAGTGGGGTGTGGAGAGCTTTTCTTCCCCCCTCCTTTATTACAAAGATGGGACGGGCCTGCCAGTCAGGTTCTTCCCTGGTTTTGAGCTTGATCTCCTTCCTGTCCCATGAGCGCTGATGCAGGCATTTGGCATTGCTCTGACTACTAGGAGGCAAAACAGATCTTTAAAGGCCAGGAAATCATTCCCTCCTTTGTCTGATCCTTCTACCATGACCCCCAACTCATACTTATGTCTTTCTCATCTCTGCATCAAAATCTTCTCTTGGGTTAGTGGTGTATTCACTGTCCTTTTCTCCCTGGTAAGCCTTTATTTGGCAAAGATGGGGAGTTGGCAAGTGGGGACAGAGGGGGCAGGGAGAAGAGTAACAAGAGCAAGCAGAAGGGACAGTCCAATTCCGATGGAGACAAGGCAGGGTGTTAGTCATCCCCATTAGCAAAGTGATCCTTTGATATCTGAAAAGTGAAAGGAGCAGGGTTTATCTGGTGAGCTTTTATTCCCGCCGTCTGAACCCCATGCAAGAAACTCACTATGAAGTACTGAACTGGAACAATGTTGGCCCAGCTAGAACTCTCCTTAGCAACCTTCAAAATAAAACAGATGTTGTCAGCACCAAAAGAAGATTTTTCATCTCTGGAGCAGAATTTGTCTCACCGCTCTGATCCTCAGTGCATTGTGTGGTGCTGTCAGATCCCACCACTGGCTGTCAGTACCCTCGGTGCCCCTCCCCCTCCGACTTCTGAATCCCAGCCTCAAGGATTTTGTTTTTATTGAAAGTGCTGCCTGCACTCCAATTTGAGGGCGTCTTTGAAGTACTCGTGCATTGATCCTGGTACACCCGGTGGGGGGAGATGCAGGGACTGTCAGACAACAGGAGGGGACCTCTGGGAGGGAGTGGGCTTTTTTGACTGGAAGGGATTTGTTGGTAGCTGTGTTCTCCAGAGAGAGAAGAAATAAAGAGACTAAATTGTGGGAAAGGCTCAGTTATTATCATAAGGATCCTGTCATTTGTTTTCCTGTGGAGTGCCGGCACCATTGTCATGAAAGTCATTAGTGTGCTTTTCCCTGACTGATGCTAATGTATATAGAACCCTGCACCTTCCCCAGTGCTTTGCACATAATAGGCACTCAATAAATACTGGCGAAATGGGCAAATAAACAGGTACCAACACATGGATTATGTTAATGTATGTGCATAGGAAAACCAGAATCGCAAAGAAAGGAATAATGTTCAACTCCTAGAATATCCAGAGATATTTGCACCCAAGTAACCCTGCCGAGAGTGTGAGGGGTATGAAAAATGACTGCATTCTTCTTTTTTCTTCCTCTTAAATCTTCTCCTCCTTCCCTGTGCCTATGACTCACACCATTACAGCTGCTTGGACACTTGTCAGGAGGGAGCAGGGCACGAGTACAGGAGCAGACCTTTCTGCAAGACTTGCCAACTGGATTCTGCCCAGAAACTGATGCATCTGGCCTGACACTAAATGTTTGTCTAGATATGTAACATGTATGTATATGCATGTGGATACCATACCACATATAACTTGGGGTCTGGATGAGGTAACTGAGAAGTGGACCAAAAAATAGAAGATAACCTGCCAAGTACTCTATTCTATAGGTCTTCTTAGTTGTGAGACTGTGGAATGTTGTCACAGAAGAGTTCTTGAGAAAGCTGGTTCCCCATGTAGGTATGACACAAAACTCAATTTTGCCACTTGACAGATTAAGAGCAATTATTACCATTTATTGAACACCTACTGTGTGCCAGGTACTGGGCTAAGGACTTTATATGCATCAAATATTTAATCTTACATGGAAACATTGTTGGCCTTGAGAATCAGCTTCACTCCTGAAACTCCAGTGTGTGCAGTCCTAAAGCTGGGCAGTTCTTGTCCTCATTTGCTTAGGGTTGGTGCACTGAGGCAGATGAGTGGGTTGAAACTGATTGGGGTCTTCTCGAGTTCTAGTGTGTTCACCAGGAAGACATCGGGGCAGTGATGCAAACGGGTCTGGCTAGTCCCAGAGCACTTGTGGCAGTTAGGAGGGTCACGATGAATTTTTAGAGGGTGAGAAAAAGCCTCTTTTACTTAGAATTTTTATGTCCTACTTTGAAGGGGGAAAAAAGATTTAAATTGGCTTTTGCAAAATGAAGCACAACTTAAAGCAGGAGACATAAAAATAAAATAAAATCGAAAGGGGTAAAAGAAAATTAAAGAATAGATATTGCAAGGTGGTTGAGATGAATTAGTTATTGCATTTGAGCACTGAATTTGTCTCTGAAGTTTTGAAGAGTTGAGACAAAGAGAGAGGTGATTATACAGTTCTCCTCTAAGGAAGATAAACATAAACTCTTTCAGAGAGGCAAACTTTTTCTTGGCACTGAATTTATTGTGTGCTTTTTCATTTCAGGGGCCTTGAATAACATAAGGGACAGGGCTTTCAACTGTTCTTTTACAGAAGGCCCTAAATGATTGTTTAAATGGATGTTTCTTACATCCACCCTCTGTAAAAGCTGGGGGCATAAATCTTTAGTGTGTGAAGAAGTTTCTGTAAGAAGCTGAATTACTGTGGGGGACAAATGTTGCTTTGTGTTGATCCAATTTAGTATATGTCTAAAACTTAGAGAATCTAGCAGAATGGCTAGTTAATCTGCACATTAAGCCATCTCCTTCTGCTATCAGATGTCTTAAATGAGCCTTTGGCAAGAGTTGGATACTAATCAGTTCATGGTTGAGCTCTCCGCCGGCAGTACCAGACTTCCACGGTGTTAATTGGAGAGGGTTCCACGGGTTTCAGATACAAGAGCGGGAGGAGGCAGAGTTGAGTTCTGCTGCTCAGTCTTAAGAGCCTGATTTGCATTCTTTCCCACTAGAGCACAGTCCCCTCTTCCAGCAGAGTGCCAGCAAGAAAGGTAATTATTTTTCTTTAAGAGGAGCCGTTAATCTGCTAAGTACTTGATAGAAACTTCAGAGTTCTGGGCCATCTATAGGAAATAAGATTTAGACCTGAAGGTTTTTTTAAGGGTAACTCCTATTATCAGCTATCTGTCCAGGGTTATCCTGGAAGGCAGAAGAGTATGTGGCCAAGTGTTGGAGTCAGGGGGACAGACCCGTGTTGCGTCCCACTCCCCCACCTTCTAGGTGTGTTGTCTTGGGCGCGCTGTTTAACGTTTCTAAGTAAGCTTTGATTTTCTTGGTTTAATGGGATAATGCGTATGAAGCGCTCAGCACAGTGCCTGGTACTTGAGTGCTCGATACATTTTCTTGATGATGATGATAATGATTTATTAGTGTTTTGGTTGTTTTCTTTTTTTTTTTAATCTACCTTCTTTCCTTAACGATCCATACAAACTCATGTGTTTTGGTTTTTCTTGAGATGTGGTCTCACTCTGTTTCCTGGGCTAGTGTGCAGTGGCATCATCATAATTCACTGTAACCTCAAACTCCTGGGCTCAAACAATCCTCCTGCCTCAGTCTCCTGAGTAGCTGGGACTACAGGCATGTACCACCATGCCTGGCTAACCTTTCTATTTTTTTTTTTTTTTTGTAGAGATGGGGGTCACGCTGTGTTGCTCAGGCTGGTCTCTAACTCCTGGCCTCAAGTGGTCCTCCCACCCCTTCATCCCAAAGTGCTGGGATTACAGCAGTGAGCTGCCATGCCTGGCCTGATTTATTAGTGTTTGAGGGCCTTCCCCACCAAGTTCGTAACCAATGGAGACATAAGAGTGTGTCTTAGGGTGTCAAGGAGCTCAGCATGGAGAAACTAGGAATATGTGTGTTCTGGATGCAGCTACTCCAAGATTAGCTAGGGAAAAGGGGAGAGTTGACCACCCCCAGCCTTTTTTCTGCCCCTGCCCCCAGCTCTGGTAATTCACTTTTCCTTCTCAGGGAAGAGTGAGTGAGGAGGATGAAAGAAAAACTTCATGAATATGAGTTTGGGTGTGGGACATAGGTGTTCCATTCAAATGATATAATTTTTATTGTTCTGAAATGGCCAATGCTGAATATATCCTCATAGTAATGGTTCTGCTAAGGTGAGGTAAAGTGTCTCCCTGCAAGCAATAGCTCCTCATTTATAGCCATCTCTTTTTAAACATTATACAAATGATGATTGTGGCAACTCTTTGACAGTTAGTCAGTACTCAGCTGCCCCTAAAGTACCTGCCCAGTTCAAGATAATAAAACCACGTCATCAGCAGACAGGGTACTCCTGTTTCCTCTAACTGGTGCATGTAGCCCATTTGTCTAATTAGCTGTGCCAAGTAAGCTTCGGAGCGGGTATCAGAACACGGCCCTGTTGTGCACATTTCAGGATTAGTGCTTCAGCTGTTATCATCACGCTTGTCTTCTGGGATATTGCAGGCTTTGAGAAAGCATTGACAACCTGGGTGTGTAAGGAGGGTGTGCAATTTGGTTGTAGTGGGAGCCAGGCCATGGAGCCAAAGCCTCTCCTCTAATTTTGTTCACACACACCATGTAAAACCTTGGTCTTCTAAAACTTAGTTCCTCTGGGCTTCATTTTTGTTTTTGTTTGTTTATTTTTCATTTGGAAACGTACATGAAAATATTTAATAGTACCAATCTCATCAGGTTGTTGGGAAGATTAAGCAAAAATGCAAAGAAGGCATATCTCATGGTGCCTGGCATATAGAAAGCCCTCAGTAAATGCCAGTTGTTATCATTATTATAAAGTGGGGATCATAATACCTACCTTATAGAATTGTTGGGGGAGTAAAAGGAGGTATTTTATGTGGAAACTCTAGATGAGGCCCTTGCACACAGGAGGTACAAACTATTTTTACAAATCAGCCAATGATTCTGAAAGCTTTTCATTGTTTTGAAAGCTGTAACAAAGGAGTTTAATAAGCCACGTCTTTTTTAGAAGGCTGTCTTTTGCCAAAGGTCACTCTTGGAGTTTGTAGCTTTGGGGAGAGTGTGGACGTGAGCAGATACCATCCTGGGATCCAGACCCTGCTTCTCAGAGTGTCAGTGATGTCGCCCTGGATTGGGCCTCAGTATTCTATGAAAGAGTTTACAATGTATGGTGGTGTTTGTTTTTAACTTTTAAAAATAGGAATTTACAAAAAAATAACCACCAGCTTCAACAGCTATAAATATTTTGCTGATCTTTTTTCGTTCTCTTCCCTCTACTGGACACACACATGTACTTGTTTTCTTCTGGAGTAGTATAAAGCATATCCCAGATGCCATATCATTTCGCTGTTAAACACTTTAGTGTGCATCTTTAACTGATAAGCATTTTTTAAACATAACCATGATTGCTTTCTTAGCTGATTTCTTGATGAGATGAAGCAGAATGTAGTGGTAATCAGTGGTGGAATGCTTGTGCCAAAACTGAGCATTTTTATGCAAAATATTAAATTTACTTCAATTCAGCAAGTATGTTAATATCTTTTATGTACCAGGCACTGCATGTATAGCACATGAAGATGAATAAGGTAGGTAGTCCCTGGCCCTGGGAAGAGTCCTACAGAAGGTCCATGAGACATACATACAAATAACCAAAGTTCAAGGCAGTGTTCAAATAAAATCCTTAGAGAGCAGGAAACGCGGCAGGTGGTAGGATTTGTTGAATAAAAAGTAGAGGTGTGACATGCTGAGCCAGTTCAAAGGAGGCACATTCCCTGTGGAGAAGGAGAGGCTACAGAGAAGAGGTGTGTGCACGATAGGCCTTGAGGAAGGGCACAATCTCTACAAACAATTTTTGAAATTGTAAAACAACATTAAAGGACGATTTCTGTACATGCACCAAACAAAAAAGAAATAAGAACCCACCCGTACTCCAACCATTCTGACATAGTGGTGGAATCATATCTTCTCTGGGATTGTTAAGTCTAGAGTCCACCTACAAGGCTGGTGGATAATTCAGATGAACCTGCACCTTGTAGGTTCACGGGCCAAGAATCCACTTGTTTTTGTTTGTCTTTGCATTTAAGCGGAAGCCTCCTTTTCTGGGGCCTACGTAAGGTTAGTTTTAACAGAGAATAAGGAGACTGTTGAAATCAACGAAGAGATTTTTCTTTCCTTCCAAGCCGGAATCCCTACAACTAGATGCACACATCGTGCAAGTCCCCTGCATTCTCAGTTTGCTATGTTTGGGTATGTAGGCTTTAAACAGATCCATTTTAGGGTGGAGGATGGAGTAGAATGGGAGAACCAGTTCAGTTATTTTTTTCAACAACTGACTGAGCAGGTGTCCCAGGTGCTGAGGCCGAGGGAACAGCAGGAAGGAAGGCAGAGGAACTGGAAGCGTAGGAGTGATTAGGGAATGGTGAGAGGTGCTGTTTGAATGGAGTCGAGAAGGCAGTGGGTGGCAGGGCTGGGTGCACACTCACTGCCTGGCTGGGGAAGTGTTCGTGACTCGGTAGGTGAGGGGAAAAGCCACGGGAGGTGTATGGGACGGATGCTGTGGCAGTTATGCCAGCCTGGAGGTAGTTACAGTCTCGGCTGGAGGCCGTGAGGGCCAGGGTGAGGGTGTTGCTCACGAGGTTTTTATTCTTATTTACAAATATTTATAGAGTGTCTACTATGCATTGAGCCTGGGAACGGAGAAATGGAAGAGACACTGAGGAAGTAGAATGTGCAGGACTTAGGAACCCTTGGAGTGAGGTGACCAGGAGAGCGAATGGCAGGAATGTGGTAGCAGGAACAGTCGTTGCAAAGGTGGGAGGAGGAGCTGGCTGGGTTTGTTTGGAGTGAGGTTTTGGGGTAGGGGGTGTGTTGGCAGAGGTGGATGCCAAGTGGGAGGAGGCTGCCAGGCTTGAGGTGCCGTGGACACGCCCAGTCAGGATGCCTGGAGCTCAGCTCCGGGCCAGTGTTGGGCTCTGGAGCCTAAGGAAGAGCTGGGGCCAGAGCAGGGGGCCGGCTGGGTTCTCATGTCTGGGGAGCGAACTTTGGAGTGTGGCCAGGGCAGGAAGGTGGAGCTGCTCTGGTGGTTGGCACGGGAGGGAGCTGGTTTGGACCACCCTTTCCGTGTTCTGTGGTCTGACCACTAATTGGTCATTCAAGTCACTGCTTCTCAACCATGTTTTCTTAATTGACAAATTAAAATTTATATATTTATGGTATATAACGTGATGTTTTGATATATGTATACCTGTGGAATGGCTAAATTGAGCTAATTAACATATCTATTACCTCAAATAGTTTTTGTAGTAAGAACATTTAAAATCTATTCTCTTAGCCGTTTTCAAGTATACAAATACATTGTTATTAACTATAGTTACTATGTTGTTCTGTAGATCTCTTGGACTCATTCCTCCCGTCTAACTGAAATTTTGTGTCCTTTGACTAACATTCATCCCTCCCAGCCCCTGGTAACCACCGTTTTACTGTCTGCTTCTTTGAGTTTGACTTTTTTAGGTTCCATGTGTAAATGAGATCATGCAGCTTTTGTCTTTCTGTATCTGGCTTGTTTCACTTAACAGTGTCTTCCAGGTTTATCCATGCTGTTGCAAATGACAGGATTTCATTCTTTTTCAAGGCTGCGTAGTATTTCATTGTGTACATGTACCACATTTTCTTTATCCATTCATCTGTCAAACACTTGGGTTGATCCCGTGTCTTGGCTGTTGTAAATAACGCCTCAGTGAACATCTACCATTTTTCATCATAATTTTAGCAGCCTTCAAAAGGTGCCACTTTGGAAGAATAAACTCAGGAGGTGGAATTAAACCGTGAAGGATGAAAGGGTCTGTAATCTGTTAGGACTGCAGAATAGAAGTCCCCACAGGCAGCTCCATTGTGTTTGAATGCACTGGTCAGTCAGACCGAGGTGAAGGCCTGTAAGGCGCTGTCTTCTGGGTCAGATTCCTCGTGGCGGTAACTTAGCAATGTCGTTGCCGTATGGCATTCAGTGTTCCTAAAAACCGTTATGCCAGTCAGTGGTCCTTAGGAAGTAGGAAGTTTAGGAGACACTAAGTTTAGTTCATCTGAAATGAGGGTGTACTTGAAAAGTGGTAGAAATTATACAGCCCTGGGTTCAAATCTGCCACACTTGAGACAGGTAGGCAAGTTACTAACCTCTTGAAAACTCCGTCTCCTCAGAAATGAGAACCATGAATAGTAATTCACAAATATATGCATGTGTGTTTGTGTGTACATACCTGTGTGTATGTGTACGTGCATATACAGAGGCACACCCCCCCACACCAGGCACCAGTCTAAGCGCTTTAAGTTCCGTAAACTTAAAGTTCCGATTAACTCTTAATCCTCACAATAACGTTACGAGGTGGTTACAGTTATTATCCCCATTTTTGCAGGTGAAGCACTGAGATCTGAGTAATCTTCCCCAGGCTACACAGCAAGTAAGTGGCAGAGCCAGGATTTGGACACAGTTTGGCTCCAGACTCCTGCCCTTCACCCCTGCTCTTAACCGCCTCATAATTTGCCGTGCAGGTTAAGGTGGTGACACACAGGAAGGGTCTTAAGCACCGTGCTTGAAATGGAGTTGAGGTTTCACAAGTAACAGCTGCCGCCGCTGCCTGCAGACAGTTGATGTTCCGCATTCCAGGGTGGTCTTGCTCTACGCACGACCAGTCAAATCTGTCCTTTCCGCATTAGATGACTCAGTTGTCCTGGTCTCCACCCACATTGCTTTTGGGTCAGCATCCAAAACTGGACATGAGAAAAGGGTCTGAAACCTTGGATGTGGGGTCATTTGAGTATTCCTTGTCTCATGCACATGGTGGTGGAAACACATTTCAGTGGTGCGTGTCCCACGATCACTTGTTGCTAGGCTGGCCTGTGGTATGTTAGCACCGTGCCCGGGGGGCCAGGCATCCCCCAGCTGGGCGACCTCAGCACACCGGCCTGTAAAATGGGGAGTCAGCATGGCTGGTGGGGCCCTTCCCAGCCGGCGTTCCAGCAGCCTATGGTGTGTCTCTGCGGCGCCACGTCACAGCAGGATGTGCTCCCATGGACGGGCACAGGCAATTAAATGCTTGCGAAGATGACATTTGAGGGAATTAGGATTTTGGGTTCTTTCCATTTCGTGGCCCACTGAAATCATTCTTAGAGAAGTCGTGATGTTATAAATTCCATTAAAAGTGTAAATCACAGAAGAACAGTTCCCTGACCTCAGCAGTTTATAATCTGTATGAGTCATAAATAAAAGCAACATTAAATAAAACTAAACTGTTTGATCAAGGTGATGCTTGTATCGATAAATGGAAAGTTCTGTTTAGATAGAATTATTTTTCTCCTAGAAGGCAGAGTCCTACAGAAGAAAAATGTAGCCTTTTCTAAACGCCCTTAGCATTAAGGCAGTAAGCATTTATTGAGTGCCTACTGCATATAAGCCCGTGTATTTGTAGCTTGGGGATGAGACCTTAAGCACAGAGTACTCATGGAGTTGGGTAACTGGTATGCAAAAGTACATTGCTGGCTTGTGGGAGCACAGAGACAAAGTGTCACTTCTAGGGACTCGGGACCCAGGTGATGTTGGAGAATGAGTGGCAGTTTGCAGGGCATTCCAAACAGGTCACCATGGTGGTGTGAGACTGGGGTGCCTGGAGAACCTCAGGTAATTAGGTGTGACACTCAGAGGGGGTGGGGAGGGCAGAGGAGAGGAGGCTACAAAGGGGCTCCGACACCAGTTCCTTGGAAGGTGTGGAGGAAGCCTTGTGGCCAATGAGGACAGAAGTGTGGAGGTGCAGAAACAGACTAAATCGAAGGAGGGGTTTTTATACAAGAGAGGAGCAACAGGACTGTGGCAGAGGCGGGGGGATGCTAGGAGAGCACTTTCCTCCCACCCCCGTCAGAATGTGGGCCGGGCAGGGAGGTGGCGCGCTCACAAGAGCGGGGCCAGGTTCCCAGGACGATGAGTGAGTCACATGTGGCAGTGAAAAGAATATCTTTCGGGGAGTTTGAGGATGGGGTATGTTTATTGACCACTGAACACAGATCAAGTGGAAGAAGTCACAGGAACAGTAAAGTGACAGTAAGAACATATAGGGGGAATGGTGGCCTGAGGGCCTTGCCTTTTGGGCATGGCCAAGGATGGCAGGAACCCAAGCCATGGTGGGCTTGATGGACCCGGAATTCTAGAATACTCTCTGGGGTGGGGTTTTCCAGTGGGAGCTTTGGAGATCTGTGGGATTGCTTGGCATTCCAGAGACAATCTTAGTAGAGCGTGGACACTGAGCTTCTTAAGAGATCCTTGTCAGAAGACTTTAACTTCTTGGGGAAACTGACAGCAGACCCCAGCCCTACAGAAAAATCAAGACTCTGGCTGAGGACATTTGGCTTCTGGCATTGGGAGGTTTCCTTGGGAGTGTGTAGGGCAGTGTTTTGCAAATTTTGTCAAACCACTCTTGCACGATCCCATCCAACATAGAGCCTGACTTCTGTCTCTGTAGTCTGGTAGGGTAGGCATTAAGTTGTCAAAACAAGAGCAGTACTTGTCTCGTTCCTTTTGCTAATTCTTGGTATGTTGCTCTGTCTAATTATGTTTTCATCCTGGCCTTTCTCTCTGTCTTGTTCAGAACCAGACTACCAGGTGTACCTGAATGCGTCTAAGGTCCCCGGGTTTGCAGACGATCCCACAGAGCTGGAATGCCGGGTGGTGAACACGAAGAGCACGGAGGCAGGTGTCCGTTTTACTGTTTCCTGGTACTACAGGATGAACCGGCGCAGTGACGATGTGGTGACCAGCGAGCTCCTTGCAGTCATGGATGGGGACTGGACGCTGAAATATGGAGAGAGGAGCAAGCAGCGGGCCCAGGATGGAGAGTTTCTTTTTTCTAAGGAGCACAGAGACACGTTCAATTTCCGGATCCAAAGGACTACAGAGGAAGACAGAGGCAATTATTACTGTGTCGTGTCTGCCTGGACCAAACAGCGCAACAGCAGCTGGGTGAAGAGCAAGGATGTCTTCTCCAAGCCTGTCAACATATTTTGGGCATCAGAAGGTAGGAGCTTGTATTCTTGTTCTTTATCCATTTTGGTTTTGTTTTTGCTTAAGTCATCGTACCATGTGCTTTCAGATGCACAGTTGCCCTGTAGGTTCCTCACACCAGGAGTCCATGGCCTGGACATTAGTCACCATGTGGCCCTCTGCACCTTCTTTGGACTCACAACCACCCCACATATCTCCAGATCCCAAGGAGAGTGCTCTAGAACTCACTGCCATCAGCCAAATCTCCTGCTTCCTGAACAGTGTATTTTCTCTGAATGTTCCTTTTCTCTGGCTTGCATTAAACATTACCTCTCTGGGGACACTGTTTTCCCTCCTAAGTGGTGGCACCTCCTTCCCCCGTGCCTCATGTAACTGGGCCTGGAAGTGGGGCAGGTGCCCTCCTTGTTTTCCACTGTAGCTTCCAGACCATTCTCCTTCACCCCTAAATATGTCCAGCCTCGAGTCCCACGTCATCGGGCAATACCACCTCCTCTCAGTGCTGTTGCCTGTCGACTCCCAGGTCCTCCTTTGAAGATGTTAGCTTTTGTTTCATGGCCACTCTAATACAACTCCTGTCTTGCTAAATTCATTATCCATATAGAGCTCTGGGTCACACTGGAATCACCCTAAGAGCTTTAAAAAAAATTACCAATGCCCAAGTCCCACCAGAAATTCTAATTTAGTTGGTCTAAAGTGTAGGCATTCTGGACACTGGAGCGTTTAAATGCTGCCATGGTGATTCTCATGTGCAGCCAAGGTTGAGAGCCCTAAAATACATAATCCTGCCATCCTCTGTCCCTTGTCCTCCTCTCTCTAGTCATCATATCGCTGTCTTATCTTGGTCCTTCACTCCCATGCTTACACCCTACATTAGGTTACATCCCTTCTGGTAACTTAACCCCCTCCCTAGTCTCTATTTTAAGCATCCTGTTCGCTAAACACATCTGTCTTTCTAGACCACTCCCTCTAGTTCTCCAACAACAACCCTCTGACCTACCTGGGACCAAAGGTCTATTAATTGTATCCCCCAACATTGTCCTTCACTCCCATTGTGTCTTCACTTCTTTTTTACTTGGGGTGACCATTTGCTCAGGGTAGTCCAATTTACACCTGTTGTCCTGATGTGATTACTATAGGTCCCTCTTTCATTCTGAGATGCGTTCTGCGGTAGGAGGTAGGGGCGAGTTATCCAGTCACCTATTGCCACACAGCCCAAACTCCCCGTTGGTCACTGTCACTCCCTTGCATACACCCTTAACTCCCTTGCTTCTCTCTCCGTTTGCACGATACTCTGGGCAAGCCACAACCCAGTTGAAAGCTAACTGTCTGCCACCTCCCTACCTGTGTCTGGTTGGAGAAAAACATTCAAACATGTTGACTGGCCTCACTTTGAAGTTGTGATCACTTAGTCAAGTGGGCTCTCAAAGCTGCCTGGGAATCATTCTGCATTTCCTTAATCTGTTTGCTTCCCCACTTTGTGAAGGGATTATTACATGCCACCTTCTCCTCTGCAAAACCTCCTCCTCCAGCCTCTCTCTCAGCTATTGGTCCTGCTTCCTATTTCCCTAAAAAAATAGAAACCATCAGGAGAATTCCCGTTCCCCATCTGCCAGTGCTGAGCCCATGTGCCTCAGCCCCTGTCCTAGCAGGGGCCAGTCCCCCTCTGGCCTCTCTCTTATGTCTTCAGTATTCCTCCCTCTTCTGGGCCTTTCCCACTGGCCTATCAACAGGCTGTTAGATCTCAGATATACTTCTTTAAAAAGCTAAACTACTTGATCTCACTTCCCCTCCATCTTTCTGTCTCCCACACCCATTTGCCCACCTGTTATTCTCTTTCTTTTCATAGCAACAATATTTGATTTATCTGCACTCGATGTCTCCAATTTTTCTCCTCTTACTCTCTGTGGTACCTACTGTATTCCAGTGCCCAGACTGCGTATCTTCCCCTACTGCTTTTGTCAAGATTACCAGTGTCAACATGGTGCAAAATCCAGACGTTTATCTTACTTGAGTCAGCAGCATTTAGCACAAGTGATTGTTCCTTCCTCCTGGAGATGCTTTGCTTGTTCCCTTGGCTTGTGGAACACCAGGGCTTTCTTCCAACCGCACTGGCTACTTCCTCTCAGCCTCCTTTGCTGGTTCTTGTTCATTTTCCCGACACTCACATGTTAGACTGCCGCAGGACGTGGTCCTTGGACTTCTTTTCTATTTAACCTCCCTCCTTTGGTAATCTGCTCTAATCTCATGAATTTAAGTACCATTTATATACCAGTGACTCCCACATTTACATGCCTACCCCAGACCTCTTTTCAGAACTCCTGGCTCGACACCTCTACTTGTCTAACGGGCATCTCTAATGTCTGTTCAAAAGGGTGCTTCCCTTCTCTGCCAACTCTCTCTCTCAGCTCTAACACCATTGGTTCTAGTTGTTCGGACCTAACCCTTCATCCCTGACTCCCCATTCTCTCTAACCCCTTCTCACACTCTGCCCTTCCTCAGCCACCACCGTCTCTTGCCCGGGTCATAGCACTGGCCCCCTAACTGGTCTCCTCACTTGTGCCCGTGCACACAGCACCTACAGTGATGCTGTTAAAATGTAAGTCACATCATGAAACTCCTTTGAAGCCTCCCCATCCTGCTCAGAGCAAAGCCCAGCGTCCTTTCAGTGGCCTTGATGTTCTGTGCTGACCGGCCCCGTTACCTTCTGACCTCGCCTGCCACTCTCCCCGGTGTCCCCTCCGCTCCGGCCACTCTGCCTCCCACGGTGCCTCACGTGCACCAGGCCTGCTGCCGCCTCGTAGCTTTCCACCTGCTGTTCCCTCTGCCCAGCGTGCTTTTCCCGAGATGGACAGGACCTGCTCCCTCACTTCTTTCCGTTCTTTTGTAAAGGTTGTCTTCTTAGTAAGGACGTCCCTGGCCACTCTATCCAAAATTGTGACACTCCGCCATATACAAACCCACACTTTTTCTCTTCCTTGCCTGGCTTATTTTCACTTAAACATTTATCACCATCTAACCATACCTCGTATTTTACTTATTTGTTTTGCTTATCTTCTTCCACCAGCATATAAAAGGCAGGGGTTTCTATATGTGTTTGTCCAACCGTTATCATATTCCCAGCACCTGGAACATGGAAGGATCTCAATAAGTACATGTCTCTCTCGTTCATGAGGGGGTGACCAGACTCACAGGACAATCAGGAAAGGATGTGCTGGCTCAGTGGAACCTCAGAAATCAGTGATTCTGGAGACAGCATGACATACATGTTCTACTAATAGGTTTGGTGGCACTAATGTTCTAAGAAACCCTAACATAAAAATCTCATAACTGGACAGATTATAGGATTAATCATCTTATAAAAAAGAATGTATCTAATTCATTTATTCATCCATTCAACAAATAGTTAAGTACCTTCCAAATGCAGGGCATTGTGATACTATAATAGATGAATTCTAATGTGTATATGCATAGGAATTATTGTTTTGAAAGAGAAGCAGGGAGTAATACACTTAAACCTAAAGTTAGTGTAGCCATAGACACTTGTCAAAATGTTAAAACATTTCTGAAATTAAAATGTAAACCAAGTGGAAATTATTAGATCTATAAATACATATGCTGTGGTCATTTTAGTAATAAATGTGTTCTGTAATGTTACCATTATATGATTAAACAGAGAGAACTCGTTTCTCCCTTGCTCCCAGCACTCTACAGACCCTCTGGGGAGGAGAGGCAAATGGTGTGGCCAAGAGCCTGGCCTGGGTGTTGGGTCCACCCCTGTCTTTCCCAGCTCGCCAAGAGCGCACTCCACCTCACACCCTTGGAACACCAAATTCTCTCTTGGTGAAACTTCTCAAGGACTTGCTTGAAAATCCTTAAAACCAAATTCTCAGTATTGCTCCTTTCTCCCCTCATACCCATTAAATCATTTCAGTGTGGTGGTTTTCAGCCTGCTCACAGATACACACGATTTTCTTTCTGAGTTTCCAGCTTTCCATAAGTGCTATTGTGTGGCAATTTGCAAATAAATTCCTATTTCCTTGACATTCTGCTTTTAGTAGCAAACTGATCCTGTTGGAATTCACCTCCTTCTGGCACTTCATTCCAGATTCCGTGCTTGTGGTGAAAGCGAGGCAGCCAAAGCCCTTCTTTGCTGCAGGAAATACATTTGAGATGACTTGCAAAGTGTCTTCCAAGAATATTAAATCGCCACGCTACTCAGTTCTCATCACGGCGGAGAAGCCTGTTGGGGACCTCTCCAGTCCCAATGAAACCAAGTACATCATCTCCCTGGACCAGGATTCTGTGGTGAAGCTGGAGAATTGGACAGATGCATCGCGGGTGGATGGCGTCGTGTTAGAAAAAGTGCAGGAGGATGAATTTCGCTATCGAATGTACCAGACTCAGGTCTCAGATGCGGGGCTGTACCGCTGCGTTGTGACAGCATGGTCTCCTGTCAGGGGCAGCCTTTGGCGAGAAGCAGCAACCAGTCTCTCCAATCCTATTGAGATAGACTTCCAAACCTCAGGTGAGCAGGCAGCCCTGTTGAATCACAGATTGAGCTAGAAGAGACCCTAGGGTTTCGGTCAGACGAGCTCATTTTTCAAAACAGCTTTATTAAGATGTAATTCACATGCCATACAGTTTACCCATTTAAGGTACAAAATTCAATGTTTTTTTCATATATTCACAGAGTTATGTGATCATCACCACAATCAATTTTAGAACATTTTTATTACATCCAAAAGAAACCCTGGGCCCCTTAGCCGACACCCTCCAATCACACCCCACCCTCCACCTCCCACCTCTCATTCTGCAGCAAACCACTGTCGGATTTCTGTCTATAGATTTGCCTGTTATGGACATTTTACATAAGTAGGATATATATAATGTGGCCATCATGTCGGGCTTCTTTTACTGAGCATGTTTTCAAGGGTCATCCGTGTTGTAGCATGTATCAGTACTTTATTTTTATGACTGAATAATATTCTGTTGTATGGTTACACCACATTTTGTGTGTCTGTTCATCAGCTGATGGACATTGGGTTGTTTCTAGCTTTTGACTATTATAAATAATGCTGCTACGAACACATTCACGTGCAAGTGTTTGTGTGAATGTATGTTTCCATTGCTGCCCTCATTTTTAAAAAATAAACTGAAACTCAGCAACTTCAGTATGAAGAGTATAAAGAGAGGAGGGAACTGGGCCTCCCAAGGGGTCAAATGATTTGCCCAAAGTGAAAGATTCAGAGCTAAGACCCCAGTCTTCTCCAGGCCATGGCTTTCCACTCTTGGGGGCCTCTAGAACTGAAGATGTTGACCACTATTCTTTGCCCAACTAATCAGAGCAGTGTTTCCATACAGAGGATAAATATCCCAATCTTATTCCTCAGCTGCTTTTGGATTGAAAAAGAGTTCCTATAAATTAGTTGAGTCACCAGAACTGCTGTGGTGTGGATGAATATATCTGTCAACCTGGTTTATTAAGAATAGTTATTAGTGGTGTTTATGAGAAAGTTAATTGAAACAAGGACCTTTTTATGTCTATTCCGAAATGGTTTTATCTTTGGTAAGTAGAATATTTTTATGTCTAAAAGCAGAAAGATCCACTTTTTTAAATGGCATGGATACAAGGTATATATTCTCAAACAGAACTATTTCTTACTCATCTATGTTATTAAGATCATGTGACAAGTCTGTGTGTGTGTGTGTGTGTGTGTGTGTGTGTGTGTATTTCAGCAGGAAGATGATTTAAAAGTTTTTAAGCCCCAGTCTTATTTAGAATATCAGTGTGAAGGATTATCATTTGTGGATTTTAGATTAAATGTGCTTTGAGTTCCAGTTAGAAATCTGAGTGTATAAATTCATACTCATCTGTAAAAATCCAGATATTAATTGAATCAGTATAATGAATGCAAGATATTTGTTGAATTAAATCATTAGCATTTATATTAAAGGTAAGCTGGACTCTAAAAAGTTTGTTTTTATTAATATTTTGTATTATTATAACCTTTCATAGTATATAGTGAGATAATCATCTAGCATTTCTGAACCTTTAAATTAATAAAGGATAAATATTGATTTAAGCCTTAGGATTGGAAAGAGCAGAGAAAGCATAGGCCTCCTTTATTGTGTATGTTTGTTTTGAATAACAGCTGTATTGAGACACAATTCACATACCATACAGTTTTCCCATTTAAAGTCTAAAATTCAGTGGCTTTTAATATATTCAGAGTTGTGCAACCATCACCACTATCTTATTCCAGAACATGTTAATCACCCCAAAATGAAACCCCATTCCCATTAGTAGTCATTCCACATCCTTGCCCCTGGCGACCACCAAATTACTTTCTGTCGCTATAGATTTGTGTCTTCTGGATATTTCATATGGATTGAGTCATATGTGGACTTTTGTGACTTCTTTCACTTAGCATAATGTTTTCAAGGTCCATCCATGTTGTAGCATGTATCAATACATCATTTTTATGGCTGAATAATACTTCATTGTATACCAGATTTTGTTTATCCATTCTTCTGTTGATGGACATTTAGATTATTTCCACTTTTTGGCTATTATGAATAATGCTGCCATAAAAATGGTTATTTGAAAATAATCTCCCATTCTGTGGGATATCTTTTCACTTTCTTAGTGATGTCCCTTGAAGGACCGAAATTTTAAATTTTGATGAAGTTCAATTTCTGTTTTTTCCTTTTGTTGAGTATATTTTTGGTGTCATATCTAAGAGATCATTGTCTAATGTAAGGTTGTGAAGATTTATGCCTGTGTTTTCTTCTCACAGTTTATAATTTTAAGCTCTTACATTCTGGGCTATGATTCATTTTGAGTTAATTTTCACATGTGGTATGAAGAAGGGGTCCAACTTTATTCTTTTGCATGGGGATATCCAGTTGTCCTAGCACCATTTGTTGAAAAGCCTATTCTTTCCCCCATTGACTTGTCTTGGCACCCTTGTCAAAAATCATGTAAGCAGAAATGTAAGAGTTTATTTTTTAGACATTCAGTTCTATTCCAGTAATCTATATTTCTGCCATCATACCAGTATCACATGGTTTGATTACTGGAGCTTTGTATTAATAGTTTTGAAATCAAGAAGTTGGAAAGACTTTCTAGCTTTGTTCTTTTTCAGGATTGTTCTGGCTGTTCTGGGTCCCTTGCATTTCCATGTGACTTTTAGGATCAGCCTGTTGATTTCTATAAAAAAGACCATTGGGACTTTATTAATTATGTTGAATCTGTACGTCAATTTGGAGAGTTATTGCCATTCAACAATATTGTTTTCCAATCCATAAGCATGGACTGTCTTTCTATTTATTTAGGTCTTTTAATTTCTTTCCACGGTGTTTTGTAGTTTTCAGTACAAATCTTGAACTTCTTTTGTTAAATTTATCCTATTTTTGTTCTTTTTTATATTATTACAAATGGAATTGCTTTTTTGTTATTGTTTTTTGGGTTTTTCTCTTTCATTTTTTTGTAATTTCTTTCTTAATTTACTTTTCAACTTGTTCATTGCGGTTATGTAGAAACATAGCTTTTTAAAAAAAATTGATCTTGTATCCTACACCTTGCTGAACTTATTTATTAGTTCTAATAGTTTTGGGGGGATCCTTTACAATTTTTAAAATAGGTTCTGTGGGAATAGAGATACTTTTATTTCTCCCTTTCCAAGCTGAATATCTCCTATTCCTTTTTCTTGCCTAATTGCCCTGGCTAGAATAGAAGGAGCACAAGTGGGCATTCTTGTCTTATTCCTGATCTTAGTGGGAAAGCATTCAGTCTTGTTCACCATTAAGTATCATGTTAGCTGTGGTTTTTTCATAGATGCCCTTTTTTGGGTTGAGGAAGTTTCCTTCCATTCCTAGTTTGCAGAGTGTTTTTATCATGGAGAGGTATTGGGTGTTGTCAAATGCTTTTTCTGTGTCTATTGAGATGAGATGGTTATGTGGATTTTGTCCTTTATTTGTGTATCTGTTTTGCTGTCTGTAGGAGTCTATTCCATGTTGTTTTGCATTTGTTATTTGATCTTTTTTTAAAACTGTTATGTGGAAGAGGGGAGACATAAAATCTTTTGGATCTATTTCTGGGTGAGGAATGAGTATTGAATCTATTTCTCAATTCTTTAAATCTCAGCATAACAGAGAAAATCACTGTAGCTTCCAGGTTAAATAGATTGCCTAAGGTTTTTATTTTATTTAATCCACAGAATTGTCATGGCCAGTTCACATTTTAATTAGGAGAAGCTGCCATCAGATTCAGCGCCCAGCACAATGCTATATCCCCAAATAGCCCCCAGCAGACATTGATTTAAAACTGAAGAGCTTTCACTTCCTAAAAATCAGCAGCACACCTTAAGACACACAACAAAGATGGGCTTCCAGTGTTCATCTTCCTGTTGCCTGGTTTCAGGGCCTCTTGGTATTAAGGACCAAGGGGCCTTCTGAGTTGTGGCTTTTACTGACTCAGAGCGTCAAGAGGGAAAATGAGATTTAAATGTGATGGTATAGGTTTTGGCCTTTTATAGGAATAATAATAAAAAATTTTCTTTTTAACATAGAACATTTGAAAATAAAGTAGAAGGAAAAGAATCATCTACAATCCTATAGACTATTAATTTGTGTTATTCATCGTCCTAGAATTTTTCCCTTGGGTGTGTTCTTCATGACTTTGAGACCAGGCTGTATATACAATTCTCTCACCTGCTTTTCTCCCCTTTAATGTTATAAGATAAGCACTTTCCATATTGTAGCAAATGCTAGGTAAATATCAACTTTAATACTCTACATACATACTAGAATTTGCTTAACCATTACCCTAGTGATGGACATGCAGACGGTCTGCAATTTTTGCTTTCAAAAAATACTGCCATTAACAGCCCTTTTTTGGAGGCCCTAGTGGAAACATGGTTTGTGTCAATGTTTGTATTTAAAAGCTAAGTGGCTCTTATACTCTCCGCAGACCAGGAATTGGGGGACCCCTAGTGACTCTGGTCATTCACTTAACTTCTCTGTGCCATGGTCCGCCGTCTGTGAAGTTATCCAGACAAATCCTCTCACAAAAACAGCATTACCACAGAAATTGACCATAATGAAAATATTTCTAAGCCTGGGATAATGACCCATATTAACAGTGAGCTGTTGATTTCATTAGGAGGAAATCCACCACTGCGAATGGCTCCCCACAATGCAGGCCTTCTTCCGCCATGCCCGTCTGCACAAACGCTCTGTTGATAGCCACAGCCAATAGGGGATATGAGAACTGTGACTTGTGACCCAGGAGGCACTTGGGGTTTTCTTTGGAAATATAAGGAAAAACTGAAATTTGCCCAAATTAGGTAAATCTATCTTTGCTGTTTCAAATTAAGTAAATAGAAACATAAATCCATTATGAGGATTTCTTAATGTTTGGTCATTTTGTGTTCTCTTAGAAGGGGCCTGAACACTTTAAGAAAGTCCCTCCATGAGTTCTGTTTATTACCATGAGATTTCTCCCCAAGGTTGCCACTAACCTGTGCTCACTCACAGGTGGCCGTGCATGGCATGAGTCCCCCAGTGATCGCAGAGCCAGCTCGGCACAATCCACCTAATCCTGCCCCACCTCACTGATGCTGGCAGAGCAGGTCCGGGGTCTACAGACCCGAGGGAGCCGGGGCTGAGAGCTGAGTTAATTGAAGGAGATGATGTCCAGAAGTGGGTCAGGTTTCCTTGTCGTCTTCGCTGTCATCCCGTTCCGTTCCCCATTTCCTGGAACTGCCACTCCGTCATGTTCTCTGTCCCCCAGAGTTGAGTCCGCCGCCGCGGCCCCCTGGCTAGTCAGAACTCTCAGCAGTGCCCACCCTCCTAGGGCCCCACAGTCTGCAGCCATCCTTCACCTTTCTCCCAGGAGGACAAAATCATTCATGTACTTCCTTAGCAACGCGACCTGATGAATTCCTCTTATTGGTCATCGTGTTGAAAGGGAGCTATAGCCCTTTCGATCAATTGCCTCACTGGATGGCGTGACAGTGTATTAATCTCTGTGCCACGGTCATTTCTTCTGAAAGTTTAACAAAAGTGCTTTGGGGGACTTTTTCATTTCTGGTAATCTGAACAAGAAAGTAGTGGTACCTGTATTCTTTTTTTTTTTTTTTTTTTTTTAATTTCTTTTTGAGACAGGGTTTTGCTCTGTTGCTCAGGCTGGAGTGCAGTGGCGTCATCATAGCTCACTGCAACCTCCAACTCCTGGGCTCAAGCCATCCTCCTGCCTCAGTCTCTGGAGTGATACCTGTATTTTTAACGTACAGTGAATTTTAGAATCAGCATCCAGGGCCATCTATCCTTGTTTCCCGGGAAACCCAGGGGGAAATCCCGTAACACTGATGTTCCAGAAACTTCTTTCAGGTTTGCCTGTTCTGAGATTTTTCGGAGTTGGGATAAAGTAAACATTGAACTCTTCAGATCAGTTTGGCTTAAAGTTATGAAATGTTCTCACCAAGACTGATTTAGAGATGAGTTAAAAATAATAATTATGCCTACAGTGTTCTCAGGGAGGTGTGGAAGACAGATCCTGCCTGGCGGGGGTTCTTCATTTTTGTTATTTGTGTGTTTTTTACTAGACTTGGTTTTTTAGGGCAGTTTTAGGTTCACAGCAAAATTGAGCAGAAAGAGCTAAAAGTTTCCGTAGTCTCCCTGCCCCTACATACACACAGCCTCTCTCACCTTAGTGGTCTTTTAAAGGAATCCCCAGGCTGCCTCACTTTCCCCTGGCAGACAGTGCTCCCACCACACTTCATAGAAATGTCGTTGTTGGCATGTCTGTCTCCTTTCTGGGTTTCAGCCTCTTAACAGCAGGGCCCCTGTCCCCAGCACCCCGCACAGTGCAGTGAGGCCACTCACTCCATCGGGACCAAGAACATCCCTGGTTCAGTCCGTGTCCCTCTGATCCCTAAGCCACCCTGGCCTAGAAGTAAACCACGCTGAACCAGAAACAGCCCAGGCTGTACCAGGGTGGGAGTGAGAGGTGGGCTTCAAATGAGACCATGGTGGTCATCAGAGAAGAGGTCAAAGAAAAGCCAGAGCAAAAGTAACTCTTTAGGAAGAGTTCTGTTTTGGTTGTAATCTTAAGATGAAGTTCTTTGGGAGAGAGACAATCTTAGAACATCTATTTTGTAAGTTTCTAGACCAGTTCCCAGGAAAGGGAACCACATTTAGATGCCCATTAGGGCGCCAAGAATGGAATTTGACAGAAATATGAAAGAGTATAATGAGGCCAGCATTACTTTCTTCCAGGTCCCATATTTAATGCCTCTGTGCATTCGGACACACCGTCAGTCATCCGGGGAGACCTGATCAAGTTGTTCTGTATCATCGCTGTCGAAGGAGCAGCGCTGGATCCAGGTACCTCTCTCTCCATCCCTTCACCCTCCCCACGTTGCTTTTTATAAATGTTTCTCACGTCACCCCTACCATGTTACACAGACGTGAAGGTCAGAGATTGTCTGTGTATCCCCTGAGTACCTGGCTGAGTTCTTGTACTCACTATGTGTTTCGTAAATACTTGTTGAATGGATGCATCTATCTGCCAGATGACTTGGAAATGCATCCAGACTTGTGAATCTGAATTGTCAAGGTGATCAGTGGGGTCACCTCCGGGGCTGATTTGGCAGAGTCCAGCTTCTCTTATGTCTTTCATTCATGTATTCATTCAGACATTTATTGAGCTCTTTTGATGCACAAGTGTGGCTCTAGATGCTAGGAGTAAAGGAGTGAACAAAATGCTCAGAATCTACCCTCATGGAGCTTGCATCCTGGTTAAGGACACAAGCAAGAAATAAAGTGCTGTATGATATCAGATAGCGGTTAATGCTATGAAGAAATACAGAGCAAAGGAGTAGCAGATAACCGGGGGTTGCTATTGTAGTTAGAGTCCTTAGGGTATCTTTGTAAATCTTTTCTTTGCAGAAAATATTAGCATTGCCAGCAGAATGCCGAAGAGTTGTGGGACCCCTCGGTCTTACTCCTTTTCTGCTTGGCCCCATGCAGTGACCAGTTGATGTCCCTCTCGCATTCTTCAACCCTTAGGGCTTGAAAGAACATTAAACGGACTTAGGGTGTCTCTGTTGTTCAGCAGGACTGTCCCCACCTCTGCCCTTTCCCAAAGATACCCTGGAGGACCTGACGCACTAAGGCTGCCCTTTTCTCCTCTGCCTGCTTTGACCCTGGATGCTCTTGTTCTGCCCCAGCCCATCCCAAGCAGAGCCATGGCTTCTGGCAGATTGGCACCTTGAAAAGGCCAAATTGTACAGGGTTCACAGTTTCCGTGTGGAGACCAGTGGAAGTGTGGTCCTGGAGAGGAAACCAGAAGCAGGTTTTCATTCTGTATGAAGGGACAGGTTCTCAGCAAAGGGAGGGTGGCCTGGCGTGAATCCAGAGAGAGCACCTGGGCTGGGGCCTGGGTATCGCTGGCGTCTGGGAGAGAGGCCTGGGTGCCTGCCCCTGTCCACGCGGACGTCTGGCCCCTGCAGAACTGACTTCCAGTTAAAGATTTAGGTCAGCAAATATGTTCTGTAAAGGACCCGGGTAGGAAATATATTTGGCTCTGTGGGCCAGATGGTCTCTGGATACGACTCAACGCTGCCGTTGTAGCGCGAAAGCAGCCGTAGATAGTAATGTAAACAAACGGGCATAGCTGTGTTCGGTGAGACTGGGTTTACAGAAACAGGTGGTGGGCTGGACTTGCCGGCAGGCTGTAGTTTACTGACCCCTGGACTAGTCTATTGATACAGAATTGGCCCTCTTAGGGAAGCTGAACATGGTCGATCTTTAGAGACAGGAAAAAGGAGGGGAGTTTGTGGAGGAGATAAAAAAGGAAAAAGGAAGAAACCCGTGCAAGCCAGCAGAGTTGGTTAGCTCTGTTCATAGGGGTAAAGGAATGAGGAGCCACTACTGTACCTGAGATGGCGAAGACTGAGGACACAAAGCAGGAGTCAAAAGTGAAAATGGAGGTAAAAGTGGAAGAGACTACTAGAGAAAGGAGAGGAAAACCCTTTCTCAAAGTTGCAACAGTGTAATACCGTTTTTGCCCTTAAAACTCATTTATTATATATACAAAAAGAAATGCCTTTAAATGCTGTTTCTCAGTAAATTAATGGGTCACCAGTTGTACCCTTAATCTGTCTTTTCATCCAGTGTAATTGTAAAAGCTATAGGTAACTGCTATCATTCAGATCATAGTTTTCCAGAACTTTGCCCTCTTAGACTGTGTGCACAGAAGATTCTGAAAAACACAGGTTGTAATTTATCTGTTGCTCACGCATCCTCTGGGCTGTGAGGGTTTTCTCTCTGGTGAAGGACGTGCTGTGTGAGTGAGCTGAGGGCCACCCTGGGGGTGGGGACAGCAGAGTGTGGCCCTTCTGCGGCGGTGTCTCAGGTCAGGTTCTCTCGAAGCAAAGCCCGAGACGAGTGTGCGACTGGTGGTTGAAGGAGCACTCTCGGGAGAACACTGTGAGATAGAGCCAGGGCAGAGGAGGCAGAGATGTGCATCCAGAGCAAGTCCAGCTCCCCACGGGGGCTCTGGAGCGTGAGCCGTGCCACAGGGTATTGCCCACCTTGACGTAAGGGGCCTGGGCTTTTCTGTCCCCTCGTCAGTCAGTCAGTGTCTACGTGGCCAAGGAGCGAAGTATTTTCCCAACCTCCAGGAGGTGGCTTCCCTCCGCTAAGGCCAAGCTTCCGGAGAAGGGCACAGGTGTGAGAATTTTAGCAGCCAGCACCTGCAGCCGCTGGGGACTCAGGGCACCAGCCAGTCTGGACAGGGCATCCACAGCACGTGCTGCAGGTGGGAGTGCCCTTCCTTTGAGCAGCATCTGTTTGTGGAGCGATGCGTGTTAGACTGTGCAGATGATGGTGTTCATGGTTGACCAACTTTTATTGTTCCAGGTACTGTTCTTGCATTTTTAGAAATGTAATTAATTTAACCAGGGGTGCTGTCATTTTTATTTTACAGATGAGGAAACTAAGTCTCAGTGAGCTTACGTGACTTGCACAGGTCACACAGTTCCCAAGTGCTGGTGCTGGGATTCTAGCCCAGGCATTGTGGCCCTGGAGCCTGGCTCCCACGCTGTAAGGCAGCAGGTACCAGGAATGCAGTCGCGACTCTGCACCTGCAGGGGATGGCAGCTCTGAATTAAGGGTTTCACTGAGTACACGAGAGTGATCTTGGTGCCCACTCTGCCCTGGCTCTGTGAGGGTGTGAGGAAGTTTACGGCCCCCCCTGTGCCCCCAGGGAGCTGGTCGTCTTGGAGAGATGCTGGGAACAAGAAAATTTTATGCTCAAGTGCCTTAGTGGGTCAGTGGGGAGAAAAATAAGATACTTTGTGTTTAGGGTGAGCTGAAAAGGAGTTATCATTTGGGTAATTTTAGAAAAATTCTTGCTTTTAGTTTTGCTTATGTTCTTTTTTAATATGTAAGCATCTAAAAATATTTGCTTTATACTGTGCTTTTTGAGGTTATTAGTGTATTTTTACTAAATGAATAAATTATCTTGTGCAGCAAAAATTATGGTATTTAACATCTATATAAAAAGCCTTCTCAAGTGGATTTAACACATTAACTGCCATGAGAGTTGTATTTAACTCGAGCTAATTTTGAGCCCGGGGCCTCGTGAAGCAAAACCCGGGGAAAACCCTGCAGTTGATTTGTGAAAATCTTGTTATTGTTCTTATTGTTACAATTAATATGGACAACTTAATTCTAAAAACGTGGATTAAATTAATAAGAGGTCAATAAAAGATTTTTCATTAAATTAGAAAGGACCTTTTTGTTTTTGACGTTTTTACTCTATTTTCATAATAAAACACTGTGGCCCCAAGGTAAAAAAGTTTGTGTTCCAGTGTGGCAGCCAACGTGTTAAGACAAAACGGCGTTGTGGCTGCCGTGCTTTGCTGCGTGCTGGGTGGATCCCAGAGCTGAACCAGCTGACATCAGTCGGTACCAGTCAAGAGAAGAGGTCAAGGGCTTATGGTGCGGGCTCTGTTTTCACATTCCCGGAGAATTACCACTTGTGCCAAAGGCTTCTTTCTCTTATGCCCACATTAATTTATTTGAGGCTGTTAGAACCTTAATTTCGCAGAGTACTTTACAGTTCAGCGGCATTACTCTCTGGGACTGTTAAAGTGTGTTCAATTTTCTCAGCTTGACATTTTTTCCCTCTTGTTTTGAACTTAAGCACTTCTGCAAGGAAAAAAAAAACCACAGTGAGCAATAAAATCTAAACTGTTTACAACTCTAAATTTTGTACAATTCATTTTATGTACATTTTGTTCCATACAACTTTAGTGTCCTTCCATGTTGGGTTTTTCTGCCTGAGATGTCAAAGGACCTGCTTTCCTTGGGAGGCAGAGCATGCGATGTCACTGCATACCAGCCTTCGAGTTCTCTGTGGAAGGCGGTTTTTCGCCCTGACTCTCTTTCCTGTGACTCCTTAGGCTGGGTGGTGACAGTGGAGTGTGGTTATGAGACTGGACTCTGGAGCTGGACTCCCTGGGTTAAGCTGCACACTGCTATCTGCTGGCTGTGTGAACTTGAACAAGGTACTCAGTCTCTCCATAGAGGGAGCAATATGATAGTGCCTTTATCGTAGGGCTTTTGCGAGGATGCGTAAGACCTAAAACACATGCCGGCCCATAGTGAGGGTTGCATATGTGGCTGCCATACGTGCTACTTCTGCCCATGGCACTGACCCCAGGGTTTTGGCTTGTTAATCCACAGACGACATGGCCTTTGATGTGTCCTGGTTTGCGGTGCATTCCTTTGGCCTGGACAAGGCTCCCGTCCTCCTGTCTTCCCTGGATCGGAAGGGGATCGTCACCACAGCCCGGAGAGACTGGAAGAGCAACCTCAGCCTGGAGCGCACGAGTGTGCTGGAATTCTTGCTGCAAGTCCATGGCTCCGAGGACCAGGACTTTGGCAACTACTACTGTTCCGTGACTCCATGGGTGAGGTCGCCAACAGGTTCCTGGCAGAAGGAGGCAGAGATCCACTCCAAGCCCATCTTTATAACGGTGAAGATGGATGGTAAGAATGCCACACGGATCTCTCCCAGTGTTTGGGGAACGTCTTCTCCCTGCGCCGGGCTGCAGCTGACAGAACGCAGGTGTCCGCAGTTGGAGGGCGTGCCGCACCCATGCTGCTTGCTCTCCAGACCTGTCCGGGGCCCGCACCCAGCGAGAGCACAAGCCGCCCTTGCTGTTTTCCCTGCTTTGCTGTCACGTGCTGGTGGCACCACCAGGAAATGATTTTCAAGACTTACTAGAAAAATTTTCGAGACTTTGCCTTTTCCGTAAATTCTGTAGAAACCCACTTTGCTAGATGCTAGGGTTGGTGTGGATTCTGGCAGGCAGAGGCATAGGATGGCCTTGTGAGAAAAAGTTCAGGTCAACAGGTGAGGCTGTGGCTTGGGTACCTGCTACTCTGAGCCCTCCTATTGGTTTTGCTTCCTGGAGAAAGGAGGTGCCTCCTGGAGTCTCTGGCACAGAGTGGGCACTTCACGGAGCCCTGAGATGGGAGCTCCCGGCCTCACTGACCCACACTGACCGCCAGGGTCAACCTAACCAGACAGAGCTTTGTTCCCTGAGCATCCTAGAGTACTCGGAGCAAAGAAACATGTTCACAAGAAACATGTCTTCTTCAGAAACTAAATGTTAGTTGAAATAACTCCGTGCAGAGAACTGAAGTCCAGGTGCCTCTGAGGATTAGTAGAAGCCTTTTGAGTGTGTTTCCCTAATGACATGTCAGTCTGGGGAAGATGGAAATTGGAACCCCAGCTCTTTCCACAGATCACTTAGCCTTTCTGATCCATTTCCTATCTTGTAAAATGGGATAATAATTTTTCATGGGGCTGGTTTGAAAATTAAACCGTATTAAATGTAAGGCACCTAGCACAGCAGCAGCGTCCACCCAAGGAGCTTTGATGCTTATGGGGAAGGGAAGATGGGATTTCGAGGGTGGAATCTAAATGGTGTTTGTGCATTTCTGAAATTCTTAAGTCGTCTATAACCTATTTGCATTTTAGAAATTCCTTGCTTGAAGTAACTACGTATGAAAACCCAGATTTACCGAACAAGTAAGGGAGTGATTATTCACTTTGCTAGATAATTTACTATAGTGTTACTTAAAATAGCTCCCTTAGTACACTTCAGTTATTTGATGCATAGAATTGATTTATGCACAGTTTTTTTAAGGACGCATCTGCTGCTGAATGTGCGATGCCCTTATACTGACTTTTAAAAATCAATCTCCTGCCAAAACCCTAAAAAGCAAGTTGACATTCAAAGGCATCGAGTGAAATCTTTTTTACGGTTTTTATTCCCCCCCACAGAACTGGGTGGGGAGACATTTGCTCCTTTCTTTTTTTTTTTTTTTTTTTTTTTTTTTGACAGATATGGCTGAGCTGCTCCTGTCTCCAGCGCTGTGCTAGGTGCTGGGTACAGGATGAGTGACGTCTGGTCCCGCGGGGAGATCCTGCTCTTGTGGGGAAGGGCGGCAGTGGTGCCCCCAAGGTGGCCTCCCGTGTGGCACTAACCGCTTCCCCTTTGATCTCTCCCTCCCAGTGCTGGACGCCTTCAAGTACCCCCTGCTGATCGGCGTGGGTCTGTCCACTGTCATCGGGCTCCTGTCCTGCCTCATCGGGTACTGCAGCTCCCACTGGTGCTGTAAGAAGGAGGTGCAGGAGACCAGGCGCGAACGCCGCCGGCTCATGTCGATGGAGATGGACTAGGCTGGCCCAGGAGGGGAGTGACAGAGGGACGTTCTAGGAGCAATCGGGGCGAGAAGAGGACAGTGATATTTTAAAACGAAGTGTGTTACACTAAAAACCAGTCCTCTCTAATCTCAGGTGGGACTCGGCGCGCTCCCTTTTCTGCATGTCAAGTTCGGAGCGCGGACGCGTTTACCAGCACACGGCTCTTCTTCCCACGGCACTTTCTGATATAACAATCGAGTGTGTGTTTTCCCAACTGCAGCTTTTTAATGGTTAACCTTCGTCTAATTTTTTTCTCCCGCTGGTTTATAGATCCTCCGACTTGTGTATGTTTGTAGCTTTGTTTCGAGGGGTTGTGGTGAGGAAGGGGCGATGGCATTCAGAGTTCTGTGTCTTGGGCGAGGGGTGCCTGCCCGCCCGAGAGCCGGCTTCCACGGCGGAGGCGTGTGTCAGAGCGAGCTGCTAGATGCAACCCTCCACCCGGGCTCGGAGACAACACAGGCCTGTGCCCAGGCTGATTTGTGGCTTTTACTTCTCTACCCCACCCCTATTTTCAGGGGTTTAGACTACATTTGAAATCTAAACTTGGAGTATACAACTTATTATTGAACCCAAATTGCTTTTTTTTTTTTTTTCCCGCTCCTCTGCCCCTTTTCCATTTCTTTTGTATTTGTTTTATGTGAGAGTGCTGAAGTGGCAGCCCTGGAATCTAGGATTTGGCTCTCCACCGAGCACCTTACCTTGCCACCTTAGCCTTAAGAATGAAGATAAAGAAAAATACACAGCCGCCTCTGTCCAGGGCAGCGAGAAGATCTGCAAGGAAGAGGAGGTTGGGGACGAGGAAAGGAGCAGACACTCACTCCAACAGTTCTGAGGCCACTGTGCCTCAGGGCACTCCAGGAAGAGCAGAAGAGGGATGCTGGGAAGTTAGGTTTATGCAGCTCAAGCCAGGAGGGTCCATGGTGCCAGGTGCGTGTTAGGCGACAGAGGCCACCACCATTCCCCTCTCCTGCCTTTGGTGGGAGGCAAAAGCATTGGCCACTGAGGGGGTTGCTGGGGGACCCACAGATATGCTACGTCCTTCACGTGCTGCTTGGGCTCCGTAACATGAAGGCAAATTGCTGCCTGCAAGACTGACTGACTTCAAGGAATCAAATTGCCTGGAAGAACCATGTATTTTCCATGACCTTTTCAAGTCCTTCAGGTCTCTTTAAGATGCACTGCAGGGGGTTAGCGAGAAAGAGTATACTTTGTAGTACATTTGCTTTCCTATTAGGACATGAAGGAAACCCAGCAATTTACCGTCACGTGAGCAGCCTACAGAGTGGAGTCGAGAGCAGTCTGCTCTGCCCGGCTGCTCCCATCAGGAACAGGACAGTGGACAGAAAGGGATCTTCCGTGTCCAGGGCTTCTGCTGCTGCTTTAAAAGCGCTCCCCTCGGAGCCTCTCGCCCCCTGCACAGCACTGGCCTTTTGGAAGCATCCCAGTGGGGTTTTCTGAGGCTCGCTGGTGACTCACGCCCTAATTGCAGTCCTCTGTGCTTTTATCCTGGCTCTGAAGGATCTAACACTGCTCTGTCTTCCAAAGGGGAAAAAAAGATTCATTTGTTTTGAGCAATAAAGTAATACAAAACGATGGCCATTCATGTGCAACTCTTTGTCACCATGGGCAAGATGAGCTATGCTCCTCCCGGCCCATCATTCCCCACACTCCCCTCTCTCGGCTGCCCACGACTGGTTCTGTACTCACCACCAAGTCACCCCCAGAGGCAGAGTCCCACCTACCCAGGGGACCACTCACGTGATAAAAACTCTAGATTCTGCGCTGACGGTAGCAGCACAGACGGATTCCAGGCCCAGAGCCTGCAGCAGGACGATGGGCAGCAGGCGTGCTCCACCGGAGCCCGAGTGACCAGAGGAAGAGGACCAGGCCTTGATGGCACTAGATTGGGTATTTTCTACATGTCATTTGCTAACTGCTAGTTCAGAGGAGGTGGTCACGGGTGATCGCACAAATGGGAATTAAAGAGAGAACAAATATAACAGGTGCTGTCTTAGTAACAGTCAGTGCCCCTGAGCCCTTGCGGTTATTAAAAGAAGATCCAGGGTTGTTGTGGCACAGGCCCTTCTTAGGAGGAAGAACAGGTACTTAGCTCTGGCTGTGACCAGGTGGCCCCAGGTGTATGTAACACCACGGACTGGATCAGAGCAGACACTCGGTGGTGTGAAGTGACGTGCGCTCACAGGTGTACCTCTCTCTTTCAAATTGCTGCTGCAGTTCAGGGCCGGAGTGTTCAGGCATTGACCTCCACCCACATGCCCTGTGTCCAGTGGGCCGGCCAGACTGCAAGTCACCTGGGAGGAAGGAGGAGAAAGCCGAGGGCACTGTACCACGGACCTGGTTCCTTCCAGGGACATAAATTTGCCTGGAATGTGTATTTTTAAAGTGTGAGATGCACTCTTGTTGTACCAAATAGGGCTCCCCACAAAGTGCTCTTCTGGAAGAGGTTCCTGCCAACAGCACTGGTGTGAATGAAAGAAGGACCCAGCCACGTCTCACACGGATGGAATTGCACTTCTTAACAAAAAGAAACTTTGTAAAAGTTTGGGTTTTTTTCCTAATCCTAAAAAGAGCCCCAGAAAGAGCGTAAGCTATGTTCAGATAGAAGCCTCGAAATTACTTCAAATCGTTTACTTTGTGATGTTTACATACACATTTCACTTTTTTTAAGAAAAGAAAAACGCAAACTGACTTTTTAACAACTTTTCAGATTTTTCATGGGACAGTGGAACTCTAACTCACCAACTGGGTTAAATCTTAATTTAGAAATGTATTTATTTGTGTGTCCCTCTCCCTGCCACCCGCCCCCCCAATCCACGGGGCTCCTGAGATCCTGGTACAGGAGGCCCCTCCTGCCCAGACCTTTGTCTCTTTCCCTGGTGGCTCTTGCTTCTTGCTTTGCAGACTGCCTGCAGCCATGATTTTGTCACTGACATCTGTGAGCCAAAGACTGAGCCTTTTTGGCAGGAAAAATAAGCAATACTACAAAACTTGCTACTTTTAAAAAACGTTTTTGTTTTAGCTTCACCGATGACAACAGAGGAAGAAGGGAACTGGGATTTGGGTAAGTTCTCCTCCGCTGTTTGACCAAATTCTCAGTGATGAATATGTGTGCAGATCACTAGAAGAAAAACATTGACTTTCTTTTTTAGTGTGGCACATAAGGATCTGCAGAATTTTCCATAGATAAAGAAAGGGTCTTGTGTATTTTTGTCCATATCCAATGTTATATGAACTAATTGTATTGTTTTATACTGTGACCACAAATATTATACAATGCACCATTTGTTTTTTATTTCATTAAAGGAAGTTTAATTTAAATTGAAGTTGTGTCAGGAACTTGATATTGGCCTCTGTTATCCTTTCATCTCTTGAGCATGAGGGATTGTGGCTAAATTCCAGTTGCAACTGTAGCATCTTCTGATCTCTTTGAATCCTATAAAAGCATTGTAGATTTTCGCTAACCATAAAGAAGAAATGAATTTAATGGGATCGATGTTAAAGTTCCTGCCAAGCAAAAAGGTGAGGGCTAGGATCTTGTTGGTTTTGGAAGGTCTCTTGGTCTTTTGGGAAATTCCCATGACCCTCCAGGACTCCTGTCAGGAAGGAGAGAAATTAGAGGAACAATAGTTCCTCTCTGCGGATGAGGAAACAAACACCAAATCTGTGGCCATAGCGTGGCTGGAACAGAATGATTTTTCTGACTCATCGTGCCGTCTGGAGCCAAACCTGCCCAGAAGGTCCCAGCCCCTGTAACATGAAAACAGTCCTCCTCCCCTGGCCACTGGTCTTCAGCGGGCTTGGACAGGAGTGAGCGCTCCAAGCGCCCCAGCTCTCTGCTGGCCCCGGGGCAGCTGCCTGCCGTTGGCTGGCCTCCCCTGTTGACTCCCCTATTGGCCTCATTTGTGTTCTCAGTGTCTCTGTCCTGTTTAGGGACTGCCTCGTGTTGTGAGTTATTCGGGGTCTGGGTCTGTGTCCTAGTCACTGTCATTGCCCAGCGACTGGCACTATTCCAGGCCTGTAGAAGGTACATGCACTTTATGAGTGTACAGTTAGTGCTCTGCTGTAGGAGATGACCCATCGTTCCTACTTCTCAGTGAACGGGGAGGATCCCACTCATGTCAAAATGCTGACACAGTCAGAGCTGCTTTATAGCAGTCCCCTATTTCTGAACCCACCCCTGCCTAAATTAAATGTAAATTTAAGGTTTTAAATGTAAATGTAAATTAATAGCATTAATTTAAATTAAACTAAATTAAAAACAAAACAAAAACAGTGCCCCCTGTGTGCCCAGGCATTGTGCTAAGCACAGGCCAACTGCCACTGACTTGCCCATGGACCTTGGCACAGACTGTTTGCTGCCTAGAAACCTTCCATCCAGCCCTCTTTCCACCTGTCTGTCTCATACTTCTCTTTCAGGCCCCAGGGGCTTCTGCCTCCCCTCTAGGCTGAATGAAGGTGCCCTGACAGGTGGTCTGGTGGTCTGAAAATAGCACGAGGATAGGAGCCATTCACTGCTGTGGCCCCAGGACCAAACTGTGACAAGAGCTAACACTTGGATTCTTGCCGTGTGCCATGCACTAGAACAAGTACCTCACAGAAGCAATCACAGTCTTCAAGTCACCCCAAGGAGGCCACAGCAGAAGCCCTCTCGCCTGTTGTCCACATCACTGGATCATTCTCATAACAGCCGCTCATTTCCTCTAACCCACAAACCAGTGTGTATGACACACTTGTAAAATTGTATATTTTTTTATTATTTAGGTATGGCAGGGTCAAGGAGACAATTGCCATTGAAAAGCATTTGTTATAGGTCCCAAGAGGAGGGGGCATGCCACACCACGGGAGGCCACACAGGGCTGCAGCGGGGGTCAGTCGTGACAGAGAAGGAGGACACACGGGCAAGAGCCTTTATTGTGTTTTCCCAGGAAGGAATGGGCGAGGCAGGGCAAGCAGGTTTAGGAATGGCTAAACTGAGTAATTTCAGCAGGCTCTGGGGCATAGGGGTTGTCCCTGGTTATCTGCTACCTGACCCTGGGGTGATTAGGGCGGGAGAATAGTGGTCCCGATGATGGAGGAGGGGTGGATGTGGGCTCAGGGCTGGCTGGTGTGTGTATGAAGGGCATGCTCACAATGAGTCCTTTACTAGCGCTAAGAATTGGCTGGCCCTGCAGGGGCAGTCTGCCCAGGATTACAAGATCCCAGATGTTAAAGCATTAAAATAATTTAAAAAATAAAGAGATGGGATTAGTACATACACTCCCCACTTGGGGCTTGTAGACTACTGGGGTATATCTGGGTAGCTCAGCACCACCCAGAGAGGTGATGCTCACCTGCATCCACTCTGTTCTGTGCATTTGCCAACCTGTTTGTGCCAATAGTACTGGGTACTATGATTATATAAATTTGTTGAACAGTATGTAAGCCAACAAAATATGAATGCCAAAAAACGAGGTGTCAGAGTGCTATTGGTAAAACTGGATATCCACATAACAAAAGAATGAAGTTGGACCCTTAACTTACAGTCTAAGTGTGGCCTTCTGGACCCTTGAGTGTGGCCTTTTGACTGAATCCAAACTTCACAGAACAAATCCCTTTATTAAAAGGATCTGTTCTGTGAAATTTGGATTCAGTTACAGGGGCCGCTCTTGGGGATCTGGAGGGCCACATGTGGCCTTGAGGCCACAGGTTCCCCACCCCCACCTTACACTGTCTACAAAAATTAATGCCAAGTGGATTAAAGACCAAAACATAAGACCTAAAGCTATAAAATTCCTAGAACAAAACACAGGAGAAAAGCTTCAGGACACTGGATTTGGCAATGATTTCTTGGATATGACACTAAAAGCACAAGCCACAAAATAAAAAACAGATAATGACACTACACAAACTTAAAAATTTCTGCATGTCAAAGGAAACATTGAACAGTGAAAAGGCAACCTACAAAATGGGAGAAAATATTTGTAAATCACATGTCTGGTAAGAGGTTAATATTCAGAATATATAAGGAACTTTGTTGTACAACAGAATAACCTGATTAAAAAATAGGCAAATGACTTGAATAGACAACTCTCCAAAGAAGATATACAAATGGCCAAAAAGCACACGAAAAGATGCCCAGCATCACTAATCATAAGAGAAGTGCAAATTAAAACCACAGTGAGATATCACCTGACATGCGTCAGGATGGCTATTCTCAAAAGAACAGAAAATAACAAGTATCGGTGAGAATGTGGAGAGATTGGAACCGTTGTGCCTGTTGGTGGGAATGTAAAATGGTGCAGCCACTATGGAAAACAGTGTGGAGGTTCCTCAAAAAATAGAATTACCAGATGATTCAGCAGTTGCACTTCTGGGTAGATATCCAAAAGAATTCACAGCTGTATCTCAAAGAGATATCTGCACACCCATGTTCGTCACGTTATTCAAAATAGCCAAGAGGTAGAGGCAACTCAAATGACAGATGACTAGATGAAGAAAATGTGGTACATACACACAATAGACTATCATGCAGCTTTTAAAAAGAAGGAAATCCTAGCATATGTTACAACATGGATGAAACTCAAGGACATTATGCCAAGTGAAATAAGCTAGTCACCAAGACAAATAGGTATCATTCCACTTCTGTGAAGTATCTCAAGTAGTCACAAAGTATAGAAACAAGGTAGAAAGGTGTTTGTCAAGAGCTGGAGGGAGGGAAAATTCGTGTTTAGTGGGTATAGAGTGTCGGTGTTGCAAGATGCAAAAGTTCTAGAGATCTGTTGCATGACCGAGTGAATATACTTAACACCACTAAACTGTACATTTAAAATGGTTAAGATGATAAATTTAATGTTAAGTGTTTTTTGCCACAAAAAAAAAAAAGATATCAATAAAAAGATGAACTCTCTGAAAAGACTCAGTAGAAGCAAACTGCTTTTTTAAAAAAGAATGCTCTTAATTTAGGTGTGGGCAAAACAACCGTAAAAGATTGAGGATGGGGTAGGAGACAGTGATGACAAAAACATGGAAAGATTCTTCACTCGATTGACTTCACAAATGTTTTTTAAGTTCTTACTCCATTTTAAGGAAATCAAACCTGAAAGTTATAGAGAAGGCATTGTAGCTGTAGTTTGTATAAGAAAATGGTAAGAAATTCCAGGCAACAGATTCATATTCAGAAGAAAAGCTTGGGCCTATGTCAAGAGATTGGTGAATGAATATATGGTTTAGGACAAAAATAAAATGTCTAAGACACGTAGGAGCCTTTTTTTTTTCTTTTCTTTTCTTTTCTTTTTTCTATTCTGGGAGCACAAAACAAGGAAGGAGCCTTTTTATGATTTCCGACTTTACCTGACATGTTCTCTTAATTGATCAACATTTCTCCTAATTGTGTTAGGTAAGAGAGTTTCTACTGTTATTGTCAATAAGTAATTAATTACTAAATCAAGTAATTTGTCAAGATTTGAACCCAAATCTTTCTGACTCCAAAGTCTGTGCATGTTCTAAATCACTGCACTAGTCTTGGTGCCTGAATATTCTAGGCTTTCAGTATTTGTTGAATAGATAGAAAAAGGAGTAAGAATTAGCCACTGCATTTGTGAAATTTATAGTCTTAAAGGGGAGAGAAGCATGTAAATACTTCGTTTTATTATCATATAATAAGTAAAATTATAACAGTTCACTGACAGCACAGAAGGAGTGGTGATCTCTACCCAAAGCGTCAAGAAAGGTTTCACACAGGAAATGCAAACCCAGATTTTAAAATTTTTAAATGAATAGGCATTTGCCAGGTAGGGATGGGGCAAGATTCTAAGCAAAGGGGATAGCGTTTGCAAAGTTAAAGAGGAAACAATGGTTAAGACCCCATTCGGAGAAATGCAAGTGGTTCCATACTCCTGAAGGGTGAAAGTTGAAGGGCAGAGTAGTGGGAGAGTTTCCAAGGCCAGCTCGTAAAGGTCATATCAAGGAGTTTGGACTTGGTCCTCTAGAAATCTTTGTGGAGCCACTGAAAAACTTTATTCTGGAACATTCATGGCTATGTTCGTGTTTTAGATCACTCTGGCAGCAGAGTAAGGGAGAGGGATAATGCTGGAAGACCAAAGGGACTTCATCAGTCCAAATGAAAAGTGGAAGCCCTCAATTGTGGTAGCAACAGGTAGAATTCATTCATAAAATATTTTAGGGAGAACTGACGGGACTTTATAACCAGTTGTGGAGTATGGAGGCCAACCATGGGTCTGGGTGGGTATTGGTGCACTCTACCATGATGAACAATACCAATGAAGGAGAAAATGAAGATTTCAGTTTTAGACTCAAGTTTGAGTTTCCTGAGGGACCTTAAGTGGATGTTCAACACCAGCTAGATACTGGTCTGGAGCTTAAGGGAGAAGTGGGTGGAAGACCTGTGACTGTCACTGGACAGAGAGGGAACGAGAGGCAGCAGCACAAGGAAAGAGGGGCTGAAGACAACCCTGTACAAACTACAGCGTCAGGGGCGGGCTGCAGAGGAGGGGCTCCCAAAGGGGTGAGGGAAAATCCTGGGGAGAGAGTGGCATCCAAGGAGGAAGGAAAGGATTCCAAGCAGGTTTGCCAATGGCCAGCCAGAGCGGACACCACAGAAAGACTGAGCCAAGTGTGTCCTCTGTTGTGACCCTGGAAGTCTAAGTGGATTCAAGCCAAGATTCCAGTGGGCTGAAGTGCCAGGGAAAATTAGGAAATCGAACAGAATGCCAAACACCAGGAAACTGTCAGAAGTTTGAAGAGGGGAGGGAAGAGGAAATGGTTGGGAGCTAGGGTAAAAAGGTGGCTGTTTAGTAGGATGGGAGACACTTGAGGCTTCTTCACTGGCTTAACAGTGGATGAGTGTCTGTCCCTGGGTGGGTGTAGGAGGGGTCTAGAGCCCAGCTTAAGGGAGCTGCCTGTCCCCTCATCTCCTTTTCCCCTCTGGGGCCCATTCTGAGCTCCTAGCCATCACCCACCCAAACCTTTTTTTAATTAGAGCTTGTTGTCAGTTAACGCTTCATAAGAAATTTAAGGAATAACCCTTCCCAAGAAAGTGTTCACTTAGAAACAGGAGGTGGCCTAGAAATCCCATCTGTTTCTCTTTTTCTTCTTCTACCTGGAAGCTAAACACGCCCTATTCCCCATCCCTGCTCCTCCTAATCCCCACACTCACCCCATGCCCTGGCCTCTGCCTCTGCACGTAGAAATCTAGTTCATGCTTTTCCCCACAGATAGGAGTGTCACCCACATTGAAAAACTGTTCAGCCTTGGCTAGCTGATTGTCAGCTCCTGGTGAAGCCGGGCCAGGGGAAGAAAGAGCAAAGAGGCTGTGGAGTTGACACCTGGACATCATTCGCCATTACAGGAGCCAAGTCAAAACGAAGCCTACTCAAGGCCTCAGTTTCCCCCTCTGTTGTATGAGAGAGTTGACTGAGATCACTGTGGTCCCTTCCCAGGCTGTGACTGCGTGGTGTTCTAGACGTGCAGAGGTGAAGCCCAATTGCATCACCTCCTGTACATTGGCACGTCTGGGCCCTGTGGACTTGTAGTCAACTCGACCTGAATTCTAAGAGCTCAAGCGGGGAAAGGGACAAAATAATGATCAGCTTCCTGCGGACCCTTTAAAGGGTTCCCCCATCCTCTAGCCGCTCACTCTCCTCTACTCTGCCTTCCGAAAATCATGAGTAGCAAGCTCGGTTTGTGAGAGCCCCAAACCGAAAGTGAGAAGGCAGCCTAGAATCCAGCCATTTTCTGGCCATAAGATTTTGAATAGGTTAGTCCGTGTCTCCGAGCCTCAGTTTTCTCATCTGTAAAACAGGATTAGTAATACCTGCCACATAGGGATATGAGTTACTCTATAAAGTTGCGTATGTGACGTGCCTTGCACAGAGCCTGATGTGCAAAAGGTCCCCGTTTAAGTATTTCTTGGGCCTGAATGCTTGTGATGGGAGGCCACAATACCTGCAATTTCTGATTCTGTGGAACTAATATTGGAGCATGTCAACCTGAAAAAAAAATCTCTTTATTAGTCTTCCAGAAACTGGAACAGAGTTTTTCCTTAGTACATTCCTGGTTGCTTTGTCCAGTATTGGCGCTCGCCCTCCATCTGAATCAGGAGCAACATTGTCACATTCCTTTCACCTGATACAATTGCAATCCAGTGATTCTCGAGGTAATAAAATAACTGTCTCTCTTGCCAGCTCTATTTTTTTCTTTTCTTTCTTTCTTTCTTTCTTTTTTCTTTTTTTTTTTTTCTTGACAACAGAAAGGTGCTTTTTTCCCTCCAGAAAAGAAGTGACATCATCCTGTCAATGTTAAATTCTGGCAGGGAAAAAAGCTACTAAAATGGAAATACAACAAATATTTTGGCAATAGCCAGGAATGAGAATTTGGTTGTGTATATTTCATGGATATTTCACAGGCACTCTATTTATTGGCAAGGATTGTCTCTGTGGCCAATGCTTATTTCTAAAATAATTCCCTTTTCAGTGCACATGGCAAATTGATGTCCCCAGTTTGGGGTTTTTTTTGTTTGTTTGTTTTATCTCTTCCTTTGCTCTGTCACCTTGCAGTTGCCCTCCATAAAGAGGCAGAATCTATTAACAAACCCATCTCTTGCATTTGGACTTGGCCATGTGACTTGCTTTGGTTTGTGGGAGGTTAGTGGTCATGATGTAAGTAGCAATTTTAAAAAGTGCTGGTGTGTTCCCACTAGTTCTTTTGCATTTTACCATGAAAATGTACCAGGCCAGTCTGCTAGAGGGATCTTAGAGACCCACAGAGGAGAGCCAAGTTGTCCAAGCCAATGCTACCCTAGACCAGCCAGCTCCTGTCAGCTGACCACAGATAAATGAGCAAACCCACCTACATTAACAGAATCACCCAGCTGACCCATAGGCTTGTTAGCGAACATAAATGTTTACTGTTATAAGCCACCAAAGTTTTGTGATCATTTGTTACACAGCAGTAGCTAACCAATGGAGTACATTTGCCTAAAATGTTGGTGCATGGCCGTGACGCATGACTTCTCCAACTGAAATGGTGAACAAATTCCTGTAATTCAAGCTCCACTGATATTACAGTTAGCAGCCTGAAGAGGTAGTTTGAAATCTCCATTCCAGGCAAGCTTCCCCTTAATTGTTCCTTAAATACTATCTGCTCATCCCTGGTCTGCCTTTGTACATTTTATTTCTCCTTTCTGGAATGTCCTGCCCTCTCCTCCCTGCCTATTTGAATCATACCACATCTCCAAGGATCTACCTAAAACCAACCTTTCCTGAATAATTTTCTGTGGCTGCCCCTGACTCCCCAGCCTATTAACTCTTGGGTATTTCTTGCCTGAGCCATGAATTGGATACCTGACCCGTGTTGCCTTATATGGCTACTGTTTCTTATCTGCAGTTGTTTATTAAACTGGATTCCAAGTTCCTGCAGGGCAAGGCCCCACTTACACTTCTCCTATCGCCCAAGCCTTGCATAATACCTTGAAAAGAAACCTAGAAGTACAGGATCTTTCACTTAAGACTTTAATATTTGTAGGTTGACCGGCACCGGGGAGCTAATTGTTAGGTATCGTTGCTAATGGATAAAGCCAGAGATATGGATGGGTAGATGGATGTATGGATAGATAGATGAATGAATGGGTGAAGTTAAAGGAGTCCAGACCTGAGGTTGTAGAATATTACCCTATTCTACTATAACTCCCACTAGGAAAAGAAATTTTACCTAAAAAGGCCACCTTTCCCCTGAAGATTTTACTGGCTTCCCGTTCTTCCCAAATTAGATATGCCCTCTCCTTCTTTCCAATATGTATATCTCTTTACTTGTGTTTCCGCTGGGGGCCTCGGCTAGTTTCCCCTGGGTGATAATCATGTTCCTTCTTTCCTACTCACCTCCGCCACGCTCCATCCTCACAAACAGACGTTCCTTAGGAGCAAGGCTATACTTTAATTATGTATGGAGCTCTAGCACCTGCTGGGGTGCATACTGTTTAGGGCATACTCAGTAAGCGTTTAATTATTTTATTTCTCCTTCCTCTGTGTTTATTTTAAATTCCCTAGTCCAGGTCCTCATCATTGCTCATACAGACAAGTACAAAAATCTTGTAACTGGCCTTCTGGCTCTAGCCTTGTCTTCTGCCTTCACCTTTCTACCAGTTGGCAAAACACAAGTAATGGAATTCAATTTAAAAGGAAAATCCAACCAGACTATACTCCTACTAAAACCCTCTTCTTCAAGGTAAAAGCCAAGCTCTTAGGCTTGGCATGCAAAGCCCACAGAGATCTGCCCCGGCCTACCTGAACAGACCTTCTCCTTTCACAGCAGCCTCAGACTGTCTTCCAACAGGAGGGTACAGCCTGTGTGTCACTGTCCGTGCCAGACCATTTCTCCCCAACTGTTCCTTGGCCTTCTTCCTCCCCGAGCAACTCGTCGCCTCGCTTGGCCCAGCCCAATCCATGCTGACCTTCCTTCCTGCCCACCAGCTTCCCCTGGCCACTTTAGGTGCCACACTGATGGTTGCCACATTGCATTGTGGTTATCTGATTTAGTGGAAGTTTCCTGAGAACTCTAGGACTGGAGCAGTATTCAATCGGCCCAGGTTCAGGGCCAACCGCTGTATATAGGTTCTCCTCTGCCATCCTTGGTGCCCAGGCCCACATTGAGCAGATGAAGATTTACTTACATGTCTCATGATGGTGATGATGGAAGCTAATGTTCATTGAGCACCTACTATGTACCAGATATTGTTCTAAGTGCTTTAAATGAATTAGCTCATTCAGCTCTCACAGCAGTCATATGGGGTACACACAATTAGTAACCCTATTTTAGAGATGAGGGTTGGAAAAGGTTAATTAGCTTTTCTAAGATTGCACAGCTACTAAAAGTAGAATCTGTCTGCAACCCGAGGCAGCCTGACTCTAGAGCCTGTAATCTTACCACCACTGGGCGTCACCTGAGGTTCATAAGGGTCCAGGGACCCTTATCTCATCTCTCAGTCATTTCCTCTCCTAAGACGGAAGATGAGATACGGGCCAAGAAGGGAAAAATCTCTGGTTGCTTTTTTTATTTATTCAGTTTACTTAAATTCCCTCATGATTACCAAATGACACATACTGAGGCAGGATGAGGCCCATCTTTGCTCATTTTTATCTTTATATGTTTACTAAACCATGAAGATAACTTTTTTACATCCAAATTTGTGTGATTAGCAAAGAAGGGTATAATGTAACCAGTTTTGCTTTTTGCAAGCCATTGTGTTTCTCAGTGGCTGAAAACCACACTATTGCTTCCTCTTTACCTTTGCGTGAGAGCACAGCACTTGTCACTCACTCAGCTTCTGAGCAACATCAGTGACACCGCTAGGACGGGAAAGGTCTGTGCTGGCCCAAATGGCAGGCATCTCGTATGTGGCATCTTTCTTTCTCTTTCTGAGTAAGTTTCATAACCCTGAATGTGTCTATTGTCACAGGAGCTGGTCGACTGGAGCCTGCTGGGTGATGGAGTGGGACAATTTGTTCTCTATGGGAACAACTATGCCTTGTTTTTCTAATGGTGGCAATGATTTCTAACTGACTGATGACAATTCTTGGCTTACCTAGACATCCTTGAGTTCTAGGAGGTGCAATGCTTGGTTGGGTTCCTTGTAGATGATTCCATGTTTTTTCACATTTGTCTGTGTTGCCAGATCTGCCAGTTTTTCCTGGCCCTGGCTTTCCCTAATCTTCCTGGGCTGACCATCCCAAGAGAGAGTAAAAGACTTTGCTCCCTTGGCCGGGCACGGTGGCTCACGCCTGTGATCCTAGCACTCTGGGAGGCCGAGGCGGGTGGATCGCTCGAGGTCAGGAGTTCGAGACCAGCCTGAGCAAGAGTGAGACCCCTGTCTCTACTAAAAATAGAAAGAAATTATCTGGCCAACTAAAAATACATATAGAAAAAATTAGCCGGGCATGGTGGCGCATGCCTATAGTCCCAGCTACTCGGGAGGCTGAGGCAGGAGGATTGCTTGAGCCCAGGAATTTGAGGTTGCTGTGAGCTAGGCTGATGCCACGGCACTCACTCTAGCCCGGGCAACAAAGCGAGACTGTCTAAAAAAAAAAAAAGACTTTGCTCCCTAGACTGAGAGGAAGACTCTTGGGGATGTGGCTGGATGGGAGGAAAGGTTACAAGAGCACTTAGTAGTTTTAGCAGATTAACAAAAAGAAGGTTCTGACAGTGGGAATTGGCTACTGAGAGAGACTGAGAAGGGAGCAGGAAGATTCATTTGGCTCTGCTGAGGGCCATATGGAGGATCTTACCTGGCCCATAGGCATTTATATATGTTATAACAGGGTAAAAGAGAGGGGGAAATTTGGAGGTAGAAGGGAGAATCAGATGAATTGGGCAGGGAATGAAATAGTTTCAGACCAGGTAGAGCAGGTAGCAGGGGTTTTTTTTTTTTTGTGCCACAGCTTCTTTTAGCATCTGGTGATGCTTATAGACTCCATCTCAGAATAATTTTTTAAGTGCATAAAATAAAATGCACAGGGTTATAGAGAAAATCAGTCATATTGAAATAGTTACCAAAGTATTTGTAATATGTTGTGATGAAGTTATTTATTTGTTTCTTTATTCATTATATAACAGGATCTAGGGGTAGGTCTATAATGTACCAAACTTCAAAGTACTGATGAGTATGAATAATATTTCAGTATATCTGTAACATTTGTAATGGGATGTGAAAATATCTGTGCTTTGTTATTTACATTCATAACTGAAGAAAATACTAAATTTCCATTAGAGGTTAGTGAAAATAAAGATGTAGTTTTTTTTTTCCACCCTAGTCTATGAACCTTTTCACTCTATATATGCACCCAGGTTAAGAGCTCTTGCTTTAGGCCAGGTGCAATGGCTCATGTCTATAATCCTAGCATTTTGGGAGGCTAAGGCAGAAGGACTGCTTGAGGCTAGGAGTTCGAGACCAGATTAAGCAACATAGCAGGACCTCTTCTTTACAAAAAATAAAAATAAAAATAAAAATTATCCAGGCATGGTGGCTTGCACCTGTAGTCCAAGCTACTTGGAAGGCTGAGCCAGGAGGATCGCTTGAGCTCAGGAGTTTGAGGCTGCAGTGAGCTATGATGATGCCACTGCACTTCAGCATGTGTGACAGAGTAAGACCCTGTCTCAAAAAAAAAAAAAAAAAAAAAGAAAGAAAGAAAAAGAAAAGAAAAAAAAAAGAACTTTTGCTTTAGAGAGACGGGATAGAGTGAGTTAGTGCAGGGACCAGAAAGGCTGGGGTGATGGGGGAAGTAAACCCAGCTGTAATCGGTGTGGCCAGGGCTGTGGCTAAAGAATTAAAGAAGTGCAGCATTCAGCACAAAGGATTTTCTTAATAAACACTGGTTGAGTTGAACCGGGTTCATATCTCAAGGGATATATGATAATATGAGGTAAGGATCAGATCCGGGGCCTGATGGGGAGAGAGGCAGTCTGCAGTGGAAGTTACTAGGACCACTTGCTGGGTGATGGACGCCTGCCAGACTGGCTTGGCTGGTGTTGATGGATAGGTGCACTGCTGGGATCCTTGGGGGGCTGGTGTGTTTCTCTTTGTTCTGTTCAGTTGTCTGAGTGTGATTCTCAAGTGTATGTGCTTTGTGTATTTGGAGAGTATATTTGCCTTGTGTATAGGGGGAAACTAGCTTTACATTGGGCAATAATTCAGTGAATTGCAAATTCTCTCTCTCTGGTTTTTTTTTTTTTTTTTTTTTTGTAAGTAGGCTGGAAGACCTAGGGAAGGAAAAGTAGTAACCAAAGTTCAAAAAGGGGAAGCTGGAAGCTTTTCCTTAACCCTTTTAAACAATTACTTAGGCTGAGTGCGGAGGCTCATGCCTATAATCCTAGCACTTTGGAAGGCCAAGGTGGGAGGATTGCATGAGGCCAGGAGTTCCAGACGAGCCTGAGCAACATAGAGAGACCCCATCTGTACAAAAAGTAGAAAAATTGGCCGGCAGTGTGGCATGTGCCTATGCTATGGTCCCAGCTACTCAGGAGGCAGAGGCAGGAGGATGGCTTGAGCCCAGGAGTTTGAGGTTGCTGTGAGCTGTGATGACGCCACTGCACTCTAGCCCCGGCAACAGAATGAGACCCTGTCTCAAACAAAACACAACAAAACAAAAAATCTCAGGTACTTAAACTGGTTATATATTTATTTCTTCTAAATTCTGATTCACCCCAAGCACTAATTTTGTATAGAATCACAGTTTTGTTTTGTTTTGTTTTGTTTTTACCCATCCCCACCCCCTAGAATCACAGTTTTTATGTGAAGAATACATCAGGACATAACTTGAAAAAGCTTAGGAAGCCTGCTATTTGCCATTACAAATAAAGAGGGGAAATGAAGGAAATTAATTAAATGATGATCAATTGATCAATTATATTGTTTAATAAATGTATACTTTGTCCCAACTTATTTTTTGCTATAAATATAAGGACTGAATAATCCTGTTAGAATATGGTGCTGGATGAGGTTAATGTCATGGGTAAATGAGACCTTGGACTTAGCAGTTAGCTCAGTCTGCTTGATCTATCACCCCTCGCCCTAATGAGTCACTCTGCAAATCAGAGCCATTAACATGGCAGGGTTGGAGGAGGGGCTATGTTTGTCTTACTGTGATTGCATTCATCAAAAAAAAAAAAAAAAAAAAGATTCCACTTTTGGAATAGATAGAAGCTTTCTCAGCCTCCAATCGTATGGGGTTTTTGAATCTGTAAAGAAAGAGAAGCTGCTTATTATGTTGGCTGTTTTCTAGGTAGGCTTTTCTATAAGATAGAATTATTTGAAATTGCTGGGGTTTTGGTGTCAAAAATGGTCAAATATGGGCCATTTTATGTAGTTCAACCTAATAGTTTCCATTGAAATAATACTACAATGGTAAATTTGACAATTCCAGTGGTATTTTTGAAAAAGGCCAGTATCATCGAGGAATTTTTTATGTTTTGGAAGCTTGATTCCAGCGTTAGTGTATCAGTGACAAGCCATGCACTCATTGGTCACCAAGAATTTCAGCCACTGTTGAAAGGTACCTAACCCTCTGTCCATTAAAAGAGAAAACAATGGCACAGTCTTTATAGGTATTTTACTCTTTAGGAGGAAGAGAGGTATGTACTTGCCACAGCCCACAGAGAACATATTTAAAATAAAATGCTTGAGTATATGATCCCAAGGCACAGCCATTGGAACTGATCTTTGTCAGTCATTTCTTCCCATCTCAAAAATACTTTTGAAACCTCCACACCATTTCTTCCACTTTCTTGAGAAAACAGTATGTCTTAGTCTGTTTCGGCTGCTATAGCAAAAATACCATAAACTGGGTAGCTTAGAAACATCAGGAATTTATTTCTCACAGTTCTAGAGGCTGGGAAGTCCCAAGACCAAGGTGCCAGCAGATTTGGCGTCTGGTGAGGGCTCGTTCCTCATAGATGGCACCTTCTAGCTATGTCCTCACATAATAGAAGGGACAAGTAGCTTTCTGGGTTCTTTTAAAAGGGCACTAATCCTGCACATCAGTGTAGAGCCCTCATGACCTAATCACTCCCCAAAACCCACCTCCTAACACCATCACCTTGGGGGGCAGGTTTCAGCATGTGAGTCTGGGGAGGACACAGACATTCAGACCATAGCACAGCCCCCTCCCAGTCTCTTCTTGACCTCACGCCTCTACCAGGACGGTACTCCACTCATCCTCCTCTCTGACCACCCATTTTCCATCCTGCCCCTCACCACCTCTCCTTGCCCAGCTACTCTTTCCAGCTGCCACCCTGATCTTCTCTTTTCCTTCTCCGTGAAACTTCTTGAAGTGTTTCTACTTCCTACAGTCACTTCTTACCCTGGGAACTGCTGTTTCTGCTCAATGGAAATCACTTTTACAAAGATCTTCATGAACATCCTCATCATCAGACTAAAAGGGTTTTTCTCTGCCTTTAGAGTCCCTTACCTCTCAGCAGCCTTTGGCCATGCGGACGAGCCCTTTCCTATAGAAACGTTCTGCCTTCTTTGGTTTCCAAGCTGCTTTGTCCGCCTGCCCTTCTAGCTCCCTAAATCTTCCTTCTGTAAGTTTTGTTCCTCATCCCATCCCCTAAATAGAGAGATTCCCTAGTAATCTCTCCTTAGCCCCTCTTCCTTATATTCCCTAACACTTCCTAATGCTTGTATGTAAGTGACCTAATCTACATCTCTAGTCCAGGCATTTGCAGGAGGCATTGAGAAACAATGGAGACAGCCATGGATTTGGTATTTGCAGATCTAGTAACCAAAGTTCAAAAAAGGGAAGCTGGAAGCTTTTCCTTAACCCTTTGAAACAATTCCTTAGGCCTGGGCAGTGGCTCATGCCTGTAATCCTAGCACTTTGGGAGTGGGAGGCTGAAGTATTGCTTGAGACCAGGAGATCAAGACCAGCCTGAGCAAGAGCCAGATTCTGTTTCTACAAAAAAAAAAAAAAAAAGAAAAGAAAAAAGAAAAAGAAAAGAAATAAAGAAAAGAAAAGAAAAAAGAAAAAAAATTAGCCAGGCATGGTGGTGCATGCCTGTAGTCCCAGCTACTGGGGAGGTTGAGGCAAGAGGATCACTTGAGCCCAGGGGTTGGAGGTTACAGTGATACTACTGCACTCTAGCCCAGGAGACAGAGAGAGACTTTGTCTCCAAAAAAAAAAAGAAGAAGAAGAAGAAGAAAGCAGAAGGAAAAGGAAAGGAGGAGGAAGGAAAAGAAAAGAAATGAGATACTGTCATACTGTCTAGACCCTAGAAGCACCTGCCAACCCTGCAGCGTGCCCCATGAGGTCATAAGCAGTCACCTTCCTGACTTTCATGATAGCAACTTCCTAGCATTTGCTAAAATGACTTTACCCTTTATGTATGCATCACTAAACAATACAGTATAGTTGTGCCTGTTTTAAAATTTATAGCTAGTAGAATCATTCTATATTGTAGTCAAAAGGACTCAAAAGTGTTTTTGCATCTTTCATGGAATGTAGTCATCCATGTTATTGCAAATACTTGCAATTTGTTAATTTTTATTTCTACATAATATCACATTTTGTAAATGTACCACAGTTAATCCATTCTACTGTTGGTGGACGTATGGGTTGTCTCTTATTTGTGGCTTAATGAATAGTGTAGCTATGAATATTCTTTTACACATAGCCTGGTGCACACACTTCTCTAAGACAGCATTACTGAAAAGTGTTTTAAACTGCCTCTGGAGTATAACTTTTTTGTAAGTAATAATTTAAATTTTTCTAAGGTGGTCTAACTTCTACTCCTAGATACTTATTACAAAAAGAGCATGATATATATATGTCACATTAATTGGGATTATGCATGAATTTGTGTATTTTTAAATCATTACTAGAAACGTGTGTGGCTGGCTCACTGGTTGGGTGGAGGTTGGTTTGTTTGCTTCCCAGTTTTAGATGGAACATACACACATGCAATTTTTAGTTGCTGCATCAGGTGGACACTTACCCTTTCTGCAATTTTTTTTTTTTTTGTAGACCCCCTTCAATCCCTTAGAATTGTTTTCATTTCATCCCAAATTCCCATGCTCAGCCTTATCCTGGTCCCTGTCATGTCATTTTTCCTTTCCCTCATATTTTTTTCCACTCTAGTCTCCTTTGCTCTTTGTCCTCACGGAGTCACAAAATTCAGCAGACACTCTGCTTCTTCCACATCTTGTTATGAACTCTACTCTGTTAACTCCATAACACCAGCAATCGCTCCCTGGTGGGCCCTTCTGACATCTTTCAATGCTGCCTTCCCTTCCACTGGGCCCCAAGTGAAGGACCTGGCCCACCCTGTGGCATGTCTGCCATTTGTCTTTCTCCTTCTGTAACACAGAATGAACTAGCCTGCAATATCAATCATAACAAGGAAACATATACTTGTTGATTTCTGAAAAATGCTTGGTTTTAAAAATTTGTCAAATGCAATGTTACCATTTAATCATGTTTTCTCCTTTAGACCTAATATTTGAGATTTATTCCAATAGAAAACATGCCCTAGTGGTCCCAACTGAAAACTTTTGGTAAGAACAGAACTAAAATAAATTCTGAGCCCAGAACCTACTGGACTTCATAGCCATCTATTACTAAGCTTTTCAGTGATGCTCTAGCGGCTCTTTAAGAAATGACAAAACATAAAAATACCTCTGCAGTTTAGAAAGGAAGTATTGCTGCCTCTTCTGATGCTCATTTTAACTAATCTTACATCAGACCTGCCCAAAAGCTACAAATAGGTTCCAACCAACCAGCAAGAAAATTCAAGGCACTAAGGGCAAGTTTGTAGACTTCACTGCTCCAGCAACAACTTGTGTGGGAACTGCCCTATGGCAGGTACCCTGGAATTTGAAGCTTGAGGCAATATGTGTTGAATTTTCCCATAAAATAACCTAAGAGGTGAATCACCATACATTGTATTTGCTTTAAAATAAGTACACTTAGATAAGCCAATGTTTTATAGAAGTGATCATGTTACATTGATGAAGCTAAGCTTTTTAAAAAAAGACTGGAGATGACTATGGCAGTTAAAGTTACAAAAGAACAATTAACTCATCAAGCCATTCCACTGCTGCTCGGCCTGAAAAAGATGTTGAACATTTGAGTTGATTATAGCTAATAACCTGTGATCTCATTTACCGGAATTGTAATACAGGGAACTACATAATGTGGTGCATTGGGAACTGGAGTGCTAATCTATTTTTATTCCCCTTTCTTTCTTCTACTTGCAAGCTAAGCTCTGCATTGGCCAGAGAGAAGTAACAGTTCAGAAAGGACCGCTGTTCAGAGCTGAAGGTTACCCTGTCAGCATTGGCTGCAACGTAACTGGCCACCAGGGACCCTCTGAGCAGCATTTCCAGTGGTCTATTTACCTGCCGTCAGCCCCGACCCAGGAAGTTCAGATCGTTAGCACTAAGGATGCTCATTTCTCCTACGCAATGTATGCTCAGAGGGTGCGAAATGGAGACATCTATGTGGAGAGGGTCCAGGGCAACGCAGTCTTGTTGCACATCTCAGAGCTCCAAATGAAGGATGCTGGCGAGTATGAGTGTCACACGCCGAACACTGATGGGAAATACTATGGGAGTTACAGTGCAAAGACCAATCTAATTGGTAAGCTGTTCATGCACTTCCGCTAGCCAGCCCCTGAGAAGGCAGAGTCTCCACCGTCACAATGCCTTTGCAATGGGATGTGGTTTTATACTGTTCCGTTTGCTTTGGGAAAAGAGCCCATCTACCTCTCTGGATAGCTTGGAAATTTGTCACAAGTGGGTATCTCATATTCTCTAAAAGTATTCATTCATTTTTCTCAATCATCTTTGTCATAAGATGTGGTGTGCGGTTCTCCCGAGGCCTCATCCACAATTATCCATAGATTGGTAATAGCAATAGCATTAGACAAACCTGCTAGAGTTCTTCCCAGGTTGCCTCTGCTTAGAGGCAGAACAGAAACTTGGTAAGAGAGCTGGTATTAGTATCATAGGTGGTAAGTCATTAACTTAGAAATGATTATCCTCAAACTCTCATTCTCTGGCATATTTACCCATGAGAAAAGGGTCATAGTCCTTGCAATTGTCACTTTGTCCCTTTGCCTGGAATTTCTATCATCCTTTTTCCAGCTTAGCAAACTCCTACACATACTTCAGGACCCAATTTAGATATTACCTCCTCTGTAGAACCCATCCTAACTGCCTTGGGCAGTATTCCCACTTTTGTTTCCTCTTGATGCTCTATTCATATCACTATTATTAACACTTACACAGTTGTGTGATGATTGACTATTTATATGCCTCTCCCCCACCACATCCTGAGCTTCTTGAGAAAAGAATGCTCATCTCAGCTCCTGGAAAATAGCTAGCAAGGGTAGATGCTCAGTAATGTTGATATTAATCTATTCATTGATGACTAAATCTAAGTGTTCCTTTCGCATAAGCTTAGGCTGTGTGATTTCGTTTGAGGAAGAAAAGAATGAAAGGATAGGTAGTAAGATAGTTACCAAAACTTTGGTAAGGGTTACGTTTTGACTCTAAATGATAAATTATAACACATTATTTCAGAACCTTATAAAGGAGCAGTTTAAGGCCCAGGAAGGTGAAGTGAGGTGACCAAGTTCATGTAGTCAGATAGGGATGGATTGAGCATCAGAATCTAGGTCTTCTGCCTCCCACTGCTTTCTCCCTTTAAATACATACGCTGAGTAGTTAAATTGGTTACAGCCTATGCTGATGAAGCAAAGCCAGGATCAATACATCAGTGAGTCATTTGCTTTGCCAAGTTCCATAAACTATACGTAGATGCCAGTGTTCCCATTGGCAATAGAGAAAGCATATGGACAGGAAAGCATATGCCAGCGGAAAACCAACTCAAAGTCTATGCTTTGCAGGTGGTGGTTCAGGGCACCATCTTCACCTAAGGAGGTTAACTGGGCAAGCACTGGGCCCACCAGATTATTATCATTTCTTTGTTTCCAGTTATTCCAGATACCCTCTCTGCCACCATGAGTTCTCAGACTCTCAGGAAAGAGGAAGGTGAGCCATTGGAACTCACCTGTGAGGCATCCAAAGCCACAGCTCAACATACTCACCTCTCTGTCACCTGGTACCTGACACAGGATGGAGGGAGAAGCCAAGCCACCATGATTATTTCTCTATCCAAAGACTTTATGCTGATCCCCGGGCCCTTGTATACAGAGAGGTTTGCAGCCGGCGATGTGCGGTTCAACAAGCTCGGGGCCACGACCTTCAGACTGTCCATAGAGAGGCTCCAGCCCTCAGATCAAGGCCAGCTGTTCTGTGAGGCAGTGGAATGGATTCAGGATCCAGACGAAACCTGGACGTTCATCACGAAAAAGCAGACAGATCAAACCACTCTGAGGATTCAGCCAGCAGGTAATTATCTTCTCAGGAAATTCGTTAATATAATACATTGGTGGTGGGTACTTGTGGTATATTTTTATTTTTTTTCTAACCTTTCGTTGGCTCTAAAAAATTGGCTAGAAATTTTGAGTAAATTTTGTTTTTGTCATCTGGGAAGCATAACGGAGATGTAGGACGTTTGGTTTGGGCTCTGTCCATAGGTTTGACGTGAGATAAGACCTGCTAAACAGTTAGATCCATCCCACAGGCCAGCCATGGAAACAGTAGTGTTACCATTTCTGCCAGACTGTGTTAACACATTATCTATGTTACCTAACTTAGTCCTAACGATCACCCTATGAGGAAGTAGTTGACTCCCCATTTTGAAAATGAGGAACCTGAGCCTCAGACATGCTGGGCGCTCCACCTAAGCTCACCCGGCGGGTGAGAGGTGGGCTGGCGTTCAAAGGCAGGCCTGTCTCTCTCCAAAGCCCACTCACCACAGACACCTAGGCCTCAAAGTAGCTCCAGTTGCCAACATGAAGCCTCGTCTTTGTCAGTGCTGGGATTTCCTTCCACCTGACCCCTTTTCCAACTTGGAATGGTGTCACTTTTCATGATCCATTGGCATTTTTGTCAAAGCAAGAAGAAAGACCTTGTCTGTGATTCCTGGTTTCTCTATACGGTCTTTGGTCCAATAGGAATGGGTTACTAAACTGTGTACTATAAACCCATTGCTAAACCTCACCGGATCGTTGAAGTTTTCTTTCTTTTTTAAAAAGCACAACTGTATACTTCATACATTTGTGCATACATTTTGCTTACTAGGTTTGCACTCAGAAAATCATATATGCTGTCCTTGCCTGGTGATTTAAGGACTAGTCATGAGCATTTTTTACTCTAGGATTTTTTTGGCTTACCTGCCCCTGTCGAACTGATTTCCCCCATAAAATGATATCCCTATGGTATCCTCACAAGGGGTGTCATTTCTCCCTGGTACTGAAAGGACACATGCGTGGGCTCTCTAAATACCTGTCTTGCTTTTGTTTCCCAGTGAGAGATTTTCAAGTCAATATTACAACTGACAGCTCATTTGCTGAAGGGAAACCCTTAGAACTGGTTTGCCTGGTTGTGGGAAGTGGCCCCAACCCAGAGCTTCAGAGCATTTGGTTCTTCAATGGGACTGAAATTGCCCACATGGATGCTGGTGGAGTCCTGGACCTGAAGAATGACTACAAAGAGAGAGCAAGTCAAGGGCAGCTCCAGGTTTCAAAGTCAGGCCCCAAGGCTTTCTCTCTCAAGATCTTCTCTGCGGGCCCAGAGGATGAAGGTGCCTACAAGTGTGAGGTGGCAGAGGTGGCAAGAAGTCGGATGGGCTCCTGGCAGGTGCTTCAGAGAAAGCAGTCTCCAGACAGCCATGTGCACCTGAGGACGCCCGCAGGTATGTGAGGTGGGACCAGGTACACACTGGGCTGCTTTCAGATCCCCTCCTTTGTTAGAAGAGGATGCTCTCATGGACACAGTGGAGGTCTTCCCGAAGAATCAGTATCGATCAGGTCACATTGGAGGTGAAATGGAGTAGAGCGAAGCACCCAACCAGTTGGAGACCTGAGTCCTATTCCTGAGCCATTAAGTGGGGCGTCACCACAGACACACCACTTCATGTCTCTAAATTTCACCTTCCTCATCTGTGAAATCGTGTCATGCAACTAGATGGGCCTTAAGTACCTCCTTGCTGTCTTCGATTCTTTGATTCTATTTATTTTTTGTTAGTTCTGATTTTTATACTTTGGGTTTTTCTTAAAGCAGAGAACACCTGTATTAGACTGGGCTGGCATCTTTCAGGTGCCTTCTGTTAATGCCCTACTGTGTTAACCTGATATGGGAAATAACACTTAGTCATCATTCTGACTCACAGAAGAGCATATATGCAACACATAAGAAACAAAGAGTGATTGATAGTGGACAGCCTCCGTTCCCTGCGTTTTGCTGTGACGTGGGGAGATGCCTGTCCAAATGGTTCTGAGTGTCTGTGTACCCCAAACTGAGAAAGCTACTCGGCTCACCTTTACTTTATGAAAGTTGAGTGACCTTAAACATCTTTGAATAATCAGTGCCTTTTATATGGAGAGAAAACAGCTAATATAAGGATTCTGTGAGCTGGGAATTCAAAATCTATAAAAATTAATTGCCCAAAAGCAAAAAAAAAAAAAAATTTAAACATTTTAAATTTTTGAAAAACTAAGCTAAAAATAAAGATATCCTTGATGCACTTACTCATTGAAGGCATCTCCAAAGATAGATGTGTTTCCCTTTCATGTTCTTCTCCATCACCCCATTTGCTAGGAATGAAGACACACAAGCTTTGGCCTAAGTGGCAGCCAGGAAGTGTGTTCGTGTTGATTTTCACACTAAACATTTGGTCTAACTTTCTAGGATTCGGGAAAAACAAATGTAGGCGGGTTTACATATTTACACAGAGATCAATCTCTGCTTTGTGCGTCTCAGCCTCCCCTGGAGCATATATGCAGCCTTTCTTAAAGCCAGCACGTGGGAACCGTGCCAAAGAGATCCCCAGATGTGTTTCAGGGTACCTAGCTTATGATCCTGTAGATAGGGTCATCTTCCAAAACTCAAAACAGTTCTTTGCATAGGTTTTGGAGTCTAGACGGGGCTTAATAGGTGGAAATAGGAAAAGTTATTGGCAAATTTATTAAGGATCCTGTTTGGCATTCTGTTTTGAAAGTCAGTCAAACTATTGAACTATGAGCAGAGTTTTATTCCATGAATATTTTAAACAGAAGGGGGCAGCCACTACCACTGTGAATGTGTGACTTACACATACTTAATAAGTTTGTTGCTTTTTACCAAAAGGCAGTAATGACCACAATGAACTAAGGAAACCTCATTTTTAAAAAAAACGATGTTAGTTGAAACTAATCATAATGGTTATGTTAAAGTGGTGAGATTATGAGTAATACTTTCCTCTCTGATTTCTAAACTCCAGTTATGAGTCTATTTTTAACTTGAAAAAAATTAAATTTGGAAGTGGATTTGCTAATTTTTTTAACCTATTTATGGACATTACCCTTCATTCTGCCTTTGTAACTTATGTGTGTGTGTGTATATATATATATATATATATATACATACATAAAACAGTCAAGACTGAACTCCTTTCTCAGCAGGGAAGAGCAATTTGCAAATTCATTTAGATCCTATTTAGATTTCTGATATCGTTCTGTTTTGTTTTTCTCTTTTGCTTTGAATGGCCTCTGCTTTGGCCAGTGCCTCACATTAAACACTAGTGCTAATAGCTAACCTTTACTGAGTACTTTCCCTGGCCATCCAGGCTAAGCCCTTGTGTGTGTGCCGTTTGTTCAGGCCTCTCAACAATGCAATAAGGTGAGTGCTATTATTGTCTTCATTTGCACAGGAAAGAAAACTGAGGCTCAGAGAGGTCAAATATGTTGCCCAGGGTAACTCTGACTCCAGTGGCCTTGGCCTTAAACAGAGTGCTGGGCTGCCTAGGATGGACAAGCTCCTGATGTATCTCCACATTGCCCATAAAGCAGCCAGGGCAAAACCTGTGTTTGCTGAATGAATGAAGTGTTTGTTGAATGAATGACTTGAATTTTCCATCTAGGAGCCAAATTTACATTTATAGTTTTACACTATAGTTTAGACATAAGGCTCTTCCTTTATCAACAACATATATACACACACATATATATGTGTATATATGTTATATATGTGTGTGTGTGTATATGTACCTATATATGTGTATAGATATGATATATATGTATATAAACAAATATTTTCCCTCCAAGTAACTTTTTATTGTGAACAGAGTTATAATTAATGTTTCTTCCCTATTGAAAACACATACTAAACCAATTAGGATTGATTAGGGGAAGATAAGCAGGGAAAGGCAGTTTTCAACGCTAAAGGTCTGAATTCTAAAAAACTGAAAAGTTAAATAAACGTAGCTTCATTGCTTTTAGATTCATGCACCCACCCTAATTAATCTAACAAAATATTAATATTATGAGATATTTGCCCTATTAGATATTCTTAAGGAAGGGCTGATTGAACAAACTGATTTTTTAAAAAGTGCAAATTATAAATTGTTTAAGTGTAAATAGGTTCTCTGGATATTTATCTGCTGTCTTGTTTCCACTATTAAGATATTCAGCAAATCTTTTGTCTGGGGGTGGTACAGGAAGAAACAGCCTGGTCTGATTTGTTACAAACTAGTTAAGTTCTAATTAGTGAGACTTCACTGTGTTTTGGAAAATTTTTCATTTACTTAAAACACTTTTTTCTTCTATAATCTGAAATCCACAGCAAGAAGTGTGGTTATGTCTACTAAGAACAAGCAGCAAGCTGTGTGGGAAGGAGAGGCACTCGCTCTTCTCTGCAAGGTGGGTGGACCTGAAAGTCCTCTGTCTGTGAACTGGTGGCACATCCCACAGGACCGGACACAGCCAGAGTTTGTGGCTGGCATGGGGCAGGATGGCACTGTGCAGCTGGGTGCCTCCGATGGGAGACCCAGTTACCATGGCAACACAAGGCTGGAGAAAGTGGACTGGGCCACCTTCCAACTGGAGATCACCTCCACCACCCTCACAGACAGTGGCACGTACGAGTGCAGAGTGTCTGAGAGGACCCGGAACAAGGCCCGAGATCTGAGCTGGACTCAGAGGATTTCGGTTACTGTAAAATCTCTGGGTAAGTGTCAAAGAAATCCTTTTCTGAACCTGCACATCAGTCACTTCATTCTGCAGTGGACCCCACGACACAGAGCACAGTCTCTGGCCACCATGTCCGCCAATTAATCTTTAAAGTTTACTCATCTTTATAAAGATCAGCTTTAGAGTGCAACTTGTAAGTTGTTGTTCAAGGTTAAAAACAAAATCCTATGAATTGGAGTCGACATATAGAACGTAGCTGAGCCTTATACGTTCCGGCTTTTGACAGCTGCGGCCCTGGGATTGCAGAGCCTCTTCCAGCTTGCAGAAGGGTTCTGATACTGAACCCAGCAGAGGGGGGTAAAGGAAGGAGGCCAGACGCCTGGGTCTGGGGAGTGTTCCACCCACTCAGCAGCAGCTGTCTAAGCAGCAGACTGGAGAAACACTGCCTATTTGTTGTCGCTGCTGAGAACAGTCTTAGAAGAGGGTCAACTTTGCAAAATTGAGGTCAGAATTCAGGACAGACTGTACTGTGAATCAACTTCAATCCCCAAAATATATGATGCTCCAAATGTACAAATGCATGGCCCTAAGTGAAAAGGTGGTAACTAGAAAAACTTGAAAGTACTGTGCTTTGATTTGGTAAATATATTAGAAATTATGTTTCATTTTTCTGTCCACAGAGTCCAGTTTACGAGTTAGTCTGATGAGCCGTCAACCACAAGTAAAGTTAGGTGACACCTTTGACCTGTCCTGCCTAGTACGGACGGGCTACTCTGACCTCAAGCTGCCACTCACTGTGACATGGCAGTTCCAGCCAGCTGGGGCGCAAGACTTTTATCCGCTTATTTGGATCACCCACAATGGCACTATTCAATGGGGGGATTTCCTATCCCAATTCCAAAAGAAGACGAAGGTTTCACAGTTTTCATTTCGTTCTCAACTCCTGATCCATGATGCCACTGAGGAAGAGACAGGAGTGTATCGGTGTAAAGCGGAAGTTTATGACAGAAATTCCCTACACACCAATGGCCCTGCAAGGGCTTCTGTCATCTCTCACCCGTTGAAGATAGCCATCACTTTACCAGGTAAGCATCACTTGAAAGTAATCCCTGATTTTTTAAACAAAACAAAACAAAATCACATTCTTCTCATTTTGGGTAAATTATAGAAATAAAACATAAATACTTCCTTCCTATGTTTGCACTGGATAAGTAAGCACCACTGGATGAGTGATTTCCAGGCTAACATTAGGTTAGTATGCATGGGATGGTCGTACTTGTAGTGAAAACATTGAAATACTTCCACACTGGCTAGTAACTCCTGCTCCCGTGCCCCTGCCCCAGTTTCCCGTGGGTTCCCACCACCCAGCGACTAAACGATACCACGTGGCACACAGGGGGCCTCTAGGACCTGGTCCCAGTGGAGAGGCAATCTTTCGGATTGCTCACTGCCCAGCCTCTCCAGTTATCAAACATTCGCAAGGTCTCTCCTAGGGGTAGGGATAATGTAAATTCCATTAGAATACATTTATCTACTTATTTTTAATGTGTTACTATATGAGTCAGAGAACTTATGATTTTAGTCAAATATAATCTACCCCATCAATTGGTAACAAAGCATAGAGGTTAAAAGTGAGGCTGTGTTCTGCTGTGTCATGTATCTTTTATGACAGAGTGATGAGAGACTTGGAAGTCACTTAGACCTGATGATCACTGGATAGCAGCATGACTTTGGACAAGTCACTTAATCTGTCCAAACCTTAGTTACTTCATTTGTTGTTGTGCAGTTTAAATGTGGTGACATATGTGATGTGCCCAGTGCAGTGCTGGACACACCAAGCAGATGCTCAAACATGGTAGTCGTCGTCATTGTCTCTCCTACTGAGCAATGTCTTTGGTAATAGTGGTGATCTCCTTGTTTATAATTTCAGGCCTGAATTTACTTGTTCTCTCTGTGATATATGCACTGGTTTCCCTGATTCTTTCTTCTTGAAACTTCTTTTTTCCTTGGCCCTATGACACAAGATTTTCTTGGTTTCCTTCCTAAAACTGACGGCGCCTTTTCATTCGTTTTTGCAGAATTCTCTTCCTCCATTGATTCTTTCTTTAAAGAAAATTGTTCCTTTTGATTTCATCCTCAGCTTACTCTCTTCTTATTTTACACACTCTCCTGAAGTAGACTCACCTCTGCCCATCTATACAACCCATATGCTGACAATTCTCAAATCCGTTATCCTGAAAGATTTCTCTTCTGTCTCCAGACTCATATATCCATCTGCCTCCAGGACATGTCTGCACTCACTATGCCAGAACATAAACTCACCATTATTATCCAAAGCTCCTCCTTCTACATTGTTCCCTATGTTCCTCTCATCATCAACCAGTGACCCAAGTTAGAAACCTGAGCCATCCCCAACTGCTCTATGTTCTCCTCATAGTCCAAATTCCTGCAGTGTGACTTGAAAGGTCCTTTATAGTCTGGTACATTTGAATCTTTCCAACATCATCTTCTTCCACTTTCCATCTTGAATTCGAGCTCCAGTCACACTGAATAACTTGCAGTTCCTCGATACACCGTGTTCTCTCTCACTTTCAAAGCCTTTGGTCACGTTGCTTCTTTTGTACAGAATTCCTTAATCCCTTCTTCATCAGAGTGATTCCTATAAGCCCTTAAGGCTTAGCCTAGAGTTACCTCCTCTGAGAGGTTGTCCCTCATACTTGGGCTAGGGTATCCTGGGTGCACTGCTAACCACTTAGGCATACCTCCGGCAGAGATGGGTGACATACTGCTGTGACCTCTAAGCCTTTGTCCCTGTACTTGTCTCTCCCTCTAGACTGTGAGGCACTAAGGGGAGGCATCCACAGAGCCTGGAATAGCCTGGCACATAATATAGTATATTTGTTGAAGGAAGACTAAAGGGAGCTCCTGGCAACATCAATAAGCAATTACAGAAGAAGAATCAGTGATGTCAGCAAGAAGTGAGAATAAGATTTGGGAGCAAGGATTGTCACTCAACTTTCTGGCAAACCAGAAAAGCGGCTGGAATCACAGTTTACTCCATATCCATAGAACGTTCCCACAGCTGAGTGGCTGCAAAGACACATACAGTTTTGAACTTTTTTCTGCCTTACTGGACCTTTGCATCTTATTTATTTATTTTTTTTTTTAGTTTTTAATTATTATGGGTACATAATAGTTGTATATATATTTTTTTTTTTTTTGAGACAGCGTCTCACTCTGTTGCCCAGGCTAGAGTGAGTGCCGTGGCGTCAGCCTAGCTCACAGCAACCTCAAACTCCTGAGCTCAAGCGATCCTCCTGTCTCAGCCTCCCGAGTAGCTGGGACTACAGGCATGCACCACCATGCCCGGCTAATTTTTTCTATATATATTTTTAGCTGTCCATATAATTTCTTTCTATTTTTAGTAGAGATGGGGTCTCGCTCTTGCTCAGGCTGGTCTTGAACTCCTGAGCTCAAACAATCCGCCCACCTCGGCCTCCCAGAGTGCTAGGATTACAGGCGCGAGCCACCGTGCCCGGCCTATAGTTGTATATATTCATAGGGTACATGTGGTGTTTTGATACAGGCATACAATGTGAAATAATCCAATCAGGGTATCCATCACTTCTGGAATTTATCATTTCTTTGTGTTAGGAACATTCTAATTCTACTCTTTTAGTTATTTTAAAGTATACCCTAACTTATTGTTGATTATAGTCACTTTGTTGTGCTATCAAATATTGTTCATTCTATCTAACCATATTTTTGCACCCATTAACCATCCCCACTTTATCCCCCCTCCCCACTACCCTTCTCAGTCTCTAGTAACCACCTACTCTCCATCTCCATGAGATCAATTGTTTTTAATATTCAATTCTCACATATGAATAAGAACACGTGAGACTTGTCTTTCTGTGCTTGGCTTATTTTATTTAACATAATGTTCTCCAGTTCCATCCATGTTGTTGCAAATGGAAGGATTTCATTCTTTTTTGTGGCTATATATTAATAATATTCCGGCCGGGCGTGGTGGCTCACGCCTGTAATCCTAGCACTCTGGGAGGCCGAGGTGGGCGGATCGTTTGAGCTCAGGAGTTCGAGACCAGCCTGAGCAAGAGCGAGACCCCATCTCTACTAAAAAAAAAATAGAAAGAAATTATATGGACAGCTAAAAATATATATAGAAAAAATTAGCCGGGCATGGTGGTGCATGCCTGTAGTCCCAGCTACTCGGGAGGCTGAGACAGGAGGATCTTTTGAGCTCAGGAGTTTGAGGTTGCTGTGAGCTAGGCTGACGCCACGGCACTCACTCTAGCCTGGGCAACAGAGTGAGACTCTGTCTCAAAAAAAAAAAAAATTCCATTGTGTATATGTACCACAAATTTCTTTATCTATTCATCCACTGGTAGACACTTAAGTTGATTCCAAATCTTGGCTATTGTGAATAGGGCTGCAATAAACACAGGAGTACAGATATCTTTTTGACATACTGAATTCCCTTCTTTTGGATATATACACAGCAGTGGGATTGTTTGGTCATATGGTAGTTCTATTTTCAGCTTTTTGAGGAACCTCCATACTGTTCTCCATAGTGGTCACGCTAATTTACATTCCTACCAACAGTGTACACGGTTCCCCTTTCTCTACACCCTTGCCAGCATTCATTATCGCCTGTCTTTTTTATAAAAGCCATTTTAACTGGGGTGAAATGATATCTCATTGTAGTTTTGATTTGCATTTCTTTGATGACTAGTGATGTTGAGCATTTAGTTGTTGGTCATTTGTATATCTTTCTTTGAGAAATGTCTATTCAGAGTCTTTGCCCATTTTTTAACTGCATTATTTGATTTTATCATATTGAGTTGTTGGAGCTCCTTATATGTTCTAGTTATTAATCCCTTGTCAGATGGGTAGTTTGCAAATATTTTCTCCCATTCAGTTGATTGTCTGTTCATTTTGTTGATTGTTTCCTTTGCTGAAACACATAGTTTTAATAGCCCATGTACAACTTTTATTTACCCATGTTTGAAGGCAGATACAACTAGAGTTTGGCAAATTGTTAATACAGAAGTACTCTGAATACTGAGCACACAGACAAAGCATTAATAGGGCCACTTTCTCCTCAATTTGATACATGAAATGCTACAGAAGAAATGTCTGTGTTTAAATACTGAAGCATTATCATGTGGAAAAGAGATTGGGCTTTTCTGTCTGATACTTCCTCTACCACCCCACTCCCTGCCCAGCAAGGGTAGAACTAGGACCAGAGGATGGAAGTTATAAAGAGATAAAATTCAACTTGATATCATAAAGAATTCTCTCATGGCAGAGCTGTCCAAAGATTGAATGGGCTGTTTTGTCAGATAGTGAGCTGTTCAAAAGCTGAATGAACAGTTTGTAGGGCTACTGCAGAAGGAATTCACACATATGATGGCTGGAGGACATATTGCCCTAGTTGACCTCTATCATCTCTATACCTTAAAATTATATTTTCTACCAAAATAACTGTTTCTATTTTTTAATTTAGAGAGCAAGCTAGAAGTGAATTCAAGCAGTCAAGTCCAAGAGATATCCATCAACTCCAACACTGATATAGAATGTAGCATCATGTCCCGGTCCACTGGAAACCTTCTGTTAGCCATTACTTGGTACTTTTCTCCCATTTCCACTAGTGCATCCTGGCTGAGGATCCTGGAAATGGATCAAACCAATGTTGTAAAATATGGGGATGAATTTCACACTCCACGGAGAAAACAAAAATTTCACACTGAGAAAGTTTCCCAAGACTTGTTTCAGCTGCACATTCTGAATGTAGAAGACAGTGATCAGGGCAAATATCACTGTGCTGTGGAGGAATGGCTCCTGTCTACAAATGGCACTTGGCTCAAGCTTGGAGGAAAGAAGTCAGGACTAACAGAATTGAAACTCAAGCCCACAGGTAAACCTCATGAGTGCATTCTCACGCATCTTTCTGTAGGATTGCCATTTTCTCTTGGGTAGTTGTTCTGTGAGGTGATCATGTGGAAGTAAAAATACGGCCTAGTCATAGGAATAGAGTCCACCTACAAATGACTGCAGGACTCCGTAGCCCTCCAAAGGAGGAAGGTCACTTAAGGTGAATCAATCTTAGGTTTTGTGGAGCTCGGATAGGAACAAGATCCCTTTGACTGGTTTGCTTATCAGCCTGCAGCCTGGTCTAGGCAGCTACCCAGGGTGTCGTATCTCCAGATCTCTATAATAACAAGCTGTGTCATTCCAATGGGGCTCTACTGTAATTTGGCAGAGAAAGAGTAATACGAAGCATATTTCTCCCACTGTGAACAGAAACTGTACAACTCTTTGGGGATGTGTGGAGAAATTGCTTTTCAACATTTAGCTGCCTAAACATAAGGCAAATAAGAGTAGTTAACTGTTGAAATGGCTTACTGAGGGAATCTCCTCTTCCTCAGGAGATCTTTAAAAATGTAATGGAACTTCCATCCATTTGCGCTAGTCCAAGAATGCTGCTGTCTAAATGTGGGCAGGAGTGATTAGGTCTCTCAGCATCAGTTAGGTCACCTCCAATGTTGATTAAAATTAACTGAATGTCACAGCCTAAGGTTCAGGAACTGGCCAACAGCACAACGCAGATAAGTTGAACTCATTTGGTACTTCAAATACTATGTTTAAGGTAACATCAAAAAATAAGAATATAATTGAACATTACTATGTGTTAGACGATGAGATGCAGAGATAAAGAAGGCACCCCTCTTGCCCTAAGGGAGCACACCATCTGCTGGGGCAGCAGGGGCAAAACAGTAGCTTAGTATGGGGCCTCTTCCTGCCCCCCAGGCTTCCCTGCCTGTGTTCTTCAGATCCCCCTTCTTTCCCTAATAAGTGTATGTGTTCCTCATGGGCAGAGCCTGGGCCCATTTTTTTCTTATTCTCTGCTTTCCTCAGAATTTCTTAAACACTGCCCTGGTTTTGACTACCACCTTCAAGATGATAACTCTAAGTCTTTACACTTAGCCCCAACCTCCTGAGCTCCAAGCGTTCAAACCCAGCTGCCTGCTGTACATTTCCACTTGGATGCCCCCAGAGACCCTCATGCTCAGCATGCCCCACATGGCATGTATCATCTCTGCCCACAAGACTCGCTCATACTTCTACATTCCCCACTGTGTGACTGGCATCCCTGTCTCCCAGCCGTCCCAGCCAAAATCGTGACAATATGTGCATGCCCCTTTTAAGGAGGTAGACACTGCATACCTCAAGCCAGGGCTTCCTGTGTAGAAATGTGGGCTCAGTGTTGTAAGATCGTTTAGTATATTAAAAGATGCCTAGAATCTTTTTTGGTGGACATCTTCCAATTTGAGAACATTTGCAACTAATTCAAATTCTTTTAACATACTGAAGGAGTTGAACGAAACATAACCATGGGCTAGGCATGACTGTGGGTTTCCAGGTATATACCTTCATTTAGGGAATGAGTTAAGAAAGAGGCCCCAGAAAAAAATACTGTGTAGAGTTGGTCAGAATTGTAGGAGGGATATTTTATCTGAGGTCAAAACAGGAGATATTTTTAAGAAGAAAATAGACTTCTGTAACAAAAACTATAAAGAGGACAAAAAAAGGCTGGAGGGTCCCTTAGGCTGGGAACTGGACCCTGACCAAGAATAGTGATAACATTAGAAGCCAGATTGCAATAAAGTAGGAAGTAATTTGAGGTGAGGAAACAGTGACAGTGTCATAGAAGCTAATATTTCACATGCTTCTCCATGAAGGAAAGGAAAGATTAAAGATGGTAACTAAAAAGGAGACCAAGATCAGATAAAATTAGTTTTTAAAGATAGATTAATAAATGTATTTGTAGTGGAGTTGAAAATTTAATGCACACGATAGTTTATTTATTTTGTTTGTAACTACTCTGGCTGTCATTTCAAGTCCTCACCTTCTGGTTAGTAGAGGGAAAAGAAAGTAAATGTCGAAATCTGTTTAAAACTTAGTCTAATCCAATAATTTGAATAGTTCCCTTGGGTGATATTTTAACACTTGCATCTAAATGTTCAGTCTCTCAGACAGCCTGCTCTCTCTCTGCATCTATTCGGAAGATACCCAAGATAATATCTGGGTGTATGGAAGAAGAATAATTAGCTGAGAATGAAGGGTAGTGGTAGAATATGATTTGAGGGGGGTGCTGAAAGTTCTGAACAGCCCCTCTGGGAAGTAAAAGAGGAGTTAGCTGAGGAGTAAGAGCAGTGGGGAGAGGGCCCCACTGAAGCTGAGTGGTTTGCAGTGGCAGGGACCAGCAGGCAAGAGATAGGGGTTAAAGAAGGCAAGTGGCTGGTTTGATTCATAGCAGATAATGTTCTGGCAAATGTGAAAGAAAAACAGGAATTACAAAAACAGGACAAGTATTAAAGGTGAATGATCTGATGTCTAAAGAATATAAGATGGAGATCTCCCCAGTGACAACCAGATTTCTCAGAGGAAGTGTCCCATCTGGAAATCTGTATTCTTCTCTAACTTACCGCCATGTTATTTTCTAGGAAATAAGGTCCATGTCTCCAAAGTGTACGGGACAGAAAATGTCACTGAGCACAGAGAGGTGGCCATCCACTGCAGCTTGGAGAGTTTGGGCAGCTCGGCCTCCCTGTACTCTGTGATGTGGTACTGGAACAGAGAAAACTCTGGAAATAAATTGCTGGTGCACCTGCAGCACGATGGCTTGCTGGAGTACGGTGAAGAGGGTCTCAGGGGCCACCTGCACTGTTACCGCGCATCCCCTACAGACTTTGTCCTGCAGCTTCGTCACGTGGGGATGGAGGATGCTGGAATGTACTGGTGCAGGGTGACAGAGTGGCAGCTCCATGGACACCCAAGCAAGTGGGTCAACCATGCATCAGATGAGTCCCAGCGGATGGTGCTCACAGTGCTGCCTTCAGGTACTTAGGGGTTAATCTCCCACAGGCTGGGGGGCAGGAGAATATGGGGCTCTGCTCTTATGCCTTCCCTCTCAGCTGTGTTTTACTCCTTCTTCAGGCTTGAAGACACTTTTCAGGGTCCCTAAAGAAGATGAGTTTGCTGTCTTCCCCATAGTAATTCATTTGAACAAACAAGGTCCACATGAAGTTTTGGCATAAACATTTAAATATCAGGGGCATCTGTTTCCCTCTTCTCCTCCCCGGCCAAAAAAGCCATCAACACTATGTCCCTTTAAATAACCAAATAATGTGTGAAGCAGACATCCTTACCTTTCGGCTGACCCTCTAATCTTGGAATGCTGATCTGCAGTGGGAGTGGGAATGAGAGATAGGGAGATGATGACTTTACATTTTGATCTGATTGAACCAAAATTAGCTACACCTAAATGCCCCTTTGATCAAAAGGAAAAACAAAAAGCCTTTCTCAGTGAATAAATGCCAACCTCATTGTTTCTCTATGTACTTAACAAACTACCAGCATTTTGATATTGATGGTCATTTGGTGTGCCTCTTCTAATTATACCCTGAAAGGCATCAAAGTAGAAAGGGTGCCCCATAGAACTTGTAGACTCCAGCAAGGAGGGCAACTACTCAAAGACCATTGGCCAAAGGGTGACCTGTCTCTGTGAGAGTACTCATTAAGTACTTGTACTAACAAGTAAAAAGCAAAAAGTTCTCCAGTTAGACCAATCTTCCCTGGTGATCCATAAGCTGGCAGTTGTCATAGCCAGCTCATTTTCTCAGCCACTTCTTTCTGGTGGGTTTCAAGGGGAAGGTGAGAGGTGAGCAATAAGCTAAACTTACTGGGGGAAAGGGCCATTGGAGAAGTAGAGGTGTGGTCTTGGAAGGATAAATGAAAATGATCAATAAAGGTAACACTCCTAAGGCACCGGCTAGCTTTGGTGACACTCCTTAGGGAAAGGGTGCTGTCAAGAACATATGGAAACTTCTAAGAAGTAGCAATAGCTGCATTCTAGCCCTAGCAAGACTTCTACAGTGGAAGTCAAAGTGATCTGATTTGTTCCTCAAGGGGGTCCATCATCATCTCGCCCTGTCCATTCCTCAGCAGAATTTTTTTTCCTGAGTGTCCAGGAAGAATTTTTTTTTTCTATCGGCCTTTCTTCCATTCTAACAATTATAAGAAGTCCCATACCCGTGAGCACATCTCATACATGTTTTCCCACTGGAATTCATAGGCTCTGTACATTCAGCAGGTTTTGCAGTAGAACGAATAGATGAGAACAGTAAAAAGTATATATTCCATGACTAAAAAGCACATCTCCTCTGAGGCACATGAGATCATTTATAGCATATATATTGTTAACCTTTGTGGAATTCTAATAAAACAGGTGTAAGGTTTTTAAAAGATGAACTTGGAAAGAAAACATTAAACATTGAGTGCCTTTGTGTTCTCAGAAAGCCTGCACCATGACAAGCTGAGGGTTTCCTGTGTGACTAAAGTCACACCTGGAAAGTGGCATCTGGGTTCCCCCACCTGGCTGGTCCTTTCTGGGAACTGGGAAGGCAGTGTGGGGTGACGAAAAATCCCCAGGGTTGCACTCAGACAAGCCTAGGCTGGAGTCACACTCTACCACCCACTAGCTATGAAGTCATGCCCTGCTTACTGGCCTTCCGTGAGCCTCTGCTTTCTCATAAAATGAATATCATAATACAAATGTGTATAAAGTACCGAGTACAGTCCCTGGCACACTCTAAGTGCTCAACAAATGTTAACTCCTTTCTCTCTTATACTTCCAACCGTGCTACACACATACACACACAAGCATGTATGCATATGCATACATACACACACATACATATCTGTGTGACAAAATATTTTAATTTGTTCAATAAATAGCTATATGAGGTTCTGAGGATACAAAAATGTGTATGACAGAGTCGGTTTCCACAAGCTTAGAGTCCAGTGGGGTAAGTGAAGCGCAACGTGACAGGTGTCATCAAAGAAGTATTTGCAGGATGGTATGGGAACAACAGAGGCTGGGCTGGGGTGAAGGGCTGAGTCGGGAGGAGATCTGGGAAGGTTCTCCAGAGTAGGGGGCCCATGAAAGGGAGGAAACATTTTAGGAACAGGAAAGGGTATGCAAGGTGATCATAAGATGTGAAACTTCATGTTATATTCAGGGAACTTCTAGAAGTTGAGAACGGTAGAAACTGTGTTCCATGTGGTACAATGGTAAGAGATGAAAACAGTGAGGTGGGAAAGGTACAGATAGATCTCAAATGTGTCTAAAGTAAAGAGGGTGAACTTTATCATGATGGTTATGGGATGTCATTGAAAAAGTTCATGCAGGAGACTGACATCGTCAGGTTTGCATTTTAGAAGTTCCCACTGGGAGCAGTAGTACAGATGACTTGGAGGAGAGGCAGACAGAGCAGAGAGAACTGTTCGAAATTGTAAGAACCCAGGTGAAGCAAGACAAAGGCCTGAGTTGAGGCAGTGCCAGAGAGGACTGAGAAAAGCACAGGCATTCAATATTACAAGATGTGAGTTTCAGGATCTATAGACTAGTAGATATATGTAGAGGAAAATGAGCAGAAAAGGAGAATTAAGGTTTAATATTTGCATTCAGACTTAGATGGATAGTGGGGCCATTTGCCAAGCAAGGTAAAACATGAGAGAGGTCTGGAGGGGAAGATTAGTTCAGTTTTGAATAAGCTGGGCTGGAACTGAGCTCAGAGTACCTGTGAGTTAACGAGGAAGGTCTGTCCAATAGACGTCAGGACTTCCAAATGGGATCTGCACCAGAGTTGTAGATTAGAAGTTATTGATTTATAGCCAATAATGATGTGCAAAGATGGAGCCCTGAGATACATGGCTATTTATGGGGGCGGAGGCGAGGGGCCTGTGAAGGAGGCTGATGGGAGTGGCTGAGAGGTGGGAGGAGGACTGGGTTTGGGGGCACCACAGAGACCAAAGGCAGAGAGGACATCAGGAGGCAGGAAGATTAGACAGACTCCTGAAAAGAGTTCAATTAAGATAAGAATGGGAAAGTATGCACTGGATTTGACAATATGGGACAATGGCCGAAAGGTGATGTGAGACGTCAGACTACATACCTGTTTAACATGTGTCACCACTGCTAGACTATACACTCTGAGAACGCCAAGACTATGAGTGTCTTGTTTGCAGCACTAGCACAGTGCCAGCACAGAGGAGATGCTCAAATGTTTGCCGAATCACCATGCAGTTGCACTCCTGGTGGGTGCCAGTTCTATGTGTTAACACAATCCAAGTCAAACATGATATGCTACCAATTATCACTTCTCAAACGGTCTCCCACCCTCTGTTTGCATCCCAGGCTGGGTTAGTTTCAGGACTACATAATAGAGCTGTGCAGCATGTAGCCCAAGTGAGGTCAGAAAAGTTAAGAGACATTCCCTGGGGGAACGGACCTGGACTTTTCTTCTCTGTCTTACTTCCTTACCACTGACGAAGCCAGGGCAGGGACTACAGCTGTCCAGTCTTTTCACTTCGCCCTCAGACCCGAGGCATAAATGTCTTACTCTAGAGAATTCTCTGGGATGAATTGATAGGCCATGCTACAAAGGCTTTATGGGGACTGGATTATTAGTAGTAATACAGCACTTGTTACTATTTCCCAGCTTTTGTTTGGGTAAGGATCTAGTTAGTAAGTGGATCCTTGAAGGAGATTGTGTCTCCACCATACGAAGTTTCTGGAGAGGCCATGCCATGTACCTGTGCTTCCCAGTGCCCCCAGCGAGGCCTGGCACATTGCACTCCCCAAATGTGTGATGAAAGAATGAGAAAGTGAGTCTTCAGTTGGGTGAACGCAGATGCTGCCAAGGATTCACTTATTCTGCGATGCACTTGTTATCAGGTTCCTTACTCCACTTTTATTTCTTGGCAAGAGCCAACTCTCCCACATGGCCACACATGGCATAGGCAGTTGCCCAAGCTTTGGATTGGAGGGTGGGAGGAGTTGGTAGCCCCCCGTTATCCTGTACCCTGTTCTTCTGAAGTCAGTATTTCCGAGGCGATACCAAAAAGGAGTGTCCTCTTGCTGTGTTTGGCCGTGGGTGGAAGCAAGTTCTAAACTAAACCTCGTGATGAAGTGTTCTCATTACATTTTTGGCTCTGTGTTGCAGGCCTTGTACTTTGAGCGTTGGACACTGACTCGGGTTGATTCAAAATGCCAAACCTTAATGGTTTTGAGTGTCACTAATTCTAATCCAGATATGGGTGAGAGGCAGATGGTGGGAAATGGGGACTGTGGGATCCAGAGCAAACACTGCTCTCCCGGGAGAGGTAATTTAGAAGCACCGGAACTGGCAGTTGCTCGCTGTTGGCCAAATCAGCGCTATGAAGAGCATCCTTTGCTGTCCTTTGATGGCAGATCGCTCTTAAGAGGAACAGCCTTCTCCCCAGTAAGATAGTCAAGCCCTCTGGCTGTCCCTTCACACTGAAGATTAGAGTCTCAGTGGCAGAAACACTAAGCACCGGATTTCTTTCCACCTCCTGTGTGCCAGCCCCGTCTCGCCATCCACACCCCACCATCCTATGACACTTGGTGCCATGGACTCTCACTTCACAATTCTCTGCCTCCCGTGACTAGAAAAAGGAGCCAGAGCCTCCTAAGTAATCATTTGACTGTCTGCTGAATGTCACCCAGGTCTGGGAAGAGAGAGGTCAGAGGTCCAAGGGAGAAAGCTGGCCTCTGGAGGAACATGGCCAAGCCTGTGGTCCCTGTGTGAGCAATCAGAGACTCTCGCCCTGTTCTCTGTCTGGTCTGTTTGGAGAAGGTTGCCTGTGATTTTTCTAGCTTTCTCAGTAGTATTCTAGCTAATATTTATTGCTTTCTGACTTAACAAATGCTCTACGTACTTTGTTAAATGTTATACAGTATGCATTATCACAACTCTAGAAATAATTGTCTTAGTTTGGTTGATAAGGAAACTAATGATTAGAGAGGATAAATAACTTATCCAATGTCAATAATAGTAGAAGTGGGAGGATTTGAGCCCAGCTCTCTTTGAAATCTAGTAGGTGCTCATTCGCTGCTCTGCACAGATGCCCATAGCCAGTGCTCCTAACACCTGGGCTCTGTGGCTCCAGCCTCTTTCAGCACCATTGGAGTCTATGTCTCTTTCTAACCATATGCCTTCTAACACACTCAGATAAGGCCTGGGAGAATGAGTGTAGTCAAGCAGGGTCATTTGGGAGAGAGATCAGGTGGGATGTGGAGAGGGCATGGTAAAGAATTCAAAACTGGCCGGGCGTGGTGGCTCACGCCTGTAATCCTAGCACTCTGGGAGGCCGAGGTGGGTGGATCGTTTGAGCTCAGGAGTTCGAGACTAGCCTGAGCAAGAGCGAGACCCCATCTCTACAAAAAATAGAAAGAAATGATCTGGACAGCTAAAATTATATATATAGAAAAAAATTAGCCGGGCATGGTAGTGCATGCCTGTAGTCCCAGCTACTTGGGAGGCTGAGGCAGGAGGATTGCTTGAGCCTGGGAGTTTGAGGTTGCTGTGAGCTAGGCTGATGCCATGGCACTCTAGCCGGGGCAACAGAGCGAGACTCTGTCTCAAAAAAAAAAGAATTCAAAACCTAGCTTTATCATTGCTCACTCTTTCAAAACCAAAAACCAAATTTAGGATGAAGGATACAAACGAGACCAGAGAAAATCCAGGCCACGAACCCCTGCCGCTCTTTGCCAGCCCTGTTCAGAGCTGCCAGCCTAATGTTCTTAATGGTCTTCACTTTGTGTAACATGATGGCAGCCATCCCTGGGTTCCCGTGTGTGCAATGTACTCATGCAATTGAATCACTCATGAGACTCTGTCGAGACCCTGTGGACAAAGAGTTGCAGAAGATAAACAGACACAGAAGACACAGGCCCTGCCTTCAGGGAGCTCACAGTGCAGGAGTTGAGCGAACGTCTAGGTTCTTGCCTGACTTTCATCAAAGGGACATTCTTTAACATGTAAGATGCATCAGCAACACCCAAAATGGAATTCTTATAGCAGGAGGTTGGTCAAAATGACCTCAAAATGAAAACCTGTTTTCATCTCTAAGTCTATAATCCCATGAATCCTATAGGTTAACCTTTGAAGAAAAAATTGCTTATGTCAGTACAATTTTCCAATAAAAGCACAGCTACTGTTAGCACCAGATTTTTTAGAACAGCCCTGATTTCAGATACCATGTCATAAATAAATGTAGCTGGAAGACTACATTTAGTAATTGGTGTCTCTTTTAGCATGTGTCTTTCTGCTTCAAGAGACTGATTCCTGGAACCTGTGGTGTGTGCAGTCCTCTTCGCCTTTGCTTCCCTGGCTGTGTAGCCAGCAACCACTTTGGGGCTGCTCGTGCGTGCTCTGCGTGTGTCTGCAACAGTGCGTCTTCCCAGGGCTGCAGCTGCCAGGCGATCACGTGCTTCAGCGTGCCTTTATATAGCATCTTCCGCCCATGTCGTTGTAGCCCATCCAATTTAATTCAGATCAGCAAGGGTTAGTGGGCACCTGCGCTAGGCACTGAAGGAGATGTAGGAACAATTTGCACCATCGGACATACGCAAGTAACCACAGTGAGACGGAGGAGATGGTTAAAAGGGAATGAAAGGGGCCGAAACAAAGGACTAGGGGAGAAGGGGGATGGGAGAGAACTGTGCCTGAGGCAAGGTAGGAAGCGCTGGGAGAGCAGGATACACGATGGAGCTAGGCCAGAGGGACCCAGAGGATCGAGTGCAGCGAGCATGTCGGGTGGTGGTGACAGTCAGGGCACCCGGGAGACGGGGAGACCCACTTGGAGGCCGGGCTTGGGTCAGGGTGGGCAGGTGCCCCTCACTGTAGGTGCAGTTGTTATATGGGAACAGTGCAGTGTGTGTGTGTGTGTGTGTGTGTGTGTGTGTCAGAAGCAGCATAACTCGGTTAAAAATTCAGGACAGACAACACAGTTGAGAACGAGGGTTGAATTATAGATATCTTTTCTGAGGAAAGAAGATTAAAGGAGAGGTTTTCTTTTTTGTTTTGTTTTTCATTTTGGCTGTTAGTTTTAAGTAGGTCATTGGAACCTCCAGTGGCTGGAAATTGCGGGGCAAGGGGGAGTTGCCTTAGAAGAGCCTGTTCCGGGAGCTCTTTCCCCCTGTGCTCTGTCCTGTGCTCCTCACGTGTGATTTCAGAGGCCTCCTGCTATTTGGTCCCATTATTTTAACATACATTTGCCTGTAACAATAAATCCCAGATGCGTTTGTAATTGATTAGTACAAATAAGGTGGAAACTAATGGTTCTCTTTCTTTCTCTGCCTTTTGTTGCAGAGCCCACTTTTCCTGCCAGGATCTGCTCTTCCACACCTCTGCTCTATCTCCTCCTCATCTGCCCCTTTGTCCTGCTCCTTCTTCTGCTCCTTTCCCTTCTCTGCTTGTACTGGAAAGCCAGGGAGCTGTCGGCCCTGCGTTTCAGTGCAGGGAGAGAAAAGGCCCTCTGGGTGGACTTGAAGGAGACTGGAAACAGGACCACACATTGGAAGGAAGAGGAAGAGGAAGGCTGAACCCTGAGAGGAACCTGCAGCCAGAGGAGAGCATGGGGGACTTCTGAATGAGCTGCCCAGGTGTGAAGGAACCTGGTTCTGTCTTTCACTGTGTCTTCGGCCTTGGGCAAGGTACCTAGGAATCCGAGGGAGCCTTTATGGAGCTGTGCGGTGCACCTGTGCTGCACTTTAGGTGTCTCTTTGTGTATTACCTCGCCCACTCTGTGCATGCCCCCGGAGCTAGACAGCACCATTACTCCATTTTACATTTACCACACCTGGAGAGGAGCACCTGCCAGCAACACCCTGGGGGGGCTTCCTCCCCTTCTCTCTTCCATCCCTGGCCACCCTGGCTCTGGATAATCTTTTTTTTTTTTTTTTTTTTTTTTTTTTGAGACTAAGTCTAGCTCTGTTGCCCGGGCTAGAGTGAGTGCCGTGGCATCAGCCTAGCTCACAGCAACCTCAAACTCCTGGGCTCAAGCAATCCTACTGCCTCAGCCTCCCGAGTAGCTGGGACTACAGGCATGCGCCACCATGCCTGGCTAATTTTTTCTATATATATTTTTAGTTGTCCAGATAATTTCTTTCTATTTTTAGTAGAGACAGCGGTCTTTCTCTTGCTCAGGCTGGTCTCGAACTCCTGACCTTGAGCGATCCACCTGCCTCGGCCTCCCAGAGTGCTAGGATTACAGGCGTGAGCCACCGCACCCGGCCTGGATAATCTTTTTCCACTAGATAAGAGGGTAGGAAAGGACCTGATGCCAGCAAGGCGAAAGGAATTGGGAACATGCTCTTTGTTTACCTAAGATCCGCCTCCCCAGTGAGAATGTAACTTCCTTCAAGGCAGAAATCCAACTCTCCTCCCCCAGGCCGTCCACAAGTGCCCACTCAAAAGCCAGCTCTGCATAATAGGTGCTTAAGTAATATTGGTTCTTTGACAAAGTGATAAAACATTTTGCATCCTGAGTTCTGGGGGATTTTGTTTGTTTTTTGTTTGGTAAGACTTATGAAGTAATTGCTGAAGAAGAACTTTTTAAAAAATGTCTTGCAACAGTGCTCTACTCCACCCCCCAAAGCCTCATAGCTCCCTTTCTTCCTCTCGCCGCCTCCCCACCAAAAGGCCCATCTGGCGCCGGGTGCTGAGCCGATGCCTTATATTCTTGGAGCGGACAGCACTGGGCAGTGGCAAAGGGTGTTGTGGCTGTCTGGGGGAGGAAGGGGGAACAGTGCCACATCCGCTCCTATTCCAGGGCTCGTTCCTCAGGGACATCCCCTATTCTCAGCCTGGAAAATTCTGAGGGGAGGGGGCGTATGATGGCTTAAGGCTTTCAACAACTGTCCCCACTGGGCCTGTGGTCCTCTCACCTTTGGTTGCAAAAGCTACTCAGCCCCTGTTTTAGACAGAATTTGGAAATCAGTTAGTGCCACCTAACAGACTGGAGAAAACACATCTATTTATTGTCTCTGTGACCAACAGGGTTGCTTTAATACTCGTTAATTTGCATTTCCAAGGAGAGCAATTTATTTTTAATTATTTTATCAGGCACACATGTCCTCTCCAAACATAATTAGTTCCTTTGCAAGGGGATTATTGATGGCTATGAGAACTCCCACTGTAGACCTACCAGTTCCTTAAATTCATGTCCCTTTATGGTCTCGTTTGAAACACTCCAAATGTTTCCTTAAACATGTCGACACATTTCTTCTCCCCCAGGTAAGGGAGGATACTTTTACAGAAAACAAAGGTGAAATGAAGATTTCTTAGAAAGTGTGATGACCCTTTACCCTCAGATTTTAGAAATCTGTGTTTTAATTGGGCTTTGAAAGGAAAGAACGGAACTGTGAGCCGTCAGATAATCACAGAGCAGACGACGCCGCTGCACCTCTGCCCGTAGCACCCTTTCCCCCAACCCCTCACCCCTCTCTTCGCCTGGGCACTGCCCTTCCGCTCTTAGCTCAAACACCTCTTCCTTGCATGTGAATCCAGCACAGAGGCTGCACAGAGGAGACCCTCAAATATCAAAGCGTGCCAGCCAGAGCAAAGCCCAGGAAGTAATATTTACAGTGAGCACCTCCTGCACGTTGGGCACTGTGACAGGGACAAGGACCCCGAGGTGACTCAGACACAGCCCTGCTCCTCTAGCATGGCCACCTTGTTTGTTCTTGATGCTCTGCTTTCATCAATGGGATCTAGAGCACATTAAATTTTCTAAGCAGCTGTTTGTCCCACAGTAAGTTTCAGGCAATAAAAACCCCAAAGGCTTCTCCTTTTGAACTTCCAGATTAAACTTTGTCTCGATCCAATTTGGTAGATATTTTTACATGGAATCTCTTCTCTCTCCAATTATATACTTGTTCGTTTTAGTTTTTGAAACTTAATGGAGAGCTTTACTTTTACTTATCGATTTTAACTTTACCATTTTATGTCACCAGCTGGTTTTACTTTTGGCTTTTTGTGTTCTAAATCCTCCTCGGCAACAGGAGGGGTTGGCAAACCACGGCCCATGGACCAAATGTGGCCCACTACCTATTTTTTAAAATACAATGAATATATTGGGATACAGTCACTCCCATTAGCTTATATACGATCTATGGCTGCTTTCGTGATAAAATGGCAGAGTTGAGTAGTTTTCATAGACACCATATGATCCACAAAGCCTAAAATGTTTACTGTCTGGCCCTACAGAGAAAGTTTGCCAGCCCCTGCTCTCTTCTAATGGTTAATGTTCTGTCTCTCTTAGCCATGTATTACGTTCCTAAGAACATTGATTTGACCTATTTATATTTGAATCTGTTGTATATCTGATTAATTTAGTAAATAATCTTAGGCTCTCAGGATTGGTGGCTAGTCCGAGCCATTCTGAAGTTTGACTCCACTCTACCAGGTTCATGCTAGAGGTGGGAAGGTTACCACCCCTGGGGTGTTGCACACCACCGTACTGAGTAGCCACTCTGCGCAAGACAAGGCGACACAGACATGATGAGGGCATGGGTGCTCCTTGCATTGTTTTTAGTGTATTGAGACATGTATAGGAATAACTGATTTATGGCAGAAGAATGCAACTGTAGAAAGTTATATGCCATAAGTCTTAAAAATTATACAGGATTTGTTCATCATGTCAGAGTTTCACAGCATCTTCATATAAAAGAGATTATTATTCCTGTCCTACAGGTAAGTAATGAATGCTCAGAGAGGTTGGGATTTATCTAGGATCACCCAGCCATATGAGGAAGAGTAAGAGCTCAAATTTAAGTTTGCTGAGAAGTCCTGGGCTCTTTCCACAATAAACACTATGCTCACATCCATTGCTATGGGGAAAATCTGGAGATAATAATACCTACCTCATATGGTTGTTATGGTGATAAAATCAGATACTTATACGGAGGGAAGTTTTAAACCATTTCAAGTCATAAATGAGTGGCAGCATAACCCAAGTTTTTCCAGGCCTTACCTGTCCGTGCATATAAATGAAATGAAATCAATAATATTAATAATCCAAATTCTGTAGGCTTTTGCTTCAGGATACTTATTAATACACAGGGTCTTGGCCAGGCGCAGTGGCTCACGCCTGTAATCTTAGCACTCTGGGAGGCCGAGGCGGGTGGATCGCTCAAGGTCAGGAGTTCGAGACCAGCCTGAGCAAGAGCGAGACCCCGTCTCTACTAAAAATAGAAAGAAATTATCTGGCCAACTAAAATACATATAGAAAAAATTAGCCGGGCATGGTGGCGCATGCCTGTAGTCCCAGCTACTCGAGAGGCTGAGGCAGGAGGATTGCTTGAGCCCAGGAGTTTGAGGTTGTTGTGAACTAGGCTGATGCCACGGCACTCTAGCCCGGGCAACAAAGTGAGACTCTGTCTCAAAAAAAAAAAAAAAAAAGAAAAAAATACACAGGGTTTTGACCATCTACAGTGTCCTTCAAATATTTTAGGGATTCCTCAGGATTCTGGGAATTCATACGAGCTCTGCTGGGAGGTTTTTCCCTATGGCTTTATGCGCATGCATGGCATTCACATGGAGAGACAAGGTAATCCGGAACCTGCCCTATACCACTGGTGCAAGTTTAAAGCCTACTGCCTTACCTTTTATTATGTACAAAATAAGTAGTTCTTCAGTGTGAGGGATTTTCAACATTTTCTTAGTTGTAATAGTAATAATTGAAAGTCCCAGGCCAATATAACAGAGATATACTATGACAATAACAATGAATGTTTTTTGATGACATGCATATGTATACATGCAGTAAGTCCCTAATCAAAACACGTATCAGTAAAAATTCTTTGAGCACAATAATACTATTGACCAGGAATCATAAACTTAAATGTTTCAGGGTCCAGGCAGGCAAGCAAAGAGAAATTATCAGTCTGGGGAAAGTCCTTAGGGAGGGATGAACACTAGAGCAGGTGGAGTATGCATATCTATTGAAAGGTACTCAAATTCAGCGTGAGACATAAGATGTTGTGCAAGGTAATTAAAATGCTTTGAGGGGTGGAATTCTGTCCCTTGTCATCCCTGTGTCACATACTAAAGCCATTAATGAATACCAAAACTGTGACACCAAAACGGCATCTCAAGGCCATGCCTACATCTCAAGATCATGAAGCTATTTGTCTATGTGTTCTTCTAGAAGCTTCATTGCATTACCATTCAAAAGTAGGTCTATAATACATCTCAAATTAATTTTTGTGTACATTAATTTTGTATAAAATATGAGATAGAATTCTTTTGTACTACTGATGGGAATGTAAAATGATGCAGCTGCTGTAGAAAACAGTATGGCAGTTCCTCAAAATTTATTAAAAATAGAATTACCCTTATGATCCAGAAATTCTACTTCTGAGTATATACCCAAAATCACTGAAGGCCGGGACATGAAGAGATATTTGTACACCCATGTTCATAGCAGTGTTATTCACAATAGCCAAAAGGAGGAAGCAGCCCCGTGTCCATTGAAGGATGAATGGATAAACAAAATATGGAATATGCATTCAATAAAATATCAGTCATCCTCAAAACGGAGTGAAATTCTGGCACATGTTACAATGTGGATGAACCTTGAAGACATGACGCTAAGTGAAACAAGCCAGTCACAAAAGGAGAAATGGTGTATGATTCCACTTATCTGAGGAAGGTAGAGCAGTCAAATTTATAGAGACTGAAAGTGCAATGGTGGTTTCTAGGCCTGAAGGAGGGGGAAATAGGGAATTATTGTTTGATGGGTTATAGAGTTTTAATTTGGGAAAATTCCAGAGATGGATGGTGGGAAAGGTTGCACAACAATGTGATTGAACTTAATACCAGTGAAATGTACACTTAAAAATAGTTAGATGGTAAGTTTTATGTTGTATATATTTTACCACAGTAAAAAAGTAAGATAAAGGTCAGGTTTATTTTTCTCTATATGATTATTCCATTGATCCAGTATCATATTTTTTAAAAGAGCATCCTTTTCCTACTGCAGTGGCAGTAGGAAACATAAATTAGGTGAATGTTCAGTTTTTATGTACTGTTTAAGAAGTCTTTACCTATCCTCAATAGAGTTCTGTAATATATAAAATCACAACCAATCACAACCAATCATGGTTTAATCACAATTTACTACTAAGCATGATTTATAATAGGGAATGCAAAATTGGTTTAATATTTAAAATTCAATCTATGTAAATCATTATATTAACAGAATAAAGAAAAAACACTCAGTTATCTCAACAGATGCAGAAGAGTTTAATAATATTTAACACTTATTCTTAATAATATTTCTCAGTAAACTAGTAGTAGAGGGGAACTTTCTAATGTTGATAAAGAGTATGATACTAAATAGTGGATTATTGAATGCTTCCCCTGTAGTTAGAGGATGTTAACTATCACTATGTTTATTGAACCTTATACTGGAGGTCCTAGCCAATGCAACAAGAACAGACAATGAAAAAAAAGGTAAAAAGATTGAAACAGAAGATGGTAAACTATTTTTATTTGCAGGTAACTTGATTATGTTTGTAGAAAATCTGAAAGTATCTACAAACAATGTTGCTGGATATAAGATTAACATGTTGATAAAAAAATTAACATTATTTTTATATATTTAAAATACACAATTGGAAAATTAATTTGAAAATTACCATGCTTAATAGCATAAAATCATCAAATGCCTTGGAATAAATTAAACAAAAGATGTGCAAAAACTCTACATTGAAAACTATAAAATATTGCTGAGATAAAGAAGATCTAATTAAATAGAGATTCCATTTTCATGGATTGAGTGGCTTAATGTCATTAAGATGCCAATTTTTTCCAAGTTGATTTATAGATTTAGTACAGTTGTTATCAGTGGGGAGGGGTGGCAATGTCCTCTGCTCCCCAAAGGACATTTGGCAATTTATGGAGAGAGATTTTTGGTGTCACAGCTTGCTACTGGTGTCTAGTAAGTAGAGACCAGCTATGCTGCTAAACATACTACAATGCACAGGACAGCCTCCCTCCCTCACAACAAAGAATTATCTGGCCTCAAATTCCAATAGTGTCAGGTTGAGAAACCATGGTTTAATGGAGTCCCAATTTAGATCTCAGGTATTTTTAGAAATTGGCAAGCTCATTCTAACATCAAATGAAAATACATATTACCTAGGATCAATAAAACAATATTGAAGAATAAAAATTTGGAGAAATTATACTCTCAGATTCCAGACATAATATAAAACTGCAGTAATGAAGACTGTGTGAATAGGTGCGTATATAAACAAAGAAACCAATGGAGCAGAATGATGGAGTCCAGAAATATAGGCATACGTGTACATTTACCTTATTTCTATTATCAGTGCTACTATAGTGGGGAAAGGATGCCTTTTTTAATAAATAGTGCTGGAGTAATTGGATTATCATATGGAAAAAATTGAACCTTAACATCTACCTCACATTTTATATGGTAAAAGAAAAAAATTGATGAATTGGACATTATTAAAATTAAAAATTTCTGTTCATCAAAAGACAACATTAAGAAAGTAATTACACAAACCAAATATTGGGAGAGTGATAGTCACAAAACGTATCTGACAAAGACTTATATCCAGAATATATACCAAACTCCTGTAAATCAATTTAAAAGGGGAGAGCACACGACTCAATTTAAAAATGGGCAAAAGGCTTGAAAAAGAAAAGATAAAAGTCTTGAACATTGATTCAGAATAGTCAATAAACGTATGTGTCAGTTCAGGTGCTTTGAGAAACATAAACCAAGATAGGATTAGACATGCAAGGGATCTATTGAGGGCAATACCAGTGAAGAAAAAAAGGGGATGGAGCAGAAGATGGGAAGAGCCCTTGATTGTGATGCAGGCCTGGCATCTGTGAAAGAAAACAGGGAGGGAAGAAGGACTATAGAGGAAGAATTTCAGACTGCACAGCAGTTCTGAGATAATCTGAGACAAGCTGATAGGGAGTCTCTGAAGAAAGGTTACCTACTGAAGGAGCACCCCATGGGGAGAAATAGCCTAGCTGTAGTATCTCTGTCATGCTTAGTCTTTGGCTGGGAGAAGCCCAGTCAAATGTGGCCTCAGTATGAGTACATGCTAGATCTGAAGATCAGATATGCTCTTTGCAGTAGTTTTCCTTGAAGGAAGATATGAGTAGTACAGTTTCATGGCCACAGCATATGAAAAGATGCTCAACATCATTATTCATCAGAAAAATGAAAATTAAAACACTGAGATACCTTTATACGTACAACAGGATGGAAAATGTAATAGACTGACAATATCAAATGCTAGTAAGACTCTGGAGCAACTAGAACCCTAATACATTGCTGGTTGGAGGGTAAATTTGTTCAACTATTTTACAAAATACTATAGTTTGGTAGATTTTTAAAAAGCTAAACATAGAGCTACCCTATGACCTAGCAATTTCACTCCTGGAATTTTTCCCAAGAGAAATGAATGCCTATGTCCACCAAATAATATACACACAAATATTCACAGCTTTATTCATCATTTCTAAAAACTAAAAAAACACCATTGTCCATCAATAGGTAAATGGATAAGTTATAGTTTATACATACCGTTGAATATCATACAGTAATAAAAATGAACAAACTACTGACATACATGAAAATATGGATGAATCTCACAGCATTTGTTGAATGAAAGAAGCCAGACACAAAAGGGTACAAAGTTCAAGAACCAGCAAAACTATCTATGGTGAGAGAAATCAGAATAATGATTTTCTCTGGCAGGGGAAATATTGACTGAGAAGTAAAATGAAGGAGACTTCTGGAGCAACTGAAATGTTCTGTTTCTTGATCTAGGTGGGCGGTTTCATGGGTATATACATAAGTAAAAAATTCCTTGAGCTGTCTTTTTAAGATTTAGGTATTTTATTGTACGTAAATAACTTAATATATAACATATAATGATATTAATAATATATAACTTACTGTATGTAAATAAATTAAACCGAAGGGGTTTTTTGTAAGGAAACATCTTTCTTTCAAAAAGTATTTGGGGACCAAATAGATGATCAACACAGAGTACGGAATTTTAATATGGAAGAGAAGTGATAAGATTTATGTATTCAACAACCATTTTTCTGCTATTTAGTATGTACCAAGACCTATGTTAGGAGCTAGGCATGCAGAAGTTACTGACATTGTCCCTTCCCTCAACAAGGAAAAGAGAAAGGAATTAATGTTTAGATTATTGAGCAGCCATCGTGTGTTACAAGAATTGAATCCTTACGACAATATCGTGAAGGAGCCGAGATTAAATCATTGTGTTCATCAAGGTTATCCAGAGAAACAGAAATAATAGGATACTGTTAGAATATGTATAGATATATAAGAGGAGATTTATTCTGGGAATCGTCTCGCACAATTACGAAGGCCAAGAAGCTCCGTAATATGCCATCTGCAAGCTGGAGAACCAAGAAAGCTGGTGGTATAATTCAGGCTGAGTCCAAAGGCCTGAGAACTGGGGAAGCTGATGATGTAAGTCCAGGTCTGCGAAGGAAGGCCTGAGAACTGAGGGGTGAAGGGATGCAAGCCCTGGGGTCCAAAGGCCCAAGAGCCAAGAGCTCTGATGTCGAGGGCAGGGGAAAGAAGATGGATGTTCCAGCTCAAGAAGAGAGAGAGGATTCACCTTTCCTCTTTTTATTCTATTCGGGCCTTCAACAGATTGGATGATGCCCACCCACATCAGTGAGGAAGCATCGTCTTTACTCAGTCTACTGATTCAAATGCTAGTCTCTTCATGAAACACCCCCACACACTCGGAAATAGTATCTTACCAGCTATCTGGGCATATCTTGGCCCAATCAAGTTGACACATAAAATTAGCCATCAAACCATAAATCAGGAAAAAACAGTTCAGTATCATGATCATTAAGTGGCATTAAGGATCGTGATCATTAAGCCCAGGTGCACTGGCTCCAAAATCAATGTTCTTTCTATGACAGTGTGCTTCCTCTAGTTGTAAAGATTCTACCATCTCATGAGCAAAGAGCTGTACACATAAGGTAATAAGAAGACCACTGGGACAAAGAACAATGATAAGCGCTTGCTTTGTCACAGGGTCTCTAAGTGCCAGTGTGTTCTGAAAAGGAGAGATGAATTTGGACTGGGGGAGCAGGGGACCCCTTTGTACTCTTTGCCCTGGTCCCCACAGATTTCCATTAAGCCCAACACATGTTGCTTGGGTGGCTATTCTGTGCTGCTTCAGATGCTGCTCAAATAGACACACAAGAGCATGTTTTGTTATGGTCTCCCATGACTGCAGGCAGATGCTACAAGTTCTTAAGTGTGTCTTTAGGGAATCTTTGTATTGTTTAATGGTCTGTCTGACAGCAGCTATTTGTACCACTCTGCTGGCAGCAGGAAATTGAAAGTTCTTCTGTTCTCAATGCCCAAGATGTGACCAGCCCAATAAGAGGGTGCTGATGTGAGAATGACCTGTGTTCCCTAAGCATGGGCCAAATACCTTCTAGACCTTAACTCGATAGACGGGGATGCCGTGTGCAAAAGGCAGCACTATTGAAACAAAACATTGAGTGGTGTTACCGGAGTCTGAAGTGATTGGCTTAGCTTTAATATCGAATAAATGTTACTACTGGCTTTGCCCAGCGTCAATCAGCTCCTAACATACACATAGGTCTAAATACCTCCCTTCAATCTTTTTTTATTGATTGAGGAAAAGTATAGTATCCACTGTAGTATTGAGTATGGATCGTTCAAATGCAGTAAACCAGGAGATTTCCCACCTGGCAACAGAAAGCTAAAGGCAACTGCCATATTTAGTACTCCTTCCACACAGAAGAAATAGTAAACATATGAGCTCTTATTAAGAAGTAAGCTTCAACAAGATAAAATGGAGGTCATGAACTACTACCTCTCATAGTCTTCTACTTTGACTCTTTGCTCCTTTTAGATGATGTCAGGAATATAAGCTCCAGATTCAGACCATCTAGGTTCAAAGCTGACTACATTAGTAATCTTTGGCAGTTAATCTCTCTTTGCATCACTTTCCTCACCCATAAAATGAGGACAATACCCATTACTTCACAGGGTTCGTTGTGAGAATTAAATGAGATATACATGTGAAGGAGTTAGAACTCATAAACGTTAGGTGTCATCATCGTGATTGGCAGGCTAGCCATCCTAATTCTTTCTACTCCTGAAAAGGAAACCAGATCCCTGCATTTCACTTCCTAATTCTCAGCATGCCCGTGGAGAGCACAGGACCTGGGAATCCAATGCAAGCACGGGCTTTGCCACAAAATGGGATCATTGCTTGGGTTCTCAACCCAAGACACTAATTTAGGGATAGCTAAGTGTACAGTTTCTGGAAAGAGTCAGGATATTAAGACAATGTGGACAGAGGAACATGTGGATAAAATTGTCTGAGTGCTTTACAGTTAAATGAGAATCCAGTGTAGTTTTTAATCTAGGAGTTTCAAGTGAAGATATATAAATATATGGGAATTAATGAGAAATGGAGTCACCAGAGACTCCTATCCTGTGGTACCTTATACCTGTATTAATTAGTTAATTCAATTTACACGTAGATTTGAGTGCAAACAGCACGTTTGAAAAACAAACGTCATGGCAGATAGCTTGGGAATTTGTATTAGTCAGCTTTTTGGGCCGACTAACAAAATACCATAGACTGGGTGGCTAAAACAACAGAAATTGATTTTCTCATGGTTTTGGAGGCTAGAAGTCTCAGATTGAGGCACCAGCTGACTTGGTTTCTGGTGAGGGCTCTCTTCCTGGCTTGGAAAGAAGCCACCTTCTCACCGTGTCTTCACATGGTAGAGAGGGAAAGGTCTCTGGTGTCTTTTATAAGGGAAATAATCCCATCTTATAGGGGCCCCACCCTCATGACCACATCTAAACCTAATTATCTCCTAAAGGCCCCATCACATTGGGGGTTACGGCTTCAACATATGAATTGTGGGAAACACAATTCAGATCAAGGGTGAATTGACAGCATAATTAATGATTGGAACTGTGGTTTGCGCTGTACCTAAGGTGTGCTCTTCATGTCCATTGACATGGCTCAGATGGAGTAAATTATTTGATTGCTACCTGTTTGATATTTTTTATCGTGCATGTGCACACTTGGGTAGGATATACAACTTAAGAACAAAACCAGTCAAGTGAACTGAGTAGAATTTCCCCACGTCCACTAAGCGATGCTCCAGCTCTTCCATCAGAAATAGGTAATCACAGAAGTGGCAGGAATGGTGTCATCATAAAAAAGTGTAAGGACGGAAAGGGATTGCTTAAACATGCATGCAGAGCTCTGGATGGGAATGCAAAGAGCCTGGACAACTGCTCCTCCACAGCTGATCATTCATGCTGTTTTTGTCTGCCCTGGACTGAAGGGGAAGCTTGGAGGGCTAGGGGGAGGGGGTGGGGGAAAGCAGCAGAAAAAGAGGAATGGGAGGGAAGAAATGAGCAATTAGCACATATGAGTGAGAAAGCAGAAATAGAAGCCCACAAACCACAGAAAGAACCACACATCCCCTGCCCCACAGCACTAAGGCCAGGCCTCGCTGTCTCTCTGGTACAGCAGGCGGAATAAGTTCTGTCTACTGTGTGTGGAAACTGACATGTCAGCTTCCACTAAGGTGGAAGTTCAGTCCAAAAGGGAGGGTGAGAAAGTACTAAAAAGGAACAGAATTGCTGGGAAGAGCGAGATCTTTTGAAGGGGATGTCCTGGCTTCTGCACCACGCTACCCAGGGAGGCTGCCTCAGATCATCAAAAGAGATAACTCTTCCTCTTCTCCTTGTGAGACCATAGAAATCCCTCACTTAGAACCTTCCTAGCCTTCCTTCAAATGCCTGTGCACCTTGAGAGAGCACCAAGAGGGAGAGGAGGGAGGGGCAGATTCAGTAAGAATGGAGACGTGACAGATGTTGTGAGGCAAACCAACCAGACAGGAGATGGTGTGACTGAATGAATCACTAGCTAATGTGAGGCGAGAGCCTTTGTCCTGAAGAGCCACACCCCCCGAGGCCTCTAGGCTGCTTCCTCTGCTGCTCACCAAGAAAAGGCCATGCCAGATTAACCACACTTCCTTTTCTGCTGTGCTTTGCATGCTGGTAAGTCAAGGGACAGCTACAGATCCAGGCATGCGTGAACTGCAGCACGGCATTTGGACGAGAGGAACACGTGCACGTCGTGTGACTCCATGCTGGAGTGAACACACATACCCAAAGCATGATGACCAGGGCGCCATGTTTACTTGGAGGAGACCTCTCCCCGTGGTGCTAAAGTGCTCTGCCTTGTTCAGCATTTTTATTGGCAACTTGTATTAAGGCAAAGAGAGCAGGCTTGTCAAGCGTTCAGTTGACACAGAGTCAGGAGATAGCCTTAATAAGTCAGTTGACAGGAACAAAATTCAAAGAAATCTAGATAGGCTAGAATAATGGATTAAAACTAACAAGATGAAATACAGAATCCTTAGTTAAGTTTAAGCAGTTAAATGCACCAGGTAGGGGGGATGAACTCATAAATGAAAAATGAAAGCAGTGGTTTTCATTGCTTGCACACTTGATATAAATTACTAGCATGACATACTTGTTTAAAAAGAGAGGAAAAAAATGTTTGCAGTTTTATAATACATTGCATATAAAAAGTGGTCACATCCAAAATAAAGGAGATAATTATCCCATGATATTTTTCACATTGAATTCTATTTGAGATGCCTCAAATTAAGCAAACATTTATTGAAAAACACTAGTGAGGGGATCTGGAGGAGAGAGAAGAATTGAAGCAGTTGGAAAAGTTTCTCTGGGGAAAGAATGTGTGCGAAGTGTGGAGAGGATGAAATAGCCATGCTCAAATATTTTAAAGTGATGTAAAAAATATTAGGTATATTATGTGTAACTCCAGATGACAAGAAAGTAGAAGGTTCAGACAGAAAGATTTCTGCTCAATATGCATTGGAATTAACTGACATTTTGAGATATCCAAATAGAGAACTTGCTCTAAGTGGAAGTTTCTATGCTGAATCCATGAAGGCTGCTGTGGAAGGGATTGGGAGGGCACGCTAGGGGGCTTTAGGGTTCCTTCCACTGTTCGGTTCCTTTTTCTTTTAACCTCTGCATGAGCTAAGCTGAGTCACTCTACGGTTTCATTCATTCTCTTTAACAGATATATATTGAATTTCTATGTGCTGTGTCTACAGTGAGGTGTGAGCAAAACAGCAATAAGTTCCTGTTCTCTTGGCACTTACATGTATCACCTATGGGGGAGATAGACAATAAATAAGTAAACAGACAACTACAAACTGAATGTTATGCCGGGAGCAAACAGGGTGCAGAGAGAGAGAACAAGGAAAGACCTCTGTAGATGAAGTACTCAGGGCAAGTGTCACTGAGGTGATGCTTGCTGAGACACACAGGATGAGGGGTGGGTTTTTAAAGAACTGGGGGAAGCATTCCAGGCAGAAAGCACAATATGAACAAAGGCCTTAGGGCAAGACAAAGCTTGGCGTATTGAGGAACAGGAAGCAGGTGGAGGTTGTGGAACACAGCAGGCGAGGTGGAAAATGGCAGTAGGTGAGGCAGGGCCAGATCGTATGAGGCCCAAATGGACCAAGAGGAGGATTTAACCTCTTTCTGTAAGTCTAACAGAAAGCCACTGAGGAAGTTTAAGCAGAAGAGGAACAGAATCTGATTCATGTTTTAAAAAGTTTGATGAGTTCTTTTAAGATCATTTTAGTACCAAAAAATTACAGCACAAAACAGAGGCTGCTCTGTTCCCGCTCCCAGGTTAACTGAGAAAGGAAAAGTAGGGAGAATTAGCTAGAACTTTGCCAGAGCTTTCTCAGCCCCTAAGATCCCAGCATTCAAGGAGGCTCAAAAACTTCAAGGTAAAAATCTTCAGAGCTGTGGGCGGTATATTCATTCTCCACTTGAGAACCTGGAATCTACCCTAGTGCCGTGTGTAGCCTTCCAGAAGAAATACAGCTCAGGACGACTGCCAGGAAACAAGCACATAGCTGCAAGTGGTCTTCAGACTCTAGGTTATCTGCAATGTGTAAAGCAGCAAGGATTTCAGGGAACAAATGAGCCGTATTCTAGCGATATTTGGAATGAAGGTTGAGGGAAAGGTTAGAATTAAGCAGAATAACTAGAGTAGAGTTAAGGGGAAAGATAGTTTGGTATAAGATTTGAATTAGATACCAAAAAGAGGTTTCAGAGGGGATGAAGAAAATGAAGGAAAGAAAGGATTAATTACAGGAAGGTCAGGATTAGAGAACTAGGTTGAGAACTAGACAAGTGTAACAGGTGTTTTGGTGGAAGTGCAGAGATGTGGGGCCTATGACTACTCTACTGCTCACAGTATAATAATATTATATGCTGTATTAAAAAACAATGGGAAAAAACCCCACCACTAATCCTACCATCTTAAGCATTATTATTTTGGTGCATTCTCTTTGTTAGTTTTTCCTATGTGTCTGCTTTCAATATCTTTATTGGTTTTTTTAAATCATAAGAGCAATACATGCTAGTTGTAGAAAATAAAAACTGCACCAATCTCCCAACCCAACTTCCCAGAGGTATATAAATACAATCATACAATATATAGTCTTAAAAGTTAATAGTTTGTTGTGGGTAAAAATATTTTTGACATGACTATAGCCATAGTACATAAGCAATTTTGTTATTTAACATTATACAAACCATTACTATTTCCTTGATCTCCTTGGATTAATAACAATGTCATTTTTATTTAGGTTTTAGTTTAACTTCCATACAAACCTTTAAAAGAAAAAGACTTCTAAGACCATTTAAAAAGAGGGAGATGATAGCTAAAAAGCACATGAAAATAGGGAACATAAATAAGCAACATAAATAGGGAAATGCAAATTAAAACATAAATGAGATACCACTTCATACCTACTAGAATGACTGTAACAAAAAAGACAGACAATAACAAATGTTGGTGAGGATGTGGAGAACTGGGAACCCTCATACATTGCTCATGGGAATACAAAATGGTACAACCATTTTGGAAAATGGTTTGGCAATTTCTTAAAACGGTAAACATAAACTCACCATATGACCCAGCAATTCCACATACAGTTATCTGTCCAAGAGGAGTTAGAATAAACATTCACATAAAGATTTTCAAGTTAATGTTCACAACAATATTATTTCTAATAACACCAAAGGGAAAATGATTTAAATGTCCACTAACTGTTGAATGAATACAATGGAATACAATTTAGCAACAAAAAGGAGTAACATATTGATACATACTACAACATGGATGAACCTCAAAAGTATTCTGTAAGTGAAAAAAAAACAGAGGCAATAGCCTACATATTTTAAGACTTCTTTTATATGAAATGTCCAGAAAAGGCAAATTTATAAAGATAGAAAGCATATCGGTGGTTGCCTTGGAGCTGGGGGTGTTAGTAGTGATTGACTAGCTACCTACAGATTTAAGGAAAGTCATTGGGTGATAGAAGTGTTCTAAAACTAGATTGTGGTGGTGGTGGTGGTGGCATAACTTTATAATTCACTAAAAAAGAATTATATATTTACCAAACAAAGAAAAAGATGAGGAAGAGCTTGCTTTGAACCACTTTTGGAATAATATTTTAAAAACAGTGAAATTTGGAATCTAATACTGCAAAATATTGATACAACAAAAGAATTTGTAAAGTCTCTTGGCTTTTCAAATTATAACCAGATTTGTTCTCACTATAATATCACCCTGACTGTGCCTATGTCAAAGGACAAGTTTAAAATAGTCATATGTTTGAAAGGCACAAAATGAAATGAAATTGATTTACCATTACAAATCTTTAAACAAAAAGAATGAAACAGCAGAAGAGGGTGGGCCTTCGGGTTGGTTTTTATGTTACTATGCTGCTACCTAGTGATCATTTATAAAATGGTAGGACTTGAGCTTTTTTGTTTTGTTTTTAATCTTGGATTTGTTGAGCTTGTCTGTATACTACAACAAACACCTAATGCTTATCCATGTATGGGTTAAATATCTGAATCACTAAATATGCTTTATAAATATACTGTAGTGGTAAGAACTGGATTGAAAATCTGGAAACATGGCTTCCAGTCCCTGATCTGCTGGTGTCAGCTCTGTGACTTTGAGCCAGGAAAAAAAAAAAATTAATCTATGGACTCTATCTGGTTCCAAAGTTTTAGGAGTGGCTCAGTAAGGTAGTGTGCAGGGATTTGTTCTGTTCAGTTTGGATTTGGTTGAGGGCCCGCACTTGGGCATCTGGAGGGCCACATGTGGGCTTGAGGCTGCAGATTCCCCACCCCAACAGGTCTCTCCAGGCTAATGAAGAATAAAACTTAAAATATAAATATAAATTAAGAATAAAAAGTAACATACATACCACTAATGTATGTATGTATCTTGACAAGTGTATATTGTATAATTATTATAGTTCATGTCAATAGGCATAAAAATTAATTTAAAAAAAATGTTTCTAGTTATGACTATCTTTCACCCAATGTCAAACTTCTTTTTTTCACTCTTGTAAATATGATGAGATGGGATAAGTTGTCTAGAGAGTAAACATTTTGATCTAGCATATCCAAAATTTATGGAAGAAATACTTCTCCTTTTTATGATTTGGCTGTGCACACTTTTACGGGAATTGACTTGAGATATTGGCTTTGGTACTTGCAGAGGAAGAGCTTCTTCCTTAATGAGATATTTAAGAGGCCCTGATTGTGTCTTGTTTCAATATGATATTACTCAAGAAAGAATTAAATACCATGCCCCTTTCCCTGCAAATCCAGTATTCATGGTATACTTCTCCCAATACAACACCTATTAAATATGTACATAAAAATCTCTCAATTGCAAGAATTACAATTTGGGAATAATGAAAATATCTCTACCTATTTATTTGCTTATTTTTTTGTTCCTGTCTTATCTCTAAATTTATCTGTTTCAGAAGGGTAGTTAGGTATAAACTAATTCCACTTTCGAAATTCCAGATGCATCTTTCTTTATCCCTAGAGATAAAGAAAGATGCTAATTCCATCCATTTTGACATTTAAATACTGTTTTAAGTTGTTATTTAAGTGTCCGATATGTGCTAGTTCAGTCTCCTCCAAATATTGAGTAAGCTCCTTTTGATTAGAATTGTTTTAAATTTTATGTGTGTGAATAAATGAATTTTATAATTCTGAAGCACCTAGTCCACATTGGGTGTGCAAAAAACTATTTAATAAGTACTGTTTAATTAAAAAATGATACCTCAGGTTTGTCTCCCCTCCTCTGGACCCCCATAACATTTACATTTATCATATAGCCCAGATTTCCTACACATTACAGATTTTCTGTTCTACTGTCCCCACAAGAACAGTTGCAGGTGCCACACCATATGTCTGGGACATATGGTCCTCAATAGCTGTAATATGAAGCCATCTCTATTGCAATAAATCTGATATCTACTGCTCCCTTTTTGTTAATAGATTTGATTACAATTTCAAACACAGTTCCCTTTCATTTAACTTCATCCTTGATTTTAAAAATACAAAAGCATATCAGTAGGAAAAATTTGACAATACAAAATATATAAAGTAAAGCTCGCCTTCACCAAGGGTAATCTATCTCCCCCCGCCCCCGCCTTGTTTCTACTTTGACTCTTAGAACTCAGGGCTTCCTCGCTAAGACAGCCTAGGGAACATCCAGTACAAAACAGGAGGCAGCTGCGCCGGCCACATGGCAGGGAACCTGCAGTTGAGACCTGGGCACCTGCCCATAGATCGCCCACTCACTAACCCTTTGGCCTTGGGTGAGTCTCTCAAACTTTTATGACTCTCAGGATCATCCGTAAAACGCTACCCTTCTCCCCAGGTTGTTTAGTCACTAGAGACGTGTATGTGGAAGCACTTTGTGAAGCCTAAAGCACTAGGCTAATTTAAAGCATTGTTGTGGGTCTTAGAGAAATCCTTGCGCCTGCTCTATTACAGGCTTTTCAATGCACCGCGGCAGCTTCACAGGACGCCCCCAGCGCCCCCGCTCCCGTCGCTCGGCCACCAGCGGCTGCTTCTCCAGGCCTCCCGGGCCCAGCGAGCCAGCGCAAAGCCAGAGCGCGCAAAGGCCAGGCCCCGGCTCAGAGAGGCTCTCAGAACCTTGGAACTCGTGCTCCCTCTAGGGCTGCCTCTTCGTCTTAAGTGCAAACCAGAGCCGGCTCGGCCACAGTCCCGCCTCTCCCTGTTCCCTTGCTCCGGAAACCCGCCAGCCTCTACCCTGCCCTCCCGCCTCAGCCACGCCCCAGACAGCAAATGCCAGGTTCTCCACGCCCACTCGCTTCATATTTGATTTCGGGCGCGCCAAGCCTGAGGGTGGCTGTGATTGGTTGGAGGTGAGCAAGTTCCCTATATGATTGGCTGATAACAGCTATGCGAGTGAAGACCACAGAAGGTGAATGATGATTGGTTTCTGAATGAAGAGGGGCGGAGTAAAAGGCGGAAGCAGAAGTTGGGGCCGGGGCTCGCGGAAAGGCGAGAGCTGGAGAGTGATGGAAGTAGTTAAGTGCCCCGAGCACGGTGAGTGGCCAGGGTCTTAGGTTTCCCGGGTGCCTGTCGATCTAGTGTCGAATAATCGTTGACTTTCTTGTCTTCTCAGGGACTTTCTGCTTTCTGAAGACCGGTGTCCGCGATGGCCCGAATAAGGGAAAGAGCTTCTACGTGTGCCGGGCGGACACGTGCGGCTTCGTGCAGGCCACCGAGTAGGTCCCGAGCTGGGCATGAGTCCCTCTGACCGCCCAGGGCCTCCCGAGAGGGGCTGCCGGCTCAGCGCAGTCTGGCGCCAGAAGGACTAGGAGTGGCGGGGTCCTGCTCTGCGGTGTCAGGCTCCTTTAAGCAGTTGGTAATCTCAGGGTAGCGTATTCGGAGGAAGACGCTTGGCTACTCTGGCTGTGTGGCCCAAGGCTGGTTACTTTCCCTCTCTGGGCCACCGATTCCCCCCACCTGTAAAATGGAGGATCCTGCTACATCTGGATCCTTCTGGTGTTTTCTATGTCTGGGTTTATATTCGCCTGTCAGTCCTTAGCCACTCCCTTCTGCACGGACAGCCTCCCTCCCCCCTTTAAAGAAGTGAGGACACACAGCAGGCATAGTAGAAAATACTTTGGCCCTGTGTTGTACTAGTTTTAGGCCTGTCTTTTAAATGTTTGTGTTTAAAACACTTACATTGTGTTAGCCTTTTAAAAAAAGGATTCTCTGCATCTAAATGGTGAGATTGATAAGCCCAAGAAGTATGTTACTTTAGGGATTAGCGCTGAGAGAAACAGCTGAGATCTGATTTAGAACTCTGGTTTTACATACTTGAAATTTGAAGCCCAGAAATGTTAAGCATTTTCTCTAACGTGAGAAAAGTTAATACTTTCTCATCGTATTAATATTTTCACACCAAATTTCTACATTTTATATGTGAATTTCAAACTATACATTAAACACTTTTCTGTTTTCTGTTCAGCTGAACTTGATAGAGAAGTTATTTTTTTCCATATTATGTGTAAAGTGCATAATGGATATCAGTACTAGAAAAGCATTAATGTTGAATAAGATTTGGTTTTATATTAAGAGAAACATGCTCTTATATAGAATCCCATTTATATAAACATTGCTATACAAACTAGTAAAATACTTGAAGACAATTATTTGATAAACTTGATTTATTTGGAATATGTTTGATAACCAGAATATAGGCTAAAAAAATGCTACAAGTTATAGGAGAGTACTTTAGAACTTCACTCAAACATGTTTCCCTCAATTGTTATATATATTTAAATTCTTTCATGATAACTTGGGAGGGGGTGGTTAAAAAACTTATGCCAAGCAAGAAACATATTATAAGAATGTGTTGTCAGAAGTAGGTACGTGAATAACACTAATTGACAACTAACCGGTCGTGAAAGGGAAGGGATGATGGAAGAAGATGGGGAAAGTTGATGTAGGGCCTCACAGCCAGCCTTAGAGACTTCATTCATTCCTAGGGGTTTCAAAGTGTAGAGATCACATAGCACAGTATAGTTTTAAACTTTTGAGTCATCAAGAAAAATATATTGTCATTCTTTATTTGAGGGAGTAGGAAAAGGTGAAATCTAATTCCCCACAGGAATTCACGTAGAACAACAACGTGTGGGAATTACAAACCTAGTGGATGTCATACATAGACTCTTGGTTTAAAACCCATAGTTTTGATTTAGGATGTTGACCTCCATTCCTTACCTCTTAAAATGTTTTCAATTCCTTTCTCTAGCATTCCTGTTTCTCATTGTTTATTGCATGAGGATTTTGTGGTAGAGCTTCAGGGCTTGCTTCTGCCACAGGGCAAGAAAGAATACAGGTAAGTGTCCAAAAGGAACATCTAAATGTACTTCCTTTTTTTTCCTCAAAGAGTTGGAGCCAGGTATGTTTTAGGATTGTCTTTAAAAGTCATTATTAAAAAACAAACAGTATTTCTGTATGTATTGAGTGTCTTCTGGGCTGTCACACCCTAATGCTGAGCAACTAGTTCATCTGAGGAGCTTGACCTCTGGTGAATTTCCAGGTAAAATAGCTCCACCATCATCCCTCTCCAACTCTCCAGTAGCCAATAACATCAGCCCACCAATGGCTACTAACTGGTAAACTTTCTAATTCTGGTACTAGAACAAGGTAATGCATAAAAATGTCTATGTTTAGTTTATATGTAGTACTTAATAAATGATAGTTTCCCTTCATTTATGTGGGAATTTGGGAAGGGCAGGGAAGTCTATATAGGTGGGAGATATTTGTCACGAGTATTGCAAGATAAGTAGGGATTCACTACCCTTAGAGAAGGGTCATATTTAATGGGTTAATACCTTGCATTAGGGTACTGAGGTATTAAGTAACATGGTATTTTCAGGAATTGCAAGCATTTGGTTGGGCAATAGTTTAGCATATTGTTTAAGTGGAGACTTCAGGAGACAAAGCTGGATAGGAAGGTAAGGGCCAGGATGTGATAGTCTTTGTATGGTATTCTGTACACTTCAGAATTATATATTCTAGATTGTCCCCCCAAAAATAAAGGCAGTGGAGTATCATCTTCACAATTTTTACATGCTATGTAAAGATGCACAGATTTTGAGAGTTCAACCAGGTGAGTTTTGAGAAATGTATACACCTGTCCACATAAGCAAGATCCAAGCCAAAATATCACCCCTGTAAGAGCCATCTACCCTCTTCCAGTTAATTCTGCCCCTTCCATCCCTAACCCCCCCCATCAGCAATCACTGTTTTGATTTTTATCACTTTAAATATGTTCTGCTTGTTCTTGAACTTCGTATACATGAAATAATAGTGTATGTACTCTTTTGTGCCTGACTTCTTAACAATGCCTGTGCAATTTATCTGTATCATGTGTGTCAGTAATTCATCCTTTTTATTGCTGAGTCAAATTCCATTTATAAATGTACCACTGTTTGTTTCATGTGCTTATTTGCCATGAGAAAATCTTGAAATATCTGTTTAAATCTTCTGCCCATTTTTTACTAGAAATTTTTATAGAGTAATTTTAGATTCACAAGCAGTTGTAAGACATAATACAGAGAGATCCCCTGTGGACTTGACCCACTTTCCTCTAATGGTGAGATTTGCAAAACTTAGTATAATATCACAAACAGGGTGTTGACTTTGGTACAATCCACTGATTTTATTGGTAAAGATAGCTCTACTTTTGCTAATTTGTGTGTGTATGTATTTAGTTCTATACAATTTTATACACATGTAGATTCATGTATTGGCCACTACAGTCAAGGTACTGAACGGTTCTGTCATCACGGGACCCCTCCTGTTGCCCTGTCATAACCACACCCTCTTCCTTCCCCATCTGCCCTCCTCACCCCTGACAACCATGAATCTGTTCTTTATTTCTAAAATTTTGTCATTTCAAAATTGTTACATAGATAGGATTTTTTGCTCGTTTTTAAATTTTTGTCTTTTTATTGAGTTGGAAGAGTTCTTTCTATATTCTCTGTACAAGTTCTTTGGTAGATATTTGTGTTGTGAATATTTTCTTCTAGTCTGTGGTTTTCATTTTCTTAACTGTTTTTTGAAAAGGAGAAGTTTTTAATTTTTATGAAGTCCAATTTATTATTTTTTTGTCATTTGTACTTTTTGTCTTCTCTCCAAGAAATCTTTGCCTACCCTAAGATCACAAATATGTCCAAAGGGTCTTCTAGAAGCCTTATAGTTTTTTTTTGTTTTTGAAAAACAGCTTTTTCATTTAGATCTATGATCTACCTCAAATTAATTTTGAATACTATACGAGGTAGAGGTTCAATTATTTTTTCATATATTAACCAGTTGTTTTAACACTGTGTTTTGAGATTTTCCTTTCCCCATTGAAATGCTTGGCATGTTTGTAAAAAATCAATTGATCCAATATTGTGGGTCTATTTCTGGGGTTGCTAATCTGTTCCACTGATCCATTTGCCTATCCTTCCATTATTAATCAGATAAAATAGTATGAGTCTTCCAACTTTATTCTTTTTCAAGATTGTGTTGGCTACTCTAGGATCTTTGTGTTTTCATATAAAACGTAGAATCAGCTTTTCTAATTTCCACAGAAAACCCTGTTGGGATTGCATTAAATATACATAGATCAATTTGGAGAGAACTTTAATCAATATTGAGTCTTCCTGGGCACAGTAGCTTGTGCCTATAATCACAGCTACTCGGGAGGCTGAGGAGGGAGGATTGCTTGAGCCCAGGAGTTGGAGGCTGCAGTAATCTATGATCACACCACTGCACTCCAGCCTGGGTAATAGAGCGGGACTCTGTCTTAAAAAAAGAAAAAGAAAAGAAAAAGAAAATATTGAGTCTTCCAATCCATGAACATGGTTCATTTATTTGTGACTTTAAAAATATCTCTCAGCATTGTTTAATAGTTTTCATTATAGAGTTCCTATATACGTTTTGTTAAGTTTGTTCCTCAGTGTTTTTCAATGCTGTTGTAAATGGAATATTTTTAAATTTCATTTTTGGATTGTTTTTTGCTGGTACAGTATGGCTGGTAAGCCTTTTAATGCCTAAAGTCATCATGTGTTCTTGACACTTAAAACCATTTACGTACTACTGGGGGCCCTCTACCATACAGAAACACTGTTGTAGGAGGTGGGAAGTCACTGAAGGATTTTTGATCCAATTTCCATTAAAAAAGAACTATGGAGGATAGATAGAAAGTAAAGATAGTGGAGGCAAGGAGACCACAGAAATAATAAGCTACTATTGAATGCCTACTACATGGCATGTTCATTATCTCTTATTTTCATATAATGTGTTATGGTAAGTTTCTTTCCGTATTCCTGGTTTACAGACTACATAAGGAAACTACCATTGAGAGAGGTCAGAAAAGGAATCTGAAGTCCCATGGTTTTGAAGTGGTATTGCTGGGATTTGATCCCAGGTCCAACTGCTTCCAGACACACCTGCTTTCTCTTAGGTGAAAGACGATGGGCTTGAATTGAGGCTGTGGCAGTGGAGTTGGGTACTGTTAGAATGGAGAAAACTTGCTGAAAGAGAATTGATAAGACGTATTTTCTGGTAGGGCATATAGGGGTGTTTATTCCTCCACTTTCTCATCTGGAATAGTGATCATGGTGGCCCCAACTTCCTTGGGTTGGAGGATTCACAGAGATAATAGATGTGATGCACTTAGTCTGGTGATTGACACATTGCCAGCGCTCAGCAGGGAAATGTTTGCTAAGTTGAGGCTTCTGGGTAATGCATTTATATTAAGCAAGAGAAGAAAGGAAAGGTAATATCAGTAGAGGATTAGGATGTGTGGCTAACACAGCTTTGGACTAATCATGTCTCATGTATATGGGAGGCCAGCTAGAAAATCAGTGTGCAGCTATGAAGAAAGATCTGGCTGGAGACAGAATTTTTTTTTTTTTTTTTTTTTTGAGACAGAGTGTCGCTTTGTTGCCCTGGCTAGAGTGAGTGCCGTGGCGTCAGCCTAGCTCACAGCAACCTCAAACCCCTGGGCTTAAGCAATCCTACTGCCTCAGCCTCCCGAGTAGCTGGGACTACAGGCATGCGCCACCATGCCCGGCTAATTTTTTTTTTGTATATATATATATTTTAATTGTCCATATAATTTCTTTGTATTTTTAGTAGAGACGGGGGTCTCACTCTTGCTCAGGCTGGTCTCGAACTCCTGACCTTGAGCGATCCACCCGCCTCAGCCTCCCAGAGTGCTAGGATTACAGGCGTGAGCCACCGCGCCCGGCCAGGAGACAGAATTTTGAGAACTTATTGTTAACATTCTTTGTGCTACGTAGATGAGGCTGAGAGGTGATCATTACTTTAAAATAAAAAAAAAAAGTTTACTAAATTTATTTCTCTCAGCCCCAATCTAGAACACTATTACTTATTGGAGCTTTAAAAAGGTTGTTTTAAGGGGAAATAGAAGACAGTTCTCAACACACAACAAATTAAAAGACAACAGCAAACAAACAAACAAACAACAAAAAACAAGTACCCTGTTAGGTGGTGCAGGCTGAGAATTTAAAGAGAAATAGATAAGCCTGTGTATGGATGATGAGTTCCTTCGCAGACATTAAGGTATTTAGCTGGAACCTCTGTACTGTGGAGAATGATCTCAGGGAATACAGCCTTTCCTTCCCTCAAACTGGGTTTTCTTGAAAACTTAACTATTTTACATCCTCTAATTAATACCATTGTGTTTGGCTTAACATAGCTAGGAGACAGGTGCAGCAGAGTAATGGAAGAGAGGTATAAACCTAGGCCCTAGGATGTCCATTTTTCACACCTTGCAGGGTAGCTGAGTTTGTGTGCAGTTCTCTAAGTTAAACACCAGATGGCACCACCAGCATTTGACTGGCCTTTCAGCCATGGCCCCCTGTGTATGGGCAATAAAGAAAACTGATAAGTCTCCCAGTAGAACCAGAAGGAAGAAATCTTGCCTAGACATGAATGGTGTAGCGCCCCATCGTATACAAATGTTAAACCTTGTCATTGAGTTCACATTCTCCCTTCTCTCTCTCTTTCTCTCAGAGCTTTTATTCTTAATGATAATGGGGTCAAAAGAAATTGAAATATTTCTTTGCCTAGACATGGGTATAACAAGTTTTAGTTCTTTAAATAACTGGTTGTGGTGAGGTGTTCAAAATAGTTTATCTTTTTGCAGTGAGCTATGATGACGCCACTGTATTCCAGCCCGGGCGACAGAGCTAGCTAGACTCTTTGTCTCAAAAACAAAAAAATTTTATTTTTCATAACAATTGAATATTCACATGTATTTATACCATGGGAAAGTTTAAGACTTTTATGTAGACGAAATTACTAAATTCTTTATTTCTCAGCTTTAGAGTTTTATGTCATGCTTAGAAAAACCTTCTTCACTTTAAGATTTCAAAAATATTCATCTCTGTTTTTTTTTCCTGGAATATTTATGGTTTTGTTTTTTATATTTACAATTCTTTTCCGTCTTGAATTTTAACATAAAACAATGAGGTAGAAATCCAGCTTTATGTTTTTCTGGTGCTGGTGCTTATACAGACATGAACTCATAATCTCTAAATGCCCTTAGACACAACTGGGATAAGAGTTAGACATAGCAAGATTGTGGAGCAGTCTGACCTGCGTGTTGGAGTGCTAAATTGAATGTGTTCAGATACCAAATGGTCCTGTGACTTCAAGACCCACAGTAAGAGATTAAGAAGGCTACTGAGAAAGTGGAGGAGTGGAGACTTGAACTTGGCCTTGAATGACCTTTAAAGTCAGAGCATAAGCAGAGGTGTAGACATAGGCATAAGCAAGGCAGTTGGCAAGAGTGAGCTTATGGTTACTGTTATCGAGGAAGCCCTTGATATGTCTCAGGCTTTGCTCTGATTGTTTTATCTTTATATGTGTTAAGGTGTTTAATCTTCATAATGACCATATGAGGGGTGTACTATGATTATTATTATTTTACCATTTTACCGAAAAGGAAACTGCCACAGGGGGCAGGCAAATAAGGTGTGTGGTGTTTCAGAACTCATTATGTGGTAGGGCTGGGATTCAAACCCAGGGAGCATAGTGCCAGAACCTGAGAGAATTCAGACCCTAAAGTGATTACACTTGGCAACGAGATGCTGGGTTGGACAGAGGATTTGTCTTCTGGTGAAGAAGATAGGATTAAAGAGGTCTGGCTTCCTCTAGCTGTTAATAATTTCTTCATCGTTATTGTTTATAACCTCTGCCCTGGAAAATAATTAGTTAATAGACTACAGAAATTCTGCTCTTCTTATGGTGGAATTGATATTTGCTTTCTCTGTGAAAATGTATTTCCACTGCTTTCTTTGCTGATTTACAATTTGATAAACATAACAAACAGAAACTTTTTATCCTGAAAACAGAGAAGCCCATCCGGGTTGATTTTAATTAAAAATGTAAGTGAAAGCATTTTTAGCACTATGCCTAGCACATAGCAGATGCTCAATGTGTTGTTCTCTTCCTTCTTTTTCCAAACCTTGCCCTTCTCTTGAAAGTCTCCATGACTTGGGCTTTAAAATAGATACTACAGTCACGAGTCACTAGACAATAGGGACGTGTTCTGAGAAACATGTTGTTAGGTGATTTCGTCATTGTGCGAACATCACAGAGTGTAGTTACATAAACCTGTTTGGTATAGGCTGCTGTACACCTAGGCTACAAACCTATACAGTATATTACTGTACTGAATACCATAGGCAATTGTAACACAGAGCTAAGTATTTGTGTATCTAAACAAAGAAACGGTGCAGTAAACATAAAGTATTATAATCTTATGGGACCATTGTTGTTTGCGGTCTGTCATTGACCAAAACAGCATTATGTGGCACATGACTGTACTTGTGAAATATTCTCTCAGTAAAGATTTCAAGCACTTGGTACACTGGAAGCAACAGCAGCGATTAGTTCTTGATTTATTTCTATAAGTAGCATAATTCCCTAATAGTAGCTAGTACTTTGAATTTTATGCGTTCAAAACATTTAAGAAATTTTATTATATATGTTCAATATAATATCCTATTGCAGTGAGAAAATTTAAAGAGACCTGTATAATTTTGAAAATCATGAGCTTGGGTGGGAAAATTATAAGTTTGTATGAGAGGGAGGGGCTGGGCCCATTTTCTTTTTAGTTTAACTTTTACATAATACATGTCCATTTGGGGATTGTTCATCTTTGGTTATATGTCCAGGTGAATAAATGGCATCAGGAGAGTGGGACCTCCTCGGGATTCGTTGTGAATTAGGATGCATGCTGTTGTGATGTATGTTGTACATCATGGGACTCATTGAAATTGTTACTAAAAGAATAAGAAATTCAAATGAAGGAAAGCAGAAGGGAGGAATTAATATAGTTAAAAATTGGATTTAATGAGTTAGAAAACAGCATATAGAAAACTAATAAATAAAATCCAGAAGCTAACCTGATCAAGAAAAACAGAGAAAGCACAAATAGGCAATACGAGAAATAAGGAGTTGCACCACAGGTGTATTGAAATGTATGTGAAATGACATATGCACAAGGCTATTTTATTCATTGTGCCATTGCTTTTAATAGGAAAGGATTGGAAACAGCCACACTATCCATCAAGAGGATCTGGTTAAAAATAATACAACATCCATATAGTGGAAAACTCTGCACCTGTAAAACAAAACAAAAAGAACATGTGAGGAAGCTCTTTATATGTATGTTCTTACAGAAAAATCTTTAAGGCATTTGTTAAGTAAAAAAGGAGAGGCAAGGTACTTAGTAGTATGTACATTATGCTACCCATTTGTGCAGAAGAGGAAAAAAATAAAGAATATATTTATATTGACTTGAATATGCATTTAAAAATCTCTAGAAAGGTAAACAAAAAACAAGGGTAGTTACATGTTGGGAGGGAGGAGAACTGGACAGATAGTGTCTAGAGGAACTCTTCACTGCCTTTTTATACTTTTTGATTGAGTACATTGTCTATTTCAACAAATAAAATATATTTTTAAAAAGCTCATATTTAATTGATTAAAGGTTTTTGAGAAGTCATCTTAGGTAATGAAAAAAATCAGTTCTGTTTTATGCAGCAATACTTAACAATTATATACAAAAGGCAAGCCATAGTTGGTAATAAAGAGATCATATATGGTTATTTTCTTCTTGTTGCTGAAAATATAAAGTCAGGCAGACAGGCATATACAAGTGTAATACAACTAAATACAACAAAAATACAGAAGCGGTTCAATGGATGAAACAGGAAAGGAAAGTGGGAAAACTTTGCAAAAGAGATATGACTTGAGCTGGGCCTTGAGGGACTGGCAGGAATGCAACATGTGGAGAAGATGGGGGAGATGGTGGACGAATAGGAATAGAAAGGGTGTCCTCTGGGTGGAGAAAGGTACACATGCAAGGCCTAGTAGTCTGGAGAGTACATGGCTTAGTTAGGGAATGGAACGGTGTAGCCATCTCTGGATAGCTGGAGTATGGGCTGCTTGTGTGTGCAGGGACTATCTTGCACTAGGATAAGTCTATATTCAGTCTTTTTTTAAATGGAAGATTGTAAATATATACAAAAGTAGGATAGATAACGTAGCACAAGAGCTTCAGCAATTATCAACTCATGTCTCATCTTATTCCAACTACCCTACCTACTTCCCTGCTAACTTCTGATGTATTTTGAAACAAATCCCAGATAACATCATTTCATCTGTAAATATTTTAGTATGTAGCTCTAAAAGATTAGGACTCTTTGTATACCAGTTAGTATGCAAATATCCTGTCACTTCATAAATGCCATAAATAGGTTTTTTAGTAGTTTTTGTTTATTTGTTTAAATCAGGATCCAAGTAAGGTCCACAAATTGGAATTTATTAATATGTCTTTTAAGTTTCTTAAGTTTCTCCTCCTTCTTTTTTTCTCCCTTGTAATTTATTTGTTGAAGGATTCAGGTTGTTTGTCCTGTAGCATTTCCCAGCCAAGATTTTGCAGATTATATTCCCCATGGTCTAGTTTTACATGTTCCTCTGTTGTTTCTATTTCCTGTAAATTGATAATTGGATATAGAGGTTTGACCAGATTCGGGTTAGATTTTTGTTTTGTTTTGTTTTGGCTTGGTCGTTTTTGGATGTTTTTCAAGAGTACTTTATAGGTAGTGTTGTGGCCTCCCTTCAGGGACACGTAATGTCTGGTTATCTCTTTTTCTGATTTTAGTAGCCATTGTTGAGTAGTGTTTCCATTTCAGTCATGCTTTACAGAGTAAAAGGAGTAAACTGTGCACATTTTTTGATCTCATAACATCTTTATTCTTTGAATTCCGAACCTTTATAAATGTCCTGTGCAATAAGGAATTTTTTAACGTACGTGCAAGAGTAATTGGTTTCAAGTGACCTTGCAAAGCCAACATCAAGGAATTGCACAATGTTTTCTAAGATTGAAAATAAACTTAATCTCTCGTCTTAATGGATTTTCACAGCCTTGATTGTTTGTGTTTTATACTTCATTAGATTGTTCTTCCGATGCATCAGAAGTAAGGCAGAGGGGAAACACTGGTGTGGAAGTGTTCCATGGCAGGTAGGAATTACCCATCTGTTTTCAAACCCGCTATGTTAAGACTGTTTAATATGCAGCATAGCCTGAAAAGACCTTGACGTCCACATAAACTGGTTAGCCTTTATCAAACTATTTCTGAAAGATAGTTTTCTTTAAGCAAGACTGGTCCTGTTGGAACTTTTAATTCAAAGGACCATTTAGTTATATTCAATATTTAATTACTTGCTTCCTATTTCACTTAAACATTTTGTGACGTCTTAAGTGCAATCAGTATTCTCCTATTTAGGAAAAAATTAGATTTTCTTGACTAACTTCAGTATCTTTTTATAGACCAATATCTACTTGATATTGGTATACGATAAGTATAATTCATAAGCTACTAGAATGTTAGAAGTAGGAGAAGCCCTATAAGTCTTCACTACCTGAGGAGCTAGACGTAGGCAGGTGAGGAGACTTGTTTTGGTAGTGTTACGACTTCAACTTAAGATTCTAGATTTCTACAGTGAGATCTACCTAAAGCCTAATGAAAGCAAGCATAGTAGGACCATGTTTAGCTTTGGAGAAAAGTAAGTCTATCTCAAGAGAATAGTTTTCCTGAAAAGTATATATTGTGGCCATTATGATTGTAAAAGCATTTTAGTTTGGTCAGTACTTTTCCTTGAGGCCTGGGTAAGTGTGAACTTGGAAAAAGAAGGAACCAAGTATTAAAAGGGCTATTAAAATGCAAATACTTGGTGGGTTTGGCACATAGTCTTTCTAGATACAGAATCGATACCAGGAATGTTCAAAACTATTGGACTTCTTTTACTCTGTTTCCATTTCCTCTGAGAAAGACATTCTATTTGTGGCTGGTATCTTTAAAGAGCAAACAGAAAAGAAACAAAAACAAAAAAAAAGACAAGACATTCTAGATATGAAGGTTGCATTAGGATTTTATGTTAAGATTATTTTCATTTGTCTTTAGGATCCTAATTCCAAAGAACATTCTGTAACCAGTAAGTCTCAGCATGCATCTGAGTCATTTCGTCATCCTTACAGCCAGCTGAGAAACCCATTTAAGGTACTTGACAAGAACCAAGAACCAGCTCTCTGGAAACAGCTCACCAAACGTGAAGGTGAGGAAAAGATGGCTGATAAGAAGCAAAGGGACAAGGGCGATCAGCTCTTGGACCACAAGAAGGAACAGAATCTTGACTCCAACTGCCACATGGGGAAAGAGCTCTCTTCTGGCCCAGTGATAAAGAAAAAACAATCTGTGGTTCCAGAGAAGCATCAAGAGGAGAGAGCAGAGTTTCGGTGTGAAGCAAAGGAGACTGAAGGGACACACAAGAGAGACTTCTCTGAAACTAAATCCAAACAGCGCCATGGTAATGAGCTTAGATCATCCGTGGCTCCTCAGGAGAAATCAAATGGTAAAAGTCAAGATGTCCAAAGAGAGTCAAAACCTCTGAGAGAAAAGGAAAGCCAGCTTTTGCCTCAAAAAATTCACAGTCAGAACCCAATAAGCAAGCCCCAGAAAGGGAGACTCCTCAGCAAGGATCACCTCAAGAACTGGGAGACTGAAGAAACGATGGCCAAGGCCAACCCAGGCACACAGGCCGTCCAGAAAAGGCCGGCCCAGGGTCATTTCCAGGCACAGTCGGAGACTCGTGGTGTACCTGCTCCCAAAGGACCAGCGGCACAGCTGGCACCAGCAGCACCAGGACTTTCCCTGGGCGAGAGGCGTGAAGCTGCCACAAGCAGTAGTGACAGTGAGGAAGATGATGTCATTTTTGTTTCCTCTAATCCTGGGAGTCCTCTGCTCTTTGACTCAACCCTGGATTCAAAGAAGAAGGAGAACCTTCAATTCCCTGATCAAAGTATGCAAAGGAAAATATCTCCTACCTCAGGTGTTTCCAAGAAGGTAGAACCCTCAGACCCAGCAGCCCAACGTGTGTACCTTACAACGCAACTGAAACAAAAGAAGGTAAGCATTGACTTGTGTTTTGTTCTTAAGGTCAGAGCACTGCTTGCTATGGGCAGATATGAGACCCCCACAGAACAGTTAAATATGCTCATGTGAAAGTTTTGTAGGTGCATGTTTTCTGCATTTTCCTATGCTTATATTAATATTTTCAGGATTGGTAAGCCAACTGGATTTAAAAAAAAGAAAGTCCTGTTTTCATGCACATAGTTAAAAGACCATAATTTTAGAGTTTTGGCATTTTAGGCTAGTTTAATAGGAGACTATCCCTCTAAAACTTGAGACGAGAGATCCACTTGATAGGATCTGTTTTTCAGAGCACACTGGCATCAGTGAACATCCACGCTCTTCCTGACAAGGGTCAGAAGTTGTTCGAGCAAATCCGGGTGTTGGAGGAAGCGCTGGGTGCTCTCGCCCTGTCGCCGCAGCCAGGTGAAGTAGTTTGTGCCCCAGAACTCACAGCCTGTGTGAACTTCACAAGAGACTTTGGGAAACCACTTAGATAAAGAATGTGTTGATTCATTCACCTTTCCATTTTATTATCTTCTTCTGAGCTTTCTTTTAAATTACACCTATGATTTGTAAAAACTTTCTCCTATTTCCTGCGGACTAAGTGCTCTTTCTCATAGTTTAAGGAGCAGGTAAGGAGCTACATTGTCTAGGAAGCCTTCCCAGTTATTAGAGTGGAATGATCGCAATTTCTCTTGACCTCCCCTCCACACAAACAATCCCTCCACTTTGCTGCATTTTAATCTGTTCTTCCCCTTGTTGAGCAGGAACTAATGAGGAGAGTAACACGGAAGTACCACAACAGAGTAACTCCACCAAAACTGCCGCTGGCCCTCCCCTCCTGGTGCCTCCCCAGCCCCTTCCGGGTCATGCTGCCCAGCCTGCGGGTTCCCTGGGACTGACAGCTGCCAGCCGGGTGACTGCCACAGGTAAGGTCCAGGGGCCTGGCCCTGCTGTGAATAGCTACAGCTGTGAGTGAAGCACTACCTAGTACCGTAGTCCCCTGTTACCTGCAATTTCAGTTACCACAGTCAACCATGGTCCAAAAATTAGGTGAGTTCAATAAAATAAGATATTTTGAGAGCAAGAGACCACATTCACATAACTTTTATTACAGTATACTGTTACAATTATTCTGTTTTATTATTGCTGTGATTCATCTGTTATTGTGCCTAATGTATAAATTACAGTTTATCATAGGTGTGTGTGTATAGGAGAAAACATAATATATGTGGGGTTTGGTGCTGTCCACGGTTTTAGGCATCTACTGGGGGTCCTGAAATGTATCCCCTGCTGATAAGGGGAAGGGATAACATAGATGGCTTTGTGCCCACGTGAAGGGAGAAGCCATTCTCAAGTTGTAAGTTGCCCCTGTGATAAAGATCATGGTGCTCAGCAGAGCTTTGCACAGTGTTACTTGGCTCTCTGTGCGGGCAGAGACTGTATTTCCCTTGTTCACCCGCTGTGCTGATGGGTCAGCCCAGTGGCCGGCACATGGTGGTCATCCGGTCAGTGTTTGTGAACGAAGATGCTAGCTCATATCATTATGGGGTCGGGAGACAAGCAGATGCATTCTTATTCCTTCCCGTGTGTGTGTGTGTGTGTGTGTGTGTGTGTGTGTTAAGGCAGAGCACAGGCGTGACATGAGTCAGGACCCCTGACTAACAGACCCACAGAGAGCAATGGTATCCTAGTTAGCTAAATGTTAACATCCTGAACTTCCCAGACAACTTTGAGTTCAGAAGTACCTGCAGAATGAAAATTCGAAGTAGAGCCTTAAATACATAATGGAATTGGTTGGCTTGCTGGTGAGGAGACAGGAGCCCAGGTTTGCTCGTGGTGACTAGGAAAGCTAAAACCAGTTTTCTCCCAGTTGGCAACTGCTAGAGCTGTAGAAAGTTGAAGAGAGTAGTTAACAAGGGGGCTAAGAAGTAGACACAGTGCCATTTGAAGCTAAGCCCACTCTAAATGAGAAAAGGAAACATACTTGTTCAAGTAGCATCACAGTCTTGGCTGCTCAGGAGGCCTTTAGAGAATGTCATTGTGTTTCAGCATCATTTAGTAAACGTAAGGGTGCCCAGATCACCTAGAGAAAAATTAAATTATATTAGGTTATTAAGGTATGAGAGCATGTAATATGTTTTGGAAAGAATTCCGTTCAAATAGTTTTTCATTTTAAAGCATTTAAATAGCTTTCATTTGTCTGGAAACTTCTTATTTGGGATGCCTCATCTCTAAAATTGCAACCAGCTGAGGTGCCTGTAGTCGTTAACTAACTTCTGTAGAGCTCCCTGAGTACGACGTGTGGGCCAATACTGAGTATTTCCCAGCGCAGTGTACAGTCAGCTCATGACCTGCAGTTTAGGGGCTGTCTTTCCCTGTCTACCCAAGCTTCCACAGACTGCCTCTAGCTTGGCCTTTTCCATCTCTCACTTTCCTTCTCTGCATCCAACTCCAGGGATCTTTTCTTCCTAAAACCCTGAACGATGTTCCCTTTTCTTGGCCACCTCTTCAAAGCTGGAAAAAAAACCTACCAGAAATATCATGGGTTCTGTTTCATTATACTTTCTATTATTTTGTCCTATGTTACAATAATTGTTTATGTGATTTAAAAAAAAAACAAAAAAACAGAGAATGGGGACGGAGGAGCCTGTGAGACTAGGTGAATCCAGACAGAAGGATTTTTAGTCAACACAGATCCATCATCTGGCAAATAATTTAATTGCTTTTTTGCAGCTCTGGCCAGGACATAATACTTGTGACATCTTTAGATAACACCTGTTTGTATGCAGGCGCTGCAAACCGGGATTGCCTTCACGCAGTGTGGAGGGTCACAAGTGAAGCCATTGATGAGCTGCATCGCTCACTTGAGTCACGTCCTGGTGAGACTGCTGTGGCAGAAGATCCTGCTGGGTTGAAGGTGAGCAGGGCAGGTTCACGGTACGGAGTCTCCCATAGCCGTGCTCCAGAGGCCCTGAAGACAGAGACCACTGTGAAAGTGTCTGGCAGAGTGCCATTCTGATATGTCTTTTCTACAGAGAGATGCTTGCAGTGTTTTCTCCTTTTGTGTTTAGCAGTACAAACAACAACAGAAACAACCCTTTTTTAAAAAAGTCATAAAGTTATATATTTCTATAGCAGTAGCAGATTCATTTATTGAGTTTGTAGGTGCCATAAGAATGCAAAAGAATTGCTTTTAATCGGAGTGGAAGTGCACATACAACATATATAAAACAATTAGAAAATGACTTCAAGGCAAAGATAAAATGTGCCTTGTAACGTACTATGGACTGTATACAAAGTACCGAAGGGATTCAAGGTAAAGGAATCATCACTCTAGGTCAGTACTTATTTGTTGCCGGCCTACTTTGCACCTGAAAGAAACTGTAAGCCTTAAGACAGCAGAGAGGATAGAAACACAATTAGAGGCTGGGCGCGGTGGCTCACGCCTGTAATCCTAGCACTCTGGGAGGCCGAGGCGGGTGGATCGCTCAAGGTCAGGAGTTCGAGACCAGCCTGAGCAAGAGCGAGACCCCGTCTCTACTAAAAATAGAAAGAAATTATATGGACAACTAAAAATATATATATAGAAAAATTAGCCAGGCATAGTGGCGCATGCCTGTAGTCCCAGCTACTCGGGAGGCTGAGGCAGGAGGATTGCTTGAGCCCAGGAGTTTGAGGTTGCTGTGAGCTAGGCTGACGCCACGGCACTCACTCTAGCCTGGGCAACAAAGTGAGACTCTGTCTCAAAAAAAAAAAAAAAAAAAAAAAAAAGAAACACAATTAGAGGGAGTGGTGATTAGAGGGAAAATACAGAGGTTGGTAGTGATATGTGAGAATCAGGTGTCATCAGTACCTGAGCTGGGAGTAGCAGGTGATATTACTGAGGAGGAGGACTCGCTTGCCGTGTAGTGTGGCATTGGTGAAGGATTAGATTTGAATAGCTCACGAGATACTATGGAATCAATAGCATCTGAGCAGGGATGGCTAATGAAGATTAGTTTTTCTCATAGAGTGTAAGATAAACTGGAACACAAAAGGACTAGAAGGGGTTCTCCAGTTAGAGGGCTATTGAAATTTATAGTTAGCAATGAGGGTAGGACATTGGCTGCAGAGAGGAGAGGCAAATTGAAGAGACAAGGAAAAGCCAATGGAATGGCTGGTGAAAGGAGGGTGAGCAGTCAGAGGTCTTGGCTGCAAGCAGTAAAAATGACTTTGGTTAAGCAAGCAAACCAGGACTGTCATCTATTGTGGGGAGAAGGGGTTCTTAATAGAACATTAGACAGAAACCAAAACATAAACTCAGCTGGACCAAACATGGTGTGGTTACCTTAGGTGAGAGGATGCAGTTAAGAATTTCAAGGTGAAACAAGCAGTTTATATAACGACATCTAGAATATTGAGTTCAGTTGCAGAAGATAAAAGGGTAAAGTGTAGAGTTCATGTAGCCAGGATCAGCTTAGCCTCTCATTAGGAATTTGTACTTAACATTTGCTTATTACCTTTGTCAGGTCCCTCTGCTACTGCACCAGAAGCAGGCATTAGCTTGGTTACTGTGGCGGGAAAGTCAGAAGCCACAAGGAGGAATTCTGGGTAAGTTTGGTATGGTGATAAGAGCCAACATTTATGGAATGCTTAGGCATTGTCCTAAATGTATTATGTTGTTTCATTCAGTCCTCTCAACAACTCTATGAGGCTGGTACTATAAATTCCTCATTTTATACGGAAGGAAACTGAGACATAGAAATTTTAAGCAATGTACTCAAAAATACACAGCTGTAGGATCAGAGGTGTTGGTTGCAAATGGTGATTAAGCAGAGGAGGAGTTTATTCTTTGGTGGCTTCCAGAATCTCTGGGAGATGTGGAGTACCAGGCTGGAGGCCAAATTTCCAGGAGCTGTGGCACAGCTCAGTCACAGACCGAGTGTTCTATGGAAAGCATCCCAGCTTCTTTGCTCCACCAAGCACTAGAGGCACCAATGCCACGCCAAAGTCAGATGCTTCTGTCTCTACCCCTTCCTGCAGAAAGGATTGCATAGGGAGTCTCTCTTCTAAAGTTGCTTACACTTGAATGAAAGTCTTATGTGAGTACATCTGATGCATAGAGCCTGGTCATGTTGCCAGTGCCTAAGCTGCAACAGAGGCTAGAAAGCAAGTTTTCTGCTCAGCTTTGGGACTTGTCGGGCTAAACTTTTCCAAGGTGCTCAACTTTCAGAAAACATGACAGATGTCCACTATGGCTAGTAAGTGACTGTGTCGGGGGTCCCCAAGACCACTTCCAGGTTGAATGATGTATTAGTAGGACTCAAAGTATATAGTCATACTCATGGTTATGATTTATTACAGTGAAAGGATGCAGATCAAAATCAGCAAAAGGAAAAGACATATGGGACAAAATCCAGGGAAACCAGGAGCAAGCTTCCAAGTCCTTTCCCAGTAGAGTCACATGGGGCACACTTAATTCTCCCAGCAGTGAGTTGTGGCAACAGTTATAAAACGTTTCCAACCAAGGAAGCTCGCTAGAGATTCAGTGCCCAGGGCTTTTACTGGGGGCTGCTTACGAAGGCAGCTTTAGCTTGGTATATACCAAATCTCCGTACTCCCAGGAGGAAAGCAGATGTATGACATAAACCGTATTGTTTGCATAAACAGTTTAGGCAGAGTGAGCCACTCTTACCAGTTCTGAAATGGTGAGAACCCTCTCTAAATCTGGTTCCCTAATGCCAGCCGAGGGCCATCCTTGTAAGTAGGCCTTTGAAGGGATAGCAGATGGGCCTGCAGGCCTGATGAGTGAACTCTGCACAGTGGCAGAGCCAGGATTTGTCAGAGCCTATGCTCTGACATTTCAGTTCTGCTATGTCAGAACAGTTACTTCGAATGAGGATAGTAACCTGATGGCTGATCCTCAGTGCTGTAATCTGTTAAAATGAGAATAATGGTACTCTGTAGGGTCCGAATTGTAAATTAGATAAGCTCAGTGACTGACACTGTGATAAAACCCAAGAAATGTTGATTTATATCTTTCTTTGATGAATAAGTTAAGGGAATGGAAGACTGTTTTGAGTTAACTCTTTAACTCCAGAAATATGGTAGCACCAGTAAATAGTAGGATATATCTACTGGACTTTTTTTGCTTTGGGAGGTAACAGATAAAATGAATAGGCACCATAATCAAACTGAAATAGATATTAATCAGCACATTTGACAGGTAATAATGTAACATGGAGACTAGAATAAGATCAAAGTTGTAAGTTTAAATATTACAAGACTTATAGCAAATGTCTTTGAGCTAGATCTTAATTAATAGCAAGAGCTAGGGTTCATTTTAATAAGGGAGATGAAGAAACCATTCAGGTAGGCACAGAATAATGGACTGGGGCTGGGCATGGTAGCTCACACGTGTAATCCCGGTACTTTGGGAGGCCAAGGCAAGATGATTGCTTGAGGCCAGAAGTTCGAGACCAGCCTGAGCAATGTAGTGAGACCCCCCCCCCCCAGCTCTATAAAAATAGAAAAATTAGCTGGGTGTGGTGACAGGTGCCTGTAGTCCCAGCTACTTGGGAGGCCAGGGCAGGAGGATCACTTGAGCCCAGGAGTTTGAGGTTGCAGTGAGCTATGATGACATCACTGCACTCTGGCCCAGGAAACAAAGACCCTGTCTCCAAAAAAAAACCCCACAAAATAAAAAGTGACTGGAATGGCACTAACAGTAGAGGGAACAAGGGATAAATGTCTGCCAATGGTTTCTTCTCTTGAAGTTGGGTGGATTCTTTGCCCTGACTAATTAACTTTTAATTTTGCTTTTATTTTCCAGCGGATGATATGGGTTTAGGAAAAACCCTGACAATGATTGCACTTATCCTGACCCAGAAGAATCAAGAGAAAGACCAAAAAAAGGACAAAAACACGGCTTTGACGTGGCTTTCCAAAGATGGTAGACAAAAGTGCTTAATAGCCTGCCATTCCCTATATTATTTGAGCCATCTGAAAGGAGAAAGTTTTAAGCTATAGAAGGACACCTTGGGTCATATTTAATTAATCTACTGGGAAACCACTATTAGATAGATTACTTGACTATAGTATCATTTCTGATGCTTAGTATTGTAAGTGATCATTTTTTCCCTTTTAATATAAATTTAGCTTGATCTATGATTAGAAAAAAATTTATGGAGAAAGCTGAGATGTTAGAAGACGTAGTTTAAGCATAATATGATAATTATTATTTTGTTAATGTTGAGACTATAACTACAGGTTAGATCCAAATTAATTATGTATTATATTTTTAGGAAGATCTGTCACAAATGCATATTTCAGCTACCATAGTGGAAGCTGGTTTTTCATGTTTCTGAAATTCCAGAAACTTACAGATCATAGACAATTTTTATCTTATCTGAGCGTATGTTTTTAAAGTGTAGTAACTTTAGCTGAGTGCGATGTTGGGTGCCTATAGTTGCAGTTGCTTGCGAGGCTGAGGTGGGAGGATCATTGAGGCCAGCCTGGGCAATATAGCAAGACCCCATCTCTTTAAAAAATTAAATAAAAATAAAATAAAATGTTACAACTTTGTAAGTACTCTAGAGATCTTATATATATATATATATATATATATATATATAAAATGTGTAGATAACACCACATGTAAGTTGCCATGTATTCAAATACAGCCCTCAGTTGGTTAGACAAATAAAACATCTGTGGTTGTCTGCTCTCAGGGCTTCTAGTGAGCACTGTTGCAGCTGGATTCTGTATCCCTGTTGTGGAGTAGCAGCATGTGTGGAGTAGCACATTCACACACACAGATGGGGATTATGTTATAAATACTGTATCACTAATTGGTTCCAAAGTAACGTTTGCTTATCTTAGAAAGAAAGTTCTGCACTTTTATTTTAATGTGGAAATACACTAAGTTATGCTTTTCAGAAAAAATAATACTCCAATACTCCCCTGTAATGAATCAACCCAGGAGGAGTTAGGAAACGATCCAGTTTCTACCTCTGGCCACCCCGTGAAAGTGCGTTGCTTTTTTTTAGACTGAGATCATGCCCTGCCCACCTTCCTCTTCCTTTTTAGCTTCTCTCTGACACTTTTATAGGAGAAAATAAATAACTAAGTGTTTGGTTTAAAAGACCATGTTTCTTGTTCCCTGTTTCACTAGAGGCTCTGTGTAGAAATAAGAGCAGCAGTTAAAAATATTGATTGAAGGAGTAAAGTCAGTTAGGAGAAAGAGGTAATGTGTTTAAGAAGTGAAAGGCCATTTAATGAATGTAACCGTTGATGGTTTTTTTCCCCCCTCTCAAGACTCCCCTGACTTTACTTCCCACGGAACGCTAATCATCTGTCCTGCTTCCCTGATCCATCACTGGAAAAATGAGGTAGAGAAACGTGTGAACAGCAACAAACTAAGAGTCTATCTCTATCATGGGCCAAACCGGGACCAGCGTGCAAAAGTGTAAGTGCAGAAATACTGCAGCCCTGGAGCCCGTCAGCACCCGGCCCTGAGGAGCCCTGTTGGCCTTTCCTGCCTTCTCGGAGATTTCACTCAGTCAGGACTAATAATATCTGTGAAGACCAAAGGCAGATTTTCACTCTCATCACCTGTGGCCCATACTAAGAGATAGATCTTGAGATCAAATGATATCTATTCTTTTGCTGTGTCCTAGTCACTGTCCCCAACAGAAGCTGTCCTGGGAGGAGGCCCGAGATGCCTGAGTTGTCCGCCAGGTGGCAGCAGCAGTGGCCCTGGCACAAGAGGATCTGTCACAAGTCTTTCATTCTTTTTGTGTTAGTGTGAATGAAAGCCGCCCAGTCTTACAGAGCATCTTGATAGAATACTAATGATGACTTGCTACAGGCTGATTATATGTTTATGGTTGTATTTTTAACATACGACCCATCCAAGAAGCTTTAGATTCAAAGTTTAGAGTGATTAGACTTAACTATAAATTCCCGAAGGAAGATGCTCAGGAAGGAGGAAGGAAATGCCCAGCCTCTGATACTGGATATTTTATCCCCCAAAGAGCAGGGCAGCAGTCTTTTTCAGGAGTAAGTTGCCAGATTGGTGACCCTCGGTCTTGTAACCGATTCTTGAAACTGACAGTGGCTTCAGCAGGTGAGAGGTATCAGGGCAGCGGTGGCCGGCCCGCAGGCCAGCCCTGGCAAAGGGTACTGTCGGTTGCCTGCCATTGCTCTAAATTTTTATTTAGAAACAAATTGGATCTCACTTGATTTACACTTTGAGGACAGCTTGTTTGGTATTCAGAATGTGCTAGTTGACCTAATTGAAATCATTCTCAATTACACTTCTGTATATGATGCTAGGGCAACTTGCAGGCATTGCTGCCTCTCTCAGTCGGGCATATCGTTTTTATAAAAGTATTTATTGAAGTTCTCTCAGATGCACAATATTAAGCTTCATTGGAAAAAGATTTGTGCTTTTCATCGAGAGCCTTTACACAAAATTGGTGTGAGCAAGGTAAACTGAAAGCCTACAGACTATTTTTACATCCAAATGTCAAAGCTAGATCAATGGGTTTTCATTAATCCATTGAAGAGTGGTGGGGAGAAGGCATCATTGGTGTAAGGTGCTTTGAGGGTTTCTTTCTTCCCTGGGACTTTTGGTGTCAATCCATGTCAAATCATTATTAAATGTTAATTCCCAGCCCTGTCCTACTTTCTGTTTTGGCCAGATCATATCAAACTTAACATGATCCCAGCCAGCCACTTTCCTTTTTGACTCATTGGATGGGAAGAGGGAGGCCATTCTAGCTATAGTGTGCAGACTGTAAACATGTTGTATATGTGTAGTAAGGACAGAAGTTAATGATTCTGCTGTATGTCCTTCCTGTCCTAGGCATGTTCGTAAAGAGATCAACTCTGACTCTCTTGTTGTCACTGTCCATAGAGGGATCATCTAGTGATTGCTTTGTGTTGTATCTATGCAGCCTCTCCACATATGACGTCGTGATCACTACCTACAGCCTTGTGGCCAAGGAGATTCCCACAAACAAGCAAGAGGGAGAGATCCCAGGTGTAAACCTCAATGTGGAGGTGAGGTGTGGGGATGGCCAGGGCGGTAAAATTGGAGGCATCCATCATTTAACAGGAGTCTTTTACAGCCTCAGAGATAGCAAAAGCACCTTCCTGTGAGGTCAGCAATGCTCTCAGTCTGCCACCTGTGGAAACGAGTAGTTCTGTCCCTCCATCCCATCACCGCCTCAGGGATAAAGGTTGATATTCGACACAGTGTTCAGTCGTGTTTTAGAACTAAAGATAACTACATTGCAATTGTGGTGTTTAATAATCACCTGAATGTAGGAAACCCTCCTTTGTGCTATTTTTATTTTAGAGAATTTGCGGTATATTTTCAAGATTTGTTTTACATTTATTGCCTAGACTAGTATTGTAGCACTAGTGTTTTGGTATAAAGCCATCATTCCCTGCCTTCCCTGTACCTCCCAGAAAAAAAGGTTGCAAATGATGACTACAAATGGGCCAAAGGCTAAATGAGAACCGTGAAGAAAACTGGAGTGTTTGCTGGCCATCCAGGATAGCCTCAGTTGTATGATTACTGCATAATTATTTTCAGGGGCTTTCCCCCTGAAAATACAGTATTATTCCAAGAACTGATCTTTTGCATGTTTTCTTTTTTAGTACAATAGGGTATTCACAGATTTCTTTATTTGGAGAGATCTCTAGACATTTCTCCAGCTATGACCAACTCTGACTTCTTAGAGATAATGAACTTTTCAGATTCCTCAGTGGCTCTCCATTGGTTTCGGAGAACTCCAAATCCCTTTACATAACACATCAGACTCTTGATGATCTTGCCCTACCTGTGTGTCCCTCATCTCTCCTATACCCTGCCATGCTCTGTCACCACTGTTGTGCTTTTGTTCTCGCTCTGAATAGAATGCTTGGCCTCTATTCCTTTTCCCAGGTTAATTTTTTTTTAACCTGCTTCGGGGATCCTTTCTGGACCATCCCCTTCCTACCTTCCCCCCATTTGGTTGAAAGTTTCTGCTAGCACCTTGTGCTTGCTTATGTTGTAGCACTCTGTTTATTCAGCAGATACTGAGTATCTGCTGTAGGTCAGGGGCTATTTCAGGATCAGGGATACAGCAGTGAACAAGACCAGCCGGATTCCCACTTCATGTATTGAATTATGCAGTGGGACTTACTATATATACATTGGGTCATCATTAGCTTCACACTTATTTTTCTCCCCTGCTAGATTTTGAGCTCTTAAGGGTAGGAACTATTCTTTATGTCTGGCTAAGTATCTTACATCTAAAAGTAGGCTTTTAGTAAATTTTAGTAAATTTAGTAAGATGTAGTAAATATTTTATTGAGTGAGTAAATCTGCAGGCTCAATACCTAGTGTAGTCCTGGCCTATAGCCATTGCTTAAATGTGTGTTGAAAGAATAAATGAAAACTCAAATTAGGGAACATTTTAATCTTAGGCATCTTAAGCGCAAGGTCTGAGACTGTCAGGTGTAACTTGTTTATTTGAACCAGTTGATTGGTTCTGCTCTTGAGTTTCATAACTCTTATGTCAGTGTTCCTGATCTAAGCAAATTTGAGGGTAAAAGTGGATCCTCAACACCTGGCTGTTATTTCCCCTTACCTCCTTGAGGACGTGTACATTTTCCCACACTGTTGTTGGATTTCACTTATGTTTCTTTCAGGGCATCTCAACACCTTTGCTTCGAATAGTCTGGGCTCGAATCATATTGGATGAAGCTCACAATGTTAAGAATCCCCGAGTGCAGACGTCCATAGCGGTGTGCAAGCTCCAAGCCCGTGCCCGCTGGGCTGTCACTGGAACCCCCATTCAAAACAACTTGTTGGATATGTATTCGCTGCTGAAGTGAGTCCCCTCTTTGGAGTTGTGTAAATGTGAGCCTGCTCTGCAACCCCTCATCATTATTGCGTGTCTCAAGATAAAGCTCCAGGGCGTGCCAGTTTATCTCGTGTAGCAGATGGCAAGCCTGTCAGCCTTTAAAGGACAGAAGAATAAATATTTATGAGAAAATGTCTGTTGATTGACTGGCTGATATAGGATTTTGATTACATTTAGCCCCTGTATATGCAAAGATGTAGGGCAGATTGAATTAAAGGAAGCAGAAGTCATCTCTCTTCAGTCCAGTGAATGTTTTGGGCTACTTCTGCTTTAAAACATATGGCCTAGGGTCAGGACTACAATTTCTTCGAAGCAAACAGAAAAGAATGCTGAATTTAAAATACTTCCTTTTAATCAAGTCAGCCATAAGAGGCTGTGGGATTTCTTTGCTAGCCTTTGAAGCTTTAGGAATAAATTCTAGCTATTGGTTATATGTCCTGTTGTGACAATGGATTGTTAATAGGAAAAATCACATTTTTATAATGTGGTTTGCATTATTGACTTGGATCCTTTTGATCTGTCTAGCAGAGCTTTGCTGCAAAATTTACCTTTAAAGATGATTGGATGACAGACGTAATAGGAAATCTGATTTGTTTTTTATCTTATCTCTTACTTTGAACGTTTACTCCATTCTCCCATCCTTCTCCTTCCCTACCCCTTGCCCTTCATCCTTAACAAGAAAGATTCCTCCGTTGTTCTCCATTTGATGAGTTCAGTCTGTGGAGGAGTCAGGTCGACAATGGTTCAAAGAAAGGTGGAGAACGGTTAAGTATTTTAACCAAGAGCCTTTTGCTGAGAAGAACAAAAGACCAGCTGGACTCTACCGGCAAACCTTTGGTAATCAAATGTGTACCTGTCCCTGGGGGAGGCCAGGGGAGGAGGATGACCATGTCCTGGTCTTGGGTTGAACAGCCATCAGCTCTGCTTCAGGAGCTGCTGAATATCCCATTTATTTTTCTGCAAGGAGGCCCCAGGGGTGCAGTCCTGTGCCTTGTGTTACAGCAGGCCGGTTGTGCTGGGTGTCACTGCAGTCCTATTTTTAGGAAAAGGCTGCCTTCCCGTGCTCTTTAATATCCAGTTAAATCGTATAGCTTCACTCCAGCTTCTTTTTTTCTTTGATTCTTCCAGGTGATACTGCCCCAGCGTAAATTTCAGTTGCACCATTTAAAGCTTTCTGAAGATGAAGAGACAGTTTACAATGTCTTTTTTGCAAGATCAAGGTGTGTGCAACGACGAAGCACCTTCTTGCGTGTATTGTTTTATTCCTGTCTTTGCTTGGGAGTGAGTTGAGGACCAAATGCCCATAAACTGTATTTATGGTATTATTGACAAGTTGGATATCTATATTCCTTTTTTTAATCCCCCTTTCTCTACCCTTCTCCCCTCCCCAGCTCACATTTGTGTCATATATTAATACATATTAAAGGCAAAATTTTGAACGTATTCATTGGCTTCCTTATATAGAAGTTGTAGAGTGTGGTCACTGTACACTGAATCTATCTGGCTGTCATGGGGCCGTATTAGAAAATTGTGTCTCTTTGAGCTGTCATTCAGCATCTCACTGGAATTTAAAAAAAAAAAAAAACAAAAAACTGCTTTGTGATCTTTCATGTTGTCTGTTCTTTGTACTTTCTCTTGAACAATCATCCTTCCCTGAATTCCAGATTTACTCTGTCCCATCTGGTACCTCTCATTTCCAATGTAAATATGTTTTTTCTCTTTTTAGACCTTATATTTATTAGCTCATTTTAAGAAATGATTTTTAAAAAAAAATAATTATTTCTTTTGCATTGCGTTTGGCCACTGCTTGCTATGAGCTTGGCATCATTAAACGAATCTACTTCTGTAATTTGCCAAGATCCCAGCGCAGGCGCAGTTAAGCAGTGACTGTTGTAAACCTTTTTGTTCTTAGTGACCATTGAACATGCCTTTTCTTTTTTGATCTGAGGCAGGTCAGCTCTGCAGTCCTATCTAAAAAGACATGAAAGTGGAAGCAACCAATCCGGAAGAAGCCCTGATAATCCATTCAGTAGAAGTAAGCTGTGGGACACTCCTAAATACATACGACTAACGAAAGTGGAGATTCAGATTCAATAACATACAGAAACAGGAGGTCGTGACTCCTTAGTGTCAGAGATTTTACATGCGCTAAAAGCTTCAAACCAGAGCGAAATATATTAATCTGCAAATATCACACCTGGTGATCTAAGCGTCTTTTTGTTTTCTAAATCTACTTTATTGAAATGCATGTAGGTTTGGCTTAATTGGTATAAAAATCAGTTATAATGATACTATTGGATCTCAGATCAAACAAGTTTAAATCAGCCTCATTTAGTTCCCGACTCGATACATTTCTCTGTTTTAAATCCTGTACTATTTCCTGTGGTTTGTCTTCCCTCTTGGAAGTGGCGCAGGAGTTTGGGCCCACGGGGCCTGGGCACTCCGAGGCAGCTGACTCGCAGAGATCCAGCACCGTCCACATTCTGTCCCAGTTGCTGAGACTCCGCCAGTGTTGCTGTCATCTTTCTTTGCTGAAGTCGGTAAGAAAAGCCCTTAGCACAGTGTCACGTGGTGCCCCAGAGAAGCCACCAGAGAAGTCCGTTTCTGTTCCCTGCAACTGGGACCCAGTCTGCTGGATCAAAGGAGATGGTGTTTTGAGGGGTTTTTGGTTTTGTTTTTTGGTGAGGCAGAGAAGAGGGGGCTTGTTTATTTCACTTATTTTGTATTAATCTTTATTAATATGGCGATTCCCGTGGCGTGGAGAATAGTGCATTTGTATTGTTTGTTTTCTTTCAGATAAACTTTGTTTCAGCATGGAAAATGACATTTTTGTTAAAAAGGAAAGTATTTGTGAATGCTTCACAATGTATTTCAGAATGTCATAAAGGTTTTTGGTATTTCGGAATGTCATAAAGCTAATTAACTTATTGGTGTTTTCTGTCCTCAGAGGTATTGGGGCTTTTTGGTGTAGTTATGAAAACTCAGGTAGTCACCCAAATCAAAACGTTGCCTTTACATTGGATAGAGGCACATCCAAAATTAAGAGGAGTATGCTATTCTTTTCAAGAGCCGTAATAATGTATTTTGACTATCAGCTTAATTAACTGTATTGTTCTAGCTGGGAAAAATAGAGTGATTATGTAATCTGGTGAGTCTTTAAAAAGTTCCATCATTTGGTTTATCTTTAATCTGGTGAAAAACTTGTAAGATCACACTTGAGTCAGGGCTTCTCTGAGCAGTTACAGACATTTTGCTCTGTGCAGTGTTAAACAATCAGAAGCCCATCAGCAAGTAATAAGGTGTGCTGCTTTGATTCCCAACCGCTCCTGTCCCCTTTCTTATTCTGCTCAGGCCCTGGATCCGACAGAACTGAAGGGTGAGGGCCTTGTCCTCTCCCTGGAAGAACAGCTCAGTGCTTTGACCTTGTCCGAACTCCATGACTCTGAGCCGTCTTCCACTGTTTCCCATAACGGCACACGCTTCAACGTGGAGCTTTTTGAAGACGCACGAGAGAGCACCAAGGTACTTTTGTCACCTCTGTTCCAACGGAGAGACTTTGATTCCTTGTGCATTTTCCAATGTGACAGCCTCATTTGTCCTAGTGGGTACAGCCATTTGATGACAGAGCCCGAACCATTGGATTGTAGCTGATTAGATTCTCCCTCCAGTCTTAAAGCCTCATTGTATTTCACAGATAACACTAAAGCCTTATTACATAGTGGGCTTTTCAGAGAGTGATTTGGGATGGCCCCGGCATCGAGGCAGGTTTTCTGTCTTGGATTACTGGGGAAGGAGCCTGCCAGGTTTGTGCTAGGGCTGGGGCCTAAGTGAGTGAGCAATTTGTTTAGGGGAAGCTTGAAAGGAAAACAACAAAGGCTTGACTCCAGAGACTGTGTAATACATGTGAGTGCCAATTGCTTTGACTCGTGGAAAGCCTTCCATCTGTATTGTTTCCTGCGTAGCCTTCTATCTTCCTTAGTCACTCTGTTCTGTTGTCATCAAAGCTTTTTAAGCCTAAAGAGTTCCATTAGAGGAAAGCTGAGCTATGCTGTAACTTGAGTCCTGCCTTTCTGTTGGCTTGAAGTATGCCAACTTATCTTGCATGCCCTGGAAGTGGGGTTTGTTTCTCTCTGTGCCACCACATTAAGCTGCCGTTCTTAGGCTCAACCTCTCTCTTCAAAGGCTTTTTTTAAAAAAATGTAATGAGGAGGGAGGTCGCTGCTAGGGGAATGGTATTATTTAAGAAAAGAAAAGAAATAATGCCTTTTAATTAAATTTTTAAAACATTCACCTAAGTCTTTACCATTAATGGCAGAGAGAAACAAGAGCACCCTATGTGGCCAAAGCTCATGTTCTGGCACCTTCAGAGTTAGCTGTTGGGTTGAAACTTATATTCCTAGTAATTTGTGTTCTTTGTCTAATACTCAGGTAATACTTATTCACCAGGCTTCTTCGTGTACATGCATTAATGTTAGTTCAAGCCTCTTAAGGTTGCTTCATGCAGGGAGGGAGTCTTCTCACTGGGATTTGACCTCAGCTTATGGGTGATGCATCGAGCCCTCCCACTGCAGTTTTCTCAAAACACCCATTGCCAGCTTTTTCACATGGGAATCACAGCACCTTCCACCACCTCAAGTTGCCAAGACACCAAGCACTTAGTGTTCCTGTTCTATTGTTAGCTAAAATGCAGCTATACCTGCTTTTTTTCCTGCTAATTCAAATGGTGCAGTGCTATGGCTCACTTCTGCCCAGGCATCAGAACGTTTGCTAAGATTAGAAAGCAGCCCCGCGTGGTGGAGCTCTGCAGGTTTCCACTGCAATGACAGCCTAGACTGCGGGAGCTCAGGGCACCTCGGAATTTGTCTGGCTTAAGCCCTTCTGTTTACTGATGAGGAATCCGAGTTCCAAAGTGGTACAGTCATGTGATGGCAGAGTAAGAACTATTCATCTCCTGATTGACTTGGAGTCCAGTTTTCTTCTTCCTCTACCACTCTGGGGATGAACTCTCTAGGGCCCTTTGGAGGCTTTCAAAAGGTCTTTCAGCCAACTGCACTCCAAAGTCATGCCCCATGTGTTTGTCCTGACTATTCTCATGAAGACTCATGTACCCTAAAGATTTTTGGTAAAAACCCAGAGAGCTTGTTTGGAAGTTTTAGGTTCCTCAGTCTGGAGAGGTTCTCTTCTTCACTGACACTTGGCGCAGGCCACAAAGCCTGCTCTCATCTTCTTCTGCAAAAATTAAGATAGTACCTTCTCTGTCCCAGCAATGTACTAGGGGCTATGAGTACAGAAATGAGTCAGGCATATGCTACGTTTGCCTCCTTGAAGCATCTCAAGTCCTGGAAGCAAGAGATGCTTTATAAGCAATTGATATATCATGTGGTAAGGACCATGATAATAGAAACCAAAGGTTCTATAGTAGTACACAGGCAGTAGGCACCTAACCTATACTTTGAGGTTTGAGGAGGACCTCCCTCCAAGAAGAAATGACATTAAGCTAACATGGAAGAGTATTCTAGGCAAAGGGAATAGAATGGACAAATTAGCCGGGTGTGGTGGCATGTGCCTGTAGTCCCAGCTACAGGAGGCTGAGGCAGGAGGATTGCTCTCAAGCAATCTCCTAAGAGTTGGAGGTTGCAGTGAGCTGTGGTGATGTAACTGCACTCTAGCCTGGGCAACAGAGCAAGACTCTGTCTCAAAAAGAAAAAGAGAGGTAAGCAGAGACCAGAACAGCAAAGATCTGGCAGGTCATTTGAAGGAGCTTGCCCTTTTTCCTCAGTGGGTAGCCATGGAAGGGGCTTCAGCTCGGGGGGAGAAATGACAAACTTATATTTTAGAAATAGCTTTCTAGCTGCAGAGGAGAGTGGAGTAGAAAGGGGTGAGACCAACACACAGAGGCCACCCGGGAGGCTGCTTCAGTACTTCAGGGGAGAGAAGATGGAGAAATGAATTGCTTAAACCTACAGTGTTAATGTAACCTTTTCCCAGATATCATCTCTGTTGGCAGAATTGGAGGCAATCCGGAGAAATTCAGGATCCCAAAAGAGGTGAGTTATTTCATTATCCAAGTATTGGTCATAATTAAACAAGAAAATGTGACATTGGTGATAGTTATAAATCTTAGCTTTTTATATCAAGGACCTTGAGTCGTGCTCAGCAGAAAGCACTGAGGTTATAGCACAAATTCCCTGTGATTTCTTATTAAAATATTTGTGGTTCGGATCAAGAAGGACGTCCCAAGAGGATCCAGGTAAGCCAGGCATCCAAAGGAGTGTTTAAAAGTAGAGAAGCATATAAAGAAAAGCAAGGGAGTGACAGAAAAATCAGACAGGAAGCTCCAGCAGTGTGGTAATGTTCTTCTTAAGCTGGGTGCTTGGATACAAGAAGGTTCATTTTGTCATTTGTTATACGTTACATAAGCGCCGTAAATCCGCATTTGTATGTATGAAATACTTCAATCTAAAAATGTAAAACTCTGACACATAGCTTGGGGGCCAGGGTAACCTAGCAGCTTGTTGTCTGGCTGGCATGAAGAAGGTGGTGGTGCCCTTCCCTGCAGGACCACGGGTCTCTGGGTGAGCACTGGGCTCCCACATGAAAGACAGCTGAGGTCATTGTTTTAGTCTGGCGGCCACTTTTTCCTGACTTTATTTAGCCCTAAATAAGTTGTAGAGTGGATCTAGAAATAACTGGAAGGTTTATAACCTTATAACATGACCTAAATGTATGTCTTTTCCCCTTAGGGTAGCAGAAGGCTTCTCTAGTCTACGGTTGATAACTAATCTTAAGAATGGCAGGGGCATTAAATCCCTGCAGATGAATTTGTGTAATCTATTTTGTGTTTTATCCTTCTTTCCAGTGTCATTGTCTCTCAGTGGACCAGCATGCTGAAAGTTGCGGCATTGCACCTGAAGAGGCACGGACTGACTTACGCCACCATCGATGGCTCTGTCAACCCCAAAGCGAGAATGGACTTGGTAGAGGCATTTAACAACTCCAGGAGCCCTCAGGTATGAGCTGGTCACATCGGAGCTACGTAATTAATAGCAAACTGTTCTGAGTTATACAGAGGAAATTATAATATAGCAACTTAAAATAAAAATTACAGCCTTCATCCCTCCAAGTGTTTATAATTTATTAGACATATGTCAGGGTACTTATCAAAATGGACAAATGCTTTAAAGACAATAAAATAGGAGGACTGAAAGATTAAGAGCAGAGCTGGTTAGGATCAGGAGACTCTTTGTGGAGGAGGCAAACCTTAAAAGATAGGTGGGATTTTGATACAAGGAAATATGGAAGGAAATGGAGGAACAAAGGCATCTTATTATAGATAATAAGGATTTGGAAAGCAGTCATTGAATGACAGGCAGGAGGATTATCATAGCAATGGAGCGGCGGGAACTGATGGAATAGATGTAATCTTGAAAATTTATTGAGCTGATGACCCCCAGGACTCTAAATTACAGTATTTCTACATTTTGGCAAACAATTAGTTTTTTGAGGTTGACTTAACAAAAAAAAAAATGTGATGTGAGAATTTTCTCAAAGGTGAGACATGGGAGATGACATCTTAATGTTTCAAGAAAGTGCATTTGTAACAGCAGAAGGAAATTTGACAGGAACACATTGCTTATCTGTATCGATATTGGGCTTCAACCTGAGAGAGGAGAGACGTGTTTTGAGACCAAGTCTGTACAAAGTTAACCGTGTGTTTCTTTTTGAAGGTTATGCTAATCTCTCTCCTGGCCGGAGGTGTTGGTCTAAACCTGACTGGAGGGAACCATCTTTTTCTTCTGGACATGCACTGGTAACAATCTGGATTTTTCCTGAGTTGTCGCAGCACAGCAGGGAGGCAAGTGGGCTAGAGAGGGGCAGTAGGGACTGACTTCTTACATTGAGTGTGCTGTTTGAATTGTGGAGATGCTTCCTTGCATATATGTCCATAGATGCAGATCTAAACAGGGTGCAGGGCCAGTTGACTCCCCTGAATTCCTGAGCAAGCAAGACTTCAAATGACTACTTAAAATAGTTCATTCCCTTGATTGTTAATCTAACATCTGTTTCCATGGAAACAGGGAGCACAGCTTTTCCTCATGGGTAAGAGCTAACATTGCTCCATTATATCTCTTCTCCAGAATATCATATTCTAGACATATTTGTTGAGATCCAAGGAAATCTCAACCTTGGAAAAGAGGGAAAAGCATTACTCCAAAAAGAAAAGGCAAAGGAATGTTCTAATTATGTTAGAAATACACTTCATACATAGCTCTTGGATTCATGGTGTGTAGTGTCAATAATAGGAATATAGCCACATCCTTCCTGATACCAGGTGTTGCTTACAGAAAGTCACATAGCACCAGTTTCTGGTTTTCCAGTCATGCCAATGAAGGACTGCAGCGCCAGGCACTGTTGCTGGGGCTTGTCATCTGTCTGGTTCTCCAGGCAGCCCAGATGGGTACATACAGGTCAACTTGTTGTTATCTTCTGGGAGAATGTGTTTCGGTCTTACTTGGGACTCCGTTATACACACGAGTGAAGAAAGCATACTGGGAATTGCACTTTTTTCTGAGATGGAGAAATATTATTCAGGGTTTTAAAGAGGTAAATGAGAAACTAATTCAGAGTTGATAATGAGACTCCATAATGAAGGAAACAATGGATTCCTTAGCTGAATCATAGAGTAGTAGAGATGAGTAAGGTAGCTATTCAAGATCATTAGCCAGCCTTACCTTTCCAAGCAGCGACCTAAAGCCTAGAGGGTTGAGGTTAGTTAACTGGCCCGAGGCCATCCAGCTAGCTAGAGACTGGATTTGAGTTTTGGTTCCACCTTCGTCATGTACAGTCACTTACAGTCACCCACTGATGACAGTGCTAAGAGTTATTATTAGCAGTCTGAGCCCAGTTTCTCATTAGAAGATATCTGGCACTAACCTGTCTTAAGCCAATGTGGCCTGGGACAGGGGTCAACAGACTTTTTTGGTAAATAATTTAGGCTTTTATTTGCTATATATAGTTCTCTGTCAGATAATCTGTGTGTTTTGTTTTCTTAAATCCCTTTAGAAATGTAACAACCATTCTTAGCATACAAGAATAGTCTGTGGGCTAGATTTGGTCCATGGATTTGCCACCTCTGGTCTAGTATTAGTACCTGTGACCTTTACCTGTCTTCTAACAGGAATCCATCACTTGAAGATCAAGCTTGTGACCGAATTTACCGGGTAGGGCAGCAGAAAGATGTTGTCATACACAAGTAAGTAGAGGTCCCCAGGACCCAGGCCCCTCACCAACATCTGCTTCTGTGAAAGTCTTTCTTAGGTAGTGTTTTAATAGAATATAAACACTTTTAGAATGTGATCACTTTATAATGATGCCTCTGAGGAGTACCCTCTGGCAAACCAGTCCGAAAGGAGACAGAAGCAATTTGGGGTAACCTTGGAGTTGGTCATTGCAGAGGAAGAATAAGTTGTATATAATGGTGAGCCACATCTCAGTCACAGTGGCCTGTGAAAGGACCCTCTTCTCTTTTTTCTTGCTTTGAACTTTTATTTTGACATAATTTCAAACATATAGAAAAATTGCAAGAATAGTACCAAAAAGTTTCCATATACTGTATCTGTGTGGTTGTGTGTTTGTGTGTGTGTGTGTGTGTGTGTGTGTATAAACATTTTTGTGGACCATTTGAGAGTAAGTCGTGGACGTGATGCTCCTTTATCCCTAAGTACTTTAGTGTGCATTTCCTAAAAATAAGGACCTTCTCTTACATAAGCCCAACGAAATTATCAAAACCAGGATATTAACATTAATAAAATACTAGTGACATTATCTGATCTGTAGACCTTACTCAGTTACACCATTTGTCCCAGTGATGTCCTTTACAGCAAAAGAAAATCCCAGATCCTGGTAACGTGCTGTTGTCATGACTTTGTCTCCTCGATCTTTGTGTTTTTGACATTGATATTTTTTGAAGAGCACAAGCCAGCTATTTTGCAGAATGTTCTTCTTTTTGGGACCCTCCTGTCTTTAAGAACAATGAAACCCGCCTTACTGCTGTGATCCGCTCTCGCCATGGCCCTCATGTTCTCCTTCCTTTTCGTGACTAAGTTCCTGAAGAATTAGAAATCACCGCCTGTCTTTACTTGCTTACCTCCCATTCACTCCTCAGCCTTTGCAAACTGGCTTTCAGCCCCATCGCTTCACTGAAACTGCTCTTGTTAAGGGGCACAGATGACTTCCAAACTTTGCCAAATATGATTATGATAGTTTTCCTGTCTTTATCTCTCTACTCTGCTCACTCCATACTCCCTTCTTTTAGAAATTTCTATCCACTCCAGTAAGTCCAAGATCTGTATCTTCAGATTCAAGGTCTCCTAAACTTTAGGCCTGGATATCCAAAACCCTGCTAAATATAGGAATCTGAGTTACCACATACTCATCCATTCATCATTCATTTGCATATTCAGCTCATAAAACTCATACTTTTTGAGCACCCACTATATAGCAAGTATAAGTTTTTTTATTCCTACTACCTCAAATCAACTTATTCTTCTGTAGTCATTGTCTTTGTGAGTAGTTCTACTGTTTATCTAATCATGTAGCCAGAACTGGACTCAGACTCCTTCCTCTTTCTACATCCCAAGTTTTTTTTTTTTTAGAAACAGAATCTCACTCTGTTACTCAGGCTGCTGGAATGAAGTGGATCATCATAGCTTACTCTAGCCTGGAACCCCTGAGCTCAAGTGATCCTCCTGCCTCTGCCTCCCAAGTAGCTGGGACTACAGGAACATGCCATCATGCCCAGCTAACTTTTCTATTTTTCACAGAGATGAGGTCTCACTATGCTACCCAGGCTGGTCTCGAACTCCTAGCCTCAAGCAATCCTCCCACATCTGCCTCCCCAAGAGCTGGAATTATAGGCATGAGCCAGTGCGCCTGGCCCCAAGTCCTTTAATTGTATTTTCTAAATGTTTCTGATAACCATCTCTTCCTTCCGCTCCCCACTGCCAGCTCTACCAACTCCTGTCCTCTGCATCATCACCAAAGGGCTCTTCCTAACTAATCAATCTGTGCCAGTCCGCTCCTCAAATTCTTCAGTAGATCTCACTTTCTATAGGATAAAATCTAAATGTCTTCACATGACACGCACAACCTCTGCCAGCCCCTTGAGCTTTTGCCATTGTGATACAACATGGTCGACTTAATCTTTCTGTAACATGCTGTGGTTTTACACGTGTTCCTATTCCCTGGGATGCCTTCCCCACTATTCCATCTGGCAAACCATTGCTCATCCTACAAGTCACATGTTAAGAGTTAACTCTTTAATGGTACCTTCCCTGACTACTCCAGGCAGAGTTCCTTTTCCTCCTTTTGCACATTGGACATACTTCCATTATAGCACTCACCAGGACGTATTATTATTATTGTTGTTTATTTTCATGTCTGTCTCTCTGTGTTCTCCTTCAGAGCAAGACCATATTCGTCTTTCCATCCACACCTAGCATAGTACATGGTCTATAGCAAGTGCTTAATCAGTATGTGTTAACGGAGTAAATGAATGACAACAGGGGCATTTCCTTGGTTTGGAAAACCTGTTTTCCATGTGAATTATCCAAGAAATTGGGCACTCCGTACTTCAACTAGCACACATATACCTAGCAGAAACACGACAACTTTTGCAGCCTTCTGACCTTATCAAGATGAAGTTTTTGGGGTGAAAGCTGGATCTCTATACTTTTTTAAGATAGGGATATCTTTCACTTATTTGGGGTTTTCTCAATTACCTTGGCTTCAGAAAGAATTAAAAAGTCAATTTGAGCCACATCATTTCAAATGGACATATATTTAGTCAAGGTTGTTTGGATCCCCTAAATATAGGGTTCTTAACCAAACCTAAGAAAACGTAAAGGAAGAAATCTCATTACAAACTAAAGCAAAATAGAAGTTTGAATATGTTATTAGATAAGCTGCTTTGGGTTTTTAATAGTTTGCTTATTTGTTTTTTAGATTTGTTTGTGAGGGAACGGTAGAAGAGAAGATCTTGCACCTCCAAGAAAAAAAGAAGTATTTGGCCAAACAGGTTCTATCAGGATCTGGAGAATCTGTCACGAAGCTTACCTTGGCTGACCTCAGAGTCCTTTTTGGCATCTAACCTCCTGTTTATAAGAGCTCAGCATAATGGCACTGCTGGTTTATATTAGGATCTGGGAATCAGCACCTAACCATTGAGCTCTGTTCTTGGCATTCCATTTCACCGTCAAGCCTTATGACCTCCTCAAAATGAGGCGTAATCTTATCCCTGGAACTCAGGATGGGTTGTGTTAACCAATTGGTTAATCAGTCATGTTAATCAGCTTATTTAATGAGTGTCGTGGAAGCCAATCTATTATTTCAGATAAAGGAAAATGCTTTAAAATTAGGTGATTTTGGAAACCAACTCAGGCAGAATTGTGCATAAGCTTCAATAAAGCTCAAAAAGTCTTGTGTTGCATTTCTCTCCTCAGCTGAGAGGAGAACCAGTGTTATAACCAGGCTCCATCCATCCTGTCTCTTCTTGCCAGTGAGACAGCTCCTGTAACAATCTCTTTATGGGCAGAGGAGAGAGTAGATCCCTACAGCCAGCCGTTCCTCTGCAGTTGTGTCTGGGTCCAGGCAGATCTTCCTCTCTAGCTTAAGATCAAGGAGATGTTTTGTACATAAACAGATATTTAGTATCTGTATCATTGTATTGCTTAGTATCAGTATGGCATTTAATATTGGCACCATTGTATCATTTAGTAGTATATCACTGTCAGTGTGTCTGTGTCATTTGGTATTGGTTATCACTCTATCATTTGGTATCATCGTATCATTTAGTATTTCTATCATATGTATTTGTATCATAATTTAATATTAGTGTTTTATAGTATTTATATTTTACAAATTTACAGTATTTGTTGCATTTAGTATCATTGTTTCATTTAGTATTTGTAGCATTTAGTATTTGTACCATTGTATCATCTAGTATTTGTATTATTATTGGTATGATCTAATAAATACATGTTTGACAGTGTAGCAGAGATAATGCCATGTGTTCACCAAATACATTTGCCTTTTGCTTCTGAACACCCAGAGAGAGATTACATTTCCCAGTCTTTGCTGCAGTTAGACGGGGTTCATATTACTGAGTTCTAGTCAATGGAATGTGGAAAAAAGTGATGTAAGTTGTTTCTAGGCTGGCCTCTAAAACTTTCCAAATAGTTCTTCATGCTGTTTCTTCTCTTCTCAGCCTACTGCATGCAGAGGAACCGGTGAAAGACTACAAGACCTAGGGATTGGTGAAGCCACTAATCCGGGGTTCTTAGCCTAGTTTTTGGCCATGGACCCTTTTAGCAGACGAGTCAAGCCTCAGTCCCTGAATGGCTCTGTGGAACAAAGCCTTCTGCACGTGCACTCCCCTCCATCCCACTCACCCACATTGGACTATGACATGATCAAGAAATAATTTTTTTAAGCCACTGAGATTTGGGGTTGTTTATAGCAGTTAGTACACTGACTAACACAAACACGTTAGACTTTTATACTTCAGGAAACTTTCAGATTCCCTTCTTCTCATTAGCGATTGTTTCTAAAACACTTACTCTGCTAATTTCTGTTAGAAAGAATCGTGGTTCTTTCTAGACAGAAATATTTCCAGCCTGGGCAACATAGCAAGACCCTGTCTCTACAAAAAATAAAAAAATTAATAGGGTGTGATGGTGCACACCCGAAGTCCCAGCTACTCAGGAGGCTGAGGTGGAGGAGCACTTGAGCCCAAGAGTTCGAGGCTGCAGTCAGCTATGATTTTGCCAGTGTACTCCAGCCACAGTGTGGACTGAAGCACTGGAAGCTGTTTAAACAAAGGTTCCCTCTAACAAGATCTAAAGCCCTACAAAGGTAAAGACAATGGCCTGGTGGGAAGAGTTCTGGTCCAGATTTTAGACTAGTTCTAGGTTCACCTTAGCTGGGTGTGTAATCTTGAAAAAATCATTAACTTCTGTACACTTTGGTTTCCTCATTTGTAAGGTGGGCATTGTTTTGGGAACTCCGCAGCTACAACGAGGTCCCTGATAAAATCAGGAAGCGAAGAAAGTAAGATTACCCTTTTGAAGTTATGCTGTGAGATCAACACATCAAGGTAAGGATAGAGTCACCTGAAAAGCAATGGCTCCCAGGCCAGCAGGAACATACAAACCCTGCCTCTGCCATTTGCTGATTATCTGATACTAGGCAATTTACAGATTCCTTGGGCATCTTAGTCCTTTCATCTGTAAAGTGTGTGGATTAGCATATATCTCATGCTCTACTGGGAATTTAATAACAAATATATACATTATACTTTGACTGTATAGATAGATTAGTAATGTCATTCAGAAGGTGTTAGATGAACATTGTCAGTATCCAGTCAAGCATCGAATAAGGAAACTTTCAGGTTTAAGCATTCTAGGTTTTAGTTTGGAGAGGGATGCAGGAATTATAACCTACAATCTTCAGATATTCAGAGCCCATTGACAAATGTAATCTGCTGATTTCTCCGAGTATCTTAAACAGTTTCTCTCATTTTCTTTGTTCTGATTGTAGGCTAGCAAAGCCACCTAATTATGTGTTGGGTAGGTGTTCCCATAACAGCGAGATGCTGTTGATGTGATGTGGATGCAGAAATGTTGGAACCACTGTATGGAGTATACCAAATACGCATTCTTTTTTTTTTTTTTATGTTCAATATCATTTATTGTAGCATTGATTAAATAAACAGGAAAACAATTATTACCTATCAATAAGATACAAAATAAATAATCAATACCATAGAACAATATGAAATATTAAAATGAGTTGAAACTCTGTAGTAATATAAAAAGCTCTCCTTGATACTGTTAACTAAAAAAAAGTTCAGAAATGTAAAAAGAATATTCATTTTACATAATAAAAAGGTAAAGTATTGATCTACATTTGAATCTGCTTGTATTTGATTAAAGATTCACAGATACAGTCACAAAAATTAAATAAATTCACAAAGTAGATTCAGGGGTGCATGTGTGCGCGTACACGCAGCAGGAACAGGGAAGATGAGAACAGGGATGAAAAGCATACTTTCACTGATACATCTTTTAATATTCTGATTTTTGAAATGTAAGGACATGTTATTTATTTTAAAATATTACAAATATGAAATGGAAAGAAGAAAGAAGTAAAGAAGGGACGCACGGAAGGAGAGAAGAAAAGCCTGCATTAAATCTTAGCTTCCTCATTTATTAGTGGTGTAATGTTAGTTAAATTACTTCAACTTTTTCTCAATTTCTGCTTGTCTAACATGGTTATAATAATGATATATACTTCATAGAATTAAGAATTTATTAATTAATATAAACATATTTAATTAAAATATAACATTAATTAATACATAATTAAGCATTTCTGGCAGAGTATGATGCATATTGAGTATTATTATACAAATGTCAAATGTTAGTGCAGTTTAATTTCCACCCCGAAGAAGTTTGTTTTCATGCCTCTTCAGAAGCTTCCCAGGCCATTTCCTCTCAAAGCTCAGTGTCATTGAACAGACATATGGTGACTGACCTTCTGGTTCTGTAGACTCATTTGAAGGATATAACGCTAGGGTGCTGTTTTCTATAGACTGAACTAACAGAATGATGGAGTCTCCTTGATTTCCTACTCAGTTATCACACTTTTCACTGCCATGCCACGGATGAGTAACATATGTCTTGCTATGTTTGCTCTTCTCTGTGCTAGAAAACAAGGGATCCAAATACGCATTCTTAAATCCTAGCCCTGGAATGGAAATGTCTCATTAGGAATTAACATAAGTGGCACTCTGGTGTCTATCTCAGGCTCATGTTCCTTTTAGTTAATGTGAGTCAATTTCTTAGTCTGGGTACGAGAAGGTGGGTCTGCACCCTCTGGCGATGGGCAGCATCCCACAGAGCAGTGGTCTCATCCAGGTGCTGCATTGAGTCCTGCCAGTGACACCCAGCCTTCCTTTATGTGACCCCGCTGATGCTGGAGTTTCTTTTTTCATCTGGCTGCCTGTCGCACCAGATCGGGCATGGATGATATGAGGTAATAAGTGCTTTATAAACCATGAAGGGCCACACAAGTGCTAGTGCTATTGCTGTGGGACAGGGTCTGGGGACATGAGAATAAAACAGCAGCACGAGTGCAGCTGAAGGACCCAGATGGCAAACGGCTGTCGCCAAAGCATAATATTCCTGAGCACCAAGTTTACAAGGTATTTCTTATGTGACAGAGTTGCCTTCGTGGAAGGTTTATGGGTTGACTTTTCTTTAATTGTGTTGATGAAACAAGAGCATCGTGCATGCCATGGCAGGGTGGAATCCTGGGCCTTCAGAAACCTGATCAAGGACACCTGTTGCCATATAGTCATTATGAACAGCAGTCGGTAGGATTATTTCTTTCTGGGACATGACCCTTTCCTCTTACAACCGTGTGTGGTGATTTAGTGTGACTATTTATTTACAAACACGGAGTTGTTTCCTCTGATTGTCTCTTACTCAATGAAGTGGCTTTTAGCAGGGCTCTAAGGTAAAGCCAGATTCTCCTGCACTAATAGAATAATCATGGGAACACCAGTGCTCAATGTGGCCTCTCTGGTTGTCTGAAATCTGGATGTCTACCACAATCCCTTGAGACAATTGGGTTTACAAAGTGGGATATCGTACTGCTATTTGTTAAATAGCATCTAGCCCTAGGAAAGGGCAGGAAGAATTAAAAAGCATATCTGTATGCACAAAGAGAATTATAATAGAAATTTAAAATTTGTAGGCATATATGCTAAACTTAAATGTTTTCATAAATAAAAATGAAATTAGGGTCAGCTATAGTAAGAATTACAGGAGTCAGTAGCTAGGGGATGGAGATGGAATGAAAAATAGCCTATCCCCTGGGGAGGGAATAGGGGGGAAAGGTATGCAGCCACACAATGTTTTTACTATCTTGAGTCCTTTTTACCCAGATTCCATAGCCAAATCCTGGTGTAGGCAGAGATTATGTACGAAAGGAAGGACAAGGAGAATATCTCTATTGCTTAGTTATTCATATATTAATTCAAGAATATAGGCTAGGTGTGGTGGCTCACGCTTGTAATCCTAGCATTTTGGGAGGCTGAGGCTGGAGGATCACTTGAGGCCAGGAGTTTGAGACCAGCCTGAGTAGTGAGAACCTGTGTCTACAAAAAAAAAAAAAATAGAAAAATTAGCTGGGCATGATGGTACACACCTATACTCCCTGCTACTCAGGAGGCTGAGGCAAGAGGATCGCTTGAGCCCAGGAGCTGGTGGTTGCAGTGAGCTATGATGATGCCACTGCACTCCAGCCTGGGCAACAGAGCAAGACCCTATCTGAAAAAAACAAAAAACAGTGCCACTATGGTGAGATCTGTGTAGCTGGAAGGGCTTATAACAGGGATTTGACCTAGTCAGGGAAGATCTTTGAGGAAGTGATGAAGGAATTAAAATCAATGAGTAGGAGCTAACAAGGCCAAGAGTGAAGTGCCTCTTCCTATACTGTATCCTGCTTCTAATTAGCATTCACTTCATCAAACCGTCTCTTAATTGAGCCAAACGTAACATACAGGTATACATCCTCTGGAGTGAAGTTGAGCAACTATTGCACTTCAGAGCTTAGAGAACAGGTGAGCTGACAGATATATGTGTATGTTCTTATCCAAGATGGCCAAGATGTTTATCCTGTTACAACATCCCAGAGGACTGAGACTCTCGTGTGTGGCTCTTTTTTTTTTTTACCTGTAACACCAGAGGCATGACTTATCAGAATGCTGCATCTTGTTGGTGATTCAGTGCTTGCAACTCAGGGATGATTTCTGAAGCACTTTGTTACATTGGGAACAATTCCTAAATCCTCCAACTCCTTTTTTCCTCACCTTGAAGTCTTGGGCCCTGTAGATCACTTTGACTTTGCCAGGTCTTTGGGCTGGCAGGGCAGTTTATTAAATTGCGTTTGGACTTCATTGTGGTGCAGGCCAAGGAACACCCCCACCACCACCACCCATGTAAACTTTAAATATTTTTAACAGAATTGTTACCATTGATATTACTTAAAGGCTAAGGCATTAGCAGAACCTAGATATCTTAATGAAATTTTCTACTGCAATATAACTTCATCCACATAGAGTTGTCCAATTACTGAAACCTTTCCAACCAAAAGAAATGGTAAGTTTTTATCCTCAGTTCTGAAATATAATTCATTAGAAGACATATAGGGAAAGATGATATAATACAACAGACTTCTTCATGGTAAGCAATTCCCTAGATGTCTGAGGTAATTGGAAAATTCAAGGCTGGTCCCTCAGAGGCATATAATTTATCCAATAGGTTTGAGAGAAGGCTGAGATTTTTTTTTTTCCCAAGTGGTATTTGGCTAAATAACAAATATTGGGGTTTGGGAGAAGGGAAGTCTGGCTTTAAAAACAGATATCAAGGAATCCAAACTTAAAATTGTACCAATTAGATCTTTATTCATTCATCAACTATTAAGCCTTTGTCATGTGCCAGAAAACTGTCCTTCATGGGGACAATGTATGTTACTGTCAAGTCCCTGTCTTCATAGAGCGTTCAGAGTAGTATGAGAGCACAAACAATAAACAGAATGCTCATACATGTGAGACGGTGATGAAGCTGAGTCAGGGTGACATAGAGCCCTGGGGTGGGGAGTTGCTATTTTCTACAGGGTAGTTAGGGACTTCTCTAATAGGGTGATATTTGACACTGGAACAGAAACCTGAAGAAAATGAGGGAGTGCCTCATGAAGGCATCTGTGAGAAGAGCAGATGTGGGACAGTGAGCATAAGGGCCCAAGACACAGTGCTTGGAGAATTTAAGGAGTGCCAAGCAGGCCAGTTTGGCTGGAATAGAGTGTGGAGGGGGTGGGTAGGAAATCAGAGAAGAACAGGGATCTGGATCCTGCACGGTCCTCCATGCTGATGTAAAGACACACTTTTGTTCTGAGTGAGATGGGAGGCCATTGGAGAGTGCTGAGCAGAATGACATGAGCCAACATTTGAAAAGGCTCTCTATTGAGTGGAGAATATACTGTATGGGAGTATGGGTGGATACAGACTAGTTAGAAGGCTGTCGCAAAACATTAGGTGAGAAATCTTTTTTTTAATTTCAGAGTATTATGGGGGTATAAACGTTTTGGTTACATGAATTACTTTTGTACAGTTTGAGTCAAAGTTATAAGTGTGTCTATCACCCCTTAGATGTTCATTATACCCCTTAGGTGTGAATTTACCCATCCCCCCACCTGCTTGATTTTCATTGAATTTTTTTTTTTTTTTTTTTTTTTTTTTAGACAGAGTCTCACTCTGTTGCCTGGGCTAGAGTGAGTGCCATGGCGTCAGCCTAGCTCACAGCAACCTCAAACTCCTGGGCTCAAGCAACCCTTCTGCCTCAGCCTCCCGAGTAGCTGGGACTACAGGCATGCGCCACCATGCCCGGTTAATTTTTTCTATATATATATATATGTATATATATTTTAGTTGGCCAGATAATTTCTTTCTATTTTTAGTAGAGACGGGGTCTCACTCTTGCTCAGGCTGGTCTCGAACTCCTGACCTTGAGCGATCAACCCGCCTCGGCCTCCCAGAGTGCTAGGATTACAGGCGTGAGCCACCGCGCCTGGCCTGATTTTCATTGAATTTTACTACCATATGTACACACGAGTGTTGATCATTTAGTTCCAATTTAATAGTGAATACATGTGGTGTTTGTTTTTCCATTCTAGCGATACTTCACTTAGGAGGATAGTCTCCAGTTCCATCCAGGTTGTTACAAAAGGTATTAGTTCACCATTTTTTTTATGGTTGAGTAATACTCCATGGTATACTTATGCCACATTTTATTAATCCACTCATGTATTGATGGCACTTGGGTTGTTTCCATATCTTTGCAATTGTGAATTGTGCTGCTATAAAGATTCGAGTGCAAGTGTCTTTTTTATAAAACGTCTTTTTTTTCCTTTGGGTAAATACCCAATAGTGGGATTGCTGGATCAAATAGTAGGTCTACTTTTAGTTCTTTGAGGTATCTCTGTACTACTTTCCATAAAGGTTGAACTAGTTTGCAGTCCCACCAACAGTGTCTAAGTGTTCCTTTCTCTCCATATCCACACCAGCATCTGTTGTTTTGGGGACTTTTTGATCCGAGCCACTCTCACTGGAATTAGGTGATATCTCACTGTGGTTTTCATTTGCTTGGTATCTTAGACCAGGATGGTAGGAGTGAAGGTAGAGAACAGTGGCCAGCAGATATACAGGCATACCTCAGAGATGATGTGGGTTCAATTCCAGACCACCACAATAAAGGAGTAACTCATAAAGCGAGTCACATGATACTTTTGGTTTTCCAGTGCATACAAAAATTACGTTTACACTATAGTCTATCAAGTATGCAATAGCATTATATCTGGAAAAGGTATATATACCTTAATTTAAAAGTACTTTATTACTAGAAAATGCAGACACAGAGATATGAAGTGAGCACGTGCTGTTGGAAAAATAGCACAGATAGAGTTGCTTGATACAGGATTGCCACAAATGTTCAATTTGTAAAAATTGCCTATCTGGGAGGTGCAATAACGCGAAGCACAATAAAACGAGGTGCGCCTGTATATGAAGGTGGGGCTGATGGGATTCAACACTGGATTGGATGTGTTGTATGAGAGAAGAGTCAAGGATGTTTCCAAGGCCATTGTCTCAACCAACTGTAAGAACAGACTTGTACTTTCCTTTTGAAGAGATGGACAAGACTGCAGGAGAAGCAGTTTGGTGGTGGCAGGCAAGTGGGAAGTGAGGTTTGAAAATTGGAAGTCTATTTTGGATATCTTAAATCTGAGGTGCCTAGTATTCATACAAGGAGAGATGCTAAGTGAGCTAGTGCAGGGATCCCCAACTGATGGTGAGTCGTATAATTATTTCATTATACATTACAATATAATAATAATAGAAATAAAGTACACAATAAATGTAATGCAGTTTCATCATCCCGAAACCTTCCCCGCTTCCCTGGTCCATGGAAAAATTGTCTTTCATGAAAGTCCCTGGTGCCAAAAAGATTGGGGACCACTGAGCTATTGGATCTGGAGATAAATTTGGGAGTTATCAGTGGTATTTAAAGTCATGAGAGGGTCATTTAGGGAGTAGGGGGAAGATATTAATAGAAACGCAAGAACAGATCCTTGGCACTCTCCCATGTGTAGAGAACCAGAAGATAGGGCAGAACTAGTAAAGAAGACTGAGAAGGAACAGCCAGTGAGACAGGAGAAGTAAGAAGAATGATGCCACATAAACCAAATGAAGAAACTGTGTCGTGGAGGGCAAAGTGATCAACTGTTAAATGCTTCTGATAGGTCAAATTTGCCGAGGGGCAGCTGGAATCAAGGACAAGGGTATGTACGGCTAAGGTAGGGGCAAAAGAACATTGGGGAATTGATCACAGAACTAAGAAATCTATGTGGCTACTGATTTATCCCAAGATTGATAAGCAGTAGTACTGGGGTGACAGCAAGCTCAGTGCTATAATCTTAAAGGAATGAGGGGGACGACAGGGGGGAATGATTTGGGGCTCAGTAGATGGCTGAACCATAGAGGAACAGCAAATTATATAGTTTACAGGCATAAACTTCAAGACTAGCCTATTTTAGAAAACTAAGGATAATAGTCTAGAACAGGGTTTTTCAACAGTGGCAGTACTGACATTTGGGACTGGGTAATTCTTTGTTTCGGGAAGCTGTCCTGAGTGTTGTAAAATACTTAGCAGTATCCTTGACCTCTACCCACTAGATGCTAGGAGCACACTACATAGCCCCAGTATTGGCAACCAAATATGTCTCCAAGACTCTGCCAGATGTCCTCTGGGGGCAAAACCACTCCCAGTTGAGAATCTCTGATCTTAAGGTAGCAGTGAGGAAGAGCAAATAGCTAATAATTTGAGAGGGTGACTAGGGCAGCAGTGTCTTCTGGGAAGACCACATTTGGGTTAGAGAAAGACGCTGAAGGGAATATTTCCAGGAAAGAGTGATGACATGGGTAATATCTTAGTAGTTAGGGCTACAATGCAGCCCATGCCTGTCGGCCTCAAGGAGGAAATGTATTCCACAAGGACCTGACAGTCATCATCTAATTACTTCACTGCCTTCGCCTGACCCAATTCACCACTCAAATGAGTCACCCACTTAAGGGTTCTTACCATGCAGATTTCAATAATTATATTTAAATACATGCTGAGTTTATTGCTATACAAGAAATCAAGAGTCCCAGAAGAACACACAAAATTATACAGTGAAGACCTTGGCAGCGCTGAAGCACTGGCACTGTGTACATCTTCTCCCCAGAATTCTCTAACAAGCAAGCAGGCATGCTCAAGAGTCAGTTTCCAGTTAAGTTTCTAGCTATGCAGACAAAAGTGAAGACTACTCTCTAGAAAACAAAGAGGTATGAGGAGGGGGAAAGTATCTAGAGTATCTGGCATGAGTAGAACTGCAAAAAAATGTATGAGGTTCTATTTCAACACTGCCCCCATCATTAACTTTCTATGTGTATGCTCTTGACCAAAGAGTAATCTTCCAGGTTTGGGGTAGAGGATCAACTTGGCATAGAGAGGGAAGAGGGGGATCCCCACAGAAACAGCAAGATCACATTTAAATGGTCACAAACATGTACCAGTACACCCACCAAAGTGGATAGGATCAAAAGAGGTTTTTATTCTTTGAAGGAAATATCTAAATAATATGCAGCTCAGGAAAAAATAAAAACGATCATAATCTATCAGAAAATAAGGAGTTAGACAACCCCTATGATTTCTAAGTTCCAAGGCACAGATACCACCATATCTGTACCAAACAGAAAGGAGCTCCTATGGTGTAGAAAGAACGTTGCCAACCTACCTTTAAGAGAAGTGTAGTGGTGGTCTTTTGTGCTCAATCATCCACAAGTACAGTAAGTGAGAAACTCACAAAAAAGCACTTTAATGTCAGATAAGGCACTTTGTTTTTAATTTTATCAGTTTCTTCAGAATTAATCAAGGTCTGGGGTCCTCTGGTAATCTGAAGCGGTGCTGGCTACAGCTTTAACAGGCTGAGCGTGTCCCCAGGAAACCCTCAGAGTGCCACAGTCCTAAGTAGACTCCTGGGTGTGCTCTGCCCACCTACCCATGTGCATTCAGACTTCTCGTTAAACTTCCCGCAGCATGACCAGTGGGGGCGACCTGGGTGGCCTTTGTGTCCATGGCCACAGCCTAGGTACCCACCTGCACGGTACAAAGAAGAGAGGGAAAAATAACTATTAGAGTGGAGTCCAGCAGTTACCATGGAAATTAAACCTCCTGGCAACATTCCGACTCATGGGAGTGAAAATATCTAAGAACCTGGCAAGAGGAACAAGCTATCTGACTCCTCTATAGTCAGGAGGACTCTCAAGACTGATCACAGAAAGTCAACTCATGTTAGCAAAAGCTCCAAGAATACCAGTGTTAAAATTGGCTACCTGAAGGAGAAGAACTAGTTTGGACTTTAACTGTAAAATGATTGAAATAAAATAGAAGAGTAGATTGGTGAACATTAAAAAAAAAAAAAAAAGGTATATCCTGAAGTGTTTCTACAGAAGGGTACAATAGCCTATTTTATGGCCCACCATTAAAGCAAGGACATAATGGAATAATTTTTAAAAAATAATTAGATCCTTTGCCTGAGCTGACCCTCCTTTCTGCCCCACAAAATAATTGGTTTAATCATCCATTCTCCCAGCCATGCCTCCTTTGGAATTTATTTAAAATTTTAAAAGGAATGAGATAGGTCTACATTTTTCACACTGCTCAGGCTGCTGGAAAGGGGTACAGAGTGAAATTAAGAATCCCACAGAGACACACAGGGTGTATGGGATTGACGAAGTGTTATCAAAACTAAAAGCACTCGGAACTTTTACAGCTGCCATTTCAATTCAGAACAAGGAAGCTTTAAGTGAAACTTCTAGAACAGCGGTATCTCTCTACACAGACTGTACTTCCTAGAAACAGAGCCTGAGTCCATGTAGCTAGTGGCCGTGGGGCAGTGGAAGGGCCATGATTTGATTCCCGCTGCTGGCACACAGGCCCAGAGGGCACTGCCTTTGCTCCTTACCTGGCATGGTGCCTCCACAGGCACAGCGAGCAGTTTTCTGGCCTCCACTGGAGCAGAAGGTGCAGCAGTGAAATATGCCTGGGTGTAGGCGGTGCTTTCTCCTGACCGTCACAGTGAATGGAGAGCCCTGCAGTGTTCAGACCGAGAGCAAAGAACAGCACTTTGTGAGTCAACAGGATGTGCTGAGCATCACTGAGTGCTACGAGAGTCTAAGGTGCACGGCTCAAGGACCAGGAGGGAGGGACAAGCACAGCAGGAGAGAAACAGATTAGAGGACAAGAACCCTGCTCAGCTGGGTGGGAGCAGATACAGATGCAGTGAAAGAATCCAGGAGTCTGTACAGCCCTCCTACCATGCTTCTCACCACAGATGCCAATGATTCAATACGGGCACTGATCTTTTCCGTGTGGCTGAACTCTCCAGACACTGACTAGGGTCATACAGAGTCGGCTCCATTTCCAGTGACATCTGTATTAGCTGGGGCTTGTTCTGGTAGGATGGTAGAAAAAGCAGAAGCCCATGCCGCAATACACATAAGCTCTCCTTAATGGATTTGCCTTACTCTAGCCTTGGGTGAAGTGAAAGCCTGTATATTATTTGACACATTCATAATCTCAATTTTTGCTTTCATTGACTGACTTTGGTCCCTAGGACTCTCAGTCTCAATTCTTAAGGAACCTCTGGGCCCCGTGACAGAAGAAGTAAGGAAGAGCAAATAGCTCATTATTTGAGAGGGTGACAAGGGCAGCAGTGTCTTCTGGGAAGACCATATTTGGGTTAGAGAAAAGCTGAAGGAAATATTTCCAGGAAAGGGTGACAATATGGGTAAGATCAAATTAATAGAATGTTGTGAACTCAAGGCTAGGACATCCGGTGGGCCTCCCTCTAATTTCTCAGCCAAGTGCCTCTTCTCACATACCGAGCTATCCTCTTTCCTTCAACCCCTCTATCCTGGACACGGCATACCTGTTTATCCAGCCACTTATTCTGAGACTGTGAAGATATATGGAAGGGAGAAAGGTTAAGTGTGTGTGGCTAATAATTCTCAAATCAGTAACTCCCACTTGCCCCCTCCTTTCCTTCAAGGATAACTTTCTAATTTCTACCCTATGTTAAACAAAAAGTATTTTAAGTGTTGCAGTTTGCGTATCTCTGTGTGAAAACTATATAGTTTGAGAAAGCACAAAGTAGAGAGCCTGGCACCTTAGAAGACTTTCAGATGTTAAATTTCCTCTCCTTTTAGTCTACAATCTATTTTAAAAAAACAATTTGGAGTTCAAAGAAATGGGTTCAAATTCCAATTTTGCTACAGAGTTACTATGTATTGTGGCAAGTTTGGTCTCAGTCTCACTGGACAATGATCCCTATGCCTCAGTGGTTTTGAAGAACATTGAAATAATGTGTGCAAAAATACTTAACCTGTTCTTGACATACTGTATTTAGGTTAGCAGTAAGTGGCTATTGAATATGAGTTTCCTAGTGTATAGACCACAAACCTAACAAATCATGATGCTGTATAGTATTTTATTGTCTCATCAGTGTTAATTTCTGACTACTCCAATGTCAGCAGAGAGATTCTGCTGGGCATGTATTACCAAATTTTTAAAAATTCATCATCTCTAAACCAGAAAGTGCTATACTTGTTTGTGAAGAAAAGTGTTATACTTACTTGTGTTATATTTGCTTGTTTGTTATACTTGTTTTTAGTAACCATGTAACATGGTAACAATGTAACATGGTGACATGTCATAACCATGGTAACTTGTTTGTTACACTTGTTTATAGTAACCATGGTAACAGATAAGCATATATGCAAAATAGAGAATTACATGGGCAGATGGTTAGGCAGATAGATGACTGGTCAGTTGAGAGGAAGGGGCATAACCCTCCCAGTTCTGTTCTAGTAAGTCCATGTCTGGTCATAGTCTGGACAAAGCTGGAAAATCCTGAGCTAGATTGTATTTCTTGAATGTGTGTGCTTATCTGCTGAAGGATTGCCCCCTTGATCAAGGCATCTTTCCCAAATTAAGAATTCTAACAAACCAAGTGAGAGAATGATAAAATATAAGCATAACTGCCAGAATGTGAAATAGGGACAGAGAGTTTGTATGGTCGCTAATATCCTCTTATTAGTAAGCATAAGAGCAGCAAACTCTGGGCAGCTTCTAAAGTGAAGAGAAGAAACAAAAAGAGAATCCCAGTCAGTCTCTCTATACAGCTAATCCTATGAGAAATGTCTCCAGATCCTAAAATGACAGCACCCTGGGGAGGGGGGCAGGGAGAAAGGAGCTCAGGGAAGCACACGCACAGGTCTTACTCACCTGCACGTGCTGCTCTTTGATGCAGACCCACACAGTATAGACCCCAGGTTCCTTGGGGGTATAGGAAACACAGTACGTCCCATCCTTGTTATCCTGGACCATCGTTCTGACCGGACTGAATGGAGACAAGAGTTCAAGAAACCACTCACTCCCACAAACCTGGTTCAGTTGCTACTACTTTAGAATGTAGTAAACTCTAAACCATTCCATTCAATATTAATTTTAAGTGTCCCCAAACACAATGCTTCTCCATTTGCCTCACAAGTTAATTTTGCAATAGAAGGTGAGCAGCATAAATTCTAATTTAGTCTGACATTTGGAGAAATTTCCTTATTGTGTTCTTTTCAGCGGGCTTCAGTTGAACCCTCTTGCTCTTTGTCGTCCCTCCATACTCCAATTCCAGAGAAATATAAATATGCCCCTGGCACAATTTAGTAGCAAAGGGGGACTGAATTTTGAGAAGGGCACCGTTCAATCTTACACAGAAGACTTTTTAGTCCACTCCAAAGCTTGGGATGATGAGAATCTGAGGGGCAGACCATACCTTTGAGAGAGAATATAGGTATAAAACTCACACAAGAAAACACATTTGGTCCAACTGGTCGTATCACATTTTTTCATAGCATCACAGACAGGCAAGATGAAATACCACAGTTAACATCTCCAGTATCTCAAAAGACTAAATGTTTCCAGTTTTCTGTTACCCATAACACCTAATTGTGTCATACAAACCTGTCTTTCTTATCTTTAGGGACAACAGCGACTTGAACGTTGTCTCCTCCCCTGCCCATGCTCTCTCCCATGGCATCCTTACAAAGCAGGGTGAAAGAGGCAGTCTGTTTCTCCCGGGCTTTGTGGAGATCTGCAAAAGATAAATGCACAATCCTCACCTCAAAGGCAAACTGCATGACTACAGCAGCCCCAGCTCAGGCACCACCTTGCTTTTTCTTTTCAGAACAAAAGGTTGTGCTTCCTGTTTATTGTAACCACCCTGCTCCCGTTCTTTGCTCTTCCCCTACCTCCCAGAGAATACCTCTTGGGAATCCCTCCTGGTGAACCTCGTTCTCTCTCAGCCAGCAGCTGCTCTTAGGTCACACAGGATCCTGGATCTTACTAACTTCAGCCCTAAGGAAGCTTTGAAAATACTCAGGATTGACCTGGGTATTCAAAGAGAAAATCCCGAGATCCTGTGAGAGAGGCTAGTCACCCCAAAACTACCCTCTCGAAGCTCCACATCCTGCTGGAATAGGCAGGGGGCATAGCTGACCAGCTTAGACTCTCTGTGTTGTGAGATCCTCTGCAACTCAGTGGCTCATGCCAGGGTGTTGGGGGAACATCCAGTAGCTACCCAGCCCCTAGTCCAGCATTCAGGCGAAACAGGGTTTCTTTACCTGGGGTTCAGGTACTTTTATGAGGTCTATGGAAAGGCTCATGAAGGGTCTAAGAATCTCATGAAATTGTATGACCAGGTTAGTGGGTGTTTCTAGGGGAAAGAACATTCTTAAGGGGATCTGTGACTTCTAAACAGTTAAGAATTCCTGTGCCACAGTCAGGATGGTTGTAGGATACAATATTCCTGTCAGGATTGATCTATGAAATATGTTTGAACAACATGCTTCCTTTAGAACTAGAACACTGGTCAAAAGAAACCATTTTTTTTTTTTCCTACTGAATGAAACACCTACCATATCCTTTTAAATCCCAATACAGTTTATGTGAGCCAAAAAGAACACAGAAGAAAGGAAACCATAATCTTGTCTTGCTTATTCCTCTGAAACCCCCTTCACAACTTGATCCAAGCAATCCGGGGGCCGCCATGCTCCTCTGGGCAGGCAGGATTTTGCCCTGCCCTACTCATTGCCAATCTCCTATAGGCACTGTCTCTGTTCTGTCATCTGATAGAAACGAAGCATGATCCTTGAGTATGTCGGTAGTTGCCACTTTTCTGACCTGGAAAAGGGTCAAGCCTCACCCTTGAGTTGAATATTAAGTGTACCCTGATTAGAACAAATCAGAAAGGAAAAGATCACTGCCTTTTAGATCAGTATGTCTCCCCCACCCCGCCTGAGGTAAACTGGTCAGTAGGGGAGTGCTTCCTAGCTGAACAAGCCACAAACCTTTAAATACCATGTCCCTAGCCACAGCCCTCTCAAGGCCCATGGCAAATGTCTTCCTACCTTCTCCTTGAAGGACACATTTGGCTGGATCAACCTCTTTGGTATTAATAGTCCCATAAACTTCATAGCCATGGCACAGGCCTGCTTTCTCCTTGGGAGAGAAGCATATCTTATCGTTTACTCCAGGACGGGCACTATATTCGACTTTGTTCAGCTTCCTGAGCCGTTCTATTACCACCCTCTTGGTGATGAGGATCTCCAAGTCTGAGCCGCTGGTCAGCAAGTGCTCAGTGAACTCCACTCCAGTGCGCATGTCTGCCAGCAGCTGTTCCAGTTGTGCCTTCTGCAGCTGCAGGGAGTTCTCCTTGTGGACCCGTATGTCCTCCAGCTGCTTCAGCAGCTTGTCCCGATGCTCCTCGATAGCTCTGATGTAGCCCTCTGAGAATGTTCGGACATTGGCTGCCACTGCCTCTACTCGCTCCTGGAGGGCACTGTTCATCCTTTTGATCTGATCCAGAGCTTCCTCCAGGGCCTCCACATGGGGCTGTGTGCCTTTGAGGAGTTCCCGCACGGAGTCCCCATGCTTATGGATGACATTGCTGGTGAAGTCGCAGGGGTGCTCCCGATGTTCCCCCACCACACAGTCGCGGCACACCGGCCGGTCACAGAGCTCACAGAACAGCCTCAGCTCCTCCGCAGGGTGAGCAGGACACAGGATGGGCTTCCCGATCTGGCTGTAGCCTTTCAAGTCTTTTAGGTCCACCATTGTATGGTGAGTTGTTTTCCTCTGCCGTCTAGGGGCAAACAGAGTCAGGAACAGGAAATAAGGGAATAATTCTGGTGGGGAAACAGTTTAGCAGAGAGGTTTTAAGAGCAGAGGCTCTGAAATTAAACAAATTTGAGTTCAATTAATTGCTCTAACCTCTAATCGCATGATCCTCTCTGATTCCAGTTCCTTGTCTGTACAGTGGGGACAATACTTACCTGAAAGGGCTGTTGTATAGAGCAGAATTATAATAGACTAGGGCCCTGGCCTGGTACATGCCTTTGCAAAACATTGCAACACTAAGACTACATGCTAGAATTTTCCTCAAAGAGTTAATTTGGCAAGTTTATACAAGACCTAAGGCAAGACAGAGGTGAGAGCACAGTGGAAAATCAGCACGAAGAGACAGAAACTGGGCCAGCTGGCACAGCAATAAACTCTAAGCAATTAAAGAGCAGCTAGCTGGCACTGACAAAAAGTCTCATCCAGCTTGCATCTAAGAATTTGGTAAAGCATTTCCGTTGACCAGTATCTACATCACCCAAGTCAGCAGGCTAGAATTTCCCTCCAGAGTCATCAACATTATTAGAAAGAGTGAAATCAATGGTCAGTAGAATCAAAGCTCTCTTTTTTAATTCCCCTTTTCTGTAGTGCTTTAGAGATTCAGGGAAATCCCTAGGAAACTATGGTGACTGTTCAGAGTTCCCGCATTAGCATTATATTAACATGGAGCTTATATGCCTATTCTGGCATCAGAACAGTGGTTGCAGAGAAAATAAGGTCAGCTGTTTAGCTGGCAGCAAAACAGTCATAGGGTCTATCACATAATTATGAGCTAAAAATAGAAAGACTGTAGACTACTAACTTGTTCTGTTGGTAAGGCCATAAAACAAATGGAAGTCAGAACCTAAAAACTATTTTAGGCTAATCCTAAAACCATGGTCATTTACTATTCTGATGTCCTGAAATGGCATGGGGGAGAATAAGAAGGGACAAAGAGTGATCCATCTGACAAACTACTCACCAAATGCCATAAAAGACATAATCTGCACCCCAGTTAACTCCTACCAGCTGACCTCATCAAGATCCAGGGTAATTCTAGGGTGCAAGGCAAAGACTAACGTGAGGTCCAATCAGTACCTGTACTAGGAAGGCAGCATGGGTTAACAGAAAGAGCACAGAATGTAGTCAGATGATCTGAATTTAATACTCCGTTCTGTTACACATGTACCAATTGTGGGACCTTGGTAAATTATTGCTGAGCTTCAGATTCCTCAATTAATAAACAAGTGAAAACAGTGCTTGCTTTTCTAAGAGTTGCAATGACCAAATGAGATCAAGAACAGGATCTATGCTATTATAGTCATACTCCTCTGTTTCTCCAGCAGCCAGTAAAATTACTCACTACACAAATGATTGATGATCAAAGCAAACTGTGAATGTACTTTGTAATCTGAAAAGGACTATGCATATATTGTAATCTGAAAAGGACTATGTAGATATTTACTGCTGCTATTACTACAGGTATTAGGCTGACCAGGTTAACTACTGTTCTAGAGTATTTGCGGTTGCATCATATACTGCTCTTTGACCTTTGATGGTCTTTGAAAAGGGCTTTCCTTTTCATCTGCACACCAAGGGATTTCTGTCTTGACACCTCTTTGTCCTCTGCTCTTAAACCACACCAGGTGGGGTATCCCATCTTTACCTATGAGCCTGGCAGCAGAAGTGGCAGAGATTGGCTTTGCAGGTCTGACACCTCTTCTCTACTTCCCTGTCGCTGCACAGGTCACACACCAGGCCCTGGCCTTCCCCATGCAGACTCTCCAGCATCACATCATTCATGGCCAGGTGGTCTATGGTTAAAGCCTTCACTCCACCCATGGGCAGGTCCACCTGAGCATCACATACCGGGCAGAGGATGCCGATCTGCGGCTGCAGACTGCATGGCTTGAGTTCCTGGAATATTGACCCCTCAGAGCTTGTGTCAGAGTCTCCCCCTCGGATATCCACTACTGAGAAGGGTTCCAGCTGCTCCAGACAAGTGGTGCAAACCGTGTGCAAACAAGGCAAGAGCCTGGGGGCTTCGAAAAGCCCCATGCATAAAGGGCAGTGAGTCTTGCCTGAGTTCCCAAGTGCAGTCCCACTGGGGACTTTGCTCACAAAGCCCAGCAGCGGCTTCCTGTTTTCTGACATATTCCCCACGTTTGTGCCCAGGATCAGAAAAGGTCCCAGGCAGTTCTGTAAGGAAGTAGCAGGTGATTAAACCCACCCAAAGAGAAAGTTTCCAGAACTTGAACAAAGACCATGAGGACTCTCTTGTTGGCAAATTAAAAGGCAACCAAGAAGAAGAGGATTCCTCAAAGGAACCACCTCGGAATTTACTCAGAAGGGCCCCCTCCTTTCCACTGCATCCCATACCAGACACGCCACGCCCTCCTCTGCCCGCCCCCGCCCCCCGCAAGGGCTAGTCCTGCCACCAACTCCTTGACCCTTGCACCTCCCACACCCTCCACTGCCACCCGCCTCCCGCCTCCCGCCTCCCGCCCCACTCTCCCGTGCCCGACACGCGACAAGCGCCACCCCTGGCCCCGGGCGATGAGGTAGGGAGCCGTCCCGCTCCTTCCTTCGGCGGAGGGCGCGCGCCGGGCAGGGGAGCTGCGAGGCCCCGTCGGGTTTGCGGTGGCCACCGCCTCCCCGCACTGGGGCCAGGACACCAGAATGACCTCGCCTCTCCTCGCACCAATCCCAGCTCGGGTCTACTTCGGCGAGTCCAATCACTGTCCGAGAGAGGCGGCCCTTGCCGCTCCAGGCCCCACCGCCCTCTAGATTGACAACATCAGCATCTAATAAGCTTTGGGAATTCCATATCCTCTCCAGTCCACTCACGCGGGGGCGGGACCAAATTAAGGACGGAGGCGGGGCCTCCGGAGGGCTCGGAGCACTGCGAGGGGAAAAGAGCAAGGCTGGGAGTGGGCGGAATAGTGTAGCCAGCGTCACCATTTTACGGGTACTGTCTCTGCCTTTATCTTTGTGGCGACCAGAGACGGACCACTTAAAGCCACGCTAATATGCCACAGGGACGGCCCTCTTTCCGCCCTCGGATTGGTCGCACGAACGTAGACTGGGCTCCCTCATTGGTGGGTGCGGCTGTCGGCTGGCCCGGCGCCCTCAGCCCGGAGCTTGCTGGGAGTTGTAGGAGGCATTTCCCTGGTCCCGGCGGTCTCTGGCGCTCGCGGGCGACAGACGTTTCTCTTCACCGCCCGTGTGTGTCTACGAGTCTCCCTTCTTGGCCTCCGGAGCTTATTTTAGTTCCCAAAGCCCTCAGGCCTAACGTGCCGGTTGCGAGAGCTGCCGCGGCTCGCTATCTCCTGATATTTTCTGGGGTAAGGACACCTCAGGCTCCGGTTCTGAGGACCAGTTAGGGAGACCACTGAACCGCGGTCTAGAATTGAGGGCTTCATTCGGCCACCCCCGGGGAGCTTGACTCTCAATTCTGGGGTCTTGAGAAGCCCTCGTTTCAGCCTTTCGGGAGAGTGCAGATGACTTAAGGAATTACATAGGTGTCACCCAGAATTCTACAGTTACGTGTAACAAACGAGCAGAGCATGTTTGGCCCTCTGTTTGTATCAGTAAAGGAGGGCTCCTAACCGGTCACGATGGGACAGTGGAGGATGTCAGTGAGGGACAAGCCCTTTGTGGGCTCACAAGCGGATTGGGAAGGTGAACACATCTGGCACCCTTAATTCTATAATTTCCTTGTCTCCTCCTTTAACTATCCTCACCAGGATTCTCCTGATTCGGCCATATGGTGGCTTGTTACACCTGAGATCTGGGACCTAGATCTCCAAAATTCCAAAAATGGTAACACCCTGGTTCCTTACGCTCCACCTGTTGTCATTGCCTCCAGTCGCTTAAGCCTGTCTAGTTTGCCAGACTGGCTCACTGCTTTCTTTGTTCATGACCTTCCCTACTTGCTTTGGACCCCGTGGGCAGTCGTTTCATTGACGCCTTCATTATCCGTTTCACGGTTCAGGCATAGTGCCTGGAGCCTAAGCTTTTAAAAAATATCTGGAAAAAAAGATGACTCCAAAATATGAGAAGGAAACTCAAATATAAAAATTGAAGTGTTTGGCTATTTCTAAAATATAACATGTCAATGAGTCAAATGCCACTTTTATATAAAAATTACACATGCAGTTTCCAAATGAAAGCATGCCTACAAAGATCTTAAAATAGTCCTTACCTAGAATTTTTTCAGCCTCTTGTTCTTCTGGCATCTACCCTCATTCAGAATGTGCATTCTCTGCTACTGGAGTTAGTCACAAAAACCATGTGGACTTGGGTTTGCTATATATTCTTACTTTGAACTTCATCTCTACCCTCCCTGATGCTTGGCTATGCTTTGCTTCATCCCTTATTCACGATGTATCACATTTCCTGTGGTAGGTGTTCCCTCTTGTTTAAGGAGTGCTTTATAATTTACATGTGCATTATCTCATTTAAACTTCTAATAATTTCGTGAAGAGACAGTCGGGGGGGGGCAGCTCAAGTTAACATAACTGGGACTTGAACACAGTCTTATGATGCCATGTCTAAGATTTCTACTGCAGCCACCTCTACCCTTTCCTTCTCAGCTTTCTTTCTTTTTCTTTTTCTTTTTTTTGAGACAGAGTCTCACTCTGTTGCCCGGGCTAGAGTGAGTGCCATGGTGTCAGCCTAGCTCACAGCAACCTCAAACTCCTGAGCTCAAGGGATCCTCCTGTCTCAGCCTCCCAAGTAGCTGGGACTACAGGCATGTGCCACCATGCCCGGCTAATTTTTTCTATATATATTTTTACCTGTCTATATAATTTCTTTCTATTTTTAGTAGAGATGGGGGTCTCGCTCTTGCTCAGGCTGGTCTCGAACTCCTGAGCTCAAACGATCCGCCCACCTCGGCCTCCCAGAGTGCTAGGATTACAGGCGTGAGCCACCGCGCCTGGCCTTTTCTCAGCTTTCTTAAGCATCAAATCCCTCACACAGTCAGCAGCTAACTGCCTTCCATTAAGTGAGAAAAACAAGGCTGTCTCAAGAACTCTGTCACCTTTCTACTTAAAAATCTGTGATTCTTCAGACCTCTTCTTATACCTTTCCTGATTGCCTTTCTTCAATTCCAAGGTTGCCTTTTTTCAATTCCAAGGTTAGTCCCTCAAGACCTTTGTTCTTTATCCCAACCTCTCCTACCTCTTCAAAACCTTGCTCCTCCAGTGTTTTCAGTCAGTCCTTTACTAACATGTTCTTTCTGCTAAGAATTATGATCAAGTCCTGAAAGGAGAAACAAATCCTCCCTTGACCCAGCTCCCTTTCAACTTACTAACTTTGGTGGCTCTTACCACTACATTTCTTCTTTTCTTTTTTTTAAACAGATGGGGTCTTGCTCTGCTGCCCAGGATGGAATGCAGTGGCCTGATGATAGCTCACTGTAACCTTGAACTCAAGTTTTTTATTTTATTTTTATTTTTTGTACAGAGAGAGTCTCACTTTGTTGCCCAGGCTGGTCTGAAACACCTGGGCTCAAGCTGTCCTCCCTCCTTGGCCTCCTGAAGTGCTGGAATTACAGGCATAAGCCACTGCACCCAGACTACCACTACATTTTTTAAAAGTGTACTCTCACTCTCTGCTTTCGTCACCATCTTATTATCACCATCACCACACAATTATTCCTCCCTTCTTTCCTACTGCCTTTCTTGTAGATCTTGAGTGACCATTTTGCTGGTCTTTTTTCAATACACAATCTCTTTAGTGTTCACCATTGTTTTATAATTCTTGATCCTTAAAACTTGCTTCCTCCTTGACTTGTGAAATCCTCTGCCAGTCAAGCATTCTAATCTCTTGGACTGCTACTTACACATCCTTCCTCACTAGCTCTGCTTCCTCCATCTTATCCCCTACCTTTTCCCTTTACATTTCCTCTTTGGCGGATAATTTCTAGACCCACACTTCCAGTACTGACCTCTCCCCTGAGTTTTGTTACAACTATTTATTATAAATTTGCACCCACATGTGTTTCCCTCACCTTAAGCTGCACATATCTTAAATTTCATTGAACTTCTTTGCTCACTGAACTGTGCTGTCTGATTTTTCCTATTTCATTCTCCCCAGAGTATCATCATTCTCCTTCTCTCCAGCTTGAAACCTTATAGTACCCTTGGCTTCCTTTCTCTTTTTCCATATCTAGGCAGGCACCAATTTCTTTCCATACCCACTGCCAATACCTTACTGCATAGAATTTTTACAGTATTAATAGAATAGGACTTTATTACTCTCAAGTATCACAATAGTCTTTAAATTATTCCTACCTTTTTTTTAATTGGTCTACACAGTTCTTCCAAATGAATTGTAAAAACATGGTATAAGTCAGTCTTCATTCTAAAACCTTCAGTACCTCCCCATCTCTGTAGGATGTCTGGATTCCTTAGGGGATTCTTAAAACTAGCCTTTTAGTGGTTCCCTAAACATTACCAAGCACATTTCTTGGTCTTTGCCAATTTGTCTGCAACATTACCCTACCTTTGTTATTTAAACCTACCCTTCCTTCTGTTAGGCCTGCTTCACACTGCCTCTTTGAAACTTTTCCTGTTATTTCAAGACTCCAGATTTGAGCCTAATAGTCTTTTGCTTATATAGTCCGCTTTGCAGTTTGTGCTACCTTGTAGTATTGTTCTAATTTATTATGTATGTCTACGTGTATATACGCATAATTTACATCTATAACATGTATATATACACTCTCTCTATAAAAAACACATATATATTCTCTGGCTCTCTGTTAAGATGAGAAATCCTTGGCAACCAACTTAGTGACTAAGCATTTAATGACGACATGTTATTGATGAGACAGAGAAGAGTGATCTTAAATAATGAGAGAACAAGCAGGACCACATTCAGACAAGAGTTTTATAGATAGTGCAGACCACTATCAACAGTAGTATGGGATGTGGCCGGGCGCGGTGGCTCACGCCTGTAATCCTAGCACTCTGGGAGGCCGAGGTGGGCGGATCGTTTGAGCTCAGGAGTTTGAGACCAGCCTGAGCAAGAGCGAGACCCCATCTCTACTAAAAATAGAAAGAAATTACATGGACAGCTAAAAAAATATATATAGAAAAAATTAGCCGGGCATGGTGGTGCATGCCTGTAGTCCCAACTACTCGGGAGGCTGAGACAGGAGGATCGCTTGAGCTCAGGAGTTTGAGGTTGCTGTGAGCTAGGCAGACGCCACGGCACTCACTCTAGCCTGGGCAACAAAGTGAGACTCTGTCTCAAAAAAAAAAAAAAAAAAAACCAAACAGTAGTATGGGATGAGAGGGGATTTGTTAAGAATGCTCCTTTCTCAGAATTCGTTCAGTATCTTGTATGCTTACATACTGCTTCGTCTGTCTGGGGACCCTAGGCAGCAAATAGTTACAGGGAAGTGCAAAAGTCATGGGATCAGAGGAACAGAACTGATGAAAGTAACCAGGGCCCATCAAGGTATCTAAAGAGTTTCAGCCCACCACTGTTGCCCAAGACAGGGAAGGTACTGAAAGCAAGAAAGCCAGTAAGAGAATGACCCATCAAGAAATCAGGGAGGTCTGGATTGGACAGTTTGCTTTATCAGTACCACCAGACATTGAGTGAATATATGGAAAGGAAACCAGAGAGCTCTGTCAGCCTTACCTTTCACCATTACTTCTGTCTCTATTGGGCACCATCCTTCCTCCTCCTTTACTTCAAAGGAAGGAGAATCCTTTTTCTGGAAACCTGTGCTCTGAAGTCCAGCCCTACCTGCCTCCTCTCTCTCTTCTGTCTTTATTCTCTCTTGTCTGGTGGATCTTTCTTTTAACTCATACCTGTGCTTCATTCTCTCCTTCTACCCTATGTCCCTCTCTAATTCCCAATTTCTCTTTTTATAGCCAAACCTCTTTAAAAATAGTCCACATTTGCTTCCCTAATTATTCTTCTTGGATTTTATTCCTGAATACAGTGTAATCTGGCATTTGCACTCACCAGTAACTTCTATTTGCTAAATCCAGTGGATACTTTTCAGTTCTTATCTAACTGAATTCTCTTTAGCTTTGTTTTTCTTTTTTTTATTATTTCAGTGGATTTAGGGGTACAAGTGGTTTTTGGATGAGACATGGATGAGAGTATAGCTTTGGACACTGACAACTTTCTTCTCCCTTGGTTTCCATACACTATTCCTGATTTTTCTTTTACCTCCTGCCATTTTGACCACTGCTCTTTTTCCCTGCTGGGCACTACTTTTTCCACTTTGCTCTTAAATGTTGCTACTTCCCAGGGTCCTTAGCGCACTCACTCTCTATCTCTCTCTCTATTTTTTAACCTCTTCATTCTCTCTTGATTGATATGGGATTTGGAGTTAATTTGTAAAGTATCAGCCCACTTGTTACATGGGGGGTCTTTTTACTGTTGTTATTATTGCCTCCATCATATCTCTGAATTCACTTTCCCCTTTCCCTCCCCATTCTTTGCTTTAGTTCAAGTTCTTATACTTTGTCTGGATTACTAATTGGTGTCCCTATTTCCAACCCATTCTCTATAACCCTGTTATTGATCTTTCTGAAATTCCAATTTGATCATGCTCTTCGGTAGCTCTTCAGTACCTTTGTTTATTCATCAAATATCCTTTGAGCACCTAAAATATGTTTTCCCCAAATGTATTTATGGCTTGTTCCCCACTAAAACAGTAAGTTCCATGAGGTCAGGGACTGTTAATTATGTGCCAGGCACCAGAAATACATTGTTAGAAAAAGCAAAAAAATCCCTGCTCTCATGGAACTTATCTTCTAGTAGAAGAAAGTAGCCAATAAACAATAAACAAACATAGTAAACTGTATAGTGTGTTAGAAGGTGAGAGTGCCATGGAGAAAAATTAAGCAGAGTAAGGAGTATCCATGGTGCAGGGTGAGAGTGTTGCAATTTAAATGGAGTGATCAGGATAAGTATCATTGAGAAGGTGATATCTGAGCAAAGGCTTGAAGGTGAAGGAGTGACCCATGCAGATGACTGGGGAAAGGGTAGTTCAGATAAGGGAAGAGTCAGTGCTTGCTGAGAGAGGAACATGCCTAGTTGTATTTGGGCAACAGTGAGAAGGCTAGTGTGACAGTACAAGAATGAACGAGGGGGAGAGGAGTAGAAGGTACCTTCAGGATAAAAGTCCACATGTCTTAGCTTCCCATGACCCTACCTCTGCCAGCCCAGCCTACCTCATTTCTTGTATGTCCCCATCCCAACCCCAGCATGCACACTGAGCTTTAGCCTTCTTTTATGATTGTACATGTTGCTTGCTCTGCTTAAGACACCCTGCCCACTCTTCTTTGCCTAGTTAATTCTTACCTATTCTTCAAAGCTCAGTTTACATATCAACTTCTCTAGGAATCCTCCATTCACCAAGTTTTCATTAGGTGCCCCTGTATGTGCCACCTACGGTACTCTGTGATGACCTCTGTCAAGTCTTTAACATTCTGCATTTCAGTTTTCTTTTCTTTTTCATTTTCATTTTTTACTTGGTCTGCCCTCACTATACCCCTCCACTCCCACACTGGGAACTCTTAAGGGCAAGGGACCACGTCTTGTTTCTGCATCCCTAATACTGGAACAGTATCTGAAACACAATGTGGTTTAATACATGTTTAATAAATGGTAGAGATTCATGTTTCATTTCTAAGAAACTAATCATAATAACTGGACAATTGACCAGAGAAATTTATTGTTGATTTCAGATAGATGATTTTTGCTTTCTGATTTTCTTTTTCAAAGGGTCCTGATTCCCAAAACACAGTATCTTTAGTGCCATCTGGTGGAAGTAGCTGCCATAAAAAAAGCTATACTACTATTAATAATAAAGCTTGGACAGTGTTCCCTTCTATTTTGTTTAGTTTGAACTGAGACAGAGAAGGCAGGACTTGGTTGCATAGGCTCCAGTGCACACTGCATTATAGGTGTTTTGATCTTTTTATCTAGAAATTCACTGTACTCTGAGATGATTCTAGTTGTGAAATCTAACAAGCATAAATAGTTCCTTATAATTGATATTTTGTGAAAATGGGCAACTCTTCAACTTTGAGAAGGTAAGGATGAAATAATTAGAACAATGTGCGCTTTAGAGCTCTCCTTGCATAACTGCTATTAGGTCAGACTAGAACTACAGAAGACATCAGTTGCGTTAACTACCTACCATTTTAGAAAAAGTTCTTCACTGTTTTATCCAAGATATTTTAGCTCTTCCCACTTGACTCCTAGTTGTCTGACAGATTGTCTGCCATGACCGCAAACATTCCACAGTTGATGTAGTCAGGAAGCTGCACCCAATCATGGTTGGTTTAGTATAAATATAAGTGTCTCTTAGACTATTTACACTTCATTGCACACTTTATTCACCTTTTTCTGTGAACTCCCTTTTTAATTACATAATAGAGCTCGCTATTAACCTTTTTGAAATGTTTAAAATAGTACCTGCTACATAATCTTGCTGTATTTTATTTTTAAAATGTGAATAAATGCTTTGTGATTATATTATTTTTACGTAAATGTAACTTCTGCATAAAATATACATAATTAAATAAAATAAGTAATCAGATAAAGAAAATGGCACATTTAGAGATTGGATTCCATGCTGCATATGGTGATAATGCTCGTGATTAAAATTAGAGCAGCAGTTGTTGAGTGCTCCTACTGTTATGTCAGAGAATCGATCATAAAAGACATGTTTTGTGCTCTTGAAAATATTGCCTTATAGTTTAACATATGCTTTTTTTTTTCCTTTTAGGAGTCTTTCATTACTTGTATTTAATAAATGTGTCAACTTTCAAGATTAATCATGAAAATTTTGGTTTAGAAGGGGCCCTTTGGAATATGTTTGCCCCAGATATCTTCGTGGCTTGCTCCCTGTCAGAATGGTAAGTCAGTGAGGGCAAGGACAATTGTCTTTTGAGTTCTGTGTCTCCCTAGTATCTAGATGCATGTCTGGTTCATAATTGGAGCTCAATGAATATTTATTAAATGAATGTATGAGAAAACTGAGGCACGATGAGGTAGATATTGGCTTAAGTTCACATAAATTTACTGGCAGAATTGGGGCAAGAATCCATGTCTTCTGACTCCTACTCCTTTGAGTGGTTTAATATAACACCTTTTCTCAAAGCCGTACTACTTTTAGGTCCAAACACCTGTGGCCATGCCCTGGGCCCTTTGCTTTGAAAGAACACTCTTGGCCCTTCTTTAGGCACATCTCTTCCCATAGGCCAAGGAATTCCAAGAGTACATCTCTCCCCACACCACACTACCCCTACACACTTCAGACTAGGTTCTTGTTACCTACGACCGCAAAATCTCTGACAAATAACCAGAAGCCCATTTCCAGGGCCTGCGCAGTTGTAGAATAAAGGATAAGTATGCACACACCTAGGCTTCAGGAGTGGTCAGGGCAGCTGTTGGGAGTGGTGGAACTTGATCATGTCTGTTAAGGTATCCACACACGTGTATAAGACCCTCTGGTAGAATGCAAAAAGATGAGAACAAGCCATGGGTTGGGTGCCTCTGTTTTTCCTCTTGTTCATGGCCCCTCAAATGTTAGGGGCAGGACTACTTTCTATTATAAATCTAGTTTCCCCCATATCTATCTATATCTATCTATCTATATATTTTTTTTGGACAGAGTCTTGCTCTGTTGCCTGGGATAGACTGCAGTGGCATCATGCAACCTCAAACTCCTGGGCTCAAGCAATTCTTCTCCCTTAGCCTCTCAAGTAGCTGGGACTACAGGCATGTGCTACCATGCTCATCTAATTTTTCTGTTTTTTGTAGAGACAGGGTCTTGCTCTTGCTCAGGCAGGTCTTGAACTCCTGGCCTCAAGCAATCCTCCCGCCTCCTGGAGTGCTAGGATTACAGGTGTGAGCCACCACGTCCTCCCTCCCCCCCACATATTTAATGTCATTTACACCAACACTAAGTGAATACCTATATTGTGCCATACACTGTACTGGATATTTTCAAATGCATTATCTTATTTAATTGTTATCCTTACATAAGAAGACTCCGTAGTAACTTACCCAAGGGCACACAACTGATGAGCTAAATGCATAACTAGTCCTTAGGAAGTAAGTGCTCTACATGTATGTATGTGTGTATGTGTGTGTGTGTGTGTGTGTGTGTATGTGTATATATGTGTCTGTGTGGTATATGTGTGTATACATACATACACTTTTTTTGAGAGAATAATGTGTTCGATAAAAATGTTCAAGCAATTTAAAAGGCTATAAGTAAATAGTAAATCTCTTAAGCCAGCCCCAAGTCAGAGTCAACAATTTCTTTTTTATTAAAAATACCAATATGTTTTAAAACTTATCAATAATTTCTAAACTTTTTTATCTGGGAAACCTTAGATATATGATATATACAATTATAGGGAAAGGTATGATTAACCCCTAACTACCTATCACTCAGCTTCACCAGTTTATGGCACTCTGTCATCCTTGTTTAATATACTTTCCCAACTTTTATTTTTAATTATTTTTTTCTTTGTGACAGTATTTTAAAGCAGATCCAAGATATGTCATATTATTAAATTATATTAAGATTATGTTAAGATACTTATTTGTAAAGGTTTAGATGTAAAGATTGAAAATATTTTGGATTTTTAGTGAAGACCTCTTAATTGAAAATATGCCATGTACAGTTAAATACAAGTTTTATTTAATTTTTAAAATTTCCTCCTTCATTTCAAAGAGGACTCAGGTGAGAGTGAGACATTTAATCATGATTTTTGTGACTACAAGTAAAACTTATATGTGTGCATTTCACTTCCTGTCATGCAGTTTTCTTTGCAGGTAAGTCAATGAGGGCAAGGACTTTGCAGGGTTCTGTGAGTCAGTGTCTCTTTTTATTTTACAGTCAGTTCACTTTCTATTTTTTTTCTTTCCCTTCTTTTGGAAGAGCTATTGAAAATGGTAAGCAAATAAATGCCTTTTTTCCCCTAGTTCTCTGAGTAATGAAACTTGAAAATGGTAAATATATAAGGGCAGACTATGATTTAATATAGTATCTTTTCTAATTCAAGTGACAGCTAACTTTTCTGAGCTAAAATGCACCCACGTCTTGGTAATAGCATTTAGAGCATGAGTAGATTATAGTATATTATGGCATGTAGAGAAGTCTATGCATTAGTTCCAGGAATGTTGCTGGGAAATATAAATAAATAGTGTTCCTAGTTGTAGGGAAATATAAATAATCTCCACTGACTAAGGCAAAGCCTAGTTATTTATTTCTATATTGACAGCAACTATTTTTTCTTAAATACTTATTTTCTAGGTAGCATTTAAATCTGCACTGCATTTTAATAAATTTTTCCTTTTACTGCACAGTGTTTAGGACCTGAAAGATTTCTCCTATTATTGATGAGGGGTACATGGTGTTTTTAGGAAATTCTGGTGTGATAAAGCCCTTTCATTTTTCAGTGTTCCATGCCCTTCTTTTAGACAGAGTTACATCAAGAAGATCTTTGGAATGGTACTGCCTGGAGTGCTGGACTGGGCAGGGTGGGGTGCAGGGACAATGCTCCTGAATATCCAAGGAGGTGAGAGGCAGCAATCTGGGCAGAAAGAAAGTTTAAAGACCTGTTTGGAAGCTACTTTTGCAGAGCAAAAGCACTTTTTCCTTAAATATGTATCTGGTGTGGCTTGGTGTGGCTTGAGGTAGGAAGAATACAGGGTAGGTGAAATTCCTCCCAAGCCACCTTTGGCACTGCCACTGCTCTAGACCTATGTTGTCCGATATGGGAGCCATTAGCCACATGTGGTTTTTGAACACTTGAAATGTGGTTAGTCCAAATTAAGGTAATGCTGTAAGTGGAAAATATACAGTGGTTTTTAAAGATTTATTATGGAGAAAAAGAATGTAAAGTAGCTCAATAATGTTTTATATTAATTGCATGTTGAAGTGATAGTATGTTATATATTTTTATTTTTACATTATTTAAATTATAGACTTTATTTTTTTAGAGAAGTTTTAGGTTCACAGCAAAACTGAGCAGAAAGTGCAGAGTTCTCATATACCTGTTCTCCCCACACAGGCACAGCCTCTCCTACCATCAGCATCCTGCACCAGGGTGGTACCTTTGTTATAATCAGTCAACCAAAATTGACATATCATCACCCCAAGTTCATAGTTTGCATTAGGGCTCACTCTTGGTTTTGTACATCCTATGGGTTTTGACAAATATATGGCATGTATCAGCTATTTGAGTATTGTACAAAATAGTTTTACTGCCCCCAGAATCCCCTGTGTTCTGCCTATTCATTGCTCCCTGCCCCTAAACCCCTGGCAACCATTGATCTTTTTACTGTTTCTGTAGTTTTGCTTTTTACAGAATTTCATATAGTTGGAATTAAACAGTATGTAGCCTTTTCAGATTGCCTTCTTTCACTTAGCAATATGCATTTTTCTCCATATCATTTTGTGGTTTGATAGCTTATTTCTTTTTAGCCCTGAATATTTACTTAGCCAAAAGTGACAGTATTTTAATAAAAATCTAAATAAAACCTATTATTAAATTTATATCTACTTGTTCCTTTCTACTTGTAAAATTTGGCTACTAGTGTTGTTACTGAAAACTCAGCACTTGTCCCTGAGGCTGCATCAGAAGAACGAGGACAAGGTGGTTTGAGGAGAAGGAAAGAAAGATTTATTAATTTGCCAGCAAATGAGGAGGATGGAGACTCCTGTCTAAAATGCCATCCTACTCTTCATAAGCAGAAATGCAGAGGTTTTTAAAGGGATGTTTTTAGGTTCAGGCAATTGCTGTTCCATCCCATCTCCAGGGAAGACAATCTTGTGACCTCCACCCAGACCTCTGCCCATCAGGACCCCGGCTGGACAGTTCCACTGAGCCATCTCCCGTAGGGCACAGAACAAAGGACACTCTACTGCTCCTCCTGACCACTGGGCTGAGGCAGGGATGCAGGTTTTCATTCTCCAAAAGGAGTGGGGGAAGTTTTACAGAGACAGAAAACATTTTTGCCATTTTTTCAGGCCATTCCCTCTGTTACATATTCCCCACTGTCAATTTTACCCTTCCATATCTATGGGAGGAGGGGCAATGTAGTCCTCAAGCTACATCCTGCTGAATTAGGGCAATGTGTTAGATGGAAGGCTTATACTTATGCATGCCATTGCAAAGTTCTGGCAGTATATTTACAACAAGAGATTGTCAGGCAAAAAAAGTCATAAGCAACAACTACAACAGTGAGGATTGACAAGGTGAAATGGACTATTGCCTTGTACACAATGTCTGATATAGGGCTTGGTTAGAAAGAAACATGGGACCTTTGAGTACAGAACTATTGGTTGCACCCTGGAGGTGATCTGAAAGACTAGCTTCTGCAAATTCAGAAATCATATACAGAAATATTTGCACTAAATGAAGTCTAAGATGACAAACCCAGCAGCAAGGCAGATCAGCAGAAGAGGCAATAGCCCGGGGAAATCCTCACTAAGGAGTTGTCCCTCCATCCTGTAGACAGAACAAATAACCAAAGAAAGATTAGTAAAAATCTCAACATTTTCATTTTTCCCCTTTCCTTAAACAGACACTTTAGATCACCTAAAGGCCGGCCCCTGCACTGGGGGCTTGGGTCCTCTTCTTCCATGGGACACCTTTTACTCTGGTATGATGGACCCAAGGTTTCACTTCTGACAATTTCAATGAGGTGTGAGTTGTTAGAGGCACTTCATAGTGTCCCTTCCATTTCTCTGCTTCCAACTGGTGCACAGACCTGAAAGAGGCAAACTCATGCATGATGGTTAGTGCTTGACCTACTCATTTGACATATTGCTTTTTACTTACTCATGGTTATATTACCATACTCACCTTGGGGTGCTAGGAAGGGTCTCTCATAAACTATTTCTTAGGGCCTTAACTTAAGCCTGCTTCTGTGGGCTACCATTATCCAGAGGAGGGCAAGTAGCAACACCCTATCCCACTTTAGGTGGGTTTTCTGTATCAATTCCGAGATGCATGTAATTTTCATTTCAGTTGCAGGGCTTTGCTTATTTGCTGGGTTATCTCCACTACAAAGGAGGGTCCATTATTGCTCTTGTGAAATTCCCAGGGCTCCATGGGTGCTCAGATGGACTTTAGTGTGTTCCTGGGTCCAGTCAACAATGGGGCCATAGGTCCAGAGATTGAGCCAATAGTTAGAAACCAGGGAGTCAACATGGAGTCTCAGGACACAGACAGCTTGACCTGTCCTGTCTGAGCCTTGTCTGCTTCCATCAGCTTCCAAGTCCCTTCTTGGCCCAAGATTTCTGCAGCCAGTATGCCATTGAGGAAGGCCCCGGCTCCTCTGACAGCATACCATTCTCCATCTGCTTGGTCTCTTTCCCTGGACTGCTGATGCCTGTCATCGTGCTGTCCTCCGAGGCCTATTCCGAGCTGCTGTATGTGCACAGGAACTCGGTGATGGCCCTGTCCCATGCCAGCAGCTCCTAGTAGGAGCCCATCTTGGAACTTCACATGCTCTCTCTCTTTGGGTAGGACAAGGCTCTATGTCACCTGAAAAGGTATCTACTAATACAAGTTTAGGCATCTGAGTGAAATCAATTTTTCCAATCATTGAAACCTCACGTTTGGTTCTCTGTGCAGCAGGTTGCTTTGTCTTTGTATTGTTTCAAGCACACAGTCCGCTGAAAATGGGGTCCTCCCAAATTTGTTAAGGTATCATGCCCCTAGTGTGTGCATTCATGCAGTTGACCCATAAGAGGCCAAACCAAGGCCTTGGGTAGGAGAACAAATACTAAGGCTCCAAGGCTCATTCCTTGTTTTTTGTGAACATATCTGTACGTCAGGCAACCCAAAGCAGGGTCAGTCATAAGACTCTACTTTAGTTTTTCAAAGGCGTTTTGACAGTCCATGATCCAGATCAGGCGCTCCACATCTGTCCCTCTGAGGGCCCCATACAAGGGCTTTGTCCTCAGTCCAAAGTCTGGGATCCAGACATGACAGAATCCTGCCATTCCTAGGAACCTCAGATAAGTAACCCGTTCTTTACAAATCTGTCCAATTGCAGGTTCCACAAGTCCCCCATTAAGCTCCCATCAAACAGGGCAGGAGAGCCCTTTTAAAGTCCCTAACACAGTCCAGCATCACTGCAAGGCCACCCCAGTCCCAGGATCCTGCCTCTCAAATGCAACTGAGACAATATTATTAGTGGCACATTGATCCTGCATGTATCTATACTCATTGGTATGGGGAATTAAAATTCTCTCAGGATATGTCCCAGGGTCCCATCAGCCTATATGGCCTTACTCACTTTTGGTAGCTCTCTTCTTGTAAATGCTGTAATGATAGGCAGGCCTGCCGAGGCCCAAACTTCAAAGCACAATGGCAGTCTGTTGTATACTTTACCAGGCCCTGGTATTTATCCAGCAGAAGCTTGTAGGCCCCCGCCCCCCGCACCGAATTCTGAATCAACTCCAGGTGCTCCTGCTGCTCACCCAGGTCTGCTTCCTGGGTCTGCTGAGAGGAGTTCCTCAGCCCAGCCACCACCTGCCTACAGCTGTCTCACTACCACCTGGGCACCGCCCCTGCCTCCCCCCCTCCCCGCCAGCTCACAGAGCCGGCTGATGCCCAGGATCAGAGCGGTGGCTGGTGGCTGGGTGAAGGCCCCCCACCCCGCCCCGCCCCCAGGGCTACTTCTGTCCTACTTCAGCTAGGAACCAAATCCCACTGTCAACTTTCCCTGGAGTCCCTGTGGTGAATATTTGGATTGGAGCTACTAGTGAGGCAGGGGGCCGTTCCCCACCCCCTTTGTCATCTGAGTCCTGGACTTTAAAAAACAAATCTCGCCTGGGGGCTTCTTGCTATCTGGTGTCCTTTGCAATTTTGGGCCATGTTCTTTCCAGTGTCCTTCCTTTTTTTACAAAAAGCACACTGATGGTACATAAATTGTCCTCCAGGTATGGTTGCCCTCTGTCCAAATTGAGTTTGCTGCCGGGACAGACCATTCCAAACCCCAAATCATAACCCACTGGGCATGGGACTTAGGAATTATTTCTAGTCATGCCCTCTCCTGCCCCTCTCACCTTGATAAGGTGGCGGTGGGGGTGACTGCCCCAGGCCAGGATCTGCAGGGGCAGGGGAACCGGCCTGCCTGCGGGCCTCTGGCAGGAGCCCCATCAGTGTGAGCTCAAGCGGGGCTGAGCCACATCTTCCTGTGGATCGCCCCAACTGCAGTGGGCACTGAGGGCCATGTAGCACGCATGCCCGGGGCAGGGGCAGTTGGGTAGCTGGCATTCCCTCCCCGCCCACGCTTCCCCCTCACTGCGGCGTGACAGCTGAGTTCACTGCCGGTCCCCTCCTCCAGCCAGGTGCGCCTCTGGGGCTGTGGTGGTCCTGATCCAGAACTGGTGTGGACCAGGGGAAAATGACTATTTAAAACAAAGTATCTCGACTATCCCACCCACCGCCAGTAGAGGTCTCTCTGGTGCCATCAACTTTATCCCAGGCTTTTAAGATTGTAATAGATCATTAAATATGGAATATCTGACCTCGAATCAAACTTAAGGAAATCGGACATTTCATATTCGATACAGATAGGATGTCATCCCATTTACTTGATCCTTGACAAAATAATTCCTGTTATAAGACAACATAATAATTCAAGGTTTCATTCAACAGCCACTTCTCACACTCTACCACGTACATTGGATTACAGTAACACTGTGCTCTTGTAGACATGGATTTATAGCTATAAATTTGGCCATTCGGCAAAGATTTTCCCCAAGGGGCTTTTAGATGGAGCTTCCTTATGTTGCAGCAAAACTCACAAATAACAGACACCACAGGGAATTCCCAATAGAAAATGGGAACCATAGAGGACAAATACTATCCTAAATGGCACCTCCAATGGTGCCTCACAAATGCCCTTTTATAGGGCTTCAAATGAATGCCCTGCCACAGGGCTAGAAGGTTGAAAACCCTCCCCAAATAGTGACCTGGTCCCCCTTGTTACCTGGGAACCGCGAATGAGCTACAAATTCAAACCAGATTCCTTAGTTTTACTCAACCTCATGACTTCCATCCCCAGATGGTGCCTCCTAACAAACAAATAACCAACAAGAAGGTGTGAAAACCTCCCAAATGGTTGGAATCAGGGTCTCAGCGTGCATGCTGGGGCACTTCCAAACAAACAAATGGCCATGGTGTCCGGACACTTCCCAAATCCGTTTCCTTCCCCTCAACTCAGTTCAGGTTGTGGAGAGCTGCATCTATTTTGGGGGGGGGGAGGGAGAGAGAGAGGAGATTTCCCCAAAGCTAAAGCAGGCTCTGGCAGCTGCTGGGACCGTCCCATACTCTCTTCTCTCACCTTAAAAAGAAGCCTCTCCTTCCGGCCAAGACCCATGGCTTGCCCCAGGGCTCCTCCCTTACTTTGGGGTGCCCACCCAGGGACACCAAATTCCATTACCAAAAGCTCAGCACTTGTCCCCAAGGCCACATCAGAAGAACAAGGACAAGTGGTTTCAGGAGAAGGAAAGAAAGATTTATTAATTTGCTGGCAAATGAGGAGGATGGAGACTCCTGTCTAAAATGCCATCATACTCATCATAAGCGGGAATACAGAGCTTTTTAAAGGGAAGTTTTCAGCCTTAGGCAATTGCTGTTCCATCCCATCTTTGGGGAAGACAATCTCATGACCTCCATCTAGACCTCTGTCTGCCTGGACCCAGCCAGACAGTTCATTTACTGTTTTTTCAGGCCATTCTCTCTGTTACAGTGTCAATGGAAAAGAAGCCAAACTCTGTAAAATAAAGTTTATTCTGAGCCAAATTTGAGGACTATGGCCTGGAGCCATGCCCAAGAAGCCTTGAGTAAGTGGACTTGCTGTGGTTGGGTTACAGTTTGGTTTTATATATTTCAGGGACACAGGAATTACATGTAAAGTCATAAATCAATACATAAAGGCACACATTTGTTTGGTTTGAAAAAGTGGGACATCTTAAAGTGGGGACCTATAATGGGTTTAAAGACGCTTTGATTTGTAATTTGTTAAAGAAATGAAGCTTTTTCTAAAGGCTTGGAATATTTTTAAGATAAGGAAATCAATCTGTTAACCAGAGACAAGCCACTGGCCATATACCCAGACTCAAGTGATTTGTTATGTAAATTGAGGACCTGCAGCTTTGTCTTGCGTAGCCTTAGGCCCTGTTAATGATTTACAAAGAATATCTATGAGAAGAGAGAGGGGCATGATGAGGCATGCCTGACCTCCCTTCTCATGGCCAGTAACTCAGTTTTAGGGTACCCCCTTGGCCAAGAGGAGGTCCATTCAGTCAGCCAGGGCAGGGGTTTGAGATTTTATTTTAGTTCACACTAGAATAAAATTATGTAAATTGCTCACAGTAAATTTCTATTGGACAGTTCTGCTTTAGACCTTGGCAAAACAGTGTTATCAGTAGCGTTTACCTTCAGTACAACCTTCCCATTCCAACACCTGCCTGGTTTTTGTGGCCTCCTTCTCTAGTGCTTGCCTAACTTAATTTGTTCCCTCTGCTGCCCTCAAGCTGCTTGAGATAGCCATGTTCTCCATGCCCTAGCACCCACTCACCAACTGAAACTTTAGTCACTGAAGTCATTTGTTTAGGACCAGAGGACAATCAACTGATTTGATCTTTTACCACTATACTGGGTTATCTGGAGCATATAAAAATGAATGGCTTGTTTACAACAAAAATGTTTTTCTTAGAAGAATGAAACAGAGCATTAGAAGTTAACTTTTTTGTTAGAAAATTTAGAATTTATCTTACTTTACACTTATATAAGTGATTAATATATGAATATTGTCTCCAGAAATTAATTATAATAGGAGTTCATTGTATTATAATCTGATTTATTCCTCTTTTGTGTTAGATCTGTTTATCTCATACATTCTCAATGCAAGCAGAATTTGGTTCTTACGGTATGAAAAAAAAATCTTACTCTTTCAGCCTATGAAGCAGAAATATATATACAGTACAAGAACAGATATATAGTATATCTGTAGATTAAAGTTTCCTAAGGGGGTGATTAGGAAGAAAAAAGTCCAAGAATGTTCCTTAGAGCACTGGTCATGAACAGTGGGCAAACACTAGTTTATCCGCCCTGGATATTCCTAGAGTGTGTACACATAACAATGGAACTTTTTAATGACCAATTAATCTCCAAAGTTTCCCAAGGAAGGAGAGGAGTATAAAATAGAAGAAAGATAGGGAAAGATTTACATTTACAGGTTGGGGGAGAGGGAGCATCTGAGAAGTGTCAGAAATCTCTGCCATCAATAATTGATCACCAATTGTTAACATTTTGCTATAGCCATTCTCTCTCTGTCTTTCTCTCTCAATCTGTGTGTGTGTGTGTGTGTGTGTGTGTGTGTATTATCTAGATGAAGCGTGTATCTATATGTTCATTGCACCATTTTTTCACGTTTTCTAGGTGTGAACATTTTCAGAATAAAAGTTGGGGTAAAATGCCATCCTTCCTTACACCCTGTCTCTACCTACCTTGTACTCCAGTTTTATACTGGGGCCCTACTGAACCACAGTTTCTTGGTAACGTTTTCTTTCACCTCTGGACTCTTGCATAGATTGCTCCCTCTGCATGGAACATATTGTCTGGCCTTCCCCTTCCTCATTCTTCACACACGGCCATTGCCTGGATAACTCCCAGAAATTTTACTTCCTCCAGGAAGCCTTTCACGACCACGAAGCCCCACTAAAGTCTGGGTTAAGACTCTCACATATATTCCCTTCATTATAACTGTCCTTGTCATACAATATTATACTTATACATTAAACTTGTCTGTCTTCACTGAACTGTGAATCCCTAAAAGGCAAGGATTATGACTTATTTTATTCATCTCTTTGTCGGCTGCAGCTACCACAGAGCCTCTCCTAATATTTATTAAATAAAGCAATAATTAATTTTTCTGTGAGATGCATAGTTGTTTTATATCGTTCTGTTCTGAAGGAAAAAACAAGAAAAAACAAAAGAAAACCTTGATGTTTTATCTGGCTTGTAAAGCTTTACTGCTGATAATAGCATAACTTCAGGTTAGACTTTTATGAAATATTAAAAATAGCTCCCAGATCCACATTATTACCCCTGTAAAACTCTTGGTGAAATATTCTTGACAATCCCAGGAGAAATTGGTTGATTGTTTCTTTCAGCTCCAACAGAGCTCTGTTTCTGCCTCCGTATTATAGTACTCTATAGGAGGGGGTAGACAGGAGAAGGAGGTGAGGAGTGGTGGAGTGGAGAGGATACAAAGATAAGAAGTAAGGGAATTGTTTTTCAGGAGTTTCGAGTTTAGTGAGAGATATGGACTCATGAGTAATACTAGTAGTTCTTTACATTTGTATCATGATTTATTTTCTGTTTTTAGGTGTTTTTTTTTTTTTTTGTAGAGCATTTGCAATGCAGTTTTTTATGTCATTTATTCCTCACAAAATTCCTGAGAAGTAGCTATTATTGGCCCCATTTTAAGGATGATGTTAATACAAACCAGAATGTGCTATGAAAGTAAGAGATTCTCTTTTCTGTCTTATGGACTTCAGGCATTTCCCCCATATCTAGGTTCCACCAATTTTAAATCTGCTCCTTACCAAATTATACACCTTTCCTTTTGTATAAAATTGTGTAGGTTCAACCCAGGCTGCAACTTCACCCTTTGCCAGCAGGAACCACTATCTAATGAATGATGTACTTCAGACTGAAATTCCTCAAGTGAAATGCATGGGATTGAGTAAAGTCCACTGCTTTTCTAAGTTAGCAAATCTTTAGGTACATAATTCTATATATTTACTCAAGATGAAGGCTATAATTGCAGCTCTTCAAAATACATGTGCACATGGATAAAGATTGGAGCACGCACAGACATGTAATCATCATTGGGGGTGGGATTTAGGAGTAATTTCTTTCTCTATAAATTAAAAATTGCCAGTAATTTTTAGTGTATGTACATACCCAGGTTCTTTTGCACATTAAGGAAAACTGAGAATCACCTATCTTGAGTCCTAATAGAGTCTTGCCTTATTTAACTCACGAGTTGAGTAGCCATTTTCCCTCTGTCTTCCCACATGTTCTGTCAAGAACATCTCTCAAGAACAGGCATAGGATTGATTCTGCCAGAGTTTTTGGATCAAATCACACCACCATGCCACATTGACCTAGGAAAGACTCATTCTTCTATTTCTCAACTTTATCACTCTTCTATTTTGAACAAGGCCTAATTAATGCTTATTTTTCCCCTCCTGAAGCACATTACGAGTATTTGTACCATGCCTCTAAGAGGCGGTTAAAGGAAACTGTAGGCGGGAGGACTAGTTGAGACGCTGGGGCAGTTGCTCCTTTGAGTGCTAATGCAAATCTGAGCAGAGCCCAGCAGGCCTTTCCTTCCCACGCCAGGCAGGGAGCTGGCTACCCAGCATGTATGGCCACACCCATGTGAGAGCTCTTAAAATTAGTCACCCTTTGTGCTGCCATTTCAACTTATCAATAGTCCAATGACATTTATATGTAGTGAGGATTGCCTGACTCTCCTACAATGGCTGGCAGGCAGGTCTGATTATTCCTTTTTCTTGACTGAGCAGATACATATCTGAAAGACCCTGAAAGCCCTCGACAGAAAAACAATCTCATAACAACTCCTGAACTTTGGAGGCTCCCCTTTCCAACAAGGCCATTTTTTTAAACTGGGGGCTTCCATAGCATCATAGTTGCCTACTCTTCTTTTTCTACAAATAAAATATAGAGCATTTCTGCGGGGAAGGGTCCCTCTCTACTATAATGGAGTTGGGGAGACCACGCTGTACTGGAACATTTGACCGTGATGAGCCCAGTACAGCTATGACTGGCCTAAGCACTGTAACAAGAGCCCCGAGGATTGCCCTGCTCCTTCAAATCTGATTGTAAGTTTCTCCCCAAATAAACCCTTTATGTTTACACTATGTAGCACTAGAGATACTTGTGTCTGTGTCCTTTTTGCATGACTTTGACCAGCACACAGGTGTTTTCAGTCTTCAAAGACCGCAAAAAGTTAAGGGTTTTAGTGAGAAGGAAAGAAAAAAGAAAAAAACCTCCATTTCTATCCCGAGAGCCCCAGGACAGGATAGATTGTAATCTACCTCTAGCCCCCAAACAGCCCTAGTACTCAGCAATTTAGTTTAGTCACATGGAGCCAAACTGCCCCCTTATCACTCAGTTCTCCTCCTTTGAAGACTGGAATCACACTGGTTTTATTTTTCATCTTTTCATGCACTGTGGTCTTTTGTAACATTTAAAATAGTAACCTGTGGTTTGGGGAGGCCATTAGCCAATTCAGTTCCCTTAACAGCATCTACCTGCTGAGCCATTGTGCTCTAGTCTTCAAGTGTCCTCTGACCTGGTTTGCTATCAGTAGCTATTTGGACAATGCCTTCTGTTGGGTCCCAGCTGTGCAAACATTAACTGTCTATTCTTGGTTAAATGGAGGAAAAAAAGCAAATTTGTTCATATCTTCCCTTTTATGGTCTCTTGATAATCATTTGCTGTGCCCAACACATATGCTTAATAATTGCTAATTTTTATTAGTTCCTCCCCATATATGCCCATGTTGTGGACTGAATTGTGTCCCTCCAAATTTATATGTTGAATTCCTGACCCCCAGCACACCTCAGATTGTGACTGTATTTGGAGATAGGGCCTTTAAAGAGGTCATGAAGGTCAAGTGAGGTCACATGGGTAGGTTCAAATCCAGTATGACAGGTGTCCTCACAAGAAGAGGGAGAGACCCCAGGGGTGCACATGGACAGAGAAAAAACCCTGTGAGGACACAGCAAGAAGGTGGCTGTCTATGAGACAAAGACAGAGGCCTCAGGAGAAACCAAATCTGACACCTTGATCTTGGATTTTCATCCTCCAGAACTGTGAAAAAATAAATTTCTATTGTTTAAGCCATTCAGTCTATGGTATTTTGTTATGACAGTCCTAGCAAACTTATACAGCCAGGCAGGCAATGTAATAACTGCTTTTTATGAATTATCTCATTTAATTGTCACAGTCACCAAATGAGGCAGGCACTGTTTAGTCAGGGACTCCCAATATAAATTTTGCCCACCGCAGCAGCTCTGTTCAGAATATGCTCAGGCTTGACCCTGACAGTAGATAAGTAGAATACTCTGGTTCATAAATGGACGAGGTGGGGAGAGGAATTTGATGGAGCAAAGCATTTTCCTGACACATGTGTATCTTTATCCAGATTGTATCCACCTCTGTTTACTCCTTGTTTGTTAAAGGAGAATGGTAATACCCTAATTTACACTAGAAAAATTCTTAGAAGGGTTTATTTATTGAATTGATAATTCCTTTCTGATTATTCCCTAATAATTTCTTTTTTTTTTTTTTTTTTTTTTTGAGACAGAGTCTCACTCTGTTGCCTGGGCTAGAGTGAGTGCCATGGTGTCAGCCTAGCTCACAGCAACCTCAAACTCCTGGGCTTAAGCAATCCTTCTGCCTCAGCCCTCGAGTAGCTGGGACTACAGGCATGTGCCACCATGCCCGGCTAATTTTTCTATATACATTTTAGCTGTCCATATAATTTCTTTCTATTTTTAGTAGAGATAGGGTCTCGCTCTTGCTCAGGCTGGTCTCGAACTCCTGAGCCTCGGCCTCTCAAAGTGCTAGGATTACAGGCGTGAGCCACCATGCCTGGCCTCACTAATAATTTCTAATTTTTTTCCTCTATTTTGTTCTCTTTCTTATCCATCTTCAGGAAATAGCTAGGTGAATATATTTGTATATAACTTTTTCCTTTCCTATGTATGCTGGCTAAACCTGTAGGTCTCAAAGGTTATCAAAAGTTCAGAAACAGATATGAGTATATGTAAGAATAAACAACATAATGAAATATTTTAAAAACTTAGTGGGGGGAAGGATGAATTAACTTACAAATAGTATTGGAGAATCACTTGAAAAAACAATAGTTAACTCCCTTACTGCATAGAGTATACCAAAAATTAATTTCAGATGGATTAAAGTTTTAAATATTAAAAATAAAATATGAAAATATTAAAATGTAAAGATTAAGTTTTTATATAATCTTGGGGTACAGGGGCACATCTAACCATATATAAACATAAGTATTAAAGAAAGAAACCAAAGTAGAAAAAAAATGATTTGACTACATAAAAGTAGTGTGCTTGGTCATGGCAGAGTGGATAGGACCATATGTGCTCTAATTCTCAACATTAGTGGATTCAAGGAGGATTTTATAAAAATTAAATCTGTTCTTTCCAAGTATAGTTGATGCAGAACAACAAAGAACACATAAACTGGTCTCAGGAAACATTTTGTATCATCTGGTAAAGACCTCTACCTCAGAAGATTACAAATTACATCCAAAGTCTTAGAGACATTCCCCAAGGAACTGCTGGGAGCACAAGGTGTTGTCCTTAGAGTGAGTTAGGAGGAGGCTTGCAATTTCACTGCCAGCCCCTTTGTGCATCTGGGAAGGCCCAATAATTGAGGAATCATTGCTGTCTCCTCCAGGGAGAGGAGCTGTCCTCACCACAGATGGCTGAAGATCCTCATGAACAACAAAGCTGAGAGCTCCCAATGAATCGTCATATTTTAATACAAATAAGAACATCGTAGGCAATATTTATATAATGTTTTAAATCTTTCGAAGCACTTTGATACATGCTCATACACTATTTCAAAATACAATATTTTCAAAAATAGTGTGGGCTGTGATGATAGATTTGTTTTGAATTCTGGATAACCTGTTGGCTGTGTGCTCCTGGGTAGGTTACTAACCTTCTCAGGACCTGTTTTCTCCTCTATAAAATGGTGATGGTGATGGTGCAAGGGTCGAAATGATACACACTTTATAGGATAAGGATTGAATGAGAGAAATATCTTAGTATAATGTTTCACATGTAGGAGGCACTGAATTCCTTTTCCTTCTGTAAAAGTGGTTATTTGCATCAGTGGACCTTGGTACTCCAGTTCCATCCAAATTGTTGCAAAACGCCTTAATTCATCCTTCTTCATGGCTGAGTAGTGTTCCATAGTATACATGTACCACATTTTGTTAATCCACTCATGAATTGATGGACACTTGGGTTGATTCCACATCTTTGCAATTGTGAATTGTGTTGCAATAAATATTTGAGTGCAGGTGTCGTTTTGATAAAATGACTTCTTTTCCTTTGGGCAAATACTCAGTAGTAGGATTGCTGGATCAAACGGTAGGTCTACTTTTAATTGTTTGGGGAATCTCCATACTCTTTTCCACAGAGGTTGTACTAAGCTATAAAGTTCTTATTTAAACTAATGTTTAGTGTTTGAGGTAAGGAATCTTTAAATTGAAAATACTAAGAATACCTCTTAGACCAGACAATTAGATTTGAATTGAAGAGATAAGATGAAGTTGAAGGTCAAAGTTACGGCTTTGAGAAAAGTTAGATAATACTATCACCTGGGAGAGCTCTGCCTTCCAGTAGACAGGGGCTCCTGGAGTGATAAGTACAGATCCCCTTTCCAGGCTGCAGCTTAACTGCTTTGGCCCAGCAGACACCATCAGTAAACAAGCCTTCCTAGGGGACACCTACTTGACCCTCTTTCACAGAGCAAACTTCCAAGGGCTGCCTGAGTCCCCATCCTTATTTTGTCATCATTTTTAATGGAGTCCAAATGCACAGCAATGAAAAACAATCCTGTGATTTTGTACTGAGATGCATGAGTAGACTAAAGAAAAGGGTAAGATCATGGTGTATTTGACCACTCAGGGAGAGCTTCATGGGGAAAGAATTTTTGTTGAACCTTATTGGTGGATGAAATTTAAAGAAAAATGGGAGAGAGCAGAACTAAGCTTCTGTTTCTGTGATGCTATTTATTTTCACTGATGACTTCCATATTGAAACTCCTGGGAATGAATCATGGGAAAGAGGAAATAAGCCAAGATAGGAAGGAGCAAGTAGTTCAGGCACATGGTAAGACAGACAGTCTGAATTAGAGCAGCACGGTGGATGTGTGGAGACTTCACCAGCTAGAGGAAGATTGGACATTGTAAGCTTCATCAGAGAACCAAAGCACACTACATATTCCATAGAGCAGAAGCCTTATTCTGTAATAATGACCCCCAGTACATTCCTCTCCCCCAATTAACAATGCACAGATTGAGATCACTGTGCACTTAAAATGAGTCTTCTATACAATCTGGGAATAGCTGGTAGCCCACACTTCACCCTCAAGTTTGACTTTTTTGTTCCATCAAATGTGTTAGTACTTCTGAAAATACTGTGGCTTTTAGCATTGAAGTTTAAATATCCCCAGATGTCTGTGGTGTGCATCATATTCTGGTCCTTACAGTTGGGCTGATATGACTACATCTGTTATCTAATGCATCTTCTGTGTGCTCGTGGACAAGGCCAAATAATCAACCTGGGCTGGGATTGTTTTGCTTTCATAGTTTGCTTTCTCAATTTGATGCAGCATTGGTTTCTTCTTGCAAAAGGACTATTGGGACCAAGCTGGAAAAGCAGCAGGGCAAAGTTGGTGTGAAAGTCCCTTAGGAATTTGTCTCTTGACAATTACATTTTCTATAGATTACATCCCTCCACCAATTACTAGCGTGGCTTTGGAAAGTCATATAACCTGTGGATAGCCAGTTACTCATACTTCACCCTGGGCCTCTGGGTCTGTAGCTGAAAAATTTAATAATTCCTCAGTAGTAAAAGTCAGAAGTTTGTCCACATATATATACGTGTATATTTTCTCACATTTATCTTCCTCAAGACCATTGCCACTGCTATTTTCCCAGATGGAGACATGCCAGGCTGGTAAAAGCCTAGCGGAATTTCCTTAAGAAACTAGACCCAGCCACCCAGCCCATACTCACAGGCTCCCCTCATTCCCTCCCATTCACTTACCTATTCACTCAGCATTGATCAAAGGCCTGTTATGTGTTAGGTACTGATTTTTAGAACCTGTTCTATAGCTTTTTAACCCATCTTCCCTTTCACTTACTTTCTTTAACAAACCAGGCAGACAACAGTGTAGGAAATAGATATTTAATTATTCTCTGGAATGGTTAGAACTCCAAAATCAAGTTTTCTATGACAAAATGTAATACAGTCATGGTGGCTCCAAAGTGCCAGGAAGGCAGTGGTCAACACATGAAAAGTATGGGAAGGGGGCTGGAAACAAAGCATTCTTTTCCATCAGAGCTTCATTCCTCAAGGCCTCATTTCAAAGGGTTATTGTCCCTGCTTTAAAAAGTCTCTGTGTGTTTTAAGGAAGGAACATGTTTGTTGCTTTAATTTGAATTTTGGCCAGACAGGGTCTGGAGATCTAAATTTAGAGTGAGAGAACTTGAGGTGGAACTCAGGTAGCTCTCTTACAGAACTTGGTTTGTAGGGTAGAGTGAAGGGAAAGGAATTTAGAAGCTCAACAAGCTGAATATAATTCCATCAGGAATTTCCCTCAGGCCTTGTCAACTCTGTTCCCTGAAAGAAGTTATCCTGGTTGCCCAACAGAGTTCTGGCTCTCTGCTCTGAGGCAGTGGTCAAAGAGAGAGAATGCCTATTTTTAGGGAGCAAACTGCCCTCTTTTCTAGACCCCTTTCTACTTTAAATCAGGGTTTCTTAACGTTGGTGCAGTTGACATTTGGGGATGGATAATTCTTGGTTGTGGGGAGACATCTGTACGTTGTAGGATGTTGAACAATGTCCCTGGGCTCTATGCACTAGATGCCAGTAGCACTGTCACCTGCTCACCCCACCCTCAATTTGTGACAATGAAAATTTTCTCCAGACATTGCCCAATGTCTCCTGGGAGATGGGGAAGCAGCATCACCCCAGTTGAGTCCCGCTGTTCTAGATGATGTTGAAAGCTGAGGTCGTAGCTGTCCATGCAGGATAGAAAGTAAAGGCCTCAAACCTTGTGATGACATAATGCCACATAGTCAAGGTGAGAGGTCCCTTCCCTGGACCATTCACAAATGAACATCATTTGAGAAATAAAATGGCCTTTGTTGTATAAAAAGGAGGTGATCAGATTATTTATAAAATCATTGTCACCAACTACTTTTTTTTTTTTTTCCAAAATTATGATCATTTTTCATGTCTTTGGCATTTTTCAGGTGGGAGGATAAGCCAAGTCACTTTTGGAAGTCTCATAATGAAAAGTGAATCATTTGACCCATCATTAAAATGCAGCCACCCCTCAGTTGTGAAGTGGCAGCTGAATCAGCTTCTTACAGCATAAGTTTGTGGAATATAAGATGTGGATATACTGCGACTGGAACTTTCCAAGAACTTCCTCAGAGCAACATTACAGAACATACAACTAAGGATTCAGCGACAAGGGACATACCGTATCCCATCCTCTCACTCCCCAGGAGATAATAGGTAAGGAGGTCCCTGAGATCTAGGGATACACTTATCTCCAAATGCATTTTACTTAACAGTCTTAACGTACTTCTCCAGTTCAGATGAATCATTTTCCCAACTTTTAATGTATCTTTGAAGATAGACTTATCTTGTTCATACTGGAGTCTTTTGTGGTTGCTTTTGGCTTCTTTTTGTCCCTTGTTCTTGTTTGTCCACTTCAGACTCTAGACATGAATTCATTTTCCCCCAGAAATATAAAACTAGGTCATATCTGGTGGTGCAATAGTTCTGTAGATTCCTGGGATTCTGAAAATAACAGCAATAAGATACCATTAAACCCATTCAGCAAACACTTATTGAGAACTAAGACTCTCCCTGCCACTGTGTGAGTATATCTCTTATTTTAAAATGGGCTTATTTTTCTGTATTTTGATGTTGGTCTATTGAGGCCACACGGTCCCATGGGTTGCTGGGGGGAAGGGAGATGGCTTGAATCTCTCCTTAAAGGAGTACCATCACAGTGACAGTCTCAGGGAAGACACAAGTCCTCAGAGCAAATAGGCACTGAGAGATGAAGCCTGGGCAGGCTCCTGAGTAGAGGTAGAAAGATGGCTTTTGCCTCAGTTTTCAACCAGGGCGTGTGTTTGACCTAAAATATCATGATTAGTTATAATGTATGTCACAAAAAAATGATCTATTCATTTAGTTTTAAAAATCGACTTGCTTTAAGGTTATTCCTTTATGGTTCTAGGGAGAAAGAGGTGGAGCTGCAGCTAACTGGGTAGCTGTCTAAGACCCCGCGTGTACTGCATGTGAACATCATCCATCACACAGAAGCCACGGCTTTTAAAGAAAAGGCTTCAGATTAGTACTCTAAGGGAATACAAGGTAAAGATGAATCAGCTATACTATATAGGTCGCATTACCTAGCTGCAGGTTCTTAAAAACTCATTTTCAGTGTTGTGGGAAATCAAGGAAAGAAGAAAACGTTCCTTCTTCTACGAGTGAGATCTCTAAGGGACAGTTTCCTTAGGGAAATCTCTCTCTATTGACAACTGTGGAGGATTGGAAATCATGGAAACTGAAGGGTTTCCTTACAAAAAATCTACTTTGTGCATTGCCCTGTAGTAAAGCTTGGAGAATGAGAGAAACAAAACAAGCAGAAAAATAGATCTTTGTCTGCCCCTGAGGACTTAACAATCTAGGCAAGGAATATATGTGCCTTAGAGAGTATAAGATATAAATTATACATGCATGCCAAGAGGATATAAAATACAATGACCCTCAGGAAAGAGAGCTATAAGCTAGGGAGCATTTTCCTGAAAAGGATAAAGGAAGTAGTGGGTATGAATTGCCATGGAGTAGAGGAAATTTCCAGGAAGGGGCAGTGAGAGAGGGAGCGAGACCAGAGAGTAGTGGTAGGAAGCTGAGAGAAGGAGGAAGCTCAGGGAGAGAAACTGAGAAGGCAAGGACTTTAACTTTGATACAGTGGTGCCCAGAGAGTCACTTTGGGTTCCAGAGCAAAGCAATGCTGTGATGAAAATAGTGTTTGAATACTTTGATTCTGGCACCATGTTTCTTATCAGCTGAAATAGGGAGAGGAAGGAGCAAGTACAGGGTTTTAGAACTAGTCTGGATGTGAGATGACAAAGGCTGGATTAGGATCAATCTGAGAGACAACACAGGGGAAAATGCTGTCGGGGTTGGTAACAAATTGACATAAAGGACGGAGGGGAGGCAAAAGGAGCTCTAAGGCTGTGAGCCTGGAGGCTTGGTGGGGGTGCCACTGAGTAACATGGGAGTGTTGACTGGATCTTCATGAGTTCAGCTTTATACACATTTCATATGCAGAAGAATATTCAGAAGCAAATGCCCTAATAATAATTGGAGCCAGAGGACTGAAGTGAGAAAGAGAAGTCTCAGTAGGAGGGCTAATTGATGAGTCATCTGCCAGCTCTCCTGTCAAAAGGGGCCTTGTCGGAGCGGTGGTGGGGAGGTCACTTATGTGAGTGATTATGTGTATGTCATTATGCTTTATAAATAACAGTGAAATCCAGGGTAACCCTTCAGGGCTAAACATCTCTTTCCCTTCAATAAGATATTTTTGACTTCGTTGATGACTCAGTAAATTAAAAGGTATTTGAATTTACAGAAATATTTGAATTATACAGAGTTGTTTTTCCTGTAAGTTTGTCAGTGAGGTCTATGCTCTTTATTAAGCTAACAAATGATTACCTTTCGCAATTCTAGTGGAAATGGTGTTATAACTCTGGCATCATTAAATGTGTCTTTTTGTGGCTGATGCTGGAGGCTACTTGACTCTTGTTAGGAACATAAGCACACACAGAATCAGTCTCCCATACCATTTGTGCTTCATCTCACCTGTTGGACCAATGACTTTGCATTTTTGTGTGTGACCAAGTCACATTATTTGAGCATCAGGTAAGGGGAGAGAGGCAGGAGTACCCAGCTGATGACAAAGAAAGAAGAGACACACACAGAAGCCTTTGAGTGCAGCAGCTGTAGGTGACTCCGCCTTTTGATCTCAGAGTCTGTAAAGGTAGAGAAAAAAGTCTGGAGTCATATAGGAGAAACTAGATGTCTTCTTCATATGACTGGTTAGCAAAGAAAATTACCTCCAAAACAGAACAAGTTGTTCCTAATACAAGCAATTTTTTTTTTTTTTACCCTTTTTTCCACCTTTCTGCAACTGTCTTAAAAGCAGAGCTTTCCCTTTTTTCAAAGGAAATTCCATTCTGTGGTCCACTCCAGTGAGCACTCAGCCAAATGAAAAACTATACCAATAAAGAGATTGTCATTGGTTACCGCATAAAAAAGCAGGTTAAACAAACAGCCATGGCCAGTCCTTGGTTTCAGATCTATTTTTTCTCCAGGCAGTCACGTTTACAGGATCTGTGTCATTAGCTTTCATCATACAACTACAAAGTGTTGAGGAAGCATTGTGCTCATTATGGAGTAGAGAAAGGTAGAAGTGAAGAAATAAAAATAGTCTTTTTTTGGTTTATTTTCTTCCTAGACAATCCTATCTCATTTATTTCATTTCAGCTCTGTCACTTACTGGCTGTGTGACTTTAGGCAAGTTACTCAATATGCTCCAGTTTCTTCACCTATAAAATAGGGCTACAGTAATAGTAACCTACTTCATAGGGTTCTTATAAGGATTAATGAGTAAATACATGTAAAGCACTTAGAACAGGACCTGACTCATATGAGTGTGCACTCAATAAATATTAGCTATAAAACAACAATAGTAGCCCCACTCAAGCCTAATAAGCACTACTTTCATGCTGATCATTTCTAAATCTACTTCCTTAACTTAAACTCTGTCCTGAGTTCTAAATATGGATTTCCAGTTGCTACTAGAGATGTCAGTTAAAAACATTATTCAGTAAATATTTCCGAGCACCTACTGTTGGGGTTCAAAGGAGTCCAATAAATAACAACCTCTTCCTCAGCTTGGCTCTGGGCCAATTAAAGAGAAGGACAAAAAGAGTAAGGCAATTGGAAGACCAAAATATCACCTTTATTGCTGAAAAATCTGATAATAGGGAATGAGGCTTTGTAGGTAGGCAAGTGGGCTGCAGCCTGGACTTCCCCAGGGACAGACAGAAGCAGACTGGGGCAGACTTTCTCCCGTAAGGGCAGATTCCACCCCTGAAAAACTGATGGTTTGGAGGAGCAGAGCAGATTGTGTACATACTCTTGAGAGTTAGCTAAAAAGAAAGGAGAAAAAAAGGAGCTGAGCTACTTGTCTAGCTTCTCATAATATACTCCCCATTCAGATAAATTACTTCTCCTTTAGAGAACAGTGAAAGAGGGAGGAAGAGAGAGACTAAAAAGGTTACATTGAAGGAAATATGCGGAGAAGAGATGTAGCATTCTTCCCCAAAACCTATCATGTGCTGAGTACTGTGCTAAGCATTGGGCATCTCTACCTGTGTGTACCATGGGCATTTTATTTTATATATTTTTGAGGTAAGGGTTTCACTATGTTGCCCAGGCTGGTCTCAAACTCCTAGGCTCAAACTATCCTCCTGTCTCAGCTTCCCAAGTAGCTGGGATTATAGGTGTGAGCCACCATGCTCAGCACCAAGGACATTTTAAACTTATCTCTAAAACCCTCATGTTCTCCCCGTACACATTGCTCCTATGTTTTCATCCTTTTGCTGGCAGCATTACCAATCTCCTAAGCATCCAGAGTAGAAATATCAAACCCATTCTGACTTGTTATTTCTCTTGACCTTTACATTTGCATCACCAAGGCTTGTACATTATTTTGTTCAGGTAACTTTTGATTCTTTTCCTTTTTCTTTCCCATTACCACTGCCCAGTTAATACCTTCATAATTTCTCCCCTGGATCATTGGCATAGGTCTGGGGGAGCAATTGGCTCCTGACTTCATGTCTTCCTATTCTATTAATATCAAAACCATTTTTTGCTCCTTTAAAACCCAGCTTGAACTCTACCTTATCTACTGATCCACTGTAGTCCTAATTAGTAGCTCTTTCCTTTAAGTACCAAATCTACACTGTGATTAACATATGCTATGATATTTGTGCTATTCATGTCAGTATCTTATGGGCCTTAAAAAAGTGCTCTGAACTTACTTGGCACACAGTAAATACTTGTTACATGAATGGCCTAAATTAGCAGAATAGTTAGAAAACACAGGATGTAAATCCCATGACCCCATTTAATCATTTAAAAACATGTATGGAACACTGACTTTGTGCATGGCAAGAAGAAATTCTTCTATTTTTAAAATTTTGAGCCATTAAAAGTTGTATTTAGTCCTAATACTGATACTTGGAACACTTGTTTTGATGTATCTAATAAACACGTAAGGAAAAAGGATTTGCTCCCTGAATAAAAGGTGTGCTCAATGTCTGTGTTTTGTTCAATTATTGCCTCTGCTACTAGAAGACATTAGTTATACAGTTTGGAGCTTTTTATTGACATCTGAACTGAGGTACTGCTGTCAACATCTATTGTTTTAAATGACCAATGCTTCATTCTCTACTTCTCTTCCAGGAAGGCCTTCCATTGGATACTGCCCTGTTGGGCAGCTGACCCAAGTTGAGCCAGTCAAAGTCCTTCTTGGGAATGTAGAATGAGACTGATGGATTAGGTTCCATCTGGTCACTCTCTTAAGTGAAAGAGATTTTTAAATATAAGACCTCTTGGCAACCACATTTTGCCATATAGACTAAAACAAGAGAGAGCAAAGAGAGAATAAAGTAGAAATTAAAAAGAAGAAAAAGAATCCAATTGGAATTTAAGTTCCTGGTTCCAGCTGTTTCTCAAGTCAATTGTACTTCTTTCTTTGGTTCCATGAAACATCTCATTACCCTTTTAATAAATCCCCCTTTTATTTTAGGTTTATTTGAGTTAGTTTTCTGTTACAGGCAACTAAAAGAGTCCTAACCAGGATAGTTGCCAATTTGTTCCTCAAGACGGTGGAAGAGCTCTCTCGTATATATACTTTTTTTATTAGATACTTTAAAAAATTTTAGTTTAAAAAACACAAAATTTATCATCTTAACCATTTTTAAATGTACAGTTCAGTAGTGCTAAGTATATGCACATTGTTGTAAAACAGATCTCTAGAATTTTTTCATGTTGCAAATCTGAAACTCTACACCTATTAAGCAAAAACCCCTTTCTCCTCCACCTCCCCCACCCTAATCCTAGTAACCACCATTCTATTTTCTGTTTCTGTGAATTTGACTACTTTAGATGCCACATATAAGTAGAATCAGACAGTATTTGTCTTTTTGTGAATGGCTTATTTCACTTAACATAATGTTCTGAAAGTTCATCCATGTTGTAGCATGTGATAGGATTTCCTTCCTTTTTCAGGCTGAATAATACTGTATTGTATGTTTATACCACATTTTATTTATCCAGTCATCCATTGATAGACATTTTGGGTTGCTTCTACCTCTTGACTATTCTAAATAGTGCTGCTGTGAACATGGGTGTGCAAATATCTCCTTTAGACTCTGCTTTGAATTCTCTTGGATATGTCCCCCGAAGTGGGATTAGTGGATAATATGGTAGTTCTATTTTTAATTTTTTAAGGACCATCTATACTGTTTTCTATAGCACTTGTACCATTTCACAGTCCCACTAACAGTGCATGAGGATCCCAATTTCTCCACATCCTCACCAACACTTGTTATTTTCTCCTTCTTCTTTTTTTCATAGTAGCCATCCTCATGGGTGTTAGGTGATATCTCCTTGTGGTTTTGATTTGCATATATCTGATGATTAGTGATGTTGATCATCTTTTCATGTACTTTTTGGCCATTTATATATTATCTTTGGCTAAATCTCTATTCAAGTCCTTTGCCCATTTTTAAATTGGGTTATTTCATTTTTTTGTTGTTGTTGAGTTGTAGGAATTGTTTATATATTCTGGATATTAACCCTTTATTAGATATATGATTTGCAAATATTTTCTCACATTCTATAGGTTACTGATGTATATATACACACACACACATAATTGTGTTATATTTTAAAATTGATATAGTTGTACATATTGGGGGAGTTTATATATATAATTTTAAATTTAAAAATATAATCTGGGAAGAATAGGATTCATTCAGTTAAATTCAGCAAACACTTACAGGGCACTTACAATGTGTGAGATATTTCTTTCCTAGTTCTAGACTTGATACAGATAGCAGTCTCCTGACATACTCCTTCACTACAGTTTGAATCTAATTTAGCCCCAGGAAAGATGGTCTTAGAAGTCATAAATTATTCTATGCATTTTCTTGATACTTGCTCAACCCTAAGTTTTGTATTCACTAAAATACTTCAGGGAGACTAGAGTGCTGGGCCTTTGCAGGTAGTTCTCAGCTAGAATGCTGGGATGCCAGTTCAATCTAGAGGTTTTAGATTAAACCTGGGCCAATATTGGTGGGATCATGAGTCAGTCTCATGAGGGATGACTAAGACGTCAGAGTCCGGACTTTTAGTCTTCAGATTCAAAGCCTTCACAAAGGCAGGCTAGAACCAAACCAGTTTTGAGGGGCTTAGGATATAATACACTAGGCGAATATATCAAAGATGTCAAATAATCATCACTTCCCTACTGCTACACCAAAGTAGTCCTACTGAATTAGAGCCTCAGAATCCTAAACTCTGCTCTCCAGACAACAGTCAATGAGAAGGCACACAAAATGAAGCTTAATTGCCATCTTTGACCTATATGCCATATATATTGTTTTGTGTTAAGCTTTCTCTTACGTAATGCAATCCCAACTGGAATTATGTTCAAGGTCTTTGTGAAGAGGATTCTAGAGAGTTTTTGCCATGGTACATAATATATCTATTAAAGAAGTTGGATTTAAATTTAGATTTCATTCTCTTCCCAATAATCCATACAAAAAGTGTGGAGGAACCCACCTGTCACTTTGATATCCCCTGTGGCTTTGGCAATGTCATTTTCAATCATACAGGAGTATGTGTTGTTGATTGTGACATTGTAGAGCATGGACACAACCTTCATGGTCACATTCTCAGAGTTCAGCTCAAAGCTGGTGTTGGAGAATTCCGAGAAGTTGGCTCCCTGGTCAACTTGGGATGCCCAGATCACTGTGGGCTGGGGGAACCATCGGGGAGCCTCACACCGCAAGCTCTCTGAACTGGCATTATAGTCCACATTCACCTCTGGCATGCTGAAGGCTGCAAGGTCAAACGTCAAAAGGGGCAGATGAGATGTCAAGGTCGGGCAGATGAGATGTCAAGTTCAGGCAGATAAGACAATGCCTTTGGAGTGCTAGGTCTTCAAAACACAGTCATTTCTACCATTGAAGTAACTCAGTACTTCCCCAGGAGTCTGTCTGTGTATGGCCATTGTATTGTAGATGAAAATAATTATTTGCTCATGGTACTGCTATACATCATAACCCTTTAGCCAATATCATAAATCCTAAGGACCTAAGTTCTAGGTATATTATTGTTACAACAGATAATTTTCTCCAAGTAAGAGTGGCTCTAGTGACCATAAACAAGCTTATCCCTTAGGAAAATTGGGCATTTTCCAGGGACCTGTGAAACCTTCAGGATTTTATGTATTTTTCTGCCTGGAGGATGAAGTTAGGGAAACAAACAGCATTCACCTGTCACCCACAGAAATTCCACACACAAGCTTTGTCATCGTGGGGACTTGGAGTTTACTTGGGTGGAGACTGTCCAGCCCTGGTATCCAGGGATATAAATAGGCATTTGTTTTCTTCTAAGATAATTCTCCTCACTGGGGAGGTAAATGCATTTTGAAATTAAGACTAGCTTCACCCCATAACTAGGCAGAAAGACACTTGCGGGAAAATGTTAAGACCTGGACTTTTTACTAGGCCATAACGGCAAGATATAATTTATTGATTTATTTAGCATCTTCTTTTGCCCAGGACTGAGCTGGTGCTGAGTGAGTGATGAAAGGAAAGCCTTTGCCTTGATCTTAATGAGTCTGTCTTCTAGCAGGAGAGACAAGACCCATATGCTTGGAGTAGGCAGGGAATAAGCTCCTAGGAGATGATGTGGAAAGCTAAGTTTACATGAAATGAGCCACCATTTACTGAGGGTGCGCTCTGTGCCAGTACTGTATTCCAGATATTATTTCATTTGATCCTCACAATAATCCTATGAATGTTATCATCCCCATTTTAAAAAATAAACTTTTAATTTTGGAATAATAGTACATGTACAGAAAAGTTGCAAACATAATACAGAGAGTTGCTATATACTCCTGACCTGGTTTCCCCTAACATTAACATTTAACCATGGTGCATTGGTCAAAACTGAGAAACCATCATTGGCACATTGCTGTTAACTAAACTCCAGACTTTACTAGGATTTCTCCAGTTTTTCAACTATGTTCTTTTTCTGTTCCAAGATCCCATCCAGAGTACCACAATGCTTTTAGTCATCATACCTCCTTAGTTTCTTCTAGTCGGTGACATTTTCTTAATCTTTCCATGTTTTTTATGACCTTGACAGTATTGAGGGGTACTGGTCAGGTATTTTGAGGGATGCCCCTCTATTAGAATTTGTGTGATTTTTTCGCATGATTAGACTGAGATTATAAATTTGGAAGAGGAAGACAACAGGAGATAAAGTACCATTCTTATCACATCATATCAGAAGATACATGCTATCAACATGACTTATCATTAGTGATGTTAACTGGCTGAAGCAGTGTTTGCCAGGTTTCTTTGGTAGCTGGACTTCATCGAATCTAACACACCTGAGTGGGGTGGGGTGTGTATTAAGCTGCACTTCCTGGAGGGGGAGAGATCTAAATGAATTATTTGAAATTCGTCTGTAGAGAAGATTTGTTTCATCTCCTTTAATATTCATATAAGTATGTAGTCATGTATTTTTTTATACTTGGAGTTTTAATTCAATACTATATTATTTATTTTGTTGCTTAAATTATTCTAGCTTTGCCATTGGAAGCTCCTTCAGTTGGCTCCAGTGTCTCTTTGACCTGACCTCATTAATCCCCATTCTGAGATGAAGAAACTGAGGCTCAGAATTATTGCCTTGCTTGGGCCACTGTACTTACACAGGTCTGATTCTAGATCTCTGCTTTGGATAATTACATATACATGTTATGAGGTGTTTAAGAAATGCCCGAAAGGCCTGTGCAGACTAGGTTAGGCTAGCAGGGCTCAGTATACTTTCTGTCTATCCTTCAAGGCTCTCTCAAATGCCCTTTTCTCCATGGGGGCTTTTCTGTCCCTTCCCTCCTGTGCATTTGTATGTGATCTATCTCTTCCTCTGAATCTCTGAGTCACTCTACTTATCTTTCTCTTAAAGCATTTGATGTGATTTATCAATTATTATAATCATTGACATACTTTATCCCTGTACTGACCCTCAACTCTGTAAGATCTTCACTGTGAGCTCTGCAAGAGCTCATCTTTATATTCCTCATGGAAGCTATCTGAGTCCTTGCAAATTCAAAAAATACATGCCAAATTGGGTTGGCAAGGAAGGAGGGATTTCATTGAGGAGAGAGAATTAATAAGTTTTTAGGACAATATTTTTTTGGTTAGTTCCCTTTGAACTTCTCCTAAAATGGGCCCACTACCAATAGTCTCTAGAGAAATTGATTTCAGACTTGGGCCTGGGCCTTCTGGGCATAGAAACATCCCAGGCCAGCTTTTGGGCTTCTTTTAGTAGCAGTATTAGGGGCTATGCCATAAAAGAAACTACATTTATTTTAGGGAATATACCTGGAAATTCAGAAGTGGCAAGAGCCCAGGATGAAAGATTTTAAGACCAGTATTATAGTCAGCTACTGTGGGGGTTGGTGTGGATCTTGGGCAAAAAATACCAAGGATTGCTGCTAGCAGAATTGAGAGGGTCTTTGTCTGATACTGGTCATTCATGAGCACAACATGATATTTCATCATACCCTTTATCATAACTCATAACTTATCAAACTCATAACCTTTAACTTCAAATATCTTTTGGTGCTTTCTTTCCCTCTCTCCAAAAGTAACTCACCTCCAGTTTTATACTCAAGGTTAGCATTCCCCTTGCCTTTAGAAGTGATAATGTGACATTTGTAGGTGCCAGCATCTGCGAGTTTCACGTTTTTCAGCCTCAGAGAGGCATTGCCAACTATCACTTGATCAGCAAACACTGCTGTCCGGCCTCTGAACATTTCATCCTGGTCCGACAGGTCATCTTTGCCTTCTTTAAACTCATGGACCAAGCCCATAACACCTTCCTTCAGCCATTGTATCACGATATCAGAAAGTTTGATGTCAGGTTCAAAAGTGCAGCTCAGGATTCCATCCTCCCCAATGTTCCCAGCTGAGGTGAGAGCGGTGACTGTGATGGAGTGTGTCCCTGCAATCCAGGAAGCAAGGATCAATGCCCAGGGAAGTGAAGAAATTTTCACAACCAAACCCTTCATTACTAAAAGCCAAACAGAGACTTCTGTGATAAATTAGAAATACAGAAGAACTGGAGAGGCATGTTAAAAAAAGAAGACAAGAATAGAAAGAGCAGGAAGACAATCATTTTGACATCTACAGCAGGTCTGCCACATACAACAGCTTCTGTAAGACCAAGTAACCCAAACCTTGAGGGGCAGCAAGAGGATAACACATCAGACTTGAGGTTTGAAGAGGAGATTTCAAGTCTTGGCTTTGTCACTTAATAGCTGTTTGACCTTCAGTTAGTCATGTAACCTCTCTGGATCTCAGAAAAATGGAGGTAACAAATATCTGTCTTACCTACGTTAAGGGGTTCTTGTGAGGATCAAATCAAACAGAGGTGAACTTGATTTGCAAACTGTAATTACACGTATAAGGTGTTGTTATTCTTAGTTAACCGGAAGTGTCAGAGAAGTGAAATCTCATGTTAACTAAATGTGGCTAGTCATTCTGAAGAACACTAAATTCTAAAGTGCTGTTACTTTTATCTCCATTTGAATAATGAAGAAACTAAGACATAGAGAAGATAAGTGACTTGGTCAAGGTTACAGCACTAGCTATGGCATGATGAAGAATGGTACTTAATTCAGTCACTTTTGGTCTAAGATAAAAGCTGCCCCCTCCTCTCTGAACATACTGCCAGTAGAGATACTAATTATGGTGCCAGGTGTGTCCAGTTGCCTCTTCCCCACTTGCCCAGCCCATAGCCCACCCAGTCAGGGAAGGATCAACCAGCTGTTCTTTGTGCACTGGAGGCTGCTGACCGAGGACACCTATGGGGGTGATTTATTTAACTGAATCTTCTTGAGAGGCTCCTCCTGTGGTTTGGATGTGAAACTAAGGAGAGGATGGAGGAGAGTGGAGCAGACACAAAATGTAGGGGAGAGACCATGAGAGAGAGGGATAGAGAGAGTCCTCTATTCCAGAGCTGTCTTGGATCCTGAGGGTGTTCAGGTCTAGTTCCTGTTTTAATTTCTGCATAGTCTATAAACAAACACCTTATATTAAAATGGCCTGCAAAAGCCTCTCTTCCTTACAGCCAAAAAAGCACAACATGATGGGTCCTGAGCACTTCTCAACCAGACTTTTCATCTTCCTTGTTGATATTCCTGCCTTTCATCTTTGCCTCCATCCAATTCATTTTACATGCATTAATCTTACAGGTAGACCTTCTTAAAGTACAATCTGAACATGTCTGTTTTCTAATCACTAATCATCCACGGCTCCTAAGGGCTGTGGAATGAATTTCAGATTTTCCAGCATAGTCTTCAAAGCCAAACCCTGCCTGGCACATAGTAAATGCTCCATAGATATTAGCTCTTATTGCTGTCTTTGCAGCCTCCTCACTTCATCCTTTCATAGTCCATTCTGTCTATCTGTATCAAATGATTTGTTATTTTCTGCCTTCAATAAAAAAATGCATAAACAAAGCATACATGTGCTTTTTTCCCCCAAATATAAGAGGGAAACATTGTGAACACAGGGATATCATTGGCTCTTCTCTTCTTTCAGCCCATTAGGGGTTGGAATTGTCTCATTGACTCCTTGGCCTTTATAAGGTAGATGAGGGTAATGAATCAGAGACAGAACTGGAGAAGCTAAGCTAGATGAATTTACAGTGGAAACAACAGAAAGCTACTGACAGAAGAAAAATATAGCTAGAAAAAGAGGCAGAGGAACCAAAAACAAGTACATAGCCTGGGTTGGGAGGCTGTTTTAGAGGCTTGAGAGCATTGGAGAAGAAAGACTTCGGGAGCAGCTGCTATGCATGGCCATTCATGTGACAGATTTGGGAGACAAATTATGAAAGAGGATAATATGATGATTTTTCTGTGTAATATGAATGCAACACATACCTCCATACCCTGCCCTGGCATTTTCTTGAACACTGCTTTAATGATTCAGGGTTTTTTTCCAATTATTTTTATTTCACAGACTGATATCCAAGACAGCTCAGGCTAGCACAATTACACTATACACCTTCACATCCTTGCTCATCTTGCGCCTACAATTCATAGTTCCCACCTCTCCTTTGTCACCAGTTATCCAAATTCTACTTACCTTCAAGTCTGTTCAGATGGCAGCCCTCCCATAGAAACTTCTTTTAATCCACCAAGGCAAAATTTGTAGATTCTCTCTTTTCTCTCCTTTAACATTTTCTTTTACTTTTCTTAATGGCAGCTGTCTCCTTCTGCCTGGTCTTTCATCTATCTCTGGCACTAATTTGTAAGCTTTTCAAGGGCAGAAACTGTCTTAATCATATTCATAAGTTCCTATAGTGCCTAGTGCTTTGTTTCTACAGAGGAAAATAATATTTACTGAATGCATGAATAACTGAATGAATAAATGGAAATCAGTGGAAATCAAAGCATAGTTTGAGATGATCTAAAATGATCGCAGGAGTAAGCCGGCAGGATTGCCACATCTAAATTTTGGGAAAATGTGAGCCAGTGGGGGAAAAAAGGTAATAAAAATACACAGAGATTCTCAATAAAATCATGGATGAAATGTAAGTATGTTAGAGCAAGGGTAAATTTGATGGTTGTTGATAAAGTGCCATTAAAGTTGAATTGAAAAATTACTTTTTGGGAAAAACATACATGATTAGCACAGTTTATGGAGAGACTGAAATGGTAATGACACATCTTAGTTCGGTAATTGTATTACTGAATTAATTTTAATGTGTTGGCCTTGAGCCCACAGGTAGGGAATCAGTTGAAATATTTCCTAGAGAACTGAATGATTAAAAGTAGGCAGCTGTGGAGTGCCCCAGGGACCTGCTGCAGGTTCTAGTCATTTCAGGTTGCATTAATGATGTGGCAGAAGGAATGAGTATAATGTCAATTAAATCCCCCCATATCAAATAAAGAGGAGGAATACAAGCCAGTGAGAACTTAAAAAACCACGACTACCTAGCCATTGCTCTGCACCTAGAAAGTAGTCAATAAATATTTGTTTGTTAAGTGAGTAAATGATAGCTAAAAGCAATAAAATAAAATTTAATTTGCAAGCAACAGCATGTAAATATTAGTTCTCACAAAAAGGAGTCTGTGTTCAAACTTGAAAACAAACACTGGCTCAAGTAGCATTATGCAGTCTGACCTGGTACGACTCTCCAGGCCTAATGACCACCAAAGATTCTTGTGTTAACTTGGTGAGCTAAAGGACAAAGGGCCCCATGGAATGGGTCAGAGGCTGCTTTCTATTGATATAGAATTCTGTTCAGTAGGCACAGATTTTAAGTATTTCACTGGCCTCTAAGATTTCATCAAACCCTTTAAAATTGGAAGCCCCAGCCACTTACTGAAAATTAATTATCTAGCTGGTGAGGGCCAAGTACTACACAGCTCCAGTCTGCATGAAGAAAGGAGGGCCGTCAAGGGGAGCAACTGAAATCTGAGCCGCTGTGTGTTCACACAGGGTGAGTACTATTCGATTGGTCCTCAGCTGTAGGAGCAGGAATATATTGGAGAATGGGGGTACAGGCAACACAAGGCAAGGATTCTTTACAGAAATTAGGATTACTGGGGCACCCTACAGCACTGGATTAAACCTGGAAAATAAATTTTCCTTTGACATGAGTCAGTAAGACAAGTTCTGTACATTCTAATAGCATCGAGAACATACCAGAAGTCCTCAGCAGATGATCGATCAGTCAGCATCTGCTGAAACCCAGCTGCCCAGATACGGACCACAGCGCATGGCTTAAAGGTGGAAATACAAGATTTAAGGCTGCACCGGTGGAGCCTGGCGTCACACCTGTGAGTGCCACACTTGCCAAAGAAAAGTGTGGGCTAGGGAGTAGCAGTAGCTCCTGTGAGAAGAAATTAGACAGGATACTAGGCCAGGGCAGAAAAGGGAAGCCATAGAACATGGCGTTTGAGAACATGGCACAGGCATCAGGCTGTCTGGGTTCAAGTCCCAGCTCTGCCACTTACTAGGAATGTGACCTTGGGCAAGTTTTCTAAACTTTTTATTCCATAATTTTTTTTTTAATCTGTAAAATGAGGATGCTCCCTCTGAGAGTCCCTAAAAGGACTAAATGACACAATGCAGGTGAGGTACTTAATATAGTATCTGACTCGCCACATGCTAAATCTTATATTGATACCGATATGATTTAACTAGAATCATTTGAGTAGATTGCAGATCAGAGTCCCAGGAGGTAGAGAAAGAATATTTTGCTAAATGCTTACTTACAGTGACTCATTTTGAGCCAAGAGAGGTAAGAATGACCATTGCATCCATTTTATGAATGAGGATAAAGAGGCTCCATGAGGTTAAAGGGCTTACCTAATGCCCTGTATCTAGCAAGCAGTGGAGCCAGGATCAAACCCAGCTTGTCTGGCACCGGGGCTTTGCTCCTTCTGCCACATTTTGCTGTTCATTTGTTTGTTCATACTCCAGGCCAGATTGAGACATGTAGAGAGCCAACTCACTAAAACGATATCCTTGCTTCACTTAAAAATAAAAACCATAAAATAAGTGTAAGAAAGGCCAACAAATGTTTGATTGTTTCTCCAGATGACTATAATGTTTTTTGAAATAGCAAATACTTTCCAAACAATTTGTGCAATGCTCCTGTTTTGGTGCCATGAGCACATACCTGGTTGGCTTACCCAGTGTCTGAAGATGGGGCATTATTAGGAGGCAGTGTCCTCCTAGTAATTGGCTTCCTGCCCTGACCTCCCTAACTTCAAAGGAGGCCTGTCCTGCTGTGACCAGGAAATTGTGCAGGTGCTATATGAATGCATTCATAATAGCAACTTTTTATTAGTAGCATTGATGTTATCAATATAAATAACCATGGCAGCCATTTATCATACACATGTGAGGTACTTTTTTCTCATTCAATTTTCACTGTGACCCTGACCACTTTACCAGTGAGAAAACCGATTCTAGAAAGTCAAGTTGCATCCCAAAGGACATATAGTTAGTGTCAGACCTGAGATTGGAACGTCTCTGATTCTTAAACTCTTCCACTACACAGAGCTGTTCAAAGTCCCCTAGTGAGTGATAGCACAGGGACTGGGCTAAGTATGGTCAGGCACCTTTTCACTCCCTCTCCTTCCTTCTCGAAGGGTCATCCACAAAGGCTTTCCTTTAACCAGGGCTTGATGGGATCCCCTCGACCTTTCTTCCAAACAGACCTTTCTTCCTCAGATATACTTTATGTTTTATGGGGCCCATATTTAGAATTTGTAAGGAGTAGGATGACTATGAGAAGGCAGCATATAAAACATCATGAGAGTTACAAAGAAATATGATTTTTTTTCTGTATTTGGGAATATTTTTAAGTCTTTAAAAACTGTGGTCTCAGGAATCATGCCTGCAAGGCAAACCAGAAAATACCCCTTTCTGCCACAATTCTCCAAATATTATCATTGGTATAGGGTGGTGGGTAGGAGTGTGGGTTCTGGAAGCAAATTACCGGGCTTAAAATACAGCCATGCCCACTTGCTAGCTGTATGTGAACTTACACAAGTTTCTCATCTGAACATAGTAATACTATCTACCTCCTATTTGTTGTGAGTAGTAAATCAGGTAATTTATGCAAAGTTCTTTAGTATGGTAAGGTACACGAAAACATTATTCAAAAGATATTATCATTATCATCATCTACTTAATGCTATTTACTTAATATCAATGTTCTGTGCATTAAACCAGCTAACATTTTATTAAATTCATTTAAAGTACAATAATATGATACTCTCTGGTAAAGGTTACGGTCCTTTTAATAGAAGCAGTTGAAAAAAAAATCCAACTGAATAGTAATATACTAATAAACTGCCCATTTTATCCAAAATAACCAGTTTTTACTGTATGAAGTAGGAAGGAGGCAGAAAATCTTTTCACAGGCAGCAGTAGGGTTTTACTATTACTGGTGGTACATTATTGGATTGAGTAGACTGTAACTTCTATCCATTTATTCACTCTTCCATGCATCCGTCCAATTGTTCATTCAAAAAGCACTTTAGATGCACCCTCTGCAAATGCAAGGAACTGAGCGCAGTACTTAAAGTCGCTATGTCTATGTAGCAGGAAAAGGTGTAACTAGCAAAAGTGTTGACTGACATAGGGAAGCTGTGACAATGTGAAAATTCTTGCTAGGTAGTCAAAGGCCGCTAACAACCAAAAGGTAAACAACTGTCTAAGAGTTCTGATACCAAGCCAGTTAGCCCAAGGCCCAAGAAATTTTAGTCACCGAAATTTAGAGTGAAGGACAAATACTAGGGTTTTCAAGATCAGGAATATGGTAAATTATAATTAAGAAAGAGTTAAGCTTTAGTGAGGAAGGTACCAAAATGTACCTTAGCATTAATATCTTTAAAAGTCATTCTAAAATGTTTACTTAGTCAATATTTTATTTCCTTATAAAGAATATATATGAATACACACACACAAAATGTATACACACACATATGTTTACAAATGTTTGTTTATGTGTAAGTCTATACTGAAGTATAACAGCATATATGAAAATCCACACATTGTACCTGTACAGGTTGAAGAATTATCATAACTTTATCTCACGTAACAATCACCACACCAAGAAATAGAACTTTACTGCCTTCCCAGAAGTGCCCTCATGCCCCTCCTCATCACTACCCGCTTACTTTTCCCTATAGGTAAGAACAGCTGTTCTACCTTTATGTGTGTGTGTGTGTGTGTGTGTGTGTGTGTGTGTATAAAATATAATTTCAGAATATTACAGGGGTATAAATGTTGGGGTTACATAAATTGCTTTTGTACCATTTGAGTCAAAGTTATAAGTGTGTCCATCACCCAGGTAGTGTGCATTGTACCTGTTAGGTGTGAATTTACTGAACCCCTCCTCCCCCCGCCCACTTGCTGGATAAAAAAATGGTGAACTAATACCTCTTACTCTACCTTTTAACAGCAGAGATACATTTGCCTGTTTCTGAACTTTATACACATGGAATCATACAGAATGTACTATTTTGTGCTCTTCTGTCACTCAACATTATGTTTTGCACATGAAAATGTACTCAGATCAAAACTACAATGAGATATCATTTCACTCCAATAAAAATGGCTTTTATCCAAAAGACAGGCAATAATGAATGCTAATCAGGATGTGGAAAAAGGTGAATCCTCATATATGTTGGTGGGAACGTAAATTAGTACGACTACCATGGAAAACAGTATGGAGGTTCCTCAAAAAACTAAAAATAGAACTACCATATGATCCAGTAATCCTAATGCTGGGTATATATCCAAAAGAAGTATATTGAAAAGATATCTGCACTCCTGTGTTTATTGAGGCACTGTTCACCATAGCTAAGATTTGGATTCAACCAAAGTGTCCATCAACAGATGAATGGACAAAGAAAATGTGGTACATACATACCATGAAGTATTATTCAGCTATAAAAAGAATGAAATCCTGTCATTTGCAACAACATGGATGGAACTGGAGAACGTGAAATAAGCCAAGCACAGAATCTCCCATGTTCTCACTCATATGTGGAGCTAAATATTAAAATAATTGATCTCATGGAGAGGAAAAAAAAAGAAAATGTATTTAGTCTCCTCAGTCACCAGGAAATAGAAATTAAAACCACAAGATTCTACAATATCCAGTGTTGGTGAGGACATGGAGCACTGGATCTCATGCACTTCTGGTGAGGAGTGAATTGGTAAACCACGTCGGAAAGCTGAATGACAGTAAAAGCTATTTACTGGATTTTTGGACATATTCTTTTATGAAGTGCTTGTTTTAAGACTTTAGAAAAAGAATTAAAAGATGATCAAATAATTCAGGAAGAGGAACATTAATAAAGATAAAACCCAAAATCAGTGAAAGAGGAAAACAAATCAGAGGAAGTATAAATAAACCGAAAGCTGGTTCTTTCAAAACTACTGTAAAGCTAGCAATACCTGTAACCATGTAAACCTATTTTAATATATGAGATAGAGACAGAGAGAAAGAGAGAGAATGAATATGACAAAGATTAGGAATAGGAAAAGAGATAAAATAACATAAAACGAAGTGAATTATAAAAGAATATGAGAATGAAACAGACCAGTGAATTCAGAAACAGATCTGCACACATACGGATATTTGATTTATGACAATGATGGCATGAGAGAGAGAAGTGTGGGAACGACAGTGTTTTCAATAAATGGTGCTGGGTTTACTGGATAGCCACGTGGAAAAAGGGAATTTTGACCCCTATCTTGTGCCATGCACAAAATTAATGCTAGATGGCTTGCAGATATAAATGTGAAAGATGAAACAATAAAACTTCTACAAGATAACCTAGAAGAAAATCTTTATGACTCTAGGATAGACAGAGATTTCTTAAACAGGTTATGAAAATCTCTAAATATAAAGGAAAAGATTGATGAATTGGACTAAACTAAAATAACTTCTGTTCATTGAAAGACATCATTAAGAGAGTTAAAAAACAAATCATAGAGTAGAAGAGATTCAACAATACATATAACCAAATTGCATCCAGAATATATAAAGAATCACCTAGAAATCAAAAAGAAAAAGATATTGTCTACACACAATAAAAAGTGGACAAAAGACAAAATATATATGTGTGATGATAAAGAAAGTAGGGAAGGGTGTAAATGTCATTTCTAGGCAAACACACCTATAGCAAGTCTTCTTAGCTTAGGCTTTGTGACTCTGTTGAGTGGCATCACACCCACACAGGAGAGGAGTGATGGAGAGGCACCTGGAACTGTAGAAACTGAATTTATGAAGTGACAGCTTTGGTCACAGACTGAGTTAAAGGTATTGGCCTGAGTCAGGTGGTTCATGGGAAATAAAGCAATTTGCTTCAGAGAAGACAGTTGCTGGCCTTACTTAACTCACTCATTGTCATAATTAATGTGACATCCATAACAGATGACTCAGAGAAATGGTCTACATGGAAGAGGAAAGAGAAAGATCTTCCTAAAACTGACATCAGTTAGCTGCATTTGGAAACTAACCATCCACACCCCAATGGCATCTGTGTCCTACATAGTACAGTAGTCATGTCTAGTTTTCTCTTTATATAAGACCCCCGTGTACAAAGACTTGATATTCTTTAACACTTCGACTGAAGCTTCATTGCAAAGAAATCATCTCTGTAGGTCAACCATGGATAGAATGGCTCAGATGCAGCACTCTACCTGTGATCCCAGAATGACACCTTCAGCACTCACTGGTAGATGGACTACTGATAAACATCTCCTTTGATTCTCTCAACTAGCTTCTGAAGTGGACATTATTTCTCTACTCTAAGAATGAGGAAACTGAGGCCCAAGGAGTTAAATGACTAATGTGAAGAGCACACAGGAAGTAGAAGAGGGAGTACTCTGCTCTGAAGCTCTCTGAGTGCAAGCGCCACGCTCTTTCCACACTACCACACCAAGTGATTCGGACTTTAATGGTGAGGGGTGAATGGATCGTAGTAACCCAAGAAACCACATACCTGAAATACCAAAGCCAATGATGAGTACAATTGCTCCAGCCAAAATAATGATGATGCTAATAATGCTATGGAAAGAGAGAGAGAGAAACAGGAAATTACTTCTTCATTCCATTTGACCTGGGTACACATCTGTCATGGATAAGATGTGCTACATAAGGCATCACAACTTTTTCTTCCATATAAGTTCCCTCCTAGAAATAGGTACCTTAGAGAGGTATCTCAGTAATTCCATCCCCATCCTACTGGGGCTCCACGGTAGATTAAAGGAGTGGCCTTTTCATCTGCCTGTGTCCTCTTACTTTCCTATTTCCAGATCAGGGAAGACTGTTGGGACAAGATGGATGAAAGCATCTCTATAATGCCAGGTGCTACCTGAGGGCGACTGGTCCCATACCCAGCCTACCCTGAGCACTGCTGTCCACCCTTTTCTATCATTTGTCTACCTGTCTTGTCTCTTTCCACAGATTTTAAACTCCACTAAGGACAATGGTCATGTCTTCTTCACTTTGTACCCACTCACACCTAGTCCACTGCACCCCATTGGTCCTCAGTGGGAGTTTTTCTCTTGTGAAAAATAATACATATTTGCTGCAGAAAGTTTAGAAAATCTAAAGAAGCAAAAATAGGACAATAAAATCACCTGTAATTCCATCATCCAAACACAACCACTGTTAACTTTTTGATATTTACCCTGCCAGTTTTTAATTATTAATAACAGATTAACAAATGATACTTTGGAAATAAATAAGTATTGCTTATATCCACTAAGTACTAGAATTATGTGGCAGACATGTTGTTCCAAGCAGCATTTGTATTATATTATTTATCCATTCAATAACCCGAGGAGAAGAACAAATTTATTATCTCTGTTTTATAGATAAGGAAGTGACATGGGGAGATTAAGCATCTTCCCTAAAGTCACACAGTTGGCAGGTGGCAGAGCTGAGATTAGAATCTGCCTCTTGAATCTCCACTCAGCTACCTCCTATGTTTCCCAAGGGTAGGGGCTCAAAGATGGGGCGTGTCTCTCCTCTCTGCCTAGGGCAATCCATGCTCCGTGAGGAGACACGAACTTTAGCTGGTGAGAGTGACTCAGGCAGAGCAGAGGCACAGGTCAAAGCGGTTCTTGGGAAACCTGCCCACTGCTGCCTGCCCTGGTGCCTACACCATCAGGCAGGCGTCCTCAGCCACCCTCTCACACTGCTGCCAGTTCACATGCTCCCCACGCCCACACTAATGTTACTCAATAGGCAGGACAAAGGAAAGACACACGGAGGCAAAGAATGATGCTATAGAGAGAAAAAGGAAGCATGAGGCGTTTTACTTTCTGCCCTGAATAGGCTCATTGTACCCAGCTCCCCTTGGCGGGGTTGGGCCTGCCAGACAGAAACAGCAGACTGACAAGAAACAAGTTAAGTAAACAGTTCTTCTGAAGGTCAGGCCCTCCTGAGGTGCAGTCAGGGGGCAGCAAGTGAAGCTTTTTAAATAATAGGGCATCTGCTAAACTGATTCCAAGACTACATCTGACCACTTCCCCTCTCTGTGCAGCCTCAGTTCTTACCCGTCCAAGTGTGTAAGAACAGCTAGACAAACTCATAGTGAGAGACACCATCTGGCTCTCTCTACTCAGCCAGACAGCCAACTTGCATTTGTGACCCTGGGTTTTCACTTACTTTGGGTAAATTACTTCATCTCTCTGAGACTCAGTTCCTTTATCTGTAAAACAGGAATAAGAGTAATTCCTGCTTTGCCTACTAAAAGGTATTATGGGTTGCATGTGTCCCCGCCCCAAAAGTCATATGTTGAAGTCATAACCCCCAGTACTTAAAAATGTGACTTTACTAGTAGAAATAGGGTCATTGCAGATGGAATTAGTTAAGAAGTCATGCTGGAGTAGGGCGGAGGTGGGCCCCTAATCCAATATAACTGGTGTCCTTATAAAAGGGGGAAATTTGGATACACACTCACACAGACACACACACAAACACAAAACAGGGAGAACACCAAAGATTGTCAGCAAACTACCAGACGTTAGGAGAGGGATGGAATAGATTCTTTTTCACAACTCTCAGAAGGAACCAACCCTGCAGACATGTTGATCTTGAACTTCTAGCCTCCAGTACTGTGAGAAATAAATTTCCATTGTTTAAGCCACCTAGTTCATGGTACTTTGTTACAATAGCTCTAGCAAACTAATACAAAAGGGTCATTTTAGGGTCAAATTAGACAGTTAATGTGGCATAATTCATAAAGGGCTATTCATGTATTTCTTTTTACTATAAATAAATTTTACCTGTAAGCTATTTGCTGTGAGTTCATTTATAAAAGCTATAACTTCTAAGGAGTGGAGGTGTTGGACAGCAAAGACACTGGACAAATACCTGGACACTCACCAGAAGGAGGGGGACAACGGAGGTTGTGTGTTTCAGTCAAAGCAGCTGAGCCCCTCTGCACCCGCAGGCCCACATGTTGTCCTTCCTGTGAAAGCAGAACCTGCCATCTGTCACCAGGTTCCCCATCCAAGCAGGAATCACCTTGAGGTTTGTTCTGAACTAGTATTCCCCTGGGAAACAGCTCAACCTCTAGAGCTTGGAAAGAGAAGCAGGAACTATAAGGGCAGCCAAATTAAATAATTCCTCTCTGTTGCTTATTAATTTTTTAAAAAGATGAATAAAATATTTCACATAAGGTGTTCTTCTTACGTGGCTCTCTGGTCTTTATTCCCAGAGTGATTTCCAATGACTATGCTATAGGAAATTTTTAACGTAAAACTACGTCCTCTAACCACTGCGTTGAATTCACGATGCACGTTTGTTACAGACTCCTTACAAAAGGGCCCAAACAAAAATCAATGGTTTTGGAAGACTTATTCATTTAGTATACATTTATTAAGTACTTAACTATGTGAAAGGCATGGTGCTAAGCAATATGAAGGAAATATAAAGATGAAGAAAACAAAGTCCCTGCCCTTAAGGAGCTTATAATTAAATTAAGATAAGACATACACATACACACACACACACACACACACACACACACTGCCCTATTGTATGTAACAATACAAGGCACAGTGTGATCAGGGCTTCAATAAAGAGAGGAACAAATTCTCACAGGAATTCTAGAAAGGTAGGAAGTATTTAAACCTGGGGAAACAGGGAAAATCCAAGTGCATTTCCATGAAAAAATTTCAAAGAAAGTGAAGAGAAAGACGTTATTCAGAAGTATATTGAGCTAATCTATGCTGCTACACACTCTGTCCAAGGCAGGAACACAAGGAAGAGTTGTTATTTCTGCTGCACTGGGGGAGGGCTGTGGGAGGTCAGGGTCACACTTTAGCACTCTGGGCTGGGAAGAGCTTTCAGAGGCTGCATAACTCACAGCCTCCCAGGTGAGGGACCAGCTTTGCAGCCTAGAATTCTCCCAAACACATCCACCCTACCCGAGGATGGCCATGTTCAGTTCCTTCACATGTCTTTGCTGCTGCTGCCATCTTAGGCAGCACTTGAAAGAAATTAGGCATTTGTTATGTGTGTTCCTGAAAAACCTCACATTCTGCAAAATCACACAGTAAAGGTAACAGGGCTTGTAGGGAAAAAATAGGGTTAAAGGCAGACCACTCAATACCTATGCGACTTTATAATTGGTCTACTAACAGAAACAATAATTGGTACCTGGGGAGATAACTTGGATAACTAAGGCAGGCAGCTCAGTGGGACCAGAAGCTGCTTCTGGGAATATTAAAAGTGCACAAATATAATAAAATAAACATGCTGGTTTGCAGGTGTTGTGAGCCAGTGGGGTTGCTGTGAAGGTGGGTATAGGGGAAGTGCAACCTAGGACATGAAAGGCCAGGATGTGCTTCTATGGAGAGGAAGCCCTAAGTATAGGTGTTCATTCATTCAAAAATTTTTAAAAAATGAAGTAAAAATAGAGCTGAAAGCCATGCTGAGCCTTTCCCACTGAAGTTGTCATTCTATGCTATTTCAGCTCTACTTGCCTTGAAAAAAATGCATACATGTGAACCAACACAACTTCCATGTTGTACTGTCATCATTTCTCTAGTTTCTAACCACACATGAGCTAATTAGTGCTACATATTGCAGAGATAGACTGCATCACTGTAGTACACATCAAGAAATAAACTGGGATAGAAACACCTGTCTCTTAAGGACAAACTTTGATTGTGTCAGAGTCCATGAGGTGGTGGTAAAACAATAGCTAATGCTCATCGGGAATGTTCTGTGTGCCAATGCTCTACATACAGCATCTCGTTCAATCCTTACAACAACCCTATGAGGCAAGTACTGCTATCATTGCCTTTTTACGTGTGGGAAAACTGAGGCTTAGGTTAAGTAACAGATGGAGCTCTCACAGCTAGGAAGTGGGAAGGTCAGGTTTTAAACCCAGGAAGTATGACTTATGAACTTGAGCTCTTAGCTATCAGCCATCCTTCTAGAAAAAGTCCCATATGGCAGGAGGCCACAAGTTTAGAGGGCTCCTCTCACATCCACCCCTGTATATTTCCTCTAGCTCGTTTTCTGAAAACAAGGGCTCTCTGGATCTGCTATAGGGTGTATAGAGCCCTCAGTCTGGAAAACATAAAATGCTCTTTGTTTTATTCAAACATGAATGGTTTCTATGTTCTCAAGTTTCTGCCTCCTTCTCAAACACTGACAGAACTGAGAGATACCACATTCCTTATAGATTATTAGTTTAGCTCCACTTGTGTAATTAATAAATGTTTAAAATTCTGAAAACTAGATTAAATTAGCAAATGTGTGATTAAGCTGAATATACCAAGTAGAATATTTGAGTAAATCAAGTTGCAGTAAACATATTACTTTGTTTATATACTAACAAAGTGATTAGGTTTATAAAGAATGCTGAAATTGAAGACATTTATTTCAGCATATACAAAAATGCTCTCTTTCCCCCCTCCATAAAAGGGGGAAAGGAATTATTTTAAAACATTGTGTGGAACAAAGCACTGGGCTTCAAGGTAAAATTATCTATTTCCTAGATATTGATTAGTGTGGGTTTCAGGTTTCCGAGACACTTAGGTTATTGTCTACTCAAGTTTTTGGGTTTTTTTTTCTTGAAGAATCCAGGGTATAGAGTATGTTTTTGAGTCTCTAGCCCTCTCCTCTTCACTTCTTTAAGCTGGTAACAGTTAAGGCCAGCTTTGTTCTGGGAAACCGAGAGCAGGAACATCAAGAGTGGTGAGCAGAGGCTCAAGAAGAATTTGGCAAAGGGGAGGAGCCATTAGCTGAGGTTGAGAGGTGTGTGTGAAGAGAGAGGGCATCCTTTCTGGGCAGCCCTGCTCTGTCCACATAGCTTTAATGGCAATGATGGCCAGGCTTTGTGTTCGGGAAATGGAGACATAGTATTATGGATTCCTCCAAAGCACAGGCCCTAGGATTACATCATGACCTGGGTCCCAGAACCACAAAACCGGGGAAATATGGCCAGCAGATAGATTTCTTCTTGTATGCCAACAATCATTCAAATGATTAGTAGTGGTGGCCCAGAATATTGTGTTGGAAAGGATGGCAAGGTTGCCTCTGGGCTCACAGGGAAGAGTACCACCACTGATTAGTGTTTTCCAAGTGAGCATACATGGCGCATGCATGCCATCCCTGGGTTAGTAGCACCATACGAAAGGGGGCTTTAACCAACTACTAACTACAGAACTACCAGTACTTTAGGCTAATTTAGAAATGTAATGACATTACAGTGGTGGTGTTAGCTGACACTCTCCTATATACATTTTTGGCCCATACTTTAAGAAGAACACTGATTAAGATGTATATTTAGGACAAGGGTTCTCAACCTCAGCATTATGAGCTACTTGGGCTGGATAATTCTTTGTTGTTGGGGGCTGTCCTGTGCATTGGAGGATATTTAGCAGCATCAATGGCCTCTACCTTGCAGATGTCAGCATCACTCCTACTGCTATTGCAACAACCAAAAATGTTTCCAGACACGTCGCCCCAGTTGAGAACCACTGATCTGGGAGAAGTGAGACCAGGGTGGTGATGTGATTAGGAAACATGTCTTTTGAAAAATAGTTGAGGAAACTGAGGTGGTTTAATTTAAAGAAGAATAAATGTAATGATGTCATTTCAGTACTTGACAGGTGCCATATGGGCCTGTTTTCCATTACTCTGGGGAAAGAAACAAAGCTATTGAGTGAAAGTTCCAGGAGATTAGGTTTAGATTCAATATACAGAGCAACTTTCCAACAGAGCTCTCTGGTACTGGCCTGATATTGCAGAATTCCCTGTCACTGGATGTACATGTTTAAGCAAGGGCTGGATAAACACTTAGGGAGAGCAGCAGGTAGGGAAGAGTTTCTAGCATCAGATAAAGATTTAAACAATTTTGAAAGTCTCTTTCAATTAGCTATATGATTCTGTGATTGGATAATCCCTGGGATTTTCTCCGGTCTTGCCTTCACCACTGTTGTGTATTCTGTGTATGTCTCCTAAAAGCTTTGCTAATAATATAACAATAATAGCTAATATTTATTTGAGTACATTGCCTCATTTATCTCATTCAGTCTCCACAACAGCTCTGTGAGATAGATACTATTATCTTTGTTTTGCAGATGAGGAAGTTGAGGCCTAATGTTAAGTAGCTCCCCTGAGGACTCACCCCTGGGAAATTAGAGCAGGATTAGACTCAGGTCCGAGATGCCATTATCATTGATCTTATTCATTATCCTGTATTTTATTATATATAAATCCAAAGTTTTATAAATCTCAGGGTTCAAATCAGTTGCCAGGCTTGTATTTCATGCAATTGTAACCTATGGAAGGACAGCATGCATAGTTTTACATAGATGGAAAAAATTCATCTCCCCCTGGAGGCATCTTTTGTCTGAGGCTCTGGAAAGAAAACTGGAAGGGGACTATCAGCTGGAAAATTCCAGAATGTTGATAAATACCTTTCCTTAAACAATATCTGAGTCTGCAGCAAAGCCATTCTATCTATTCTTAAGCCTGCTCTATTTATAACTGTCCCCCTGATTGCCGTGAAGCCCACATTAGCATTTCATCATTCTTGCGTACACCGTTTCCCACTGGCACAAGCAGAGTGAGACAAAAGTCAATACAAGGTTGATTACTAGTCCTTTTCCTGATCATACCTGTATTTCCTGTTCCTAATTACTCTCACTGCGGAGAAAAAAAAAAAAAAATTCCAGAAGATTCCTGCAGCAGTATAACTGATCCCATTGTGTTTAATAACAAACACATTTCAAACCTTTTATGGCCCCTCCCACAAAGTGCCTGTACTGTTAGAAAAGCCGGGTATTCCATAAGCAGTCTGTGTGGTCTGAACTGAAACAGCCTGATTGCATGTCTTCCAAACTGGTGGTTAGGAGAGATTTCCAGGGGCGCTCACAGCACGGGCACTAGGGTGAGGTCTGGCTGCTAATGAACCCTTCCTTTCATGACCGGCTGGCCGGTGTGGTCCTGGCTGCTCTTCCATTCACCTGACTCCTCTCCACCGTGTCCTGGCTCCTGGCTCTGCCCTCTTCTCCTACCCCTGAGCACCCCTCCTCCTCCAGCCCACGGATAAGGGCAGGAGCACTGCTCGGAGACAGCCTGATCATCTGTGGAATGGATGAAACAAAGAGAAGGCGCAGCCACCTCCCTCCCATCAGCTCCACAGAGAACCCAGCAGCACTGTGCTCATCCCACACCTGCCTCCACACCCAACACCACTTTTCCACAGGACTGTTGTGAGGCTCCAAAGAAATAAACTACGCTTTATAAAGTGTAAATATTAGCTGTTATTTTTAAACTGTAAACGTTAATTTTTATTTTCACCGCTCCTCACTATCCCCAAATTTAAATGACTTCAGATTGCTTATAAAGTTCAAACTGAGCCTGGAATTTCAGACCATCCTAAAATGCTCCAAGCTATTTTTCTAACCCTTCTCCCTTTCTGAAGCCCTGTGTTCTCCTCTGTTCATTGTCCCTGTAGCCCTCTGCCTAGAATACCCTTCCACCTCCTCTTGGGCTATCCAAGCCCAGCTCAGCTCTGTCACTGTCCCTGAAGGGTCCAGCCCAGAGTATGCTCTCCCTTCCTTTCCTTAAAGGATTTAAGAAGAGTGGGGCAGGAAGGTGAGCCTCTGAAGGCTGGACCTGCGAGAGAGGTGGAGGGAGGGCAAGGCCCACACTAGGGTTTAGGGTGGGAGCTAGGTCAGGGGGAACCAGGCCCCAGCAGGTCTGAGGAGAGGACAGGGTAGGCTCCCTCTGGGGAGAGTACATGTCCATTTTGCTCGTCCTCCCATCAGTCACCGTGGTGATAAGTCACCGTGATCTGGGCCTCAGGCAGATGGATGGCCTGACAGAGCCAGTGATCTATAATCGAGATTACCTTTGCAACACCCTAAAGCCACGGTGACTGTTCTGACTTTTCATTCCTTTTCTTGCCTTCAGGAAACCCATGTCTGTCACCGAAGAGATTCAGAGTAGTGCCTGGGCTGGGATTAGTTTGTTGTTCATTCATTAATAAAGCTGAAAACAAGTACATCTATTACCCTCAGAGCTTTTCTCTACCAAAGAACATGCACCTGTCTTAGGCAGTCTGATTTCTTGTTCTGAAACACGGCACAATGTCATATTTGTAGACCCCAGAGCTTCTGTCATCCACTCTTTTCTTTCTTTCTTTTTTTTTTTTTTTTCCCCAGTAATGCCAGAGAGTCTTCCCAGTGAAAAGCAGACCACTGGATCCTGGAAATCATTAGGGGATATATTTTTCAGTCTTCCCAAGCTCCTACCAGGAGTTCCACTACAAATTCTTGCCTGCTAAGACCAAATTCTCATATTTTAGACCCGGGCACAGTTCTGCAGGTGTGACTGTGTAAGGCTTGTGAGAACTGGGGTATGAAAATCAGGCTGCCAGACCCATCCCGTAGGGCCTGGCTTGCACAGCTAGAGACCCTGGACTGCTCTGGACCATGACCTCCCTTGCCTGCCTGAAATAAGGATGGTTCCTCCCCAAGGCAGGGGAGACACTCCTTGTCCTAGGATGGGCAGTCATCCTTGAGTTGAACCCTTCTGTGGGCCCGTCCATCTGTAACAGACACAAAGGAAATCTCCCTGGCAGTCCAGCCTGGAATCTGTAGTCTTCCTATGCCCTGGAGCTGGGCTTCAACCCTGGACCTTGGGATTTCAGATTCTGCTACTTGGTCTTTTCCTTCTGGTCCAGCCTGATTTCCAGGGCACTGACCTTATTTTTCTCACATAGATTTCAGCATTCCCCCTGGTAGGGACTCCTAGCCTGATGCCATATGCAAGAAGGGCTTGCTGTGTCCTCCTGTACCTACCCCTACCTCTGGTCCCCAACCCTCATGGGTCACCCTGACCCACTGCAGCCCAGGGCCTGGCACTGATCAGGGATGCATGTCAGGGTGCTTACAAATCACAAGACTTCTGTTTTATTTTCTGACTAAGACTTCCACACATTCGGATACCTTTTTTTCAAAAAAAGGAAAAGATTCTAAAGTGTTGATTTAACCATAGGAAGTGAAGAATGCATACTAATCCTAAAAGTTGAAAAAGTTTGAACACAAATATAAGCTCAAGAAGAGTTTACATAAATTTGTGAATTCTTTATCCTATTTCTTTTCCCATTTCTAGCTCCCCACATTCATTATAAACTACGCTGGGTCTCTAAATATGCCAAGCTGTTTCTTGCCTCTATGCCTTTGTTCATGCTATTTTTCAAGTTCTTGGAACATGGTGGGAACTCACGAAATCGCTTGCTGAATAAATGCTCCACCTTACAGACTGCTCCTCTCAGAGCGTCTAGCACATAGTCTTTAAAATAGGTTGCATTAATGAATAAATAAATATCCATACTGTGCTACCAAGGGAAACTAACACATTCTTAACTTCTGAGAAGCTGCTTATGGGAGAAATTATTGTTTATCTTCCTCTCTAAAGAAAAACAGTCTTTTAAAAAAACTGTGGCCTGTGAAATCTTGCTGCTACTATGAGTTATAACAAAATGCCTTGGAGGGTTGGACGTATAAAACCTGGCTGGCTGTAGTCAAGCAGGGAACTTGGAGAAAGAAGTAATTCATAATAGCCATGCTTGATTACTTGTTAAACTTGAGTCCTCTTGGTCATTTCTCTCCACAAACAAGGTACAAAATAGAAGTGTCCCTCTAAAAGAAAAAGAACTTTGGAGAGAATGAAGAGTTAAATTTCCAGCAATAATGCATACTAAATATCCATTTAAAAAGAACAACCTTACTAAAAAACACTAAAAATTAAAAAAAAAAAAAGCCAGGACACATACATTTTTGAACATTGCATTTGCTGACAAGAAAAATAAGGGAAATTTTCAGAGGTTAAAAATGCCAAAACAGGCGGGGCGCGGTGGCTCACACCTGTAATCCTAGCACTTGGGAGGCCGAGGCGGGTGGATCGTTTGAGCTCAGGAGTTCAAGACCAGCCTGAGCAAGAGCAAGACCCCATCTCTACTAAAAATAGAAAGAAATTATCTGGCCAACTAAAAATATATAGAAAAAATTAGCCGGGCATGGTGGCGCATGCCTGTAGTCCCAGCTACTCAGGAGGCTGAGGCAGGAGGATCGCTTGAGCCCAGGAGTTTGAGGTTGCTGTGAGCTAGGCTGATGCCACGGCACTCTAGCCCGGGCAACAGAGCAAGACTCTGTCAAAAGACAAAAAAAAATTCCAAAACATGAATCCAGATTGGTAAGAGAGTGCTGAACACACTGTGTGTTCCGGTGACCAAAGACTTTTGTCTTAAGTGCCATGCAGAATGTCAGAAGCAAAGCTAGGGGCCATACAAGCTGGGGACTCACAAGCTAGGCCCCCCCCTACCTCCTCATCACCAAAAGGCCTGACCTTGCTTGGTCTTGGCTCTGGGTGAAGAAAAATAAATCCTCAAAATTGTGTAGGTTTGAGGCCTGAATTCACAACACTTCCAGTCCCAAAGAACCTTAAACCAAGAATTAACTTGAAAGGGCTCCTAGTTGGTACAGTCCCGATGCTTAATAGAAACAAAACTATTTTCTGAAGAAATGCATCCTTGACCCAGGCCTCAAAGAATTTTAATGGATAAAATTCCCCCAAATATGAGTTTATAATAAAAAATCACACAGTACACAAGGAAAAAGCTACCATGAGCAGGAGCTGATAGAAACGAGGGGCAGATTGGGAAATGAAAAGACTTCAGATGTTGAAACCATTAGACACAGAATATAAAATAAGCCTTTTCAATATGTTAGAATAAATGAATGAGGGAATGGAAAGCCTCAAAAAAAAGTACAAGAGACTAAAAACACTGACCAGATGGATTTGAAGAAGAACCAATCAGAACATCTAGAAATGAAAAATAAATATAATTGAAATTAAAACCTCACTGGACAGGTTAAGCAGTCAATCGGATACAATTAGAGGGAGAATTAGGTGAGCAGAGGTAAGAGCTGAAGAAACCACACATGAGGCAGGATAGAGAAACGGAGCTTGGAAATGTGAGAGAGGGTAAGGCACATGAACACCAAAAATGAGAAAATTTAATTTCCATCTACTCAGAGGTCCAGAAAGAAAGGATAGAAAATGAAAGAGAAGCAATTTTCAAAGAGAAACAGACTGAGTATATCCCAGTATTTCTGAACAATCACACTCTTCAGATTCAGGAAACTCAATGACTCTTAAGTAGGATAAATAAAAAGAAAACTGTAATAAGACACTTCACAGTGAAGTTGAAGAAGAACAAAGACCAAAAAGATATTAAAAGCAGTAAGAGAATAGACAGAGTACCTAAAAAGAAATGACAATTAGACTAATAGCTTACTTTCCAAAGTAATGAGAGAAGCCAGAAAAATGATGGAATTATACCTTCAAAATGCTGAGAGAAAAGGAAATGGGAGATGTGAAGTGTATCTATAATATCTCACAGGTATTACAGACTCTAATAGGACATGTGAAGAATATGTGCTGGCCATTAATTAAGGCTTTATGTCCATTACAGAGACTACTAGATGCCACCATAAAAGCAAGATTGATACCTTCACCAAATGATAGAATCAGCCTTGATGGCCATCCAAAGAATCAGTGTCAGGCACATTGAATAAGTTGGAGAAACAAGTCACAGACAAAGCTTTTCTGTCTAGGGGTCCAGGCTATCAAGAACTTCAAGAGATGGACCAAAGCAAGCATCTCCTGGGCCATCCTAGAGTCCCCTGAAGCCCTGGCAGCACTGGGCTGCCTGCTGGGCACAGTAAGCTTGTCTTTCCAGCGCTACCCAAGCAGGGGTGGTAACCTGTCCCTCTCACCAACACCAACACACTCACAAAAGGGGGACAGGGATAAAAGTTAACATTCAATGAACTTACCTAGAAATTTATAAGCAGGAAAACTGGAAGGAAGTTGGTTTTCTTTTTTTCTGTTTTATTGTAGCTTATATGCACATTATTTGTTTTATAGTTCAGTATTCTTTATACTTTGAGTTACATGCTGGTTGGTGGGGCCATTGATGGGCATTCCTACCATCATTTTAATACTTAGGGCATATTTCTGAGCTTGAGGGGAAAGTATTTAAGGTCCAGGGAGGGAACTACCTTTGTCACTTGGAGCCTTTCTTCACGATGTATCACGTAGCATCTATAGGATAGTGCCTGGCAGGTAGCAGATGCACTAGAAATGTCGATTCCCTTTCCTGCTACCAAGGGGCCAAGGCCCACAGCAAGAACCCGGGTGACCGTGGATTCAAAGTATATTGTATTTCAAGGCAAAGGGGTGGAGGGTAGAGTTTAGGGAGGAAGGTGTCCTCCAGAGACACTTGGAGGCAGATTCTGTTAGGAACCGAGATGCCTGCTAGGCCTGGAAGCAATGCCAAACCCATTTTCCTTTGGCTCTAGAAACTGACTCTGCCTCTCACTAACCCAGAGATGAGAAAAGGAACCAGTGCTGGTTCTTTTAATGCTGTCACAGCTAAGTCAAATCTTGACCAAAATTTAAGAAGTTGGGATAAGAAACTAGCTCTGTTAGTTTTATATTTAAGAATATTTCTTAGTTTCTTCTCCCTTTCAGGCATATTGTACTGAAACCATAGACAGAAACAATTTTTCATATTTCAGTCAAATACAACAGTTCTGGTGTCACTGGAGCTGAAAACCCCAGGAAGGACCAGCAGGGTTGTGGCAGCGTAGACTGGGGCCCCGGGAGGAAAGAGCCAGGACTAACCAGAATGTTAGTGCTTTTCCATCCCAGCAATTTTCCTCCTACCTCATGGAAACCAACCACATTGTACCAGAGGAAGTTTCCAGGGGCTGCCAGCAGAATCAGAATCTAGCTAGGTTAGGGATGTCCTGGTCCTTGCCAAGGGGGCATTTCTTGCAGGAAATTCTGCTTCGTTGCTGTGAAATGTGGTCCCCAGGTATGGGAGCTATCTTTTTCAAAAACTGGAAATGTGGTTCAACAGCAGTCATGAGTGTTACTTCCAGATGCGAGAGGTCTGAAAGACATAGTTTGGATTCACAACTATTTGAATTTTTGGAGTGTTTCAATGGCTTGGAGAGACAGTAGGTAAAATAACTAAAATTAGAACAGTCCTATTAAATCTGAGGCACATAGCTATGGTATGGATGGACCCTTCAGGAGGCATTATTTTCGTAGTGTGTAAAGTGGATCGATCGTACCTACTTAGAAAGCCAAATGAAACGTCCCCAGGCTTTGGGGGCTCAGCAGCATGGACTCAGTCAAGGCCCTAACTGGTCACAGCTGCCTCCTCCCCTGCCTCAGTAGTATGAGGGGCATCAGCTCATTCTTAGGCTTTTTTAGTATTTTCTTTGCAATTTTATGATGCCATGTTTTATGTTAGGATTGAAGGCTGGGAAAGAGAAATGAACTATTTATTGCAAAGGAAAATAAAGAATTGGATGGGAGCCAGAATGCAGGGAATGAGAAGGTAGGTGTAGTGGATGGGCCCCCTATTCTCCCACCCCGCTTCAAGTTCAGACGTCCTCTGTACAATCACACATGCCGTGAAGCCGTGGGCACCGCAGGGAGACATTACCCAGGCCTCTGAACTGGGCCTGTTCTAGAATTCCTGAGGGCAGATTCAGAGAGGATTACTATTTTTACATTTGGCTGCTAAGATTTCTGGGCCTCTTTTCAAACCCTTAAAAAAGAATATTTTTCCTCTTCTCTTTAACCAATTAAACAATATTGCCAAGAACCTATCATTTAATTGTTCCTTCAGGGACTTGAGTAACTGGGTGACACATCAGTAGCACTTGTTCTGAAGCGTGAAGCTTCCAACGACATACACATCCTTTCAGCTCAGTTGTAAGCCACACAGACTCCTCATTCTTTAGTGTATGGCCTTGCCTCTAGATAATTTTTGAGGGAAACTCCTGGCAATGTGTGTCAGAAACTGTCTCTGTGTCCTCATTGTACCTGGACCATTTTTCCATCATGAACTTTTACATTGTATTGAAATTATCTGGTTACACATTTGTGTCTTCTTTAGTCTCCTCTAAATTTCTCAAGAACAGGGATTATATCTTTTCATTTTTGTGTAACAGGATGTTAAATTTAAAGTTTCAACTGAGGTTCCAAGGTACAGTAGAGGCTGCATACCAAAGTGAGGTACCACATCACTATGCAGAGTTCAAAAAGGGAATCTTTGACAATCATTTCTATAATTCTTACCCACCTCACTCACTTTGACAATGATTTCCATAATTCTTAACCACCTCACTCAGACAAAGAATATAAAAAGGGCCCAGAGTAGGAGGAGAAAATTTTTGAAGATATTTCCTTGAAGCAAAATTTTTTTCTGTGCTATGAGAACATATTCCTCCCCCTCCCCAAAACACAAATACAAAGCTTAACTTAAAGAGCTTGTTATATGCTCCTGTTGGGGGAAGGTGGGGGACACCATGGATCCGAATCTGTATCATACTTGAGAAATTCAGTGTGGTCTAGAACAGATCAGAGATAGAGACAGAGACAGAGTGAGAGAGAGACAGAGAGACAGAGAAACAGAGAAAGCTGCATTTGGGAAGTCACTACTTTTTTATAAGGCAAGAATGTGTGTGTTTCCAGCAGGGCAGATATCCTAGAGCCATGCTGAGTCCTCACCAATAGGAATACCTGGGTGAAGTGGAATTTTGGAAAACCAGGGGCTGAAGCCATAGCAGGCAGTTGAAGGAGAAGCCAAGTTTTCATTAGTGGCTTCAGAAATTTCATCCTGTATTTCCCTACTGAATGCACTTTAAAAGATCAGCGGGAAATAAAAATAAATTTTCGTTTTGATTATAACTACTGGTCATGCTGAATCAATTTATTAGTCACATTTATTTCACTAAGTGTCAGACATTGTGCCTGACTCATCCTAGGCATTTGATAAATGCTTAACTGAGCTGACCTGATTTTGGAGCACATTCTTCTTCTACTGTATCAAAATATGTCCATGAGACAGCCCAACTGAATGGCAATCCATATTTTTATCTCCGGGTTATGGTTCCTTAAATTACAATTTGGGGCAGGTTTTGTGTGAAGTAAAATTAACAACTAAATATAAGTACACATTTAGATATCGGCTCTTAATGATCATACATATGTAGAAATTAGTTTTCTACCTCATGAGACGTGATCCTATATCATAACCCATATAGGATCCAGATGCCTTGTGGTCCAGTTTTTGATAATGTCATAGTAAAAGAAATATCAGTCCAGCAGAAAAGTTTAAGTGAAACCAATAAATATCTAGAAAAATATCAAAGGCAGTACATGGATAATGCACAGCAAAACTTTAAAAAAAAAAAAAATCCTTTTCCCTAACTTCTACCCTTCTTACTAACTCTCCAAACTTTTCCTTTCCTGGAATTTCCCCAAAAATCTCTCTGTAATCCACTCCTTAGTCTTTTCTCCCTCTTCACCTCTCCTGCTGCTTATTTTCTTCTCTCTCACGAGCAGATCCACTCTTCTCTGTCCTTTCTTTCATACCTTTTACAGTCTTCTCTGCATGGTTCAATACAATGAACTCATAATTATGAGATGGAGAATGGAGAGACTTAGCAGAAAATTTCAAGATTTTCATGAGATGTTGGGTAGAAAAAGAAGGGGCTGTGAATATTTAATTGTTTTTCCCTGTCATGCCATAAAAGGGAGACTCAGCAAAAGGAAGTTTCAGGAGTGAGACAAATAGATGACCTCTGTTTTATCAGCTCTGAGACTCTACAGAGGTGACCCTTCTCTACCCTGAAATAACTCTCATCTTTAGCTTGATAATAAATTTCTAAAATAAGAAATTTATTCCTTTGGTCTTGTTCCCAGTTGAAGTATTTAGTATATATATATTTTAATCTCATTAGTCATTGATACCTGGGGAAATGAGTGTATTAGTTACTTTACTGAGACAACCCAAGTGCCCATCAAAACATGAGTGGATTAATAAAATGTGGTATATGTATACCATAGAATACTACTAACTACAAAAAACAATGGTGAACTAGCACCTCTTATATTATCCTGGATAGAGTTTGAGCCCATTGTTCGAAATAAGGTATCACAAGAATGGAAAAACGAGCACCACATGTACTTGCCATCTAATTGGTACTAACTGATCAACACTAGGGTGCTCACATGGAAGTAATATTCATTGGGTGCTGGTCAGGTGGGAGTGGGTTGGTGGGGGTGGGTAAAGTCACAACTAATGGATGCGGTGTGCACTGTATGAGGGAAGGGCAAGCTTGTAGCCCTGGCTTGGGTGAGGCAAAGGCATTATATGTAACCAAAATGTTTGTACTCCCATAGTATTCTGAAATTAAAAAAAATCAGTAAGTGGAAAGTAATTTCTAAAATAATATATACAGTATTATACTACTTATTAACTACATAGATACACATAAAAAACACTAGGACATATTAATTATCTTTTTTTAGTTTTAGTTGTATTCAAAAGCTTTCAAAATTTTAGTCTTATCCTATAGCTTTGGGGGAACTCTTTAAGGAAAAAAAAGCCCTTCTGGTTCCTCAAAAGAGCCAGGATCTTGACTGCTTTTTAATATTAATGGTCATTATCTTTGGGTTAGGAATGATATAGATTTTTTTTCTTCATGCTTTTCTGTATTTTCCAAATTTTCCATACTAATCCAATATTACTCTTCTTAAACAAACAAGGAAAAATACATTTTAAAAAACCCAAAAGTACTGCTTTCTTTTTCTTCAGAGTTTGACCTAACTCTCTTTTAGACAATGGGCAAACAAGCATCTCTCAGTTTGATGCTCCCACAAAGCTGTTAATTTAGAATAGTTTCCTGGGTCAATGGTTTGCATTTCCAGTAGAGTTCTCATAGAAAGAGCCAGTACCCAAGTGAATATGTGCCAGAAATTATAGGCAACTTGATTTTATTCATTTAAGTGAGCAAACATGTTCTTCATAACTCAATACACTGCTCACAAGCTGCCCCAGGCAATGATTAGAGAGAGCCTCAGTTCCAGAGAGCCCAATGAGCAGCACCTGGAGCCCCTAGACTTTTCAGATATACTGAACACTTTCTTCACAGTTTGATACCTTTGGGGAATGCTAATGAAAGCCACCATCTTGCAACTCTCTTCTTTACAACTGTATTTGCCTTAGGAGTAAACTGTGAAACTAGCAGGATCCTCTACACAAATTAAATAGATTCTCTTGTAGGTCCCATACTTTCTGCCTCGGAAAATCAGCATTTGCATTCAGACAACACGTTTATTAAGATAAGTAGACTATGTTGGGGTATTAGTGAAACTGTAAGTGCTTATTTGCTAAGTCTATAAAAGTCAAGCATTTCATTGATCTATTAATTTGTCTATTAGAAAATATCAACCTCGAAATATGAGAAAATATAGCCAGACTTTTCTTTTTTTCAGTTTTAGTTGTATTCAAAAGCTTTCAACGTTTTAGTCTTATTCTACAGTTTAAGCACAGAAGTTTTGGGGGAACTCTTTAAGGAAAAAATCCTCTGGCTCCTCACAGCTTTGTAATATCAAAACGCCCTCTTTCTCATACTGATATTCCTCTCCACTAACACTTTAGAGTTTTACTTCCCAAGGCTTTTAAAGAAAGGCAGTGGAACATGGCATTTTGGGTTTTGGCATTGAGATTCCTGGGAAGCCAGTTTCCTGAGCTCTTGACAAAGCGTAGCTACCAAGCCCTTGGACCTAAGGTAATTTGCCTCATAAGAGCCACCTTGTCACCAGCCCAGGCAACCCCCTTCCCCGGCTACTCTAAACAATCTTTACATTGAAAATAAAACAATTTTTTTTTCTAAACTAGAAAAGGATATAGATTTTGAAGGCAGATGGACTTGGATTTCATTTTCAGTTCCTTTTGCATATATTATATTAAACTATTGTGATGATGCATAGCAGTGAAATTGATGATTCCTGGGAGAAAATGGTCAGTAAGGGGCCCTGTGGGCTTAGCAGAGTCCTGCCATGAGCTAGTGGCCTCCTGACCTCATCTCCCTTTGCTCATTTGATATTGTTCTCAAAAGTGATTTGATTTCACCTGCTGGTGTCACATACCTCCTGATCACCCTCTTAAACATCCTCCTTCACTTTCTCACACAGTCCTAAATCTCAATTTACTCAACTGCAAAATCAGGAGGATGAAACCCACCTTACTCTGCTGTTGAGAAGATCAAATCTGGTTCATGCTGATCTCTCCAGCTACTACTTGTGGTCCCTGCCCTGCTTTCGTCTTTCTCCTCCCACTCCCACCCCACCTCATAGGCCTTTCCCTTTGCCTGGATGTTCTTCCCGCTTCTCCTTGCTTGGCTAATTCCTACTCAGATTAGAAGCCACCTGCCCCAGAAAGTCTCTCTAACCATACCCTACCACCATCGCCACCACCAAGACTGGATTAGAAGTGATTCCAAAGCATTCTGAACCTGGCCTGTGGTGGCACTTAGCATACTGTATTGTGACTGTGTGTTTGTCTGTCTCCCCTTCTAGTCTGTCCTGTAAATGACGGCAGGCCCTATGCCTCGTTCATGTCACCCTAGGATCTATGGTGCCAGGTACATGGTACATGTTCAATCAATATTTAGCAAATATATAAGTAAATAATATATGCAACATTCCTAGAAGATGCTCAATAAAGATTTGTTAAATAAATTGATAGCGTATGCATAACTCCTAGAAGAGTGCCGGCACCCCGGACGAGCTCAACGTTGGAGGGTGTGATCATGAGGTTGTGAGACTGTGAGGCAACCCCGTAAGAAGGCTGACTCCAGAAGTGACATAAATTCTTGGCCAGAAGATCCAAAACATGAAGCTACATCCTGATATACACAAACTCTCTGGAGGCGGAACTCAGAGAAATGAGCAGTGGGGAATGTTTGATTATTGCTTTTAAGACTTCTGCCTATTTTAAAGCCCAAAGCGTATGGGTTTTGGATTTTATTTTTTATTTATTTTTATTTTTTTGTTATCTTATTCCAGTGGGTAAGGCAGTTGCCAATTAAAGATGTAGATGTGCCTGTTAATGTAAGAGAACTATGTGTTCCACCAATGTCATTGCCATGATCATCTTTGGCACTTTATCACCTTTGATCTTCTGGACGGTTCTAGAGGTTCATTTATTATCCTTACTTGACAAATGGAAAAACAGAGGCTCAGAGAAATTGACTCACATAGGATCACACACAATAAATTTGGAAAGGGATGTCAAATCAGGCCCCACTGATTACAAATCTCATCCTCTTCCCATCCTCATCCCACCTGAAAAGACGTAAAAATGTCCACGCCCCTCCCTTCTTCATTGCTCTCAGAGCACTCAGGGTATATTACGAAGATTATTTGACTTTTACAGATAGCGGACAAATGAGATGTGAGGGTGTGAAAAATGACATGGCCTGTTCAAAGTTTACCAGTATTTGCTCTTTCAGTGAGCCTAAGTCAAGGACTTTATTTCCATTTACATCAGGAGAAATCACAAGCCTTATTCTCACCCTTCCTGGTAACACGTGCTTGTACAATGCCTCTGAGAGTCCAAGAATTTCTTTTACAGGCACACTCACTTTGGGCAGTGCCTTCCCCCCCTGCAGGGGCCTAAAACTGTCAGGGCCCCATTTAATGTCACTTCAACCTCACCCAGCTACAACTTACCACTTCTATGAAATTAACTCTGTGCTCTCACTGGGAAGCCACACCCTACCTTTCAACTCTCACCTTCCACTTTCCGGAAGTGTCACAGTAATTCCTACCCATACCTAACAACTGCTCGATGACCAGATCCCCAGAGTGGTGTCCAAATGCCTCCTCACTCCCCAGAGCTGGTCATACTAACGACCCTTAGGTAGCAAGTGAACAACAGACATCCCTGTTAAAGGCTCTCTCATGAAAAAAATTCCAGATTGTAGGCCAGTGAAGTGAAAAAAGAAAAAAAAAAAAGAAGTGGATGCACTGGGGATGTAGTCCTGGCCAAGCCACTGTCCTGCTGCACTCTGGATCTACCCCTACCCAACACTTCCATTCCCTGTCTTGGACATTTGGCTCCAGAGGCTGCAGAAACATCAGCTCACATTCTGGCTCTGTGCCTCCAGTGTCCACCTTCTCTACAGAGGCCCGGCAACGAGTGCTGCATCTCTCCCTGCATCCAGATGGGCTTAGCTCACCTCGTGGTTGTAAGCAAATTAAATGAACACCCATAAACTGACAGGATAATGACACCCTGAAAAGACAAACTAATTAATAATGATAACAATGCGAGGGCAGTCAAAATAATACCTGTGGTTATTTAGTATATGTTGAGAAATAGGAGGTGAGCCATTAGTGCCTCCTCATGATCTTCCCTACACTTTTATGAGAGAGGAAAGAGCATCGGTTAGTTATGAAAATGCCAATTTGGGACAAGGTTAATCAAGGAAGAATTACTGGAGAAGGGGAAGGTCTGAAAAACATAATGACTTTGGAGATGAATGCTGGACGGGCATTCCTGGGCATCTGCTTGGCCAGCGTCTGTGTCCAGTCTGAACGGTGGATACAGGCCTGATGCTGCTGCCGGGCTCCCACGTTAAAGTGCTTTTTCCTACTCAGGGCTTCTGTTCTTTTGTAATTACCCCAGCTCTTAGTTTCCCAAAGATGTCCTAATGCGTATTAATAACCATTATATTTAAAGGATTACATTCTCATAGCACTAGGTCAATTATAATAAATGAGATTTCTTTAACTATATAGGATTTTTTCAAAGCCTTTAATATGCTAATATCCATAGTGAATGTCCCAGAGGAATATATATTAGGTTGAACCATTTGAAATTACCATTTGTATAGGTCAACAACAATTGAGCATTGGCAATTTCATCTGGTCCAACCTAATATTATCCAGCACTTCCAAATTTGTGTGACTACAGAACTCCTCTGGGGAAAACTTGGTTGCAGTATCAGTGTCTCAGGACTCACTTTGGGAACCACTGTCTTAGTTAAATACAAAGCCTGTTAAGTGCTTGAGTCATGCGTGTTGCTTGGACTCGATGCCCAGATTGAACTGGATGATGGGTTAAGCAGAATGGAAGGACCTCCAACAGGCAGATGGGGGAATTTCTCCAGGCCTTGGGGCTGGGTTACCCCACCTGACAAAAGGGCCAAAATGCACATCCCTATATACAATTATAGCTATTACAGTATTAAGAAGTAGGATTCTTTTAACTGTAAAGTTGCTTTAAAATTTAGTTTTAATACATGAAATTTCAATGGAAAAAGCAGTGTATAAATGAGCACACACTATATTAATGATTATGTAAAAATTATTTGCAATTGGGCTTGAAAAGGGGAAACACCAAAAAAGAAAGTAGCCATTTACAAGGGTAGAACTATGGATGACTTTTGGTTTCTCACACACACACACACACACACACACACATCCTCCCAGTTACTCATTACAGTTTGAGTCTATACCAGAATGTCATCTGAGAACATCCCAGTGCACACCTTCCCATTCTTTCCAGGAGGGAGGGTAGTGTCAAGGAGAAAATGACCTCCAGCCAGGGCTTTGCTATTAATAAATTATGTCCCTCTGGCCTCCTCACTGAGCTGGAGGGAGTCAAAGACCTAAGGGACAGGTAAAGCATTACCCTTTGAAGAGCCGCCCTGCCTCCTCACCCAGGGGAAGCTCATCTACATAGATGCCCAAACCCACAGGCATTCCTAGGCCCAATGGCTCCTTTCTAAAGTTTGTGTTCAAGTTGGTTATTTGAAGCTTGGAATAGGCTCCTATTGCAACGCTATTTATAAATGATGATTACCTTTCTCAGCAGGCCTCAAACCTGTTGAAGTCCAATGTTCCAAAAATATTGTACATTTATGATAGGGAAGGAAAATAGTAGAAAACATTCCTATCATAAACAATTACAATTACAGTATGAATGCACTTTTGTGGGCTAACTTGGGCCTCTAGCTCCCATTTATAAAGCTGTATCCATGGGAAAATGCCTTCCTACTCTGGCTTAGGATACTGTCCCAACAGCCCCTCAATAGCCTGCTGGTGGAGGGTGAGGTTGTCATTGTCCAAGAGAACTCCTCTGTCCAGGCCTTCAGGCAAAGCCTGGCCTACAGGAGACCCTCCCAGTGCAGCAGCATCACAGAGCGGCTGATCAGAAAGGCAGGGTAACTGAGGAGCATCCCTCCCTCCCCAGGGCTTGCTGGGGAATCCCTCTGTGTAAGGGATATTCTGGAGTCCTGATCTCCCCTGTTTTCCCACCGCTATCCCACTCCCAAATGCAGCCTTGTTCCTGGGCTCCAGCCCAGCAGCGATTTGCAAGCCCAGCCCCAACATTCCTTGCATACTGTCCTTCTGAAGGAGCTGGCATGAGTAAGTTCCCAAGAGACAGAGCTCCTCCACAGGGAAGCACCCACAGAGCTGGCCCCAAGGCAAAGGTAACCACAGCAGAGGGCTTGAAAACTTGGCTGGCTTCTGCTAAACTGCCACGATCCTGTATTAAGGTCATTAGGCAAAGATCCCCTGACCTAAGGCCATTAGAATAACGCCATGACTTTCCCATCAAGCCTGGCTTCTTCTCTCTTAGCTGCAAAGAGAACCCCCAAGACTTGGTCTCTCTTTAAAAAGCACAAAAGAAGGAGGCTTGTTCTCTGGACAGGTAGAAGCTGAAATCAAAGATCAGCTTCTTGCCTGGAGCAACTCCTTGACTAATTCTATCCTGCTTCAGGGCTTTCTGCCAAGACCCGTCTGGAAACGCCAAGTGTTAAGGGCGTATGGCTGGGGCTCCTCTGGATTCTAAAAGAAGTTCCCTCCCACGCAGCACTTGCTATTACATGACTTACCCTATTATGCTTCATGGGACTTTATGAAGCTTATGCCAGCTGCTTTAAAGGACAATTGTCCCTATGCTGTTATATTCTGTTCTTGGACCCTGAGGTCTTTTGGCAAACAGTAGAGTCAATCATCAAATATAGGGAGTGAATAAAAGGATATGTCCTCGTATCAGAGGCAGGTCTCCTGTCTGCAGAGCCTGGTGGGGCAGCAAAGGAGGAAAGTTGCTACAATCAGACCAGATATAGAGAAGCGAAGCCAACTCCAAGGGACTAGACCAGTGTACAGGATGAGGGGGAGAAGCAGCAAATCAGAAGAGGGTAGTGTCATGGAAACCAAGAGAAGAAAGTGTTTCAAGAAGGAGGTAGCAGGGACATCTGTGTTGAATGCTGTTGTGAAGACAAGTAAGATAAGAACAGAGAAGTAAACATTGAATTTGGCAATGTGGAGGTGATGAGAGGCATTGATGAGCAATATCTTGGTATAGTGGGAACAAAATCCAACTAGAGTAAATGGGAGGAGAGAATAATAATAGCAGAATATGTGGTTTACAACAAGCGTCTGCTAAGTGCATTATATGTCTTAGCTCACATAATTCTCACAACAATTTTATGATGTAGATTCTAATATTATTCCCAGATTACAGATGAGGAATCAGGCACAGAGAGAGTAAATAATTTGGCCAAGGCCACACAGATAGAAAGTGGCTGAGCTGGGATAGGATGGATGCCGGCAGCTTGGCTCCAATCTGGGCTGGGAAGCACCACATCACACTCCCTCTACGACGCTGGGAGACTAACAGGATCACGAACTCTAGACAACACTTGCAGCAAGTTTGCTGAGAAGAGGGAAAGAGAGACGGGGTGGGTAGCTGGACAGGTTGTGAGCCTGAGAGAGGATTTTTCTTTTAAGATAGAAGACACACAAGTTGCATGCTGACTGGGATAATAGATGTGTGGAGGAGAGATTTATGATGCCAGTGGGAGGAAGTGCTCATGACTTGGGAGATGAGATGGCTGCAGGGCACAGAGGGGTTGACCTTTGGTAGGCGCTGGGCAAATCCTCTGGTACCAGGAGGGGAGGGGAGGAAAAGGGCAGTGTGGTAGTTTTGAAAGTGAAAAGATGAAGCAATACCTGTCTGCTGGCTTCTATCTTCTCAGTGAGGGATGAGGCAAGATAATCATCTGAGACTGGGGTGGGGAGAAGGGATGGGGGTTGCATGAGATTGAGGAGAGAAGAGAGGTGTGAAATGGCTATCCTGGGGGTGGAGGTGCCAAGAAAACACAATGAGGAGGCAAGATAGGGAGCTAAAAGAGACAATTCAATACCCTTAAATTTTATGGATGCTCTCTTTGTCTCTCGAATCTTTCATGGTTTTTATTCTATGAAATTTTTCATTATAAATCTGCAGAAAAAGAAGGGAGAAACTGTCTGCTGTTTCCCATTACTGCTGCACTGGCAGTCAGAGGAACACATTTGGAAGTGATGTGATAGTAAATCTGAAGCATTCCAGGCAGATGGTTTGGGATTGTGGAAGAGAAATATAACCTGGGTTTCTTACTGTAGAAACTTCATGGTTTTTCCTTTGTTTTCATCAAGACCCATCTGTTGCTCTTTAGCACATTTCTTAAAGAGAAATGTGGAATGATAAATGATCACAGGTGAGATTTATATCTACCTGAATTAAATCCTTGCACATGTCCTGAGGAAACGAGGAGCCCAGAGGGACAGAGCTCCTTGAAATTGAGCACAGCTCAGGATCACCTGGAGGCCTTGTTGAACCAGATTACTGGGCCCCAGCCCCAGAGGTTCTGATTTAGTGGGTCTGGGTGGGGTGCATGAGAATTTGCATTTCTGACAGTTTCCAGGTGAAGCTGAGGCTGCTGGTCGGGAGACCACACTTTGAGTACCGAGCTGGGACAGGGGGAGGCCTCAGGGTCCGTCCAGTTCACCTCATTAGGTGGCAGAGAGTTTTCCCACAGTTCACAGAACAAGGTCTAGAAAGAAGATATCTCTTGTCTACTGGCATCCCAGAAGATTCTGGACACAAAGTTTCCTTAAACCCAGCTGCTATTCTGGGACTTGTCATTCCTCTCCCTCCCCGCAAGTCATTTTGTTATTCTGTAAAAACATTGGAGGGAATAATTTATATGAGTAATTAACACATAAAGTGCTAACTATATAGGAGCCGATGCTCTGAGCTCTTTACATGTATTAACTCATTTCATCTTCACAACAGCCCTATGAGCTAGGTACTGGTATTAACACCCAATTTACTGATGAGAAAATGAAGACACAGAGAGGTTAAGTAACTTCCTTGGGGTCACTCAGCTAGGAAGTGGAGAGCTGGAACACATGCACAGACTAACTTCAATCCCCATATTATTTCCACTTGTTCCTATGTCAAAGTTAAACATGGATGAAGCTTTGGTCTCTCAGCTTTGGGGATCCTTGATGCTTGAGTAAAATGTGGTCTGCTGGGGTTTAACAGTTTTTAACTAGGGTCCCTGGGCAATGTAAGATCATCAACAAGCTCTGTTCTGTTCCTTAACCGCACGACCCTCGGGCAAGCTGCATACTTTACTTTGAATATTCCACCAATAAAATGATGGGTGTACTGATTTTTTGAATTTTTATAGTTCTGAAAGCATACAATTCTTACTGGGCTTCACCCTCCTCTTACTCCTGCACTCATTCATCTAGAGCAGCTGCCTAAAACAGCATAGACCAACCACCATGGGCTCCAGAATTCTGGGGACAGCTAAGAACTCCTCTGCTGCGGCAGTCACTGGTCACTGAGGAAGTGAGTTTTTGCCAATAACGAGAGGTTCTGTTTTAAGTGGCAGGAGCATAACAGAGCTGATGAGAAAGGTAATTTTCTAATAAAAGTCAGTGTAGGGGACTAGGTAGTAACTTCTTGGTTCCTGCCATTGGCTGACTGGGAGACACTGAGCAAGTTATCTTGCCTCAACATTTGCATCTAGGAAATGGAGATAACTGGGAATGTGAGACAGTTTAGCTAATTAGCCACTACCAAGTGCTTGGTCATAGTTGCATAGCTCCAACTGCCCCTTGAGGCTGTTGTTCTTGGTGTCAGCGGTGCCTCATCAGAGATGTAGACATTGAGCTGGTCCACACTAGGACCTCCCAGACTCACCTCGCCCACCTTGAAGGTCCTCACCACTACCTTTTAATGCTTGATACTGACAGAGGTAGACATTTAATAAGGAGTCTAAACCCTAGCATCCTCAGGTTTAGAGAAGGATGTGTCTCAGACTCATGACAACAAAAGGTGGGGTGGACTTAATTTTTTTTCAAAACAAGCATCTGGAAAACCCTATGAATATTTTCCAGAGTTTTGGAAAAGTTAACTGCCATTAACAGAACCTAGGGGCAATTGATCCAATGTATCCCCTCACTAGAGGATCTATTTCAGAGACAGAAGAGCAGTGGAATTGCAGAATTGAAGTTAACAAATTTTTATGGAGAGCCAGCCACGTACTGGGCATTGCTGAGGGGGTTAAAAATAGTGACTATAGCAATAACTAACATTTATGGAGCTCTTAGAATGTGCCAGACACATAATCATCACATGTCATTCACACAGCCCTGGGAGTTAGGTACTGTTGTCATCCCCATGTTATAGACAGGGAGAGTGTTCACGGGGGCACAGGACTTGAACCCGGGCAGTCTGACCCCAGAGGCCAGAAGCACAGCTGGAGTGTTTGCTGCGTTGCCTCCCCACCACGATGAACAAGACCACGTCCAGACCCTGAGGACGCTAACCCCGGGGAGGGACACAGATGGGCACCAGGAACAGATATTCATCAACACAGCTGGCTGTGAACATAAAGGGGGCAATTAATGGCAACTAGAAAGATCCAGTAAGACTTCAAAGCGGAGGTGGCATTTGAGGCGACAGGAGTAGCATTGCAGCAGGTGGAGATAGGGAAGCAGCGTGCTCCCACAGTAATGTGCCCCTGACGGAACGCAGGTGCCACCTACATAAGTTTTTCTTCCAACGTACAATTTATCTCATTTTCCAGATTCTTGTTTTGTTCATAGGATGGATCTGAAGGCTCTAAAGACTAATATTTTACAGGCTCAGGGAGGCTGAAAAGTTGGGCCCATCTTTTCTTATCTCAATGGCATTTGAAGTGTCAACATGGCCTGGGCTGAGACCTCCTCAGTGTAGTCCCAGGTAAGATTTTCTCACCAGACAAGCTTTCAAAGTGTTGCTAAGCACTGTTTTCTGTGACCATCAAGGTCTGAGTTACCTGAGCCAGGCACCAGCTTGAAAACTTAGTGGAAATGGGAAACCAAAATTCCAAAGCAACCTCCCTGAGCCTCCTTCGTTCTAGTCTCCCTCATTTTCTGGTAGAAAGATTCCTGCTCCTTCTCCTACCCAATAGCTTCCTTCCTGTCACATGCCTTCATCAATCCTATTGTCCTGGTGATTTCAGATGAAACAGAGCAGAGTCTCATGGAACACTAGCCACAGTACTCCATGAAACTCTGCTCTGTTGACACCTATAAATCTCTACTCCGCCCTCTTCCTATCCTCTGGCTGTGGCCTCAACCCCTCTTCCTCTGCCCATCTGTGAATGTTGGTGTTCTTAGTGCTCCACTCTGGCCCCTGCTCCTTCCCCTCCATGCTCTCTCCTTAGAAGACACCCATGTGACCGTCCCCTGCCTGTGAGCTTTTGACACTCAAATTTATATCCCCAGCCCTGACCTTTTCCAGTCTTAGCCTCATGCCTTCTGCTGCCCTGTGAGCAGCTCCCTCTCAAGGTCCCAGGGGAATCTAAAGTTCAACACATTAACTAGCTCTCTTCTCTCTTCCCTCTCCCCCAAACCACTCTGCCCAATCCAGAAACATGGAAGTCCTTGCAGGCTCTGCCTTTGCCTTCTACCCTATTCTGCACCACCCTACCTGCTTATCAAATATCACTTCCAATCGCTTATCAAATATCACCAATTTTAAGTCCTGAATGTTTCCTAAATCCACTTTCCTCCTCTGGATCTCTACTGTCATTCTCTATTTCAGGTTCTTATCATTCTTCATACTCTGACTACAGCCGTTTCCCAACTGTTCTCCTTGCCTCTAGTCTTGCTGCCCATCTAAGGATGAAAACCAAGATCTCTGTTTGGGAGCCTTTACCGACCCATCACCAGCAACACATTCCTAGTTATGAGTCTGGTAAACAAGGCCTAGCATAGTCTGCTGTGATCTCTCAGCCTCATCTCTCAGCATTCCCTGCCTCAAACTTCACATCTCGATGATAATACAGGGTATCCAGCAGCTTTCCAACACATCGTGCTGGTTCATAAGTTTTATTTTATTTTTTTTTTGAGACAGAGTTTTGCTGTCACCCTGGCTACAGTGCAGTGGCATTATCATAGCTCACAGCAACCTCAAACTCCTGGCCTCAAGCAATCCTCCTGCCTCAGCCTCCCGAGTAGCTGGGATTACAGGCTTGTGCCACCATGCTTGGCTAATTTTTGTATGTTTTGTAGAAATGGGGTCTTGTTCTTGCTGAGGCTGGTCTCAAACTCCTGACCTCAAGTGATCCTCCCACCTTGGCCTCCCAGAGTACTAGGATTACAGGCATGAGCCACTGCACTTGGCCTATTGTATTGTATTGTATTGTACTCTATTCCTTCTACCTAGACTGCCCTTTTCACCCTTCTTCACTTGGATCATACCAACTCACTTTTTAAGATGCAGCCCAGCCATCACCTGGCTCAGGAAACCTTCCCAAATCCTTGGGTGAAGGCTTTGTGCTTATTGCATCCTATGCTTGCTGTCTCATGACTTATGAACGGCATGCTGGAATTATCTGTTTGGGAGTCTTTCTCCCCCACTAGGCTCTGACCTACAGCAGCTTAGTCACCTTTCCCCAGTATTGAGTGCAATATCCAGCACATAGTAAGTGCTCAGTTAATATTGTTGACTGGAATTCAACATCCTCAGAGCAAAGGTTTTCTACCCTGAGACTCCTAGCAGGCACTCGACAAATGTCCCTTGGGTGAATGGTGCTGCCAGGGTAGCCGTGATGGAAAGAGGGGAGGAGAGATCTGATCACAGCTCCTACATGTGCCAAGGAGGCCAGGCATGGCGGCAACTACACACCAGCATTCCATCCCTGAGCAGCATGCACTCTGAGGGCGAGGTCTTCAGGAGTTAAGCTCTCTGGTAATTATTTAGGAGAATAACCTGCTGGGTCTACAGAGGATGGCAGCCCCTCTCATGAGCTTTCCTACAATCCCTGGGTTGTGACCACCTCAATGAGAGGCATTTGTATGAATTAAGGAAATTATGGCAAAGGAAGAGGGTTTATTAGGGCCAAGAGTTCCCCCAGGTGGGCTCCACATGCATCCCTGGGACAAGCTTTCGAGATCCCGTTCCCCACTAAAGCTACCCGTTGGCCCTCTTCCTGGTGGCCTCTTTGCACAAAGGATCTGCTACCTTTGCGGCCGGTCACTGCCTTTGCAACTGCAGAGCATGAGTAGCTAAGGAGGCACGCTGGGGCCAACAAGAGGAGCCTCTGTTGATTCCAATGGGTCTCTAAAGGGTGGGGGCTCCGAAATTTGAACACCCACCTCCTGCTAATCCTCCAGCAAAACCAGTCAGGCTGGTTGTAGTGTATTATTAGAGAGCCCACATGTCCCTCCTTGGAACAACAGAGACACTTGTGCATGAGGAGTGTTTCACATCCTTGGGACCCAGGCTGGAGGAATGGGGTGGGGGTGGGGGAGCTGGGACGGGTGGGAGCAGGACAAGCATGACACCGCGAGAGAGCTTGCGGTTTCCCAGTGAGATGGAGCAGGTTTACAGTGGCCCTTGTGGCCCTGAGCAAATGACTGAACTTCTCTTCACAAGGTGGTGGTGCGGATTAAGGAGATGCTACTCTAAGGCACCTAGTGCAAAAAACACTAGCTCCTCTGACGCAGGCGCTTCTTAAGGACAATCTCTCAGGGCAGGAAAGTCTAGATGGAAGCCCCCACCACCGTTGCTTCTCCAGGCATCTGATGGAGCACAGTGTCCTGCCAGGCACAGGAAGGGGAGTGCTGCCCTTGTGGCCCGTGGAGCCCCCTACCCCTGCCACGTGACTGCTGCTTTCAGATGAACATGAGCGGGGGAGATGATGTTTGGTTTTGAGGAAAATACTTTTCTAGGTTGCCTCTGGGAAGTGATATTGTTCTCTCAGTCTCTACACAAACTTTTCACTGTTAATCTGAAGTTTCCTTTCCTCCTGCCTTCCCTCCATCCCTCCCTTCTTTTCTTCCTTTCATTGGAAAACATACATAGAAATTGGAGGATTGGCCCTTCTAATAACCTCTAGAACCACAAGTATCTGTCTTCCTAAACTCTGTCCTGAGCTGTGACTGACATTAAATCACCATCTATGTCAAGACAGCCCTTCACTTTCCATCTCTTTCCTTCCAGGAGGGTAACTGCTGTTCTGAGGAAAAATGAGGCAACTAGAATGTGGCTCAGTGAGAAAAGCAAAAGCCAGGAGAGGGGACTTGCTTCCTTCTTCCTCTCTGGGGGGTTAGGCAGCAGCAGCAAAGTCTCCTCTCCAAGGAGCTCCCAGGACGACGAGGAACCCCATCCTTGAGCTGGGGGGCAGGGAGGGGTGCTGGTGTGAATTGCTCAGCAGTACTGAGAAATCACACTCACATGGAAGAGTCAAAGCACGTTCACCTCCTTTGTCCTGGGGCTGTGTAGAGGGTCCCCTCATCGCAGTCATTGATTCCCTTCCATGCCACCCTGCTCAGTGCCTCCACAGTGCTCACAGCCTTGACATCTCCGGGGAGCTCCCAGCCTGGCCCACACTCCCCCCATTCCAAACTTCCCCTGGCAGGTGCCAGCTCTCCATGGCAGGCCACCGACCAAACCCCTCCCTAACCCTGAACAGGTACCCCGAGTGGCTGGGTGTGATGGTAAGACCAGTCCAGTTAGGCTGTTGTCTGACCAGGCTCCTGCCGGCTCAACGCTGGATCAGATAAGGGCACAGGTGGGGCCCTATGGGACAACCCAGGAGTGCTCAGCACCCCCAAAAGACCTCACCCCTGTTCCCTTCACCTGCACGGGCAGAGAGAAGAGTACGCTACCTCCAGAAGATGATCTGCCCCAGGGAAGCCATGGCGAGGGGGAGGCTCCTTCCCACGGCGTGGCTGGGTGCTGAGTGAGGAGCTGCTGCTGTCCTTCTGGGTGCTGTGACTCACCAGTGTGCTGGCCTTAAATAGTGCGCTCAGGCCGGGAGTGGTACGTGCACTGGGTACGGCTGAGGTATGAGGAAACGGCACAGCCAGCCAGGCAGAATTCCCTGCAGGCGCAGGGGCTGCCTGCTCCCAGCCAGCCAGCAAAGCCAGGGGTTCCGAGCTAATTTTCCAGCCTTGACCTCGGCAAGAAGGTGAGGAGGAAAAAGCTTCCCAGACCCCTGCTTCAGGGGTGGTATTCAGCATGTGTCTTTTCCTCCTGACTGTGGAAGGGAACTCTAGGGAGGGAGATTTAATCTCAAAACAAGAAAGGACTGGAATAGTTCAAAATGTCAGGCTGTGCCAGGAAGGATGGGAGTCCCCATCCCTGCTGGTCGATGGCGCCCAGACGGAGACTGGGCCACCACTGGTGGGGTCTCTCATGGAGGTGATTCATGCTAAGGGACCTCAGAAAGGCCGTGAGCTGAAGTGACAAGACTGCTGAGTTTGTCACTCAAGACTGAGCTCACCTTGGGCCCCTGTGATGCTCAGCTGGCTGGCAAATCCGTTCTGGTTTCATCTCAGTGGGAGGGTGGGAGGGCCAGCCCTTCCCACCTCGTAAGTTTTTTGAGATTCCAAAAAGACACTGAATGTGCATTACATAGGAGCTATTGCTGTTGAAGTTGAGTGGCTTAGCAAAAACGTGTCCGACATTTCATCCAGCACTCAGATTGCCAACTGGGCAGGATGCTTCTCAAGGCATAACCTTGCTCTCTTGTACTGTTCCCTCCACACCCCCGAGGAGCGCTTTGCAAACAGGCATGACTGGTTGGGGGGCTTCCTGGCTACTGCAGACGGACTGTGTTGACAGCAAAGCTGCTCTGGGCCTTCCGCAGAACCACTCTAGTGTTGGGACCTGGGCCGTGGGAGCAACAAGGAGGGAAACTGGAGGAAGGGAGAACAGAATGGTGGTGGGGAGACAGCAGGGGAAGGATCTTTAGAGCCAAACAGAGCCAGGTCCACATCCTGATCCCTAGTTAATCATGTGGCTTTGAGAACATCACTTCACCTTTCCTCAAGGCATCTCTTGCTGGGTTGGAGTGAGGAGTAAGTTAGAGGGGCCCATGTGCCTACCCTTCCCCACAGTAAGTAAAGGGCGATTCCCGGAAACCTATGAAAGCGTCCGCACTGACCAGTTCCTCCCGGGCCTGAGGAAGCCGAGGGCGATGGGAGCAGTGGTTTCCATAAGTCCGACCAAAGGCACAGGGACTCTGCCCAACCCCTCAGTGAGCCTTAAAAAGAACAGCCCCACCTTAGACACCTGGAGCAGAGTCCTGGGGTTTCTCTCCTCCAGCTTTGCACCATCACTAAGGGAAGGTCTAAGGAAGGCCCTGGAGGTAAAACCAAGACAACTTGGTGTAGATGCCTCTGAGTAAGACAGAAGGTGACCAGCAGGCAGCTCCTATCAGGAGGGCGCCTGGAGGAGCCCAGCCGCCATCAGACAGGCATTATCTGGCAAGAATATAGAGCTCAATGCATTCTGCCTTCTCTGGAGAAGCAGAGTACTCTGGTTGTAACTCCAAAAGCTGAAGAGTGATACCCATAAAATAATGGGGAAAATCATTGCAGAGCAACAGACAAAACTTGAATGTGTATGTATGCATGTGTGGAGAGAGAGGGTCCTGGAACACTGATCTCTCTATCACTGGAGAGCCTCTCTTCTTCTCCAAGATCCCCCCACTCTGCCTTGTGCCCAGGCCCTCTTCCTTCACTCTTCCATAGGTGATGGGGTTCTCCATGGTTCTGTCCTCTGCCTCCTCTTCCTACAGCACAGGTACCTGGCCAACCTCCTCCATTGCCCTGCTTCAGCTGCCCTCTACCTGGAGATCCCAAATCTGCATCCCCAGCTCAGCCTCCTGAGTGTGCTCCAGCTACACACTCAGCTGCCTAGTGGACATCTCTGCTCTGTTGTTCTGTAGGGACCAGGACACTAGAACATACCATCTTCCACCACTAACCCCACTGCTTCTCCTGGGTTTCACCTCCGGGAGCATAGCAGCACCACATGCTAGACTGCACAGTGAGAAACCTCAAAGTCACCCTTACCTCCTCCTCCCTTGCTGCAGACATCCCTGTGCTCAGCAGGCCTCCTGACTCTTCCTCTTTGTATTAGGTTCCCAGGGCTGCCACAGACTGGGTGGCTCAGCCAACATAAATGCATTTTCTCACAGTTCTGGAGGCTACAAATCTGAGATTAGATGTTGGCAGAGTTTGTTCCTCCTGAGGCCTCTCTTCTTGGCCTGTAGAAGCTGTCTTCTCCCTGTGTCTTTACCTGGTCTTCCATCTCTGCATGTCTGTCCTAATCTCTTCTTCATAGGACAACAGTCCACCCTAATGGCCCCATTTTAACTTAATTACTTCTTTAAAGGCCCTGTCTCCAAATACAGTCACATTCTGAGGTACTAAGGGGTCAGGACTGCAACATGAATTCTTTTGGAGAGACGTAATTCAGCTCACAACATTCCTATATGCCTCCCAAATCCCCAATACTATTGCTCCAATTCACTCCTTCCTCATTTCCCATTTGAATTAAATCACTAATCAGTCTCCTACTTCATTGCCCTGTTCCCAGCCTGCCTCTGTCTGTGCTGATCCACTCACTTCTGCTAGAGTGCTCTTTTTAAAATGCAAATCTGATCAGGCCACTTGCCTGCTTAAAGTGACCAATCGTTCCCCAGGGCCTGTGATCTGGCTTCTGCCCACCTCTCCAGATTTTTCACTCACGTTCCCCCTTCTCTGTGGACTACCCATGCTAAGCTGCTTTAGGTTTCTCTGAAATGCCAGTGTGCTCTCCCAAGCCACTCTGCCTTTATACATGTTGCTCTCTCTGCCTGGAACCTATCCCTGCCCTTTTCTCTTTTTTAAATAAAATCTATGGGAAACTTTCCCAGCGACTTCCATCTGGCAGGTGCCGTGCTCTGGGCTCCCACATGAACCTTGTGCTGACTTCTGTGTTCCTAAATTAGGATCCTTGACTTTTCTGTCTCCTTCAGAAGACACACCTTAAAAATAGAAAAGGTGTTTTATTCATTTTCACATTTCACACCAGCATAAGGCATGCATTAAAGGAATGTTAAATAAATGCATATTTTTCCTACATAGCACACAATAAGTACTATTTTCTGTTTATGCATCTGTCTCATTGCTAGTCTGTGAACTCCTGGAAAGTAAAAAACTATGCCTCATTCATCTTTTTTGTCACCAGGTCCTAACACCATGCCAGACATAAAAAACACTCAGTAGCATTTGATGGATGGGTGAGCAGGGATCAACTTGGGGTGTGATCAATCAAACATTTTCTGGAGGAGATGTCTTATGAGCTGAGTTGACACTATTAAAGGCAGGAGAGAACAAGTCACATTTGAGATTGAGGAATAATTTAGGGGTAGGACAAAAGGTAAAGCAGATGTGTGAGACAAACACAAAATCTGTTTTCCCCTTGTTGATCTTTGGGAAAGAGAGAGACTGAAACAGAGACTAACTTAATGTATCTGGAACCAAAATGTCTTCTCATGCTTTTTTTAAAAAATTTATTCGATAGCCCAGTCACCTGGAGCCCCATTTTCTCATTGCATATCTGCACATTCTCCCATGCATCAGGCTTAAAGTTCCCCAGAATCACAGTGTATCTTGGCTGTGATAGGAAGAGCACCCACTTATATGTGGGGCTTTACACGTTTCACAAAAGACCCTGAGCTCCTGTGATCCTTACCATAGCCCTGTGAAGTTTTACAAACAGGAAACTAAGCCTCAGAGATTAAGAGGTTTGTTCAAGGTCAATTAACTTGCGTTTCTCCAGGCCTTACTTGCCTGTGTGTATAAATGGGGTCATGTTAAAGAAAATAACGATTTCACTGGCTCTTAAACTGAACTTCTAAGGCAGAAGCCCTAGCCCATCTGCAAGTTTTACCTTTGGGCATTTCAGGACATGATAGAAAGGTTCTCAGAAAAGCAAACTGTAGAAGATTCTTTCACTGAGGGCCCCCGCAGAATCTAGCCTTCCTGTGTCTGTGCCTTGGTGCAACCCCCACCCACACTGACTCTGGGCTTAGCCACTAGACATCAGTGAACGTGGTGCAAGCAGAGGCTTAAAAAGTGCTTGTGCATTTGGGCATGCCCTCTCTAGCTGCTGAGGACCCTTCTGCCACTATGTGAAAAAAACTGTGGAACAGACATGAGCCATCCCCAGCTTGAGATCCCTGAATCAACCAGCCCTTGGCCATTCATGTGACTGCCCTCAGGTGAAGAGAAGAATCACCTGGCTGAGCCCAGCCCAAATTACTGACCCACATAATCATGAACAAGTAAAATGGTTATTGTTTTAAGCTACTATGTTTTGGGGTGGTTTGTTACATAAGCAATAGATGACTGATACACTGTCTTTTCACCTTACTCTGTTCTATGTTTCTGTCTCATGGGCTCTGAAGCCATTTCAGATGACCTCTCACCAGCTACTGCTGGGGCTGCTAAGTCAACCTTAGTGAGCAAAAGTGCTCTCTTGCTTCTCGGTTGGAATGGTGTTCCACGGAGCACCCAGTACGCTAAGACACGTTACACACACACACACACACACACACACGAGTTTGAAAAAAAAATTGTTGTTGAATCAGCCTGTAGGCAAGAAATAAAGAGGGACCCTCACTTACCAGAAGCAAATACCACCCACATCGCTATACCTTTTCATCAATATTCAGGCTTTCTTCTATACAGGAGAAAAAGCGGACCTTCTCTGAGAAACACCTTGTTTTTAGCAGGGATTTGGGATCCTGTGAGAGAAGAGATCTTACAATACTCTACAGAGCTGGGAAGAGCAGACCTTGTAGTCTTAACATAGCAAACTTCAAAAGGTCAATTGGAAAGGATGGCTGACATCTAGTGAAATATTAAGGAGCTATCATTTTGTCTGAGACCTTGACATTCTTCTGCTAGTTACCAGTGCTCTCGTATTGGTTCACCGTGGCTAGCCTGGGGACCAAAGCCTGAGACAGATGCCTCCTCTCCACTGCCCCACCCCCATCCTCCAGCCAAAGCCCTCAGGCATAGATCCTGGCTGCCCTGCCCATGGGTTCACCAGTTCACAAATCTGTGTGGCCCGTGTGATCATCACTAGGTTAGTATGTCCTGGAGCCTGGTGGAGTTCAATACTGCCCCCCACCCCATATTCATAGAAGACTTTGCTAATTGATCATGGGTCTCTTTCCTACTGGTCTGGGTGTGCCTCCAGAAACCCTGTCAAATTTTCCCTTTTCAAAAGGACACTGGTCATATTGGATTAAGACCCACCCTAATGACCTCATTGTAATTTGATTACCTCTGTAAAGACCCTATCTCCAAACAAGGGCACCTTCTAAGTTACTGGCAGGGTTAGAACTTCAATGTATCTTTATGGGGGGTTGCAATGGACTGAATGTTTGTGTCCCCCTGTCAGGTTTTAGTCTGAAACTGTCAGTTCTTGGTGTGTTCATGGCCAAAGAATGACCAGACACACCAAAGTTGTTAGGCAAGCACAAAAATGAGGTTAATTGAGGAGTGAAAGATAGGATTATCGGGCAAGAGCAAGATGTAGGTTTACAGAGCATGATGCATGTGCCACAGATGATGATTAGACCCCTTGCTTCCAGGGAAAAGGGATTTTGGTTATGGTCTGTGACTTATTTTATAGTACTGGATTGGGACCTCCCTAGTGGCTCGGAGGTCACCATGGAACCACTTTGATTGGACAGTTGGGAGTCACATGACTTGAGTCTTAACTATGCATGCAGGTTGCTCTGGGTCAATTTCCAGACTCTGTAGCTATGCAGCTTGGCCTGTGGGCTAGAGAGCCCTCTGTGTTCTCTTGCAGCTGGCAAGCCAAGTTCTGATTGGCAGATTCATAGGGTGTTCCCTCCTCCCCCAGGTATGGCAGTTGCTTGAGACAGGATTAGGGTGGGGGCAGGACCAAGATGGTGGCAACGGCACCCACTTTGCTCCCTAGGAGGGCCCGGAATCCCTCGCTATCTACCTAACACCCCACCAATTCATATGTTGAAATCCTAACTCCCAATGTGATGATATTAGGAGGTGAGGCCTTCGAGAGGTGATTAGGTTATGAGGGTAGAGCCCTGGTGAATGGGATTAGTGCCCTTATAAAAGGGACCCCAGAGAGCTCTCTCACCTCTCTGCCATGTGAGGAAACAACGAAAAGTCAGCTGTCTGTGTCCCAGAAGAGGACCCTCACCAGAACCCGATCATGCTTACATCCTGACTTTGGACTTCCAGCCTCAGAACTGTGAGAAATGAATGTTTGTTGTGTAAGCCACCCAGCCCGTGGTGTTTTGTTATAGCAGCCCAAGCTGACTAAGATAGTGGGACACAGGTCAACCCCTAACCAGTCCCCTAGATGAGGTCTGCTCTTCATCCCTTTCTATACTCCACTGCTCCTGAGTACACACATGCCCTCTGTTCTGAGCAAGGTGCAAAATCTGGGGAGAAAGGTTGAGTGTGAGGCTAATTTGGCTCTGACACACGCAACCACAGGCCAGGGATGATGTGCTGGCCCAGCTGGTTCAGGTTCTCCAGCCTGCCTCAGGTTCCAGGTGTATCCTTTCCTGGAGCTGCATGTCAACAGAAAGGACAATGTTCCCCCATAATATGCTGAAATGAAAAATTAAAAAAAAAAAAAAAAACTACATTGAGATACTATTTTCACCTAATCAGATTGGCAAAAACACAAGGATTTCACAACACACTGAATTGGCAAAGATCTAGGGAAACAGGCTCTCGTACACTGCAGGTGGAGTAAAACCTGATAGAGGGCAACTTGGCAATAGCTGTGAAAAGTAAAAATGCACAAATTGACCCAGTAATTGTGCTTCTAGGGATGTGTCCTCCAATTGTATGCAGACACAAAATGACCTGTGTGTAAGGTCATTCACAGCAGTATTGTTTGTAATGGCAAAGGAATGGAAACAATCTAACTGCCCATCAATAGGAAGCTAGCGGCCGGGCGTGGTGGCTCACGCCTGTAATCCCAGCACTCTGGGAGGCCGAGGTGGGCGGATCGTTTGAGCTCAGGAGTTCGAGACCAGCCTGAGCAAGAGCGAGACCCCATCTCTACTAAAAAAATAGAAAGAAATGATATGGACAGCTAAAAATATATATAGAAAAAAAAAAAAATTAGCCAGGCATGGTGGTGCATGCCTGTAGTCCCAGCTACTCGGGAGGCTGAGACAGGAGGATCGCTTGAGCTCAGGAGTTTGAGGTTGCTGTGAGCTAGGCTGACGCCACGGCACTCACTCTAGCCTGGGCAACAGAGTGAGACTCTGTCTCAAAAAAAAAAAAAAAAAAAAAAAAAAAATAGGAAGCTAGCTGAATGAATTATGGCACATTCATAGAATGGAATACTATTCAGCTGTTAAAAAAATAAGGAAGCTGGTATGTATAGATATGTATTAAGAAATCCTAAGATGTGTTGGGATTTCTTTTAAGAAATGAAGCAAATTGCAGAATATCTATTTTTATATATATGTCTATTTATATATCTATATCTATCTTTCTATCTCTCTCTATATACACACACACACACACATTTGGATTTGTTTCTATATACATAAAGGGACTGAGAAAAGGTTACACAAAAAACTGGTACAGAATTCACAGATTGCTTACAGGATGTGGTGGAACAGGGCACATAACAGGGTGATAAGGAAATTGTTCATCATATAGCTTTTTATACCTTTTTTTTTTGAGACAAGGTCTCGCTCTGTCAATTTGGGCTGGAGTACAGTGGCCATAGCTCACTGCAGCCTCGAACTCCTGGGCTTAAGTGACCCTCCTGCCTCAGCCTCCCTCGTAGCTGGACTACAGGCACGTGCCACCTAATTTTCCTATTTTTAGTAGAGATGGGGTCTCATTTTTGCTCAGGCTGGTCTCAAACTGCTGGCCTCAAGTCATCCTTCCGCCTCAACCTCCCAGAGTGCTAGGATTACAGGCATGAGCCACTTTGCCTAGCTAGCTTTTTATACTTTTTAATTTTTGAAACTTGCATTACCTATTCAAAAATTTAAAAAATCAAATTAAATATTTAGGAAAGAATGTAGGTGTGGATGTAAAAAGTTGACTGCAGACTGCAAAGAAGCAGAGGCTCAGCGAGATCGTGTCCAAGGGTATCCCAGCTAGTAGGTGGCAGAGTCAGCGTCTGAACTTAGATGTATCTGACCCTAAAGTTAGGAACTTGGGAAAGTCAAGACTTCTGTAAACTTCAGTTGTCCCAACTGTAAAATGGGGATCATAGTCACACCACCCCTGCCTACCTACAGGATTATTGGGAGGCTCTCATGAATTAGTCTTTGTGAGACTGTTTTGAAAACCTTGCAGGGCTCTACCCACGAAAGCTCAAGCAATTTCCACATACTAAATGATGTACAACCATTTTTCTGGTTTCACTATTGCCAGAACATAGGGCCCCCACACAGGAATTTGCAGTCATGTGCCCTGCTGTTGAGAAAAACTAAGCCCCTCTTCACTAGTTAAAAGCCATCAGATTTGGAATAAATAATAAACATTCAGCTGCTTCTAAGTGTCTTGAGGCCTGAGATCCCACTTTGTATGATGTCATACATGGGCTTGTTGTATCTTTCAGGCCCAATTTCTAACAGTGTCATTTCCCATCATGGTTCTGATTCCAGGCTGGTCAAACACTGCAGCAACCACTGTTGACACCCAGTCTTCATCTTGGTCTCTGGTCTGGTCACAAGAGACCCCACACATTCCAAGCTAAAGTCTGAGGTTGCTATTGAATAATTAAAGGGATCTAGTTCCTTAAGAAATGCTGGGTCCATTTCTAGTATAAGAGGTGGGGAGAGACTGTTTTAGAAGCATATCAGGAAGTTGCTATTCAGTTTGATTAAGTTGGGCAAACAGAAATTAGTTAACTGGTGGGAAAACACGAAGCCAGGTTAGAACCTCAAGCTGAAACCATGGTTTCAAATGACTTTTTGTCACTCTCTGAAATTGCAGCCTTAGAATCTTTTTTCCCCCCATCAGAGCCAAGGTTGATGACCTCTGTCAGGGCCTTGTAAATCATTCTCTTACCCCAACAATAAAGCCCATGGTCTATTTCTGGGCTTGCCATTCAGGAGCTCTGTGAAAACAGACTCCAAGCTAACTCCACTGCTGTCAGTCCTCTTTGTAGTGGTTACAATTCCATGAGAGCTGCCATTTGACTTGGCAACTGAGTTGGTCAGTGGCTCCTGTTGCTATTAATTAAAGAAGGGGAAAAGCAGCATCCTACAAGGAGCCCTGGCCAAAGATTTAGGAGGCCATTTAAGGGACGTACGGACTGTGTGTTTATTGTTGGGGTCACCTCTAATCCAACAATGTTGTGTGAGACCTTGAGGAAACCCCTTCACTTTCCGTGCCTCAGTTTCTTCCTCTGTAAGATCGCACTAGTGATGAGCTCTGCACCCACTTACTTGATTCTTTTTTAAACCAGAGACTCAGCTACCACCCCATTGGTTTCTCTTCAGAAAGGTGTGGTCTTTTCCGTATCTACTACACTTTATTTCCCAAATACAATGGACTGTTTTATAGTTTGGATGATTAAATTTACTGGCTCATTACAGTTTTAAAAATAGAAGTCACACAGCAGTCCTACAAATTACCCCCTGAGGCTGATAGAGCTGGCAGGCAAAGTGGCAGCACTTTTTTTCCTTTTCTAAAATTTGACTCGAATGCAAAGGCTGGATGGCATTTGAGGAATTCACATGCAATCAAGACTCCTCCAATCCGTAAGTATCAGAGCACAGGGAGGAGTGGCTTGGGATTGCCTACACCTGAGCCTTTGATCCACTCCCTCCTTGCCTGCTGGCTGCCTTCCCTTTCCTTCTGCCCAGCAAAATCTTAGCTCTCTTTCAAGTCTTCAAAAGCCTCCTCCTGTTGCCTTCCCCATTCCTTCCCCTTCAATCCCCTAGTTTGGAAGGTTCCCCTTCTCTTTGTCTCTATAAGCATTCATCTGTGCTACATGTGTAAGTTATAACACACTGCTTTGTACCATGGATGTTTGTACCTGTGTTTCATTCTTTCTTGAGGTCAGGGCACATTGTAACATCATATCCCTTATAGCACCCAGACAGGGCTTTGCCTATAGTAGGAAAATGAATAAATGAGCAAATGAGGAGGACTTTGGGCATGAAGATTCGCTCACCTTAATCTACTTTTCTCTCTTTCTTGCATGTCATGAACCCTCACCCCAAAAACAGAACAGTTTTTGGATCTCAATAAGTTAATGTATTCAACCACCTTACCGGGTGCTTTGATCGGCACTGTGATGTGCTACCCAGATCCCCCTTCAGAAAGAAGGGATTATTTTCCCTGCTCCTGAAGGTGCTGCTGGCAAAAAAACCCTCAGCTGTCAGTCCACTACCTGATTGCCCTCATGGAGTGTTCAATCTGTTGGGAGGAGACAGACAATAAATAAATACATAATAAGTTAAAAGAAGTTATGGCCAGAATAAGGAACCTTCATGAATGACTGATCTATGTGGTTTTTTAAAGGTCTAGGCCCTTCACCCCCACTTGGTACAACTCTGAAAGCCCATGCCAACTTTAGAGCTTCCTGTGGGATTGGCTGGGGTCTTCATCAAGACTGTATCACAGCCCAACTTCTCCCTCTGCCAATCCTGTCCTTCCCTTTTATAGCTTTTGATCCCAAGAGAACTCCCTAACAGAAGTCATGCACATCAAGCTCTGAGTCTGCTTCCCAGGGAACCAACCTGCAACAAGTGCCTACTATGTACCAGCTTCTATTCTAGCTTATGGAGTTAGAGTGGTGAACAAGACCAGGCCCCTGCCCCCATGGAGCACTCAATCTACTGGGAAGAGACAGACAATAAACAAATACACACATAATAAGTTAAAGGGGGTTGTGGTCAGAATAAGCGGGTTGGAAAGTGATTCAGGAAATGGGGAGGAATGTTATTCTTAATAAAGAGGCTGAGGAGGCTTCACTGATGAATAAGAACCGTAATAAAAGAGAAAGAGAGACATGGACATATCTTGGGAAAAAGTATTCTAGGCAGTTAGAATAGCAACTTCAAAGACTTTAGGACAAAGGAACAGCAAGGAGGATGGTAGCAGATGAGGACCCAGTGAGTCAAATCATGTAGGGCCTTGTGTCAATGTTCTATATTCTGTATTGGGAAGTAGGGTTATAGGTATTTATTATATTATTTTTTAAAAATAAATAAAATCTTAAAAGAGGACCAAGCATTGACAAAAAATGAGTATGTCACCAACCAAAGGTTATGATTCTATTCATTTGAAATTTAAAGGAAGAGAGGGAGATATCTATTCAAAATCCAAGAGGAGATGTTGGATACAACAGTCTTAAATTCAGGGCCTGCATATACATTTGAGAGTCATCAGTATATAGATAGGACATGAAGTGTGGAAGTGAGTGCAATAGAAAAAAGATGTCTGAGGGCAGAAACCAGAAGATTTCAACATTAATAAGTTGGAGAGCTGAGTAGGAACCAGCACATGTGACTGATAAGGAGGGGCCAGTGAGGAAAAGGGAAGGAGGGAGTGGTCCACTAGTGAAAGGGTGCTTGAAAGGTCAAGGAAGATGAGATCTAAGCATTGGATTTGGCAAAATGGAGTCACTGGTGATCTCAAAGGAGCAGTTACAGTGGAATGGTAGAGATGAAAGTGCATTTGAGTGAAATGAAGAGAGAGACTCAGAGAACAGGAGGAGAAGACAGTGAGCATACAAGCACTGCTCTCGTGGATTTTGCTATGAAAGGGTGCAGAGAAATGGGAATGGTAGTTGGAAAGGATGTGGACTCAGAGAGGGATAATTTAAGATGGAAGATAATATTCATTCTTCAGTGAATATTTGTCAAGCACCTGCTAATTGTCAGACGTAAAATTACACACAAGGAAGACTGCACTAAACTCCTTTAGTGGATGCTTTGGGTGCCTGCAGCCCACCTAACAGCAGCTCTGTGGACATCTCTGTGTGGGTTTCCAGCTCCCCACCTCAAACACTTGCCAGGGCACCTCTTTGCTTTTCTACCTTGGGGCTTCCTCTAAAACCTCTCTGTATGCTGATGGGAATTATCCAGTTGAGAAGAAAAATGGAAGATTCAGGAGACAGAAAAGTCAATAGGCAGGAGGGGATGGGATCCAGTCACAATGGGGCGGGTTAGCCCTAGATAGCAGCTGGGACAAGCTGTCCTTGTCATAAGTGGGAAGGAGCCAGTATGAGTAAGGTTGCAAGTGGGCTGGTTGACTTTGTTGTGGGAGTGTGTAGATGTTCTTTTCAGATTAATTCCATTTTTACAGTGAAATAAGTAGCAAGGCTAACAACTGAGTGTGAATTGTGGTGAAAAACTTTGAGGTCTGAGGAAAGAGGAGGGCGTGTGAAATAACTGTCCATAACATTCACTGCTCATGCTGTGTGCCAGGCACTATTCTAGGCCGTCGGGATAGCACAGAGATTCCTGCCCACGTAGAGCTCACACTCCAGTGAGTCCACTAGAGAAATGTCCTTGGAGGGCGAGGCTCCACTCAGGCCCCACCTGAGGCTGGAGTCAAGGCCATAAATGAGAGCAGTCCCAAGATTGAGTGCCAGTCAGCTGCTTGAGGTCCTTGTCGAATGCTCAGTGAAAGAGGTTCTGATGTCCAATGGAGCAGAATATGAAGTAGACACAGATAAATTGAAAATAAAACCTGATGCTTGAAGATATCCATCTAAAACTAAAGAAAACCCAACTTTGTTTGTTGACTCCACCTCCCACTTGCACCCTTCTTGATACCCCTATTGCTGCTGCTCTAGTGCAAGCTCTCTGTTCTCAGTGGAGCTATCTTAATAGTGTCTAAACTTATTTCCCTTTCCCGTTATTTTCTCCCTTTAAGCCAGTCTATAAAACCTTGTTAGATTACTCTTCCACAAATATAACTGTCAGTGTGTCACTCTCCTGCTCAGAAACCCAAATGGCTTCTCACTCCCTACTGGATAAGGCCCAAACTTATTTTTATTTTCGATGCTCCTTTCAATCTGATCCCCAATTTGCCCATGCCATTCTTGCCTGCATATATGAATATCTTGCTCCATTCAGACTAGTTTACTTAAAGGTGCTTAGCCTTTGCTTGGTCTTGGCAAACACTATGCTCTTCACTTGACACACCACAACCTCTCTGCCTATCTTAATGTACTTCTCCGCACTTCAAAGACCTGCTCAGGTAGCATCTCTCTTCCCATCCAACCTTGCAGTGAGCACTTCCCTGACCCTCTGTTCCTCCTAATGCCACCAATTGTTTATATTATTCCTTTAGTTCTCCTATATGCTACCTAAATTTGTAATGGTCTTTTGTGTCCCTTTCTCACCTCCACAGCTAGATTATAAGCCCTTAGCAAGCAGAAGCGATGCCTTAACTTCTATGGCTGACCCTCAGCGATTATCCTTGGAAAGTCAATCCTTTTTCAGCATTTAATTTGTATGCTGACTCAGAGGCAGAAAGGATTTCATCTGGGAGCCCTCACAGGACATCTCAGATTGGTGGTTCTAATTACAGGAAGCTCACGAGAGAAGCCACCTCCCATTTGTTTTTACTCCATTAGGAAATTCTTTGTGTTAATTCAACATTTTGTCCTATGACCCGTTAAGTAAAGCTCTGTTGAAAGCAATTTAATTAAAACCCTTTGACTTTGCAAGATTGCCAAAAATTCTAGCCTCTCTAGGCAGAACTATGGCTTATAAAATGCAGTATTTTCAGAAATCAACATAGCAGCCAGGAGCCCAGCAACTCAGGTCTGTTCAAAGATGAAGTTCTAAGAAGTTCCTCCCACATTGGTTAAGGTCACTTGGCTGCTAGACAGATTTTGCAAATGTAGCTTACCGTCAAAAAGCTGTAACATTCCAAATACAACCTCCCTTTCCCCACACATATATACACATACGCCCTCTCTTTCTTGCCTAAATAAATATAATAGCAACCTTGGTGTGCCAGCATAGCCCCAGCAATTATAGTTAAAAACAGCAATTACCGCTTCATAACATCTCAAGTTCTTGGTTCCCCAAATGAAAAGTGTCCCTGTTTGAAGCTGAGTCTTCTTGCAACCAGAACAGTCTTTCTTTTTTGCCCAGCAAAGATTTAATGGGGGCTTACTCTTTACCAAAGATAAACAGGGTTAGGATAAACACTACAATGAGCCCTGGGTTCTGCTCTTAGGGACTTTATGATCTAATGGTAGGACGCAGGTAATATATGGTTATTAAACTCAAATTCAAGTGCAAGGAGAGATGTATAAATTGGAAACAGTGGGAATACATAGAAGGTGTAACTTGGCTGGAAGCAGAAAGGATAGTTTAAAAAAGTCTTCAGAGAAGATGTCTTAAAAGATGCTTAATTGATTAACCGTTCCCCAATAAGTTAAGCATAAAATTCCCATATGACCCAGCAATTCCACTTCTTTGTATATGCCACCCAAAATTGAAAATAGGTGCAAACAAAAACTTTTGCACATAAGGGCTTTAAAGACAGTTGGGGCACTAGTCTGATAAGGAATTAGCTGTGCTGTTGTAAATTTGCACAGAATAGGCAGATTGACCAATTAAAACTTATTACTCTATTAAATATGGCAATTTGCTAAAATTCAGGAAATTATCTTAAAATGATTGTTGTGTCAAGACAAAAAGTCTTTATGGTATTTTAATTCAAAGGTAAACTTACATCAACACAAACTTGGAATATGGCCTTATTTTATGAGATACTTGAAACTAATTTAGTGGGCTACTCTGAAAAAGATGAAATAGTAATGCATATGAACGACTTCAAGATTTTATCCATTAAGTCATAATAGTTGCTATAGATTGGAATGGGGCAAGCCTTTTGCTACCATATTTTCTGATCAAAATAGTTCAAAGGGGGCACAGACAGAAGGAAACCCAAGGTTCACCTATGCTTAGAAACACTTCCACAAAGGGCAGTCCATCGACCTATTGGTTAGAAAGTAGCCTCAGGGTCTTGAAACACACTTTATGACACCAGTTCAGCTTGGAAACACAGCATCCTCAGGCTTTGTTAAAGTATGACATTGGTCAGAATTCTTTTATTCCTTTCTTGATTAGCAGGATATTCAAATTCGAACCTCTTTCCAAGGGAGTATTCTAGCTCATTGATTGAAGGTCTTTAAAAACAGGCGGGAACATTGCTTCCTAGCATGAGGCTGCAGGGCAGTGCCGGCCCACAGAAAAACAACACAAGCCACATATGTGGTTTGAAATTTTCTAGCAGCCACATTAAGTAAGTAAAAAGGAACAGGTGAAATTAATTTTAGTAATATATTATTTAGCCCAATACACCCTTCAACATGTAATCAATATGAAAATTATTAATGAAAAAACAGGAAAGAGTGTAGAGGGAGAGAGATGAAAGAGGGAAAGAAAGAGAGTGGGCGGGAAGGATGGAAGAAAGTTTTCAAGAAACTGCAATTGCTGGCACAAATATATATCCCTAGAGATATAAACACTCTTTCCTTTTAACAAACACCACTCTCAGGGATCCAAACTCGCACAAATGTGTAAATACATTCATCTACACATACACACACATCCCCATAAGAAAGTGTAAAGAGTCTCTTAGCACTTAATTATTATGCTTCTTCTAGGTCTCAGACATCATTCAGTTGTTCTAGGTTACCAGCCTAGTCACAAACTCCACCTTTCCTTCATCTGTATCAGCTCAGCCCCATCAAGGTCCTTCTTTACTGTTGACTTTCCGCTTCTGGCTCCAAGACTGCAGCTTCCTTTGTGTCCATTCTGGCCAATAACACCACTATCCACCGTGTCTCCCAACAGCCTCTTAATTACACTGTCTATGGCTTTCTCCATTCCCACCTCCTTAGCTTTACTGTAGCATTGAGTCATTCAATAATTCATTCAAAACACATTTGTTAAGAGCTTGCTGTGTGCCATCATGGTGTGAGGCATTAGGAATACCAAGCTAAGTAAGACTTAAGACCCCTTTTCCTTTGGTTTCCATCCCATTACATCATCTTTATCTCTCAAATGTTCAATCGTTCCGTTGTTCAAAGCCAAAAAAAAAAAAAAAATCTAGAAATTTCCCATCAGCCAGTTGTGCCATTTGGTGCCTTCAGAACTCATGTCAGGTTTGCCCCCAACCACCATGACCTCCAACGGGGACCCGCTCGGTGGCCTGCTGGCTGGTCTCCCACTCCACACTTGTTCTCTACGGCCCACAGAAGCAAAGTGGTCCTTTTAAGGGCAAGTCAGATCATGTCATTCACCTCAGAGCCTCCAATGAGGTCCCCAACACACGTGAGAATAAATTCCAAGATCCTTGACATGGCCTGCAAGGCCTCGGTCAAGAGGCGCCTTCCGTGGCCCTGGCTCCTGCTCACTCCTGTGGCTCCTCTCGCGCTGCCCTCCCCGCACTCACTCTGCTCCAGGCCCAGACACCACAAGCTGTTCTCACCTCAGGATCTTTACATATCTTATACCTCTGCCTGGAAAACTCTTCCTCCAGATCTTCTGATGGCTGCCTCCTCTCAGGTTTCTACTCAAATGTCACCTCCTAAGAGGCTTCTCCTCATTCAATCGAAGTGTCCTTTCACCCCCACTCCCTTTCCTCCTCCCCTGCACCCCCACATCCCACCACTCTCCAGCCCTTATTCTGTTTTATTTTCTCCATGGTGCTATTTAAAACCATGTTATTTATTTAGTTGTTTATTTGTGTGGATTATTTTACATTAGAATGTAGGTTCCAAGAAGGCAAGGCTTTTGTCTATCCCAGGACCCAGACAAGTACCTGACACATAGTAGGAGCTCCAGTGAGCAGATTCTCCTCCTCTTCCCACCACCTGAGTATAGAGGGTTCATAGTCATCCTTGGGAAACTCTTGTTCTTCTACACTCTCTTGATAACCTCTATTTCCACTGCAGCATTTCCCAAAGTGTGATCAGCATGCCACCTCTATCCAAATCTTCTAAGATTCTGCTTAAAAATATAGATTTCTGGGCCCAACACCAAATCTCCATGGAGTGGAGCTGGAAACTTGCATACAGCTCTCAAGGTAATTCTTGTGCCTGATAAGCTTGAGAACCACTGTTCTTTGATTTCAGTGATTCTCTTTACTGATTGCCAAATCTGTGTTTCCACCTCTTGCTTCCACGGTTTGTTGATCCTGCTTCCTGTGAGCTCTGCTAGCATTTGAGTCTCTTACCTGGCTCAGGCATCACTACTTTATTTGAATCAATGCAATGGCCACTGAGCTCCTATCTGTCTGCTTTCTAAACCACACTGCTCACCCATGTCACTTTCCTTTTTAAAACCATCAGTAGTTTTCCATTCCCTCCCCTATGGGTCCCCTTTCATCACTTTTTAGATCCTGCCTCTCCAACAAGAATCAGTTTATGTGCCAATTTCTCCAGAAACTTCTCTTGTCTCTGCTGAACATGATGTGCACTCCCCCATGCCCAAAGAGCTCTGTCATCTCTGAAAGCATTTATTCATTTACCTTTACTAGAGTTATTTATTTATTTGTCCTATGTCCTCAAATTCATAAGTTCCATGAGTTCAGAAAATGTGACTTATTCATCTTTGTATACTCCAAAGCACTTAGCCCAGTGGTTGGTACTCAATAATGTTCGTTGAATGAATGATTGAGCTCATGTTTGGTTCAAAATATACTTTATCATTCTATGTTTTTTCTCTTGCAGTAGTTAAGAAAGAAACCCACAAGGTATTAATTCAAAAAATTTAGTTCATTCATTTCTGCTAGAAGAAAAACACTGACAGCCAAGCACAGACATACATTTGTGATAATGATCCATCTAGTTACTGTAATAAATTTCAAAAACAAATTTATTGTAATCAAGGAAGATAAAACTGGCCAGGCGTGGTGGCTCACGCCTGTAATCCTAGCACTCTGGAGACCGAGGCAGGTGGATTGTTTGAGCTCAGGAGTTCGAGACCAGCCTGAGCAAGAATGAGACCCTGTCTCTACTAAAAATGGAAAGAAATTAGCTGGACAACTAAAAATATATATAGAAAAAATTAGCGGGGCATGGTGGCACATGCCTGTAGTCCCAGCTACTCGGGAGGCTGAGGCAGAAGGATTACTTGAGCCCAGGAGTTTGAGGTTGCTGTGAGCTAGGCTGACACCACGGCACTCTAGCCTGGGCAACAGAGTTAGATTCTGTCTCAAAAAAAAAAAAAAAAAAAAGGAACATAAAACTATTTACTAGTTGTAACAAAGAACAAAAAAACCTTTGAGTCCTCAATCATGGTCACAAAACTAAATGAAAGCAAAGACAAGCAGCCTTCTTTGAATACTCCATTTGTAGCATAATTTAAACATAGGAACAGGAAGAGTTGGCACTCAGAAATCCACCTTTCAAGGTAGCTCTCCTTGTTACCCAGTCTGCAACAATTTTGCCTTCTCTTAGGCAGGTATAAAGCTTGGACGAAGTGAGTGGCTGGGACCACCTACCCTGATCCCTGCCCACAAACTGTCCCCACCACTGCAGGTCTGTTCTACTACTGGGCTGGGGGAGATATATCCGTGACATCACAGCTGAGAATGCAGAATGGATTTCCCCCCCAAGAAAATGATGCTATTAATGAGGCTAAATATATCAATATAAACTTTTTAATGATCTTTTTATATTTAGGGTTAAATAGGCTCTTGGAATTTAGCCTAGTAACCTAACTGTGTAACTTTGATGGTTTCGGCAAATGCATTTTGGATTCCTACCAACCAAATAGGAATCCAAGGGTTTTGAAACACCCTCTTTCTGGACATACTTAGCAACAGGAAAATGTCCTCTCCTTTCCTCACTTAGTCCTATTGACCTTGCAAACTGGCTGTTGGTCCTACGGCTGTTGTCCAGGGAGTATGGAAGAGATCATAAGTAGACATACTATTTGCTGAATTACAGTTGAAACCCCACTCAAGTACCATTTCTTAGAAAGTAAGAACTGAAACTGTATATATAATAAAACATTTAAAATAATTTTGGAAATTTTTTTCTGAGGTTTGTTGCCATCATGTTCTCTATTCATCTGTGCAAAGAACAATTTATTTTTCACACAATTCACCTGAAACCTATGCTGTTGCTCTCATCTGCCCCAAAGTCATAAACTCACAGTGTTGGAAGGGCCCTTGGAGATCATCTGGTTCAACACCCTCATTTTGCCTACAAACATAATGAAATTGCTTCAGTTTTATCTTTGTCATAAATTCTATATGCCACAATGTTCTGAATGCTTCCTGTGGGTTACAAATGTAGCCTATTGGGTTCTATATTGAGCAAGCTTTGTTTACAAAATCATAGGGAGGATTAATATGTGGTGTCTCTTTGGATAATGCAAAACAGAAAACAACGTCAGAATCAATTCTGTAACGTGGTATTCTGGAAATAAAAGACCACAGATTCAAAATTTTAAATTAAGACTCCGCATGTAGGAAGAATAAACGGGGGAAGCTCTCATTTAAATGCAGGTGGAATAAATGAGTTGACTGGTGGCTTAACTCCCAGACTCCTTGAATAGTTTGGAGACATACTTATTCTTGCAACTAAGCCTGTTTTTTGGAAACTAGCTTAGTAACTTGTGCAAATAGAGGCCTCTTTATAAGAACTGCCTTTCTCTGCTGTTAGAGATCTCTTTGTCTAAAAACGTGTTTTGTTCTTTTTTCCCATGATTGGAAATTTTCTATGACATAGGAAAGCTGTGGGCGGGGGCACACTCACTTCTGGTAGTAACGAAGAGTTATTTTGAGGAAATCTTGTGATACAGGAGCGTTACAGGTACTTATAACTGGAAAGGGGTGAGTGGAGTTTCCATCAGGTGGTAGAGAAGATGGCGAAACATAAGAAGGTGGCAGGAAAGCAAATCTCTTATAAACACGGTGCAGACAGAAAGAAAACTATTGAAAACCAGAATGATAAAATAGCCTCTGGATCAAATGCATTACCTAACTCTTCAGCCAGATCAGTTCCACTTTTATCTAACTTATATTGAGATTGCTTATAACATTTTGTTTCTAAAAAGAGTTGCACTAAGCGGTATTCAAAAAGGCTTGAAAACCATTGATCTATTTCAATTCTCTCTATTTAAATCAATTAAACAGACATTAATTAAGCACCTGCTGCACTTTTGTGAACTATGCTGGTTTCTGGGGATATAAAGATGAATAAGACATACTTTCTGCTCTTCAGAAGTTTATCATCTTGTGGGAAAGACAGACTCATTAATCACCACAACAGAGATGATAAGAGCTATGGGAACACGGATGAAGGAACAATTAATTCAGCCTGAGAGAGAAAAATAAAGATATAAAAAGGCAACATCTGAGGCACCTTTAAATATGTTCGAAGTTTTTCAGGTGGACAAATGGGATAAGAGCTCTCAAGGGCAAACATGCCAGGGTAGCGAGTCTGCTGGAAATACTCTGGAGGGGGATGCCCGGGCCAGGCTGGGAGGCTGGTTCAGTGAGCACCACATTAAGCGGTCATCAGTTGTTGGTCTTACTGTTTTAAGAAGGGTGATGAAAGGATTGGATCTATGCTGTAAACATGGAACAACATGGGGGGGTATAAGAGTGGGGAGAGCCCAGTTGGGAGGCCTTAAAGGAGTCTAAGTGGAGGAAGGTGGAAGCCTGCTCTCTCAGCACGTCTGGATGGGAAAGAACAAATGCAAGAACTGTTTGGAGGTAGAATGGGTGATATGCGGTGAAAAACTGGGTGTAAGAGATAAGGAAGAAGAGGAACCCAAACTGGACTCCTAGGATTCTTTCTTTAGAGTGGTGTGGGTATGGTCCCATTACCCTGTTTGCAAAGGACAGAAACCCAGCTTGGGCAAAATGACAAACATAGTATCCTCAGAGTCCAAGTTTGGGTTAAGAAGTCAAACTGGAGCTGCAGCTAAGTGTCTAGCACTAGACAGCAGTGCAACCGAAATTCATTTTTCCTCCTGCCTGCCCTCCCTCCTACACTCACACCCCTTGCTTCTGGTTCTTTCTGTGTTAGTCTCCTTCATATTGGCTTTTTTTGTGGTATCAGTGACTTGATAAAATGAACTGTGCATATTTAAAGTGTACAATTTGATAAGTTTTGAAACACGTACACACCCTGGAAACCATCACCACAATCAGGGCAGTGAACTCATCCATCAGTCCCCAAATCTCCCCTTTGCCTCTCTGTGCCTCCCCCAACTGCTGCCTCACTCTGTTCCCCTCCCTTCCCAGCAGTGACTGATCTGATTTCTGTCACTATAAATTAGTTTGCATTTTCAAGAGTTTTATATAAATGGAGTGATCCAGTATGTACTTATTTTTGTCTGGCTTCTTTCACTCAAATTGATTCTCATTGGTGTGTGTATCTGTAGTTCACTCCTTTACTGCAGAGTAATATTCCATCTCTGCTTTTTTTCTTTGTGTTGTTTTATTCTTTCACTGCTGCCTGGCTATCTCATATAGAAGGAAACCTGGCCCATGGAAGTTCTGACCAAGGTTTATGTTTTATGTTTGCCTCCACCAAGAACTGCCTGATTCTCTTTCTGGTCTCAAGCTCAGAAATTACCGACAAGGTCTCTGATTGGCTCTATGTTGGGTCAGAATCTCAACTCTGGGCTAACAGTCTATGGATGGATGGGCAGGACCACATGGGGGACACAGCAAAGCCATGAGAATCCTCTGGATGTTTCATTCTAGCCTTCAGACCACATGGGAACATCCTTCTGACCTCCTTCCTTGCCCCACTTCTCAGACTCACACTTTAATTGTGAAAAGTTAAGTATTCTTGTGGAAGGCCTCCGTTCAGTGTCATTTTCTTTTCTTTTTTTTTTTTTTTTTTTTGAGACAGTCTCACTTTGTTTCCCAGGCTAGAGTGAGTGCCGTGGCGTCAGCCTAGCTCACAGCAACCTCAAACTCCTGGGCTCAAGCGATCCTCCTGCCTCAGCCTCCCGAGTAGCTGGGACTACAGGCATGCGCCACTATGCCCGGCTAATTTTTCTATATATATATATTTTTTTTTAGTTGTCCATATAATTTTTTTCTATTTTTTTTAGTAGAGATGGGGTCTCGCTCTTGCTCAGGCTGGTCTCGAACTCCTGACCTTGAGCGATCCACCCGCCTCGGCCTCCCAGAGTGCTAGGATTACAGGCGTGAGCCACCGCGCCCGGCCTCAGTGTCATTTTCATTTGCTAAATTTCCTCGCTCTTTAGGATAATTTCTGTTTTGGCTGATATCTCGGCAATTTACACAGTTTTAAATTTTCTGTTATTTGGCAGATCAACAGAACAGAATGAAGAATTCTGAAACAGACTCAAATACATTCAGGGATTTATGATAGAGTTGCCCTCTCAAATCAGAGGGGAAAATGATAGACTCTCCCCAAAATAGTGTTGGAACAACTGTGGGTCCATTTGGAAAATAATAAAGTTGGATCCATGCCTCATGCATTATACTGGGATCCATTCCAAATGAATCAAATATTAAATGTAAGAAGTAAACCCTACAGGTAAGTTCCTGTATAAATTCAGAGTGGGGAAGACATTTCTAACTATGAGACAAAATCTAGAAGGCATAAAATATAAGTTATAAAAATCAAAATCATTACTTGGCAAAAACTGCTTGAGCAAAGTCCAGAGACAAATGAAAAAATGGGAGCAAGTTATTTACAACTCGTTTCACAGGCTAGATTTAGTGTCCTTGATATTTTAAGGGCTCCTATAATAAGAAAAAGACACCAGAATATATAAAGAGGTCAAACAACTTAATAGGAACAAAATAAAATAATCCTATTTAAAAATGGGCAAAAGATCTGAATAGAAAATTCTTTTTTTTTTTTTTTTTTGTTGAGACAGAGTCTCACTTTGTTGCCCAGGCTAGAGTGAGTGCCGTGGCGTCAGCTTAGCTCACAGCAACCTCAGACTCCTCGGCTTAAGCGATCCTACTGCCTCAGCCTCCCGAGTAGCTGGGACTACAGGCATGCGCCACCATGCCCGGCTAATTTTTTCTATATAGATTTTTAGTTGTCCATATAATGTCTTTCTATTTTTAGTAGAGACGGGGTCTCACTCAGGCTGGTCTCGAACTCCTGACCTTGAGCGATCCACCCGCCTCGGCCTCCCAGAGTGCTAGGATTACAGGCGTGAGCCACCGCGCCCGGCCTGAATAGAAAATTCTTAAGACATAAAAAGGCCAACAGGTATATGAAAAAATGCTCAACATCACTAATCATCAGAGAAATGCAAACAAAACCACAATGAGATATCATGTCAGCCCAGTTAAAATGGCTTTATCCAAAAGGCAGGCAATAACGAATGTTGGTGAGGATGTAGAGAAAGCAGAACCCTGGTACACGGTTGGTGGGAAAGTAAATTAGTACAGCCACTGTGGAAAGCAGCATTGTAGTTCTAGAACTATAAAAATAGAACTATGGTTCTATTTTTAGAACTACCATGTGATCCAGTAATCCTATGGCTGGGTGTATATCCAAAAGAAATGAATCAATATATCTTCACTCCCATGTTCATTCAGCACTATTCAAAATAATGGAGGTAGTGAATCAACCTAAGTGTCCATCCATGGATGACTGGAAAATGTGGTACATATACACAATGGACTATTACTCAACCATAAAAAAGAATGAAATCCTGTCATTTGCAGCAACATGGATGGGACTGGAGGACATTATCTTCAGTGAAATAAGCAAAGCACAGAAAGATAAATATCACATGTTCTCACTTCTATGTGGGAGCTAGGAAGTTGATCTCGTAGAAGCAGAGAGTAGAATGATGGCTACCAGAGGCTGGGAAGAGTAGTGGAAACTGGGGGATAAAGAGGGGCTGCTTAATGGGTACAAAAATACAGTTAGATAGTAGAAATAAGATCTAATGTAGGGGTGGGGAACCTTTTCATGTTGGAAGGCGGCATTAATTTAGCTGTAATCAAATAAGGCCACATTCAAGAAACTTCAATTAGATATACTTAAAAAATGTACATTATTTTGTAAAAATCTTGCACTATGTACTTAATAATTTCAAAAACTGAAAACTACTTGATAGTTTTAAAGTGTGGATTTGCCACATCATTCTAAAGTGCATTGGCTATCACAGGGACAGGTGTTAACCAAAATTTTATCTCTATGAGAGCAGGTAGTTAAATTTTATGAAGAACAGAATTAACAATGTGAATTACTGAAAGAAGATTTCTAAGGGAATGTAGCATTTCTGTGTGATATCATGTCAAGTCAAAATGACTCGAATATTTCTTTGCGAGGTAAAACTAAGTCTATACATGATATGTGGTAAAAATCCAAACATTTTGAAAAAAGCTATCTTTTTTCATAACTCTTCTTCTTTAAAAAGAAATTTCAGATGACATTTTCCCCAGTTAGCAAAGGTCAGTGATGAGCAGGAAGATATATGCCAATCATTTGAAGAATATGCAGCTGTTATAGACCTATTAATTGGAGAATACAATGAAAGGTTCACTGACTTTGAGAATCATGACATCATACTCAAATTAGCATTTCAGCCTCACCTAGTTGATGTCACCAAGACATCTAAAGAACTACAGATGGGATTGATTGAACTCTCACTAGATGACATTTTAAAGTTGCTGTTTGATGCTAAGAAAGATCCAATTGAAATACGGAAAAATACAGTAGAATACTCACACCTTTGGCAACATGCTCCAAAATGCTCTCTTGCTTTTTAACCACTATTGCTGAGAATCTACATTCTCCTACCTCACCCAAATCAAGATGCCCTCAAGGTCACAAATGACTGATACCCATCTAGAGGATCAACTGAAACTGTAGACCTCTATGCTGCAACCAAATATTCAATGCTTTCCAACAAAAAGCAGACAAAACAAAGTCATTAAAAGGTTAGCTTACTTTAAAATCAAGCAGTAGTTTTCACTTTTTGAAATTATGAAGTACATAGTAGACTAGATTTTACAAAATAATGTACATTTTTAAGTATATCTATTTGAAGTTTCTTGAATACGACCTTATTTGATGACAGCTAAATTAATGTGGCCTTCCAACATGAAGTTTCCCCACCGCTGCTCTACACACACAAACTAGAAAATCTAGAGGAAATGGATCAATTTTTGGAAATACATGGCCTTCCAAGCTAGAATCAGGAAGAAACAGAAATTCTCAACAAACCAATAATGAGTACTGAGATTGAAACAGTAATAAAAAAAAAACAAAAACCTCCCAACAAAAATAATTCCTGGATCAGATGGATCACAGCCAAATTCTACCAGACCTACAAAGAAAAATTGGCACTTATTCTACTGAAACTTTGTTTTCCCTTAATTCAACAAACATTTATTATGTACCTACTGGTATGAAGTTTTATGTAAGCACTAAAGATATATCATTGAACAAGACAAACATTGTTTCTGCCCTCATGGAATTTCCATTGTAGTTGGGAAGATGGTCACTGGGCCTCTTCGGATGCTCCTTGACTTATGATGGCGTTAGTCTGGATAAACCCATTATAAGTTGATGATAAGTAATGATATGTTCAATTTACAATAAGTTTATCAGGATATAACCCTATTGTAAGTCAAGGATGTACTGAATGCTTAGTGCTTTTGCACTATTATAAAGTTGAAAAATTGTAAGTCAAACCATCATAAGTCATGATCTGTCTAATAAATTTTAAGTGTGATCAGAGGTTGGGAAGGAGAAGCCCAGTGTGGTGTTATAAGGTAAAGTAGGGGAACTGGGATAGTCTGAGGATCCCAAAAATGTGTTCCCAAAGGATGTTTCAGTTGGAAGACACTTGTCCCAACTCTTGCCTGGCTAGTTTTACCCCTTGGTACACGATGCTCCCATGTCCACCCTCCAGTCCCAAACCCTACAAAATGACCCTCTTTATAAACTTAGTATACCAGAGATCAAAAGCCCCAATATCTGTCATTCTTCCTCCTCTTCTTTTTCCTCTTCTTCCCCCTTCTTCTTCCGCCTTCTTCTTCACTCTTCTTCTTCTTCTTCTTCCTCCTCCTCCTCCTTCTTCATAATAAAACATCAATAGTTAGCTGGGCGAATTGTCACCCAGGTAGCAATCACATTTCCTAGCCTCTCTTGCAGCTAGAAGGGGATATGACTAAATTCCTGACATTGGAATGTGAGCAGAAGTGACGTGAGTAACATCAGGGCCACATTCTTTATAGAGAAAAGGGCTTGTGCTCCACTCTCCATTTCCTACTGTGTCAGATATGGCAGCAACTGTAGCAGCCACCTTAGACCAGGTGGGAGCCAGCACTGAGGGTGTAGGACTCCCCCAGTGCCTGTATCTTGGCATGACCTCAGGAAACAGTGTTGTCTGTCTGCTCTGGACTTCTAGGTTCTCTATGAACCCTTCCAGGAGGTAGAATTAAACTTCTGTCTCATCTTGGGGTCTCTTTGCCGGGGCAGTTAAGCCTGTACCCTGATTCACATATACAGGCTCTGTTTTTGGCATGTCTTTAGCTTAGCTCAGGACCACAAAGGCATTTACCCAATTTGTCAAAATCTGTGCACAGTTGCAGTATAAGGTTTCTTTTGAATGATTTTCCAGTTTAAATATTATCATGATCCCCATCTGACTGTCGTTCTTTATAACTCTTCCTCCTCTCCTTTCCTGTTCACTTGCTCACTTATGTACTGTATAGGACCTCTAAAGTCATGGAGTCATGGGATTTCTTGGCCAGGTCATAATACCGTGGGGAGAGTGGGCTAGGAGAGGAAAGAGATGTGAATGAGATTCTGACATGAAGTTACGTACCTGGAAATCGGCTAATCACAGTTCTCCATTAATGTGAGTGTTTTCACCACACCCTGAGAAAGAAGAAAACCATAACCAAATAAGCTGTTATTAAATATCCATTTAAAAAAACCAATCTCTTAGTCCTGTGCCAGAGTTTCAGCCCAATTTTTTACCCTTTCACGGTGGCATTCCACAGTTCCATGTGATGGGATGAGAATTTCTCATAATGGCTCTGAGGCCATATTTTCAACACCAGAATCCCTGCTTTGTCAAAGCATTTTATTTTAGGGGGAAAATGGACTACAATATCTATTTTAAGGAACTTGTCCTAAAGAAATACTACACAAATGTGCAAAGCTACATGTATATGGATATTCACTGTGGTACAGTTCGCATTGGCAAAATATGGAAAACAGCATAATGTCCATCAGAATGAAGAAGATTTTTTTTTTTTTTTGAGACAAGATATTCTATTACCCAGGCTAGAGTGCAGTGATGTCATCGTAGCTCACTGCAACCTCCAACTCCTGGACTCAAGCGACCCTCCTGCCTCAGCCTCCTGAGTAGCTGGGATCATGCCTGGCTAATTTTTCTATTTTGTATAGAGACGGGGGTCTCCCTCTTGCTCAGTCTGGTCTCAAACTCCTGACCTCAAGCAATCCTCCTGCCTTGGCCTCCCAAAAAGCTGGGATTATAGGTATGAGCCACTGCACCCAGCCAGTATGAAGAAGATTAATTAAAGCATGGTTTATCTTACTATAGAAGGCAAAGCAAGGCTAGTTGTGGTGGCTCACATCTGTAATCCCACACTTTGGGAGGCCAAGACAGGAGGATTGCTTGAGGCTAGGAGTTCAAGATCAGCCTGTGCAACATAACAAGACTCCATCTCTATAAAAAATAAGAAAAATTAGCTGGGTATGGTGGCACAAATCCGTAGCCCTACCTACTTGGGAGGCTGAGGTGGGATGATTGCTTGAGCCCAGGAGTTGGAGGCTACAGTGAGCTTTGATTGCACCACTGCACTCACAGCCTGGGCAATAGAGTCAGACTTTGTCTCTAAAAAAAAAAAAAAAAAAGAAGGCAAAGCAGCCACTTCAAAGAAGATATGTCTGTATCAACTGATCTGCCAAACTGTCCACAATTTATTGTTAGCAAAATGATTCTATTTTTGATAAATATAAACAATAGATATTTATATATACATTTTCATATGCCTAGAAAAATAGTCTGGAAGGATACCTCTGGGGAGTAGAAGTAGGAGAGGTGGGGTAGACTTTCATATTTAACTCTATATAATTCTATATTGTTTGAATTTTTTTTATAATAGTAGGAATTCATGGTGAGGCAGGGAACATACTTTTCCTGCTCATTGCCCTTTTAAGCATAGAACAGAGGAGGTGATCCATAATAATAACAGTTATGTAGCACCTACCATGTGCTGTCCTATGGATTTTATGTATGTTAATCTCTCTGATTTTCATACACATGCTATGAGATAAGTACTATTGTTACCTCCGTCTTACAGATGAGGAGACAGAAGCACAGAAAGGGTAAACAGTCTGCCCACGGTGAAATGGTGGTGGAGCTGGGATTGAATCCAGGCAGCTTGGCTCTAGCAACTCCTTTTAACCTCTCCGTCCTATGTTATATTGATTAATTGATGGAATGTACAAATGAAGGATTGAATGAATGCTAGGAAAAAAAGAATTTTCTGGCTAAGTTTCCAATAAGTAGAAGAATCAATAAACCGGGGAAACTCATTCCCAGAGCATTCTGCTTAATCAAGGTTTTACAATTCATCTTTCATTGCAAGGTAATGGGCTGTCTATACTCAGAGCCTTCCAAATGTGGAAAAGACACTGATGTTAACAGTTGTTGATGGGTGACTGGGAAAGGCTGAACATTTTAATTTAAACTAAGCGAAAGAATTAATTGCCAACAAATTAAAAGGCTTCATCTACCATTCCTCCGCCTCCTCGATCTTCTGCCTTCCACCCGGAACAACAACGAGGCTGTCATGAGCACTAGCATAACGGGCTGCTTTTCCTTTCCAAGCTGCCTATAGTTTTCCAGCTTCTGAAATTGTCTTCTCTGTGCCTACATCTGGTGACTTGGAAATGTAGGAAGGAATTCTGTAATCTAGAAGCATCTCTGCCTTACGGGACCAATGGGACTCCTCCCGCAGGCAGAAGGGATAAAGAACAGACACCACTCCTGGAGTGGAGGAACTAGAGTTCATCCCATTGGTACCTGCAGCAGCTGGCAGAGTGCCTGGCACATAGTTGGGGCTTTACATAAGACAGGCTATCTTAACTGTCAGATGAGTAGAAATTTTGATGATATAGAGGAAGTTTTAAGAAAAATAATAAGTAGTCCTTGATTAAAATAGTGTTTTCTAAATCTAAAAATAACATTCCTTCAGCAAATGAATACTAAGCACCTACTATGTGCAAAGCACTATGAGAAATACAGGTGAATACAAAATAGTCCCAGTCTTCAGGTAGCTGATAGTAGAGCCTGATATACACACACATCAGCACTGTGAATTCAGAACAAGAGACTTTTGTAAATTTGAAGTCAAAGAAAAGCAGTAGCTCTCTTTCTCTTTTAGTCTTTAAAAGTACAACTCAGGAGTAATTTTGTGGGCATGTGAAATTTGTATACGTGCCTAAAATGCATTTTTGTGGTGCATAGGGTACAAATAGAATCACTTTCCTAGGATAATTGAAGGTGGCTTCCTGGCAGAGTGGGGATTGGTTTACCCGTGCACAGTTGAGTTGAGAGTAGGTCTGCAGACAAGTGCCCTTCTGTGGGAAGTCAGAAGAAAATCCCACAGGAAAAAGACACGTCAGCCTGTTTGATGGGGCAAATGAACTTTTGGGGTAGGAAGAAAGGAGAGGAGTGCAGAAATGAACAACTGTGCTGGCTACCCGACTCCTAATGGTCTTCATAGAAAGGGCACTGAGCATTAAATAACTGCAGCACAAAACTGCACAAGCACTAAAGTTCTGAGCTTTTACAGAATGGGAATGTCGCAATTCTCAGTTTGTTTCCAATTATAAATATTGACACCTAATCATATATAGTTGTCCCTCAGTATAAGCAGGGGATTTGTCCCAGGACCCCTGCATATACCAAAATCCACACATACTCAAGTCCCACAGTGGGCTCTGCAGAATCCACATATACAAAAATTTGACCCTCCGTATATGTGGGTTTCCCATCCTGGGAATACTGTATTTCCCATCCACGTTTGGTTGAAAAAATTCTGGACATAAGTGGACCGAGGCAGTTCAAACCCCCTGTTGTTCAAGGGTCAACTGTATTTTTCATGAATCTTTGAGTCTTTGAGAAGACAGCGTAGTGTAGTGATGAGGAGAGCAAGCATTGACATCAGATTGCCAAGGTTCAAAACCTACCATCTGTGTTACCCTGGACAAGAAAACCTGATGTGGACAGTAGTATAGACAAAGAGTTAATGAACATGGCGCATCATAAGTACTCAACAACTGCTAGTTCAGGGATGGGGAACCTGTGGTCTTAAGGCCACATGTGGCCTTTTAGGTCCTTAAGTACAGCCTTTTGGCTGAATCCAAATTTTACAGAACAAATCCTTTCATTTTATCGATACATTTTTGTCTTTTACATTTTTATTTTATTTTTTAAATGAACATATTTAAAATACCAAAGAATAAAATAAGTTTTCAATGAAATAATCTCAAAGATGGACTGGCACAATTAGAACATTAGTAAGCCATAAAACCATAAGCCATAAGTAAGCCATGAGTCTAACTTTCCCTGACTTGAGACTACTGCATGAGGCTGGTTGGTGAGAGTTTATGGGGGTTGAGTACCCCAGTCTGTTATCCACTTTTGACGATGGTGCACTGTGTTTCTGTTTTAAGTGGAATTTGTGAATAGTTGCACAGCTTGACAGTATTTTTAAATTCTGTCTGCTTAACAGCCCATCATGTCAAAGAAGATTAAGAGAACATTGAAGGAAGAAAACAGATTTTTAAATAGGATTGGCAATTGCAATATTATCTTGTTTCTCCTAAAGATAAGATGATTTGCTTGCTTTGTGATACTGCAGTACCAACATTAAAGAAATTCAATCCTCATCAGCATTATAACACTCATAAGGAGCACAAATATTTTAAATTAGAGGAAAAGGCGCAAAAAGTTGTATTGCAGAAATTAAAAGATGAAAAGAAAAAGCAAAGGCAATTCTTTCAAGCAGCAATAAGATCTGGAAATAATGCCATTGAAGCAACTTATAAAGCAGCTTATATACTCAAGAAAAAAGGGAAGCCATTCTGTAATGTAGAAATTGTGAAAGAATGCATTGTTGAAGTTGTAGGATTCTTAGACCCCAATAATGTTTTGAAGTACAAACAACTACCTCTTTCAAGGAGAACCATAACTGATCATCAGCATAAATTAGGCTTCAACTTAACACAATACTTCAAAAGGAAAATATATATTATTCAATCACTTTGGATGAATCAACTGATTCTACTGACTTGGCACAGGTTTTATACTTTATTTGGGTCATAACAGAAGATTTTCTTTGCTACAAAGAGTTATTCGTTTGGGGCACTCTTGCGAACAGAACATGGAGAATAGGTACCTTCAACAGCTTTCAAGGCAAATGTCATAAAGTTGGACTGAACTTGGTAAATTTAGTGAGTGCACCTTCTATGACAGGAAAACATGAAGTCTTTATTGCACAGATAAAAAAAGTATTAACAGATCCAGATGCTCTCATTTCTTTTCATCGTACCTTGCATCAGCAAAATCTCTGTGCTAAAGCTGCTGTTTTAAGTGACACTTTGCAATAAGTTATAAGTATTGTTAACTATATTCATGCAAATGCAACATGGCATTATCATTTTTGCAACATGCTAATGTTGAAAGATGAGGTATTCAGTGTGGATTTGTTGTATCATTCTAAAGTTCATTGTCTATCACAGGGACAGGTGTTAGCCAAAATTTTATCTCTGTGAGAACAGATAGTTAAATTTTATGAAGAATAGAATCAGCAATGTGAATTACTGAAAGAGGATTTCTATGGGAATGTAGCATTTCTATGTGATATCATGTCAAATCAAAATGACTTGAATATTATTTGGCAAGGTAAAACTAAGTCCATCTATGATATGTGGCAAAAAATCCAAGCATTTCAAAAAAAAAGCTATCTGTTTTCAAAACATTTATTATTCTTCAAAAGAAAATTTTGAATGAACATTTTCCCTAGTTAGCAAAGGTCATTGATGAACAGGATGATATATGCCAATCATTTGAAGAATATGCAGTTTTTATAGAGCTATTAATTAGAGAATATAATGAAAGGTTCACTGACTTTGAAAATCATGACATCACACTCAAATTAGCATTTCAGCCTAACCTAGTTTATATCACCAAGGCACCTAGAGAACTACAGATGGAATTGATTGAGCTCTCAGTTGATGACATTTTAAAATCATTGTTTGATGCTAGGAAAGATCCAGTTGAAATACGGAAAAATGCAATAGAATATCCACACCATTGGCAACATGCCCAAAAAATGTTTTCTTGCTTTTCAACCACTTATTGTTGAGAATCTACGTTCTCCTACCTCATCCAAATCAAGAAGCCCTTAAGGTCACAAATGACTGATACCCATCTAGAGGATCAACTGAAACTGCTGACCTCCATTCTAACCAAATATTTAAATGTTTTTCTACAAAAAGCAGACATAACAAAGTGCCACATATTTTTAGATGTTTGTGTCATCTTTGTCATTCAGTTTGAAAAATCCTTTAATTTCCATCTTAATTTCATCATTGACCCAAAGATCGTTCAACAGCAGGTTAATTTCCATGACTTTGTGTTGATTTGAGAGTTCCTTTTTGAATTGATTTCGAGTTTTATTTCACTGTGATCTGAGAAGATACATGGTATGATTTCAACTCTTCTGAATTTGTTGAGACTTAGTTTGTGGGCTAACATGATCCATCTTGGAAAATGTTCCACATGCTGATGAGAAGAATGTATATTCTGCAGTTTTGGGGTAGACTGTTCTGTAAATGTCTGTTAGGTCCATTTGTTCTAGAGTCCCTTTTAAATCCAGTGTTTCTTTTTTGATCTTCTGCCTTGATGATCTGTCCAGTTCTGTCAGTGGCGTGCTGAAGTCCCTGGCTATTAAGCTGCTGCTCTTTTTCCTCCTTCCTCTCTCTCTCTGTCTCTCTCTCTTTCTTTTCTTTCTTTCTTCTAGACAGGGCCTCACTCTGTCACCTGGGCTAGAGTGCAGTGACATCATCATAGCTCACTGCAACCTCTAACTCCTGGGTTCAAGCAATTCTCCTGCCTCAGCCTCCCAAGTAGCTGGGACTACAGGTGCACGCCACCACACCAAGCTAATTTTGTGTTTTTTGTAGAGATGAGATCTTGCTATGTTGCTCAGGCTGGTTTAGAACTCCCGGCCTCTAGAGATCCTCCTGCCTTGGCCTTCCAAAGTGCTAGGATTACAGGCATGAGCCACCACACCTGGCCTGCTGTTTATTTCTTAAATCATTAAGCCCACATATAGCTCAGACCAAATATCATCACTGCTTCTTACTTCCTATTTTACCTTCCTCCACTTCTTTCCCTATCTCCTGCTACCCGTCAGTCAAACTCCTGTACCTGGGCCCTGTGGAGACTGTTACTCTATCACAGAGCAGGAAAAGCCTTTCGTGGTTGTATTAGTTTCCTAGGGCTGCCATAACAAACTACCACAGACTGAGTGCCTTAAAATAACAGAAATTTATTGTCGCACAGTCCTGGAGGCTAAACATTTGAAATCAAGGTGTTGGCAGGGTCATGCTCCCTCTGAAACATGTAGGTGAGAATCTTTCTTTGCCTAGTCCAGCTTCTGAGTTTTGTTCTCAGCATCTTTGACATTCCTTGGCTTGTAGATGCATTGCTGCAATCTCTGCCTCTGCCATCACATGGCCATTTTCTCCCTGTGTGTCTCTGTGTCTTCAAATGGGGCCATCTTATAAGGATGCCAGTCATATTGGGTTCGGCACATCCTAATGACTCAATCTTAACTTGATAACTCTGCAAAGACTCTATTTCCAAAGAAGGTCACATTCACAGGTACTGGAGTTCAAGATTTCAATATATCGTTTAGAAAAGGACATGATTCAACTCATAACAATGGTATAGACAGCGGTTCTCAAACTCTAGCATGCATCAGAATCACCTGGAAGATTTGCTAAAATACAGACCGCTGGCCACAGATCCAGAGTTTCTAATTCAGTAGATCTGAGGTGGGGCTTAAGAATTAGCATTTCTAAGTTCCCAGGTGATGCTGTTGCTGTTGCTCCGCTTTGAGAACTAGTGTGGGACCTCGCAACTCAAAACACATGGACAAGCAGCATCAGCATTACCGGGAAGCCTGGTGGAAGTAAAGATTCTCTCCTGTCCCACACCCCAGACATACTGAATTAGAATCTACCTTCTAACAGGTGATGTGTGTGCACATTAAAAAAAAAAAAAAAAGTTGAGAAGCCTTGCTCTGGGAGACCCACTGCCCCAGCACAAGCTGGAATGCCAGCTAGCCCTGAATAGAGAGGTCAGGTGTTATACAGTCAAGCCACTAGGCCCAGTCCAACAGAGTTGGCCTCCTCATAGAAACCTCCAAGCGCCTCAGTTGGTATCTGGCTCTCACAAGAGTCCACATCTCTTTAGAATTTCCCACCCATACCCCTAAACCTGCCCAATCTTGGGAGATAGCAGGAAGTCATGCCTGAGGTCAAGTTTTCAGAAAAGCAACTGAACATCAGAGTGCCTACATCACTTTTGCTAAAGAGAAAATAAGTTTTATTCTAAGAAGCCAGTGAAATATATACCCAGAGACGGTGACATGCCGGAGGGAATTATAAAACCCACAGATGTACAAACGAGCAGATAAGCAAAATGTATTATGAGAGTTTTTTCTTGGACCTGTGTGTGTTCTATTGACTTAATTTGATTTCTTTTAGTGCAGTCTTGTGGATAACTATTTATTTTCATGACTGCTCTAATTGGAGAAACAGGCTTACTTGGCTGTGATAAGGTTTGTGCTTTAGAAGAAAGAAAGAGGAGAAAATAATACTGTTCCTGTGGGTTCCTCTGAATGCACCGAAAGATTGTGAAATTCTCTCTAATTTATTTCCCAGTGATACTGTTTAGGGTGAGGCGTTTGCTCTGACAAATAATGTTTTCAGTAGTTCCTATTATGGTTTCTAAATAAAGAGCCAAGCCCTGACCTGAGCCCTGAACTAATGTAAAGGAAAGCTCTGGCATCCAAAACAGCTGCAGCAACTTGGGCCACACCTCTCTGCACTGGGCTGGGTCCGTCTTCCAGATGCTCCAAACTTGAGCCAGCCAGAGTCATTTGCTACTAACCTGTTCATTTGTACCCACAGTCCACTTCTAGAAGATACATTCCCAAAGTCAGTCCCTCTTATGACATTTTGACTTATAAGCAGTAGCCTAGGAGAGTTTAAGAGCTGACACCCACCTTTTCACATCAACTCCAATCTCTCCCTTTCATTGGTGCATAGAAGGAAAGTGATGCAACATGGCCCACACAGCCAGCCTGTGGCAGAACCTGGAGTCAATCCCAGGTATGTAGTCACTTCCCAGCACTTTCCATGCCACCCCTTTATCCTGCCATCCCCCTTGGAGATGAACTGACTTTGGAATTAACCATACACAGACACTCAGCAGCTTATACTTGTGTTCTCTATTCCTAACCAACCCAAGTATGGTGTTAGCCCAGAATTCTGTTTCTAGGGCCACTCAAAGTCAGGGATATACCTAGCCCCCAAAATTCATGGTATGGGGGCTGTGTAGCAAAGCTGGGCAATTCTGGAGCAGGGGAAGTCATGCAGGTATGTGAACAGAACTAGCCTGCTGTACTTGGTCCTATGGGAAACTGGGAGCATATGCCCCATCTGGCAGGGAAGCTAATATTTATGTCCAGTAGCCAGTGGTCTTTGGGATTGAGGGTCCGATGTTGCCAGTCATATCAATTTTTAAGAGATGTTAGAATTTTGTATGTGTTTATATGTGAAATCGCTTGCATTTTAAATATTGGCTCATATTTTTAAGTGTCTTTTAAAACACTGGCAGGCTAAACAAAATTCAACCCATGGGCTGCCAATTTAGCATCTGCAGCATAGCAACAGTGGAGGAGGGATGCTAAAGCCAGCAGACCACTGTGAATCCTTGCTCAGCCCTTCTGCAGGGCCCTGGGCAAGGCCCTGTCTCGTATCATTCTTGGGAAGATTAAGTAAGAAATGTAGGTGAAGCATGTAGCATGCTACCAGTCACATCAGTACTGGTAGCACTGTTAGCATTGCCATTATTATAACACGGAGTCATGAAGACTTGAATGTCCTGAGTCAAAGCACCACCCAGGAAGCTCTCTCAAGTGAAACCAGCACTGCTCTGCTAAAAGCTCACCATGCCCCTCAGCCAGTTTCTAGACCAATGTCCTCTGTGGCTCCCTGATACCTGCTGGACATTCAATGTTAAGGTAGCACAGCACCCTATCATGTACTTCCCTGTGGCCTCCCTCTGTGGGGCTAGACAAGTGGAAAGAATGGATGTGGCAGGCTGCTCAGACCACTCAGAAGAGCCCTGGAGGACATGGGGACATGGCTGGGGGCTATGAGCATGCACAGAGGGAAGCACAGCTCAGCCAGAAAGCCCCAGGGTGTTTGTTCTAGGACACAAACACCCTTCCAGGAACAGCTCAGATCATCTGATATAGGAAAGTGGGCGCTGGCCCAAGACAGTTTTTTCCTGTTCTTTCTCAGCCAGTCAGGCATAAGTGAAGTATGTGGCTGAGATTGGGATCTGGCCTACAGTGCCTAATGGGGGATGTGAGGGTTGAAATGTTGTTAAAAACTCTTTGGAATGCTGCCCAACTAGTGCTTTGAGTGTTACTTAAATTCTCAGCAAGGACAGAAAGGAATTGAGCACCAGGGATGCTAGACTAACCATTGTGCTTTGGTGTATGGGGTCTCACAGAAGGGCAGGCACATTTGCTTTCACTTACTGTAGGGTCAGAGATGGATTTCTTTGGTGGGTACAACAGCTGCTGAACAAGCAGGGCTTTGAAGGACAGAGCCCACAGTGGGCATGTTAGGGTGGAAGAATATGTGCAGGGCTACAAGGCAGGAGATACTGAAACATTGAAAATGACCTGATCGCGTAGGGACCAAGAGGAACTTTTCCCTTAGCCCTCTGAAGTTTCACTCAACAATCAACCCACAAAAAGCAGATTAATTGGAGAACAGGCATACAAATTTATTTATAGTTTTATGTGGCACAGGAGCCTTCAGAATGAAGACCCAACACCCCAGGGGGGCACAGAAGCTTATACACCATCTTGAGGTTCCAGAAAGAATGGGGGCTTGGATCCTGGGCAAAACATTTATGTTTTGGTTATGTGAGGGGTGGGAAGGGAGAAGAATTATTCTGTTGAAAGACACTAAATGATTACTAGGGAGAATTCAATGGGCTTGAAGAACATACAATGGCCTGGGACAAAGTCTGTTGGGCCCACAGAGCAGACAATGGTTTGCGACAAAAGTCTGTCCAGCTTTGTTGACAGATTTTAATGTTCCTTCCTGCAATAGAGGTTCAATTAATGAAAACTCAGGGAAGGGACTGGAGGTCATTGTTTTCTTCTTTGGTAAGCGTAGAATTTAGGCAGATAAGGATTTAGAGAACAACTTTATTCTATGCTTTGGGAGAGACAGTGGGGTCAGGGGAAGGTGCCTGGTCAGAGGGACCTTGAGGCTCCTTTTTCGGCTCAGCGTGTACAAAGCACCATATTTTGGGGTATTGCTTTCTGACCCCAACAATAGACGTACCTTTCTTTTAAAGAGCTTTTAAAAAAAACGATACACTAAAAGTTGTTTTGCTTAACATTGTCTGCATAAACCAAAGATGGCATTGAAAGTACAAGTTGCTCTCTATCTCTTGGGCGACAAGACAAGGCCTGTTTTCAAGATGCATTTTTCTGTGAATCCTACTGTCCTGAATAATTTGCAAATTCCTGATGTATTTGAATATTGAGAAATGCTTCATAGTCTATTTTCAGTTCTTTTCATGGACATCAAAGAAAATAGACCAACAGGAAGGGTTTAATATTTATGCTGCTACAAATGTTCTGTCAACTTAATGTCATGAGATGTGTAAATTTGGAAAGAAGAGCTTTATTTCTTATAAAGGGTTGCAGCCTGCAGGGTAGCCACCCTATAGGCTGGGAAGTGTAGCCTTTGCCAGAAACTGAAAGGAGGCACTTTGAAGGAGGAAGGGTGAGAAGGAATTTATGCTGAATGGGTTGGCTAAGTCTATGTATTCAACAGGTTATAAGAGGTGCTATGAATATTCATGAAGTAGGGGCATGCACATGCATAGTAAACAAACATGCATGTTACCTATGTCCCATGTTCACTTTGGAGTGGAGACTTTACATTTAAATGCAGTAAAATTAAGCTCTATACATCAAAAGGCGAGACAGAGGACACAGAGGTGGCCTGTGCCTAAACTCCTTAGATCAGCCAGAACCAGTCCATGGTCAGTTATCTCTTATCAAGAAGCTGGTCAGTGGTCATGTTGAAACCACAAAAAAGGAGGGGAGTCAGGTTGCAGTGTCAGGCAGTTGATTGAAATCAGTGGTGAAGTAGGTGTTTTGAAAGGACTGGTTTCTGTATAACTCTTAGGAAAGAAAGCCTAATGGCAGTTAGCAAGGGAGGGGGTATAATGAGGCATGTCTGATCACTCATCCCATCCTGGCTGCGAACTCAGTTTTTAAGGTTTCTCTGGCATCCTCTTGGCCACGGGCGTGGTGGGGGCGGTCCATTCATTTGGTCAGGGAGCTTAGGGTTTTATTTTTATTCCTTGGTCCTTTTTTTTCTAGAAAATGTACTACATCACACCCCTCCTCTTCCCTTTTTGGCAAATCCAATTCTCTTCTCAGTGCTACAAAAGAACTTATTATTTACAGACAAGAAAGCACGCTCTAGCACAGTTGCAAGAAACAGTTGTGTGGTTGTTAATTAGCCATCTTTTTTTTTCTTGAGTCAGACAGAATTGAGTTTCAAATCTCACCCCACCACTTCCTAGATGTGAACTTGGGCAAATTACTTAACCTTTCTAAGATTAGTTTCTCACAGCTATAAAGTGACGCTAATAATAGTATCTGTCTGTGAAGATTGTTCTCAAAATCAAATGAACTAACGGCTATAAAGCATTTATCAGGATCTGGCACATCTTAAGTGCTGAATTAATGGTAGCTATTGTTAAAATTTTGCTCCAGTTTAACTTTTGAAAAAAATCTTCATTTTCAAAAACAGTGTTTTCTTAAAGTGAAGTATACCTACACTCAGGACATGCTTAAATTTCCAGTGAAGGAACACTGAAGAAATAAATAATTCCCTAGTCTACATTGCTCATACTGCAACTGGGATCCAGGCTCAAAAGCGGTCTGGCTACACAGTCTCAATGACAGCTTTGTCAGACTTCAGCATGAGTCATGAACCTAGACTTCACAGTTTTTCTGAGTTGGAGCAAGATAGTGTAAGGGCAAATACAAATCAAAAATAAGAGGCTTAATTCTCCCTGGCAAAAATAAGGGAAGATGCTTCTCCCCCATCTTCCTTTTATTTATCAGAGTTTCTTTCTCTACCCTTTGCAAATGTATATAAATCTTTATAATGGCTAAATAAGCCTCTTGCCAGTCTCAGAACTCAGAAATATTTCCTCAAGGACCTTAGAACCATCTTTTGAAATGCAAACATCACGGAAAATTGCTTCCCTATCTTCCAGTTTCTGTGAAAGAGTAAGAGTCTAATGGGGCTCAGGACACACCATTCCAAAATATGACTGTCAGAAACCAGAATATGTCATCCCAAAATATGTCTTTTTGGCATATTGATTATTTTGAGCTGGTTATTTTGAGAAACTGCAGACACAAAAGTAGCTCTGAAAGCTTCCCTTTTGTAAGAGAAATTTATATTTATAAAGGGAGTCACCATTTGTAAGGGTGTTTTCATCTCTGCATCAGGAAGAGAGGGAAGACCAAATCACCAGAGACTCTGAAACAATGGAGAAGTCATCTACTTGCTAACAAATCTACAAAACAAACCTTACCTTTGTTTAAGGTGCTTATCTTGGCCATTTCATCTTCACTGACCCTTCCTCACATCCTTCCTTCCAGGGAAATATGGTATCTAAATCTGAAGTTTCAATGCTTTCTTAGAGATTTAGTCACTTCTCTGGGGTTTTTTCCCCATATGTACATGAGATATACATGTTAATAAACTTCTATTTGTATTTCTGTTGTGGATCTGTCTTTTGTTACAGGGAGTCCCAGTTAAAAACTGTCAAGAGTAGAGAAAATTGTTTTTTTCTCCCCTTCTTGCCTAACTTTAGTGAGCACCTTGCTCCAATTTGCAAAAAATACCTACTGTCATAAAGATATGTGATGTTTGTTTCTCCTCAGGATAAAGCCAACACAAGTAGTCTCCAATTACCATGAGAAAGTTAGGATAAACTATGTGTGACAAAAGGTGCCCAATTCCATTTACTTGAGGACTAGTCATTAATATTTATCTTGAAAATATATTCATAATGGGTTGGATCTGCTTTGCTAATGCTATGGTTTGAATGTCCCCTCCAAAACACATGTTGAAATTTAATCGCCATTGTGATGTTATTAAGAGGTAGTGCTGGGCCAGGCAAGAGTGACTCCTGCCTATAATTCTGGAACTTTGGGAGGCCAAGGCAGGAGGGTCACGTAAAGCCGGGAGTTTGAGACCAGGCTGAGCAACATAGCGAGACTCCATCTCTATGGAAAGTAGAAAAATTAGCTGAGCATGGTGGTGTGTACCTGTAGTCCCATCTACTTGGGAAGCTAAGGCAGGAGGATCATTTGAGCCCAGGAGTTAGAGGTTGCAGTGAGCTATGATGACACCACTGCACTCCAGCCTGAGTGACAGAGCAAGACCCTGTCTCAAAAAACAACAAAAAAGGTAGAGCCTTTAAGAAATGATTAGCTCACTAATCAGTGAATGGATTAATGCCATTATCTCAGGAGGGTGTTAGTTATCTTGGAGTGGGCTCTTAATAGAAAGAGTAGCTTGGCCCATTTTTTCTGTCTTGTGTGCTTGCTTACCATGTGATGCCTTCTGCCAGGGGATGACCCTCGCCAGTTGCCACAGCCATGCTCTTGGACTTGCCTGCCTCCAGAATCATGAGCCAAATAAACTTCTATTCTTTGTAAATTACCCAGTCTGTGGTATTCTGTTATAGTAGTAGAAAACAGGCTAAGACAACTATATATGGGGGTAAGATTCTGTAACAGAGGTAAATGTCTGAAAAAAGGGTAATGAAATGTCTTATGAGTAGTCTCTTTAAAAACCCACATCCTTTTGGGGAATTAAAACTTTCATTCCTTCCTGAGGCCAGTAATTAATCAAAGGGGCGGAAAAGTGTTCTTTGCCATTTGTTTTCTAGTATCTTAAACCACAGGAGATGGCTCAACAGAATTGTCACAAGATCATAGTCAACAGAGATAAGGTCTACTGAAACCAGCAATTATGAAGTCACAACATATGACAATGGTCATGTAGACCTGAGCCCAACTGCCCAAAACACCCTTTTAAAAAGCCCTGTTTTTCTGCTTAAAGGTAGGATGGTGATCTTTTGAGATGCTAGTCTACCACCCTCCTTGTTTGCCAGCAAATTAATAAATTTCTCTTTCCTTTTTCTCAAGCCGCTTGTCCTCATTCTTTGTTCTCACTGATTCAGCCTCAGGGACAAGGACCGAGCTTACGGTAATAATTCCTTTCTGCCTTTGCAATTTCTTAATGGATTTCCTATGATGTGTATCACATTCTGGTTTAATGTTTATGCAATAATAAAACTGTTTTTTTTCTTCCACTACCTTTGTGGAGAGGTTTTCTGGGCTGAGAGGTTTTGTTTTTAATTATGTTTCTCCAGCATTGGCAAGGCCTTTAACCCCTGCTATCAATCAGTCCCTAGGTATGGGCCACCTCGAGGAGGGGAACCCTGGGTGAGGAGACACTCTGCAGTGGAAGCAGCTGAAGGTCATCTGCCAACAGTACTCCCAGAAACGAGCCCTCCATTGAAGGGCAGCTGGGTGGTGATCACAGTTTTCACTACAGCTCAGTTGTACTGTTCTGTTTTGTTTAACTGCATTTTTCTTCCAAACCTCCCAACACTTCACAAACTAGCACATTTTTCTCATCCACTTGTAGAAGGTTCTTGACAAGTGAGGTGGTCCTTGCTCTGCTCCTGCCCATTTTTCACATAATGAAAAGTGACAAATGGCAAGTTTGTTACAGTGACAGAAAATCACACAGGTGTCTAAGTTGCTGCTGGATATTATCACTTTCTTCTTATTTTGCTGTGAAGCCAAATCTGAAAATCGTTTTTCCTTTTGTTTTATGGAGAATGACTTCTTTAGGCTCTGCCCCATCAAAAGAGCTTCATGAATTTTCAAAAGCATCTTTCACTCCCACACTCCATCCAGTACCAGAACTACGATTAGGTAAGAGTGGATGAGAATGTTGTAGTAGTCAATTCTCCAGAGAAACAGAACAAATAGGATAAACATAGATATTCACAGGAAGAGATTTGTTATGAGGGATTGGCTCACACGACTATGGAGGGTAAGTCCCACAGTCTGCTATCTGCAAACTAGAGGCCCAGGAAAGCTGTGGTATAGTTCCAGTCCAAGCCTGAAGGCCTGAGGATCAGGGGAGCAAATCGTGCAAGTCACAGTCCAAATGTGAAGGAAGGTCCAAGGACCAGGAGTACTGATGTCTGAGGACAGCAGAAGATGGATGTCCCAGATCAAGCAGAGAGAGCAAATTCACCCTTCCTATGCCTTTTGCTCTACCTGGGCACTCAACAGATTGGATGATGCCCACCATCCTTGGTGAGGGTGAGTCTTCTTTTACCCAGTCCACCTACTCAGATGCTAATCTCTTCCAGCAACACCTTCCCAGACACACTGAGAAATAATGTTCTCATCGTCTATCTGGGCATCCCTCAGCCCAGTCAAGGTGACACATAAAATTAATCATCACAGATGTCTGATGCCACTGTTAACCAACAAGCCAGAGAGGATCCGGGAAATAGAACTTCTAGCCAGTGCACCCCGGCCTTTCTACACCTTGCCCCTTCTCCCTTAGCTGTGTATAGCAACCTGCCTGGCTATCTCAAATCCTGGCCAGCACCAGGCACATCTTCTCAGAAGAGTTAATTATATAGTCCGGGATGAATCCCAACTGCAGCCACTTTGGAGACAGTTTTGATGTCTGGACATTGTAGGACATTTCTAAGCTAGTTGGTGGGTATGCAATTTCTGGCTCTGGTAAAGTTGTTGTTTCAGCACTCCTGGGGGATTCACCAATGGATCTCCTTTATTTCCTGCAAGAGAAGCCTTTGAAGCATAAAGTGCATTAAATCCCCCTTCGTATTCAGCTGGCCCTCAGAGCATCATTTTATCCTTTTGTGCACATCAGGAAAGGGGTTCCTGGCACAGCAGAGCTCTAGGCCAGAGGTTCCCAGATCGCCTCTTCAGACAAACACAAACAAAAAGAGAGCTGGGTGGCTTATTTCAGACAAACAGAGTTTATGACAAAAAGCATTAAATGGGTCAAAGAAAAACATTTTATACTGAACAAAGGTATGATCCACAATAAAGATCTAACATATGGAAACTTCATGTGACAATAACAAAGTATGTTAGAAACAAGAAAAAAATGCTTGAAACACAATATCTGGGGAAGACTTTAAACATACATCTCACACTGACAGCTCAAGTAAACAAAAAATTATTTAAAAAGTAGAAAATCTAAACCATAAACAGAAATTTTCTTTATAAAGAGAAAATACACCATTTTTTTAAGCTTTTGTGGAACATTTATAAAAAATGATCATAAATTGGACACAAAGATAAACTCAATAAGTTTCAAAGCATAAAACTTATATGAGACATTTTATTATATCGCAAAGTAATAAAACTGGAAATTAAACAAGCAAATAAACCATCTACTTTAAGGTGGAGGGCTAACTCCCAAACAGTTATTATGACAAAATAAAATAAAAATTATAGATATAGGCTATTTTTAAAATAACCAAAACAAGAATATTTTTATACATTCATGTAATGAACACTATTGATCACCTACTAGATGCTATGCACTGTTCCAAGAGCAGGATATACAGCACTGAAAAGACAAATTTTATTCTCATGGGGTTTACATTCTACCACTACTGTGGGGAAGACAGCTTATAAAGAAGTGCATAAATAAACAAGCAAATATCAGGAGTGACATTAGCTTTAATAAAAATAAAACATAATGATGTGACCGAAAGTGACTGGCATCAGGGTAGTTACTACTGTTGGTTGGGAAGGCCTCTCTGAGTTATGTAAGCTGAGATCTGAATATCAGGAGGAATTCACCTGTAAAGATCTGGGAAAAGAGCATTGCAGCAGAGAGACAACCTACACTGTGTATGCAAACATTGATAACTCTAAATTTTCTCATTATTGAACAAAGAATGCAAATAATTGAATTATTCATTTGAGAAATTAAAATAAGGATTAAAAAACTCTTTGAAAAGGAGAAAGAAAATAATAAAGATAACTGCCAAAATAATGCAAAAATAAACAAAAAGATAGAATTGATAAACAAATCCAAAATTTAGTTATTTTGGAGGAAAAGTATAAAAGATAAGCATCTAATCAAGAATTTTAAAAAAACATATGTAATACAAAAGTAAATATAAAAAGCTACCCAATTTTTTAACAGAGCTAAGATAACTCTAATATCAAATCTGATCAAAGGAAAAAAATTAGGAAAAAAGAAAAAGAAAAACATATCAAACTTTAGATCAATCTTATTTTTACATCTGGAATTATAAACCTACTCAACCAAATCAACAGCATATTAAGTGACTCGTGCTTCATAACCAAGAAACCTTTATTCTACATATGCAAGGAAAACCTAAAATTAGAAAAAATAATAATACAATATAACATGATACATCATTTTTTTCAGAGTGGGTAAGATTTCTCTCATAATCACATGGATGAATAAAGACTTTTGATAAAATTCAACACTTTTGCTGATTAAGAGTTACTCTGGCAGCTTGGAAAAATAAGCTAACTTGCACTCCTTGCTTCACTCAATATGGAGAAATGGTAGATCATATATAATACATACAATTAAAAGAATAGCTAGGCTAAAGAAAGAAAAACCATAATACATAAACAACAAGGGAACTTTTTTTATTTCTATTTTTTTTTTTTTTGAGACAGAGTCTCACTCTCTTGCCTGGGCTAGAGTGCTGTGGCATCAGCCTAGCTCACAGCACCCTCAAACTCCTAGGCTCAAGCGATCCTCTTGCCTCAGCCTCCAGAGTAGCTGGGACTACAGGTACACGCCACCATGCCTGGCTAATTTCTTTCTATTTTTAGTAGAGATGGGGTCTCACTCTTGCTCAGGCTGGTCTCAAACTCCTGAGCTCAAGCAATCTTCCCGCCTCGGCCTCCCAGAGTGCTAAGATTACAGGAGTGAGCCACTGCGCCCGGCCCTACAACAAGAGAATTCAAAGCCAGAATTAAGAGATGATACAGTGATGACTTCAGGGATGGAGGGTTAAGGTATCAAATCTAGATATTGGCTCTAATAGCTAAAACCAGGCATATTTTTTTGTCCATTAAGGGATAGGATATATATGGTTTGGGGCCTGCATAAGGTGGGAGGCTACAACTAAGATCACTGCATAAAAGGGAGACCTCGAGAGGTGCCCTCCAGTGAACTAGGAACAAGAAACACTCATTACCTGGCTCAGAAAAGACAAGGAAATTTGAATCTCTCTAGAACTCTGATCAGAGGAAAAACTCTTCTTTGAGAACACCAAAACTCAAGCCTTGCTTTGCAAGAGTGTAGAGCCAAAAAAAATGTACACTATCCAGGGGTGTAGGCATCCTCAAGTCAAGAAATTAATGTAAAACTGGTTTGGGGCCAGCAAAGCCACTCAGCAGGTAGAGGTACACATTTCTAATATCTAGAGTAGGGGTCCGCAAACTGAGCATGAGCCAGCTACTGCTCATGGCCTGCTTTGTAAAACTTGTGTGTTAAGAGTGTTTTTTACATCTTTGAAGGGTTATAAAAAAAAAAAGGAGGAGAGGGAAAAGGAAGAGGAGGAGAAGAAGGAAGTGGAGAAGGGGGAAGAGACAGAGACTGTGTGTAGCCTGCAAAGCCTAAAATATTTACTCTTTGGCCCTTTGTAGAAAAAGCTTGCCAACCTCTGACTTAGAGCACAAAGAAAGCCCAAAGGGGAAAAATATCACCATTGAAGATTACCTTGTAATATAAAAAATTACCATGTGAAAACCACCCCCTCTTTAGGAAAGTCAATAGATTCAACAACTAGTAGGGATAAGCAGCTTTGCAAATTTTAGACAACAGTACAATCTGAACAGACCATAAAATAAGTATTTTAAAAATAATTAACCTGTAGTCCCAGCTACTTGTGAGGTTGAAGAAGAAGGATTGCTTGAGCCTTGTAGTTCAAGGCTATCATGTGCTATGATTGTGCCTGTGAATAGCCAATGCACTCCAGCCTGGACAATATAGGGAGACTCCATCTCTAATAAATAACAATAGTAATAACTAAGTGACAAAAGAAGATATAGTTTTAAAAGAACTTTTATAAAAGAAAAATCTAGTAATTTGAATTAAAATTCAAAAAAAATTAAACAGCAGATGTAAACACAATTGAAGAAGCAATTAATGAACTAGAAAGTAAGTTTGAGAAAATTAACCAGAACATGACACAAAGTAATAAAAGGATAGATAATATGAAAAAGAAGTAAAGAGTTAGGAAGGAGAGACTAAGAAGGAGCAATTAGTTGTACTTCCCAAAGGAAAGATTAGAGGAAATGAGAAAGAAGAAACATTTAAAGAGAAAATTATTGTGAATCATTTGCCAATGATAAAAATGTAAATCCTTATATTCAATAAGCACATTGAGTCTTCAGCAGGATGAAAATAAAAAAATCTAAAACTAGACACATTATGGTAAGTTATTAAATACAAAACAAAAAGAAAAAACTAAAAGCAGGCCGAGAGAAAACACAAATTACTACTGTGGCAGAGGTTGCTATATAGCCACCCAAATATATTCCAAATCTTCTGGAAAAACAGAGTTGTAGTTGGGCAAACAGATTTTAATGCTAGTGTTCTATGAATAAAACATGACTTATATATTTGATTTTAGAAACATGTAATATTTTACATAATTATGAAACAAATTTAAAGTTTAAAGGAAGCAATTCCTAAAAGTAGAAAATAGAAGGAAACAATTCTAACTTATATGTAAGTGGTGGTGTAATCACATGGAAAGGCACTAGTCAAAGTGACTTTCAGACATAGTAATTTCACTGTATATCTCTAGCGGTATATACTCTAAGGACAAAACAAATTACATATAACAATTTTAAACTATTTACAGTTATCATATTGTTAGTGGTGGCAATGGTATTATGAGTAATTATGGTACTGTGTTAGTCTGTTAGGGATGCCATAACAAAATACCACACACTGGGTGGCTTAAACAACAGAAATTTATTTTCTCACACTTTTGGAGGCTGGAAGGTCAAGCAAGCTCAAGGTGCCATCAGAGCTGGTTTCTGGAGGCCTCTCTTCATGGCTTGCAGACAGCCACATTCTCACTGTGTCTTCACATGGCCTTTCCTCTATGCTAGAGGTATATATATATATATATATATATATATATATAAACACAAAGTGATAAAGGGATAGATAACATGAAAAAGAAGTAAAGAGAAAGGATAGACTATATACATACAGAGAGAGAAAGAGAGAGAGAGAATCTCTGTCTCTTCCTCTTCTTATAAGGATATGAGTCCTATCAGATTAAGACCTCACCCTTATAATCTTATTTAACCTTAATTTCCTCCCTAAAGTCCTATTCTATGAAATGGCTATATAGGCAACGCATCTCCCAAATGCTGAAAGAGCTAAGAAACCAAAGAATGAGGAAGGCAAATCCAGTTTGTCAGTACAGGGTGATTCATTAGGGAACTTACAGACAGAAACATGGTGTTTGGGAGCTGCAAGGCAGGTAGATCTCTGCACCTCTTACTCCCCAGATCCAGGGCTTATATATCACGTAGGGAAGGGGTATATGTGCTCCACAGAGACAACTAAAGGCAAGAATGCTATGAATGTATGCATCGTAGCCTATAATTTGTGCAATAACATCAAGGTTGACATGTTCTTATGCTAGGGACAGTAAATAAAGTAGGAATCAGGAGGCATTCATGGGACTAGGGTTAATCAGAAGTCAACATGGTGGATTAGCATCCAAGATGGCATCACTTTTGTCTCCACAAGGCCCTATCCCCACATACAGTCATCACTTGGTATCCATGGTGGGTTCCAGGACCCCTCACCATACCAAAATCTGTGAATGCTCAACTTCCTTATATAAAATGTATTTTATATATAAGATAGTGTTTGAACATAACCTACCCACATATTCCTACATAGTTTAAATCATCTCTAGATTGCTTATAATGCCTTACATAATGTAAATGCTATGTAAATAGTTGTTATACTATATTTTTAAAAATTTGTGTTATTTTTTTACTGTTGTATTGTTATTTTTTTCTGAATCTTTTTGATCCTCGATCGGTTGAATCTGTGAATACAAAACACATAGATATGGAGAGCCAACTGTGTAGTCACATTGGGGCTTAGAGCTTCAGCATATGAATTTTGGCAAACACAGTTCAGTCCATAACAGGTATCACTGCAATGGAAATTTTTTATATAGGAGAAGGGAAATGCAGATGTAAGATCATTAAGTCTAAGTAAAAAATTTATAGTCCTGAGTAGAAACTGTCAGTATGGGCATGATATATATACATATATATATATCTCATGAGCTCCTATGTATATATAAAATGTAACAAAACATATTATATGTAATATAATATATATGCTACAGCTATTCACTGAAAAGGTCTGGAAACAATGACCAATCCAGTAGGAGTGAGCCCATTAGTGCCCAGATTATAGTCTCTAAGTACCATTTCCTATTCAAATGAGTCAGAGATCCTTAGAAAAATGCCTGATTCTCAGCCTGAGCAGGAAAATGTATAAGCTGAGCATAGAAAATCTCAGCCCAGGTAGCAATAAAGTTATCAAAGTTACCATTTCAATGAGCTCATGAGCTGATTAGAGTAGTCGTCCCCTAGCAAAAAATGGGACAATTTGATTTTTGGAATTGATTTTCACTACAGAGTATCTGAGCTTGATTGCCCATTCTGACTAGAATTCTGTTAGTTTCCTGATATTCTTTTAATAAATTCCTCTTCTGCTTTAAGCACGTCAGAATTTTTTTGTTTTTGTTACTTGCAACTAAGAAACTGAACAGATAACTTTGAGGAAACTTAACTAGCACAATATAAGGTATAATAAATGTTCAGTAAATGGTGATTTCCTCCCTACCTAGGAGTCAAAAGTCTATAATGATTTCTCTTCAGATATTAAAAATTGTATGGGAAATTTCCTCTCTATGAAGAATTTCCTCTTCCACGAGGGAGATTCTGCCTCTGTTCATATTCCCTGTAGCTCCTTTACTCTCCCTTACTCAGGGAAGAAAATCTGTAAGCCAGCTGGTCACAGTTCGAGGTTTTGGCTGGGCCTTGGTTACCAGTGGGCAGGGTCACTGTGTTAAATGACAGCACCCAGTCTCTGCTCTCTGGCACTTCTGCTTCCTGTCTCCCAGTGATAAAGCAGACATAAGATAAGATCCCTAATCTCTTCATCAACATGATGCAAGAGGGTAAATGAATTTAGTACTTCCCTTAGGGCCTAGATCTCTCTATCAACTAATAGCCCTAAAATTTCAATTTGAAGAGAAGTAAAAAAAATCCCAAGTAGGCACCAAGGCTTAAGCCATGTGCTCATCTTGTACCAGAAAACCCTGCCTTGGGAATTACCAGGTGCTGGCTCAGTTATTGGTAGTATTATACATTGATTCTCATTTGCTGTTGTTCTTTGCCCTGCACAGAACTCCCTTGGGAAACTAATGGCAAGATGAGACATTGAAAGGGTAGAACTCAGATATTCCTGGGTTCCCTGCAGAGGTGAAGAGGGGTAACACCATGAAGTAACACTAAAGCCCCTCTCTCGTTCTTACAGAACCATCTGGAGAGGGGAAGCAGAAAGGGCAAAAGAATACAACATGGGCGCTGATATTTCGACATCGTTACTCTAAAGTTTATATTTTGGGACTCTGACAGGTGGAAATAGTGTAGAAAGAAGAGGAGGCAGCAGGTGGGAGGAGGAGAAGACAGAGTAGGAAGACAGCTCCACTCACCCCTCACTCTATTCCCTTTGCCTCACTCTTCTTTCCTCCATTAATTTCCACCCACACATCCAAGGAAGAGAGTGATAAAAAGGCTAGTGAGGATGAGTCAAATTCAAAGGTATTTTATTGGCCACATCATTTTCTTGGGTGCTCATGTCTTAGGAATTTCTCTTTTGTACCTCTAGTGTGCTAAAAAGCGTGCTTATTCCACCCATGGTCCAGATTTTAAAGAGAGACTCATTTCTCTGCCCTTCTCTTAGCATGCTTTTCCATGGATTCATCTTCTCTTGCTGTCAGAAAGTTAAAATATAGAAAATTGAGAAAGAGGTATAAACTTAGGGGGAAAGATGCCAAGAAGGTCATTGGGCCTATTTTTAATGTTGAATTTTGCCTTTAAATTAGGTAAAAGTAATCCTTCAACAGTTATCTCCATCGTTTCAGTGGCCTAGAGTAGTGTTTGAAGCTAAAACATCATAATAAAGTGCATGCATTTGCCTGAGCATGATGTCTCCCTTGTGGACCTCATGGGCAAGAGCATAGCTCTGGCAAGACAGGATTTGCATGTTTAGAGCCTTGGGCCCAAGCCGAATATTTACATACTTCCCAATACCATGTCATTCAAAATAAGTGACATGAGTGATAACAGGCCTGGCATGCTAAGACCACATTTGGCTGATGGCTTGGCAGGTGAATACTCTGCTCTAAGCCCACCTGAGCAGTGGCTGCTCGTAGAGATCGGAGGGTGCACACACAGCTATAAGAAGGCCACAGCGCTTGGGAATTGTTGCTGTGATCCCCAGGTCTGCTCGTTTGCTGGCCTTGCTTCGCTGTTTTCTGATATCTCCATCAGACCCTTCTGGATGGATCTCCGGGTGCTCCCCAACTTTGAGGAAACCTGTTTCCGATGGAAGTGTTGGGAAACACATAATGGTGTGAGTTAATGGCTTCCAATGATGGGCCCTCATGTTCTGAAGATGATGTGGTTGCAGTGTGGATGGATCACTGTGCTCAGGAGAGGATCTTTCTAAGGCAAGCTCCTGAACTTCTGCTTATCTTACCTTCTTAGGTGCTGCCTTATCTTCCTAGGTTTGTTCCAAGTCACTGGGGCTTCAGATGCCATCTCAGGTCCTCTGCTTCCCTCTTCTGGTCAACTGAAGGGAATCTTTACAGCCATTTAGAATTCAGGGGAAGGATTAATATAGTACCTAGTAATAGAACCAAATTATAATCTACTAGCAATCACTTTTCAATTCACAAAAAGCTACTCTCAGGAAGCATGGTAATTAAAGATAACATTATTACATATCAAGCACGCTCACACTAAGGCAGTCATGTCCTCTATTCTCCCGTACAGACCTAGAGGGAAGATGTTAAACCGGCAGTTCCAAAACATGGTATCAATGTGCATTTTTGCAGAAAGGGTTCTGTGATTAAATATATTAGGGTAGAATAAGTTACACAGGTTGATATACTTAAATTTGCTTAAGGCCTTTAAATTGCAAATGTGCACTGGGAATCCCCTAGGAGGATAGAGTATATGGTTTTTGATCTATAAATTCTTTATTGGGGAGCATCCCAAGGGCTAGCATTCCATCCTGCAGAATACTCCGGGGGAAATGAGACTCTAGAGATTGAAGAGGTCAACTAAAAAAGAAAGATCTCCACATTTTGAAATGACAGGTATTATCTCACCCAAGCCAACATGAGGCGCAGTGAAGCAATACCTCTTGAGTCGATATTAGACTCAGTTTTAATCACAAAGCTTAGAGTTGAAAAGGACCCTAATGGCCCTAAAGGTCCCTTGCAGACCAATGCCTCCATTTTGTAGGTGAGGCAACTAAGACTTAGAGAGCTATAAAGAAAGTATAGTCTCAAAACCCAGTGAAGAAATATCACTTTAATATCTATTTACGGGAGTCCAGAGCTCATGACCAGTTTGCCCAGAGGAGCTATCTATTCCAAAGACTCTACATTTGATGTATTAAATGAACAAGTAAAAAACAAAACACAAAAAACACAGAACTTAGTTTAGAAGAGTATATATCAGGCCATCCACTTCACCGGAAAGATGTATGCAAGATGTTGCAGCATTTGACAAAAGAAGATCTGACTTATTCACTTATAAACCCACAGAAGGCATTTTTATCAAAGATATCACCCTTGTTCATGAATCAAATGGAAAGTCAGGAAATGCAGTTTGTGTTAAACCCCAAAGTGCTCTGATGCTTTTTCATAAATGTTAGCACATTTGGGAGAGCACCACGACCTTCTGTGTTGGGAAGACTATTCTGGTTGCTAGTGAGGAGAACGCAGCTTGAATGAGCTTAGGCAGAATAAAAAGTGGGGCAGGGAGTAATTTACTGGAAGGCTCACATAACCAAAGGAAGATCTGGGGGGTGAGTGAAGGAGCCACCAGGATTCTTACCCTCATCTCTTGCATGCTTCTCTTTGTCAGTCAGCTCTGCTGTCTTCCACTGCAGATGGGTTCTGCCACCCTATGGGGCCACGGCTGTCATTGGCTCATAGCATCACATCTTCCCCACCAGGAAGGAATTGTCTCAGGTTCAAAGGTCCCAGAGAAAAGCTCTGATTGGCCTCACTTGCTTGGGGTGTTCCCTTCTGAGATAAGGGATATAGGGTCTTAGGAGAGTCAGATAGCATGGTGGGTTCTGAAGCCAAACTGCTTGGGTTCAAATACCGCCTCCTCTGCCTACCAGCTGCATGATCTTGGGCAAGTTACTTAAGCTCTTTACCTCGGTTTCCTTATCTGTAAAATAGGGACAATTAATGGTATCTAGTTTTTATATCATGGTTAAATGAGATAAAACATGTAAAGAATTATATATAGTACCTGCCACAAGGTAAGCAATCAATATTCATTAGCTATTATTATTACTGGTTCAACTTGGAGGGTTAGGAGGCCATGCTTACATCAGTCACTGTGGCAATTTAATGGAGAGAGTAAGAGAATGAGCTCTGTGGTCTGATAATTTGGTTTCAAGTTCAACTCCTGCACTTACTAGCCATACCTTATGCAAGTTACTTAACTATCTGTGCCTTTGGTTTTCTCATCTATAAAATGGGGGTAGCAATGGTTCCTACCTTGTAAGGTGATTGAATGGAATAAGTGAAATGATAAGGTAAATCACGTAGCATCTTGCCTAGCACATAACAAACATGCAAAGTTATCATTATTATCATCACTAAGGTTGTACAGGTGATCTATGAAAAGGAGATAGCTCCCGTGTGAATAATGATTGTAGGAGTAATTTATTCATTCACTCATACATTCACTAAATGTTCATTGAGCATTACCGCTGTGCTAGGCGATGTGCTAAATGTGGAGAATACAGAGTGATGGGCAAGACAGACATGGCCCGGAGCTCCTGAAGCATACATGCTAGTAAGGCTTTTAAAAGGATACTGTTCTGGGCAGCAAAAAAACAACAAATTTCCAATATACTTACCAAGTAGTAGCCCCCTAATTTCTCTGTTAATAACCAGTCCTTCAGATTTCATCTTCTGCTTCCCTCAAAAACATAGCCACATTCCCCATCATATCTATCCTTCTCCTTGTAAAGGAAAATTTCTATTCTTGATAGATAGTTATAACTGTACATATGCATATATGTACTGTATGTATAAATTGTATTATATCTATACATTCCTTATAGTATTTTAAAGATCTGTTAGATCACTTCCTTGTAGAGATTTCAGATACTTGCCACCTTGATTAGCCTCAAACCTAGGAGTAGAACCAAGAGTGCAGAAGCTCAACTTCACCAAAAGGCAAAAGAATCCTTCAAAAACTGGTTAGTAAGCTCTTACCTCAATTATATACAAAAATCATTTCCAGCTGGATTATAGATCAAATGGGAAAAGTAAAACAATAAAGTTTCCAGCAGGATAATATATCTCTATGAATTCTGGATCAGGAAAGTTTTCTTAAATAAGATCCCCCAAAGCACTTGCCATTAAAAAAAAGTTTGAAGAAGTTGACTACATTAAAATTAAGAACTTCTGCTCATTTAAAGTACACCATTAAAAGAGAAAAAGCAAGCCTCAAAGTGGAACACCATTTTGTAATGTGTATAACTAACAGGGGGTCCGTATCCAGAATACATAAAGAATTTCTACAAATCTACAAATCAAAACGAAAACAAAAATAGACAACACAATAAAAAATGGACAGATTTGAACAGACACCCTACAAAAGAAAACCCCATATAAACAATGAGCGTGAAAAGGTGCTCAATCTCATTAGGGAAATGTACACCAAAACCACGTCGATATACCACTATACACTCACTGAAGTATCAAATCAAGGTTGTCAGGGTATAGAACAGCAAGAACTCTGATATGCTGCTGGTGGAAGTGTAATTGGCACCATTACTATGGAAAACAGATTGATATCATACAGTAAAATATAAGCTATGCATAATTTATAACACAGCAGTTCATCTCTAAGGTATATACCCCCATAAAACATATGCTTATGTGTACCAGTATACATATTTAAGAATTTTCATAGCAGTATTGAATAATAGCAGCAAACTGGAAACAACCTAAATGTCTATCAAGAGTGGAATAAATTTAAAAGATGATATATTTATACTATGAAATATGATACCAGGAGAAATGGGTGGGGGGAGGTATAGCTACAAGACACATAGAGGCTGAATCTTAAAGAGACTCAAAATACTGAGCAAAAAGAGCCAAACAATACAGGACACATACTGTATGATGCAATTTACATTTCATTGTTCAAAAGGGAAAATTAAACAAGTTTTAGAACTAAAACTATAAAACAAAAGAGGAGGGAAGTAAATAGTGTAAAAATCAAGAACATATTTACCCATAGGGAGAAGGAGGGGTGACGAGGAGGAGAAGGTCTATAAGGGTGTTAATAATGTTCTATATCTGGACCCAGGTAGGTTCCCCAGGGGTTTGTTTTACAAATTGTGAAATCATATATTTATGTTAAAAACTTTTCTGTATGTCTGTTATATTTCACACACATACACACACACACACACACACACACAGGAGTAAATATATTTATTCCAGACACAATGGACAGAGGCAGAAATTAACACAGCCAGATAAAGGGTAAAATCACACAAGTTCAAAGTCACAGAACTCTCTAAGGGGCGGCTGGAAGTCCCCAGTTTAATCACCATCCTAGAGCAAGCACAAATGCAACTTACTGCTAAATGGGACAAGTGATGTCTTGTCCAACCCCGTTACACATTCTATTGGTACAACTTGCAGAAAGAGACTTATTTATAGAAAAACATATAACAAACATTAAATCCATAGGTTACAAATCATCAGGGCTAAAAGTCTCCCAGAACTCCCATCTTGGGGTGCATGTGCAACTCCACCAAATTATAGTTGTTGGAGGGGAGACTGAAATGATGGATGGAAAGCGCCAGACATCAGAGCCTCTGCCGCCAGGACACGCTCTGTCCTAGCAGTCACCCTTTTTACCGAGTCGCAGTTGACTGCTCCCCAGCTGCAATAGCTCCTCTGGCGGGAACTGCAATCATTTCAGCCCTGCACCGTCACCCCCACACCCTGCAATGCTGCCGTTTTGCCTCCTCCCTATCTTCCCACAACTTTCGTACTGTGAAAGGGGTTTTGTTTGTTGATTGGTTTGGCTTTGGATAGTAAGAGAGAAGTTCCTTATAAGTTCATACCCATGCGCCTCACATTTTCTCCGTGCTGTTGAGCTCATGCATTCTTCTCATATCACTCTCATACTGCCCTTCGTGCCCTCCCAGCGCCAGAGTCTCCAGTACAACGTCCAGCCTTCGTAACAATCTAGGAAATTCGTACATTATTATCCTCACCTGGGATTAGAGAGGTTAAGAACCTCATTTTCATGTCTCCACTTCCCTGCCCCTACACATACATGTTCCATACCTGTCTAATAATTTTTGAAATTTCTATTTTTAATTTTCTTTCTTTTTCTTTTTTTCTTTTTTTTTTAAGAGACCGTCTCTCTATGTTACCCAGGCTAGACTCAAATTCCTGGGCTCGAGTGATCCTCCACTCTCAGCCTCCTGAGTAGCTAGGACTACAGGTGCACACCACTGTGCCTGGCTATTTTTAATTTTCATTGAATTACTACCATGAAAATATTAAAGGTAATTTTTTTTTTTTTTGAGGCAGAGTCTCACTCTGTTGCCCGGGCTAGAGTGAGTGCCGTGGTGTCAGCCTAGCTCACAACAACCTCAAACTCCTGGGCTCAAGCGATCCTTTTGCCTCAGCCTCCCGAGTAGCTGTGATTACAGGCATGCACCACCATGCCCGGCTAATTTTTTCTATATGTATTTTTTTAGTTGTCCAGCTAATTTCTTTCTATTTTTTATTAGAGATGGGGTCTCACTCTTACTCGGGCTGGTCTCAACCTCCTGAGCTCAAACAATCTGCCCGCCTCAGCCTCCCAGAGTGCTAGGATTACAGGCGTGAGCCACCGTGCCCAGCCTAAAGGTAATTTTGAAAGCAAATTTAATTTCTAATCTTACCATTCTAGCATGTGTTTTCATTTTTTTCGAAATAATGCTCTGTATAGTATGATTAAGTTATAATCATAATATATAATTATATACGCATTAGTGTTTTTTATGTGATATATTAGAAACATTTTTTGTGTGCTTAAATAACTTTCACAATTCTCATTTTGGGATATTGTTTAGTATTCCACTGAAAAGATAAATAATAATTTGCTTAACTATCCCCATATTATTGGGTATTTAGGTTTTTTCAGTTTTAACTGAGAAATATTATGTGTAATAACACATTTGTTAAAGGAAAATATTAAATTTTACATTTATCCCTGTTAAATTTAACTTCATTAGTTTTGGCCAATTATTACAACATATCAAGAGCTTTTTGGGTTTTTATTTTGCTATCTAATACACTTGTGTGATTCATGGATTTGATAAGTCTTTCATTAAAGCATTGAAAATGACAGACCTAAGGACAGAAGCTTGCAGAGGTGTATGTGCCAAAAGGTATATGCTAGAATGTTCAAAATAGCACCCATGATATTTCCAAACTTATAACTGCCCAAATGTCCATCAGTTGTAGAATGGACAAATAAATTATGTATATTTACACAATGGACTACTACTATACAAGAATTAAAATGAACAAACTACAGTTAGAACCATTACTTGGATGAATCTCAAAAACATAATATTAAGCAAAAGAAGCCAGAAACAAAAGAATACCTACTCTACAATGCCATTTTTATAAAGTTAAAAAACAGACAAAATTAATTTATGGTGTTAGGCATCAATATATCGCTTACCTTTAAGATGGAGGGGGCAGTCAGTGATGGGAAAAGCAGGCGGGGGAGGCGGAGGCCTTTGAGATGCCGGTGAATGTTCTGCCTCTAGACCTGGATGATTCCATGGGTTATGTTCACCTGGCGATAATTCATCAAGCTGTGCACTTAGGATTTGTAAATTTTTCTATATTTTACAGTTCAATAAAAAGTTTATTTTTAAAAATAGCAATAAGAATAATGAATTCAAAGGTTCATAGTAATGCTAATAATTATACATAAATCCATAAAAATAATAAAAACACAGGATTGGAGCTAACTTGGGGGGATTAGATAGAGAATTCAGTCTGAATATGTTGAAATTGAAGTGTTGGAAGAATATGCAGGTGGAAACATTTGATAAATAGGATATAGGTCTAGGGCTCAAAGGCTCAAAACATTTAGGAAATCATCAGTGCATTGATAGTAATTGAACCACGGGAGTGGATGAGACCGTCCACGGACAGGCAAAAAGCAATCTGAAGAGAGAACCGTGGGGGATTACCAAGGCTTACAGGAAGAAAGCTCATGAAAGAGGTGAGAAAGGAGCATCCAGAGAGAGAAGACCTGGTAAAGAGCAGGGGAAGGAGCCGGATGGCAGGACTGCAGAGCAGCACAGTCCTGAAAGCAGCATGGGGCACTGGCACAGAGCTGACTCCCCGTCTTCCTGCTCCTTGGTATGTGGGGCTCCAAAATCCTCAGCCTCTATTCGGAAGGTGATTGGAGCCAGAGTGTATGTTGGGGAGAGTTGGGCTTCACACCGAATCCCCAGGAAGTCGAGTAAACATTCTGTAAAGTGGTTGACTGAGTCTTTTTATCATGGAAGGTAATTATGCTTGAAACTGAAGAACAAACAACCTTCTTCCTTGCTTGGCTGCTTTAGCTTTAAATCTTGCTGTCCAAATGGTTATTGTTGTGTGATCAATTATTTGGTGTCCTCAGGCAACATATTACTCTCCTCTCCCTCTCTGTTAACTGTCCCTGCCCCTAGTTCTCCAGTAACTCTATATTCTTATTAGTCCTAACCTTCTGAATATAAATATTTTCTTCTTCGTGCCCCAAACTTCAGATTCCTCTTGAATTTTTGTTGTTGCTGTTGCTATCTACAAAAGTCAAAGCCAGTTCAGCTATCCTAGTTGGGAGACTAAAGGTGTGTTCTGTTAACTTGTGAATATACCAGCTACACAGCAGAAGTCTGAAAATGCAGAAGCTGTCACAGACTGAAGGGAAATTGGAATTCATGATTGGTCCTCGAAGAGAAACCTGAGTGTCCAGGGCCTGATTCCAGACGTGCACTGTATACCCACGACCATCATGCTGAGAGGTAACCATGGGACTAATTTTTCATGTAGATAGGATCTGATGGGTGGGTGAGCAGAAGGAATGTAAATCAATGTTCTAGTACATTTCCCTATGGCTTCAATGTCATTCTCCACCTTCTGAGCAAGAGAAAACCCCAAACTGCTTTCCCACCTCCTCTATTACATGGGTTCTCTTTCCGTTCCTCCTCTGGAGTCAGAGTATGGGAAAAGCCTGGTACAGTGTTTGACATAAAGCACATGGTGGCTTCTTTCCTCCCAAGGTGGGAAATCTGGTGTGAAGCACCTGTCCAATGAGTTCACACAGGCTTATTTTTAGAACTTCTGGGGTTCATTCCAATAAAGGTTCGATTCAATTTAAAAAGTATTCATAAAGTATTTATTGTGCATACATAGCAACATAGGAAATATACAGAAGCATGTGTCATAGTCTGAATGATGTCCCCAAAGAAATCAGGTCTTAATCCCTAGAACCTGTAATGTTAACATATTTGGAAAAAAGGTCTTTGCAGATATGATTAAATTAAGGATTTTGAAATGAGGGGATTATCCTAGATTTTCTGGATGAACCCAAATGCAATCACATGTATCCTTAGAATAAGGAGGCAGAGGAAGATTAGACACACACACACACACACACACACACTGAAATAAAACACATAGCAGAGTTGAAGTGCATGCCATCCAGCAGCAGTATTTTATGGTGTCTTAGTTCATGCCGCATCATTATGGCCATTCAATGCCTCTCGCTCAGCACTTCCATACAAGTCCACCTCACATATGACGCTACCCATCACAAGGCCTTGCACAAGGACCAGGCAGAACCTCAAGTTCAACAAAGACAAGAATTGTGTTGGGACTCAAGGAAGAAACCCATTCTCTGAAATCTTGCTGGGGGTGGAGCACTTGTCAGGAGTGAACAGAAAAGGAATAAAACTCACTTCTTTTTTGAAGAGCCCAGCTGGACAATGTGTAGACCCAATGCCCAAGACCTCCTCTATTTGCTGGCCTGGGGCAGAACTGGAGGTAACTCAGCAATGAAGAGGCAAGGAGGGCTCCTGAATGCTGGAAGGTTGTAGACTCTAGATGGTAGTCCTTTAGTTACCATTAAAGCCTTGAGGATTGAATGATGCTTTATTGGACCTTAAAAGGTAAATATTAAATCACAGAAAGTAATTTCATTGAAGCAATCAATAAGAACATAAGAAATGTCACACTAGAGCATGACGATAAATTCCCCCAAGCATCACATTCTGGGTCAGCGAGTTATCAGTGGAGATCTGTGGGTGGCCACTCTCAAAAGGTTAGGGATATGTACTTCTCCCCTGAACACCTCTAACTCCCCTAAAGTACAACCTGGTAGCACCGTTAGCATCCATTAGTCCTATGGTTTGAGGATTTAGGGCAAAGACTCTGGCCATTATATTTTCTTCTCAGATGTTGGAAAAGGCAAGGCTTCCAGTCATAATTCAGATTGGTCAGTGGTACCTTCATAAAGTACTTACCGAGCAGTGCCAGATTAAGGTCCCTGTCTGCACAAGCCTCGTCCAGGTGACAGTTCATTTTCTGTTGCCCTTCACTGTTGAGAAGAACAATGTGAGCTGTCCCAGTGACCAGTATATTATGCTACTTCTGATTGTGACTGCACAGGCTGAATTAACCTCCCTATGATTTAGAAGCAGATGGGTCTGAATTTCATTATAGATATGACTTCCGTGCTCTTCTCCTTGGCTGGGGCACAGAGATTCTCTTGGAGGGGTATTGTCATTACTATGCAGATTGCTTTCCTATCGTTTGATTGAACCTTCAGGAAGAAGGAAGGTCATTAATATAACTTCTTCCTCCATTTCTTATTTTAGGGAATCTGGAAGCAGAGCCACACATAATTCAGCATAACTCAGCCCACTGAGCTCTCCAGAGGAGGTATAAATTGAGCACAGAAGCTCTGAAATGGAATGGAACCAGTGTCAGAGGAATTCTCTAAAGACCCATTCTCTCGGAAATAAGCTGGCCAAGTGGAGCTGGATCCACAGCTGCCACCCAAGGTCTGTATTCCTCAGAGTGTTGTCCAGGTAACTTTGCCTCCCTTGTCACCCATCCAGTGGTGTGAAGCAGAGGGACGCCTTTCTCCAGCTCACACCTGGCGTATGTGGTGGGCACCGCAGGGGTTAGCTCGTGGGTCACTCTATGGCTCTCTTCAGAAAGGGAGTGGCAGAGTGTTTCAGACCCACAAGAAGTAAGATATGCATTTCCCAATGCACAGCCTGTTGTTCTAGCCCCAGAGCCCTTCAACACCAGCCACCGTCAGTAAGACAAGTTTGTTGGAGGCAAGAGACTTGTCAGACCAAGTTCCCACCATGGCTTTTAGCTTCCAGTGACCCAAATTGGACATGGTGCTTCCATTTCATTCTCCTTACTGAACCAATATATGGAAAAAGATATTAAGGACATTTACTGAAGTATCAGAATAGTAGGAGATCAGAAAAAATCTAAGTAATCAAAACCAAAATACTGGTTAAATAGAGTATATCTACATCATGGGATACCATGTATCCAGTAAAAAGAAAGAAGTAGGTTAACATACACCTGGGTGAAATTACTTCATAATATACTGGTGAGAAGAGCAAGGTTCAGAAAGTATGTGTAATAGGAACATAGGTAACTAGAAAATGATTTGTGAATATATATACATATGTTATATAAATATACATATAAATTTTATGCTAGACAAAATTTTTTCTAGAATATTCAAGAAAGTGTTAATAATGGCTGCTTTTGGGGAGACAGGGTTTTACTTTTATTTCTTTATATATATTATTAATGCTAAGTATATATTTTTCTTAATTTTATTTTTCTAACATTTTTCCAAAGTCTCCCCGACCAGCCCTCAGAGGATCTTTCCAGGCTCTTCCTCTTGACTCCAGGGCAAACTTGTGTGGTTGTGTAGGCTGCATTCTGCATGGGAGCCCCCAGCGCACGGGACAGAACCCAGTCTGAAGCATGCTTGCCCAGCTGTGAACCTTGCCACTGGGCAGCAGCCACCCAGAGACACAGCTTTTTCTAATTTCCAAAATGCCACCACATGGGCTGGTGGCAGCTCTGTACAGCTCTTCACTCTGCCTTTCACTACCGGTCGCTCATCTTCACCACAGTCTGATTTGGTTCTTGCTTCTCACCCTCTCCCTTCCACTCACCGCATCAGACCATCCCTCACATCCCACCTCCCCACCCTGTAGCCTAGGCCTCAGTCCAACTCCAGGCCCACCCACTGCCATGCCCAGCCCAGGCCTGAAGTCAAGAAGCCCTTCCGACTTACCTGAAGTGACGTCAGGCGCCCACGTTCATGTTGCCCCAACGTCTGTATGTGTGTGTGCCAATATTCATCATGCATAATTCATGCACAAGCAGCTCTTAATTATCCACACAAATGGCAGTGAGCGTTGGCACATATCATTCCAAAGAGCAGATGATCACAAAATTAGGGATTTGGGTAGTTAGTTGTTCTTGGAAAGTAATTAGTGATTCTTTTTAATTCAGATTTTTTTCTACCATGAATTTACTTGAATTAAAATTAAATTGTGTTTTCTGTTTCATATTTACTGAATGTAGTAGGACTGAAGGAAGGTGGAGAGATTAAATCGACCAGAGATTAAAGATTTGCTTTGGATAAGCTGCCTAGAGGGGGCTGAGTTCACTATATTTAAAATAATACTTAGGTTTCTAACATAGCTGCCTTTCTGCAGAATTAAATATTCAACCTAAAGCCAAAGTAGCCTTTCTTCAAACTTTTTTTCTTATCTTTAATAAAAGTCATGTGTGTGTGCGTGTGTGTGTGTGTGTGTGTGTGTGGTATTAGTAAAATACGGAGCACTCAAAACCTTCTCTTGCTCAGTAGTGGCCACTTGAAAATCTCAGTCAGCTTCAACTCACTTTCTCTGGTCCAGTCTTCAGAGGAAAACATCACCAACTTATTGATTTTTAGGCTGTTGGCACTGAGCACCATTAATCAAGGCTATTTCATTGTCACAACTATAAGCATAAATGTTACTCTACATTTTGGCTGTTGATTTACAGGCTTAGGATACAAGGAGGATGGGGTTTTCCAATATATTAATTATATGCAGTGTGTGTGTTTACTCATCTTTTGTAATGGCTATGCCTGATCTAGGATATGGGCATATTTTATCAGAGTGAAATACCACGGAGCAATATCGCTCCTCACATGCCAAAACTTTGTTCACACATTCACGAATGGGTCCCTCTAAAAAGTATAAAATAGATCATTGTGTTCTACAACTATGGAATGTTAATAAGCAGTAAGTTTTCTTTCTTTCTCTTTTTTGTTCTTTGAGATTTCTACTGCCCCACACCTGGCAGTCTGTAGACTACACGTGATCCCAGAGTTTCTACCCCAGGAAAGAATAAGGTATCTACCCAGCCCATGACAAAGACGTGAGACTCTAACCGCAAACTGCAGCTTGTGGGTCATTAGGTAAGTTTGTCAGGATGGAAATGTCAATCTGAGCAGTTGTGTTTTATGTTTTTATAATCCAGTTTAGGGAGGTAGAACGGTTGTCATAGTGTAGGAGTTTTAGTGAGAGTTTTGAATTCAATAGAGAAGGAACCGGGAGGTACATACACAAGTAGGGACTGAGAAAGGCATTTCATAATTTAGCAAGAAATTGATGCTTCCCCTCATCCTTTACTGCAAAGATTTTTAAAGATCAGTGATGACAGCCCTGATTACTAACAGTGATGCCATGCAGAGGAGACCAGAGTTGTTTTGTGATTAGAGGAGCCTGATTTGGAACCAGCTTGTTGCTTCATGCCTGAGAGCAAGAGTGGCTGAGTTAGGCTTGTCTGGGGTGAGAGCCAGGATCTGCCACTTAGTAGCTATGTGACCTTGAACAAGAGGCCCACTTTCTTACCTATAAAATGGGGTTCATGATAGTGCCTCTCTAATAAGGTGACTAAATGGATTATGGGTAATAACACTTGAAAAAGGTTTAGCACAGTACGTAGCACACAGCAAGTGCTCAATAAAAATTTACTTATGATTCTGCATAAGTAATTGAAAGTGGTTTACCTTCTTAAGTAGGCTAATCCACTTTGAGTATTTTTCAACAAATGCTCTCTTCATGGAATAGATACAAGTGAACTCCAATCAAGCCCAGGTGAAATTATTATACATTCCATATTAGTGGTGGCCTAAATAAATGAGGTGTCTCTGTTTTCTATTATTTGTGTTAATACTGCCCTCTATTTATATAGAAAATTGAGAGCTAACTGTAGTCTAAATAAAATGTTAAAGTTGTAATGCCCAAGTGGAACTTATTTAAGGAGTGATTATGGTCTGTAAATGGTCTGTAAAAATAGCTCTCGTCCTTACATCACATTACTTGTTCCCAGCAGCGCCTTCAAGTCTTCCTGACAAACAGGCCTGCCCTCCTGCAGACCCAGGATTCTATTCTGCCTCACACCCCCCCCAACGAAACTGCCAGCTGAGTTCTAATTGCAGAATCTTCATTACCAGGGATGATTGAAACTATAAAAAGAACCCAGCTGAATTTTTCACATCCTGCTGGGTGAGCACAAGGACCAGCTCTCCTGCTCCTGCCCCCTCCCCCTAGCAATTATCCTTCCTACATGTGTGGTCTGGCTTCTGCAGGGAGCTCTGAGCAATTGATAGATGTTATCTCCCTTCTCCTGCAAACCTCCCTACCCCGGAGGTGGGCTGATGACCATGACAGATATGCCTGGTCTTCCTCCACAGCTGCAGAGACAGGAGGTTCATTTCTTAACCTCCTCACCTAAGTTTCTTGTCCAAAGTCACCTAGAAGTGACCTACTAGAGAGAGATAATAGACAGTTCTCCTAGGCCTCTAGGCCTTTGTGACAACCTATTATAACCCTATCTGCAAATTAGCTTTTTTCAGTTACATCCTTTCTTATTTCAGCCCATCAATGAGCATTTGTAAAGCACCTGCTCAGTACTGAGTTAATTGCAAAGGGGGGTATCCAGAAACAGGAGGCCACTAAGGAATTTAAAATCTAGTTGGAAGGCAAAAGACAGCGCTGCTCCTGGCTCTACAGCTAATAACTTTAAGAATCAAAGGAATGATTTATGCAAATCTTATATAAAATTCATGCAAAATCTTTTTTTCTATCAAAGAGAGAGAGTGTGCAAACATATGTATCTGTATATCTAGAAAAATAAAAGAATCTCAGGAAGGATGTTCATCAGAAAAGTTAACAGTAGCCATCTCTGAGACACTGTATCAAAATGATTGAGAAGGTGGTTTCTGAAGACGTGATGACAGGATCTAGGTTTGAATCCCCATTTTGCAACTGACTATGTTGCCTTGTGCATGTTATGTCTAACTTCTCTAAATTCCAGTTTTCTTGTCTATGAAATGGGATGGTAATTGTATTATCTCACAGGATTGTTGTAAGGATTAAAAAGGAGAATGTATATAGAACATTTAGCAGTGCCTGGCATTTAAATACAAGTGCTCAATAAATGTAACTGTTTCTAGTGATGAGATGTTTATGGAGAGGTTGGAGAGGGAACATCCTAGAGAAGACAAGATTCCAACTGATCTCTGGTAAACGGTGAAGGTTGGGACAGTCAGAGGGGAAGGCTGGGGGGCATTCCGGGTTAGGGAAACGACCTGAGTGAAGGCAGAGGCAGAAAGGAGCCTTGGCTTTTCTCTGAAAGAGAGAAGGCTGTGCATGAAGTGAGAAATGGGGTTGCATAAGAAGGGGACACATCATTATCACACAGAGTCCATAGTTTAAATTGGGGTTCACTCTTGGTGTTGTATATTCCATAGGTTTGGACAAATATCCAATAACATGTATGCAGATGGTATAGTTTTGTTTTTTTTTTATCTCTTTGACTCTCCCTTACAAAAAGAGACACAGCAATTAAGATAGCAAAACAAACAAACAAACAAAACCACCTGCGATAACATCTTGAACAAAACCAGGTATCAAGGCACCTCCATGAACTTCAAAATATCAAAGAGTGGGGCCAAACCACCAAGTAAAATGACCTTACTGGTATCAGCAACTGACTAGAAGGAAGCACAGGAAAGGCAAAGACCGTATGACAGTTTCACGAGCCAGGCAACTCAGAGATTACTAGTAAATACTCAGCCTCAGAAGGAGGGCATTCCACAAAGGTGATGAGCTGAACAGACCCAGCTGAGACTGTGAGGATCTGCTCAGGTTCTAAATTGTGGTTGATAGTTGGCACCTGGTGGATTCTGCTTGAAGGGAGACTTGAGGTAGAGGAAAACTTTTTAATCAATTTTGCCTGCCCAAAATTATTGAGAGACAGGAAAACTGAATTCCAGGCCTCCAGGCCAGTAGAGGGGCAGAGTATAAACCTGTGACTCTGGAAGTCTGCAGTGAGGAAGAAGGATGGACAGTAACAAAAAGGGATATGTCAGTGTCCCTTCCTCCTGCCTTCCTGCCAAAAAAAAAAAAAAAAAACCCACACCGGTGCCTAGGACAGAGATTCGAGGACTTAGATTGGGGCAGGGTTGCCTTACAGAGAGGCAGCAATCAGGGATGGTCAAACCCAGACTCTGATCCACTGAGTCTCTTTCCTGGGGCACTCTCCCCCTCCTCCTTACAAGCAGCAGAAATGACACAAATGAGGGGCTGAGTTTAGGCTTCTTCCCACTATGTCAAATACCCTGCCAAATAGCTGACACCTACAAGGCAAAAGGAAATTACAACGAAAAATATCAGATAACCAAGGAATGCAACCACTAATTAAAGAAAGGATAGGATATTGTTAACATGAAGTAAATACAATCTTTTTTTTTTAAAGGATCAAGTAAAAATACCAGGTAGAAAAAAAATAACAGTTTAATTAAGGAACTCAATTGAAGAGATAAATAACAGAATGAATACAGAAAAATTTGAATTCATGAACAAAAGATTAGATTGAAAAATTATCTCAAGCCCGGCACGGTGGCTCACGCCTGTAATCCTAGCACTCTGGGAGGCCGAGGCGGGTGGATCGCTCGAGGTCAGGAGTTCAAGACCAGCCTGAGCAAGAGTGAGACCCCCGTCTCTACTAAAAATAGAAAGAAACTATATGGACAACTAAAATATATATAGAAAAAAATTAGCTGGGCATGGTGGCGCATACCTGTAGTCCCAGCTACTCGGGAGGCTGAGGCAGTAGGATCGCTTAAGCCCAGGAGTTTGAGGTTGCTGTGAGCTAGGCTGACGCCACGGCACTCACTCTAGCCTGGGCAACAGAGTGAGACTCTGTCTCAAAAAAAAAAAAAAAGAAAGAAAAATTATCTCACAAGGCAAGAAATAAAGTGAAGAAATCAGGAAGAAATAGAGTGAAGAAAAATATATTAGAGTATAAATTTTGACATCTATGTAATAGAAATCCCAGAAGTAAAGAAAGAAAAAAGCATAGGAAGATGTGGTAAATTATAACACTATGCCCACTGAATCACACCTCTCAAAATGCACAATCAGTCCCATCGCACATTGATGCCCAGCTTGGTCATTTGCCTTACGTTGGCCAATAGGATATCAATAAACGTGATGCAAACAGAAGTGTGTTAAGTATACATGCCTTGGGTTTGGGGTGGGACATGTGATCATGTGACTGACTTTGACCAGTGGGATGCCAGTAAATTTGAAGCAAACAGAGACTTAATAAGCACTTGTGCCAAAAGCTGCTCCCACTATGTGAGGAAGCCTAGTATAGCCTTCTTGAGGATGAAGGACCACATGGAGAGAGAGGCCTAACGATGCCAGCTGTCCAGATGAGCCCAGTCCCCTGGATTGTCTTCAGCTGAAAGCAGCCACATGAGTATGCCCAGGTGAAATCAATAGAACCACCCAGCCAACTCACAGATTCATAAGAAGTAATTGCTCTTTTAAGCCACAAAGTGTTGGAGTCATTTATAATATATTTAGCAATAGATGATTGATATAAGAGATAATGTGTGGATAAATAATGACCTAAAATTCCCAGAATAAATGATTTTAGACTGAAATAAATATTTTAGATGGAAAGACTAGTATAATGCCAAAAGAATAAAAAAAGGAAAAATAAAAACCTCATATAGGATTTATAGTATAATGTAATTCCAAAAGGCAATTCTAAAATCATGCAGAAAGAGAATATATGACTTACAAAGTAACATGAATATATTTGACATCAGATTTCTTAATTGTGATGCTGAAATCAAGAAGTCAATGGAGTATTAATTTCAAGAAGTAAAAATAAAAGGACTTCTAACCTACAACTAAATTATCCCATTTAAATGTAAGATTCAATAAAGATATTCTTAGATAAACTAGGCCACAGGAACTTCAACATGCAAGAAATACTCCCTGACTAAAACTAATGAGTTAACTCATCAACTCAAAAAGTTAAATACAGTAAAGAAGAAAAGCAAAACCAAAAGTTTTTTTCTTCAAAAGACTTTATAAGGTAGACAAATTCTGGCAAGAATAATGAGGGAGGAAAAAAGTAAGATGATACAAATAAATAAAATATAGAATAAAAAGATAGAAAAATATTCTAAAATATAGAATAAAAAGATAGAACAGATTTTAAACATAATAAAAGACTATCATGAAGCACTATATGCTATTAATAACAAATTTGATTACATAGATACAATGGAGGGGGAGCTTTCTAAGGCAAAGTTATTGCGGCAATAAGAAATGGAAAATTTGAATCAACTAGAATAAATTACAATAGTCATCAGGAAGTCTCTACTTACACTCACATAAACACTCATGTGCATGTGTACACACACATATGCCTCAAGTAAATTTTATCAAACTTTTAAGGAATGAATAATCTCCATCTTATCAAAGATGTTGCAGAAAAATGTAAAGGACTGAAAGCTACCCAACTCACTTTACGAAGCATATATAAACCAGGTTCCAAAATTGGAAGAGAACAAGAACATCCATGCCAGCAAGAGCCAGCTGGAAAGTATAAAACAAGATGCTGTTTATTATATCAACAAAGTAATAAAAGATCTAAGAATTAACCTAAGAAAAAAGAACTTCACAGGAAAAATTTTAAAACTCTATTTATTAAAGGACATAAACGATTATGCACAAATTAAAAGATATACCATGTTCATGGATGGGAAAACTCAAAATAACAAAGAGGCATTTCTCCTCCAAATTAATCTGCCCAATGTAATTTCAAAAATATTTTAAGATCTTAAATACATATAGATAGATATAGATGATAGAATAAGGGTAAGGCAATTTTGAAAGTAATGAGTAAATGACAAGAGGGAGGGGTGAGACAAGAGAAATAGGGCAGGGCTCACTCACTGTGCCATATATTAAGTATATAATATAAAGTTGTAATAATGAATATATTGATATACTAAAAAACACATGAAGGTGGACAGGATCAGCTGAAATCCTAGAAGATTACAATAGTGCAGGCAAGGAATGATGAGGCTCAGCAATATCCTGGTAGAATAGCAGTGGGAATAACACAGCAGGGGCAACTAAAAGTCAGGAGGAATTTCTGAGTGAATGAATATAGGGGTTAAGGAAAAGAAAAGGTTGAGTTTCTTTTCTCTGAGTATGCCATAGGAGATGAGGTTGGCAAGATGGACTAGGGATAGACCGTGTAGGGCCTTCATATGAAGTTAATCTTACAACGGTTAAGTGCAGGAGCAGCACAGAGAGTGAATCAGCAGAGAAAGAGACCAATTAAACTAATTGGAGAAATACCCATTATACTATTACAATTGTCAGGCAGAGAATGAGGGACTGAACTAAGACTGGGAACTGGGATACAAAGAGGGAGGTAGAGGCTGGAGATATTAAAAATGTTAAATCTGAATGACTTGTTAGATTAATTAAAGTAGATTTTGAAAGAGGTTTAAGGAGGAGTGTAAGAAAACTCTGAGTTTTCTAGTTTTGTTAGGAGGTTAGCAGTAGCAGCATTAACCAAGAGAGGAAATTCAGGGGCACAGTTTCAGCCAGACATTAATTTAATTTTGACTATACAAGTTTGGATGCTTTCAATTATACATGTCTAGTGGGTAATTAGAAATGAAGCTCTGGAACTTAAGAGAGAGGTTAGGGTTGAGGATCTAGAATCAAGTATCTGACCAGTTTGGGAAAGTAATTCCATGGATTTGATCAGGATTTCACAGGAAATGAATATGGAAGGTAAATGTCATGTTCTCCAGGAGTCTGTGGTGCAAGGGCGGAATCCAGCACCACCTTTGAGAGGCTCTGGGAATGCTGGAAAAAGAGAGAGCCACATTTGGCAACTGTCAGATCACATCTGCTTTCTGCAACCTGGTTTCCTGACTGACTATCAGAATACGTAAATATATGTAACACATCAAACAGACAAATCCACTCTGCACAGATCTGCCTAAATATTTAGACAGAGCAAAGCAGTGACAGAAATGATTAAGAAATTGAAATTCCAATCACTAGAGGAGATCAGTGAAACAGAGAACAGCTCTCATTCCAACCTAATTCTCATCATCAGAACGGTGGCTGACTTGTCACTTCCAGAATGAGGAAAGAACAGCTCAACAAATGTGGGAGGTTCTCTATATGACAGTGTGTGTGTGTGTGTGTGTGTGTGTGTGTGTGTGTTAGCCCTTAATTCTCCTTTGGTGAATTTCCTTCTCATGGCATCCTACCATCAGATTGGAGAAGTGAGCAAAGGACATGGGTGTGGTTAAAAGAATATTAAATTTGTCATCAGAAGACTGAGTTCAAGTCCCAGCTCCATTGGTTACTTGTTCTTATTTATAAAATAAAAATATTAATTCCTGACCTACCCACCTCACAGGACATATGAAAGTTAAGAGCTAATGTATGCCAATGGTTTTTGAAATGTGTTCTTCAGGGTTCCAGGCTTCCTTGGTGGTCCCTCAGGAGCCCCAGTTACAAAGGGGTGTGAGGGTAAGAGATAACTCCAGAGGCAGGGCTCTGACTTCCCCATGTCTATCCCAGAGCAGCTTCCACTTTTATCTGCTTTATATGCTGAAATCCCAAAGGAGATTTTGTTTGAAACTATGTATCTGCTGCTAAACACATCCTTGAAAACCACAGATGTATATGAAAGGACCACACACAAACATGAATTATTATTATTATTTTTTTTTTGAAACAGAGTCTCACTCTGTTGCCCAGGCTAGAGTGAGTGCCGTGGCGTCAGCCTAGCTCACAGCAACCTCAAACTCCTGAGCTCAAGGGATCCTCCTGTCTCAGCCTCCCGAGTAGCTGGGACTACAGGCATGCACCACCATGCCCGGCTAATTTTTTTGTATATATATTTTTAGCTGTCCATATAATTTCTTTCTATTTTTAGTAGAGATGGAGTCTCGCTCTTGCTCAGACTGGTCTTGAACTCCTGAGCTCAAACGATCCGCCCACCTCGGCCTCCCAGAGTGCTAGGATTACAGGCGTGAGCCACCTCGCCCGGCCTACATGAATTATTAATATTACCATTACAGGGTAAATTCACTGCTCTGGATGAATGTTGGATGAGAAAGAACATGTATCTGAAATGAGCTTTTTGGATTATCTGTGCACTGCCATTTCTTGACGGTCTTTATCAGATAATTAAGAACTCATCGTATGTGAATTTTTATTATAATAATTATAACTTGGTGCCCAGTACTACCCTAAATTGCATCTCCCCTTATAAGACTGAAGACTGACTTATCCTGATTACATCTGTGGACGGGGCGCTGAAGAGCCAGATGAGGATGCCGCCATCTTCCACTGCTCCTAGTTTAATTCCCATTCCCCATTCTGCAGCCCAGTAGAATTTCTGGGAAGAGGAAATGTCCCAGCTGTTCCCCACTGCAGAGACACCATTAAGGAGACTGAAATCCCCCCTCAGCCCAGAGTTCCTGTGGAAGAACTCAATTTTCCCTCGAAGTTTCAGCACATTATTTCACACCATTAGACCAAGCTCTATCACAAAAAGAAGGTGCCAGGGATAAGAAGCAGAGCTTAGGTTTTCTGCAGGCAGATCATTAATGACTTTGCTCTGGAGTGTCTTAATAGGGTTCCCAGGAGCTCAGGATTTGAATGGTCTGCAGTGCTAATCTGCCGAGTAATAGGAAACAGGTCGACAAAGGAAAAATTTCAGATCTGCTCTAGTTTTAAAAAGAGCAGCATGAATCTGGATCACACAGAACATAGGAGCTGGAGCTAGTTAATTATTATTTGTGTATAAGAATATCGTAAATTGCCCACAAGTCCCTCCTTTCATCAATAACTCCCAAGAAGTGCCAGTCAGAAATAAAGGGAACATTCAGTTTAAGAAAGCTCTTAAATTCTTAATTATCTTAGCCTGTGAAGACTGCAGGGCTTTCAATCAACATCTCTCCAGGCAGGAGCGTTTGTAGTCAACTCACTGTTTCCAAGGTCTGTTTCTACCTCCTCAGGGATGCGTCACACAGGGTTTGTCTCTCCTCAAGTGTGGCCATCCCGCCAGGACACTGGGAGGAAGTATTGCAGATGTTGTCATTTCTGTTCAACCAAGGAAGAGGTAGGGTTGAAACAGAGTTTCGTAAAGTCATGTTCAGGGCCTTGGTAGCTTCTAACATTATAAGAAAATGAGAAAAGTTTGGTAAGCAACAACATCTTGTATAGGGGCTAAAGGTAAACTCCAGAATCCTTAATTTGCCCCAAGCTGGAGTAGGACAGAGACACACAGCCGTATTGGGATCTAGGAGAGCCAGAGGGTCCCAGCTCTCATCAGCTTGTATCACGCAGGTTTGGGGTGAGGACAATATGACACTGAAGGGTGGGGCCCAAAGAGCAGGGTCCATACTGTCCGACCTCATTTGGGAACTTCCAGAAACTTACTCGGATCCCCAGTTGCTTCCTCAGATAGTTTAAGATCACAAGAATTGTCACATGAGCTCAAAACATGGTTCAGCCAGGTGAAAAGTTGCTTTATCATGAAAACTCCAGAAATGTATTATGGGAGGGCATGCTGCCGCCAAAGCCTCAAACCCTAAATGTTTTAAAGTATTTCTAAGAGCAAAATCTCCATGATTTGGAAGAGCCCTTCTTCGGCCTTATGGGCTGAGACAAAGATGAGAAAGTGGGAAGAAAACCAGTATTTGTGGAAAATCTGTTCAAGGCCCTAGGATAGATGCTTTCACAATGAACACCTTAAAGGATCTCAGCAGTCCTATGAAATAGGTATTACCACTCCCCATTTCCTAAATGAGGAAATGGAGATTAGAAAGGTCTGGTATTGTGCCCAAGGCCACATCACTAATAAGGGGTGGAACTGATTTCTCTCAGGCATTGCATTCAATTAACTAATTGCTAAATCCTATTGGTTCTGCCTTTTAAATAAGTCTCAATCAGTCACCTCTTTGCCAATCTTATTACCATGAGCCTTGTTCAGGCCTTCATCATTTTGTCTTGACCACTGCAATGACCACTTAATTGGTCTTTCTAGTGTCTCAGTACCCATGCTTTTCCCCTTTCCTCCCACCCCACTCCAATCCGCCACATCATCCTCCACACTGGCCAAATTTTTCTCTTACCACTGATTATGAACAGTTTTGCTAAAGGTTTTTTTCTCCTTTAAGTCCCAACTTGGAACATCACCTCCTCTGTGAAGCCTGCCCTGATATCACAGATGAGCTTAGAAGCCCTTCTCGCAGTGTGGTACCTAGTACCCCAGCCCCTCATAACAGTGATTAAACTGTATCATAACTGGCTCTTTAGGGGTGTGTCTGTATCTTCATCAGATTATGAGCTTTTTGTAGACAGGGACCAAGTCTCTTTTCATCCATTTACTCCTTACAGTGTCTTGCTCACACTTACAGTGTCTTGCTCACAGTAGGCACTCAAAAGAACTTACTGAATAAAATGAATGAATGAAATTTTTAAATACTTATCAAATCAAATAAATGAATAAATAAAATTTTAACAAGTTGTCTCTGAGTCAAAAGCTATACTAATAAGAGAATCTTAAATTGTTACTAGAATGTTAGATTTCTCTTATAAATACAAAAGAAATAAGAAATATAATTTTAGAACAAACTTGATATGCAAAATTTGAATTTAAAAGATAAAGTAATATTACTCACTTCAGCTGCAAAAAATACATACAGAACCTTGATAAACTATATTTATGTAACACTTCCTAGTTCTCAAAGGATGCTTGTATACTCTATTTCATTTGAACTTAACAGCAACCCGTCCAGGTAAAGCAGAGGAGGTGTTTACTATCCACATTTTTCAGATGAGGAAAATAAGGATAAAAGAGGTTAAAGTAACATACCCAAAGTCACACAGAGGCAGGGATAGAAGAGAGCCCAAGAATTCTGCGTGCAAGTTCAGTAATCCTTCCTCTCTCCCAGGTGACCTCTGATCGCAGACTTTGATCATTTGATTGACAGTGAAGGGGTTCTATGATTTTCTAGTTTACCATTCTCACAAACTTCTAAAATCCCTTCCTGACAATAAGCAAAAGGGTCCCAGGCATCTTAAAAGGCCAAAAGACTCAAAGCAGGCAAAATCCTTCAGAGTCAAGACTCCATGCCCTTTGACATTTCTCAATCTCTCTAGCAGACAGCTGACGCTGTCTGATTGATCCAGCTGCTCCATTGTCTCAAGCTCTAGATTCACCTTTCTAAAGGTGGTGGCCACAGAGGGTAGGTAGGGCAAAGGCAAGGCAAGGCAAGGGTGGGAACAGAGAGGTAGTGAGGGAAATTGCAAGAGGCAGACAGGCCTATGTTCAAATGCCAGTTCTACCTACTTACTTTTCATGTGGATATCCAGTTGTTCCAGCATCAGTTGTTGAAAACACTTTCCTTTTCCCATTGTATGATAGTAGTGCCTTTGTTGAAAATCATTTGTCTGTATGTATTAACGGTCTATTCTTGGACACTCTATTCTGTTCCAATGATTGATTTATTTGTTTCTCCTGATGTCATGCTGTCTTGATAGGGTAACTTTAAAGTAAGTCTTGAAGACAGGTAGTTTAAGTCCTTCAACTTTGTTTTCTTCAGCATTTCTTTGGGACTTCTGTGTTCTTTGCATATAAATGTGAGAGTCAGTTTGAGAATTTCTACAAAAAACCCCTGTGGGATTATCATTGGAATTGCTTTGAGTCAGTATGGGAAGAATTGACATCTTAACAACACCGAATCTTCCAATCCATAAATGTTGTATATCTGTCCATTTATTTAGGTCTTTTAAATTTTCTCTTAGCAATGTTTTGTAGTTTCCAGGGTAGAGATCCTGTACAGCTTTTGTTAGATTTATACCTAAGTATTGTACGTTTTTGCTGTTATTGAAAATGGAGTTATAGGTTTTAATTTTTTTATTTTCCAGTTCTACCAATAGCAAATGTGAATTTACCTTCGCATTAATAAGGCTTAAGCTTTAGAGTTCCCCCTTGCAAAGGCCCTTTGCAAAACCTTTAAAGGCAGCCTAGCAGTTTTGTAATTACAATTTTGTATTATTTGTCTTAAGTAGGGCCCCCCAAAGTGTAAATCATCCAGACTACACAAAACTTAGATCTAACCTCTGCCTGATGGTAATGTTCTTGCTTAGAGCCTCAGTCTCATCTCTAAAGCTGAGATAATTATATCCAGTTCCTAGGGTTATTTTTTTTTTTAATTTGATAAAATACACACATAAGAAAATTTACTGTTTTAACCATTTTAAAGTGCACAATTCAGTGACATTAAGCATACAATGTTGTGGAACCATTACCACTATCTAGTTCCAGGACTTTTTCATCACCCCAAAAGGAAATTCTGTATTTACTAATCAGCTACTCCCCATTCTCCCCCTCACCCCTACCCAGCAACCATAAATCTGCTTTCTGACTCTATGGATTTGCCTTTTCTGCATATTTCATATAAATGAAATCATACAATATGTGTGGCCATTTGTGTCTGGCTTCTTCGATTAGCTTAATATTTTCAAGATTCACCTATGTTATAGCATGTATAAGCATTTCATTTCTTTTTATGTCTAATATTCTGTTGTAATATACCACATTTTGTTTAACTGTTCATCTGTCGATGTACATTTGGGTTGTATCCATCTTTTGGCTATTGTGAATAGTGTTGCTATGAACATTGCATATAAGTTTTTGTTAGACACCTGTTTCCATTTCTTTTGGGTACATACCCAGGAATGGTATTGCTGGATCATATGGTAATTCTATGCTTAACTTATTGAGGAAACACCACACTGTTTTTCCTTCTAGAGTTATTTGGAGGATCAAACAAGTCCACACAATTTGTAAAGCTTTTAATATCATGCCTGGCACATAGCAGGAACTCAATAAATCATTGCTAAAAGATATAATTTGAATTGCATGCAAGTTATCAGCAATAGAGTACATCTGTTGTGAAAGGTGTCATATCTTGGAGTGAACAATCGGTCCTCACTCCTCATCTTTTTGTGTGGAGGGATCTCCATTAGAATAACATTCCAAGCCTCTTGCTTCATCCCTCCTCACTCCTTCTAAAAGAAGAGTGACTTATGCTCTGAAAGACCAAACTGGGCCTGCTCTTGTCAGCCCATTTCACTCTTCCCTTGGGATCTACATGCCTGTAGGGAGCATGTATTCTAATCTTCTCTACTCTTCCAAGCCAATAAAGTTTCCAGTAAAGTTTTAAGGGCCACACCCTATAGCAGAAGTCTGAGGTTGTTCTGCTCTAAGATTGGCATGGCAGAGTGGTGGGTAAATTTATTCTGGGCCATAGTACTAGCAAGTGTACTTGCAAACAGAGCCAAATAACCTTTTTCATGAGTGATGAAAATTATATTTTTGATTTTCATCTGCCTTACCCCTGTGTGTCTTTCACAATTGGTTCTATCAATGGAAAGGAAGGGATATTATATATTGCTCCCCTTCAAAAAAAAAAAAAAAAAACTCAGAAAAATTAACAAGTCTGTTTTCAATCCCCAAGTTCTTTTACTTCAAATCTAAGTAGGTTAAAAAAACAAACTTTAAATTGAGATCAAATATAATGAGTGACTATTTGTCTTAGAGTTTTTTATTCTTTGATCTTGGAAAAGTTTGAATTAAAGTAGAAAGTCTTTGGGCTACTCTGTGGTATTTTTATTGTAAATCTTGGTTAGAAAATGCTTTGCAAGCAATTCTCCACTGTGGAGAGGCTTCATTTCAGAGTCCCCATGTACTTAAATTACCAACCTTGAGATGGTGTTTGTTTTCATTTTTGCACTTAATAGAGCATAATATCACATTCATTCTTTTCTCTCCTGGGGTGAAGGCAGAATTTATAAGTAGCAAATGTCTTCTTTTTAATTCAATTCAATAAACACTTATTGAGCACCTGCTATATGCCAGGCACTGTGCCAGGCATTTGGGGGAAGACCAAAATGAATAACCTTCAGTTTCATATGCAAGGAGGTTTTTAGTCTACTGGCAAATGAAGGAAGTTAATTACATAAGTAAATACAAGGCAAATTTTAGCTGATCTGGCTTTAAATGAGTTTCAGCCATTTGGTTTAGATGATTAAAATCTAATATATCTCAGCAAAGGAAATTGGATTCAGAATTTTTATTTCTTTACTATTCCCATGCTAGTTATTCTCCCTTCTGTCGGCTAAATTTCTCTCTTCCTTTGGAAAATGACATGTTTTCTATAGTTGCAAACATATTCCAACTTGTTCAACTAATTTATTAGTTTATTTCCTCTTTATGAATCAATCCTTTAAGCAGCTTAATTGTTTAGTTTTTTGCTGCTATTTTTCAGACAGGTAGCAGGCAACATCAGGCTAATGACTGAATAAATTAATGAATAAACAAAATTCTGGACGGAGACTCAGAAAATCTGAATTTTAATTTTATCTCAAATATATCCCTTAGAAATTTCTTTCCCCAAAGTCACCTCCCAGGGTTCTATATCACACTGTCAGAATTTATATGTCAGGTGGATTGGAAAAAGTAGAAAACACCATCTAGAGCAGACAGACACAGGTACATTCAAGGCCCACGTGAAAGGCAGCTGTAGCAAAATGATTTAAATGGGGCTGCGAGGCCAGACTGTTCAGCTTTGAATCCTCGCTCATTCCCCTACTAGATATGTGGCCTTGGGTAAGTAAGGTGACTTGGTTTCCTCATCTATAAAATGAAGATAAAGCATAGTGTCTGCTTCATAGATTTATTGTGGGGAAATAAAAGTGAGTTAATATTTACAATGTGCTTGGACCAGTGTGTAGCACAGGGTAAGAACCTTGGCACATCAGTTGAAACACAGAAGAAGGGGTAAAAAACAGAGCCCCTAAAGGACATGAAGAAGGCAGGATGAGGTGGAATGGAGTGAAACAAAAACCTGGGCAGAATGAAGAGACAGTTATAAGAGAAAAGAACACGAGGCAAGTGCCTGGCTCAGAGGGAGGCGGCACTCATTGCAGTGTATGGAAAGGGCAGACCAAAGCTTTTCTGCTTCCTGTTCTATGTGACCCTGGTACAACTCATTTGACCTCCGTGTACTTCTGATCCCTCCCTTGCAAAACAGTTGAAGCAGCAGAGAGTAGTGATAATACCAGCATTGCCACTGAACAGCCATGTGACCTTGAGCAAGTTACTTTACCTCTCTCGGCCTTAATTTCAACTGTTCCATCAGGATATTAATAGTTTCCAATGTTGGTGCTCAGAAAATGATACTCCAAAGTATGCTGCTTTGGCATGCTGAGTACTTTGAACTAAAGGAGATTGGAAGGCCTCAGAAGCAGCCTCCAAACCAAGATCTCTCACTTTCTCCTGCCCTCTTGTCTCTTTCCCCTTATTCTCCCTTGGAACGAGTCAGAGAAATCAGAATTCCTCTTCCCCAAGGTGGGTCAGAGAAACTAGAAACCCTCTCCGCTAAAGCCAGCTATAAAATCTAGAAATATGACTGTAACCTTCCCCTTCCTTTCTGTGTAAGAGCCAATCATAAAGAAATTCTCTGATCTACCTTGTCTGATAGTAGATCATAAGACTCTCATTCCAGAGGAGTCCTGCCCCATACCCTAGAGGAAGGAATGCTGCACAGAGACCACGAAGAATCTGAACAGACAAGCCTTGCTGGGTTCCCCCCTCAGTCTATTACCATTAGATCACACACTTGTGTCTAATCACATTTCTACACGGCTATTCATTCTTCATCAAACCTAAGCATGAAATTAGACAGTTTTCCCTGGGTTTTTGGCTCTTCACTTCTAAAGTTTCCCATGTCATGTAAAACTTTGATTAAATGAATTTGTTATGCTTTGCTCTTGTTAGCCTGTTTTTGTTATAGAAGTGTCAGCCATGACCCTTATGATGTGTGAGGAAAGGTATCACACCTTTCTACCCCAACACTGTGGGATCTGGGATTGTGTGTTTAACTCCAGAGGACTCAGGATATCAGTTTGCATGTAAAAGCACTTTATAAACTTCAAAGCCACCCCCCAATAAATATTTGGCATTATTATGGCCTTCAAATTTATTTACTGTTTTTCATTTAGATAGCGACATGACCTAAACATTTTCTGTCTTCCTCCAACTGCTTTTTAAAACAAATTGAGAATCTCTGTCAGTAGTAAGATTTCATAGCTTCTATCTCTCCTTTCTGTGGGCTGACTTCCTAACTAGTTCTCCCCCTCTGGATAGCTGTAAAAGCAAGAACTACTGCCAGGACAGCTCTTATCAAAATATTTTAGCACTTTTGCATCTGGTCCTGGCCATAAAATAGAAGTGAAGAAACACTTATGTAAAGCTTTCAAGAGCTGTGAAGGAAAAAGAGAGCTCTTATATTATTGGCTCTGGTTCATATATCTCCAGGACAGCAAGGAAAAAATAACTTAAAATTTAAACCAAAAAGGCATTCAGCGAAAAAAAACTTAAAGATATGACATGAGCACCAGCAACTATGATAAACAAGAGAGGAAAAAAGAGTGAATTCTATTGAGTGAATTATCTTTCCCTTGAGCTCTGTTCAGCTCTGTGTACCAAGTAAACTAATGAGCTGGGCCAGTGGGAGAACTCAATGATCCATATGCTAACAAATCAGCTCTCCACACGATCCTGCCCACCCTTCTCCAATTGCTCTGCTGGTGGCCCACATTCATACCAGTGAGTTTCCCAGGTCCCAAACCTCTTCCTCCCATTTTCTTCTGAAGCCAAGTTCTATCTATCCTAGCCCTTCTTGTGATCAAATAGAAAATGGATAACAAAGACAGAATTCATTTAATATTTACTAATCATCTACCATGTTCCAGACACTGAGCTAGGTAGGATATGGGATATATAGATAAACAAGACAACAACCCTTCACTCAAGGAGTCTGTGAGTGGTAGGCGAGACATCTTCAGTACAATGTGGCAAGAACTAACAAGGTGGGGTGCCCCAGGTGCATGGATGAGGGTGTCATCACTCTCTCTGAAGGAGGTGGGAAAAGACAAAAGGCTTCACTTGGCATTTTTTTATATCAATTGTCTCCTATAATCATAAGAGATCTCCTGACATCTCTTATAAGGAAGACATGATTTTTATTACTATATAGATGAAGAAACTGAGACTCAACATTATTAAGTAATTTACTCCAGGTCATAAGAGGCTGAATCTAAATCTTACTCCAAAGCCTCTGCTCTTTCTAGCAACCTTGTTTTGTTAAGATCAGACAGGATGATAATGCTGGTGGGATTCAGAGGAAAGGAGAAAGGGTAGGTATGAAATGCTAGGTGAAACTGTGGGTGATTTCATGGCAGAGAGGGAAGGTAATTGGAAGAAACAGGGAGGAATGAGGAGAGAGGTTATAGAAAGAAAATGAGAAGGAAGCGTTGGTATTCTGAAGCCTGCCCTTACCAATTCACATTCAGGAATTTTGCTAGCTGGTTGTTATACCCTTCGTAGCTTAATACACAATGGCAGAACTATCTATAGAATGGAAATCTGCAAATGTTACAAATCAGTGTCTTTTTGCCCCAGAGAGCCACATAACCACCACACCACTGATGGGAAGGCAAGGGTGAGAGAGTGGATGATTGTTGAAGCATTTAAAAATAGGAAATTATTGCGGGGAGGGGAGATGATTAAAGTCTTAAGTCATACACCTCTCACCCATTCCCATACCTCTATTTCTAGCAATGAAAGAAATATACTTGGAAAATTCGTAGTCTTAAATGCTTACATCAAAGAGGCAGAAAGGTCACAAATCAACAATCTAATGAATTGTCCCAAGGAACTAGAAAAGGAAGAGCAAACCAAACCCAAACCCAGAAGAAGAAAAGAAATAACTAAGGTCAGAACAGAACTAAATGAAATAAAAAACAAACAAACAAAAATAATCCATAAGATTAATGAAACAAAAAGTTGGTTATTTGAAAAGATAAGCAAAATTAATAGACCTCCTGCTAGATTAACCAGAAATAGAAAAAAAAGGGCCCAAGTAAGATCAATCAGAAATGAAAAAGGAGATATTACAACTGATACCACAGAAATAGAAAATATCACCTGTAAATACTATAAAAATCTTTACACACATAACTTGAAAATGTCAAGGAAATGAGAAAATTCCTGAAAACATACAACCTCCCAAGGCTCAATCAGGAAGAAATAGAACTCCTGAACAGACCAACAATGAGCAAGAAAATTGGAGCAGCAATTAAAAAAAATCTTCCAACAAAAAAAAGCACTAGACCAGATGGTTTCACATCCGAATTTTATCAGACCTACAAAGAAGAATTGGTACCCATACTGCAGAAACTATTTCATAACATCAAGAAGGATGGAATCCTCCCCAATCTGTTTTATGAAGCCAGTATCACCTTGATACCAAAGCCAGGAAAGGACACAACAAAAAAAGAAAACTATAGACCAATATCACTTATGAATATAGATGTGAAAATTCTCAATAAAAATTCTAGCAAACCAAATTCAACAACACATCAAAAAAAAAAAAAAAAAAAAAAAAAAAAACCCACCCTGACCAAATGGGCTTCATCCCAAGGAAGAAAGGATGGTTTAACATACATAAATCCATAAATGTGATCCACTACATAAACAGAAGCAAAGATCATAAGATCATCTCAATAGATGCAGAAAAAGCATTCAAAAAATGCTTTTATGATAAAAAGTCTTAACAAAATAGGCATTGATGGAACATACCTCAATATTATAAAAGCCATATATGACAAACCCATAGCCAACATCAGACTGAATGGGGAAAAGTTGAAAGCATTCCCACTTAGAACTGGAACAAGACAATGATGCCCACTGTCACCACTTCTATTCAACATGGTACTGGAAGTTCTAGCCAGAGCAATCAGACAAGATAAAGAAATTAGGGGTATCCAAATTGGGAAAGAGTAGGTCAAACTATTGCTTTATGTTGATGATATGATCTTATATCTAGAAAACCTGAAGGATTCTGCCAAGAGATTCCTGGAATTGATAAATAAATTCAGCAAAGCCTCAGCTTACAAAATCAAAGTACACAAATCAGTAGCATTCCTAAACACCAACACCAGTCAAGCTAAGAATCAAATAAAAGATTCAATACCTTTACAATAGCTACAAAGAAAATAAAATGCTTAGGGATATATTTAACCAAGGAGGTGAAAGATCTCTACAAAGAGTATTATGAATCACTGAGAAAGAAAATTGCAGATGATGTAAACAAATGGAAAAACATATCATGCTTGTGGATCTGCAGAATCAACATTGTTAAAATGTCCATACTACTCAAAGTCATTTACAGATTCAATGTAATCCCCATCAAAATACCAGTGTCATTTTTTACAGACTTAGAACCAACAACATTTTTTATAGACCTAGAAAAAATAATTCTGTGCTTCATGTGGAACCAGGAAAGAGCCTGAATAGCCAAAGAAACCTTAAGTAAAAGGAACAAACCTGGAGGCATCACTTTACCAGACTTTAAGCTGTATATAAGGCTATAGTAACCAAAACAGCATGGTACTGGCACAAAATAGAGACATAGACCAATGGAACAGAAGAGAGAACTCAGACATAAAACCATCCTCATATTACCATCTGATCTTTGACAAAGCAGACAGCAATATACACTGGGGAAAAGAATCTCTATTCAATAAATGGTGCTGGGAAAATTGGATAGCCACATGTAGAAGCCTGAAGCAGATTCCATATCTCTCACCACTCACTAAAATTAATTCAAGATGGATAACAGACTTAAGCCTAAGACATGAAACCATAAGAATTCTAAAAGAAAATGTTGGAAAAACTCTTCTAGATACAGGCCTAGGCAAAGAATTTATGAAGAAGACTCCAAAGGCAATCACAACAACAATAAAAATAAATAAGTGGAACTTGATTAAATTAAAAAGCTTCTGCATAGCCATGGAAATAATCAAAAGAACAAATAGACAATCTACAGAATGAGAGAAAATATTCACATGGTATACATCTGATAAAGGGCTAATGACCAGAATCTACAAAAAACTCAAGCAAATCAGCAAGAAAAAATCAACCCCATTAAGAAGTGGGCACAATACATGAACAGAAGCTTTTCAAAAGAAAATAGATGAATGGTCAATAAACATTTGAGCAAATGCTCGACATCACTAATCATCAGGGAAATGCAATCAAAACCACAATGAGATATCACCTAACCCTAGTGAGAATGGCTTTTAACCAAAAGTCCCAAAACAATAGATGCTGGCATGAACGTGGAGAGAAAGGAACACTTATGCAATGTTGGTTGGACCGCAACTACTACAACCTCTATGGAAAATAGTATGGAGATTCCTCAAAGAACTAAAAGTAGACCTACCATTTGATCCATCAATCTCACTACTGGGTATTTACCCAAAGGAAAAAAGTCATTTTATCAAAAAGACACTTGTGCTTGAATGTTTATTGTGGCACAATTCATAATTGCAAAGACGTAGAATCAACCCAAGTGCCCATCAATTCATGAATGGATTAATAAAATGTGGTATATTTATACCATGGAGTACTACTCAGCTACCAAAAAAAATGAATTAATACCTTTTGTAACAATTTGGATGGAACTGGAGACCATTTTCCTAAGTGAAGTATCGCAAGAATGGAAAAACAAACATCACATGTACATGTAAGTGAGTACTCACTTAAATTGGTACTAACCAAACAGCATTCATGTGCACAGATATGAGTATAACTCAATGGAAATCAAGTAGGTGGGAGGAGGGGAGGAAGGGTGAAATCATACCTAACAGGTACAATGCACACTATCTGGGTGATCGGCATGCTTATAACTTTGACTCAAGCAGTACAAAAGTAATCCATGTAACCAAAACATTTGTACCCCCATCATATTCTGAAATGAAAAAAAAAAAAAGAAGAAAAGAAAGAAAGAACTACCCTGAACAGAGACCCTGGTGTATAAATGTGAATTGGCTTTCCTTTTCCCTCTTTCACATGCTGTAATAGTCAGGATTCTTTGGACTGCACATGACAGAAATCAAACTCAAATCAGCTTGCCCAAAAAAGCAGGATTTATTTGCTCAGGCAGTCTAATCAGGAAGTCCAGGGAAGGAGCTGACCTCAAGGTTCTCTGAGTCAGAAAGTGCTGTCAGTTGCCAGCTCTAGATCTTTTTTCTCCCTCTCCATTTTTCACCTTTATTTCTGGGTATTTGCTTTGTTCTTTCCAATTGCATAGAAGCTTTCTATACTGAGATGGTGAGGAGAGGAGAGTCCAAAGTGGGACAGGGATGAAGTGGCCCCAGACATTGCCAAGCTTGCATCATACCAGTTTGGTGATCCCAGTGGAAAGAGACAGCGTCTCCCTTCTAGCATCCAACTCTATCCCTGGGTACAGCTGTGATAATCTTGGCTTAAGTCATGCACCATGTCTGGGCCAATCACTGTGTCCAGAGGAATGAGATACCCTGATTGGCCACACCAAGGTGATGTGCATATACCTGAAGCCAGGGAAAGTGAGATTCTATTTGGTACACCCCCCCCCCCTCCCCGCGGTTTGGGGTAGGTGAAGGGGATACAATTACCAGAAGAAGTGGATGAAAGTTAAGTTAAGTAGACCAAACCAAAAGATGTCCCTTACATTTGTTAATCTTATTTTCAGAAGCATTAGCATTCTGGATCTTTAAGGTACTTTAAGGCAAGAGCACAATGGGGCAAGAATACAATCATTTGACTTCAGGATTATCTCCCTATCAAAGTTTATTTCTTTTGAATAAAGTCCAAAATCCTTGTAAGGCCCTATGAGCCCTGGCTTCTGCCACATCTACATCCTAGCCTCCTTCTCCACCACTCTCAAGATACCCCAAGTCCCTTCCATTAACTCCACTCCAGTCACACTGGCTTTCTTTCTCTTTCTAGAAGAGGCTGTTCATTTCATCTCCTTGCTTTTCAATTGCTCTTCTCTCTGCCAAATATGCTCATGGCCTAGACATTCCTATGGCTGCCTCCTTCTCACAATTCATCTCATATACCACTGTTCAGAAAGACTTTTCTGAGCCACCACATGTAAACTAGCTTCTGCCCAATTCCAAACAACTTCTACCTCATTGTGCAGTCTTATTATACTAGCATCTAGCACCATCTCATATTTCCTTTTTCATTGATTTGTTTCCCTGTTAATTGACCATCTCTCTCTACTACAGTGCAAGCTTAATCAGAGCAGGAACCATGTCTATCTTATTCTTTGATGTGTCCCCCTACCCTAGCACAGTGCTTCATGCATAATAGTGTGTAATAAACACCCCTGGAATAAGTGAATGAACAGAAAGCCGTGTGCAGTTGACCCTTGAACAATGGGTTTGAATTGCATGAGTACACTTATACTCAAATCTTCTTCCACCTCTGCTACCCCTGAGAGACAAGACCAACTTCTCTTTCTCCTCCTCTGCCTACTTAGTATAAAGATGATGAGGATAAAGACATTTATGATGATTCACTTCTGCTTAATGAATAGTAAATATATTTTCTCCCTTCTTTATTATTTCCTTAATAACATTTTCTTTTATCCAGCTTACTTTATTGTAAGAATCGGTATATAATATAGGTATGTAATACCTGTAACATACAAAACATGTTTTAATTGTTGTCAATAAGGCTTCCAGTCAATAGTAGGTGATTAGTCGTTAAGTTTTGGAGGGAATAAAAAGTTATACGAGGATTTTTCAACTGCATGGGCGTCAGTGCCCCTAACCTCTGTGTTGTTCAAGGTCAATTGTATTATGCTACTGTAACCAGCAAAATGGACTTGAGGCAAGAGAAGAGGTTCAGGCTTTATGTGTTATTATGTTAACTCAATTTCCTGGGTACTTTTCCTCTGTTTTCTATCCTCATTTCTGTTCCGCTTAAACTGCTGAAAAGTAAATGATGATCACTTTCTGGCCAAATCTAACGATATCTCTGGGTCTTCTTACTTTGACGTTTCTGTTGCCTTTGGCACTATTGCCCAACTACTCACTTGATTTTTCTTTTTCTAATTTCAAGTTCCACTATTCCATGGTATCTTTCTTCCCCTTCCTACCTCTTCTGCCCTTCCTTATCTCTCCTTTACTGGTTCCAAGTGTTCCCATTAATCCCAGGGCATCTATCAAGTCTCAGTCTGTTTTATTTGCATACTTATCATCATGTGAACACAGATCAGCCCAAAAGAAACTTCTAGAAACCAAAAGATGTGCAGGAACAAGAGCTTAGTAAACCAACCAAGAGAGGAACCAGAATCCGCCAGTGCTATTGACATAAGCCTGTAATTTCATTTATATAGTGATGAGAATGGATTTAGGAGTTTTACCAAGCAATTCATCTATTTATTCACAAAATCTGGTATCAGAAAATATGACTTTAATGCAAAGAGGAAAAATCGGAGATGAGGACAAATATTTATGCCTAAAGTTCTTCCTTACAATCTTATTCATAAAGAAAAAGAAAACACTGTGAGAAAAACCAGTGTTCAATAAGAACAGAAGAAATAAGATATCTTTAAAATCATTATTGTTTAAAATAGTTAATGTGAGAAAATAATCCTGCTATATTTCTCAGTAAAAAATGGAGGACACAAAAATATGTACAGTGAGAGAAAAACAAAGGACAGACTTGTTTATAGGTGATTTCTAGTATGTTATTAGACATTTTTATACTTTTAAAATATTTTCTAAACTGCCTACAATAAGCAAGTATGATTTTATGAAACCAATAATTTTTAAAAAGAACATATGACTTTGCTTTATTGTAAATATCTTCAACACATTTCTTTGCATGTATGGTATATTTCACAATGTAATTCTTAAAAATATGACTGGATTATTTGCAAGAACTGTTTTTTTTTTTCCTTTCTCTATTTTTTAAAAGGACAAAATACACATAAAGTTCTGCAGACTCGTGTGCAATAAGAGGTCAGGGGTCTATCAGTCCTCACAAAGACAGGGTGGAATAACTGTAACTACACTAAAGAGCTGTCCATCAACTGTCTAGGTAGAAAGAAGAAGAAGTGGCAGGTTACAATCTGGAATCACCTTTTAAGTTTCTGTCAGTGAAACTTGGCTACTTTTTTTTTTTTTTTTTTTTTTAGACAGAGTCTTGCTCTGTTGCCCTGGCTAGAGTGAGTGCCATGGCGTCAGCCTAGCTCACAGCAACCTCAAACTCCTGGGCTTAAGCAATCCTACTGCCTCAGCCTCCCCAGTAGCTGGGACTACAGGCATGCGCCACCATACCCGGCTAATTTTTTTCTATATATATTTTTAGTTGGCCAGATGATTTCTTTCTATGTTTAGTAGAGACGGGGTCTCGCTCTTGCTCAGGCTGGTCTCAGACTCCTGACCTCGAGCGATCCACCCGCCTCGGCCTCCCAGAGTGCTAGGATTACAGGCGTGAGCCACCGCACCCGGTCCTGGCTATGTTTAATTAGTGAAGGAGATCATTTGTCAATGGTGATTTCCTGAGTTTTACAGGCAAGCTTCATGATGAGAAAACTGAAATTATAGATGATGGGATGGATATTTAATAGACAAGAAGAGCTGATATGTAGAAAGTAGGATGCTGATTCATAAGTTGAAATGCAATTTAATTATTAGAGATAATTAGTAAATCTTTGCATCCACTAATGAAATAAAATACAAATTACATCGTCAGCACAATTCAGCGCTAATAAGCTATCAGGATAATGCAGAACAATAAAGAACAGCAGCTAAGTTAATTGACCATTTCCATTTTTATTAATTGGAGAACTATATGGCAATCATTTAAATTGAAAAGAACCATATTTTGTGGAAAATACTTATTAACAATTCCAGACACTTTCTTCCATAAAATATTTCCATCCTGTTATTATTTTTATTATTGGTTCTCTTAATATTAAAAATATAGGCTGGGTGTGGTGGCACATACCTGTAGTCCCAACTACTTGAGAGGCTGAGGCAGGAGGATCACTTGAGCCCAGGGGTTTGAGGCTGCAGTGAGCTATGATCATGCCACTGCACTCTAGCCCTGCCAATAGAGTGAGACCATGTCTTTTTTTTTTTTTTTTTTTGAGACAGAGTCTCGCTCTGCCCAGGCTAGAGTACCATGGCATCAGCCTAGCTCACAGCAACCTCAAACTCCTGGGCTCAAGAACTCCTACTGCCTCAGCCTCCGGAGTAGCTGGGACTACAGGCATGTACCACCATGCCCGGCTAATTTTTTCTATGTATTTTTAGTTGACCAGATAATTTCTTTCTATTTTTAGTAGAGATGGGGTCTCGCTCTTTCTCAGGCTGGTCTCGAGATCCTGAGCTCAAATGATCCTCCCACCTCAGCCTCCCAGAGTGCTAGGATTACAGGCGTGAGCCACCACATCCGGCCAGAGACCCTGTCTTAAAATAAATAAATAATAAAAATATGCAATATCTCTGGGCCTTAATTTTCTCATCTGTGAAATAAGGGTGTGGGAGTACTGTTTTGAGTACTTCATTCTATGGGAGTGGTACTATAGGATTTTCATAAACAATTTATTCCATTTTATGGAAGTTGGTGTTGACATAAGGCTGTGATTATCATCCATATTCCTGGATTCCAATTTTTGGAGTCAATAAGCTGTACTGATCTTACTGATAAGTTTTATATTAAGTAAGCATTATACATTTGAGCTTATAGAATATATTTGTTCTGATGTTTCAAAACTGTTTAAATTATTGGGTGGAGTTTTACATAAGATTTTGTTGTGGGAAACATGGCTTTACTGCTTACACAACAACAACAACAAAGTTTGAAAACTATTGAGCTAAAGGAGCTTCGAGGTTGTACGCACACAGACTGATTATATGTAAGCAGCATTCCCAAGTTTCTAGTTCTAAGAAGTATTAGAGCCAAACCTAGCCCTAACCTAGCTCATCACCTTCAAGTAATACCCCTGAAGGACCAGGGCCCATTCCCCCACACTACCTTTTACTTTTGAAAAATTACTCAAGGGATCTAATGGTTTCTTTGTACTTTTCAAAATGTCCCACAAAGGAAGGAGTTCAAGCCATATTGTTAAATGAAAAAAAGCAGGCTACAAAGGAATATGAATACTTCTGCCCCATTTTATAAAAATAAATGGCTGACTCTAGATACAGAAATTCTAGAAAGATATAGATTATGTTACTTTTATAGATGCACCAGACACTATTTGAAGCACTTTGTATACATTAACTCATGTTTTGCCCTCATTCACGCAATGAGGGAGGTAATATTATTCTCATCTTCATTTTACAGATGAGGAAACTGATGCACAGCAATTAATTACAGAACTTTCCTGAGTGAGCCACCCATTTCCCGGGGTTACACACATGCATAGGAGAACTTCCTGGAAGTATTTGTCCTAAAAGCTGTAAGATTATGGATGATGATTGCCCTTTGGCCTGTATAATTTCTAAAAAGAATTTGTATTCCTTATGTAACTAAGTGAAAGGGGAGACTTTCAGAGCTTCCGTGCTCATTTTTCCGTGCTCTCATCTGGAGTCTCAGTAGTGGGGAGGTCAGGATCATAGACCCAGCTCTGCTTCGGAGTGGGACAATCACCCCTTAGGATTTGCAGATGGTTCTTTGCTCTGTGTAATACGGGGTGGTAGCAATTTCTACTCAGTTGGCAGGAAGATGTGATTATGATAAAATGTCCTTGGAAGCGACACTTGACCTTATAGGCTGTTTCCCTTTTACTAAGAGGAAGTCTTCAACATGCCCTACCAGGCTAGGACCACTCTGTGAGGGTCAAGCCCCAGCTAAGCCAGGCTTGCGGACATTATGTGTCCGTCCGCTCGGCTCCATGAGAACCAAGGATCTGGACCCAGCTCATGCTGCTATTCTATTGAACTGCTTATTTTGGTTTGTGTTATTAATCTGCTGTAAGTCTCTATGTTTAATTTCTTCAATGAGACTGTAAATTCCTGGATGGCAGTGATGCTCTGGGAAATACTTCCTCATTTTTCCCAGAATGCATTAAACTCAGAAAGTGTTTGATAATGGTAGTTGAATGGAATGTAATCAAATATAAATGTAATGGTAGATTTTGGCAATTTGGAATATTTATTTTCTGTAATAAATAAATCAATAAACAAAGAATAAAAAGGTCTTCCTTTCCCCTCCCCTTCCCTCTCCCCCCCTTTCTTTCTATTACCTTCCTTTCCCTCACCTTCCTCTTTCTCTTCCCGTCCCCTTTCTGAACAATTCTGTCCTAAATCCATTATATGAGGCGGAGCAATGTAGACAGCCATTCCGATGGGTGGCCTGGTGTGGAACGTCAGAGCCCAAGCAGGATGGGGCTCTATTCAGGGAAAGGGACAGCAGAGGTGATGAGAGATTAACTATATACAGGGAAATTGATCAAATAACTATTTAGGCCATTAAATATGAAATGTCCAATTTTGAAACAAAAGTTTAGTTTATTATGTCTCAAACAAGAATCAGTACAATTAATCGAAGTATGCGCCTAAACTAGTAGTTGACACAGTTTTGACATCTTAATGGTAGTTTCTTTATGCCAGCAGCAAAGAAGCCTGGAGAGCTGGTGGCAATGAAATCGCAAAAGGTGTTTTCCACAGCTTGTTGAGAATTAAATATTTTTCCTTGCAAGAAGTGGTCCAAAGCCTGGAGGAACTGGCAGTCAGTTGGTGCAAGGCCTGGTGAATACGGTGGTTGACAGTTTCCAAGTCCAGCTGCCTTAGTTTGAGCAGCATTATTTTTTGTGACATGTGGTCCTGCAAGAGGATTGGCCTGTCCCTATTGACCAATCTCGGCTGCTTAATCACAAGCATCCTCATCATTTCATCCAATTGGTTGCAGTAGACATCCACTGTAATCGACTGGCCAAATTTCCTGAAGCTGTAGTGGATAATACCAGCACTGGACCAACAAACAGACACCATTAGCTTTTTTGGATGAATATTCAGTTTTGGACTATGTTTTGGCACTTCATCTTTATCCAACCAACCATTGTGCCAAATGCTTATGATTATCAAAAAGAATCCATTTTGCACCACACGTAACAATATGCTGTAGAAATGGTTTGCCTTTATGTCGTGACAGCAAAGAAAGGCAATCTTCAAGATGATTTCTCTTCTGATGCTCTTTTAATGCATGCAGTACCCATCTATCCAGCTTCTTTACCTTGCCTATTTATTTCAAATGGCCCAATATTCTTGGAATAATAACGTCAAACCAGCTTATCATTATCCACTTTGGTCTCACGTCACTCAGGTGGCTCATTTTCAAGATTAAAATCACTAGGACAGAACATCTCAAACCATCGATGTATTGTGTGTTCATTAGCCTCATCCTTCCCAAACACTTTGTTGATATTTTGAGCTGTCTGTGCTGCATTGGTTCCACGACGGAACTCATACTAAAAAATAACACAAATTTTTGCCTTATCCATGGTTTCACAAAAATTGCTCTAAAAATTTTTTTCTGAAAGATAATCACAAGCCAAACCTGTGTTTGAAAGAATGAGGATGTACCTTCACAATAAAAAAAAAAAAAAAACAAGAAATGTCAAAGTGAAATGTCAGAGTTATCAACTGTCAAACTTTGTACGTAAGGAAATAGGGCATTCCATACTTAATAACCTAGTAAGTACATTAAAAATAATGGGAGCCGAGTATCTCACTGTTGTAGAAGAGAGTTAGAAATAAGGAAAGGGAGAAAACTAGAATGAACAGTGTGGTGTTAAATTAATATTGGAGATACCAGTGTGAATTCACAGATTTCAGTAAGTATATATTTGATACGGAAATAAATTTAGATTTAAATGTGCTTATGTATATGTGTGTGTAAACATATATAATATTTCTTATCTAGATATTTTTCTGACTTTGTCATATTTTTAATTCCACATTTAATTCATCTGGGATTTGTTTTTGTGGGCAGCATGAAATGAGGCACCACATTTTTTGACCAAACAGCCAGCCAATTTCCCCAGCACTATTTATTGAATAATTCATCTCTCCCCACTGATCTGAGATACTTCCATTTTTATATATGTGTATTATGTTGACTGTAAATATCTTTGAAAAGCAACTTTGATCGCCTCATTAACTGCTTCTCCTGCTCTGACATCTTGGATGTCAGTGGCCTCTTTCCAACTGAGTGTTCAAAGCATCCTTAAGCTCACCACTTCCCAAACTAAACAGATACCACCTGTCCTCGTGAATTCCTGCCCCCAGAAAGCAACATCACCATCAGCCCAACAGCCCAGTGGTCTCTTGACTACTCTGACCCTGTGCTCCCCTGTCTATTAAATCCCTTTCTTCATTCCTTAGTTTAGCACGCCACGATATTTCTCCTAAGCTAGTACAATAGCTTTTAAACTCTTACCCCTTCTAATCTATCTTTCATACTGAGTCTTAAATAATAAATAGAAATAATAAATAAGTAAATATAACATAATAATAATAAGGGCCTGTCCCTATGACTCTGCAACTCAGAAACCTTCAGGTCTGTGCGTTGTCTTCAACTCCACAGCTGAACGTTCAAGGCCACTGTGGCTGGCCTTCCAGCTGCTCTTGCTTCTATCTGACTGGCATGCTCAGCACTTGTATTAAGCTCCAGTCCTCAAGCATGCCATATATTCCCTGAATTTTGAACTGTTTTGACTGGCTTAGAAAACTGCCCTTTTACCCTTTATTAAACAAACAAACAACAAAAAAAACCCCAACTATTACTTTTTAAGGTTTAGCTTAAACACAGCCCTCTTCCATAAAGTGTTTTCCTAATCCTCCAGTTGGAATTCATTACTTGCCAGCTACCTTCAAAGAACTTTGTCTGTACTGTGTGATACTACGTATTTCATTATGCCTTGTATGTAACTGCTATACACCTTGGCTTTCAGATCCAGAATTTAACCCCTGAAGGCGCAACCGCATTTTGTTACCGCTTATCTCTGCCTATAACTAGCAGTTTTAGTCCACTTACTTTGGCACCTGGCTAAGGGACCTATGTTCCTTCCTTCCTTCCCTCCCTTCCTTCTTTCCCTCCCTCCCTCCCTTCCTTCCTCCCACACTGATTTAATGAGTGGCAATCTATACCGGGCACTATTCTAACACTTGGAATACTCTGCTTAACAAGACAAAGTTCTTGTCTTCATGCAGTTTATATTCCATAAGGATTCTTATTTAACCCCATCAAGACTTCTATGACACTGGGGCTTTTTTCTCCCCCAATAAATTACTCCTCAAGAGTGGCCACACATTTAGTTAGTGGCAGAACTGGAATTCAAACTCAGGTCTCTGTGATACTACTTGTCCCTTGCTGATATATTTGTGAAACTGAGAAGAAATTTGGTCCTTCAAAAGGATTAGATAGGGCACTTCTTTAGATGCTGAACTGAAAGGAAAACAGTTATGTGTCACTGTTGAAAAAGGCATGACCTCCTTTGCTATCTCCATATGCTCTGGAAGTAAATATAGAAACCAAGTCTTACAGCCAAGTTTGATCTTTAATTCTAACTGAGGGCCCACATTGCTTTATTACAGAAAATTGAAAGGAAAGAAAAATTTACATTTTTTGAGGTAGATGCATCTACATACTTTATTTTTTAAAAATCTTCACAAGAACAATGCAAGGTAGCTACTGCTGTCTCCATTTTTCTAGGTGGAGAAACAAACCCATGGGGGCTAAAAAACTGTCCGTAGTCACATAGCTACTTCTGGCATTATGTTTTAAATAGAAATTTTATAAATCACATATAGAACATGTATCAATTGAATCATTTAAAATGTACATGGAGAAGTTGCCATTTAAAGGACTCCTATAAAAGGTAGATTAATTCAATAAATGGTAATGGGATTTACTGACTTGCCATTTTAGGGTAAAAAAAAAAAGACAAGAGAAACAGGATCCTTATCTCACCTCTTATACCAAAATAAATTCCAGATGGATCAAAGATTTACATGTAAAACATGAAATCACAGACATCCTAGAAGAACACATGGATGCATATTTTTATAATCTTAGAATGGGAAAGACTTTAAAAAAATAAAACACAAAATCCAGAAGTTATAAAGGAAAAGATTAGTAAATTTGATTACATAAAAGTTAGAGTTTTATATAGCAAACTTTGGTCTCTTAAAAAAATAAAAAGGCAAAAGGCCAAAAAAAAAAAAAAAAAAAAAAAAAAGAATTTAGAGGAGAAATGTTTTCTTTGGTTCTAGACCTTAGGTAGATCTCACCAAAGGACTGCACCAGGATTTGGAGCCAAATCCCTCCTAGTAATACAGGACTATATGGCCTGGCTATGTCTCTATACTCACATGACAAACCCAAGTGACAGTAGACAGCCAATCAGAAACAGAATTGAGGATCAGTATTCTATATCTTGGACTGTATGTTTCCCGATGGTCTCAAATTACAACTAATTCACAAATTACTACTTAGGGACTTAATGTAGGGAAATATGTGATGTACTGTCTGAGGCTTCAAAATTTGAAAGAATGGATGTGAAAGTAAAGCATTTGGCCTATTCAACAGTCAGTGCTGATTTGGTGAATCTGAGTGACCAGATCCCTGTCATTCCTTCTTGAAGCTGGGTTTCTGTCAAAGAGGGAAGAAAAGCAATAATGAAAAGGCAGGTGAAATCTATTTGATTATCAGTGGAACCGGATTTTCTGCACAAAGTAGTACTTTGCTATTTTTAAAAGATACTTGTTGAAGGGATACTGTCACTGGGTTTATGTGACTTTTCTTAGCAAAATTACAGAGCGTATCAATTTAGAAAACATTAGGAACTGGGTTAGAGGTCTATAGGGGAATTGCCATGTATTTGTGTTACATTTATATTTGCAAAGTGCATATCCTTTATCAAGCTATTAAGCTATTCCTTCAGTTTGACAAATGTGAGCTTTCTGGGGATGAGCAATAGATTTTTTTAATAGCTCTGCTTTTATTCTCCATAGTTCCATAGTCATTTAAGTTATTTTATATCAAGAGTCTGAATAATGCTGAAGCTTTACAATAGGAAGGTGTTTCGGAAGGCCTTTGACCCACGTGGCCTAGTCAACTTTGCTTTGTGATAGAATCTCAGTATTTGTGCTGTGTGCATGTGTGTGTACACACATGTAAAAGTGAGAAAGACAGTTATAAAGGCAGCACAATCAAAGAGCTCTAACACTCTGGGGGCCCAAGCAGCTCTGGTGTGGGATATCCTTAACTGAGCATGACCCTGGTAATCTTTTCCTTTGCATTTCAAAAAAGATTACTGAGCTGTCATAGAACCTTGAAAAGGAGACATGAGACGAGAAGGAGACAGTGGAAACAAGGTGGATCATCACAACTAGAACCTTGAATAAGAGGACAAGGGAAAGGAATTCCCAAGCACCCTTATCAAGGTGGGCAGTTTCTGAGTGCCAGCCTCATTAGCAAGCCAGAGAAGATGCATAAAAGCACTCACAGGAATTCATGGAAACAATTAAAGAGTGGAACCCAGGAAAGATTGGGCTTATGGCAAATCAGCCAGGGCACGATGTGAGGGCAGGGTGTGCACAGAGCCATTGCAATTTGGGTATAAATGCCCATGTGGCCTCACAGGCTAGTGAAGTCTAAATATTGTTACATTTGGGGGTTACTTCCAGGATTTCTGTGAATCCTAATACTGTGCACATCTGTAGCAAGGACTAATTATTCTCCCTAAGAATTATGGCCAAAGGGCATTTGGAAATTGCAGTGATATTGTAGGAGACCTAATGCATGAGAATGGGTGTGGATTCTCATATAATTTGTGACTGCAGTGAATGGTAAAGAGCCTGAAATGAAAAATGCCTGGCAGACTACTTTAAAGCCCTGGAAAGGGATAAAGTGCTTGACAAGTTTTTCAGAAAGAGAAAGCAAATGCAGCCTTACTAGAGTTGAATTACTTTGCACCCCCTGGAAAGGCACTGAGAACATACCTGGAAAGTAACCTTTCAGCCCTGTCCTTTCTACCTTGAATACTGAATTTGTGTACAGACAGAACTTATTCCTACATCAAGATAGTCAACGAATGTCAGGCATGACCAGACTCCCTGGGTAATAGCCATGTGTTATATGCACGTGAGCTCGTGTTCTGGGACTGACATGGCGGAGACTTTGGGTGCCAGGGGCAAAAGCCGGGTGTGTTCCCCAGGAGACTCACCACTGCACTGGGGGAAGAGACTCAGGCTGGGGAAAACCACTGGCACTGCAACACTGGCAAGTACCAGAAGTGAAATAAGAACAGCCTTAAACACAATCCTAACAATATATAGCTCTCATTTACTGATTGCTTGCTAGGTTTCAGACACTGTGCAGAGCACTTTATAAGCATTATCTCATTTAGGAAATTGAAAGAGGTTGATGGAGAACCCTAGAGGCTTGGTATTTAAGGCCATATATATCCTAAGGTAGGTGGTACTTGAGTAAAAAGTGGCTAAATGAGAACTCTTGAGCAAGTACTTGGTAGTGTTATCAACTATAGAGCTACACAGGTAAAATTGCTAAATTACCAGTGAACAAATAATAAAAAAAAAAAAGCTTACTTTTTAAAACTGGAGACCCTGTGATGAAAAATGGTCAAGAAGAAAGCGTGGATCAGGCTGTCTATGAACAAGCAATTACTGGGGTTGCCTTGAACAGAGCACTTCAATCAAAGTTTAGCTGCTAGTCCAAGGACAGGCTCCTAATTCCCTCCAGCTGCTAAGGCTAGGAACAAGGAGCAGGAAATGCCCATCCAAATCAGGAAGGAGTCACCCAGACCAATTGGGACAGTCACTGAACTTCTAGGAAGGTAAGGACCTGACTTCAGCCCTGGGGCTTCTGAGAAGGTCTGTAAGTAGCCTCTTGATAGCCGAAAGGGTCAGTGGGCCAAGAAAAAAATATGGGGAAGAATGCCCATAAAACTGCCAAACAAATCTGACCTTGGACAGACAGTGTAGGAAGCAAGGCTGTATGCAAAAACACTGTGATCAGGAAAAAAACCATCTTTCCCATTCCCAAAGTAAACCAGCAATTTAGAGAGTCAGACATGGCAATGTGGCCCAAGATATGGATTGGCCCTATCATAATAGCAGTCTCTAGGCACGCAGAGATTTGAAGACATTAGTGTGGAGTTGGAAAGAGCAAGGAGGGATTTGGTTTTCAAGCAGTGCAGGAGAGTGGATCACACGCAATTATTATCTCCCAGTCTCTCCATGACTACACCTGACCCACATCCTTACACAAGAATCAGATGGATTAGGATTTTTGTGGTTTTAGCATAAAGGTTACCCCTACCCACTTGGGAAATGTGGGTAGGGTTCCACGGTTCCAAAGGCCTGGGTTTTCTGAAGTAGTGTAAGAGGCGGATGTAGATGGCAGTGGCTGTGTGCTTGAAACAAGAAGGTAGGACCAAGGAGAAGCTACATGGGTCAGAAACTGCTCCAGTTTATTCCAAGTACTTTTTCCACACTGTGGGCAGCAGGTTGGTAGCACAGAGAACTGGATATTCTCCTCACCACCCCTGCAGACAGAAGATAGGCTTGGGAAGGAGCCAAAGGCATCTACTCCTGAGGATGTACCAACTGCATCCCCCAAAATAAACTTAGAAATCTTAGAGAGGTCCACTGCTAGGTGAAAAGAGAGAAGTTGGAGGTTGAGGAGATTGTAATTCCCTAAAAATAAATGTTTCCTTTCTGTGAATGGGACTAAATAGTCTTCAAGGAAAACAGCATAAGAAAGAGCTGCATGACCCTTTTGCCTTTAGGGAAAAGATTGCAAAGATTACATTGCTTGGAATTAGTGAGATCATATTGAATGATCCCTAACTGATACATGTCAAAGTTCTGAAGTCTCATGGTCTCTATGCTTCCTCATCATGGCAGTGGGGAGGGGGAGGGGAATGAGTAAGAAAAGTGGGTGTAGATTTTAGCACTCTGAATAGATGAATTAAACCAGACCACTGTACACAATACTCACCCCAGACTACCTGCTGGAAGATCAGTGATTATCAGTGTCTATTTGAGGAGAGGGTTGTCAAAACCCGATGACTAAAGGGAATAATAAAAAAAAAGATCATGAAATAATCTGCATGTAATTTCAATTGAAGAAATTTGGAAGTGGAATGACTTACCTCTAGGCCTAGATGGTATTAACAAATATGCTTTTAAAATAGCATATAATGCTATAAAGCAATAGGAACATAATAAAAGTTAATGGAATGATTGTAGGCTGGTGCTTCCCAAACGTCTGTCATTCCAGTACTACCACTTTCAACAATTTTTGCCATATCCTTGTACTTAATGTTTTTCTCTAAATTGGCATGCATTTTAAACTTACATATACCTTTTAAAGAAAAAACTTATATCATGACTGTAAAAAGAAAACCAATATCATTTCCCATAAATAGAAGGTAACAATAAAAACAAGTACTTATGTAATAAAAACCAAAACAGTGTTATAAAACTCTAGCTAGATACTATTACAAGCTGCAGGCTCTCCGCCCGAGGCCTGCTCTGTCTTTTAAAAAGGGAGATTAACAAGCGATAGACATACAAGGACCAAATGGAAACTTTCTCTTTGAAATAATGGGCAGGAGTGTGAGAGAACTGGGAGGAGAATAACTCTCTATGTGATTAGATGCCACTGAATGCTGGCATCCGGGTGCCACTGATAATTGTCTCCAGTGTCACTTAGGCCGAAATCATGATTTGTGTCCCATACACTGTGGGAAACACAGTTCTTGACCCTCCTAAGACGATGTAAACCTCATCTACCCCGAATGCAGCAGAAATAGAATGGAGAATCAGAGAAATAAGGCATAACACAAAGTCTAAAAAACAGATTAGGAAAATTAAGAAGCAGACACAAAGAGGAGCAAAAGACACACAAACACAAGGCAGAACGTAAAAGAAGTTGAGAGGATGAACCTAATGTTTGAAAGTAAGCAAAGACAGCTAGATGAATAACAAAAGGGAGAAGCAAAGCTAACTAAAGACTGAAAGTGGATATGAAGTGACATCACATCCAGTCAAGATAAGCATGAACAGAAACGCAGAAAGTTAGCCAAATAAACACGTGGGCTAAGTCTGTAGAACACACCCCCTGTTATTCATCGACCTCTGTTCTTGAGGGGAAATGGAGGGGGTGTGAGAGAGATGGCTGACATATCTGTGCACAATGACATCACCCCATGGCTGAACCAGCTGGCTAACGTGACAGGACTGACTGGTAAGTCAGGTATTTCAACTACTTTAAAACAAACACATTCTTCATTTTCCCAAGGGGGAAAAATGGGAATTTGTCCAGCTGAGTTTCACTTCTCAGATAGCTGTTTTGCATGTGGAATTTGAATTGCCCATCACTTAATTTGTTTTTCTAGAAGGTAATAAAATGTAATTTATAACTGGTAGGTTCAGTGGCCAGAGAAAGTGATAAAATTCCAAACCCAAAGCATTGGTATTCAGTACCTTTAGCTATTCCACTATATAATCTAGTTTACAGCAAAGCAAAGACGGGACACTTGGGGCTCCTATATTTGCCATTTATGCCTCAGAAAATAATTTTTAATGATTGGGGCAGGGTAAATAAATAGAAGGCCAATAAAGCTCAAGGTAAAAGCTATGTTTAGGTCATACCAGAAGCTACACATATGCTAACTAACATAAAACTCTATTTCATAGCTTTAAATATTCCACAATCTTGACCAGGTGTGGTGGCTCACACCTGTAATCCTAGCACTCTGGGAGGCCGAGGTGGGAGGATTGCTTGGGGCCAGGAGTTCCAGACCAGCCTGAGCAAGAAGGACACCCCGTCTATACTAAAAATAGAAAAAATTATCCAGGTGACTAAAAATAGAAAAAAAATTAGCCAGGCCTGGTGGCACACTCCAGTAGTCCCAGCTACTTGGGAGGCTGAGGTAGGAGGATCGCTTGAGCCCAGAAGTGGGAGGTTGCAGTGAGCTAGGGTGACACCATGGCTGGGCAACAGAGAGAGACTCTGTCTCAATAAATATATAAATAAATATATACATAAAAATAAAAATTCTATGATCTGGATTATAAATAACAGTGACTCGGACATAATAAACATAAACATGCAACAATATACTTAATATATATAATATAAAAATATGTAAATATATTTGTAAGCTTCAAAAGGGTATTTCTCGAGTACTGTTCCAAATGTGATTTTCTGAATTTTCAAAGTTCCTTTCAATTTTTGTTTGTTCTCACATTGACAATATGAAGTGGGAACCATATTTATGATGACTTCCTAGATTTTAATGTAAAAAAATTTTTAAATAATACTTTACATTTGTAGAGTATTACAGTCTATAGAGTATTTTCACATATAACTTACCTGCACGGATATTCTCCATGACCCTGTGAGGCAAGTAGACTTTACAGAGGAGTTAACAGGCTCAGCAAGATTAAATGACTCGCTCAAGCCCACACTGCCAGTAAATGAAGTTGACATTTAAAATGGGGCACGTGTTGAAGCCGGTGTATTGCCAGAGGACACTGGCTGTGTCCTCAGAAACCTCACAGGTGACCTTACTGCATTGAGTCCCCAGATTGTACAATTTGTCCCTAGCTTGTCAACATCCCAGAATATTGCTCTCAAAGTCAACTGAGGCACCCTGACTAAACCCATAGGAGACTGAAGTCTAAATCAGAAGGCCAGTTTATTTATTGTGAGAAACACTGCTGCCCTGTGAACCAGACAGAATGCAGTTGCGGGTACAATGAGTGTACGCTCTCCCTGCAGGCAGAATTACATGGGATGACCAATTACAGTCATGAGATTGAAGGATGGGCAGGCATGAAGGGAGGGTAGGAGGCAGATGTCAATGAGTGGGGAAGGAGAAAAATGACATGTACTGATACTTACAATGTGCCTATCATTGCCATTATCAATTTCAGTGTCACCAGTACTTATCACCTTCATCTGTCCCATTCCAGAAAGGCGGAAATTTAGACACAAAGAGATTAATTAACTTGCTTAAGTATTTGTTTGATTTCATTTCTAGGTACTGCTTCTTGAGATCATGTTCTCACGCTTGAGCCAGAAGCTACTTGCTTTAATTACAGCAGAAAAAAGAGAGAAAAAGATTCTCAGGCAGTAGGTTGGGGCATACAAGCTTGCAAGGAGCAGATGTGTGTATGGGTAAAAACCCCACGTTAAGAGCCAGGTCGATTCACTTTAAGTCTCGGCTCTTTGACAGCATCAGTGAATTCATGTTATGAATTTTATTTAAGTGATATCCTCTGAAATATAGTCCTCTCTATAGATGCTCTTACATAATGGAGCCAGACATGAGCTGGTTCAGGACTTGAATTTAAATTTTTCAAAAAACTTTGTGAAATTCTTTATTAAGGAGTGACATAAATACCCTATTACTAATATTTAATTTGATGAGCAGTAATAGGGGACGCTTATCACTTCTCCTTTTGCAATTTTATAGCTTCCACATTATTTTTTAGAGGTTTAAATATGTCATCTCTTCACCACTCTGTAGGTTTTAATTATCAAAGCAGCTACATCAGTTTTACCAAAAGCAGAGTGACCTTATTTTATAACTGAAACAAAGCCCAAAGCTTAGTCCCCGCAGCAGGAAGTTAATAGGTCATTCCGTAAAGATTTACATATTCTTTGTGGATAGAGAAGAATTTCAAATAGGGGTAAGTCAAACTCATGGGCTCATGATCTTTCATGATTTTAGGCAAGTTAGGATTTATTTCAATTAAAGGCTGTATCCTGGCTAAATGGGATTTGTTTTTATGAAGACTCCAAAAAACACTGCCATTAAACAATTTAGAGAATGGTAAATTCAGCAACTAATCTTAATATACATGCAGGGGAAACAAAAAAACCACCACATTTTCTTTTGTTTTAGCATGAAGGTAGGGTCACTGTGGGACTAGGGAAACCGGCAGTGTTTTGTAATTATATTTATACAGGTGACATAAGGAAATATTCCTCCAAAGTGAAAGCAAAAACTAGGGCAGAAATACCTGCGTGTTGGAGGGAGGTGGTATGTGTGTAGGAGAGGGTGAGGGACATGCTTCTGTTACTTCTCGGATTTAGCAGGATCGATATCAACCTATCTTCTAGCTCATTTTGCTGCTGTGAAATTCTCTAGGAAAAATATCTGTGATCAAAATCCTCAACCTCTGCACCCCAATTCCCACACCCACCATCCTCTTCCCTAAAAAAAATCTGTTGCCAATGCCTTTTCCGTGATCCTTTTTTGTGTAGGTTTTCTCTCTGGAATAACAGCTAAATCAGGAAAAGGTCTTGGGCACAGCTCACTGCTTCAGTGACTACCTTGAGGCCGGCTGGGGACTGACAGTCTCAGACCCCGACTAGTTGCCACAGATGCAATTGCTTTGAAAAGCAGATTCTCTTCTGTGCTAACCTCATGCAGAAAAATGAAAATGGGAAACGCAGTGATATTTATTCAGTTTCCTCCTGCTCATTCTAGGAAATAGAACCAAGGGAACGTATGAGTGGAGTGAAATGTGGTTTGTTTTTTTGTTTTTTGTTTTTTAGCAAATAAACATTCTGTATGCAAAATCAGTACACAATGTGATTTAGAGAGTATTCTAAACAACATTAAGTGGCCATTCTTCATCTTCCTATCAGTGAGGGGCTGGGGTGGTGGCAGAGGGGGGTGCGGAGGGTAAATGGTTGACACTTAGAGAATAGGCTTCATTATGCTCATTTTCAAAACCAGCATCCAAACATGTAAAAGCTTCATAAATTATAATTTTGTCACTACAGAGAGAAACATGTTTTTGGCGAGGTATGAGGAAATGTGATTGTTATGATGTTTTGAGATCTCTTAATTATGACTATTAGAATTTTCTGCAACATAAGGTATCTTTTATCGGCACTCTAAAGCCCAGAGCACCTTCTACTCACAGGTGGGGAGATGGAGAGGGGCTGTATTTCTAAGAGAGAAAGATACAAGCACAAATGGAATGGAAGTGGCAGTTTGCAACCAAACAGAATCTATATCCTTTAGCCCTGACACAGTGAGTACTTGCCCCTCATAACTGGCCTTATTCCTGGCTCTCTTTCCTCCGTAAGTTTGTACTGTCAATTAGCAGTCTCTTGCATCTGCCTGAGTAGCTGTGTGTCCTCAGTGGGGAAGCTCCCTGGGGTCTGGGTGCCTAAAGGAGCAGAGAGAGAAGATATCCCGCGTAATCTTGCCATGAAATCATCACATTCTCTCCACGGTGGGAAGGGCAAGGGCCTGGCTCCCTACAGTCCTGATGTCACGTGAATCAGCAGTAAATATCATCCAGATTAATCAGACTGAGAGAGATGTTGCTTAGCTCAGGGACCAGAAGAGCTCTTGGGAAACCAGACTCCAGAATGGGAGTCAGAATGATGGGAAGTCTGGGTGGCGGCCAGACCTGCCCTGCCAGAGGGAGACAAGGCTGGCATCTTGGGAGGAGGGCTCCGTGCAGTGGATATGAGTCCAGGCTGTCTGGGCAGACAGTCTGGCTTCCTACTAACCTATTGATCTTGGGCACATTTCTAAATCTGTACAGTTTCAGTGATAGCCCTGACTTTCTTTCTCTCTAAAAATGGAAATTTCCTAAAATGGAAGGAGCTCAATGAAAAAAAATTTAAAAATTAAAAAAAAAATGGAAATCCTGGTAACTGTGTTCTGAAGATTATAAGAGATAATGTATGCAAATTGCCTGGCATGTAGTAAGTACTCAATAAATGTTAAATATTATCATCAAAAGCAAAAAGACATGAATTTTTCAAATGGCATGTGTTGCGTGACTGATGTTTCTTTTGTTCCTGAGCCCAGGTTCTTGGATGGGCATATTTAGCTGGGCTTTAAATTATGTCTTTTACTTCAGTTCTACAAATGTTGATTTTGTGTTGGGTTAATTTCTGCGCAGGGGAACTGGCATGAAGGCAAGTTAAGCTCTCAGTTGGGCATTTTCCGTTTATGCTCTGCCTGGTCTGTACGAGTTGTCTAATGAATATTTATAAATCAGCATGAATAAGTGTCTACTTTAGAGAATTGCAGAACAGTAACTTCTGACCTTTCACCCCATCTCCCCTGTTTCTGGGGCTTTGATAAAGACAATTATGGTTGTAAGAGCCATTTTTATTAAATAAGGAAAGGGACAAAATTAGGAAAGTGAAAATCTTGTGTGATCTTGGCTATGCTGCTTTTTAAAACATGTATTAACTATTAATGTTAACTTTGTTCTGGTCACTCTGCTGGCTTGTTTGCCTCATGCTCTATCTTTTAGTCATCACAAGAACCTATGAGGAAGTTATTTTAGCTCTACTTTACTGGGGATCAGAGAAGTTAAGTAGTCTGCTCCAAGTTACACAGCTGCAAGTGGCAGGATCCTAATCCATCAAGACTAGGCAGCTGGAGCTATCTATTCACTCCTCAAACATTTTTGGAATGCCTACCATGGGTTGTTCATCGTTCTGGATTGCTGAGGGCAAAATGGTGAGCAAGACAGACTCCATCCCAGTCCTCACAGAGCTGCTAGCCTGGTGGGGAAGACTGACGAATAAATTGGCAATTGCAACTCCATCGCACAATGTAGAGGGTATGGGGTAGCACAGGCATCCCATGCAGGAAGAACGGCCTCTGCAAAGGCCCAGGGGCAGAAAAGAGCAGGCACTTTGGGAGAACTTCCAGGAGATTGCTACAGTGCTGCATGATAAAGGTATAGGCACAGTACTGCGGGCTCTCAGGGGAGTGTTGGGTCAAGTTTGAGTTTACTTGAGTAATTGTGCTGTCAGATGATGATGTTTTGCAAAGCAATAATAATAGGCTCTGGGGATGATGTTCATTTCTCTGATTAGAGTTTTCCAAAAAAAACAATGGGATTCAAGGCTCTTCCAGGGTTGTTCCATGTTCCTATGCCCCAGCTGAGGGGCAGCTATGACTGGGTCATAGCACATCAGATGAGACCTGTGTGTGGAGGGGATGCGTATGGGGGTCCTCCATAAGATTCTAGTAACATCAGTTGGCGCTGTACTCCTAACACTTTGTGTGAGGCTGTGTGCTTGAGCTGGTCGCGTACAGACTCACTGAGTCTTCATAATAACCCTGTGAGGTAGGAGCAATTACTCCGAATGCTAATTGGGACACAGAGAAGTTGTGTAAGATACCTGTGCTCACCCAGCAAGTAGGTACAAGAGCCCATTTTTAAACGCAGGTTGGCGTGGCCACAGAGTCCATGCTCTTATTCATAGTATTGCACCCCCTCCACCCTTTGTTGTTGAAAGCATAATAGAACTTCTCAAAATTCATGAAATGATTTATGCAAACTATGAAAGTTAAGCCACAGTTCTGTTCTCTGGCAACATGTGAATCAAAACCATTTACGGGCAATCTCGGGGACAAACCTACCACCATTCACACCTGCCCCCAGTGCTTTTGACTCTGTAGCTTTGCCAAACAACCAGATGTTGTAAAGCTGGTTACCTTCGGTGGAGCAGTAGGCAAAGGCACTCCCTGCAAACCTTGTGATTGATTATGGAAGTGGAGTCACTGCCTGTAGGTGGTGGGTTTTTTCACCCAAGCCTGAACCCTGGCTCCTCCTCAGAGAGCTCCATAAAGGCTCAGCCTGAGGTGGACGGCAGTGATACTGTGGCAGTCCTTTGTTCCCGGTGAAGCACCTTTGGGTTCATTATGTGTCCAGGTTCTACCCCAGGAGATTCTAATTTAGGGGCTCAGGGAAGGGGCCGAGGCATGCATACTTAAAAACAAAACAAGGTGCTAGGTGTCGTGGCTCATGCTTGTAATCCTAGCACTTCAGGAGGCCTAGGCAAGAGGAGTGCTTGATGCCAAGAGTTTGAGACCAGCCTGAGCAATGTAGAGAGACCCCGTTTCTACAAAAAATAAGAAAATTAGCCAGGCATAGTGGTGTGCACCTATACTCCCAGCTACTTAGGAGGCTGAGGCAGGAGGATTGCTTGAGCCCAGGAGTTGGAGGTTACAGTAAGCTACGATGACACCACTGCACTCTAGCTGGGGTGACAGAGCAAGATTCTTGTCTATAAATAAATAAATAAAACAAATAAAATAAATAAAAACAAAACAAACCCCATGGGTGAATATTATGTACAGATAGAATTGAGAATTGCTGGAATTGCTCAACTGGACGGAGAACGTTTTCCTATCTGGTTAACAGAGAAAGGTGAAGAATGCCTGACATCAATATTAATGATGATGATGATGATAACAAATTAAATTAGTTGAATGAATGCTTCCATGAAGTTTTGGGACTCAAATGCTCTCTATTGGTAATTCCATTAGAAATAAACATATTTGGGGTCTATAGTTCCCAGCCTTTGTGTGCCACAGTGTCATCAAGAGACCCATCTTTTATAGAAAGCTATGACCTGAGTAAGTTCCCTCTGTGGCCCTCACCCGTAATTGCCTCTCAGCTCTGTGCCCCTTGGTCCATGTTTCCCACAGGTGTTATTCAGATTGCTCCCCAATGCTCCTTTTTCTATATTTGTGCAGTGCATAGTTTGTTGGTTACCTTGGGGTCCCCAGCTCTGATTTTATACAAACAGTATAATTAATTTTTTCTTCTTCTGTTACATTAGCCTAAGTGAACCTGATGCCCAGGACCTGCTGTGACTACCACTTTCCCCATCGCCTGTAGCAATCACTGATAGAGAAGTTAAGGCAGAACAGAGGTTCAGTTTAGATGCAGAAAACAACTTTGCATAGAATAGTAAGACAGGCATTTGAGGAGTCTTCATTTTCCCCAAATTCATACAAATAAGATAGTCTTCATCTCATGGGGACACTGTGGATATTTTGCTGAAAAATGAAAGAAGCACTAAAAACCTTCCCAGGTTCCTTGTTATTATGTTATTATAATGATTAATATTGATTCTGAAAAAATGATACCAATGCTTTTTTTCCTGTTGGGTGCTGATTTTATCTTCAAATCTTGAATCTTTCTGGGTATTGTGTATAAGTCTTGTATATCATTCACATCTACTGGTACATCATTTTCTTCCTTCCTTCCTGTCTTGCATATACATTTCCAGGAAGCACAAAGATTAGAAGGAAAAATTACCACCAACACAAAAACAAAAACAACCAACTTTGATACATTTCTGGCTCAACTAGGAATATAAAAACCTATCATTTCATTCTTGTGGCATAATTTTTTCCATGCTGTTTAAAACTATTAAGTGATTATAATTTTGAAAAATACCAAAAAAACATAGTGTACTCATTCTTTCAACTTACAGGGGAGAAGAGCCCTACGACAACTTGATAGCAGGACCTCTGTGTTTCTCAAATGTGTCAATGTTAAAAATCAGACACAAAAAGGGTTTTGTCTTCTTGAAAAACATCTTTGCCATCATTTAAGAGGCAATTCTGGAGTCAAACATCTCGTTATGGCTCCATTATTACCAGGAAACTTCCAGTCTGCAGACTTCCAAGCAAATTCCCTTAATGGTTCCAAAATGTTTTGTGCCTGTTTGAGCAGTCCTGTTCGGGATTGCAGGCTCACACTTTACTTAGTTTTTTTAGCCTATTAGGGTGAAATTGCACAGCACACGTGGAACTTTAAAATCTATATCTCATCTGCATTTTGGAATCGCTATAAAATAAATACAAAACCTTAAAATTTATAATTGGAAATCTTTAAGTCCTTTAAACCTTTTTCATGCTTGAAGCTACTAAGGCAAGTGCCTTTGTAATAATGGTTCCTTAATTTCCAGATTTATAAGTAACCTCAGTTTGGTTATAACATATACCCTCCCCACTAACTCCAGTCAATGCAAAATCATTGTCCTCTGAAGGATAAACATATGTTGTAAACTCAAACATTAGTTTAAGGTAATTAAATAACAACTAGGAGATGGAAGAAAATATGTGTGCTATGAAATCTATGACTCTGTTCTTACAGGTCAAAAGATTGTTTTACTTGTTGATAGCAGCTGTGCATTAAGAAAAGGCATGACTACTACTTCAGTAGTTAGGCATATAGGTGTGCTTGAAAATCCATTATGTACAGAAAAGTACAAAAATCTGCAATAAAAATATAAGTAGTTTTAAAGGACTATCATTATTATATGAAAAATTATTTAGAGTATACACACATTTTTCTGGCATTGTTAAGGTGTGATTTCTTCTACATTATTGAAAAATCCCCTAAGCACCAATAGTATAAAATAGAGAGTGCTTTTTTTTTTTTTTTGAGACAGAGTCTCACTCTGTTGCCCGGGCTAGAGTGTCGTGGCATCTGCCTAGCTCACAGCAACCTCAAACTCCTGGGCTCAAGCAATCCTCCTGCCGCAGCCTCCCGAGTAGCTGGGACTACAGGCATGTGCCACCATGCCTGGCTAATTTTTTTTTTTTTCTATATATATATTTTTAGCTGTCCATATAAATTCTTTCTATTTTTAGTAGAGACGGGGTCTTGCTCTTGCTCAGGCTGGTCTCGAACTCCTGAGCTCAAACAATCCACCCACCTCGGCCTCCCAGAGTGCTAGGATTACAGGCGTGAGCCACTGCGCCCAGCCTAGAGAGTGCTTTTTGATAGATATTTTAAAAAATTTATTTACATACTCCTTGTGTATTGAATATAATTTAACTTTTTAATGAAGCAGTTTGAATGTCAAAACTGAGGGGCTGGAGGTTAAGAGCTATAATCAGAAACAAGGAAACAGTATCTCCCCTCACCCCCAATCTGCTTTTCTTCCCCATTGCCAGGCATTAAGATGTCTAGGACCAGAATATGAATGTTATCTTTAATCCCCTCCCCTGCCATCCAATCAACTGTGTTATATGAATGCCTCTTTAAATGCCTGTTCTTCTTTGCCAATGATATTACTACAGTTTAGGCCATCAATATCCCACTGCTAGATGGTAGGAAGAGTTTTCTAACTGGTCTTTCTGCCTTTATGTTGTCTGACCATCCTGAAGTCCATTCTCCATTTTATAATCAGAGTGACCCTTCTGAAAAATGCCTATCTGATCTCATCATTCCTCTGCTTAAAACCCTTTAATGGCTTTCCACTACTCTCAGAATAAAACCCTACTACTCAATATGGCCTCTTTATAGGCCTTTTACGATTCAATCTCTATTACTTGCTTTCTGTCTGCTTGATCTAGCTGTTTCTGATTGTTAAAATCTCCCATTCATATGGTGGACTTGTCAATTTCTCTCTGTAACTCTGGTGGTTTTGCTTTCAATAATTGAAAGTTATGTTGTTAGGTCATTAAACTTCTTGGTAGTGACCTTCTTTATTTCTATTAATACATTTGGTTTAAAAGACTATTTTTGTCTGATATTGGTGATGTTTCTTCAGCATTCTTTTTGTTAGTATTTTAATAATTTATTTCTTTTTATCCCATTATATCCAGTCTTTCTGCGGTTTACTTTTGTGTTGTTTTAAGCCAAGCTCATTATCCTTGTCTTTTAAAAAGTAATTTAGATGTTTAGCTGTTGTGCTTATTAAGACATATTTGGATTTAATTCTACTATTGTGTGTGTGAATTTTGCTTGTCAGAACTTTATTTTCTTTTTCTACTTGCTGTTGAATTACTAAATTTCTGTATTAAACCTCCCAACCCTTGGCCACTCTTTTCTCTCTGCTGATGTAGAAGCTCTAGATGGATTTATAAATATAAAATATTTTAAGTACAAAGTATTCAGACAAAGTCATTATTTCTAGCCCTCTCCCAAATATGACAAAGGCCTGAGCTTGCTTTACCCATTTTCACTTTCTTCTTATTTTTTTAAGCAAAAAGTGGTTATTTTTAATTCTACTACATGCTTTATTAATTTCTTCTTTGACCACTCTCTCTTTCTATGCTTTCCCTCTGGGCTTATTTTTTCTTTAGTAGTTCTTTTGGTGTAGGTCTTTTGGTGGTAAACTCTCTTGGTCTTTTGTGATTGAAAATGTCTGTTCTGCTCTCTCCCTTAAATGATAGTTTATCTGGAAATCAATTTCTTGGTTGATAGTGTTCCATTCAGCACTTCTAAGATATCATCCAGTTGTCTTCTTATTTGTATTGCTGCTTTTGAGCAATCTAGTTATACTTCCTTTGTAGATAATCAGTATTTTCCCTTTGGTAACTTGAGATTTTATCTTTACCCTTATTGTTCTGTAATTTCACTACAATGTGACAAAAGTGTTAGTTTACCTTTATGGGCTCAGTACACATTATGTTTTGATGTTTTCATCAGAAAACCTTCAGCTATTTTATTTTTTGTATAAGTACAGCTTCTCCATTCTTCCTTTTAGAATTTCTTTCTGGAGCTTCTATGACATATGTTGGAACCACTCAATCTAACTCCAGGAATCTGAACTTTTCTTTCACATTTTAAAATCCCTTATTTTTCTAAACTCTGTTCTGGGTGAATTCTTCAGTATATTCCTTTAATTCACTACTTTTTCTCTTCAACTTTGGTTAGCTCTTTTCATTTTAATGACCATATTTTTATTTTCCAAGATTTCCATTAGTTCTTTTTTCATATTTACCTGTCTTTTATTCAGCCTGTATGTGTTCCCTAATTTCTTGTCCTTTTAAAATGAGTACTATGCATTCATTTTTCGCTTTAAGAATGCAAAAATATTTAATTTAAAAATCTTTGTCAGATAGTTCCATAGAGTTAGTTTTGAAGTAAATTCATGTTCTGAGTGCTCATTTTGTTAGTTCTCTTACTTAGTATTAGATATTTTTATTTGCTTGAAACTTGGTGATCAGGCTCATGTTGAGGGGATGTTTTTATTTGCTTTTTTCTGTTTCATTTTAGTTTATTTTTTTCTCTAACTCCCTCTGCACTCACCTCTCCATGTTTAGTGATTTTTGCCTCCACTTGCCTCCCTAGACCTCTATTCTAAAATTAGGCCTCAAGGTTGACATTTTGATTCTCCTACCCCACAGTGATGTTGGGGATGCCACAGACCTAGTCATGCATGTGGCCAGTTGCTTGGCTTGGTTCCTGATTCTGAGACTGTGCCTTTGTCTTTCTGCTTCCCTAGGCAGTAGGTTGGCAGCAGTTTATTTTCAGCCTCCTTTCATGAGCTCCTGGCTTCAAGTACTGAGCCTGGCTCCTGTCCTCCACCTTGTTTGAAGTATCTTTAGTTCCTGTCACCTTGCAGGAGACAAAAATCTTGGCTTTTGAACCTGAGACCCCAGTGGGCCTGTGGCTTCAGCCTTGCTAAATGCTTTCTGTTTTGGTTTCATTTCTGGTCCATGAAAATGTTCGTTTTATTCCTGAACCTGTTTACACCTTTTTGGTTTTTTCTTTCTATATTTTAGCCATCATTGCTATTTATGTGGAGGAAAAGGAGTGGATCAAAGTATGACCTTACTGCACCAAGATGAGCAGAAATATTTTTGGATACCTCTGCATCATTATCTCTCACCATCCCTCCCTTACAGTCTATGTTCTAGCCATAATTAACTACTTTTAGTTTCTAGAGGGTCAGTAAATTGCATGCCCTTCTTCTAACCCCCAAGTTTAGATGAAATAAGACAATAGAAGACAGTCAAATGGAAATTTTTTAAACGTCATCTTTATTACAGATGAGCTAATAAAGAAGTAGGTTCTAGATCTGTAACCCAAAAGTGCTTGCCAACATTCTCTGCTGACTCCCAACCCCCACAGAATCTAGCCTCAGAACAGTGCACTAAGGGAGAAGGTTGGGTCTGCAGAGCAAACAAATTTACCCATTGTCTGCACTGATCTGGGGCAGAAAGGAAAAAAAAGAACAAATCCTCACTAAGTAGGGTCTTTTACTAGATTAAGGAACTGTGAGCTAATGAATGGAACAGTACTCACCACTCAAGTAACCCACTCCTAAATGCGAAGAGCAGTGGTAAAAGCCAGAAGTGGTACTCCAGCAGAAATTCCCCTTTCCCCACAAGGGAATGTGGGTCAAGGGAAAGGAGGTTCCCCTAACACATGCCAGGCTCTCTCTCCTTCTAAGTCTTTTTGAAGGCTCTTCCCAACTCTCTTCACCTGACAACACTTAGTCATTCTGATGCCTATAATAAAAATAATAGTTAATATTTACTGAATCTCAACTATAGAAGAAGCACTATTGCATATATCATCTCGTTCAATCCTCATAACAACCCTATATAAAGGTATGTATTTTTATTTTAATCTTATGGATGAAGAAACTAAGGACTAGGAAGATTCCCATTGTGTCTAAGATCATACAGGTAGATGGCAGAGGCAGGCTTAGGCCCAGGTTTTCCAGCTCCGGAGCCCATGTTCTTTTCACTGCATATAGCTGCCTCCCATAGTTTATTCATTTTTGGATGCCTAGAACACAGCATAGCACCTGGCAGAGAGTAGATGCTCAATAATATTTAATGAATGAATACACAAATCAATGAAACGTATTCTCAAGCTAGCTGCCTAGAGTGGATTTAAAACAACTTTAAGAATTTATGAAGAATGCTTAACCTCTTTTGGCATCAGATTCCTTTTCATAATGGTGTATGTGAGGCTCCAGCTTTGGAGGTTTCAGTAGGGGTTGCTAGGTTTCACATACTTCTGCTGTCACTCCTGCCCAGACCTCTCGATTTTCCATCTTCTCCCCCTGGCTGCCCAAGGAGACAGTTGCTCTACTGGTTCCATCCTGCTTTTGTCCCTGGCCTAAGCTTGTTGGCCGCCTGAAAGAGCAGGTTCCTTCTGGTCCCTGATCCTTGTGTGAAGTGTAAACACATTTGTGAAAGTAGATGCTTCACATACTAATGGCACCCACAGTCCTTCCATGTAAAGACATGCCGTGCATTAGTCAAGACTCTTGATTGCAAACCATAGAAACCAATTCCGACTGAAAAAGAAATTTATAGGCTTGTGTAACTAAGAACTTCAAAGGATGAACTGGAGTTAGATATGTCTAGATTCAAAGCAGAAGCAGATTTACTGTAAGCCTAATGAAGTTTAAGCTTCTGTGTTCCTCATTGCTTGGTCCTGTCTTAGGTTAGGCCCTGGGAGAGGTTCCAGCAATGTTTACATAATCATATGTTTTTCTAAATTTTGCAAAATAAAATAGTTAAATTACAGTTGATTAAGACTGTGGTCTCTTCTCCACTCTGACTTCCTGTCACATTCCTCCATGGGTCACATGGGTCAGGCAGTGTTGCTGTGACCTCTGGCATTGTGAAGAAATACGTGTTTGTAATTGAATTCCATTTAAGCAAAATCCACTTTGGTAACTCATTTTGCATTTATGATTTTGTATTCTTTTTCTTAAGAGGATTCACCAAGTTATGTATGTCTCAGGCCCCACAAAACCCAGATCCACCTCTAAGTCAAGGGCTCAAGTGATGCCATGTGGATACTTTCTCTTCCAGCGTCTCAGCTCTTTTCTTCTCTCTCTGTTTCATTAGCAGGCAAACTTCCTCATATGGTGGCAAAGAGGGCTACTGGCAGCTCTAAGGTTACAGTATGCTCAGGTAATTCCAGGAAAAAGAAAGACCCCTTTTGCTGCTGATGCCAGTAAATGACATAAGAAGGATTCTGATCAGCTTGGTTAGAGTCACATGCCTTTCTCTGAACCAATCATTACAGCCAGGGAAATGTAGACCATTGATTAGTTAGATCTGAGTAGCATACCTGTCCCTGGGTCCAACTGGTTGGGGGGAGCAAGTGCCATGGCAGGTGGTCAGGAGGTCATCCCAATCTGGACCAATGGACTAAGACTGGGGAAAAGATAGTTTTCCAAAGGGATGCTAGGCAAACTAAAATTTCGTGTCTCCAAGTCACACAAATACTACAGCCATAAGCAATCTATTATTTTGTATAGAACTAACACGTTTTTAGAGCATTTTGGACAATACAATAGGTCATTTAAAATTTTTTTTTTAAATTTCAGATTACAGGGGTACAAACGTTTTGGTTACATGAATTACTTTTGTACAGTTTGAGTCAAAGTTATAAGTGTGTCTATCACCTAGATAGTGTGCATTCTACCCATTAGGTATGTATTTACCCATCCCCTCTGGCCCCCTCCCACCTGCTTGATTTCTGTTGAATTTTACTACCATATGTACACATGAGTGTTGATCAACAATAGGTCATTTGATCCTTAAATAGTTCTATAAAGTAGGCAAAGATGATTACATGTTCTATAAATGAGGAAACTCAGGGATAGAGCTAGGTTTGAAATCCAGATCTTCTGACTCCTAGTTCAGTACTCTGTCCATAATCCATGGTACCTCTTATATACATTTCAATAGCCCCATTTTATTAATGGATTTCAAGAGGTAAAACATTTGTGTGAAATAACAGAGTACTGCCCGTGAAAGCAAGAATGCCATCTAAGTCTTTTGATTACACAAACATGTTTATGATACCCGTTAGTCATTCTTAACCCATTTTGCTTGCAATGCAGTTAATAGCACTGCCCTAGCATTTTCACTTTCCCAGTTCAAGAGTGTTGGGAGATTAGGGCCAGGCAAGCTATTTACTGGGAGAGTAAAGTAGGAAGCGTTCTATGTAAGTGGCAGGAACAACCAGGTATGGGTACCTGAGCATGTTTTGCTCCCTCGGTTGGAATATGATCCTTTTCTTCTCCTGGTTAATTGAAGGCTCAGCTCAGGTGACACTTGATCCAGAATGCTTCCCTGACACACTGCCAACCTACCTCCCTCACTCTGTGCCCCTTCAGTGTTTCTATAAGCCCCGGCACTTTACTCTAACAGGATTCTTCCCACTGTCTTTTAATTGTCAGCGTTCATCTATTTCCCCATACCAGACTGCAAGCTCTTTGAACATAAGGATTCCGACTTATTTCTCCAAATCTCTAGCACCTAGTAGAGGATTTGTCACACAGTAGTCCTTCAACAAATGCGTCTTTTATAAGCAAATGAACCTCAAGTACTTTGGCTTAGTGAAGCAGCCTAAGCTTTTTTGGCTTTACTGACTTTCATGGAGCTAACTTGAGAGCTTCATAGCATTGAACTGCAGCTTATCTCTGACCTCTGAGGAAAGTGCTTTGTAGAGAGGAAGGAGCAGGGCCAAAGCCTGATTGTTTCCCGTTTAGTGGTCATGCCTAGTAATTTCTCCTCTAATATGTTCATTAGATGCTTTGGGAACCAGTTGAAACTAAGGAGGAACAGGTTACCTAAGTAAATCAAAAGCCACTTTTTGCATACCAGCTGTATTATTTTCCCTGTAGCATATGACTTCAGTTTAACTTAAAACAGAGCTATTTGATGTGTGTGTGTGCGTGTGTGTGCATAATGGGTGTTAAAATTGTTTTGATAATGGAAAGGTCCATATATGATTGAACAAATACAAGTAACTTTTACATTGCAATACATGAGTCCATCTCAGAAGTGGTCCTATAAATCTGAAATCTGTAGGAGTAAATTTTGGTTTGTTAGCAATTTAATAATTCTAATTTTGTAAAATATTAACTAATTTCTATGGATTTGTAAAAGGGAAATCACCACTTTATCTGCCACTTTTGAATCTTTGATCAAAGCCTAACTACTTGAAAATGAAATATTCTCTTTAGGCTCCCTGGAATGAAATCCTTCTCTGTTTTATGTGTATAAATATATACACACACACACACACACACACACAATAGTTTGCATATTCTTTGCTTTCTACTGATTGCTGTCAGATGGACTTGTCCATGTGTCCATCTTGATATGACTGAGTCCACCTACTTGAAATCAAACTTTCTCAAGTACTAGTTTCTTTATAAATTTTTAATTATAAATGTAACATAAACATAACACAATAGGGAAAATCATATGTAATACCAATATCTTAACACAACAGTTGTGATCTTTTTCAAATATTCCCTTTTAGTACTTTTATATACTTGTAATCATAATGAATAAATTTATAACTTGATTTTTTTTAAGCAGTACCATTCTTTTAAAACTTGAATGTGTCTAGAAGAGTATGTATATATATTATATAAATATTTCTGATGCTGGTATAGGAGTGTAATAAAATAACTGATGGCATCAACTATGGCTTTAAAATTACAGACTGCATTTAGACATCTGCAACAACCACTAATTTATGTTTTAATTCTCATGAAAGAAAAATGAATTTTGCAAAACACGGTAAGCAAAGAAAGAGAAAAAGAAACATCTAAGCCTTCTCTACCAGCTATGAGGTTGAACCTGCTTAAGTCACACTTGTCAACTAAGTTATGGCAGGTTTCATATGATTGGTATCTCTGGTGGTTAACAATTTGGTGTCAACCTAGGTAATATTTACTTTTCAAGATTTATATAACTTGCTATTTCATTTAGAGATCAATATTTATTTTCCTGGAACTTTTCATGGAAAAAATAGTGACCTCAACAGTAAGGAAACCAGTGTTTCTTTTCCTTTGGCTTACAGAGATTCTCAACATTAGAGCCTTATTCATAAAATTGGCACATTTTATAAAGACACATTGGGAAAGCAGAAAGTTTCTTACATCTGCTCTTCATAAGTGTCCAACACAAATCCCACTTTGGGTTGGGTACTCTTTGCTGCCAGCCTGGCTCAGTGAATTCATCAGAGGTGCCCTTAACATTTTTGTCTGTTTTATTTGGTGAAGCAGGGTCAATGACAATGACTTCTTTTGTCATGTGGTGGAAAGTTAGATATGCAGAGCTTCTAGAAATAGTGCAGAATGGCATATTGGAATGTAGTTATGAATCGTGCCAGTGAACACGAGGCTTTTTTGCTTGATTTTTAATCTAAGGCTGGCTTTTACTCCCCTGCCATTTAAGGGCCTCCTTTTCAGTTCCCAGTCATGAATAAGGATGTGTACAGGGAATGACAATATTAGAATAAAAACAATCTGAAAGTCAATCGGATGCAAGAACATATACATATCGCAAGTTAATTTTTTGGCTTAATCACAACATGGTTCTTCCCAATACTATGGATGACAGGATTGACTCAGAGTGTTTTCAAGTCAGAATTTAAACAATATTGCTGTCTTTTTGGGTTTAGCACCTCCTAATTCACCCCTGTTATCTCTTTTGCGGGAGGGTTGGTGGTGAGGAATGTGAAGATGACGTAGAACATGTTCCAGAAATTGAACAATGAGGAGGCTTCTGTCATATAGGGGGCACCTAGATTCCTCAGAAAGAAAATCTAATTGAAAGGGCAAGGTTGCCATTTTATTTTTAACACAGATCCTGGCACATGGCTGGCGCTCTCTCTCTATTAACCGAGCCTCGGGTGCCCAACAACGTGCGCATGGGCTGCATGGAAGTTTGAGACTCTGTTGCTGAACCCTCGGGACCGATGGTCTATAAAAGAAGACAAGACTTCTACAGAGCAAGATTAAACGTTAGCCTTAGCCATCAGAATCCGTTAATTCCAGTAACCCTTAATTTCAGCGAAACCTTCGCTACCTGAGCCCTCGCTCCCTCTCGCCCAAACGCCAGGTCAGCCCCATTAACTGCGGGCGGTGGCAGAGCTCTTGGCATCGGGGAAGTTCTCAGTGCCGCGCAGACCGGCGACCTTCTCCCTTCGCACGCCGGGGCTCGGCGGCAGCAGGACGCTTCCGGGAGGCTGGAGCCCAGGGCGCGCGGGCCGGCAGGCCGGCCGGGCGGGGCGGGGGAGGGGCGGCGGCGAGGCCGGGAGCGTGCGCGCGCACCTCACACTCCGCCGCCCGGGGACGCCCATTCGCGAGTCGGGGCCGGTAGGCCGGCCCGCGCGCCATCGCCATACCCCTTCACGCTCCGGTCCCTCTCAGGCGTGCGCCCAACGGGCATCGGACCGGCAGCTGTTCTTCGCTCCCCAGGCCTAGGGAGGCAGGGGACGAAGACCGTGACGAAGACCGGGCCGCAGCCCTGCGCCGCGTGGGCGCGCTGCCTCTCCGGCAGCCGCCGCCGCCGCCGCCGCCGCCAGGGCGAGTAGCTGCGAGCCACCGGAGGCAGCGCGGAGGAGGCCCCCACGGCGGCCGCCGGCCAGGAAGGAGACGGAGTCGACCTCTGCCCGCCTGAGGCGCGGCTGCTCCCGTGCGCCCGGGGCCGCCCGCCGTCCCAAGGCGGAGCGAGGAATGAGTAGGCGCCTGCCCCGGGCTCTCGGAGCGAGGGCCACGGCTCGGCTTCTTCCCACGCTGCAGAGGCGCGAGGGCTCGACCACTGCGGCCGGGAGCGGCGGGGTCAGCGGCCGCCTAGCTGTGGGAGCAGGCGCCGGGGTTAACTGAGCCGGCCGCGGACGGGAGGAGGAGGAGCCGGGCGGGGGCGGCTGCTGCGCCTCCCCTCCCCCGCACACGCCGGGGCTTCTCAGTGGCCGCCGGAGGAGGAAGTTCCGCTCCCTGACAGACCCGTGCGGTAGCAACAGCGGCGGCGGCTCGCAGGGCTCCGGCGTTTGGGACGCGACTGCCCTTCGCGCCAGCCGTCGAGTGGGCAGCATCGGAGCTCTCTGCCCCGAGCCTGCCAAGCAGCGTCGGGAAGCGCGGGCAGCCGAGAACTCCTTACTGCTACTTCAACCCAGCAGCGCCGCTTCGGCTTCCCGGCGAGGTGGGAGACCTTCCTGCCTGTTTGCAGACTTCCGTGGAGACCCTTATTTTTCCATTATTGAGGATAAAAGATTCTAGAATAGAAGCGTAACAGGAGATTAACCGTCCACAACTCCTTGGATCTCACCAGGCTCCCTTTTGGGGCGGAAGACCCCATTTGAGCATCTCACTGAGACGCAGGAATGGAAGAACCCACCTTGCAGCTTCTCTGCAGTGTGGCTTGCCTAATTTACTCCTAGGAATGAAGAGGAGACTTGTAATAACCCGATGAGGCGCTGAAAGCCAAATGGCAAAGAAGATATCACAGGACAGGCTAGTTATCGTTTGGAAGGAACACACCCGTTTCTGAATGTAATTGGACGAGCGTGGAAGAAGTGCCCACTTAAAAAGCACAACAATCCTTTAAGAGGAGAGAAATTGAGTTTCCCCATTTTTGCCAAGATATTGAAGACAATTCAATGTATTGTTCATTTGATGTAAGATGAGAACTTTATAAAGTATTCTGTCCAAGAGCGTAAAGGATGACTACCCCAGCCCTGCTGCCCCTCTCTGGACGTAGGATACCACCTCTGAACCTGGGTCCGCCCTCCTTCCCACATCACAGGGCTACCTTGAGACTTTCTGAGAAGTTTATCCTTCTCCTTATTCTTAGTGCCTTCATCACCCTGTGTTTTGGGGCATTCTTTTTCCTTCCAGACTCTTCAAAACACAAACGCTTTGATCTGGGTTTAGAAGATGTGTTAATTCCTCATGTGGATGCTAAAGGGGCTAAAAACTCTGGAGTCTTCCTGATCCATGGACCCGATGAACACAGACACAGGTTTGTTTATTTCAGAAGTTCTGGTACTAAGATTTGGCAGAACAAGGTACATTTATTGTGTCAAATCTGTCTCTTTTTTTTTTTGCAATAACATGGAATTTTCTCAGAGTCGTGGTAAGAGTTGTAATTTAAAAGGGCTGAGTAGAACTATAGACTGGAAGGATTCCTAGAATCCCAACTAAAGTCTAGCTCGTTCATTTTATATAAGAGAATCATTTGTGTTCAGAGTTGTGTCTAATGTGGACAGTTGGGAATGGAGGTATGAAAACATAATGTAAAGAAATAGTGACATACGCTTGCACCTGTATTTATGAAGAACGACTTGCAGTCAGTCATTTTGACACCAGGTGAAATCAATCTTGACAGCTCCTTTGGGTTTGTTCTCCCAAAGGGCTCTCATTTTCTGGCTTGTAGTTGAAGCTTAGTGGTGAATCTTAGCTCTTTAGGATGACAAACATGGGTCATTTCTTAACATGTGAAAGTATCCTGATTTTTGTTCTTTTTGTTGGTGCTCTATAGGTATTCAATTAAGCTGAAGATACCAAATCCTAAGTCATTTCACTTTGTGAGGCTGAAGAAGAGATTTAGTTATTTTTTTGAAATTAAATTTTGCTCGCTATTTTTTTAATGTGAGAGATGGACTGTGTGATGTAACTATTAGAATTTGGTCCATTAAGGGGTTCACATTCTTCTAAATCACCAAATCTGAAGGGAGTTCTTGGGAGAGTATCGCCAAATTAGGATAAAATGGGGCAGTAGTTACAATTCTTTTAAGTCATTTGTATATTTTTACTCAAAAGAGTTTGGAGAAGTAGTTTACTTTCCTCAAACCTACCCTCTTTTCCCAATTTCTTAAAATAATTCTGGAGTATGTGAAAAAAAATCATATGCTTGATTTCAGTTTTCAACTGATGTAATTTTAACTCTTTATCAAGCACACGGTTTTTGAAAAACCTTAGGTTCAAAGGTGAGCTTAAGTTAAATTCTTGGGAAAATGCGGTGCTTTAGTGAGGACTCATTTTTTTCTTAGTTAATTCATTACTTGCTTGGTTCTTGTTTTGGCTGAACCTTATGGAGTAGCTACTTCTAATATTGTTTTGTACTATTTTGTATCTAAGTTATTTTGGAATTTTTGCCATTTTCAACTTCTATACTCTTGGATTTCTTTTGGTTTTTGTGACTTCAAGAAAAATCTGATACTATCTGTGAAATATGTTACTGAAAAATTAACACTGAAAGTACAGTTTTCCTTGAAAACCTTATTTCCCATGGTGTTTGTATATAATTTATGATGAATATTTGAAGAAACGTGTTAAGACTGGCTCCAAGCTTTTTGACAGTAGCCACGCATTAAACATTATTTAGCTCTATTATTATAGTAATCTGTCAAGTTTTTTAAAAAAATATTTTGTGTGGACTAAAAGTTTAAGAAATATGGCCACATTCTAGTTTAAAAACATTTACATAGGAAAATTCTGAGTTATGTGGAGTTAAAATATAAAATTTGAATGAAAATAGAGACGTGCATTTCATTCACATTTTTAAAAGTGTGCTTAAATCATTTAAAAAAGAATTCTTAAATTTATGTAGCCCATGTATATATGTGCATATGTATTTAGCTATCTAAAACTACTGGGTTCCTGAATTTGGAGTAAGAGATTGGTTGTTGAGTTCTTATAGCAAGGCTTGTAGGGGGGTGGTAAGTGAGCCAAGTTCTGAGTTTTGGATAGTAAGAGCCTGGATAGCAAGTGATACATGTGAGGATTTATTGGAATCTGTTTGATTCTTGAGTTTTGAAATTGAGAATTCAGATAGTGAGAGATCTTTATGTTATCTCTGTATATATCTGTGGTTATGTCAGTTAAGTTTTATTTTTGCTTAATGTGTTATTTGTTGCTTTTGTACGTGAAAACATTGTAGTAATAAACAGTTTTTTTTACTTTGAACAAGGAAATACAGTATAACTTTAAAATGTGAAAACATACAATATTAAATTAATGTATAAATATTAGAGATAGCATTTTTACAGAATTAGTTGGTACTAAGATCATACCTATTTTGGGCATGGGTAAAAAAAATCTTTCTTAATTTAGAAAATACAAATTGACAATTTATCTTAAGTGTGTGTGTGTGTGTGTGTGTATATGTGTATTTAAGGGTACAGGATAGAGGGATGAGGAATGTTACTTTAAGTAAAGGAAAATAAGTCATTATTAATGGATTAGTTTAGTATAGTATTTTGGTGTTTAAACACTGGGGTCAGACTGCATGGATTCATACCCTAGTTTGCCACTGATTCGATGTGTGATCTTGAGCTAATTTTTAATTTCTGTGCCTAAGTTGCTTCCTCTGTACAACAGTGGCATCTACTTTATAGTTTGTTGTATTGAATGAGATAACACATGCAAAGCACTCGACATAGTTCCTAGCATTAGTAAATGCTCAATAAATGTTAGCAATTATTGGTGATAGTAGCAGTAATTAAAATTGTAATGGAATATTTTAATTCTAGATCTGCTTTGCTTTAAATACTGCCTGTGTTTCTGAAAAGTTAGGTAAAGTTTGATTAATATTTTAAAAGTATACCAGAATCTTATTGTCTAAAAAAACATTTTATAACCAAACTAGTTAGCAAGAAATACATACTGCATGCCTGCTATGTCAGGCTCTGATTTTATGCAGCTTACCTTCTAGGAGAAGATGATGGACATTAACTAAATAATTTTATTTTGAGTTGTGATGAGTGTTATGAAGTTGTACTCAATACTGTCTGATTCCCATGGACGGGGTGACCTAGCTTGTAGAGTGGAGGTGGAGGGAGCAGTGGGAATAGGGAAGGCTTCATGGAGGAAGCATGCCTCAGAAACACAATGAGTAGGAAGGAGATCATTAAGTAGAGATAAGGTTTGGAGGGAGAAGCAGTCAAAGCAGAGAACCCATGTGAAAGCCCTAAGGTAAAAAATGTGGCATCATCGTGGAGAGTCTGAGAAATGTTCAATATGGCTGATGTAGAGAGCAGCTCTGTGGAGTTAGGTAATGAGACTAGATGAGAGGTCAGATTTGGCCTGCATACAAGTTTTTTTGGCCTCCTTAACTTTATTAACAAAAGTTTGAATTAGTTGTCAGCATTTACAGATCAGGAGATTTCACATAAAAGTCTGGCTTTCTGATTTCTCTTGAAAAATTGGAGAATATGGCAACACTGGAGTCTGTATTTTGGTCTTTATCCTAAGACCAAACTATGTGAAAACATTGAAGGGTTTTAATAAAAGCAGGGGGAATGACATGATCATTTAAAATTTTTAAAAAATGTAAATAATCACTTTGGTTGCAGTGATTTTTGAGTGGAGAGGAGTAGGAGAGTAACAAGTTAGAATGGTCTAGGTCACAGAGGATATTTGCTTAGATCACAGTGGTGATAGTGGAGGAGAGAAATTAGTGGAGAAGAGTGGTTGATTCAAGAGATGTTAAACTATTAAGCTTCACAGATGATGATGGTTGGTTGAATATGGGGGCTAAGGTAGAAGGATGAGGGAGTCCAGGGTAACTTCTAGGTTTATGGGTTACTAATGGCCATGGATTACTAAGAAATATGCACTATATTTAATTTTTTTTTTTTTTTTTTGAGACAAAGTCTTGCTCTTTTTGCCCTGGCTAGAGTGCCGTGGCGTCAGCCTAGCTCACAGCAACCTCAAACTCCTGGGCTTAAGCAATCCTTCTGCCTCAGCCTCCCAAGTAGCGGGGACTACAGGCATGTGCCACCATGCCCGGCTAATTTTTTCTATATATATTTTTAGTTGTCCAGATAATTTCTTTCTATTTTAGTAGAGACAGGGTCTCGCCTTGCTCAGGCTGGTCTTGAACTCCTGACCTCGAGCGATCCTCCTGCCTCAGCCTCCCAGAGTGCTAGGATTACAGGCGTGAGCCACCGAGCCTGGCCTACATTTAATTTATTTTATTCTTTTTTTTTGTTGTTGTCGTTCTTTTTCTTTTTTCTGTCTTTACTTTTCCCAAGAATTGTGGCTTATTGGATAATTTATGCTTTAATATATATAATTGATATTACATGAATTTAGTATATTTTCATGTGAAACCAATATATTCCCTTCTATTAAGTAGTTTATAAATAATCCAGAGTTTTAAAACAATATCTATTTATATACACACACCTTCTAGAAGATAATGACAAAAAATGTATAGTTTGGCATTGATTATGATAATGTTTTAGCATCTGTGACTTTTGAAGTACCACAAACAGGAATTGATTGTAATATAAATGAATGTTGTTATAAATATACACTGATATACATAAAGTATCATGTTCATAATTTGTGTGTATAATAGACCTACGTAATTAAAAATCTACTTTTTTCATTTTTTTGAAACATTTGTTTTATATAATGGCATTATATAAATGGGCTTCATGTTTTTTGTTTTTTTTTTTAACATTTATTTGAACAGCTATAGATTTTATCCTCTGGGCAGGATTTTGTTAGTCTGAATTAAATACATGAGGGCCAGGTATACATTTACCTCTTGATAGTTTCCTTAAAGGGAATGAATATAGGCTTTGGAATCAGAAGGACCTAAAGTTGCGTCTTGGTTCTACGAACTAGTTGTATGACATTGTACTAGACATAATCACTCTATACTCGTGCTGGCCAATATGATAGCCACTAGTTATATACCACTGTTGCAGTCAAAGTGTGCCTAGCCTGGTTTGAAATGTGCTTTAGTGAGAATTTCTCAATTTCTTCATGTCACTCTTTGTGTTTTTTTTGTTTCAGTTTTGCTTTTTATTACAAGAGTAGCGATTTTAAATCTCACCATAGCAAATTTAATTTTCTTGCCATTTTTCGTTATTTCATGCCTCTTTAAATGCCTTTTTCTTTTTTTTTCCTATCCTGTTCTTCACTTAGGGCTTTCTGCTCCTGTTTGGGGGAGGTCACTTTGTTTTATCCTCTAATACTGTGGTCCCCAACCCCCAACCCCCAACCCCCAACCCCCGGGGTTTTGGCCTGTTAAGAACCGGACTTCACATCACTGCCTGAGTTCCGCGCCCGCCCGCCCCCATGGAAAAATTGTCTTCCATGAAACTTAGGAACTGGGGGAGGGGGGCACACAGCAGGAGGTGAGTGTGAACAGCAGGTGAGCAAGTGAAACTTCATATGTATTTACAGACTCTAGGCTTGCATTCGCTCACATCACCGCCTGAGTGCCCTCCCCCAGTCCCCTCCAACACTCCCCTACCCCTGTCCGTGGAAAAATTGTCTTCCATGAAACCGGTCTCTGGTGCCAGAAAGGTTGGAGACCACTGCTCTAATAAATCTCCTGGATGTTCCATTTCGCTTATATTTCTCTTCATTGGCTCACGGTTGTTTTTCCCACTTTCCTTTACTCAGTTGTGAATCATTATATGAAGTCTGTTTATACTTGACATTGACATTTGCCAACATTAGACTGGTGTAGATGCCTTTGTTCCTTTTTTTTTTTTTTGGCTCTTTATATATTGAGTGAATACCATTTTTGGCTCTTTAGTTGATCTGTACTGCTCTCAGTCTAGTTTCCTCTGTCCTACTGATAGCATCATTAGTAGTCTCAACTGTTTTGGTGCTGGAGTAGGTTTTGATATAATTTCCAAATTCAGAGTACACTTGGCAGTATGGAAACTCACTGAGATTCTTTTTTTCTTGTCCCTCACCACCCAGAATGAAGTTGTTTATCCGGCTTAGCTTGCACAAATGCAACAGTTGCTGTCTGACAAAATGTAGGTAGTTAGATAATAAGGTAAGTAACTGTGGAAAGGATAAACAGTGATCAGACTGCATGGAGGTCTTGGTCCCATTTTGTCGTTGGGGCAGATCATTGGATCTCTGAGATAAGCTACAGTTAGGGTAGGGTGGTAGTTTGGGCATTGTTTGTTTCATGAAGTAAGGCTTGAGTATGTAAAATTTAGATTATAAGTTAGTAAAGAGTTCTTTCAGATTCTGACGTTAGCTTCTTGATGGCTCTTATTTTTTTGATAGTTTGTGTTTTTATCAGTTTTTCTGCCTTTCATAGGTATTATTGTAATTTAGAAGAGGCTTTATTTGGGGGCTGCTCACTAGATGATATTTTGTATACTTGTTTAAAATTTAATTTTGATCTGAAGCAAAATAACAGTGACTTTGCTTTTATTAGGTAAGCATTACACAATCACTGAACATATTAGTATATTTTTCATTCTTAAAAATGAAGAGTAGCAGTATGGAATGGTTAAAATGCAGAATGCCAAGGTGTTAAATCCTGATTTTCATGTCGTTCAGTGAGTGTTAGAGATTGGAAGATGATACTGACACAAGAAGTGACTCCCAGTGCTGGGAATCACTTGAAGTCCAAGTGGGTTCTTGGCTTCGTACAAGAAAGAATTCAGGAGTGAGCTGACAGTGTAAAGTGAAAGTGAGATTTATTCAGAAAGTGTAGAGAGTCTTCTCCACAGACAGAGCAGAGGCTAGTTCTCCCTGCAGGAGAACCATTGCCCCTCTGTTTTAACAATGACTTAATTATAGGCTAAACAAGGGGAGGAATAATTCATGTTATTTGTTAAAAAGGGGTGGTGTTTTCCTGGAATTAGAGTGACACCTTCCTTTTGATTAAATGTGGTCAAGCAGGAAGTGTCATGGCGTCAGGTGCATGATGGGAATGGGAGGTTTTCTTGGAAAGTGTTATGGTAATGAAGTGTATAATGTAGCTGTAAGGTCAAGAAGTGGTCAGTTTCTCTGCCATCTTGGTTCTAGCTGATTGGAACTTGTCCTACCTCCATCTTGTTTTGATCAGGGTAGCTCAAAACAAAGTTTCCGGACTTCAGATATACAATGCCTATACAATTAAACAATGGCTAAAGCAATGCCTGAAGCGGTGCCTGTCAGTTCCCTGTCTCACGGTAACGCACAATGCCCATAATAGGTGAACAGTGTTTATTGGAGGCTGTTAAATGTTTCAAGGAAATAAATTTGTTTAAGCTCAATTTATTTGCTCTAAAAGCTGTAATAGCCCTTAAAAAATTTCTCATGGGTTTTATAAAAAGATTTCCAGAGAAAATGTTTATTTTCTCTTATTTATTAATATTTCTTTTAGGCTTTCTTATGAAAGTATCAAACACACAATCTTAGAATATTCCTTCTAAAATATTAACATAGATTTATATAGGTTATTTGGCCTCCATAATATGTAGTTTAAGATTTTATTTTCTGTCATCACTATTGTAAATCTGTACTTGAATTACTTGGAGTTATTTTCATTTAATGTTATTTTGTAATAGTATTTTTGCTCTTCAGGGTTCTTGTTAATTCTATTTTACTTATTAACAGCTGAGATAGCCAAAATCCACATGTCTTAGTCCATTTTGTGTTGTTATAATATCACAGACTGAGTAATTTATAAACAATAGAAATTTACTTGGCTCATGGTTCTAGAGGTTGAGAAGTCTAAGAGTATGGTGCTGGCTTCTTGTGAGGGCCTTCTGGCTGTGTTATCCCATGGTGGAAGGGCAAGGGAATGCAAGAGAGAGGGCAAGAGGGAAGGGGTGAGCTCGTCTTTGTATCAGGAACCCATTTTGTAATAATGGCATTAATCCATTCATAAGGGCAGAACCTTGATGACCTAATCCCCTCTTAAAGGTCCTCCCTCTCAGCACCATTGTACTGGGGGTTAAGTTTCCAACACGTGAACTTTGGGACACACATCTAAACCATAACATCACACATAGACTCCTTCCCTTACCTCCCCTGCCATTAGGTAGTCTTTTTTTTTTTTTAACCTTTCTCATGTATTGTCTATGACTGCATATTGACTATGTTCTACAATCACTTCCTTACTCATCTGCCTCTTTCAATAGAAGATGACAAATGACTATTTTGTTTGTCTTTGTATGTCCAATGGTTGAAGTACATTTGGTCCTTAATAAAAGTGTATTCCATTGAATAAATGTTGGCTATGGCAAGGTGACAAATTCTACAAGAGAAGGTATAAACAAACTATGTGGAAGTATTGAGAGATAAGATGCAAAAGTAGGAGGAATTTTGTCTTAAACTGACAAGGATACAGTCTTTAATAAAGGCTCTTTATAAATAATAAAAAGGTTGGGAATTTATCATATTGGCCCTATCTGGAACATACTTATTCCTATAAATGTATCTAAAGTATTTTGTATGTCTTACATTGAATTTCTCCTTGTTTAGGACAAAAGGAAGAAAACAATAGAGAATATATGATGAGTGTTTTTATATAATTTTCTTTAATTTTTACATTGGATCTATAAATTAGGTATTCATCATCTCATTTTTATAGATATGGATAGTATGAAATTTAGATCATACCTAAAGTTGGAAGTTGGTAACACAGAAACTAAGTGTCTTCTAGAAATCAGTAGTTTACATGGTAAACATTAATTGATTTTTAACTGGGCAAATGTTATGTTCACTACTGTTTGAAAATTATAAAAATATTAACTGTGGTTTAAACTGACTCCACATATTCCTTGATTAGAAAAATCATTTTGCTACTTTTATTTTTTCTAATTGCACAGATTCTGTCAGAAAAGTTTATTTTGAATGCCATAGAATTTTTGCTGGAACTTTTTTCCTGTTAGAATATGGTTGTAATGAAGTCTGCTCTGGAGATTTATTTTCAGATTGGGTTTTAGGATTTATCATAAAGAAAAATCTCTTTGTAATAAGAAAAAGGGCATTCTTGCCATTGCTCTGTCTTGGACTTTTATATGGCCCCAGAAGGAAGAAATCATTGTATATTTAAAAGTTCAGAGATAGGGGCTTTAGTTTTAGTGTTGTCCTTGCTTGTTGAAGTGTATTTAGATAAGCTCTTTAACTTTTTTGCGCCTTGATGTCCTTATTTATGGGATGAGGGAATTGATTGAATCTTTAAAGATTCCTTCTAGCTCATGCATATGAAATACAAGCAATTTTATGAAGTAGGGAACTAAAGAATATGCAGTAATTTAGTTCAGACATTATAAATACTGTGAAGATGAAGTGTATTTTTCTAAATAGGAATTAGTATCATTTTTGCATGTAAAGATTAGGAGTTTAAAAATTATTTTAAGAATGACTACAGTTTATTTGTACAATTTATATGATTATTTATATAATGAAATCTATACCTAAATTAAAATGAAAAAAATGAATGAAATGACTGTTTTATATACTCATTTCTCACTCTTTTAAAAGTATAATTTACTGAGCATTTTACATACCAGTCTGAAGGTAATGGTGGGTATATTTACGAAAGTGTTTTCGGGTATTATTTTTGAGCTAGTTAACAATCACACCTCTTCATTTGTTATCTAAGACTTTAGGATAGATTTTGTGTTAAACAGAGTCCTTGATATTGAGGCCTCAGACTCTATGAAGGCTTTATCTTATTACTCCTGAGGCACAATTTTCTTTGAGACTATAATTTCCTAACCTTAATATTGAGAGATGCCACTGAAAATGTTCTCTTCTGTTCTCTATATCTTAACAAGAACTTTTAGGACAAGTTATTCAAATAGTTAAGAAAAAAAAGGAAATGAGGTAATCTGGAGACTATGAAGGAACAATGAAGGCATTGCTTTTCCTTTTGACATTTTTTATATTTACATATTATGTCATCAACCTCTGTTACTTATGTAGATCTTTTGGCCTCTTAGTGATATTGATACATTAAAAAATATTGGTCACCTTCATTTATGCAGCAAGTATTTTTGAGTAATGTATCAAGCATTATGCTAAGTATTGTAGATTATTGGAGAATATTACAGAACATTAATTTTGACGATGGACACTACTGAAAAATTCAAATCTTAACATCATTCTTAAAGCATATATTATCTTTGGAGCCAGATTCTAGGGATCTTAGAGATACCTTCCCACCTATGTGAGGTTCTGATATAGGCATTTAGGTCATAGGCATTTCTTTGACAGTATAGATAAGTTATTGCTTATCTTTCCTCATTTTTGGTTTTTTCTAATATGCAATGATATCATTAATTTATGCATTTCAGGTATATAGACTGGGTTAGCTGAAAATAGGAGGCAAATATTCTTAATCTTTTTTGATCCAGACCAGGCCCTGGGATCTGAAAAAATATGCCAAGCATTGTGCTAAATTGAGATCTGGCACAATTATACAGTCAGCACTCTGTATCCATGGCTTCTGCATCTGTGTATTCAACCAACTACAGATTGAAAATATTCAGAAAAAGTACAAAAGGCTAGTTGCATCTGTACTGAACATGTACAGACTCTTTTTTTGTCATTATTCCCTAAACAATACAGTATAACCACTATTTACATAGCATATACAATGTATTAGGTATTATAAGTAATCTAGAGATGATTTAAAGTATAGGAGAGGATGTGTGTAGGTTATATGCAAATATGACACCATTTTACATAAGGGACTTGAGCATTCATGGTTTGTGGTATCTGTAGTATCTGTAGGGGGTCCTGGAACCAGTTCCTCATGGATACTAAGGGATGACTGTATTCATATATAGCTGTATATACATATAAATATTTGCATATAGCTATATATGGTTATATTTATATATTTATAAAATTATATGTCCATACATAACTTTTTAAAATTACTTGGTAGTAAGGTAGTATCTGATATGAAGTTTATATGTGTTTGGTATATATAATAACAAATGAATTATTTTCTATTAATTTGTGATACCATTAATGAACATTTTCCTTTATATGACCTAAATATTTTTCCTCCACTTAAAAAGATTGGTAACACCTGGGGTAAGGTGAACATTGAGCAGCTGGCTCTTCTTGCGCAGTGTTTGTGTAAATGTAAATTAATAGAATTTTCATGAAGAACAGTTTAGGTGTATCAACTAATTTAAAGTGCATATTCTTTGATTCAGCAGTTCTTCTAGGAACTTATCCTTGGGAAATCCTTGCATCAGTGCACAAAGAAATCAAGAATATCCCCTGAAGCTATAAGCTTTAACGTGACATACTATAAATTACCCAAATGTCTGTCGACAGGGGATTAGTTAAATAAATGATATATCCCAATATATACAGAATTTGTTTTATAGCTCCTATGGATCTTTCTGTTTACTCACCAAACCACCACACTATTTTAATTTCATAATTTTATAATAGTGTGTTTTAATAACTGGTAGGTTAAATCTTTTGTATCATTCTTGTTTCAAAAGTTATAAGCATCCAAACCAGAGTAGAGTCCATTAAAAAAAAATTGTAAGCATGCATAAAAAGTCTTAACAGGTAATATTAGTGAATGTTAGGGTACCCACTATTTAGCTTTGTCAAATCTTAACATTTTCTTATTTTAATTGAAGATTACCATCTTCTTGAGGTAGACTTTTATTCTGAGTTAGATATTGTCATTCTCAGTACACAGGTATATTTCCATAACATATGTGTTTGTTGATATAAATAACATATAGTTTTGTATGTTCTTAAGCATATATTTTTCTACAAGTTTTTTTTTTCTCAACATTATTTTTATAATTTGTGTATGTTGATGTTTTGGGCTCTGGTTCAATTATATTATCTACTTAGCATTGTATGATTAAACCTCAAATTATTTATATATTCGCTTGCTGATATTTTTTTGGTTAATTCCTTTTTTTAGGGGGAAACAAAAACATTCAGTACATGTGTTCTTGGGCACATGTGTTTTTTTTTCAAGGTAAAAACTTAGAATTACCAGGTTATAGGGTGTGTGTATCATAGATTCCAAATTTTGTTGCTAACAACCTCTGAAGTGGTTGTTCCAGTTTATACTCCCACCAGCATCTTCATAAACAATGGTATTGTTATACTTTTAAAACTCTTTGCCAACCTGATGCCAATTTTAATGTGTATTACCCTGATTACTAGTGAGGTGAAATATATTTTTTTAAAACATATTTATTGGTTGTTTGGATTTCTTAGTCTTTGAGTTGCTTGTTCACATTTTTTGTCGATTTGTGTTTTGGGTTGTCTTTTTGTTATTCATTTGTAGAAATTATTTACATATTATGGATGAATTCTTTGTTAGTTACATGCATTGGACATTTCTTCTTGCTAGGTGTACCTTTTGTTTTTGATGTCTTTGGTTTTATAGAAGTTTTAAATTTTAATATAGTTGAAATTATCAATTTTTTTTTGTGGTCTTGTGTTTTGGGTTTTGTGTAGGGAAAACTTTCTACCCTGACGTTATAGTCTTTTGTATTTTCAATTCTGATAGTTTTAACGTTTTGTTTTTCACATCTAGGGATTTAATTTGGTATTGATTTTTGTGTGTGATGAGGTAGAGACTGAATTTATGTTGTTCTATATGGGTGCCCAGTTGTCCCTGTGTTACTTACTGAAGAGTTTTTCCTTTCCCATGGATTTGTAATGCCATCTCTGCCATATAAGATTAATATTCACAGGTTTGTTTATGATTTCTCTCTTCTGTTCTCTTGGTACTTTTGTGTATTTCTGTTGGAATAGCATGGGTTTTGATAGGTGTAACTTTAGATAAGTTTTGATATTAGGTAGTATGTGTTCTTCTACATCACTCTTCAAAATTCTGTTTGCCCTTCATGATCCTAAGCTCTTACATTAAGTATTAGTTTTTTTATTCAGGTAAAATTTGCTTAACATAAAATTAACCATTTTAAAGTGATCACTTAGTAGCATTTAGTACATTCACAATGTCATCCAGCCATCACCTCTGTCTAGTTTGAAAACATCTCTGTTACCTCCAAAAGAAACCCCCATACCTATTGAGGACTTACTCCCCTTTGTTCTTGCTTCTCCTGCCCCTCCCAAGCCACTGATAACCAACAAGCTGCTTTCTGGCTTGATAGATTTACATATTCTCCATATTTCATATAAATAGAATCATACAATATGAGATCTTTTGTGTCTGGGTTCTTTCACTTAAGCATAATGTTTTTGAGGTTCATTCACATTGTAACATGCATTAATATTTTATTTCTTTTTATGGCTGAATAACATTCTGTTGTTTGTAAATATATGATTTGTTTATGTATTCATCTGCTGATGGACATTTGAGTTGTTTCCACCTTTTGGGTATTGAAAATAGTGTAACTGTGAATGTATGTGCATATATTTGAGTACCTGTTTTCAGTTCTCTTTGGTATATAGCTAGGAGTGGAATTGCTGGGTCTTTTGATAATTCTGTTTTTAACCTTTTGAGGAATTGCCAAACTGTTTTCCACAGCAGCTGAACCACTTTACATTTTCACCGGCAATGTATGAAGGTTCTGATTTCTTTATATGCTCTATAACACTTGTTATTATTTTTTAAAAAATTGATTATATCCAACCTAGTAGGTGTAAAGTGGTGTCCCATTGTGGTTTTGATTTGCATTTTCCTAATGACTAATGATGATGAACATTTTTTCATGTGCTTGCTGGCCAGTTGTATATCTTTTTTGGAGAGAAGTCCATCCAGGTTGTCCATTTTTTAAATCAGATGGTTTGTATTTGTTGTTCAGTCCTAAGAGTTCTTTATGTCTTCTGGACACCAGACCCTTATCAGATGCATGGTTTGCATGGTTTGGTTTGCACATATTTTTTCCTTTTCTGTAGGTTTTAGTTTTGATGAAGTCCAGTTTATTTGCTTTCTTTTGTTGCTTGTGCTTTTGGGGTCATATCTAAGAATTCATTGCCAAATCCAAGGTCATGAAGGTTACTCCCCCTTTTTTAAGAGTTATGATTTTGGTTCTTTAGGTTACTGATTCACGTTGAATTAATTTTTGTGTATGGAGCAAGATAGAGGTGCAAATTAATTATTTTGTGTGTGGTTATCTGGTTGTCCCAGCACCGTTTGTTGAGAGATTATTTTTTCCCCCATTGAATGGTGTTGACACCCTTGTTAAAAATCAATTAGCTATAGATGTACGGGTTTATTTCTGGACTCTCAGTTTTATTCTATTTGTCTGTATGTCTGTCCTAATGCCAGTATACACTGGTTTGATTATTGTAGCTTTGTAATAAATTTTAAATTTGGGAAGTATAAGTATTCTGGCTTTGTTATTCTTTTTCAGTATTGTTTTGGCTATTTGGGGACCACTGGTGATTCCTTATGAATTTGAAGAATTAGCTTTTCAATTTCTGCAAAAACGGCTTTTGGAATTTTGACAGGGATTATGTTGAATCTGTAGATTGGTTCCGGTACTATTGTCATCTTAACAATATTACGTCTTCCAATCCATGACCAGGGGATATCTTTCTATTTTTTAGGTCTTCTTTAATTTCTTTCAGCAATATTTTTAGTTTTCAGTGTACAAGTGTTTCACCTCCTTTGTTAAATTTATTCCTAGGTATTTTATTCTTTTGTGTGGTATTATAAAGACAATTGTTCTCTTAATTTTCATTTTTGATTTTTTTATATGTGGCATATAGAAATACAACTGATTTTTGAGTGTTGATTCTGTATCCTGCAACTTTGCTGAATTCACTTATTAGCTCTAGTAGTCATTTTGTGGATTCTTTGGGATTTTCCATATATATATAGGATTCTGTCGTCTGTGAATAGAGGTAGTTTTACTTCTTTCCAATTTGGATGCCTTTTATTTCTTTTTGTTGCCTAATTGTTCTGACTAGAACTTGCAGTACAGTGTTGAATAGCAGTGGTGAAAGTGGGCATCTTTGTCTTATTACTGATCTTAGGGGGAAAGCTTTCAGTCTTTCCCCGTTGAGTATGACATTAGCTGTGGATTTTTCATAAATAACCTTTATCATGTCAAGGAAATTCCTTCTATTCCTAATTTGTTGTGTATATATTTATTATAAAAGGGTATTGAATTTTGTCAAATGATTTTCTTTTGCATCAATTGAGATTATGATATGTCTTATTCCTTTCATTCTATTAATATGATGTATTACATTGATTGATTTGCTTATGTTGACCCATTTCTGCATTTCAGGGATAAAGTCCACTTGCTCATGTGTATTTTCCTTTTACTATACTGTTGGATTCAGTTTGCTAGTACTTTTTTTTGAGGATTTTTTTTTTTTTTTTCCTTGAGACAGGCTCTCACTATGTTGCCTAGGCTAGTCTTAAACTCCCAGGCTCAAGTGATGCTCTTACCTCAGCCTACTGAGGTAGCTGAGGATTACAGGCATACACCACTGTGCCTGGCATTTTTTAATCTTTTTTTGTGTTTTTGTTGAGGATTTTGCATCCATATTTATAAAGAATATTGGTACATAGGTTTCTTGTAATGTCTGTGGGTGGCTTTGCTATCAAGATAATAAAAGCCTCATAGAATGAGTTAGAAAGTGTTTCCTCTTCTTATTTTTTTAGAAGAGTTTGAGAGGGATTAGTGTTAATTCTTTCAATGTTGGGTAGAATTCAACAATGAAGCCATCTGGCTCTGGACTCTTTTGGGAGCTTTTTGATTCCAACTTCAGTCTTCTTACCTCTCATAGTTCTATCCAGATTTTCTATTTTTTGTTGAGTCAGTTTTGTAGTTTATGTGTTTCTAGGAATTTCACTTCATCTAGATTATCTAATTTGTTGTAAAATTTTCATAATACTCTGTTTTAATCCTTTTTATTTTCTGTAAGATTGGCAGCAATGTCTCCATTTTCATTTCTGATTTTAGTTATTTGCATCTTCTGTGGCTTTTTTTCTTTGTCATCTAGCTAAAGGTTTATCAATTTTGTTGATCTTGTCAAAGAAGCAACTTTTAGTTTCCTTGATTCTTTCCATTGTTTATTATTTTGTTTTATTTATCACTACTCTAATTTTTATTGTTTTTTTCTCTTCTGCAGGTTTTGGGTTTAGTTTGCTCTTCCTTTTCTAATTCCTTAAGTTGTAAAGTTACATCATGATTTGAGATCTTTTAAATGTAGGCATTTGCTACTACAGATTTCTCTCTGAGCACTGCTTTTGTTGTATCCCATAAGTTTGGGTATGTTGTGTTTTTTTTTTTTTTTCCCATTCATCTCTAGGTATTTTCTAATTTCTCATGTGATTTCTTCTTCAACCCATCAGTTATGTGAAGAATGTGTTGTTTAATTTCCCTATATTTGAGAGTTTTCAGTTCCCTTCTAATATTGATTTCTAACTTCATTTCATTGTGGTCAGAAAATGTACTTTGTATGACTTAATCTCTTTTAGTTTATTGAAACTTATTTTGTGTCCTAAAATATGGTCTGTCCTGGATAATGTTCCATGTGCACTTGAGGAGAATGTGTATTCTGCTGTTATTGGGTAGTGTTCTGCGTATGTTTATTAGGTCTAGTTGTTTTATAGTATTAAGTCTTCTCCTTCTTTATGGATTTTCCTTCTAGATGTTTTAGCCATTATTAAAAATGGGGTATTGAAATCTCTATTATTTTCAAATTGTCTATTTTTTCCTTCAGTCCTGACAGTGCTGGCTTCTTGTATTTTGGGGTTCTGTTGTTTGGTGTGTATATGCTTGTAATTGTTATATCTTCTTGATGAATTGACTTCCATAGTATTTTAGAGTCAGATTATTAAGATGCCATCCTTGTGCTTTCAAATCTCCCTTTAGTGCTTCCTATTGGTGGAACCTAATAGGAAACCCGCTGAAAAATGGAAGATGTAATTAGCAGAGTTTAAACCCCATGATCATGAAGCATGGAGTATAGAAGATTGGATTTGGAATTGTATAGAAGAATCGATTTAGAATTGAGGATTTTGGTTTACTTACTGATGCTGTCTGGCTTCTTCATTTTTTAGTGTATGGACTTTGATTAGGTCTCAGTGAGCAGTCAAGTGGAGCAGTCTGTGAGGGACCCCTTCCTTGTAGGAATGGAGTTGAATTCTTCTTTGTAGAATTAGAGCCAACAACTCACCTTAGGCAAAATGGATGTCTGTTGGAATGGCCTTTTCTCAGGAGAGCCTTGTAGAATGTTATGACTTGTAGTGTCTTCGGGTGATAGTTTTCCCCCAGGTAGATGAGCAGCAGGAGGGCCCCTTCCAGGAGTGAGGAAGGCAGGCCCTCTTAGCTTGTGCTGGAGAGTATACCGTTTCTTAACTCAAGCATGGGAATAGCCTTGCAGGAGATCAGGCTGTATAGGTGAGTGCCTTGCTAGGTCCCAGGTCTCTTCTCAGATTCCCGAAAGTGCCTTCTATCTGAATGTGTAATAATAAATAGTTATTATGGGGTGATTGACTGCCTTCCTGCATTCCACCTTGTTCTCATCTACCCCAAATTCAGAGTAACTTGGAGTTTTAAGCATGGAGGTGGGGTGCTTCTCTATTTTTCAGTGGTGTTGGTGGGTCAAGGTTTTCCATTCTACATTGTTTGAATTGCCTTAGCAAGAATTGAGAGGGGGTGAGTTAAAGGTCTTATTCCTGGAATACTTTTCTGTTTGCATTACAAAGAATTGCTGGAGAGGAATCTTGGATACAGATAATAGAAACCAATTGTATAATGTGTGCAAAAAAGATATTTATTGGAAGGATATTGGGTTGCTTTCAGAATTCAACTCTGGAGAACTAGGTTTAGAAAATAGGCATTAAATGAAGCCAGGTACACAGATCCACAGTGAAGGTGAAGGAATGGTTAGGATACCACTGTCAGTGCTGCTGATCACTGAGCACTGGTTATGGCATTGCTACCTCTGGATACTGGATGCTTCTGCTTCCGGAGTGATTTCTGAAATCGAGTCCTTGTTTCTTTACATCACTTGCTTCACGTAGATAGTTCCAGCCAGAGCATCTAATTGCCTACGCATAGGTGATAGACCCTTGCCCTTGCTGCTAGATGTTAGGAAGATTAAGTATCTTAAACTTTCTGGCTTTTGTAGGACGAGAAGGGATTCTGTTACCAATATACTAATGAATTCCTGAATGTTTTTGCAGCTTAAGAAACATAAAGTAAACTGAAAAGAACCTTAAGTTTTATTACAGCGACTTGTAATAAAACAAGGGGATGAAGTTCTTACTTGTGCTGTGCCATTTGGAAATATAAATAGAGTTTCTAAACTCTACCTTTTTAGCACTTTCTGTTCAGGAGTTTATAACAGGGGTCAGTACTTCCCCTTCAGAGGGTGCTTGGAAACATGGGGGCATTCTTTGGTTGTCAGAATGATGGGGGTGAGGGCACTGTTGATGGTTAGTGGATGGGGGTCAGGTATACTAAACATCCCATAGTGCCCTGGTGGTTTTACACAACAGAGAATTGAATTATCCTCCTCATAATGCTAGTAGTGCATTTGAGAAACATTAGGTTATGTGAATCATCTTGATGAGGGGCTACAAGTTATTACTGGCCTCCTTTGCTTCACTGTCTGCACCCTCTGGCTTGAGCATTATTTCTCACTTCCTTGCTTTGCTGTTCCCTTTCTTTAGTTCCAGAGACTTGATTTCTTTCAAGGTAAAATAAATTTTTTTTTTTTAAAGTCTGGCTCCAACATTATATATAAAAATTAACTCAAAATGGGTCAGAGACCTAAATATATGAGCTAAAGCTATAAAACTCTTAGAAGAAAACATGAGGGAAAAGCTTCATGACACTGGATTTGTAATTTATTGGATATGACAACAAAACAGACAACAAAAGAAAAAATAGATAAGTTTAATTTCATTAAAATTAGAAACCTTTATGTATCAAGGGACACTATCAATAGAATGAAAAGGCAACCATAGAATGGGAGAAAATATTTGCAAATTTTATATTTAATAAAGTGTTGATATGCAGAATATATAAAGAACTTGTATAGCTCAAAAGCAAAAAGACAAACAACTTGGTTAAAAAGTGGGCTAAGAACTTGCAAGATACTTCTCCAAAGATGTACGAATGGCCAATAAGCACATGAAAAGATGCACAACATCACTAGTCATTAGGGAAATGTAAATCAAAACCATAATAAGATACCACTTTATGCCCATTAGAATGGCTGTTATCAAAAAACCAAAATAACAAGTGTTGATGAGGATGTAGGGAAATTGGAACTCTTGTGTATTGCTTGTGCAAGTGTAAAATGGTGGTAAATTTTGTTATGTATTTTATCACAATAATGATAAAAATCCAGCTTCAATCCAAATCCATATTCTTAATTTCTTATTAGTCTTCCTTTAAAAAGACTTTTACAGAATGAAAGTACTTCTCAATACTTGGGTGCTGGCTGTTATCAGCAGTCTTTGTGTAGCCAATAGTTGTGATTCTAATCAAAGTAGTTGGTTTTAAGTGTGAGTGCTAGATTGTTAGGATTTGAATCAGGTGGTGCTGGCAGTGTGTGGTATCTGTGGGGACAGACCCTACAGCTGCCTTATCACTGTCTTACATGACTGATGCAAATCATTCCACATCACTAGGTCTAGTAACTCAAATGGAGTGAATTTAAAACAACATAAAAGGTAGTTTTAAATGTAAAAGTATGGGTTTAGAAATGTGCCATTAGTTTTTGGGCTGCACGGCTTGAAGCTCAGGGTAGGGGGCTGTCTTAGTTTGCTTGGTTGGCCTTAACAAAATACCACGGACTGGATGGTTTAAAGAACAGATATAATTTCTTACAGTTCTGGAAGCTGAGAGGTCTGAGATCAAGATGTGGCCAGTTCGTTTCCTGGTGAGGGCTTTCTTCCAGGCATGAAGACTGCCATCTTCTTACTGTGTCCCCACATGGCCTTTCCTCAGTGCATGCATGTAGAGAGAGAAAGAGAGAAAAATCAGCTCTTCTCATAAGGCCCCACCCTCATGACCTAATCTGATCCTAATTACCTCCCAAATTCCTCATCTCCAAATACCATCACTTGGGGGTTAGGGATCCAACATGAATTTTGGGGGAACACAAACATTCAGTCCATAAAAGGGACAGTCTGAGAGTTAATGTCTTAGGAACAATAAGATAAATCTAAGCAGACCTCAGAAACAAGCTGTCAGTTGGAGAGACTAGACAGAGAAGGAGGATATGAGCCAATAAGACAATTTAGAAAAACATAAAGAGAGGGTAGGTTCAAAGCCAGAGAATGGGATGGCAGAGCTTTGAGAAATTATCTGTAACAAGGATAGATGGCTACAAGAATTTTATTACTGAGTTCTTACTGCCTTATGTCTATGTAGGCAGTGAGGACTTGATAAAAATGCTTATAGTGCTAATAGCAGCTCTGGTCCTAAAGACTGAATGAGCAATATTTTGCTCCACAGTAACATAGTAAATAACTTAATAAAACCTTTTTAAAAATTACATTTAAAATACATTCTTTTCATATCTTGACAGATGACCTATAATGACTTTTTATTTTGAACTGATGATGATTTCTTGTAATCAGTAACCTGGTATATCAGTGTTCTCTCTGGCTTGTCTCCTTTATTTATGTATTTATTATTAATTAATTAATTTAGAGACGGGATCTCTAGGTCTTGCCTAGGCTGGTCTTGAACTCCTGGGCTCAAGTGATCCTCCTGTCTCAGCCTCCTAAGTAGCTGGGATTACAGTCGTGAGCCACTGTGCTTCCTCTCATTTTAATGGTAACTTTTGATGAAAATATATGAATTTTTGGGAGAGGATCTTTACAGTGATAATCCACTATGACTTTTATCCTTTATACTTCAAGATGTCAATAAATAGGACTACTTATAATAGCAAATCACTCTGTAAGATAAAAAATACACCAGAAGTCTCATAAGATATTGAAGTCAAAAGAAAGAGGAAGGAGTTACTGTGTGCATGATAGTTTCTTCTTTTTCATCTGGGTTTTATATCTTTTTTAGTTTGATTCATTATAGGAGTGCCAGGTTTTATTTTATTTAGAATCTGTATGCTGGGGTAGTGATTTTTAGTATTTTCTTCATTATGTGTTTTTAAACTACAACAAAACAATTTAGAGGTCTTATAATGTTTGTTTCATAATGAGTTTTTATAAATATGGTTCAACTATTCCTGCCTCTGCATTATCATTGATTAGATTTTAATCTCAGGCTATAGGGACGCCTGAGGAAAGAGAAGTGCGTTGACAAAAACATTGTGTTTCTTCTTGAAAATATTTGGTAAAAATTTGCTTGATTATAAACAAGACACATCAGAGAAACAACAATTAAAATGATCAGGAAGGAAACAGAAAAGTTACACAGTGCTGTATATATAATAAGGGGGATGAAATGGTTTTGTCAACATAGGTAACAAACCTATATTAATAGAGTCTGACATATGAGAGTTAAGTGGCTCTCCATGTGATCATTCATTCATTTATTCATTAAATAGTTGAGTACTGTGTGTCAAACACTGGGGATATACAGAGTAAGATATTGTCCTGAACTCAAGAGCTGAAAGGCTCACAGAAAAATGATAAATATGAAAATAAGATTTATATATAATAAAGGGCTATGGGAAAATCTGGAGAATGTTGGATAGTGATAACATGTGAGTGGAGTTTTGAAGAATAACCCTGAACTCATCTGGGAAGGAGAGAAATAAAGGAGATTCCAGGGGAGAGGTTACCATGTACGTAGTCTGAAAGGTATAAAATTGCAGAATATGTTTAGGGGATGGTCAGAAGCTGGAGCCTAGAGTATTTTTTGGGATGGGAGGAAATGAGGGCTGGTAAGGGAGGCTGGGTCCTTAGTTTAAATAGGGATTGCTTGACATACTAGGAATCAGGACTCCACTGTTTAGAGAAAAAGAGGATAATATTTGTTTTTCCATTTTCACAGAAAAAGTGTACACAGCTTGATCAGAGAGTCATAAAAGCAGTAAAGAACAAGTATTACCAATCTTAATATATTTCTAACTTAAAGAGGTAGAGAGGAGAACTGATATTGATCATTTCAGTAAACATTAATTGCTAGTTGCTAGAGGCTTAAAGATGATGAAGAATGTGGCCTTGCCCCAGAGTGTAACTGTCTCATTAAATGCAAAATAGACACTCTTCAGAAGTCAAGGCATTTGACATTGTATTCTATTAGTATATAGTAGACATTAAATTTTACAGCTGAGGAGAGTAGGGCATAGAATTTAACTTGTTCCAGATCATATAGGTTTCAAGTTTCTCTGACCATACAGACCAATAAGTAGAGTTGGCTGATATTTATAAATTAGTCTGTAGAATATAGCCTAAGTATATATAAGATTTTCATTAGACTTTTGAAATATGCAAAATATCTGAAGGATCTCTGTTGTTATCATCCAGGGAGTCTTAGCCCTCTGTGGATCCCAGATTGGAACAATTCTTTTTCAGTTGCTTTTTGTTTTTGAGGTCAGAATACACTCTTGGAGAAGACAGTTTCCATTGTGAATTGCACATAGTATTATATCCTTTGGATATTTAGTTGTCTTGATACCATTTGTGCAGAACAAGACTACTTTTTCCATTGACTTCCTTTGTGTCTTTATTAAAAATCAGGTGACCACATATGTATGAGTCTGTTTTTGTACTCTTGTTCTGTTTTGTTATTTAATTGTGCATTTTTATGCCAGTACCACACTGTCCTCATTGTTGTAATGTTATATGTCTTGAAATCAGGTAGTCTTTCTCTAATTTTGTTTCTTTTTTTCAAAGTTGTTTGAATAGTCTAGGTTTTTCACATTTCCATATAAATTTAAAGTCAACTTTTAAATTTTTCTATAAAAGCCTACTGAGAATTTTGTTGGGATTGCATTGAATCTATAGATCAATCTGGGGAGACTTGACATCTTAGCAATATTGAGTGTTCTGAGTCATGAACATGGTATATCTTCTCACTTATTTAGATTATTTATAATTTCTTTTAGCTACGTTTTGTAGTTCTCACTGTACAGGTCTTGCATGTCTTTTTTCAAATTTATTCCTAAAGTAATTCATTTTTTTGTTATTATAAATGTCATTTTAAAAAAATTTGCTTTTTGTTCTATGTATATGGTTGGTGAATATTGACCTTGTATCCAGCAATCTTTCAAACCTGATGTTTTGTGGCTTTTTCTTTTGTAGATTCCACAGGATTTTCACATGGTTGTGTTGTCTGTAAATAAATACAGATTTCTTTCTTTCTCATCTGCTTGCCTTTTTTTTTTTTTCCCTCTGCCCTGTTACATTGGCTAGAACCTCCAACACATTGTTGAATAGAAGTGGTGAGAGTGGGCATCCTTCCCTTGTTCTTGATCTTAGTATGTTATCAGCTATTGAATCAAACACTAATCTGGTATTGCTGTAAAGATGTGATTAAAATCCATAATCAGTTGACTTTAATTAAGGGAGATTATCCTAGATAATCTGGGTGGATTTAATTCAATCAGGTGAAAGGCCTTAAGGGCAGAATTGAGGCTTTCCCCAGCAATAAGAAATTCTGCTGCCTATGGGGCACAACTTCAGCTCATGCCCAAGAGTTCCAGCCCGCCCTTCCTACTAGCGTTCCCTATTAAGTCTTTCACCATTAAGTATGATATCAGCTGTAGGTTTTTGATAGATGCCTTTTATCAGATTAGGAAGTTCCCTTGCATTCCTAGTTTGCTGAGAGTTTTTTTATCAGGAATGGATATTGGATTTTGTCAAATGCTTTTTCAGCATCTATTGAGATGATCATAGGGTCATTCTTTTTAAGTCTATTAATACAGTAAGTTACACCGTTTGATTTTTGGATGTTAAACATCACTTGGTTATTATATAATTTTCTTTTTTTAATCCTAGAAGTTTTCTATGTTCATGAGGGATATTAGTCTCTAATTTTATTTATTATTGTATTTGTCTGGTTTTAGTATCAGGGTAATGTTGGGCCTCGTGACATGAGTTTGGAGGTGTTTTTCCCTCAGTGTCCTGAAGAGTTACGATAGAACTGGTATTAATTTTTACTTAAATTCTGGGTAGAATTCACCAGTGAAATCATCTGAACCTGAATTTACTTTGTGGAAAGGTTTTTTACATATTCCACTTCTTTAAAATATACGAGCTATAGACTATTAAATCTACTTCTTGGTTCACTTGGGTAGTTTTTTTTAAAATAAGAAATGTATTTAATAAATTATTGAATTTTTGATAAAAATTTGTTAATAATGGTTCCTTGCTGTCATTTTAATATTTGTAGGATTATAGTTATGCCACTTCCCCCATTCCTGATACCGGTAATTTGTGGCTTCCCTTTTTTCCCTCCTATTATCAGTATTACCAGAAATTTATTAATTTTATTGATCTCAAAGAACTAGCTTTTGGTTTCATTGGTTTTTCTCTATTCTTCTGTTTTGTATCTTATTTCTTTTTGCTTTTTATTATTTCCTTTTTTCTGCTAACTTTGGTTTTAATTTTCTTTTCTTTCTTTTTTTTTTTTTTACTTATTTTGTAAGTTGGAACTTAAGGTTCTCGATATAGGATCTCCCTCACCCAGTATAGATTCTTTTCTTCATATAGGCATTTAGTGCTATGAATTTCTGTGTAAGGATTAATTTAGTTTCATGTGCAAATTTTGATATTTCCATTTTCAGTTCAAGGCACTTACTAGTTTCTCTTTTTAAAAGCAGCTTCATTAAGATGTAATTCACCTACCATCCAGTTCACCTATTTAAAGTGTAGAATTCAGTGGTTTTCAGTGTATTCACAGTTATATTGCAACCATCACCTAATTTTACTTTTTGATTTCTTCTGTGACCCTGATTATTGAGAAGTGTGTTAATTTAGTTTCCAAATATTTGGAGATTATATAGATACCTCCATGTTATTGATTTCACTTTAATCCCATTATAGCAAAGAACATACTGTGTATGGTTTGAATCCTTTTAAATTTATTGAGACTTGTTTTATTGCCCAGAAAATGGTCTGTATTGGTGCAAGTTCCATTTGCATTTGAAAAGATTGTGTATTTTGCCGTTGTTGGGCAGAGTGTTTTATAAATGTCAGTTAGTTCAAGTTGGTCGATAGGATTGTTCAAGTTTTTTATGTCCTTACTAGTTTTCCTGGTACTTTTTTAAAAATCAATTATTGAGTGAAGGGTTAAATTGTGAATTTATCTACTGCTTTCATTTCTATCAGCTTTTGCTTCACATATTTTGAAATTCTGTTACTAGGTGTGTAATGTTTAGTATTGTTGTATTCTCTTGCTATAGTCTCTTGATGTATTGACCTCATTATTATAAAATGATCCTCTTTATCCCTGCTGTGAAAGCTACTGTCTGATATTCATATAGCTGCTCCCACTTAAAAAAAATCTTTATTGAGGTATAGTTTACATACCGTAAAATTTACCCATGTTAGTGTATAGTTAATTAGGTGGGAGCTTCACCTGCCTCCTTAAGGTGATGATTCCCAAATATCTTCAGCCTTGGACATCTGAACCAATGTGCTTTGTTGACTTGTTAAACTTAGCATGTCTAAAGTCATACTAATGCATCTTTCTCACTCTTGCCCTTTATCCCAAATCACCTTTTTCCCTTTATTTATTTTCTGTCCAATTAATGGGGATAGTCAGTATAGTGAAAAAAACCTATCATTGTTAGATTTTCCCCTTTCCTGTTTAATCGCTTACCTAAACTTATTGGTTCTACCTTTCTATGGTCTCTTATGTTTGGTCCCTCTTCTCTATATGTGTGTTAGATGCATTATATTAGGCCCTTGTCATTTTTTTGTCTAGGGGCTGCTGTAAACTCTTAACTCCTTTTCCTACTTCCAGCCTTCCCTTCCTACTCTTCCCTGCTCCCACGTCAATCCTGAGGAGATTTTTCTTTCCTATTTAAGTACAATTATGCCATGGAGTCGAAGTGCTTTAGTGCTTGCTTTTGTCCTCAGGATGCAGTGTAAGCTTTGTTTATGATTGAGTTTTTGTCTTCTCAGGCTTCCTTGTTATGCTCAGTCAGTCTATCCTACTTTAGTGTACTCTCTCCCACCCTGCACAAGGGTATGGTCCTTTAGTGGCCATACCAGATTACTTTCTAACTATTAATTGTATGCTGTGTCACTACTTCTTTGTCTTTGTACACTGTGCTTTCTATGCCTAGAATGCCCTAATCTTAATTTGCCTGGAAAACTCCTATTCTTTTAATTTCTATTTGAAGATCATGTATTTCTTCTGCTATTTCCCTGTGTAAATCTGCTTTCAAGTCATACTTGTATGGTTAGCAACTGGATATTTTTTTCTAAGTATATCTTACCTTTGCTGTAACAGTCCCTGATATTTACTTCCTTTGTTGTGATTCACCCATTTTGTACTGACTTTATTTACATATTCATTAGATTGTGAACTCTGGGCAAACAGTGTATTTATTCCCTGAGCCTAGTTCAGTGCCCCTCACATTTGGTAAATGTTGGTTTATTTTCATTGAGTTAAGCTGAAAAATGACTGATAACCATTGATTTAACCTGAGATTACCATTAGCTCAAACTGAAATCCTATTACAACCCAAGTTAGAGTAATCTATAACAGTTCTCTATGGGGACAAAATCTTTTAATAGTCAAATAAATGACCTATACCTAACTAAACTTTAAGATAGAGACAGTGAGTTTGTATTGATGGTCCATGGGCTGCATTGTTAAAATGGGAGGAGTGCTAAAGCTTCTGGTATTTTTTAGGAATCACATGACCAAAGTTATTGGATTTGGCATAAAATTTTGAGGTTCAATGTATTTCTCAGAACGTGGCTTTTTAGCCACTTTTGTGTGGCTGAGCAGTTACTTGTGTTGAGAAAGAGTTGGGCTTCTCTTAACATATTGTCTCAAGAATGGGATTCACTATTACGGAATGGGGAGCTCAAAAGTGATACAATTTGTCCTGTTTGATTTTTAACTACAGTCAGTACACTGGAAAGTACATGATTTGGCTTAAAATGATAATATTCATAAAGTTCTTTGTCATTTGTGTAACAGTGTTATTTTGTACGAATATAGTACATTCATTTGCTATTGAGAATCATCTTTGTGAACAACTTCCTTGTAGCAGTTGGTACTATCTTGCCTCTTAGTTACCTCCAGGTTTAAGGAGTTCTTCCCTCATGACCTTGAAGTTGTGGCATTTTTGGGGAGTGGGGGGAGGTCTTAAGTTTCTTTGAGCACTTTCCACTAAGCTGTGTGGAATGCTATTGTTTCAGTATTTTCTGTACCAGTTGCTAACTATCCTGTAATTTCCTAAAATCATTCTCAGCCTATATTGTACAGAAGTAACTATTTACATAATTGTTTAAACTGTGTGTGTGTGTGTGTGTGTGTGTGTGTATGTGTATGTGTGTGCGTGCTTTCTTGGATTCTCTGAAATTTCTTTGGAATATTATCAAAATATAGGATTTTTGAGAGGGTTGTTTAATATCCAACTGTGTTATAAAAAGAACTTGATAATATAGGCTGTTGTCATTTATCCTAAGATAGCTTTGCATTTTGTTGATTCATTCATCATATTTTTTAGTCAGTAAATGGGGCAATGGTGAGTTACTCTTAGAATTTAGAGATTAGTTAGAGTCAATTTAGTAAAATTCGCTTATAATGGTTGAGAATAGTTATCTGCTGAAGTCTTTAAGGGCTGTCATATTTCTTGGTTCTAAATCAGAACGTGGCCTGGAAATCTTAGCAAAGAAGTAATTGATGTGCATGAAAGCTGATGTAAACAGTAGCATTACCATAGAAGAAGAAGAAGGAATGTGTCTACAGAAGGTTGATTGCATGGAGTCTAGAAAAACAAGACCCAAGAGATAGGAAGGGAAGGAAATTAAATTTACTGAGTACCTGCTGTCTGCTAGGTAGTTTCCTTCCCTTTCTTGCTACTCCCCTATTTATAATAATTTGTAGATTTCTTTTGCGTTTTCTAAGTAGAAATCATAGTGCTTGTGAAAAAAGACAGTTTTTTAAAACTTCCTTTTCCTTATATTTTATTATTTTCATTTTCTTATTTTGCTGACTAGGACTTTTAGTTCCATTTCGTAGAAGTTGTGACAGTGAGAGTCTTTGTTTCCCTCATTTTGAAGGGAATCACTTCTATAATACCACTATTAAGAATGAATGGTATTTGCTGTAATTTTTGGAAAATATCTTTTATTAGGTTGAAGAAGTTCTCCTTCTCCTTTGATTTGAAGTTTTAATATTAGGAATGAATTTTATCACTTTCTTTTTCTGTTTCTACTGACTGAGAGTAAGAGCAGAAGTGACCCAAAGAATGAATACAACATTTTTTGGTTGCATTGAAGTTGGTAAAGCCAATGATCAGAGGCCTATTGGAAAGACAGATTTGAGGAAGAGGGAGTTTCAAAGGAAAAATAAACTTAGCTGTCAGTTTTTAACTGTGGTGGACAAAAGAGTGATGGATGTGAAATGTAGGAAGTGGAAACAGCAAGTGTAGTACTCTTTGAAAAAGTAAAATAGTAAAAGGAAGGAAGAGGGACAACAGTGAAGGTGGAGGTGGAGACAGTTTTGAAGGGAGTTTTTATTTATTTGTTTTTAAAGGATTGGTGAGACTTCATGTTTGTAGGTGAAGGGTAAAGCACCAGTAGAGAAGCAGAGAGTGAATATAAAGGGAAATATTTATGTACACCCATATTTTTGCCATGTAAGAATTTCAGTGTAATTTTGTATATCTCTATGTAATTCAGGGTCATGTAGAGTGCTTCCAAACATAATTTATTTAAATATTCTAAATAGAGAAGGAAATCTATTACTGTTGTTTATTTCTGTCAACCAACAGGAGCCTCAGTGGCTTAAGCAAGATAGAAGTTAATTTCTGATCACACATATAAATTCTGCAGGGCAGTTTCAATAAGAGTGGCTGAGTAGAGTTTTCATTTATTAGAAGCATGTGCCCAGCTAAAACTTGAGGGCTTTGGACTAAGGAAAAAGAAAGAAAGGATACTGGGAGACAGTTATCAGTACCTGCACAATAAGTAAGAGATAAACTATTAAATAAAATTAATCTCTTATGTGAAAGACAGTATTTGCATAGTGTTTAAGAAGTCAAAATGCATTTGTTTGTAGCTAGGCTCTCTGCTTACTAGCCTATGATCCTGAACAAATTACTTAATTTTTCTTGTTGTGCCTTAGTGTTTTCATAATAAGGCGGAGTAGTGTGGTGTTTAACAGAGAGTACCTCATACATTGGTATGAGAATTAAATAAGATAATCTACATAATTGACTAAGCCATTGCCTGGTACATGTAAGCCACAATTAGTAGTTTTGTTGTCATTTGCCTTTGCTTTTCAAGGACCAGGGATGTGTCGAAGGACAAAATATAAAAAATAAAAAAATAAAACAAGGCAACAAAAACAACAAACAAAACCTTATGTTACTTATGGGATATCCAAAAATGAGTTAAATATTAAAGATACAGTTGTAAAGAGTAATTTGAAATATCATGAGAATTTGTAGATTTAAGACTAGATTTTATTGGAAGCCTTGGAAGGTACCCAGTGTCAGCCACATTTTAAAGTTTGAGTGTGCACAGTCTTCTGCAAGACCACTCCAACTTCTGATACCACCTGCAAATTCAGAGGGCTTCCAACACTACCCTTAGGTTTGATCATTTGCTGGGGAGTCACAAAACTCACTGAAAGCTATTAAACTCTTGAAAGGATTACCAAAGATACAGATTAAATTCAGTAAGGGAAGAATTGCATAGGGTGAAGTCCAGGAAAATTCCAGATGTGGAGTTTTTGGTGTCCTCTCCCCATGGAATCAAAACATGTTCTTCCAGCATCAAAGTGTGACAGTACACATGGAGTATTGCCAACATGGTAAACTCATCCAAGCTTCAGGGTCCAGAGTTTTTAAGGGGGCTTCAGTATGTAGGCATGATCGATCACTTACTTGATTGCCTGTGTGGCTGAACTCAGTCTCCAAATGGACTGATAATTGTGTGACTCAGAGCCCTCATCCTAAGTCATTGTTGGTGTTTCTGACATGGCCAGCTTCCCTAAGACTATTTGATGTGGCCAGCCCTACCTGAAGATTTGGTGCGGTCAGCACCCACCATAAACAAGGACACTTCTCTTCAGTATGACAGATCACCTTCCAAAAGCTGAGGACAATGCTAGACTTCTTGTTGGGCAAGGCCAAGTTCTGTACTACACAGGAAGATATAAACCACTGGCAAAAAGCAAAAGATATTTACAGGTGGGAGTCAAACATGGTTATCTGTTGATGATACCAAAGTTAAAAAAAATCTTAAAAATATGTAAGTAAAAGAAAGACCATTCAAGTGACAATAAAGCCCAAAAGAGGTGACCCAGCTGGTTTAATTTAAAAATCTATAAATTTTATGGCCAAAGCAAAATTTGAGAAGACCTTTGAACGGAGATGAAAATAAAAATAAAATTCTGAGTAATACAGGGAAGAAAACTAGCTAGAAAATTCATAGTGCTACTAAATGATTATTGTGAAAAGATACTCTCAAGGAAGAAAGGAAATAAAGAAAATTTTTTGCTTTGGCAGTTGTGAGAATTGCTGCATTCCCTTGTATTTTGGAACAGAGAGGTTAGAAGAATGGAAATAATGATGTATGTTTGTATGGATTATTATAATTTGCTAAGTACTTTTACTTACATTGGATAAACCAGTGAATCCGAAGTAAGTAAAAATCCTTAGTAATGAGTATTACAATACTTGTAAACTGGTATAGTCAAGGTAGTATTATCTGTTTTCTTATCTCTGTTGATGAAGGTACTGATTTTGGAGGTTTTCTTAGTGATTGTTGCCAGGTTGCAGGGTGAGTCAGGGACACAGCTGAAACTAAAATCTTTGTCTCCCAACTTTTGGGTTAAGTACGCTTTTTCCTCTTGCCAACTACAAAACTATTCCTCTTGGAACCCAGCTAACAGGAGATCTGATTGAATTTCTAGGATTCTGGAATTTCTCGTAAGGACTAGACTAGTTCTTTCTTTGAACTCTACTTGATGTTGGTTATTCTAAAATGGTAAGTGTACACACTGAACTCTTAAAAACAGTGCCTTTTGGGGGACAAATGCAAATTTATAGATTATTTTGATTTAAAAATGTCTTTAGAAAAGGCGCTTCACAATATCATAACAGTATAGGTTTTCATGAACAAAGTTTGACTGCCATAACAGTAACTGAAGTGGGATAAGGTGACTGGGGCTTTCTTCTAGAGTGCTAAAATTTATAAGATTCAATTTTTTATTTTTAAAAAAAAATTATAAAAATTGCAAAATATGTAAATTGTTTACATGTACATACTGCTATCAAATATACTTTCTTCCCTGTGGAAGAATAATTGATCCTAGCATTTAGTTAATAAGAATAGTAAATAAAAATAGAAAACTATCACATGGCAGTGTTATTAATAACACTTAGGGTGTCACCATAACACCATGTCCTGAATTTTAATAGGGGATTTTAATATTTAATATGCATGTATGGTTCTTTTTTTTTTTTTTTTTTTGAGACAAGAGTGTCGCTTTCTTGCCCTGGCTAGAGTGAGTGCCATGGCGTCAGCCTAGCTCACAGCAACCTCAAACTCCTGGGCTTAAGCAATCCTCCTGCCTCAGCCTCCCAGTAGCTGGGACTACAGGCATGTGCCACCATGCCCGGCTAATTTTTTCTATTTATTTTAGTTGGCCAGATAATTTCTTTCTATTTTTAGTAGAGATGGGGTCTCGCTCTTGCTCAGGCTGGTCTCGAACTCCTGACCTTGAGCGATCCACCCGCCTCGGCCTCCCAGAGTGCTAGGATTACAGGCGTGAGCCACCGCGCCTGGCCGCATGTATGGTTCTTAAACTGAAGTCAGAATTACTGTTTATAGCTCTTTTGACTGTGACCTCAAGATGGTCCATAGACAGTCTATATCATAATTACTTCAGATGGGATCTTGGAATCTGTGTCTGTATTTAAGTAATTTTGAGCACTTATTATATGCCAGGTGTTGTGGTAGGCATTGAGGGATATATTGGAACAGAAATCACATAGAATCTCTGAACTTAGGGAGCTTACGGTCTTATCAGGAGAGAGAGAATTAATCAGAGAATCACATGTGATAAGTACTAAGGTGTATGGTGCCGTGAGACTGTATATTAGGGAGATTTATCTCATCTAGGAGATACTTGAAGAAGTTATGACTGATCAATGACTTGAAGGTAAAGAAAGAGTTATCAAAGCGTTTTAAGTAAAGGAAACGTCATGCATAAGGGGCTACTGGTGGGAAAAAGCATGGCATATAAAAGAACTGAAAGAAGTTGTGTAGCTGTAGCACAGAGAGCTAGAGGAAGTATGTGTGAGATGAAGTTGGAGAGATAGGTAGAAGGCACACCATATGGGATTTCTTAATAGGCCTTAATAAAATTCCTTAGGATAAGGGAAGCCATGAAGTATTTCAGTGAGAGAGTGGCATAGTCTGTATAATTTTAGAAAGCTTATTGGATCTATAGTGTAGGTGGAGGACAGCTTGCTGGGAGGCCAGAGTGAGTATGTGAAGACTACTGGAAGGCTACTATACTAGTCCAGGTAAGGCGTGATGGTAACCTGGTTCACAGTTGGTAGTGTTGGAGACAGAGCAAAGCAGATAGCTTTGAAGAAGTGTTTATTTAGGGGATAAGATGAGAGTAATTGCTATTGAATTTGATTTAGAGGGTGAGAAAGAAGTAAGATTAGGTTTTTGATTTGAGAACCCTGGTAAATGATAATAAAGTTGCCATTTACTGGGATGAAGACTGGCAGAAAAGTGGGTTTTAGGGACTAGAAGTAACTGTTCTATTTTGGATTTGTTAAGTGGAGCCCTCAGGTAAACGCACTTAGATACACCATTTTGGAGCTTGGCTGAAAGGTTAAAATTTGCTTTTTTCTAAGTGAATAATTCTCCTTTTATTTTTGCATGCTACATTTGAGTTCTTGTTCACACAAAAATAATAGTTGTAATCAAAAGAGACTGTGGTTCAGGAGTTTTACTCCCCATACTTTTGTGCTGTTGTTCAGGTCTTGCAGGAGGATTTTAAAAAGGACTGCTCAGCCTTTGCTCTAAGGGAGGCCATGAAGGCAGTGTGGTCAGGACACAGCCCTCACGAGGCCACAGAGAAGCAGCTGAACTGGAGTGGAGTGGAGTAGTTGTGGGGCTCCCTGGGAGTTGGAAGTTGTTTAGCTTGTTTTTAGGAACTCTGAGCAGTTTTCAAGCCATCCAGAAACAAACACAAAGAGGGCCCTGAACAGATAGTCTCTCCTCATGTACACTTTTCCAAGACTAAGGCAGTAGTCCCCAGTCTTTCTGGCACCAGGGTCTGGTTTCATGGAAGACAATTTTTCCATGGATTGGGGGCAGCGATGGTTTTGGGATCATTCAGTGCATTACATTTATTGTGCAGTTAGACGTCTTTGCTAATGACAATCCACATTTGCAGCCGCTCCCTAGTGGTAGCACCACTACCTCAGATCACCAGACAGTAGATTCTCATAAGGAGTGTGCAACCTAGATCCCTTACATGTGCAGTTTACAGTAGGATTCATTCCCCTAGAGAATCTAATGCCTCTGCTGATTTGACAGGAGGCAGAGCTTATGCGATAATGGGAGGGATGGGGAGCGACTGTAAATACAAATGAAGCTTCCCTCGCTTGCCTGCTAGGCCTGCTGTGCTGCCCAGTTCCTAACAGGCCACAGACCAATATGAGACCTCAGGACTAAGGCTTATGCTCAATACAGGGATGTGGGCTGAAGGCTGCTGTTTGGGGTGACTTCCCAGGCTCTGAGTTTGGGTATCACATGAAGAGTTCAGGAGTTAGGGTCTTTAGGTTTACCTTAGAAATTAAAGGCGCACTGGGTATGAGTACTGTTCTAGCTACATGGACAAAGGCCAGTGCTGGCAGGAGGGTAGAGAGAGGGCACAGCTCTCTGCCAATTAAGAGAGGTAGGCCCCATCTTAAGAGGACTTGGTGCCCTCTGAATCCTTGTAGGTTTGTCCAGAAGCTACTTCTGTCACTCAGTTTAGGGAAGCCAAGAAGTTACAAGAGGTCCCTGAGTATAGGTACTGGCCCCTGAGGACACTGATGTTAGCCTGAATCATTACGTGGCTGAGCGTGTATGTATATGGTGGTGGGGGATGGTGGTGATGAGGAGGGTAGGTGGTAAGGGAAGGAAGGAAGCTTGAGTTAAGGACTTCTCTGGACTTTCAACCCGTGTGCCATCTCATCTAGTCCTCAGCACAATCTTGTGATGTTAACGGGGGCTCTGTTTTTACAGATGAGAAAAAGGGGCTCAGAGAGGTGACATTCATCTAATGTCACATAGCAAAAAAAATGGCAGTGTTCTACCATGGGCTTGACTGATGGCACAGAGGCATTTCCTCATTGTGTTCCTTGGCATGTAAAAGGGGTATGCAGAAAAGGGGAGGGGACTAATTACTTATGACTAAGTAATTTGGGCAAGTGTTGTGTTAGGCATCTCTGTTACAGAGCTTTTCAAGGCTTTTATTAATAAAATGCTCATGTGCTTTGTGAAGCTCTTAGAGGGGATATGGGATGTGTTGTGGCTGTATCCCTCTCCCCCTTCAGGGTGGGCTGTAGAAAGTGGTATGTAATGTCTGCTTGTGGAGGTTCACTGGTGACCCGGGCTGCTTTCTAGAGTGATGCCCATGAGCCGTTGCAAACATGCTGGAGGCTTCCACATGCCATTCAGCAGTAACAGATTAACATGGTGCTTGGAGCTCGAAATCGAAAGCTTGGTTTCTGTGGAGACCCCCCCATTCCCCTCCCCCCACAACTTGTCATCAGGACAGAAACTGCCTTTGAAAGAAACTAGTCCTCCTTGTATGATATTGCTTTTCCTTGGGACTCGGTCCCAGGCTCCCTGCTTTCCTCGGTTGGTGTGCATGCTGACCCAGTGAGTAGGTGAGTTGAGAAAATTCTTAGCTGGAAGTGACGGAACACCCAACTGATAGTTATTCCACAGAATCTGAAATCTGGGGACAGGCAGTTCAGGACCCTGGCAGTAGTAACTCAATGATAGCAGGCATTTTCCTTCTTTCTCTTCTGTCTGAACCATGTTGGCCATTTTTCCTCAGGCTTATGGCTTCTTGGTTGCAAGATGAGTTTCATAGCTTTAGGTGTCACAATTATATTTGAAAACAGAAATAGGTGGTTTGATAGGTTTAGACTTCTCAACCACCTCTGTCCAATTTTTAATCCATAAAGGAAAATATTTCCTGGTAGTCCCCTTTTTTCTCTTTGGTTGAAATGGAGCTATGTGGCCACCCCTAGCTGCAAGGGCAGCTGGGAAAGACTTGATTGGCATAGATGGATTATGATCTGTTCTCTGAGACTAGGCACAGTGTTCTCTATTGGTAAGAGGTGGGGCAGGGGGCGTGGCAAGGGGTGTTACAGGGGAGCGGGTCAGGGATTGGAAGGCTCTTAGGTTGTTTCTGCCTCGGTTATCTTATGTAAGACTTCATTCAGCACCTGTCTGCTAATGATGCCCTTATCTGCCTGAGTCTCCTGAACAGATCAGCCACATGTCAGTTCCTCTTGGGTTTACTCAGGAGCCAACCTTGGCTCTTCCCTGCCCTATTCCTCCCACATCCAGTCTGTCTGCAGGTCCCATGGATTCTTCCTCCTTAGTGGATGATCTTGTGTGTTCCTGACTCTCTAACCTTGCTGTCCCTCCTTCTCCCCCTTTTCTCTCTCCTGTTTTCTTTATCAGCACCCCTCACTGCTAGCAATCCAATTTTCTTTTTCTCTGAACATTTATCATTTTATTTTAATATTGTATTTTAAATGGATATTTTTCTCTTTTGGTGTACAGATTTATGATTTAACACAGGTTAATGAGTTACACGTTTGTGTAACTACCCCTGTAATTCTTCACGTAACAATTCTATCATCCAGATAATACCTATGCATCATAATTCTATCATTCAAAAAAATTCCTGTGTATTATTCCTTTATGCTTAACCCCTTCCCCTATCCACAACTCCTGGCTACCATTGATCTAATCACCATCCCTATAGTTTTGTCTTTTTGAGAATGTCATGTAAATGGAATCGTATAGGTTGCAACCTTTTGAAACTGGCTTCTTTCACTCACATAATAATGCCTTTGGGATTTGTTTAAGTTGTGTGTATCAATAATTCACTTCTTTTTATTGCTGAGTAGTATTCCATAGTGTGGATATGCCACAGATTAACTGTTTACTTGTCGAAAGACATCTGGATTGTTTCCACTTTTTGCCTACTTTAAGTAAAACTGCTATAACATTTGTGTATAGGCTTCCTCCCCATTTTTTTTATTGTGGTAAAATACAATTAATACAAAATTTGTCAACTTAATCCTTTTAAAGTATACAGTTCAGTGGTATTAAATACATTTATATTGTGCTGCTACCTCTGTCATCCATCTCTAGAACTCTTTTCATCTTGCAAACTTGAAACTCTGCCCATTAAACAGTACTTCTCATTATCCCTACCCCAAGCCCCTGGCTACCACCATTTTACTTTCTGTCTCTAGGGTTTTGCCTTCTTTAAGTACCTTGTGTAAGTGGAATCATACAGTATTTATCTTTTTGTGACTGGCTTATGTATAAGTTTTTGTGTGAACATAAGTCTTCATTTCCCTGAGATAAATGCCCAGGAGTGCAATTGCTGGGTTCCATGATAGTTGCATGTTTAGTTTTTTTTAAGAAAACACCCACTTGTCCAGAGTGGAAAAGTTTACATTAGTTTATATTCTCATCAGCAATGTTGTAAGTCCAGCCATCTGCAGATTTTGAATTAAATTTCTGGAAAGGTGACTCTCTGGTCACTGTTGAGTTGTTTATCCTTAGAGTAGTCACCATTGGCTGATTTAGGAAATAAGGGTTGATAGTAAGCTATGCGATTTTCAAAATTTAAAGTTTTAAAAGCAAACACTGTACTATGTAAATGAAAAAGTTCACATCCTCTTATCTTTCCCTCTTAGCTTTTTCATTGGCCCTATGTTTATAATCTCCCCCTTTCTGATGCTTAATTCTATTTTTTATTTTCTCTCTTCCATTTAGTTTTTACTGATCTCTATTTTTTGCATGTGTCTATGATAATTTACTCATTGCTGTTTTCTCTGTTCTTACTTAGCCCTGAAATTATAACTTTGTTTCCTCTTTCTCTACTTTGTAAAGTGTTTGCCCTTTAGCATCCTAGGTTCATTTTCTTTCTCATACAAAGTTATATTTATTCTATTCTTTGGGCAGACCTGAGTCTTCCTCACTGATAATTCTTGCCTTTTAATGGCAAAAGAAGAAAACAACTATCAGGGCTTGATAGAGGAACCTTTAAGTTTCATGTTTAAAGGTTGAAGTTCTTAAGAAGGTCCGCTCTTAACCAGTCTCTTTTTTCTCCTTTTCTCACAGGGAAGAAGAAGAACGTCTGAGAAATAAAATTCGAGCTGATCATGAGAAGGCCCTGGAAGAAGCAAAAGAAAAATTAAGAAAGTCAAGGGAGGAAATTCGAGCAGAAATTCAGACAGAGAAAAATAAGGTAGTCCAAGAAATGAAGACCAAAGAGAAGAAGCCACTGCCACCAGTCCCTATTCCAAACCTTGTAGGAATAAATGGTGGAGACCCAGAAGACGATGACATAAGAGAGAAAAGGGAAAAAATTAAAGAGGTAATAAGTTGAGATTTATGATATGGAGTGATTTTATGATATGATTTGGAGATACATGCACACATACACACACACACTCTCTCTCACTGTCTGTGTTGTCCTACTGTGATCTTGTTTGTTCTTGGGTCATAGTTGTAGTTCACTTTCCAAGTTGGCAGTAAAGACTAGAATTAAGTCTTTTTCTTAATATTGATTATAATATAACTGGATACTTAAAACATTTAATATAATATTGTTTGGATGGTTATATCACTCACCTTGTGTTCAGAGATCTTTTGAAATTCAGCATTTTATTAATAATAGATGCATGTATAATTTCTCATTGAATAAGCAGTTTCTTAAGTGTTCAGTTATGAGGGACTTTGCTAGATACTATGAAAATCTCATAAACATGCTTCTAAAGAGTTAGTATTATATCTGCAATCTTTTAGGGAACATGTAATTATACCTACCCCTCAACCATACTGTAGATTAAGAGCATGTTCCTCCCGAAGAGTCTCTGTGGATTGAAGAACAGGGAAGAATTGATCTCAAAGTTTTTAGTTTATGTAGCCTGAGAAGCATTTCAGTTTGTTATTCTGTAATTACTTAGAGATAAAAATACCAGAGGGGGGAAAATCTAGTGAATATTTGAGTTAAACTTTGTTAATTAGAACTCATGATAATGTTGGGTGGAGTCTGCAATTAAAACTGCTTTCGAAGACAGATTTTTTCAGAGTGTAATAGCATCAATAATATTTCAAAAGGCTTATTTATTATAAAATAAGATTTAGTTCAAGTAGTCAAATATCTATTTATATATATTCTAGTAATGTATATAGAAGGTTTAGCAGATATTTTAAGCTTGGCCCTATAGATTATTATAAAACCTTGACCTTGTTGGAGTCAATAGAACTATAATCAGATTTTATTTCACTTATAGAGTCTATGTTTTATATAAGGACTACTTAAGGCACTCTCTTTGGACAGTGTTGGGGAGACATTGATATATTTTTTTTTTTCAGATGCCCAACTTGCTTTATTCAGATGTCATAATTTATTGAAATACTTTCTCGTATACATAATGATTCAGATGGATAACTATGTGTATTTACAGGACCCTAAGACAATCCTCAGGCTCAGTAATTTGCTAGAAGTACTCACAGAACTCATTATATAGAAATACATTTGCTGTTACTTTATCAGACTTGTATCTTCTTACTTTACTGAAGTCATTATTAATTCTAGTAGCTTTTTTGTAGATTCCTTGGGATTTTCCTTAAACGTAGTCATGTCCTTTCTGAATGGGGGTATTACTAGGACTGCTTTTGTGCTACAACGGCAGAATTAAAGTTTGCTGATCTCTGGTCTAAGGGTATGGCCAGGCTGAGTTAATTGGTGGTAGAAGCATGGCTCTTTGACTGACAACTCTGTGGTAATCACAGTGAGGTAAAGGGAGCTGTTCCCCAAGTGACTGACAGGGAAGAATACCAAACAGACATCTTCCTCCCCAAGAAAAAGAACTTGTCTTTTACACCCATTTTTTTTTTTCCATTGTTTTTTTCCATTGAAACAAAGCATGTTTCCTGAAAGTTTCCATTGCTTTGTGAATGTTGCAGTATGAGGCATTAGGTTGAGATTAAACATCATTATGTGTGTTTTCACACTGATACAAATGTTAATTGATTAATAATACTAATGAAAGAGGTCAAGGAGCATGGGTAAGGATATAGTAATAAAACCAAAAATTACATGAAATATAAAAATAACAGTTTGTGAATAATTTAAATTGATGGATTATACTTTTTCTCTCCTCAGATGATGAAACATGCCTGGGATAATTATAGGACATATGGGTGGGGACATAATGAACTCAGACCTATTGCAAGGAAAGGACACTCCACTAACATATTTGGTAAGTTTACTTGTCTAATTACTATTTCTGCCTCCATCTTTTAAAACAAGATCTAGCTTTTTAAAGTAATTTCTAAAATCTGAGTATTTCTGTGGAACTATAATTTGAAGAAATGTGTATGTTTTTTGCAAGTTTCAGTCAAGATTTAGGTCTAGTTGCTTTGGAATACACAGATTTGGTAAATTTTGTTTACATATGGATGCTTTAGTCATTTATCTGAGCATTTTGAAGTTTTTTCCTACATTTTTTTCTTTAATGTCAGGAAATGTAGGTACCTATTTGTAATTTTTTCTTCAGCACATTACCAATTCTGATACATTGTAGAGAAAGAGGGGAAGGATAGGAAATTCCAGTAGTGCTGTGTACATTAAAAAAAGAAAAAGTAGCATGCCCATGGTGATTTTGTTGGCAAATTGAGCGGGTTATGTTGTACATTCACAGTCCTTACGGAAAACTAAACAATGTGTGCGAATGGAAGTTTGGGGAAGAGCTGTGTTCATCTTGAATTTTTTCCTTCTGCCTCTTTTGAATTTAGTCCACTTGTTAAAATTCCTAGTTTAACTGACTCGAGGAGTAAGTTAACTAATTTAACTAACGACTTTTACTAAACCCAAAGATAAGTCTTGAGAATTGTCTAGCTACTCTTTGTAGTCTTCCCTTCTTTCCCTCGTTTTAAATGCTTCTTGATTTGATGGTTCTCTTTTAAGTAAAAATAGGTAAAGGCAAGAAAATTTTAATGGGGCACAAGATACATACAACTATGTTATATGTAACACAATTTTATTACTTAAAGTGCACCATCACAGTGATAAAATTAGCAGCGATTGTCTTTGTGACACTGTAGAAGAACTTTTCTAATGCTCTGGGTTTCCCTTATAATTCGTTGTTGCTTATTTTCTGTCAAAAGATAAAAATGTCTTACAAATAATTTCTCCTGGGTTTGAGAGATGTGGTAGGGGAGTACAGGGAAACAAATTTCCTTTAGATAATCAATGACTACCAGACATCTCTTAATAAGACATTTAATTTATCAGCTGTCACACGATGACATAAAGCATGTTTCCTGAAAGTTTCCATTGCTTTGTGAATGTTGCAGTATGAGGCATTAGTGCACTAAGACATTATATTTAATAATTAAAATTAGATCCTCTCTTCAAGTAATTATCCCTTTATATTAAACTCAATGATAAACTGTGAGCCCTTTTAAAGCATCCCAGTATAAATATGTATTAAAAATAAGAACTGGATATTAATTTTTTACTTGTTTCAAACCATATTTCTCAGAACATAACGTGTTAACATTTATCAAATAGATGTTGGTCCTGATACTGCTTTAGTAAACTTTAAAGAGAGAAACAATTCAGTTTCATCACATGAGAAACATTTATTGTGAGAAGAAAGTTATGGTGAAGTGATAGAAAGAGCAAAACTTCAAGGTGCAGAATTTTCAGGGGTCAAAATTAGGTGCGTATATTTTTATTGAATTTTTTGAGTGGTAACAGTTTTTTTTTTCTAGTCAAGTGAGCTAAGTAGGAATAGATCCTTTATTCTATTACTGTGTTTTGTCTTATGCTTGTAGATAGTTTATTAAAGGATGAATTTTTAAAGTTTAAGATTTTTGTTTTCTACTTACTGTGTTTCTTCTGTGCATCTCATATTCTTCCTAGGGAGTATAATTTGAAATTTTTTTTGAAACTCTGCTTATCTTTTTTTAAAATAGAAAAAGTCAAAGAGAAGGGTAATAGTTCTCAGTGTCTTAACATCCCAAATTCAGGATGCCTTTACAAAATTAGAATCTTAGAGGGAACTTTAAATGCTCAACCTCTCTGTTACTGTAGGGGTTACAGGTGGGTACCTTTATTCACAAAATTCTAGATTATCAGGAAAACATTAACTTAAAACTTTTTCCTTTTTTCTTAGCCTTGATTATTAAACAGTTGTTTTATTTGGTAACTGAAATCAGTGCTCTTCTGACTTCTAGTTAGTCCTTGGCATCAGAGGACTCTTTATGTTCAGATAACAGAAAATCCATTGCAAAATGTCTTAGACTAAAAAGGAAGTTTCATCAGTTCAGTGAAGTCCTGGTGTAGATCTGATTGTAGCTGATCTTTTTTTCTTTGTCTCTTTCCTCTGTTTTCCTCTGTGTTGATAGCTGTCAAGCTATCTTCTTAGCAGGATGGCTGCAGCAGTTTGAAGCTTCTTATTTTCATACTACTACATCTGTAAAAAAGAGAACACTGTCGAGACGAGAGCACTTGGGCTTTTTAGAAATATCATTGAAAGGCTCATTGTTTCTTGTCTCTGATTGGTTTTGTGCCCATGGTTGAACCAAATGCTATACCTGGAAGGATGGAATATGTTCATTTGGTTTTGCCTGGTTAGGGTCTGCCCCTGAAGCTCGTGAGTGGGAAGAGGGAAATGATACTGGACATGAGTTAAGCACTGATGTTATTAATTCTAACATGATTAATAGAATGAATTCTTTTTATTTAGATATTCTAGAGAATTGAAAGAGTTTTGTTGGGGATAGGTCTTTTGGCATTTAAAAGAAATTATTTTGATTTGGCAAAGAGTATTCTTTGACTTTGCAATGCGTTTTGAAGGGTGCTTTTTATTTTCCACGTGTGTATATGGGTGGATGTTTTTGTGTGTGTATATGTGTATGTATGTAAATAAATTCTTTTTGTTATTTCCAACTTAACTGTGATTTAATTTTCTAATATTTTGTTGATGATTTTTGCTTTCATATTTTGAAGGATATTGTTCTGTCCTTTTCTTTTACTATCTTTGCCTTGTTTTGGTATGAGGGTAATGCTGGTTGCGTAAAATGAATTGGGAAGTGTTCTCTGCTCTTTGTTTTTCTGGAAGAGATTGTGTAGGACAAGTTTATTTTTTCCTTAAATATTTGGTATATTTCACTGGTGAAACCATCCGCATGGAAATTTTTTTTTCCTTGAAGGTTTTTAAGTTACAAATTCCGTCTTTCTAATAGTAAGGACCATTCAGTTTATTTGTTTCATCTTGGGTGAGTTTTGATAGTTTGTGGTTTTTGTGGAATTGGTCTATTTCATCTAAGTTATTGATTTTATATGGGCAGAGTTGTTTGGAGAATTGCCTTGTCATTTGGATGTCTATGGTAGCTGTATAAATAATCCCCTTTCATTCCTAATATTATTATTTTATATTTTCTCTCTATTTCTTTGTCTAATCCTACTAGACATTTATTAATTTTATTGATCTTTGCACAGATGCAGCTTTTAGTTTCAAAGATCTTTTTAATATTTTATGTTTTTATTTCTTTGATTTCTGCTCCTTATTATTTTCTTCCTTTTGCATGATTTGGGTTGGTTTTGCTCTTTTCTAGTTTTGTGAAATAGAAACCTGGATTATTGATTTTTTTCTAATATATATATTTAGTACAATAAATTTCCTGCTAAGTGCTGCTTTAGTTGTATCCCAGAGATTTTGATATGTTTTAATTTTCATTCAATTCAGTATGTTTAAAAATTTCCCTTGAGTAAGTTGTTTAATTTTTGAGTGTTTAGAGATTTGTTTTTACCCTACTGTTACTGATTTCTAGTTTTAATTTCATTATTATCAGAGAATGTACTTCATATGATTTCAGTTCTTTTACATTGTTTTAGGTTTGCTTTATGACCCCGTATATGGTCTGTCTTGGTCAATTTTCCACTTGTTCTTGGAAAGAATGTATATATGTGTATTCTGCTGTCATTGTGTAGAATGTTCTATTGATGTCAGTTAGATCTCATTGGTTAATAGGATTGTTCAGACTTTGTCTGTCCTAATTGGTTGTCTGTTTAGTTCTGTCAGTTACTGAGAGAGGGCTGTTGAAATCCCAGCTCTCATTTTGGATTTGTCTCCTACTTTTTTTAGTTCAGTCAGCTTTTGCTCCATGTATTTTGAGGTACTCTTGTTAGGTGTTTACACATTTAGGATTGTTATATGTGTTCTTGGTAGCATCACTAAAGTCCTAATACCAAAACCAAGAAAACTTATTACAAGAAAAGAAAACTATAGACCAATAGACATAAAACAGACTTGAAAATATTTGATCAAATCATAGTAAATCTAATTCAGCAACATAGACATAAAAATATTTAATCAAATCTTAGTAAATCTCATTCCGTAATATAGTTGTCCATTGGTATCCATGGGAGTTGATTTCAGGAACCCTGAGAATACCACAATCTGCATATGCTCAAGTTCCTTATACAAAATGGCATAATACTTGCATATAACTTAAGCATTTCCTCCCATACACTTTTCCTCAACTTTAGATTACTTACAATACCTAATACCATGTAAGTGCTATGTAAAGAGTTGTTATACTGTATTTTTAAATTTGTGTTATTTTAAATTCTTGTATTGTTATTTTTTAATTTTTTCCCCAAATATTTTTGATCTATGGTTTGAATCTGTGGATATAGAACCTGCGGAGATGGCATTTCTCTCCATTTATTTACGTCCTCTTAAGTTTATCTTGATAATGACGTAAAAAGTTTTCAGTGTATAGGTTTTGCACATATTTTGTCAAGTTCATCCACATATAGTTCATATTTTTTGATGCTATTACAAATTACATTTAAAAAATCATATTTATAATTTTATTGCTAATATATAGAAATATAGTTGATTTTGGATAATGAATTTGTATCCTGTGACCTTACTAAATTTGTTTATTCATTCTAGTACTTTTTTTGTTTCTTTGGCAGAATCTTTAGAATTCTGTTCATGGACAATCATATATTTAAAAAAGTAAAGACAGTTTTACTTCGTCATTTCTAATCTTTATTCTTTTTTTCTTGCCTTAGTGAACTGGCTAGGACCTCCAGTACACTATATATAGAAGGGAGAGAGCAAACATCCTTGCCTAGTTTGAAAACTTAGGGAAAAGCATCTGTCTTTCAATATTAAGTATGTGGGTTTTTTTAAAAAAAAGTTTTGTTTGTTTTGTGATGGTATTTTGAAATTCTCTTTATCAAGCAAAAAAATTTCCTTTCTAGTGTACTGAGGGTTTTTATCACAGATGGATGTTGAATGTTGTTAAATGGTTTTTCTGCATCTACTTAGATGATCATATGAATTTTCTATTATTCTCTTAATACCGTGAATTACATTAACCAGTTTCCAAATGTTAAGCCAACCATGCATCCCTCTTTTTATATAGTCTGCCCTATGCATCTGCAGGTTCTGCATCCGTGGAGTCAAGAGAATTTCAAAACAACAGAGATAAACATAATTTTTAAATATTTTAAGTTATTATTCTAAATAATTATAAAACAACAGAGTTAAAGAGAATTCTAGTCTCTATAAATAAAATTTTATTGGAACACAGTTACAGCTATTTGTTTATGTATTATCTATGGTTTCTTTCATGCTACAACAACATAGTTCAGTAGTTGTGATGAGAGACCGTATGGCCTGCAAAGCCTAAAATATTTACTATCTGGCCCTTTACCAAAAAAGTTTGCCAACCCTGATTTATTTATTTATTTATTTATTTGAGACAGGGTCTAGCTCTGTCACCCAGGCTGAAGTGCAGTGGTGTGATCATAGCTCACTGCAGCCTGAAACTCCTGGCCTCAAGGGATTCCCCCACCTCAGCCTCCTGAGAAGTTGAGACTATGGGCATGCCCCACTATGCCCAGCTAATTTTTTTCTTATTTTTTATAGTGATAGGGTCTTACTATGTTGCCCAGGCTGATCTTGAACTCTGGCCCCAAGCAATCCTCCCACCTTGGCCTCCTAAAGCACTGGAATTACAGGTGTGAGCCACTGTACCAGGCCACAAAATAATTTTTAAAAAAGAACAAAGTTGAAGGATTTTGATTTTAAGATTTACTGTAAAGCTACAGTTGAGGACAGTATGGTTTCAGCATAAGAATAAATGTAGAGATCAGTGGAAAAGAATAGAAATAGAACTACACATACATGGTTAATTGATTTCAACAAAGGTGCTGAGGTAATTTAATGAGTAAAAGGATAGTCTTTCCAACAAACGGTGCTGGATCTACTGGATATTTGTATGGAAAAGTAATGAACTTTGACTTTTCCTTCAACATTGTATACAAAAATTAACTTGAAATTGATCACAGATCTAAATAAACATAAAAGCTAAAAATATGAAACTTCTAGTAGAAAATCTTTGAGAAAATCTTTGTGATCTTGAGGTAAACAAGGATTTTTTTTTAATACAAAAGGTGTCACGTATAAAAGAAAAAAAATCGATAAATTGAACTTAATGAAAATTAAAAATTTCTGCTTTCCAAAAGACACCAAGAAAATGAAAAGGCAAGCCATAGACTTGGAGAAAAATGTTTACAAATGCATGCATAAGGATATTTCCAGAATATATAAAGAATTCCCCACTAAAAAAGGCATAGAAGTAGCTAGTGAGCACATTAGTAATCAGGGAAAGTGAAATTCAAACCACAATGCAGTATCTCTACACAGCCATTAAAATGACTAAAATTTGGAAGACCAACGATACCAAATATTGACAAGGATGGTACAACAACTGTATCTCTCAAATATTGTTATTGGGTGTATAAAATGACACACTCTGGAAAGCAGTTTTTCAGTTTTTTATAAAGTTAAACATAAACTTACTGTACAGCCTAGTGATTCCACTCCTAAATATTTCTGTGATGTTCACAAATGAGATCAGATGTCATTGTATGTTTCTTGGTATGTTAGGTTTTTTCATCAATGGTGTAAAGAATTTATAAATTGAATTTTAAGCTTTTTTCTATGTTCTGTAAAAGTTTATATAGGAGTTATTTTTAAACTTAAAGTAGAATTCATTCTATGAAATTTTCAGAGTATGATACTTTTATGGTGGCCAGCACTTTGAAAACTTCTCAATTTTCCTGTTTCTTGGTCTGTTCGCTTAGATTTTCTCTTTCTTCTTTTATAAGTCAAAATAATACATATTTTATAAGAAAGATCAATTCCACTTATTTTTAAATATATTGTGAAAATATGCATGAAATAGACTTTTTATAAATTTCTCTGTATTGCATTTTTGTTACTTATTTTGTGTTTTTGTATTCTCTTGTCTGCTTTTAAAAAATTAGGTTAGTGATAGATTCATTATATATTTCTTTTCATAGAACCATCTCTTGAATTTATTTTGATGATTTTCTTCATTTCTAATTCATTAGTGTCTGCATTTAGCTTTTCTAATTCTTGCATTTTAGTGCTCAAGCTTATTCTTTTTCTTCATAGAATGTTGAATTCATTGTTAAATTGTTCTAGTTAAATAGTATGAATATTTTAAGTTATTACTTTTTTTCTGAGAACTGCTTTAGTTGATTTCCATGTTCTCATGCTAATTTTTTATTTAATATTTTATATATTCTGCAATGTCATGTCTTGCTACGTCTTTGACGCCAGGGTAGTATTAGGCCTTTTCATTTTTTCCAGTCAAAATCTTGAGTTGCCTAAGTAAACAATCATAGTGATAGCCAGTAATTTCAATTTTGCTCTTCTCTTCCTTGAGCATTTTAGCTCATGGCATCTTGTGGAACTAGCCAGGGCTGGTACAGAATAGGTGGGTCAGGTCTTTTTCCATCCCAGAGTAGTGAGTCAATACTTTGGAGGAATATGCACTTATAGGACTAAATAAATAACTAGATAACAGAGGAGAATAAGTACCTACAAAAATTAAAACAAGAACAAAAACAATATTCTCAAGGATTTAAAGTAAGTTTGATAAATGTTTTGGATGAAATAGTAAAATTAAAAAAGATGCATATTGAAGCAATTATTCAGAGATTGGGGTATATGGGTGATTAAATGAATTGATAAAGTTTTTATCTTAATAAAAAGCTAAGGAATGGCCAGCCGTGGTGGCTCACGCCTGTAATCCTAGCACTCTGAGAGGCCGAGGCGGGAGGATTGCTTTAGCTCAGGAGTTTGAGACCAGCCTGAGCAAGAGCGAGACACTGTCTCTACTAAAAAAAAAATAGAAAGAAATTATCTGGCCAACTAAAAATATCTATAGAAAAAATTAGCCCAGCATGGTGGCGCATACTTGTAGTCCCAGCTACTCAGGAGGCTGAGGCAGGAGGATCACTTGAGCCCGGGAGTTTGAGGTTGCTGTGAGCTAGGCTGATGCCACGGCACTCTAGCTCGGGCAACAGAGTGAGACTCTGTCTGAAAAAAAAAAAAAAAAAAAAAAAAAAGCCTAAGGAACAAGAAAAGTATGTAATAACCCAGAACTAACATCCTAAATAGAATCAACATGAAGGGAAGTAATTAGAGAGAAGAACAAGGACTTTATCAAAGTGTGTTGGAGTACTTGTTAGTGGGAAGATACACATATTGATAAGTTGAAGAAATTATTAGGACCACATGAACAAGAGAATGGCATGTAAGTTAAGGATAGCCATCATATGAACAAATTTTTATAGCTTTAAACCACCAGAAGAAATTTTTACCCAGCAAAACGAGGATGGAAGAAGAAAGAATAGTAGGTGGGAAATGTGAACTAAGTGATGTTGAATGCTGGCTCCTAAAACGCACCCAAAAACCCTGCTGGTAAGAGAGCTGTTAATGCTTACCATTGTAAGGAGATCACTACTTCACCAGAGCTGTAGTATAGCCTTTCAAAGGGGGAAGGAGAAAGTTGAGATGTTTATTGAGATTTTAAATCTGGTTTAAGATGAATCTTTCAATGGGGTACAGATCAAGGTTGTGATTGGGTAAAGATCATGATATAATATTAATAGTTTAGAATTGATTGGTAAGGGGAAGATTTTGGCAAGGAGTTCAGAGTCTTGAGGTGTTAAACCATCACTTGATATTTTCTGTTGAAGATTTGATAGGTCTTTCAGGAAGTTCCTGGAATGAACAATAAAATATTTTTGCAACTTTTATCTTTCTGGGCAAGTCTCTTGAAACAGTAAACTCATGTTGTTGAAGAAAATGTTGCAGTAAAGCCATGTTAATGTAAGCAGTAGGCTGTGTGGATGATTTCCATTCTCAGAGGACAGAAATAATAATTGCATGTGTGGGGTTGGGGAGAACCCATCTGCTGTTATTTATTCTTTTACTAAACTACTAGATTTGTTTTGCTGCTATTTTTTTTTTTTTTTTTTTTTTTTGAGACAGAGTCTTGCTCTGTTGCCCAGGCTAGAGTGCCGTGGCATCAGCCTAGCTCACAGCAACCTCAAACTCCTGGGTTCAAGCAATCCTTCTGCCTCAGCCTCCCGAGTAGCTGGGACTACAGGCATGTGCCACCATGCCCGGCTAATTTTTTTCTATATATATTTTAAGCTGTCCAGATCATTTCTTTCTATTTTTAGTAGAGACAGGGTCTTGCTCTTGCTCAGGCTGGTCTCAAACTCCTGACCTCGAGCGATCCACCCGCCTCGGCCTCCCAGAGTGCTAGGATTACAGGTGTGAGCCACCGCGCCCGGCCCTATGTTTTGCTGCTACTTTATTTAGGATTTTTGCAGTTATATTCATTAGTAAGATTGGCCAGTTTTCTTGTCTTGTGTTTTCATTATTTAGTTTTAGTATCAGGCTGGCTTTGAATTAATCCCTCCTTCCCTCCCTCCCTCCCTCCCTCCCTCCCTCCCTCCCTCTCTCCTTGGAACATTTAAGATCAGGATTATCTCTTTCTTGAAGGTAGGCACATCTTATTTTGTTTTTCCTCTACTTACATTTTGTTTTATGATTTTCTTTTTTAGTATGATCTACCTGCTTTTTGATTGTTATAGATTACCAAGTTTCTGTTCTACTCTGTTTGTATGTTTATTACTGTATATTTATTATTTTTAAATATATTTGTTATACATTTATTATTTTTAAATGTTTTTTGTCCTTTTTATGAACTTAGATCAGAAGAGCATGGTTGTCTTATGCTTTAGTTTGTCATCTTGAACAACCCTCCTCTTTCCTTGGATTAATCCTCTCTCTTTTTATTTTTTCTATCTCAGTTAAGTAGGTAGATATTTCATTTTCTGACTAGGCAGAAAGTTAAGGAGAATTATTCTTTCAGTTTTCCTTTATCTTCCTATTAGGTATCAATGTGCCATCTTTAGTAAAATATATTAAACTCTATATATTACCTATTCTAGTGGAAAAATGAGCAATGTTGGGTATTCTTTTTGGTCTTTATATTCTTACTTTAGTTTACTTTTATATATGCAAAAATTAAAATAGATCTTATGTGAAGGAGATCTCTTTAATGACAGTTTTTTTTTCTTCTCAAATATAGGAAGTTCACAAATGGGTGCTACCATAGTAGATGCTTTGGATACCCTTTATATCATGGGACTTCATGCTGAATTTCTGGATGGGCAAAGATGGATTGAAGACAACCTTGATTTCAGTGTGGTGAGTATATGATTGATAATTAATCTCTTAGATTGACTATGAAAAGATACAGTGCATAACTACTATTTTCTGAAAGTTTGTGCCCTCCCCAAATTCATATGTTGAAACCTAATCATTAATGGATGGTATTAGAAGGTGGGGCCCTAGGAGGTAATTATTTCATGAGGATGGAACACTTAAGACTGGAATTAGTGTCCTTATAAAATATGCCCCAGAAAGCTGCCTGGCTCCTGCCATCATATGCGGACACAGTGAGAAGGCGTCATCTGTGAATGAGAAAGTGGGCCCTCACCAGATACTGAATCTGCTAGTGCCTTTATCTTGAACTTTCCAACCTCTTGAACTGTGATCTGTTGTTTATAAGCTTCCCAGTTTATGGTATTTTGTTATAGCAGCTTGAATGGCCCAAGGTACTAACCATAGTAGTTTTGAGCATTTTACTAGCAGTTTAAAGAAATCCTAAGTCCTCTTTCTTCTTTTGAGATTATCAATTGTTATTTAATTTTTGCATAAAATATACACCCTTTCTCACCATCTTCCTTTTACTTATCATTTGAGGTAATGTATTAAATGTGGTAAGGCAATAGTTAGGGGGGCAGAAAGCAATGAATTAGAAGAATCAGGAAACCATAACTACTTTATAAATAAGTGCTTTTTTAAAAAAAAAGATTTAATGATTTGGTACAAATCATTAAATTTAGTGAACCTTCTTCATTAGGCCTATGCCCATCCTTCCAGCACTTTTGCATAATTGTTAAGAGGTACTGCTTAGGTTTGAAGCCCAGCACAGCTGCATTCTAGCTGTGTGATTTGGGAAAGTTCCTTGTTCTTTCTGAACTTGTCATAGAATTGCTATCCCATTGTAATATTGTAATATAATTATTTGAGATAATCTGGTACATATCAAGTGCTTAGTAAATGGTAGCAATTATTTTCGTTATTTTCATTGTTACTAGTCTTCACCCAAAAGATGTGTGGACTGTTTTGTTATATTCATTATCACCTTTCATGATCTTTGTTTTTGCTATTCCTTTTGGCTGTAGTATCTTTCGCTCCTTCTCTATGTGCTTTTCTCTCTGGCAAACTCTTCATTATTTAAATTATGATTTAAATCCATAATTATTCCTTCTCTGATGCTTTCCTTGGTACTAAGTAGACAAAAACTGTTTCCTTTATATCACTCTAGCATTTTGGACTTAGAACAATTTTTATCATTAGTTAAGTTTAGCTTTGGCTGTGAGTGGCAGAAAACCTAATGTAAAATAGCTTCAACAAAATAGATGTTTATTTCTCTTTCATGCAAATCAAGTGCAGAGATAAGCAGTTCAGGGCTAGTTTGGGTAGCTCCTTGATCAGCAAGGACCTAAGGTCCTTTTTCTTGCTTGTTGTTCTGTCAGCTTCAGTGTCTATCTTTGACCTCTGTGGTACAAGATAGTTCCTCAAGATCCAAGCATCCTGTCTATCTTCCATTTGACAGAAAGGAGGAAGAGACAGAAGAAAGATATGTGACTGTTTTTTAAGAACACTTCTCAGGAGTTGGTCACCCCATCTTTGCTTGTAGACTTTACTAATATGGCCCTACCTAACTGTAAAGGAAAGCTGAGAAATGTCTCTTTTTTTGTAGTTATGTAGCCCTTATAGATTGTGCTTTTTGTATCTTATTTAAGAAATTCCTACTCTTAGGTCATGAAGATGTATTCTTATATTTTATTCTAAACGTTTTAAAGTTTTGCTTTTGCATTTACTTTTTAACCCATATGGAATTGATTTTTGTATGTAGGGTAAAATAGGAAATTATCAATTGATCCTAGCACTATTTATTTCCCTGCTATTTTTACATGCCACATGAGTCATATGTTAGTCATATTAATTATTCTTTTCCATTGGCCTTTTTCTTTATCCCTATATCAATACCAAACTGTCTTAAGTACCATATTTTTATAAGAAGCTTGATATCTGTATCTGAATCTTGATATCTGATCCTGTTATGTGAGGAAATTATCATAATTCTCAGCCCTTTGCTCTTTTGAGTTCTGAAAAACCGTGTTGAAATTGTGATCAGGATTGCCTTTAATTTACAGATTAATTTGGAAGTATTAGCATCTGTGCAATCTCAAATACTCCCATTCATTAACATAGCAGCTTTATTATGGCTAATAATTCACTTGTAGATCATTGTATCAGTTAGAGCTCACTAAGGAACCATAACTATGCCACTTATTTTAACTAGAAGATTTGATGTTTAGAATTGTTAACCAAGTAATAAGGAACCAAAAAGACAGAGAGCATTGTGGTATCACCAGAGGTAGTAACTAATAATATAAGAAACAGGAAACAGCTACCACTCATGGGGCTGTGAGAACAATGGGAAGTGATTAGGATCATTAAAATTTAGTAGCTTGGGCTCTGTAGAACTAGTACTCAGTGCTGCTCAGGTGTTGCTGGTACCTTAGGAGCTTTAGAAGGGCTGCCTCAGAGCTAGAATTCAGACCTCTGAGCAGAGGGCACCTACTTTTTAATATTTCTAAGGGACACAGTGAGGCTGGTTTGGAGATTGTGTGTGTGTGACAGGGGATCTATATCCCAGAAACAGGTACCACTGCCAGGGTGAAGAATCCTAGCTGGTGTGACACTATCAGACACTAGAATTAATCAGGAAGAAATAAGTCATTTCTTCCTCCAGTATTGCATTGTCTTTTTAGAACCTCCTATTGGTAGGGCCTAAAAGGGAGCCAGCTCGTAAATGAAATATATTTGTAGAATTCCAACTCTGGTATACCAAAGTAGAATATAGAAGAATGGATTTGAACCTGAGGGAAATAGTTTAATAATCAGCACAGCCATTTTTCATCCCTTTACTTTCAACCTTTCTGTGTCATTATGTTTTAGCTGTGTATTTTGCATATTGAAAATTGTGTATTTGAACTTTGTTTTTTGTACCCAGTCTTAAAGTCTTTTTATTTTAACTGTTAAGTTTAAAATATTAACATTTGCTGTGATAACATATATTTGGAATTAGGTCTTCTTTCTTTGTTTTGTTACCCATATTATTGTACTTTTCACTTGCTTTTATTTTATGTTTGCCTTCTTTACTTTAGATTAAATCATGTCTCTTTTTTCCTTTTCTAGTTTGACATTTATACTTTCCATTCATTTTGGAGTTATTCTTAAAGTTTTAATGTATGTACTCATCAAAATTTAAAATTAATCAATGTCTTTATCCTCCTGTGGCTTATAAGGACCTTAGAATACTGTTAACTTAGCTCACCTCCCTCTTGTCCTATGTGTGATCATTGTCTAGTTAGTCCCAATTTATATTTGAAACTTCCAAGTTAAGTAAGAGCTAAATAAATATATTTATTGAATGCTTCCTCTATAACAGTTTTCTAGATTCTGTGGATATAGTAATGAACAAAACAGAGACTTCTTTCTTTCTTGAGTTTATACTCTAGTGAAGGAGAAAAACAATAAACAAATATCCAGGTTACATATGGTATGTCAGGTGATGATAAGTGCTGTGGAGAGTAATAAAGAAGAGTAAGTAAGATTGGAGTAAGTAGTGGTGAGTATTGCTATTTTACATGGAGTGGCTTTCGAAGGACTCTTGGTTAAGTTGACATTTTTGAGCAGACACTCAAGGGAAGCCAGGTGGATATATGGCTCTCTCTTACTAGATATGATAGTTGAGAATTGGCCAGGCACGGTGGCTCACGCTTGTAATCCTAGCACTCTGGGAGGCAGAGGCGGGAGGATCGCTTGAGCTCAGGAGTTCAAGACCAGCCTGAGCAAGAGTGAAACCCTGTCTTACTTAAAAAAAAAAAAAAAAAAATATATATATATATATATATATATATGTATATCTGAGAATAGAATTAGAGGTTGATGATTATTTTCTCTCAAGCCTTTTAAAGGTACAGTTCTATTGTCTTTCCTGCTTCTTTTATGCTATTAAAAAGTGTACTATCAATCTAATTTTTAAAAGGTCTTCTATCTTTTTTCCCCTTGTTTTAGTATTTTCTTTTTCACTTTGTTGTTCTATAATCCATTACCATGTGTCTATGTGTTATTCTTTAAAGGACTCATAATGTTTCATCAATTTGAGGACTTATGTCTTCATCAATTTTAGAAAATTCTCAGTCACTATTCCTAACAGTAATGCCTCGCCTCCATTTCTCCTTGTGGCCCTCTAGAACTTCTCACATCTTCTGTCTTTCTAGTGAAGGAAGAAATGAATTTTACAAATAAAAATATATTATTACTTATCTGATTACTATATAATCAGATAAGTAATAAGTGTTAATTCGGGAAATAATGTAAGGAAGGGGTATTAGTGATGGAGGATTACTATTTTGGGTGGTCAAAAAAAATTTCTGATAAGGTGACATTTGTTCAGAGATTTGCAGAAAGTAATAGAGTGATTCATTTAGCTATGTGAAGGGAAAGGGGATAACAAGTTGTAAAGGCTGACACAAGAGTCTCGAGTTTGGCAATTCTGGGGACAGCAAGTAGGCCCATATATTAGTAGTTAAGTTAGTCAAAGGGATATTATTAGTAGGAGAGATGTCCAAGAGGTTGTAGGGGATTTGAGCATGTTGGCTTGTTTTACTCTGAATGTAATGGGAAGCCATTATGAGAGTTTGCACAGATTAATGACCTAAACTGACATAAGATTTAAAAGTCTCACTCTTAACTATAGTGTATTGAATGGAGCGTAGGGAGGAGGGTAAGGATGAAAGCCGGGAAACTGATTAGAAGGTTATTGTTACAATTTTGGTGAAGGCCCTCCCCCCTTCCCCTTCCCCTTCCTCCCAATATTAATTGAATGTCTGTTATGTGCCCTGCAGTATGTTATATGTTGGGAATATATGAAATAATACTAAGCACTTTGCTTTTGGGGGTGAGGTGGGTTAACTGTCATGTTATCAAAAAATCATGTATATTGTGAAAGTTCTATAATGGAGAAATATACTCGTGTTAGCAAATGATGTGTTCTGCCTGTGAATGCTGGAAAAACTTCAGAGTAATGCATTTTTTCTTTTAATTTTTATTAAAAATAAATAATAAATATTATTTTTATATTAGTTAATTGTATATATTTTGTGGATTCTTTGATCATGTTCTCTGCCACTTCTACTTTCCATATAATTTTTCTAGCAATATATATATATCTATGTCTAAATATAAACATATAAACTATAGTAATTTTATTAACATTTCTATATTTGTGCCACATTTTCTTCGGTTTGCCTTTTAATTTTGTTCATGATTTTTTTCTTACAGATAATTTGAATTTTAGGAAAATTCTAAGTCTATCATCAATTTGTTATCAAAATTATTGATTTTATGCTTACAAAAAGTACCTGCTTTTTAAAGGAAGTTTATATATTATCAGATTTTTTTCTACTTCTTTATTGTTTTCCACTTATTTCTAAATAATTTAGATTTCATTTTGATATATATGTGAAATGACTGTCCACATTAATTTCTCACTCAACATTATTAATTTAATAATCCATCATTACACCATGTTTTTGGTGCCTCCTTTAACAGTTATTAAGTTATTATGTATATGTGGAAAAATATTTAAAATTTATGAGGAGAAATAAAAGTAAAAATTATGCTGTAGTGATTACAACAGAAGGAAAGGAGCCATCAGCAGAGAGAGTGCTATTCAAGAATTCAAGAAGTAAAGGCTTTTGTGAGGAAGGGACAGGAGTCAACAGTGTTAAATCTCTTGATAATTTCACACTACTGTGTAAGGTACATGAAAATGGCTCATTGGTTTTGGCAGTTAGGAAGCTTGTGACAGTAACAGAGGAGTTTTAGTAATGTTACCAAACAAGAGGTGAGATAGCAGTTGCATAAGAAACGAGGGTGCAGAAAGTGGAAAAGCATTTTCTGTAGGGGATTTGTGAGAACAAATGAAGTATTAAAAATATTTTTGAAAACTATAAAGCATTATGTATATTCAATGTTTTCACAGAATTCAGAGGTATCTGTGTTTGAAGTCAACATTCGATTTATTGGAGGCCTACTTGCAGCATATTACCTTTCAGGAGAGGAGGTGAGCAAAATCAAGTAACGTGTTTGTTTTGGGAGGAGGGGTTATGAATGGAATTTAATAAAATGAAAGATTTTTCTAGCAACATATCATTTTTCAAAATTAAGTAATATTGAACTAATCTAAAAGTTTGATGAAAGAACTGGATGCTTTAGGCAGAACTATTCCTTGGGAATAATGACTTTTCCATTTTGAGAATCTCAGTACAATGTAAATTCACTTCACAGCTTTATATGCCCTACATCTCCTTTGCAAGAATGAATTTTCTCCAGGATTTTGCCACTGCAATTAATTGCATGGTCCAAACAAAGGTCCAAATAAGACCAAAATTAAAGAATGAATGGGAAGAATTAATACAGATCCTCCTAGACCAAAAATTAATTATTAAAACTTCCTGTTCAGAAATCAAATGCAGTTTATTGCTGTAAGAAATAATAACTAATTAATAAAAAATAAGAACTCTGAATTCTCTCTGGAAATCTTGATACAATACACATGGATACACTGGAGACCTAGGGTGATGGGGCACTGGGTGTAGGAAATTTCTTTTTACTTCTCAGAGGGCTAAAGGATGGGGTTGAAGAATGGGAGGAAAAGAAACTAAGGGAAGAGATTGTAAGTCATTTGTATTTCCTTTTTTGAGGAACTACTTCACCTGCATATATATTTTTTTCTTTAGAGAGAGAGTCTTGCTCTGTTGCCCAGCCTGGAGTGCAGTGGTGTGATCATAGTTCACTGCAACCTCGAACTCTTGGTCTTAAATGATCCTCCTGCCTCAGCCTCCCAAGTAGCTGAGATTATAGGCATGCACCACCACACCAGGCTAATTTTTAAATTTTTTTTGTAGAGACAGGGTCTTGTCATGTTGCCCAAGCTGGTCTCAAACTCTTGGCCTCAAGTGATTCTACCCTGCTTGGCCTCCCAAAGTGCTAGTATTACCTGTGTGAGCTACCATGCCTGGCTATTTGCCTGTATTTTTTAACTGGCTTGTTGGTCTAACTGATTTATAAGAGCACTTGGTAGATTTAAGGAAATTCATCTTTTGTTATATGTGTTGAAAAAATGTATTTTTATATCATCTTTGTTTTGTTCTTTTTTTAGGTAATGTTGAAGTAGTCATTTCTAGGATTTTTTTCCCCCCACCATTATGGCCTCTAGATTTTGGTTCTTAGAAAGCCTTACCTATGTCTGTGTTACTACTAAACAAAAATTCTCCTTTTTTTCTGGGTTTTTATGACTTTATATACTTTATATATTTAATTGTTTTATCAATACTTGTATACTTGTTTGTGTAAAGAGTGGCCTATCCATGCACTATTGTTTTAAGAAGAAATATGTTTGAAGATGCTGGTGTTTAATATATAATATTAGATAACATTTATCTTATTAATGTGTAGTTTTACTGTCAAATTTTATTATGTAACTTGGTTATACCTCCAACCTATGTTTCTATAGTCAGAACATTTCAGGTCACACTTAATAAAATAGAAAAAAAGTGATTTATACTCTGGCCAGGAGGTTTTCAAACTTCAGTGTGTATTAGAATCACATAGGGTGTTTTTTAAAAATGAATATTCCAAGCCCTGTTCACAAGACTGATTCAGTTGGTTTAGTGTGGAGACCAGTATTCCACATTTTTTGTCAAGTACTCCTTGTCAAAGGTGATTTCAGAAATGGTGTTTTGTATATTTTGAGAAACTCTGACCTAGCTCATGGGAATAAAATCATAGTAAATTAATTAATAGGATTCATTTCTTAGGTTTATTGAGGTAGTATTTACATAGAGTAAAATTCACCGATTTTTGTATGTAGTTCTATGAGTTTTGACAGTATTCTTGATAGTCTTGTAAATATCAGCACAATCAAGATATAGAAGAATTTTATCATCCTAGAAAATTTCCCTATGCCATTTTATAATCACCCTACTCCCTACTGCCTGCCCCTGATAACTATTGATCTGTTTTCTGTCTCTACAGTTAGGAATGCTAGCTTCTTTAACTTAGAATACTGCACTTGAGATTTATCCATGTATTAGTAGTTTATTCCTTTTATCCATGTTTTAGTAGTGGAGTATTACATTATAAAGATGTAACACATTTTATCCATTTACTAATGAGGTTTTCAGTTTGGGAGGTTATGAATAAATCTGCTATAAGCATTTGCTTATAGATTTCTGTGGGAAAATAAATTTTCATTTCTCTTGGGTAAATACATAGGAGAGGAATTTCTGGGTCAAAGGGTAAATGTATGGAATACACTGCCAGACTTTTTCCCATCATTTGCCTCCCATGGTGACCCATTCTCGGTACTGTGAGTTTATTATTTTTAACCATTCTAATAGATGTGTAGTGGTATCTCATTGTGGTTTTATTTTGCATTTGCGTGATGACAAATGATTTTGAGTACCTTTTCATGTGCCTTTTGTCATCTGTATATCTTTTTTGGTGAATTATCTGTTCAGCTCTTCTGCCCATTTAAAAATTTTTTTCTTCTTATTAAATTTTTATAGTTCTTTGTATATTTTTGGCATGAGTGTTTTATAACCTATCTGTTTTCAAGTATTTTCTTTCTGTCTGGCTTGTCTTTTCAGTGACTTAGTATCTTTTGAAGAACTGAAGTTGTTTACATCTTGAAGAAGTACAGTTTTATCTTTTATGGTTCATGCTTTTGGTATTTAAGAAATATTTGCCTAACCCAAGGTCACAAAGATTATCTCTTACGTTTTCTTCCACAAGTTTTATAGTTTTACTTTACTTTTACTTTTAAGTCTATAATCTATATTTAGTTAAATTGTATATATGCTGTGAGGTGTAAATTGAGATTCATTTCTTTCCACACTATCCTTGCTTTGATTTTGCACCTTTGTTGAAAATCAATTGATTATATATGTGTGGGTCTACCATGGGACACTCTGTTTTGTTCTCTTGATTTATATGTCTTTCTTTTTGCCACTGGCACATTGTGTTCATTACTATGGCTTATGGAAAGTCTTGAACTCAGATTGTGTGACTCCTCCAACTTTGTTCCTTTTCAAAATTGTTTTGGCTATTTTAGTTAACTTTTCCTTTTTGTTTAAATTTTAGAATCAGCTTGCTTATTTCTACAAAGTAATCTGGAATTTTGAATGAGATTATAAATTTAGAGAGACTTGACATATTAATTATATTGAGTGTTCTAATCCATGAAAGTGGTATGTATCTCCATTTATTTAGTCTTTATTTACTTTTTTCCATTGATGTTTCTAGATTTTAGCATACAGATCTTACACATATTTTGATAGATTTATACCTAGTTCACATTTTTGGTTGTTCTGTATTTTTTATTTTAATTTCCAATTGTTCATTGCCAGTAAATATATATACAATTGATTTTTTAAAAAAATTTTCAATAAGTCTGGTGTGGTGGCTCACGCCTATAATCCTAGCACTGGGAGGCTGAGGCAGGAGGATCGCTTGAGGCCTGGAGTTTGAGCTATGACAACTCCACTGCGCTCTATCCCAGGCAACAGAGTGAGGCCCTATCTCAAAAAACAAACAACAAAAAATAAAAATCTTTTAATAAAGACTCAAATTCTCAGCTGGCTCAGAATATTTTGTTTTTCTCTAGATAACTTCCTGATATTATCATTTAAAAAAGTAAAATGTATATAATAAAATTTACCATTTTAACCATTTTAAGCGTACAGTTCAGTAGCATTAAAAACATTTGCATTTTGTGCAATATGTAATTGATTTTTATATTGACTTTCTACCCTGAGATTTTCCTAACTTCATTAATTTATTCTAGTAGCTTTTAAGTAGATTTTAATAAATTCTTTGGAATTTTCTTTATAAACAATTGTGTCATTAGTAAATAGAGATGAATTTTATTTTTCTGTATAGAGAACAGTTTTATTTGCGTAGTTCTTTTATTTCTTTTTCTTGCCATACTGCATTGCCTAGGACTTGCACTACAAAGTTGAATAGGAGAGGGGAGAGTGGACATTCTTGCCTGGTTTCTGATCTTAAGGGAAAAGCACTTCAGATTTTCACCATTAAACATAATGTTAGCTATAAGTTTTTTTGTAAATGCTCTTTATCCTCTTGAGGGAAGTTCCCTTCTATTTGTAGTTTGCGGAGAGTTTCTATCATGATTGGATGTTCGATGTTGTCATATGTTTTTGTGGCATGCCATAAGGTGATTATATAATATGTTTCTTCTTTAGTCTGTTCATATAGTGAACTATATTGGTTGATTTTTTGAACGTCAAACCACCTTTGCATTCTTGGGAAGACACCTACTTTATCATGCTGTATTTATCTTTTTTTATATATTGCTGGATTTGACTTGATAATACATTGTTGAGAATTTTTTGCATCTATGTTCATGTGAGATATTTATTGATCTATTGTTTTAACACCTTTATGTGTGTGTGTTTTGCTTGAAAGTAATGTTTAATCTCATAAAAAGAGCTGGAAAATGTTTTCTTTTTCTTCTGGAGAAGTTTGTATATAATTGATGTTATTTCTTCTTTGACTTTTTGATAGAATTCCCCAGTGAAACGACTTGGGTTTGGAGGTTTGTTTTTTTCTTCTCAAGTTTTAAAAGTATGCATTCAATTTTTGTGGTAGATATAGTATTGTTCAGGTTATTTCTTCTTCTTTCTTCGGTTTTTTTTTTTTTTTTTTTTTAAAGAAACTTGTTTATTCCTCTTTTCACAGAGTAGTATATGAAGGGGATTATCTCCTGACTCTATATATCTCTTATATGAAAATGCCTTCTCAGATGTGCCTGGTTACCCCATTTCAGTGTTGGAGAATTGGCAGTTAATGAGTGGGGCAGCTCAGGAGGTTTTTTTTAAGACATTTTTCTGGGGAGGAAGTTTTGAGTCAAGTGGAAAGATGAGAGACTCAAGAGTGGGTGTTCTGTCTTCCTAGGGAAATCTAAATCCTAAAGGTTTTATCAAGAAAGGCACCTCTTTCAGTGACCTTAGGAGGAAAATAGCCCAGACTTACTGCTTGTATGTGTGGCTGAGGCAGAGAGAGGATAGGGTTAAGCAGCAGATTGCAGACTCAAGGCAGAGAAGTGAAATGCCACGTGGGAGAGCTGAGGGGTCTGAAAAAGCCCAGAGGCCCAAGTCATAAATTCCACCCCTTGCTCAGTTATGAGCAGAAGCTCTTCTTCCGGAGACTAGAATGGAATTTTAGTTATAGGGACTAGCTTTGCTCTAGGGCACAGAGAGGACAAATCAGGCAAAGATCCCACAGGTAGCAAAGGTGGAGAGTTAAAGTAGCAGACCAAGAGATGGGTACTCCCATAGTGAACACTTACAGACCACAGCAGTTTTGAAGCTATATGTCAGTATCCCAGTAGAGAATGAAGCTGTGACTGAAATACAGAGTTTTGTTAAGTCCTATCTGATAAAATTTAAATCACTTTTTCTTCTACTTTGTCCCCTCCCTATGAGCTGTTCCCAATCTCTTTTCTAAGATGGAGGATGGGGCAGTGAGATGGAGTGGGAGAAAATGCTGAGGCCAGTAAGTGGGCCTGCAGCTGAGATTGGATATATCCCTACTCGCCCCCACAATTCTATACAAAAGAATTCTCTCATTCCCTTCATCTCCTTGCTGGACATATGGGCTGTTGGGCTGAAAGCTGGGGAGGGCCAAACGGAGGAAAACACTCAGCACATTCTTTCTCTCCTGATTTTATCTGAAGTGTAGCTATAGCAAAAGGAGAAAATATGGAGGTAGGAGAGTATGGGAGCATAATCCAGTCTGTAAGAGAAGAGGGTGCTTCACTTGCTCTGGGAGCTTATTCCCAGAACTGCAGCAAGAGTGAGAAAAATTGGGACGCATGTAGGGAAGTTTAGGAGGTGAGGGAAAACCATAGCCATGATGGAGCTTTAAGGATTTCTTGTGGTGCTCAAGAGTATCATTTGGGAGACTGGCTGAGAAGTGACCCCAGACACATGGATTTTTTGAAAGGCATGAGGGCCCAGGAACAGTGGGATCTTCACTGAAGGAGTGACTGCTTGATCTGTTCTTTGTAGCACCTGAGACACAGCCTACTCTCTAAGGAGGACATCCTCAGCCCTCAGTGCCATCCAGGGTGCCACTTGCTGGCAATTGCTCTCTAGTATCCCTCCATCTATACTTTATCTGTAGCCAAGAAGAGCCCCTCTGTTTTCTCTAGCAGAGCTTGCTTTTCTATGTTTTCCCTCACCATATGGCTCCATGAGTTCAAAAGGCAGTGCAGAATGTTATAAGAATGTTATGAGTCTGCCAATCACATAGAAATAGAGATCTATGCTGCTTTTGTGTACCATTGTGAGGCCTTCCAAGGGGACAATTTCACTGTCAGTCTTCTAGGTTTTGTTGAAAATGTTCTTCTCATAGGCCTTTTGCTCCTTGACACTGGGGTAGTTGTCATCATAGTACCTGGCAAAAATGTTGATCTCCATCATTTTCAGAATCGGGATGGTTTTGACAGTATTAAATGAGGGTTCCAAAATCAGTGTTTCCATTGTGCCTTGCAGCTGGTGCTGACATGGAGCAAGGTTATTTCTTCTCAGGTGACTTTTATGGTTCGTGTTGTCAGGGAATTTGTTTCTTCTCAGTTCTACTTTGTGGACTTAAATGTGTATGTAATGTTCCCATGTTATTATTTTGATATCTGTAGGATCTTTAGTGATGTCTGCTATTTCATTTTTCTTTTTTTGTAAGTCTGGCTGTAGGTCCATAGACATCATTGATCTTTTCAAATAAATTGTTTATGGTTCTGTTCATTCTCTTTTTTTGTGCATTTAATGTTATTAATTTCTGCTTTTATCTTTATTTACTTCTGCTTGCTTTAGGGTTAATTTGCTCTTCTTTTTCTAGCTTCTTAAAGTTGGAACTTAGATCATTAATATTGACACCTTTCCTTTTTTCTTCTATAGGTATTAATATTATAAATTTGCTTCTTAGCCCTTCTTTAGCTACATCCCATGAATTTTGATATGTTTACATTTTCTTTAATCTGCATATTTTCTCATTTCTCTTCTTTCTCTTTGATTCCTGGGTTATTTAGAAATGTGTTGTTTAATTTCCAAATACTTGAGAATTTTCCAGATGGCTTTCTATTATTGATTTCTAGTTTAATTGTTTTATGGGCAGGGAATAGGGAACACATCTATTGGATTTGTTGACATTTGTTTCCTGGGCCAGAATATGGTGTATCTTAAAAATAATGTATGCTTGAAAAGAACGTGTTTTCTGTTGTGGTTGGGTTTAAATATCAATTAGGTAAAGCTAGTTAATAGTGTTACTCAGATCTTCTTTAACTTTACTAATTTTATGTCGAATACTAGGTATCTTGAAAACGCCAGCTGTAATTATGAGTTTGTCTGTTTCTCCTGTCAGTTTATGCTGCTTGCATTTTGGAGCTCTGTTCTTAGGTGGGTACACATTTAGGATTGTTATATCTTTTTGGTGAATTAACCCTTTTATTGTTTTTATTTTTTAGTTTTTCTCTTTGTCACTGGTCATGTTCTCTGTTCCCAAGTCTAGTTTGCTACTAATATAGTTGTTGTGGCTTTCTTTAGGGTATTTTTATATTTAGTTTCCTGTAGACAGATTTGATAGTCTTTGTAATTTGTGTGTTTAGAACATTTACATTCAGTGTAACTATTGATATAGTTGTATTGAAATTTACCATACATTGTTAGTTATCTTCTGTTTATCCCATCTGGCTAATCATTTTCTTTTTCTTTTTTTTGTAACTATTTTTGTATTATTTTTTGTGATGCTATTTATCTCTATAATTGACTTATTTATGTTAATATTTAAATATTTTTTAATGGTTGTTCTTTATTAACTATGTCTTTAATTAATTTTGGTCTACTGTCAGTATTATACCACTTCACTTATAAGAACTATATAACACTATACTCCTAATTCTTTTTTCTCCTTTCATATTATTATAGATTTCAGTTTTACGCTACAAATCTATGGTACATTGCTACTACTTTTTACTTCAGATGATTGATTATCATTTAGAGCTATTAAAAATAAGAAAAAAAGTTTTTTTGTTTTTCTTCATTTTAGTCATTTTCATTGGTCTTTTTTTCTTTTTGCAGGTTCAGGTTTCCGTCTAGTATTTTATTCTTTTGTGCGTAGAGCTTAACATTTTTAATAGTATAGGTCTGTTGCTAGTGAGTTCTTTCAGTCAGTTTTTATTAGTCTGAAAAGTCGTCTTCTTTTTTGGAAGATTTTTTTGGGAGGAATAAAATTTAGGTTAATTTTTCCTTTCAACATTTTAAAAATGTCACTGCATATCATATAGTTTGCATAAAATGATGAGAAATCTGCTTTAATTCTTTGTTCCTCTGTATGTAATACATGTTTTTTCCCTTTGGCTGCCTTTAAAACTTTTTGTTCATATTTTGTTTTATATGAAGAGTCTTAGTGGTTTTACTTTTCTTTTTTGTGATGGGGTAGGATTTATTTATCTTGCTTGAGGTTCTCTGAGCTTCTTGGAACTGTGGGTTGATATCCTCAATTACTTAAAAAAACTTCTCAGTCATTATCTTTTTAAATACAGTTGCTCCTTATCTTATGATGGGGTTGTGTCCTGATCAACCCATTGTAAGTTGAAAATATCGTTAAGTTGAAAATGTGTTTATAACACCTAACCTACTGAAGATTACGTTAATAGCTTGGCCTATCCTATTTCTTCCTGATTGAGCCAAGCTGAATGTTGTGGCACATGCCTGTAGTCCCAGCCACTTGGGAGACTGAGGCAGGAGGATCCCTCAGGCCCAGGAGTTTGAGGTTGCTGTGAGCTGAATGATGTCAGGCACCTTTATTCATTCTCTGATGCTCTTCTTTTCTTTAAGTAGATCAGAGTTTATGACTGTATTATTTTCCTTCTCTCTGAAAACTTTTTTTTTTTTCCTTCACAATTCTTGCAAGGCAGGCCTCCTGACAAAAAATTTCCTCAATTTTTGTTTGTCTGAGAAAGTCTTTATTTCTCCCTCACTTTTGATGGATAATTTCACAGGGTACAGAATTTTAGCGTTTTTATTTTTTTCTCTCAACACTTTAAATATTTTACCCCATTATCTTTTTTTTTTTTTTTTTGCATGGTTTCTGAGAAATTGGATGTAATTGTTATCTTTGCTTTCTATAGTTAGGTGTTTTTTTCCCTCTGGCTGCTTTTGGTATTTTTTTTTTTATTTTAGATTTTCCACATTTTTAATATGATAGGCCTAGGTATTGTTTTTATGGCATTTATCCTGCTTGTTGTTCTCTTCCTGGATCTGTAATTTGATGTCTGACCTAAATTTGGGGAAAATTCTCAGTTATTGTTTCACATATTTCTTTTGTTTCTCTTTTCTCTCCCTCTAGTTTGTTTACCCATTACATGTATTTGAACTTTTGTAATTGTCCAACAGTTGTTGGATATTTTGTTCTTTTTTTTCTGTTTGCTTCTCAGTGTTGGAGGTTTCTGTTAAGAAATTCTCAAGTTTAGAGATTCTTTTCTCAGCTATGTCCAGTCTACCTAGCCTATCAAAGGTATTCTCCATTCTATTACAGTGTTTTTGATCTCTAGCTTTTGGTTCTTAGAATTTCCATCTCTGCTTACATTGACCATCTGTTTTTGCATGCTGTCTACTTTATCTCTCCCCCCGCCCCGCCCTTAGCGTATTAATCATAGTTTTTTTAAATTACCAGTCTGATAATTACAACATTCTTGGCGTATCTGAGTCTGGTTCTGATGCTTGTTCTGTCTCTTCAAACTGTTTTTTGTCTTTTAATATGTCATGTAAATTCTTCTCAATAGCTGGACAATGATGTACAGGGTAAAAGAAACTGCTGGAAATAGGCCTTTAGTAATGTGATAGGGTTTGGGGAACTTTTCTGTAGTGCTATGATTAGATTAAGTCTCAGTCTTCTAGTGAGCCTGTGTCCCTGGGCTATGAACTTCACGTGTTTCTTAGTATCTCACAACACCCTTAGGTGGGACAGGGTGGCTAAAGTTGGCCGGAGTTGGGCATTTCCCTCGTCCCACGTGGAAGGTTGAGGGGGCTGGAGTTTGATATTTCCCTTCCCCCAGGTCAGTTAGGCTCTGATAAAATGCCAACAGGTTAGGCTCTGGTTAACTGGTTTCTTCTGAGGGCAGACCTTCTTAAGATTAGACTGTTCTGGTGTATTTCAGAATGTTTCCTTTTCTCCTCCTCTCATCAGAAGCATGATGAAATTTTCTGTGATATTCACTGTGAGAACCAGGTAGAACTCTAAGAGGTAAGACCTAATTAGAAAAGTATGAGGTCCCCCATGGCTACTTTCCTCTGGAGTTTTTAACTCTCAGAATTGTCCACAATTCATTAATTGTAGTTCAGGTTTCCCTGCTCAGATGTTGGTTTTTGCAGAGGTTTCATTTTGTGAGTTTCTACTCCAGTAAGTTGTGATTCTTTGTGTTTTCCTGTCTGTCTCTCTAGTTTTGGGGACAGTGCTTTGCCCTGTGACCTCATTTCTCTTACCAACTTAAGAGTTGCTTTTTTAGTTTGTTCAGCTTTTTATTTGTTAGGATGGCATGGTGATTTCCAGAATTCTTGCATGTTGGACCAGAATGCAGAAGTCTCAGTCCTTTTTTTTTTTTTCTCCCGTGTTTTAGTTCAGGTAATTTGTATATACCTATCTTTAAGTTCATTGATTTTTTTTTTTCTTGTCAGCTGTGTGTAGTGTAATTGTGAGCCTGTTGAAGGTATTCTTCATCTCTGTTATTTTGCTTAGCTTAGTTTTGTTTTAGTTTCTAGCACTTATTTAACTCTTATGGTTTCCATTTGTAAAATTCCTCATGCCTTCGTGCATCTTTTCCACCTTATCCACTAGGTCTTTTAATGTATTTATTATAGTCACTTTAAATTCTCTGTCTGGTTGTTTCAACCTTTGCAAGTCTGGTTTTGTCAATTTCTTTGTTTCTAGACAGTGGATAGTTTCTCTTTCTTGTATGTTTCATGATGTTTGATTGAATGACAGGTATCATTTATGGAACAGTAAAGTGTGAGGTGAATAATATTTTATCTGAAATGGCATTCCTCTACTGTTAGTGTTGGGGTTAAGTCACTTTAGTCAGGAGTTGAGCTGGATTTGAGTTTTTCATTGCCAAGATTGTCTTCAGAGGCTTCAGATTACTCTAACATTACCTTGTAATTAGAGTGTGCCTGGTTTACAGGAAAATTTTTCTTAATGGTCCTGCTCTACCATTTACTTTAGTTATTCCTTGTATTTCTTTTCCTTAGAAGGGATCTTTCTTTATTACATCCTTGCCTCTCCCCCAGCCAGAGACTATTGTTACCTGTTACTCCATACTTCCTTTTCTGACTTCCTTATGTGATAGAATTTTACTGACCAATTTACTTTTCTACATGATCATTTTATTTCAAAAGCTCTGATCCATACCTATTTGTTTTGGAATTTAACAGTGAATCCCTCATATGTGCTAAAAAATAAATACAACACAGACAAATAATTAGAATATAACATTATTCTGATACTGGATTTACAACAAACTCTTCTATTTCATATAAGCCAGAAAATTAACTGTAATATATAATATGACAAAGTGCCTTTGTTGTGTTACGTAAATATGCAACTAGAATAAAGAACATTTTACATGCATTCTGTTTTTTTGGTATAGGGAACCATATGAGGATTATATGCCATCCTGAAAAAATATTCCTCTCTCCTTTTGATTTATTAATATCATAAATGTGAGGCTTTATCATTTTATTTTCTCAGAACAAGGCTATTTATATTAAATATTCACAAGGTAAAAAATCTTGATGATTTATTATATTTACTTGATGCTAGCCTCAAATATATGGCATTTCTTTTACAAGATTGTCTCTTTTCATTTTTTTAATGGTTATTAAAGTGGCATTCCTTCCTGAGTAAGATTGTAATATAATTTATGTGGATAACAGCACCTGAGAACTGTCAGATAAAATAGAGAAATGGTAATGTGGAGTTTAATACATATTCACAGATAATGAAAACAAAATAAAATAAAGCAGCAAATTCTTCTTCTTCTTTTTTTCTACCAAAACACAAATGTACTCTATTGCCTATAGGTAAGAACTTCCTGAATAAGTTCAGGGATACTTTATAAGACAAATAGAGAAGTCTTATTAAACCTAAAGTTCTTTAAGTAAATGAGAAAGTTCAGGGATATTTTATAAGACAAATAGAGAAGCCTTATTAAACGTAAAGTTCTTTAAGTAAAGTTATAAGTAATAAAAAAAGACTTGTTAGAATGTTATTTTTTCCTAGTTTAAATATCAGACATTATTATACTTATTGCATTAATCCTAACATTATTTTTGGAAAACCTGATTTTGCTCTAGAAATTGCTCCTGTTTCCTTTGAAAATTTGACCTCTTCGTTGTCTACAGATGTGCTGGTAATTGGGCAAAACATTCCACTAAGCTTTGCTGATACAGAAATATTTCTAAGTACACTCTCCAACATTTTCCTCTTAAATGTACATTCATGTATGTTCGAAGTCACAATGCTAATAAATTACAACTCATAGTTGATACTTACGGTTATGATTATATTGATTTGATGAATCAGATGATGAGTTTGGAGCTACCACAGGAGCTAGAAATTTAGGAGTAAAACCTAGGACAAGAGGGAGCTACAGAGGAGAAGCCCTCAATTCTGCATATAACTGTGCCCATTTTTCTGGCTGAGCCTTGAACTGTGCATAAGTGGAGCAAACACCAAGCAACCTAGCTGTCCTGAAGGTATCCAGCCGCTGCCTAATAAAGGGGGAGCCAGAGTTGGATTTTGAGTTGAGCCAAGCTAAGTGCTTTTTAATACAAAAAACGAGCACCCCTCAGAGAATATAACAGAATCGGTAGGCTTCAAACATACCATTCACAGTGACTAGGATACAATGCAAAATACTCAGTGTACGAAAAAATGGAAAATGTGATCCATACATTTAAAAAAAGTAATCAATTGGTGACCTGTTCTGAGCTAGCTCAGATATTAAAATTAGTTGACAAAGATTTCAAAGCAACTATTATAACTATGCCCAGTGACATAAAGGAAATTATTTCTGAATGGACCTAATAGATGAAAATCTTAGCAGAAATGAAATCTATGAAAAAAACAACATGGAAGTTCTAGAATGAAAAATACATAGGAGTCATAAATAGGGGAGCCTCCCTTCCAAAAGAAAAATATAGTATCTATAATAAAAAATTCATTGTGTTGATTGTTGTCATTGGAAGTAGTAAGAATTAGTAAACTTGAAAATTAAATTATCCATTGTGAAGAAAAGAGAATAAAATACTTAAACAAATATGAACAGAGCTTCAGAAACTTATGGGACAGTATTTTAAAAATTTAACATGCATTTAATTATAGTCCCAAATGGAGACAGCAAATAGAAAAAATATTTTAAGAAATAATGGCCATAACCACCAATAAATTGGAATTCTAGAATATTTAAATAAAACAAAAAACAGAAAGGAAGGAATAGAGGAACAACATCACCAACAGAAAACAATAAAGGTGACAAAACAAAAAATATCATATCTATATACAGTAATATCATTACATTTGTTGGGTTTTTTTGTTCTGTCAACCAGGCTAGACTGCAGTGGCTTCATCATAGCTCACTGCAACCTCAAACTCCTAGGCTCAAGTGATCCTCCTGCCTTAGCCTCCTTAAGTAGCTGGAACTACAGCACACGCCACCACGCCCAACTAATGTTTTCTATATTTTGTTGACATGGGGTCTTGCTCTTTCTCAGGCTAGACTTGAAATCCTAGCCTCAAGCAATCCTCTCCCCTTGCTGAAAGTGCTGGGATTATAGGGGTGAACCACTGCACCCGGCCAATATCATTAAATTTTAATGGGACTAAACACTCTAAGTCAAAGGCAAAAACAGTCAAAATGAGCATAAAAAGGAAGATCTAACTATGCACTAAGAGACCCACATTATATAGAGAGGTTGAAAGCAAATGGATGGAATAAAAGATACATAATATGTAAACAGTAAGCACGGAAAGGCTGGAATGATTGCACTAGTATCAGATAAAGTAGACTTGAGGATAAAAATGTTACCAGAGATAAGAGGGACATTTCATAATGATAATAAGATCAATTCATTAGGAAGACATACAGTCATAACATTAAACATAAACATAAATGTGTACCCAACCAATAACAGAGTTTTGAAATGTATGAATCAAAAATGGACAGAATTAAAAGGAGATCCCTTTTTAAAATTTTGAATTAAGAAGGCAATTCCACAAAGATTGTTGGATACTTCAACATTGCTCTGTTAGTAAATTGATAGAATAAGTAGACAAAAATCAGTACTGATGTAGAAGTCCTGAGTGACACTATCAACTATCTTAAATGGATTGATATTAACAGAATAATCTATTAATAATCAACTACAGAATATGCATTGTTTTCAAGTACACATGATATGCTTCCAAAGATTAGCCATATGCTGGACCATAAAACAAGTTTTATTCAATTTAAAGAGTTAGAAATAATACAGAGTATGTTCTTTGACCACCATGGAACTAAATTAGAAATCAATAATAGACATCAAGAAGAACTTCGAATATTTGAAAATTTAACAGCACACTTCTAAATAAAAGATATATTAAGTAAGTAATTGCAAGGGGAATTGAAAGTATTACGAAGTTGGTTCTTTGAAAATATCAACAAAATTCATAAATGCTTTTAGCTGAATTGATCATGAAAGAAGAAAGGGAAGACAGATTATCAATATTAAGAGCAAAAGATATTACCATTATGAGGCTATTATTGCAGATTTTATGACATTAGAAGCATTATAATGGAATATTGTGTGAAAATATTTGCAAACAAATTCAACAACTTAGGCCAAATAGACCAATTCTCTGCAAAATAATGTTACCAAAATTCACTCATGATAAAGCAAAAAGTATGAATAGCACCATTTGTAATATTAATTGAATTCATAATAAAAACTTGTGCCACAAAATTAACTCCAAGTTAAATGATTTTTTTGGTGAATTCTATCAAATAAGGAAGAAATACCATCAGTCTTCCACAAACTCTTTACGTAAACAGAGGAAATACTTTCCAATTCTTCTGAGGTCAGCATAACACTAAGATCATAGCCTGAAAAGACAATACAAAAAGAGAAAATTACAGATCAGTGTACCTTGTAAACACATTAGCAAAAACCCTGAACAAACTATGATTAAAGCATAGCGAGTAAGAATATAAAAATCGATAATATGTCATGGAAAAGTTGGTTTTATCCCAGGAAAGCAAGTTATTTTAACATTTGAAAAAGCAGTTAATATAATTTATCCAATTAATTAACAGAACAAAGAAGAAAAATCATATAATCATTGCAATTAATTCAGTAAAAGCATTCAACAAGATGCAGCAATACCCATTGGTGATTAAAATCTCTCAGCAAACTAGTACAGGTTGAATATCCCCAATCCCAAAATCCAAAATCCAAAATCCAAAATGCTCCAGAGTTAGCCCTGACATGCTCAAAGGAAATGCTCATTGGAGTATTTTGGATTTTGGATCAGGGATGCTTAACCAGTATAATGCAAATATTCCAAAATTCAAAAAAATCCCAAACCTGAAACACTTCTAGTCTCAAGCATTTTGGATGAGGGATACTCAACCTGTGTTAGAAGGTAATTATGTTTCATTTTGATAAGGGACACCTACTAAAACTCTACAGAAAACCATATGTTAATGATAAAATATTAAAATGTTTTATACTCAGGGATCGGTAATAAAGGAAGGAGGTCCATTCTCACTTATGTTTAACATTGTACTGAAGGTCCTAGCATTGTAATAAGCAAGGAAAAGACCTTGTATTAGTTTGGATAGCCTGGGGCTTTTTTTTTTTTTTTTTGGTAGATTCCTTAGGATTTTAAAGATACACAATCATGTTGTCTGCAAATAAGATAGTTTTACTTCTTTTCCTTCCTTTTTAAACTTTGTGTAGCCAGGAACACCATCACAGTACTGATTCATTGTGGTCATCACTGCACATACAGTGCAGTTTGCACTGACAGCCCCACCAGTACTAGATTCTGTCCTTAAAAATTTCTGGGAACTTTTCATAAAAGCTTCAAAACATAAACATTACATGTTTTCTATGGCTATATATTTATGTAATAGACGTATGGGCTGGAAAGCTGCACATTAAAGTCATGCTAATGTTGCTTCTGGGAAGAACAGAGTGGACTTCAACTTTTATCAGTTGTGTTTTATTTGAAGAGCAAAAGATCTGAATTAAATATGAACATGTTAATTTGGGGTAGAGGATATGTGGGTGTTGATTATATTATTCTCTATATTTTACTGAAATTTAAAAATGTTTCTAAATTAAAAAGTAACAGGATTATTTAGGAGGTGGGATAAAAGGATAAATTATTAAAAAAAAAATTTCTGGGAACTAGATGAACTTGACATCACCACTGGCTGAATCGATGAATGGATTCTTCACCAACTCTGGTTCCTAACTTCCCCTTTCAGCCTAATTTGGACACCCCTGAGTAGCAAACTAATGTAGTATTGCTTGCTATCTTAGTTGCAGAGGAGGCTTGGAAAAGTGATTATCTTGCATTTGCAGCTTCTTTAAGGTAAAAGATGGAATGAGGTTTCTACAGTCAGACAGATAGAATGACAGTTTCCATAAAAAGTAGACAGAGTACTTTCTAAAGAGGTCAGAAGCTGTAAAAGAGATCATCTGAGGGATCTATTCACTGTTCCCTAAGATTCTCCAGACTTTACACTTATATTACACCATATTACTGTGAAACTATTAATTTATACCACATCATTTTATTTCCCCATATGTTTACGAAACTGTATCATCATTTTCTACATTACTTTACATATAATAAAAATGCACCCACTTTAATGTATACTGTGTAAGTAAATGCATTGTTTGAATTTTAACAAATGTGTGAAAAGCTGTGGGAACACAAATGATACAACCTTTTTGAAAAATAATTTGGCAATGTCAAACATTTAAAATTTAAAATACTCTGACCCGGTAACCCACTTCTAGGAATCTGTTATCCAGAAGTAATAGAGTGAATACATAAGGGTATACTTAGATGTACTTAAGAGGATGTTTCATTGCAGTACTATTTGTAGTAGCAAATATTTGAACAAAGACCTGAATATTGATCCGTAGTGAGTGACTGAATGAATCGACACGTCTATTAATATAGACTACTGTGCAACTATAAAACTAAGTTGATATATTTTAACCAGGAAAAATATGGTTGATATATTAAGTGACAAAAGCAAGTTAGGACTGGTAGTTGTAACTTGGGGTGTGTGTGTCTCTGTGTGTGTTCTTTCAGTCAGCTACCCTTTGCGGTATTTTGGCCAAGAAATAACGGCAACTTAAACTAAAATGGGGTTGCAGAGAGGAGAGATATAAATGGTTTCAAGGGATTTGGGAGATAAATTCAAAAGGATTGGGTGATATTTTGGAGGGGGAAATGAGACAAGTAGTTGATCCTATCTCCCGGGTTTCTGGTTTTTGGTACTGGACTGATGGTGGGACAGTTATTACATAGTGAATATTTTAAGAATACTTGATTAGGGGAGGAAGATCATGAGTTCATTTTAAGTATTTCAAATTTGAGAGGACTTTGTTGCATTTAGGTGAAAATAGGTAGTAGAAAGATGTAATGGATCTGATGCTCAGTGGAGAAGTATTGACTAGATATATAAATTTGGTATCAGTGGCAGTGTAGCTGATAATTGAAATCAAACACATGTGAAATTGCCCAGGGAGACAATTTAAGATAAGAGAATAAATAGAGCCTTGAATCAGGTTTCAAGAAATACAACATTAAAGGCTAGGTAGAGAAGGATGAGCTAGTGAAGGAAGCAAGGATATTGTAGGATTATTCAACACAAGGGACTTTAAGGAGGAACCTGTCTATAATGACTGAAAATGTTATTGCTCAAATGTGTGGCTACTCCTTAGCAAGATCCATTTCAGTGAAATGAAGGGAACAGAAGCCATGTTGAATAGGTAGAGGAGTGCATGGAAAGGAGAGGAAATAGTTATGGTAAATTAGACAATTTTGTAAAAATTAGAAATGTTACTTGTGTTATTAACAGTCAGCAAAAGACAGAATAAAAATCCAGCTACTTAATTGTGTAGAAAAAAAGGGTAGGGAAATACATAAAAGTATTAACAGTGTTTGGTTCAAGATAAGAAAAACTTTATGATTTAAACATTTTTTCTTTTATTTTTCATTTTCCTGTTTTTTAAAAGAAGGGCATATTTTATAAATAATAACAAAATATACATTATTTGTTTATCAGAGATGTAGAAACCATCTAGTTATTTGAACACAGGGAATTTAACATAACAAGTTATAAACTAGGGACAAAATTGTTAACTAGGTAAACGCTAAAAAAAGTACTCTAAAGGTATCATGGAGGTGGCTCTTACAGGAAGCAGCTGAGGCTGAGGGAATATGAGAAAGAGGTTTTAATTACTAAAACTTAGAAACTTTGAGAAGAAAGGGCATGCAGAGCTGAAACTCAGACCTCTGATGAGGTGTGCTGGCAGGTTAGTGCTGGTGCTGATGTCTTTGGGCTGGGGTTTTGGGGGTGATGAAGCTGGTTTTGCAAGTACTGGAAAAACTGCAAAATGGATTCAGCCACTGCTACATGAAGGAACTTCTGTTGCTGCTGTTTCCGATGAAGGGTTAGGAAAACAATCCACTGTGGAGCCTGAGTGTCCTTGCACACTTTTGCTGGATGCACCAAGAATGCAACTCCTTAATTGCTCTTTACACAGGTCATCAGAGTTGTGTTTATAGAATGAGGTAATGTCTTACCCTGGACAAATAGGCTTGTTTTTCCTTACTGTAAAAGAAGTTTCCCAAGCTCAGTGTTCTTCTCCTCTAATGCAACACACTGTCTACAGGCATCATGGGCCTTGTGCATCATCACTGTGGGATTGGGATGGAGGGAGGGCATGTACAATCAATGCAAATGAACTTGAAGCTTTGGCTCCTACTTTGCCATAAATAATAAAGCCTTTTTATCGCTGTCCCAGTAATCTGTGTCTTCTGTCAACATTTATGAAACTGTGGCAGGCTGACTCGTTAGCTTATTTGTAGAATAAGATCTTAGATTTCATTATGAGTTTTATAATTATTATTTGCAGGCTCATTTTGAGTGGGAGGTATGTGTTAATGTATTTCTACCTCTCTATATTAACTGTTCTTTTGCAGGGACCTTTACTTGGTCCTACAGAACAGCTGTCTAGCCTTTAAGCATTCTGCTGCTCATGGTGATACTGAAAAACTCATCCAGAATGCAATATAGAGAGTCAAAGAGGAAATAAGAAGAATTGAGAGATGGAAAATAGTTGGAGAGGTTTCAAAGAGTATTTAGTATGAGTCTCAGATGAGTTTAATGGAGTAAATAATAAGCAATATTTGAAAAAAATATCAAGAATAATGAAGAAATATTAAAAGCCACCAAAGAGAAAGGGCTGATTGCCTACAAAAGAATGACAGCTGACAGCATAGTTCTCAGCAGCAATCGATGCCAGAAGACATTAGACAATATTTTTAAATTGCTGAGATAAAATAGCTGCCAACCCAGAATTTTATTTTAGCCAAACTATCATTCAAGAGGGAGGATATAAGATACAGGACAAAAAGGTATACACATAAATTAATCAAATATTTTGAGGAATTTAATTATTGGCTATACAAATTAAGATTAGATAATGCAAGATGTAGGAGTATGGGTGTGTATGTGGTCAAGAGCATGGACTTTGGAGCTGGACTGCCTGGGTTTAAATTCAGACTAACTACTTACTAGATGTATGGCTTTGGGAAATATTTTACTTATCCGTTTTAATCTCAGTTTCCTACTCTGTAAAATGGGGGTTACAATAATACTTATCTCACTGGATTGTTGTGAGGATTAAATGAATTAATATATGTGTTTGTCATTATCATCATGATTATTATCCCAACATATTTGTAAAACATATTAGTAAAAATATTAAAAAGTCCTTAAAACTCTTGTATGTCAACATCACATGTCTCAGGGAGGTAGAGTTGGTGTGGAAGAGGGAAGAGATAATTGACTTGTTTATTATAAATAACAAGTTAGTGGTACGTGTTAGTGGTAAGCCCCAAGGAGAAAAATAAAGCAGGAAAGGGGGATAAGAGGTTTTAAATTTCAAATAGTATGGTCAGGGAGTCTGTGCGGAGGTAACATTTGTGTAAAGACCTGAAGGAGATAAGGGAGAGAGAGGATACCTTTTGCAAGAACATTTAGTCAAAAGGAACAGCAAATGAAAAGACAGTGAAGGAGAGCATAACTGGCATTCTCAGAGGACAGCAAAAGAGGCTGGTGGAGTGCATGAGGGACAGAGTGCATGAAGAGGGGGTGAAGTCATAGAGGTAATGGAGATTCATCTCTTGTAAGGATTTTTAAGCCCCCTTTTAAGGACTGTGGCTTTTATCCTGTATGAGATAGGGAGCCATTTGAGAGTTCTAACCTCTTGACTTCTATTTAACATTCTCACATTGACTGCTAGGTTGAGAATAGGTTGCAAAAGTATTAGTATTAATAATTTAGATAATCTAATAAAACAAAAGCATACATAGATTCTAATACCCTTTCCCTCCTCAAGAATCTGTATTGGTTCTGTGTTATCCATTGTGTTACCTTAAGTTTCATTACTTATGCTTTAAAGCTCTTCATAGTCTTGCTACAATTGTATCTGTTTAATTCCATTTCTTCCAGTTTTTCCAGACCTAGGCTCAATTTCTTCCCTAATTCTTCTAAGCCTAGGACCAGTTTTAGCCTAGTTCCATTATCTGTATTTTTTTCTGATAAAAACAACTTGGAGATTTTACTTGATGGACACTGAATTCATGAAAGTTTTTTTTATAAATAAATGAAATGTTTTGAAAATCTTCATTTAAATACTATTAAGACTCTTAAACATGTAAATAATCAATTCACTTTCATCATTTTATCAGTCGAGGGTCCTAGTTGTAGAAAACAGCATCCATTTTAGATAGTGATTTATTATCAGAGGGTACTGACAAGCAGAATCTTTGGGAGGGCCAGGAAATGAGGTATTTTTGTTACACAGGTTGGAACCATGGAACCAGGAGAAATGCCCAAGCATACCATGTAGCTGATTCAGTACCAACTCCATTGCATTCACTGCCCACCTGGTTTTTATAAAGCCAGGGACCAGTCACTAGAACTTCCGTTAGAGATAACACAGAAAAATGAGATACCTCTATCACAGTGCTTATAAGACAAGCAGCTTTCCATCATGTGACCACTGCCTCTGCTCACTCACTGCTTCCTTCCAAAGATCTCATATCTATTTATACTTAGCAGTGCCTTGTCATATCTAGACCCTTAGTTGGAGTGGTGTCTGGGAAATGTTTTATGTAGGTTTCTATTCTCTGCAATAAATGAAAGTATGTTGAAAGAGGATTTGAATGGTTTTTGAGTATCTGCCACATTCATAATAAAAAAATGAAAAACGTATCAATGGAGTATCTTTTTCAAATATCAGATTGGTAGCAATCAAAAGTTTGATAACTTTCATGTTAATGAAGATACTGGGAAACAGCCACTTGTAAATTGCTGGTAGGAGTATAAATTAGTAAAACTTGTGGAGGACAAATTGTCAGTAACTCATCAAAATTATAAATGCATATACGGATTGATACAACAATTCCCCTTTGGGAATTTACCTTATATAGCCACATAGTTTGGAAATGAATGTCCGTCAATGGGGTACTAATTAAATAAATTACGGTACATCCATACAAGAGGAAATTCTGCAGCCTCTAAGGAGAATAAGATGGTAGCCCTTTGTGAACTGATTTGGAAAGATCTCTAAGGTATAACAGTAGATGAAAGAAGCAAGTTCAGAATAGAATATATGATTCTGTGTTAGAGAGAGACAGAGACTGTAAACTGCAACAGAATTTCTGTTTCTGGGAGGGCTTGGAAATGAAGATTTGATGTGATGATTAGGAACCATGCATACCATGGAACTGATTTAGCACAATATATTTAGTAGATACTGAAAAAGCTGATGGTTGTATTATAAGGAATTGTGTAGTTGAGGAACAGAACTGGAAAAGAGACTTATTTTTTACTTTGATACTTTCTGGATTTTGTATTATTTGCCTACATTACATGGTAAAAACTAATTTGTTTTAAATTAGCTGTTGCTGTTGTCTGCCAAAATATGTGTCTGAAAATAAGGAATATTAAGTCCATAATGTATTTAAGAAGTTTATATATTTGTCAATAAATTAACATAAGTATACTACGTAAAGAGAGTTTTTTCAATGACAGTGTTTCTTTTTGACCTGTTTGCTATAACAAGTTATTATGTATGCTGTTATTAATGATACAAGGTAGTAAGTTGAAAATTAGACAATATGTTATTGGTTAATTCTGGAATTAAAATGAGAAAGCTTTCTATTTAGAAAAAATTTATATTTTGTAGGTCATTTTATCATTTTTAATATTTTATATGTAGCAAAGATATAATACAAAAATGTGTGATTAAAATATGCATAATGTTAATATTAGTTCTGAGATAAGAAACTTGGTCCCTTTATCCTCATTGTAAACAGAAGCAATAGTATTTACTATATAATGTAACTTGTCTTTGCTAACATGTAAATGTTAATACAGAGGGAACTGATTTTACATTTGCTTTTCTGAATCAATGAGATGAATATGAGTAAATTATTAAAACATTTGCCTTAAATTGTTATGTTTTTCTTTGGGGTTTTTATGTTAAAGGAGAGAGGAATTAAAGGAAATGGTAAATTGCAGATGCATAAGTATATCTAAATAAAAGTTTTGCTAAGTAGCTTTTGCCTTATAAAGGAACTTTGGAACATCTTAATGTCATATTTGTCTTCTTACACATATTCCTCTCTAATATTTTCTACCCCCAATAATGTTGGTATGCTTTGTTTATGTAATCTCATCTCAAAACTTTGATCTGTTCCTGACCTTCAACTAATTATTATTAGAGGAATCTAATAATATTTTATCAAAAGTAGAACTTTAACCAATCAATTTGGAATCCATTTGAGAGGGGATAGGCTTTGAGGCATATCGGAGAGCGTGCAACTTTTCCTAATAGAACATTATAACTGAGTCTCAGTTGAGAGTCTCTAAGTCAGTGGACTCCAAAATAGAGTACACAAACCAATCTATTGGGATATGCTAAGAAAATAGTAGAAATTTTGCTATCTACATCTTGATGATAATATGTGATTTAAAAAGTTTGGAAACCACTGATATTTAGGCAGTTTATTATTTTGGATACCAAAAAAGCAGTTGGGACTGAGAGGTGAAACATTTATAACTCTCTTAAGTAAACTTGGAATGTGAACTCAAATATTTCCTTTCCTTTTATAATGTGGTTAAACCTTGAAGGAAAATATTGAGACAAGCATGTTTACAGTGATTCAAGGGCTTTTATCCAAATTGGGTTACATCTTTCTTCTGTTTTAATATTTGAACTAAACTTGTATATCTTGGATAAAAATTCCATAGCCTAATGTTTTTTCTTAGATTTTTTACCAGCTGAAAATACAGGTTATATCAACACTAAGACCTTGTCCTTTCTTTTCAATTAATTGTAGTTTCAGGGCTTTGCATGTTGGCTAGCTTTCCTCAGTATCCAGTTTGTAAACATTTCTCTGATTGCTGTATGCTCTGTGGTACCAATGAGATGCCCCCCCCACCCCCCTGCTGACCCTGCCCTGCCATGCTTCCATGTACCCAGTACATTGTGGTATGCATACTATGAGAGAGAGCAAAAAGTAAATCTTATTGATGGCTATAATTTATGAATATTCATGTTTTTATTTCAGATATTCAAGATTAAAGCTGTGCAATTGGCTGAGAAACTCCTTCCTGCCTTTAACACACCTACTGGGATTCCCTGGGCAATGGTGAATCTGAAAAGGTAAACTCTATTTTATGTGGTTATTCCTATTCTGGAAGAATTAAATTAACTGCTTTTTTTGACCTAAGTCTTAGAAATTTCCAGTGATTCACTCTCACCATACTTTTTAAGACTTAAATTGGTTTTCTCTGTATTTACACAGAAGCATGTTTCTTTAAAACATTTTCTGATTTTTAAAATAATGTCCTTTACTTTGAAACTGGTCACCTGCCTTAACTTCCTTACAATTTCTACTACTTGTTTCTTTAAGTCTAGATTTCTCTTTCTCACCTGTATAGTTATACAACATTTATTTCTTTTATTTGCTTATTCATTTCCATTTAGTGCTGTAATGGTTTCAAAGTACTTTCCCTCTCTTTTTATATCTTCTAAGTGAAAATGGAAAACAATATGCCTAAAAATTAGGGCTTCCAATTGCTGAATGTCTCATAGTAATAAGGGAAGACATAATTCATGATGTTGACTGTAGGGTTTTTATTGCAGTGTCTACACTTTTGAAGTTCAAAGTGAACTCTGAGGTATCATTCTTTGCGGTCTGTTTTATTCTAATAGAAAACATTGGATTTTACTTAGATGAAATATTAGGTCATTAAATATGAAATGTTCAATTTTGAATCAAAAGTTTAATTTATTATATCGCAAACAAGAAGCATTACAATTAATCAAAATATGTGCCTGAACTATCAACATAGTTTTGCCACCTTAATGGTAGCTGGTTTATGCCAGCACCAAAGAAGCCTGAAGAGTGAGTGGTGATGAAATCACGAAAGGTCGCAAGAAGTGGTCAAAAGCCTGGAAGAAGTGATAGTTGGTGCAAGGTCTGGTGAAATGCAGTGGATGACAGAAGAGTTTCCAGATCCAGCTTATGTAGTTTGAGCAGTGTGGTTTGTGCAACATGTGGTTGAGTGTTATCTTGCCAGAGGATTGGCTTGTCTCTGTTGATGAGACAATAGCAAGCATCCTCATCATTTGTCCAATTGGTTGCAGTAGACATCCACTGTAAATCTATAGTGGATAATACCAGTACTGGACCACCAAATGACCAAGCAGACACCATTAGCTTTTTTTGATATGTATTTGGTTTTGGACTGTGTTTTGGCACTTCATCTTTATCCAGCCATTGTGCCGAATGCTTGCAATTGTCAAAAAGAATCCATTTTTCATCACATGTAACAGTACAGTGTAGAAATGGTTCGCCTTTATGTCGTGACAGCAAAGAATGGCAAGCTTCAAGATGATTTCTCTTCTGATGCTTGTTTAATTCATGTGGAACCCATCTATCCAACTTCTTTACCTTGCTGATTTGTTTCAAATGGTCCAATATTGTTGGAATAGTAACGTCAAACCTTGCTGCTAATTCACACATAGGTTGAGATGGATTCACTTCCACTATAGCTGTTAGCTCATTATCCACTTTGGTCTCAGGTCGCCCACGTGGCTCATTTACAAGATTAAAATCACCAGAACAGAACTTCTCAAACCATTGAAGTGCTGTGCATTCACTAACCACATCCTTCCCAAACATTTTGTTGATATTTCAACCTGTCTGCGCTGCACTGGTTCCACGATAGAACTTATATTTGAAAATAACACGAATTTTGGACTTACCTGTGGTTTCTCAAAAATTGCTCTAAAAAAAAATTTGAAAGATAATCACAAGCCAAACTGTGCATTTGAAAGAACGAGGGTATATCTGCATAATAAAAATAAAACAAGAAGTATCAAAGTGAAATGTCAGAAATACCAACTGTCAAACTTAGTACTTAAGGAAATCGGACATTTCATACTTAATAATATAATTTTTTTTTTCTGGACAAATTTATAAATCATACAAATACATACAATTAAAATTTGAATAATGTCAGTGTATTTGAACTTGCATTTAAACATGCTGACTGAAATTTTTGCTGCTCATTTTTTCTTCTAGTAAAATTTATTATTCATCTTAATGTTGGAGTTTGGAAATTAGTTGAAAATTTGGCTGTTGATCTCCTTGCCCCTAGACCCTTTAGAATAAAAGTTAGGAGCATTTATTTTTCTAGAGGTATCAATCTGTGACAACTTTATTTGTAAAAACTAATCTATTTTAGTTATTTCTTTCTTTTTCTTTTTTTAAATTTGAAAATATTAAGGGGGTACTAATGTTTTTGTTACATGGATACCTTGTATAATGTTTAAGTCAGAGCTTTTAATGTGTCGGTCACTAGAGTAGTGTACCTTGTACCCAGCAGATAAGTTTTGACCCTTTACCCCTCTCCCAGACTCCTCTCTTCTTGGTTTCCAATGATCTTTTCAACTCTTTGTGCCCATCATTTAGCTCCTAATTATGAGTACGTGTGGTTCTTTCTAAGAACTTTATAGAGTTTAGATTTTTACTGAGAAGTCAACATTTAATACTGAACTTTAAATCTAACTTTACTATTTTCTGATTTCATGTACTATATATAATGCAAATTACCTCCTTTGTGAGGGAAAAACTGGCTAAAGTTCCAGAGCAACCTCCACTAAAGGATATGGCCAAGTGATGTTGTGTACATACTTGTTCTTTTTCCTTCAGCATCATTGTCAGAGTCATATGGCCTTCTTAGATAATAATGAAAACTTAATTCTCATAAGAATAAAGACTAGAGGTCTTTTTTTGGGGGGGGTACATAGAGGAAAAGAACTGAAAAATCAAGCTTAAATTACAAAACTTCAAATTTAAGATTGAGATTAAAGTAGAAAGGTTTTCATGGATCATGTCTTGAACATTTTAAAAGATTAATTTTCATTTAGTTTCTGTGTATATTTTTACACAAATACATAATTTTATTTGAGTTTTTATATCATAAATATAATCATTTACCTATGTTTTAAAGGTTTTTTTTTTCCTTTTTTGGCTAAAGTGTACACGTTTCCCGCACATAGACCTTCCTGCATATAGATCTTCCCCCAGTCCTGCTGCCTGAAAGCCAGCCCATTTTAGCAATCTAGCATATTTAGGTTCTACAGTATGATAAAGCATTCAGAAACAAAAGCCTGTATATCTGGCAGAGCTTCTTGTAATGGTTTATTTGGTTTACTGGTTTAATGGTTTGCTTTTCTGCTTGTTGACTTTTTTACTCAGTAATACCTCTTGGAAATACTATTCCTGGCCATCCAGTAAAGTTCTTTATCAATCTTTGTGATGATTACATAGGGAGACGTGGGATAGTTATACCATAATTTATTCATTTATTTTCATATCAGTAGTATTTGTTTATTTCCATTTTCCCACCACAAACATTGCTACGGTAGCAATCTGTTATATATGTCTTTGTGTAGTGGGATTTTATTTTTCTGGAAATGATTCTGAAGAATATGATTGCTAGATCAAAGAGCATATGCCTTTTTTATTTCTGTAGGACAGGTTCCCAGGTGTGGGTGGGATTGCTGGATCAAAGGGGTATATATTTTTAAATTTAATAGATATTGCCAAAACATATTTCAAAAAGTCTGTAGTACATCATATTTCCACCAACAATGTGTAAGAGTACTTAGTTGTCTGCAGGTACGAGTTCTTTTTAATTTTCGACAGACTAGTGGCTATAAAATGTTATACAATTTTATTTTATTTTGTATTTTCTGACCGCTGAATTTGAGCATCCTTTTCATAAATTTATTGGACATTTAGATTTGCTTTTTTGTGAATTGTCTATTCCTAAATGTTGCTTCAGTTTTTTTGTGTTTTTCTAATTAATTTGTAAAATGCTTTCTAGATTATAGAATTAATTCTTCTCTCCCAGTCCTACTAGTGGTTGGTTGTCTTTTTTATAATAATTTGTCATTCATAAGTATTAAACTCTTATATATCCAAATATATCTTTTATAACTTTTTAAAAAATTGTCTTCACCTATTTTTTTATATTCTATATTTATGTAAAAGCTTTTTAAACACTGCTTTTAACATACATTTTAAGTGTGGTGTTAGTTGTAGAGTTTTCATCATTTGCCTTTATCAGGTTGAGGAAATTCTCTTCCTATTTTACTAAAAGTTGATTTTTTTAAAAAATCATGAATTGGTGTTGAATATTGCTAGATACTTTTTCTTCATCTGTGGAGGTATAATCATAAGGTTTTTCACTTTTATTCTATTAATATGGTAAATTACATGTAAGATTTTCAAATGTTAAATCAACTTTGTATTCCTTGGCCCATAATGTATTATCCTTTTTATATTTTGTTGTATTTGATTTCCTAATACCTTTGAAACTATGTTTTTGGTAAATATTGGTTAGAAGTTTTTTTTTTTTTTTTTTTTTTGGTAATGCCTTTGTCAGGTTTTGGTATGAGTTATCTGGTCTCATAAAATGAGGTTATTATTAAAATTATTTTTCTGAAATAATTTGTGTAATACTATTGTTACTTATTCCTTAAATATTTGATAGAGTCACGTATACAAACATCTGGGTCAGAAATTTTCTTTGTGGGAAGGTTTTTAATAACAAATTTAATTTATTTATATATATATATATATATATATGGGACTATTCACATTTTATTTTCATTTGTGGCAGTTTTAGTTAATTGTACTTTTAAGAAATTTCTCCATGTTACCTAAATTATCAAATTTGGTTTAAAGTTGTTCATGTTACTTTCTTATACCTTTCATGTTTCTAGATTCTGTAGTAATAACCCTCCTTTCATTCCTAATACTGGTAATTTGTGTTCTTTCTTTCTTCTTATCAGTCTAGGCATTTATCAGTTTTGTAAATGTTTTCAAAAGTAATTTTTGTCTTTGTTAATTTTCACTATTTGTTTTTTCTGTTTTGTTGATTTCTGGTTTTTAAAAATTTATTATTACTTCCTTTCCTTTCGTTATTTGGAGTTACTTTGGTTTTTTTCTGGCTGCTTACATTGGAACCATAAGTCACTGATTTTAGCGCTTTCTCTTTTTTTTCTTCCCTATAAACTGTTGTTTTTCTATGAAGTCATAAATTTCTCTGTAAGGACTGCATTCTAGAAATTTTGTTTTTTCATTATCATTTAGTTCAAAATATTTTCTCATTTCTCTTAGGATTTTTTTTTTTGACACGTTAGTTATTTATGATTGTTTTTCAGTGGCCAAATTTTAGGAGGTTTCTTAGATATCGTATTTATTTTGATTTCTAGTTTAATTTCATTGTGATTATAAATACTGTTCATAATTTGAATTTTTAAAAATGCATTACAGCTTGTTTATCGCTGAGCATATAGTCTTTGTTGGTAAACACACTTGAAAAGATGTATATTCTACAGATGTTGGGTATAAACGGTCTATATATATCAGTTAGGTTAAGATGGATGATGGTGTTATTCAGATCATCTGTGTCTCCCCTCATTTTTTTTGTATGATTATTTTATGTGTTGCTGAAATGAGATGTTAAAATATCCCTAGTACAATTGTGGAATTGCCTATTCTCTCTTATTTCTGTCAATTTTTTGTTTCATGCATTTTGAAGCTTTACTCTTAGATACTTACACATTTATGGTTTGTCTTTCTGATGACTTGATCCATTTATCATTCTGATGTGTCTCTCTTCATTTCTGGTAATATTTTTGTCTTGAAGTTTATCAGATATGAATGTAGCTGCTTTACCCTTCTTATACTTACTATTTTCATGGTTTGTCTTTTTTATCCATTTATTTCCAACCTCACCATTTGCAGACAGCATACAGTTGGATTTTGCTTTTGTTATTCAGTCTGACAGTATCTATCTTTTTTAGTTAGAAAGTTTAGTCCATTAAGATAATTACTGATACAGTTTGATTTAGGTTTTTTCTTCCTTCTCTTTTCCTGAATTCTGTTGCATTGATAAATGTATTTTAGAATAAAATTTTAAAAAATTATTATGGGTACATAATGGTTGTATATCTTTATGGGTACATGTGATATTTGGATACAGGCATACAGTGTGAATTAAATCAATGTAATTGGGGTAGCCATCACTTCAGGCATTTATCTTTTCTTTGTGTTAGAAACATTCCAATTCCTATCTTATAGTTATTTAAAGTATATCCTAACTTGATGATAGTCAATTTGTTGTGCTATCAAATATTGTTCATTGGGTAGAATCTAACTATACTTTTGCACACATTAACCGGGATCCCCACTTTATCCCTCCTTCCCCACTACCCTTCCCAGCTGTTGGTAACCATGATTTTACTCTCTGTCTCCATGAGATCATCTGTTTTTAATATTTAGCTCCCACATATGAGTGAGAACATGTGAGATTTGTCTTTCTGTGCTTGGCTTATTTTGCTTAATGTAATGTTCTCCAGTTCCGTCCCTGTTGTTGCACATGGCAGGATTTCATTTTGTTGGTGGCTGTATAATATTCCATTGTTTATATGTACCACAATGTCTTTATCCATTCATCTGTCACTGGACAGTTAGGTTGATTCCAAATCTTAGCTATTGTGAATAATGCTGTGATGAACATGGGAGTGCAGATATCTTTTTGATATACTGATTTCCCCCTCCTTTGAATATATACCTAACGGGAATATATCCCTAGTGGGATTACTGGGTCATATGATAGTTCTGTTTTTAGTTTTTTTATTTTTTATATATTTTTAAATTTCAGAATATTATGGCAGTACATTTTAGTTATATATAATGCCTTTGCCTTACCCAAGCCAGAGCTACAAGCATGCCCTTCCCCCATATAGTACACTCTGCACCCATTAGTTTACTGACTCCCACTGCCCCCCTCCCACCTAATTGGCACCCGATGAATATTACTTCCATGTGAGCACCTTAGTGTTGATCAGTTAGTACCATGGCGAGTACATGTGGTGCTTGTTTTTCCATTCTTGTGATACTTCACTGTGAGGGATGGGCTCCGGCTCTATCCAGGATAATATAACAGGTGCTAGTTCACCATTGTTTTTTGTAGTTGAGTAGTATTCCATGGTATACGTATACCACATTTTATTAACCCACTCATGTATTGATGGACACTTGGGTCGTTTCCACATCTTTGCAATTGTGAATTGTGCTGCCACAAACATTCTAGTGCAGATGTCTTTATTATAGAATATCTTTTTTTTCCTTTGGGTAAATGCCTAGTACTGGGATCTCAAAGAACTAAAAGTATTTTTAGTTTTTTGTGGAACCTCCATACTATTTTCCATAGTGGTTGCACTAATTTACATTCCCACCAACAGTATATGAGGGTTCCCTTTCTCCATATCCTCGCCAGCATTTGTTATTGCCTATCTTTTTGATAAAAGCCATTTTAACTGGGGTGAGATGATATCTCATTGTAGTTTTGATTTGCATGTCTCTGATAACTGATGATGTTGACAATTTTTCATATATCTGTTGGCCATTGGTATGTCTTCTTTTGAGAAATAGCTATTTGGATCCTTTGCCCATTTTTTAATTGGATTATTTGATTTTTAACAAATTTTAAACATATTCTGTTTATTAATCTCTTGACAGATGGGTAGTTTGCAAATATTTTCTCCCATTCTGTGGGTTGTCTTTTCCCGTCATTGATTATTTCCTTTGCTGTGTAGAAGCTTTTTAGCATGATGTGATCCCATTTGTCCAATTTTGCTTTGGTTGCCTATGCTTTGGGGGTATTATTCAAGAAATCACTACCCAGACCAATGTCCTGACATGTTTCCCCAGTGTTTTCTTTAGTATTTTCATAGTTTCAGGACTTAGATTTAAGTCTTTCATCCATTTTGATTTGAGTTTTGTATATTTGAGTTTTGAGTGAGAGTTAAGGGTCTAGTTTCAGTCTTCTGCATATAGATATCTAGTTTTCCCAGCACCATTTATTAAAGAGACTGTCTTTTCCCCACTATATGTTCTTGGCACATTTGTCAAAGATAAATTCTCTGTAGATGTGTGGATTTGTTTCTGGGTTCTCTATTCTGGTCTATATATCTTTTTATATCAATACCATGCTGCTTTGGTTACCACAGCTCTGTTGTATAATTTGAAGGCGGGTAATGTGATTCTTCCAGTTTTGTTCTTTTTGCTTAGGATGGCCTTGGCTATTCTCGGTCTTTGTGGTTCTATTTAAATTTTAGGATATTACATTCATACTTAAAGGATATTTTCAGTCTATATAAAATTCTGGTTTGATGGATTCTTTTTCCTACACTTTAAAGATACTGTTCCTCCCCCATTTAGTATTCACAGATGATATTTTGTATTTCTACCGTATCAGTTGTAATATTTCATTTTTCATTTCTGGTTGAGCTTATATGGGTCCTTTCTCTTCTGTTGCTGGTTAATCTAGCAAGAGATCTATCAATTTTGTTTATCTTTTCAAAGAACCAACTTTTTGTTTCATTGTTCCTTTGTCTTGTTTATTTGTTTTCCATTTCTTTTAGTTACGCTCTGACCCTAATTATTTCTTTTCTTCTGCTGGCTTTGGGTTTGGTTTGCTCTTCCTTTTCTAGTTCCTTGAGACATGTCATTAGATTATTAATTTGTGGTCTTTCTTTCTTTTTGATGTAGGCATTTAAGGCTATGAATTTTCCCCTTAGAACTGCTTTTGCTGAATGCCACAGATTTTGGTAGCTTGTGTCCCCTCTCTTGTTCAGTTAGAGGAATCTTTTGATTTCTGTCCTTATTATTGACCCAATAATCGTTCAGCAGCAGGTTGTTTAATTTCCATGACTTTGTGTAGAATTGAGTGGTGTCAGAAGATACATGGTATGATTTCTATTTTTTTTTAATTTGTTGAGACATGTTTTCTGGCCTAAGATATGATCAGTCTTGGAGAATGTTTCATGTCCTGTTGAAAAGAATGTGTATTTAATACTTTTTAGGTAAAATGTTCTATAAATGTCTGTTAGGCCCATTTGTTCTAGAGTCCCATTTAAGTCCAGTGTTTGTTTATTTTCTGCTTGAGTGATCTGTCCAGTTCTGCCAGGGAGTTGTTGAAGGCCCCAGCAATTACAATGCTGCTGTTTATCTCTTTGCTTAAATCTAGTAGGGTTTGCTTTATGAATCTGGGTGCTCTTGTCTTAGGTGCATAAATATTTAGGATTGTTATGCCTTCTTGTTGAATTGCCCTCTTTACCATTACATAATGGCCATTTTGTCTTTCTTTACTATTGTTGATTTAAAGTCAATTTTTTTTCTGATATGATAATTGCTATACCTGCTTTCTTGGTTTCCATTTGCATGAAAGATTTTTTTTCCATCCCTTCACCTTGAGTCTTTATGATTCCTTGTGGAGAGGTTGTGTTTCCTAGAGACAGCTGATACTGAGGTTGTATTTTTTCATCCATTAAGCCAGCCCGTGTCTCTTGAGTGGGACATTCAGACTGTTCACGTTGATTGATAGAATTGGTATGTGGGATGCTGTTCTGTTCATCTTTTTGGGTAGCACCTTACTGCTTTGTTTTAGTTCTTGTGCTGTTGTTTTATATTAATAAGCTCTGAACTTTAGCTTTTGGGTGGTTTTACACTGGAGGATGACCATTGTGTTGCTCCACGTATAATGTGGTTCTGAGTATTTCCTGTAGGGCAGGTCTGGTCTTACAAATTCCTTCAGTGTTTGCTTGTCTGGAAAAGTCTTTATTTCTCTTTCATACATGAAACTTAGTTTTGCAGGATACAAAATTGTAGGCTGGCAGTTACTCTGTTTAAGAAGCCTGAAGATGGGGCCCCAAACCCTTCTGGCTTGTAAGGTCTCCGTTGAGAAGTCTGCTGTTAGCCTGATGGGTTTTTCCTTTGTAAGTTACTTGATGTTTTTGCCTTACAGCTCGCAGGAGTTTCCCCTTCATGTTGACTCTGGCCAGTCTGATGACTGTGTGTCTTAGTTAATGCCTCTTTGCAATGAATCTTTCAGGTATTCGTTGAGCTTCTTATACCTGGATGTCTAAATCTCTAGCAAGACCAGGGAAGTTTTCCTTAATTATTCTCCCAAATAGGTTTTCCAGGCCTTGTGCATTTTCTTCTTCACCCTCAGGGATGCCTATGATTGTTATATTTGGCCATTTTACATAATCCCATATTTCTTATAGGCTTTGTTCATTCCTCTTAATTCTCTGTTCTTTTTTTCTGATTCAGTTAATTCAAAAGAATTGTCTTCAGATTCTGAGATTCTTTCTTCTGCCGTATCTAGTCTATTCTTAAAACTTTCCACTGTGTTTTTTATTTCCTTAAATGAATTTTTCATTTCCAGAAGTTCTATTTTTTTTTTAATATGTTGATCTCTTTAGTGAATTTTTTATTCATTTCCTGAATTGTTTTTCTGGTTTCTTTGAGTTGGTTTTCCATTTTCTCTTAGATTTCATTGGCCTTCCTTACAGTCCATATTTGGAATTCATTTCAATATTTTCATTTTGGTTGATCTTCATTACTAGAGAGCTGATGTTCCCTTTGGGGATGTCCTTTTGCTCTGATTTTTCGTACTTCCGGAGTTCTTTTGCTGATTTCTTCTCATCTGGGGCAAACTGTCATTTCTTATTTTTACATTTTCTTTTGTTTTGATGGGGCTTTTTTTTTCTCGCCCCTTACTCATAAGGGAGTGTCTGTAGCATATGTTGGGTAAGAACTGGGCTTTGCTTGTGGGTGCTTTGATGAGGGTCTAGGTTCTGGATGGCTGCCTTGGTTATAGATATCATAGTGTGGTGGTTTTCTCAGCTGCTAGTTGTAGGCAGTAGCAGTGGTGAGCTATGTGTATGCACACATCACCTGTCTGTCTTTGATGAGGGAGGATGGAGGTCTTTGAGATCCTTTCTCTTTCCCTAGCCCTGTGGTCTTCTTAACAGTGTGAATTCTAATTGGCATACCCACCTAATCTTGGGGTCAGTAGGTGGTGCTTGTGGGTAAAAATCCATCATACCCTGTATGATTGATTCAGTAAATGCTGTAATGGGCTGTGCAAATTGGCCTCCTTGTCAATAGGTGGTGCTTGCCAAAAGGAACAAGCTGCAGTGTTGTTTTTGGGACATGTGTCCAGCTCTAGCTGCTCAGGAGAAACACTGGAATGCCCCAGGTGGTGGGTGGGGCCCTGGAACTTCTATGTGAGTCCTTAATCTTCACCACAGCAGAGGTGGGTGGGAGAGTGAGGCTGTATGGGGCTAGGTTGGGTGAGCTCCCCGATGATGGCGCTACAGGGTGAGAGCTTCCCTGTCCAGGATCCCATCCTGGACTGAGAGAGCAGCTTTCCTATTGGGAGAGGGGTACACCACAAATACATTGTGGCTAGGACCCACGCTGCACTCTTTTCAGTTCTGCCCACAAGGGCTCCCTCACCTCCTGAGATTAGCTGAGAAATCTCCCCTCTGTGGCCCCAAGCAACATGATTGAGTCCTGGGGGTACAGGATCGGGCCTGCATGCTTGTCCCCGGGTCCCCAAAGATCACTCCCTCTCCGTGTCAGGGATGTTACCAAAAGCTCAGCAGTAGTCTCCGAGGCTGCATTAGAAAGATTAGGACCAGTGTTTTGAGAAGGAAAGGGTTTGTTAACTTGCAGGCAAATGAGGAGGCTGGCAGACTCTTATCTCAAAGTACCAGCTTCCTGCTTCTGAGCAAGAAGCACAGAGCTTTTTAAAGGTTTTGGTTAATCTTACAGTCCTGTCTTTGTCTAAGACAATTTTGTGACCTCCACCTGTCCGCTTCAGGGTGTGTCCTGCTCTCATGAAGCAGCCAACCAGCACCAGGGAGGGCCAGAGAACAGGGAGCTCACAGGCTGAGCACCCCTTAGTCCTCTGCAGGTCTTCAAGATAAAAGGTTTGAGCCCCACTCTCTGTGGAAGCCCTAACAGAGGGAAGGCAGCAGCTCCTGAGAGCCCCAGCTCAAGCTTCTCTCTTGGCAACCACGGGACGTGGAGGGGAAGGAGAGGAAAAGAATCTGAATGGAGGAAAGCTAACACTCTGCTCATCTCTGTCCCTCTGTCTGGAAAGCAGCCCACTCAGAATGTCCAGGCTCTGGGGTCACAGAGATTCTCCAGGACCCACTGCCCCTCCTGTGGCTTCCACAATCTGGGATAGAGTTGGAAAATGTATATGTGGGAACGAGCACAATGAAAACTGAGGGCTGAAGCTCTATGGGGAAGACAAAGGTTCATGGTGGGTGGAGAAGCAATATGGTGCCTGCTATCTCAGTTCATGTCTGCAGTGACTGGAAGTGACCTCAAGGGGGCAGGCAGCCTGGTGCTTTTTCCCCAAGAAGCTCCTGGTTCACTGGTGGCAATAGCTTTTGGGCTTGTGAGGGTAGAAAGGCTCTCCAGCAGCTTGGGAGCCTGCTGACTGCCAGAGATTTGAGGGAGGGAGAAACAAACCACGCCACCTACCCTTTTTGCTGAACTCTAGGCCTCTCAGGGGTTGATCTCTGCTGATAACTTGCTCTTTCTTGTTCTGCTCTTCAGCTTCTTCCTGTGAAATGTTTTGTAGATTATGGAACTGCTCCCTTGAAATTACACCGAATCTGTCATGGTTTGTTTTTTGTTTGTCTTTTCTTTTTCATCTAAAACTTTCCCTTCTTAGATGATCTGGCAGCAGATGTCTCTTGTCAGCAATCTTGAAAATTCAGTAATCTTCTCTCACTTTAAATCAAAAACTAAATATGATTAAGCTTAGTGAGGAAGGCATGTTAAACACTGAGACAGGTCAAAAGTTAGGCCTCTTGTGCCAAACATTTAGCCAAGTTGTGAATGCAAAGGAGATATTCTTGAAGGAAATTAAAAGTGCTATTCCAGTGAACACATGAATGATAAGAAAGCAAAACAGGTTTTTTGCAGATATGGAGAAAGTTTGAGCAGTCTGGATACAAGATCTACCCAGCCACAACATTCCGTTAAGCGAAAGCCTAATCCAGAGGCCCTGACTCTCTTCAGTTCTGTGAAGGCTTAGCCAGCTGAGGAAGCTGCAGAAGAAAAGATTGAAGCTAGCAGAGGTCGGTCGGTTCATGAGATTAAGGAAAGATGCTATCCCCATAAGATAAAAGTGCAATGTGGAGCAGCAAGTGCTGATGTAGAAGCTGTAGCAAGTGATCCAGATGATCTAGCTAAGATAATTGATGAAAGTGGCTAGAGTAACCAACAGATTTTCAAGGTAGATGAAGCAGACTTCTATTGGGAGATGTCATCTAGGATTTGAATAGCTAGAGAGAAGAAGGCAATGTGTGGCTTCACAGGACAGGCTGACTCTTTTGTTAGGGGCTAATGCCACTGATGACAGTAAGTTGAAGCTAATGCTCATTTACCATCTGAAAATCCTAGGTCCCTTAAGAATTATGCTAAATGTACTGTGCCTGTGCTCTGTAAATGGAAGAACAAAGCCCAGGTGACGGCACATCTGTTTACAGCATGGTTTACTGAATGTTTTAAGCCCACTGTTGAGACCTACTGGTCAGAGAAAAAGATTTCTTTCAAAATATTACTGCTCATTGACAATGTACCTCATCACCCAAGAGCTCTGATGGAGATGTACGAAGAGATAAATGTTGTTTTCATGCCTGCTGGCGCAATGTCCATTCTGTAGCCTATGAATCAAAGAGTCATTTCAACCTCAAGTCTTATTATTGAAAAAATACATTTGTAAGGCTGTAGCCTTAGTGATTCCTCTGATGGATCTAGGCAAAGTAAATTGAAAACCTTTTGGGAAGGACTCACCATTCCAGATGCCATTAAGAACATTTGTGATTTGTGGCAGGTGGCCACAACACCAACATTAACAGGAATTTTGAAGAAGTGGATTCCAGCCGTCATGGATGGGGTCGAGGGGTTCAAGACTTCAGTGGAGGAAGTAATTACAGATTGTGGTGGAATAGAAAGAGAACTGTAATTAGCAGTGGAGCCTGAAGATGTGACTGAATTGCTGCACTCTCATGATCAGACTTGAACAGATAAGGAGTTGCTTCTATGGACGAGCAAAGAACGTGGTTTATTGAGATGTAATCTACTCCTGGTGAAGAGGATGTCAACATTGTCGAAATGACAAGTAATTAAACTATTATATAAACTTAGTTGATAAAGTAGTGGCAGGATTTGAGAGGATGGGCTCCAATTTTGAAAGAAGTGCTACTGTAGGCAATATGCTATCAAACAGCGTCACATGCTACAGAGACATCTTTCATGAGAGGAAGAGTCATTTGATGTGGCAGACTTCACTGTTGTCTCATTTTAAGAAATTGCCACAGCCATCTCAACCTTCAGCACCCACCACCCTGATGAGTCAGTACCCGTCATCCTCGTGGCAAGACCCTCCACTAGCCGAAGGGTTACTGTTCACTAAAGGCTGAGATGATTAGCATTTTTTAGCAATAAAGTATTTTTTAAATTAAGGTATGTACATTTTTTAAGACATAATGCTATTGTACACTTTGTAGGCTACAGTATAATGTAAGCATTTATATGTGTTGGTAAATTAGAAAATTTGTGTGACTTGCCTTATTGTGATATATGCTTTATTTCGGTGGCCTGAAACTGAACATGCAGTATTTCCAAGTATGTTTATCTTTGAAGAAGTAATGTCTAAAAATTTTCCAAATTCACTGGACAACTGTAAATCCACAGATCCCAACATCTGATGAAACCCAGCAGGATAAACAAGGAAACATTATGTCTTAAAATCAATGAAAAGAAAAAAATCTTAAACACAGCTAAAGAAAACAATTAACACTCGGGAACTAAGATAAAAATACTACTTTCTTATATAAAGCAATGCAAGCTAGAAAACAAGGGAATATATCTTGAAATTGCTGAAAGAAAAAAGTCAATCTAGAATTCTATAGCCACTGAAAATATTCTTCCAAAATTTCCGTGAAATTAAGACATTTTTTGGTAATTAAAAGCTTATAGAATTTATTGCCAGCAGGCCTCTATTAATAGAAATGTTATTGGAAATTTCTCATAACACTAGATTGAAAGGCAGATCTATACAAACAACTGAAGTGTAGTGGAAAGGGTAAACATTTGAATAAATATAAAAGGTATATTTTTCTGTTTTGATGTTTTTTAAAGTAAAAATAGTAAGTTTTATTATGCATTCTATAATATATGTAGAAGAAAAACGTATGATCACAGTAGCACAAAGGATGGTATGGGAAAGTGCATTGTTACAATGTTCTTATATTCCACATGAAGTTGTATAATATTTGAAGGTCTAATGTGGTAAATTAGTGGTGTATGTTGTAATCCGTAGAGTAGTCACACACACACACAAAACCAATAGAGAAACTGGAATACTAAAGAATACTTGATTCAAATTAAGGCAAGAATAGAAAACTAAACAACTGATAGAAAAATAGAAAATAAAAAGTCAAGATAGTGGACTTGCGTTAGTGGGATGTAAAATGAATACGTCCACTTTGGAAAATAATTTGACTATCTTTATAAAGTTAAAATAGAATTTGTACGTGACCCAGAAATTATATGCCCAAGAGAAATTAAAATATATGTCTGTACACAGGTTGGTCAGAACAACTTTATTCATGATAGTCCAAAACTGTAAATAACCCAAATGTTTATCAACAGGTACCTAGCCAAATAGTTTATTCATACAAAAGAACACCACTTAGCAATAAAAAGACTCGAACTACTCAGACACACAGCAATATGGATGAATCTCAAAGACATGTTGAGTGAAAGAGCCAAACACTATTAATAGAGTATATACTGTATCATGATGTTTATATGAAATTCTAGAACATGCAAGACTAATCGATAGTGAGAGAAAGCAGATTAACAGTTGCTTGAGATTGGCTGGAGGAAGGTTGTGGGTTGATTGCAAAAGGGAATAAGGGCGTTTTTTGGATGCATTGACCTGGTTTGTATATGTATGTTTTATGTTTTTATTTGTCATTTCACATTGAACTGTGCACCTGAATGAATCCATTTTTGTATATAAATTGTACCTCAGTGTTGTTTATTTAAAAAGAAATAAATCAGATACTAGGCTTGGCTGAGGGACTATGTATTAATATCAAAAAACAAAAGCAAGAACAAAAAATAACATTAACCTATACAGGGTGATCTAAAGTTTGAAAATATATTTAGAAAATATGTTTGGAAAAATATAGAATTAGAAATAAAAATGACACTGGAGACTCACTCACAAGGGTTGAAAGGGTGAGAGGAGGTGGTGAGGGATGAAAAATTACCTATGGGGTAAATGTACATATTTGGGTGATGGGTACTCTAAAAGCCCAGACTTTACCACTATACAATATGTACATGTAGTGGAATTCAACTTGCACCCCCTAAAGCTATTGAAATAAAAAATGACCAAAAAAAAAAAAAATAGAAATGACCAATGAACATTTAAAATGATCTTAAATCCTGTTATAATAATTTAAATTTTTCTTATATAGGCATAAATTTTTCCAGAAGAATAAATAAGAATCTGATAACAGATTGGCTTTGAGGCTGGGAGGAAAAAGTACAGGAAGAGCTCAGAGGGAGACTTTTTACTTTCTGCTTTTTTGGTACCTTTTTAATTTTAAATTATATGAATGTATTATATATCCCCCCAAATTAAATGAAAATGTAACAAAAATCAGACTCTACACAAAAAGAAAAAGTTGTTGCATTCATCTTTCAAACAGGGAAATTTTTTAACTTTTCAAAAAATTTTAGCATTTGTTACAGGTAAGTAGGTGGGAAGAAGGCCATTCTAACATTGCAGCTGTACTTGTAGACTATTATTGTCCACCAGAAACCCTTTAAAACCTGTTTCTTTTGACCCAGCAGTGTCACCTCTGGCAGTTTGCCCTAAGGAAATCAGAGGCATGGGCTAAGGAGCATATATGAATGATGTTTATCATAGTATATTTTATAAAAACAAAACCATAAATACATGGTGAACATTCAAGTGGAAGGCAATATGGTAAGCAAATTTGGTAGTCCATAAGATAAAATAATATGGTGGCACATAAATGATATCATAGAGAACATATTTATAGTATACTAAAAAAACTTTATAAACCAGATCATGGCATCATATAAGAAGGGTGACCATATAGTATATTAGTCTTAAGTGTACAATTCAACAATGAATAGGGGAGCTAAAATCATCATTAAATAAAAGTATTCGATTTTTAAAGTACTTATGTAATGACTGAAAAATTGGTTTTATTTTATTGGATGTAAAATAGTTCTTTTATAAACCTATTTCCCAAAATGAAATCATTTCCAAAAATAATAGACATGCATCCTTGTACATTTACCCAAACATAGAAATTATCAACACCTTCAGTTGATTCTTGTATGCTTTTAGTTGAGAAGGTATTCTCTCTGCAGTTGCTCAGAACAAATAAATTCTGGGTAAATGCAGGATATTCTCAATTCTAAATTTTTGCATATCAATATGTATAAATATTTCAGACCAGGTATTTTCACAAATCCCCCTCTTTTGCTTTCATTCAGAATACCTTCCACAAATATTAGATATTTTTACATGGAAAAATGTGACTTCTATTTTTATTTTATTTAAAATACTTCTTTCAATTTAGATGATGCAAAATCATGGGGCTTCTCAATTTCATTCCACTGAAGTGTACGATATAAATAAACCCAATTGTAAATGGGAGCTCCATCAAAAGATTATTCCTACAAGTCAAGATATTCCAGCTCAAAAACACGTGGGACCACGCTCAGCATGTGCAGTGTGGAGGTTGCCACTTGGCCACTGGTGCAATTGTGTCTCACCAGCTCCTAAGGATCTTAGGTGCCTCTGGTGCATCCTTTATCACTTTGTTACCTACTGATACTGAAGTATTCAAAAGGAGGACTCAGACACCTCAGAACTGGGAAATGGTGAGTGTAAGGGGCAGGTGTCCCAGGCAGAAGGTACTGGTTTGAACTGGCTGTGGCCCCAGGGACTGTAGTTGGGACCCTGGGTATCCCTTCCCCATCTCTGCATGAGGCAATCTTGGCCAAGCCCCAGAACCCTCTCTGGGCTGCTCTTTACTGCACATCACCCAGATTGTGTGGTGACAACAGGAGGAGGGTCATCAGGGGACAATCCCAGCTAGATCTGTGTGGTTTGTGCCTTTGAGAATTAATTTGGGTCAGAACCTTAAGGTGAATTCAGGGAGGGTTTCCTCACTTGTGAGAACTGAAGCCTGGGGAGGGTGCATTTCTTTGTTGCTAGGGGAGAGGAGAGTGCACAGAACTCCCAGAGGTCCTCCCTGGGCTGTACAGATACCCTGAACTTCATCATCAGGTACTGACCCCCTCTAGGGATCACAGCTCTCAAGTTTAGGGATGTATTTGACCTTCTCTACGTGAGTTTTCCTTTTGAACTGTGGGAAAGCATGCATTTTATCTGAACTGATTAAAAAGAACATTTGTTTCTTCCCTTTGGATTCCCTGATTAAATATTGCCACCTTTAATTCTGCTTTCCCTTAGCACTTGGTAATTTCATTCCCTTATGTGAATGTATAATTGTTAGTTTTTTGGGGGAAAATGTAAGCTGCCTGTGAGATGTCAGTAAAGCAAGAAAACGTTGGAACAAATGGAATTTTTTGTTCTTTTTAGGAGGAAAACCTCAAAATGTGAGATTGAGGTATTTAACTTCTCATGTACATTTTTATCATATCACTATTTGTACAAAAAGTCCCTAGGAAATTTTGAAATTTTAAGGGCTATCTTATTTATTAGGCAATTGAATTCCTATTTTGACTGATATGAAGAAAGCTACTAAAAGCATATGTATATCCTTGAAAATCCTAATTCACATAAGGGATTGTTCTCCAACCCCCAGTGTATTGTCATATGTTAACTTCCTCAAAGTATCCCCAGTGTTAGATATAGTGAAAGGACAAACGATGTTGCTCCTAGAGATTTTAATTGGAAAGAAATTTGAAAGTGCTTATATTTTATGATGTGTAATTTTGTAACTCAGTGTGTAAAAGGTTAAGCCCTAGAATGGTTTTCTGTGTAGAAAAGTTAAATTTTAAAAAAATTAATTAAAATAAAGATTATTGAAAGTAAAATGTGGCTTATATGAATTTTCTATTTAAAATAAATAATGCATGTAAAAAAGATATTCCAACTTAAACTTACACATTGAGTGTTTTCATTTATTTAGTCTATTCCTTGATTTTGTTGCGATGAATTTCTTCAGCAACCTATTTTCAAGCTTTATTTCTAATAATTGCAGTTCACAAAAAGCTTTATTTCATGCTTTGAATACATTCATTAAATATTTTCAAGCAGCTGAACAAAGTACAAACCAAAATATAGATGACTCATTATCAAAACAATAAGTAGAACATTTAGGTTGATTTACTATCAAAAGTTAATCAAACATTTCTTTCCTGTTGCTGGTGGTCAGCTAAGATAGAAATTTTTTTTTTTTTGCTTTTGGTATTCATTGCACATTTTTTGTTATTCAAGTTCACTGAGGATATATAAAAATATATGTAAACTTTGATATCTATACTTTTTATTTTGATCAGTGGAAAAATAACATTTGTATGAAATTATGATCTGGTAAGTTTTGGGCAGCTCATCATCTTTTTATCTTTGGAACATTTCTGTCCTCAGCAATGTTATATCTTGTTCTTAAGGATTTTCTTATTTTTCTGAGTTAGAATATATGTAGGTATCAAATTTACTATTTCAGATTCTTCCTTTGAGGCTGTATGCAAAATAAAAAGTGAAAAACTCTGTTTAGTATTTTGAAAAGTGTTTGAATATACTATGAATGAAACTTTACTTTGTGACTTTTGGCCAGAAAGTTTTTACAGAGAATAGTAAACTGTTAGACTTCCTAGGCTTTGTGTTTATACCTAACTACACTATAATCCATTTGCTGTGTTGAAACCTAGATAATCTTTCTAAATGCTATGCTTTATTCCTTAAATATTATGTTGTAATCCTTATAAGTCCTCCATGACTTTCCATCACACTTAAAATATAAAGATTCTAACATTTTACCGTGGTTTATGGATTCTTAAATAGTCTGGATCATATGTAGGTCTCTAACCTCATCCTGGTTATTCATTTCCTCTTACTTTCTGAGCTCTAGCCACACTAGCTCACTTCCTTTCCCTCAGGGCCATTGCATTTGCTGTTTTCTCTACTGGGAATTCTCTTCTTCCAAATCTTTTTGTCACTGGCTCCTTCTTATCATTTAGGTCTCTTTTTAAATTGTGTCATTTCAGAAACACTTTCTCTGAACATAATATGTAAAGAGCTTTTCTTCTAACTCGCTTTCTATCCCTTGTACTTAATATTCTATTTCCCTATTTAATTTTCTTCATAGCAACTATCACTATTTAAAATGGTTTTATTTATTATGGGAGAAGGAATGTCGTATGTCAGGTTCACCACTGTTGCTCTCAGCATAGTAGGCATTATTATTTGTGAAATGAATGACTGTATTATATAGTTACTATATCCATATTCTTTCTCTTATTCTCACTTCTAGCTATAAAAAAAATCGGTTAATGATATTTGCCTTCCATATTTTCAGACAGTGTAAAAGTAAGCACTAAACAATGAGGGAACTTTTCAAGCAAGGTAGTGATGTGTTCTAATATTTATTGTAATGTTTTCTAAACACAAATAAAATACAGCATATTAAATTGGCAGTATTTGAGTGAGTATAAGATGAGAAAAAGGTTTATGTTTTTACTTCCTCCTAAAAGTAAGAAAAGACACTAGAGAATGGTTTAGAGTTCTAGTAGAAATAATCCTTGAACTCTGCTGCTTGAATAATCCAGTTCCAACCATGATACACCTTTTTATCAGACAAAATATATAAAGCCAAATGGTTTGAAGGCATTGGAGAGCAACTCACTCAGGTAGGTAGAACTTGAGCTATTATCCTAAGAGAAGGTCATCTCTATGTGAACACTGGCTTTTTCCCTGAGGTCATGTTCCAGATCGTGGAGCAGGGGAATAAAGACCAAGCCTAAAGTGGCAGTCATTTAGGGTAGGGGAGACAGATAGTGGTCAGGTCTTGGAGCTGTTAAAATGACTGAGACATAGACACAAAATCTCAGACAGGAAGGAATTACAAAGGAAAAGCCCCAAAATTTATGTGCAAATTTCCCTCTAGTCGTTGGTGATTCTGTAACTGCACATGCATGGGGCAAGACTCAGACCCAGCAGAAAATTGCAGGAGGAGCCAAAAGGGCTAAGGAGAAAATTCAACAGCCACATGGTATGGAGGAGACAGAGGTTAGTGTTTAAGGCTGCCAAGATAGGGGACCTTTGGTAAACAACGCCTGGCTTTCAGCTGAAATCCCAGAGGGTCACTTCTACAAGTAGGGATAAAAACTGAAATTGGCTATTCTTAACAACGCCTAAATCCAAGGTGATCTGCTGGTACTTAACTGTGTTTCAGAAAACAAAACTTCACCTTTTTAGAAGATAACATCAGGCAAAGCCTCTGCAAGTTTTTATTTGTATAGTCTGGCTTTAAATAAAAAATTACAGTGCAACCTAAAAATAAAAAAAAGGAGAATATCCTAGAGATTGTGTCTGCACAAATGAAATATGCACAAGGTTATTCACTGTAGAAGTTTCCATGATAACAAAATATTGGAAATATCCCAAGGAATTATCAGTAGGGGATTGATTAAATAAATTATGCCTATTTATATATAATGCAGTAGTTTTCACACAGGTGCCGTCAGACTTTCCTGACCATTCTAGGATAGTTTCCATCTTTGGTCCTAGCATAATAAACGCAGGTTGCACCTTCAACGTTTGAGACACCTCAAAATGCTCTCACATATTTTCATATGCCTCTGGAGTATAATATTCCAATTGAGAATCATTAATATCATGGAATTCTCTGCACTTACAATAAAAACAAAGTGAGAAAACTGTGAACGGATATGGAAGAATCACTAAGGTGTATTTTTAAGAGTAAAATGCAAAGTACAGAGCAGTAAGTATAGAGTTTGCTATGTTTTGTTTAAAAAAGGAAAATAATATATATTTGTATTGCTTATGTATGCATAAAAATTCTGTAGTAATATGTGAGAAACTAATGAAAGTAATTATCTGGGGCCTGGTGGGGTGAAGGGAGATGAGAATGGGTGAAATACATTTACTGTATACTTTTTTAATATTGTTTTGATTTTTAAAACATGGATATATTACTCAAATTTTTAACTAATAAAATTTTAGATGTAAATAAGTTATGATTAGATTTAATAATTTCTAAGCGGTTTATTTAAAATTTACGTATTCATTAAAAACTGTTTTGGTCTTTTCCCAATCCTGTCTCATTTTACTTTCCCTTTCATTCAGTGGAGTAGGCCGAAACTGGGGCTGGGCATCTGCAGGTAGCAGCATTCTGGCTGAATTCGGTACACTGCATATGGAGTTTGTCCACCTCAGCTACTTGACAGGGGACCTGGTTTACTACAAAAAGGTTAGTTTTCTTGCCTTCTTTTCTTTGTTTGTTATAAAAGAGTCATTTAAGATTTGGCCAAAGACTTGATTAATGCTTAAAATGTTTGCCTTTCTAGATGTATATTTATCAGGGCTCTGGCCTTTATTTTTTTTCTTTTTAAATTATCTAAAGAAATGTCTTTGCTATTTAGAATGTATTTAAAATAGACACTGTTATTTGAGAAATTGTAACCACTATTAGGTTTTTAAAGAATTGTGTTGCAGTTTCTAGTCAGTGGGGTGAAGGCAAGAAAAACAAAATAAACAAAGGTTTAAGAATTGAACTGGAAGGCTGGGCGCAGTGGCTCACGCCTATAATTCTAGCGCTTTGGTATGCGGAGGTAGAAGGATCGCTTGAGGCCGGGAGTTTAAGACCAGTCTGAGCAGAAGTGAGCTCCCTCTCTACAAAAAATAGAAAAATTAGCTGGGCATGGTGGCATGCACCTTTAGTTCCAGCTACTCGGGAGACTAGGCAGAAGGATTGCTTGAGCCCAGGAATTCAAGGTTGCAGTGAGCTATGATGAGGCCACTGCACTCCAGCATGGGTGATAGAGTGAGATCCTGTATGCAAAAAAAAAAAAAAAAAAAGATTGAAAAGGAAGAAAGAAAATTGTAATTATAGATTACATGATTATCTACCTAATATATTAAAACCGTATACATTTAAATTACTAGAAATGAGTTTAATATGTTTTTTGAGTCAATGTTTAATGTAGGTATTAAAAGTTGGTACCATTTCTCTACACCAGCTACAAAAGGCAAGAAATTACCATTTTACAAAAGGATACCTTATGTGGTAGGGAAAAAAATATAAATTTCCTATAAATAAATCTAACAAAAGATAAAGTTCAAAACTTTTCAGCCACAGAAAAAGAATGAAATCCTATTATTTGCAGCAACATAAATGGAACTGGAAGACATATGTCAAGTGAAAATAAGCCAGGCACAGAAAGACAAATATCACATGTTCTTACTCATATGCGGGAGCTAAAAAAAACTGAGCTCGTAGAGGTAGTGAACAGAATGGTGGTTACCAGGGGCAGTGGGGTTGGGTAGGAGTAAGATCTAGTGTTTGAGAGCATAGTAGGGTGACTATAGTTAACAATAATTTATTGTGTATTTCAGAATAGGTAGAAGAGAAGGTTTGGAATGTTTCCAATAGAAAGAAATGATAAATGTTTGAGGTGATGGATATTTCAGTTACCCAGAGTTGATCATTATACATTGTATGTTTATATCAAAATATCACATGTACTGCATAAATATGTACAGCTATTATGTGTCCATGAAAATTAAAAATAAACATTAAAACTTTATTAAGTGTCATTGAAGGAGACCTAAATAAATGGAGAGATGTATTATATTCATGGACAGGTAAAAAAAATATCATAAAAATTTCAGTCATCCCCAGTTGATCTGTAGCATCAATTCAATGTCAATCAAATCTCCAGTGGCCTTTTTTTCTTTAAATGAAACTTCATAGAAGAGAAACATTCAAGACATGACTGAAGAAAAATATACTGGGTAGATTTGCATTACCCAGTTAATCAACATTGACAGTATAATATTTGTACAAACAGACTGGTGAACAGGATATAGCCCTTAAACAGACCCATATGTTTGTGGAACCTTGTTAGGACAAATGTAGCATTGTGGATTGTAACTGTTAATTCCAAGGAGCATTAAAGGCTTACATTTAAAAGATAAAGCTTTGGTACTTTTAGAATAAAAAAAAATATATGCCTTTGGGGATAAAGAAGGATTTTTTAAAATAGGAAATAAAAAATATTAACTAGTAAATATGCATATACATTATAATCTAGCAATTCCATTATTTGTTATGTACATTTAAACCACATTATATACGTAGAACCATTGTTTGTGTTAGCAGTTTATGTTATATTCGTCAATTAAAAGAGAATGATACAACTTTTATGAAGGTCAAAACAGAGCCAAACAATATATTGTTTAAGGACTTAAAAGAGGTTTTAATAAAGTTGTGGGAGTCCAACTTTATAGAGAGAGACCAACCTCTAAATTAAAAGTTTTATGTGAGAATCACAGAATTGCAATTTGGGGCATACACACAAACCTGGATGGTCTTCAATGTGTCTAAAGAGCAAAGAGAAGGTTGGGAGATTTATTAGAAAGAGAAATGTTATGTATTGTTTTGAAAGAAAACTCATTGGCACTAGTAAAGCTTTTGGGAGCTGTCAGGCTTTGATTGGTGAGTCACGGGGGTAGATAAAACTGGCCTTAGTGTCATAGCAGGTCATTTCGACAGTTACTAGGTAAGATTGGTCTTAGGGTTACAGCAGCCGGGCTTGTGGAAAATTTAGTTTTGGGAGCTGGTGCTATGCGCCCTGAGTGTTTTTTTCTCCTGGCCCTTATCTGGTTTAAATGAGTATGATAAGAATGACCCGGTTCATATAATCAACTTTCACAAAGTCAAAATAATGAAGAATGTGAAATTCAGGACTATAAATACATGTGGGATGTAGGAAGTGATATGTGAATGAGTGGTGGTAAACCATCAATTTGAGATATGAGTAGAATCTAGCTATCTATTCCCTTCTGTGTATGAAATATTTCATCAGCTGAGAAAAATTTTCAGATAAAGACAGCAAAATGGAACCAGATCATGGAATTTTCCCTCTCCTGCCTAAATGAATAACAACAAAAATAGTGAAGACCAGCAAAAATTCATCAATAGCAATAAAAGATAGAAAGGTGTAACTTCATGTCATAAACATGTAGCAGCCAGAAGAAAATGAAAGAAGCAAAAGATTTCTGGAAGGGTACTTAAGTTTGCTTCTCACCCTGTACTGAATCCTTACTGGAAAAAGAAAATGAGTGAACAAATTCCTGGTATTTCCTATCAATCCTGCGAAGGAGCCCAGTGCTTAGGGTATCAATTGTAAAATTGTCTACCTCTCCAGCAGAGTTCTCACCTTTTGTCCTCCTTGAACACATAGGCTTTGCCTAGTGCTCCATATCTCAAATTGTATCCAGGAGGGGAGGAACATGCATGCACATGTGTGCACACACACATACACATTCATGCACACATACACACACAGTAGGAAGGAACTCAAGGAGAATTCAACTAAGTTCAGGTCAGAGCTGACCCTGCTAAATGTAAGCAAGATGAAAAGAAAAAGCATGGCAATTGTACAAACACACACCAGAAAACAAAAGCAGTGTGATACATAGCATGTAAAAAACTGGTAAAGAACTCAGTTTCAAATTTTAAAAATAGTCAATGAAAAAAGTCATCATGAGTAATTCATGCTATAATAGAAATTGAATTCAGGCTGGGCGCAGTGGCTTCCTATAATTCAAGCACTTTGGGAGGCTGAGGCAGGAGGATCACTTGAGGCCAGTAGTTCGAGACCAGCCTGAGTAAGAGCAAGACCCTGTCTCTACAAAACAGAAAAATTTGCTGGGTGTGGTATGTGCCTGTAGTCTCAGATGCTTGAGAGGCTGAGGCAGGAGGATCGCTTGAGCCCAGGAGTTTGAGGTTGCAGTGAGCTATGGTGAGGCTACTGTATCTAACTCAGGAAACAGAGCAAGACCTTGTCTCAAAAAAAAAAAAAAAAAGAAAGAAATTGAATTCAGTAAAATCAGAACTCAAAAACAAAACAGTAAAATGACTGAAAAAGATTGTCGAGCTAAAGAAACAAATTGAGACCTAACATGGTATATTTCTATAGGTAATAAAATGAAAAACAACAAAGAACCGACCGTACATAGTTGAAAACTGGATTACTGACATGGAATAAAGACAGGGGATACACAGTAAAAACAAAAAGCATAAAGAGATTTAAAAGATAATAAATTTGTAAAAAAAAGATAATCTAACATTGCTATTTCTGAAGTAGAGGACCTAGCACATAGGAATTACCTAAAAGAAGCAAGAAGAAACAGAACTGCAAACTCCATTTTTAACAAAATTAAGGAGTACTTGATATTTCATATCACAAAATAGGAAGAAAGGTTGGCATAAACAATAACGATCAGAGAGAGGTTTGGTAAACTGAAGAGAGCATGTTTGTGGTTGCAGATTTAAAAAATACAAAGCCAATAGAGCACAATTCTCTAAATTAAGTGGTATATCTTGAGGTACAAAACCAAAATTTCATTAGCAACATGAGAACAGGATGACAGGCTGATGGTGAATACTTTGGACCCCATTAGACATAATGTGTTGAAAAGCTAGAAAAACAGTATTGAGTGAAGAATCGCACAGACAAGTTGTATTTGTGCCTCCAAACTTTGATGAAGGAAAGGAATGAATGATGGATTCACTATTATGAGCAGTGTTGCATTGCCAATCTCAGTAGGCCGGGGGGAAGCAAAGGCTAGAAAAACATATTTTTAAATGGACCCTACCTGGTCTTTTATGTCAAAACTTTCTTATGAATAAGTGGTTCAAGAAAAATAGTACTGATTTATCAAAAGAAGGACAGGTATAGAATTTATACAAAGATATTATCAGAAAAGAAGGGAAGGAATATGAAAAATAAACAGTGGACAAAAAAATAGTACTTAACAGAAAATAGCAATTGAAAATCCTGACCAGACATCACCATGAGAGAAAATACAATAAAGCCCTCATCTTTGTAAAACAAGTGTGTAAACAGAGATTCAAGTGTTCAGAGACAATAGGATGGGTTATCAGTAACAAAGTATAAGAAAAAGTAAAGTTACCACCAAAATGAAGGACAAAATGAAAACCATACAAAGAGTGTTCACCATATAGTAAGACACTAAGAAGACAAAATTGAAAAAGCTAATAAATGTATGGAAATAAAAAAAGAGATAGGTAAGAGAAAAGAAATCAAAGAGATGGAAGAAAGACAGAGAGAATTCTAATATTATGCATAGTTTTTAGATGACAGTGTACTAATTATATTATCTTTTAAAACATCATTTAGAACTGTCTAAAATTGGTTTGTGGAATTATGCAGATTGAGATTGTTGTACATAGTGCTGGTTGCAAACATGAAAGAACACAGGGAACATAGATAGCATCCCTGAGTCTATTCCTAAAACTAAATGGTGACAAAATCTAGCCAAATGAAAGGTGATGGGAAACTGTGTGGTAAAAGGATTAGTGTTGTGCTCAATTCCAGAAAAGTGAAGTATATATGAAGTCCTCTGAAAAAGAAAGTTTTCCCAAATCATTTTTGGAAATCCATCAAATGTAAAGACAACATTCCAAACAAATAAGAATACGAGGAATATAATACCTTTGTGCCAACCCCCGACCCCCTTTCAAAAAGCACTTACAAAATCCAGCCAATCTAGAGATGAATCAAAATAAATCCCTGTGAAAGTCTCCAGCCTCTTAATATATTTCATGATTCCCTCCCACCCCTCCAACCTCAGGGAGATCTTTCAGGAATTGGATTTTAGGAACTTAGGGATATCTATTTTGGGAATATATTTAAAATTCAGCAATTTGTTTTGCATCATTTATTTTTTAATCTATTAAATTGATATTAATTTAATACTTTTAAAAATACAAACGTCATGTTATTCTATTTCTATAAAATTATTTGTTTTTATATTTGAAATATGTACGTATTGAATATGTCTGAAATGATATCACTGAGGTTTCTGATGGCTATTTCTGGATGGTAGGATGTTGGGATTTAAAATAATTTCTGTCTATGCTCTTTTCTTTGTATTGCTTTTACTATTGCTTGATTTTTAAGTAATGATCACATATTATTTTATAAAAATAGTGAATCATTTTAAAAATAGAAGGCTTCTCTGCCACCACGCACAAAAAAGGTCTGACACCGGTCCTGATAGCCAAAAAAAAAAAAAAAAAAAAAAAAAGGCAGAGAGTGAGTTTAGGTTCTGAGTCAGGAAAAAACACAAAGCCTAGATTAATAGCAAGCCTTGATAACATTTATTTTTGTTAATTGCATTCTTAATTTTATTTTTTTGCTTAGGTCATGCATATTCGGAAACTGCTTAAGAAAATGGATCGTCCAAATGGTCTTTATCCAAATTATTTGAATCCAAGAACAGGGCGCTGGGGTCAGTGTAAGTATTTCTGGTATCACTGAAGCTTTGTTAAAAGGTTATTTAACTGAAAATTCTGTCCCTGATGGAGTAAGCAGTATACTATGTGGAGTTAGAGATCCTCAGTTAGTGTCTAACCTTTTGATCTACTAGTGCTGTTACCTTTGACACATTTCTAATCTCTTGTAGCTTTAGTTTTCCTACTTGTATTAATAAAATGGAAACATCCTGTCCACAAGAGTATTTTATTTCATGTATTTAAGTACTTTGCTGAAATACAGTGTGTCAGTTTGAAGGGTTATACTTTAAACTCTCAATAAAAAATATCTTCATGTAAATAAGAGCACTGCTTAGGAGAGGTATTTAAAGGAGTATGAAAGACAAATGAATATGGAAGAGGGGGCAGTTGCTCATGGACAAGATATGTCTAGTCATTCATTTTAGAAGAAGGTATCATGGCGTCCATTATTTACCAGGCTATATGCCAAGTTCTCGGATTAGGCTGGAAATGGGGAAGGAACACAGAGGGCTTGGACTGAATTTGGGGAGCAAACAGGCTAGCAGAATAGGCAAACACACTTACAAGTAGTTGAAATAAAATGTGATAAATGTTGTACATAGTAGGAGAAAGTACCAATTGTTAGATGAAACTGTAGTGGAGGTGATTCCCTCTGCCTGAGGGGAAAGTGTCTTGTTTGGGGCAAGGAGTAATTTTTCTTAGTAGAGCTTTAAAATTTATCTTTGAAGGAATTGATTTTTAAAAATAACAATAAATGTTTATAAGAAAGTGTGGAACTTACAGAATTTTAGTAATTACGGGTTTATAAATGCTGTTCTCTTCTAAAAGGTAGGTAAACTAGAACAAATAATAGAAGTTGCAATTTTGCCCCTAATAAAACATGATTCGGTTATTTTTGAGACTAATAAAATCATAATGAAGTAGTAAATAAGAGACAAAAGTAACAGTCATTTAATTTTATGTATTGAAAACACTGCTGTATCTGCCAGTGAGAAAATATGCCCGTGTGTGTACCGAGAGTAGGAAAAACGTTTGCCACAAATTATCATTTATGCTCTTTTCCAGGAAATGATCCTCTATTTTATGAAAGGAAAGTAGATTGGTCAATATAGTTGTGTCTTTCACGGATCTGAAATATGATCTCAATCTTTTGGTTCTTACTGTTCTTCTTTCCTGAAATTCTTTACATGTAGCTCATTTTTCTCTTTATTTTGAAGAAAATCTAAGATCTAATGCCTAGACTGACTGCAAATGATATATTTTGAAAAAACAAAATCCAGAGAGCTGCATTTCTAAAATAAAAAATGCGGTTTTCTTATTCCAGATAAGGGTAACTGAATTGGATGTCTACTCAGTAATTTGAGTATATAAATACTCCTTAGATTTATATTAAGATTTGGAAATGTTATGATAATAATGATATAATATTATAATACATTAACATTATGTTCAGTTTCTGCCTTATGTTATATGCCAGTATATGGTATAACTATATAAATGTAAAAGAAAAAGTTATAAAAGTACTAAAAAATCATTGAATATATAATCAGGAAAGTGTTTTCTAAGCATGTCACATAAAGCAGAAACCATAAAGAAAAAGGTGTCAGTTAATACTATATATAAATGTTAACCTCCTCCATTTCATAGCAATTAAAAAGCAAGTTACAAATGTAGGAAACATATTAAAGAGTTTTCATATCCTTTTATATCAAGACCTCTATAAGATCATAAGAAAAAGTGGTCACCCAGTAGAAAAATAGACTAAGAAAAGTTAGTTTATGAAAAAACAAAACAAAAATGGAAAGAAAAAAAAAACAATGGATGTTCATGCTTACCCCTAAAAGTGATATTAGTGAAGATAACTTCATTATCTTGGAGACAGCGTAATGTGACAACATCTCTGTCTGTATAGACCAAGGGTGGGGAATCTTTTCATGTTGGAAGGCCACATTAATGTAGCTGTAATCAGATAAGGCCACATTCAAGAAACTTCAATTAGATATACTTAGAAATGCACATTATTTTGTAAAAATCTAAATACTATGTGCTTCATAATCTCAAAAAATGAAAATTATTTGTCAATTTTAAAGTTAACAACCTTTTAATGATTTTGTTGTGTCTACTTTTTGTTGGAAGCGTTTGAATGTTTGGTTGCAGCGGGGAGGTCCGCAATTTCAGTTGATCCTCTAGATGGGTGTCAGTCATTTGTGACCTTAAGGGCATCCTGATCCGGGTTAGGTAGGAGAACGTAGAGTTGTAGCAATAAGTGGTTGAAAAGCAAGAAAGCATTTTTGGGGCATGTTGCCAAAGGCGTGGGTATTCTACTGCATTTTCCAGTGGATCTTTCTTAGCATCAAACAATGACTTTAAAAATGTCATCTACTGAGAACTCAATTCCATCTGTAGTTCTTTGGGTGCCTTGGTGATACCAACTAGGTGAGACTGAAATGCTAATTTGGGTGTTATGTCATGATTCTGAAAGTCAGTGAAACTTTCATTGTATTCTCCAATTAATAGATTATAACAGCTGCATATTCTTCAAATGATTTCTATATATCATCCTCACCAGTGACCTTTGCTAACTGGGGAAGATGTTCATCTGAAATTTCCTTTTGAAGAAGTATTTTGAAAAAAGACAGCATTTTTTGAAATGCTTGTATTTTTTGCCATATATCACATATAACCTTAGTTTTACCTTGCGAAGAAATATTCAGGTTATTTTGGTTTGACGTGATATCACACACAAATGCTGCATTGCTATAGAAATCTTCTTTCAATAATTCACATTGCTGATTCTGTTCTTCATAAAATTTAACTGTCTATTCTCAGAGATAAAATTTTATCTAACACCTATGTCTGTGATAGCCAACACACTTTAGATTGATAATGCAAATCCACACTGAATACCTCATCTTTCAACTTTAGCATGTTGTGAAACTGATGATGCCGTGTTGCATTTGCAAAAATATAGTTAACACTACTTATAACTTGCAAAGTGTCACTTAAGATATTAATAGTAGCTTTAGCACAGTTTGCTGATGCAAGATACAATGAAAAGAAATGAGAGCATCTGGATCTGTCAATACTCTTTTTAATCTGGGCAATAAACCCTTCGTGTTTTCCTGTCATAGAAGGTGCACCATCTATACAAAATGCTCACTAAATTTACCAAATTCAGTCCAACTTTACAACATCTATCTTGAAAGTTGTTGAAGATACCTATTCCCTGTGTTCTGTTTGTAAGAATGCCCAAAGCAATTAACTTTTCGTAGCAAAGAAAATCTTCTGTTATGACCCAAATGAAGTATAAAACCTACACCGAGTCAGTAGTGTCAGCTGATTCATCCAAAGTGATTGAATAATATATATTTTCCTTTTGCATGAACAACTTATTGCATGAAGTTGTTTTGTTAAGTTGAAGCTAATTCATGCTGCCAATCAGTTATGGTTCTTCCTGAAAGAGGCGTTCGTTTGTCCTTGGAAACATTATCAGGGTCTAAGCATCCTACAGCTTAAACAATGCATTCTTTCACAATTTCTACATCACTGAATGGCTTCCCATTTTTCCCGAGTATATAAGCTATTAATGCTTTATAAGTTGCTTCAATGGCATTATTTCTGGGTTTTATTGCTGCTTGAAAGAATTGGCATTGCTTTTGCTTTTCATCTTTTAATTTCTGCAATACAACCTTTCATGCCTCTCTTTCTAAGTTAAAATATTTGTGGTCTTTATGAGTGTTATAATGCTGATGTACATCAGATTTCTTTAATGTTGATACTGCAGTATCACAAAGCAAGCAAATCACCTTATCTTTAGCAGAAACAACATAGTAATAATATCACAATTCCCAATCCTCGTTTAAAAAAATCTGTTTTCTTCCTTCAGTGTTCTCTTGGTCATCTTTGACATGATGGACTGTTAAGCAGACAGAATTAAAATATACTGTCAAGCTGTGCAGGTATTCACAAATTCCAGTTCAAACAGAAACACAGTGCACTGTTGTCAAAAGCTGATAACAGACTGGCATGCTTGACCCCCATAAACTCTGGCCAGCCAGCCTCATGCGGTAGTGGTGCCAGTCAGGTGGGGGAAATTAGAACTAAGTCATGAATGTAGCAGCCGTCACTTTAGCCTTTGTGGCTTACTAATGTTCCAATTGTGCTGGTCAATCCGGGGGGATTATTTCATTGAAATTTATTTTATTCTTTGGTATTTTAAATATGTTCATTTTAAAAATTAAATAAAAATATAAAAGATGAACAAAAATATATTAATAAAAAGAAAAAGATTTATTCTGTAAAATTTGGATTCAGTCAAAAGGCTGCACTTAAGGACCTAGAAGGCCATATGTGGCCTTAAGGCCGCAAGTTCCCCATCCTTAGTACAGACTGCTTCTACTACACTAGTATTTATAAAGACTAATATATTTCTAGTATTTCCATAGACTGGTCACCAGAGACCTTGTCTCTCTTTTTCCCACTTCGCCATACCCCTAATCAAATCAATGCAATTTTTGAACTAAGGCACTATTCTTTGACTGTTACATTGACAAAGATGTGCTTGCTTCAGGCGCACATCTACTAAATTGACAAAGGAAATTGACAATTTCCCTGTATCTAGTATGTCAAAGAGTATTTGACATACTGAATCTGTATTCAGTATGTCAAAGAGTATTTGACATACTGAATATTTGTGTACCCTTTGAGCTAGCAACTCATTTCTAGCAATTTATTCCAAGGAAATTTTCAGAGCTATATGTGAAAATTTATTCACAGCAACCCTATAGTTATTTATAATAGAGATAATTTAGAAACATTCTAAAGCAGTCCTGTCCAACAGAACTTTCTGTGATGAGGAAAGTATTTTTTATCTGTATTGTCCAATACAGTAGTCACTAGCCACATGTGGTTATTAAACACTTGAAATGTTGCTGGTATGATTGTGGAATTACATTTTAAATTTTATTTACTTTCAATTAATTTAAATTTAAATAGCTACTTGTGGCTAGTCCCTGCCACATTGGACAGTGCAGTTTTTAAACATAATAGGGATTTGGTTAAGTAAATTATTGTCCCTCAGATATGGTATATATACAGCCATTAAAAGTTATGTTATAGAATACTTGACATAGATAAATATGACATATCTAGAAAGATATTTAGAAAGAGAGGAAGTAAGCACTGTAAGAATAGAAACCAAAGTGTTATCTGTGATTTTTTCTGAACACTTGCTTTTATTTTTTTTCTATTTACCTTTATTATCCAAATTTGATAATGAATTTCTATTTTGAAGTTAGATTGAAAATATTTTTAAATAAAAAAGAGGATACCTTCTTCCACATTAAAATCTTAGGATGCTGAAAAATCACAATTTTTTAATTGCCAGCCTTGAAATGACCAACAGTATAGCACTGATGACAATTATTAAAAAGATAACTCTCTTCAAATGATATTGAGAAAACTGGATAGCTCCATGAAAAAGAATGAAGTTCGACACTTATCTTGTACTGTTTATAAAAATTAACCTAAAATAGATCAAAGACCTTAAATTTAAGAGCCAAAACTATACAGCTCTTAAAAGAATACATAGGAGCAAATCTTCATGACTTTGGATTTGGCAATGGATTCTTCAGTATGACACCAAAGGCACAAGTAACAATAGAAAAAAAAAATAAGTAAGTTGGATTTGATTAAAAACTTTCATATATCAAAGGATGAGATTGAAAAGATAATGCCCAGAATGAGAGAAAATATTTGCAAATCACATATCTTATTAGAGTATGTATCCAGAATGTGTACAGAACTCCTACAACTCAACAACAAAAAGACAACCCAATTAAAAATTTGGCAAAGGCCTTGAATAGTCATTTCTCCAAAGAAGATATGAAAATTGAAAATAAGTACATGAAAAAGATGCTCAGTATCATTAGTCATTAGGGAAATGCAAATCAAGACCACAGTGAAATACCACCTCACAGCTACCAAGATGGCTATAATCAAAAGGATGAAAAATAAGCCTTGGCAAGGATGTGGAGAAATTGGAACACTGTACATTGCTGATGAAAATGTAAAATGGTGCAGCTACTGTGAAAAACCATTTGGTGGTTCCTTAAAAAGTTAAACATGGAATTACCATATGACCCATAAATTCAACTCTTATATGCCCAGAAGATTTGAAAACAGAGACTCAAACGTATACTTGTATGCCAGTGTTCAATAGCAATATTATTCACAATAGTCTAAAGGTGGAAACAATCCAAGTGTCTCTCAGATGAATGAGTAAACAAAATGTGATATAAACATACAATGGAGTATTATTTAGCCATAAAATAAAATGAACTTCTGATACATTAGATGAACGTTAAAAACATTATGCTAAGTGAACAAAGCCAGTTACAAAATAACAAATATTGTATGATTCCACTTATATCAAATATCTAGAGTTGTCAAATTCATAAGAGACAGAAAGTACATTAGAGGTTACCAGAGGCTTGGGTGAGAGGGGAATGGAGAGGAGAATGGGGACTTACTGTCACACAGTTTCTGTTTGCGATGATAAAGTTTGGAAACTGGTAGTGGTGATGGTTATACAGCACTGTGAATGTAATAAATGCCACTGAATGGCACAGTTACAAAATAGTTAAAATGACAACTTTTATTTTGTGTATATTTCGCCACAAAAAATTACAACCAAAAAAAGATAACTCGTTTATTCTTTCCTGTTTTTCCCCACAAAATAAATTCAAATTACTTTATAATGTATTCACTCTCAGTTATTAATTTTGAAAATGTTACGAAAGAGCTATTCACTGGTTATTTTGGCAGGAGGTCTTGAAAATCCTAGGGAGCTGCCCTGATATCTCTTTAGCAGCTGCGTCATTACAAAAGTGTCCAATTTGTTCCTTTTAGTGTTTTTTGTATATTTTATATCAGCTTCTGAAAAGTATATCAAATTCCATTATCTTTGAGCAGTATACATCTGTCATATCTATAAATAGTCTGCAAAACAAACATTTAATTGAACTGAAATTTAACAATTCAGCTTTGGCTAACTGTATTATAATTAGAGTAATGATAATGTCTGTGACATGCACATAGCAATCACAGAGAATAATTACTGGTAATTACCTTCAGGAAAAGTAGTTGGCAGCAGATATAAAAAAATGTAGTAAGTAACCTAGATTTAAAGACAAATCATTAGTATTTTTTTTACTAGTTTTTTTAAGATTTAGCCTATGACATTTAATGATTAAAGAAGCTATAGGAAATGAGTCATTACTGATTCATGAAATTTTATACTACTAAATTTAAAATTGTGGGAAAAATGAGAATGGTATATACTCTTTGGAGTTAGCAGACTAATTCTGGCTTTCTGCTTAATAATTTAGATAATTTATTTAACTTCTCTATGCCTCTGTTTCTTCATCTGTTCTAATTGTACTTATTTAATAGGATGATCATGTGGGTCATATTTATGAGATAATGTATTTGAAAATGCCTCTTATTAGCTTTTATTTTAGAATTTCCTATAAGAACACTTCAAAAAATACCTTCTGTTAGAAACCTGCTGTTAACTGCGTGACACGCTGGGATAGATCATACAAATCATTGATATTTAGGAGTGCTTTATAATGCATTAACAATTTCTGAATATCAAAATGACCTTGGAGTGATGCAGTTCATCAAATTTGACATGTAGGCAGGCATGGGTCAGTGGTTCAAGTAAGAAAGTCAAACTACTGGCTAATAATTCCCTAATTACCATGGACCTCTGGCTTCTGCTGTGTATTCATGTATTAAGCACATAATCTTCCACTGGACCAACTGCCTCGAAGAGCTGGAAATTAGGCAGGAGTGGAACTGAGTCCTATAACCTCAGTAATCTGCGAGTAAGTCTGGAAACCCCAGCAATAATTCCCAGATAAAAAAACATTTTCCCTAAATCACGATGACAAAGACTTTTGCCTTTTCCTGCTTTTTTCCCTTTTATTTCATTTCCTTTAATTCTGTTTTTTTAAATCATTTCTTTCCTACTCATTTGTTAATTATTTTGTTAGATCTACAACATATATAGAAATAGATGCATGAGGCTGAAATGCAAAATAGAAAAAAATGTCCTTATTTTAATGACTCTTACTTATATATGTGTTATGCTGAGGCTTCTTGTACACGTATTATGCTAGAACCTTCAGTCCAGGTTGAAGAAAAGTGATAAAAGTGAGCATCCTAGTCTTGTTCCTGATCTCAGGGAGAAAGTATTCCGTCTTTCACCATTAAGTATGAAGCTAGGTGTAAGGTTTTTTTTGTAGTTGCCCTTTATGAGGTTGAGGGTGTTTGTTTTTTCTGGTTTGCTGAAAGTTTTTATTAGAAATGGATGTCAAATTTTGTCAAATGCTTTTACTGCATCTATTTGTTTATTAGTTTGATAATATAGTGAATTACATTGATTGATTTTAGAATGTTAAACCTGTCCTGCATTCCAAGATAAATCACACTTGATTATGATGTATTATTCTTTTAAAAATTTTTTTTTCTTTTTTTTTTTATTTCAGCTTATTATGGGGGTACAAAAGTTCAGGTTATATATATTGCCCATGCCCCCCCATCCCCCCGAGTCTGAGCTTCAAGCATGTCCATTCCCTAGACAGTGCACATCGCACTCATCACGTAGGTATGCACCCATCCCCTCCCCCCAGCCCCCACCTCTGTCCGATACCCAATTGGTGTTATTCCCAAATGTGCACTTAGGTGATGATCAGGGAAACCAGTTTGCTGGTTAGTACATGTGGTGCTTATTTTTCCATTCTTGGGATACTTCACTTAATAGAATGGGTTCCAACTCTCTCCAGGAGAACCAAAGAGATGCCATATCACCGTTATTTCTTATAGCTGAGTAATACTCCATGGTATACATATACCACATTTTGCTAATCCATTCATGAATTGATGGGCATATGGTTGTTTCCACATCTTTGCAATTGTGAATTGTGCTGCTATAAACATTCGGGTGCAGTTGTCTTTTTTATAGAATGACTTTTGTTCTTCTGGGTAGATGCCCAATAATGGGATTGCTGGATCGAATGGTAGGTCTACTTGAATCTGTTTAAGGTATCTCCATATTGCTTTCCACAGGGGTTACACTAGTTTACAGTCCCACCAGCAGTGTATGAGTGTTCCTGTCTCTCCGCATCCATGCCAACATGTATTGTTTTGGGACTTTTTGATAAAGGCCATTCTCACTGGAGTTAAGCAATATCTCATTGTGGTTTTGATTTGCATTTCCCTGATGATTATAGATGTTGAACATTTTTTCATATGTTTGTTAGCCATTCTTATATCTTCTTTTGAAAAATTTTAAAAATATTTTGTTGGATTTGATTATATTAAATGAGAGATGTTGTTCTGTAACTTTCTTTTTTATCTGTCTGGTTTTGGTATTATTATAATGATGCTCTCATAGAGTTGATTGTGAAGTATTCCCTTATCTGTAATTTTTTGGTTAAGAATTTGTACAGAGTTGGTATTATTTCTTCCTTAAATGTTTTGTAGAATTTACCAGTATAACCATCTGGGCCTGACATTTTCTTTTGGAAAGGTTTTTAAGCATAGTTTCAATTTCTTTGACAGGTTAAAGGGTTGTTCAGCTTATCTATTTATTCTTGAGTGAGTTTTAACAATTTGTTTTTCAAAGGATTTGTCCATTTCATCTCATTGTCCTAATTTATTGTCATAGTGTTGTTTATAATATTCCCTTACTGTCTTTTTAATATCTGTAGACTCTATTTCAGTGATTTTTGCCCTAACCTTTATTATTTGCTTTCTTTTTGCGGGGGGTTTAATTTGCTCTTCCTTTTCTAGTTTCTTAAGGTTGAAGCTAAGGTTATTGATATGAGAACTTTTTTCTTTTCTCATAGATTTTCATGCTATTGATTTATCCCTTAGTACTGCTTTAGTGGCATCCCACAAGTTCTAATATACTGTGTTTTCATTTTCTTGTGAGTTTGTAATTATCATCAAATTTGGAAAAATTTTGGCCATTATTTCTTCATATAATTTTTGTCTTCCCTCACCTTCAGAGATTCCACTTAGCTCACTGATGCTTCTTTTTTTCCTTTCTAGTTTTTAAAATAGTTTCTGTTGCAGTGCCTTCAAATTCACTAATCTTTTCTTATGAATTGTCCAATCTGCTATTAATCACATCCAATATATATATTTTCTCTGAAATAATTTTTATCTTTAAAAGTTCAGTTTGGCTCTCTTTTATATTTTCCTTATCTCCACTTAACTTTTGGAACATATGTAATACAGTGATGATTGCATATTACAGTTTTAATGTTCTTCTCTGGTAATTCTACCATCTGTGTCAATTTGTATCACTTTTGACTGAATCCTTATTCTCCTCATTGTGCATTGTGTTTCTTGCCTCTTTGCATGCCTGGTAATCCTTGACTAGATATTACACATTGTGAACTTTACCTTGGTAGGTACAGATATTTTTGTATTCCTATAAATTTTGAGTTTTGTTTAAGGATGCAGTTCAGTTACTTGGAAACAATTTGACCTTTTTCCTGTCTTGCTTCTAGGATTTGTTAGGCAAATCTGGTGCATTGCTCAGTCTAGGGCTAAATTTTCCTTCTACTGAGGAAAGATCTCCCTGAGTATTAAATGTCCTATGAGTTATGAATTTTTCTTACGTGGCTGGTAAGAATGGGCACTATTGCCAGTAGGCTTCTTGTGAATATCAGGCAGTGTTTTTGCCAATCCTTTCATGTGGTTCTTTCCCCAGTCTTAGGTAGTTTCCTCACATGCAAGTGTTGTTTGGTAATCTGCTGAATACTGAAGAGGGGTCCTTTGCAGATCTCTGGGGTTCTCTTTCTGTGAAGATCTGTCCTCTCAGGTACAGTGACTTATGAACTGTAGCTGCCTTATTCTTCCTGGAATCTCAGCCTCATTTTTTCAACTCAGCAAGTCTGTAAGTCTGTGCCTCAATTCCCCATCCCTGTGCCTCTGCCTGGAAATTTTCTCAAGGCAATAACTGAAGGTTTGAAGAAGAAGAAAAAAATTTTATATATATATGTAATATATATATATATATATAAAATTTCCATCTTTTTCTGATGGTTGCCATTGAGTTTTAAGTTATATCCTGATTGTTTATATTTTTCTAACATCTAGAATTAACTATTACTGTATCTTCTGTCTGAATAACATGAAAAGTATAGTGTACTGCTACTGTTCCATAGCCTCGTCATGAACTTCTGGTTTAAACTGTTAATTTGTTTGTTCGTTATTGTTTCTTGCATGTCTTATTCTGTTCTCCTGGTTTTAAAAAATTATTCCTAGAACATCTCTAACAGTTTTTCAGGTTGGTCACCAAAGCCCTTTTCCTCACCCCTACTCAGATGACCTTGCTTCCTAAATCAGGTCAGGGAATCTCTTTACCTTTAAACTCATTTACTTACTCACTTGGTTTTACTTCTGTTTTTCCAGTCTCAGGGAATGCAGTGTCCATTATCCTGTCTAGTCTTTCTCCATTGACCTGTGTTCTGTATATTCTTTCAACTAACTCTTGAACTCTTGTTTTGTTTTGTTTTGTTTTTTGATGTTCCCATTTAATTATGCTATATATTAGTCTCCGTAATTCCTTTATCATAATTGATAAATGCCTCTCTCTATTTCTTTTAACTCTTTTTCAGTGCCATAGCCCCTTCTGACGAACACTCCATATCTCTTCTTCTCGTCATGATAAAGCCTTTTGAAGGAATAGTTTATATTTATTGATTTTTCTTGTTTGCCTTTTGTTCACTTCTCAATACATTGCATTGTGGGCTCTGCTCCCCACCACTTCACTAAAAGTAATTTCTTATGTGGTCCAGTGACTGTCCTACGGAATAATCCAAAACAGACAATGTATTAGCTATTGCTGTGTAACAAACTCTAATATTTAGTGGCTTAAAACAAATTATTATTTCTCTAGAATCTACAGGTTGCCTAAGTGGTTCTTCTGATCTGACTTGGGTTCTGCTGATCTTATTTGGACTTGTTCGTGTCTGTTGTTAGCTGACAGGTTGGCTGGAGGCTGGATAAGCTAGCTTGGCCTCAAGTGGGAGAACTCAGCTCTGCTTCATCTTCTATCAGGATATACCATGCTGCTTTACATGGTAATATCAGAGTCCCATAAAAAGAAATGGAGCATGCAAGGCCTGTTGAGCCTTAGGCTTGAAAATGACATAGTTACTTTTTATGACGTTCAGTTAGGCAAAGCAAGACAAAAGGCCAGTCCACTTTCAAGGGATGAGAATTTGTTTCCTGTTCTTCACACAACTTCTTAAATATTCATATTCCTAGGGATTCTTATTTATTACTCCTTCTATTTTGCCCCGTCAACCTCATTTCTTTTTATAGGATGAATTATATCCTCTATATTGGTCAGAAACAAATGAGCAATCAGCAAACTATGGCAGGCTAGCCTGTGGCCTGTTTCTGTATGGCCCACTAGCTTAGAATGGTGTTTACATTTTTAAAGGGTTATTTAAACAAACACCATTATGGACAATAGCAAATGGAGGAATATGCAGCAGAGACTTTAGGTTATTTGGCCCTTTACAAAAAAATTTTCACCTCTTCTCATGGAAATCAGTATTTCAATACTGATCTTTCTTAGGCTTTAGCTTCTGTCTACACATGTACAGGATATTTGTGCCTAAATATTTTGTAGGTACCTTAAACTTCATATGTACAGAATGGACCTCACTATCTTCACTTTAAAACTTTCTCTTCCTCTTGATTTCTTATTTCACCCACATTCTACGTGGTCTGGCCCATGCCAGAAACCTGACACTCTGAACACGTACCAGTCCTATTGTTTCTGCTTTCTTAGTCACATGTCCATCTATTTCTTCATTTCTTATACCCACGGTTAATTTAGGCCCTCAGTTCAATATCACCCTTATTAATTCCACCTCCACAATGATTCTTTTATGATCTAATCATCTTATTCCCATACTTAAAATTTATTTGATGTATTCGGACAGAGAAATGACTATGAAATTATAGAGAGCCATTTTGGTTTGGTTATGTGGTATAGGCTGAAGCTAGAAAGCAAAGGGTTAAGGAGCAAGTAGATAATGAGAAAGCAGCAGCATAAGTTCAGATTCTTCTGAGAGGAGAGGAATGGAATTGTGTATTTGAGTATTTTTACAAAATACATTCTTACTACAGTCAACTGAATAGTTTAAAATATTTATGTGAACATTGGGCTATAAGAAAATTAAAAGATTTAGGCACAAAGATTTGTTTATAAAAGATTAAAAAACTCTGAAAGGGGCCGGGTGTGGTAACTTACAATAAACCCATTCCTGGTCTTGAAGCAAAGCTTTCCATTTAGCCCATCCTTCCTTAACTTTGCCCACACAAAAAGCATCCAGTCTGTCAGAATTCTCACTCAAGGGAGACACTTAGTGGTAAATAGGTCTACTCAGCAGGAGGAACACCTGCTGTTCAGTGGAGGAAACCCACACTAGCAACCCAGAACTTCACTCTTAAACATAGATAAATAGTGATTGATTAATACAGTGGGATATCATACAGAAGTGCAAATAAATGATATACAGCTATACTCAACATGGTTGAATCTTACTAAATTTTGAGCTAGACTTGAGAAGATGATTATATTTAATTAATATATTAAATATACCAATGGCAAAAAAAAAACAGTTGGGAGAGAGTATCAGATGATAAATGTATAAAAAGTCAAATAAATGATTATTTCAAAAGTTAAGATAATGGTTACCTTTTAGAAAGGTCAGAATTATGATTAGGAAGGGATACATGGAAGGTTTTTGGGGATACTGGCATTGTTTTGAGTGCAGGTTATACCAATGTTCTCTATGATAAGGAGAACATTTATGCTTTATATGCTTTTCTGTATTCATGTTAAATTTCACAGTAAAAAGTATTTAAAGTCAAAAAAGGGATCCCAGAGGAGACTGAGACAATTCTATAAATAAACATTTTAAATTCTTGATTTTATTCAAAGAACTCTGAGAATATATTCTGTTCATAAAATAAGAATAGGATGCTGTGAAAAAGAAGCAATTTAGAGAATAAGAAAGAGCTCGGATTAAAAGCATGATTGCTGACATTAAAACTTCAGTGAAAGTTAAAGATAAAATTGATTGAAAAAAAGTTCTCAGGATATAGAACAAGAAGAACAAGGACTAAAATTTGAGAAAAGAATAATAGAGAATCAATCTAAGAGGTCCAATTTTTAATTAATAACAGTTCCAGAAGAAAGAAATGAAAAAGTGGAGTGGAAAAAATAAAGAAATAATAGAAAAGAATTTTCTTAGAGTTGAAAGATACTAATTTTAGTTTGAAAAGCACCTAGCACGATGAATGTAGGAATAAAAAAAGACTACACCTAAATTTCACCAATGTTAAAATGAAGATTCTAAACCTTGGAAAAGAGAGTTGAGTGTGAGGAAGGGGATCTGGGAGCACATTGAGCCTATTATAAAATAACATTGTATTTCTTATCAGTGATACTAGATGTTAGAAGGTATTGGAGCAGTACTTTCCAGAAGCTCTGAGGGAAAATTATTTCCAACCTTGAATTTGATATTTATATAAAATAAAATTAAGAAGGAGAGCATAACAAGAATTTCAGGTAACAAGATTTGTATCTCACTCTTTTTTTGGAAATTATTTAAGAATGTGATTTGGTAAAACAGATGTAGACCAAGATAAAGGATTGAGGAAACAATGGGTCTAACTCTGGAAAGCAAGAAAATAGAAGTGTCTAGATGACAGCTGTGGAGTATGCCTAGAGAACAACTAGATTGAGAGGAAGGGGAATGTGGAGGGAGGGGTGACTCAAATGTAAGTATAAGTAACATGACTGAGAGGCTAAGAAACAATAAATGATTAAAGAAAATGATGGGAGATGGTAGAAAGGCAGCTAGAAAATGTGGGGAATACTAAAACCAAATAAGAAACTTGGTTAAACTGTGAGGACAACTAAAATTCAGCATGATTTTAAGCAGTTGATGAAATCTAAGGAAAGTCTGGGCAGATGGTAAAATGGTGATGTCACTGAATGAATCAAGACATTTTGACTTAACCATGAAAATGAGGTTGTAATATTGATGGGAGTATTTTGTCGTAGTGCTCTTGATACATCTGTTTTAAAATAGTTCCTCTCCATATGTAAAATCACTGCTTTCTTGTTCATTACCAACTAATGTGCCCAAAAGGCAACACTAACCTTTACCCCATCACAAATGCCCATTAAGTATGAGGGACTGTTTCCTGTCTACTCTATTCACTTCTATATTGTTTTAATATTTACAAGTATTAGTATTAACTTTTATCTGTTATGATTTTTTGTGAATATAAAATGTTTCAATCTGTTAGAATTAATTTAGCTTCTAAATGCAATTTATCTCGTAAACCCATCAACATATATTACCTTCATTATAAAATTCTTCAGTATGAGTATTGAAAGCTATTAGAAATTTAATTGTGGATTTCTTGTATAGTCTGAAATTTAGAGTAAGTCGTATTGTAGCTCTGTCTTTTATAGTATTTCTCCAAGTGTCTTCTATAGCACCCAATTACTTAATGTTACAGGCTGAGGAAGCTAGCTAACAAACCTTAGTTTAAAGTAAATGGCCATTTCATATGAAGTTCAAAACCTGGCAAAACAAATCTATGGTGATAGAGGTTGGAGATGGACCATGAAGACCACATGAGGAAGATTTTTAGGATGCTGGAAATGTTCTGTATTTTAATCTTGGTGGTGGTTTTGTTGGTATATACATATTTAAAAATTCATCAAAATGTATACTTATGATTTAAGAAAGGAAGTGAGATATAAGAGCATTTGGGATGCAGGCTATTTAAGGTACAAGTGAATTATTGGAATATTAGCAGACATGTTGCTTAAGGTGAATGATAGACCTTTCCCCCTATTTATTACTTTTTATAGAAAATGATGATTTTTAATTACATAGTTACATGTATTCTGATAATACATAAATATATAAAGTTAAAATTAAAGGGCTCCTTGCTTAACAGCTGTCTTTTCAAATCGTATGTGTACCTAATGTTCTTTACGCATACAAATTTTTAGTACTATCAAGCTATATATATTATTCTGAAAGTTGCTCTCTTCCCTCCCTCCTACCCAATGACATATAATAGATATCCTTCGACATCAGATTTTAGATCCATTGAAATCTCTTTAGTGATTGTGTAGTCCTCCATAGTATGTTTATACTGTAATTTATTTAGCCACTTCCCTAAACATTTCAAGTTATCTTTAGTTTTTTACTAATAGAAATAATTCTATGATGAACTTTGATCTACATCTATATTTATGTGTTTCTGCAAGTAGTTATAGGATAATTCCAGAACTAAAATTTCTAGATCAAATTTTGATAACTACTACAAAATTGACCTTCAGTTCCAGCAACTATGAACCATATCTTGTCAACATTGGCTATTATCAATCTTTTAAAAATGTTCCCTGATCCAGTAGACAAAAATGAAATCTCAATTGTTTTAATTTGATTTGCTCTGATCACTGGTGGAATTGAGCATCCTTTCTTGTGTTAATTATAAATTTATGATTCTTTTTTGTTAGTTGTGTATGCCCTATTTTAATTTTCCTTATTTGGCAGAGGTCTTTATTTAGGACATTAAAACCCTTTTATGTATGTTACAAGTATCTTCTCCCATTCAATTTTTGTCTTTTAGAGTTATATATCTTTTAGCTTATACCATATGAAGCTATAAATTTTTTTCTTTATGACTCCTTTGTTTTATAGTTTCCTTAAGATCATTTACTTATGAAGACCAGACATGTTCTTATATTTTGTTCTGGCACAGTTTTGTGTTTTACTTTTAAATAATTAACTGTCCATGAATTTATTTTAGGAGCTAAAGATATACATATTAATATGCATTCTTCTCGAAATGTATTGCCAATTTTTCCCATAAACTACTGAATATTCTGTCCTTTCCTCACCAGTTTGAAAAACCAGTGATATTACTATGTGAATGATTGAAGGGTTATAAGAAATGTGATATTTTTCTTTTCATGATGGGAAGATGTGAGTATTGAAACAAATTTCAAGAATATAAAGTAGGGTTTGTAAAAAGTCAGGGATAAAAGAATGTGGTTGCCTTGGGAGTTAATTTGGATAGGTTAAAAAATATAGATGGGATGGTGTAAGAATATACCTAGGACAAATAAATACAGGCATACTGTTTTATTGGACTTTACAGATAGTGTATTGTTTACAAAATGAAAGTTCGTGGCAACCCTGTGTTGAGCAAATCTATCAGTGCCATTTTTCCAAAAGCATGGACTTACTTGTGATCTCTGTGTCAAGTTTTGGTCATTCGTGTAATATTTCACAGTTTTTCATTATTATTTCTGTTACAGTGATCTGTGATCAGTGATCTTTAATGTTACTGTTGTGATTGTTTTGGGGCACCACAAACTGTACCCATATAAGACAGCAAACTTAATTGATAAATGTTGTGTATATTCTGACTGCTCCACCCACCAGCTGTTCCCCATCTCTGCCTCTCTGTTTGGGCCTTTCTGTTACTCCCTGAGACATAACAATATTGAAATTAGGCGAATTAATAACTCTATAATGGCCTGGAAGTGTTCAAATGACAGGAGGAGTCACATGTGTCTCACTTTAAATCAAAAACTAAATATCATTAAGCTTAGTGAGGAAGGCATGTTGAAAGCTGAGACAGACCAAAAGCTAGGCCTCTTGTACCAAAGATTTAGCGAAGTTGTGAATGCAAAGGAGACGTTCTTGAAGGAAATTAAAAGTGCTACTCCAGTGAACACATGAATGATAAGAAAGCAAAACAACTTTTTGGCAGATATGGAGAAAGTTTGAGCAGTCTGGATAGAAGATCTACCCAGCCACGACATTCCCTTAAGCCAAAGCCTAATCCAGAGGCCCTGACTCTCTTCAGTTCTATGAAGGCTTAGTGAGGTGAGGAAGCTGCAGAAGAAAAGGTTGAAGCTAGCATAGGTTGGTCAGTTCATGAGATTTAAGGAAAGACGCTATCCCCGTAAGATAAAAGTGCAATGTGGAGCAGCAAGCGCTGATGTTAGAAGCTGTAGCAAGTGATCCAGATGATCTAGCTAAGACCAACAGATTTACAAGGTAGATGAAGCAGGCTTCTATTGGGAGATGGCATCTAGGATTTTAATAGCTAGAGAGAAGAAGGCAATGTGTGGCTTCACAGGACAGGCTGACTCTTTTGTTAGGGGCTAATGCCACTGATGACAGTAAGTTGAAGCTAATGCTCATTTACCTTCTGAAAATCCTAGGTCCCTTAAGAATTATGCTAAATGTACTGTGCCTGTGCTCTGTAAATGGAAGAACAAAGCCCAGGTGACGGCACATCTGTTTACAGCATGGTTTACTGAATGTTTTAAGCCCACTGTTGAGACCTACTGGTCAGAGAAAAAGATTTCTTTCAAAATATTACTGCTCATTGACAATGTACCTTGTCACCCAAGAGCTCTGATGGAGATGTACGAAGAGATAAATGTTGTTTTCATGCCTGCTGGCGCAATGTCCATTCTGTAGCCTATGAATCAAAGAATCATTTCAACCTCAAGTCTTATTATTTAAAAAATACATTTTGTAAGGCTGTAACCTTAGTGATTCCTCTGATGGATCTAGGCAAAGTAAATTGAAAGCCTTTTGGGAAGGACTCACCATTCCAGATGCCATTAAGAACATTTGTGATTTGTGGCAGGTGGCCACAACACCAACATTAACAGGAATTTTGAAGAAGTGGATTCCAGCCGTCATGGATGGGGTCGAGGGGTTCAAGACTTCAGTGGAGGAAGTAATTACAGATTGTGGTGGAATAGAAAGAGAACTGTAATTAGCAGTGGAGCCTGAAGATGTGACTGAATTGCTGCACTCTCATGATCAGACTTGAACAGATGAGGAGTTGCTTCTATGGACGAGCAAAGAACGTGGTTTATTGAGATGTAATCTACTCCTGGTGAAGAGGATGTGAACATTGTCGAAATGACAAGTATTTCAACTATTACATACATAAACTTAGTTGATAAAGTAGTGGCAGGATCTGAGAGGATGGGCACCAGTTTTGAAAGAAGTTCTACTGTAGGTAAAATGCTATCAGACAGCGTCACATGCTACAGAGACATCTTTCATGAGAGGAAGAGTCATTTGATGTGGCAGACTTCACTGTTGTCTCATTTTAAGAAATTGCCACAGCCATCTCAACCTTCAGCACCCACCACCCTGATGAGTCAGTACCTGTCATCCTCGAGGCAAGACCCTCCACTGGCCAAAGGGTTACTGTTCACTAAAGGCTCAGATGATTGTTAGCATTTTTAGCAATAAAGCATTTTTTAAATTAAGATAAATATGTTGTTTTTAAGACATAATGCTATTGTACGTTTAATAGACTATAATATAGTCTAAGGATAATTTTTATATGCACTGGGAAACCAGAAAGTTCATATGACTTGCTTTATTTTTATTGCTATATACCTGTATATATAATAGTTATACATATAGTACTCAAGGGCTGGAATTCAACAGCTAATTATATTATGCAAAGTGGTATTACAAAGGAATTTGTAGATTTAATATGTTGCCCATGGCACTGGAATCATCATTAACCATCGCAGAGAAAAATATTTAAGAGTGAAATCTTTTTGGTTAACATCAGATTTAAGTATCTCTCACATATTTAATCATAGCTTACATATTTAAAGCCATTAATATGTGAAAGATAATTATTTTCAATTTTGGAACAGTTTGGATCTATGATAATTTTGTACAAACTATGTGATTCAAGAAAGACTATTTAAGATGTGAAGTATCACATCCAGAGGAAAAAGATTTTTCTAGAAAATTGGTACATGTGTATAGGTGAATGATTATGGTGTACTCTTACTGTACTAAATTTGAAATAGGGAAATTGGAAATAGGGCTGTCAGTATCATTTAAAATTATTGAACTGTAATATAGTCATTATAATGGAAAGATATTACTTTATTTGTTGTATGTCTTCTTTTTTCTCAACCTCTGTCCCTCTCTGCTCTCTTTTGTTACAGATCATACATCAGTCGGTGGTCTGGGAGACAGTTTTTATGAATACTTACTGAAAGCGTGGTTGATGTCAGATAAAACAGACCATGAGGCAAGAAGGATGTATGATGATGCTATTGAGGTGATTATTATCTGAGCATTTTCCTACTTAATGATTGAATATGCAGTGTATTTGATAGTGGCTAGACAAGTATCTTCTAACCATTATATTATATGCATTCTGGAAATGGATACAATACATATAAGCATTTTATTATATGCATTCACTGTAGAGTTTATTAGTATTTTAACAGCAAGCCTTATGCCAAGTCTTTTTCTATTTGTGGCATTTTAAAGAAATTGTTAAAGGAAGAATTTGGTATATTTATGAAAATAATATTTTAATTATTAATACTTTTAGTTAATACCTACAGAGACTAGAAGAACTTATGACCCGACATATATTTTCATGAACATTTCTTCTTTCAGATGACCCCTTTAACCTAAACATTGAGATCCTTCATAGGTAAATAATTAGAATAATGACAAAACACTTACATAGTACTTCCTATGTGCCACGGCACTATTCTAACCCGTTTTACATATATGAGATCATTTCGTCATTGTCATCATTTTACAGATGAGGACCTTAAGGCACAATGAGGTTAAGTAACTTGCCAAAGGTCACATAGCTGGTAAATGATAGAGCCTGAAACTGAACAATCTGGCTGCAGAGTCTTTACCTTTAACCACCGCATTATATTGTTTCATATTTATATAACCTCATACCACAATGTTGTGACAGTTTAAAATTGGAGCAAGATTCGTTGTAGGAAGCATTTTTATGGGCTATTTCCAAGCAAAAACTGTGAAACATAAAAGTATGTTAAGTAAGTTAAAATTGTGTTTAGAAAGTTGTTGACTTTCTGATCCATTATAAACCCATGTTCCTTTAATTATTAATTTACTTTTTAAAAGTTGTATTTTGTATGTAACATTATTCTGATGTAGTCAGAGGTCTGTTTTCATAGTTACAGGGGAGTTTCACCACGCCACCCCCCGCCATTAAACCAGGGTCCTTCTTACCCATTTTATATCCCTACCTTTTAGGGACCTAATTCCAGTTCCCTATGGTTGTTTTCAAAAATGCACAGGAGTTGAACTTGATATGTGGCTTGCAGTGTTTTGTCCATTATAGGCATTTAATAAGTGTTTGTTGAGGAATTGTGTTAGCTAATAAATTGAACTAAATTAAGGTGTAATCAAGAATGTAAATTTTAATATGTGACTTCTAAAATTCTTTATGAAGTCTTAAATTTTGAAAAGTTGGAGAGTTTTATTCTCTATTAATATAAAACTAGAAATTTATATTTAAACTTAGAAAATTAAGGTGTAATCAAGGATATAAATTTTAATATGTGACTTCTAAAATTCTATATGAAGTCTTAAATTTTGAAAAGTTGGAGAGTTTTATTCTCTGTTAATATAAACCTAGAAGTTTATATTTAAACCTAGAAAATTTAAACCTAGAAGTTTTTCTGATTCAAGAAAACTCCTAGGAAGAATTTAATATCCATAGAACCATACTGTTCAAAATAGCCCTTAGTCATTTCCACTATACTGTGGGCTCCTTTGACGGCAGAGTCTAATTTGTTTATCATTATCTTGTCACATAGCACAACATCTGAAACTAGTAGGTATTCAATAAGTAGTTGGTAAATGAATGAATGTATTTAATATTTTTATTTTTGAGAAAGTGTGACATGTCATATACCATATAATCATTTTTTCTTCTTAGTTTGATATTTTCTTGTAATAGTCTTAATCTAAAACCATTTTGTCTTTTAATCACTTAATTTTTGCCATAGGAAAACATTATTTTATATTTTCATTGTTTTTTAAATTATATAAATTTTGAAAGGCATGATATTTGTCTTGAAAGTTAATCTTAAAAATTACTTTTCATGAGTCATCTGCTCTGTAAGTTATGCATTCTATAACTATTTCTTTCTTTATTTTCTTTGTTTTATTTTTATTACTTCATAAATCCAGAATGGGCATCCACTAAGTGTTTTTTGATAACAGGTTAGCTTTCATTTTGAGACATGATCTCAAGTATGCAATTTCTGCAAGATTAATTATCTTTAGTAAGTGTTCTGTTAAGATACAGAGTATGTATAAATTCTAATCAAACAACATATAAAATATGTGGAAGAAATGGGGGTGAATTCATTGTAATTTGAAATAAATCATTTTTTAAATTTGCCATTCTGTACTTACAAATATCCATATCCCTGGTTCCTACATCTGAGCTTTCTTTTTTAAAGGTTATGTATAAATATAGGTTTTATATTCTGATCAAGTTTATGTTTAATTTTTAAAATAGTGAACAAAAATATACCTTCTAAAGGTCCTTTTGAAGCAATAAAGTAATGCTAGTATTAGTGAAGATTTAATACCTTTTAATAGAAGAGTTAAGAATATTATTCTTAACTGCCATTCAATAGTTTGGTATTTTATATAAGTTGAATTCTTAGGCATTTGTCATATTTTTAGAGAGAAGAAAGCCATATAGGCAATTTTAGGAGTCCATAAGTAAATTACTGGTAAGAAGCCCTTTCTTTACCCAACTTTTGCTTTAGTCCTAGCAAGTCCATGGGAATATGTTTGGATATCTTTTAATTATACCATAGTAAGATTTATATTATAATGAACAGAAATGACAAAAATGTTATATAAAAATTTAGAACAATAACTATGGATATCATTCTTTAGGCATTTATGGAGTACCTACATGCAGAAAACATGGTAGTATTGTGAGGTCCACAAAGATGAAAAACAATTGCCCCTGTACTCAAAAAACTAATATTCTCATTTGTGGTCCAGAGTACTACAGTTAAAAGAAAACAACAACAACAAAAACTTGTAATATAATGGTAGTCCCTTATCATTTTGGTTATTAACCATCTCTCATACCCCTAACAGGTCAAATACAATTATCTAAGAGCACCATTCATTTATAAAATTACTTATTAATTAAACATTTATTGAGTGCATACTGCATTATAGGTCTTTTGGTGTATAAGATGATGTACATGGCCTAGTCCCTCCATTTCTGTAAAATGTATATGATTGTAACAGGGAATATAGGATATATTTTTCCAAGGCAGATTGTTATTGAGCTTGTCAGAGAACAACTCACAGTAAAAATGTGGATTAATTTTTGTATGACACATTCCTTTTTATTCTGAGAAAGAAAAGTATGATCACTAATCATATTCAATAATTTCTACCAAAGAAAACTAACTTACTACAATTCTTATCCTTTTCCATGGAAATACCTCTAAAGGCAGAGAATTAATCCATAGCCCCTCTCAGCAAAGTCTGAGAACATAGTCCAAAGGAGCAGAGCTCTTCAAAATCTTATTTTTAAAATGAAATGTGATTACTATACTCTCTCTTATCTTTAAGTTCAATATAGAATATTTCTCTCACCATCCCCACATCTTTAGAGTAAAATTGACATTTCAGGAAGACGGACCATGTTTATCATGCGGCCTCTTTTATTCATGGCACACCTTCCAAAACACGTGCCTAAGTTTGAGAAATAAGGGACTAAGGAGTTAAGGGATGAGTATTTAAACTTTCACCTAGTTTTGAAAGGTTTATGATGCATAAGGTTGCTCACCTGATGGTACTTTTATAAAGTACTTTGCCAAGTGCTATAGTTTCATGAAAATGAGAAACTTTTAACTAAGTATTAAAATCATATTGTTTTAATAACTTGAATATTCTACCTGTTCAGGTTTTTTTTTTTTTATATGAAATAGAAACTAATTGGTAAAGCCTTTTGGGTTATAAAATCATCATGATCTCAATTGACTGATTATTGTGAATTTCATTTAGCTCAAGAAAACAAAGCCTGTAATGGGTAGCGTTATGTAGAAAGGTAATCTTTGACCAAATCTCTCCTCTCCTACTGATTAGGATATTTGTTCCACGTTATATGCAATTTGATCACTCACTCACTTATTGTAAGTTAAGTCTCCCAATTTGGGAAAGTTAGTACTTTATAGAATATCATATTACCAAGGTTTTGTGATAGTCAGAAGGATGTGGTAAGTTTGAACACTAATGGTTTGTTTGCTTCTAAAATTTTGAGTGTCTTCTCTTTCCTGTAGGCTATAGAAAAACATCTTATTAAGAAATCCCGTGGAGGTCTTGTCTTTATTGGAGAATGGAAGAATGGGCACTTGGAAAAGAAGATGGGTCATTTGGCCTGCTTTGCTGGGGGAATGTTTGCACTAGGAGCAGATGGTTCCAGAATGGATAAAGCTGGTCATTATTTAGAGCTAGGAGCGGAAATTGCACGTACATGTCATGAGTCATATGACAGAACTGGTAAGAATATTAATAAGGCTAGTTACTTAGTCTAAAATAACCTCTAAGTTAAAAATGTGTCCAGGAATTAGAAGGAGAATATATAGGCACTTTTCACTTTCAAATAGTTTAACACAATAAATCATTTTCTTAAAAACCTGAATTTTTAATTCCAGAAATGTGTTTCTACATCACTTTTTGAAATTTTTATTTCTGCTACTGTTTTTGTTAAAGATTTTGAAATAATTTTAAAGATAGAGAGGTAGGATATTTGGGATATGTGGAATAACATTATTTATTTTAATATAGTAAGAATCCATTTTAGCCATTCATTTCAACTTCTATAAAGCCAGTTAAAGGACACAAAATTGACTGATTTAGGTTATATTGCCTTGCCTACCCTCTTGTGAAAATTAGAATAACCAAAAGATAATTGTAGTTATCTTGCACGTATAATTGGTATCTAGCTAAGTAGTCATTTGTCTCTTAGTTCAGTAATTTTTGGAGGTGTTTTTATACCTTTAATTAAAAAGATCCTCTGACATTACTTTGGGCAATTATGTAATATTTCTGAACTTCAGTGTCCTTACCTGGAGAATGAGATGATTCTTTATGGTAACAAAAATTGTTTTTTGGGGGGTAATGAAAATAATCTTATTCTTTTTATGTATAAAGCATAATTAAATATACAGTCATAAATAGATATACAGTATATATTTGTTATTAAAATTTGATAGAGGAAAAAGGCAATTAGCTTTTTAAAAAACCCTAAAAAGGCTCCTGAGGGGTTCAGTAATGAAAAAAGGGTTGAGGAACACTGAAGTAGACCTTCCAAGGTTTTCTCTGGCTTTAAAAATGTGTGTTTCTGCCAGTCATAGCTGTAGTCCAGCTACTCCACAGGCTGAGGTGAGAAGATTGCTTGAGGCTAGGAGTTTCAGGTTGTAGCGCACCATGATTACTCTTGTGAATAGCCATTGCACTCCAGCCTGGGCAACATGGCGAAACCCCATCTCTTAAAAAAATAATAATAAAATAAAATAAAAATGTGTGTTTCTGTGTGAGATAATGTATAATGAGTTATCTGAAAGCCTAGAAACTAGTAATTTCTATTTGTGATTTCAGAAGTTGAATGGTTGCTTTTATCAAATAACTGAATTTGTTTTAGGATTAATTTATCATCAGGTGCCATGATGCAAAAATGAGTGGCTTAAAATTTATCCTCGTTCATAGATATGTCAAGTTATTTTTACATAATAAGGAACTGAACTTAATAGTGAAATTGACCCTTCAGTTTCTCATTAACTAAATTAGGGGTTCCATTTCTTGAACAAATATAGCTAAATCAAAAGGACATTGAAGTAGGGTGGCTTAAGTGTTGGTAGGTAATAAATATAAGTCAGTGATCTGAGTTACAGATAGAAGCTAAGTTAAATTATCATATGGATGATATAGGGTGTCAATTATACACTTAAAATATAGCTAAAAACATTGAGGACCAGAATGGATATTCAATGCTTATATTAAGATCCATGATAATAAGGATTGTTGTTATGTAGATTTTGGCCATAAATCAAATGATAGTTTTAAAACAGTAGGATTTCATATAACAGACATACTAAAAATATGATATATCATGGTTACTATAATTACTTATTTACTCCATTAAACATGAAGCACCCATTATATGCCAGGTATTATGCTGAATGCTTACAGGTTAAAGTATGAGTAGGATGTATTCCCTGCATTTTAGAAATTCATAGAATACCAGTTATGAAAGCCTTTCCTTATATTTCTGACTTTCTCATTTCAAAAAGACATTGCTGAAGTTCTGGTAATATCTACATGAGGTTGATTCTCGTTCTGATTGTCATTTTCACATTGCAAGTTGATGAACCTGTGACCCTCTTTCTCAGGGTATACCCAAAAAAGATTACTATTTGATTTGTGTCCTGTGTTTTCAAGTCTTTCACTATTTTTACTTGTCTTTAATTTCAACTTAGCTCCTTTAATTAAAAAGTACAATCCTAGTTTTGCTGACTTCTCACCAGCTTATTATATCTTCTCCTGTGTTTTCTTGTGACTATGCTATAATTTTTTTAGCCATTATGTTTAAAAATATTCATCTACTTCTTCTTAGTAGTTATTCCAAGTATATCCATACTATACTTATTGCCTTGGAATTTCACTTTCATTTGCTGTTGGAATTAGAATTACCAATAATTTAAAATTTGGCAATCTTAATATATTCTACCATTTTGGTGAGTGTGGCCTATTTGAATGTTTAGCTAGGTTTGTAGGAAATGTTACTGAATCTGTTCATGAAACTGAACAGTAACTCAATAGTAGTTTTAAACATTATTATGTCTGCATGGGAAGCTAGATTGATGATTAATGTATTATTGCAGTGTATTTTGAGGAATAATGCAGAATTGGTTCCAAACCTGATCTTAGATTTTTAAAATATAGTCCCTTCTTTTTTTTGGGGTGGGGGGGCCTATAGATTTCTTTTTTTTTTAATTGCTGAACATTATTAAAATATTGAATATTATGAGATTTAATTTACTGTATACTGAAATTTGGTAAACCGCCTTCCCATGACCATGTGCTATCACATTTCAGGGAAGAAATTTAATCTGTTAGGTGCATATAACATATCCAATGGACAAAAGATCCATTAGATGTGTGGAGTATTGGACATATTTGAAGAGTTTCTACAACTGTTTTTTTCCTTAAAGGCAATTAATAGGAGGGAAGGATACAGGAAAATAGTTCTTCCCTTACTATATTAGTTCATTCCAACTGTAGTCAGATTGCTTGTCTCAGAATATTCTTTATGCTTTTTTCTTTTGTTGAATTTCTTTTGTTGATTTGAGTGTGCTTATTTTTCCATATCTGCAGATTCTATCCATCTTGGAGGACTTGTGTGAATTGCATTTCTCCAAGACTTTACAAACTAATCTCTCTATGCCTTCTTTGAACTTTTCTTTTGTTGTCTTACTACTGACCTTTATCACATTTGCTATTTTGCTGTAATTTTTTATTTGTACCTCTCCTTTTTTTTTAACCTATGTTAAATGTTTTTTTTTTTTCACCCTGTAGAGTTCTTTTTATAAGTACTAATTTATTTATAGTTTTGACTCAACTTTTACGTTTGGATTCGTTGTTTTCCTTTTAAAAGTAAAATGTCAAATGTTAAGGGGTAACTTAAGAGAGGAAATGCAATTAAGTGCAAGGTAAAATGTTATAATTTTTTTTTTTTTTTTACAATATTTCTTAAAAGAGTACCTAAGAAATAATACCCTTGGAAATATGAAACCCATTATGTGGCCAAAATAATGGATAATTGATGTGAGATATATAGAGAGATCTCACATATATATCTATGTGATCTGATAGATGTCAGATCTATCAAACTCGCACATTTTTACTCACCAACTCTTTACAGGACAAATATGTTATCTTTTTGGTATGTTTTATTTGTGAAGTTATGAATGACCAGTAAGCCAAATGTGATTTTCAGATATGCTATATTAGTTTCATACAGCCAATTTCTACCCCAATTCAGGTGATTTTATCATTATAATTTTAGAAGTTAGCTAATTTAAAGTTACCCTTAAGATTAACATTTGAAAACTCCGTCTGATCACCTGTTAGCACTAATAGTCATTGAGGAAGGAAGAACATAAGAAATCCAGACAAAAGACCTGTCTTTTTTATTAGATTACTATCATCTCAATGCTTACGATGTTTGACTTTTTAAAATTTATTTTTTAATTATATATATTTAAGGTATACAACATGATGTGTATATACACACACACACACACACACCCACACACACGTAGTAAAATAATTACTACAGTCAAGCAAGTTAACATATCTTTTATCTTACAAGTTACTTTTTTTGTGTCTATCTGTGGTAAGAGCACCTAAAATCTATTCTCTTAACACACTTTCATCAGTCAATACAATATTATTAACTGCAGTCCTTATGCTGTACGTTTTTTCTCTAGACTTATTCGTCCTACGTAACTGCGAGTTTGTACCCTTTGACCTGCCTCTCCACATTTCCTCCTCCTCCCCATCCTTGGTAACCACCATTCTTCTCTTTGTTTCTATGTATTTGACTTTTTGTAGATTCCACACATAATGAGATCATGCAGTATTTTTCTTTCTGTCTCACTTATTTCATTTAGCATAACGTTCTCCACGTTCACCTGTGTTGTCACAAATGGCAGTATCTCCTTCTTTTTTAAGGTTGAATAGTATTTCATTGTGTGTTTATATATATCACAATTGCTTTATCCATTCATCTGTCACTGTACACTTAGGTTATTTCTATATCTTGACTAGTGTGAATAATGCTGCAGTGAACGTGAGAGTGAAGATATCCCTACAAGGTACCAATTTCATTTCCAATGGGGGTATACCCAGCAGAGGTATTGCTGGGTCATGTGGTAATTCTGTTTTTAATTTTTTGAAGAGCATACTGTTTTCCATAATGGCTACGCCAATTTACATTCCCACCAACTATACACACCCTCGCCAACACTTATTATTTCTTGTCTTATTGGTAATAGCCATCCTAACAGGTGTGAGATGATATCTCATTGTGGTTTGGATTTAGATTTCCTTGATGATTAGTGATGTTGAGCATTTTTCTATATACCTATTGGCCATTTTTATGTCTTTTTGGAAACATGTCTATTCAGGTCCTTTGTCCCTTTTTTAATCGGGTTATTTTTTTGCTGTGGAGTTTTGTGAGTTTCATATATATTTTGGATATTAAGCTATTATTAGATATATGGCTTGCAAATATGTTTTCCTAGTCTGTAGGCTGCCTTTTCATTTTGTTGATTGTTTCCTTTGCTGTGCAGAAGCTTCTTAGTTTGATGTAGTTCCACTTGTTTATTTTTACTTTTGTTACCTGAGTTTTTGATGTGATATTCAAAATATCATTTCCAAGGCCAGTATCTGGGAGCTTTCCCCCTACATTTTTTTTTTTAGGAATGTTACAGAGTTCAAGTTTTTGCTTAGGTCTTTAATCCAGTTTGAGTTGATTTTTGTGTATGTTGTAAGATAAGGATCCAGCTTTATTCTTTTGTGTGTGGATATCCAGTTTTCCTTCCTTATTGTGTCTTCTTGGTGGATTATTGAAAAATGTACTTGTGTTTATTTCTGGGCTGTCTATTCTGTTCCCTTTGTCTGTGTGTCTGGTTTTATGCCAGTATCTCATTAGATGGAGGAAAAACATTTGACAAAGTTCAACATCTTTTCATAATAAAAATTCTTAACAAAACTAGTATAGAATGAAATTTCCTCAACATAATAAAGGCCGTATGTGAAGCTCCCACAGCTAACATCATAATCAAGGGGGAAAAAACTGAGAACTTTTTCACTAAGATCAGGTAACCGAAAATGCCTCTTCATGCCCCTTCTATTCAGCATAGAACTGAAAGTACTAGCAAGAGCAGTCATACAAGAAAAAGAAATAAAAGGCATCCAAATAACAAAGGAAGAAGTAAAATTCTCTCTATTTGCAGGTGACCTGATCTTGTATGTCGAAAACCCTAAGGACTCCACAAAAAGTCTGTTAGAACTAATAAGTGAATTCATTAGAGTAGCAGAACACAAAATTGATACACAAAAAAATACTTGCATTTTTTTTATACCAGTAACAATCTATCCAAAAAAGAAACCAGGAAAACAATCCCATTTATGATAGCATCAAAAAGAATAAAATACTTAGGAATCAATTTCACCAGAGAAGTGAAAGATCTGTGCACTGAAAACCATAAAACACTGGTGCAACAAATTGAAGACAGTGCAAACAAATATAAAGCTATCTCATGTTTATGGATTGGAAGAATTATTATTGTTAAAATGTCCATAGTACCCAAAACTATCTACAGATTCAGTCCAATCCCTATCAAAATTTCTATGGCATTTTTCACAAAAATAGAAAATAAAAACAATTTTAAAATTTATGAGGAACGACAAAAGACCATGTATAGTCACAGCAGTCTTGAAAAAGTTGGAGGCATCACACTTCTTGATTTCAAATTATATTACAAAACTATAGTAATCAAAACAGTAAGATAGTAGCATAGAAACAAACACATAGACTTCTATAGTCATTTTTAAAGTGTTTATTAAATATCAAATTATATTTCATACTATGCCAGACCTTGTCATTAAGCTGGACGGACATTTTTTTTTTTTTTTTTTTTTTTTTACAAACTATTGGTTATTTGTTGATTATTCTCAACCTCAGATCCCTTTGAGGGGTGGTCAAAGCTTTACACACAAAGTTACATACAATTTCAGAAGCTTCTTAGATGCAGCATTATCTCCCTCTTCCAAGGCCTGCCATAGAGTTCCTGACTCTCAGGTTAAGAACCCCTGCTTGGTTTCTGCTCTAGTTCTCTAAGACTTGGAAGTAAACAGACTGTGGTTATTAATTCTTCTGCATCACGTGTTTTGCTCTTACTGGAACTATCTGCTATCACTATAGTATTTTTGGATTTCTGTTTTTTGTGGGGACAGGCAAGTAAGGAAGGGTCTATTTTCATCTCCTTTGAATTCTGATTCTTTGAAGCTTACATTGACGCCCCTGTAATGCTGAAATATGGCCACAGCTATAGCATGATTTTATTTATGCTCCACTACCGTTATAGTTCTTGTGCTATACTTTCTCCACTGGAAAAAAAAATGTTTATCATTTCTCAAAAGAGGTGAGAGACCTTGAAACTTTTAACTTTTGCTACCAGTACAACCTAGTAACAAGAAAGAAAGGTGCCAGCTGAGAGTTGTAATTGTGTGTGACCCCACCATCCCAATGGCAGATGACCTTATATTGCCCAGGTTTAGGGTACTGAGTGTGATTAAAAAAAGGTTTATTTTGGTCCATTTTTTGTGCTGCTATAACAGAATACCCGAGACTGGATAATTTATAAATAACAGAAATTTATTTCTCACAATTTTGAAGGCTAGAAGTCCAAGATCAGGGCACCGGCATTTAGTCTCTGGTGAGGGCCTTCTTGCTGTGTCCTCACATGGCAGAAGGCAGAAGGGCAAGCTAACCAAATGGCTGCAAGAAGCCTCTTTTTAAAAAGCCATAATCCTATTAACGAGGGAGACCTCATGGCCTAATTGCCTCTTAATACTATCATATTGATAACACCTAAATTTTGGAGGAGGCATGTTCAAACCATAGCAAAGTCCTTAAAAAGCATTTTATGCAGTGCTGCATTCTAGTTTGAATGGGGATTATATCCATAGTATGTAATGTTGAAATATATGCGTCATGGCCATGTTTTATTCAAATGGATAAATGGGCAAGTTACTGATGAAATTCTTAGTGATTGGCAATTTGAACCTCTTCTTTGCTGTATATATAGGGACTATATAGGTGAAGAAAGTTTTTTAAAACTGGTTTAAATTTTAAAATATATTGTTTTTATAAATTATAGTTTGCTTTAAAAGTATATGGTATACAACTAAATTTAATTCAAGATCTAAGCTTTAAAAATTTTTATTATGTATTATAGCAAAAGGTCTTTAAAATTATCTTGACTTTTTGAAAAAAAAATTTCTGCACAGTGTAATTATCTATATCATTTCATTTTGGACCACAACAGACTATGTAATGTGCTTATGTCTAGTTTTGCATTCATTTCTCAAGGATTCTTAGGACTCTTGTTGGTAGAGTTAGATTTAGAAGTATGTTGATATACATCATTCCGAGAAATAATTCATGTCATAATAATGGGAATATTTATAAGTCTATTTTAAGAAAACCAAACGTGGATCTTTTAAAGTGACTCATTTTGCACTGAGTGCAAACAGCAACAATAAAAATAAATATCAAAAATTACTTCATACCCTATTCTTTCAAGGGAAAAAAAGCTCTTGCTGCAAACACACACAAATCGTTTATTTTGCTCATTTATTCCTTTTGTCATATTACAGCATTAAAACTAGGTCCTGAATCATTCAAGTTTGATGGTGCAATGGAGGCTGTGGCTGTCCGGCAGGCTGAAAAATATTACATCCTCCGTCCAGAAGTAATTGAAACCTATTGGTACCTATGGCGATTCACTCACGATCCAAGATACAGGCAGTGGGGCTGGGAAGCAGCACTGGTAAGTAAGCCAATATTTTATTTTATCTGCAAGAGTGTTAAATAAAGGCATCCTGTAGTGCTGTGTATCCTCATCCATGTTACCTCATTTTCAGTAACTGTAGAGTCATTTTCATTTATCTGACAAAACAGTCAGTTTAAATTTCTTGAGCAGTAGAAATAAACCTTAGAATCCAGGTTTGTTCTCTATTAGGACTACTTTTCTACTAGTATTCACTTATTATTTTTATTGAATAGCTATAAGGAGTTATTTAAAAGGCGATTTTTTGGTACAATTGTAAAATAAGTAGTTTACTTCTTTGTACTGTCCTCTTAATGCTTAGCCACTGAAAAAAAAGTTATTGTAAAACTGCCCAGGTTCACAGCCTGGGTTGATGACCTCCTATTCACTTTAACTTGTGTTCTGAGTAATTCCTTAGTGGATCACCAAGAGAAGGATCAGTAAATTATTAAAATTTTTCTAGATTGAAAGATAAAATGTATGTATGTGTGTGTATTTGAAATTAGTGATTTTTAATGATTAGCAAGTAAAGGAAGCAAGTGGTTTACCCTTAAATTATTCTTAAAATACCAGTCTTCAGGGAGCCCCGTGGCTATCAGTACCCAGGGAGGAAAAAACCATTAGTATTTTAGGAAAGTATAGCTTATTCCTGAGGGTGAAGGGTGCTTTTGTTTTTTGAGATTTACTAATTATGACAAATGCTACTAATTATGATGATATTCATATCCAAATTGTTTAACTTAAGCTTGCAGTCTAGATAGAACATCTGAGGACACCCCAGATGAGGTTAAGTAGTGCCAGTAAATTACCCAGACAAAAATATGCAAGATATGTTTTAGGGCAGGATGTATACCAATTTAGATAAAGAGAATGTTCCACAGTAGCAAAGGGGGAGAGAAAGTTGGAGCCATTTTGTAGATAGCGTTATATGCCAAATCAAGGGTACTTAGTTGTTCAGGAAATAAGACATGCATGCATGTGCAAACACAGCCCCTAACACCCACACTTAGTAACTTATGTCAAATACTGCATAATTGTTCTCATGTGGCAAGTGGTGATGAAAAGTCCTTTTCTTATCTAAAAAACCCTTTGGATCTTCATTTTTCCTTACTGTCGCCTACCCATGAAAGCTCCCTAACTTTGAGAATCTATTACAGAACTAATAAAAGTTTTTCAAGGGGGAAGGAAGTATTAAAGACTTTTTTTCAGTGGGAAGTAACAAAACAAAAGGATCTGATTGTAATCGACAAATTGGTGGGTTTTAGAGATCACTGCAATAATCTAGGAATAGTGTAATATTTTGAACTAAGGTGAGGACACTTATGTGTCATTTGTCATTCAGGCCTACATAGTCCTCATGGACTTTAACAATAAGAGAATATTAATGGAAGCAAGGTGCTTACACCGGACAGGAACAGATGCAGCGTTTATTGATGCTGCTTTTCCCTGGCCCATTGGTTCCAGAATCGGAAATACAGCTGCTAGTGAAACTGTGCAGGAGGGTCCCGCCACAGTTCACAGAAGACAGCCAAACATGCCACGGTGGTTTGGAAATAGGACACACACACACACACACACACACACGCACGCACACACTTGATTTACAAAAGCAAATCAAGCAATTATTTTATGTAAGGGAAATAGATAGGTGAAATAGTTCTGTAGTGAATCTGTTTGAATGTCACCTGATATCCTGATATTTAATGGTTCTTACTTATAGGAATCAGGGAGATGTCTCTGAATCATGTGGGGTAGGGGCTGGAAGGTAGGGGCAGAAGAACTTCCTGTCATTGAGAAACATTATATGATAATTTATCCTTATTCTCAGATCTTTTTTCTATATGCTTTCTTTAAGCATAGCCCCACTCTTACCTGTTAAGAAGAGGTTGGACAAGCTCAAACTTTAGCCCATATCTATCCAAATTTGAATTATATGAGTTAGAATTTTGCTTTCATACCCCCAATGGACATACACAAACTCAAAATAATCTTTCAGGAACCATAACTGGAAGAGTTATGCTCTAAATTCAAGTTTCAAAAATGCGCCATGATGACAAGAGGGGGAATGGAGACAAAAGCAGTAGCTTCACACTGTAAATAGAATTTGCTTGCACATCACTGTTGGCCTCTTCTGTTGGACATGAAGAAAGTAAAGGGAAGGCAGGGGGAGACAGAATGGTGGTATACTGTGTCTTCTGTAGCCTTAGCTGTTCCATTTAGATATTCAGACTTCCAAACTTGAGTATATTATGCATGAAAACTTACCCCCAAGAAATGTCTTTAAATGTCTTAAAGATCAGTCATGCCTCCCTGCTACTTTCTCAATATTCTTTAACTGTTGTGATAGTTCATATGGTGGGAAAGACACATGATCCTTGTGAAGAAAGTACTTAAAAACTCTTATATTCAAAATATGTTTAAAATATTTAGATAGAGAAAAGCTCCAAACTGTTTGGTAAGGTTTTAAGACCCAACTGTAATCAAAATGGAGCTATAAAAATGAACAGTTTGGTTAAATAAACACTTTTTAGTGTTAATTAGCTTTTCATTAGAGAGGAAGAAGACCAGAGAGTAAGAAAAGTAGCAAGACTAGGAACAGAAAGCCGTGGCAGGCAGCAGTGATTACTAATCATTCCTTCATTGGACAATATCTCAGGGTTAGATAGAGTAGAGAAAGAAAAGAACCACATGTACTTTCAACTTTTCATGAATAGCTTAATTCTGGAATGTGATACATCTGTATAAAGCAGGATATTTGGTTGCTTTGAATTAAAAATAGAGTTGTAAATAGATTCCATTTGATTCAGTATATTTCATTTAGACATGTTCAAAAATGTAAAAACAGATATAAATTAAGAATTTTAACTCTCAGTCAAGCAGTAAAGCACAGTAGTTAATCATGTGGGGCAACTTTTTGCTTCAGTTTTCCCTTTTGAAAAATACAGCTATTAACCTAATAGGGCATGAAATTTAAATGTTACTGCATGTAAAGCTCATAGAACAGCCTTCAGCATATAGTAAATACTTCATAATTGTTAGCTCTTGATATTGTAATTATTATTATAGATGTGTGGGAGGGCTCTTCCTACCACTTGGTATACCTGTAATGCCTAATTTATGGGATTATGTTAGCACAATGCCTGGCATGTAAGTATGTTTGCAGTAAATATATTCTCTTATTGCTATTACGATAAAGCTGCAGTCTCCAACCCGTGGGCCACAGAGCTCCCCCCACCGTCTGTGGAAGAATTGTCTTCCATAAAACTGAGGTGGGGGGGCACACAGTAGGAGGTGAGCTGTGAGAGCAAGTGAAGCTTCATCTGTATTTACAGCCTCTCCTCATGGCTCTCATCACCACCTGTGCTCTGCCTAACCCCCGCACCCCACCCCCACCCCAGCGCGTAAAAATTGTCTTCCGTGAAACTGGTCCCTAGGGCCAAAAAGGTTGGGGACCACTGCATAGAGAGCTGCTAGGTAATACCTTTTTAGCATGTTGTGGATTATTGTTTGTCCTTGAAAGTGACAAAATTGCAATTCAACTTTTTTTTTTTTTTTTTTTTTTTTTTGAGACAGAGTCTTGCTCTGTTGCCCGGGCTAGAGTGAGTGCCATGGCGTCAGCCTAGCTCACAGCAACCTCAAACTCCTGGGCTCAAGCAATCCTTCTGCCTCAGCCTCCCAAGTAGCTGGGACTACAGGCATGTGCCACCATGCCCGGCTCATTTTTTCTATATATATTTTTAGTTGTCCATATAATTTCTTTCTATTTTTAGTAGAGACGGGGTCTCGCTCTTGCTCAGGCTGGTCTCGAACTCCTGACCTCGAGCGATCCACCCGCCTCGGCCTCCCAGAGTGCTAGGATTACAGGCGTGAGCCACCACGCCCGGCCGCAATTCAACTTTTTAATTTAAACAGACCTCCATCTTGATTTGTCAAAATTAATGAGAATTTATGGTATCAAACAGGTCCCTAATTTAGAAAGAATAGCCTAAATTTGACTTCTAAATTAGGAAAATATAAGATGTCTTAAAAATCTTAAAGAGTTTTGGAGAGGGAGAAATTCCATAGGAAACAGCTTGTTTCCAGTATGAGTTAATTTTTCCAGTATAAGAATATTTCCATTTGATTATGTTATTCTTAAACCATCAAATTTTCATACAGATCTCCGTGAATTTTTTACTGTTGTCCTTCAAAGTTTCATTTTCTTTCAAAACTTGAAATTCTATGAAATTGATTCTTTTGTCTGATCTTTTTTCATAGGCCATTGAAAAGTATTGCCGAGTCAGTGGTGGATTTTCTGGGGTCAAGGACGTATATTCCTCTTTTCCTACACATGATGATGTACAGCAAAGCTTCTTTCTTGCTGAAACATTAAAGTAAGTTGATAACTTTTAAAAATTCTTTAATTGTAGCCTGGTTTGATCACTGGATGATAGATTATGACTATGTGATATGTTATACATATTACATTTATTTTATTACAAATATCTTTTTATGTAATTGGGTCTGTAAATTTTTAGCTGCATCTCAAGAAGAATGAGTTAGACTACAAGGTAGATAGTTTGTCAATTAAGTATTTAGTACCTTTAAAATCACCTGGAAGGCTTCTCAAAACACAGATAATTGGGCCCAATACCCATAGAGCTTCTGTAGATCTGGGGTGGGGCCTAAGAATTTGCATTTCTAACAAACTCCCAGGTGATACTGATACCTGAGCTCCCCGTTCTAGCTAATGAAATCTGTTAAGAATAATCATGAGTTTTGATGGTACTAAATTGCATATGCCCATAGCCATTCATCCTCCCAATGAGGTTTCTCATAAAGATACACATAAAGGGAATGATGGAAAAATAAATAGACAACTTTATTATTTGGGATTATACTCAAAACCCCAGGTAGAGGAGCTCTCTGTAAACTGACCTGGAAGAAGGTGGAGACTGTAAACGTGCCCACTTTTCTAACAACCTACAAAGTAAATATCTTTTCATTTTGTCTCTTAAATTTCTTATTAGTTTCTTGTGTATCTGTACTTGAATGCCTCATAAACACTTCATTTGTTCAACAGTGTTTACTACCAGGCACTGTTCAAGTTACTTGGATATGTTAGTAGACAAAAAGGATGAAAAGTCTTACCCTACTGGTTTTTACATTCTAGTGTACTTGTAGTTTGCATTCTGGTATATTACAATTGAAACATACATGTCTCAAACTAAGTCTCTTATCCTAAGTGCCCATTTTATTCCAGTTTTTCTTTATTATCCCTAGTACTGTTATTTTCCCATCTTTTCAGCTTTCTACATTGGTCATTTCTGTCTCTTCCTTCTGATGTATCACTAAGTCTTTCTGATGCTTTCTGTTATATTGCTTTTTTGTATTACTCCCTCCTTTCCATAGCTACAGTTGACCCTAATCCACCCTCATAACTGCTAAGATGGTTTAGAATATCTACCTGGTACTCAGTTTCCTACCTCTGGGCATTCCTTTTTCTCATTTATCCTGTGTAATTAGGCTTGAGAGTGTTAAGATAGTTGAAAGAACACTGGGCTAGAAGATAAAGCAAGAGGAACTTTAGTTATACACTCACTACATTCTAATTGAATGAACATGTCAAAATAAAATTTGTTAGCTTTCAGTTTACATATCTGTAATCTGTGGAATTTGACCCAGATTTTGTAGGATCTCTCCCTTTTTTTTTTTTAATTTCAATACTTCAGAAAAACTGGAAGATAGTACAATGAGTATTTGTATGTTCTTCACCAGGTTTTGCTACATTCTCTTCTCTCTCTCTCTCTCTCTCTCCATACACACACACACATATATATACAGTTTTACTTATTTAAATTTTTTGGTGGACAATTTGAGAGTTAGTCACCAATATTATATTCTGCAGTAGCTTTCAAGAAAAGGGCATTATCTTACACAATCTCAATTCACTTATCACACTTGGGAACCTTTATATTCATATAATACTGTTGTCTAGTATATAGTCCCATTTTCAAATTTCTCCAGTTGTTCCAATAATGGACTTTATAAGTATTTTTTCTATTCCAATGCATGATCTAGTATGGGATCATTTGTTGCATTTGATTGTCATTCTCTATAGTTTCCTTCAATCTAGAACATAGTTTCCCTGCCCTTCTTTTGTCTTTTATGAAATTAACATTTTTGAAATACTCAGGCTAGTTGTTTTGAAGATTAAGTTCTTCAATTTAGATTTTTCTGATTGCATTCTCGTAATCAGATTTAGGTTAAATATTCTTGGTATGAATGATATATCCTTATCATTGCACCCTATAAAGAGGCACATGATAACAGTTTAGCCCGTTAATGGTAATTTTAAGTTTGATTCTAGGTTAGATTTGATAAATCTGTTTATCGTCAAGTAAACAATCTTTTTCCTTTTTATAATTATCTGTGAAGTGATAACTTTGAGACTGTGTGAATATTCTTTTTCTTGTAGATTCTTTCCTTAAACCAAACTAATCTGTGTTCAAATGTTTGTGTGTATATATATAAAGTTTGTTCCTTTGCATTTAATTGTCTATTTTGTATTTCACTGCTTCTGGCAGGAATTCATTTCCCTTTCTATCAATTAATGCTGCTCTCTTATTTCTAAATTCAGTTTAAATCTTACCTCTTGCCAACTGGCTTTCATAATTAATTCTCAAGTGCCTCATCAGTGTAGACTTTGAGCACTTAAGCCCCTGGCAGAGGGCTGGAAATAGATGATATTCTGCCTAGATCCCTTCCATTGTCTATATGGAATATCACCAGTTAATCTTGTACTTTGCCCTGTCAAATTCAGGGAGAATCCTTGTCAAGACAGCAGTACATGAGGTAACTAGTCATTTATGTGTGTGTGTGTGTGTGTGTGTGTGTATGTGTTCTACAATATTCTTTTTCAGAAAAACATAAACATTTGGATCAATAAAAGTGAGAAAGATCAAACGAAGAAGCAGAGAGATAATTATAATAACACCTAGGCTAAGAAAATTGATCACAGTTGAGCAATACATTCAGCATTGAGCTTCCTGGCAGCTAAAGCAAAAAGGAATCATTCTGTACAACGTCATTGTCATATTTGAGAGTCAAGGGAGCATATTACTTTGACAAATGAGACAAAATTTTTTATACTGCTAAATTATGACTTAAATTGCATAATTCATTATAAAAATATTGGCCTATTAAGTGAACCATATGAAATTGCCTGTTTAAAAAGCTGAAAACATTTGAATATTGACAATTTCATATGGTTCAACCTAATACATAATGGTAATGGTAAATATTTTCTAACAGTGATGTTCCAGAAGATGCAAAAACACTCTTAGTATGACATACTCTTTATAAAAAGCTGATGGCATAATATTAAAGGACAATTGAATGAAGTCATTCCCGTAAAGATCTAAGTTAATACAGTTGTAGGTTTATAGTTTCTTATTCTAAAGATAGAACTTAAAACTTTATAGAGGAATGAAGCTTAGTATGACCCTTTAAGTTTTTCTCAAATGTCAGTTAATTCAAAGAGGCTTTTATCAGAAGCTGACTGTTAATTTGTATATTCTATCAAGTGGTTGAAATTTATTGTGAATTTAATAAAGGGCAGCAATCCATATATTTTGCCCACCAGAGATGGAACCAGCTTGCACAACAGTGGTAATGTTCAATGAAAAGCCTGTATTCCTGACCTAAGTAGAGGGCCATTTACCTTTTACATGTTGCATGGCTGCTATATTACAGATTAGCTGTAGCTGTAGATACACTTCTTTCCCCAAAAGAAAAGGGGCTATGTCCTCTGTTTCTTTTGTTTCCCTTAATGGTTCCTAATTTGTTTATTCATTTAGCATATATGCTAATGACATAAAAACTGTGTAGTGAGGAAGGTCAAAGATAGATTCCTTCAAAGCCTCTTTCCTTAAAATGTACTCTAGAATACTCTAGAATAGGAAATAAAACACATGCAGTATAGATAATAAATTTTAAGCATATTAAGTGCATGAAAGAAATGTTAACAAAATGCAAAAGTCTTTTAGACAAGGAGGAGTTTGCTTAACTTGGAAAACATAAAGGAATACTTCATGGAACTGGTGGCATATTTAAACCAGACTTAAAGGCAGAATGGGCAAAATAGGATGAATTGATGTTCCAGGGCAGTGGCTATGAGGCAGACAATGCTATATTAAGAATGAGATGAGAGCTCTAAAGGTGGAATTGGCAAGCCTTAATATCTTATTAGATATAGGAACATTCAGTAAGAATGAAGAATCAGAGATAATATTCAAGTTTCCAGTTCTCAACCTGACTACAGTTTCTAATCAGCATTTTAGTGCCTTACTTTTAAATATTAATAAACAGTATTGCCCTAGAAATGTTTATCAAACTATAGATAAGATTTGTGCATGTTAGTGTTGAATGTTATACATTTATTTTTTAAACTTTATTTTAAAAATAAAAAATGAATATAACAAGATAATTTAAGAAAATATCCCAGAACTGAAGGACATGAGTTTCCAGCTTGAAGGAAACCATCAAGATCCCAGCACAGCAGATAAAAACAGACCCACACCAAGGTACAACACCATGGAATTTCTGAACCCCCGGGATAAAGGAAAGATCTAACAGCTTCCAAAGAGAGGGAGAATAAAAGTCTTGTATATCTGGGCTCATAGTGGCTTCCGACTTCTCAAGTATTGTCATTTAAGCAGGAAGCAGTGGAGCAGTTCATTCAAAATTATGAGAGAAAATTAATTCCAACCTAGAATTTTAGCCATGCAAGATCTCAAAAATCAAATTCCACATCCTCTTTCTCAGTAAGTTTTTGGAGGATATACTCCCTCAAAACTGGATGTAAACCCAAAGGGAAGACATGAATACAGGGAATAAGTGAAAAGAAGATTAAGAGGATAATCCATCAACACTGAATAGGACAAAGGCTCTGGGAGAGATTTCTTCAAGGTTAAATTTGTAGAATGTTTATATCTAAATATTTTGAGAGGAAATTAGACAGTTGATAAAGATTTTAGGTGCATTATTAGTGATATTATAATAAATAAATTATAATAAATAAAAGCAGTCAACCTGCTTTTCAGCTGAGGGGAGGAATTATGCAAGAAAGGAAAAGCCATGAAAAACTTTCAGTTAACATGAAATTGCTTAAAGACACTTGTTTGGAGTCTTGATTGTTTTGTAAGAGTGGGCAAATGATATCCTCTGCCACGTTCCTCCAATCGTGAGAAAGAGAAGTATGTTCTTTGATAATGGCTTTGCTTCCTCCAAGAATAGTCTGTTCATTGGTTTTAGTGAAATTGCAGTTGATCAAAAGTCCCTTAGGGAAAAAGAATTCCAAGGAACATAGCAGATAGAATACCAACACTCCTAGGAGGAGTTTTCTAGTAGCAGCCCTGATTTGTTTAATGAATATCTCCCATTTGGAGTCCCTTTAGTTCTGTCGCTTTGTATTATACCATTTGCTATCATAAATCAATTCCTCTTAACAAAAACTTTGAAGGAGGAGTGTATTATTTTATATGCATACCTCAGTGTCTATAGCCATTCACCTAGATCTTTCATTGAATTTGATTTTCATTGAATCTCAGCTCAATTCTGTTGCACATTTATTTGAAGGTCTGATAAATTTAGAAAAGTGTACATGTTGAGAATGCATTTCAACTAGTTTTTCTGAGTTCATATATATCAGACACATTAGAAAAGAGAAACCACAGATTAGTTAGAAACATAGTCTTCTTAATAAATTTGTTACTAAAGGAAAGAGAAATAGCATAAAATTAAGGTGGAGTTTACTATCTCAGTGTGTCTGCTTTCATTGGTATCAAAGTCTCTGTGGCAATAATTACGTCTGTGTGCCTATGTGTCTTGCTTGTGTGCTTTTTCCTCCCTATCTCTTAAAATTCAAACTTTGAATATAATGGCAAAATTCTGGAAAGCTATATAAGAATATGACAATAAGCTTAAATAATCAGAGCTATGGACAAGAATTTATGTACAAAGATGTTTATTGCTATTAATAAAATAAGAGTTACCTGTTCAGTAATAGTTGAATGGTTAAATAAATTATAGCACATCCACAATAGAAATTATGAAGACAGTAGCAAGTGCTTTTAATAGACTCTTCACAGTATAGTATTAAGTAGGCTATTAAATGCACATGTGCATATGTAACACATAAACGAACATGTCTCAGTTATTAAACAATTTCTTGTCATATCCTTTGGAAGATTTCTGGGCATATGCAAACATGAAATACATATTTATAATGTATATCCATTTAATAGCCTTTTATTTTTTCCCCATAGGTAGGATTATATATACGTATTCTTCTGAAACTTGCATATTTCATCTTATTTTTTATCTAGAAAAGGTATATTGGAACATATAAATCCACTGAGGAATGTATCATCTGTTAAGTCAGTACCCTATATATAAGCTGGTTCTAGTTTTTTGCTCTTATAAACAATGTTTCAGTGAGTGTCCTTTTATATACACCTCTTTTGCCTGTGTGAATATAAATATTAGTTAGATTCCTAGAAGTGAAATAGATGGCTGAGTCAGAGGGCATGTACATTTGAATTATGATAACTTTCATTAAGCAAAATAAGCTGAGAAAGCTAACTCTTCACAAAACTTCTCCCAGATAGAAAACTCTGAAAGTTCAGGAAAGAAAAAATGTGTTTTAAAAAAATTAGTTCATCAGCCAGGCGTGGTGGTGGCTCACACCTGTAATCTAGCACTCTGGGAGGCCGAGGTGGGAGGATCGCTTGAGGTCAGGGGTTTGAGACCAGCCTGAGGGAGAGTGTGCCCCCCATCTCTACTATTAATAAAAATAGAAAAAATTAGCCAGGTGTGGTTGTGTGCATCTGTAGTCCCAGCTATTTAGGAGGCTGAGGCAGGAGGATTGCTTGAGCCAAGGACTTTGAGGTTGCAGTAAGCCACGATGATGCCACTGCACTCTACCCAGGGTGACAGAGTGAGACTCTATCTCAATAATAATAATAATAATAATAATTCATTAGGAATGGTTTGAATCAAGGAGGTGTCCTGAGAAGTACAGAAGCTTTGGTAGTACCTGATAGCGTGAAGTAAAGTTTGAATGAACAGGCTTTTTTAAAACAAATCGATCTTGAACTAAGTGATTTAGAGTAAACTCAGACAATAGAATAAATCACTCAAAACTTTTTTTTATAAGTTAAGAACATAGATAAAAAGTCAAACAATCAGAGGATCTTGGGAAATTAATGAGGATAAAAGTTTCAGCATTTGCTCATCCTTTTAACTATTACTTTTTAGGATCCTTAATTCCACATTTTTGCTCTTTATTTGGATCTGAGCTCTTTATCTACTAAGTAAATGGTGGTCAAAATAGAGAGATGATACAGTAAAATATGAAATAATGTATCCAACGCCTGGTATGTGCTTAGCTGTTTTTCATGTGCTAGGGATATAGCAGTGAATATAACAGATAACAGTCCTAAAATCAAGGAACTTACATCCTCAAAAAAAATCTCATTTGCCCTCTCCCTAGCTTATAATTGCTATGTGTTTCAAGTGCCTGCCTGTGAAAGTACGCCCTTGTGTGTCATCTGTACCCTTCATTATTCTCTCCCCTTACCCTGCTTTATTTTTCTTCATAGCACTATCACCACCTGACATAGGTGTGTGTATTTTTTATGTCTTCTACGAGTAGAAGGTAAACTTCATAACTGTAGATACTTTTCCTTTTACCTACTCTGACCTCCCCAGCACGTAGCATATGAGGCACTCAGTAAATAGGTATTAAATTTGTTGAATAAATCTTTAGTCTTTACTATGTAAGAAAAAAAAATGTTTGTAGCTATACTCTGATGGCTCTTAAGTAGTAGTTTTTAATTATATTATTTTTAATCATTCTATAATATATAAAATTACAGAGTGCTCACTTACTCATTTTTCCTTACTTTACTTTCCCCATAGCACCTGTCTTCTAACATAGCATGTAATTTCCTTAAGCATTCACCAATCAGAATGTAAACTCTATGAAGAGTTTACAATATTTTTGTATATTTTGGTTATTATTGTATACCCAGCATCTACGGGGGAGCTACACATACAGTACATGTTTCATTAAATATTTGTTGAATAAAGGATTGAATCATTTGGTTCTAAGAGAGACAGCCGAAAAATAGCAATTTTGTAAGATCTTGTAAAAACAGAAGTAGGAAGGAGAAGAAAATAATATACCTACTGTATTTCCTGGCTGGGGCTGAGGGATTGATCTCAGAATTCAGTTAGTACTAGGAAGTAGCTAATAATGAGTCAAGGAATTGTTAAAGCAAGAAGAAACGTTCCTAAGCAGAGTGTGAAAACTTGGAGAGTCAGAGACATAGATCTGTTTTCAGTGGTGTCAAAGGTTCAGATGCCCACATGAAGTAGAAAAGCAGAAATGGTATCAACTAACTTGTACTTCTGGTTAGAAGGTACACAGAGTTGGTGACCTAGAGAAGTGGTTCTCAAACTTGGGCACGCATCAGAATCGCGTGGAAGACTACTTAAAACAGAATGCTGGCTCCATCACCAGAGTTTCTGATTAACAGGTCCAGAGTGAGGCCTAAGAATTTGCATTTCTACCCAGATGGTGTTGATGCTGCTGTTCTGGGGGAATCACATTTTGAGAACCATTGACATTTATGACTCAGTAAAACATTTATGGAAGCAATTAGGGATCAAGAAATTAACTATACTGACAAGGAAGCTCGCATACCATGAAGTCAGGTGATCATTGCTTAACTGCTCTATTTATGTAGTCTAGTCTTTTCAGATAGGAATACTGAAGGACCGGAACTATGGTCACTACATTTTTTAATCCCTCTTAGGACATGTCACAGTGCAATCCAAATATTAGGCACTGGGAAACACAGTGAATTTCACTTGTACTATTTAATATAAGCATTTTTTTAGTTTCAGAACAGTATACTTTGAAATATCCTTGCCAATTTCTTTTGCTACAGTAGAGGGAGCTATAACCCAAATTGTATTTGTATGGCAGTAACACAATAAGGTTAATTTCCATTTCCTTCCTTGTCCATTAGTCTTTTTGGCTTTTTAACTTTTAAAAATCATCTTTATTGAAGTATTTTAAGTGTACAGTTCATTGCATTTTGGCAAATGTGTAGGCCTGGGTAACTACCACCCTGTTAATATATGAAACATTTCCATCCTAGTTTTGCAGTCAGGTCCCCCCCATCCCCAAACTCCTGTCCACTTTCTGTCACGGTAGAACTCTAAAACTGCTTGTTCCAGAATTTTATATAATTTGAATCATACAGTATTGGGGAAGGGGAAAAGGAGAGGTGTTGTTTAAAGGGTGTAGAGTTTCAGTTTTGCAAGATGAAGATGAATAGGTGAATATACTCGACACCAATGAACTGTACATTTAAAAGCAGTTAAGCTTGGTGTGGTAGCATGTGACTGTAGTCCCAGCTACTCAAGAAGCTAAGGCTGGAGGATTACTTGAGCCCAGGAGTTTGAGGCCAGCTGTGGCAATATAGCAAGACCTCATCTCTTAAAAAAAATGATAAATTATGTTATGTGTTTTTTACCACAATAAATTTTATTTTGTGCCTGGCTTCTTTTCCAGCATAATATTTTTTATGTTAAAAATCTTTTTTAAAGGAATCAGAAAAATAAAATTGTGTTTGCCATTTGATTAAATTTAAGTATTTTGCTCTTAATTTTTTCTTTCTAGTAATTTTTTAATTCTTCCCTTAAAAGTAATTTCATCTAATTTGCTATTATAAATAACTAATCATTATGAAATAATTTGCTATTATTAAATAAAATTCTAAATATCTTTAATATGGTGTTTCTTAAAAAAGCAGAAATATAGAAATTAAAGGTGGTGGCAACAGACAACAGTCATTTTCTCAAAACTGGAGTAGATACTGTTGCCTGCAGTTTATTGTCCTTTGTCGTGGTTTTAAGAAAAAATCTATTGAGACTTCTAGTACTCCTTTTGCAAACAATGTTACTAAGCAAGTTTTTCTTGATATTTAGCTTGGTTTGCTAATTAGCTACTTTTTAAAAGAGAGAATATTGTATTATAAAGAAAGCTAGTAATACATGAATAGAGTAATAGATTTGTGATACAGAAAATATACCAACTTGTAGCATCTAGGAGGTAAATATATATGACTTTCACTATAAAATTCTTTTAATGTTTCTGTTTGAAGGTTTTTTTTTTTTTTTTTTTTTTTTGTTTTTTTTTTTTTTTTTGTTGAGACAGAGTCTCACTTTGTTGCCCAGGCTAGAGTGAGTGCCGTGGCGTCAGCTTAGCTCACAGCAACCTCAGACTCCTCGGCTTAAGCGATCCTACTGCCTCAGCCTCCCGAGTAGCTGGGACTACAGGCATGCGCCACTATGCCCGGCTAATTTTTTTTCTATATAGATTTTTAGTTGTCCATATAATGTCTTTCTATTTTTAGTAGAGACGGGGTCTCGCTCAGGCTGGTCTCGAACTCCTGACCTTGAGCAATCCACCCGCCTCGGCCTCCCAGAGTGCTAGGATTACAGGCGTGAGCCACCGCGCCCGGCCAGTTTGAAGGTTTTATAATAAAATATTGGGGAAAGGGGGGAAATGCTAGTAAGTTATTATACAGGATAGGTATTATTACTAATGCTGTGATATTCTCAAATAGTTCTAGTTCTCTTTTTTACTGCTGCTGTTGTCATTTGCCTGTGACATTATTCTTAGTATAAGCAAATGACTGCATAGTTAGCTAGCTATCAGACTGTTAAAGCTAATTCTCCAGTGAACAAGGTTTTGAAGCAAGTTTAAAGAAGTTCTAATAGTGGTTTTGTCAACAAAACATCAAAAGTAGTATGACTTTTAAGTTTGCAAGCAAAGTGTAAAGTGATATATTTGGGAGAAAGATGGGACTCAAATGGGATCATTGGGGGTGAGGATTCTTAGATAAGGGAAAAATTGGTAAACAGAGAAGACTGAAAAAACAAAGCCACTATTCCCTTCAGTTTATCTTTTATCTTGTCTGTAACTGTATCTTGAAGTTAACCTCCTAACCATGAGAAGACTGTTTTTCCAGCTGGGTAAGAAAAGTAGCATCAAATCCCTATTCTCTATTATTCTCTGCTCACTTACTCCTGGAGGCAAATTAAGTCAAATCAATAAGTATTTATTAAGCACCTGCTTTCTCAGAATTGTGCTGTTTGAGAATTAAAGCATATGAAACATATTATATATTACCCAGGAGGAACTTTCAGTCTAGTTAAGAAATCTAGGCATGGACAAATTCAATAAAAGTACAAAGTATGTATACAGTTGGCCCTTTATATCCATGGGTTCCATATCCGTGGATTCAACCAACCATGGATTGAAAATATTTAAAAAAAAAAAATGACCTCTGTACTGAACATGTACATACCTTTTTTTTTGTCCTTATGCCCTAAACAACATGGTATAACAATAATTTACATAGAACTTGCATTGTATTAGGTATTATGCATAATCTAGAGATGATTTAAAGTATATGGAAAGGTGTGCATTAGTTATATGCAAATACTGTGCCATTTTATATCAGGTATTTGAGCATATAAGGATTTTGGTATTTCTGAGAGGTCCTGGAACCAATTCTTCATGGGTACTGAGAGATGACTGTACTCAGTGCTAAACAGAATATAAATGTTTTGGGAATCCAGAGAAGGGAATGTCGGTGAGGGATAGAGTAGTCATGAAGAAAGACTGAAAATGATGCTTGGTGGTATGTAAAATGTTAATAGCTAAGGTAATACAGAAAGTCATTTTGTGAAAAGAGGGATCCAGCTTGAGAAGATACCTTTTTTTAAAAAAAAGTAAGAAAAATAGACTGAGTCAAGTATATTCACTAGGAGAAGTAGTAGAATTCTAGAATCAAAATCAGGGAAGCAACAACATGGATGATCCTTAAGGACATTAAGCTAAGTGAAATAAATTGGTCACAAAAAAGAATAATACTGTATGATTCCACTTACATGAAGTATCTAAAGTGGTCAGATTTATAGAAACAGAAAGTAGAATGGTGACTACTAGTGACTTGGAGCAGAGGGAGGAAGACTGTTGTTTAAATGGTGTAGAGTTTCAGTTTTGCAAGATGAACACTGTGAATAATATACTGCATACTTTAAAATGGTAAAGATGGTAAATTTTATGTTATGTGTTTTTCACCAGAATAAAAACAAATGCATGCTAAAAAGGAAATCACAAAATAAAGTGCAAAGCACCCACCCACACTTTAATTGCAACCTCCTCTCCTTCAACTCCTTCCCAGTCCAACTTTTCCCTTCTTTAAAATTATTTCCTTCTTACTCTGCAGTGTTTCCTTCCATCATTCCTAAAATTTTAATATTGATTATTTCAAAATCAATATTGTAGTAGAACCTTGATATGAATAAGAACTGGTGATCATGAAGAGTCAGAAAGGATTTCTGAGAACAAGTTTTTGCTGGACCATCTCTAATGTTCTTTTTGGATTGGTTAATAATAGACATGAGGGTAGGGGATTCCATAAACATATTTACATGGCATTCAGTAAATTGTTCGACAGAGTCTCTCGAATTGGACAAGTAGAACTTCTACTTACTACAAATACAGAACAAGATTTACCCTTCCACTTGACTTGAACAGATAAAAAAATATATATATGAAACAATGGTTTTCAAAATACCAGGTAGGAGGCAATGAAGGACAGTGATCCCTGAGAGATGGGAAACAAATGAGGTGAGCCCCGTGATTGCCCCAGCTGCCTGTCTCGATAGGGTTTCTGGGACATAACACAGGGAAAGGGGCCTGAGACAAGGCCCAGAAGACTCCTGGAGGAGACAGAGCTGTGAGTATGGAGAAACTAAGGTACCTAGAGCTTCCAGGACAGTACGAGAGAGGGGAGAGCTGCACAGAGAAAGAACCCAGGGAACCTACCTGATGATGAGGGAAAGAATTATCCAAGAGGATTAAAGGGAAGTTTTTGGCATCCACACAGGTCCAGGAACAGTGCCTGTTACTAGAAACCTGACTAGAAAAATGCATAATTCAGGGGCACTGGGAAGCGTACTCAGGGAAAGTCCTGCCTCAGTGTTGAGGAATAATCATCTGCTTTTGCATCCTCATAATAATGAAAACAAGACTTGAAAGGATCAAACTGTTTCTAAGTAACCCAACTACATTCCTGAAAAAAAAAAAAACCTCAAGATTTATAGGATTATAAAAATATTCAGTACCCAACAAGGTAAAATTCAGGCATCCAGTTAAATGTTTGGCATCCAGTTAAAGATTAATGTGTATGCAGAGAGACCATAAAATATAACCAATAATGCAAAGAATCAGTTGAAACCAACTTAGAACTAATACAGCTATTACAATTAGTGGACAATGACATGATAACTATGTTCTATATATTCAAAAAGTTAAGTGGAGACATGGAAGTTACAAAAACCCAAATCAGATTTCTCAAAACAAAAACTATAATGTCTGAGTTGAAAAAGTAGACCAGCTGAGATTACTAGCACATTAGCCATTGCAGAAGTAAAAATTAATGAATTTGAAGACTTAAAATAGAAACTATCCAAAATGAAATAAGAGCAAAAAAAAAAAGAAAGAAAAAAAATAAAATAAAAAGAACATCAGTGACAACTTAAAATGGCTTAAAATATATGAACTTGGAATCTCCAAAGAAGAGAAGATTCTAAGAGGGTGGGCAAAAAAATACTCGAAGAAATAATGGCCAAAATCTTTCCAAACTTGATGTAAACTATACACCCACAAATCCAAGAAGTTTCACAAACTCCAAGCAAAAGAAACATGAAAACTTCACCAAGGTACATTATAATCAAATTGCTCGAAATCAGTGATAAAGGAAAAAAATCTTAAAAGCAATTAGAGGAAAAAGACAAGTTAGGTAAAAAGTGGCAAATATAAATATGACAGAGTAATAACCATGGAATTTTAAAACTCGCTGCTGATACAGGAATTTGAAGGGCTTAAAGTAATTTTATGAAGGATCTTTATGTCATGGCATCTCATGAATTTGGTAAAAACAAAAATATTTACCACCTAGGATTGACTCAGAATGCTGAAGAATCAAGAATTTATAATGAAACAACAACAAAAACTTTTCAGATGAGCTTAAAGCTCATCAGATTGCCCAATGAAAATGCATAATTAAAAAAAAAACAAAAGGTGTCAACATGATCTGCCTGCGAGTAAAAGAAAACATTATTTAGCAGCAAATACCCTTTGGCAATGGGTACTGGAGAAAAGATAAAACTGTTTGTACTTTTCACATTGTTCTTGGAAAATCACTATTCAAATCACTTTTACAAGTATACATTCACTAATAAAAACATGTTAATGAAGAGAATGAAATATATTGTAAATTGTGTATGTTTTCTTACATGATGAAATATAGCAGCTGGCCCACATTTTCTATGAGGTGAAACCATTCTGTGAAAAGTAAAAATATTAGCACAAGAAAGCAAAATTGGTAAAAAGTAAAACAATGAAGAAGAAAATTAAAAAAAGAATGACAAAGTTCTTATCAGAAACAAGACCAGTATAACTCATGAGCATAGATATAACTAAACAAGATTTGGGCAAATCAAATTCGACATGTTAAATACATAATACATCATGTCCAGGTGGATTTATCCCAGGTATGGGGGGTTGATTTAACATTTGAAAATCAGTCAGTGAACAAATCAAAGAAAAACCATATTACTATCTCAATAGATACAGAAAAATCCTTTGGCAAAATCTAACATTCATTTCTGATAAAAATTCTCAGCAAAATAGGAACAGAAGGAAACTTCCTTAACCTGTTAAAGGGCATATATGAAAAACCCACAGTTAACATCACATTGAAAAACTGAATGTGTTTCCCCTAAGATCAGGAGCAAGACAAGGATGTCTGCCTTCTTCACTTCTGTTTAATATTGTGCTAGAGATTGTAGCCAGTGCAGTCAGATAAGGAAAAGGAAGCAAAAGACTTCCAGACTAGAAAGGAAGAAACAAAACTATCTTTTTTCATAGAGAATATGATCATGTAGAAAATCCTGTGGAATTTACCAGAAGTTATTAGAACTACTAAGTGAATTTAGCGGAGTTACAGATACAAGATTATTATCTTAAAATCAACTGTATATGTGAGCAATGAACAATCAGAAACTGCAACTAAAAAAAATCACGATAACATAGAGATGTGGAATGTTTAGGGGTAAATCTTGACAAAATGTGAAATACTTATACAGTGAAAACTAAAATCACTGCTGAGAGAATTTAAAGAAGACCTAAATAAATGGAGAAGTACACTTTGTTCGTGATTCTGAACACTTGGTGACTTTAAGTCTCCCCAAATTGATATGTAGATTGTGTGAGATCTCAATCAAAATCCCAGCAACCAATTTTTTTTGTGGAAATTGACGAGCTATTTATAAATTCATATGGGAATGCAAAGGACCTAGAATAACCAAAACAAGTTTGAAAAAGAACAAAGTGGCAAACCTAGTACTGATTTGAAAACTTAAATAAAACTGGAATTATCAAAACAGTGTGATTATGGTGTGATGATGGATATATATATCAGTGGAACAGAACAGAGAGTCCATGGGGTGGGTGAACCCATACATGTATGAATAACTGATTTTTGACAAAAATACAAAGGCAATTCAATGAAGAAGGATAGGCATTTAAACAGAAGGTGCTGGAACAATTGGGTTTCTGTATTCATATACAAAAATCAACTCAAAATTGGCCATAGACTAGATTTAAAACCTAAAAAATATAACTTTTAGAAGAAAATATAAGAGAAAATCTTTGTGACCTTAGGTTAGGCAAAGATTTTTTAGGTATGACACCAAAAGCATAATCCATAGAAGAACAAATTGGTCTCAAAATTAAAAACATCTGGTCTTGAAAAGACATTGTTAAGAGAATGAAAAGACAAGCCATGGACTAGGATAAAATCTTTGCAAAGCATTTATCTGATAAAGGACTTGTATCTAGAATATATGAAGAATTCTCAAAACTCTACAATAAGATTACATGCAATCCAACTAAAAACCAGGGAAAAGATCTGAATAGACACTTCACCAAAGATGATATAATGATCATGAATAAACACATGAAAAGATGCTCAACATCAGTAGTGAAAATTAAAACTACACACCTATTAGAATGTCACAATAGGCCCACACCTGAAGAGAGATCACCTTTTCCTTTCTGATGTTGAACTTCTTTTGTGGAGATGTAAGTCATGGAATATCTTATAAACAAACCTGAAAAGAAAGCCAAGAAAATCATGAAGATCCGAATTACTGGGTATTATGGTTTGAATGTGTCGCTTCCAAAATTTGGATGTTGCCAGTGTGATAGTATTAGCAAGTGGGATCTTTAAGAGGTGATCGGGCCACGAGGCCTCCTCACTTATGAATGGGATTAGGCACCCTTATCAAAAGGCTTGATAGAAGGAGTTTGTCCTTCTTGCCCTTCTGCCTTCCACCATATGAGGACATAGCGTTCCTTCCCTCTGGACAATGCAGCCCTCACCAGACAACCAGGCCTGCCCACATCTCGATCACAGACTTACCCGGCTTCCATTACTGTGAGAAATAAATTCCTGTTCTTTATAAATTGCCTATTCTCAGGTATTTTATTATAGCAACACAAAGCACATGAAGATACTGAGGGAGAAAAATAAAAATAAAATCTCCTACCATTCTAGAAAACTTTGTCCACAAGTGTAGCAGAGAAAGAAAACAGTTTTATCATTGAATGAACATTAAACCAGACCACAATTCACATTACAGGCAATCCACTAATGAGATTGCAAAGACAGAAAGAAATCTCACCTTTCTATATAACTAGGCAGGTACAATCCATTGCATACGTGTTCTGAACATAAATGATAACATATTCTTTTATAAGAGTACTTAACAGCACCATTTGTTATACATTCTGAATTCGCATGGTAATTGGGGTGGCCGTGTATCCAGAGTTAAAAATAAAACTTCTGTCTTTATGACAAGGAGGTAGTTACAACTTGGACAAAGGTACCCAAGTTAATATCCCACAGTGACTGGGAGATAGGGATGCTATCTTCTTTATATTTATATTTCAAAGACATGGCTCCTGGCCTTTAAGAAAAACATACCTATGATGCAAAGCTGGCTGGAGTCTTATTAGGTTTATAGGAGATTTACATACATATCAAAGAGGCATTTACAAGTTTTCTCAAAGCAAGATCCAAGAAAAGGGAGGGAGAAAAAGGTCTCTCTCTTTTGGCACCCAGAAAAAATTTACTATTTTTTATATTTAACTTTATGAAACCCAGAGCTGAATAAACCAACCTTTGTTACAGTCTACCTCTGGGCTTTTTGTTATACGAGATAACCCCAGTTGTTTATGTAGTTTAGGTATTCTGTATCCTATAGGCAAAATCATCCTAACTTATTTAACCCCTAAAGGCAGAGGAAAATGAATTCTCCCTATCTCCCTTAGATCTGAAGACAAAGAAAGCCTAAACCATTGTAGCATACCAGAAATGCCTGCTTCCTCCAGTTTATTGTAAAAATGTACATTTTCCATTTGAATCCATTATATACCCAAATTTGTTTGAATATTTTTTTTCTTACCCTTTTACCCCCAAAAACAAATTAAAGATTTGAGAAAGAAAGAAGGACAGAGAAGGACAAATCTTTTGGAGGGTTAATAATTGTATTATTTATTGTATCATCTTTTAGAATATAATTTCCACTGAATATCTTCAGTTTAATTTGATAGGTTTTTTAATCCATTCCAAAAGACATTATTTAGGCATTAGAACTATAAATGAAATAGAAGGTTTAAGTAAATTATTTTTCAAACAATGTAAGTTTTTCTTATGAGTTACATGTAGTCCCAATGCAAGCCTTTTTAGAGTTGTAACATCTATCTGTAACACACTGAAGCATTGCCATTGCATTGGTAGTTGTGAAAAAGAATAAAAAATTCCTCAAGTCCATTAAAGGACTAAGTAAGGGCACCTTGGTTTGGGTAGTTCTTGTAGCCTTATAATTTCTCTATAGACCCTCATGTTTCTCCTTAGATTTGGTTGACTTTTCTTTCTGTAAAGCTTTACTATTTTTGGTGTTAACCAAAACTTACATTGAGATAACTTATGGTACCACCACCTCCTCTGAATGCCTTGGTGGTTAGATAAGAGAAAGATAAAGTATGCTTCTGAACAGCATTTAAAAATAGCTCTAAAGAGTAAGCAAGAACTAAAAACGTCTGGTAAAACTGAGATACTTAAAAGCACCTTTTTATATACCTACAGGCTTTTGTCAAGGTTATTTGTCATCATCTGTTACCTAACTTTGAACTACAATTACAAAAATATCCTTGCTACAGAAAAAAAAATCTAGTAGTCTTATAGTTAATTTAGACTTATAGTTAATTTAGTCTTATAGTTAATTTAGAGTTTTCTCAACTTCCACAGCCAAGATCACACTTCCCTAATTGTTTTATTTTTAAGATGCAGGTCAGATATCTTAAATTTCAATCAATAATGGTATATTAAGTCATAGAATGTGTAATTCAAGGTTAAAAGGAGTTGTGTAGCTATATTACTTTGGCTTCAAACATTGATTTTGTCATGAATTTTTATATTCATAACAAAACACATATACTTAGACATAAAGTCTAGTGTCAGCCCTGTTTTCTAGGGATTATTTGATTCTCCAAGAAGTGATCAGTCCTGTTCCAAACCCCCAGGACCAAGCAGCAATGTTTTATGGCCAGGGGTATTCTAGAGAGTAGGAATGGAAGTTGTATTAGTTTCCTAAGGCAAATTACCACCAACTTGGTGGCTTAAAATGACAAAAATTTTTTCTTTCAGGGTTCTGGAGACCTGAATCCCAAAATCAGGTCTTTCCCAAGACATTCCTTGGCTTGTAGCAGCATAACTTCAATCTTTGCCTCCATCTTCACACGGCCACCTTCCCTGTGTGTCTCTAGGTCCAAATCTCCCTCTCCTTTCTCTTATAAAGACATGAGTTATTGGGTTTAGGATCCACCTTAAATCCAAGATAATTTTATCTTGAGATCCTTAACTATTTATAGTATTTCCAACTGCAAAGACCCTATTTCCAAATAGAATGTTCACATTCTTAAATTGCAGGTGGACATGAATTTTCAAAACATTTGTTTACCTGAGGTACTTCCATAGCCTCCCCAATGGAAAGGAATCACATTGTAGGAAACTCTTGCATTTTTTCTCTCTAGTCTTTCACTCATTTCTCCCACAAGTGATGAGATTAGGACATATCTGACATCCTTTAGCCCACATTTAACCAGAAGGCAGGAAAACTACATGGAGTTGCACAGAACATAGCTCTCCTGGACATACATGTACTCAGGACACCAAGTGCTTGTGCTTCTGGTATCCATATGGTAAGCAGACCAAGCAGAGTCTCTTGCTATGTCCAATTAAGTTTGTGTTTTTAGTTCCAACTTTGCCTGCAAGCTGGTGAATAAATCAGAGTCAAGCAGGTCTCAAGCTCTAGAATTGGAGAGTGAGGTAGGCAGCCCTGTTACTCTCCATTCCAGCTTTACTAATCATAAAGTTGATACGTAATCTCCATTTACCTCAGTGCTATATGTTTTTACTTTCTCATCCAGAACTATACCAGTAATCAGAAAAGATGTTAACATGCCTATTTTAAAAATAAATTCTTTACTGAAGATCAAGAGTTAGAGCCCAGATTGTCTTAGCTCTATATAGTTGGTTTTTATATTCACTTTGATGATCCCCTAATAAAATTCAGATTGGAATTTTTCTGACATTGTAAGTAAGAATCATTGTGTGTATTGACCTATAATTTTTAAATTTCCAAGTGACTACTGTGGCTTTCAGTGCTCATGGAGAGGTCAGGATCCTTGCCTTCATATAAACAGTTCTATTACCTCTGAAGAGTTTATATGGATTTACAGAAGTTTTAATAATTTATTAATGTTTCTGAAACCTTTATTTAACAGCTTGCCACACCTGCTCCAAAAACTGAAAAACTATAACTACTAATGTACTAAGAGGAGTAGAGTAAAAGTCTTTGCTGGGTCCAAACAATATACTTTACTCATTTCCTTTGTTGTTTATTATAATAATATGAATTAATTTCTAGTTCTTTATGAGCTTTACAAGTTGCCAGAACATGTGATTAATATTATGTGATTTTTAAAAGAATGTCTTTGAAAAATTATGAAATGGTTTGTTTTATGCCATTTTACAGCATTGTTGTTTTATGTGCTTCAGAAGAAAATATGTGGAATTTTTTCAGAAAACTATTTTATTTCATCAGGTCTAGTTCATCCTACTGGTATTTTTATGCACTATTCTGGAACATATTGTCTTTGTGTTTTAGATCATCTGGGTGACTGAGGTTCATTTCTGTGATGTTTTTAATCAAAGCTGCTTAAAATAGGTTATTGATTTTCTCTGTTATAATAACTGAGCTCACTTGATCTCTTTAATTCTAATTGAAGCTCATGTGTCCCCTTTTTATTTTCAGATATTTGTATCTGCTGTTCTCGGGTGATGACCTTTTACCTTTAGACCACTGGGTGTTCAATACAGAGGCTCACCCTCTGCCTGTGTTACATTTAGCCAACACCACACTTTCAGGTAATCCTGCTGTTCGATGAAAGCAGCTCCAGAAGGACGATTCTCACCTGTGTTTTGTTTACATGGACCACTATAGAATTAGTCTGGAGAGGCAGCTTTTGAAAACCTGGACCTCTAAGTCAACGTGGCAGGGTGAAACTATTCCCCGAAAGACTTTTCAACTTGTAGATATATCAACTTTGAAATTATTCCATTTTATACCTGACCAAAACATGTTCTGGTATGTGCTTTGATTCTTAATGAGGTGATCACATGGAAAATGATTCCTATTACAACTGTATTGTTTTAAAGTCTTGGAGGCTAGACTTCCTAAGAGCAAGCCAAGAATATAGAGCACCTTGCAGGAATAAAGATGGCCTTTGGAACCAGTTATGTGTTTGTTTCCTCCTACAGTGGAGCAGCTTTCAAATCAAATATTTACACATTGTTTATCCCTTTTTTCTTCATTCTAATAATGGAATGAACTAAGATAAATAAGAACAAAAGAATAGTATAACCGCATCAGTGACAAGAAGACTTGAAAAAGGAACAGAAGTACCTGTCCCTGTCTGAATTTTCAGGTTCCCCATTGGATGACCAGACTGGCAACCATTTCAAATCCCAATCTATTTCATTGAAATTTCTTGGTTAAATTTAACTTTCTCTGGGGGCATGATCTCACAAAGAATATTCTTCAAGTCTTTGTCTCCATATGGAATCACTGAAACTGCTATTTATCATAACCACTACTTATGAGCCTGGGTTTGGGATTTTTGTGCATGCAGTGCAGTCTCGTGTTGGTAGCATGACAAAAAGTGGGGGAAATGCCACAGTTTGTTGCCTTGAAACCTGTTCTAAAAGAAATCCTTGGTTTTGTTGGTAGTTTATTTTTCTGAACCAACAAATCTACCAAGTAAAGTTCATCCACTTAAATGTTATAATAAAGTTAATAGAGTCACTCAATTTATTTATGTGGCTTGGCAAAGCTATACTGTTATGCAGCTCTGAATTTGCCTTGATAAACTAAATTACTTTTACAACTAAAAGCAAAAACAAAACAGTGAAACTTTCTTAAATATTCTATCTGGAATGGGGCTAGGGGATTCTTGATTGTCTCATCAGATAAGTGAGCTATTCACAGATACTATATGTTTTTTATTTTCTCTAAGGATATTTATAGAAATCCAAAGAATTAATGAGAATTGCTTCAAAATAATTTTTAGTGATCAAAGTGTGATATAATTAATCATATTACACTAAAATTGGAATATATTTAAGGTACTTTCTCTTACCATAAGTAGGTTTTGCATTCGTATTTGTTTTTAAAGAAGTACTAGTTCTTTATATTTTGCCAGGAAGAACTTAAATTTTATCAAGAACTATAATGTAAAATAAATATCTAGTGCTTATATATTTTTTGTCCCTTGAATTTATGTGACAGTGCAAGACACTTTTTTCTATTTTGATTTACTATAGACAACTTCCATTGACATTAATAAAAGTTAGAAACAGTATAATTAGTCTCATATTTACTCTGAATTTGAAAATTTCATGAAACAAATTTTGTACAAGAAGCCCACCTTAGAATTCTGAAAACCTGTTTTCCTTGTTTGATAACTGTTCTTTTTAAACTTCTCTTAGCTTGTAGATTTAAGTTGGGAAAAGATTTAGTAAGTTAATATAATTAAATATTTTCTAAAATAGGTCATCTTATACCACACATGATCAAACAGTCCTTACAGTACAGCCAATGACCTATAAATGAAAGTCACCCCCAAATTAAGTCTTTAAGAGAGTTAAATTTTAGCACATATTTTGAAATTGTAATATCTTTTACTACTTGAACATTTAAAACTTTTAAATGTGAATGGTAGATGACTACAACCTTAGAAAAGGGAAAGTGTTTGGTTCTCAAAAAAAAGTTAGCCTTCCACCTAAAAATAGCACAAGCCCACTTATGAATCACCAAGAAAAAGCAAAAAACTTGAGTTGGCAAAGTCCCAGAGCAGCTGTGCAGATGGCAATGAACTCTCTCTCACTTTGTTTAGAAGAATGCAGAGTAAAGGGACCTGGGTTCCCCAGGAACTTCTCAAGGGGTGAGGAGAACAGAATCCCTACCCCCAACTGCTCTGTTTGTGTTACTCAGATGACCAGAGCTTAGGAGAAGACAGTGTACAAGCAGGGTCAGTTCTGGTACAGGCAAAGAACTTGAGAGGGACAGTGGAGGAGTCTTCCTCATGACCCCACTTTCTTTGTGATGATAAAACTAGACCTTATAACAGTGGTTCCATTTTTTTCTTCTCAGAATACCAAAGGCAGTTGAAGTCAGCTACAAATGACTTGCCAGTGTCGTTTTATTTTTGTTACAGATTTTTTAATTATTCCTCCAAGATCAACCCTTATCCCATATTCTGCTTAGTTTCCAAGAGTATTTACTTTTTTCTGTCCTTTACAGCCCTTTGCATTTTGTAGACCTTATTTCTCAGGTTAAGTAATACTCATTGCATTTATAAGATCTTCTGCAAGGAGCCCGGAAATGCTCCTTTCCAGGTGCCGCCTCAAAGAGCTGACACCTCACCTTGTGCCTTTGGCACAAATGTGCGGAATAGACAGATCAGTTGGTACATAAAAGAAAAAAATAGAGTGTCAAATACCCCTCTACCTTCTACATTTATTTCTCATCAATTTAGAATCACACTTTTTGGTTCAAACCAGATTTTTTTGTTTTTAATATGACCAGTATAAAGTTGTTAAAACTAAGCGAATGGGTCCCTAACCAAAAAGAAATCTCAGAGCAGAAAAATAAATCCCCAGTCAGGAGGTTCTTACTTCTTGGTAGGTTGCACATTTTATGTCTCTCTAACACCAACATATTCCTGCTTGTGAGCAGATGTTTGTATGTAAAAGTAAAGTGTGGGTATTGAAGGAATACATTCTTTTTGTGGAATATTGACCCTGATTCTCTATAATGTCATCTAGGGCAACCCAGGGCTTCACTTGGTAGATTTTAACCAAGCAGTTTGAAATTTTGATCATCATCCTCTCATCTTCTCCATTCTTCATTGCCAAAGTCTTTGTCAAACCTCCAGATTTGCTGAAGAAAGGTTGTGCTTGCCATTCTTGCTATAATGCAGTTTCTCCTTAAGCCTGAATTTCTTTGAATGAGCGCATGAGTAAATGCGAGAATGAATGAACAAACATTTGTGAAGTACCTAATACATGCCAAGCGTTGTGCCTGGCACTTTCAAGCATTAGAACATTTTATGTGATTCCAGTGGCATTTTCTGTATGAGAGTAGTTCGTATCACTTTAAATGTTGTCCAATATGAATCGTGTTATAAAATCCTTAATTTTATATTTCATATAAATTAAAGAGGAAAAGGTTTATAATATATTTTAAACAATGTGTTACTATATAATACTACTATAATTGTAGTTAGTAACTAAAGTCTCTTGGAAAATGTCAAAGAAATATTTGATTTCTGATGCAGCTTTGACTAAAATATTTACTTTAGAGATAAAAACATTCTTATTTTGCTATATCACTTTAATTACATAATTAAAAATCAATGTTTTGTAGAAGTGCTGGTTATTTTATATTCAAAAAGTTTTTGTCACATAATTCATGAGTAAAACTTGTAGTTGTAAGTTGTCTTTGCTCTGGTATGGGTCCTACTGATGGTCCTGTGCTGTTAAATATAAAGAAAAATATACTAAAATATTTCTAAGTTCCAAATAATAGTTCCTAGTAATAATATTTTTAGTTCGTATTTTCTTTTAGGTTTCTTACACTCAAATTGGCTAGCCCTTATCCACTCTTTATACAGGCATATACATAAATACAATTATACATAGAGAGATTTTTAATACTGTTTGTTAATTAACAAACACAGTTGGTAACTGGTTTTGGCTGCACAAATTATAAACAGAATATTTGAGTAATCACAGATGATATGGAGATATTTTAATCCACTTTATTTTGGTTCAAGAACATTGGTGAAGATGATTTTTTATTTGGCTCATTCAGATCATTATGGAGATGCTCTTTTTGATCTATAATCTGTCAGCAAGCTTTTATGAAAGGGCAAGATAATAAATATTTCAGGCTATGGGAGCTATACAGTCTCTCTCATTACTCAGTTCTGCTGTTAGAGTGTGAAAGCAACTATTGACAATATGTAAATGAATGGGTGTAGCTGTGGCCCAGTAAAACTATATATAAAAACAGATGGAGGGCTGAATTTGTCCCACAGGTCATAGTTGTTGACCTTAATCCCAAGTTTAATTTGTAAGACCCCCTAACCTTTGATCCATATCTTTTCTGTTTTTTGATTTACGTAATTCATTTTTAAAGCAAAAAGAAGTTCATATGTATGTATTTGTATAACCTAAAGCTATATATTTTGTGGTCTTGAAAGAAAGTAGATACACTTTTCCTGGAGTCTGCTCAGGTTTCAGGATGATACGACTATCACAAAAGATAGTGTGTTGGGGGGAGGTGTATCTGCTCTCAGCCGTTATCCTCGCCTTGTCATTTGATGCGGTAATTCCAGATTCCCCATGTAAAACGAAGGTGTGTGTGGTGTTAGATATTATATTCTCTCCACGTTCTGCCTGCCCATTGATCCTTGGACCAGGACTCTAGATTGCTGGAGCTGCAGAAATTCATCCACTTGGGTACTTTTAGAGCTCTGTGACAAGAATATGAAAGAATTTCTGATATTGTGCTGCAGAACCCAATCTTCTGAAAAATTCTGAGCAGAAGAAAATGAGTTATGTGCCTCATTTGCCGTTTTGCAGCCACTATTCCTATTGCCTACAGGCAGCCACTGTAGAAGGGTACTGTCCCTGTTACTTCTAGAACATCCTGAGGCTGAGGAGTACAGACAAAGATATGTCCAAAAAGAGAGTTCCCTTTCTCTTTTCTTTGATAATTCTCCTAAATTCCTTTAAAAGTCAATAGCATTATTTCAGAATGTCAGTATGCATCATTTTTCAATTAAAGCATACCTCAACCTTACACTTTTACTATTTAACAACTAATCCATTTCAAACTTGGTTTTAGCCCAGCAATTACATAAAATTGCCCATGAAGTTAGACAACAGCATATTACTAGCATATACATTGCAATGTACCAGTCATTCTGACAGATAATAGATTTTTCACTAAGCAGTTTATCAAATATTTCACTATTTTTGGAAAATCTGGAGGAGGGGAAGCCTATATTCAGAATGATAGAGGAAACAGAGATTGTCTCTTCCACATTATAATATATGAGCTGTCTTTCTAGGTCCAACATACTATAAGGTTGCCTCAGCTCAGTGTGAATATAAGTGTGAGTACTCAAGCACATATACCCACATACATGCATATTAATATGCAGAAGATTTTAAACATAATTACAAATTTCTTGCAGCTGTTTGAATGCTACAGAAGTCTACTGCAAGTTGTATACCAGAAAACCTCATGAAGATAAACCCAGTTCTGTTTTGGGAAAAATTATTTTTTTAGAAAATCTAGAATTTTTTGCTGGATTAAGTAAAGTATCCCCAATTTTAATTGCTGGATTTGGAAGTTGAAATGCCATTCTTCAATCTCACTGGTCTCAAATTCACTGATAAAAATTTTTCCCTAAACTAATACGTCGGGTAAAATATAACCTCCCAAATTGGTACCCACTGGCTGCTCCTGAACTGGTTTCTAGTCATGTCCTCCGTTATGTGATTTTTACAAATTAAAGGTAATATTGTATATTAAAGATCAAATAAAGATGTTCTTTAAGTGAAATATCTTTGTTTATCCTTCATTTTTACCCACTGATGTCAAACCGTTTAATCTCTTCCTATCTACAAAAGAGCAACTTTGGCTTTTACAGTAGTCTTCAGTCTCTCATTCAGAGTTTTTCTTTTGGATCAACTAATCTCTACATTTCTTGATGTTGTAAAAATTGAAGAGCATGCTTAGAGGGTAATTTTTATTGCAACTGATCTTAAGAAAACAAACTGTAGACTTATGTTTATAGATTGTGCATGTTATCTCTAAGATCTAGTATAGTCCTGCCTCTGAGATGATCAAACTTAAAAATTGCCTCAATCACTGCACCTCATTCTGTCATATTTAAATCTGACTTGACCCTTCTTAAATGATTCTTGGGCAAATATAGGCCTAAAAGAGCTTGAGCAATGGGATCAGCTGGACTATAGATAGTGGTTTGCTCCATCAGTGCTGTAAAAGCACAGGATATTTTAAACCCTGTATCTCAGGAGTGTCCCATAAGGTTGTAGTAAAGCCTTCTGAAATAAGAGCCAATTTACATCCTTGAGGTCTAATTCTTCCTGGCACAGTGGATTTCAACTTGATCAAAATTTTATTCATTCATTCATTCATTTAGAGACAGGGTCTTTTCTGTCTCCCAAGCTGAAGTGTAGTGGCACGATCATAGCTCCCTGTAACGTCCTACACCTGGGCTTAAGTGATCTTCCTGCTTCAGCCTCCCAAGTAGCTAGGACTACAGGTGTGCACCATGTCTGGCTAATTTTTAAATTTTTTGTAGAGATGAGGTCTTACTATGTTGCCCAGGCTGGTCTTGAACTCCAGGGCTCAAGCAATCCTCCCGCCTTAGCCTCCCAAAGTGCTGGAGTATTACAGACGTGAGCTATTGCACCAAGCCATCAAAATTGTAAACTAAGAAATCACATTGTGGATGTATCAAAATTAATTTTGTACTTATATTTTCAGAGGCAACTAAAACAGGCCTGGATAAAATTACAGATAAAAGAAGTAAGGAGCTCTGAATGACTATAATTTGATAAACATCTGGGCCTCTCTTTGTCTGCCAGATATCTGAAATTTCCATCATTATTTCATTGCATTGCAAAGAAACTGACAATATGCAAATAGCAATGTTAAGAATGTCAGATAGTGAGTGAGCTTGCACTTTTACTTCTTGATTGACCTAACACCAATTTTTATTTTTTTATTGTGGTAAGATATGTATAACATAAAATTTGCTTTATTAACCATTTTTAAGTGTACGACTCAGTAGCATTAATAATTACATTAACAATGATGTGCAACTATCACCCCTATTTCCAAAACTTTTTTATCATTCTAAACAGAAATTCTGTAACCTTTAAGCAGTAACTCCTCATTGCTCCCTTCCTCTCCCAACACCTGGTAACCACTGATCTAGTTTCTAAGACAAATTTCTTACCTCTACTAAATCTCAATTTTCTTGCCTCTAAAAGGGAGATAATATAGGATTTTTAGGAGAATTAAATGAGAAAAATCCATGTACCTACTCTGAATTAAGCTTTCAACTTTAGTTTTTTGTTAGCAGCAACAGATTAATCATTTCTAAAGGGATAGAAAAAAATAAAGAGGAGAAGGGCAATTAGAACGGGGCAATGAAGAGCCAAGAAAATCATTCTACCTCTTTATATACATAGGGAAACTGAAACCCAAAGGGAAGTAGAATCAAGACATCAGATAATCTTTAAGATGGTCTTCTGGTGTTACTCATAATTCTGTGAAATAAGACTTATGTAGTTTTTGTTATATAAAAAGAAGTTTAATGGCATGCAAAGACATTGATAATGCATATGAACCAAGCAGTTTAAAAACTATTAATATATAGCAGAAGTCACTTTTTGTTAGATACACAGCAAGAATGTATACTAAAAGTTAATAGCAGTTATCTTTGTATGGTAAGGATATAAGGGAATTAATTTTTTGCTATTTCCTAGTTTAACTTTTCTAAAAAAAAGTTAAGCTGTATTGAGGAACAATTTACGTAAAATATTCCCATTGTAAGTATATAATTCAATGATTTTTGTAAACTTATAAAGCTCTGCAACCATTCCACAATCCACAAAGATCCCACATAATCCATTTGCAGTCAATCTCCCCATTTCCATCCCAGGCCCTGGCAACCACTGTTTTGCTTCTTGTTATGGATTTGCCCTTTCTGGACATTTCATATGAATGGAATCATACAGTGCCTGGTCTTTTGCATCTGGCTGCTTTAACCTAGCATAATATTTTGTTTTCAAAACATTTCTTTTTAGTGCTGAAAATATTTCATTGTATAGGTGTATCATATTCTGTTTATATATTCACCAATTGATAGACATTTGGATTGTTTCCACTTTTTGGCTATTTGAATAATGCTATTATGAATATTTGCATACAACTCTTTATGTGGCCATATATTTTCATTACACCCAAGGGGTGTATACCTAGGAGTAGAATTGCTGAGTCATATGGTGAAGTCATATATAACTTTTTAAGAAACTACCCCACTTTATTCCTGAGTGACTGTTTTTACATTCCCACTAGTAGGGTATGAGGACAATACGGATACCAGTTTCCCTGACATCTCCCCCAACATTGGTTACTGTCTTTTTATTGTTTGCCTTTTTTATTATGGCCGTTTTAATTGATGTGAAGTTGTATTTCATTGTTTTAATTTGCATTTCTCTCATGACTAATGATGTTGACCATTGTACTATTCGCCATGCATGTCTTTGGTAAAATGTCTATTCCAATATTTTGCCCATTTTAAAAGTTTAGGTTGCTTGCCTTACTCAGTTCTTTGTATATCCTGTATTTATTTTCTCTAAGATTGTGGTTTGTCTTTTCAATTTTTATTGGTATCTTTTGAAGTGTGAAGGATTTTAACTTTGGTGAAGTGCAGTTTATCTACATTTTCTTTTATGGATTGTGCTTTCTTGCCTAATCCAAGATCACCAAGAGTTTAGACCTATGTTTTCTTCTAAAAGTTTTTAGTTTTACCTCTTACATTTAGATCTATGATCCATTTTGAGTTAATTTCTGATGTATGTGAAGGGTTTAACATTTTTGTGTGTAAATATCCAGTTATCTCAGTATTATTTATTGAAAAGATTATCCTTATTAAATTGTTTTGGCACCTTTGTGAAATATCAATTGCTCATTAATGTAAGATTTTAATTTCTGGACTCTTAATTTTGTTACATTGATGTATGTCTTTCCTTAGTCCAGCACCATACTATATTATTATAATAACTGTGGCTTTAGAGCAGTGGTTCTTGACCAAGGGATGATTTTGCCTTTTCTCCCTCCAAGGACGTTTGGCAGTGTCCAGAGACATTTTTGATTGTGATGACTGGGAGTAGGAGGGGTTGCTTCTGGCATCTAGTTGGGTAGAAGTCAAGCAAGGACTTATTTTTTTTCCTGAAAATAGCCCACTCTTTCCCGTTTCTTTGCATATCTTATAATTTTTTTGTTGAAAACTGGACACTTTAGGTAACATTATTGTAGCAACTTTGGATCCTGATCTGATCTCTCTGACCCATGGAGGTGGTAGTTGTTGCTACTGCTGTTCTGTTTGTTGTTTAGTGATTTGCCAGTTCTGTGGAGACTGTCTTCCTCCACGGTGTGCAGCCACGTTTTAAGCAGGCTTTCTAGGAGTCAGCCCTGCGTCAGCACAGCTTAGTGTTTAGCCAGTGATTTGTCAGAGGTTATACTCAAGTATCTTTAGCTAGTAAGGGCTTCTATCCTTTGCTAGTGGATCTATGTGTAGGTTGGAGAACACATTCAAAGTTGAGGCAGTTTACAAGTCTTCGCCAGCTCTTACTTTGCTCAAGGCCCTATTTTCTGCCTTGTCCACGGTCTCGTGCTCAATCAGTAATGTATGGAAGTACCCAGGGCTTTTTCTGGTCTCTCCTGAATGTGTTCTCAACCTTGCTCTTGTGTGCAACCTTCTAAACCACCAGAGAGATGTGGCAAGGGATACCATGGCTGACTTATTCCAGGGATCTCCCTGTTAAATTTCTGGCTTTTCTGCCAAAACCTCAGGCTAGCTGCATTGGCCTTTCCCATTCATTTGCTACTGAGATTGCTTCTGATTCTAACAATGCCCCGGGGACATCGGGCAGTTCCTTCACAGCTTGTCTTGCCCGGACTGAAGTGCCATGCTGATGGAGCTGGAAGGGGAGGGGAGCAGCCCTGGCCTAAAATGCCACAGACATACCCTTCTTACCCAGGGTTCAGGAGTTCTTTTTTTTTTTTTTTTTGAATAAACACTTCTCAATTTGTTGTATGTCTTTAATCAATTTCTAGAATCCTAAACATTTTTTTAAAATTTTGCCCATTTTATTCCTTTGGGGGAAAGGATTTGCTGAGCTCCTCACTCTGCCATTTGCTATTCCAGAAATTAATAAATAGATAAGCGTAGGTGGGTAGCTAAATAGATAGATGGTATATATAGATACCTTTACTGATATTCTTTATAAAATTCCTCTACAAATTTCAGCTTTCTTAAAGCTTTTCTGTCCACATCTGAAAGGCCTTTATTCACTTCCATCAAAATCCTACTCATCTTTGCAGTTACTACACAACTAAAACTTTGACAGAACCTTCCCTGATTTCCCTTTCCATGATTCTTCCACGTTTGTACATCCATAGTACTTGTTCAAAACTGTTACAACTCATCACATTCATTTGTGAATACACCTTTCCCTCCTACCTTGTCAGCTGCTTAAGTACATAGACAGTATCCTAGTGCTCTTTTTATTCCTCTTAACAACTTACGTGTTTGTTGAATAAACACCCCAGTTCTCAGAAACCAGTATTCTTTCCACCCGACCAGACTGCCCCACGGAAGGGTGATTATAGTCCACTTCCCTTGACTTTGAATTTTGTATCAGTAAAAAAGCTTTACCAAAGCCATAAACACTAAGAAAAGTCTAAACATTATGAAAGAGATATGGCATGTATTGAGTCCTTTTTCTACAAATGTAGAAAATACGCAGTGCTGTTGGAGCTCAGAATGTCAGGAAGTCCTGGAGGAAGAAACAGGGGTCCTTGATTAGTCAGGAGTCAGAAACTGTAGTCCCTTGATCTTCCCATAACTGATTGATTGTAAGACCTTAGGCAAGTTGTTCAGCTTCTCTGGACTTCAGTTTATTTTCTCTAAAAGAGGACTGGACTAGAAAATTTGTGATTCAGGAGATAATTGATATAGTTATTACCTTCTACACACTTTTTTTTGAACTTTGACCCACTGTTTGCCAGAAGCCCTAATATGCTTCAGGTTTACAGAAATCAAAGTAAATTCTCTGCCCTCAGACATGGACTGGCATGCTTCGTATTGTGGCGAATGCTATAATAGAGGTATGCTTTCAATATTATAGGGATGCAGTAGGATCCTAATCAAGCTTAATCAAGATTTGGGAGGGGAGAGGATAATCCGGAAGGATTCTTGAAGTAATTGACACTGGAACTGAGCTTAAAGACAAAGGGAAAAGGAGCTACTTGGCAAGGCAAAGACACCGAAGAAGCAGGGGGTGGGTGATGAGATCAAGGCACAGGTAAGGAGACTGGCCTTGAGGTTGAGAAGGGACCTCCATTTCACCGAGAGCCATAAGACAGTCCTCTCGTGGAGTCCTTTTCAGACCCTGAGACTGCATTGTCCTTGACCAAGGGGGTGCCAATAAGGTACCAAGATCCCCAGGAGTGGTTCTCCTTTCTGAAAGTCTGGGTTTAATCTTCTTCCATTACCAAAGAATCTATGAGATAAATAATGTTGTTTAAGAAGAGCTTAAGGGACTCCCCTGGGAATAGCTTCAAACATACCCAACACTTCAGCTGCATGCAAAATGAATTAGCACAGGCACAGTGTGTGCACAGATCAGCAGTAAGTCCAGAAATTTACGCCACCAGGGGGCGGTAATCTTTCTCTGCAAATCTTCAGCTGGTTGAAGCCTGGAAGGCTGGAGATGCAGTGAAACGCCTTGCCTAAGTCTCTCAGTATGTGGTGGCGCTGGCTGACAGGAGGATACCTTTGCCCTGGGTGGCTCAGGCAAGCCTACCACACCAAGGGCTTTCTGGGGCCTCCGCAGCCTCGGCGCAGGATCCTACAGCCCCTGGGCTCGTGCCCCGCTGAACCAAGTCCGTGATGAAATGCTTTCCAAACAAGACAAATAATACCGCGGAAAAAGACTTCTCCCTTTCCTTCAGAACGTGACTGCTATTCCTTTAAAGGCTTTGAGCTAATGGGTAAGAGCGATTAGAAGATGAAAAACATCATTTCATGTCAGAAGATAGGCCTAGAAAAATTTTAGCTCATGTAGAACAATAGGTATGTTGTGGAATAGTAGATTTAACTAGAAGAATCAAATTGTAATTGCTCATAGTTACTTATACAACTCTGCCTAAGTCCTTTCGGAATTATTTTTCTAAACGTTTATTGGCTATCCACTGTGTGCCAAGAACTGTGCAAGGCCCTGCAGATACAGAGCTAACCATGACACCTGACTTGTGGAGCTTCTGGACTAGAAGAGGACAAATGAGCAAGCCAAAAACATGTTTTGCTATAAAGGTGTGTACCAAATGCTACTAGAGCGTGGGAGGATTGAGGATGGATACAACGAGGGATTTATTCTTGAACATGTTAATTTTTAAATTCCTGTTGGACATCCACGTGGACACTGAGAGTAAGTAGTTACCCGTGTGAAGCTGGAGTTCGGGAGAGGTCTGGGCTGGGGGAGAAGTTTGGCCAGTCATCAAGGCGCAGCCTGTAGCCTTGGTGAGCTCCCTTAGGGAGTGACGCCACTTGGTGGAAAGAGTGAAAAGAAGTCACCCAAGGGCTGAGCGCTGAGGCCCTCCAAGGGTTTTAGAGGTCTGCGGGATGAGAAGGAAGCAGAGGGGCTGGAACGAAGGAGGAGGGAGTTTGGGAACCCCCCCCCCCCAATGGGAAGCCAGCGCAGGGGAAGAGGGGCAGGGGAGGGGAGAGGGAAGGGCAGCAGGAGGGCGTTGTCTCTGGATTGCTCTGTCTTCTCAGTGAGATAGGATGTAGGATTATTAGGAGAGGGAATGGGGAAGGAGGTGTCCGGATTTTAAGGAGAAAGGAGATGAGAAAAAGGATAAACAGTCTACGGCCATACCACCCTGAACGCGCCCGATCTCGTCTGATCTCGGAAGCTAAGCAGGGTCGGGTCTGGTTAGTACTTGGATGGGAGAAAAAGGATAAATAGTTTCTCAGGAAAGTGGGATCTGAAGGACTAGGGAAACTCCCTCAGTTTTATCACCCGTCAGACTGGACTAGTAACGTTACCGACGGACAAACTATCAACTCTCTCACTTGAGGACAACTTGAAAGACCAAATGCAATTAAAAAAAAAAAAAACAACTTTTAAAAAGCAACGAAGAGCTAAAAGCTAGTGTAGGATCATCAGACCAAAATCCAGGCAGAGTGAACCCGAAGAAGTAGACTTGCCCAGCCTTCCAGACTACCTTTGACCCCGGGGCATTTGCCAGTCAGGACACCTGGGACGCCGAGTTCCTCAGCGGTGCCTGGGGGGGAGCGTGTCAGTCAGTCGCCCACCTGGATGGCCAGTCCTTAGGTCTCACCTTCAACTCCACGTACATTTATGGGACGTTGCAGGGAGAAGAACAAGGCGTTAATCTTGCCTTATCCTCTGGTGGGCTTCAGGAGCGGAGTCCAGGCCGCTGTCCCTGAAGGCCCAGGTTTAAATGCACATGTGACCTGGGGACTGGAGGATCTGTTCCGTCTCATCCGCCTTGGGAAACAGAAGGCGGTGTGGCAAAAACAGAGGACCCCGGAGGAGGAAGGAAAAGAAGAGGATGGGCTCAGGGTGGGATTCAGCGTGCAGGCCCGAGACCACAGCCGGCGTGCTCACCTCGAGCAGGGAATGAACACAGCGGCCCCTGCCGGTGCCGCAGGATGCAGGATCTCGTATCTGACGCTCCCTCCGAGGCCGTCCGTCCCCACAGGCAGTGGCCGCCTTTGACGCAGCACACCGGCCCCTCTGCGCTCTGGCCAAGTCTGCTGGTTTCTCCGGCCTCGTCACCCGCCATTCCCTGCCTCACAGCTCACAATGGACCAGCACCAAAAGGGGCGACTCAAGTGGCTGATGGGGAAGGGAGATAAACCAGGTCACAGGAGCCAGCAGGACAAAGAATACGCATGCGGGGTGCATGTGCAGGCGGCGGGGGTGGGGTGGGGGTGGGGGTAGGGTGGATGTTGTGAAGCAGGTATTGCAGGTGTGTAGGAGTGTGCAGGTATCTACGGGTGCATCACTCCGTGTGACCAGGGATAGGGTTATATGTGATGGGGTGGATGTGCAGGGGTGGCCCCAACATTTTCTCCTGGAGTCCCACCCTGCTCGACTATGCAGCCGGGCTCAGCTGATGGGGCCCAGCAGAAACTGCTACACTCCTGGGCTTAGCTGAAGGCATTTCAAGCCAGAGAGGCAAGGCCCCAGGTGGCCACCTGACCCCTGGCCTGCAGCAGGGCCCAAAGCAGCACCTCCCTCCTTTTCCCGGTCCAGATAGGCAGCGTCACTGAGGAGGCAGCCAGATGGTTTTGGTCTGTGTCTGTCAGTGTTCTTTAGTGCAGCGAGCAGGAGCCACCTCTGGCTACTTCAGCCAGAGAGATATATGAGAAGGGTATACAGGGGCTCAGACAATCTGCAGAAAGTTGAAGGCCCAGGCTTGAGATTGGGTAGACACCAGGGGTTCAGGAGGCCAGGCCATAGCAACCCCTAGGCAGGCCAGGCGGCCACCTCCAGACACAGCCTCCATTGTCGGACCCACCCCAGACCTGTTCTTAGTGTCCTCTTGCTTTGCAGTTTCATTTGAAGTTTGTGTTTTAGGTGAACAGTGGGGAAGGGTCTAATTATTCACTCTAGCTGCCGGGAGCGGGGAGGGAGCTTTCTGTCCATTGAGACTCACAAAGTAAGCAGATTCCCTAAAACTTGTGCTAGCAAACAACAACAAAAAAGGCAAATATTCCCTACGAAGTCAAACGCACGGGGTCCAAAACCCATATCTGTTGCATATTCACTGCAATCTTGAGCCACAAATACAGCATCTCTCTCTAAGCCTCAATTTTTTCATCTGAAAGATGGGATAATAATACATCTCTTACAGGGTAGTTGTGAGGATTAAATAGATTGTCCCCCGCGGCATAACTAGGCTATGTTGGCTGAGGCTCGGACCATCCTTCCTTCCGTAACAGCTGGCTCGTTGGCGGGAGGCTGGGGCAGAGGGTCTGGGGCTGGGACTTCACGGACTCACCGCTCGGCCCGGCCTTGCTCAGCACTTCTCGGTCCACCGTGGCTTTTAGAGGTGGAGGGTAGTTGCCGCCCGTCCTGTGAGGACTATGAATCCCTCTACAACTCAGGCTCTTGTAATTCGGCTTAACAATAATACCCTTGTATTCCAAGCCCTTCTAAAATACCAGGCACTCTGCCAGTCACACTACAAACATCGTCTCACGTAATCCTCACAACAGAACGAGAGGTGGGTAGTAGCACGGCTCCCATTTTCATTTCAGATGAGAAACTGAGCCTCAGAGAAGCTAGGCAGCTTCCCCCATGGTTATTCGAGACAAGAGCATTCGCTCCTAACCACTAGGCAGCACCACCTCTAACCGTGGCCGGTTGAGTCTGCCTGCGGGCCCAGCCCTGGCCACTTTGGCTTACAACCTGACACCAGCCTTCCCTGGGCCAGCGCCCACGGGAAAGTCACAGGGATCCTGCGCTTCCCTTCAGAGCCAGGTGGGCCTCTTCTTCCACAGCTTGCTCCAAGCTTGCTGCCAGGGCTGGGCGAGTCCAGCTGCAGCTCTGGGCTGCCCACAGGGGTCTGGAGCTAACCGGGACCCCAGAAGCCTGGCCAGCTGCGTCTGCCCTGGCTCGCGGGTGTAATCGATGAAGTCATGCCCTAAGGTTGCTCTGCCCGGGGTGGGGACCAGTGGCTGGGCTGCAGCTTCTGGCAGCCGTGCAGGACCCGCTCTTGTCAATGCTGTCCCCAGCGCAGTTCCTGAAGACCCCCGGACTGAGAAGAGAACTAGTCACTGCTGGAAGCCTCCCAGGGCACGTCAGGGATATTCTCTTGAAAAGGGCACCAGTGTGACGTGTGACGCAATTGCGTTCAGTTCCCTCTGGGCACTCAGGGCCTCGGCTCTCTTCAGCCAGATACTGGGAAACGGCAGCCCTGTTTGTGGGGACAGAGGGAAGCAGCTCACACCTGGGTCCCGCGGAGAAGGCACATTTCATTTGATCCCTTTGATGAAACGTTTCTAAGAAACACAAAATGCAACATTCTGAGGGTTTGGTACTTTTCCGCTTGGCAAACATCTGTGATTTCTAGGGCGCATGGTGCTCCTCGCTTACTCTACCCTCTGCTGTTTCCTCCACCCGCATTCTGTCAGCCCAGCCCGGCAGAGGACCTGGGAGGCCGGCTGTGCACACTCGGCTCACGGGGCTTTTCCCCTGCCGTGGGCGGCCCGAGGCGCACGGGCTGGAGAGGACAGCACCTCCATTCACCCGGAGCCTCCAGCCTGTTGCTCGTGAGCCGGCAACGTTTCTGTTTCTTAGAAAGTAAGAGCAGGCAGCAGAGTACTCCTTGGCCTCCCCAAGAGCCAGAGGACGCCAGATGAGACCTAGGTTGACAATGGTTCCTGGTTTCCTGGCAATATTGGGACGTCAAAGGATGCAGAGGGCACAGCCACCGGCACACCTTAGCCACAGAGCGAGGCTTCCCAGAGCTCCCACCTTGGACTTAGGAACCACCAGCCTCCTCCTAAAGGAAACTAGAAATGTTGAATCATCTAGCTTGAAGGGGGTCCTAGAGACCATCTTTTGGGGGAAATTTGCAAATTACAAAAACAAAAGGGAGGGTCTTTTTAAAAAAGTTCATGTGACAGTTGTTTACTTACAAAGCACATTGGTAATCATTAGTGCTGAGTTCCTGGAGGGTTTACAAAGATTCGTTATATTTAGTCCTTACCATCAAGGAGCTCTCAGTATATTGTCATTTCTAATTTTCTCCCATGCTGCTTTGAATCAGAAACATTGCCCTGGAAAGGGCTTCATCCCGTTTAGTCTTTTGCCAATAATTTGAAAATCTGGTTTGTGTTGGTAAAAGTGACTAACAATTAGGCTAAAGACTTTTTTTTTTTTTTTAGACAGAGTCTCACTCTGTTGCCCGGGCTAGAGTGAGTGCCGTGGCATCAGCCTAGCTCACAGCAACCTCAGACTCCTGGGCTCAAGCAATCCTCCTGTCTCAGCCTCCCGAGTAGCTGGGACTACAGGTGTGCACCACCATGCCCGGCTAATTTTTTCTGTATATTTTTAGCTGTCCAGATCATTTCTTTCTATTTTTAGTAGAGACAGGGTCTCGCTCTTGCCCAGGCTGGTCTCGAATTCCTGAGCTCAAACAATCCACCCGCCTCGGCTCCCCTGAGTGCTAGGATTACAGGCGTGAGCCACCGCGCCTGGCCAAGGTTAAAGACATTTTTGACTGGAGTTAGTGTAGCCAGTACGGATTTAATTCAACTCAGCAAGCATTGACAAGGACTGGGATAGGCACCAGGTGTGCAGAGATGAGTGAGAGCTGGTCCCTGTTCTCAAGAAGATCGCAGTCTAAACATACGCAAAATACAAGGTGACTCCATGCCACACGAAAGGCCCATGGTGCTGTGGGCAGGGAGTTGGGAATTGGGAAACCTTCACGGAGAAGGTGACATCAGAGAGTTAAAACAGCCCCCAAACTCTGCAACCCCTTCTGTCTATATGTCCTACCCTTTTCCCCTTCTGAGCCTAGTCTGTTGACTCATTCATGTCATTCGGACATTCACCAAATATTCACCACGCCCCACAATGCCCCAGCACAGTTCTAGACTTGGTGAGTGGTGAGTTAGCAGGGTGGTTGGTAGGGTGGGGATGGATGACAGATGCCAACAAACGAATAAACTAATATATGACCATGTCAATGATAATGAGTGTTGTAAATAAAAGTAAACTAGGGTGAAGGGCACAAACAGTGAGTGCGGATGGGGAAGGCACACGTGCCCTGCTAAGTTAAATACAGTGCTGAGGAAGTCCTCTCCAAGGCCGAGTGACAGTGAGCCTGGGAGCTGTGGCCAAGAGTCCTCCCGGCAGAGAGGTTGGCCTTCCTCTGTGTGGCCGCAGAGACTCTGGGGCGGAAACGCGTTTGACGGCCATGACGGGGAGGAAGCAGGAAGAGCAGCCGAGTGTGAGTGGACCTGTCATGACGGGCCCAGGTAAGGACTTGGAGTTTTATTCCTAAGGATGGTGGGAAGCCAGTGGAGGCTTTGAACAGGGAGTCACGTGATCTGATTTGTGGTTTTGGAAGATTATTGTGGCTTTGGGGGTTTAGAATAAACTTCCAGAGGTCAAGAAGAGAAGCAAAGAGAATTTGTGGAATATTTTCCATCTGAGAAATGAAAAACAGAGTCGACCTTTCCGATACAGGGAAAATAGCCAGAGGATTAAGTTTGGGGGAGGGGGGCTTCAGGGGTTCAACTTTGGACATGACAAGCTTAACATGCTCGTTAGCTATCTGAGTGGCTATTTTGAGCAGGCAGTTAAGATATTTGAATCTGAAGCTCAGGGAGTCGTCAAAATACCCACTGCCACCAGAAGGCAAATGAGATGAGAGCTAACAAGAGTTTCCTAAGATTCAAGACACAGGGAATTACTAGAACCATCCTTTGACAGAGTAACATCAGTAGAATGATGAGGGTAAAAGCTACCTTGTAGGGGTGAAGACAGTGAGTATAGATTATTCTTTCAAAAGAACCAACTTTCAGCCTTGTTGATTCTATTTTCTTTGTTTTCTATTTCCTTAATTTCTACCCTTACCCCGGTTATTTACTTGCTTCTACTTTCTTTGAGGTTTCTATTCTTTTTCTATCTTAGAATGGAAACTTAACTAACTAATTTTCGGCTGTTCTTTTCTAATACAAGTATTTAAGGATTGTAAAAGTTGGTTTGAAATGTTTCTTTCAAACGTTGACTTTGTTCCAAATGTTTGAAAAAAAAATTCAAACGTCACATAGGCTGCATCCCACAAGCTTTGATATGTGGTGATTTCACTGTCATTTGGTTCTAAGTATTTTTACATTTTCATCATAAATTCTTCTTTGACCCTGCCCCTTTTCCCAAACAAGGATGCCATTACGAAGTTGAGTTTACTGCAGAAAACCATCAAAAATGACAGATTTGAATAACAAACAAATGGAAATTCTAGGAATGAAAAATATAACCACTGAAATGAAAAACATGGTCTGTGGATTAAACAAAAGATTAGACACATTGAAAGAGAATTTGTTCAGACTGCAGCAAAGAAATATAAGAATAAAGGAAAAAAATGAAAGAGAAGTTAAGAGATAGCAAAGATATTAAAATAAGTCAGGACTAAAATATTCTAAATATTACCATGAGTCAGGGGCAGGGAAGGCCTGGAGCTAAACTCTAGGAGAGGAATGGAGATAGAGTTCAACTTTAAGACTGTAGGATAAATATGCACGGTAGGCTTTGAGGTGACCACTGAAAGAATAGAAATAAGCATGCAAACATTCCACATCTGTAAGAGAGGAAACAGTGAAGGAAATAACTTGGTAATTTTTCTAAAAGGCAAGAATGAGGACAGACAGGAATTTTCAGGTTCAGATAACACAGTGATGTGCTATTTATGCGAGGCATGACTAAATAATAAGAACATGGAAAAGTTAAGTGCCCCGCCCCCCCCCCCCCCCCCCCCCCGCACACACAAACACATGGAGGGGTTTAACACTGAGAGAGACGGCATCAGACGTGTGCTTTAGGGAAACGAGGCCCTGGCATGGAGTGTGGGCTGCAGGAGAAAAGATGGAGGCAAGCGAAAGACATAGGAGCTTTGCCAGAGCCCGGGCCAGCGCTGAGGCTGTGGCAGTGACAGTGGGGACAGGCAGGTGGGCCGGGGAGATGACAAGGCCTTCCCAGTTATCCCAAGATAAAGTTAAAGGCTGTGCTCTTAAAGACAAAATGACAGCCACAGGCCCCTGGTCTCAAACAGGGAAATGGAAGCTCTCGTGCCCAAACCAGGTCTGAACTGTGAGCCCAACATCAAGGGCTTGGGAAGTGTGTGAGTCTGACCTCCGTCCACCCGCAGGTGACATCGTCCGTGCTCAGGTATCTGAGCTTCCTAAGCCTGCCGTTGAGGGAGGTGGTAGTCACGTGGAAAACCCGTCTCCAGAATTGTCATTTGAGGCTCTGCTCCCTCAAAAAATGAAGGGAGAAGAGAAACACACACAATATCTGAAAACTACCAACCCTTGTGTTATAGCAATAAAAATAATTTCTCCCACGCAAAGCTTGGTTTCAGATGCTAGTTCTCACACATTCACACTCGCCCTGCGAGGAAATGTTATTTTATTAGGCTGCACAGGTCTTACTTTTCACCTTTCTTATCACTGACGCGTGGATAGGGTCCCAGAGAGCTGACGCGCTTGCCCAAGATCATGCACCAGTGAGGGGCGAACCTGAGAGTGGAAATCAGGTTGTCTGACGGGGCCTGTCACTCTCTGTGCCGTCAGGTGTGAGTGAGCTTGTTTTGGTGACGTGAAGGAGTCAGCAGAATAGAGACTGGCCGACTCCAGCCCATATTTCCATTCTCCCCAGCCCACTAGTCCTCATTCTTCCTTATGTAAAGAGGTTTGTTTTTTTTTCCCCTAACAAATAAGAAAAATTTCCAGATAAACATAAAACCCTTCGTTTAGATTTTAACGTAATCTTCTCAAGTTCAAGCTGGAGCAGGCAGTTCCTGAGAAAAAGAACAACATCCAAATAATGGTAGTTCCTAAAAGAGAAAATAAAAGCAGGAAAGAAATGAAGAAAATTGCCCAGAACTAAAAATACGTGAATTTAGACATTGAAAGGACTCTCTGAGTACTCATCACAAAAGGTGAAAATAGACTACATATCTGAAACGGTGACATTTCTGAGCACTGCAAACAAGAAAAAAATCTGAAATGCTTCTAGAGAGGGTCGGGGGGGAAAAAAGGAAAAGATCAGGAATAAATATGGATTTGGATTTCTCCAAAGTAACCTTGGAAGCAAGAACATATGGACGGACCACTGCTTTCAATATTCTGTTGGAAATTGATTTCCAACTCAGAATTTTGTATTCAGCCAAATTATTAAGCATGAAGTTAACATAAAGACATTTCAGACAAGCAAGGTCTTAAAAAATTTTGCCACCTAATGACAGATGGCCAAGTTGAAAATCAGTATTTGGTTGAAGCCTATAGTCGCCATTGAGTGAATGAATGAAATTGAAAGACAATCTGAGATACATGACTAAACCAGAAATTTTATTTTTAAAGCTTACTTATTAATATAATTTTATTAGTAAGTTTTAGAGGTCAGTTTTTAAAATTTGGTGTTGTAATGCAGGAATAATAATTTTTCAGCACTTCAATCTGCTGAATTACTCCTGTAGTCATCATATTTGTTATATAAATAGAATCTCACTTTCAACTGAGGTTGGCAAAGGAATAAGCCGTATTTTGTAGCGTCTCCTTGCCGGTACAGTATACCACTGATGGGGATGTTGCTCCCACGTAATTAATCTTTTCTTTTCTCTGTAGTAACTAAGGTAATGCTTACGTCCTTTTCCGCTCCTGCTTGAAGATTTGATTGCTAGTGAAGATGCTGTTTGGTTAAAGCAGACTCCCAAATTGAAGTTTTGTACTATCTGAATATTTCAGAAGGAGACTTCAGATTTTTGTTCTCATGTAAATTGTGTATTTCTTTAAACCTTGGCTAGACAAGCATGTAAATATAGTAATATAACTAGATTTCAGAATAACAATATCTACAAGTTTCCATCTATATTTAAGATTTCATTGCATGCACACCAATGTCAGCATCTTTTCTAAAGTAGAAATGAAAGGAGGATCTTTTCAACATATATAATTCAAGAAAAAAAATGTCCTCTCAAGGTCCATCATTTTGCTTCTCCAGCAGATTCAAGCAAACAAATTAATTTCTCGCAATCAGCCTTTAGTGTTAGCAGATCCCACTAACTTGGTCTATCACCAGAAACACACAACATTGAGGCATTTTTAAATCAAGCCATTTTTTAATATGTGATGGCTGCTGTACCGCCTTGTTTGACAATCAAGTAAATGACAAAACAATTCCAAAGTCATGTAGTTTCTCTTTAACTGAAGAAGAATGATGAGAATGGGTCACTATCTTCTTGCTTTGGCTTGTAGTTCTATTAAAATATACTGTTGTAATTACATTTTTAATGCACAACTCAAGGATGTGTACAAAATGTTTTGCTTGTGATTTCTAAATCACCCGTTACCTCCACCATGTTTATTCCATTGTCAATCTAAAGATCTGTTCTGTCACCATTCTCTTGGCGAAACTGCCTTCTCCTACTCCCCCATGTCATTCCTTTGCAAGCATTCATCATTAATCCATTGTAGTGACAATCTTTAAAAAACAAAATCTTCTGCCTGTTTCTGCACATCCAAATGACTGATGTACAGGATACAGAAGTAGCACATTGAATGACATTATTAAAGTTTATACTTCCAGTAATGATGGGCTGACTTGTATTAGACCAGCCCCCCACCAAGAAAACTTATAAGAACAAGACAAAATACAAACATAAATTTGTTTGAAGACATGAGACAGCTAGATACAGAGTCAGATTAGGTGGCTGGACTTCAGTGGCCAGAATATCAAAGGAATATATATTGAGATGAACCCAGAATTCTGCAGCACTTTTCCCTTGAGGCACTTGCCAATTTAGAAGTAGCACAGGGCTAAGAGGCTGGGCCGCAACAGAGGCTTAAAGGCTAGAAAGCTGAGCAGAGCTTTCACCAGTCTAGTAAGTAAGGCTATGGAAACAAAAGCTTGAATTTAGGGTTCACCAAGAAGAGGCCCTAGTAAACACCCTAGATTTCCCATTAGGACTCCTGAAAGCTGTACTCTAGGAGTCAGGGTAAGCCAAAAATAAATGGTATTCAAAAAAGACTGAAATCTAGTCTTGAACCAGTACAATCCCAAACTGAATTAGTTTGATCTGCTCCTTCTCTAACTCTACCAGGAAGCAAAAGTAACTCCTCTCCGAAGGAATATAGTATCAACCAGAGATTCTAACCCTTTCTACGATCTTTTTACATACAATAGCCAGCATTCAGTACTAGGGAAGATAGAAAATAGAACCAAATAACTAGAAGTTAAGAGACAAAACTTACAATATAAACGGTCTCTCAGATGATCTCGATATTAGCATTATCTGAAATAAGTTTTAAAATAATTGTGTTTATTATTTTTAAGAAAAAATGACAAGAGGAAGAGTTTCACCAGAGAACTGAAATCTATTAAAACAAGTCTAATGGAAATTATAGACCTGGAAAAATAAAATAACTAAAATTAAGGATTGCATAGATGGCTGTAACTAGATTATACATAGCAGAAGAGAGAATTCACCACTAGGAAGACAGACCAATTGAAAATATCCCTGCTGAAGTGCAGAGAGGGGGAAAAAAAGATGGAAAATACAGATAAGAACATAAGACATATGTGATACAGTGATAAGGTGTAATATATAACAGTATGTAATTAGAGCCTGGAGGGGGGGAGGAGAAAAGAAAGAGAATAGGGTAGAAGCAGTATTTTAAGAGCTACTAGCCAAGAATTTTCCGAAACTGTGAAAAAAATTCAGACAATAGATTCAAAAGTTCTATGAGATCCAAGTATCATAAATTCAGAGAAAATCACAATTTAGCACATCAGCACGAAAATGGTGAAAATCAAAGACAGGAAATCCTAAAGGCAGTCAGAGAAAAAAGATGTCTTCAAGGAGCGACCGTAAGACTGACAGCTGGGTTTACAACAAAAACAGTGGAAGAGAGAAGATCATGGCATGATGTCTGTGACATGCTACATGAAAAACAACTGAAAATCTAAATTATCCTTTAAAAATGAACATGAAATGAAGAGATGCTTCAGGGGAGAAAACTGAGAGAACTTGTTACTAGCACTAAAATAAATACTTGTTTAGGAAGAAAAAGTATCTCAAATGGAAGCATGAGAATGGAGGAGGAGTGGAGAGCAATGGACAAGGGTAAATTTGTGGGTGAACCCAGTGACTACTGAGGTATCAAACAGTAATAATAGTTTCTCATAGGGTTGAAAATATACAAGGAGTTAAAACACATGACAAATATAGCACAAAAAGCAGGAGGGGTAAAGGGAATGAAAGTCTTAAAGGTCCTTATCGTATGTGAGACATGCTAAAAGTACTAATTCGTGGTAGATTTTAATAAGTCAAGGACACACGGTGTAAATTCTAACGGTAATAATTAAAAGAAAAGTAAAAATTAGGGGAAGAAATGATTTTTAAAAGCTTGATTAATTAAATAGAACACAAGAAAGAAGAGAAAAAGCCATATGTCAGGTGAGACAAATAAAATAGTGAGCTGACAGACTTGAATCCAAACACCTCAGCAATTATGTAAAACATGAATGAACTAAACAGTACAATTAAAAAAACAAAGGCTGTCAGGATTAAAAAATAGAAAACTCAGCTCTATGCTGCTTACAAGAGATTCAGTTGAAATATAAGGATCAGAAGGGTTAAAATTAATAAAATGGCATTAGGTACACCATGGAAATACTAACCAAAAGAAAAATGGTATAACTTTATTAATATCAGAAGAATTACTATAATATTACCTTTATTGCATAGCAGAATATAATCAGGAGTATGTTTTTTTTTTTTCTTGTGGTTGATATTTGAAGGAGTAGCTTTTTTAATATCCATTTTTTTACCTGGAATTCATAGCTTGAACAAATCTCAACAATCACACTCAATTACTGAAAATGGATCACGGTCTATTGCAATTCTTCCAATAAGTTGATTGTTTACATTTTTAACCTCCAAGGACTCAAAACTGTAAGAAACTATCTTAAAGCACTCTTGTGATGTCTGTTACTTTGTTACTTGATCAGTGAGAAGAAAAGGTGTTTTGTTTACCTCATTTTTTTCCATAAATTTTTAAATGTATTACTTGTATTTTTATTATATCTAGATTGAAGATGATTTATCATGGATGATGTTGTACATGGTTTTGTAGTTTTTTCCCTTCTCCTGAAATTGAAAGGACAAAGTATATCCTCACAAGCCATGACAAGTTTTCTTGAAATACTTTTAGCCTAAAGGTAAGTAAATAACAAAAAGTTAAACTTAGTTGCTAAAGTTTATTTTGTTAGTGTTATGAGAGCTAGTACATCAAACATTTCTATAATGATTTGAATTATGATATAATCTAATCTCTATTATTCTTTCTTGCATCATTTAGTTTTTGATTAGCATTTTGGCTCAAAAAGGAAATGGAGTTCTTCTTATATTTATTTAACTAGTTCACTCTTTCTTAACCTTCATATCAACTGACAATCTATGTTCTATACATTTAGCTATTTAGATGTTTTCAATAATTGTTTTCATATGTAAAATTACCCATTAATTACTATAGATTTTAATTTTTCAGTAATTCAAATACATTTATATTCACTGACTGATAGACTTAAAACATATTAAGCATACAAGGAGATTCTCACTCTAAAATATTAATACATCTAAAATGATTACTTACATTGGAAGATAAATATTCTAATATTAGCAATAATTTGAATGACACGGCTTATTCACATTACTAACATATTAACACTAATTTGATGTGATGGTAACCCTCAAGATCACATGATTATTGATTATCACAAATTCATGGATGCCAGCAATATGTTGAAGTGTGCATTTGGCTCTTTGGACTTTTTAAGGCTGAGGCATAATACTAAGGCCAAAATGGAACTTTACTGCACCTAACGCCTACTGTGTACCATTTCTTAGAAGGGCTTCTATAAAACAAAAGTATAAACCAGGAAAGAAGAAAATACAGAATTCAGGAAACAGTTCCAACTTGAAAGGGAGGAAGAAAATCTCCAAATGATGGAAAAAGGAGATTTTAGGATGATATCTATGTACAGGTGTAGATGCCAACCAGTCCAGAGTGGAGCAGATAAAGTGGATAAAGAGAGCTGCAGGAAGCTTAAAATGATAGAATGCCCCCATGTATTTGAATGCTTGAGAAGAGTTTTAGATGGAGAGGTAACAGCTGGTGTTTATAAGTGATAAGTGTATGGAAAATTGTATCAGACACAAACTCTATAAGCCTCTTCTAGCTATTTCTGCAGCTGAGCCAACTAGCCATTCCCCCAGAGTTTGTCTCCTCCCACCACTTCCAGTGTTGCACAAAACACTTCGGGGTGGGAGATCCATTGCAGAGTGAGTAGCCCATGAAGGGACTGGATAATGCAATCTGGAAGCACAAGGGAATAAATTCAATGGGATGAATTGTACCAAACGAGAAACCAGAGACAAGAAGAGTGAGGTAGATAAATCACTTTTCTTCTGTGGAGGACACCGAGGCATGGTTTATCCCTGCAGCCCTTCTGGAGAAGTCTCAGGGACCAAATGAACACACCTGCTCTGTCACTTTAGTGGCTCTTTATGAAGCAGTAGCCAAGTGTCGTAACACATCATTTTTCTTGTTTCACATGGTTCCCTGCCTCCCTTCCTTTCTCCCCATCCTCACTGGTCTGGATCTGCATCTCCCAAATAGAGTATAAGCACTTTAATTTTTGCTTCAGATTCTACTTTTTAGAGGATCTGAACTAAGATTAAAACTAAAGCTAATAGTTAAACAAGAAACTTCAAGGAAAACCAAAAGTAGTGCAAGAAAGAAAAATAGTAATAGTGTGGTACATGGCTCAGTCCTTAATAGCATTTAGTAATAATGCTATGAATACTTAACATCCAACAACAATTGAGATACAGCTACACCAGAAGGGTGGGGTGGGGGAAGAGATATTGTTAGCACAGTAGTGGTGGTTAAAGAGAACTAAATCCTCACCTTCCCTAGAAAAGTCAATTAGACTGAAAAATCTGAAAAAGTGAAAAGAAAAAAGGAAAAGAAAAGAAAACTAATGGAATTGAAATGATTAGCCTCTTGGAAAAGGGAATTAAGGCGTTGAAGACAACTTCTCTTTTTTGAGTCTCATGAATTAATTAACTCTTCAATCATGTACATTTATAACATTGGTTTTTAAAAAGCACATTTCAAATGCCAGTTCCTGATGAAAGCCTGTGGTTTTATTCTTATAAGCTATACAATCAAATTAAGGAAGATGTTTAACTTTTAAAGAAACTTCGATTTTCTGAAGTGACTGCACCATTTTACACTCCCTCTAGCAATGTATAAGAGTTCCAGTTGCTCCACATTCTCTCCAACATTTATTGTTGTCAATTTCTTTTTCTTTTAGCATTTGGTATTATGTTTTTCATTTTTGTCATTCCTGCTGGTGTGTAATGTTATCTCACTGTGGTTTCAATTTTCGTTTTGCCCGATGACTAATAAGGTTGAATACTTTGTAATGGGCTTCATGGGCTTATTGGTCATTTGTCCATCTTCTTTGGTGTTCCTTTTCATTGGTTTGTCTGTTTTATTATTCAGTTGTAGGAGTTTTTAATGTATGCTTGGCACAAGTCCTTTTGTCAATTTTTTGTGTTGCAAATATTTTCTCCCAGCCTGTGACTTAAGTATTTATTTTGTCGATGGAGTCTTTTTATTTAGCAAAAATTTTTTAAATTTTCCTGAAATCCAATTTATCAAGTTTTTCTTTTATGGTTGATATTTTGTGAATCCTCTCAAAGAAACCTTTTTTTACTCCAAGGTCATAAAGATAATCTTTGATGCTTTTGTCTAATAACTTTCTAGCTTTTCCATTTAAGTCTGTGATCCATCTGTTGAAATGATTTTCCTTTCCTCATGTATCAGTATGCTGTGCTGCGTAACAAATCACCACAAACTTAGCAACTTAAAACAACATACATTAATTATCTCCCAGTTTCTGTGGGCCAGGAGTCCAGGCACAGGTTGTCTGGCACCTCGGCTCAGGGTCTCACAAGAATGGAGTGTCATCTGGGCTTCATTCCTCTCTGGAGCTTGGGGTCATCTTTTAAGCTCACATGGTTGCTGGCAGAATTCAGTTGTGGTTGTAAAACTGAAGATCCACTTCCTTGCTGGCTGTCAGCCTGGGGCTGCCCTCAGCTTCTAGAGGCCCCCACAGCTCCTTGCCACATGGCCAACTCTCAAAACATGGCAGCTTCCTTCTCTAAACACAGCACGGAGCTCTCACTCCATCTGCTAAGATGGAGTCTTCTACAATGTAACGTAATCAGAGAGGTGATGTCTGTCACCTTGTCATACTCTATTGGTTAGAAATAAGTCATAGATCCTGCCCGTACTGAAGGGGAGAGGATTGCACAGGGCGTAGGACTAGGAGGCAGAGACCGACCATAAGGGCCATTTAGAATTCTGCATTGGCCTGGGACCCAGCAAGTCCCCTCCTAGGTTTCACCCAGGAGAAACGAAGACGTATGTCCACAAAAGACCTACATGCAAATGGCCATCGCTGCTTTGTTCAAAATAGCCCAAAACCATAAACAGCCTGGACGTCCATCAATAGGAGAATAGAAAACCAAACTGTGACACATTCAGGCAGTGAAATACTACTCAGCCATAAAAAGGAGTGAACTGCTGATACATCAATGTGACAAATCTCCAAAATGCGCTGAGAGAAAGAAGCTGGCCACAAAAAGTACCCATTATATGAACTCAATTATTAATATATAAGGTTTGAGAAGAGGTAAAACTAGCCTATGGTGATAGAAATCAGATCAATGGTGTTTGGAGGTAGAATTAACTAGGGAGGCATGTGTGCACAACCTTCTGGAGTGATGGAAATGTTCTTTGTCTTGATATGCATTCATTAAAACTAGTAAGTTTAAGATCCACTGCATGTAAATTATACCTCAATTCATACACACTCGGGTCATTTCAGAGCAAGCATATATTGCGCATGGGATTTTGGCAGGGGTCCTTAAACTTCAAGGTATATAGGAATGACTTGGGGTGCTTGTTAAAAGTGCGTATCCCTAGGCCTCACCCGGCGGATTCTGAGGCCGGTTGTCTGCAGTGGTGCCAGGGGCCTGCATTTTTAATAAACAACTCAGGTGGTTCTGATACTTGTGGCCCCCGGCCCAACTCGGAGGAGCACTGTTTGAGACTTGCTCTCACTGCCTGGCTGGCTCCCTCCCTCATTCTCGTTCTGAGCATGGGCTTCTCGGGGCCATCATGCCATGGAAGGGGGACCTCAGGACAAACTGCTCAATCCCAGCAAGAGAGGAGGAGAGACAGCGTGTTGTGCCTCTGCCTGGACCCTGGTCAGCCCAAGTACCGCCTACCCCTGGACATTGTATGTATTAGAGAGGGAAACTCTCTCACCTGAATGAAGCCTTCTGGGTGCCAGTGAAAGCTGCCGCGGTGGGTGCTGCCTGGGCGGAGCCACGGCAGGCTGGAGAAGGAGCGGCTGCCCCCTCCCCACTTGCTCACGACCAGCCCAGCCCTGAGCCCGGGGGTGCAGGCTCTCTCAGCAACAGCTCAACTGCAGCTGGGCCCAGGAGCCCGGCAGGCCTCGGCATGGGCTGCTCTGAGAGTGCATCTGGGGAGCCCTGTGGCTTCCAGGGGCTCCGTGTCTGTAGTGTTGGCTTGGCCTCAGATAAGGTTTTACTGTTGCTCCATGGTACACGTGAGACTTTTCCAGAGGATACCTCCTCAAAGGTATAGCCACCTTTTCAGACACTCATGGCAAACAGCAGTGGGTGGACAGGGGCTGTGGGGCCTGTGCCTGTCTGCGACGATCGCAAGGCTGGAAGTGTTTATGAGCCCGGGCGGGTGCTGTGTGAGTCAGACTCGGTGTGCACCCCTTGCCCCAAGGCCGCTCTTCCCATCAGATTCGAGGCTTCCACCTGCCCCAGGGGGGTGGCTCTGCCTGCACCCTGCAGGTATTAGGCTGCTTGCCAGCTCTGGAAGCCAAGCCAAATCAGAAGCCAAAGGTGGGGACGGAGCACCATGAAAGCAGTCTGTTGTGGGAGCTTCTCATGTGCCAGCAAAGAAGCCTCCTGGCTTCTTGGGCCCAGGCTGGTGTCCAGGGTGGTCTGCCCAGTGCACAGACCCGTCTGGGAAGGGGGAGGATTATGTTAGACTCGAAGATGCCAACCCCAGAACCGGAGAATGAACACTTGTGATTCACCTACTAAGTGCCTGATGCCCTGCTGGGTGCTTTATGTACATTATCTCTACAGCCTGCAACGACTCTGCAGGGTAGGCCTCATTGTTCCATCCTGCAGATGAGCATCTGGGGTTCAGAGCGGTTAAGTAGCTGGTCAAAAGGCCCACAGGTGGGGGATCAAGGATCCGTCTACCTTCAGTGCCCCGTATTTTCCCCTAACCTTCTCCTGGCACGTTACCAGAAAGAGGCCTGAGGTGGGCAGCTGCTGGAGGTTGAGAGCTACTGGTTGGTGCACAGGTTTCCAGGGAATAATGTTCAAGAGTCTGTGTGCTCTCAGATCACTGCCACAAAACTGGGCTAGAGGACACTCAGCCGAACAGCCGTGCCTGGAAAGTTTCAGCAAATGGCTTTCACCTTCGTCACCGCCATCATCGTTGTCATTATTCTGCTATGCTGCACAGCTTGGCGACTGATGAAGCCCTTGCACCTCCCCTCTTTAATTTGAATTTACAGCACTCTGGGAAGTGGGTCTTACTATTCTGTCCATTGTTCAGGAGAACAGGATGAGACTCAGAGCAATGAGTCCCTGCTAGTGAGCCACTCTTGGGCCACACCGTTCTCAGGGCGGCCCCTCTCGGGTGGGGTGGGAGGATGGGGAGCAGGCTCCCCATCCCGGTCAACGGGGGCCCTGCCAAATATTTGTGGGTGTGAGTCCTCACCCAGGTGAGGGAGGAAGAGGCCAGGCCGAGTGGATTACTGAGCATTTGAACTCAGCCTCAGAACAGCAAATATTGATTCAAGAAGCTGCCCAAAGGAGCTGACATTTTTATAGTCAACAAATAAAGCCAGCCGCTCCCAGCCCCCCTTAGTCAAAGGCCCATTCTCTCTGCAGCTGCCAGGGTACATTTCTGTCATCCGTGCCTGAGAAGAGGAGGAAGAGCTGGTGGGAAATGTCCACAGGGGCCTGGCTGACGTCACCACTTCACCTTTAGCAAGGACTGGGAGCCCCAGGCCCCAGGGGTGCAACCCCGGGAACCAGCCAGCCAGCCAAGTGCCAGAGTCCCCTGGGGCGGAGCAGAACCTGGCAATGGAGCCCCCAAAGACAACAGACACACCTGCCACACACAGCTTCCTCTCGCAGTGGCTCTTGGCTACTTACGCAGCTCTGGCTCCCTCATCGCTGGACGGGGGCCCGAGGCCCCAAGAGAGAGATGACTGTCCAAGGTCAACAGCCAGAGAATAGTGAGGCCGGCCCTGCTCTTCTGTTTCAAGGCAAAGGGAGGGGCGGCCTTCACTAAGCTACTCAGCTGGTAGCCAGAACTCATCATCTGGGAGACAGCTGTCCCTGCCCCTGGGCTCCGCTGCATGACCGCAGCCTGCCTTCATGCTCTGGCCAGCCAGCCCCTTCACCTGGAATCCCTCCCTACCCAAGTACTTTTGGAACACTTATCATCCACCACCTTGCTCACGTCATCTCTTCAGGAACTCTTCCTGCTGCTCCCACCCTCATCCCCACTGTTGGGCAGGGGGAAACCACCCCACTCCTTGCCGGTGGCCCCTGAGCAGAGGTTTGCTACCTGTGTGTGGCACTTAGGCTATTTTGCCTTGGGTGGATCATTCCCTGGGTACTTGTCTCTCAGTCCTTCTAGGCCAAGAGCTCCAGCGAGAGGTTGATTCATTTCTGTTGCCCAAAGAGCCTAGAAAAGTGCCCAGAAAAGTGCCCAGCACTTGGCTGGTGCTCAGTCAATCCAGGGCTTGCGTAATTGAATTAGAACAATCCGAGACATATGGCTAAGAAACCAGGGCTGCAATTTCAGCTGCATCCAGCCCAGGGAAGGCAGCTGACCACATCCCAGGTGGGCCCTCCCACAGTCCCCAGGAACTCTGCTGTTAGTTCCTGCACTCATCCTCCACCCGACTCTCCATTCCTCCGTCTACCGATTGCCCGGGGTTGAGCTTCTACTCCTACTGCCCCTGGGTGGGTGCTGGGAAGGCAGAGGCAAGGGGCATGCTCCTGTCTGGAGCTTCCGGGGCCATGCCAGAGTATGTGGGGAGGGGACCTAAGAGGCCTCTTTGCTTCCAGGCTGGTCTGGGGCCCAGCCACTGTGTGCCATGGCTCTGGGGACTGCAGCTTTTGCCCTTCACGCAGTAGCAGGCAACTCTTCTCAGGACAGCCCCAGGCAGAGCTGTGAAGTAAGCCATGGTATCATTGCTGCTACTCACCAAAGGCTCTTCACCTTCTAGGCACGTGGCAGGGTTGGACGTCCCGGCCCCTTGTGGTTGGGTGCGTCCAGTGTGCAGATCACTTCTGAGCTGCGTATACAATTGGTAAAGGATGCTTTTCTCCTGAGTAGCCAACTCCGCGCCACGAGATCATTCAGGGACTAGCAGGACGCAGCCCTACTGCCCTCCACAGGAGGCCTCTGGGTCCGGGGGGCGGGGGGGGGGTCCCAAGGCAACCCCCAAGTGGCACCATTTCTCAGGCAGCAGGAAGGGAAGCGAGGGCGTGCAGGCCAGCAGCTTGTGTTTAGGAAGGTGACCCAGAGGTGTTTGCGTTCACAGCTCTTAGCCTAAACTTTGTCAAGTGGCCACATCTACCACAAAGGAGCCTTGGAAATGTCATTTCTAGTGGGGTAGGTGTGTGCCCGGCTTAAACTCAGCCAAGTTTATTATTAAATCAAACAAGGGAGCATGGATGCTGGGGACAATGAGTGGTCTTGAACTCCCCCCTCACTTGTCTCGCTCTAAACAAGCGCCCCATTCTCCCGGACAGACCCCAGCTGCCCACACCCCTCCGCCCAGGCCGGCTGGAGCTGTGGGCCGTCCCCTCCTCTCACCACCAGCCTTCCAGCTCCCAGTGACCTTGGAAAAACATTCTCTTCCCTGCGCTTCCTTTTCCTTATCTGTCAAAGAAGGGATTAGGCAAGTTGATCACCAAAATTCTTTCCAGCACTGACCTTTGACGGCTGTGATTATGGGCAAGTCATTTAACGTCTCTGGGTTTCAATTTCTTCATGCAGAAAGTAGAGATGAAAATATTGCTTATCTCAGAGGGTTGTTGTGAAATCATCCAGGGGTTATGCCTGACATATAAGAAATAATCAATCAATGTTTGCTATAATCAAAGTAGTACGAGTTCCATTTGTCAGTTCCTTAGAAAGAATCTGATGTTTTCATTCATTCTAAGGCCTACGGCAGGGTCAGCAAGTACTTGGCCGCAGGGCAGCCATGATCCTCCCTTCCGTGGCAGACGTCACCATCAGGCAGGACAGTCTCCTTCTCCATGCAGTGCTCAGCGGCCCTCATCCAGGCAGCCCTCCTGGCTCCACCCCAGGCATGTTGCAAAAAAGCAGCCTACACAGACCCCCATCATGGCTCTTGTTGTGTTATATTATAATTTTCTTTTTACTTGGTGGTGCCCTAACTAGATTGCGAGTTCCATGAAATAGACACTACGATCCCTTTTCTATGGCCTAGCTCACTGCCCACAATATTGTACATGTTGAAAAAGTGAATTCTAGATCCTGTGGCTGGAAAGTAGGGGAGAAGTTTGGGGGAAGGGTGGTGGGATAGGGAACCACCTAACAGAAGACCATGTTCCCTGCCGCTGCAAGCTGCTGCAGGAGCTATGGGGCGGGGCTGGACCTCTCCGGCGACATTTCCCCTGCAGGACAAATGCAGGGCTGACTGGGCACCTGCAAGGAGCTGGGGCAACCAGCACGTGGGGAGGGACCAAGGCCAGCAAGCATGGAGACCCAAGACTGTGGGAGCTGCCCTTGTCCAGGGCCCCCAGGTGCCTGCCTGCACCTTGGGCTCCAGGCTGCAGGGCAGCTTCCAGCTTAGCAACTAATGGACCTGGGAGAGCTCAAGCACCTGCTTTCTGCTCTTGCAGACCCGTGCTCAGCATCACCTTGGTGATAGAGTGGAAACCGGGGGGGGGGGGGGGGGGGGGGGGGGGCGGGGAGCTGCCATCTGCCTGCTCAGCCCAGAGAGGTGCCACAGAGAGGGGCAGGGCAGTGGCCACACTGTCTTTGGGGATCCTGTGGAGCTGTAGGGAGTCTCATAGACACAGGAGAATCATGTTAGCTTAGGACCCTGTTTCCCGCGTCCTGTCTCATGGCCTGGGTCAGATGTGACCCATGCACAGCATGTGATATGAGCGCACTGGGAAGGCCTCTGTGTCACATGTCTACCCTCTGGCCTGTCACAGGCCCTGAAATGCCAGAATCAGGATGAAGCCAGGAGGGTCACCTTGTTAAGAATACTTCCTGGCTACACAATCTATTATTGCAGCCATTTTCTAGATGAGGAACCTGAGACTCAGGGAAGATCGAGTGACTTCCAAAGGTCACAGAGCTTGGAAACCAGGCCATGTGCCTCTAAGCGTAAGGCTTTCCTCACTGTCCTGCAGGCCTCCACAGGGATCCTCCATTCTGAGGTCTGCTAGATGCCATTCTCCTGCAGTAGACACAGGATCCAACAGCCCAGGGTCACTTGAGAATAACTAATATTTTTTAAATATTAAAAGATTTCTGTCCATGAGCTCAGGTGATCCCCACAGCACCCCTAGACCAGGTGCTGGATATTAAGACAGGAGCAAGCCATGGACCCTGACCTCCAGGACCTTGGGGCTGGAGATGGACTCAAAACTACTGATGGTGGCGCCTAAAAGCATTCAGTGGGGGGTTGGTGGTATCTCCACTGGCATCCTTGGATAAATAATAATAATAATTAATAATAATATAGCATGCACCTGTAGGGAGAGTATATGCTTAACTACAGTGTGGGCTTTCCCTTCAACCCCACCCCTTCCATGTCTGACACTAACTTTCTCCAGGTTCAGACAGAGTCATCTGTGCTTTTGGGAGGATTGGGATGTTCCAGCAACAATACAAAGGGAAGAAAATCACTGTGCAGATTTTTGACTTCCAAAGAGGTTTTTAAGGCCCCTTTCAGAGGCACTAGTTGTAAAAATCATTGCTTTTGATTTACAAAATAAAGGATTATTGAGAAGAAAATAGATTTTTTTCAAATCCAAATTGATTACACTCATTTATTCAACAAGTATTTATTGAGAGCCTATTTTGTGTTCCACACTGTCCTGGGTACTAGGGCTGTTGTTTTTCTGTACATACAGTGGGAAAACAGAGCAGATAAGGAATTAGCTTGCTTCCAGGAGGTATGGGGATTACCCAGCCTTGTGGGCTTGGAGTGAGGGTAAAGCTAAGATGGGGTGTGTGGAAGGAAAAGGTGGAGTCCGGGGGGCCTCCCCGACCAAAGGTCTCAAAGAGAAGAAGGGATCGGCATCAGGGACACTGCCCAGCTCTGCCCAAGCACCTACAGGCTCCCATGGGTGTGACATTGCCCATTCAGTGTCTCCATAGTGCCTGGTATCGGTGCCAAGAACTGGAGCAGCCCCTGGAGAGTCCACTGAGTCCTGGGCCACCAGGAAGAGGGGTGCCCCTCCACGACTCCAAACTTGGCTCAGGACCTTTGACCCTATATGGCAACACCTCCTCTGCAATGACCCAGGACACTCATAAGCCACACCTCCCCCACCACTGAGAATAGGGCCCAGGATGGCCAGAGGGGCCATACTTGGGTGGAACTGAAGAGAAGCAGTCTGACTTTCCCTCTCAGCAAGGACAGTGGGGATCGCACTTTCAGAACGGGACTGTCCAACTTATACCTATTACACTACCCTCTGCCAGGTGACCTGCTCATGGTGCTACCTACTTTTGTGACCTAGGTCCTGCCATTATTCCCATTACAGACAGAAAATTTAAACTCCAAGTGTTTAACTTTTACCCAAGGTCATATGTTACCAAGCATCAAAGCTGGGATTCAGCCCCACATCTGATTCCAGAGCTTGGAATCCTGCCACCACACCACATGAGCTGCTTCTCAGAAAGTTCTTCATCAATGCACTGATGAACTGTAGTGGAGGAAGAGGAAATTTGTCGCAGGCAGAGGCAGGCTCCAAACTGTTCTTGTCTGGCCAGAATGACAGTAACGCTATCAAGATGATGTTTAACAGGGATGAATGTGAGATTATGATTTGGGTCCAACAAATCCCAACTATAGAAAAAACCCAGTGCCAGTGGCGTGGCTGAGTAGCAGCAGGCGGCCAGCACTCCCAGGGTGCTCCTTTGAGGGCCCAATGGGACATGAAGCCAAAATGGCATGTCTGACCCTTGGCCACACTGAAGCCTAGACGGGAGAAAGAGAAGTCACTTTTGCTCTGCATTCATCAGTCCACTCGGGGAAGGTAGAGGAATTGGAGCCTGTTCCAGGAAATAAAGTGTAGAATGGACCTAAGCTCAGGCAGGCCTGGGTTTCACATCCCTCCGCCACATACCTGCATGTGACCTTTGGCACATCACTGAGCTCCCTGAGCTCCAGTTTTCTTGTCTTGTGAAAATGGGGTTAGGATTCCACTTTACTTGGTTGTAGGGATTAGAGCTAAATTATATATAAAAGAAATGGTCTGTGCGAGTGGTTTCATTTAGTGGAAAGTGATCAAGATGTTGAAAGCTGACTTGTTAAAAATCAGTCACCATGAAAAGGAATTAAGCTTGTTCCATGTAGAACTAGGACCAAGGAATGGTTAGAAGTAAGGAAGAAGTGGGTATTGGTCAGACTGAAGGAGCAATTCCTGGCAGGCAGAGCTACCTGCAAAGGGCCTGGGCTGCTGCTCCACCCTTATAGGAACCTGGAGGGTCAACCGTGATGTTGGACTAGAGCACCTGGCAGCTCTTTCTCTTGAGGAACTTAACATAAGCTAGTCTAGAAAGGAAATTAATCTAAAAATACTTTTTCTTTGTCTTCAAATCCAACAGAAGATGCTTTCATATAAATCTTATGTCCTCAGAATAGATTAATAGAAATGGAAGTCCCAGATCTCAGGGCACCAGCACTTTTATGACTTGTGCTACATATTGCCAAATGGTTTTCTGGAGAAATTGTACCAGTTAAAAATTCTACCAGCAGTGGCCAAAGTACCCTGTTCTCTGTGTCCTCAACATGGAGAGCTAGCTGGCTTTTAACTTGTAAAGTAAAAAGGCAAGACATTGTGGAGATTAAACTTGTATTGGTTTAAGTGCAAGTTCTGGAGGGTGACTGGTGGGTACATCATGGCTCTGCCCCCTACAGGCTTGTGACCTAGGGCATGCTCCTTGGCTTCAGTGTCTTCATCTATAGGATGATGACACACATACATCATGGAATTGCTGTGGGGCTTAAATTAGAATAATTTAAGCTATGTGTAGCCTAGTCAGTGCTTAATAAATGCATTATTTGCATTTCTTTAGTTAATAGTAAAGTTGAACCTTTTTTAATATTTCTTGTCTAAGAAAGGTAAACTCCAACAAATAATGTGTTTATTTTTTGCTCAGTTTTCTAATGGAGTGTAGGACCTTTTCTTACTGATCTTTCAATAAGTATTTATCTGTTAATTATATAATACTATGTCTTCTAATTTTTAATACTAGATACACATTAGAATCACCTGGAAGCTTTTAAAAATTAAATCATCCCTGGTGCCTGCTGCCACTGTCTGGGTAGCACAGCTGCCACTGCAGCTGCCTGAGTAGTGCCACCACCCATGGACCTGGGCAGGGAGACACAGGAGAGCAGCAGTGTTACAGGCTCACAGTGCATCCACCCCTCTCCTGCCTGGTCAATCTTTCAGAGCAGGACTCAAGCACACCATCCAGGGATCTCTCCCTCTCTTTACTGAGCAACAGAGTTGCTCCTCTGCAGCAGAGAACAGGCATACCACAAAGCTATCTGTTTAGAGGTGAGAGAAGTGATTTCAGAAGAGAAAGAATCAGCATAAGAACTCTGGCAATATGAAAAAACAGGCTGTTTTGACACCCTCAAAGGATCACACAAGCTCTCTAGCAATGGACTCCAGTCAAAAGGAAATTGTTAAAATGTCAGATATGGAATTCAGAATATGGCTCACAAGATCAACGGGATTGATGAGAAAGTTTAAAACCAACACCAAGAAACAAACAAACAAAAAAATTCAGGACCTGAATGAAAAATTCACTAAAGAGATAGATAGTCTAAGAAAAAATATAACAGAACTTCTAAAAATGAAAGAGACATTTAGAGGATTTCAAAATACAGCAAAAAGCTTCAATAACAGATCAGACCAAGCAGAAGACAGAATTTCAGAGCTTAAAGACAAGGATTTAGAATTAACCCAGTCAGTCAAAAATAAAGAAAAAAGAATAGAGAAGAATGAACACTCTCTCTGATAAATATGGGATTGTGTAAAATGAACAAATATAAGAATCATATATATCACCAAGGGAGAAGAAGAAAAAGCAAAAAGCATAGAAAACCTGTTTGAGGGAATAATTGAGGGAATAATTGAGGGAAACTTTCCTGGTATTGCTAGAAGTTTAGACATCCAGATACCAAAAAGTCATCAAACACCTGGAAGATTCATGGCAAATAGGACATCACCAAGGCATATAGTCATTAGTCTGGCCAAAGTGAAAGTGAAGGAGAAAATCCTGCAATCTGCAAGACAAAAGCATCAAGTAACTTACCAAGGAAAACCTATCAGAATAATGGCAGATTTCTCAGCAAAAACCTTACAAGCCAGAAGGGATTGGTGTCTCATTGTTATTTTTTAATGTTTTCCAAGTTCTATACATTAATAACCTAAAGAGTAGGTAGCCCAATATTTGGGAGTATTTGAAAGGAGTCATTGTGGGGTCCCATTTTTGTCTTCTTAAATAGAATAACTGTCAGCCAAGAATTTTGTATCCTGCAAAACTAAGTTTCATAAATGAAGGAGAAAGAAAGTCTTTCCCAAAGAAGCAGACACTAAGGGAATTTGTCACTACTAGAACTTCCCTATAAGAAATGCTTAAAAGTGTACTATATATGGAACAGAACAATCGATACCCACCAGTGTAAAAACACCCAAAAGTTAAAACTCACAGCTTTTATAAAATAGTAATACAAAAGAGAAAACAAAGCAACTAGTTAACAATCAACATCATGACCAGAAGAGTATCTTACATATCAATACTAACATTGAATGTAAATGGTCTAAAAAATACCCCACTTAAAAGATAGACTAGCTGAATGGATTTAAAAAATATATATATATATGCTGTCTCCAAGAAACCCATTTAACTTGCAAAGATTCTCATAGACTCAAGGTAAAGGGGTGGAAAAGCATATTCTACACAAATGGAAACCAAAGATGAGCAGGAGTATATCAGATAAAATAGACTTTAAATGAAGAATGGTAAAATAAAAAAGACAAAGATGGTAATTATGTTATATTAATATAATGATAAAGGGGTAAATTCAACAATAACAAATAACAATCCTAAATATATATGCACCTAAAACAGGAGCTCCCAGATTCATAAAATAAATTCTACTAGATCTAAGGAAAAAAATAAACAGCAACATAACAATAGCTGGGGACTTCAAAACTCCAGTGATAGAACTAGACAGATCATCAAGGCAGAAAATCAACAAAAAACACTGGATTTAAACAGGACTCTAGAACAAATGGAACTAACAGACATTTACAGAACATTCTATCCCAAAACTACAGAATACATATTCTTCTCATCAGCACATGGTACATTTTCCACGAAACATATGTTAAACCACAAAAGAAGTCTCAGAAAATTTAGAAAAATCAAAATCATATCATTTATCTTCTCAGACCACAGTGGAATAAAACTAGAAGTCAATTCCAGGAGGAACTCTCAAAACTACACAAAGGCATGGAAATTAAACAACCTGCTGCTGAATGATTCTTGGGCCAATTATGAAATCAAGATAGAAATCAAAAAATGTTTCAAACTGAATAACAAAGGTGATAAAAACTTCCAAAAATCTCTGGTATACAGTGAAAACAGTGCTATGAAGGAAATTCACAGCACTAAATGCCTAAATAAAAAAGACAAAAACATCACAAATTAACAACCTAGTCTTATACCTCAAGGAACTAGAAAAAGAAGAACAAACCAAACCCAGAGCTAGCAGAAGCAAACAAAATTAAAACCAAAAACATACAAACAAAACCAAAAAACAAAGGATCAATGAAACAAAAAGTTGGCTCTTTGATGAGATAAACAAAATCAATAGACCACTAGATAGATTAACCAGAAATAGAAGAGAAAAGATTCAAATAAGCTCAATCATAAATGAAAAAGGAAACATTACAATTGATACCACAGAAATACTATTGGGACTACTATGAAAACCTCTGTGCACACAAACTAGAAAATCTAGAGGAAATGGATAAATTTTTGTAAACATACAACCTTCCCAGCTTGCATCAGAAAGAAATAGAATCCTGAACAGACCAATAATGAGTAGCAACATTGAAATAGTAATATAAACTCTCTCAACAACAACAACAGAAAGCTCCAGACCAGACAGATTCACAGCCAAATTCTACTAGATCTACAAACAAGAACTGACACCTATCCTACTGAAACTGTTCCAGAACATTGAGAAGAAGGGAATCCTCCCTAACTCATTCTACAAAGCCAGTACCACCTTGATACCAAAGCCAGGAAAAGACACAGCAAAAAAGAAAACTATAGCCTGATATCCCTCATGAACATAGATGCAAAAATTCTCAACAAAACTCTAGCAAACTGAATCCAATAGCACTTCAAAAAGATAATTCACAATGATCAAGTGAGTTTCATCCCAGGGATGCAAAGATGGTTCAACATATGCAAATCAATAAATGTGATTTACCATGTAAACAGAAGCAAAACCAAAAACCGTATGATCATCTCAATACATGCAGAAAAAGCATTTGCTAAAATCCAGCACCCCTTCATGATAAAAACCCTCAAGAAACTAAGCATAGAAGGAATATACCTCAAAATAATAAAATCCATATACGACAATTCCATAGCCAACACCATACTGAAAAGGGGAAAGTTGAAAGCATTCGCCATAAGAACTGGAATAAGACAAGGGCTCCCACCGTCACCACTTCTATTCAGTATAGCACATGAAGTCTTAACCAGAGCATTCAGGCAAGAAAAAGAAATAAAGGGCATCCAAATTAGGAAAGAGGAGGTCAAACTATCTCTGCTTGCCAACAATATGATCTTATATCTAGAAAACCCAAAAGGCTCCTAGAATTGATAAATAAATTCAGTAAAATCTCAGGTTATAAAATCAATGTACACAAATCAGTAGCATTTCTATGTACTAATAACAGTCAAGCTGAAAGTCAAATCAAGAACTCAATACCATTTACAATAGCTACAAAGAAAATAAAATACCTAGGACTATACTTAACCAAGGAGGTGAAAGATCACTACAAGGAGAACTACAAAACACTGATAAAAGAAATCATAAATGATACAAACAAATGGACAAACATCCTATGCTCATGAATTGAAAGAATCAACATTGTTAAAAATGTCTGTACTGCCCAAAGTGATTTACAGATTCAATGCAATTCCCATCAAAATACCAATATCATTTTTCACAGATCTAGAAAAAACAATTCTAAACTTAATATGGAATAAAAAAAAAAAAAGCCCAAATAGCTAAAGCAATCCTAAGCAAAAAAACACCAAAAACAAAAAAGAAATCTGGAGGCATCATGTTACCTGACTTCAAAGTATACTACATGGCTACAGTAGCCAAAACTGCATGGTACTGGTATAAAGGTAGACACATAGATCAATGGAACAGAATAGAGAACCCAGAAATAAATCCATATAACTACAACCAACAGATTTTTGACAAAGCAGATAAAAACATGCACCAGGGAAAGGATGCCATACTCAATATGTGGTTCTGGGAAAACAGGATAGCCACATGTAGAATGAAACTGGATCCCTATCTCTTACCATATATAAAAATTAACTCAAGAGTGATTAAAAACTGAAATGTAAGACCTGAAACTATAAAAATTTTAGAAGAAAATGTAGGAAAAACTCTTCCAGACATTGGCCTAGGCAAAGTATTTATGACTAAGACCCCAAAAGCAAATATAGCAATAACAAAAGTAAATAAATGGATGTAATTAAACTAAAAAGTTTCTGTACAGTAAGGAACTAATCACCAGAGTACATAGACAACCTACAGAATGGGAGAAAATATTTGCAAACTATACATCTCACAAATGACTAATATTCACAAAGAATTCAAACAAATCAGCAAGAAAAAAATTAAATAACCTTATCAAAAAATGGGTAAAAGGCTGGGCGCGGTGGCTCACGCCTGTAATCCTAGCACTCTGGGAGGCCGAGGCGGGTGGATCGCTCAAGGTCAGGAGTTCGAGACCAGCCTGAGCAAGAGCGAGACCCTGTCTCTACTAAAAATAGAAAGAAATTATCTGGCCAACTAAAAAATATATATAGAAAAAATTAGCCGGGCATGGTGGCACATGCCTGTAGTCCCAGCTACCCGGGAGGCTGAGGCAGTAGGATCGCTTAAGCCCAGGAGATTGAGGTTGCTGTGAGCTAGGCTGACGCCACGGTACTCACTCTAGCCTAGGCAACAGAGCGAGACTCTGTCTCAAAAAAAAAAAAAAAAGGGTAAAAGACATGAACAGATTTTTTTTCAAAAGAAGATAGACAAATGGCCAAAAAACATAAGAAAATATGCTCAACATCACTAATCATCAGGGAAATGCAAATTAAAATCACAATGAGATACCACCTTACCCCTGTCAGAATGGCCATTAATAAAAGCAATAAATAAACAGTAGATGTTGGTGTGGATGTAATGAAAGGAAATTTTAAAACACTGTTGGTAGAAATGTAAACTAGTACAACCTCTAAGGAAAACAGTATGGAGATTCCTCAAAGAAGTAAAAGTAGACCTACTATTCTATCCAGTAATCCCACTACTGGGTATCTACCCAAGGAAAAGAAGTCATTTAATACAAAAGACATCTGCACCTGAATGTTTATCACAGCATAATTCACAATTGCAAAGATACGAAATCAACCTAAGTGCCCATCAACTGATGAGTGAATAAAGAAAATGTAGGGGGTGTGTGTGTATATATATATGTGTGTATGTATACACACCATGGAGTACTACTAAGCCATATAGAGGAATAAAATAATGTCTTTTGCAGCAACTTGGATAGAACTAGAGACCATTATCCTAAGTGAAATATCTCAGGAGTGGAGAAAAAAATACCACCTGTTCTCACTTCTAAGTGGGAGCTAAATGAGGGGTATGTATGGTCATAAAGTAGTGGGATGGACATTGAAAACTAAGGAGGGAGAGTGAGGGGGAATGAGGGATAAAAATCTACTTATTGGGTACAATGACTACTATTCTGGTGATGGGAACACTAAAATCTCTGACTTCAGCATTATACGATTCATCCACGTAACAACAAACACGCGTGTCCCCTAAATCTATTGAAATAAAACAAACAAAAACAGAGAAACAGAAAACCAAAGCTCTAATGCTAGAGTCGGGCTCACCAGTGTGTGAATCCTCAACCTTCCTCTTACTGGACATAGCGTCCTGGACAAGCAACCACATCTCTATAATCTTCTGTCTACTCTTTTGCTAAATGGCTGTGAAAATAGTACCAGTCTCATAGGCCCATGTGAGGAGACCACAGAGGTGAAGTGCTCAGCACACTCACAGCCTTTATTCACCTTTAAACTGTCCCTCCTCCCCCTCCGCCAGCACTGATCAGTGCTTGGTAGACGGCAGTGACTACTAGTTTTAGCGGCAGAAGCGCAGGCCTGATCGCTATTTTCCTTCTGCGCAGCTTTCCCTGCCAGCGTGAAGTCAGAACCAAAGAAGATGCCATGAATGTGGTAAAACTGTCCTTCCCTAATAGGGGGAAATTAGGCAGGGACCTTGTGGCAAAAGTGGCCAGAACTGCAGTGTTGGAGGGTGGGGAACAGCCTAGTGTTGGACTGGTATGTCTGGGGTCCCACGTAGACGGGGTGATCTGTCAAACCTTCCACGTGCACAGAGGTAAACATTCAAACAGGACAAAAGGCATAAGATGAAAAAAATGTTTCCTCTTCCTTCAGACGCCCCTCGTTCATTCTTGCCTGTCCATCCGGAAGTTCTTTGACGCAGATATTAGCCTAAATTGGTCTCTGTGCCTTTTCTATCCCATACCTGTGTCTACACCTCTTACTCTTTATTTATACAGAGGGCTTATGCTATATGTGATCTTTCTCACTTTTTTTTTTCACTAAATATATCTTAGAGCTCTTTCCACATGTGTAGTTGTAGATCTGCCTCACCCTTTGTAGTGATTCACAGGTATTCCATTGCACGAAGATACGTTAATTTTTTAACCTGACTTCTATCGTGGACATTTAACTTTTTCCCAGAATTTTACAACAGTGCTTCAATATGTATCTTTGTATCACACATATAAAATAAATAAATAAAACCCATCTCTGTGGGTGAGGCCTGGGCATCAGAATTGTTAGTACTCCTTGGGGCTATTGTTCCATGTAGCCAGGGTTAAGATATGGTGGTCTATTTTAACATTGTCATTTCCTTGTTAGTTTTGTTTTTATGTAGCTTGAGGTTCAGAAATTTAAATGTGTGTAGCCATATTTGTCTTCTTTTTCCTTTGATATTTTTTCAGTATCCTTTGTGTTTGGGAGGCTCTTTCCCGTTTAAATAGTAACATTTCTTCTGGCTTCCCGTGACAGCTTCACCTCTCATTTGCTTGTGTGATCTTAGGAGGCAGCTGAACTCTTCTGAGCTTCTGTTTCCCCAAAACGTGGTGGTGGGGGTGGGGGATGGGCTAAATAAGACTTTCCCAAAGTCTTCCAAGATTATTTTTGCCAAAAGGGTCTCCTGGCCAAATAAGTTTGGAAGATGCACATTAACAAGTCAAAAGTTCTGAGAAATAAATAGTAAAGAAAGGCTACCCAGCAATTCCACCCCTGGGTATATGCTCAAGAAAATTGGAAACAATATGTTCACACGAAACTTGTGTATGAATATTCATAATAGCGTTGTCCATAATCGTCCAGAGGTAGATACAACCCAGATGTCCATCAACTGATGAGTGGATAAACGAAATATCCACACAGTGGACTATTAGCCGTACAAAGTAATAAAGGAACTGATTCATGCTACACATGAGCCAACCTTGGAAAATGAATGAAAGAAGCCAGTCACGTAGGATCACGTAGCATAATCCCATTTATATGAAATGTGAAGATTAGGTAAATCTATAGAGACAGAAAGTAGATTAGTGGCTGCCTGGGGCAGAGGGAATTCAGGGAAATGACTGCTGGTGTACACAAGAGTTTCTTTTTGTGGCGGTAAAGATGTTCTATAATTAGATTGTGTTGGTGGTTGCACAATTCTGTGACTATACCAAAACCACTGAAGGGTGCATTTTAAAAGGGTGAATTGTATGATGTGAATTATCTCTCATAAGGCAATTTTAAAAAGAAAAGAAAAGTTAAGTTAGAACTTTGGAAGAGCTGAGTGCTCTGTGTCTCTGGCTAACCCCAGGAACCTGAACAAGATTTTCTCTTTTTTAACATCTTCAAGCCTTAGTTTCCTCACCTGAAAAACATGGCCCATAACACCACTTTGCACCGTGCGGTTGAAGGACACTTTCCTATCTGCTCCTTGCAGTAGCTCCAAGAAGAGGTTAAGACATAAATGAAATCTGAAGCTCTGCGAGGGTGACTCACCTTGGTTCGCACAGCTGCCAGGCGGTGTTGTGTGGATTTGGATGTGTGTCTGTGGGGCTGGGCACTTTGAATAATGTCTGCCCAGCCCGGGTCACTGGGCTGCTGAGAGGTTTGCGGCAATCCTGCCTGAGAAACTGCTCGGAGAACTGGAAGGTGCTTTGCCGATGGGATGTATCGTTCTAGCCAGTGACAATGGGTGAGGCATGATCCAGGACAGTCACATCCACACCCACTTCCTCTGAGGCTGCAGCAGCACTTTTGTTTCAGCCTGTGGCCCTTGACCAGCCACCTAACCTCTCTGAGTTTTATGCTCCTTCTTGTTAAAATGGAGAGGCTCATTCTTATTTCATGGGAGCTGTTGGGAGCCAGTAATGGCAGCCCCTTTACCGAGTGCTTGCCAGGTGGCCTGCCTGCACGGGACACAGGACCTGCGGTGCTGCATTCAGGCTCCCAGCAATCCTCTGAGGAAGGTGTGGTCACCCCTGTTCACACAGCAGCTAGCAGGTGGATGGCCTGATTTTTCCCGTTTAACTTTATGTCCACTGTTAGTCTTTGAAGAGTTGAAGGAAGGCTATGTAATGTTCTGTCATAGGCACGACCTCCTTCCTCATTTGCCTAGTGTTTGACATTTGTTCCTATTTTATTTGAAAACTCAAACAATGCTATGTTAGACAAACTCACCTAAAATTCTGTGCACCTCTCTGCTCCTTTTCTTGAGGTAGATTCCTGGAAGTGGAATTACTAGGTCAAAGGGTGTGAACTCATGTACTGCTTTTGCTATGTTTTGCTAAGTGGCTTTCCAGAAAAGGAAGGCTGAGCCATCTAGACCCCGTGAGCAATGCTGGCGGTGCCGGTGGAAGAGGACAGGGAACCAGGTTTGGCCTCTGTTCTCTCTCTCCCCCTTCCGGATGATCCCCGAAGACTGACCTTACCCATCTCACGCTTGTTAAAACTTATGGTAACTAGTAACTCGACACAGTCAATTCCGAGGGCAGATTCTGCGGGTCTGTGGAAATCCTCCGCACCTTCCCATGGAACCCTCACGGCCAAGGTAGACAACATGTCGAGGCGGAGTTAGTGGTCCTGCTGGAGGTCTCGGGCCAGAGACTTTGTGCTGAGACCTAAGGTGTCATTTGCCACATTGGAATGCCAATCCCGTATGTAACAAATACAGCCAGTAGTAATAAATCCTGACACTTATTGTTTATTCAATAAATTATGTGTATTGATTAATGTAATCCTGATAATAATACTATGAGGTGGATTTTATAATATTGATATGCCCATTTTAATAGTGGGAATGAGGAAGCCAAGGCACAGAAATGTTAAGTAGCGTGTCTGAGGTCACGCAGTTAGTAAGCAGCTAGTGAATTTGAGCTGTGTCCCGTCTGTCTGGGCCACACACCCACCCTCCACACTGGGCTGCTGTGCCATCTGGCAGGTGGGCAGCAGGTACTCTTGGTCAACCAGTCTGGAGTTTCTGGCAAACTCTTGTGAGCACAGCACTCGACAGAAGCTTTGGCAAAAAGGCGACCCAAGGAGGTGCCGTTCTTCACCAGAGGAGTCAAGGTATCAAAACAGATGGCAAACGGTTTTCATCTGCTTTTCTTTGCATTCAGTAAAGGGTGACATCTCCTTGGACTTCCACTCTGTGCTACCAAGAGTGATCAGAACTAAGAATGGCTGTGGCCACCAAGATGCTCGGGGTCCTGTTCAGCCTCGGCCCTCCCACTGTCCTCCGTCCTCTGCGAGGCTGTGAGGAGCGTGGTGTGCCCATCATGCTCGCTGCCTGGCCTGCTGGGCGGCAAGGTGCAGCGCTGAGCCCTGACCCTGCGTGGCAGGGAGCACCGTGCTAGCCCGGTAGGGGCTCAGCACGTGCTGCAAGGGACGGGGGAAGAGAGGAAGGGCCAGATGTGTGTGTGGGTAGAGAGACGAAGGATGCTCAGGGCCAGGAAGAGCCCAGCACCTTGTTCCCACCAGCCCCCAGCAGACACTAAGCTCCATGAGCGTTGGGGCCCTGCTACTTTGTTCACTTTGCTGTCCCCAGAGCCTAACATTATGTGACATGTGGTTGGTAGTGGACAAGTGTTAGATGAATGAATGGCGGCAGGTGTCACAGGATTGTCAAACATGAATAAAGCATTCTGGTTTTCTGGAGCTAGAAAAATAGACATAAAGTCTGAGGAAGGGAAAGTCGGATGGAGAAGAAAACAGCACTGAAAGGAAGTGAGGTGAGATGCTGAGTGTGGGGACCAGGAGTGACAAAGGGAAGCCTGGAGGCGCCAGCCTTTGCCTGCTGGAGAGATGGCAAGAGGACAGGCCAGGCGAAGGCAGAGCATGGGCAGGCCAGGGGGAAGGTGTGCAGGGTGTGGGCTGGCGGTGAGAGAAGAGGTTGGAGTCCCCTGCGGTAGGGCACATCAGAGTCACCTGGAGGCCTTGTTGAGACAGACTCCTGGGCCCCACCCCCAGAGTCTCTGGTTGAGTAGCACCTGCATTTCTACCCAGTCCTACGAGCACTGCGTGAGCTCAGCCGCCCCGCCTGCCCTGGGCGCTCCCCCACCTTCATCCCCCCGTCCGCACAGGAGGCCGCCTTTGTGGTGGCACCGATGAGGCCTGAGGCTGCCCTCGGGTTTCCTGCCCACACGCCGTCCCGTCTGTCTTCCTCCACAGGCGGGGTCCTCGTGAGAACACGCGGGGAAATGAGATGTCAAGAGCGGTGAGAAGCAGCCCCCAGGAAGGCGCTGCCCTGTGAGGCCGACTCACTGAAACCGGGGGGCTGTCCTCCCACTTCGGGTACCCCAGCGGGTGGGGCTGTGAGAGGGCCAGGAGAGGCTCTGGAGAAGGAGACTCCCTCCAGGAGCAAGATCCTCAGAGGTGCTGGACAGAACGTCCGCATCCGTGTGATGGGGACAAGAGAACCAAGAAAATCGCTGAGCCCTGAGAGGCCGGGTCTGCTCTAACTCCTACTCTTGCCATGTAGTAGGAAGTCCCCTGCCCAGCTGTGGGGTTGGGGAGCAGGTGGCCTCACACCGAAGACCTGGGGAATCCTGGCTGGGCCCAGGAGGCACCTGGAGAACGGCACAATGCCGCCTCCCTCTGCAGCTTGGGAGCCAGGGGCCTCCTGCCCAGGCAAGTTACTAACTCTTGGAAGCTGGAACTGCATCTATAAAACCAAGGTGCTAAAATTTCCAATTCTACAGGGTTGATGTGCGGATAAAAGAGGATAAAATGTTTATGCCCCCACAGGTGCCCTTTCAGGGCCCAGGGATGTCCCTGTGTGTAGCTGTGTCCCGTCGGGAGCCACAGGTCTGGGGAGGGGCTGATGCCACCGCTCCTGCCAGCCGGGCCCAGGAAGCCAGGCCGAAGACCCCGCAGGACAGGAGGGAAGTTCACAGGGCTGCCTTTGATCTGTGGGGTTTCCGTGAAGGGAGGGCCTGACCCATAGACTCCCGCCACTCCACCTCCTGTACCCCGAGAAGCCCAGCCCTGCCGGCCCCGCCTGCCCTAACCCCGGCCAACCTTAGGATGCTGGGGGCGGGAGGGGGGGTGTCATGTCAGGGATTCCATCAGGCCGGTGGTTCTCAAACTTCAGTATGTATTGGAACCACCTGGAGGTCTTGTTAAAAACACAGATTTTTGGGACCCTACCCCCAGAGTTTCTGATTCAGTAGGTCTGAGGTGGAGCCCAGGAATCTGCATTTCTAACTAGTTCCTGGGTGAGTCACACTTTGAGAACCAACTGTGTTAGGCTCATCTCTGCCGGGCATTCTCCTAGTTCCACGTGAAGGGTGCCAAGGCCTGATGGCACCAGTGAGGGCCTCTAGGAGCCTCTGCTGGCTGGTGACATTGTGTGGCTCCACGTGTGGACCCTCAACACCTGCTGTCACTGCAGCAGCTGGTTTTGGTCATGGTTCTGTCCCATGGGCCCTTCCCCTTGTGACATTGCTCCCCAAACCATTTCTGCTTCCCTAGGCCTCTGCTGGGAAGAGGTGCCCCAACCTGGCCTGAGCGTGGGCTCCCTGCCTGACGGAGAGGAAGGACCATTCGCCTTTTCTCCTCCCTCAGCCTTTGCCAGGACATGGCTCCATCAGCCTCCAGGCCTCTGCAGAGCTTCCTGCCTTGGCCGGGCCCCCCATGCACCCCAGGGTTGGCTCCTTCTCATAGCCCCCCTGCTCGCTGCTGCTGCCCTTTGGCATCTCTGAGCCGCATCTGCCTGCAGCGTCGGGCCACCCCGACACACCCCCGCTCAGGAGCCTGGGCCTTTGTCCTGCAGGGCTCTGTGTTTGTCCAGGGCACCTTATTGGGAGCTTTCCTCCAGCCCTGCGAAGGGGACAATAAGCCAAGGGACAGGGCCGAAGGCTCAGGAATGTGCCGGTCCTGGTGGGAAGCTTGCCTCCTGCGGCCCCAGCTGCAAAGTACACATGAAGCACTTATTTAACAAAGGCAAAGGCAACGAAGGAGCACAACAAATATTTGTGGAACAAGGGAAGACGAAAGCCACTTTCCGTGATGCACACTCAAAAACACTTCTTGGGACAAAACACTCTGACTCTGCAAGAGCCTTGCAGGTACGCGTGGAAAACCCTTGATCGTTTGACCCAAAGTGGGGAAATGGGAATCCCCTAAGTAGGACATTTCTGGGGCACAGTGAGTTCCTTGGCAGCTGGTGTCCCAGGCTCACAGGTGCTGCATGTTCAAAAAGGGAGGCACCGGGGTAAACAATAAAGCCGTCCTGTAGTGGGGGGACTTCTCCGAGCCAGGTGTGAGCAGGGCCTGCCTCGGGCCATTCCGAGGTTCTTAGACCCCGCCCCAGGGCTTGGGTCTGAGAACCAGGCGGAGGGGAAGAGAAGGGGGCAGGACGGGAATGACAGTTTTAATTCTCTTACTGAGCCCTCTCGGCCCAGAGGCTCCAGAATTTTTGCCCAGCAAGATTTCCTTTCCTTCCAGGCATCCCCCAGCAAGGCCATAATGAGGCACCCCCTTCCCTAGACCCCCACAGAGATGCTGGGGCCTTGGGGTACCTGCCGAGGACCCTGGGCTAGCCTGATGACCCAGGGTCTGAGGTCTCCTTGCGCGCACACACACACACACACACACACCCCATGAGGTCGTGTGAGCCTTGCAGCCTCAGGCCACTGGAAATGCAGTCACAGTCACCTCACCTGGGGATCCTTGAGCAAGAAGAGTGGGAATATGGAAATATGGGCAGCAGGCAGATGAGAGTTTGGTGGGTGGGAGGTGTCCCCAATACCCTCCACTCCTACTCTCCTCCTGCCTGGACACAGGACAGGCTGTGCCCTGACCATCCAGGGGTGTGAGGGCAGGAGCACAGAGCGGGAGGGGAGTCGACAGTTAGAGGGTGAGCTGGACGCCAGCACTGTAGGGAAAGCAGGGCCACCCAAGCCTTCCCCGCCCTGGTTTCCCCGCAGCCGGTTAGCTTTGCCCTGTCTGAGGACCTACATCCCCCAGGGACTCGGTCAGGGGTAAGGTGGCTGGTGCCCCGGCAGGGAGGGCTGCACTCAACTGGGTCCCCACGTGGGATGTGAGCAGCGAGGGTAGGCGTCTGCGCCCAGCATACGCCACTGTGGCTCCTGGTCCTACCAGCTCGAGTTCCTCTTCTAGAGAAGCGTTTTCCGTGGAGCTCTGGGAACAGAAGTTTTCTGGGACTTGCTGGATGTTATAGCCTCCCTTTTATGGTCAAAGACTGCAGGAGGAAGGGGTCTGCACCAAGCCTCCCTCTGGCCACTTGCCCAGTGGGGCACACCTGGGGGACAGTGCCCAGCTCTGTTCCAGTGGAGCTGCAGGGGACAGAAGAGGAGGGGGTGATTTCAGACTTGGGTTCTCTTGACTCTTGGGAGAAGCAGGTTCAATTTGAGGCTGGGGTGAGGGTTGAGTCGGGTAGGATGTGGAGTGAGGGGTGATGGTCCTAATTGCTCTGGAGAGAAGCCCAGCTAGGGGAGGAGGGGGTAGGAACAGAGTGGGGAGGGGGCTGAACTGGAGTCCCCCGAGTCCCCTGATAATGGCTCATGCTGGCCCAGGAACCCAAATGCCTTTGTCAATAGTCATCCAATGGGAGCCTCTGGCCTGGAGTGGAGCCCTTTCCCCAAGTGGTCAGTGGGCATATGGCTGTGGGCCTCTTTCTGTGTCCTCCTGGGCCCCCCTCCATGGGCCCATCATAGCAGCCCCAGCCTGGAGACCGCTGGGTGCTGTGGCCCTCTTTGCCCCATCTGCCTGGCCAGGCGCTGCCCCTGTGTGTTCTCCTGTCTGCCTCTGCAGCCCTCGCCCCTTCTTCACCCATTCCAGTGCCCCGCCTCCTCCCCTCCTCCTCCCTCCCGGCTTGCTCCCATGTTTGGAGTCTTGGCCAGCAGCCTTTGTGCTTCCAGAAACCAGGGGGATGTCAAGGAAAAATTGATGTCAGAGGGGGTGGAGGGAATGGCTCGTGTCCACTGGTTGGAGTCCCCAGGCCTTTGCTGGGAGACACAGACACCTTGTTGGACAGGCATGGGCGGGGCTGGTTATTCAGGGACCCCTGCCTTCCGCCATGGCAGGACTGGCATGGAGAACCACATTTGTCTAATAACAACCACAGTTCCTGTTGCCTTGGCCTGTCACCTCAGGAAAACCATTTCAGGCCACCCTTCAATTCTTGGTGGCCCTCATTGCTTCAGCTGTGGCCTCCCTGAGCCACAGTGTTCCTGCCAGATGGTCAGTGGTGACTGTCTGCAGACCCTGGAGTCCACAGGAAGGGTTGCTATGTAGAGAAACTGTCCCGGGAGTCTTACAGTCAGACAACCCATCCGCTAGGTAACTGGAGCACAGGTACTGTCTTGGCATGGCAGGCTCCAGGGAGGGTCCGGGTCCCCCGATCTGATGTTGGTCCTGGTTTCTAGGTTTCCATAAAGCTGTTCAGGTCGAATTATTATGCAGAAGAGAGGGGACAGTGTAATTCCTGCTAGGAACCTGGGGCTACCTTTAGTCCCTCCCTCCTGCCCAACAGGACAGTGTCCTACAAGGGTGATGGGCAAGGTGGGGTAAGTCCCCATTGTCCAATGCCCTCCCTGTGGAGTCTGGGATTTGGGGCTCTGAGCCTGAGGTCCTGAGCAGTGCCCCTCAAACCTCTAGCACCCCAGTTCTCCCCCTCTGAATCGGGGGCAGTGATAGGACCTGCCTACCCTCTTCAGAGGTGCTGGGAGGCCAGTGTGGGTCGCAGGGTCCCGGGCACTCCAGCATCACAGAGACGCTGTGGGAAGGTTTCAGACTGTGAAATGTGAGGGCCAGCGCGTAAAGAGATTAATGGATTCCTAGCTCAGCCGAAGACCAGGACTGGGAGGGCCACAGCAAGAGAGGTGGGAAAACACCTCGGCCAAGCTCCCCACCTAGGATTCTGGGATCCTGTTTTCAGGTTCTTGGAATTTGCTGGGGCCTCAGCTCACCTGCACACGCAGGGAAGTCCCCATGCCCTGCAAACTCCATTCACCTGGCGTGACTGCAGGTGGGCCATGTGCGTGCAGCGAGGCCCCTTCAGTCCCAGGGTTCGAGGAGCTGGGCAGTGGGACGCTGAGCTCTGTGTGGGAATCGGAGCCCTGGCAGGTGGTGCCAGCTTCTCGGCAACTGAACAGAGAGGAACTGGGACAGCAAGGAGCCAGCTGGCTCTCTGCACCCAGACACCAGGGGCGGGACCTCTCGGAAATGTAAGCCTAAGCTCCTAACCCTGTGGTCAAAGCCCTCAAACACCTCCCTGCCATTGTTTTCAGAAGAGCAAGGCCAAGGCCCTGCCTGGTCCCGGGCTCGACACTCCTCACTCCTTCCCACTGGCTCAGCCCAGCCGCACTGCACTCCTCTCCTGCTCCCGCTAACCTGCTTCCCGGGCTGGGCTGCAGTGCTTCATGACAACCTGGGTTTGCCTCTCAGAGTGTCCCCAGTGCCAAGCTCTGAGCTTGGGTGGATGAATGGATGGTTTTCACTCTACATGTTTGCCACTCCCAGTGCTAAAATCAAATGCAGCCCCCAACCCAAATGACCATTGACTGAACTCAGGACCATTCACTTTGGCAAACAGCCCTTAGCCTTAGGGAGTGCAGGGGGACAGGGCTGACACGACTCCTCCAAAGGCTGAGATCCTGGCCTCCTTGGCCTGGTTTGACTCTCCCACTTCTCCTCCAGGGCGATCCAGCCTGGTAATTCGGGCCTTTTGGAGGCACACGGACCATTCATGCAGCAGGCAGGGGAGTGGGTAGGGCCCTCTGATGGGCCTGCTCGGGCCTCAAGTTTGCCATTTTCTTGCTGTGTGACCTTGGGCAGTCACTTGACTTTTCCTAGGCTTGGTTCCCTCATCTGCCCTGACAGCCTTCCGAGGCCGGCATTGCAGTGGAATGTGGTCACGTGTGGACACTAGCAAGTGGTGAGAAGCAGGCAGGTCACACAGCCGTGAGGGCTGTGACTGTGCTCGTGCCGCTGAGGGGTTGCCGGTGTGGGGGGCTCAACATGCTCTGGCCGGAAGTGAAGTCTCCGCTCCTGTCTGTGTTGTGCTGTCTTCCAGCCCCTGGCTCCCACCCTCTCCTGGGACCACTGTCCTTTATTGGGCTGACCCGACTTTGTCCCCAGGCCCTATCAAGCTTACTGACCTTGGGCCTGGGGAAAACATTGCCTTCTCTGCCTGGAGCCCCAAACACATCCCTTGGCTTCTGGCCCAAACAGCCCTTTTGTAGCCACCAGGGCCCACTCACCCCCATCCCCTCCAGAGAGCGTCTTTCCTCGCAGCGGCCCCTCCTTCCTTTGCCTCTGCTCTGACGGTACTGACGGTGGGGTCAGGAGGGCCTTGGTCTGGATCTTGAGTCTGCACACTAGCTGTGGGCCATGACCCAAACTTGCCGTGACTCAGGGACCCAGTGCCCCTTGCAGGTTGTTGTGAAGATACGGCAATGACATATGTGAAATGCTGCCTGAAACGTGACACTTGCTCAAGAGATGTGAGGTTTCCTCTCCTTTGAAAGCCACCTTCTCCTCTCAGCTCTGCTCCTCAGAGTTTCCAAAGCTGTGTGGCCTAGAGCTCCAGGGACAGGCACAGACACAGGCCTTGGAGGCCTCTGCCAGTCAACCTTGCGTAATCTCCTCTGAGCAGCCCGATAGTCTTTTCCTACCCTCTTTCCTTGCTCTCGAAGACAGAAGAGGCTGCCAGGGCCCAGGCTTGGGGCCACCGGGCCCAGGCCAGGCTGGAGCAGGGAGGGGGCAGCCCAGCATCCTCGAGAGTGTAGAACTGGACACAACTAGCAAGTAAGCTGGGTCTAGGGTCACCAACAGTGTCTGCGCAACTGTCCCTCCTTACGGTGCCCAGGAACACATGAGCCCAGAGACAGGGTGATCGCAGCCTAAAGCCTCAGCAAGCTTTGCCTGCCCCACTCCTCTAGCTTGGGGGACGGCTGCTGCCACAGGCAGCCTCAAATCCCTCCGGCCTGATGCAGTTTGAGTCCACATCACTTACTTTCACCCACCATGTGCCAAGCACCTTGGTGCAGGGCACTGAGGGAGGCCCTGGGGATGCAGAAGTGAGTGACGCACAGTCCCGCCCTCCAGGGGCTTCCAACACGTCGGGGAGCCGGTTGCCAACAGGCTCCACCTGTGCCAGTGGCGCTCAACTCGGTGGAGGTTTGTAAGAAGATTGGTGCCTGGGCCCACCCAGAACACGGAACTGGAATCTGTGAGCCCCCTGTGACCTGCTCACATATGAACACACACTCACACGCACACGCAGGCATCGGCTCTGCCCTCTCTGCAGTGGCCGGCCTGTGGCACTTTGAACCCTGCCCAAACCCACAGGCACACTCCTGCCTCCACGCTGCTGTTGTTTGGGGCACTCTTTTACGAAGTCAGGTGTATCCAGGTGTCATTATATTTATACACATAAAATTCACCATTTTAAGTGTACAGTTTGATGAGTTTGGACAAATGTATCTAATCACTTAACTGCCACCACAGTTAAGATACAGAATGTTTCTGCTACCCAAAAAGTCCCCTCAGCTATCCACACACTGGCTCCTCGTGTCCTCAGGATTCTGTACATGACCACAGGCATTTGCTCTGCTCTGCCCTCCCGCCACCCAGACGTGACCCCTGGCAGGCAGCGAGTTTTGTGTTTGTTCACTGTGACATCCCTGGTGCTCGGTGGTGGAGCGCAGAGTTCCAAGTCTGAGAGAGAGAACAGAGGGGGAGGACGGGAGGACAGGGCTGCGGAAACACTGCGGGGCACGGGAGCCCCCCTCCATGCAGGGGGACGGACATGGGGGACAGCGAGTGGAGGCCGAGGAAAGGAGGTCGTCTGGGAACCAGAGGCCACCTGTCAGGCGGGGTGTGAGCACACGGGCTGCTGAGAAGGGAGCGGGTCAGGCCTGGAGGGCTGGGGGTTCCGGTGCCCTTATTTCCCAAAGCCGACTGTCTGGGTGCGTCGTGGGGCGGGGAGCCTGGAGCAGTGGCTGGGAGAGACAGGTGCTCAGGGCAGACAGCTGGCGGCGGCAGCGGTGGGAGAAGGCATGTATGTGGTGGGCTGTTGTGCTGAGGTGGGTCCACAGGGCCAGGGCAGCTGCTGCCCACCTGCCAGTGCTGGCCTGGCAGGGGGGTCCTCATGGGGTCCGGCCTGGAGTGGGGCAGTGTGGGTGCTCTTTGGAGAGGCACTTTCGGCCCCGGTGAGATTCCTAGCTTGAAAGCTACTTTACTGTGCTCTTTTTCCATGTCTAGACCCACAGGGTAGGCAGGGGGCGAGCCTGGCTGTTTGTTTCTCCTCCAGAGCCACCGCCCGGCAGCGCCCAGCCTCTCAGCTCCAGCCACGCTCTCCTTCTTCACTCTTTACACAGCTAGCGCTTCCTGTCTCCACTCTGCCGGGACACCTCTCACTCAGGAGCACCTGTGGGCAACTTCTGGGCCCCCATGGGGGCTTCCTTCTGACTCACCCCTTCCCGAGACCAGACACGTCCTGGCGACTTCACGAGGCCACGTGGCGTTTGGAACCTTGTCTTGGTGTCCATCTTAGATGTCCAGCCTAAGACAGAGGGCTCGGGCTGGGAGATGACATTTGCTTTGCCAGGAGGCCATGAAAAATTAGTCAAAAGATGTTGTCATCCAATTCAGCATATTTTAGCCGAGGCTTCACCCAGTGCCAAGCTCTGTGGTAGGAGATGGAGGAGTGGAAACAGGCAAGACACGCTCCCTGCCCTGAGTACAGCAAGGGAAGATGCATATGGGCCAATAAAGCACAGCATGGAGAAACACGTAAATGCAGTGGGCACTGTGGACACCACAAGAAGGTGTGACTGCCTGTGGGAGGGAGTGTTCAGGGAAAGCCTCTTGGAGGAGGTGACATTGGAGCTGGGTGTTGAAGAGTAAGTAGGAGTTCACTTATGCTGTTTTAGTAGGGAAGGTTGGTGGGCATTTCAGGCTCAAGGGGTAGCTTCTGCATGGATCTGGAAGGATTGCAGGAGCATGATGGGTTCAGAGCTATGATCACTGATAATGGCCTTGCTGGATTGCTGGAGTGACCAAGAGCAGCCCCAGAGAGCAGAGCAATCATCTTGGAGAACAGTTTGGGCAACTCTGCACTGATTGCTTTGCAGGCTTGAACCATGTCTCATTGGCACTCCTTGAAGTTCTGCTCTGCGCTGTCCTTGCCCTGCATCCTTCTCTCTTCCTTGAACTCCCCTGCCTTTCTCAGGGTCTGGACCTTCTGTGAGACTGGTACTGGGTGCAGGCACTTACTGGGCGCAAGGCGCTACGAGACTTTCTCAGCCACATGGCAGGACCTGAAGAGGTGAGGTGCAGGGCCAGGATCCCAGGAGACCGTCAATACTCAGGGGGTTGGTGGGGACCTGTCTGTGGGTGCCAGGTCCCCAGCCATGAAGGTAAGCTGAGGGAAGGAGGGCAAGTGTCCTCTCTGGTCACTGATCAACAAGTGGGGCTTGGAGCAGGGCTCCACCTGAGAGGGCACCTGGGGAAGCAGGCGGGTGACTTGTCGGAACTAGGAGTAGGAATGAGGGCAGAGCCCGGGGTGGGGTGAAGGCATCAGTTTGGGATGCCTGGCCCTGGGTTACAGCAAGGGGCCAGTGGGTCCTGGGAGCCCAGCGGGGGAGCTGGGGCTGTTGCAGGGCGTTGTTCCTCTGACACAGCTGGCTGCGACCTTGGCGAGGCTGGAGCCCGAAGGCAGGAGGGAAAACAAGCTCAACCACCTCAGGGCGGGGAGTGGATCACACCTTGGGTTGTTTCCGCAAAAGGGTGTTGATGACTTGGCAGGTGCGCCCAGCCTAAAGTTTCACGTTAATACCAAATATTCATCTGGAGTTCTCCATGTGCCGGGCACTGTGCTGTGTGTTTTGAAAACCTCGTCTCAATCGTCACGCCAGCTCTGCATGGGAGGTGGCGTTATCATCTCCGTTTTAGAGACAAGAAAGCAAGGCACGGGAAAGTCTCTGAACAGGGCCAAGGCCGAGCAGCTGTGAGTGTGGAGCAACCAGGGCTGTGGCCCTCACCTCTGCACGGCACGGCTGCCGTCCCCAGGGCTCCTTTTCCCTCCCTCTACTCCCCACTTCACGGTGGCAGCTGGGTGACAGGGGTAGGGGTACCGGGTCATTGTTGTGGATGGGTGGGGAGGACGGGGCTGCTCGGAGCTGAGCTGGCCTGTTCTGCTCTCTCCTCACCCCCAGCTAAGTGGAACCCGGGACCTGGCTGTCCGTAAATTGGGTTGGCCCTCCTGGGCCGAGAAGCCACCGGAGCTGAGTCACAGAGGATTTCCTTGGGATTAACGATCCTCTGAGGTCCGTGGTACCTGGTTGTGGTTGAGGCAGTCGGCTCTTCCAGCCAGGCATTAATCTTAGTGAAATACTTGGTATTTCCAGTCATTCCAGCTGGAATTAAACTTAAATCAAGTCCAAAAAAGCAAAGCCAGGAGAATGTGAGCAAAGCCGCCAAAGAAACCAGGCATCCGGCCTGCTCTGGCTCCCCAGATGCTGGCCTTGGGAGCTGTGGCAGGAGGGGGCAGAGCGCCCCACCACATGTCCAGCCTTCCTGCCAGCCTCGGCCCTCCGGATGACAGGCATCGGGCCAGGTGAGCTGGCGGAGCGAGGCGGCCCGGGGTCAGGGGATCTGGGGTGGAATCCTCGCTCTGCTGCTGTGAGTCCCTCTGTCATGGTCACGTATCATATCTGGTGGTAAAGGAGCGGCACTACTTAGCAGGGAGGAGCACAGGCGCTAGACCCAGTGTGCCTAACCCCGACCCCTCCGCCCGCTCTGTGACCACTAACCAGCGACTCCTCTGGGCCCCAGCTCTCTCCTCTGGAAAACAAGGACAATAACAGGTACCTCATTGGGTGGTTGTAAGTATTAAATGTGTTAATACACATAAAGAGCTAACAACTGGGTGGGCACTGTGTGTTGGCTGTTGTTAGTCTCTGGGTCTCAGTGTCCCCACCTGCAAGACCGCCCAGGGCCCTCATGTCAGTGTCCTCTGGCTGTGGGTGCAGCCCGAGGCTCCGCGGTGAGCCAGGCCCTACCCTCAGGAGGGCGCTTGCCTTGCAGGGAGGCCCTGGCTGGACAGCGGCATTGCAGGTCCCACAGCCACACCCTCCCCAGTGGCTGTGCATGTAAGCAGTGTGTTTGTGCATGTGTGTGTGTGTTGCTGGGTGTGTGCGTATATGCATGAGTATGTGGATATGTACACAGCTGACTCTGGAACAACACGGGTTGGAGTGCCAACCCCGTATGTAGTCAAAAATCGCCGTATAACTTTTGACTCCCCCCAAATTTAACTACCAGTAGTTTAGTGTTGACTAGAAGCCTTACCAATATCATAAACAGTTGATTGACACGTATTTTGTATATGTATTATATACTGTATTCTTATTATAAAGTAAACTAGAGAAAAGAGAATGTTAAAATCGTAAGGGAGAGAAAAAATACTTACTATTCATGAAGTGGAATTGGATCATCATAAAGGTCTTCATCCTCATCATCTTCACGTTGAGTAGGCTGAGGAGGAGAAGCTGGTCTTGCCGTCTCAGGGGTTGCAGAGGTGGAAGAAAATCTGATATAAGTGGACCCAGGTAATTCAAACCTGTGTTGTTCAAAGGTCAACTATATACGTGTTTGTGTGGACGTGTTTATACCTGTGCCTATAACTGTGTTTGTATGTGTGCCTGTGTGCATATGTATACACACATGTGGATGCATGTGTCTCTGTGTATATGGATGTGTATGCATGTGCATTTGTATGCATGCATGCATGCACAAGTGTGTGTTTGTGTTCATGTGTGAATATGTGCATGTCTACATGTGTGTGCATGTGTTTGTGTGCATACATATGCATGTGTATACATGTGAGCTTACATGGGTGTATGTGTTACATTTGTGCGTTTTGTGTATGTGCTTATGTACACATGTATGACTGTGTACATGTGTGCGTGCACACGTAGGCGTGTGTACGTGTGTGTGTCTGTGTGTGTGCCCATTTGGGTTCTCTGTTGGAGTGCAGAGCGGAATGTGCCCCACCTCATCTCACGCCTTGGCATGCACCTGTCTCAGTGGGCAGCAGAAGTAACCCAAACCCAAGAAAGGGATGGGAAAGATGGGGGTGGCACGTAAGGAGAGGCACAAAAGTGTCTGGGGCAAAGAAATCCGGCAGGATTTGGAGTGGAGGAATTGAAGAATAAAGGAAAGGCCAGTTGCTCTGAGGGGCACTGTACTCTAAGCTCTGGGGCTCTTAAGTCACAGACAAGGAAAGAAAAGCTCAGAGAGGCTGAGGAACCTGCCTCAAGTTGCGAGTGGTCAAGCCAGGACTCAAGCACTTGCTGTCTGACCTGCAGGCCTGGGCTCCTCCGCCACCCCAGGCTCCCTCTTGGGGAAAGGGAGACAGACAGGGACAGGGCCGGTCACCAGGCCCTCACTCTGCACAGCTCCACCTGTGGGAGGTGCATGGTGCCCCGTTGTTGGGGAGGGGACCCGGCTCCAGAGCGGGGAGTTGTCAGTGTCAGGTGCCAAAGTGCTGGAGGACAGTGCCCCAGGCCTGGGGTGGGGCAGGAACTGCTGAGCAGAAGGGAGCCTCGGGCCTCTGGAAGCCAGGGCAGGCAGGCTGGCTCCAGGAGGGCAGTGGGTGGAAGAAACAACACCAGGGGATTTACATTTTAGCTCTGTTCCGAGATGTATGTTTTTGGGCAAGTCAGGTCACCTTTCTGAGCCTCAATTTGCACATCTGCCAAATGGAGCCACTATCCCTACCCAGGCCCAATCCTACCTCTTAATAAGAAGCAGTTCAGTGTTGGGGTTCAGAGTGCAGCCTTTAGTGCCTCTGGAGTGAACCCCAGCCCCAACTCTCAGCAGCTATGCGACTTTGGGCAAGTCACTTAACCACTCGGTCTCAGTTTTCTCGTGTGTGAAATGGGGATAACAGTAGTCTCTACCTCATGGGGTTGCTGTGAGGGCTGACTCAAATAATGCCTGTAAAACACTCAGAAAAAACACCTGGCACAACAAAGGGGCTAGTAAATACTAGTTCCTATTGATACTGCTATTATTCCATAACACTGTTGTAAGAATAAAATGAACTTGCACAGAGGAGACTGGAAGGGACGTAGACTGCATCGCTGTTTGCAGTGACTCACACCCTCCTTCCCTTTGAGAGGGACGTACATCCTCACCCCACTGACTTTGGGCGTGACCACGTGACATGCGTCAGCCCATAGAATGTGAAAGGATGTGACATGTGCCAGGTCTCAGCAGAAGCTTTCACACCACCACGTTTGCTTTGTCCTCTGGGATGAGAGTGGCTTGGCCTGGGCAGGGCAGCTCCCACAGCCTGGGTCTTGGACAGAGAAGTCGAGGGGCAGAGCCACAGGCGCCACAGCCGACAGCCTCAGCGAGACAGGAATGTTTGCTGTTGGAAGCCGCTGAGACTGCAGGGCTGCTTGTTACCACAGCCAGACTGACATATACAGACAGTACGAAGAAGAAAGTTCTCCAAGGAGGTGTCCTATGACCTATTGCAGAGGAGCAGAACTGTGTCTTGGCAGCTGAAGTCAAGGAGAGGACTGGAGTGGACAAAACGCAACCCCTCCACCCCCACCCCCCATGGAAGCCCTTGACATTGTCTGCCCTTTGTTTCCATAAGTCACTGTGATGTCCAGCAGGTCCTGGGAGCCAGCCTGGGTTCCCACAGGGTCTCCTCTTCCCACCTCTACCCCGGGAGCTCCTCCCCTGCCCCTGGCCCTCATTCCCGGGTCCTTCCCATTGAGAAAGGCCAAGAAGCCCTTTGCATTGGCTTCTGCTCTATTTGCTCTTGCTTGTGCCATCCTGCTGTGGACGAGAAGGAAGCACGCCAGCATCAGCCCCCACCACAGACCACGGGAAACATTTCCCGGCCTCCGGTTGGCTGTGGTTCCCTTCCCGTGGGTCTTCTTTCCAGAGCCAGGTCTGTAAGCTTGGGGAGCAGATGGTTTGTTTCATACCCTGTGCAGCCCAGCAGAGGTTTTCCTCAGAGGGCACACACGAGGGAGGGGCCGAGGGCTGTGCCATGGCGCTGGTCCTCATGAGTGGTCCTCATGAGTGGTCGCAGAGGCTCTGGCTGGCGACGCGCCATGGTGCTCTTTGGAAGAGGGCTGGGAAAGTTCCCACTTGGAGCGCTTTCCTCCAGGAGGCAAAGCACACATCTGGCCGCCCAGCTCCCGCTTCCCCTGCCAGCCATCCCACGTGGGGATTCCAGGCATTTGTTCCATCGTTTCCCCATTTTCTTTCCATACCATCTAGCTGAGCTTTGGCTGCTGCACTCATCCCTCCCATCCAGGGAGCCATTCTCAGCCTCTCTCTCCTCCTCGTGTCTGCTCCTGGCCCCGACAGGAATTTTCCTGTGGCTTTCTGTGGTCTCCAATCCTGTAATTTACCACCCAGCGTTGCGGGCGCTCACTGCACGGGGGACTTTCCGGGAGAATTTTGGTCCGTGTGGTGGCTCTGGTAATTGTCACAGAAAGCCTTGGAGAAGCTGCCTCTGCAGCCAGCAGCAGCTGACCTCACCCAGCTCGTGGCAGGGGGCAAGTTGTCACTGTGCTTGGTGCTTTCGGGGTGCAGGGACCAGAGGTGCTCTCGGGCAGCCTTGGGTGTTGCCGGCGGGACATCTGGAGCAGGGTGAGCTCGGGCAGCCTCAGCGGGGCCCCTCGGCAGCCGGCACCCTGCCGTCCCTGCTCTCCTGGTGTCTTCATCATGCTGTCACTCTGCTTCTCTCAGGCCCTACCTCCGTGGCTGCCCCCATCCATCTCTCTCCCCTCTTCTCTCTGTCTCCTTTGCTTCCTTTTGTTCGTGAAGCCCAGGGCTTTGTGGCTTCTGCTGACGGCCCTCTCTAGTGGGCTGGCTCAGCTCTGTCCCGCTCTCCCGACCGGAGCCCTCCCTGTGTGGCTGCTGTAGAGGCTCTCTGGGGGGATGTGGTTGGGCAGTTGCTTCTCTTTGGCATCTAGTCCTGGCTGGACGGAGTCCTGGGTCAGGCCACCTCGCAGCTCTCTGGCAACCCCATGACTGGCCCATAGACAGTTCTCTTTGAGTCAGGTGCTGAGCTGCAGACCAACTGGTTATTTATGGCCAGCGTTACAGGGTCACATGACCCCAGCATGAGGGATAAGGAACTGCCTGCGGCTGCTCTGCTTGGCACGGGGTGTGGGTGGGGTGGGTGCCCATAGGCTCTCCAGCCATCTAACAGCACCCCACTGCATGAGGCCCTGGTCCCCAGCTTGCAAGTCAAGCACGCCATTATGTTTCCTGTTTAAGACTAGCCCCGTTCTCCTGTTGCTCAGCACACACCACCCCTCCCACGGCCTCTCATGGGAACCTCGTCACCTCCCGTGCAGAGTCCATCCACCTCCCACTCAACCCTTCCAGCTCCTCCCTTCCAGGCTCCCTGTCATTCCTGCCGCAGCTGTCCTTGCACACGGCTTGTCCAGCACCGTTTGCCGTGTGTCATCCCCACACTGCTCCTCAGTGGGGCTGAGCTTGATGAGGGCCACTCAGGGGTGTCATTCCAGCCTCTACAGACACAGAGAGAAGCCAGACAGCAGCTCTGCATCTGGTGGAGAGATCAGACAGAAACCCAGGAATAGCTCAAGAATAACAGTAGTATTTGTGCAATCAGATTATGTCACTTCTATGGTTACAACCTACCAGTGATTTCCATTTGTACCAGGAGTCACACTGAGCCTTCTGTGTGGCTGGCAAGTGCCTGCATGGCCCAGCCCTGCTGACTCCTTCAACCTTCTCTCAAGCACACTCCCTGGCCCACCCCACTCCCTGCCCCTGGCTTTTAGTTCTTCAGAGACACCAAATTCTGCCTCTTCAGCTAATCAACAAGCTCCATCCAACAGAGTTAGGGCTTTTTGGTTTCCGTGATGCCTGAAATGATGCTTAGGACATGCAGGCATTCAATTAATATTTGAGCATCTGAGTGAGCACCTTAGCATTGATGTGGATGGCGGTGAGCGATTATCAGATATACATGAGGTGCAGGGAGGAGGCTGGCCTGGCCACACTGAAGGGGTCAGAAGGCAGTGGTGGGAGACCAGACTACAGGGGGTTTGGGTCAGACTGTAAGGCTTTGAATGCTAGGCCCCAAGTCTGGCTCTGACCCTGCACCCTGCAGTGAGGGGCTGGAAAGTCTTGTTGAGGAAGGGGCAGGAATGATTCAGGAGGATTCCTTGGGCAGCCACCGGCAGGGCAGATGGAAGCACTGCAAGTTTTCTAGGCCTGGCTAAGGAGTCACGTGGACTAGGGCAGGGCTGATGGTAATGGACGAAGCCTGGAGAGGAACCAGCAGGACTTGCACGTGGAGTGCAGAAGGAACCAAGTTCAGGGAGATGGGACTTAGAGTCTCGGGGTCTGTGATGCTTAATTTTATGTGTCAACTTGACTGGGCTAAGGGAAACCCAAATGGCAGGTAAAACATTTCTGGGTGTGTCTGTGAGGGTGTTTCTGGAAGAGATTTGCATTTGAATCGGCAGACTGAATGAAGAAGTCACCCTCACCAATGTGGGCGGGCAGTATCCAGTCCACTGCCGGCCTGAACAGAACACAGTGGCAGACAATGGTGAATTCCTTTGCTCTCTTCTTGATCAGAGACATCCAGCTTCTCTGCCCTCGGACGTCAGAGCTCCTGATTCTTGGGCCTTCAGACTCCAGGATTTATCCCAGCAGCCCCCGATTCTCAGGCTTTCAGACTCAGACTGAATAACACCACTGCTTTCCTGGGGCTCCAGCTCGCAGACAGCACATTGTGGGACTTCTTGACCTCCATGATCCAGTTGACCTCCGTGAGCCAGTTCCTATAACAAATAGTCATATATCGCCTATTGGTTATGTTTCTCTGGGCAACCCACCCTAATACAGGGTCTCTCCAAGGGTGCCACACTGCGGTCTTTAGGAGGCAGAAGAATGGCAAGACCCTGGGGCCTGGGCAGGACATGGAACTGGGGCAGATTATCAGGCCAGGGACACAGGATGGTGGCCACATCAGTGTGGTGTGGCCTTTACTGTCCAGCAGCCCCAGCTCACTTCCCAGCTCTGTCAAGTTACTAGCTGGTGAAACTTGGTTCATCATTTAACACCTCTGCACCCCAGTTTCCTTGTCGGTCATATGGGAATAATAATGGCCTTGGTTGTGATGAGTCCCTAAGATAATGCCAGTGGAAGGCACAGCATAATGTCCAACAAAGAGTCCCCAGTTAAATATTAACAACTCTTTTGCAATCAATAATATTAATAGAATAATATGTTACACCAACTGGAGGCCTAGAAGGCCTCATGCTTGGAGGTTTATGCACAAGAGCTCAATTGCAGAAAGAGGGTTCCCAAGAGTATGTGCTGGAGGTTGGGCACATGTGGCCCGTGTCTGGGCTCCCTTGTGGGGGCTGAGGCAGCTGACGGTGAGGCTGAAGAGCTGGGTGGACCAAGCAGGCAGGTGGTGATCTCCACTCAGCTGTGAGGAGCTGGGAGAAGCGAGGACAGAATTGGCACCGGCGGCTGCTGCCAGGGCCCATGATCCAATTCAATGTCCCCACACTCCTTGGTGATGCTTCAGACAGAACATGTGATGGGAGGCAGCAGGGGAAGCCACTGCCCACAGCGTGGTCTCAGGTTTGGCTGAAGATTCCAGTCACCTTGGTGCTCCCTGTCAGCAGGCTGGGACAGGCATGAATGACTGAGGTGGCAGTTATCAGCAGGAGATGTTTTCCAGGCTCTCCTATATGTGGGACAGTTCTTACACCTCTGCTGAGCATCCCTGCTTCGTCTGCTTTCTAGAACGCAGGGCTCACCTTGCAGTGGGCACCAGATCACCATGGTGTTGCACTAGGATGAGGTCAGCATTTGGAAAGGGAGTTAACAGTTCTGACTCAGAGCCAAGAGCAAGCCTGGGCCCTGCTGCTTCTAAGCAGTGGGATCTTGGGCCATTCCTGAGCCTCCCTGGGCTGTTTATGTGTCTGAAAAATGGAGATAATTCTTGTTAAGTCCTTAGTTTGAAAGTTCAGTAAATGCTGGCTAGTTATTTAAATTCATGAAAGCTGTTGCATAGGGGATCACATGTCACCCTCACAATAAAGCTGTGATACGGATGGGCAGTGTCTACTATCTTCATTTCTCAGAGGGAGTGAGGGTTCAGAGAGGTCATGTGGTGGGCTGCATGGCACACGGCCCAGGTCTTCCCACCCACAAGCTCGCACTCCGATCCCTGTGCCAGGGACTCCCAAAGAATCCCTCTGGCTGCTTAAGATTCCAGTTTAGAAGGTGCGAGGTGGGTTCAAGAAGTGATCTTTTTAACAATCACCCCAGTTGGAAACCTGAGAGCATTTCTGGAGCTGGTGCTGGATGGGCAGAGGCTCTGTCCACCACCGTGGCTCCCAGCTGAGGCTGTTACACACAAGTCCCTCGGTGGGGGGGGGAGGGGGGGGGAACAGAACAGGTTGCTCTGTGTAAACAGCAGAAACTTCCCCAAGAAGAGGTCTGTTTCCCTCTAGGCCTCCACGTTAAGCTACAAGAAAGTAGCGGGCAAAAGGAGTGCCGGAGCTGCCCAGGAGGTGATCGGGGACGTCCCCACCCTTGAACAGGTGCTGCTCTTTAGGAGTGGCCAGCTCTGGGGCCACACGGCCCGGGCAGGAATGCTGGCTCTCCGGCTTACTAGCCCTGTGGCTTTGATAAGTCATGTGATCTCACTTCCCTCACTTTTCCCAGATGAAACAATAGCTCCTACCTCCAGGAAACAGCCCTTGGTACCTCCCAGCTACAGCAACCACTCAATAATCGTCAGCTGTTATGATGAATACCACGACCTCAACAGCAGCCTCTCCTCGTTTGCAGCTGCTACTTCTCCAGTCTATGGCCAGACTCAGCCAGGAGAAGACAGGCACAAGGACGAGTGTGGAGAGGAGACAAACCCAACAGAGAATTTGGGTCAGCTTTGCTCAAAAGGCCCTGTCATCCCCCGCACCCAAAGCCTGTCCTCAAACCAGTGTGACAAGGGGCCGACTGAGGCAGGCCAGACAAAGGGATAAGCTGCCTTCCCGGGCCAGGCGCCCACCCTCTGGCTGACATTGACACGTGCCACCTCGGAAACAAGGGCCAGTATGAGGCCAGCCCTGCTCTGCTGGACGTGAACATGCACCGCAGGGCAGGGCGTGCTGTGCGGTGCAGACACATGGCTGCTCGGCCTGCCGGGAGCCGCATCTCCCCTACACGGTGTCAGAGAAGCTGAGACTCTGTCCACGCAGTGGCAAAAGGCACAGGTCGGGCCACTGTTTGGCCGCTTGTCACCAAACAAGTAGGTGCCTGGAGGAGCTGTCCACTCTTCACCTTACAGTCCTGCCATCAGGAAGACTCGGCTAATGTTTTTCATGCTGGAAACTATGTCCTCATCTTGGACTTTCTCCATTACCACCAACCCTGCTCTGCTTGGATGGCTGCCCTGGGGAATTTGTTCAGCGCAAAACAAATAAAAATGGATTTCATATTGGATCATTGCAGCAAGGATGGGTTCTAACTGCCTTCTAGCCTGTTAAACTAGAACCAAGACCAAGTGTTATTCCATTGAACCATGAAGGCCAATCCCCCCACCCAGACATACAGACCATAGGCAAGAAGGGCCCTGAGACTGAGGGTAACCCCCGGCTGTGTGAATGGGAACCTCAAAACTCAAGAAGCAACTTTGCCAAGGTCACATAGCAAGTTAGAGAGAGCCAAGACTGGCACGCATGTCTCTGAACCTCTCTCTGCTTAAGTCCCTCAGCTAGTTTTGTGTGGGGCAGATATAATTCTTGGATGTTTTCCAGAGCTTTAAGCTTAATGAGGTAGAACCTAGTTTACCTTGGATTCTAATTATTAGAAATGCCTGTTTAGGGATTCTCAGCTACGAAGAGAATCATTATTCATAATAAAGACAACAGAGCTTTGGAAGATTTTTAAAGTAATTTTCTAATCTCCAAAGATTAAATTATGTATAGCGGAGTTTGGGAATCGCCAGATGCTCAGTAAAATGAAGCCATCTTAAAACATTAGCATGCATAAAATCAGCTAAGCAACTAATTTGTACCATTTCTCAGTGAGCCTGGATATCGGACCACATAGAATACCCTGTTTCTCCAATGGCTGGATATCGGTTCTTGGAATACTGCTTGAAAAACCAGAAGTCTAAGACCGAAGAGTACTCGTGGCAGCTGCATGGGTTGTGTGTACAGCTGGATGTCACGGTGGGGGCCGTGCCCCAGGCTGTTCCGCTTGGAGGTGAAGAGCGTGGACTGGGCAGACAGACCTCTGCAGCACAGGCAGGGGACAACAGCGAGAGGCTTGTCCAGTGGAAAGAAAAGAAGGAGGGTGTGGAGGGCGTGAGTATGGCTGGGGTGGGGGCATGTAGGGTTAACTTGTTTAATAATAAAGATTCTAAGTGGAACAGCCTAAGAATTTTTTTAGACCATGAGAATTAACATTCATTCCTGCAAAAAGTGTCCCTTGACAAGTACAGTCCTGCAAGTGAGTTTTCAGACTCTGTCACTCATGCCACCCTTTCCAGGTCGTAATAATCATAATACCACTAGCTATCACCATACACCGAGAACAGCACCTCATATCATTTATTCTTCCCAGTGGCTCAATGAGGTTGATATTCTTATTCCCATTTCTCAGAAGAGGAAACTGAGGCATAGAGAGATTAAAGAACTGCCAAAGCCCACATAGCCAGCAAGGGGCAGAGCTGAGCTGCGAAGCCAGGCCTACCTGACACCAAAAACTTCATCTTAGACTAGGTTTTTTAAGTGTGGTCCTTTGGTCATCCGGGTCAAAACTACCAGGTGTGCTTATCAAAATCAAAGACCCCTGGGTCCTGGCCGGGCGCAGTGGTTCACGCCTGTAATCCTAGCACTCTGGGAGGCCGAGGTGGGCGGATCGTTTGAGCTCAGGAGTTCGAGACCAGCCTGAGCAAGAGCGAGACCCCATCTCTACTAAAAATAGAAAGAAATTATATGGACAGCTAAAAATATATATAGAAAAAAATTAGCCGGGCATGGTGGTGCATGCCTGTATTCCCAACTACTCAGGAGGCTGAGACAGGAGGATCCCTTGAGCTCAGGAGTTTGAGGTTGCTGTGAGCTAAGCTGATGCCACGGCACTCACTCTAGCCTGGGCAACAAAGTGAGACTCTGTCTCAAAAAAAAAAAAAAAAAAAAAAAGACCCCTGGGTCCCACCCAAGAGCTACAGAATAGGAGCCTCTGGGGTTGGGACATGGGAATGTGCCTTTAGACAAAGTGCTCCCAGAACAAGTGCCCCCAGGTGGTTGCAATGGTCTCAAAATTTGAAGAACAATGTTTTAAATGAAGGAATAGACATAATGCCCATGGATGGGAGCCTCCTCTTGGCCATTCAGGTCAAGACCCCGGGGAAGGGCTTCCTCCCTGGGAGCCCAGTGCTGTGTCCAATCTGGGAGACATATCTCTTCCCAGGTGGCTGACACCAGGACTGATCCGGTCCTGGGTATGACACCCTCCCCGCTTCCCAGGTGGCCTCGTCCCCAGTGTAGGTCCTCAGTCTAGATACAGTACAATGATCAGAGCCTCTTATGTCATACTCTTAGGGTGGCACATCCCCTGGCTGCTGGGACTTTCAGCTGTCCATGCTGTCCCACCCTCCACCCATCTCCTCCAATTAGCAACAACGAGGGAGAGGTGTCACCTCACCCAGGTTTACACAGTTGCCAACCTGATGGTTCAGAAACAGGTTTTCTAAACACGGAGCAGGAAACCTACACCCCCAGAAGCCAGGCTACAACAGGCAGCTCACCCTCTGCTTTAGCTAATTTGGCACAGATCAGGGCCAAAGTGGTTATAAAACCTTCCCTGTACAGTGTGCAAGCACCAGGCCTGTGATTATTTTAGACTCTTTCATACAAAAACAAAACTTTTGGGAGACAGGCTATGACAGCTCACAGATTCTAGTAGCACAATAGTCCCTTTTGCTTTGGGAACGTCACCAGCTTGATGGGAGAGGATCTTTGGCCTGGGATGGCTCTGCCCAAAATCAGACAATGAGAAAGGCGGAGGGAGAAGCCCTTGGGAAGAAGCTCCAGCCTAGTTACAGCTGTGTCACAATGCTGCTTGTAGATAAAGATGTGGCACTTCTGCCTTTTGTCCCTGTAGCTGATGGCTCAATCCAGCTGTGAGCCCTCAGGCTCTTGGCTTCCCTTCTGCTGAGGGAAGGTTCCCTGGGCTATCCCTCGAGCACCTGTGCCTTAGTCTGCACCCTTTGATGCCACCTCATGCCCTCAGCTGAGCACATTTGCCCCAGGGACAGTCAACCAAGAAGTTTCCAGAGAGAAACTGCATGCTCAGATAAAGTTGCTGGAACCAACTTCCCCATCGGATTCTCTCTAGGAGTTTGAATTTTAGATAGCAAAGGAGTTGAAAAATTGTGGTGGGGAGAAGTATTTAGAAAAAAGAAAGTAATCAGGTCTCATTAATTATCAGAAATCATTAATATGCTCCTGAGAGAACAATGAGAAAAATGAGTCTCTAGAGTTGCATGACACATTTTAGTCCCCAGGTTTGGTCCTGGGCACTGTGAGGTCAGCTTTCCCTTGACTTTGCCCAGAGTCCCTTTGAGACTCCTGTCTCCTCATTACCCCAGCAACTTTCAGAAACGTCTTTATTAGCTGAAGCCAACTGCAAGAGCTTATTTTGTTGCAACCTAAGGTAGAGCTCTTTCCAGCTCTGTCCCTCATTGCAGTGGTGGCTGGTGACCTCAGGTCCCCAAAAGAGGAAGAAAACAGATATTCACGAGGCACTGTGATGGGACAGACACTTCCATATGTCACATGGGTTATTTTATGTAAACCTCCTGGTCACTCTGAGAGACAGGGAGGGTGACCCCACTTTAGGGATGAGTCACCTGAGGCCCCACAGAATGACACTGTCTCTCTAGACTCTCAGACCCATGCTCAGCCCTGGTCTTGATGTGCAGTGCAGATGATGGTGAGTGTGGACTCACCCTGTGTTTCTCTGATGCAATTTCTGCACCAAAAACAAAATCAACATCAAGGTCTTCCCTGCAGGCCCTGGAGGCCACCTGGCAGACAGCCCCTGTGAGTTTCTGAGGGCAGAGCAGCCTTGACTGTGAGTGCGTGAGCAGTGACTGGTCGGAGCCCCTCACTTCTCAACGAGAGGATCTCTGAATAGCCTCCTGTCTCGGCTCCATTCTCTGCCAAGAGCTGCACATCAGGCTAGAAGGGGCCCTGAAGATCTTCTGGAACATTCCCTCCTTTTCAGAAGAGGAAACTAAGTCCCAGGGAGGGAAGTCTCTTGGATAATACTAGCTGACGTTTTTGGAAAACTTCCTGTTTGCCGTACACCCACAGTACGTGAATTCGCTCACTTAATCCTCACAATGTCCTGATGAGAGAGGTACCCTCATTGCCACCATGTTATTATCATAAGATAAGGAAGTTGAGGCTTATCAGGGTCAAATAACTTGCCCAAAGGGACAGGCAGCATTTGGACTTGAACCCAACAAGTCTGAAGTGGGTTCAGACTGTCCTTCCCAAAACCACGGGACCTGTGGCGTTTGCTCTGCTCAAGACCTGGAACATGAGGTGGCATGAGTGACCGTCACAGTGCATGTGGGGTGCCTTTTTAGGCCTCCATTTTCCTCGAACTTGAGAAACTTCAAAAGTTGAGGCTAAAGTTTCTATTGCTTGTTCACAACACAGTGAAACGGGGAGGGAACATTTATTTGGAAAGAAAAATAAAACCACTGGCCGGGCGCGGTGGCTCACGCCTGTAATCCTAGCACTCTGGGAGGCCGAGGTGGGCGGATCGTTTGAGCTCAGGAGTTCGAGACCAGCCTGAGCAAGAGCGAGACCCCATCTCTACTAAAAATAGAAAGAAATTATATGGACAGCTAAAAATATATATAGAAAAAATTAGCCGGGCATGGTGGCGCATGCCTGTAATCCCAGCTACTCGGGAGGCTGAGACAGGAGGATCGCTTGAGTTCAGGAGTTTGAGGTTGCTGTGAGCTAGGCTGACGCCACGGCACTCACTCTAGCCTGGGCAACAGAGTGAGACTCTGTCTCAAAAAAAAAAAAAAAAAAGAAAAATAAAACCATTATAGGAAATGCCTATGTGAAATGGTGGAGTAGGGGACTTTGGGTCAAGGAAGAAGATGTTGTGGGGAAGGTCGGAATCAGTGTGGATGACGTAAAACCAGTGTTGTCCTTAGATTGCCAGATTTGACGTTTTGTGTTGAGTCAACATGACAGTTCTATTTTTTCTCTATGTGACAATATTTAAATTGAAAAAAAAATAGTCATTTATATCAGATGCTCTTGGTTGCTAAGTATCAGAGAATATAGTTAATTTGACTAAAACACTTATGGGAAGCTGGGCTGTGGGCTCCTGGAAGATAAGAGTCCGGGCCAGTGTGGTCGTCCGGCTTGGTTGTTGTCCTTGAGTCTTTGGCTCTGCCCTTGCCACTGTGTAGACTTCAAAACTACACATCAAACACTGGCTTCCCTCATGGCACCAAGACAACAGCAGCCATGCCAGGACTACCTCTACATGCCATCCTGTTTGGACAAAGACGAACGCTCTTTGCTTCTCTTCCTCCAACCACTGAATACAGGCGTGAGGTGGCTGCTCACTCCTGAATGATCACAGGGCGAGGGGCTAGAATTACACTGATGGGCTTAAGCCAGTGAGGACCCTGTCCCAGGGCTGGGGTGTCAATCCTATTCAAGCAGCATGGTGGCTCCCCAGTTAGGGAGGGAGAGTAGATGCAGGGCACCAGCCTAGAATGCCCACTACATGCATTTTTCTATTTCCTTTTCACTTTTAAGTAAGGAACACCAATTATTTCATGCCATACCTGGTGCTATTAATAGAGTCCAGCCTTTCTCCATGAGTGGCTAAAATGCATTTGCTACAATCCCCAATGTCCATTAATTACAAAGCAATTACTATTACTTACTCCCCATTTCATAGACTGAAAAAACTAGAGCATATTGCAAGCATGTTTTATAATTCTTGACAAATAGTTAAAATTATACTCTTCTATGGAAAAATGCAAAGCCTTAAATTTTCACTCTCTCTCACAAATGAGATGATAAATACTACTTTTACAGTCTTTAAACTTACAAACTAGATACTCTCAATTCCCCTGGAGGATTTCAAACCCCAACCTGGTGTGCACTTGGCCCACGGGTCTTGGACCAGACCAGCAGGGTCATCCTGGCCATGAGCGAGCCCATGAGGCAGCCAGGGGCAGGTAACCCACAACCCACCTGGAGCCATCTTCCCCAAAGCCAAGAGTATGGGCCAGGTGACCTCTCTGGGTTCTTTGGGCTCTGTGACTTTCCAGTGTAGAATCTGCTTTACATTCTCCCATGATTAGGCAAGGAAACTAGTGATAATCAATTTGATCTAATGGGATCCCCTTGCTCCAAACCTCCACAGGAAAAGAGTAGTATAGTGGTTCTCAAACTTTTTGGTCTTGGTACCCCTTTATACTTCTATAAATTATTGAGACTACAAAGAGGGTTTTTTGATGTAAGTTATATCCATGGTTATTTACTGTATTGGAAACTCATAAATGCACATAAGAAGTGCACTGGGACAACCTTCTAACTCTGCTGGGGCACAGGAGGCTGACACCTGGGGACCACAACAACCTGACTTCTGGTTGGGGTCTGCCAGTGGGAGATGCAGGCAGGAGATCAGACGGCAAGAAGAGTAAGAATGCAGGTGTTTTTCCTCTGGCTCCCTCCCTGCCAGGAGCAGAGAAATGGTGGCCACATTCTTCAGCCAAAGGCTGCAGCTCAGTCCTCTCCTAGCTACAGCCACTTTCTTTGGGTTCTAGTAACTTCTTTCTTCTCAACCCTTCAGACCTAGGGTGGAAATGGCTCCCCACCTGTTGCCAACCCTATGGGGCTGCCCCATCCCTTGTTAAGGTTTCCCTGAACCTTGACCCTCACCAAGCTCTTCTCAATAACCCTGTTCCGAGACCCTGAGACAGGAATAGAGTACGTGCGTGTGAGTGTGTCCACACACACACATACATGGGTGTGGAAGGGTAAATACCAACATATTAATAGGATTGGTGCTGTGGGATTAGTCAGGATTTATTTCTTCCTTTTGCTTCTCTGCATTTTCTGATTTTTTTTTTTTTTTGCAATGTAGTGTGTATTTGGGTAAAAAAAAAATTATTTAAGAAATAAAGCAAAGGGTCACAGATTTTAAGAAATCCAGTTGTTTCTATCTATGAGGATTAAGCTCAGGGGAGACTAGAAGCCCTCAGACCGTATCTTTTGGGGATAGACCTGGGCCTTGATCTGCTTTGATATAAGGAAACTAATGACACTAGACAGTACCCCCTGGCTCAGATGTCATGAGGATTAATGAGATGAACACGTCTGCAGCTAGGAATTCTCAACATGATTAAAGAGACAATGGGAAGCCCATTATCATTCCTTAGCTTTGGAAAGGCTCTTTAACCTTGGCCAGCCTGAATGTTGCTGCTGGCCTGACTGTGCTATAACCACACCAGGAGCAAGAGGGCATGTCTACCACAAGGCAGGAGAGTGGCTCAGCCTGGTGGTTTTCAAGCTTCAGTGTGTGTAAACTCATCGGAGGACGTGTACGTGCAGACTCCATGTCTCTACCCCTGGAGGTTCTGGTTCAGTAGGGTGGAGATGGGGCCCCGGAATCTGCATTTTAAAGAAGCTGGCCCTCCTGGCTCCCCACACACATACACGTCATGATGGATAGGGGTGCTTCGGCTACAGAATTTTGGGTGCAAGTCCAGCTTCCTTTGGCCCCTCATCCCCAAGACTCAGTGAGGAGAGGAACGGGAGGGAGGGGAGGAGGATGGGAACCAGGCGGCTGAGAGGGGCAGGCAGAGCTGGCCTAAGCCAACCTGGTCATCACCCAGGAGGAAACCCACAGCAGGACATTGAAGCCCGCTTGGGCGATTAGTGCTCCGGAAACCACGGGGACCCACTGGAGGCTTTTACTGATGCCGTGTTCTTTTCCATTTCTTCTCTGATTACATTGATCCTGTACTTTTGCTGATGTTGTGACAGTCTAATTATAGACTTCTCAGCTGCTGAGCAAACAGTCGTCCCCTCTCGGTAAATCTGCCTGTTACACAAGTGCCAGCTCTGGGACACTGTCATTATGTGCAGCCAACCCCATGAAGTGCTGTGGGCGGCACAGCCCCACACCCTTTGGCTCCTTGATGCTCACTGCTGGAGCTGGAGCACTGAAGGCTAGCCAGGATAGGTCTTTTTTCTTTTGTTAACAGATGGGGAAACTGAGGCCCAGAGCAGTGAAGTGACTGATATTACACAGAGCCAGGAATGGAACGTGGGACTGGAGGGAGGGCTGGTTATCCAGGCCTCTTTCTTTTTCTTTTTCTTTTCCATCAAACATTCACTGAGTGCCTGTTCTAAGAATTTTAAAGACAAAAAGAGTCACCTGGGCAAGAGCAGAAAGTGTTGGCAGGACAAGGCCAGCTAGAGTCTCTATCCTAGAAACTTCTCAAGAATCCATTTCCCTGGCCCTCAGATTCATAGGCTTCAGAATCTTGTCTGCATCCGTGTCCCAGAGCTAGTTGGATTAAGGGATGCTGATTCCTTCAAGCAATGCTTGCAGGAGGCTGATGTGCAAGGCTGGAAGGGAGATGTATACGTTCTGGCCGTCCTGCATGTGAACTACCGTCCTCTGTTTGGAGAATCCTCTACCTTAAGAGGTAGAGCCTACTTCCCAGAGTTCCCTGAAAATATCAGATAACCTGTCTTCCAGCCCTTGTTGCAGCCATGGCCACACCATCTGGGCTCTGCTGATTAGATCTACCCACCCACCCGGGATTTCAAATAGAAACTAGTGATGGGTAGAAGCAGGGACACAGGAACACAAAGACTCCAATTGTCTGGGGGGCGGGGGGGGGGTGGCAGCGGTGGTGGAGGCAATTACATCGTTTCTAGAGGCAGCAGTGACAATATTTGCTGCCTATATCTGTGGTGACTTTGTGATGTCTTCCCTGGACAGTTGTGCAATATGGTTTTTAGGCCTTGTTCCTGGTAGCAGAGCCAATTGGCTAAATTCTCCAGCTCTTCTGCTGATCCTGTGGACTCCCCAATATCTTTTAAATAAGTTCCATTTTGCTTAAATCAGCCAGAGTCATTTTTGATTACTTAGAAGTAAGAAACAGATGATAACAAGGACTGGAAGACCAATGTGTGAACACCCAGAACGACACGTGTTAGGTAAGTCGGATGTTCCGGGCAGCTGGGCATCCTCTTCCTCTGGCAAGCTGCATGGGAGCGGCAGGAGTCTCCTCCCCAGCAGGAATGGACTCTGGTGCCGGGAGGGAGCTTCAGACGTTGTGGCAGGCTGGTGAGAGAGACATACTGGGCCGAAATATAAGGCAGGTTCAGAGTGGACCCAGTGGTTGGCCTTGAGCGATGAAATGATCAATTAACAATTTACACCTTCATGGAATCCCTTTTCCCAGAAGAGAGATCTGAAAAACATTAATCCTCGGATACGAACTCTGGGGCCCTAGAAGTGGAGGTAGCATTGGAGAATTTACCCTCCTCTGCTCTCATCTGACATGCTTGCCAAGCCATCCCCACAGCATAATGAGAAAAGTGGGTATGGCTGGCAAAGAGACGCATCTTGCAAATGGGGCAACTGCTTTCACGTGTATGCCTCGCTTCATTCGATCTGCACACGACTCCGTGAAGCAGGTAGGCTCACTGTTATTATCATTTCCATTTTTGGATTAGGAGGCTGAGACTCAGAGATGTTGAGCCATTTGTCCAAGGTTGCGCTTGGCTGCGACAGGGATCTGACTCAACCCTATATCCTTTCTCCAGGGACTGTCAGGGAGGTGGGCAGGAAAGAAGTGTAGAGATACTTGGGCTGGAGGGAGGAAGTCAGCACTGCTTATCTTTGGCATCCTCCTTTCTCTGGCACTTCTACCATCACCCCTTCCTCCTTCTGGACCCCATCCCAGCCCCTTCACGCTGCCCCGGCAGCAGTGCCTCACTGCCATGCTAGGTCTGAGCTGCTGCCGTAGCCGTGCCCAAAGATGCAGCCCGCTTCCTCTTCCTGTTCCATCAAATTGGACCAGTCCTGGGTTGCATTAATTCTGGACTTTGCTCCAAATAAAATTTACACCACCTCGTTCCAAACCTAGTTCCCTCTATGTAAAACCAGAGAAAAATATTGGCCTCAAGAAGCCAGAGAGGAGAGAGGGATTTACTGGTGAGAGTGCTAGGCAGGAACTGGAAAGCCAGGTCATGTCTTTCCAGAGACTCACTAGTATGCAGACAAGGGCGCTGTGGTGGTTTTAAAATATGCCTATGAATGCTTTGATGTTCCTTTGTTTCTTGATCTGTATGCTAGTGACACAGGTTTGTTCAGTTTGTGAAATTCATTGAGCTGTGCACTTCTCAATATGTATGTTATTGATTTATATTCATAAAATGTTATGTAAAAATCATTTTAAGAAAGAGAAGACATTTAGGGGAGGGCATTTGAATAAGCATTTATAATGGTGATCCACCTTAAGATAAAGTAATATAAAAACTTAAGACTTAAGAAACTGCTCAAAGAAACTGATAAATCAGGGGATAATTAAGCACTATACAAACGGTCTTTCTTGCCTTACAAAAGGACTATAGTAGAATTTCTTTGCTTCTCTGGAGTGCTTAAAATAAGATTCTATTGAGACATAAAACTTTTTCAGAGTCATTGCTACAAGTGAGGCACACCTGCATTTTAGAGACTATTTCATCTGTCTTTTTTCCCTCCATCAGTTTTCTTAGGTATAAATCAGTGAATCACTCAGAATGCAAAAAAGGTGTTTAAACCGTTTTGACTGGATGTGCTCCAGTGGGGCTGATTTGGCAAAACGGAGGTCCAATAATCTCGGAAGAACAGTTTCAGTATCTGGTTCCATATGCAGTGGGTAGGACCTGGTGACTTCCTAAGACTCCTTCCAGCTCCAGGATGCCAGTTTTATGAGGTAGAAAGAACAGTGTATTAAAAAAAAAAAAAAAAAAAAAAGCTGAAACAAAATTCTAGAAAAATCAATTAATGCCCCAGAAATAAAAAAAGGGCCCAAAGAAAAATATATATGCATGAATGAAAAATGAATTTCTTTTCTGGCTCTTAGCTCTCCCCTGTTCCCCACCATAGAATTGTCTCATTTTGTTTAGGAAGTTGAACACAATTTTACCAAAGAAGAGTGGAACTAAACCATGCTAGATCAAATCCTAGGTTAAGAATTTCTGCTCTGTGTTCTACCTTGAGGCTACCTGTGCTAATGGCATCCATGAGGCAATGAAAAAGGAGAACGGGTCCAAAGGCCAATTAGTTTTCTTGTGATTGGAGGTTTATGGAAAGATGGTTAAATTACTTGCCCAAGGCCTTACAGATAGTGAAAGCTAAAACAATCAAGTTCTTAGAAGAAAACAAAGGCGATCATCTTTATGGATTTAGGATAGGCAGAGATTTCTTAAATGGGCCATAAAAAACACTAGTCATAAAAGATAAAACTAATAAATTGGAATTCCTTAAAATTAAGAAATTTCTGTTCATTAAAAGATAACATTAAAACAATAAAAAGTAAGCCACAGGTTGGGAAAAGATATCTGTAATACCTACACTGGGAAAAGGACTCATATCCTGAGCTCTCATAGATCATTAAGATAGATAACTCCCCACAAATGGGCAAAAGACTTGAACAGACTCTTCACTAAAAGAGTATTAAAATAGACAATAAGCATCTGAAAAGTTGCTCAATATTATGGATTATCAGAGAAATGCAAACTTAAATCACAACAAATTTAAATCACACCCTTTTTTAAATTAAAAAGACTGGCAATCCCAATACTGGCAAAGATGTGGAGCAACCAGAACTCACCTATCACTGGTTGGAACATAAATTGTTATACTACTTTGGAAAACTGCTTGGCAGTGTATTTAAAGTTTAATATGTGTATACTCTATGAGCCAGGAAGTCCAATCTTGGTATTTACCCAACATAAATGAATGCTACACCCACCAAAAGACATGTATAAGAATGTTTGCAGCAGTTCATTCATGAAAGGCAAAGCTGGAAGCAACTCAAGTGCCCACCAACAGTAGAATGAGTACAGAAATTGTTAAATATTTATATAATGAATACATGGTAGTGAAAAAAGAATGAACCATTGTTACACACAATGTGGCTGAATCTCATAGACATACCGTTGAATGAGAGAAGCCAGACACAAAAGTAGTGCACATACTGTGTATTTCATCCTTATCAAGTTCAAACATTGATAAAACTAATCTGTGGTGATAGCAGTCAGAATAGTGGTTACCCTTGTGAGATATTGAATGGGAAGGGGCATGAACAAGATGGAAAGTTTCTATATTTTGATAGGGGTGGCAGTTATATGGTGTGTACATACGTCAAAATTCGTCATTTTTCACACTTTAGATTTGTGCACTTTACTGAATGTTATACTTCAAAAAGTAAAAAACAAAACAAAAAACCAGATCATTTGTCCTGATTTTGTGTCTGACAATTGGGTCACTGTGGCTTTCCCTATAAGCGCTCATACCAATGTCCTGTTCCGTTAAAGTTCCTGGAGACTCCCCTCCCCGTCATCACGGAAGGACGCATATCTGAGAACTCTTTGCAGCCCAGCAGACACTGAGAACCACGCTTACTTCACTACCGCATCAGGAAAGTACACTTTTTCTCCAGCACCTCGTAGAGAATCAATGCAAGTTCAACAAACGTTTATTGATAAATAACAATGGCTACCGTTAGATACAAATAGCATTTTCCACACACTTTAGAACAGGTACTGCACTAATTAATAACTTTCCAAGTATTTTCTTAAAAGTTATATAACCCTACACAGGAAGTTTATGGAGGGCTGGTTAAGTTATTGGCCCAAGGCCGCTCAGTGTGAGTGGTGAATAGAGATCTCAGTTCAGGTTAGTCTGATTGAGAACCTGGGCTGAAAACCACTTGCTATGGAACGGACGGTTGGTGTCCAAGCCCCGCCTGCATGTTATATAACATACTCGACTAAGCCCTGCGGCATTCCGAGTAGGGCTGAAGCTGTGACGGTTGCCAACATTGGCGATGTACTCCCGGCGCCTTTCGTCCCACTAACTGCACACAGGTGGTCCCCAGGGCTAGCGAACCAACTGCGCTCTTTCCCCAAAGACCACGCCTTCACCTCCAGCTAATTTGCCTGGGGAATCAGAAAGGTTCCCAGGGCCCAGAAACCATAGTTTTTTCCAACTTCAACAACACACGCCGGAGGTAGGCATGGGCGTTTCACTCCCCATTCCTGGAGAGAGGAAGAACCAGCGCGAAAACTCCCGGAGATGTAGAAGAAAAACAGGCCTGCGGGGGAGCAGGTTAGAGATGGGGAAAGCTTGGAGGGGTGGAATTATGCGATAGGAATGGAAGAAAAACCTGTAAAGTATACAGGTGTGTCCCAGTAACTCCGAAGTTAAGCGGGTGCCGACGCAGCCCCTCTCTATCGCGCTTGCGCAATGCTACCTCCTTGTGCACCCCCGCCCCTGCCCGCGGCTGAAGATTTACTTGTCTCTCGGCAACCATTCACCCGAAGAGCCAATCAGAGTGCACCTTTCGCCCCGCCCCGCCGTCAGCGCCGGGGCGGAAGGATCCCGTGGGGACTGGCTCCGCCCCACCCCGCCCCTGGCTCCCCCAGGAGGGCAGGCTCTGGGGCGGGGACGAGGGGCGGGGACGGGGGCGCGCGGGCGTCGTCCTGCCGTATAAGAACGGAGGGGGCGGCGGCGGGACAGCTCACTTTGGTGCCGCTGCCTGGGGGCTGTAGTGACCGCACCGCTCCTCCTGGAGGCTGCCCACGCCAAGGACCTTCCTCTGTCGCCTCGTCTTCCACCGCCCAGGTGAGTCCACAGTTCCCTCCTCTACAGGTGTGAGGATGCGGCGGCGGCCCTAGTGAGCCGCGCGCTCTGCCTTCGAGGGTCTGTCCGGGCCAAGCGGTGCTCAAGTCTTTGCCAAGCCTGGTCGGGGGAACCCTCGGAGGGGAGGTACGGACAGGTGCCAGGACCCAGTGCTCCTTTCCCCTCCTGCTCCCGCGACGACCCCCGCCCTTTAGACTCCCGCCCCGAGGGCCAGAAGAGACGGTCCAAGAGGGAGCTACAACTTTCCAGAGTCCTGAGCCCGGGCTTGGCAAACTTCAGCGAGTTCCTGCTCTGCGCGTCCTGCGGGCTGCGCGCTGGCCGGGCGCAGGCGTGGCGTCGGAAGAGTGTGATGGGCGCCTTCGGCTCCTTCCCCGGATCAGACGGTGCCCCCGCCACCCCTTCCCTTCCTGCAGTCTCTCCGCTCTCGGGCGCGTTCACCTTCGCCGGCTGGCCGAGTGCGAATTCGAATTCGGCGGTTTCACTAGGCGCAGTTGGAGGCGCAGGGGTCAGGGGCCGGGAGGGGAGGGGCGCTTCCTAGGCTCATTGCCTGGGCCTGGGTTTTACGGAGAAGAGCGGAGATCCTTAACTTTTCATGGACTCACACTCGACTGTGGACACCGTGAGGAGCGACGTGACCCAAGAGAGTGACTTGTGCGCTGCGCGTCTCGGAAACTTCTCGAGAATCCGGAGTCTGTGAAACCTGGTTCCTCCCCTCTTTGGAATGGAAGTTGCTTACCGCGTAGGTTAAAAGCCATGAGTCAGTTGATTCGGATAGCGGTGCTGCCGGTGGCTGATAGGCGCGGCTGCCCCCGGAGGTGTAGCAGTCCGGGGACTCCTATCGCCCGGTCGCGAGGCAGGAGGGAGCTGGGTGGGAGGGGAGGCGGAGGAGGGTGGCGAACCCGCAGAGTACATGTTGGCAGCCTGCACACCTAAGCGCAGGAACCTAAGCGAGGAAACCAAACAGCGCTACCTTGAAGTTAGAGGGGAGGACTGCAGAAATGCCTGGCGAGTTTCTCTGGAGGACCCAAGTCCTCAGGAAAACTGACTGTTAGGGCTGGACCAGGCGGGAGGGAGGGATCATCTCAGCCCCCTTCTCTCCCCGTTTTTATCCGGGGCCGGGCTTCTGCAGGGCTCTGACCAGTTTCTTGTGTTAAGTAGGAACCTGCTTCCTTTTTAACGTTTTCCGGTTTTTTATGGAGATATAACATGCATACAATGAAGTGCTTAAAGTGCACTTAGGGTAGTAAGTAAGTGTTTATAAAGACTGTGTATGTCGTCATTTGTATTTTGACAACTTGTTCTTCAGGATACTTGGTAGGTCGTTAGGAGACTACACCAGCCCAGGAAATAAGATGATTAAATCTTCCTAAAGTAGACTCCTGGCTGGCCCACCTGCCCTCCAGCGGGATGAGGGTGGCCATTGTTGGTTACACCAACCTTTCAATCTGAATACCTTGGCCAGGAAGCAAGGCAGGCAGCTGGGAGGGTGGCAGGAGAGCATACTGGGAATCTACTGTGTTTGAAATCCCCAGAGGTGTTACTGAGGTAGTGAGAACTACCCCATTGGACCCTACAGTTTAAGGGGGTGGGGTGGGGGCTAAAGAATCCTGACTGTTCTCTTGGCTTTCAGGGACGTGGTCTGAGCTGGATCAGCAGTGGTTCTGTTCTCTGGCGTTCTTGTTTGTGAAGATGGAAAACTTACTATCTCTGGAGTCAAGCTTAGTTGACTTCAGATAATTGAAACTTTGTCTCTTAAGGTATACCCATAGCTTTACAGTACATATATTCTCAATAAAGAGTTTTTAGAGGATTTTCATATATTGTATATAATTGTTCAGGTAGTTGTGGGTTTTTTTAATTTCTCTACCAGGAGGCCTCTGAATTGTTAACAAAGCTTCCTAATTTCGTAACTTTACTGAGTGTACCTAGAACTAATAGCTGCACTCTTTACGCTGAGTTTCTTCCACAATACTTACCTTGTATCCAGAGATTAAATCCTCTGAAGGAAAAGGATTTGGCTCTTAGCCTGTTGTCTGAATGAGTGTGACTTAGCTGAGCACCAGTGGCTGTCCCTACTTAGTTTCTTCAGTTCTGCTGTGAGTAATCAGCAGAATCTCATTGCCAGTTCCAGAAGCCCTCTCTCTCCCACCCACCTCTGTCTCCCAATACTGAACATGCTTAGGCTACATCCCCCAGTGTTCAAGGCCGGGGCAGATTATGCACATCTTCCAGTACCCAGCAGAGAACAGAGAATTCCTCATACTTCTGAAAGTCCAAGGAACAGTGGGGCAATAAAGATAACTTAAAAGTGGACTGTAGTGCTCTTGTTCTCACAGTACCATTAACCAGACACATTTGATACAAAACTAGAAAACTACCTTAAATTTTTTTTTAGTGCTCAAGTAAATACCTTGTTTTCATCTTTCATCTTTGATATGTTGTGTTCATGGAGTCACCCAAGGTCTCTGAATGGATATGTTAAGCCTTTTTTGCATAACCGAGAGAAGTTGCAGAAGCCCAAGACTAGTTTCATGAGTTAAGTTAAACTTGTGTTGCTTTTGTGTTTCTTGGTTTCACACCTCACTCTGGGCTGTATGTTTTGTGTGCATGTGTGTTTAGGGGTTAAGAGGGAGCAATGCAGTCTGAAGTTACTTGGGATAAAACATTACTCTGGTTAGATAAGGTCCATTGCTTTTTTGTGTTGTTACTGAGGTAAACAAGGCAATATAGAAAAATGCCTTCTGCCATCTTGTTTTGACTGCAGTACACTAATTGACATAAACTTGTATGATGAAGCAGACCCCTCTGTGTTTTAAGAAATGTTCATGTGTTTAAAGCAGCTTGGACATATCAGTAGTGCTGATCTTTTGTGATGTTGTCAGAACATAAAGTCTCTCAAACTTTTTTACCCTTTCACTACATGCGTTAAGGAAGCTTATATTTAGAATCTAAATGGTTTAGAGGAAGCATTTTATATAAGCCAACTATGTAAGGAAGCCTTAGAAATTGTTTAGAATTAATAGATTTTGTACAGCTGGCCTCTAGCTTGTTCTAGAACTATTTGAGAACTTCTTGGAACAACAGGAAAAAACCAATATGAGAAAATAACTGCTGATGTTAAGCAACTCTCCATGTAGGATGTTTTTTAGTCTCAGAGCCTGAGACTAACGTCTTGGAGTCTTGGTCACTAAACTGCGTAGAGTGTTGTTTATTTCTTGGATAACAGTGATTGAGTCAGTAAGTAGTTAAGTGCTTCCTGGGCAGTAGTTTGTGCCAGGTGCTGAGGAGGCCAAGGGAATGGCATTCCAGAAGGCTTCTGGAAGCGCTGTGGATGGAGAGGAGCTGGGTTGGCTTCCCTGTGTGCTCCGTTTTCTCTCGTTTCTCTCAGCCGCGGGCACGTGAGCCCCCGAAAAGTGGGATCTGCTCATTGCTGAGTTCTCAGCGCCTGCTTCCAGGGCCGGCCTGGCACTCGGAAGGTCTTCCTGTCATTGGATACATGTTCAGCTGGCGATGGACCGTCATTCTTTGCAAGGAGGGAGGTGTACTTTAAATGGGTGATCTCCTGGTGGGCCAAGGCAAGCAGGGTGGTTTCTGGGTTTTCTTTTAAGTGGAGGCCTTAGGAGAAAGGTGTGGAGCTACCGGGCAGGGACTACTAATTGAGCAGCAGCTGAAACTCCTCCAGCTGAGCTGCAGGCTGGCTCCCTTAAGCACTGCCCATCCTTTCTGCCCTCCGTGACGCCAGCCTCACATGGCTCACTCAGCCTTTCTCTCTCTGCATTCACTCGGTTGCTAGTTCTGCTGATTCTTTCTCTTTTTTATTTTTTGCTTCCCACTGTCATCACTGACCTGGTTTAGGGGCCTGTAGGCAGCAACTTGACAGAGCAATAACCGAGCACGTCTCCCTGCCTCTGGCCAATTCTACCATCCCGTGCACCTCGAACATCGTCATCGGAGCTCACAGGAACTGCCCATTCGTCTTGAAGCTGAGCCTTCTTTCCAAGACTTGTTACCTTTCTGACACTCTATTTTTGACCTCCCTTGCAGAGTCTTCCTAACTGCCCTACCTTGCCTCACAGAACACATACTCAAGTGTTTGGACAAATGAATCCTGAAGACGGGAGAGAAGGTGATCGTGCATCTTGCCTGGCTGCCTTCTCCTTACCCCAGATACACTGTTGACCCCTGCCCTCTGCTTGTCAGAGTTAGAGAGGGGCGTTAGGACTCCCGCAGCTGCGTGGTCTTGGGCAGTTCTGTCATTCACATGGAACAACTGCATGGTAGCGACAATAGGAAGTGTGCTGATGCAGAAGTAGAGATGAAGCGGACACTAATTGAGCATTTGACGTGCGTCCAGTTGCTTGCCCAGGGTTGCTCAACTAGGAACACCGCTGCTGCTGTCTCCGTGCCCAGGCCCTTGTAATCTTTGTATTACCTCCTCTCTGCTTGTCAGGCCACCTTTAGTTGTGGGGAGACCTGAATTCTGGTCCTCGTGGAGCCTGCCTTTACCTCTTCAGGCTTCGGTTTCTTCATTATGGTAAGGACTACAGACTAGACCAGTGCTGTCCAGTAGAAATGTGAGAGGCACCATTGACTTTCTAGTAGGCACATTAAAGCATAAAAATAGATGAAATTCATTTTAATAATAAACCTATTTAATCTACCATATCAAATGTCATTTCAATATGTAATCAATACAAAAAATCTAAATGAGATAGTTTACATTCCTTTTTTCACACTGAGTCCTTGAAGTCCAGTATGTGTGTGTTTGGCACTTACAGCCCATCTCAGTTTAGATTTACCATATTGGGCAGCATAGGTCTGGACCACCTGCAAATATATTTCACTCTCAAATTCTGATTCTGCACGTGTGGGAGGCAAGAGCTAATGACCCAAAGTTACAAAAGAAGAGTGTGAGCCAGGATATATGCTCTAAAGGGCAGGGATCTTTGTTTCTTGCTTTCTAGTATATCATAAGCTCCTGGAACAGTGCTCAGAACATAGTAGGCACTCAGATATTTGAAAGAGTGAAAGGAAAGTCAGTCATGGCTAACTTACTGATAATCATTCACCCCATGAGTCAGGCTTGACACTAAAACACGTGATGTTTGATTCCTAGTCCAGTGCTCATTCTTTTGTTAAGTTTCTTAGATAATAATCATAAGTTAATAGAATTTCAAAGAACTGCTGATAAAATCTTCTGGCAGGGGACCAAGACTCAACCAACAATTAAATTTTATCAACAATTAAAATTTGAGTGACAATGCAAGAAGTAACTTTCAAGTAAAAGGTGTTTATGAGATATCTGATGAGAACAATGCATTAATTACTTGATAATTCTAAACTGGGCTACTGCCGTGCTCGGTACCTGGAGGTCAGGTACCTGCTGCATGCATGCTATCTCCTTGGTTAGGATCTGTGCAAAAAAACAAAAACAAAAAAAAAAAAACACCTGGCTGGAAGTGTATGTGTAATTAGCATCCCTGCTGAAGTGGAGGTCAGCTCATACACAGACACTTGTGCTTGGGTGTGTCTGTGTGCCTAACCTGTGATAAGTGCTGCATTTGAGGAACTAAGAGTTGCTTGTCCCTTTCCTGATAAGGCCCAGGGATGCTGCTAGTGCCTAGAGAGGACTTTTCAAAGCTCTAAGCTGGCAAGTTAGATAGTAAAGCAGCCTTTGATAAAACCTGCGGGCTGTCAGCTCTTAAACCCTGTGGATTGTGTGTGAACTCAGTCAGCCTTACAGTAAGCAGTCTCCTCTCTAGAATTATCCTATTTTTCCCAGTCCCGTCAATTTCTAAAACAGAAGGGCCAGCTCTGTCTGGGGAGCTCTTTAAATGAATTCAGACCAGTAACACCTCTGATTTAGAAAGAAGCATTTGATGGTGTGAGAGGGAGTTACCAAGTAGCAACAAAGATGATTTCCAGTTCAGGTTGTGTGTGAAGCGCTTAATGCTGACACCTTGGAAAAACATCAGCGCTTTTATGCCTAACTTCCGTCTAAAGATGTCTATGTTCTGACCTTGTTAATATTTCCATTTGCAGCGACTTTAGAGTATTGGTTTCAGCCCTTGAACTTCTGTGGCGTCCCTGTTGGAATGTCTGAGCCAGTGTTTCGAAGCCACAGTGCTGTCTCTCCCAGCATTATCTACCCACCCACGCTTTCTTAAGCATCTTATTTTTCAAGATGGGAAAGAATATTCTGTTGGAGTTGTCCTGGGGCAGGTGTCTGTGGGTGGAGCCCAGCTAACCATTCAGGCTGTGTGCTGGCATCGCTGGGAAGTGAGGATTTGTGAAGGCCCCTCAGACTCTGACAGCCCAGTGCACGATTTCAGCTTAGGACTCTGCTTTCCACAGCTCATACGGTGTCCCAGTTGCCGTGGGAATCGAACCGAATTTTTGGACTCTAGTAAACATTGCTATTCAATGGCTGGGAGGTTGCTGATAACCTTGAGAAAATCGCCTGAGACCTCCGGCTGAATGTGATCGAGCTGAGAGTGAGAAAAGACCAACTGTCGGGCTTGTTGTGCCACTGACTTAGAAATGTTTTCTCTGGGCGGTTATTTCTTTGAACTGAGGTGGAATGTGTTGCAGGCATTTGAGGGGGCAACTGTAACAAAAACTTCTTGGAGAAAAATTAGCATAGACTATATTTTGTTGTCCTTTAAAAAAAAAAAAAGGGCATTATTTTATCTGGATCTGGTGCTTTGGGCCGTCTGCTAATCTAAACTCTTATTCCATGGCCATGAGACCCTGGTATGTGCCTTTGTTATCTGGAACTTTCTAATGTGTTTGGAGATGTGGAGGAGTCTCCAGAATGAGGCCCCTCGCTGGTGGTGGGGCCCAGCCCAGGTGAGCAGCTCGCAGACAAGAGGCTTCCTCAGGCCTGCCCCCCACTTCCTAGATAACTTCTGGCCTTCACCCCCAGGGGATTCAAGGAGCGAGGGAGGATTTCTCTTCAAAAGGCCAGATCCACATTGACCCTGGTTTTTCTCCTTCCCGCCCACTTTGGTGCTGCTGCATATATCAAGCAGCAGGACTGATGTTCATGGTCAAAGTACCCGGCTCTGTCTTGTGGGTGAAAGAATCTCAAGGGGCCAACTGCATACAGGTGGGGAAAGCAGCAGGTGTCTGGTCTCAACTGCAGCATTCGTGGGGTCTTCCTGTTTTCAGTTTTGTTCTAGTCTTCTTTCCTGGGCCAGCCCTTAGAGTCCCGGCACATGCACCAGCTGTCTCTCTGTGGCTCCCATTGGGGTATCAGTTTCTTTGATCTGAGAAGGTTGTCCTCTTGTCTGTAGGGAGTGTCCCGTCCTGTTGCTTTATCAGCGGATCAACACTCCTGATCTCCCAGCCATCAGAGCGAATCCCAGTTGTTGTTCCTTTATTCTATGAGCAAAGCAGCATGCCTAGTCTGCTGGACCAAGATTGGCACATTCCTAAAAGCCTCTCTCTTTGTGCCATTATTTTTTCCTCTGAATGCTTGTCTGGCAAACTGACTGTCTCCGCTCCTGTCACTTCTGGGTTCTCTCTCCTGGACTTGCTTTCTCTAAAATCAAGACTGCCCTGCAACACGGCCGGTTGTCTGGTAGCTCCCCTCAGAAAGTTAGGATCCTAGGCCGCCATCTCCCAGCCCTTGTTCCTTTAAAACAAACATTAGCGTAACTATTAGCATTTCTTAATTATGTTCAGTTCTGGTGGCTCCTGCCAGGCTGTATACACCCCCCCAATCCAGAATGATTTTGAGGGAGGGAGTTTTTGTACTGACAGTTGTTAGATACCGTGATTCTGAATACTTAGGCCTTGGTTTCAGAACTTGCCATCTGGTTTTACCCCACATAAGTGGCCGGAGCACATTTTGCCAACTTCTTTCCATAAAAACCATCTCGTTAAAAAAAAAAACAACAAGAAAACCTTCATACCTTCTTTCTTTTTCCTTGTACTCATGGCCATCCCCTTCCTGTGACTACCTGAGTGACTAGCTCTTCTTCAAGCGCCCTCTCCCTGAAAGCTATCCACCTCCTGGGAAGCCTCTTCAATCTAATTTCTGCCACTTGGGGCGTCCTTGAACAGTTTACAGTTTTTGTGCCATCTTTGTTCCCCCTTTCCTCACCTGTAGAGGGGGATGAGGTTATCTCCCTTATAGGGTTGTTGTAGGAATCAAATAGGTTGATCCAGATAGAGCCCTGGACGCGCTGTCTTGCTGCCTATTTGGGACACTGTCAAATGGTTTGGCACCTGGGTAAATATCGAGTCACACTGGGTGTCCCCTGGCCATGGCTGTGGCTGCAGCTATACGAAAAGCCCCTGCAGAGTTCTGCACACATTAGTGCCTGACTGGAGCTTCTGAGGAAGCAGTAAAATTAACCCTGTGGGAAAAGGACTCAGGCAGGCCTAGATGATGTTTGTGTTATGAAACAACTGAGACGTAGGACTTGCCACACACTGTGGCCAATAAATTATCTTCCTTGGTGTCTTTCTGAGGAGCACAGCTAAGTTACCTTGGTGTCTTTTGCTCTGCTAGAATCTGCACAGAAGCAGATGATAAAGGGTGACTGACTCCAGCTTTGCTGTCCTTGGTGTGTAGGGTGCGGGCAGGTGGCGATGGGAAGATTTTAACCATGGTTGTATACCTAATGGAAGGTTTCTGGCTCCTTTTTTATTTTATTTTATTTTTTTAGGACCAACAAAATCTTTGTTTTAGTAAAGATTTTAGTAGCAACAAGAACTGTCTGTCCCAGTGCACTTGCGGTTTGTGACGTGTGCTTACTACCCTGTCCCCACCCACGAAGGCAGCCCTTGTAGGGAGCTACCAGTTCCAAGAGTTAGGACACTAGCTGTGGAGTTGAGGACCTGGGGTCGATTCACTTAATCTTTTGTGAACCTCGCTACTTAATTTGTGAAAAGGGGACAGTTGTGGCTTCCTCAGAAGCCCGTGAGGATTAAATGGCAAGTGATGTGAAGTGGCTCCTTCTAAGTATTATTTCATTTGCTTTTGCACACACCTCTGCACCCTTCATTTTATAAGCAAATAAGAAATAGGCGAGTAGTTGTGGTTCTCATTCACTCAGCTTGCTAAGGGAAGAGGTAGGATAAGGTTATTACAAAATGTATTGCCGTCCACTTTTACTTGTGCTTCAATTCTCTAGGATTTTACACAAAATAAAATAGTCTCTTTTTGCCTAAAGTGTCCTGTGTGGTACATGAGGGAGAAGAATTTGTGTGGAAGATGTGTGGGAATACTCAGGTGTGTGGATTGCCTCTTGGCCAGGAGCCGGGGACGGCAGGTGTCTTTGTTCCGTGTGCACCCTTGTTTGAGTCTGTCACCGGGCTTGGTTCATTGCCCATGAGTGGTTCTCTTACCCTGAGCTGGAAAGTTTTGTTAGGAAGGTCCACACTTTAGAGGTAGCATCCAGAAACCGTGAAAGGGAATTCTTGTCATCAAAGGAATGCTGCAGTGTGTTGGTGTTTCTTTTGTGTTCTTAAACCCACAGTAAGGTCAGAAGAAGGTGATGCCCAGTTGCCTCTGGACTGACGAAAAGCTTCAGTAGCTGAGAGACCCTCAGTTGAAGCCTCAGCATTTTCCTGAAACCTTCTAGACAGTCACCTAGATAGCTTTCGTGTTAAATATCACAGACCTACACTTAGATATATACGGCCGTTACCTTCATGGGTGTATACCAAACCAGGAACTCTGGACAATTTCTGTGTCTAATGCCAGGCACAAAATAGGAATCTGTGTTGGTTTAATCTAAGACCTGCATGCAAGTGTCACCTGCTTAGTTCTCTTATCTCCATCTCTTGTGCCTGCCTCTCCCACTTGCCCACCTTGAGTCCCTCATGCCCTCATGGTGTCTTCCACCCTTGTTTCTGGAGTTCCTTGGATAGTCCAGGGCTCTAGATAAGCCGTGAAGCAATTTTTTTTCCCCTATTGGTGCTCAAACAAAGGTTTTCAGATCAACCTGTCTTGAGCAGCAAGGTTCGACATCAGCCCTTTCCTCAGGGAGCTTGGTCTGCTCTTCTGGCTTAATTTTTCTTTCTCTCCCTCTTTTACTGCCATCTCTGCAAACCTGTTTTTTTCCACCCCCCAGTGTATGTATTCTTTCTGCTGCAGTCGGATGACAGAAGAAAAGGGAATTCAAGGATCCCTGAAATCGTTGTTCATCAGGAGTCAAACCTTTCAGAAGATTAAGTAGTTTGGACTGAGTGGGCAGCTGGTCAGCTTGACTTGTAAAAAGGTGCCTGAATTTTCAAGTCAGTGAAAAATTATGTCTCCACCTTTTCTGCTTTCTATTGTGCAAGATACAATGAATCTGCTTCTCAAACAGTGAAAGAGAAATCAAACACTTGTGTTTGAATTTACTAGACTTCAAATTAATGTGTTTTCTAGCCACTATTTTGTTAATTCTGCTAACTAGAATTTGCCTTTAACCAGGGCCTTTCATGAATTAGGAATGTGTGTTCCACGTGATTCTTTTATGTAGGGATTATATCAGTGTTGATTTAACGTGGTTAATTAAAACTAAAACTGTTGCTCTAAGCACTGGTGTGTTATCTAAGCACTGGGGACCTATGACTTGGATTTATTCTGGTAATACCAGTGTTTGTCCAAGTAACTTGAAAATGCTTTTGGTATTTAAGATTGTTTGGATGAGTGAGGGAAAATGAAAAATTCCTTTCTAATAGGCACAAATGACTTCTTTTAAGCTCTTTGAATGAACTAAACACTTAATGTGAACTTAGTGTAAATTTGTCCCTTCAATAGATTGAGCTCCTCTATATCTAAATCATGGTAAATTGAGAGGATTAAAAAACTATAGCATGGATGTGGCATTTGTCATGTCCCACACTGTGCTTTTATGTAGACTACTTTTTTTTCAAAACTTAACCCCTTATGTGTGAAAAGTTGGCATGGAAGAGGCCAGCCATAGGCTTCTTGGATTCCTGAAGGTGTTTGTTGTGTTTATTAAAGTTCTTGCAACTATAGCCAGTAATCAACATAGGGTAGCTATATGTTTGAAATGAGAAATAGCAATTCTGTGAAACTGCAAAAAATATTTTTGGATAACAAACATAGAATGGGACCAGATGAGATGGCTTTTCATTATTTTGAGAGTTTTGGGTTTGTTCGTTTGTTTGTGTTAAATAAATAATGACATCTTTTAAAGAGTACCTAAGTAGAAACTTGACTAAAAGGCATTTTAGGGGGAATACAAAGTCCTTCCTCCCCCACCATCACTGTGGGAATCAACATTTAAGGCTTGGAGGGAAAGCTTCCAAGTATATTTGATTTTTGGCACATGGATGTGGAGGGAGGAGTGGTGAGAAAGGAATTGAAGAAATTAAGGTAGCAGATGGAGTGAAGGCTCATAAGGGAGAGATTTTAGAACATGGATCATGAGATTTTCATTTTTTAACTGACACACGTATAGGTTCCAAATACAAAGGGCACAGAGTAAGTTTTCTTCTTCCCCTGCACACTAAACTAGAGATGATATTTGGTATAGGTTGAGATACCTCTTATGTATATTATACATAGAGTTTATATGCTTGTATTAATATAAGAATAAATGTTTACAGTTTTAACTTTTCTATTAATGACTCTTGATGAAAATTTCACATTCATACAGAAAGAGCAGACACCATTATTTTCAACAACTGCATGCCTTTGTATGTATGCTGTTGTATACATGTGTCAAATCATTTAACCCTCTTCTGATGAATACTTACAGCTTTATGAATAAGTCTCCATTGACTATCTTGGTGCATACTTGCAAGTAAGCCTGTAGGATAAAATTCAGAGTATACTTAATAGAAGTGGAATTGCTACGTCAAAGGGTATGTCCACTTAAGAATCTTGCATTGTTCTCCAGAAAGCCCATGGACAGCGTACCAGAGGTGTCTCCTTCCCACACGTGGGACTTATTTTTATTTTTCTTCCTGTCAATGCAGGAAAAGAGACTTATCATCTTTGCCAATTTGATAGGTAAAAACAATACATTGAGGTTTTAATTTGCCCCTCTGTTAAGTAAGGTCAAATGTTAGGTGTCTATGTCCATTGACCCTTCTCTGTTGATGTCCTGGTATTTGATTTGTAGAAGCTCTGTATTCATTAAGAAAGTGAATGCTTTGCCCAATGATACAAATCTTTTTTTTTTTTTTTTTTTCCGGTCTTACTTTACGGCATTTTTACCATGTATATACTTCTATTTTTATATATTCAAATATATCAATTTTTGTGGCTTTTAAGGTTTAGGTGATTTATAAAGGACTACTCTGTTAAGTATATATAACTGCTGTCCTTTTTTCCTAGTACTCTTAGAGTTTCATCCTTTTATACTTAAGTCTTTGATCCATCCATCTAGATCTTAGTTTGGCATGAGATAGGGAGCCACATTTTTTTTAAAATCTAGATAACTATCTAGATGTCTCCCCCCTCCCTTTACTATATTGAAATGCCTCCTTTATTATATACTAAATTCATTTATGTATTTGATTTTATTTTTAAGTTTTAAAGATTTCGTTCCATCGATTTGCTTTTTGTGCCAGTAACATGCTGTTTCAATGATTGTGACTTTGTGATATCTCTTACAGGCCAGTATATATCACTTTTATTTTTTCATAGCTTTTTCTTGGCTATTCTTGCCCTTCCTCCCATATGAACCTTACAAACTCTTAGTCTAAAACAGATTCTAACAGAATTTACTACAAGTTCACAGATTTTAAAAGGCATGAAAATTCTCACTTATATATACTTCCCCCTGCACCAAAGGAAAGGGTTATAGCTTCCAGATTCTCACTGGTCTTAGATGCCCCTCTTCCAAAGTTCTAGAGTAGGAGCAGTCCTGACTTTAACCCTGTGGGGACCCCCTCTGGAACAACTCCTTTAAAAAAAAAAAGACTCTAGTCAAAGTAATTCCTACAGTTATTCTCCTCTGTAATGTTACCGAGGTTCTTTCTGGAGATTTTCTTAAAATTGCTACTTGAATCCCAAGTACTGATTGCATTACGGCTTTTCCATTGCTGTGTGACTTCTCACACTTGTATCATAACCATGATCTTTGAAAGCACAACAGGTGTTGCAGTGGAAAGCGAGTTGTATCTCCATAGGTAGGCCAACACGCCTGAAATCTGTGCCACGAGATCATAGTCTAGCTGTGTCTCAAAGCCTGTCATACCTTTCTATAATCATTTGAACTTAATTATGTAGCACCCTATACAATAAACTCAAACGTTGTACTATATGCTGATCATAAAAGAGGCCACCGAGAATTACTATTATAAGTGTATCGAGAACTTGATAAAGAGAACTCTGTTGCAAATCTGACTTGAAACCAAATGCTAGCTGCAATAAACATTAAGTATTTCATCACAGATTTTGCTTGGTGTCTAACTTAGGAGCGCCTTTTTTAATGCTGTCCAAAGAGGTTTGAAGAGAAACTTTTATCTTCTTCTTGACAAGATTCTGCAGTGAGCAGTGGAGGGCTCGTCCTCAGGTTGGTCTTCTAGAGCCTGCTTTGATCACGCAGTCAACCTCCTACTTTCTGCCTCTCAGCCTAGCCACGAGCTCATATTGCCTTTCTGTTGGCTTCTGTACCCTGCCCGTAAGTGAACTTATCTGTGGCCTTCCCATTTACCCCATCAAGGGACACCCTTTCTTCTGCCTTTATATTACATTTTATTTCTGCTGCTAGAATTGTCTGCACCACACACTGCCCTGTATTGATTCCTTGCATTCTTATCCTCCTTCTGATAGGGAGCACCCAGAAAGCTCATCTCCATCTCCGTGTGCCCAGCAATGCCCTGACACTGAGTAACAACCCTGGGGAATCCCTGGCACCGGTGCAAGGCCAGAAATCCATGTTGGAACCCCCAGAGAATGCATGCCGATGTGTATTCAGATGCAGCAGCTTCCAAACAATGAAACTGCAGAAGTCATTAGGATGGATTTTGTGTGTGTCTAGCAAGTCAGAAAGGCAGAGGGGGTGGGAAAACTTTTCACAGTGAAATCTGAGGACCGCACCTTGACCCTTTGTTCTGACTTTTATGTCCATCCAGCTAATATGTGACCTATGTGGATCCACAGGCACCTTGACTTTTTAATATATCAGTATTTGTTTTTATATATTAGGATTTCCAGAAATCTACTATATTTCATTTTTTTGCAAAGTACAGTGTAGTTGGAAATTACTTTGGAAACTTTGTGGCTCTAGCAGGTGAAGTGTAAGAAGTGGTATTTTTCCAGTACTCAGTGCTAGCTTTATTCTCCTTAGGTAGCTTCAGTGTACTATTTTTCAAAATACAGTTGAAAGATCACACTGCCCTGAGGAAGTTGGCCATGTCCCGTGAAGGGCATCTGTGCTGGGAAGAATGGTTCTACCACATAGATGACTTTTCTTGACCAGAAATCTAGTTTCACAAACAACTCCTTTGGTTCTGTCTTGGATGACAGAAGTATTTGTTATAGTCACCTCTCCCGTAAGTGAAAGGGACATGGGAATCTTGCTGAGGGAACATGCATTATTCTAGCAAAAGTGGTTGCACACCCACTTCTTGGTGAGGTCATAGCCCAGAGTTGAGAATCCATCTGCTCATGGAGTGGGAGAAGTCGTGTGTGTGTGTGTGTGTGTGTGTGTGTGTATCATGTGTTCTGTGTGTGGGTGTTGTCACCTAGGTATCAACCAGTTCAAAATGTAGTTAGGGAGCCAACGGCAGAAATAACTGGCAGAGAAAACAGAATGTTAGCAAGCCATAGAGGCCCATTACTGAAGAATACTGTGTTTAAGTGATTTGGTTCCCTTCACACATACCAGCACACTCCAGCCCCTGCTCCCACACAGTTAAAACAAGCAAAACAACAACCCACACAAAACAAAACTATGAAGTCTTCTAAGTCGGTATAGAAGTTTGTGTATTGTTGTCTTTACTCTATGTCGGAACTTTTCTTTACCTACATAACCCATTTAATCCTCACAGCAACACTGAACAGTAAGTGCTATTTATCACCATTTTACAGGAAAATGTTCAGAGATAAATGTCTCTGAGTTCCGTGAGCTGCTTTGCCATGCAGAAGAGAATCCTAACCCTGTTTGTCACCTCTCACTTTCAGTTTCCTCGGCCAGAACATCCCTCCACCCCCCAAGATGGCAGAGGAGAGCAGCAGTGCCAGGGACTGCGTTTCCTTCAGCGTGCTCAACTGGGATCAGGTTAGCCGGCTGCACGAGGTCCTGACCGAGGTCGTACCCATCCATGGACGAGGCAACTTTCCAACCTTGGAGATAACTCTGAAGGACATCGTCCAGACTGTCCGCAGCCGGCTGGAGGAGGCAGGCATCAAAGTGCAGGATGTCCGGCTGAATGGCTCTGCAGCTGGCCACGTTTTGGTCAAAGACAACGGCCTGGGTTGCAAAGACCTGGACCTGATCTTTCACGTGGCTCTTCCAACAGAAGCAGAATTTCAGCTGGTCAGAGATGTGGTTCTGTGTTCTCTTCTGAACTTCCTGCCAGACGGCGTGAACAAGCTCAAAATCAGTCCAGTCACTCTGAAGGAGGCGTACGTGCAGAAGCTGGTGAAGGTCTGCACGGACACTGACCGCTGGAGCCTGATTTCCCTCTCCAACAAGAACGGGAGGAACGTGGAGCTGAAATTTGTCGACTCCATCCGGCGTCAGTTTGAGTTTAGTGTGGACTCTTTCCAAATCATCCTGGATTCTTTGCTTTTTTTCTATGACTGCTCCAGTAACCCCATCTCTGAGCACTTCCACCCCACAGTGATCGGGGAGAGCATGTACGGGGACTTTGAGGAAGCCTTTGATCACCTGCAGAACAGACTGATCGCCACCAAGAACCCCGAAGAAATCAGAGGCGGGGGACTTCTCAAGTACAGCAACCTTCTCGTGCGGGACTTCAGGCCCATGGACCAGGAAGAAATCAAAACTCTAGAGCGATACATGTGCTCCAGGTTTTTCATCGACTTCCCGGACATCCTTGAACAGCAAAGGAAGTTGGAGACCTACCTGCAAAACCACTTTGCTGAAGAAGAGAGAAGCAAATACGACTACCTCATGATCCTTCGCCGGGTAGTGAACGAGAGCACCGTGTGCCTCATGGGACACGAACGCAGGCAGACCCTGAACCTCATCTCCCTCCTGGCCTTGCGCGTGCTAGCAGAACAAAACATCATCCCCAATGCCACCAACGTCACCTGTTACTACCAGCCAGCTCCTTATGTCAGTGATGGCAACTTCAACAACTACTACGTTGCCCATCCTCCAGTTACCTACAGCCAGCCTTACCCTACCTGGCTGCCCTGTAACTAACCTTGAGACCTGAGGGTTTCCACGGTGGGAGCCCCAGTACAGCCAGGGCTCTCAGGTAGGGGAGCCTCCTTCTAGATGTAGGTGTTTGGCTTTTAAAGGGGAACTCAGCTCTGATTCTGCTTTTTTTTTTTCCTTTGTGTACCCATTGGAATGGGTCTACCGTTAACTATGAGCCAACCCTAAAAGGACCCATAGTAAGTGCTACTTTGGAAAATGCTGTAGGAAGTGTGAACTATCCACATCTTTCCAAGACAGACACGAACGTGTCACATCCCAAGCATTAGCACATGGGGGTTTGAGCCCTGCAATAACAGATTGGGAGAGCTTGGGCAGCATATGAGAAGTTTAAGCTACTTTTCTTCTCACTTGCGCCTAGAGTAGGCTGTGTTGGTCCTCACTTGGGATTCTCAGCAGTTACATGGAAGTTGTGCTGATAATCTCCTTTCTTGTATCAATTTTAGTCAGGCAGAAAATGGAAAACATGAGGGTGCTCTTGTGACCTAATTTTTGTTCAAGGGACTAAATTGCTTATGTTTATTCCCTGTCAGCAGAGCTGAGAATTTCTTTCATCAATAAACCAAAGCCAATAGCTGGAGAATTGAGATCTGGTTGGAAGTGGTTTATGGTTTAGATGCTGTGTTATCTTGAGGAATTGTGAGATATTGCTGAGAAAAAAAAATAATCTTTTCTTGAAATGTAACTTGAAAACAAAATAAAATGTGGAACATAATGTTAAAGTAGAATTGTGGTGGTGGTGGTGGGAGGGGTGATTGTAAATAGGAAACATTGAATGTTCATTCTTTTTTTCTTTAAGGAATTCTTATTGAATGACACCCTTTTTCCCCTCCTTCATCAGCTCTTTCATGGCTGACTTTTGTTTTGCTCTTCCTAAGACAGGATTGTGCTGGATCTAGAGTCATTATGGGAACTGACATGAGGGTCTTCCCGTGTTTTAATTGGAAACCCCTTTTGGTCACATTCCAAGTATGACAAGCTGTTTTTCTGGAGTACTTTGGCTATTTTTGGTTTTTTGTTCTTTCTGTTTTTGTATTTTCAAAAATAGTAATTTCCTTCTCCAGGTGTTTTTGACAGCAGATGAATTCAGGAATTTCAGTAGAACCGAGTGACCTGTGGAATTGCTTTAGAATCTAACCTGCTGTCTCTATGCTGTGCGTGCAGGTATGAGGTTCGTGTTCATCCTGGCCTTGTGTGCGTCGGAGCTACCAAGGCACTTTGAAGTCATTCCAGTGTATTTGGAAAGAATTGAGTGAATGAGAATGATTCTGGTACATTTGACCATTCTTGTTTATATTCTGCACTTTAGAAGGAAAACAGTGTTAATCTCTAGTCAAAAGCAAACTTAGTAAATGGAGGACTTCTAGCTACTGTTGCTTTTCTCAGTAGATTTAGATAACAGATTTTGTGTTTTGAAACTTTTTGTGGGATCTCTTAGGAAGCATCACTTTAGGGGGTGTCAAGGGCAAAGACAGTCAATATTGCCAACCATCTTGGTTTCTGAAGTGAATTAATGAAATCCATGCTCCTGATTTTTATTTTCTCCTGTGGCCATAAAAATCCAAAGCCCTAAGTGATTGCTTTCTCCTCGCTTTAAGCAATGAAGTTATCTTAATGCTTGGGAGAAAATCAGTGGTTTACCTTTTTCTAAAAATATTTTCAGACGATGTTTTGGTCCCCTTAAAAGCAGCTCAGACATGACTGAAACGCGAGGTATTTGTGTTGTGCTACATGAGGTGACTGGAAGCCACTTCTTAATGTAACTAGCTCCTGTTTCCCTGTGAGCCTTAGGTGTATTTGAATTCATTGGCTTTGAGTCAAGGCTGGTTCTGGTTGAGGGAACCCAGGGTGCTTCCGTGTTAAAAAGGGGCAATGAAGAGCAAATCCCAATGAAGAATGATCCCAACTTTGAAAACTATCTGGTTATCCATGACCTTAAAAAGCTGCCATTGTGGTCAAATGGCAACATATTTGCACAAAAATGACACATTTGTTTAACCAAAGCTTTGAAATGTGATAAAGCCACCAACATAGGCACTTGCTAACACAAATCAGTATTGCTTCTACTTAGAAGGCTTGGGGACCAGTAATGAGGTACCGGATGAAGATAGGATCTGCATCAAGTAATTAAATTTTCAGTTTGTCCTTGGAGTTCTTTCTACTTATATATTTTTTCCTACCTGGTAATAGTCCTCCTATGAGGATGAAGGGAGGTACAGAAGTTGTGAGAAATTCCCAGCCCCCAGTCTTTACCATTGTACGATGGCCATCTTGGTGGGGTGTCTTCACCTGACCTCTTCAGTCAGCCCAGCTCTTTTTGTCATTTGAGAATAGACACGTGTTCTAAAACTATCAGGGTAAAAAGCTGCACTGACCAAAGTTGCACTTTTACAGCACAACCCCTGGACTAATGGTGTCTCCACCTCTAGGTGCCTTTTGCCAACCTCAGAATAAGCCAGGTAACCTTGAATTTCAGGTGTCTGGAAATTCTAGCTGAACCCTGCCTTTCATACTGCTCATTCAAGCACCAGGTACCCTGGACTTGTACTTGGTCCAGTGGTTCTGATTTTTTGTGTGTTGAGTAACATGAAACTTGGCAGTGGCACAGGGCACTGAAGTTCAAGTGCAAGTTCTAATCTAAATTTAAGCAGTCTCTCATTTGTTTCATGACTTTGAACTGTTTTCTGATGCTTTCTGCAAGTAGGAAGCCTGTTCTCCCAGCCTGCTTCTTGGAGTCCGTTTGAGCAGCAGTGAGGTGAAAACACTACCTCTTCCCCTTGTGTTGGCAGAAGAGCATACACTAGATTCTGGGCCTTGAGCTTCAGTCTGACCTTTAAATCTTACCTTGGCAGTAAGACACTATTCCTCAATAACTTCAGTGCTGAAACTAAACTCTATATCCCTTACACCTTCAAATCAGAGTTCCTGATAACCACATGTAGTATGTGACATGGCCCATACCTGGCAGGTGGGTGACTTGGGCAGGGAAGATGATGCTTAGCTTCTGGTATATGGTACAGATGAGGTTTGGTGTTCACGTTTGTTTTCCAGTTTGGCTTCCACTGGAGATTGAGCCACAGAGTGCTGTGTGTGAACCTGTGTTTTGTGGCAGTGCATTAAATTGCTAAAGCCCTCAATCTGCTTATCCTTCAGCCTCACTTCAGGCATTAACCCCTTACCTTTATGGTTGGTTAGGATTTTTACTAGTTCTGCTTTGTTAACTTTGGGAAATGGTGCCACTCAAAAGCAGCTTCCTAACTTTAGGAATCACTCCTTTCTAGTTAACTTTCTGGTACTGGTGCCTTGTATTAGGATGCAGCTTCCTTCTTAGTTCAAATGTCCTCTTGCAGAGAGTGGATTAAAGTATCGTTATCCAGTGGTGAGAAGAGAACCCGATGCTCATTAGGGCTGTTAACTCCTGGGTATCTGACTGGGACTCTGCGCTAGGGAGAGCCCTTTGGGTGGATTCCTTAATAAGTCGAAAGAACTTCCAGTTTCCAAGGTTAGATTCACATCCTTAATCTGGCAGAGACCAGAATTTCACAGCTGGCTTTGGAACATATTCCAGTTCAACCAGTTAAATTCAGAGGACCAAGGGAGATGTGTAGAGGAGAAGAATTTTAAAAGATTTGGCAACTTTTCAGGATTACTTTTGGAGACCTCTAAGGATTGGGAAAGAAAAGGCTTTTTTTTTTTTTTTTTTTGTGAGTTCAAGTGCCTAAATCTTGTTTACCTATCACTTTTTAAAAAAAAATAGTTGAAGTGTAAGCTAAAGAAAATGCATGGAGTTTTGCCTGGGCTAGTGAGAGCTGGTGCAAATTCTCGTGTGTGTTTGCATAGGAAGGTGAGATGACCATCCACTAAAGAGGAAGTAGTTGAATAATATGGATTGGAAGGTATTCTTTAAAAATCAAGCTATCTGGCCTTTTTTTTTAATGGATAAAAACTTAATTTTCTTAAAACAGCAATTTATTTCCAAATTAATGTGGATGAAAAGTAAGATACCCATTAGACTAAATTGGAAGCTTTTCTGTTCTATATTTGCATAGCCTTTGAAATATTTTTTAGCAGTGCCTAGGATGTGTGGGGTTTCCTCTTTGGTGTAATGGTCACTAACCTTCTTACTTGATGCAGAGATAAAATCACTTGTCAATGCAAAATGTGTTAGAACTTGATAAATTAAAGCTTTGAGTTTGAGAAATAAAGGTATATTTAAAACTAAAAGCTTGTCAGTAATGGTCATTGCTTTGTTTTCCTAATGGCAAACTTATTTAGGTTTCAGGAAACATATTGACTGGAGATGGGCAGTTATCACCATTATCAGCCCTGGATACTTCTCTGAAAGATGGTGCTTTCTCTGGGGAGAGGGCTGCGGTTACCTTGGAGGTCACAGATCCCTTAATATTTGGAATCTTTTTCTGAGTGCCCGAGTATTTCAGACTGAGCTTTTTTGTTGACCAAAGCCTCTCGGGTAATACCCACAGAAGGTGTAGTCTTGAAATCTGCCTTTGCTGGCGCCTTGTTCAATCCGGTGCCTATGGCTCCCAGCCCATTTCAATAAACCAAAATAACTTCCGCCATACATAGATAACTACAACCATAGTTTCTTCACATTTTCAAAGAAGTATAGAAGTGAGCAAGTGATAGTTGAGGAGCTGGTGGATGTTTGACAGTATAAAGAGATACTGTAGACCTTGCATAGTCAACATCCTCCCTCCTGATTCCTTTACTGCGATTCACAACATCCCTTCTCCACCCCCAGCCCTGCTCCTTCCATGACTCCCTTCTGTGCTGAATTTCCTTAACTCCTGTGGTATCCTCTATAACTGTCATCAAGAAAGTCATGTCTTTAACTGTGCAAAATCCTTCACCCCCTTGCCTTCAACCTGTCACTGCTTCTCCTCAAACCGTTCAGTCCAAGGATGAGCATTTTCTGGAGTCCAGTGGGTGTGGAGTCCTTGGTGTGTTTATTCAGTAGCCCTTTCTCCTCTGACGCCCTGACTGCCAGCCCACACCATGCACGTTGCCTCTGCACCCGCCTTCCTCCTGTCCCAGCAACATCCATGTCCGGGGCCTTGTTAGCCTTGCACTTGGCTGCCTCTCCTAGTCATCCACCTGCATGCATTTACTTTGTCTGGATCTAAAACTGCTCATGAAGGTTGGGGTGACTTTCTTCTCTCTCCACAATCCCAAGAATTGGGATCAATCAAAGAGCAATTTTCTGATCTTATTATATTTGCCTATAAGCCGTCTCCAGGATCCTCTTCCTCCTTGCTTTTACTATGTATACCTTCTGAAAGCTTCCTTGACTCTGCCCTCTTGGTTGCCTTCAGCTCTTGGATTATTTCATGAGTCTTGTCATTTGTCTCCTCTTTTCCTTGACTCTTCCAAGGGCTCTTTCTAAAACAGATGTGCCTGTGCCCCTCCCATACGTTAAAACCTGCTTAAGAGCCTCCTGTGCAAAAGCAGATGTCAGACCCGAAGGTGATGTTGGGGGCCCTTTACAGCTAGCTAGCCCCTGGCTACCTTCCTATCCTTGGGTCTACTCTACTAAGCTGGCCTACTTCCAGTTCTAGAGCATAGCGCTCCTTCCATGCACTCCACCCTGCAGCAGGTTTCTAGAAACTGAGCCAGACGTCACCCCTCCTCCCACCTTCTCTGGCTTACCCTGCCACCTTCCCCTTCCTGTTTCTATTAGTGTGCCCTCTGGGCTGCCTCAGGTCTTCACCACACTGTGAACACCTGTGTCCCGTTCTCCCCTGCCTGCTTCCCACACAACTAGCATAGATTTGGTGCTTCAGCTGTTGAACGTGGTGTTTTTGGCCATGGAGGACCTGTCCTTGGCCCACTAGCAACGAGGAGGCTGAATCCTGGATATTTACCTGGATGTGTTGTAATGCCTCGTCCTGGTGCCAGAAAACATTTCAGTCCCAGGCATTGTCCAGACCAATATTGACATGCAGAAGAACTTGTGTGGGAAGTGGTAGCGTGCAGTTCCCCGGAATGAGCAGTCATGTCCTGGATGCTATAGCACTATTGATCATGAGCTCTTGACCTCCTGAGTCAAGGTCGGTACTTAGGGTTGACTCTTCACTGCTCTATTCTTTCTAACTCCCTGCCCACCAATCCTCCCGACAGACCTGCCCTTCTGGTGTTTAGTGGACTCCTCTCGTGCCGCCCCCAAGTGTTAGTTCCTCAGCACTGGAGTGAGACCTTCATTCTAAGATTCCAGTACACTCCTAAACGAGTGCAGATTTTTTTCTTCTTCAACATCCAACTTGTCACCCCTGGGGGGACAGTAACACACTTGGTTGTAATTTGGGATTGCTGTCTGCTAGGAGATGCTGGGAGCATTAACAGGACCTGAGAGTGTTTACCACATAACCTCTGAGAGGCCAAGGCCAAGGCCTCTGCATGATGGTACCACTCTACTGACTAACTTTGGTGTGGGACTTCGTCCCCTCCAGCTCCTTACGCACCTGGTGGTGTGTTAGAGGTGAGTCTAGGGTGGTGCCCAGACTGGGAGGTGGGATATAATTGGAAGCCAGATGGCACCGTGCTGAGTGGTCTGCCCCTCCCCTGCCTAAAAGCTGGGGCGGGGGGATTGGGAAGATGAAGTGATTTCCTGCCCCCAGTGACAGCAACGAGCTGGGGCCACAGTGCTGGTTTCTTGCCTCTGGCCCATGCAGTCTCCTGTGCCACGGGGCTGTGTCCCTCCTGGTGGTAAGTGACATCTAGAAGAATGTGCTGCTTGGCAGGTGGACCACAGGCCTCTCGGGCTCTGACTGGCATCCCTCTCTCAAGCAGAGTTCCCGTCAGTGCTGCCAAAACCCAGGGAAGCGGGACCAGGTCGGGAGGCTGGGTCTCATGCCATTCCTTACCTAGCTCGGAGCAGTCCGGCCCACCTGCCCTGGGCATGGCTGGATCACAGGTCTCTCAACTCCAGGGCATTTTCAGCAGAGCAGGCCAGCCCCTGCCTGCCTTTTGCTGTGGGAAGTTTCTGGAAAGGGGAAATGTTCCTACGAGACAGGCATGAGAAGAGTCACTGCCTTTCTTTCAGATGCTTGCCTGGGAAGGAGGCATCCAGGCTGGCGTGTGCTGGGGAAGGTGGAGACGGGGGCAGCCAGCAGCCTTGGCCAGACTTCTGAACAACTTCACTCCATCCCTTCAGTATGCAGAGTGTGTGAGGTTCTGCTCCAGAGATCTGTTGGAAACTGCAGCCATGAGAAAATGGAATGACAATTCCTCGTATTTTATTAAGGCTCCAGGGTTTACTGAGTACACATTACATACATGTTAGCGTGTGCGCCTCCCACACCTGCTTGAAAGGTAGCAGTGTTCCCACTGCAGACGGGGAGCCGGAAGCTCGGAGTGCTTCTGAGTTGCCCAGGGTGGTTCCAGGCAGAGCCTATGCACAAAGATCTGACGGCAAAGCCCCTTCTCCCCACTATTCCAGCCCCAAGGGCACTCTGTAAGCCAGAAATTACCCTGCAAATGTTAATTGTCCTGTCAGCCGCCTCTCAGGGGCCTAAGAAGTGTTGAGTTGCCTGGTAATAGATCCGTTTCCACTTATCCAGGAAAGGAATTCCTTGGACAGACCAGCGGCTTTTCTCAGACAACCCTCCCTTTGTGGCCCAGGCGTGGGGGGACTACTGTCGGCTCGCTGGCAGGTTTGGGAAAGCTCACCATGCTCACCCAGCACCAGGTCCCGTGCTAGGCATTAGCATTGAATCTCCCAATGGCTCTGAGATAGGACACTATATTTACAGATGAGGAAACCAAGACGTCATACAGCTGGCACAGCCAACACCTGGCTGTGGGCTGACCCCCGGGCTCAAGCTGTCAGTCCCTCTACAGTGTGCTATTTTGTCTTCATCCTGTATTTTACAGGGTGACATGTGGAGGAGGCACAGGAGAGCAACTGTGCTGCCTTCCAACAGGAGCCTTTGTAGAGGAAGGGGGAAAAGGCCAAAGCAACTGAGTAGCTAAAAAATTGAGCCAAATAAGTTAAAATAGGGTGGCTACTGTGGTTGCCAGAAAGTTTTAAATTAGAGTTGAAATTGAAACAGCATCCTTTTCCTCCCCCTCTTAACCAAGAAGCCATATAATATAGGGGTATTTAAACTACCTGCAGGCTGGCGAGGAGGGTAGGCGAGTGCCCGAGGGCTTTTGCAGAAGTCAGGAAACCGGCTCACCTGTGGCTCTGGAACAATGAAACCGAGAAGGGAGGGGACTCCAGAAAGCTAATAGCAAAACCCCAAGCAGTTCCTGGAGTCAAACACCTGTGGATTTTCATGCACTAAATATAGTGGGAGTTGGGTCATCTTATCCTTAAATAAACACTACAGCTAGCACAGATTTTTATGAAAAGAGTCTTTACATTGGCTCAGGTAAGCAGAGGCTGGAGAAGGAGCGCCCGGGCGGCTGTGGCTGCCTCGCCACCCCCATCTCAGGTTCCTACGCAAAACGTTCCTCTGTGGTTTTCCCTGCTCTCCGGTCGGCTCCGTGTACTGTATTGTCCCCGTGCCCTTCATCCCCTTCCCCCAACATGAGGGATCAGTTTCCTTGGCCTTCATATGATCTGACCTGGACGGCAGGAGAGGCATCCCCTCTCCCTCCAGCTCTGGCAGCAGAGGCAGCTTTTCAGCAGGCTTATTTTCCATCCTACTGTAGATATGACTGAAAATGACTCTTTCTTTGACTTTGCCTTTTGAATTTTGCATGCTGCTGAATGGGGCACAGCCCCTGTCAGGAAACGCTGTATCAGAGGCTCATTGCTGGGTTCTCGGCTCTGAGGCCCCATGAGTCATGCTTCCAGTCCCCTGTCTGCGCGCCAGCTGGGTGCCCTGCTGGGTGCAAAGACTCCAAGGTGAGGGGACCCATTCAGAGAGAGGAAGTGGGGCAGTGAGACAGTGAGAAGAGCTGGAGGGTCCAGCCCAGCGTGCCCCTCTGCTCCCTCATGATCCACAAGCCCAGCTGTCCTTGTGGTACCATCACGTGCTGACTTTGGGGTTGCTAGGCATTAGAGAAACAAGGTGTTTTACATAAAGCTCCAAGCCCAGTGTCAGGGGCCCATAGACAGTATCTATTACTCGGTATCCTTTGCCCTCCAGGAGTTTACAGTCTGCTGACGGAGTTAAGGGCAATTCCTAAGTGTGTATTAAAAGCACTAAGATGTGTGCCACAGGTTCTTTGGCTCTATGGGACATCAGAAGTAAACAATAACCCTAGCTACAACTTATTGAGACCTGAGAAGGCCAGTTAAGGGTAGCACCTGTACTATCGCGGATGCCAGGTAAGGGTGGTAGTCTCTCTTCCTGCTCCACCCCCACCCCCCCACCCCCTCCACCACCTAGCAGACGAGGAACCAAGACCCAGAAAGGTTGAGCAACATGCCACGGCCTTCACAGCTGCCTGGGCTGACGGTTTCACACCCGGTGCCAAGATGGTGTGTGCCATGCCCAGCTGCCGGGCTGAGAGCCTGGGGTGCCAGCCAGTGCTCTTGCCCTGGCAGCCCGCCCCGTTGCCCGGTGGCCTGTGGGTTGCAATATCATCATAATTCCCACTAAACAACCAATTAGCCTCACTCCCGAGGTACTGCCAACTCAATGGAATTCCCCAGAACTTCACATCAACTTCCCCCACCCCTGTGCTGGGGGTAAGCAGAGAATAAAAGATACTGTTCCGGAGGACTACAGTGAACTCACTGTACAATGAAGTCATTTTGTTCTTTCACTGAACAACTTCCCTGTCCCAGGAATTAGAATCTACATGTTGAAAAAGCCCAGAACCCTCCTGCTCCAGTGTGGCAGGCGCTTTTGTAACTGTGTGACCCGCTGGTTTTGCTGGGATGTGCACATTTCTAATAATGGTGATGATAAACAAAGAGGACTCTGCATGGCAGGGGCGAGTCCTCTGTCCAAAGCTGCTGTTTCAGATGTTCCTCCACCGCCGGAGCCCTGGAGCCTGCCCCACGGGCCCCCACCGGGGCCTGCGTTCCTGGGACCTGGGACACACTCATATTCTCCAGTGACTGTGTTTCCCTGGGAGACAAGAGCCTCTCCCAGCCCAAGGGCATGTGGTGACTTCAGATGGGGTCAGGAGCCCAGGACCTGTGGGGCAGGGTGGGGGCAGAGATGCTGCAGAGCCATGAGGGATGGGGTCAGCTCGCGGGAGTTTCTGGACCCCCCACCGTGGAAACCAATTAGATAAATAACGTATTGAGGACATTATGAGGGTTTTCCTAGATCAAGGCTCAGCTACCTTTTGCTGTAGAGGTCCAAATGGTCACTAGTTTAGGCTTTATGGGCCATATGGTCTCTGTCACATCTATGCCACCCTCTTGGTATATCATGAAAGCAGCCATAGATAACACATAAATAAATGGACATGGCTGTGTTCCAATAAAAATTATGGACACTGAAATTTGAATTTCATATAACTTTCACATATCATATTATTCTTTCCCCCAACCATGTAAAATTCATTCATTCTTACTTTCAAAGTGTTCGCAAACAGGCAGCAGGATGGATTTGGCTACAGTTTGCCAGCTGCTGGTCTAGGTGACAGGCCGCTCCACAGCAAGACCCTCCCCCTGGTTTTTGTGTCACCCCCATCCCCAGCCCCACCATGTTCCTCAGTGAGGTGGAATACAGACTCCAGCCCTGTTTCCTGGCTGGCTCCTCCGCTCCGCGTCCACAGGGGCTGGTTGCACCTGCTGGCATGAGTCGCTGTCACCGCAACTCTGAAGTCTTGAGGGTCCAGCCACATGGGCGTCACTGCACTCTGGCCCCAGATGATCATCTGGGCCCACCTTCCGCCATACCCCTCACCTAGCGGGGGAAGCTCCTCTCCCCATCACGGTCCCCTTTCTTCTGTGTTTCCAGCAAGGGCGGACTCCCTCCCTCGGTCCTTCATAGAGCTCCCACATATTGCAACACCTACTAGGCAGGGTGGGTCCACTCCTTACAGCTCCTTTCCAGGAACTCAGGACAATTTGCTTGGGAATTTAAAATTGTTCAGTCAGTGTACCCTTCCTGCTGGCAGTGCCCCACGTCCCAAGGTGCTCCCCCAAGGCCAAGGCGGGCGCTTTGTGCTGGCATCCCGGGTGCTCACACAGACTGCAGAGCCCTTTAGCACTTCTCTCAGGGGCCCTAGGACTGCTTGAAAGCGCAGCAGCCAACTGGACCCCCAGGGTGGGCACGTCCACACAGTCTGCCCCTCCTGGCTCAGACCTCCCTGGCCCAGGGGCTCAGCCTCTGCGTTTGGCTGGCACGCAGGTTGTCCGAGGGCTGGAGAAATGATGACCAGGCATACCAAAGGCCCGTGCGGCGTGGAGGCTCCAAACTGAAAACTATCCATTCAGGCTCACCCTAATGAGTCTAAACGGGGATAGGGAGGGCCCTGACAAAATCAGTGTGACTCTACAGGCTGTTCACGTTTGCAAGGGACAAGATGAAGGAGGGGCTGTAACGAGAAAGGCACCTCTCTGCCAAGAATGAGAAGGCTCGAGCCGTGAAGGAAGGTATCTGAAGAATACTTGGCCTAAATAAGAACAGCATGGAAGGGACAGCCCCGCTGGCCCGGGAGGGAGAGAGGGAAGCGCGTGACGCCACGTGCAGCCAGCCCACTCCGCTCGCTTCCTCCCGGGCTTCCCTCTTTTCCTTGCCAGAGGAAACAGGCAGTGAGAGTGAGACCTGAGTGGTGCTGGGAGGTCAGATGGACTTTGCTCTGCCATTTCCTAACTCTGTGACCTTTGGCAAGTTACTTTTCTGTTTCCTGGGCTATAAAAATGGGGATGCTTACCTGCCATGGTTAGCATAAGGATTAGAGGAGGTGAAGTCAGTGAGGACCCTGGTGCTAAGGAGATGGTTAACAAATGACAGCCCGTGTGTGTGTGTGTGTGTGTGTGTGTGTGTTTAAACAAGGCGGTTCATCAGTAAAGTAGTGACCTTTACTTTAGTCCTCAGAATGCCTGACTAAAATCACCTGGGGTGCTAGTTAAAAATGCAGATTCCCAGGATCCCAACCCCAGATTCTGATTTATTAATAGTAAGTATGGGCTAGGGCCAGGGAATCATACCCACATAGTTCTCAGGTGCCCTGAGTTTGAAAACCACAGCCATAAGGTTAGGGAGGAGGCCCATGACGAGAACAGGGTTAGGGTCAACCAGAGAGCCCTTAGGAGCTGGAACACGGGTGCCCAGCCTCGGACGGTAACATCCCAGGGACAGAGAACATTTGAATACACATCATAGATCTTTTTTCTTTCAGACAGAGTCTCATTCTGTCACCCCAGGCTAGAGTGCAGTGGTATCATCATAGCTCACAGCAACCTCAAACTCCTGGGCTCAAGCGATCCTCCTGCCTCAGCCTCCCGAGTAGCTGGGACTACAGGCGTGTGCCACCACGCCCAGGTTATTTTTCTATTTTTAGTAGAGACAGGGTCTCACTCTTGCTCAGGCTGGTCTCAAACTCCTGAGCTCAAGCGATCCTCTGCCCTCAGCCCCCCAAGAGTGCTAGGATTACAGGCGTGAGCCACTGCGCCCGGCCACATCATAGATCTTAACAGAAAGAAAGGCAACCAGAAACATCAGATCAGTAAGCTAGATGTCTACACTTAGGATTAGTTTGCAATTTTAAGAGGTTACTCACATGGATTTAATAAGAGAGACAAATTTTTCTGTCTTTCTTTTAGCCTATTAGATCAGGGTGCAGAGAGACAGTTCTGTTTTGTGTTTTTAGTTCACTATTGTTAGTACAGTGCATTTTTACTTCAGATTTTGAAAAAAAATCATTGTGCCTGAGTGGTGATAAACATCAAGGGGATTTGTGTTTTGCAGAACAAAACTGAGTCCAAGAATGGAGCTCTGCTCGGTGGGTAGTGGTCAGAGATTTTTCACTTCCACTAATAAATCCCCAGTCTTGGAGGTTTCACTCTGGAGGGGGAAGCTTCCAGCAGGAAGGGTGGGTGGCCACGCAGTTCTTCCCTCTGGAGTCCTGACTTTAGTGGCCTGGTCCCTCTGCTGCCCCGGGAAGCTGCCCCTCCTTTGTGTGCTGCCCTACATGGGCACCGCCAACGCCTTGGTTCTCTGGAGCTGGCTGAGACAAGCTGGATGCTTCAACAAGACATATTACTAGATTTTAAAGGAAAGCAAAAGGAAAATCAATCTAGAAAGAATGAGAGTTATAAACATAGGACAATGTAGAAGTGCCGGTTCCTGACGCTCTCCTAGGTAACCAGGTCCTCCTGGTTCCAGTCCACACCTGCCCCGCTGCCCAGCTCTGTGCTTGAGCTCCCAGGGGCCCCATCTCAGCCTCCACTAGGGGACCCACAGTTACTATCACCATGACTCTTCCTTGACCTTGACCTCTTGGCCCTCCCTGGGTTCAGATCCCAAAATCGTGCTGCTCTTTATCCAGGATCTTGCCTATCAATTTTTACATCTGCCGAGAGACTTCCCAGCAAAGACCTCACTGTTTGGGTAAGACACGCTCCGCCTCTTCCCTGTGCACTGCTAGCCGTGGGATTCATAAACTGAGGACAGCTCACTCTTGGTGGCATGGCATCGTTCCCTTGCAGGTATATAGGGGCCTGCGTTCCCCACTTGTCCTCTCTGCTGTTGGAAGCCCTGCTGCTATCAAGTCATGCTGCTCTCCATGGCCTGGACAGCAGATCACCGGAGGAGACATCAGCCCTTAACAACTGTGTTCTCCAACCCCTCCTGGGCCGAATACCAGTACCAGTCCATAGCCTGTTAGGAACCAGCCACAGAGCAGGAGGTGAGCGGCGGGCAAGCAAGCGAAGCTCCATCCCTATTTACAGCCACTCCCCATCGCTCACATCACCACCTGAGCTCCGCCTCCTCCCACCACCACCGCCCCCAGTCCGTGGAAAATTGTCTTCCGTGAAACTGATCCCTAGTGCCAAAAAGGTTGGGGCTGCTCTTTTAAAGCATGTATCCTCTTATTTTCTTGTAGACTTAAAAAGCTCATAGAGGGGTGGGGGGGGTGGTTGGAAAAAAAGCTCATGGAATTATTCTGGGGACACAGAAGACTTCATGGAACAGATTAGGTAAAGAGCAAAATGCTCACCCCCAAAATAAAGTATTAGCTAGATACCAGGGAGATTTGGTCCTAGCTGGAGAATACTGGGAGCCATTAGTTATATATACTTCAGATTTATTCATAATTTGTCACGTTCTGGAATACCAAAAGTAATTCTAATAATGGCTGAATTTAACTAAAGTTTTTTAACCTTTTTAATCTTAAAATGTCCACTGATCCATCACATTTAATGGCAATATTCACTGTTTAAAGGAACGTAAAAACAAACATTCATACAATTGCAGTTTCCACAAAGATCTATTTCATTATTGGTGGTTAGTACATTTAACAGTTAAATACATTTAAATAATATATAGATGATTGCTTGACTATAGCATTGGTAACTAGATAGAATTCAACAATTCAACTAGAAACCAGCTGACAAGTAAAGTCTAAATATTTAAAATACAGCTCTTTTTAGATTCTCCTTTGTTTTGATCACCTTTTTTGGGGGAGAGGGAAGTGGGGGAGGTAGCTTGCTGGTCACAATGGAAAGGCCAAATCTTTTGTGATCCATTCCCAGAAGTTTCTTTCAGTGATTAAGCCTCCAACTCCAGGGCAAGCCCAAGTTTGTGGCCTTTAGAATCAACCCTCTTCCCATCCACCAATGCAGACAGTGTAGGCTTCACACAAGGCCTCAGGGTCTGAGTGTAGCCCGCTCCAATTAAACTAGAGTCATTGACTTTTGTAGAAATGGCAGCAGTGAGATGCAACTGATATTTCGCTTGAATGCCCAATGGGTACAGTAGGTCTCTGATGTCCAAACAAGGTTTACTGAAGTATCAGGATCTTCATATACTTTCTGATAAATTGATCTTCCAAATTCTTTCCCATCATTGACAATTAGTGTGCAGCTGTAAGTCTCTAGTCCTGTAGCCCAATGCAAGTTTATCCCTTGTCAGCTGTGATCTGGCACTGTCAACAGTCGCCTGGTGCCAGCAAGCCAGCCCTCATGACCAAAGACAGCAGGTTGCAGGTCTGGAAAAATCAAAGTCAGCATCACAACCAAGGTTTATGCACGCCTTCTGGTAAGGGGACTTGATTTCACCACTTTTCTTTCCTGTGTTCGGTGAGAAGGCAGTATCTTAGGTCAGTTTCAAACTGTGACAAATCTGGTCTTCAATTGTGATTTCTGTTCCCACGATGTTATTGGTGTTCCATTTTTCTGTGAAAATCAGACCATACTCACACCATTTATATTTGGTCTCCAAGGTCCCAGGACAAGTCTGATGCCACCCTGACTCTTTGTCCTGTGTGCATAACCTTATCCCCCTAGCCCCAGCCCTTTTAGGGTCTTCTCGTTACTTCTGGTATTCTGAACTTCCTGATAAAGTGCCTTGGTCTGTGTGTGTCTGTATGAGTGTGCATCTGTCTTTGTGTGTGCATGTGTGTGTGTGTGTGCATGTGTGTCTGTATGTGTATTTGGGCATCTGTTTACATTCACTGTGCTGGGCACTCCATGGGTGATTTTAATCTGAAAGTTATATCCTTCCGTTATGGGAAATTTTTCCTTTATTATTTCTTTAAAAATCTTTTCTTCCTTTTCCCTTTCTGGATTTTCATTATTCACATGTTGGACCTCTGGGCTAATCCTCTAATGTTACTGTTTCTCTCTGGTTTTCAACCAGAAGACCAAGATTTCTTTTGAACTAAACCACCTCATCAATAAAAACAAATCTGTATTCCTGCAGTGTTCGAATAGGCAGGCTGTGGTCACGAAAGAAATAAAATCTAGCGAGCACAACCCTTCAGCCTGTGGTTGGGGTCTGCTTTGGTGGAGCCACCAGGAGACCCAGGTCTCCAGCCACCTCCTCCCCAAGGCTGGGACCTGCGGTGATGGGACTCAGTGGATTCCCAGTGGAGGCTGCTGGGGCTGATTTCCCGGAGGCCAGAGCCCTGTCTTTGGGAAGTGGAGCAAGGGCGGTGGGGAAACCACTGGAAAAATGATCATAATATCAACGCTGTTTTTCTTACTACAAATCTCCATAAGACCCTGGAAAAGGGAGCATTGCTAAATAGGGGATCTATTTTGGCAACTTAAGAAAGCCCAGCTGACTGGAAGACTCCTGGCCTTTTATCTCTTATCTCCCACGGCCTTCTGGTGCTGCGCTGCTGACCGTCCTGCAGCTGAGCCGCTGGTGTCTCCGGGCCAGCTTGCTTCTCGCATACCCAAAGATGCGCCCTTTGAACACAAGCACTTCAAACATTTTACCTTCGTGACAGAATTCTTTGCATACTTTCCTGCCTTAGTAAGAATAACAAAATGGCAATACAGCTGCTAATAATAACCAACACTTACTGAGTTTGGCACTAAGTCCTTTGCGTGTGTTCACTAATCTAATCCTCACGACAACCCTGTGAAGTAGTAGGTACTAGTATCATCAGCATTTTGTAGGTGAGGAGACATGCACAGGGAAATTAAGAATCTGCCAAGGCATACAGATCACACAGCGTAATTTTATCTATTTTGGCCTCTGAGAGATATGGTGAGAATCACCACGTACTGGACTGTAGCCGTGAATGCAGACACGCACATGGAGGATCCTGGGAGTCTGAGAACTGCACTGAGGTCCCTCACGGGTAGGTTCTCTGGGAGTACAGTGAAGACCTTGTGCTGGCAGCGCTTACTCTGCACGTGACCCTGCAGAGAGCCAAGCCCTGGAGGGGTCCCCTAGAAGAGGGAGGGCGGGGGGATTGGTGGCCGGCGGCCACAGTGGGCTCCCCCCATTGTGCGGTGGCACAATTGCTTTGTTACTTTGGAGGATTGGATGGGCCAGTCAGACTTGGGCTCCCCTGTGTAGACGGTGATCCTGATGGTTACCTGACCCCACTGTGTGTTAACTGACACATCAATAAAATGGGGAAAATCATTCTTAAAATGTAGGTGTGATCAACTTGGATTGACTCCGATATGTACATAACGTGCTTAGCAGAGTGTCTGGAATGTAGTAATAACTCAGTAAATGGTCTTAGCCGTTTCTAATAATGAAGCTCTGGAGTGAGGCCAAGAGGAACAGTTGCCTTTGGTTACATAATCCGTTCCGTCCATGGCTTTGAATTTAGTCTCGGAGCCACAGTGCAAGTTTCTCTGGAGGGAGCTTGTTCTCTGAGAGGTGAGCAGCGGGGCTAGCGAGCTTTGACCCACGTTCCCGCCCCACTGGGCAGCCTTTCTGAGCGCAGCCCCTTCCATCCTGGCTGCCCGGGCCTTGGCTTGCTGAGCCGGGCTCTGGGCAGTCAGATGACTGGTCCTCACTGCACCCGGCTCACGCTGGCAGGGATCAGGCAGCCTGCATGTTGAAGGACTCCTACGTCAGCAGCTCTGGAAGCCAGCAGGTCCCAGGGGAGACCAGAGGCCTCGAGCTGGAGACCCCCAGAGGCCCAGCGGCAGACTAGTCTAGAACGGGGACGTCAGCCCTGGCAGCACATGGCTCAGCCCTGTGGAATCCAGACTGTGGTGCTTGCAACTGCCCCGTCCCTGCTCCTTTCTCCTCTGGCCCAGCTATGGGCCCTGCCCTGTACAGACAGGAGGACTCCACCTCCTCGAAGCCACGATCCCTAAGGAAGACCACCAGGTAAGCCAGCATGGCTGGACTTGCCCCCCATACCCCAAGGAGGCAGCCTTTTCCTCAGCACGGAAGTGGGGGTGGGCACAGTTAGAAGGGACAGGGTAGGGGACGCAGATCCAGAGGGAGGCCTGAAGAAATTTATCTTAGTGAACAGTCTGGAATAGAACATTTTTTAAAGAAGAAAAGTAATTTTAGTATTTTGAGATATTGTTTATATTATTTAAGGGAGAACTGATGCCCCAGGAATTTCCTACATTTGTCCTTTAGCATCAAAACCCACTCTTTAACGGCATCTCTTTTGGATGCCCACCGTGCAAGGCAGGCGGGAGCAGAGCAGCAGTGCCCGGGGCTGGCTGGGCGGGGGCCGGCCCTGCTGTGCGGCGCTGCCTCAGGGGGCCCTTGACCCACCTCCACAGGACCGCGGACCGTGCTTTGAAACCCTTCCACGATGAGAGGAAGGTAAACGGAGCACTGTCACCAGAGGCAGGGCCCCGAAGTAATAGCCCACGTCCCACCGTGCCTTGTGGGCAGAAGCACCTCCCATCCCACAGTTTAAAGGTTCAATTCATGCTGCATCTCTGAAATCCCACTGCTTCCAGACTGCTGGATCCAAACAAATGAGCATTTGAAAACGTAATTTTTGAGTTAATGAGATGAGAAGATTTATACTTCATTTTTTCCTTATTTGTGTCATTGCCACCCAGTTTCACGAATAAAACATCGCCAGCGCCTTAGAAGTCTCAAGACCCCCCGCCCCCGCACATCACTCTCCCTACCCCCTCCCCTGACTTTGTGATAGTTCTTTCTTTCCATTATAGTGCTTAGAGATATAGACACAGGTGATAAAACTATAATGAAAAGAAAAAAAGTGGCGGTAATTACACAAATAAGGAAAAAGTGAAGTATAAATCTTCTCATCTCATGAACTGAAAAATTACGTTTGTATTAGTTTTGCCCGTTTCTGAGGTTTATAGAAATGAAATCATAATTTCATTCTGGTGTAATTTGCTTCTTTCATTCAGCAAGACGTTTGTAAGACTCAACCGTGTTATTGCATGAAGTATTTCTACCTGCGGCAGGTTTTGCATATGTCATTTCTGAGTCCTTGCGCAAGTCAGCTAAGTGTTTTGAGCCTCCGTTGCCTCATCAGAAACTTTGGCTCAGACATGGTTCTAGAGCCTGCTCCAATTTCCTGTCTTATTGGAGAAGAGATGAGATAAATGTGACAAAGGAGTCACAGATCACTCCTGGGGACAGAAGAAAAGAGAAGTAAACAATTTTTCTGTGAATACTGACTCCCTTTTCAGGGAACTCAGAGGCATGAACATGTCTGGGAGCGAGAGAAGGGCGGGCCCCACACCGTGCAGGCTCCCTCTGCACTGATGGATTGAATTAAGTAATTAGACAAATATTAGCTGAGCGTGTGAGGCATTGTGCTAGGCAGTAGAGATATAAAGATGCACAAGACATAATCCCTCAAGGAGCTCCGATTTCAAAGAGAGATAGGGAGAGACAGTAAGCAAAGGGCTACAGTAAGGGCTGTGGTGAAGATTTACACAAACTACCTAATCAACCCAGGGGAAAAGACGGCTGCACAAGGTGATGCAGAGCGGGTGGCGTTTGCATGGGCCTGTGAAGGAAGAGGGAAGAAGGTGGGGAAGGGGAGGGATTTAAGTCCAGGAAAGAGCACGTGTTTAGTAATCTATTGCAGGGTAACAAATTACCCCCAGTGTAGCAGCTTAAAACAACAGACATTTATTATCCCACACTTCTGTGGGCCAGGCATTTGGACGTGGCTCAGCTAGTGGACCTGGCCCAGGGTCACCCCTGAGGTTGCGTTGAGTTGTCCTGCTCTGCAGTCATCTGAAGGCTCGACTGGGGTTGCAGGACCTGCTTCCAAGTACTCTCGCTGGGCAGCCGGCAGAGCCTTTGTTCCCGGATTGCTGTAGGCTAGAGGCCTCGGCTCCTCGCCATGCGGGCCCCCTTATAGGCTTTTGGAGTGTCTTCCTGGTGTGTCACCTGGCCTTCCATAGAGTGAGCTGCCACACAGAGAAACGAGCAGAAGCGCAGTGCCTTTTAGGACTTAGTCTTTGAAGCTGCACGCTGTCATTTCCGCGTCATTCTATTTGTTAGAAGGGAGCCCACACTCGAGGGAAAGGGAATCAGGCTCCACCTCCGAAGGGAGGAGTACGGTACTAAAGAATTTGCGGTCACATCTTAAATCTGTCACACTGCACAGAGGCGCGAGGTATGGGTACTGCTCGTGTGTGTAGAAAAGAGTGAGATGCCCGCCATGGGTGGCGTGGATTGGCATGGAACGGTGGAGTGAGGGGTCCCTGGAGAGGAGACTCGAACTTGAGGCCCGGCCCTCTCTGCGGGGCGTCATGCTGCAGGCTGCAGAGCTGGGCTGCAGCTCGTCTCCCAGGTGCCCCAGCTGGGGCTGGGGCTGGGGTGCCAGGCTCTCAGTGGGCGTAGGTGGCACGTCTCTGGGAGTCCAGTGGCGTGACTGGGCATATTACCCTCAGGCAGTGGCGCAGTCATGGGCCCACCCAGGCTGGTTCCCAGGGGGATTCGGCCCCAGAGGAGCTGTGAGGCCTCAGAGCCAACAGTGCCGGCGTGCAAAGAGGGCTGCTGTGTGGGCCAATGATCCCTGCTTGAATGGTGGCAGCCAGCCCCAGCTGTACCCTGCTGCAGCAGCACAGCCCGAGCTGCCCCGCCCAGACCCATCTTCCGTCTGAGAGGGGATGGTTACGTAACAGTCCCACCCACACGCTCTTCTGATCAGCCTGGTGAAAAGCCCAGCCCTCTCCCCAGGGAGATGCACAAGTTTGTGCATTTATGAGCCAATGTGGGGCTTTTCCCACCCCCCTTAGGCTAACCACGCACCTCTCCCTCTACCTCTCCTCCGTGCCTCCCCAGCCTCAGGCGAAGAACTCTGCTTCTTGTGGCGCCTCCTTCATCCAAACTCTGCTAGTGGAGGCGATGGGTGGATGGGAAGAGAACAGGTTCCTCGGGGTCTAGTAAGAGCTCTACAGGTGTTCTAAACATAGCCCAGGTGTCAGCTGGGCTCTCTCTCTCCCTTGAGTTCTAGATAAGATTATCTACATAAGGTTGCTCCAGGCCCTCACTCACAGCCTTTGGAAAGTTCCAAGCCCTTCCTAAGATTTCCCCACTGTGGTTACCGTTTGTGGTCAACTCTGGCTCTAAACTCCTGATTCCATGGAATTAATTGAGTTTAGGCATCACCCCGAATCCCCCGTGCTATTCCTGTTCTGTGTTCCTGTGGTCCCAGAGCCCCAGTTCAACCTGTCTCATAATTCCACAAAACACCCTAGATTGTACGCGGCACACTGTTAATTAGATATTTGACTGAAAATCTATTGGAGGAGACATTTATGTCACAGCATTTAGGGCTGCCAGATAATATCCAGGATACCCAGTTACATTTGAATTTCAGATAAACAATGAATAATTTTTTCATTATATGTCCCCCCTAGATACACACGATTTTTCCTAAATCTGGCCGCCCTAACAACAATACTAACAGCTTCAACCTGCACACTAGACACCTTTGGTCCTCAGCCTCCCTCCCTCTTGGGCTTTCTCATGGTTCGTGTCCCCTCCAGGGTCCCCAGCACCCACCGTCTCATTGGCTCTCTGCTCTTTCTCTCCTGTTTCCCTCCTCCCGCTCCCTCCTTTGTCCTCCTGCAGGTCAGCTCGCATATCCAAAACCATCTGGCTCTGAGCACAACAAAAGGGCCTTTTATTCACTCAGATCTGCTCTCCTTCCAAGGTAGTTCCCCCACTTACATAAATATCCTATGACAACACTCCTAACGTGAGCCACCGCGGTGACGGCAAGGACTTGTCTTGTACTCAAGACAGTTACGTAGATCCCTCGCTGGCTGTGGGGTTTCTGGTGGAGGAAGCATGTTAGGCTGAACCATTCATACAATCAGCACACATTTATTGTGTCACTCTGACTTAATAGGCCTCGGGTATAAAACGATGAACAAGATGACGTGTGGGGCACTGAGTGGTGAGCTAGACCTCAGGGCAGGCAGCCACTGGACCTTGTAGTTGGTGCAGGGTGGAGGGATACCTCGTGAGCCATGAAATCCCAGAGGAGGGGTCAATCTCAGAGGGCTTCCTGGAGGAGGCATCATTTCTGCTAGTCCAGGATGGATGAAAGGAACTTCACAGGCCAAGAAAAGGGGACCGATATCTTAAGCAGAGAAAATACAGGCACAGGGAATGATAGAAAAGTTGGTGTGGGGGAAGATGTGCATAAGAGGCCAGTAAGATGGTCCGGAGGGTTTGTGCTAAGTTTGGTGCACCTCTGTTGTATGCCCCTGCTTACAGCAGAAAGAGCCACTTCCCTCTGTTCCAACAGAAGGAACAGAAAGTGTATTCATTTCCTATTGCCATGTAACAAATTAGCAAAAGCTTAGTGCCTTAAAAGAACATCCATTTATCCTCTGCTCTGCTTCAGGGTGTCTCACGAGGCTGCGGTCAGGGTGTCGAGCAGGGCTGGGCTCTCATCTGAGGCTCGACTGTAGGAGAATCCACTGTCAAGCTCACTTACATGGCTGCTGGCGGAATTCAGTTCCTCGCAGGTTGTCGGACTGATGGCCAACACTGTCTGTCAGCTGGGGACCACCCTCCGAACCTGGCACATGGAGCCCTCTAAAGTGGCACTTGCTTCAGGCATGCGAGCTGGGAAGGCAATAGAAGGAGTCTTCTAGCAAGATTGAAGTTACAAGTTTATGGAATATAATTGTGGAAATGACATCCCGCCACCTGTGCAGTGGTCTGTCTGTTGGCTAGAGCAACTCATAGGTCCTGCTTACACTCAAGAGAGTGGGCCACACAGGGGCACAAATGCCAGGAGGTGGAGGTGTTGGGAGGCATCTCAAGATCCGTCCACCACGTTAAGCAACAGTAAGTTGTGTGTATAAGTGGTGGGGGATGGGTGGGCAGTGAGGGGTCCCTTGGGAGAGGAAAGTGGCTTATTGGGAGAGAGGGGCAGGGAGACCTCCCTAGGAGAAACTTCCCACATGCAGGTTAGGGAGGGCTGGCCTCCTCCTGTCCACCCTGCACTGGGATGACTTCCCATCTCTGGAAGGGCCACATGCCTCTGAGCTAGGCTGAGGCTCACGGTTACAATGGGCCATGGCGAATGAGCGGAGGCCCTTTCACCCTAGTTTCACCCTGGGACCTGGTACACCTTGCCAAGGGGGTTGATGAGGAACATGAATAATTCATGGGAAAGGATTTGGAGGGTAATACTGGGGGGCTCATGCCTGACTGGACGTAGGAGGAATGGTGTGTGGGGAGGTGTGGAGATACTTTTCTGCAGAGGGAGATTGGGGAGACAGTGCCGTCATTAACCAACAGAAGAAAGCATGGTTTGGGGCCTTTGGTCATGCTGATTTTGAGAAGAAGATGCTGATAATTTCCCATACAGTTTCAGGGCTCAAGACCACAATGCGGGCAAGGGAATCACAGTGAGGAGGTGCTAACTGGAGCCTCCTCTGTGGGTCAAGGCGCCCAAGCAAGCAAGTCGACCCAGGACAGATTCCTTAGGGAGCGTCCACCCAGAGAGAACTAGCAAAGGAGCAAGAGCCAGGGAAGGCTGAGAAGCAGCAGCCAGAGAGGCGGGTGGAGAATTAGGATGGTGCGATGTCCTAGGAGCCAAGGGAGGAGTGGTTGGCAGCGTCAGAGTTGTATAGACAGGAGAATGGATGTCGCATATCACTGTGACTTTGTAGAGTCAGGTGCAGGAGCAGAGGGGGACAAAGCCCTATTGCAAGAGGCTGAAGAAGAAATGGGAGGTGATGAGCACCAAGTGCCGATGACTTTCTAAAAGAAAGGGCGCTAAGGCTTAGTGGGCAAGAGCATGGGCTTGGAGCTCCGGCTCCGCCTCCAGGCAAGCCCTGCAGGGGTAGGGAGCAGAGTACCCCTCCTAGGGTTGTTGTGAGGTGTATCGAGGTGGCGCATGTCACAGCATGGAGACGCCACTCAGAACTCAGCCCTTTACCTCTGCTCCTGCTCCTCCCAGTCTCTTCTCCAAAAATGGCCTTTTAAAGCCATTGCACTCCCAACTCAAACGTTCCCTCTATATGCAGCGTAACAGTCACAATCCCTGCATGAGCTGGCTTCTACTTATTTCCCTGTCCCTATACCCTTCTCCCGTCACCCTTGAACATGTGAAGCTCTTCCAGACTTTAGAGCCCATCCATGTAGCATTTCCCCTGCTTGGGCCACTCCTCTGACTTACCTGTTGCCAGTCACCCTTCAGGGAAGTGACAGCTTACATGTCACTTCCTAAAGAAATCTTCCCTGGCCCCTGACCTAAAAGTCAGGCTCCCTGATACCCTCCCTAGTGCCTGGCATAGTTCCAGGCACATAGCAGGAACTCAGCTCATGTTTGTCCATGAATAAATGAGAAATGAATATCAACAACTGGCTATGTGACCTAGACAAGTCACTTCACCTCTCTGGGACTTAAAGGTTCCTCCTCTGTAGTAGGAAGGAAGACTGTGTATCTGTAAGATCTTTCAGCTCTGGCAATCTTGGATTCTTCAGCTCCAGCGTCTGTCTAGGTTTTTTTTGTAAGGATTCATTGAATAATGCATGCGAGAGAGCTTGAAGAGTTACAGGGGAGGGTGGGAGGCTGGGGAGCTTGGCACAGGTGTGGAGTCCCTACAGCAAAACCCACTCACCCACGCTCTTCCCCAGCCACCCATAAGGCCTGCAGCCCCCACTTGTGCCTTATGGGCAGGGGCTGCAGGACAGTCAGAATTGAAACCACAGCCTCCCAATTTTAGTGCTTGGGCTTCAACTCAATGAGCTAGGAAGCCTAACACTAGCGTCTACTCCCAGAGAATAAGTACTCTGCACGGCCTTGCAAACCCAGACAGCGTGTGCACACGCCACACAAGCACACAAAATACACATGCGCAGTGACATACAAAGGAACATACAGATGTACACAGAGGTGCACAGGCACACACTCAATGCCCCGGAGAGTCCCTCGGCATCCTCCTGAGCCCAGGAGGGCTCTGTTACCCCCTGAGTCTCTAGGTCATTCTTGGCCCTGGTCTGCTGGGTCTTCCCTGTCTCAACAGGCCACGTGGCGGTGCACTCAGCCCCTGGAGATTTAGTGCCTTCACGACAAGGTCCAAAACAGGCAGGGAGGGAGAGTAACTTACAGGACTCTCCAGATGTCGCTGCATTTGCATCTCCACAGTATAAGGGGCTGAGAAAAACCAGGTTTAGTCACTAGAAACTTGGGGGTACACAGGTGCGGCTTTCGAGAGAACTGGGAAACAGAGCTGCATGTAGATGGCACTGGCATGTGAGCTGAGCCAGTTTCACTACAGCACAGCCCCCCTTGATCTCTTTGAACCCTCAGGGGGACCTGCGTGCCCCTAGGTGTTTAGAGATGATGAAACTGAGACTTGGGCATGTAAATGACTTGCCCAAAGCGTGCAATTTGTAACCGGCAGATCTGGGGCTCAAACTCAGGCCTCCGAGCAGGCTTCCGAACCAAAGCCACGTTCTCCCGTCACCCCCACCGGCTCCGCCTCTTGCCTCTGGTGTTTGGGCCCTGCCTCGGGGCCCCACCTCCAGGCTGCTGGTGCTCACATGCCTCACAGGCAGCCTTCTGGAGCCCTGGCCTGTGTAGAGCGGGGCTGGGGAAATGGTCAGTTTTCTAGAAGCTTGTGAAAGCACAGCCTGAGAGAACGGCTGCCTGCGCCACTCCAGCTGCAGGCTGTGGCCCGGTGCTCTTTTGGAACCTGCAGGGATTTCTGGAGAGAAGCAAACATGAGTCAGAGGAGAGACAAACAGGCCCTACCTGCAAACTGGCTGACAGCAAGATGGCCATGCGGTGCCAGGCTGACAGCCCCAGATCTTTTTGAAAGGGAATGCCCAGCTGCCAGTTACACCAGCCCGGAGACACGCCTCCTCTCCCCGCCCCTACACACACATGCACGCGCGCCACGGTTGTGGGGCTGGAGCATGCAGGATTTTCAGCAGTTCTAAAGGACCTTAGAGCTCCTCGGGTCCCGTGTTTCCCAAACTACCCTGATGTGAAGAGTCTCAGGAAGTACTCATTTAAGACAAATCCCAAACTGGGCCCTATTCTGGAACCAGTATCTCTAAGGGAGGGGTTGGGGAAGGTGGAGGTTTCACCAGGTTCCCCAGAGATTCTTACCAGAGTTTGGAAACACTGAACCTAGACCACCCCCTTCATTTTATTAGCGTTTAGTGATCTGGAGAGGGTGTGTGGGCTGCCCCAAGTCACACAGCAAGTTGGCGGCGGGGCAGGCGTGTGGGTTCCCAGCGCTGGGTCCTCTTTGTCACACCCCCACGCCCCCATTCTTGTGACCTTGTAGAGAGGAAAGGATGGAAGGAGGTCACAGTCACGGAGCACCTAGCACGGATTGGGGTCTGCCTGACTATTCAGTGGTAAGGGCTGAGGGAACCCCGTGGGTGCCTTTCCTGCTGGTGCCCTGTGATCCTCACAGCAGCGCCTTGGCTGGGACGGTCGCCCTCCTCACGTGAGAGATCAGGAATCGGTCACAGGGCTGAGCGCTTCCCGGGCCGCAGAGGTCCAAGAGGCAGAGGCAGAATTTGAACCCGGATCTGTGAGGACTCAGCTGGACAGAACCCTGAGAACCCAGGCTTCCCAGCACCGCGCCCCGTATCAGCTCTCGGAGAGTCACTGTCCGTGGCTTATTTCACCGAGTGCTCACAGAGACCCTGTGATGTAGGCAGTTTCTCTTTTAAAGTTGAAGAAGCTCAGGGTGGCGAGGAAACCCACGTAGCATCGTGCCACCAGCGAACCATGACAGTGGGATTCAGCCAGGCCTGTCCTACGCCAAACCCACACACTTCCCAGCACACAGGAGGTTTCAGAGGCTCCTTCCTGGGGCCCAGACTGCCTCTCCTGACAGTCCCAGCCCCACTGTCCCAGCTCAGGCCTTCACCCTTTCTTGGCACTTTGTACTCCAGGGCTTCTCGGCCACGCTGGCACTGCCATGTCTCCATGTCTGTTTGTCCCTGAGTGTGATTCTGACACTGAACTACTTTGAGGTTCTAAGCCAGGCTTGGTACACTTTTGGAAAAGGGCCAGATAGCAAATATTTCAGGCTGCGGGGCCAAACCATCTCTCTTGCAGCTCCTCAACTCGGCCTGTGCAGTGTGTGTAGCGTCATCCATAGACCATGCGTGAAGGGCGAGCGTGGCTCAATGCAACTGTATTTCATGGCCTGCAGTTTGCCCGTCGCCGTTCTAGAAGAATGACAGGGATTGCTTATTCGAGCAGATTTGCATTTGCATCTGTTCTTTATGGGAGAGAAAATGTGTCTGTGTGGGAAGGCGTGTGTTTGGGAAGAGCCCCAGTGTGTCTGGCTCCCGAGACCCTGGTGCCCAACAGGCTAGAGAGGACCGCCTTGTTCTCAGGGACTGTCTGTCCATTCGTTCATTCATTCATAGAATATTCTCAAACACCTGCCATGTGGCAGCTGCTGTACTGAGCCTTGGTGGGACAGGAGAGAAGCCCCTGTCCTTGCAGAGCTTGTAGCTCAGTGACACCCGGGGTTACCGGTGTGACGAGTGCTAGCTAGTACTGGAAAGCAGGGACGCGACTTAGCTGGGACCGGGGAAGACTTCTGTGAAAAAGGATGTTGAAGCTGATTCCCTTGACTAGAAGCCAGACAAGTGAGGGAGTGACATAATCAACTCGGGGAAAGGAACCTCAAGTGGCAGGTTTTTACATGCTATTTTCAGGGAACATGTGGGCTGCTGCATTGACCTTTTGGGGAGGATATGATTCTTCTAGATAACAGGGACATCTGATTCTCCCACAGGCAGGTGGACGTGGCTGGTGAGCCTGTTCCGTGATCCAAATGGCCCCATCTCCACCCTGGGAGAGGGACAAGGCGGAGGTGACGTTTCGTGTGAGGTGGTGAAGTGACACAGACGTGGACAAAACCACTGCAAAAATGCAAAATTTCCATTTGTTTCTTCAGGCTCACCCCTAAGCTGAGTCTTTCAGATTATTCTGAAATATCTAGATCTCAAACTCTAATAGACAGAATGTTATTTTTAAGAAAATCTTTAAAATTTGTCATTGGAATGTAATCTTTATTTAAAACATAAAATGATTCACTGCCTTGTTTCATTAAAAAAAAAAAAACACACACACAAAACAGGAAAAGCCTTTTCTAGTTAATTCCTTGCTCCTTGGGCCCAAAAGGCTCAATTTTAGTTTTTTAAGGAAAATATAAGAAACTTCCACTACATAAGGGAATTAAACTGATACTTGATTCAAATACTAATTTTAAATTTTTGTCATTTTTAAAATTTTTGTCACAAAATCACTCATTCATTGTATAAACATTTTTGAGATCACACGATGTGCTAGGCATTGGGCTACAAATTGAAAAAGACATGGATCTTAGGATCTATTTTTCTTTTTTGACATGCTCTCCAGAATTTGTACAGTCTTAGGAGTGTCCGTGCTGTTGGTTTAGCTCAGGGCACAGGTGCTGTTGTGCTGTGTTTAGCACTTGACGTGCAGCCTCACCTCTTTCCCCCGCAGGACTGTCAAGGCTGCCCGTGCAGAGCTGCGTGCCTCAGGCTGGCCCGTGGGCTGCACTGACCGGAGGCTTTGTGCCTGTTCGGGGATGATGACCAAGGTAATAAAGAGTGTTTGGGGGCAGTGGTGACAGCGTGACAGAAATGGAGACAGCGTATGCTGGTCTCCTCCTTGCACCGTGTTCCTGGCTCCCTGCTGGTAATGCAAGATCCCCTGGACAGATGCTCTTGGCAAACGTCTCCCGGGCTGCTGGCTGTTCACATTGCCCTTGAGCTCTGAAATACACACTGCGGGGCTCGCAGGCACTGCTGGAGGCTTTGTGTTCTCCGCACAGACACATTCTCTGGGGGAACCTGAGCTCTAGGGGTGAGAGAAATGGCCGAAAATAAGTCCCTGGAGCAGCTTGGTGTGGAGTTTCCAAACCATTTCACATCCAGCAACTTTCAGGAAGGGCAAGAGGCCACCCAACCAGGTCATTGAAAGGCGGCCGTTTCTTGAGTGAGGCTGCAAGAGGGTGGGCCCTGAAGAGGGGCTGCCTCTGTTTGAGGGGGTGGTGCATGAGCCTATAGTCTAGAGTGACAGGGACCTCGGGGAAGGGACTCAGGGTCCTGATGTGGAAAGGAGGGACGCCGGCCTCAGAGGAGGCCAATCGTGGTAGGGAGGAGACCGTGCCCTGGAGCCTCAGTGTTTATGGCGGTTCTGGGGGCGATGACTGGGGTCTGGGGGTTTCCTGAACCGAAAAGCATCCCCCCCTCGCAACACCAGTGCACCAGGGGGCCCACGTCTGCCAGGCAGGCAGGAAGGGCCCATCGTCCTTCCAGGTGTTTGTTTTACCCCTGTTACAGTTTCCAGAGCTGCCTTGTTTGCTGAACTTCGCACAGGAGCCCGGCCTGTGCACGTATGCACCCTCAGGACGGCAGGTGGCCTTCACCTGAGTGCCGATTCCGCTCCCTGCTGGGGCTCCCTGAGGACTTTGCTGAGACAGAGTTCTTAGGCCACCTCTGGTCCTTCAGAGGCTGTGACCAATTATTGATGACTGTCGGGGGTGTGCCACCGAATTACAATCTCTACGACTCAGTTGTGTATCCCTGCTGCCTAGACACACACGTGCTGTGTTGCGGGTCCTGGATAAATATCTGGTGAATGAAATTTAATCCACCTAGAATGCCTCTCCTCGTAAGCGTCCAGTAGATTCTGTATTTCTTTGGATGGCTCAGCAGGTGAAAAATGACAATTACCTTTTGAGGTATCCCAGGAAATCTAATTGTTGGGCAGAGCAGGAAGGAGGGAGTAGATGCCTTCGTTCATTCGGCAGGTGTTTGTTGAGTGTCTACTGTGGGCTGAGCCCTGGGCTGGGCGCTTGGGGCACAGCGTGTGGTGCGGCTGGGGACAGACTAGGGGCCCCCTGTCTCCTGAGGTAGAGGGCAGTGAAGACACCTCACGCGGCAGGGGAGTTGGAGAAGTCCTGCTGCAGGTTGGAAGTGTGTTTCCAAGTGGCTGAGGGGCTGGGTGAGGAAATTCTCCATGGGAGGCCTTGCTCAGCCCTTCCAGAAACCTTTGCCTGGGCCTGGCCGGTGCCCCTTCTCACCACTGCGCGTCAGGACTCTTGGGTTTCTCTGGGACGCTTGTAGCTTCCATTAGGCCGGTGAGCTCTTCTGTCTCTACGAGCCTGTGCACACGGGTGGAGGACTTGAAGCGCTTTCTAAATATAAGCTGGCTGCCCCTCCCCTGCCAAGCTCTGGCAGTTCTGGGAGAAGCAGATAAAGACTGCAGAAGGTCTTCTGCTGCCAAACCACCAGGTGGTCTCCCCTCCCTGCAGCCAGCCCCTCCCAAGGCCCACGGGGCAGGTCTGGTTCCTCACCCCCCACACGTGCTGTCCCTAGATAAGAAGGTTTCGAGAACCTGACCAGCAAGAGTTTCACTACCACTCATTTGGGTAAGTCCTGATGTGTGTGTCCTCCTGATTGGGTCCTAAAAACTCAGAATTTGCCTCTTCATGCACTTCAGATGGTTAAAGAAATGTTTTGAAAACATGAAAGTTAACACTGCAAGTTACAAAATAAATAAAGTTCTTTGAAGACTATCCTATAAATGAAAGCAGGAGCTTTTTTGGTTTTGCTTTTTTGTGCATTGGAAAATGAAATAAATTAAATTTTTACCTGTGGAAACATGCGTCCACGGATCTGTTCATGCACATTCATACCCTTGTGTGTGTAAGGAGCCACAGCACACATGCTATGCAGATGTCCACGTGTGAGTGTACACACACGTACACACATACAACCACATGTTTACACTCTAGCCTTTTGTTCTAGTTTCTGATCTTCTGCTGCGGTTAGTTTGTAAAGATTTTTATGTTCCACAACAAGGGACTTGGAAATACCTACTTGTTTGCTGCTACTTCTCATTAACATATTTTTGTTTTTCTGGTCTTCCTCCCATTACACCAGATATTTGTCATGAACACACTCTGATCACAAATTCACGGGGATGCAGAAGCCTCCCCAGGTGAGCATCCTCCTTCCTCCTCCTGGAGGCCGTGTGGTGTGGCAGGAGGAGCAGGGCCTTTGGAGCCAAAGTGACTCATGTCACTCACTGGATATGAGTGATGAGCAGCGTGACCTTGGGCAGAGACGTAATCACTGGAGCCTCGGTTTCCTGCTTAGTAAAAACAGTACATGTGATGCCACCTCACAAGGTTGTGGTGAGGATTCAAGGAGATGACGTACAGAAAACCAATGCTTCCTACCTGCCGCATGGGAGACGCTTAGTAAAGGTTAGCTTCTTTCCCACTGTGACTAATACAAGAATTTCATCTACTGTAGGGAGGAGCCTTAGGGGTCATGGCCACCACCCCTCAATCTGGGCTTCCCCAGTCCTCTTAGCGCCCACTCTCAGAATCAGCGCCAAGTCTCGGCCGGCTGCAGGCCCTCAGAGAAGGGTTGGAACCCCCTGCATTGAACCCCCCGGATGTACAACCCAGGCTTGGGCAGCTCTAGAGGGGGAGGGAGGAGTTTACGTCTGCAGGAGGGAGCCCGTTCCACCGTCAGACACGTCAAGTGCTTAGAAAGCACTTCCTGAAAAGACTGGACAAGAACTGCCCAGGAATGGGTTGGGGGTGCGGGTGGCTGGCTTTTGGGAGGGAAATGACCAGTAGAGCACTGTTGATGCCTTGTGTTTGTCCCCAGGAGCAGGAAGAGAGCATGGTCCTTCTACTGAGATCCTTTACTCGCTGCTGCATGTTGCCAACAGCCTTGCTTGCAAGGACGAAGGGAGGGCGCGGAATGTATTTGCTTTTTCCTCTGATGATGATATTAACTGGGCACTGCCAGGGATCAAAGCCGCAGTCATGACTGCATCATGTTGCTTCTGGGCAACAACTAAACAAATTCAAATGTGATTTAAAGCACACACATTTCTAGAAGTCAGAAGCCTTAAATCTCAACTGTTTACATGAATAGGCACCAACTGTCTGTGATGACTTTTGTCACTGTTTTACTAATTTGTATGGGCTTACTGAAAACCTCATTCCATGTAGGAGAAGAAAGAAGAAGTGGCACCTTGGTGGTGTCTCAGAAACTGTGGCTGGGGACTTCCCTCCTGTAAGAGTGTGCATAATTAGTCATTTCAGAGACTCTGTTTTAGTACAAGGTGGTCATAGGGAGGCCATGTGATTCAGGAAAGTTATGAGGCTTTGGTTCTAATCCCAGTTCACCTTCAAAATGGCTGTGGGATCTTAGGAAAATCACCCTCTCTGAGCCTACTTCTCCCTTAGGTAATCGAGGGGGTAGATAGAATGCTGTCTAAGGTTTCATTCCTGCTCTGACATTTTGTGATTTTAGTGTAACCACAGGACTCACAGATCTGCAGAACTTTAGTCCAGCTCCTCATCACTTTCCTAGGGAACCACGAGGAGATTCTGCTAACAGAACTCACTGTCTCTTCCTAGGCCAGTCCCTCCTTAGTGGTCCTTAGGCCTTTGGGTACCTGAGTGGCCCTTCTCAAATAGACAACTAGTGCCTTTTCCTCCTTTTAAAAATTTCCATTAGGAACTATTTGCCACTATTTTTGTGCTTGACTATGAGTTTCATTTTTCTTTTTTTTTGCATGTCTAGTACGTTTTGATTGTATGCTAGACTTTATGGGTGATCCTTGGTAGGGAGCCCAGATTTTCTTGTCTTCCTGTGAAGTGCGGTGAGTTTTGTTCTGACAGCTAGATTACTAGCATATTTTTTGGTCCTGTCGGGCTTGGTTTTATTCTTGGTTAGGGCATATCTATTTCTGTTTGTGACTTAGCCCTAGGGGCATGCCTCTTTTCCTGCAGTGTGTTCCCTGCTCTAAAGTCTGGTCTTTCTAATGTCACCGCTGAAAGCCTGAGGTGCTCGGTGAGGTCTCTCTGCTCTGCCTGGAACTCCAGTGTCTCCAGTACTGCACAATCTCTGGTGTCACTGTCTGCTCTCAGCCCTGCAACGGGTGACCCTTGCTCGGCAATGCAGAGTCGCACCCGGTGCACATGCACCCTTGACCTTGACCAAGACCCACGAGTGATGCCTGCCCAGATCTCTGCCCCATCCCCCAATACACATCCCACGTGTAGCTCCCTTCCCTCCCTTGCCCTGTCCCACACATCCCGGCCGCTGCAGCAGCCCAGAACTCCTCTCGGCCACCTCCGCTCAGCTTGAGCTTCATCTCCTTGTGCCGTGGAAGTACGAGCTCTCAACGAAGAGAGCCAGGCTGATCATGGGCCTTAACTTGTGTGTTTCTCACCTCTCAAGGATCACAGTCCTGCACTGCCTGTTGTTCATCGCTTGAAAACAATAGCCTCATATATTTTGTCCAGTGTTATAATTGTGTTTGACAGAAGGGCAGGTCTAGTACTAGTTAGGCTGTCATTCATAGGAAGCTAAATCCCCACATTTCACAGCCAGAGGTCTATAGATAACATCTAAAGCAGAGGACTTAAGAACAACCACGTAGGCACATTTTCCGGATATGAAAGCAATCTGTGGAAGATCCAAAGACAGAGGTGGGTAAAAGTAATTTCCTCTACTCTGGGATTGGGGCTGGCTGTGGTGAGGGTTGGGGCTGGGCTTTTTTAAGAAAAGGTCCTTCTGTACAATTTGATTTTTTTAAAACCATGTGTAGGTGTTCTTGGCTCTTGTTTATCTTTGTATAAAGTCCAACCAAACTCTTTTGTTTGGCATACAAGGCCCTTCACCCACTGCCCCCATGCACTTCAGATTCCTCAACTATGATCTCACCATTGCCTCTACGTGTCATGCTCACGGTGGGATGTGTTGGCCCCACCTAGACGACCCCACACTTTTTATCTCGCCATTTTGATTCGGAGGCCCTGTTGCCCCTCACGGTTTGGCATTTGGGGGCCTGGGGTCCCTGTGTCTGTGTTTGCAGGCAGTGCGCCAGGGCGCTGGCCTGTGCTGGTCTCTTAGTCTCACCTTGGGTGCATTTTCTCCCCATCGGTCTGTCTCCCTGTTTCCCACACATTCACCCAGTTTTCCCATGGATAACTTAAGAAACAAGTACAAATGCTCAGTAGTTTACCCAATTCATAATGAATATTGCTGGGGGAATAATCCAAGTGAAATAAAAGTGACTGGCAAAAGTTGTGCTTGGTAAAATTGTTTTTTAACCAAAAAAAAAAAAAATTAACAAAATAATAAAATACCCTAGACTGTATTGATTCATACAAAATTTGACCCAGGAAGGTCAAAGCTGGTAGAAATGAAGGCATATGTATCTTCACCACAATGACAAAAGCTTTATTTGATGTGAATAAAACAAACAGATTAATGAATGAAGCCGGTACTGTACAATGCCAAAGAAAAAAAGAATAGATGGCAAGAATAATTATGGTAACATAAAAGTGGAAAGAATGGGAAGCTATTTAACTACTTTGTATTATAAAACTGACGAAGGAAACAAATTGGCTCAATAGTTATGCTATGATAAAAATATTTCTATTTAAAATATCCTCAGGATATTGGGGATGGGTTCCAAATGCCCACTGTGTTCTTCCATTTCTCCATATTTTTGTCCAAGGCCATCCTTCTGTCTAGAAGATGCCCTTCTGATTTGGCCCCTGCCCTGCGTCTACCCACCCCTCAGCAAGCCCATGTGTCACCTCCTCTGGGAAGCCTTCCCTGCAATGCGAGGAGCAGCTGGCTCTTCCTCCTCTGGGCACCCAGCATTCTCTGTCCCTCCCTTTCTGTGGCTTGACTGTGCTGCGTGAATCACATCTCTGTCTGCAGGCTGTGAGCTCTTGGAAGGTAAGTGCTCCTCCGGGAGCCCAGACGTTTTTGGTTTTGGGTCTCCAGTGTCCGCCAGAGCTTTTGGTTCAGTACATATTTGTGGAATATGTGAATGAGTTCTGTATGCAGCCCTTGACAGCCCTTGACCGGGCACTAGAAGACGAGAGGAGGAGATGCACTTGGGTGACTGAGACACAGTGCTTGTCCTCAGGGAGTGCACCACTGGGCAGGCAGAGGGCTAAGGGAAGTTTAAAAAATGGCCTTGAGAGGCCGTGAGAGGCACTGTGCCCAGGGGGGTGAGCCCAGAGCTGCTAAGGGAATCCAGGATTTCTTTCTTAAAAATCCAGTGGGTATTTCTACTGCATTATAACCTTTTTTAAAATGGAAAACTATAGAAAAAAAGAAAATCACCCATATTTCTATCCCATAAGATAAGCATTTTAATTTTTTTTCAGGTTCTTTTCTCTCTGTGTAAGTTTTGAGGCTTTAAGAAAAACCTTTTATTTTTAAATAATTATGAATTCACAGAAAGTTACAAGAATGAAACAGAGAGGTCCCATGTGCCCTTCAGCCAGTTTCCCCCGGCGGTAACATCTTACATAAATATAACGCAATCCCCAAACCAGGAATATGGCATTGGTACCATCCCAGACCTTACTCAGATTTCACCAGTTTATATGCTACGGCTTTTTGTTAGCGTAGTTTTAATGATCTCTATCTGATTTCCTCAATTAACCTTATCTCATACAGATTTTGCAGCATTATTGCAGTCTTCATAACCATCATTATAACGGCTCTACAATGAACATCCACCCACCACGAGTAGCGGCTGGCCAGATTCCTCCCCCTCTTTTGGAGTTTATGTTGTCTCCAGTTTTACTGTGAGGAACAGCACTTCTGTATTTTATATTTTTATTATATATACATTATGTGTATATATACACACACTTCTATATTATGTATTCTTCTTCATTATGTGCACACTTCTTTATTTTATATTCTTCTTTTTTTGTGTGTGGGTGTTTAAATTTGTTTATTTTTTTTATTATTATTTTTTTTTATCTTGTTATGGGGGATACAGAATTGCAGGTTACATATGTTGCTCCTGTACCGCCTTTCCTCCCAAGTCAGATCTCCAGGCGTGTCTGTTCCCCAGGTCGTGCGCATTGCACCCATCATGAGGTATATATCCCTCCCTTCCCCACTCCCCCTTCCTGAGTCAGCACCTTCAAGTGTTACCACTCCCCAAACGGTGCGCAATGCACTCATTGTGTAGGCATACCCCCATCCCCTCCCCCACCCCCCACCTCAGTCTGATATCCAATTGGTGTCGCTCCCAGATTTGTATTTAGGTGATGATCAGGGAAACCAATTTTCTGGTGAGTACATGTGATGCTTGTTTTTCCATTCTTGGGATACTTCACTTAATATAATGGGTTCCAACTCTCTCCAGGAGAACCATAGAGATGTCATATCTGCATCATTCCTTATAGCTGAGTAATATTCCATGGTATACATATACCACAGCTTACTAATCCAATCATGTATTGATGGGCAATTGGGTTGTTTCCACTATATTCTTCTTGTATACACACTTCCGTTTTTTGTATTCTTTTATATTAGGATGAATTCTCTGAAGAAGGGAGGGAAGGAGATATAGGGTGATAAATGCTTAAAGGGATGCACATACTTTTTTCTTAGGATAGGAAAGATATAAACATATTTTGGGCTGGGGTCTGCCCAAGCGGAGAGGGAGCAGTTGAAGATGCAGGGGAGAGGGGCTGCGGACCGGATAGGGCCCAGGAGGAGCTGGGGACGTGGGAGGCTGGGTGCATTCACCGCCCCAGTTCTTTACCCCTCCATGTATCTAAGCCCTTTGCCGTGTAACTTTGCAGTTCCTGCCCTAAAAGCACAGTATTTCCCACTGCATGGCGCTTGCTTCAGCCTACAGAACGAGGCAGAAGGGTCAGTGTGCTGTTTCTGAGCCTGGGCCTCAAGGGGCCTTGAGTATTTCTAGTGCTCTCTCTCGGGCCTCTGCCATAGACGTGCAAACACCCGGGCCGGCCTGCTGAAGGGTGAGAGGCACAGGGTCTCCCGAGCTGCCTCGGCCACATGCCAAACAACCCGCAGCCCAGATCAGCAAAACTGCCTGAAGGACCCAAAAGACAGGAGCAATAAAGCCTACTATTGTATGTTATTGAGGTTTTGTGGTGGTTGTTACCCATCAATTCTGTAGCAAAACCTAATTGATACATGGTGCCCAGCCTAGAGGTAGAGGGAAAGGAGGGAAAGAGGTTTCAGATCTAGGGAAGTCCAGGCACTGCAGAAAGAGCTGCTTTCCCAGGTGAATGTGGTGGTGCACTTTGCAAAGACCATTTCTGTTCTGCCTCAGGTGCTGAGTGGGCAGAGGAGGACCACACATCTCAAATGAACCACTTGACTTTATATAAGGAATTAAACTATGAAAGGTTCCTGTCTCAGGTACCAGGGCCAAGAAATCATACAGAAAAGAGAAGTTAATTTTTTGCTTAAAGAAAGCACAAGATAGGCTACTGTAAGCACCAGGGCTTCCATGTACAGTTACTCAGGCTGCGCCCTGCACCAGGGCACTAGGCCAGGGCCAGTGTGGGATGCATTGAGTACAAAGAAGCATGGAAACGAATGGAGAAAAGGAAAGACCTCCCTCCCCACCTTGTTAGACTCAAAAACATATCTGCAGCATCAGAGCACAGGCTTCTACCTTGAGAACCAAAAAAAGAGTTTCTGTGATAAGAACGAGGGGGAAATAACACCCAGAATGAGATACAGAATTTCCTCAGTATCAAAAAACTAAGTTGTTTCTTTTTCGAAGCCCTTGATATGCACTAAAAACTAATTTCTTGGCCTACAGACAAAGCCGGTTTAATTTTGGTTGGCTCGGTGCCACAAAGGGCTGAAATGACGAGAGGAAGTAAAAGGTAAGGAGTTTCTCCTCGCAGGCTGGTTTTCCTGCTCAGTAAAGCGGGGCTCATTCTGCAGCTCCACACTCCAGGGGCGCAGAGTCCTGTGGTTAAGAACTCTGCGATCAGTGCCGCAGAGGCCAACCACGCAAGGAGAGATCCCGGGCTGGCAGGCGGGGGCAGGACTTTCTCAGGTTCCTAGGAGTCAGAGCGTCTCAGGACTGGAAGGATCCGAGGACTCAGCCAGACCCCCCTTTCATTTAACAAATGAGAAAAAGGAGGCCCAGAGAGGCGAAGGGACTGGCCCAAGGTCACACAGCTCGTGAACAACACAACTAGCATGAAAACCCAGAGATTTTTATTTTTCTTCCTTTGCTCGTTTTGCTCCATTCTCATCAAACCTCGGGAGCAGGTATGGATGGTCATTATAATATTGACCCCCATTATAATAAAGTCCCCCAGGAGGAGGGACTTTAAATCTGAGTCCAGAGCAAAGTCCCTTTCAGAAAGCTCTGCTGATGCACGCGACCTTCCTCAGCGCTCCGCCACCACGGCCCTGCGCGAGGCTGCCCTGTCACTAACGCCGCGGTGTCCTCTAGCTGTGTCTCGGGTCTTCCTGACTGGAGTGTGCGCTGGAACAGTCGAGCCCGGTCACACTCCGGGTCAAACGTCCTGGGCCCACGGTGAGGAGTTAGTCGCTGCTCCTTCAACAGGACTGTGTGTTGAGATCTAGGAGCAGCTGAACTCTGGGCTCTGACACGTGACTGGATCAGGACCAGCTGGGTTTAGATTTCTAGAATGTCATCTGAAATGCTACTCTTCCATTGGTGACAGAGAGCAGGGTGAGCAGTGAGGACACCAGAGGGAGGGAAGGCCATGGTCCCCAGACACCTGGACAGCCCAGACACAGGAGAGCATGGACCCAGTGGATCCCAGTCCTGCCCTGTCTAACCTGCTCTGCAGCTTTGGGCAGGTCCCTTTCCCTCTCTGGGCTGTGGTCTCCCCATCTGTGACATGAAGGGGTGGACTGGATGGTCACTGAGGCCCCTCCCCTCTTGGCCATATGTCTGGCCTTGGACCACGTGTAGACTCAGAGCAATTAGCCAAGAGGAGCCGTCTCCAGACACTTCCTCTTGCTCCACCCTGCGCCTGTGTCCGGTTCCTCTCCTGGCATTTTCTATTTTCTGCTCTGTCTGGCCAGAGGGCTTGCTTGGCTCTGCCTCCCAGCCTTCCTTAGGAAACTGTCTTTGCTTGGTGCCCCCTGCCGCTCAGCTCTGGGCCCTGGTCTCCTGGGGGCCACAGAACAACAGGGGTGAAGGGAGAGCCTTTGAGTCAAAATTGTGGGCAGCTGCCAGGCAGAGGGAAGCGCAGAGGCCAGCCTGCCCAGGGCCACAGCGCCGTGGCCTCCTCCCTCTGTGCTGTGCTCCTCTGCCAGGCCTGGGTGTGCAGGCGAAGGCCCTGGACGCTGCGGCCACGGAGGAGAGGAGGCGGGGACGATCCCAGCAAGGGGAAAAGTGGCTCTTCATGGCTGAGGTCTGGAGACCAGCGCAGGAAGCCCCCAGGAGAGAGAGACCACGGGCCAGACGGTCAGCAGATTGGTGGGCAGCCCTGCTCAGATCCCTCCCTGAGAGCAGGGTGGTCTCAAACCCTGGGCACGGGGGGCCTACTCTGGAGTGGCCCAGTCCAAACAGTAAATTGTGGTGAACTCCCATATTTCATCTTAAAAATCCAGTTCCTGGCACATGGTAGATGCTCAGTAAATGTCTACTGCATTAACGTGAGTCCTGCGTTCTACTGGATCACCTGTACAATCCCGGAGTTTTGACCCCTCCAGGCCCCCTAGTGTCCCCTGCTCGCTGCCTCATGTCCTCTGAGAAGCAGTGCTGGGGTGGAAAGATCTGCGCACATGTTGTCAGGCACCCTGGGCTGTCCCTGGGCCAAGGTGCTCTGCCTGCTCGGGCCTCAGTTTCCCCATCTGTGAGACAGGATGGAGAGGCAGGACCGCAAGGTCTCAGCCAGCTCGGGATCCCAGCTGCCGGCACCCTGGTGTCCTTCTAGAGCATCTGGGGAGCTTGGCAAATCGAGTATTGGGGAAGGTTTGGAGGGAAACTAACCCTCACCAGGGCTGAGCTTGTTATGCCAAAGCAGCAGGAACCAAAGAGGGATCAACACTGTTCCACCTCTGCCTGTGTCCCGAGTATTCTATGCTTTTAGATTTCTGGCTATAACCAGAAGCTTGGAAATGAGTTTCTTTGTGTTGTGTCCCACGTGTATATCTGTGTCAAAAACAATACTGCTGAAGTCTGCATCGTGCTTTTCAGATTTGTCAATTCATTTGTTTATTCATTCAAAAAACATTAATTGAGCACCACAACGTGGCAAGCAGTAGGGGCCCCATCAGGAGGAGAGAGTCCGTGAAACAATCAGACAATTATACCTCAGTGTGCAAAGTGCTGTGACAATGGCACGGATAAAGCGGTTTGGGTGTTGGTGATGGCACCCACCTTTTCCTCTGGAGCAAACAGTGTGTCACATGCTCATCACCGTCACTGCCTGAAGAGGATACAGGAGGACTCGACGGCTCAGAGAGGTTAAGAGACTTGCCCAAGATCACACAGGCTGTATCTTCTGACTCCAAATCCAGTGCTCAGGCGATTACTTTGTATGTTATCCCCCAGCCATGGGTATAATGTCCCCACTCACCTCCCTTTGGGGTTCCTTTAGTAAACCCCTTTGCCTTATTGCCTCTCTTGTTTCCATTAAAAATAATAGTAAACAATAAAACTAGCTGCTTTCCCACTTTCTTTCTAAAACTGAGCAGTCTAATGGGCTTGTATTATCCTTTAAGAAAATAAAAATATTTTAAGATTTTCACCTTTGGCCCTACTTTGAGCTGGACAGTAACTCCCATCCCTTCCCTCCACACGGAGCCAAGGTCTTTAGACCAGTCAGGAATAGAAACCTGCTCGCGTTTGTGAGCTGCCAGGATCATCACTGCCACCATAGAGTCCCTTATCAGCCTCCAAACTTACTTTGTGTCAAACTTACTTTGCTTCTCTTTTTCCCCTCCCAGAAATAAGATGCTTCCACAAAACGTAGAGCTGGATCACATAAAATCAAAGCAGAAGCAGAAGGTGGTTAAACCCTTCACCCTCTGGAACGTTCTTCAGGATTCTGGAGAGCAGGTGAACACATTTGAATTGAGCCCTGGCTTTGCTCTGTGACTATGGCCCAGTTGTTGGCCTCTCTGAGCTTCCATGAGTTCATCTGCCACACAGATATATCGGCAGTCAACCAGCACCCCTCACAAAAAGATGCCAGGGTTTACAGAGCAGTTTGTAAAAAGTGACCTCTGTTATGAATGGAGGGTATGTAGCAGGCTTCTGCGGGGCATGTGGGCTAAGCAGCATGGACATTGAAAAGAGGTTAGATTGGGAGTGAGACCATCCAATTTCAAGTTCTAAACATGCCTCTGTGTGACCTTGAGCAAGTTTCCAACAGCCCTAAGACTCAGCAGCACAACTGGGATAACGAAGGCACCTCCCCAGCCATGCTTCCCCCAGTTGTTCAGAGAATCCAAGCAGCGGAAGCCCTGCCCAGCTGGCGGTCTGGGTGAGTGTCGGCCAGTGCCAGGCCGGGGTGTGGGTTCCCCTTCAGCTGCCGTCCTCCAAGATGGCGGTCTCACGAGGTTCAGTCCATAAGGTCCTGCCCAGATGAGAAAAGGAAGCTGACAATTTCTCACTGCTTTTACCTCTCTCCCGGGCTCCCTCCACAGGCCCCACATCCCCCCGCTAGCCTTCCATACTCCCAAAAACACCTTTCAGAGGCCTTGTGCCCCTTCCTCCTGGAGCAGCAGCCAATGCCCCACCGGGTCTGGAGAGGGACCTGCTGCTCCATCCTCTGCAGGGACGGTGAGGGCTGTGGGGTGGTAATGGCACTTTTCCACCTCACAAAGCTCCCCTGACCAGGTTCTGGAGCCCGAGGTTTGGGTTCCCTCCACCTGGAGGGGCTCAGCCCAATCTGAGTCAAGAGGAAACAGCCTGGTCACCGACTTGACGAGGCCCCCACTCCCGGAGGTCCTCTGGCGGCAGGGCCATCGCCAGCTGCTCTGTGGGTGTCTGCCCACAGGCCACCCAGCCCACGGACCCATTCTGCCTTTTGGAGACTTGCCGGCTACCTCCAGGTGGCCAGCGAGGGTGTGGCAACTTCACAAATAAGGAAAACCAGGATAAGAGGCAATGTTTGCCGCTATGAAACAAGTTCGTGATAGTTTTTTGATAATCCTGATTAGGCTGCTCCGAAACCATTGTTCCACCCGCAGCCGGGCTCCCCCATTTTATTTTAGAAATCAAAGGCCATGACGGTTCACCTTGCCTTTGAAGTATTGTGTCTATTTGCCTATTTGATTCAGACAGGTTGAGAACCATGTGACTCTGCTTTTCATGTCAAATTTTCCTTCTTTAAGCCACAGATCCATAAGAAATAAATGTCTGTGGAATAAAAAAAAACAGAATGTATTATACCATGAATATTCACTAAACAGAAAATACGGGTTCAAGTCTGAAGGCAGGAAACATAAGCTGTCTCGGTAATCATTGACTATAAGCCAACGGTCAACATGACCTGCGGTGGTAAATGCTTGATCAATACTCAGATTGTGTCTATAAATCCCAATGTTAGGTCTTCTAGGAGAATGGCATTTTCTACGTGGTGAACCTTTCTTTAAAATATTTAGCTTATAACTACCTGCATAAACATAGTTAATGTTTTTCTTACATATTTTGCAAGAATAATTTTGGGAGAAAATCCATAAGCATGTTGCTTAATATTAAACAGAATACGGCTGAGAAAAGTTGCTGACAAGAGTAAAAACAAAGACAGGTTTTGTCTTTGTTTCCAGGTACCAGGGCATAGATCCAGCTCAGCTGAGGGGAGTGGGAGAAAGTCAGGAATGTCCGGACCTGTGCCAAAGTCTTCAAGACTTGAGCTCTGAGGTTCTACAAACCTGTTGAAGATGTCCCCTTCCATCGAGGGGCACAGCAAAGGCCAATGAGCATTTCTTCCCACAGCTCAAACCACAGGAGAGGTACAGCTCAACTTCTTCTCTTTCCTCACTTTCCCCTCATCTGAGAGGGCATCAGAAGCCACAGTCTTCCTCCAGTGAGTCCAGTGTAGAGCTGGACCAGACCCAAGAGGCCACCAGGCCATTTTGCACCCCAACACCATGGGCAGCCACCGATTGAATACTTCAGTGGCAAGGAATCAGCGCTTTGGGCAACAGTCTGTTTTATTTTCACATCACTCCAACAGTTGATCCTTATATTAAGCTGAAATTGGCCTCCCTGAAATTTTACCCATTGGTTCCAGCTCCTTCCTGGGAAGCCACGCAGGATAGAATATATGCCTTCTTTCACACGACTGCCCTTCAGATGGATGAGAACAAGTCTCCAGCCAAAGCATTCCAGTTCCTTCAACGGGGGGAACAGTGTCCCCTAATAACTTAGAGGCTTTGGACCCTACTCCAGAACCCCATGCAGACTGTGGATCATCTCTCCAGAAAAATGGACACGCACGAGTCTGCGTGCACCCCCACTTGCAGACACCCTCTCCCTTCTGAGCCAACCCATGGATCCCTTTACGAGCCAGTGGAGGCCAGGTAGGGACCTCGCACTAGAACTCTAAAACCAGATGCCAGCGGTGGAAGGAACCTACAGACCCACTCTCCTCGGGGCACCTTGCCAGCCCAGGCATCAGGACTCAGCTGCAGTCTGGCTGGAGGGTGCAAAGCCATCAGCAGTGCTGGCTCACAAAGGAAGTTTGAGAGCTGCGTTCGTGTTTCCTCCCGGGGGGAAGATCAATTAATGCAACAGTGCGGGCACCCCTCCATCTCATCGCTGACCCTCCCCAGGAGAGGAGGCGTGACCTGCCCTCCTTGCTGAATTTGGGCAGAAGAAACCAGGTGTCACAGCTGCTCTCCACCTGCCTCCTTAGCAGCCAGCCCCCTCCCCACAGCCCACGAAACTCCTCTCTTCCTCTCATTGCTATGTCTTACCTAGGCGGGGCCTCTGACCACTGAGCTTTTGTCTCTAAAAAGGCTGATATTTTCCATCAGCTGCTGCTTAGATTTATTTCTCAATTTTTTTTGGAACTCAGTCAGAAAAGAGGTGCCACCTCTCATCAATCCCATCTTACAAATATGGACTTGCACGGGACATGCTGTTCTGTAAGCTGCCTTTTACATTTTCCTTTTGCTTAGCAATATACCGTGATGCTTCTCCGCGTACTCTGACTTTTGCAGGAGATTCTAGAGGGACGAAGGGAGGAAAAGAGGCACAGAAACACACACAGAGAGAGAGAGAAAGGAAGTGAAGGAAGAAGGAGGAGAAGGAAGGACTGGGAGGAGAGAAAGGCACAGAGCTGTGAGAGAAAGGAAGGAAGGGAGGGAGGGGGGGGAAGAACTTGAGGTCTGAGAGAAGCTGAATCATTAATAGGAGGGGTGAGGCAAGGGTCAGGGTAGGAGTCACACTTTGGTCACGGGGTAGCTCGGGGATCTTTTGCTGCCCCTTCCATACAATGACAATTATGATTTGGTGGGTTTCCGGAAGGCCATCTTGAGGGGCTACTCAGTCTCTGATAAGCCCAGAGGTGATGTGACTCCCCGAGGGGTGGTACACATTGACAACAATGTGGCAAGGCAGCCAGACGCGGCCAGCACCCCCATGCCTCTCTGCATGTCACATGGCCTCTTGACCCTCTAGCACCCTGGTTGCCCTCCAGGAATGAGAACCATTTTGGCCGTGACCTTACAGAATGTGATTTTATCTTTAGGCATTCATAGATGTTTCAACTTAAACTTTTGTCATTTTTGTTTTACAAAAGTGTTCTGCAAGTTGTGCGGGCAACATCTCTTCTTGAGACGATTCCCCTGTCCCAGGCCCCTCAGCACCAGCCTGGGGCCGCTCTCCTTTCTGCCCCGTAGCACCCAGGCCGCCTCTGTCACAGCCCTTATCCCAGGGCATTGAAAGGATCTGAAGCTCATGGCTGGCGGGGACTGGGTGCTATTCATCTCTGTCTCCCTGGAGCCCGGCTGGCAAATGACCTGGTCAGGTGACTCTCACACTGAGTCCAGGAGAGCCCCTGCGGTTCCAAGGAGACGTCATCAGGAGCCCCAGCAAGGACGGGGTGGTTTGGGGCACTGTGGATGGGACCCCAGGCCCCCCATCCTCTCCCTTTAACCAGAGCACCTCTGCTTTTCCCTGCTTATGGATTTCGGTTTCCAAGTGAGAGTTCACTTTAAAAAGAGGTTTCTCTGCTTTCAAACAAAAGTGCAAGAATCACCAATCTAGTCTGGTTCCTTGGGTTGTGTGTATTTCACACATTCACGAGAACCGAACCGCAAAGGAGATGAAGTTTAATGTCTGAGCACCAACCTGCTTCCTTCTTCCTTCTCTAGTCCCATCTTAGGCTTAACATTCCCACCTCCATCTCTTCCCTCTCCTGGGGAAGAGGATCAGAACAGGATTGAATACCTGCTGTAGCGTGAAAATCTTTGTTCTCTATTCAAGGAATTCCATCAGCGAAAAGCAAGAGGAGGATGTTGCTAAGGAACAGGAAACTTTTATGGCTGAATCACTCCAACTTTATTCTCTTAAATCAAAATGACAAGCATTTACGTGGAAGTGCTTTAGGTGACACTAAAGCGAACACTGTAATGCCCGTCCTGGTACCTTATAGTTAAGGTGGGAAGTTAAGACTGGGACTGAACAACTGGGACTGTGAGTGCTCCGAAAGCGGGACACAGCTGCAGAACTTCCGGACACACTGTGCAAGTAACAACAGAGCTGTGTGGTGGAAAGAACAAGGTTCTAGGGCCAAACGTCTGCATTCTCTCTGCGCTTCACTTTATAACTGTATTCGCAGACATATTATTAACCTCTGAGCCTCGCGTTGCTTCTCAAAGAGTTCTTTATTGTGATGATCAAATCAGATAGTATATGTGAACATCTTTCGTGAACTACAAAGACCTGTTTACAAATGAAGATGATTATTGGTGTTGACGATAAACCTGAATCTGAAGGCGAGGTGGGGGAGGGGGCCAGTGGGACCACCCATCTTACCAGTGGCTGAGGGCACCTTGTCCAGGAGAAATGAGGCCTTGGGGATTTCAGAAATCTCCTTTGTCAGGTGGCTTGGGCCTTATTCCTACCCCTGAAAAGAAGTAGGTTCTCTTCTTTATAACCCTGCGTTCATGGACTCTCTGGCCGGTGGATCTGTGTAAACCAGGCGCGCTGATGAGGAAGGAAGACAAGCAAGCAGGGACCAGCTTGGCCTCTTTCCACTAAGGAGCTGCCACAGCTGCTGCTCAATCGTCCCAACCCCTATTAGTGGACTCACTGGAGAGTGCTGATGGCTTACCTGGAGGAGAGGCTGGGAGCCAGGAGGCAGCCAGACACCTTGGGTGGGACTGTGAGGGCCAAGTCCATTTCCTGATCACCCTCCTGTCCCCTGCCAGCCCCTGTCCCCTGCAGCTCGGGGAGCAGCTAAGCAGGGTGCTGGCAAGGATGACAGCAAGCCCACCAAGCAGAGGAAGCTGTGGCCCAGAGAAGCGAAGTGGCAGCTCACAGTGGCCACACCCAGACTAGACCCATTCCCTCCAATTCCAAGTCCAGAGTTCTTCCTGCATCATCCTTTGCCTCCGCTTCTTGGAAGGGGACACCCTGGCCTTCCTGCCCCTTCGTTCCCATCTCTAAATGCTGCGGATGCCTTACGCCGGCTTCAGTTTGATCACATCCCTAACGTAAATTACAAGAAAAAAATGCTCACGGGCCACCAGTGTTGACTTAAATTATTTTTATAATGTTACTTAAGTATGTACATATATAAAACTAGGCATAAACTCCTAAATCATACAACACCAAGACCAAAGTAAATACACAGACTAAATATCATCAAAAGAAAAAAACGATGAAGTTCAAAGTGTCTTTAGCATAATCAAGGAGGCAGTTTTGCAGAAAGTCGATTGCTTTTCATTAAATGACAGCCGCAGTTCAGGGTCTTCTGTGTCTGGCTTGCCGTGTTCCCCACAGGGGCAGCTCCACTGGAATAACCGCAAGGCCTCGGTGCCACAAGGTCATGTGGCCTTCGCACAGGGCACACATTATTTCCATATCGCATCTGCCTCTGGTCTTCACCCTGTGTTTATGCCAGTTAGGGGCTGCTACTCACTGCCAAATGCTGAGCACAGGTCTGAAGGGCAGTCCTCTGTTGTAAGATGTCATCTGGATGATTCAGATAATGTTTATACTTTAATTTATCATAGAAATGAAAACAGTGGCTATAAAGGTTCTCCACGCAAAGCTCATGGATCCCCTGGAATATGTTCACTGGTGGCTGTTTTTTTTTTTTTAATTGAGATAAAATATACATATATAATTTACCATTTTAAAGTGTACAGATTAGTGGTAATAAATACATTTATGTTCTTTTCTTATGCCCTTCCTCTCCCCCTCTCCACTTCCCTTCCTGGCCTCTGGTAACCACCAATCTAGTCTCCATTGCCGTGAGATCCACTTTTTTTAGCTCCTGCACATGAGTGAGAACATGAGATTTTTGTCTTGCTGTTCCTGGCTTATTGCGCTTAACACAACGGTCTCCAGTTCCATCCATGTTGCTGCAAATGATAGGATTTCATTCTTTTTATGGCTGAATACTATTCCATTGTGCATGTATACCACATTTTCTTTACGCTGGATGGCTGTTTCATCCTAGGGTGGGGGAGGAAAAAAAGCTCTTGGTGAGATGGCAGATGGGGACTTTGCTCCACACTGCCCCCTTGTGGCAGCCTCCTTGACCACACTCCCCAGCATAGTTCTAGAGAGGGGAGAGCGGAGGGGAGACAGTGATGTCAGCATAGTAGCTGGGCTGAGGGTCTTGGGCAACAGATGGGAATGGGGGCTGGGATCACCTGGGTCACGGTTAGGTCTGAGTTCTTTCTCTCACGTGATCCCTTCCCTTGCTTCCCACCGCCACTCCTACAGGTAGCATGGCTACTACTGAAAGGAGGCACAGTGTCTGTCCTTGAGAAGACGTCTCAGACCCTGAGAGAGGAGATGTGGTACCCCCTGGAGTCAGCGACTGAGCCTCCAAAGGAAGAAGCAGCAAGGAGTGTGTGCCCCACGGAAGGTGGCTGCCCCTACTCCCTGCAGGACCCCGCCTCTCTGCACCTCCACCTGTCCAGGAAGCTGGAGACGGAGTGCTGGTTCCGGGAGCCGCGTTTGGACTAGAAGGCCATCCGGAGAGCCCACGTTCTCCAGCCGCGCTCTCTGCCCAGGCAGGTGATGTTGCCAGCCTTCCCAGAGGGCTTCAGGAGACCATGGTCAAATATCCGAGGCTGGATTGATGGTTTCTTCCCTGCTGTGTCCCCTCTCAAGAATCGTACCTGTCTCTGAAGGCCCAGCTGCAATGTAGTTTGGATTTGCACAGGCCAGCAATCAAGTCCCAGGCCTACCACTTACTCATTGAGCCAAATTTCTAAATGCCTGTGAGCCTCAGCTCTCTCCCCTATAAGAAGGGAATGACAGTGCCTCTTGCTCAGACTTTTGATGGGAATGAAACAGGATAAGGTCTTTAAGGTGCAAGGCCTAGTGCCTGGTGCACAGAGCACTTGGTGATTGTAAGGCCCCTGTGCCCTCCAAAGTCCCTGCCAGGGCAGGTCACATCCTTGCTGAGTTGAATACTTTTGAAACCCTTCTGGGCACTTAGAAGCTTCTACTCCAGGGCTCTTCAGGGCTAACCACACCCAGCTATGGCCACACTGGTGGCTCCGTGACCTTGGCCCACACTGATCACCATCCACTGGCTGTACCACGGAGCCTCTGAAGATGCTACCACTCTTCCCCAAACAAGGACAATCTTGGTCTCATATTGAGATCTTCATTTTTCCACCCAGAAAACTTTCCCACGCCTGAGCTGCCTGAGCAAGCTGCGTATTTGTCCCCTCTCGGGTGTATGTTGTGCTCCAGTTTGGAATTGTGGTGAAGCCAAAAGCTATTCTGAGACCTTCTTTCAGCTATTTCAGGCTCTAGCTTAGACGTGGAGAGAGAATCCAGCATTCTCTTCCCATGTCTCAGCCACAACTTCCAAGACTGGTCCTTTTATGTTCCTGACACCCTCAGATCCAAAATATCCCTGATCTGGAGGTGGTGGCTGGAGCCAGCTTAGAGGGAGCAGAGATGTGCACGTGCCACCCGGCCTGCAGCTGGGCTAGCGTTATAGAAGAGTTAGGTCTGGGGGCTGGGATTGAACTCCAGAGAGACAGCCTGGGGTACACCCTCACCCCAAGAGCTGGCAGGCTTTGTGGGGAGGGGGCTGCTCCAAGTGGAGCAGCAGCAGCTTCCGGTCCTGGCCGGATGAAGAAGTAGCTCATTTTCTGCCTGCTGTGTTCTCAGTTTGTAAACTCTTTCTGGGCTAGCATTCGTTCCTCTATTCCACACATATCACTGAGCACCTACTGTATGCCAGCCACTGTCCTAGGCCCTAGGGGTATAACTGTGGCCAAATCAGACAAAAATCCCTGCTCTCATGGAGCTTACATGTAACAAAAACCATGACAACTAAGTTACATTACCTTTATAGCTTGCAAAGCATTTTTCCATACCATTTCTTAATTGCTCATCCAATTGAATACTTTGTGCTAACGCAGTATGTGTAGCCCTCTGCTTGCCTGTCCTCATTCCGTCCTTCCGATAATCCCCTGGGTTAGACACTACTTCATTTTCCTGACGAGGGAACAAAGACTCTAGAAGAGTCGGTCAATTGTGTGAGGTCCACACAGTCAGTAAGTGGCCGAGCAGGAATCCGACCCGGGTGCGTCTGGCTCAAGGGCCCAAGCGAAATCTTAACCACTGCACAGAGAAGCTGGTGCCATCCGCCTACAGATTTAGAGACTCAGTGACATGCAGAGTGTGGCGAAGGCAGGTTCTGTTCCATGGAATGCCACGACCTCACAGACGGAAGGGACACAACTTTGAGGTCTCCCAAAGCAGGACTCCCTCTACCTGAGCCCAGGTGGACGGAGAACTGGACTCCACTCGGTTGCTTTTGGGCTCTAGAGCACTTCCTGCACTGCGTGGCAACCCACAGCCGGGCTGGACACTGTGACAGTTTGATAGTCCTTCCAGTTTTTGTGAGAACTGTCTACCCCTACTTGTCCCTGGCAGTCCCCTTGGGGAATCCCTTCCTTCAGCGTAACCCTACCGACTTGGCTCCAATTTGCTTCTTTCTCCCCCAGCAAGCTGCATTTCCCAGACACGGGGCAGCTGCCCGCTCTGCGCTCTCGTACCTCTCAGCCTGCATGTCCGACACTTCGCCCATCTCACTTTTGGGAACATCCCTGCTCCATGCCTGTCTGTGCCCTTCTTAGCACAGCATCGGCACTTTCTGTGAGTGGCTGCTAGAGGAAAAGATAACTTCTAGCCATTTCGAGTTGCATGGAGAGATCGGGCCAGTTCTTATTTGGCTGTAGCTCCCTCACAAAAGAGAAAAGGTTCTCTTTCATCTTTTCTACAGCCTGTGGCCTATGGCATTCAACAAATATTTGTGGCTTCTGAGCCGCATGGTTTGAAGGCTGTGGCTGGCACTGCAGTCCCTGCACTGGACCCCCTGACTGGCCACACGGAGTGAGGTGGCTGGGGTCTGAAGCAAGCTGGGATGGCTTAGTGTCTTAACCACACACTGCCCAACCATGGAAGAAACAGACCACTTCTGGGAGGTCTAGGAGGACACAGAGCAAGGGCCCCTAACGCGGTGGAAGATGACTAGACAATGCACAGGTCCACGGCTCTGTGGTTTGGTCTTTCCTCAGGGAAGCTGCTGCTACCCCAGGAGCGCAGCCTGTGGAAGTCCATGGCCTGCCTGTTATTTGGTGGCCCCGGAAATCAGCTCTCCAGGAAGGTTGTTCCATGTTCTTTTAACAGTTTTTGTTGCTAAATGACCCAGAGGGTCTCACAAGATTGCTGCTCAAACAGCTTCCCCCGAGCCTCCCTTAGCCGGACCGTCCTGCCTAAGGGCAAACCACCACACAAACAACATCTGCAGCCTTCTTCACGCAGAGAGAGGTCTGGTTGGGTCATCTTGCTTTAAATTCTTATTCCCTCCCAACCCAATAAAAGCCTATTTTTGTCCACAATGCCCACTTTAGGACAATCCTCAGCTAACTTGTGGCCTGCAGGCTAAATAAGGCAAATGGGCTTTTTTTTTTTTTTTTTTTTTTTTTTTGGTTCACAACAGGATTTTAAAAAAACATAATGTTTTTAGGCAGGGTGAGCATTTTCCTGTTGTCACAGTTCCTACCAGCTTCTGTCACGTTGTACAGAGAGTGTTAGAAACAGTGTAGTGATTGTGAGTGTGGTGTGAGGCCAGGCGGCCTGGGTCTGAGTTCTGGATCTGAGCACCTGTGCAACTTGACCTCTGACCTCTCTGTACCCCAGCCTCTTCACCTATATAGTGGGCATCGTTGTCATCATCATCATCATAAATGGCACCTATTGCACAGATTTGTTGTGAGGATTAAATGAGTTAATGCATCCAAGTGTGTAGGGTATACAATGAGTAACTATTGGGCACCTACTATGCACCAAGCTGTGTTAGGGACAGGGATACATCAGGGAAAACAACAGACAAATCTCTGCCCTTACGGCACCTATAGCCTAGTGGGGACGTGGGAGGGGCAGATTACATAGTAAGCACAGTGGTGAATGCTACGGAGAAAGATGCAGCAGGCAGGAGGGTGAGGAGTGCTCAGGTGCAGCTGATAAAGGGTGGTCAGGGAGGCCTCCCTGCAGACCAGCCTCCAGGAAAGACGTGAGGGAAGGGAAGAGAGGGCCATGTAGAGATCTCAGTGGGGGGAAGAGTGTTGAGCCAGAACAAAACAGCAGCCACAAAGGCTTTGAGGCAGCTGATCGTGTTTGATAAAATGTCAGCTATTTTTATTATAACCTGCCTGGTGCCCAAAGGCATTTGAGTTTGTGACACTGCTATCAGTGTTGAAAGTGGCAGTAGAAACTGGTCCTGTGACTCTGATCTTGACTGGGAAGAGGCAGAGGGAGTGGAGAGAGAGCATGGGCAGTGCCAGGGAGACAGTGGACAGGGGGGCATCTCCTCTTCTTGAGAGCAGAGACTGCGGCCCCCCGCCTGGGCTTGAGGGGTAACCCCTATAACTGTTAGTGCATGCACGTGTGTGTGCGAGAAGGCAGTCTTGTCCCGGACAGCAGGCGCTGGAGCAGAGTAAGGCATAGTGATGGAGAGAGAGCTAAGGTGGAAATGAACCAAAGACAGGAGGAAGCTTGGCATTGGGGCCACACGTTTCCAGCAGGCTGATGATTCTAGTCCAGAGGCTGGTGGCTTTAAAGGGAGTTTTGTTTCCAGCTCATTAGAAACAGTCAGTAGGTTTAACTGCAAGGCTAGCTCCCCATTTGATGCACATCTGAGCAGATTGGAGACATTTTTGCCAGAGTTGCTATTTTAGCAGGCAACAATTTGTGTGCCCACCAGGAAACCAGGTTTGGTATGAAAATAGAGACTTCCCCTGGCACTGGCATTCAGGAGTCAGCAGTAGCTGGCTTTCTAACCGTGCTGCCTCTTTTGTGGAAAACAAGGCCAGAAAACGGGGGTGGGAAGGGGAGAGAACAGCAGCTGCCAAGGATGTGCGCTATTTGCAGACAGGAGGAGGGGAGCAGTAATAAGGCTCTGACCAGGCCCTCATGGAAAATGAGGATAACAATACCTGCCTCACGCGGTTAGTGTCAGCACTACATGGGGTGTCTCACATAACAGTGCCTGGCACATCATAGGTGTAGGTAAATATCAGTTCCCTTCTTTCTCTTCTCTGGACCCCAGAGGACAGCTCCCTGGAGACTGATCTCCCTCCCTCCCACTAGATCTCCCTCCCACCTGTGCAAGGTAAGCCCGGGCAGGTAGAGGATGGAGAGAAAACACCCAGCAGGGAGCAACAACGGGGTATGTGGGAGCCTCAGACAGGCAGGGCCAGTTAGCCAGAAGTCACTCCATGAATGAGACTCTCCACTGGGAGCTGATGCCTGGAACAGCCGGCCCCGCCCATCCTCAGGATGCTCCCTGCCCACTGCTGGTTGGACCCTGAGTGTGGGCAGCACAGTGAAACCAGACAAAACACAGTCTTAAAAGCTCAGGCGTGCAACTGCCAGCTACGAAAATCATAAGTCACAGCTGGTAGGTGGATTCGCGTGAGGGCTGCTCCTGTTTTCTGACCTCTCAATTTTGTTCTTGTTTTCAAAAAATAACCAGCCTGTGTGGTTTCGATTGCAAATATCAGGATCTCACCTCAATTAGCAAAAAGGGGAATTTATTTCTCCGAGAATCCTAAGATGTCTAGAACAACCAAATCTTGAGGATGTGGCTAGAACATGAGATGCAAATGCCTGCTGTTGTTTTGTTCCCTATTTATCTCTACCTACATCTTTGTGACTGCAATCCAGCTTTCTGGAAGCATGACTGGCCATAGCTTCCCCCATGGGAGGGAATCTAACCTTGATTTTCTCAATGCCCAGTTGGAGATTCCTGGGGAAGAAGTTCATGGGCTCAGTGTGAGTCAGAGACCATTCCTGGTCAGTCACCTGTGGCCCATGGCATGGAGGGGGACGTGCAAGAATCAGGATGTTCTTGCCTTACTTGGGGGGCTGAACTCAGGCCAGGGAGACAGTTCTATGGATGTCCACAACTCATATCTAATGTGTAATCCTGGGGACATGGGATACTTTGCAAGTCTTAGTGGCCACCTAGGGGCTAAGGTCACTATTGCCTCTTCAGCAGGGCATAACACACAGCCTTAGTTGGCTGGTAAAATGATCTGAGCTGGGAAGCTTCCCCAGGGAGAAAGGAGGCATGGGGATCCCAATGCTCAGGTAGTCTTCTCAGGTGTCTCTCTACTCCTGTCCCTCGCTCCCACCCTACTCTGTGGTGGAAGGTGTCTCTGCAGGCCATCCTCACAGAGTGAGCAGGGTAGCACAGGTGGGACCTCATGTTTCCAATGCTTTGGCCGACAGAGTTCTCTTTATGCTATTCTGTTTGCATCCTCTCTTTCTCCTCCGGCGGTAGGTCCTCCCTTGTGGAAAAACAGCTCTCCCAATAGTAAAAATTGATCCTGGCCTTAAAGGGTGGAAGGGAGGCTCATTGGAATTATTCTGGGGTATCTCACACAATCCAAGGGGGCTATGGAAAGGGCAGAGCAACAGCTCTAGGGCCTCTGTGGTGGGAGTTCATGGACTCTCTGGGTGCTGCTGAAGACATGACTCAGCTTCAATGTCTCTGAGTCTCCATGCTGCTCGGGGCCCAGGAATTAAGGGACCCAGTTTGGGTCAGTCCTGCGCCCTGGGTCAGCCAGCTAGTGAGATGCCTGGCATATTAGACATCTGGAGTGGATCATTTTCAATAATAATCATGAAATACAGTTAATAATATAAATGATGAAGCCAAGACAGAAACATAGTGAAAAAAATGTATTAAACCATATATATATAGTCATATGGGTAAAAAATAAATAGTGAGATACAAAATAAATATTACAACATAATAAAGGAGAAAATAATGAAATAATTCTTTTATTATATTAATGGATTGGAAAAATGAAAATAAATTTCCATATTGGTCTGTCACAGTAATAAATAATAACACAACAATTTTTGTTTTCAGGTTGTAACTTTTGTAAAATTGTAAACAATTTCATCAATATTAATCTTTGCATATGTATGCCCAATAAGCAATATAAGTTATGTCCATCTGTCTTTGCTCATATTTTTTATTAATTTTAATTTAAAAATTTTTCTTGCATATAAAGTAGCATATAAATAAATAGAAAACGTCTTAAACATAGGGATAAGTTTAGCAGAGATTCACAAAAATCCTATTTCACAACAACTTCTAGGAGTTAGAATACCATCCATATCTGCATGTCTTAGGGATTGATTCTGGCTGCTTTCAAATGTTGTCACAGTTGAACAATTTCTAGGAAAATAGAAAATTCATCATACATTTTTATTATTTTTAGTTAAAATTTCTGACATTTTTGTTCTATAAAAATCAGAGTTGCAAACAACTCAACAGCAAAAAAAAAAAAAAGTCCCATTAAAAAGTGGGCAAAGAATCTGAATAGACACTCTCAAAAGAAGACATACAAATGGCCAATAGGTGCTTGAAAAAATGTTCAATATCATTAATCATCAGGGAAATGCAAATCAAAAGCACGAGGAGATATCATCTCACCCTAGTCAGAATAGCTAATATCAAAAAGATAAATAAATGCTGGCAAGGATGCAGAGAAAAAGGAACTCAAACATTGTTGGTAAGAATGTAAATTAGTATAGCCATTATGGAAAAGAGTATGGAGGTTTCTCAAGAAACGAAAAATAGAACTCCCATATGATCTAGCAATCCCACTACTGGATATATATCCAAAGGAAAGGAAATCAGTACATCAGAGTTATACCTGGACCCCCATGTTTATTGCAGCACCATTTGCAATAGCCAAGATATGGAATCAACCTAAGTGTTTGGATGAAGGATAAAGAAAATGTGGTATATACACACAATGAAATACTATTCAGACATAAAAAAGAATGAATTCTGTCATTTGAAGCAACATGGATGGATCTGGAGGTCATTATATTAAGTGAAGTAAGCCAGGCACAGAAAGATGAATACTGTGTGTTCTCCCTGATGTGTGGGAGCTAAAAATGTTGATCTCATGGAGGTAGAGAGTAGAATAATGGTTGCCAGAGGCTGAGAAGGATGGGGACAGGGATGAGGAGAGGTTGATTAATGAGTACAAACATACAATTAGATAGAAAGAATAGGTGTGTTCGATAGCACAGTAGGGTGAATGTAGTTTACAATGATTTACTGTATACTTCAAAATAGCTAGAAGAGTTGGAATGTTCCCAACGAAGAAATGATAAATGTTGGAAGTGGTGGATGTCCTAAATACCCTGACTCTATCATTATACATTGTATGTGTGTATCAAAATACCACATGTACCCCATAAATATGTATAGTTATTATGTATCAATAAAAATCAGGGTTAATGTCTGAATAATAGAAAACATTGACATTATTGGACTCATTGCTTTATATCAAGTGTCCAAGTCCACTCAAACATTGCCCCTTTGACTTATTCTGACAGTGTAACGCCATCATCTTCTGTCATTTCTCCAGGCATTCACAGAATGACTTAATTAAAGTAACTTAATTTCTGTTTCTTCATTTTTGTAATCACTGTGACATTATTGCTTATTTTGAATCTTCTGTGTAGATGCAGGAGTTTGTGGTACCTTGGGGATGGGCACATGAAGTGAGTTTGAATGATTACACATTGTCAAGGACTCACTCGAAACAAACTTGTGTGGCTGAGTTTATGCATATCGGGGAGTGACTATATAACTGAGAGTTTGAATTAGCTTCCAAGTAGAATGCAAGTTATAAAGGATACGTAATAAAAATGTGCTAATTTTAAGATTACATGCATATTATCAAAATGCAACAGTAATGCAGGAATTGTTTAGAACTGAAACCAACAAAAGATTTTTTCAGGAAGGACTACTTTATCACTGACATTGTTGGAATTGCCAGCACATGGTGATAATAAAAAGCAGACTGACTTCTAGTTGGGTTTATTATTGTTTTTAAATTCTCTACAGACTTCCTTATTACCTGCACCCGGGGCAGACTGCTCCCTCCGCCCAGCCTTTGGTACACCACCGCATCCAGCTACTGTGCTGGTTGGAGTAAGGGGTGGAGGGTGTCATGAGGTCACGTAATAGAGAGAGACTTCTTGGGCCCACACTGAGTTTTGGAAGCTGTACTCAGAGGAGAGGTCACCAGGCAGCAGCTCCATGTGGTGACTGTTACATTCTCTTTCTTAGCTGCTTAACATAAAACACACACACGCGTGCACACACACACGCAGAGTACACTTCATCCCAGATGTCCCAAGATGCTCTTGCTCAACTTATCTGACATGCCCACATACAACCACAAATGCAGTGGGTTCTAACTCAAAGTCACATCAACTACTGCATCAAAAGTATATCAAGGAGCCGTTGTTCTCTAAGTCTAGATAGCTGGGTAATCTCTGTTCCTTCTATAGTTATAGTGAGATCCCATCTGGTACTCATCAGATGATGGATTACTTAGCAAATGAAACCACTTATAACACACCCTATTCTCAGAGTCTATACCAACACAATTTCCCCAGTCTTAATGATATTCCCTAGCTATTCCCTGCATGTAACTTCTTTCTTCTCTGTGTTGACCCCCTCCAGTCCATGTAGAGTTCAAATGCCGGCCATAGAGTGGGCATTGCGGAGCAGTGGAGCCCAGTAGGGTGGGTTGTTAGTTTCTCCTAGTTGGCAGGAGTGGGGTGCAGTGCCAAACATTTCAGAAGGGCTTGAAGGCTTAGGTTCCCCAGTTCCTCTGGCCCCTCCCCTAAATCCCAATTTCCATTGCCAAGACTCCACTTTTTCCTGATCATGCTGTATCTGCATATGAAACCAAGTGAATTTTCACATGCAAGTGGAGATATATTTCAATAGCTTGAAATATAGATTTCTGGACTTGGCTTTTAGTGATTTCAGGCCAGTAGCTAGTGGGATCATATTGGGCCCTTGACTTTAGGAGTGACTTCTGGCACGGAGTTTGCTGTTCTCTTATGTTAGATTATCCCGATGCTCTCGGAAGCAAGCATCTGACCCTGTGGTCTCCGCTTTTCTCATCTCTTTTAACCTGCTTTATGGTGGCGGCTATTGGGTCCCCCAAAACCTTGCCCCCAATGTGTCCACGGCCCCATATGACCACAAGAAATACGTGTATTGCTGTTTCGCTACTTTTTAGCAAACACTGTTAATTTCCTACCTCCAAAAAATAGGGTAGAGCCTTACTGCCTTCATTGCCACCTCAATAAAATGACCTACTATATTTTTCTTGAAGTCCCAAAGTTCGCAGTACACTTCCTAGAACCAATTTATGAATTATTTAATCTTCTTATTTGAAAACATTAGATACTGATGCTAGTTGATTTCAGCAAAAAATAATTGGGGAGGACATATCTATAGAGGGCAAATTGCTGAATAAACAACTAAACTCTGGGAAGGGCAGAAACTAGGGGCATGCCTCTGGCCTCAGCAGCAGGAGTTTGTGCCTTTTCTGTCTAGAACTCTGTTATTAATGCACATCAGCCTCAATGGAAACCAGGCTTAGTGTTTCTCGGGAGAGAATTTGAAGTTGGCCCAGCTTAGAACTGGCATCTGACTATGGCCAGGGCAGGCTTATGCAGCATGGTGGGCGGAGGGTGGGGGGTACCACCTGTGTATCAGAGGCCGTACCTGGAGAAGGGGCAGTTCTTGCGAGACAGGCAGCTCCCCAGCAAGGGTCCACTTCTGTGTGGGGGGATGGAAGTTGTTTCTTCCGCTTCCTTCATTATCCTTTGCCCTGCCAGGGTCCCCACTCTGTACATCCTAGGCATCAACTGATTAAAACATGTTCTTAGCTAAAAAGGAGATTATAGATAGGAGATTATAGAATAGATTCGAGACCAAATTGGCCTCCGGATAGAAAGATAATGGTGATTTGGTAAAGGAGAAAAGAAAACAATGAGATGATTCTAAGATCCAGAAGGGAGAATTCAAAAGAAAATCATTCATTTGTGTGCCTCTGAGGCTTGTCCTGGCATCCTTCCCTCCCAAAGGGCCCTCTTTTCTCTGAACTTCAGCTCTTCTCATCTGTGTGGTCCATCTGCCTCTGGGCAGGGTTATCTGCCTTGCCCTGAACATTCCCACATGTATGTTCCATCTCCCAAACCATACGTCAAGATCCCGAAGGACAGAATCCATGTCTTCTTGCAGTTTATTTTCCTAAAATTCTCGATACATTTTCATATCAGGGCAAGTTTTGGATTCCCCAACCCTCTTAATTCTCCATTTGCACATACTTCTTTTCACAGCTGAGTTTTAGACTCACTTCATCATATTATTATATTCTTACATTGCCAGTATTGTTACTGGCTGCACCCCGAATCCCTTGTTCTAGTATTCTCATGATGGAAGAATGAAAGTGAGCAACCAAGAATGTGTTGTAAGCAGACAGAATGCTTATTGAAGCGAAAGTACACTCTTGAGGGTTAAGAGCAGGCACAAGTCTGAGCAGACGGCAGCTCCGGGGGTTTTTGTGTCATTCCTCTTTCTCCGTCTGGCCTCTCCTCCTTCACAATGTTGTCTCTTCCCCTTTTCTCTTAGCCAGTGGGGATGTTTCCTCCCTGCCATGGGGCAGGTCAGGGGAGTTTTTCACCTTGTATAGTTAGGGCCTGATGTGTCCGGGACTCTAAACTCCTGGGTAGCTGGGGCGGGGAGGGGTCAGGCAGGGGGAGGGGTCAGGCAGGGGGAGGGCAAACAGTAACGTAGTATAACATGTCCCCTGTTGTTTCTGTTATGTTTCTTGTGACACTTGTGGTTACCTTTATCTTGCTATTGTTACAGTACGTTCTCTCACTCTGCATCCTGTTTGTTCACACTGTTTTCCTATTTCTTCTACTCAGGTCTCACTTTTCTACCTATGCTAACGTTCTGTGACCCTTGCGGTTACCCTTACCTTGCGGTGTGTTTTCCTACTCAGTACCCGGTTTGTTCACACAGCACGTTCCATACTTCCTCTGTCATGTCTTATTTTCCTTCCTAGCTAGCAAGTATCAAGCCTGCTGTTCCCTCATGCACTAAACATGCAATGAATATATTTTGACCATGACAATTATGATAAGCAGTGCAGAGAGGTTTGTCATAGGCATGAATGGGAGAGAGAATTGAATAAGTTTTCTTATTTATACCTTTATTTTTCAAAAACCCATTCACTTAGCATAGCAATAACTATATAAAATTAATATGCTGTTTAGAAGGAGATTTAAATAATTACATTACGTAGAGTTTGGTCCATTTTTCATTCATTGTTAATATATGCTTAATTAACTGTTGGTTCTCTTTCAAGCTCAAGCAGGTGATACATTTCTAACTCTAAATGACGTAATGTCTATGAGAGACCTAACAAGTTGCTTTGTACAGAGTAGGCACTCAATAAATAGTAACTAAAATATAGTGGTTATAAAAACAACTCATCTTGGATCATTTTTAGACTAAACCTTCCATATAAGGCCCTTTGGAATTTTTTAACATCTTCATTCCTGAAACCCTTATAAGAAACGTTTCTTTAGTCTAGCAGATCTCAAAGGGTTGAGGCAGAGGGACCAGCAGTCAGAATCCCCCCATACAGGTATTTTTTCTCATTCCTCTCCTCACCTCTTCCTTTCACTCTTTTGCAGCAATTTCTTCAACAGGAATTATCCTCTTTCTGAGGTGCTCCAAGGTGGAAAAATGTATTGAGATCACTTAGTTTTATCTTTTCTTTCTTTTCTTTTTCTCAACAAGCAACATCTGAAACTCTATGTTTATGATTTACCTGAGAAAAGGCTGTCTTTTTTTTTTTTTTTCCTTTTTCTTGCTGTCAGATAAAAGCATAATTGGAAAGGAAACTCACATTGCAGGACAACACGGTCAAAATAGTCCCACAGTTGTGTCACTAACCCAGCTCAAAGTTTCTCTTTCCCCTAGCCTTTTTCCTTGAAATTTGCTCTTCTTAGAATAGCATTGGCATAGTTAGAGCAGTTTATAGCTTGCCTTTTTATAAAGGCAGCCCATTTTCAAAAGGGAGAATGAGGAAACAGGCTCTGGAGGTAGTGTCTGGGCTCAAATCTCACCTTACTATTAATACTTCCCAGCTCTATGTTCTCTCTGTGCCTCAGCTTTCTGTCTGTAAATGGTGATAATAATAGCTCCTATCTTATAAGTTATTAGGAATTTAAAAAGCACCTGACACACCATAAGTACTCAATAAATATTAACTCTCATTATTTTTAATAGGCATCTAATTTTTAGGTACTTGCTATGTGCCGGCCACTAGTGTGTGTGTGAGTGTGTGTGTGTGTGTGTGTGTGTGTACAGAAACCCACATACTATATAATATTTATTTATTTATTGTGGGTCTGTCCCAGTCTTCATCAAGAAAAGTACTTAGTCTGTTTTATTTACTGCTAGGTTCTTGTATCTGGAACAATGCCTGGGACATAGTAGACATCCCGAAATATTATTTGAATAAATGACTGTTTAGGGAAATCTCTAAACATGTATATACCTATATATATGCACATATACACATCCATATTCACACACAGAATTATACACACACACACACATCTCTATATATACCCATATGATTACACACAAACACACACACACAAAATTGGAAACATGTTTTCTTGCCAGGAATCTTGATATTAGACTAGAGTATGATTAGCTAACAAAGAGCAAGTCGTGAGCGATTTGGTTAGTACAATCCAATTTCAGGAAATATTTTAGTATATGAATTCTGAGAGTTTTAAGAAGGTAGAGAAGAGGTTAACCCAGCAACTCAGAAGGAATCAGAGAGGAAGGAGTGGGAAGTTGTCCCAAGTGAGGAGAAGATGCAGAGCAGAGAGAGAGAAAGTGGCCACGCTAGAGCTGGGGAATCTGGTTGGATACGTTTCTGCGGTCACGCCCACCTCCGACTCCTCCTCCCCAGGGAGGCTGCACGGGGTCCCCGCAGGGTTTACTCTGGGGCGGTTTGCACCCTTTGCCAGTCATATCCAGGGCTTCCTCTGGACTATGCATCTGGAGAAGCAGTACTCGCTTCTCTAACCATCCAGAAGTTGCTTTTCTATATAGGTGCGTTTGCTCAGTTTCCCAGAGGGGGATTGCTTTAAATGACAATTCCTGGACATTTTAAGTCCTTTGCTGAGTCACTGCTTAAGAATTTCCCTGCAGAGGAGAGACTGAGACTCCACTGACTGAGCAACAGGCTGCATGCAGCACTACGGCCCTAGCATCAGGCCCAAACTAAACAGAAATCGAGGCTGAGACTGCTACATGCTTAACATGGGAGGAGAGAATTCCAGGTATCCCTGACAGAGGAGCCACCTACTCTCTGGTACAGGCCTTTCTCTATGCGCTTTTCTCCTGCAGTCACAGGCTGTGGGGACCTCCAGCTGGAGGGCTCCCCTGATCTGCTCGGCTGCTCCTGGGGCTTCCTGAAAGGCAGAACCCCCACTTCCCCTCCCATCCAGTTCTCCATCCTGGTGTCTCTGGAGACAGTCTAAGCATCAGTGGTCAAACCAAAGAATGTGAGGGGCTGGCATGGATCACTTCACATGCTATCTACTCTCTGGAGAAGCAGCAGGGATCCACATAAAATGCAGTGTAGCAATCACATACTAAGCCTGTAGATCCCTAATAATGTTAGTCCTCCTCATTTGAGAATTTCTGAGGCTTAGGGATACTCAGCATAATTCCATTAGTTTAGCAAATTGATGATATAGAAAGAGAGCTCTTTATCCTTTTAAATAGTAAACTACTTTAGCAGCAAGCTTTCATACAACAGTTATAAGCAAATAACAAATGGTTTTTATCTAGTTAGCGATGGTGGGCCTTCAAAATAAGCTCATTCATTTAGGCATTCATTCATCAAGAACACAGTAGAAGCTTGCTATGCAGAAGGCTGTTAGGCAGGTGAGGAATGCTGGTATAAATTAGGAGGAATTAATATTTATTTTGCTGCACATAATGTAGAGTGCTTTCTCAATCTTTGCATTTAATGTTTGTAACAACTTTGTAAGGCAGGTGTGGCAAAGACTGGGGGGGCACTTGTCCCCCCCATATCTATTCTTAGCCTTCTTTGATTTTTATTTTGTATCATTTTTAGAGACAGAGTCTCACTCTGTCACTGAGGCTGGAGTATAATGGTGTGATCACAGCTCATTGCAACCTCGAACTTCTGGGCTCAAGTGATCCTTCCACTTCAGACTCCCAAGTAACTAGGAATAAAAGCATTTGCCACCATGCCTAGCTAATTTTTTTTTAACTATTATTATTTGTAGAGATGGGGGTCTCACTATGTTGCCCAGGCTGGTCTCAAACTCCTGGCCTCAAGCACTCTTCCCACCTCAGCCTCTCAAAGAGCTGGGATTACAGGTGCCAGCACCTCTTAGCCTTCTTTTGGTAACAGAACCTTCCCTACTCTGAGTTTTAGCAGTGGAGGAGCTGCCCAGCTATTCCTGAACAGGATGACTGAGGAATCAGAGGCTCAGGGTTGCTAAGCATTTCCTGCCTCCTTTGCAGCTAGCTATAGTCACATAGTTAGACAATAGGATTTGAAGGAAAGTGATGTGTCAGACATCATGTGACACAATGGTCATTGGAGACTCTGAAGGGGAAGGGGGGGAGGGAGTGTGAGGGATGAAACATTACCTGTTGGGTACAATGTACACTACTCAGGTAATGAGTACACTAAAAGCCCAGACTTCACCACCATACAATTCATCCATGTAACAAACAAACAAAAAAAAAAAAAAACAAACCCACATTTGTACCCCCTAAATCTATTGAAATAAAAAAAGTGGTATGTGCAACTTTGGGGTGAAGTACTTACAAAAAGAGCTGTTTTTCTCTGCTCCACCTTCCTGGGAACTGGAAAGAGATGTGTTTGTGGGGCTGGTGGTAAGTGTTAGCTCATCTGAGCAATGGCAGAACTAAGAGACAAAAAGAACGTGGGGCCCTGGGTGGCTTTAGAGAACAGAGTCTCCTACCCGTCCTCATCTGCCTGTGCTATTATGTCAAAGAACAACAAACTTCTATCGTGTTCAAATAAGATAATATACACATCCACCCAGACTTCTGGGGTCTCTTCTCTTTATAAGTCTGATTTCTACAGTTCTAATGTTAGTATAATGGGTAGGCAACTTACCCGAATGATGAAAAAATGAAGGAGTTATACAAATTTTCTAAAATCACTAAGGTACTATATGGCAGAATCCAGATTCAGACTCAGGTCTGTTGTGTTCTGATACATCACGCCATCTTCCTTAAAACAAGCAGACAGACACAGTTGTGAAGCCGCTGGGCTCCTCAAGAAAAGGAGTTGTATTGTGGCTACCATGACATTTTAGTGGTTCACCTTATAAAAGCTTGACAGAAAGGAGGAGACTAACATTTACTGAATACCTACCGTGTGCCAGGCATCCTGGTGTACACTTTACGTATGATATTGCATTGAAGACGCTGCTCTCAAACTAGGCACAATCTGAGATGACTTGTCCTTAAACGATATTTCAGAGAGAGAGGGAGGGCGGAAGGGAGGCCGGGGGGCGGGGGGGGGGCGGTGCAAAGAGTGCTAAGTGAATGCAGAGGAAAGAGAGGGTACACGCTGCTATGGGGGATCTGAACAGCTTTAAGAAGGAGGTGGAACTGGGCTTGGGTCTTGCAGGACAAGCAGTATTTGGGGGACAGGGCCCTGGAAGAGGAGAGAACAGCGTGAGCAAAGGACAAGGAGCAGCAGAGCACCAGGAGCGGCCCCTCAGCGTGGCTGGAATGTAAGCTCCACGATGACGTCGCATGGGTAACAAGGACGTGTGGCTGTCAAGGACAACAAGAGCAGGTGGGTGACAAGGACGGGTGGGTGGTGAGATTAGGGAGGGCCTGGAGTGGCAGGCTAAAGAATTCAGACCTCATGCTCGGGGTCAAGGGAGGCCTGCAGAGTTCTGAGTGAGATGTTGGAAAAGTCAGAGCCTCAGAGTTGGGGAGCACGTCTGAGCCATGACTGTGCCCCGGGCGCTGGACGAAGATGAATCTGTCAGTACCAGGGACGACAGAGTGAAGGAGGATGAGGGGAAAGCAGAAGGCCAGCGCGGAGGCTGGCTAGAGAAGCGGCAGCAAGAGAGAGGAGTGGGGATGACTTAGGGGAGGTTGGAGGGCAGGCCTGGCAGCACTTGGCAGCGGCTGGGTGGGGACGGTAAGGGAGCGACAGGGACCCAAGGTAACTCGGAGGCTTGTTTCCATCTAGAAAGTTGAAGAGAAGAAAATTACTTAAAGATACTCTGACTAGCTTTTTCTTAATTAACACAGTGAATGCGACATCTACACTAAGCTAAAAAGGCCTCCCTTTTCTAAGGAACAGCTTACAATGAGCTCTGTCAAAGAGGCCTGGTCACAGTACTGTTCTGTTTCTCTGAAGATGAAAGTGCTGGAAAAGAATCAGGATTAATGGTCCTCCAGCCCTACACTTCTGAAGACCAGGATTCACGCTTTATCTCAAAGCTGTCACGGCTGAGAAGACCATGAGTAGTGTTATCAAGGGCCTGGTGTGTGGCTCTGGGTGATATAGTTTTCTTAACTGCCAGATAACTTTTTAATTTGTAAATATATCTGAAGTTTGAAAATGCCTTGGGGAATCTTAGGAATCTCAGAAATCTCTGAATGGGATATTTATTTGTCCATAACATACACATGCACTCAGAAGGCTTCATGTGCATCCACTTCGAAGGCTCCTCAAACTGGGAGAAACCCGAGAAGCTATGAAGAATACTGCTTGTGTCTGGCTTCCCCTCTCTTTGCCTTTCTCCCTCATGTCTTCAATCACCTTTTTTCACAGGACACAGGTAAATAAGTCTCTGGGAAGTGCTAAGCTATGACGGTGAAGCAAAATCAGAGTTAAAGGCAAATGTTTAACCAATCATGTTCGAACACAAACTAGGAGAGGAAGAATTTTAGACTCAAAGAGTCAAATACTCTGCATTCCTGAGAAATGTCAGTTTCTCATTCCGGTAAATATTTTCACATTGCACTTTGCTGCCACAAGCCAAGTGGTTTACCTTTGTGCGTCTTTAGTGATACATCAGCACTAAAACATTTAAATTAGGAAGCCGAAAGAAAATCTTCCGTATCTACGTATTTTTTAAAAAATCCGTCCATGACAAGGGAGTCCAGTGTCTGGTTCTGATCGGGGGAAGTTCTCAAGGAGGGAATGTGAGGCTGAGTTCGTCCACTTCATTTCTTACTTTTTCATAGATTCTGTGTCTTGTGCAGGTTTGGAAAACTCATTCAGTGGTTCTGCAGCATCCGCATAAGTTTCACAGCCAAGCACTGTCATCAAACCCAAGCTCCTCTGTCCCTCTGTGCCTAATCACCCATTCTCCCGCAGCGTTGATCTCGTCAGATTGGCACCCGGCCCACGCCAGCACCTGCTTCCAACGGGCTGACTTTGGTTGAGTTTTGTCCCTCTCACTTTTCCTCCATCGTCCTACATCCTGATCCCTATATCTAAGCAGCGGTCAGACCAGAGCTGGGGCCTCATCCAACCTTCGTGAGGACCAGCAGGGCTGTCAGCTCCTGTATGGGTCGGGACGCGGTGGGTGGTGGGAGTGGGAGGCAATTGGCTTCTTTTTTGGGCCTCATTATTCATCCAACAAGAATTATTTTACATCAATTATTTAGTAAGCACTGCCCTTGGGGGCACAAAGATATATTCAAAAAACATAGATTTACCTTCAAAGGTCTCTAGTCTAAGGGGGAGAAAGACAGAAACATAATTATAACCCAGAGTAATTGGAGGTAGCATCGGAGGTTGGCCCAGGGAATGAAGGGAGCAGTGACAAGGGCAAACGGAAAGGACCACCATGACTCTTCGAGATCACACAATGGTACTTCCAGATCTTTATTCTCTCCACAGTGTTTAACACTACTGATGACCCCCTTCCATTTTCAATTAATCTTATTTTAATGAAAACATTTAAATTATGAAGCATTTCAAACATGCATCAGAATACTGAGAATAATATAATAGCTGGCTCTTCAAGTGGTGTTTTTTTTTTTTGTGACAGTTAAGAGCACCCACCTTAGTACTAAACTGATGGGGTCCAAACATTGACACCCCCTCCTGCCACAGTTATTGTACCATTCTGCACGGCAATGCCCTCCTGTGTCAAACAGGGACAGTGACGCCCATTTGGGAGGTTGCGGTGAGGATGCGGGTTAATGTCCATGATGCCTTCAGAGCAGGGTCGACACAAGTGGGCACATAGGCATTCCGCTTTCCAGCAAGCACCATGGCACAGCTTGCGGGCAAGATGCCAGCATGTGAATCTTATCTAGCACCACCACCTGCCAACCGTGTAATCTTGAGCAAGTTATTTAATCTTTCTGTGCTTCAATCCCCTTATCTATAAGACTATAGGTTATATTAGAACAACAGCCCCATAGGATTGCTTTAAAGGATCAAGTGAGTTCACACCCATAAAGCTCCTACAATAGTTCTGGCACACAGTAAGCTCTCAACAAATATTAGCCATTATTATGAAATAGAAACTCTGTCCCTTCACTCAGTCTTAACAGGTGAGGGCATTTTGTCATATTTGCTTCAGATCCTTTTTTGAATTGAATAAAATGTTAGAACTAACATGGGACCTGCGTCTCCTCTGCTCATCCCTTCTTGTCACCCGAGCTACCCACTCTCTGACAACGGTGAGTCTCCTTCCTGTTCCTGCTTTGCTTCTTTCACGTTATCTTGCTCTAGGATGCATAAATATTCTATATTAGAATAGGCAGATGCATGTCCATAAGCAAAGCATAGATCTGTTTCTATGTTTTCAGATTTTCATATGTGGTGTCATACTGTATATATTCATCTGTAACTTGGCTTCTCCCCTTGTCCAACTTGGTTTCTGAGATTTATCTGTGTTCTAGTTCCTCCTTGTTCACTGCTGCATTGTACTCCATTGCATGAATAAACCAGAGTTCATGGATGCATTCTCACGGGACGGATGGTTCCTTCCAGTCTCTGCCGCACTGTATAGCGAACACCGGGCGTCTCCGTGGTCTCACCCTCATTGAAGCATCTGATTCTGAGACTTGTGTGATTTTCTAACTATTCTTGACCTATTGTGCTCTGTTTCTACAAGAGTCAGGCAAGCGTCTTTGATCTTTAACTGATCCTCTCAGTGATCCTGTAAAGTAGGTGGCAGAGCAGGATGACCAAGAGCAAGGATTCTGGTGCCAAATATTTGTATGCAAATTCCAGCTTCTCCACGCACCAGCTGTAAGGTTTCAAGAAAACCACTGAATATCTAGGTGCCTCGGGTCCTTCTCTATAAAATAGGGTGCTAACTGTATCTCTCTGTAGGGTTATGAGGAGGGTTGAGTGAGTTATTGCACATAAAACACTCAGAACAATGCCTGGCACAAAATGAATGCTATTGTAGGTGTTATAATTAGTTTTAACTCTCTTTTCACAGAAGGGAAAAGAGAGGCTCAGAGAAGCTAAGCCACATTTCCAAGGATGCTCAGCTAAGTCAACCCCCCGAGGCAGGGACCGGAAACCAGGCACACCTGACACGCGAGCTTCCAAACCTGTGCTCTCCCACCACGCCCCATCCTCCCTACACCGAGCTTAGCGTTCCCGCATAACTGCTCAGCATGAGACTCCGCCTAGGAGACCTGGAGCCGAGAGCCAAGTTTCCTGGGCACCATCCCTCTCTCTGGAGCTCCAGCATGTGCCTCCAGCGGGATCAGGATCTTCTTATGGGACCAGTGGGCTGTCCCCATGACTGGCTCTGTCCTTCCACTCATGGCAGCCAGCATAATCTGTTAAAATGTAATGCATGCATTTCCTGTCACTCTTCTGCCTGAAGCCCTCCCTGGTTTCCCACCACACTTAAAATGAAACCCAAATTCCAGACTCTGCGGTGCAAGGCCTTCAGGATGTGCTCCCTGGCTTCTGGTCAACCTTACCTCTTCCCCTTGCTTCAGCCATACATGCCTCTCGTGTCCTTGAACTTGGCACCTGATCCCACTTCAGAGTCTGTCACATCTGCTGTTCCTTCTGCCTAGAATCCTCTTGCTTTGGATCTTCCTGTGTCACTCCCTCATTTCGCTCAGGTCTCTGCTCTGATGTCACTTTCTGCAAGAGGTCTTCCCTAAACACCAAAAGAGATCTCTCACCTTTGCTCCCCAACCAATCAGAGTTGCTACAGCCCATAGCTCTAGAGAAAGCCTTTTAGTTATTTGATCTTTCGGAGATCCTGGAGACCTGGATCCTGGATCCTGGGTCTGGGGTGGCGAAGACTGGGGTGTGGGGAGACAGGGGAGGACTTAGGGCCACAGCTATTTACCATCTGGTGGGGATGACTTCCAGTATTACAGCTCAAATGGCTGCATTAGTGCATACCACTGTAGCACTAGGAGCTAGAGCTGTGCCAGGCAAATAGGCACTTAACAAATACTTGTTTAATTAACTAAATAAAAAAGACAAAATGAGGTGGCTCTGTGGTGCAATGGATAGCGCATCGGACTTCTAGTGATGAAAGAAGGCACAATGGACAACAGAAGTAGCATTCCAAGGTAAGAAAGGCCAAACAGATAGCATGAGGAAGAGAGTTAGAGAGGGGTTCTCTGGCCATGGGGACTTGAGGCTGGACGCTGGGGGAGTGGGGGGGGAGGACCTGTCCCCCTTCTTCAGGGTCACTTTCTCTTATATAACTCAGGAAAAAGAGTTCTGCCCTTGCATCAGCCACTGCAAGTTGCTCTTCTGTGACTGCCATTGACTTTGCTGTTGGATTTGGCCTGCTCCTCCCGGGATCTGGTTTTGTATTCCAGAGCAGAAAGGAAGCAATAGGAGGATTTATGATTCTCCAGGATAGAGAGCGACCCCCAGAGGCCTAGGTGGGTGGAATGCATGGGGTGGGTGAGGGGGGATGGTGCACCTCAGGTATTTTTTTTAATTTTTCATTTATTTTTTATTGAGGTAAATATATATATATATAATTTGTCATCTTTACCATTTTTAAGTGCACAGTTCAGTGGTAATAAATACATTTATATTCTTTTTTTTCTCTTCGTCCCCCTACACTTCCTAACCCCTAGTAATCACCATTCTACTGTCTGGCTTTGTAAGATCGACTTTTTTAGCTCCCACGTTACTGAGAACATGTGATCATTTGTCTTTCTGTGTTTGGCTTATTTCACTTAGCATAATGGTCTCCAGTTCCATCCATGTTGCTGCAAAAGACACGATTTCATTCTTTTTTGTGGGTAAATAATATTTCGTTGCATATATATGCCACATTTTCTGTATCCATTTATCCATTGATGGACACTTAGGCTGATTTCATATCTTGGCTATTGCGAATAGTGCTGCAATAAACATGGAAGTGCAGATATCTCTTTCATATGTTGATTTCTTTTCTTTGGGATTTATACCCAGCAGTGGGATTGCTGGATCCTATGGTAGTTCTATTTTCAGTTTTTTGAGGACCCTCCGTACTGTTCTCCACAGTGGTTGTACTAATTTACATTCCCACCAACAGTGCTCGAGGGTTCCCCTTTCTCCACACCCTTCTCAGCACCTGTTATCACCTGTCTTTTAGATACAAGCCATTTTAACTGGGGTGATAGTGCAATGTGGTTTTGATTTGCATTTCTCTGATGGTTAATGATGTTGAGCACTTTTTCACATACCTGTTGGCTATTTGTATGTCTTCTTTTGAGAAATGTCTGCTCAGATCTTTGGCACCCCTCTCCCCACTTTTTAAAACAGAGACAATGTCCTGCTGTGTTGCCAAGGCTGGTCTCGAACTCCTGGGCTCAAGCAATCCTCGGCCTCCCTGTCCCAAAGTGATGGGGTTGCCGGCGTGAGCCATTGCACCCGGCCTGGCCCGTTTTTAAAATCAGATTATTCATTTGTGGTACCGAGCTGCTTGAGCCCTTTGTATGTTCTAGTAATCAATCCCTTGGTGGATGAGTACTTCTCAAAGATTTTTTCCCATTCTGTGGGCGTTGTCTCTTCACTTTGTGGTTTCCTGTGGATTTGATTCTGCAGTATAGAGAGCCAGAGGCCCAGGCGGGTAGAACGCAGGGTGGTGGGGTGGGGGTTGGTCCTGCGCACGTGCACACATGCAGACAAGCCTCAAGTTTGTTTTTTCCCCCAATTTGCTGGTTTGTTGCGGATTGACTAGGGACATCTTGACAGCTGAATTCTGGCTTCCTGAAGTCTGGGAAGCCCAGAGAGTTTCCTCAGAAGACAATGGATTTTGCCTCCCAGGACACCTTGCTTGCGGGGGAGGTGGGAGAGAGAAGGATGGCTGAGTTTAAGGCTGAGGCTGAGTGGAGTTGCGGTATCTGCAAGTTCTTGTGTTTTCCCAGGTCTATGAAGCCCCAGGGCAAGGTCTATCTTTCAACTTTCTCATACACCTAGCACCAAGCATAGGGCAGGAAGTCACCCCCACTGAGAACCTTCCCTTGTAAAGTGCTGACTTCCCTCCCCAGTAAGGGAACATGCTGCTCCTTTTGCCCTTGTTCCTAGTTAACCCCTTCTTGGCCTCAGAATGTCCACTCCATCATCGCTTCCACAAGGGAAGCTTCTCTGCCTCCCTGGTCCCCTATTATAAGCTCTCCTAACACTGGGCACTCCCCTGTGTGGTGCTTTTTACATGCTAATCAAAACACATGATTACCGATATAGTTGCAATTTTATTTTATCTGGTGTGATTATTTGATTAACATCTGTCACGCCCCACGGACTGTAAGCTCCCTGAGAGCAGGAACTGGATTTGTTTCCATCATCGTTGAATACCCAGGTTATGAAGTGTCTAACCTAGTACCTGACACGCAGCAATCAATCAATGAATATTTGTTGAACTGATAAATGCATGGCGATACAGCCCCCTCCCTCATGTTGCTGCTTTCTAGGGGAGGAGACAGGTAAGTAAACAAGCAACAACACAAACTTCCGTGATGAAGTAATTATACGTTGGGAGCACACAGAGTACCTAACCCAGCCTTGCAGAGGTTGGGGTGCTTCTGGAGGCGGTGACATTCCAGTTCCTGTCAGGACATCTGAGGGCCATTTAAGAACTAAGTGAATGAGGGGTAAGGAGGGAACTAGGGAGAGTGGGGGGCTCCAGGTAGAAGGATCAGCGTGGGCAAAGACTTAGAGGTGAGACTGCATGGTCCTCAAAGCCCTTCCTCTCTCACTCTTTGGCCTTCTCCTTCCCCACTCGTGTCTGTCCCTGGCTAAGGCCTTGGTGAAGTGCTCCCTACCAGGAGGAGGAAGGAGTAGGTAGAGGCAGGAAGGGAGTCCCTGCTGGCTCATGAATAGGGTGACCAGCCATCCTGGTCTGCCTGGGACCGTCCTGGCTTTAGGGCTGAAAGTCCAACATCCTGGAAACCCCTTGGTCCCTGTTGGTCAGCCTGCTCAATGGGTTTGTTCATGGCCGTCCACTCACCTGGAAGGAGGACTAGGACTGTCGTGGAATGATCCCTGGACTGGGGCCAGGACACCGGGTGTGAGTCCCAGGTCTCTTCCTCACCAGCCTTGTAATTCTGGCCTCTCTGTATTGACCATGACCATGTTTTATCTTCTGCATTCTTGATATTCTGGCATTTGGGCCTTGATGCTAGAGAGACCGCCCCTCCTAGGGCTAGCTAATTCCTAGAGATAGCAAATGACTCTCCTCTGCAAACCAGCCAATGCAGGGCCCACACCCCCAGCCGTCTCCTTTATCAAGCTCTCACACACAAGCCAGTATTCCCCCTGCCCTAATCCACCCCAGGGCCAGGTACTGGACAGCCAGTGACCACCCCTAGAGCCCAGAGCCTGCTGACATGATTCAACTACCCAATCCTAAATTTACTCAGCACACCTGCCCTGTCTCACCCATTCTTTCCTGCAAGAAGCCCAGTAAAGGCTCTGGGCCACGTTCTCTGCTCCCCAGATCCTGCCTCCTGCCTGGCTGTGGCACATCCCCACGGGGCCCTGCGTGGCACGCTGTACCTCCTGTCTCTAAGGATCTGTGAGCATAAATTTCTTCCTTCGTAACAGTCATTTCCATGTCTTACCATGCCTGATTAAAACAAATCCTGGGTACATATTAACACACTCTTCCCTTCCCTTAACAGACATCCCGCCTCCCTTGGTTGTTGCGAGGGCTAATAAGATAATGTCTATAAACATGCTTTTGTAAGCTTTGAAGTATAAGGTATTTTTATTACCATTCCTTTCTGGATCATTTCAGTCTGGAAATACTGGAAATCCCCACAGAGCCCTATAGAGAATGCAGGAGGCCGTCCTAGGAGGCTGCCCCGGGTCACTGCCGTGGCCCCTCCCTGCTGTGCGTGATGTGGCCGCCAGGCACAGCGACCAGGCCTATTTGGACAGTGGCCTCCTGGTCTGGCTGTCTCCTCCCCAGCTCACACCTCCTTTTCCTTTCACTGGGGGTATAAACACATTTGGAGTTTAGAGGAATGAAACCATTCTATAAAATGCTCGTCCGAGGGAGAAAAGCTTCCCCTTGCTTTAGAGAGCACGCGTGCCCCAGCGCAGGGCTTCCCAATGTGTTCCTCCAAGAAAAACACATGGGAGCTGTTAAAGCCAAGAGGCGAGCACACTGGGCGGCACCCTCCTCGTAAAAGCAGGAGCCTTGAATCCTCTCTTCTAAATCTCTTCCTGGAAACTGTGTTTTTCTCTTCCAGCCCAGGGCTGTGTACTCTGGTTTACCTCCGGGCACACAGCCAGCACAAAGGCGGCGTGTGACCCGCGGCTACCTCGGGCACCTAGGCTGTGCGTTACAACCCTGAGTGGCCGGGGCAGTGGTGTGGTTCCGTGGCTTCAGCAAGTGCTGCAGGGGCATGACAGTAGCTCTTACGGCCTTGGGATAGGGTTGCCAGAGAAAACAGAGGATGCCCAAATAGTGCGTGGGACATACTTATACAAAACACGTTTATTTGTTGTTTATCTGATATTCAAATGTAACTGGGCATCCTGCATTTTTATCTGCTAAGTCTGGCAATCCTAACTTGGGAGCCCATTTCTCAATCTGTTTTTTTTTTTTTTCCCTTTCTGCTTCCTGAATGGAATAGGACCATGTCCTTCATTTCCCGCGGAGATTTCTGGGTCCAGCCTTGTGTTCCTGAGCCCTGCTGCTGGGTCAGTAGGTGCCCAGGCATTCTCTGGGGGGCTCCGGAAGAACCAGCTCCAAGGTCTAGAACTAACTAGGTCTATGCGTAACGAGCAGATGAGAGAGCTACATGTGGGGTTGGAAGGCGATGCAACTGGTGAATTTTGCACGGTTTTGGAGAGACACAGAAAACACGACTGTGACTCCAGGGCCTTTGGCTGGGCAGTGCCTGCTGCTGTGGTGCTGCAGGGGAGGGTCAGCCGTTACCCTTTCTGCCATGTATCTTTGGCACTGGCTAAGGTAGCCTGTGGCGCCTCAGGTATCTATTTGTATCCAGAATTTGCAAGGGCCCTGGGAGAAAACATGTTGCGGTTATAACGTCTTGTCCTAGACTGTCAAAATAAGGCTCGTGTGGTGAAGTAGATGGGCTTGGCTGAGGCCAGACAGCAGAAAAGGCAATGGGGGACCCCAGGAGGAAGCACTCCACGAAGAAGCAGGTGGGAAGAAGCAGGGCTCAGGAAGGGAAGTGCCCCTCCTAGACACAGTGTGCAGCTGACCTGGGAACACTGGGCCATGGCCCAACGGGGGCATCCTAAGGGTGGAGGGAGAAAGGTTACGTGTGTGAACAAAAACAGCTGTGCCATTAGGGGTGGACACTTAGGGCCCACGTGGTCTTTCTATTAGGCAGCCTCATTGTGGGACATCTTCTCTTATTCCTTGAGAAGCACCAAGACTGGGGGGGAAATGAGCATAATCTGCACAGGCAGCTGGGCCCCGGGATCCGCTGGAGTGGTGGCTCAGTCAGCCCTTCTCGCTGGAGACTGGCCAAGACCTTGGCACACTCAGCCCTTCCTGCAGGTTGGAAGCAGCTGAGCTGGAGACAGGGGGTCAGAGCTCAGTGGTCAGCCAACTCCCTTATGTGGGAGTTCCTTCTCTTCCAGTAGATGGCAGCAGGAGAGCAAACAGAGGGACTGAGCTGGGGCCAAGGGGCACAGATGGTGGGGGGGGGATGTGTGTGTGTGTCCATGCGCCATTTTTATGAACATTTGGGGAGGGACAACCTGGGCAAATGACTAAATTCCAATTTGGCAGGTAGAAGCTCAGAGTTACAATTTGGTTACTAGAGGAAATGAGACCTTGTTTTGTAGTCAAGTGTTGGTGAGATCAAGACTTCTGGGAGATGCATATGTGGAAGGAACTGTCCATTTGGATACAAGTTGACACCAGATTGGACTTCTTTTGGCCTCAGCCAAGCCCACCTACTTCACCACATAAGCCTTATTTTGAAAGTCTAGGACAAAAGGTTATAACCACAACACCTTTTCTCCCAGGGCCCTTGTAAGTTCTGAGCTTTTTTGATTCAACTTCTTTCAACACCAGATTAAACTTCTTCCAAATGGCAAATCTTGTTCCATTTTGTCAATTCTTTTCTTTCGTGGCTGTTCAATTCATAAAGAAATAGGGAAGAGGTGTGAGGTCAGGAGCTACTTTTAAAAGGCACTCTTTTCCCTAAGTGGGTGTAGCCCAATCCCAGATTTTGGGAGCAAAGTGCAGTTGGATTTCAGCCCGTTGCCTCCTCAGATGTGTGCCCCAGCACAACCTCACATTTTGAAAAGGAATGTTCTAGAACATGGATGCCTTTGTGCTATTATGACGTTGTTATAGTGACAGAATTGGTGATAGCAGGCACAAATCTAGGCACTTTATGTAAGTCTCATTTGATCTTTACAACAGCTCTTCACGGGAGGAAACACAGCAACTTGCCAAGGTTAGCACCGTAACGGTGGAGCTGAGTATGTTCTCTTAACCACCTGCTGTCCTGCAAGACATGGAACGATTCACTGCAGCAGAGCAGGGCCAATGGGTCAAGTGAAGGCCAAAAATGAGAAATGAAAGATGTTTAAGCAGATTCAAGCAAGGCAAGGAGAAAATAAGAGAAGGAAAGTAAAGTAGAGCCGCAAGTCATACTGGTAACAAAATACTTGCCATGGTATCTTATAGACAACAGATAAGCCACAGGCATCGTTACTTCTGACCTTTTCTGTAATCCACAGGAAGAAGGAAATCACAACCATTTTCAAGATTTCCAGTGTCTGTAAGGTATAAAGTTCAAGGATCTGGAGAGAAGCATAATTATTTGTGGAACAAAGATACGAAAGAATTGCCTCCAGTCAGTCTTTAAGAGCCATTGTCCAAGGTCTCACAGCTGCTCAGCCTGAATTTAAACCCCAACCACATGGCTCCAGAGCCCACATTCTCAGATACGGCCTCCCACCCTGAGCTCTTGACAGCTGTTTGTTGAGTGGATAAGTGATTGATCCGGAATCGGAAAAGGGGTTCAGAAGTTTCTGGAGCAATGGGACTGCAGCTAGAAGCTGTGATATTTATTCCTACGTAGGGTTGTTTATAAATTACATGTCAGGGGCTGCCTGAATTAACCTTATCTCACTCCCAAACTCCACAGCAAACTGATTTCTAAGCGCATTCACTTAGAGCAGTAGCACAAATGGCTATTGTGCGTCAGCTTTTCCTTCTGTAGAACCTGAGAATTTGCCTGCAATCAACCTGATATGAATGGAATCTCTCACTTAGTCACAGGAGTTCCACAAAGATCCAATCAGTCTCCCTCTCTTTCATTCTCTCATTCTCTCCCTCTCTCTGTCTTTCCCCGAGACTTAGATGAACACAAGGCTTGAAATCAGATATTGGGCTGCTCTTCCTGACTTAGGGAGGGAATATTATTATAAGTATAAAACCGCTTATAAAATTCTGACAGTAATTGGAAACATTAACAGCTAAATCCCAGTTCAACTCACACTTCATTAAATAAAAAATCCTTCAAACATGATAATCATTCAAAGAAGACCTTACTCAGCATAGTTGAGCAGAACCAAACAGAAAGCCAGTGGGAAGGCAGCAGATGGCCTCAAATCCATAAAAGTCCCCAAAGCTCCATAATCAGGCTTGTATTTTCACCAAACGGTATCTCAGATCCACGTAGCACCTCTTAAACTGGATGCCTGAAGCTAACACACATCAAGAGTCTGCCGCAGTCTAGCAGCCTTTTTGGTTCTTTCACACACATATTCCATCCTTTGGGACCCACAGCAACCCTGGGAGCTACGTTGGCAGATATAATTATCCCTGTTTTATAAGTTAGATTTAAAAAAAACTTGCCAGAGGTTATAAGTGAGTGAGGACCCTCTTGAGAACAAAAGGACCCAGGACTCAACCCTGGGTCTTCTGAGCTCTCCTACTCTGACCTCTCACTTCTGACCTCCACTGAAGATGTGTCCCCCAGCCTACACTCCTGCCCACTAGAAGGTCGGAGGACTGTGAAGGCAAAAGTGATGCCAGGTGCCAGCTGAGCCCAGCTCCACAGCTCCCAAGAAGCCTGCATTCCCTGCTGGTGGGGATGAGGAAAGTTCAGATCTTGCCACGTCAAGCCCTTGCCTTTTACTGTACGAAGTACCACCACTCATAGCACCCACGTACAAGGCTACCCAGGCCATGTTTTTCAGCTCTTTCTTCCTCCTGCTGTCATGGCATTGATGCATCCAGGAGGCTTCACTCCCAGCCTGCAGGCACGGGAGACTGAGAGGCAGAGGCTGCAACCTAGAGGCACATTCACGCTCTGAGAGGTTCTGCCACCTGCTGACTGTGTGCTTGTATTAATAGAAGCGTCCAGGCCGGGCGCGGTGGCTCACGCCTGTAATCCTAGCACTCTGGGAGGCTGAGGCAGGCGGATTGTTTGAGCTCAGGAGTTCAAGACCAGCCTGAGCAAGAGCGAGACCCCATCGCTACTAAAAATAGAAAGAAATTATATGGACAGCTAAAATACATATATAGAAAAAATTAGCCGGGCATGGTGGCGCATGCCTGTAGTCCCAGCTACTCGGGAGGCTGCGGCAGGAGGATTGCTCAAGCCCAGGAGTTTGAGGTTGCTGTGAGCTAGGCTGATGCCACAGTACTCTAGCCCGGGCAGAGTGAGACTCTGTATCAAAAAAAAAAAAAAAATAGAAGTGTCCTTAACATTCCTGGGGTCACCGTGAGGGTCAAAAAGGGAGCAAATGTACAAAAGGCACCCAGCACTCTTCCTAGCATGAAAAGTTTTAGTGATCCTTCCCCTTTCATTCGTTTGCTCAGTCGTCCATTCCTTTGGCAATTTTTCTTGAGCGTCCGCTATGTGCCAAGCATTGTTTTCAGTAGTGGGGATATAGTAGTGCACTATATGGACAACAGTCTTTACCCTTAAGGAGCTTACATTCTGGGGCAGAAATAGATAATTTAAAATAAAACAAGTGAGAAAAATAATTGTAGTGTGTAATGAATATAATGAAGAAAATTTAGGTGCTGGGATAGAGAATGGTGGATCCTGGAAGACCTCTCTGAAGAGGTGACATTTAAACTGCATTCTGGAGGAGGAGCGGGGCCAGCAATGCAATGAGGCTGGAGAAGAGCTTGCCAGGCACAGAGAGCTTCAGGTGCTGGAGCCTGGGGTGGGGAGGGTCTTAAGACTCCCTGGGAGCTGTCAAAGGTTAGTGTGGCTGGAGTGGAGTGAGTGAGGACCCAAGTGTCAGGAGACCCCGCTGGAGCCAAAAGCAGAAGCCAGTTGGTGCGAGTCAGAGGCTGTGCATGGTGAGGCACTTCAGCAGCCTTAAGGAAGCGAGGAGCCCCCATGTGGATATCTCTGGAAAGAGTGGGCCAGAGGAGGGGCATAGAGTAGAGGCCCTGAGTGAGGGGGTACGTGTGTGTGTGTTAGAGAAACACCAAAACAAACCAACCAACCAACCAACCAACAAAAAACCCTCAAAATACAAAAAACAACAGCTACCTGAACTACAGGGAGAAATGGATAATCCAACAATTGTAGTTGGAGATTTGAACTCATCCCTTTTAGAAACTGATAGAACAAACAGGTGAAAATTTTAAAATATTCAGAGATATACAAGATCTAAAAATACAATAAATAGGCAAATATACATATACTCAAATATATATATTGTCTTCGAGTACACATGGAACAAACAGCCTGTGTACTAAGTCATTAAGGAAGCCTCAATAAATCAAATTAATCAAGATCGTTCAGACTATGTTCTCTAATATATGAAAGAAAATTAGAAATAAGTAACAAAAGGATTTCATTAAAAAAAAAAACTGTATGTCTGAAACTAAATAGCATCACTTGAGTTAAAAACTAACTCATATGAGTAATTACAAAATAATTAGAACCAAAGGACAATGAAAGCACTATGGGACGTAAGGGAAAATATGTAGTTTAAAACACATTTATCAAGATACAAGAAAGATTGATAACAAGTGAGCTCTACACCACCAAACTCAAAAATTTAGAAAAGAAGCAAGAGAGAAAACTTCAAAGAAATAAGATAGTAGGAAATAATAAAAAGCAGGGAAGAAAGCAGAGAAATAGAGAGTGCCAGTTACAACAACAAAAAAGATGATGAATAAAACTAAAACCTGGTTCTTTCAAAAGATTAATAAGATAGGTCTCTGCCAAGACAGAGCAAGAAAAAAGATAATACACAAACACAACACAGAAAAGTAAATATAAATGTAACAGAAGTTTTAAGATATATTATGAAAACTCTATGATAATAAATTTGAAAATCTAGGTGAAATGAAAATGTTTCTGAAAAATATAAAACACAAAATTTGATGAAGGGAGAAACTGAAACTTGAATAGACCAAGAAATACTAAATAAAATTAAATGGTAATCAAAGATCTCTCTTTCTAAAAATCCCTGGGCCCAGGTGGTTTTCTATATGAATTTTATCAAATTCCCAGAGAACAGATAACTCCTATCTTGGACGAGTTCCAGAAAATAGAACAAGAATGAAAATTGTACTCTTGTTTCCAAAACTGGATAAGAAAGTTCATAAAAATAAAAATATATATACGGCTATTTTACTTTGATTATAGATGTGTAAATCCTAAATAAAATACTAGTTTTAAACAAATTCAATAATGTTTTAGGAAAAAAGTACATCATAATCACCAAATATGATTTATCTTAGGAATGCAAGAATGGTTCAATGTTAGAAAACTCTATCAGTGTAATTTTCCATACAATACATAGAGCAAATTGTTTGAATATCTCAATGATGTAGAAAAAACTTTTGATAAAACTCATCACTTGTTTGTTAAAAACTCTTAGAAAGTAGAAAGAGAAGGGAATTTCCTCAACTTGGTGAAATTTATACAACCTTAATATATACACCAAAACATACTATATAGTATATTAGTATAAAATATTGATATTATACTTAATTAGATCAAGAATAAGACAAATGCTGACTATCAACCCTGTTTAACACAGAACTGGAGGCCCTTGCCAATGCTTTAAAGAAAGAAAACAAATAACAGATATAGATTGAAAGGAAAGAAATGAAACTGCTACTCTTTGCAGATGACTTGATTTCCCACAGAGAAGAACTAATGGAATCAACAAACATTAAAACTTACAAGAGTTCAGCAAGGCTGTTAGATACAAGATCACCTTATAAAGACCAGTAGCATTTTTGGTCCTGAAAAAAAGAAGGAAAAATAGCAAGGTGGCCTTGTGGTCTAAGAGCAGGGAAGTGCCTTGGTCAAACCTATAATTACAGGATGACATGAAGTGAAGTCTAGGATTAACTCCACCCTCTGATCCTGTGGTCAAACCAACCAACAGACAAAGAAGGATGGCCGTGAAGGGGACAGGGAGACAGAGTGGTAGCTGGAGGGGACCGTGGGACTGGGGGAGGACTTTAGGATGGGAGAGCCACAAGGGCAGGTTAGGCTGATGGGGATGGTCCAGTAGAGAGATTAATGGTGGGGACAGGAGAGGAAGGATATGTCTAAGGGCCAAGATGAGAGGGGTGGGATCCACAGCCCACGTGGGAAGACTGGTCACATATGTGAAGAGACACATCTTCAGTTCTAACGGGTAGAGGAGGGAGAAGGTGCTGACACAAGAATAGCAAGAGAGAGGAGGGCTGAGTTTGGTGCTAGAGACTTCCATCTGTTCAATAAAATATGAAGTGGGGTCATCAGCTGAGACTGGGGATGAGGGAGCACTGGGGAGAAGGTGTTGGAGTTCTGAGGCCAGGACATAAGGCATGAAACAGTCTTAAGTGATACAACACAAAACTCGGACTGGCTTTGGGAACACAGAGCCTAGTCCCAGCAAGTGCTGGTTGAGCACTTGCCAAGTGACCAGCAGAGCAGGGCATGGACTGCTGTGGGGGCCTGGGCAGAGGCTTGAACCTGGGTGACGGAATCCAAAGAGCACTAGATTGGGTCAACTAGGTCAAGAATTAAATTTATTTATTTATTTTTTGAGCACTAGATTTGAGAGCCAGGGAGCTGGTTTATAGATCTGGCTCCACCATATCCCTTGTGCAAGTTCCTGTGAACTCCTTTCTGGTGTGAAAGTTGATCATAAGAATTGGATCATTCTTGTTATACTCAACTAAAGCAGAGTTGAAGAGCCAGTGGGGAAAATCACTCAGCATACAAAACATTGCTCCAAGAATGCATTCATCATTCTCTGCAGGCCTGACCGCTGAAACTGCTTGCTGTAACCTAAAACCAGTTTTATCTTAGCTTCTGAGATAATTTGCTGCAACTCTAGGACTGATTTTGTCCGCCGCAGTGGCTCACCCATCAGAGCTTGCCAGTGCCCCAGACCATCACCAGTGCCAAGGAGCTTTCTCAAAGAGCAATAGGTAACATTTCTCCTTTTCGTAAAACCTCTGACCCTCCCTTTGTTCTTTGGGTATACCGACGACCATCCAGCCTGCGTGTATGTACTGAATTGTAATTCCTTCTTCCCAAATAAAACATTAAATTTACATTCCTATTTTACTTTGACACTGGGCTTCAGTTTTTCTCTTCTGGAAAATGGGAATGATGGTGCCTACTGCCTTCACCTCAGAGGGCTGATGGGAAGATGTGTGGGTTATTTTCCTCTTTCTCACCCTTTCCTGCCCTGCCGTGTGCCCTGGGAAGCTGATCTCTGTGGGCTGCAGTTCCTGCGTCCCTTTGCTCTCTGGCTTCGAGTTGGGCTCAGCCGGTCGGGGGCACCAGCGGCAGGTGGGGGAGCAGAAGGACGGAGCATCCAGCGTCCCACCTCTGCCCGGCCTTGCTGCAGTTCTGGCCGTGCCATGTTCCTGCACGGCCAGAGCTCCTGTCGGACATCCGCTTTCCCATAGCTGGGCTCAGAGAACACCCTTTTCTCCTTTTGAGTCTTCAGGCCTAAGGGTGGTAACAGCCCCTCCTGCTGTTTGTCCCTAGGTATTTTCCCGTGACCCTGCCCAGACCTCTGCAAACAGTCCCTTCATTAAGCTCTCATCAGTGTCCTCTGAGGGTGCCATGCATTCCTGCCAGGCCTTGAGTACAAGGGCCAAGGACAGAAAGGTAATCCAGGTGCTGAGCAAAGGTGAGCTACGTGGGGGCAGGGAGAGAGGGTGCAGAGAGCTACTGAATCTGCCGAGCTCTGACCTGAGAAGGAAGATTCTGCTGCTTCTCCATGGTCTTGGTGCCTTCTCACTGTGAACTGGGGAGAATGTTCTGTTCTCTGGGGGCAGAGAAGGCTCAAGTTCATGCTGAGGTGCAAGGAGGTTGCAGAAACCAAGTCTCCATAGTCCCACCCAACAGAGGGGCCAGGGGACAGGTAAAGGCAGGGCTCTTGGGCTCAAAGTGTGCTTGGAAGCCCCTGACCTATGGCAGAGTTGTTTAAGTTCCCCACAGGAGAAAAATAGGCTTCACGTCCTTGCCAAGGACAGAATAACAAACAAACCATAGATAAGGGCAAGCAAAATCTTTGATGGGGCTCGGTACTCAGTACGTAAGCAGGTCTCCAGTGACAAGCCTCCCTGTGTGGCGCTCTTAGCAGTAGCAGTCCCGTCTGTCCATTCAGTGTGCCCTTTTGGGCCGTGTGCCAGGTGAGGGTGAGGAGCCCAAGTTCAGGGTCCCAGCCCTGTCACGTGTCAGGCCAGGCCTCTTCCTCTCTGCTGATTCTCATTCCTTTTGCCGAGTGAGGAGCGAGAAGGCCGTTAGGTCGACCTCACCCAGCTTGCCCTGGTTCTTTCTCCAGCTTCCTCCACATGAACCCCCTGGGCCAGTCACTGGGAGGGGCCTGACAGCATCTGGGTTTATGGTCATGGTCTCCTCATCCTCACCGTATGTCTCCCACTCTTACACCCAGTGGGGCCAGCAGACCCCAGGGGCTCTCCCAGGGGCTGTGACATGAGCACTGGGCCCCTTTATCTCTCTGCCTCTCCCCTTTGCAGCCAGCCAGACCTCAAACTCGTGCTCCTGGAGCAAGGCCTGTGTACTGGACTCAGGTAGGCCTCAAGTGTTCAAAGTTAACTCCTTGCCTCCGAGCCCCAGTCTCCTGATCAACAGAGCAGAGGCCATAGTCACCGCCCCCACGCTTGCTCTGGAGTGTCTAGCAAGATGTCCAGCATCCAGAAGACGATCGATGCAGGAGCGTGCCTCCTTTCTTTCACCCTGGGCTTCTGCTGCTGCTTGGAGGCCTGAGTATTAGACCCTTCCCCCTGAATGAATATACTGATACAGACCCCTGTGGGAGCCGGCACAGGGGCTAGTGCCCTCACTGGACACTGCCTCTCCCGCAGAGGATGACCGCCGCACTCAGGCTAGGCTCGTACTCCACCCTGGGTCAAGTGTCCTCCTTCCTTGTCCCATCTTGCTTTCAGCCTAAAGCCTGTCAGAGTAACAATATCTTTGAGTTCCAAAATTCCATGTTTCTTTGCTCATATGAGGTGATGCAACTTAGCTTTGAGACCTATAAAACGAGTGCAAATATTCTGTATTCATATGTGGCAGAGGGTGGGATGCTCACGATCCTATAAAATTATATATATGGCATTTAAAGATGCAGCTTCATTCTGCATACATTTGACCTAAAATTAATATGTTAGCTATAATAATCTTTATTTCAATGTCTAAAAAACAACTTTTACTCAACTATTTGGAACGTTAAAAGATGTTTGGATAAAATTTGGATGGCTCAGGTCTCTTTAAAAAGCTATCTAAGGATGTTTGAACTGTTTTCATTTGATAAAATTTCTGAGCAGTAAATAGAGGCATAAAGAATCATACCAGGTTGGGCACGGTGGCTCACGCCTGTAATCCTAGCACTCTGGGAGGCCGAGGTGGGAGGATTGCTTGAGGTCAGGAGTTCGAAACCAGCCTGAGCAAGAGCAAGACTCCCATCTCTACTAAAAATAGGAAAAATTAGCTGGGACCAGTTGAACGCACCTGTAGTCCCAGCTACTTGGGAGGCTGAGGCAGGAGGATCGCTTGAGCCCAGGAGTTTGAGGTTGCAGTGAGGTAGGCTGATGCCAAGGCACTCTAGCCCTGGCAACAGAGTGAGACTCTGTCTCCAAAAAAAAAAAAAAAAAATCATACCATACCCCAACATTAGAATTAGTTCATCTTGTCTGCCTTTGAGGAGAGGGATTCAAAGAGGGAGGGGCCCGTGTGAGGAGGAGCGGTCTACCTGTTCTACTTTCACTTTTCATTTCCTGCTGTTCATGTGATCTAGCCTTACATTTGTACTACTTTTCCTTTTATAAAAGTTGGTGCCAACAGAGGCTGGGAGTTTGTCAGTGATATTTTTGTTCTCTTCTTTGTTTCCTGTATGTAGAAACATTATGAATACAATGTATTTTCAACAGTTTGTTAAGGTATAAGAAACAATAAGATGTACATATTTGCTGAGTTTTAACATATAGACACACCCTTGAAACCATCACCACAATCAAAATTAGGAACACAGCCATCTCCCCCACAGATCTCCTTGTTCCCCTTTGTAATCTCTCTCTCTCTCACCTACCCTGACCCTCACGGTCCAAACAACCACTGATTTGCCTCCTGTTACTATAGATTATTTTGCATGTTCTAGAATTTTGTATGAATGTAATCACGCAGTATGTACTCTTTTCTGTCTGGCTTCTTTTACTCAGTATAATTATTTTAAGATTTAACCATGTTGTTGAGTGTATCAATGGCTCATTCCTTTTTATTGCTGAAGAGTATGCCATTTTAGGAATTTACCATATTTGTTTCCAGTTTGGGGTTGTTAAAGGTTATTACAAATAAAGCTGCTATTAACATCTGTGCACGAGTCTTTGTGTGGGCTTTCTCTAGGGTAAATACCTAGGAATGGAACGGATCATATGATAGGTCTACGTTTAACTCTTTAAACTGCCAAAGTGTTTTCCATTCCCATTTCCATTCCCACCAGCAATGTGTGAGAGTCCCAGTTCTGCCATGTCCTCACCAACGCGTGGTATGGTCAGTCTCTTGAATTTTAGACATTTTAATAGGTACATAGTGGTATCTCTGTGGTTTTAATTTGCTTTTCTCCCATGACTAATGCTGTTGAGTATCTTTTTATATGTTTATTTGCCATCCCCATATATTTTTTGGTGAAATGTCTGTTCAAATCTTTTGCCCATTTTTAAAAAAAAATTAGGTTGTTTGTTTTCTTATTACTGAGTTTTAAAGTTTCTTATATATCTAGATACTAGTCTTTTATCAGATATGTGATTTCCAAATATTTTCTCCCAGTCTGTGGCTTATCTTTTTATTCTTTTATTTATTTGGTTTTTTTAGAGACAGAGTCTGACCCTGTCGCCCAGGCTGAAATGCAGTGGTACAACCATAGCTCACTGTAGCCTTGAACTCCTGGGCTCAAGTAGTTGGAAATACAGACACATACCACCATGTTGGCTAATTTTTAAATTTTTGTAGAGATGGAGTCTCACTATGTTGCCCAGGCTGGTTTTGAACTCTTGGGCTCAGGTGATCCTCCTGCCTTGGCTGGGATTATAGGAGTGAGCCAATGTACCTGGCCTTTTTATTCTTTTAGTAGTGTCTTTTGAAGAGCAAAACTTCTTAATTTTGACAAAGTCAGTTTACTAGTTGAATTTACTTTGGTGTTGTACCTAAGAAATCTAGGTCTAATCAATGTCACAAAGATTTTCTCCTATGTTTTCTTCTGGGAGTTTCATAGTTTTAGGTTTAACTTCAGATCTTTTAGATAATTTAAATTTATGCCATTTAGATATTTTAGATTTGTATTTTTTAGATTTAGATTATTTATATTTTGAGTTAATTTTTGAATTAATTCTGAATATGATGTGAGTTATGGATTGAATATCTTTGTTGTTGTTTTATAGATATCTAATTGTTTCAGCATCATTTGTTGAAGAAAAACCCTTTCTCCACTAAATTGTCTTTGCATTTTTGTTGAAAGTCAATTAACCATATATATTTGGATTTATTAATATTTCTGGATTCTATATGGGATTCCATTGACTTATTTGTATATCTGGATGTCAATACAGTATTATCTTAATGACTATAGTTTTATAATAAGTCTTGAAGTCAGGAATGTAAGCTCTCCAACTTTGTCGTCATCTTCTCAAAATTGTTTTGATATCCCAGGTGTTTGGTATTTTCAAATAAATTTTATAATCAGCTTGTTAATTTTTATATATAAAACCTAATGGCATTTTGATTGGGATTATGTTAAATCTATAGATCAATTTGGGGAGAACAGACATCTTAACAATATTGAATCTTTCAATACAAGAGCCTCATGTATCTCTCTATTTATTTATATCTTCTTTAATTTCTTCTTTCAACATTTTGTAGTTTTCAGAGTATATACATTATTAACCTTTTCCCTAAGTATTTCATATTTTTATGATACTGTAAATTGTATTGTTTTTAATTTCCATTTTCAATGGCTTGTTTCTAACACATAGAAATGTAATTGATTTTTATATATTGACATTATATTCTGTAACCTTGATAAGCTTATTATTTATAGCAGCATTTTTGTAGATTCCTTAGGACTTCCAACATAAACAATTTCCAATGTAAATGATTATGTTTTATGTGAATAAATCTGGCTTTACTTCTTCAATCTGTATGCCTTTCATTTCTTTTTCTTGCCTTATTGCACTGGCTAGGACCTCCAATATGTTGAATAGAAGTGGTGGGAATGGACGTTGTTGCCTTTTTCACTATCTTAGGAAAAAATTATTAAGTTTTTCTACATGAAATATGATATGAGCTATAGAGTTTTTTTTTTTCTCTGTAGATGCCCTTTATCAGGTTTAGTACGTTCCTTTTTATGTCTCCATTGTTGAGAATTTTTATCCTGAATGGGTATTGATTTTTGTCTAATGCTTTTTCGTTGTCTGTTGAAATGATCATATGGTTTTTATTTTTTAATTTGCATAATATGATCAGTTACCTTGATTGGTTTTTGAATGCTAAGCCGACTTTGCCCTCTTAGGATTAAACCCTACTTGGTCATAATGCATTATCTTTTTTATATATTGTTGAGTTTGATTTGCTCAAATTTTATTTAGAAATTTTACATCTATGTTTATGAGAGATACTGTTTTGTAGTTTTCTTTTCTTGTTGTACTAATTTATTTTGGGGCAGGTTTAATACAATTAGTGTTTTGTCCATTTACTCTTTATGGGTGAAGGCAAAGAGAAAAACTTAGAATCTCTGAGAGGTTTGAGTGTGTCACTGACACTCATAAAATTTTAGAATCTAGGATGTTCATACCAGTGTTTTATATAATTTTATACATAAAATTACACAGATAGAGAAAAAATAAGATAGAAATTTACCAAATTTTAATAGTGATTTCTCATGAGTGGAATTAAGGATCTCTAGACATTTGAGGAAAGCCTCCAATAAGAAAGAGAAGCATAAAAATAAACAAATAGAGAACAAGGCTTCTAGAGAAAATAGTTGGAGAAAAGAACACACTTTTAAGAAGTTCTGATTATTATTCTCATAGTGATTTGAGAACATACCACAGCCAGCAGACAAGGTCAGAATCAAATTAAAAAGGCACAATCATGGAACAGAAAAAAGGCATGGAAAATAAAAATATCATTATTATAATGCAAATAAATGACCCTAATCTTATGAAGTGGGTGTATTAGTTGGTTAGGGCTGCCATAACAAATACTACAAGCTGGGTCACTTGGAAAACAGAAATTTATTTCCCACAGTTCTGGAGGTTGGAACTGACATGATCAAAGTGCTGCAGGCTTGGTTTCTCCTGAGGCCTCTCTGCTTGACTTGCAGATGGCTGTCTTTGTACCATGTCTTCATCTGGCTGTTCTTCTGTGCATGCACATCTGTGGTGTCTCTTTCTCTTGTTATAGGGACACCAGTCCTATTGGACTAGGTTCCCACCCTTATGACCTCATTTACCTTAATTACCTCGATAAGGGCCCTATCTCCAAATATAGTCACAGCAGGTTAGGGCTTCAACATATGAATTTGGGAGAAACAATTCAGTCCATAGTAGGGGGGAATCGAAAAATACTGCCTATGGTGAAGGGAATAGAAATAAAATCATGAATGTTATTGTAAGGAATTTAATTGAGAAACTTACGATAGTAACTTAACTATGTTAGAGGGCCTGGATTGGCAAAGATGGAGCTAGAGACTTAAATCTCATCTAGGAAAGGAGAAAGTCAATGGATACTATTTCAAATTGGTAAATTAAGAAATAGTGATAGAAGTAGATTATATATTCAGAATAAATGGCTAAAATTGTTAACAGTGGGTGTCCCTAGGAAGGGTCAATAGAAGTGGGAAGTATGTTGCTTTTCATTATGAACCTCTCCTTACCATTTTAGCCATGTCCATGTATTTGGCAAAAATTTAGCCAAAAGCCATCTACTATTACCGAAATAAACAAAACTGTGGCCTCTCCATCTGCTCTGTTCTTTTCCTTCTAGTTAGGCCCTTCTTCAATATTTCTAAATAGAGGGGCCACTTTTGAAACCCAGGACTGCAAGTTACAAGCTCAGCTCTCGTTCAACATTCCTGGTTTCCTCTCTATCCCTTTCTGGTTTTATTTTTGTGCACATTTATTTCCACAACAAATTGTAGGTCCCCTTGAAGAACTATCCATGGCTCACCTCCAATGCCTTGAACAATAACCTGGCACATGTAGATGCTCAGAGAATATTTGCTTTTAAAACAAAAATCTCGTTATTCCCCTGGAGAGCAGTTATGTCCAGTATAACATCATCAATTGTGTCCCAGCCCTTGGAACCGGTGCAGAGAGAGACTCATTAGGATCATTTTAAGAAAAATTCTTAAATCCTCTTTATACATGTAAGTATGTGATGCCAGCAAATGGTATTGGTAATGACTGGGAGAACCCTTTCTTCCTTCACTGAAACATGAGGTTTTGAACCTTATATACACATCATTCATCCAATAGTTTGTCTTTAGTTAGCCCTAGTATGTGTCAAGCTCTGTGTAAATGCATAATTTTATAAATTATGTTCCTGTCCTCAAGGAGATTATAAACTGTCCTCAAATGTGGAAGCCAAGGTTGTTACATACAGAATTTATACTACTAAAACTCTAGAGAATATATGGGTTTCTTTGCCTTGATACAACTCATGGATTTCCTGAAAACGAAGCCAGAAATTATTTTGTCAAATAAATCATATTCCCTCATTGCTTAATACTGCTATCTCAGAGATTCCTTTCCTACATTTCTGATTTATTGTGACTTGATGGCAATTCTTGGGACTCTAGTTCTAAGTTTTCTGCCAGCCCAACATTTCCTTCAATCTGCAAACAATGCCTGGTCACTCCTTTTGGGGGAAATTCTCTGTGGAGGCTGCAGAGCCTTTGAGGAAGAAAACGGTCATTCTCTGTACAGTCTGTTTGGTATAAAAAAGGCACTGAAGTACCTAACCAGAGGCTTTATAGCAGGTTACCCTGTGACTCCCCTTGAGAGTGCTCCTACACCTGGGTTTCCAACGTCCAGACACTCAGATCCTCAGGTTATTTCCAGAATCTTCCAGGGGCCAGATGAGAATGGTGGGGGAAGATAGGCAGAGAGTACAGGATCCTCCCGATGGGCCTTGGCTAACTCTCTATTATTTAAAAGGTATTTATTGAGAATTTACTCAGGCATTTTGGATACTCCATAACTGACCTTCTTTTCTGATTATTTTACAAGAGACAAACTCTACTGGTGAAGGTCTAGCTTCAGGTAGACACATAAACACATATGTAGAATACACTGTGTTCCAAGAAATAATAGAAGTAAGCATGAGATTCAGAAGCAGCCTATTAGAGAGAATGAGTGATTTTATTTGTATAGGCTGAGAAAAGCATGGAAAATCAGGTCTTCTCAGGGTTTTGAAAGACGAAAAGGAGTTTGTCAAATAGATAAGGTGAAAGAAAATTCTAAGAAGTGGGAACAGCCTGAAAAAATGAAGATGGTTGTTATCACATGGAGTTTTAAGGAATATCTATTGTCTATCACCATATTTATATACATACCTGTATCTGCATTCATTTTATTTTATTTTCTAGTCTCCTTTTAAGATAGAACAAATATGCTTAGGGAAACTGACATCTCTCTGATATTGAGTTTTTTTTTAATCATTAACATGGTATATCTATCCACTCATTTGGATCTTCTTTACTGTCTTTTAGTAAATTTTTGTGGTTTTTCCCACAAAGATCTCACACATGTTTGGGTACCTTCTGGTTTTGGTTGTTGTGATTGTTGCCATTATAGATATTAACTTTTAAAGAATTATTATTTCTATTTGGATTGAGTAGAAAAATGAAATAGGCTTTTGTATATTGTTCATATATCCAGCCACCTTGCTAACTTTTCTTATCCCAGTAATTACTAAATTACTTTCAATTTTACATGCAGACATAATATCACCTGCAATTAATGACCAACTTGTTTCTTCCTTTAAAATTCTTATACCTTTAATTTGTTTTTCATGTATTGTTTCATTGATTATGACCTCCAATACAATAATGATTTGATATAGTATTAGCAGTCATCTTTGCCTTATTCCTGATTTTAAAGAGTCCCCATTCATTCTCTACCACCTCCACATCTCACTCCCCTAAAACTGCTCTTGCTAAGGCTATTAATGCTCTCTATGCTGCTATATTCAATAGACATTTTTAAATGATAGTTTTGTTTGACCTCAGTTGCATTTGACATCATCGATCATCTCTATTCTTGAAACATTCTCGTCTTTTGGCTCCCCAATACCACTACCATGCTCTTTATTTTCTCTGACTGCTCCTTCTCTGTTCCTTTTCCTTAGTATTGATTGTCCTCCATATGTTGGAGCTCCCCAGGCCTCCATCCTGGGCCTCTTATTTTACTCCATACTCTTTGTGATTGAAATTATCTACTCCATGTCTCTGTATGACATCTGTTTGATAACACACACACACATACCTGCCACCTGGACATTTTGCTTAGACGTCTCAAAATTAGCATGTTCATGACTAAACTCTTCATCTTCACTCCTCAAATTTAATCCTCCTGTAACCTCCCCATCTCAGTAAATGGAGGCTTCAATCACTCCAGTTACTTAAGCTGTAAATCTGGGAATCATCTTATCTTTGTCTTCTCTTTCATCTCCCACATACAATCTATCACAAAGAATTATTTATTCAAACTCTAAGATACATCACATATTCACTTTCCTCTTAATGTCTCTTTAGTTTAAACCACCATTCTTTCTTGCCTGTCCTATGGCAAGAGCCTTCTCACCAGTGTCCTTCAACTTTTATTTCCTTACAATCCCTTTGACAAAGCAGTTAAAGTGATAGTTTAGAAATAGAAACCAGATCACATTGCTCTTCAGTGTAAGACCCTTCCAGGACGTCTCATTGCACTAGGAGTAAAATCCCAAACCATAGCATGGCCTACAAGGACCTGCAAGCTATGACATCTTCCTTCCCCTCCAGCTTTACCTTGGGCCATTCATCTCCCCACTCACTGTCCTCTAGCCACTGGCACCTTCTTGTAGTCCTCCGAGAGGCCCAGATTTTCCTGCCTAAGATTTTTGCACTTATAAACTACCAGAGGGCAAGGACTGTATCTCTCTTGTTCCTAGTTATATACCCAGTCCAGGGATGGGTAAGTAGTCAATAAATATTTCCCATATAAATGAAGCAATGAATGGTGTTTTCTCTATTTAGAATGTTCTTCCTCCACTTATTATCTGGCTAAATCTTATTTATCTTTTAGGTCTTGTGTCATTTTAATTATTTGTTTTTCTTTTCAAAAGTCAACTTTATTGAGATATAATTTATATGTAATAAAATACGCCTATTTCAAGTGTGCAGTTCATTACCTCATGTCATTTTAAATGTCACTTCCTCAAAGAAGTCTTCTGCCACCCCCATCTCATCCCACCCTTCCCTCTTTAGGCCACCCCCCTTCCTGGCTTTAGGGGTAGGCACTGGTCCAGGCTGGGCCAGCTTCACAGTATCCCATTCCTCTAACCAGCTATCATCTCCTTAGATTTTCCTATGAGGAAGTGGCACGACCCTTTTGCCCTTGGCCAGAGAGCTACTCAGCTGTGAATCATGTTCACATCATGTGTGGAGAAAGCTTCTCTGGAGTAGGAGAGAATGAGGCCAACTTAGAGAAAGATGAAGAGGGGAAACAAAGACAGCGAGATGTCTGACGCTGTGTCAGGCTCTGGCTCTCATCATCCACTCTTGAGCCCTTCTCAAAGCCTGCATTGTCACCTCTTCCTTGCTTCTATGAGCTACACCAATATCTTTTCAATAAATTCCTCCTTTTTACTTAAGTTTGTTTAGATTGGGTTTATGTTGTTCGTAATCGAAAGATTTCCTGACTAATATACATTCCTTGACCACCCAATTTAAATGAGGTCATCTTGTCATAGTTTTTAAAACATGCTATGCTTTTCCTTCATAATGCTTATCAGAATTTATCAGTACGTATTAATTTGTATATTTATTTATTTAATGTCTGTCTCCTCATAGATGAGAGAGACCATGTTTAGTTTGTTCACCACTTTTTATCCAGCACACAGTGTAGTGCTTTACCCATAGCGAGCACTCGATATATATTTATTAAATTAATGAGTTTGTGTTGACTAGATATGAGGGGAGGCCCAGAAAGGGAGGAGGCTTAAAATGACTCCGCATTTTCTGGCTTCGCCAAGGGAGTAGAAGATGAAATTATTCACTTGTACTAGGAACATATGAAGAGGAAACCCTGTGGGAAAGGAAGAACATGAGCTAAGTTTTGGACGTGGGTTTGGGGTGCTCATGGTATAGAGAGTGCAGCTTTCCCGCGAATAGGGGTCTGTCTGTGTCCAGCACAGAAGAGAGGACTGAGTTGGAAAACTGATTCGGAAGGCTTTAGATTATAGAGAGTGTTGGAAGCCTTGGGGTCAGATGAGATCCACCCAGGAACACGAAATGGGAGAGAACTGGTGACTGAGGAGAGGGCCCTGTGGAAAAACACCTCAGGTTGGTGTAGGCTCAGAGCTGTCCAGTGGTCCTCAGGGTCTGCTTAATTCCTGTCTTCCAGCTGAGCCTGAAAAGCCACTGGCCAAGAAGTCTAGTTCTGGGTTTAGAGGAGTCTGGGAAGAAGGTAGTTCAAGGCTGAGTCCAGCATCCTTGACCTTTATGCCATCCAGAGCAAGGCAGAACTTCCCACCTAGACACAGTCTGTCTGCTTAGACCCATGCATTCTCCACCTGGGGACTGTCTTAGGGCATCTGATATGTGCCAGGAACTTTTGAAAAACTTTTCCATGTATGATCTCACGTAATCGTTAATCTTTGTATAAATTACTATTATGCCCTTTTTATAGAAGAAGGAGTGGAGACTTGGGAAGGTAAACAACTTGCCCTGGATCCGACATCTGGGAAGTAACCAGGCCAGGACTCCAGTGCCACGAAGTTTCCATTACAGGCTTTCTCCTCATCATAGGTTTGTGCCTTATAGACAGAAGGAATAGATCTGTCACACGGAAGCCATAGGAACAAAAGGTCCCAGAGGGCAAAGTCAGCAGCCTGAACATTAACCAATTGCCAACTCTTGCCAAACCTACTTCTCATAAGAGATTGACGTCAAGGCCTGCTAATTCACCTCATGCTGGAATCTCTCTCTTTGGTGCTACCAGCTAGATCTCTATGATAACATCCAGGGGCCCTTGTTCCCGGCTGGTCCCCCTACGAAGACTACCTTCTCTGTAGCTTTCCAGGGCGTCTCTCTGCTCCCTGGCTGAGCCGATCCTCAGTGAGTTTCCTTGGTTTCCCCCTGGAAGACCATAGAAAACAGAGATCTAGCACTCTAAGTTCAACTGCACATGGGATTCTTTTCCCAATTCTGGGAGTAGAATCATTCATCAGGAAAAGCAAAGTTTCTGGAAATTTAAAAGCAACAGACCAAAAAAAAAAAAAAGTACATTTAAGAAAAAAACAAATTTTTTGAAAAATGAGTATGCCTTCAAGTACTTTTTGGATGCCATTGCTGATCTAAAGCCATTTTATTAGTTTAGAGCCATAAAACACATTATGACTCAGTGTGCTCCAAAAATTATCGCATTTGGCATATTTGGAGACAAGCAGGCTTGGGGGAAAAACTGGATAAAATACAGGGAAGAAAAGGGGATTCCCATATTTCCCCTGAGTTTTCTTAAAAAAAACAAAAATAATTCTCAGAAAAAAAACTCCACTCAACCCCCAGATTTTTTTCCAACTATTATTGTGACCCAGAAAAATATGCTCACAAAAGCCATCTCTCCTGGTCAATACTTACCATATATTTCCGCACTGAAGGGAATAGTATATTATCCACATCCCCCTACCCCACCCCAAGACTAGGGCTCATCAGGCTAAGAGGAACCCCATTGTTTATCCAGAGCAGTCACACCCAAACCAGTGCCTCTTCCAGAAGTGAAGGGGATATGAGTTCTGGACCAGAGCCATAATCTAAGTTTCCAGCTAAGACACTAGATAAGTGTCCTGGGGAAATTCTTATCCCTGTTTTACAGATTCATGATTCAACAAATATTTCCTGGGTTTCTTACACACTAGGAGTCAAACTAAGGAATGGAGGTATAAAGATGAATATGCTACAGTGCTTTCCCTAAGGATCTCATAGCTTAATGGGAGAAATTAACAAGCGGACAATCAGTGGTGAGTGCAATGATAGTGGTGTGCACAGGAAGCTTCACCTGCACGTGAGCCTGGCTGGGGTGGGGGCAGAGTCAGGAGAGACTTTGGAGAGGGTCTGCCTGAGCTGTATCCTGTTGGACCAAAAGGAATTAGCCAAGCAGAGGGGGGAGACGGGCATCCCAGTAGAGGGAGCAGCATGTGAAAAAAAGAAATAAGTAAAAGGAAGGGCATTTGGCACTCTTCAGGAGCTCTAAATAGATCAGTGTGCCCTGAGCCATCAGAGTGAGGAGGGGAAGAGTAGGGACAAGGCTGGAGAGGAGGGCAGCCAGCTCACAAGGAAGGGATTAGACTGTTGGATTTTATTTGGAGTCAGCAAATGTTTTCTGTAAAGAAGCCAAATAATACATATTTTAGATTTCTTGAGTCACATAGTCTCTGTTGCAACTACTCAACTCTACTATTAAGAGTACAAATGTAACCATAGCCAATATATAAATCAATGAGCACAGCTGTGTTCTAATAAAACTTTATTTACAAAAGCAGGTGGTGTGCCGGATTGGCCTATGGGCTGTTGTCTGTAGACCCCGGCTGTAAATCACAATCACCCAGAAATAGGCTGACCAGCTCATTCCCGTTTGCTCAGGACCTCTCCAATTTTAGCACTGAAAGTCCCAAGTCCTAGAAAACCCCTGAGCCCCGGGTAAACCAGGCCAGTTGGTCACCTGGAAAGCTTATTAAAAATATAGATTCCTGATCCAGCTCCTGACTCAAGGAATCAAAATCTACTGGGGCTGGGAGAGCTACAGGTGATGGGGAACCATCTACGGGCAAGAGAGTGCTAAAGTCACATTTGTATGTCAGACGGTTTGCTCGCAAGGCACGAAGGAATATGTACCCAAATAGCCCACTCTACATGGCATGAGCACATGGTCAATGTGGCCCTTTAAGAGGATACATTCAGTTGAGCAGTAGCACCTGGGCTGAGGCCGGACATTAACTGATTTAGGCAAATGGTTTTTCTCTAAAATCACTGCCCACTGGGGACAGAGGAGGGTCCACAGAATCCAACTGTCCAGGCCCTTGGACAGACAAGAGGTGAGGATGGGCCAGCGGAGCCTCTCCCCTTCTTTATCGCCCTAGAGACCAGGGGGAGCCTCACTGTTGGTCTAGAGCAGCCACACCCAAAGCAGTGCCCCTTCCAGAAATGAAGAGGGGAGTGAGTCCTGGACTGGAGTCATAAGCTACATTTCCAGCTTGGGCACATGGACAAATAAAGAAAATAAGCAAAGGGGAAGATAAACTTTTGGGCCCAGATGTCAATTTTTGGAAGCTTTTCATGGTCAGCCCTTATCAGTAATGGCTCTAAAAAGCCAGGCCTGAAATTTTCCTTTCTGAAGCAACAGGTGTTTCAGTTCTGTTCAGGAATGGCAACTGTTTGGCTTGGGCAAACAAAGAGTTTGCACTCAAAGGACTAATGTACTCAATTTACTTTCCTTAATCAGTCTCTTTTTAATTTAACTTCACAGCCATGGGGGAATTTTCCACTTAATTACAAATAGTGCTTCCTATCTTCTGTACTACTCCTTTCTAAAACAGGTGGCTCTTATTCTAAGAATGTCAATATATAAAAACCCATGCTCACAGTACAGATAATTTGAATTACATAAAACCCTTAACATCTAAAATAGGTTCTCCCTTGTACACTGTGGCGTTTGTTTATGAACCATCAAGCTCATTAACCATGTGGCCAGCATTCTCTAGCTATTGCCAGATGAAGAGCAATCCAAATAGAAGACAAAATATATTTCAAGTCAATGGGAAAACAAGTAGCCTTGTGGTAGTAGGCAGCAGAGCCTGGTGGTCAAATGAAATGGCTCTTGAGTTAACAGGAATCCTCAATTTACTTCTCACTTGATGTGCGACTTTGGGCACATGAATTCATTTCTCCCAGCTTCTTTTTCTTCACCTGTAAAGTAGGAATGCTAATACTTCCCACACAGCGTTGCCATGAGGATTAAATAAGGTAATATATGTAAAGTGTGTAGCATAGAAAGCACACAATAAATGTTAGCTGTTCATATTGCTCATATTAAGCAAATCGTTTTTTGCTATGGGCCTACGTTTTCTCATCAGTGAAATGCAGAAGTTGACCTCTACAGTCTCTGTTAGTTACCAGTTCTCCATGTAGAAAAATGTAGAGCAGAGCATAGGGCAGGGTTATGTGGATACAAAAACATTACTTCCCAGGGCAGCCCTCAGGAGGCTCCTGACACAGGGATGGAGCACGTATTTGATAATAAACGGAGGGAGAAACAGGAGTGATATTGTGAGGATATTCTCCATACTGTGGATATTCTCCATACTGTGTAGCCAGGAGATAGATCTAGATGGTATTTTCCTAGTCAACATATAGAAGCTAAGACATTCGATATGATTGGGAGGTATGTGCTCTAAACTCTACTGGATATCTCATTTTGCTAAAAAGAGAGCATCTGATAAGTTTTCAACTTACTTCCCTGGCATTTTTATTGTGTAGACTGTGAATGTATTAGCAAAGTTAAGAATACACTGGACTTCATTTTCACCATCAAAGAGGGACAGGTTGGTGCTGTAAAAATGGCAGGAACTTTGGAAGAAAACGACTATGTCATTGTCCAAGTTATAATCACAAGAGACAGGAATGCTGCATGTATCAGTCAGTACTCCAAATAGTGATCTTCAAAATGAAATTCTACAATCACAAATGAAACCCATAAAGAAGAAAACAGTAGGGGTGTTGTTGATCATAGTAATTTACTCCAGATATTATTGAGCACTTACTGCTTTCCAAGCTCTGTGCTATATATTAATACATGGGAAACAGAAATTTTTATTAAAAGGGCCTTGCCTTAAAGGACCCCCTAAGCTCACAGAGTATAGTTCATGGCGATGACCGTCAAGCACGCAATTCAATGTAGTTTCGTTACTGCTAAGACAAAGTGTGCCCAGGCTGCTGTGGAAGCCCTGTGAGAGGCACCTAGCCAGATTGGGAAGAGGCAGAGGAAGCTCCCAGTGGAGGTGAGAGCTGAGCTGAGTTTGGAAGAATACGGGCCTGGAAGTTACCAGGTAGGAAGGGGTACCATTCTGAAGAAACAGAATGTCTGAAAGATATCGTAGTGGAATCTTGAGACAATTTAACTTTCTCTAAAACTGAATTCAAATTAAAGAATGAAGAAGAAGGAGGCTGCAGAGGCCGGGAGGGGGCCAGAGGTTGCTTGGGCTGCCTTATATGAGGAGAGCCTTGTGTAGTAAGGCTCATGCTCATGAGCTTGGGTGTTGTTCTGCAGGCAGCGGGCACCATAGAAAAGTCGGAATCAGGGGAGTGCCATGGTCTGATTTATATTTTAGATCTGTGGCATTGTGTGGGTGAATTTTATAGGATCATAACTGCTAGCAGAGAGACCAGTGGTGAAGGGGTGGCGGAAATCCAACAGAGATGAGATGTAATCTAGGGAGTGGCAGAGGATAGAGAAGAGGGAGTCGGCTTGGGTGATATTAGGAGATGGAATTGACATGGTTTTGCTATGGATTGAATACAAGAGATAAGCAAAAGAGCCTGATGCTAATGATAACATAAAGGATAATGTTTACTAATCGAAGACAAAGAGTTAGAGAGGTGGCCCAGGGAGAGTAGGTGGGGTAATATGAAAAGAAGGCAGAGCGTTGGCTGAAGATCAAACCAAGAAGGGAGTTGAGAAAAAGTAGCCAAAGAAAGAAGAGGCAAACCAGCTCCAACTCAAGTAGCTTTACTTTCATTTGTTTTATATATTTGGGTTGTCATAGAGTTTTGTTTGAATCAAGAGTCCCACTGCTAAGAGAGGCTTAAAACCTCACCAAAGTAATGTGTGCTGATCAAAATCAGGAAAAGTATTACTCTTAATACTAAGAGTTACTAAAAAAGCAGATCAAAAATCATTGAATAAAGGGGTTAATTTGGTCTTCCCAAACTCTTTTCATGAAGTAATTCACCCGAAAAACAAATACATAGCAGCAGGCATAGTGCAAGTCCCGGGTTGGGGAGACAGAGGTGAAGAAAGCTTGGTCTCTGCTCTCAAGGACCTCCCAGGGAGACAGACAGGGGGATGATCACTCTCCGGGTGGGGAGGGTACCAATCAGGGTGTGGACTGGGGAGGGTAGAGAGACAAAGGTGACAAGGATCCACCTTGTCTGAGAAATGGGAGAGAGGATTTGTCAGGGAAAGCATCCCAAGACCTGTTTGAGCTGAGTCCTCCAGACTGTGTAGGGGCTGGCCAGGAGAAGGACAACACAGGGTGTGCACCATTCCTACGGCTGTAGCAGGGGCAGGGAGGGAAGGGCTGGAGAGGACGTGTGAGGAAGAGCTGAGTGAGTGAAGAGATGCCCAGGTTCAGCCTGAGGCCAAAGTATTTCGGAGCCCTTTGTGCCCGTCAGGGGCTCCAGCACCATGTCCTTCTGAATACTGCCACCTAGTGGCATTGTTCAATTCCCATGTTTCCCCCGGAGCCTGGGGTCATCTGTCTTCCCACTGACAGTTGGCGAAACAGTGTACACATACAGTGGACAAGTGACTTCTCCGGTAGCACACAGTTTGTGAGGCTGGGACTAGAACAGAAACTAGCTCTTGCGACTCCACGACTAGGTCTGGTATGAGCTGGTTTGTCCCTGGCCACACTCTGGCTCTGGCAGGCTGATGTTGAAGGTCGAGTGAGACTCAACTTGGTGACCACCTCTGGAATGTGCTTCATATCCCCTCCTAGCCTTCAGGGGTAAGGACACTTAGGAGAGAAGGAACATGGGAGTAAGTAGCTGAGCCAGAGAGGAACAAAGAAGACGTATAATATATTCTTCCCACCTCACTCCCCGCTGGTCCAGCCCTGAAACCCATCTCTCAGCAATGGGCAAAAGTGGCTAATGATGTTCTGGGAGTGAATAGAGTGTGTCCACTTCAGGCGTTGGCCAGCTGCCATGTCAAGAGAGGAGGAGAGGGGGCTGCAGCCATCTTCTTTCTGAGGAATGGCTGGGTGTAGGCGAGTCCCCCTGCCCACAGGTAAAGGAGAATAACAGCTGAGTCCCAGGGACAGGGCTAGAGGCTTCTATAAACACTGTCAGCTGCTGAATATAAAAAAAAAAGTGCATTCAAATATGATTCTCTGTTCAAGGTGACAATTTACATGGAACATGTTTCAGAAGCCCATCTGGTGTTACAAAATCCACTGTGGCTTCAACCTGTCCTTGCAATCAACCATCCCAGTTAAACTTCATATATACACTGTGTGTATGTGTATGCATGACACATGGTGCTTGCATATATAATATATTTTTCAAATATATTATGCACACACACTATTGTTTTATACCTAGCAGCTAATGCAGAATGGACTTTACAGTAAAAATCATAGAAACAATAAGACTAATAGGATTGACACAGTCAAAAAAAAAAAAAAACAGGGACTACTAGATAATAAAAGAGGTGGCAGAAAATCTATGTATTAAACAACACAACTTTGGGCAGAGGAGGACTATAAGGTTGAGACTAATCTTTGGTCTTAGCACCTCATTGGCTTGGGAAAGAAAAAAACTGCCACTTGTCAAGCCCTGAATAAGCACCAGGCATTTCATGTTATTGCATAACTTTCTGTCAGGTAGGTATCATCTTCATTTTGTAGAGGAGGAAACTGAGGCTTGTGGGGTTATTTAACTTTCCCGAGGTCCTGCGGCTATCACACGATAGAAGCACTCTATGAAATGGTAGAATCCTAAATTATTTCGTTGGCATCTCAACATGTTTACCTCCCAAACCCCAATCGTCTCTATTCCCTCTTGCTTTTTTTCAAGCATCCCCAGCATGGAGTTTTCTAGCACAAGGTAAAAAAGTTTTCTGGCTGGATATAGGGAGGGTTGGGTTAGCCGATAGTTCATGGGAGGGCCCTGGCCAAGGTGGGTTGACACGGGAACTTCTCTCTCGACCCCAAGATCACAAATTTCCCTGAGATGTTTCTGAATGTTCTATACTTGAGGCTGGGCAGTGTGGCTAGGGATCAAAGTCCTGGAACCTTTCCTTGTACCCGTCAAGCTGAATTTACAGAGGGAGGGAGAGAAGAATGAAAGAGAGGCTGGGGGCTGCTTCTGATTAGCCTAAGTCCTCTGCCAAAGTGAGATATCCTCTCTGTGTGGACAATTAAATGATTCTCACGAACCCACCATCTGGGCTCAGCCTAGTGTGGAGTGGCTGCTCTCTCTCCACCCTACCCCACCCTTGGCTCAGGGAACAGGCCAGCGAGATTCAGAAAATCTAGTCCTTCCCCCGCTCACCCTTCCCTTCCTGGGAGGGCTGCTGCAAACCCAGTCCTCTAGTCCTCCAGCTCTCAGCAGATAAAGCCAGCCCTGGGGCACGGCCCTCCCAGTGGTCCTGAAAAGACCAGGGAGCACTGTCACTGTGCCGGGCCTTGGAGCAGGCACTGCTGGCCCCAAAGATGAAAGCAACATCAACTTTCTCAGTGACTTCCAGAGAAGAAGGTATTGGAGAAGAGAAGCCCTAACTCAGTTACAGTTTGCAGAACAGAGTCATGTCTTGCTGTTGCTGTAGTTTTAAGTGGATTGTCACGTGGATAGAGGGCAGCAGTGGGAGGTGCCAGCAATGCCGGGCTCAGACAAATCATCAGCTGTGGAAGGAATGTGTGACTTCCCCATCCTGTTCTCTCTGGCCTCATCTTCCTCACCTGTAGCCTTCAGATCCACCCAGTAGCAAACTTACACTTCGTTTACCTACTGTGTGCCAGGCACTGTGCTAGACACCAACCCTAGCTTCATCTATCTTGTGCTCTTTGGGCAATGAGAGGACCTGTTTAGACTTATAGAGGGGTGTTATGGGAATGCAGAGGGGAGGTATGAGAAAGACCTCTGGGCCAGGTCTTGCAGGGTATGTGGGATTTTTCTGGCTCAGAAGGGGAGAGATAAATGCAAGAAAATAAACCAATAACTAACTGTATACATTTTTGTTTTATATAATGCTTTCTCCTAAATAATCTCATTTGATCCTCAAAAAAACTCTCTTAAGTAGGGAAGGAAGGAAGATATTATAGTCCTGGCCCATAGTAGATACCTCATTAAAGTATATGTTTTGAAATGATTAATATAATCAAGCTAATTCACATTTCTGTCACCTCATAGAGTTACCTTTTTTGTGTGTGTAGTAAGAACACCTAAGATCTACTATGAGCAAACTTTATGTATACAATACAGTATTATTAACTATAATCACCATGCTGTACCTTAGATCTCCAGAACTTATTTATCCTGTATAACTGAAACTTTGTACCCTTTGACTAACATCTATCTATTTCCCCCATTTCCTACTCTTGGCAGCTACAATTCTGGTCTTTACTGTGAGTTCAGCTTTTTTAGATTCCAAATATAACTAATATCATGCAGTATGTGTCTTTCTGTGTCTGGCTTATTTCATGTAGCATAATTTCCTCTAGGACATTGTTGCAAATGGCAGGATTTCCTTTCTTTTTAAGGCTGAATAATATTCCTGTGTGTGTGTGTGTGTGTGTGTGTGTGTGTACCTGTGCATATCACATTTTTATCCATTCATCCATCAGTGGACACATAGATTGTTTCCATATCTTGGCTTTTGTGAATAATACTGCAATGAACATGGGAGTACAGATATCTTTTCAAAATACTTGTGTCATTTCCTTTGGATATATACCCAGAAATGGGATTGCTAGATCATATGGTAGTTATATTTTTAGTTTTTTGAGGACCCTCCATACTGTTTTTCATAATGGCTGTGCCAATTTACATTCCCACCAACAGTATACCAGGGTTCCCCTTTTTCCATATCCTTACCCACACCTATCTTTTTTTTTCTTTTGATAATAGCCATTGTAACAAGTTGAAGTGATATCTCATTGTGGTACGATTTGTAGTTTTCTGACGATTAGTGATACTGAGCATTTTTCATACAATTTTTGGCCACTTGTATGTCTTCTTTTGAAAAATGTCTATTTTGATCCCTTGCTCATTTTCATTTGTTTTTTGCTTTTTTAAAATTTTGCTATTGAGTTGTTTGAGTCCCTTATATATTTTTGATATTAGCCCCTTATCAGATGTATGGTCTGCAAATATTTTCTCCCATTCTGTAATTTGTCCTTTCACTCTGTTGATTGTTTCTTTTGCTGTGAAGAAGCTTTTTAGCTTGATTCAATCCCACGTGTCTATTTTTGCTTTTGCTTCTTGTTCTTTGGGAGTCATAGCCAAAAAAATCATTGTCTAGACCATGTCAAGAACCTTTTTTCCTATGTTTTCTTCTAGTAGTTTTCATAGTTTCAGATCTTATGTTTAAGATTGTAATATATTTTGAGTTGATTTTAGTATTTGGTCTGAAATAAGGGTCCAGTTTCATCCTACTGTATGTAGATATCTGATTTTCTCAAGACCATTTATCACAGACTATTCTTTTTCCATTGTGTGTTCTTGGTACCCTTGCCAAAGATCAGTTAACCACGAACATATGGATTTATTTTTGAGCCTTCTATTCTTTCCATTATTGTTCTGTCTGCTGTTTTTATGCCAGAGCTGTACTATTTTGATTACTGTAGCTTTGTAATACATTTTAAATCATAATATGTAATGCCTCCAACTTTGCTCTTCTTGTTCAAGATTGCTTTGGCTATTTGAGTTCTTCCATGGTTCCATATGAATTTTAGGATTGTTTTTTCTATATTTATGGAAAATTCCATTGGAATTTTGGTAAAGACTTCAACAAATCTGTAGATTGCTCTAGGTAGTTTGCACATTTTAACAATATAATTCTTTTAATCCATGAACATGGGATATATTTCCAGGTATTTGTATCTTTTTTTCAGTTTCTTCCATCAGTATTTTTTAGTTTTTCATGTATAGATCTTTAATTTTCTTGTTTACATTTATTCCTAAGTATTTTATTATTTTTGGTGGTATTATAAATGGGATTGTTTTCTTAATTTCTTTTTCAGATAGTTCATTGTTAGTGTATAGAAATGTAACCAAGTGTGTATGTTGATTTGGTATCCTGCAAATTTACTGAATTTGTTTATTAGTTCTAACAGTTTTTTTGGTGGAGTCTTTAGAGTTTTCCATGTATAGAATCTTGTCATCTGCAGGGACATTTTACTTCTTCCTTTCTGATTTGGATGCTTTTTATTTCTTTGTCTTGCCTAAATTCTCTGGCTATGATTTCCAGTACTATATTGAATAGAAGTGGCAAGAATGGGAATCCTTCTCTATTTCCTGATCTTGGAGGAAAAATTTTTGACTTTTCACGTTTGAGTATGATATTCACTGTGGGCTTGTTATATATGGCCTTTATTATGTTAAAATACATTCCTTGTACACATAATTTATTGAGAGTTTTTATCATGAAAAGATGTTGAATTTTGTCAAATGCTTTTTGTGATCATTTGAGATGATCATATGATTTTTGTCTTTCATTCTGTTAATGTGGTGTATCACATTTATTTGTTTGTATATGTTGAATAATCCTGTGTTCCAGGGATAAAGCCCACTTGATCATGGTGTATGATCCTTTTAATATGCTGTAGAATTCAGTTTGCTAGTATTTTGTTGAGGATTTTTGCATCTATGTTTATCAGAGATATTGCCTGTAATTTTCTTTTCTTGTATTGTCCTTGTCTAGCTTTGGTATCAGGGTGATGCTGGCCTTGTAATTTGTGAATTTTTCAGTTTTCTTCCTGTTATTGATTTCTAGCTTCATACCATTGTGGTTGGAAAAGATACTTTATATAATTTTTGTTAAGACTTGTTTTGTGGTCTAACATATGATCTATCCTGAAGAATGTTCTGTGTGGACTGGGTGTGGTGGCTCACGCCTGTAATCCTAGCACGCTGGGAAGCCGAGGATTGCTTGAGGCCAGGAGTTCAAGAGTAGACTGAGCAAAAGCAAGACCCCATCTCTACAAAAAAAAAAAAAAAAAAGAAAAATCAGCTGGATGTGGTGGCACATGCCTGTAGTCCCAGCTACTTGGGAGGCTGAGGCAGCAGGATCACTTGAGCCCAGGATTTTTTGAGGTTGCAGTGAGCTATGATGACACCACTGCACTCTAGCCCAGGGAACAGACTGAGAACCTATCTCAAAAAAAAAAAAAAATGTTCTGTGTGCACTTAAGAAGAATGTATATGATGTGTATTCTGCTGCTGTTGGATAAATTTTCTGTATACATTTGTTAGGTTCATTTGGTCTAAAGTGTTAAGTTTGCTATTTTCTTATTGATTTTCCGTCTGGGTGATCTATACATTATTGAAAGTGAGGTATTGAACTCTCCCATTATTTTTGTATTGCCATCTGTTTCTCCCTTCCTTTATGTTAATATTTGCTTTATATATTTAGGTATTCCAATGTTGGATGCATATATATTTATGATTGTTGATGTATCCTCTTGATGAATTGATGTCTTTATCATTGTATAATGACTTTCTTTGTCTCTTGTGACAGGTTTTTTCCTTAACATCTATTTTGCTTAATATAAGTTTTTTCTAGTTAAGATTTGCATGAAATATCTTTTTCCAACTCTTCACTTTCAGTCTCTGTATGTTCTTAAATCAAAAGTGAATCTCTTTTAAACAGCATATGGTTGGACCTTGTTCTTTTATCTGTTCAACCACTTTACATCTTTGAATGGAGAGTTTAATCCACTTACTCTTAAAGTAATTATGATAGGTAAGGACTTACCATTGCCATTTTTTTAATTGTTTTCTGACTGCTTTGTTCTTTTGTTCTTTTCTCTCTTGAGGTTTTCCTTTGTGATTTCATCATTTTTTGCATTAGTGTGCTTTGATTCTTTTCTTTTGATCTTCTGTGTATCAGTTACAGATTTGTTTCCTTGTGATTAACATGATGCTTATAAAATGTCTTATAACAATCCATTCTAAGCTGATAACAACCTAACTTCAATTGCATACAAAAACTCTACACTTTCACTCCCCCTGCAACATTTTATGTTATTGATGTCACAATTTACATCATTTTATATTATGTATCCATTAACAAATGATTATAGATATAGTTATTTTTAATACTTTTGTCATTTAACTTTTATATTCAAGTTAAAATTGATTTTTGCGCCATAATTATAGTATTAGAGTATTCTGAATTTGACTATATACTTACCTTTACCAGTGAATTGTATACTTTCATGTTGATAATTAGCATCCTTTCATTTCAACTTGAAGAACTCCTGTTAGTATTTCTTGTAAGAAAGGTCTAGTGGTGATGAATTCCCTCAGCTTTAGTTAGTGTGAGAAAGTCTTTATCTCTCCTTCATTTCTGAAAGATAGCTTTGCTGGGTATAGTATTCTTAGTTGGTAATTTTGTTTTTTTTTTTAGTACTTTGAGTATATCATCCCAGTCTCTCCTGGCCTGTAAAATTTATGCTGAGAAATCTGCTTATGGTCTTATGGTGGTTCCCTTGTACCTGATGAATCAGTCATATGTCTCTTGCTGCTTTCAAAAATCTTTCTTTGGTTTTGACTTTTGACTGTTTAATTATAATCTGGCTCAGTGAAGATCTCTTGAGGTTCAGTTTATTTGGGGTTCTCTGGACATCATGGATCTGCATATTTCCCTTCCCAGATATGGAAAGTTTTCTGTCATTATTTCCTTAAATAATCTTTCTCCACTTTCTCATTCTCTTATTCTTCTGTGACTCACATAATATGCATATTGGTTTGCTCCAAGATTTCTGTTTGGTTCTTTTTTTATGGTTTCTATGTCTTTGTTAAGCTTCTAATTTTATTCATATATTGTTTTTTGTTTGGTTGTCTGTGTTCTCTTTCAGCTCATTTGGCTTCTTTAAAATGATTATTTTGAATTCTTATTCAAACAGTTCATGGATCTTTATTTCTTTAAGGTTTGTTAATGGAGGTTTACTAGTTTTCTTTGCTGGTGTCATGTTTGCCTGATTCTCCATGTTCTGTGTAGACTTATATTGGTGTCTGTGCATTTGAAGGAGCAGACATTTCTTCCTATCTTTATAGACTGGTTTTAGTAGGTAAAGATCTTTTCTTGCCAGATCCCTTGACTTATGGACTGTTCCTGGTTGGATGGGCCTGGAGCCAAGTCTCTTGGCTGTTGCCAGGTTCACCAGTAGGTCTGTGGATGGCAGGCCTGTTACCAGGGATATGGTGAGGCGTGGCTCATGTAGGTCCCTAAGCATACTAATGTTAGGTAGCTGGACTGTGGACTGGTCTCTGCATGGGCAAAACTGCCTCTAGACTGCAGTAAAGTGGGGCTGGAGCCAGGTCATAGGACTCCGTAGGTGACCACAGTTCGATCTGTTGCCTGGGGTTTCTTTTGGTATGGCTTCCATTGGTTACCTGGGCAGGTTCTAAGATCGGAAAGAGTGCCTTGGACCATAGTAGAGTGGAGCTGAATCCAGATACTGGGACTGTATCAGAGACCACAGTCTGCTCCAAGGATGGCAGGCCATTTATGGAGAGCATAAATTGGTGTGGCTCCTCCTCAGTCCCTTGGTGAAAGGGGCTAGTGGAAGGACTATGGAAAAATGGGACTGGAGCTGAGTCCATAGGGAGATGCATCTACTTCAGTCCACAGCTAGGACCATGGTCAGTGGGACTACCACTGACTGCCTTCTCAGAGCATCCTTTCTCAGCCTTCGGCTCCACCAGGGTTTTGCAACCCCTAACCTGGATTCCTTAACTCCATAAAAGGCACTTTTGTTCATGGAAGGCTGCCAAATATTTAATTATGTATGTAAGAAAAGTGGTGTAAGCTGGACACCTCCTATTTTGCCATTTTGCTGATATCATCTAGTTTATTTTTTAAGATTACTCTGGCTGCTATGTGGAAAATGAATTGGGATGGATGAGAAAAGACTAGAAGTGAGATGGTTGGTTAGGAAGCTATTGGAAGAATCCAGGCAAAATAGATTTACCATCATGCTCATGAAGCTTACTTTTAAGACCATTTACTAGCACAAATTTATTATATACCCCGAGAGGGAGACCAACATTGTGTTCTCATGTTCAAATGTTTTTGCAGAATTTGTGAGAGTAAGATAAAACTGCAGTCTCTTTCCCCTCTAATTCATCCTCCATCACACTTGCCCTCATGACAGGTGACATTGGCGTGACCATGAGGATTTGGTGATTCAACTAAGTGGAAGTTGAATGGGTGAAATATTTAGTGTGGGTTTGATGGGATACATTTATGTGGTTCTGTGAAGTTCTGTCAGCAAGGGTGTAAGCTATGAGAGAGCCCTTAAGCCTTCCTCTTTCTTGTTTTTACCTTCACTCTATACTTAATCAATATCCCACAACTATTTCTGTTTTCCAGACCTGACTCATATCAATATCCTCCTAAATAATCTCCCTTTTCCAGTCCTGGCCCCTTTCAGCCCATCCTCCACATTGCCTCCTGAGAGGACTTTCTGAAAAAATAGATTGGCTATCATCACTCCTCTGATTAAAAACCTTGATGACAACTGTTCATTACCTACAGGGTGAAGTTTGGTTTCTATAACCTATTTTTATTCCTTTTCCATCTCTTCTTGGCCTCCAGTTTTAAGAATTGTCCACTATTTCCTACTTAACAACCTACAGTCTTATAAAATAATAGGTTATAAAAATTATAACTAAAGGACAATGTTAACGACTCTTCCATTTATCCACTCCTGGGCCTGGCACTCTTGCTTCTCTGTGGCTACAGCTCAGAAAAATGTTTCTTCTACACCTCACACCTCATTCACTTACAGTGAATGGGTCAAGTAGGAGTAAGACATAACATTGACTTGTGAGGGCAGAACCATAACAGGTTCCTTTTAACTACCACTATGTTGGGAGGAAGGCTGTTTAATGGATTTAACAGAAGGATATCACTGAAAGAGTCTATGAAGGTTTTGATAAAGTGGGTTTGAAACCTGTCTGAACTGCTGCACCTTCCTTTGGGCAAGGAGTCGGGGACTGGATCAGGGTTGGGTGGGAAAAGTTGGGAAAGCGTGCCCATGTAAAAGTAGCCAATTTAGTCTGATTGGTACTCAAACAGGTTCAAAGCTTTTGTTTGTTTGTTTAATAAAAATGTTGACATTCCCCATAGTACCTAAGTCTAAGAGAGAAAATTATTCAATAAAAGTGATAAAATTCTATCTAGACTTATCAAGAAATTATGAAGACACAAATTATCAATATCAGAAATTAGAAATGGTATATCACTATCGATTCTACAGATACTAAAAAGATAATAAGAAAATCTTTTGAACAATTTTATGTCAAGAAATTTTATAACTTAGATGACATGAATGAATTCCTTGAAAAATGCAAACTACCAAAGCTTACTCAAGAAGAAATTGTTAACTTGAATAGTCTAACACCTATTGAAGAAATTGGATTTGTAGTTAAAAACTTCTCCACAAAGAAAAATTCAAGGCCAAAATGACTTCACTGGGGGAAGTCTATTAAATATTTAAGGAGGAAGTAATACTAATTCCATGCAAACTCTTCCAGAAAGTTGAAAAGAAGGGAATGCTTCCCAAATTATTCTATGACTTGGCATTACCTTAATACCTAAGACAGACAAAGATATTATAATAAAAGAAAATTATAGACTGATATCACTCATAAACATAAATGCAAAAATTCCTAATAAATTTTTTAGCAAAGTGAATCCAACAATACATAAAGAAGATAATACAACATAACAAAGTAAGGTTTATTCCAGGAATTCAGAGTTGGTTTAACATTTGAACATCAATGTAATTTATCATACTAACAGACTGAAAAAGAAAATCCACAGGATTATCTCAACAGATAAAGAGGAAATATTTGACAAAATCCAACATCTATTCCTGACAAAAGTCTCAGAAACTTGTAACAAAAGAGAACTTTCCCAACCTGGCAAGGAACATCTATGATAAGTCAATGGCTAACATCACACTTAATAGTGGATGACCTAATTCTTTCTTTTTAAGATCAAGAACCAGACAATAATTGTCTACTTTCATTACTCCTATTCAACATTGTACTGGAGGTTCCAATCAGTGTAATAAGGTAAGAAAAAGACATAAAAAAACACCAGGATTGGAGAGAAAAAAAGCAAAACTGTCTTTATTTGCTGACGACATGATTGTGTAGAATATCTGGTAGAATTTACAAATAAGCTACTAGAATTCATCAATGAATTTATCAAGAATGCAGGGTACAAGATCAATATAAATATCAATTGTATTTCTGTACAACAGCAATAAATAACTTAAACTGAAATTTTAAAATTACTGTTTATAATAAAAGAAATATTAAATATTTAGAGACATATCTGACAAGATCTATACACTGAAAACTAAAAATCATTGCTGATAGAAACTAAGATCTAAATAAATGCAGAGAGATGCTGAATTTATGGATTAGAAGATTCAATATTATTAAGATGTGGATTTTTCCTAAATTAATCTATGGAATCAAAGAAAATTCAATCAAAATCCCAGCAGGCTTTTCTTTTTGGTAGAAATTGAGACGGCAATTATAAAATTTATTTGGAAATGCAAAGTATGTGGAATAGCTAAGACATCTTTGAAAAAGAACAAAGTCAGAGGATTAGCACTACCTGACTTCCAGACTTCTTACAAAGCTTGCAGCAATCAAGGTACTATAATATTGGTGTTAAGATAGACAAATAGATCAATGGAAAAAAAACAGTGTCCAGAAATACACCCACTGCATATTGTCAATTGAGTTTCAACAAAGATGGAAAGGAATTCATTGGAGAAAGGATTGTCTTTTCAACAGATGAAATTGAAATAGTTGGAATAGGTGGAATTGAAATAGCCACCACATCTGGATAAGTTTTAAAATTTTTTTTGTAGAGATAAGGTCTCGGTATGCTGCCCAGGTTGGTCTCAAACTCCTGGCCTCAGGCAACCCTCCTGCCTTGTCCTCCCAAAGTGCTGAGATTACATGTGTGAGCCACTATGCCCAGCCATTGGCAGTTTCTTAAAGATTTAAATACATATGTCTACAGAGTATCCAACCATTCCACTCCTAGGTATTTAGCCAAGAGAAATAAAAGCATATATCCATACAAAAACTCATACACAAATGTTCATAACAGCATTATTGGTAATAGCAAAAAACTGGAAACAACTAAAATGTCCATGAACAGGTGAATGGGTAAACACATTGTGTTATTCTACTCAGCAATCAAAAGGCATGAACTACTGATATATGCAAACATGTGGATAATTTTAAAACAATTATGTTGAATAAAAAAGCCAGGCAAATAAAATAGTGCATACTCTATGATTCCATTTATACAAAATTATAGGAAATGAAAACTAATGTATTATAACAGAAAGCAGAGTAGCTGTTGCCTGTTGATAAATGAGGGGTAGGGGAAGACCGGAAGAAGGCATTACAAAGGGGTGCAAGGAAACTTTTGGGGGTAATGGATATGTTGGTTATCTTGATTGCAGCAATTGTGGTGATTGAAAAGATGTCAAACTTTACACTTTAAATATATGCAGCTGATTGTGTGTCAATTATAACTCCATAAAACTATTCAACAAAATTCAAATGTAGCAAATATTTTAATTTCTCCTTTTAAATGTCTTTTCATCTTTCTTTTAATCTCTGTAAGTGGAGTACAATTTTACAATAAATAGTAACCATCATATAAATTAAACAATTATTTCCAGTGAAACTGGTCAGCTGGATGGATGTGCAGTGTTGTACAGCCCACAGGACTGCATGATCGATGTTTTACTGGGGGAAGGAATTGCATGACCTGGTGTTCTCCAGACCATTGCCTCTCAAAATTTAACATGCATATGACTGCTCTATAACTGCGCTAATACAGTAGCCACTAGCCATGTGTGGTTATTTGAATTTAAATTAATTAAAATTAAATAAAATTTAAAAGTTTTTAAAGTCATGCTAGTGTTCAATAGTCACATAGGGCTAGTGGCTACTGTATTGGACAGTTCAGATAAAGAACATTTTCATCTCTGCAGGAAGTTCTGTTGGGCATTGCTGCTCTGAAGCTTTGCTTTTCAAATGTGTGGTCCCTGTACCAACATTGATGTTACCTGGGAACTTGTCAGAAATGCAGAGCCTCCCCTCCCAGGGGCGTTTATACACATTAAAGTTTGAGAACCCCTAGTCTAGGCAGTCTTAGAGACATGATAGATTTTAAACTACAGGAGGATTGAGTGTCGCATTTGGTGATGGCAGGACAAGAGTCTTGGGCCTTTCTTCTGTGCTGCCAGCTCAGAGTTAGGGAAAAGGAAGACAGCACTCATGAATCAGGCTCGGTCCTGGGTAGAGCGAGAACACTGTAGGGGCAGGTATAGAGCACAAGAAAGTAATGTTTGGTCATAGGTGACTAGTCAGTTTGGCAAGGCCAGGAGCACAAAAGACAGAAACACAGGGGTAGTGGATGTACCATAATTCCATTTGCACAGGCAGAAGCTGGGACAGTGTCACTGATTGCCTAAACACCCAATGGCTCCTGGTTCTTATTCTTCCAATAGCAGAGTCTCCGAATCTCAATGCTAGAGAGGCCCTCGGCTGCAACCCTCACTCCCTTTTCACTCAGTGATCACAGACACATTTCCTACATTTGTCCCACAATCACTAAGCACTTACTATGTGCCAGGTACTGTGCTAGGTGATGAGACTTCAAACATACTAGAAGTCTGACCCAGAAGTGCATAGATGTGCACCCTTAGGACTTGAGTGTTCTGGATAAATACCTAAAGTCCAATCTGCACACTTCTAGCCTTCCTTAGTCCCCTTCTAACCCTGAATGAATGGGTCAGTTATCATTTCACATTTATTGAGCCACAGCTACACATTTACAGAACTGGACCTCTGCTCTGCTGGGCTTCCTCGTTACCATGCTATGTTACAATAAACATTATTTGTCCTCTGGTGCTGCTTTCAGCACTTTTATTTCCTACTCTTGCCCTCCAACTATCACCCCTTCCCCACACAACCTTAAACAGTCACCGGTTTTTATTTATGATCATGTCTTAGTTTGCTTCCTACTCCTATAACAGAATACCACAGACTGGGTAGATTATAAAGAAAAGAGATTGATTTGGCTCACGGTTCTGGAGGCTGGGAAGTCCAAGATGGAGGGGCTGCACCTGGTGAGGGCCTTCTCGCTGCGTTGTAACACGGCAGAAGGCAGCATGTCGTGAAGGGGTGTGCGGTGAAAGACGGACAGAGGAAAGGGGCTGAATTCCCCCAATAACAAACCCACTGCCACAATAATGCATTGATCCATTCACGAGGGAAAAGCCCTTATTACCTAATCGCCTCTTAAAAGTCCCACCTCTTAATACAGTCACAGTGGCAATTAAATGTCAACCTTTGTTTTGGGGGATCATTCAAACCATGGCAGATTATTTCCCTAGGCTGCTTTGACTGAGGTTATTTCCAACTCCCTTTCATAATTGTTTCAGTCCTCTTGGGTAACCGTCCTCGTTGATGTGTGTTCCTTGTCTCAGAACAGCACACTAGTTGATTTGATTTGTGCATTTTCTTGACATTTGTTTGTTCTCACTTTCAAATCATTAGCAAAGATGCTAAATAAAACCAGACCTGCTCTCTGGGGAGGTGCCCTCAGCCCCCTACTCCCCTCACTGGAGCTGTTTCTGGGTACTTATATCATTACCCTTTACTTATGATCTCCTAGCCAGTTGTTGAGTCTTTGTGACCCCCTTCTCATCCAAGGCAATCCAAGCTGGCCTTAGAGTAGAAATGACATGGCAGGCTGAGCAAAATCCTTTACTAAAGTTCCAAATCATTTACTAAAGACCTGGCCTCACTCTGTTTTTCTCCTCTGCCGAGTCTCTTGAACTCACTTCTTTCCATAAATCCTTTGTGACTTTATCCTTTCCAGATGTTGATGGATTTTCACTGTTAACATCTGTTTTATTACTATAACTATCCAATTTACTGGCCAGTAATTTCCACAATTAGCTTTCTTTTGCTTTCCTTTTTAACACTAACACTGTATTAATGGCATCTTCTCACTTTCTGCCCATGATTTTAAACTCCCTTTTAAATTCTCCTATAAATTTTCAAATTTTTTATACTTTACCCCAGGATGGTAAATGCTCAAGGCTACACCTTCTTGGTGGCAGATTTGAGTATCAGTAGAGGTACAACTTAACCTAAATTTGGAGCTGTTGTAGCTTCAATCTACATTGCCAGTTAATTATCCAGGTTTTTCAAATTTTTTTTTTACCTCACTCAGGTAAAAAGAGAAAGGATAATTGTAATGATGATATTAATAGTAATTCTACTTACCCAGAGGTCACTTACCTAGTCATTCAGGTATCTAAAATATAGTAAAAAAACAAAGGAAAAAAAAAACTGCAAAATCAAAAACAAAAACAAATAGAAATAACCAGAACAGTCATAGATAGGTCAAAAAAGAAGTGGACATATTGCATGACAGCAATCTTCCACACCATCTGAGTTCCTGGTGTCATCTCAGTAGTTTTCCTGTGTCCTCCGTGGAGAGCAAGATGGTTTTCAGAGATATTTCCTCTAGTGGCACTCTGGTAACCAGGTAAGTACTTTGGTGTTTCTCAGGCCTGCCTAAATGCAAGGACCTGTGATTGCTAGGTTGGGACCATAAGATTTTGAGTCAGAAAGAAGTAAATCTGGTGGTATATTCAGCTCAATCCATTCCAGTAAAACCACAGCCCACATAGCTGGTAGCATAAAAAAAAAAAAAAAAAAACTCCTGGAATTCTCTTCTTCCCATCTCTATTTAATGAATCCTATTTATCATCTGAAATCATTTAACTTTCAAATCACATCAGAACAAAAGGAACAAGTCATAAGTGGGCGGTGGTTGCTATTAGCAGCCACTCTGATAACCATAAAAAGTGATAGCTGCCAGGGAAGAGACAGAAAATCTAAAAAGTAAACCAAAACAAAACTAAAAAGTCAAAATAAAACAAAACTCCCAAACCTGTGGGGCCTAACAGTTTTGGAGTTGTTTAATATAGGGCCAAATAACTCCGCATAACTTTAATATCCTTTGTTGGAATCAGGCTACAAGACAATAATATTTATAATGATGGTCTTGATTCAGAAAGAAAAGTTAGGTTTAGGAACTATATTTAAGGAAGTAAGGAAATGTGGCATTAATTTTTAAATTAATATATAATAGATGTGCATGGTCCAAAATTCACAAGTACAAAAGGGTACATAGTGAAAAGTTAGTTTCCTCCTACCTCTATTCCCTAATCTCCCAGTTATCTTCCGTGAATACAACCACTACAACCAATCTCTTTTGGACTTTGACAGAGATATTCTAAGTGCCTTTAGAAAAGTGTGTGTTTTATAAATCATTTCAACATTTTTAAATTCTAACAAATAAGTTCCAGTGATCTGGAAAATTCACTTTGGTGGAACGGCTTTATTTCCCAACAACTCAGGGTGAATTAGGCATCACTTAGAGTTTAATTTTTCTAATTTTTTAGATTATTGAGACCGAAAGGCCATTATAGACCTCAGAGAGACTGTGGAAGGGATCTGGTCTTGTCATTTGCAGGAGTAGGAAGGTTCTGACTGTTACCGCGATTGCTGTAAGGACGGCATCCCCCGAGCTTTTCTTCTCCCACCACGTGCAAATGCAGGGTGGTCGGGGAAGTGCAGGATTTTAGGGGCAAGGTGAGATGTAAAGAAGAATAAGACATGGTCTCAGTCCATAGGTACTTGAAATCTATTTTTTTTAAAGATAAGAAAAAAGATAAAGTGTACACAAATTGCTATAATAAAAGGTATAATATTTGCTATAGGGAATTTAGAATGCAATGGGAAGAGAGATTACTTGGAGCCAAAGGAATCAAGGAAAGCTTCAGGAAAAAAGTAGCACTTAAGATAACACTGGAGCGAAAGTAGGAATTCAGCAGGCGAGAAGACAGAGAACACCCCAGGAAGAAGAAAAAGCATAAACAATGATATGGAGGCTACAAAAAAGCACTTTGGGCGAAACCGACAATGGGGTGATGATTTGGCGTCCATTGTCCTCCTTTTCTGAAACACTCCAAGCTCCTGGAGTCTGATAGAGCTGCGCTGGACGTTGGCCCGCAGACCCAGGAGTGTCTTTGGGAAGGAGCAGTGAGGATCATGTCCAATAAAGGCAGGGAGAATCAAACTGATTAGCTTGCAGGAAAAGCCAACTGTCTCCTCCACCCTGACTCCAGCAAGTATGCCCTTGGGGATAGATGCCTCTTTGCTGGCCTAGTGTGTCTCAGCCATGGGTTTAGGAACAACTTGTTTTCCTGGAACTGTCCCTCATTTCTGTGGTAGTTTTTGGAGAAATATTCCTAGAATGTTCCCAGAATGCCAGGCCATCTGCTCACTCCAGCTTGGGTTGGCTCACAGCTGCCCCACTTTCCCAAAGCAGAGAGTCCCCGAAGCAGCCAGAGGAAGGGGACAATGCCAGAAGGTGAACTTTCCTGGAAATGGGTTTGCATTTTCTGACATAGTCCCTTCCAAGCTTTCCTGGGAGTGAGAGTGGCCTGAGAGCATGTGTTTGACATTTCCCTCTGGCAGAGGCCCACAAGAGCTCTCGTGAACAAGATGGATTTGATTAATGAGAGAGGTAGGCAAATCTTTTGTTTCAGGCTGGAGGGGTACTTTTATTTGTTGGTGTTCTTTATTATTTTGCACTCAGTCGACTATTGCCAAGCCCCAGATAGAGAGGGCACAAAAGTAGCATTTGCCTTATTAGAAGACAAAGGGGGTTTTGTTTGTTTTCTTTTCTGGAATCATAGATTTATAGATCCCCCAGAAGAGAGCTCTAGGGTCACCTAACCCAAATCTTTGCTCTGTGCAGAAATCCCCAATATGCTGAATATGCTATTAGATCTCAAGACTGATGAGAACAGAGACTGTATCTTCCTTATTTATTGCTGTATTCCCAGTGTCTGGTTCATGGTAGGTGTTCTGTGGATAAGTGTTGAATGAAGACAAATGAGCCTCTCTCGAATGCTTCCAGGGTCTAGAGTTCAATCCCTTCCAAGGCAGCCCGTTCTATGTTTTTATACATTCTTTTTCATAGTGAACATATTTTGAAACTGATAAACTGATGTTTCTTCATTTCTAATCACACATAATTATGTTTCTCTGCAATCATCATTATGGTTCTAAGGAAAGGAGGAGGCCAAATGCTACCTTCGGAAGGAGGATAATAGGATGCAATGGACTTCCTATTATACAGAAATGAAAATCAAAGGAAAAAATAAAAACAGCAACAAAACTTGTGGTCCAAGTTATGGGTGGGGATATAGAGGAGAAAAATGTTGCATATCAATTTTTGATTCAGTTTGTCAGTTTCTACAAGTCCTGCTAAGATTTTGTTTGTGATGGTGTTGAATCTTACAAATCAGTTTAGGGAGAATTGACATTGATATCTTCATAATATTTAGCCTACCAATTCATGAGCATGGTGTATCTCTTCCTTTATTTAGGGCTTTAATTTTGCTCAGCGGTTTTTTATGGTTTTAAGTGTATAAATCTGTATATCTTTTGTCAGATTTATTACTTAGTATTTCATAGTTTTGATGCTATTATAAATGGCAATTTCTGATTGAAATATTTAAATATTGAAAAATTTATTTTAATTTCTGATTTTTGTTTATAGTATATGGAAATAAAACTGATTTTTGTAAATTAACTTTGTATCCTGCAAACTAGCCAAACTCACTTTATTCCAGTAGCTTTTTTCTTTTTTATAGATTCCCTAGGATTTTATGCATGGATGATCATGTACTTTGTTAATAAAGACAGTTTTACGTTTTTATTTCTGTTTCTATGTCTTTTAATTTTTTTCTCCACTTATAAGAACTGGCTAACTCCTCCACTACAATGTTGAAGAGAAGAGGTGAGAGTGGACATTCTTACCTTTTTCCCCATTTTAGGAGAGAAGCATTCGATCGTTCATCATTAGCTGTGATGTTTTGCTGCAGAATTTTGTAGATGCCCCTTATCAGGATGAGGGTGTTCTGTTTTATTTCTAGTTTTCTGTAGTTTTCATTATAGATGGATGTTAAGATTTTCAAACACATACTCTGCATCTATTGAGATAAATGCATGAATTTGTTTTAGTCTGTTAATATGGTGAATTATATTGATTGATTTTTAAAAATCTACACCAACCCTGCAATACTGGGATGAATCTCACATGGTCATGTTATATTATCATTTCTATATGCTGTTGCTAAAATTTTGTTAAGAGTTTTCCATCTGTGTTCATGAGAGTTTTCTTATAACATGTTTTACTGGTCTTATATCAGGGCAATGCCTTATAATATGAGTTAGGAAGTATTATTTCCTCCTCTTTTATTTATTGGAAAAGTTTACATAGAATAGGTATTATTTCTCCCTTAATTGGTAGAATTCACCAGTAGAGCCAGCTGAGCCTGTAATGTGTGTGTCTGTGTGTGTGTCTGTGTGTGTCTTCTGGCCTCTTTTCTCTCTGGAATTTAACTAATTTGGTCTTCTTTGCACCCACAGCTCTTCAATGGCTTTAAATAAAAGTATGATTTTTTTCCCATTTAGCTGGTATTTTTTTCCCATTTAGCTGGTAGCGATGCAACTATCTTCATCCCCAAAATAAATGAAACTCTGCTCTTGCATTTTTTATTTCCTTACATCTATCCTTTATCTCTTCCAGTCTCCTCCTTCATTTTAGCCTAGTTTTCTTTTAGTTTTCTGGCTTGCAGCTTGTAGAAGCCACATCCTCTTGTGTCTTTTGAAGGACTTCCAGAATTTTTTTGTTTCTGAGAAAAATAATCTTTCTCTGAGCCTTTAGGACTATGGTCTATTTTTCCTTATGATAGAGTAACTTTTCATAAGGTGATGCATATTTTGTTTTTCTCACTGACTGCTTGGCAGCCAGCAGCTCTCCTCTTTCAAATTTAAACCTGAAAGTGCGGTTGATGTTCTTAGTGGCCAGTTTGGTTTGCACTGCTTAGCAGTAATGCATCCAGTGAGGTCTGCCTCAGGAGGAGCACAGAATACTTCATTAAGAGTACGGTATGCGCCGGGCGCGGTGGCTTACTCCTGTTATCCTAGGACTCCGGGAGGCTGACGTGCGAGGATGGCTTGAGGTCAAGAGTTTGAGACCAGCCTGAGCAAGAGTGAGACCCCATCTCTACTAAAAATAGAAAGAAATGATCTGGACAGCTAAAAATATATAGCAAAAATTAGCCGGGCATGATGGCACATGCCTGTAGTCCCAGCTACTCGGGAGGCTGAGGCAGGAGGACTGCTTAAGCCCAGGAGTTTGAGGTTGCTGTGAGCTAGGCTGATGCCACGGCACTCTAGCCTGGGCAACAGAGTGAGACTCTGTCTCAAAAAAAAAAAAAAAAAAAGAGTACAGTGTGTTTATATCAAATCTGTGTCCTTTGTGTGTAAGTTCGACAAAACTACTAAATCTAAGAATTGCTCCGTTCTGGGAATAGTAAATTTAATGTTTTACAAGATTAGCTTCATCTGGTATAGACAAAGAACCATATAAGAATTCAAAATAGTGTGAGTGAGACAAAGGCATCAGAAGAAAGATCTAGTAGTGAAGATGTGGTTTGCTTGGCTTTAAGGTGCAAGGTCTGAACAGAAAGACAAGCTGTCATGAGCTCTAAGTGGAGTTTTGAATCAGGCTTGGAAGAACACTGGTTTGGAAGGGGCCGTCTGGAGGCAGGAGGATGCCACTGCGATTTCCAGCTCTGGGAGCCCTGGAGCTGGGAGAACAACCTCTGCCTCGAAAATGGCTCAGGGCGTTGTGGGGAGGACAGAGGGATGTTTGAGGATTATTGAGAAGAGGTTTAGAGCAATGAAAGAAAGTGTCAAAAGATTAGAATGAAAATAACTGGAGAGGAGGTCTCTTTCGGCAGGAAGCCCAGGCGGAAGGAATGAGAAGAGCTGAGCTGAATGTGGGTAGATAATAGACAGCCCGCGGGAGACACAGCTGGGCAGCAACCAGAAGGGGAAGACGGGAATGCGTAGAAAAGGGGACCGAAAGTATCAAGATGGAAATAACTATCTTTAGGATTCTGTAAGAAACTTTAATGTTTCTTAGGGTCTTGACGTCATAAAGATGATGAGTACAGGAAAAAGTTAAATAAGAACAAAATAATGATTCATCAAACACAAGTTGATCCCTGCTCAAGTCCAGGTGATCTGTCATTGTTTAACAAAAACTGAATTATAAGAAAGCAACAATAGCGTTCTCTCTGCGGCTGGAGTGAGAATGAGGGACGCAAGTGCTGTAGGAATTAAAGGGCAAGGAGAGCTCCCAAAGCCCGTCCATCTGGTACCGTGCGCTTGCTGGCACATTCCTGGTAGCCGGTATAGGCGGCTGTAGGAGGGTGACCACAGGTGGGTCTAACAATTACACCCCTTTCTTCCTCTGAATGAGACAGATTTATGCATCTGCTCACTGACACGGGGGCCTTCCCTCTTAGGGACAGGAGCCTGCTGCGAAGGAGGAGAGAACACCAGAATACTATCTTTTTGCCAGCCTGCCGATCTGAAGAGGGGTCTTAGAAGAGTCAGAATCACCCACACTCAGGACCATTTCTCAAATTTATCTATAAGATAAGTCAATTCTCCTCCCCAGGGGGAAGGTCAGGAGTGTTACCCTAATGGACATCATAAGAACTTGAGGAGTGGGGACCTAGTATTTCCTCCTAATAAGGGCAAACCAGGAAAATATTTAATAAATGCATCATAATGGGATAATAACTTCAGAAGTCCCCGAGGGACTATTTATCTCCCAATTTAAGCAGGCAAAGCAGAGCCTGGAAATCTAATGAAGGCATAACAATGCGGAAGTAGACTGTGGCCCTACTAATGGCATTCACCAATCTGAGGCAACAAAGGTTACCAGAAGGAGTTGAGTCTAGGGAAGGAGCTCAGGAAATTTCACCCCAACATATGACGCCTTGGTATTTTGAATTAAGGCCCGTAGAGATTAACAGGCCCTTGGAAAAGGGAAATTGACTTCCCTCCCTCTCCCTCTTATCTCACTATATTGCAGGAAAGAAAATCAAGAATGCAACCAGACCTGGCCCAAATCATTTTAAACATAATACCTGTCTCTCAGGTTAACTTACCAGCCAATCTGTTTCCCCATCCATTCATCCTCCCTAGCAGCCACTTACTGCCCTTAAACAGAGCTACCTATACTGCTCCTCTCCCCCTCCCCTTCAAAAAGACAGATAAAAATATCTGGATCCCAACGGGATATCGGGGAATCACTCTGTGATTCTCCCTGTGCACATGGCAAATAAACCTTTCTCTTATTAGTCTGCCCTAATTGTGAGTTGACCTTTCAGTGAACTTTCAGGAGAAAGGGGAAGTCTCCCCTCACCCCTGCGCTAGAGAAGGCACAGAACGGAGAACAAGAGAAGACAGGAGGTGTGTCTAACGCGTCTCCAGAACTTAGTCTCCTGAGGCAACCGAAATGGACGCAGCAAGCACTAAGATCTCAGCCCGCTCCCTGGCTGGGCTTCTGTGCTCGTCAAGTAACTCTCTGACAATAGTTTGGCTTTCCCTGCAGATTTTCCAACAGAGGAGAGATTGTGCTGGCCAGCTAACGTGGAGATTTTGATTTTCTCACAGAGACTTCATGCATTGGGATCTGGTTTCTTGTGAATTGTTGATCTAATCAATCAGTGCTTCTGAGCCCAATCACCTCTGTGTGAACGAAAAAGCTTGAGTTTTGGACCCTGTAAAGCTGAGGACCAGACCTGGATTGTGGTTCCCACAACGAGATGGCAGGATTCCTGAAGGAAATATTGGGTCTTCACTCTAAACTGAATGCCCACGTTAGACCTAGTCCATGCAGAGACTCAATAAATGATGAGTTTGTGCCAAGTCTTTGTATTACATTTGACTACATCATAGTAAATTGTGAAAATTAATGATGTCGTAAGGATATTTTCTATGGTGGGGCACCTAGAACCAAGTAATTATTACGTACAAATGAAATAAAAGCCAGCAGCAGCTAGAATTTTCAGCCAGTAGTTTTGTATTTCTAGGCCTTTCCAAGCTCATGAAAGCAGCTTCCCTCTCCCTTTCCCTAGTCTTCCTGCTTCCTTCCAGTCTTTTCTTTCAGCTGCAGTGAACCCTTCCACAACATTAAATGCCTTTAAACCTTTCAGCATAAGAGATTAGATTTGGCTCTAAGGAGTTAAACCAAAGTGCAAGGCATGGATGTCCTAAGGGTTCCTCCACAGGGAGTATTTTACCTGATGTCCTCAAACATACCACACTCAAAAAGCACTGCAAATATATCATACACTGAAATGCAATCGCTGAATGTGGCAATAATTCTGCATGCAGGAACAGTAAGACTGAAATTTATAAATGAAACTGCACATTTCTAACCATAGAAATTTAAACAAAAGTTGTTTAACTCAGCATATGTTGAGAAACTTGCTTCAGGATCTGATTCTGCTTCAGGGGCTGCAGCTTGTTCATAACACTTCTGCAGGAGGAACTCTTTGCCCTCCACCAAGCACCTGACGGCTGCTCTGTGGTCATGATCAATGAGTTCTCCCAGCAGGGTTGGTGCATGGAAAAGCCTTTCTTGGCCTTATCAGAAGCTCAGCCTGGGAGGTTGGCCTGGGGGCTGACCAAGCGCAAAATAGAGAAGCCACTAATAAGATCCAGCTGAAACAAATAGCCTCTATTTATTTTAGGAAACTAATGACATGTCATCATGACACATATCTAACCTTAGTGTTTCCAGTTGGACAGGCCAGATACATAAGCCATAATTCAAACCACAGTGTGGCTCTTCTGCCGGAAGCAGGATTTCATGGTCTCACTCTTCAGGTGGCCCTTGTATTAAGTGATCACATTATCCAGAACTTCAAATTTCAAGTGCTGAAAATTTAGGGAGGTGATTATTTTACATAAAAAAAAAAAAATCAGAATCAAAGGAATTTTTAAGAAGTGACAAAGGATGAGTTTTATGGCAGTAGTATCTACGGACTTTGTTTTCTCTTGTGCTTTTAGAAACCGTAATAATTATTTATCCTAAGGAGGGAAGGATCAATGTTTCAGTGGAGAAGAATTGGGTACGACCCAGGAAAGCAAAGCATTTCTATGGCCTTGGCATGAGAAAACATGACAGATATCAGAGCTGGGAGGCTATGGTTCAAAGCAGAGGCTGCTGAAGGACAAGGGGCTGTGGAGAATCACGAAACCAGCTGACTTGTGAGGCAGGCGCAAGTCCCGGCATTGCAGAAGAGACGCTTCTGGCCAGCCATGACCAGCAGGGGAGCTGGCCACTACATTTCCTCCCCCCAACTCCAGGGTGGCTGCAGTTTGTGCAGAGCTAGTAAGCTTGGGGCCTGCAGGCCAAAGGCAGCCCAAAGATGTGTTCTTTCTGACCCATCCAGTGATTTTAAAAATTGAGCCATGATAAAACAACAGATTTCACCCCCCACCCCCACAAATTCAGATTTCTAGTTTCTCTTAAAAGATAAACAAAGAACGAGCAGGTAAAACTGAACACAAAATTCCAGTGGCACCAGCTGGCCAGAGTTCTGTTGTTGCTGCTCCTTTATAGAGCAAAGGTGATGCTTCTGTGTGAGAGAGTGGGGCTGGGAACGCAGGACCCTGCAGCCAGCTGCACCCCTTACTAGCTGCGTGATTTGGGGCCCTTTACTTAATGATTCCGTGCCTCAGTTTACTCATCAGCAAAATGTAGCTCACAATTGTGCTTATCTCATAGGTTGTTGAAAAGATTGAATAAATTAACAAGGGCACTATGCTTTGACTAGTGCTGGGTAAATACAGTAGTCAGTAAATAGCAAATTGCGCGCTGAGGTGATTGATTAAATTGCACTTTTATTTTTTTTGTCACGCAAATGACGTTTCCTACAGGATGAACCAATTAACAGTTGGAGACCAACTGTTCAAAACAATGATTTTAAATTTAAAATAGTTGTTATTTTTTTGGTAACAGTTAGATAGAAGGCCCAGTTGTCTGAAGAGGCCAGTATATAGAACACACGTCCATAAACTCTCTATAGCAGAGAGCCTGCGTCCAGGTCATCCTAAAGCTGCTTTAAATGATTGCAACCTGTCAGGACTTTCATTGTAATTGACAGAAACACAACTCACACTAACTTAAGCAAGGCAGGAAAAACATTATAAAAGTCATTCTGACCACATTTAGGTCCAGAAAATGAGTATGTTTTGGTACATACAATAAACAAGAGATAATTTTATATGGGTCGATGAGACCTAGTCAGAAGAATGTTGGCAATTACTAAGTCTGACGTTGTAATATTTGAGCCAATCCTAATTAGACGCCTACTGGTTTGGTTGGGATCTTAGCAAGAAATAAACTAGTAAGAGATAAAACCTACTTGTGAGGTTATAGCCTTAGCACAGAAGATGCAGGAAAGACTTAGTTCAGCTGGAGGACAGTGGAAACGGGGAGAGGCTACATGATGCAAGTCCGAGGCCTGGTTACTGACCAGCTCTCACTGGTTGGTGTAAATGCATCATATTTGGATTATGCCCTGACTCAACCCCACTCATCTAAATCTCCTAAAATGGACATTTGGGGGCCCTGCTGCTGGCCCATTGTCTAGGAGAAGCACAGTGTCTGCTGTCAGCCTAGTTCATCTGGATGGAAACAATGCTCAGACTTTGAAAGCATTCCACCCTGGCACTGTGGGAGAGGAATGAGAGTGCCAAGCAGGATACTACCTCCTTTTCTTGGTAAGTAAATTCCCTCCTCTCTTTCTAATGTGTGTGGCCTAAAGAGTGTTTAATTCATTTGAAACTTGTGCATAGGCCAAGGGATATTTAGCTAAGCTGGTCCAATTGCTCTTCTGCAACCTCATGTTAAGGAGTTTGGACTTTATCCCAAGGGCAGTGGGAAACACTGAATGGTTTTAAGAAGAGGAATGACATAATCAGGCTCAAGTTTCCGAAAAATCAACCCTAGTTGTGTGAAAATTAGAATTATTATAGTGTTCAAGGCAATAGTTGATGGTGGCCTGTAAACAGTCTTAGATTACAGGCACACCTTGGAGGTATTGTGGGTTTTGTTTCCGACCACTGCAATAAAGCTAATATTGCAATAATGTGAGGCATATGAATTTTTTGGTTCCCTGATGAATATAAATGTTATGTTTACATTATACTTTAGTCTATTAAGTGTGCAGTAGCATTAAGTTTAAAACAACAGTGTACATGCCTTAATTAAAAAATACTGCTAAAAAAATGCTAATGATCATCTGAGCCTTCAGCAAGTTATAATCCTTTTTCTGGTGGAGGGTCTTGCCTCAGTGTTGATGGCTGCTGACTGATCAGGGGAGAGGTTGCTGAAGATCGGGGTGACTGTGGTAATTTCTTAAAATATAACAACAATGAAGTTTGCCACAGCAATCGACTCTTCCTGTCATGAAAGTTTTCTCTGTAGTATGGGATGCTGTTTGATAGCATTTTACCCGCATAGGACTTTATTTAAAATTGGAGTCTATCCTCTCAAACCCCTGCTGCTTTACCAACTAAGTTTATGTAATAGTTCAAAACTTCTGTTGTCATTTCAACAATGTTCACACTATCTTCACTAGGAGTAGATTCCATCTCAAGAAAGCACTTTCTTTGCTCACCCATAAAAAGCAACTCCACATCCATTGAAGTTTTATCATGAGATTGCACCAATTCAGTCACATCTCCAGGCCCCCGTTCTAATTCTAGTTGTCTTGCAATTTCTATCATATCTGCAATTATTTCCTCCACTGAAGTCTTGAACCCTTAAAAGTCACCCATGAAGGTTGGAATCCACTTCTTCCAAACTCCTGTTAATATTGATATTTTGACATCCTCCCATGAATCACAAATGTTCTTAATGGGATCTAAAATGGTGAAGACTTTCAGAGGGTTTTCAATTTATTTTGCCCAGATCCATGAGAGAAATCACTATCTAGACCAGCTATAACCTTACAAAATGTATTTCTTAAATAATAAGACTTGAAAGTTGAAAGCACTCCTTGTTTGATCCGTGGGCTACAGAGTAGATATTGTGTTAGCAGGCATGAAAACAACATTCATCTCCTTGTACATCTCCATTAGAGCTCTTGGGTGACTAGGTGCATTGTCAATAAACAGTCACCTTTTTTTCTGAGCAGTAGGTCTCAACAGTGGGCTGAAAATATTCAGTAAACAATGCTGTAAACAGATATACTGTCATCTGGGCTTTGTTGTTACATTTCTAGAGCATAAGCAGAGTAGAGTTAGCATAATTTTTAAGTGCCCTAGGATTTTTGAAATGGTAAATGTGCATTGACTTCAACTTAAAGTCACCAATTGCATTAGCCTCTAGCAGTAATGTCAGCCTGTTCTTTGAAGCTTGAAGAAAAGCATTGACTTCTCTTCTCTAGCGATGGAAATCCTAGATGGCATCTTCTTCCAATAGAAGGCTGTGTCATCTACAATGAAAATCTGCTGTTTAGTGTAGCCACCTTTATCAATGATCTTACCTAGATCATCTGGATCACTTACTATAGCTTCTACCAGTCTTTGCTGCTTCACCTTGCAATTTTATATTATAGAGATGGCCTCTTTCCTTAAACTTCATGAGCCAACCTCTGCTAGCTTCAAGATTTTTTTCTACAGCTTTCTCACCTATCTCAGCCTTAATAGAATTGAAGAGAGTTAGGGCCTTGCTCTGGATTAGGATTTGGCTGAGGAGAATGTTATGGCCGGTTTGATCTTCTATCCAGACTGCCAAAACTTTTTCCATATCCACAATTTTCTGTTTTCTTATCATGCATATATTCACTGGAGTAGCACTTTTAATTTCCTTCAAGAAATTCCTTTGCATTCACAGCTTAGCTAACTCTTTGGCATAAAAGCCCTAGTTTTCAGTATATATTGGCTTTTGATATGGCTTCCTCACTAAGCTTAATCATTTCTAGCTTTTGATTTAAAATGAGAGACATGCGATTCTTCCTTTCACTTGAATACTTAGAGGCCATTGCAGGGTTACTAACTGGCCTAATTTCAATATTGTTGTGTCTCAGAAAATAGGGGGGGCCAAGGAGAGGCAGAAAGAAGGGGAAAAGCTAGTCAGTGGAGCGGTCAGAACACATGCGATATTTATCTATTAGGTTTGCCATCTTACATGGGCACAGTTTGTGGTGCCCAAAACAATTACAATAGTAACATCAAAGATCACTGATCATGATCACCATAACAGATATATTTAATAATAATGAAAAATTTTGAAATATTATGAGAATTACCAAAATGTGACACAGAAACACAAAATAAGTACATGCTATCTGAAAAATGATACTGAGGGACTTGCTCAACACAGGGTTGCCACAAACCTTCAATTTGTGAGGAAGTATCTGTGAGGCACAATAAAGTGAAGCACAATGGAGTGAGGTATGCTTGCATTCTTAACAGATTCTGCTCCTCTGGTAAAATATCAGACTGATAAATCAAGACCTACAATTTGTTACAGTAAACTTGCACAAGGTTTAGTTGAAATATCAGAGAAGCTAATGATCCATAGGAGAAAACTGTCCATTTTTAAAAAATATGGTAGATTATGCCTTTGTTCCATAGAGTTAGACTCAAACTTGTGGAGTTAATCAAACTAAATGACAAAAATTAGAGCCCACCAGTTAATACAAACTTTGGGTAGTACTACTTGAAAACTATGTTCTGGTAATTTAATTTGATATTTTAATCAAGTAATGTATGTAAGGAAGTGTTGGTGGGTCAAGACAATGGCCTTAGAACTGTAGAGCTAAGAAAATTAGGCCTCTTGGGCATAGTCTTACGTCTGTTTTGCTATGAGCTCTTTCAATCAGAATGATGCCTTGGACCTTAAATGTGTTCTCACTGCGGGTTTACAAAGCCAGGTCTGTGACCTGCTGCCAGTATTTATTATACCCAGGTATTCTGGAGGCCATAAGAAGTTTATGATAAGATTTAAATTTGACCAGTTCTTGAGTCATGGAGGGGAGTGTGCTACCTTGTTCTCTTTTACCAGTCAACTCATCTAGGTAGAGTTTTTTGTTTGTTTGTTTGTCCTTTGGTTTTCCTTTTCCTTTCCTAATGCTCTTGTCAAATCAGGGACTGGGAGATTAAGACACAGTTGCTGAACAATGGAACAGACAAGGCTGGAACCAGCTTATCAATGGATCCTTTGTAAGAGGAAAAGGAAAATAATTCTCTCCTGAAGAGAGAGAGAGTGAAAAGCAAATGATTAGGCAGTGAAGAAGACTATGGTATACTCTACAAATACCAAAAATGATATTCCGATGGTGTATATGTGGGGAATGTTTATGTCTTTGGGAATGAGACTCTTTTGCCTGTGACATTGAAGCCAGCTGCAGAGGTGGGCAAAGCAGCCTCACTACATTCTTTGTATTTCAGATCCCTCTCGGGTTGAGGTCTTGGCCCCAATTAAATCAGTTCTGAGCTTTCCAAAGTTTTCTAAATCAAGTCCTTTAGAAATCTTGCAGTAAAATTTCATTCTTTTTGCTCTTGCCTCTTGATGGTAGCTTCAGGCATTTCCAGACCTTCCTGTTTAGCTGAGTCCTCTTGAGGAGATTTGTACAATTCTTCCTTTTGTTTCCAATAGATATTTATGAGAAGTCCTTGCTTCCTCCAGGACATCTGTGTCCCCTCTCTAACCTAGCAGGAAACTCTTACCCTCCACCCACTCTCAGGGCTGAAAGGGATAGAGTTCACAGCAGGACAACTGGTTGATTAGTCATGTAATTCAAAATTACTAGGTACTCAAACTTGGACCAGTGAAATACAAAATGTGCTCTCGTGTTTGGCACTATAAAAGCTTCTATTATCATAAAATTTAGATTCTTGTAGAATGGCATAAGCCACAAAAATGTAGAGGACTTAAAAATCAAAACCAGGCCAGGCTCGGTGGCTCATGCCTGTAATCCTAGCACTCTGGGAGGCTGAGGCGGGAGGATCACTTGAGCTCAGGAGTTCGAGACCAGCCTGAGCAACAGGGAGACACCCCCTCTCCTGTCTATACTAAAATAGAAAAAAATAGCGAGGTGTGGTGGCACATGCCTGTAGTCCCAGCTACTCAGAAGGCTGAGGCAGGAGGATATCTTGAGCCCAGGAGTTTGAGGTGCTATGAGCTATGATGATGCCACTGCACTCTAGCCAGAGTGACAGAGCAAGACTCTGTCTCAAAAAAAAAAAAAAAAAAAAATCAAAACCAACTTGGCCTGTTTGAGGTGATCACGTGACACTAATAAGACCCACCAGTCCAGAGAGCAGGGGCTAGCAGTGTTCTGCAGATACGAGCTCATACACAGTCTCACCTAGTGGTATGCAAATGCTGCTCACCCGGATGCTGAACTGGATGAATATTTATTTCAAAGCTAAGAGTCCTCAAATAGACCATCCACATGGCATGCCTGTGATTTCCTGTCCTGGAGTATGAAGTGACTTCTTTTCAAACATTTATGAGCAACATAAAATTTTGGCTTCCTTTCCCAAGTGAATCATGATGACTTTGAATGGCAAGGATTCACCCAGAGACATAAAAACATCCCCAGTCACTATTAATTAAAAGGAAATCTGCTAAAATGTAAATCACTTTGGCTAGAAAAAAAATAGCATTCCTATTCTGTCACAGGCTCTGCCAAGTCTCAGTGGAAAGAGGATTAATTTGACTCAGAAAGGCCTAACCAGAGAGGTATCCACCAGTGCTGAGCTATTGTCAGACTTCAAAGAACAATGCGGAAGAGCAAGAGTTAAGATGAGAATGATCTCAGAGAGGTTTCGCGAAGCCAGCACTATCATGCCCAAGATGGTGAGATTCATCCCGATGAGAAAATTCCAGATTGTTGAGGACTGACACACCCAGAAGACTCAGCAGTGACACAGTAAGTAGGCAGTAGGAGATGAACACAATATTTTGGTCAATTTTTATGAAGAGTCTGTTGGATGATATGTGCTATGTCTTACTGATAAAGTTCAGGCTAGACTAAGGAATAGGGCAAATATATGCTAACTCAAACCCTCTCCAAAAGGTGGAAACAACCCAAATGTCCACTGACAGATAAATGAATAAACAAAATGTGGTGTATACCCAAAATGGAATATTATTCAGCCTTAATAGGGAAGGAAATTCTGACACATGCTACAACATGGATGACCCTTGAGGACATTACACTAAGTAAATGAGCCAGTCCCCAAAAGCCAAATATTGTGTGATTCCACTTATAGAAGTTATCGAGAGTAGTCAAATTTATAGAAGCAGAAAGTAGAAAGGTGGTTGCCAGGGCCTAGGGGAGGGTGAAATGGGGAATTGTTGTTTGGTGAGTATAGAATTTTAGTTTTGCAAGAAGAAGGAATTCTGGAGATTGGTTGCACAACAATGTAAATCTACACATTTAAAAATTGTTAAAATGGTAAATTTTATGTTATGTGCATTTTACCACACTTAATTTAAAAGAACTTATAAAGTTATACACTATATATATGTGCAGTTTACTATATGTCAGGTGTACCTCAATAAAAGTATCTTTATAGAATAAAACAAAAGATAATGGCCCAGATGAGGTCAGCAGGGATGAGCTCATTTTGTCTGTGTAACTGGAGAAGGCTGCAGGGCAGATCCACCTGGACTCCCTATACTATCTGGGTGGGACTGAACTAATGAGGTTAACTCTGTGAAGAATTTAAAGCTAATAATTCTGATTTCCTGAGCTCATGTCCTCATTTTCTCTTAACTATAATTTTTCAATAGCTTCATAAATTGCTTCCCTAAGTATGCATGCCAACGGACTTGGTGGATAGGGACCTTTGAAAGAGGAATTTCAGTCGAGGAGGTACAATATAGTTTGTAAGGCACAATAATCATCACTAGAATTTATTGAGTTTTTTTATTTTTTACTTGTCTCTTTCCACCTAACCCTCACAAGAATTCTATAAAATTCCATACATTTTTACAGATTGAGTCCAGTGGTCAGAGTAGTTAAGTAACTCATCCAAGGTTCCCAGCTATTGTGTGAGATGGGGTCTTGCAGGAGGCAGAATTTCACTCAGTTGTTCAAAGGAAAGAAATTTTAATGAATTGGCCACTTCCAGAGGTGTGGGCAAGGTTAAGAACACCAGGAAGGAATGTCAAAACACCCAGAGTCTAATACAAATGAGAGGCCATCACTACCCCTATATGTGAAGGGGCAAAGGCAGTGGGGGTGGAGGGGGAAGGGTGGGCAAAGGAAAGTCAAAGTTGGATAGCTGTAAAATTAAGACCACTTGAGAATGTTTGTAAACTGAGGAGAAGAAAGTATGAATATTAGAAAGAGAGAAGTTAAAGAGGGGAGAACTAAGAGGGCATATGCTGGAGAAAACAGGCACAGGTGAGATCAACCACAGCATGAAAGAGTTAGCCTTGGAGAAGAGAAAGAACACATCGTCCTAGGAGACAGGAAAGAAGATTGGGAGAGGGATGAAGGGCACATTGCTGTTTGTAAAGCAGAAGGTGAGACTATTATCTGAGAGAAAGAAGCCTGGGGTGGTTTAGGAACCAGAGAAGAGTTGACACAATGGCTGTTTTGGTAATTTGAGAGGAGTTCAACTGGTGAGGAAAAAACTAGCAGGGCGTGCATGGTACTGCGGTCCACGCAAATGCTCTTGTAACCCAAATTTGCAACATAGCGTTGTTACAAGCAAACACAACCAATCAACTCTTTCATTAATTTCATTCTTCCCTTAAGACAATGTTCTAAGTAACAAGGTTGAAATGGTTAAGAAGCCATTTAAGAGATGTTTACTTCTGGATTTATGACTACTAGTATTCTGAGATACTCTTTCTCTAGAATAACTAGATCCTGAATAGAAGGCATTCTTAGAGATACTGCTGATCTCTCAGGAAAGAAAGGAGGTCTTCCAAGGGTCCTCCATTAATTAAAAAAAATTTTTTTCTTTATCCATTCATTCATTGATGGACACTTTGATTGATTCCATATCTTGGCTATTGCAAATAATGCTGCAATAAACATGGGAGTGCATGTATCTCTGATATACTGATTTCCTTTCTTTTGGATATATATTCAGTAGTGGGATTGCTGGATCAAACGGTGGTTCTATTTTTAGTTTTTTGAGGAAATGCCACACTGTTCTCCACAGTGGCCCTACTAATTGACATTCCTGCCAACAGTGTATGAGGGTCCCCTTTCTCCACATTTTTACCTGCATCTATAATTATCCGTCTTTTTAATATAAGCCATTTTAACTGGGGTGAGATGATATTAAAATGTGGTTTTGATTTGCATTTCTCTGATGATTAGTGATGTTGTGCATTTTTATACATACCTGTTGGCCATTTGTATGACTTCCTTTAAGAAATGTCTATTCAGATATTTTGCCCATTTGTAAATTGAGTTGGTTTTTTTCCTATTGTTTGAGCTCTTTATATTTTACAGTTATTAATCCCTTGTCAGGTGGATAGTTTACAGATATTTTCTCCCATTCTGTGGGTTGTCTTCTCACTTTACTGATTGATTCCTTTGCTGTGCAGAAGCTTTTTAGCTTGATGTGATCCCATGTATCCATTTTTGCTTTGGTTTCCTATGCTTTTGGAAATGTGTTACATATACACAACAGAACATTATTCAGCCATAAAAAGAATGAAATCCTGTTATTTGCAACAACATGGTTGGAACTGGAGGACATTAAGTTAAGTGAAATAAGCCAGGAACAGAAAGACAAATATTTACAAATGTTGCATATTCTCACTGACATGTGGGAGCTAAAAAAAAAATGAACTCATGGAGATACAGAGTAGAGAGTAGAATGATGGTTACCAGAGGCTGGGATTGGGTAGTAGGTAAGGGATAAATAGGGACGGTTATTGGGTACAAAAATGTAGTTAGATAGAAGGAATAAAATCTAGTGTTCAGTAGCACAATAGGGCAACTACAGTTAACAATAGTATATTTCAAAATAATTAAAAAGTGAAATTGGAATGTTCCTAACACAAAGAAATGATAAATGCTTGAGGTGACAGATATCCCAATTACTCTGATTTGATTATTACACACTGTATGCTTGTATCAAAATATCACGAGTATCCCATAAATGTGCACAACTGCTGTGTATCCATAATAATTAAAAATAAAACAATTTTTAAAAAGTGAGCTGTAGCTTTGGCAGCCAGGTGGGGTAGGGTTTCTCTGAGGACAAATGACAACAGTTTCACTGATACTGAGCTAAAGATATTGAGCTTGGACTGATGGTAAAACAAAGGAGGCATATAAAGCAATATATAAAACAAGTAATGATAAAATTTAAAGATGAAATTGACAAATTATTCCATTAAGGTAGATTTTAACACATCTCTCTCAAACATTATAAGTCACACATGCCGAAAGAACATAGAAATGTAGATGATTTGAACACAATTAATGAACTTGATCTAATATATAGATCGAGTATAGAACTCTGCTCCTCAAGACTAGAGAATCACCTCAACATTCACAAACATTGATCATAATCTTGAAAAGCAAGCTGCAACAAATTAAAAACTTGGTAATAAAAACCACATTCTCTGACAAGAGTGCAATTAGGCAAAAGTCAGTAACAAAATGATTAAAAATCCTCATACTTTTGAAAAATTTAAAACACCCTTCTAAATAAGTTATGGGTCAAAGAACAAATCATATTGGATATTAAATTACTTAGATCACAATAATAATGAAAACAATACATTTCAAAACTTGTGGCATGTAGCTAAAGCAGAACTGGGAGAGTAATTTGTAGACTTAAATGTTTATTTTGGAAAAGAAGACTTAAATGTAATGAGCTTAAGAAATTAGAAACAGAACAAGAGAATACACACAAAGGCAGAAAAGAGATAATGAAGGCAAGAGTAGAAATCAATGAAATAGAAAACAAAGATACAATAGGGAGGATCAAGAAAGACATCAGTTAAATCTTTGAAAAAGCTAACAAAATTGCTAAATGTCTGGCAATATTGATAAGGAATAAAAAAGAAATTGCACAATTAAAAATATTCCATATGGCAGTGATTAAAAGGAAAAGATAATATGAAAACTTCATGCCAAAAATTTGAAAATGGAGATAAAATGGATAAATTCCTGGAACTTAAAACTGACTCTAGAAGAAACAGAAAGCAGCTGGGCGCAGTGGCTCACACCTGTAATCCTAGCACTGTGGGAGGCCAAGATGGGAGGATCACTTGAAGTCAGGAGTTCAAGACCAGCCTGAGCGAGACGCCATCTCTACTAAAAAAAAAATAGAAAAAAATTAGCGGGGCATGGTGGTGCATGCCTGTAGTCCCAGCTACTTGGGAGGCTGAGGCAGGAGGATCATTTGAGTCCAGGAGTTTGAGGTTCCAGTGAGCTATGATGACACCATGGCACTCTAGCCCAAGCGACAGAGCAAGACTTTGTCTCAAAAACAAAATAAAAAAAACAAACCCAGAAGCAGTAGACAGTAGTCCTATCCTTATAAAATAAGTTCAAGCAATATTTAAAACTTTTCCCATAAAGAAAGCAGTATAGCCTATAGTAATATAGGTGAATTCCACCAAATTTTTAAAAAACTGATCATTCCAGTCTTATAGAAGCTCTTCTATAAAATACAATAAGAAGGAATATTCCCCACTGTATCCTGTGTGGTCAGAATAATCTCAAAACCAAAACCAGACAATTGCAATATAAGAAGTAAAACTACAGAAGAAAACCATTCATGAATGTACACACAAAAAATTTCAATAAAAAATTTAAAATTTAAAAAATTAAATAAACTTAACTCATTTCTTAAAAAAGAGAATACAGGGGATTGACTATAAAGAGGCACGTGGGAATTTTTAGGGTGATAAAAATGATCTATGTATAGTTTGTACATAGATTGCATATATTTATCAAAATTCATTAAACTGTATACTCTAAAACATGAATTTTATTGTATGTAATTTTTTTTTTTTTTTGAGACAGGGTCTTGCTCTGTTGCCCAGGATGGAGTGTAGTGGCCTCATTATAGCTCACTGTAAGCTTACACTCCTGGGCTCAAGCAATCCTTCTGTCTCAGCCTCCCGAGTAACTGGGGCTATAGTCACGCACTACCAACCCCTGCTAATTTTTCTATTTTTTGTAGAGATGGAATCTCGATTTTGCTCAGGCTGGTCTCAAACTCTTGGCCTCAAGCGATCTTCCAACCTTGGCCTCCCGAAGTGCTAGGATTACAAGCGTGAGCCACTGTGCCCAATCTGTGTGTAAATTATTAAATTAATCTCAATAAATCTGACTTTTTTTTTTTTAAAAAAAGAGACCTTAGAGAATTCCACACTCATTTCATGATAAAAATTCTTAATAAATTATGTGGATAAAAGGAAATATTCTTACCCTAATAAAGACTATCTACCAAAAATTTACATCAAACATCATTCTTAATGAGGAATGTTAGACGTATTACCTTTAAAATTAGGAAGAACACAAAGATGTCCACTGTTACGGTTTTTATTCAACATTGTACTGAAGATTCTAGTTGCATAGTAAGACAACAAAAAGCAATGAGAAGCAGAAGAATAGAAAAAAGAAACAAAGTTGATAATTTTAGATAAGTTTGTCTATACTCAAAATTCCAAACAATAGATTTAGAAATAAAAGAATTTAACTAGATCACTGGCTAAGAAACAAAAGAAAAGATAAATTTGTATGTTTATGTGCCTGCTGGCAAGAAACACAACAATTTTTAAAGAGGAAATCATTTGTAATGGCAATAAAAAGAGATGCTTAAGAATATATATAACAAAACTGTACAAGATTTTGTATGTAGAAATTTAAAAAATTATATGGGAAGAAAGGAGACTTAAATAAATGGAGAGATTTTCTTAGTTCATGAATAGAAAGATTCAGTTTCATAAATATGTCAAGTATCAGACTTCTTTAGAGTAGCTCCCAAGGGCCTAACTTGGTTAGGTAAGAGGGATCTTCAGGAACACAGATTTTCTTTCAGAGAAAAGAGAACTTTCTAACCATCAAAACCACCCAAAGGCTGAATAGTCTGTTTCTCGTAGAAATGAGTTCCCATAACTGGAAGTGATCGAGCAGTGCTGGGTGTTGTAGGAATTCCACCACTGGGTGGAAGGTTTCACTAGACGACCACAAGATCTTTACCAGCTGTTAAGGTTCAGGGATTCTATACCTAGCCCTTACAAAACTCCCAGCCCTGCTACTGAGGCTACTGTGACATTTAGAAATACATTATTTGTGTATCTGATGACTCCAGGAATTCATCTTAAAAGCACAATTTCTTCTGGGAGTTGTGAGCTTTCAGCAATTAGCACATAACCCTGACCTAATTTATCAAGGATTGGCAATGTAGTAGCCTTAAAAATCTGGAAGGAAAGAGAAAGAAATAAAAACAATATTATTTTTATTAAAAAAACATGATCATAATAACTGTAAAGGAATTTTTATGGCAGGAAAAGTCACCCTTATCCTATTGTCTTAAAACTGGTTTCACTTCGACATAACCCCTCCCTGCATGTGTCCCTCTGCACATTGGGGCTTTTTGTTTTTTAATACAATAGTAGTCAGAAATATTTTGATTGGAGGAGGCTGGGGGAATGGGTTTAGGGTCAGGAACCTAGCTCTGAGTGTGGGTGGACTATGGCTGAGGGGTGTGTGGGCAGAAGACTCCCAAAAGCCTAGAAGTCAAAGGTGGGGAGGCTGCGGGAAGAAAGGGACTAGCTGGGTTAAGGCAGAGACCCGTGCAAAGTACCTGCTTTGAGGTGGTAGATCTCTACCTCCTGGGTCCTGCCCTGAGTAAACAAGCCGGTAAAATGGCTGCTCCCTCCCAGGGCACTTTCTGCCCCCTGCCCGCCTGCTGCCTCTGCTGCCCTAGCACCCTCTCTGTTGCCTGCCTCTTGGAGCTCTCTCTGCAGGGAACCCAGCCAAGTGAGCCTCCTTTTACTGCAGTGTGACCAGGCACGCTCCCACTTCCAGATGTTGCTGGCATGAGTTGAACAAACCTCATGAAAATCATAAAGCCAAGCACAAACCCCAGATTAACTGCTTTAGATGATTTCTCTTTCTGAGAACTGGGACAATCTTCATGCTTCTCTTGGTTAAAGCTATGTGGGGACAAGTAAACAGCATGACTTTCAACCCGTTGTTCATCATGATTGTGTAAGAATAGCGTAGAGCCCGGCAGGGTCTAGTGACCGTGACCGAGGGTCCGGACATGGTGCTGGGGGAACCGGTCCTTTGCTGTTGGGTACGGCGATGTGCTGGTGTGCTCTGACTGGAGGCCACAGAGCATCTAGAAAGGCAACAGAAGGGAATTTTGAGACTTGTTTCCTTAGGTGAAGAGAACGAAACTCATCAGTGTGGTATAGACAGACACTTCTCATGGGATGGAATGGAAGGCCAGCCCAGACCTGGGGTAGGTGACCCCCAGCCTGTGTCCAAGGCATCAGGAAGGGAAAGGAATGGTGCCACAGTGGTGCAGTGCCAGGAATGTACCTTCCCACGTGGATTCTGAGTTCTCATGGAGGGCAGCTGTCACCTGTGATGCTGGGCTTCTGACAGGGCCTGGAGCCTGGGGCACTGGAGGGACATCGGCATGGCCCACAAGGAAGACAGAGACGTACTTTTTAAAAAACCCATAACTCTCTGGGCCAATGTATATGTTGCTCCTCTGCCTAGAACTTCATCCCTTATCCTAGATGCCTTTGCCAGGCCCTGACTCATCTTAAAATGCGCCTCAGTGTTACTAGTCTAGGAGGCTTTCGTGAACCATCGCTTCCCAGGTCCCACAGAGCCCTGAGGGCTCCTTTGAGGTCAGCACTGGCTCTTGTTTACTCTGCCCACATAGGAGCTGCTCAACATGTCCTTTGAATCAATGAATAAATGAATGGCATGCTGGGATTCGGGGGAGCAGCAGCAGTCGTAGCAGAGATGTCCTGAAGACGGTATGTCACCAGAAAGGAGGGACCCCTGGACCAGCAGTTCCCATCCAGGTCAAGGATGAGAAAGAGAGAGGGGCCCCGGGATGGCTCAGAGGCCACCATGGTGTTAAAATGAATGTGCAGAGTGGTGCAGTCGTTCAGAGGCAGCTGCCAGAGCAACAAGGATGAAGTCAGGTTTTAGTTATGACGTGGCCTCCACACAGCAGTGGGAGGGGCCCCCCGGGACATCTGGATACTATGGTGCCGCGGAGATGCTCCTGCAGCCGGACTGGGAGGCGCCCAGTGGACCCGCACTCTGCTGCCAGATGCAGGGAGGCGTCCGAGCAACCACAGGGACAGTCACTGCGGTGGGTGGCTGGCGAGGGCCTTGAAGGAAAGAAGCAACGGGCAGAATCTGGCACATAATTCCTGGCAGAGTAAGAAACATAGTATGTTTCAATATATAAGAGACCAGTAGTAGTAGATATTACATCATCATTAATATTATTACTAAGCTCCAAATTAAAATGATCCTATCACTACTTTTCTGATCTGGGGCAGACTGATGCTTTTGTAAAATACAATAAAAATAAATTACTAAAAAATGAAATGAAAAGACAAAATATGAGCCCACTGATTATGTAATTGGATGTTATGACAATCTCAAATTGCTATAAAAGTTTCTAAATACACTCACTTTCCTGTGTGAACTGACAACATCTCAGCCTAGCCACACACAAAGACCACACTTTGAGGAGCACTGGTATAATCAAACCAATCATCTTCCTGTTTCAGGGATTAAATGTGAACATAGATAGAATTAATTGGCATAGACTTCGTAGAGAAAGAACTTATGAATCCAACTTTGAAAAAGGCAATGGACCTCGATGAGTGAAGAAGGAATGACAAGGCATCTAGCACACTTGCCACCTCAAAAACACTCCCTGAAGTGAGCTAGATTTGAATCAGGCAGGGAAAAGCAGGCTTTGTTGCTTAAGAAGACGGAGGAGTGTGTTTCACACTATAAATAGAGCAGTGTTGTTGGACTTCCAGGGAAAGCACATGGAAGGGCTCTGAAATCAGAAAAGATCTGAAAACTGGCCTTGCCACTTAGTAGCTAAAAGTTGGAGCCATTATTGACTATTCCGAGCCTCCGTGACTTCATCTAGGAAGTCAAGGACATTGCCAGCTTCGTAGCACTGTGGTGGGAACTTGAGTCATGGAGGCAAAGTCCCTAGCTCAGTACCTGGTGCTCAATAAATGACAGTAATTGTTACAGAGAGCAGCGAGGGGCAGTGGACCAGGCCAGCCAGCCTCACGGCCCGGCAGACGTGGGTGCGAATTCAGGTTACGCCACTCGCGTGGCATCAGGCTCTTCAACCTCGGTGAATCTCAGTTTCTTCACCTGTAAAACAGGGACATTAATATCTATCTTTCAGGTTAAAGCAAGGATTAGAGCTTATCAAAATATGTTAAGTGCCTGGCACAAAAGAAGTGCTCAAGAAAGCACTATTTTTTTCTCATATAGTTTTTTGTATTGATATATAATTACATATCATCAAATTCACACTTTTAAAATGTGCAATTTAGTAGTTTTTAGTATAGTCACAAAGTTGTTTGACCATCACCATTATCTAACTTCAGAATAGCTATTGATTTTAACCCATTTAACTCAAAGCCCTAAGGTCGGCGTCTGCCCTCCCATACCCAAAAACCTTTACTGAAGTTTGACAAGGGAGAAATCTCACCATGCGACACTTAGCAATATTTCTTACCAGTCTCTTTCCAACGTCTCGCACTTCACGGCCGCTGCTGGGATCAGGTCTCTCCTCCAGAACTCCAGGTGGGCGGCTCGCCTACTCACCGCCCCCTGCTCTGAGAGCTTTTGTAACTCCAGCTTCCTTGTAGTTCCATGTCCTTTCTCACACCAAGTACTGTACCCCATTCCCCCAGTTTCTTTGTTTGTCACTTGCAGTCATCGCTTCTCTGTGTCGGAGACAGCAAGCTGTTTCTCTGAGATCTGTGCCCCATTCTAATAACGAGAGGGTCTTGCAGAGCGTGTCCCAGCCAGGAGCGACACTCCGCAACTCCGCTTGTGTCTGGGCAGCACCACGTGGATGAAGTGGACCCGTCCCCGCCGCAGGGAACTGAGCAGAAGTGATGAGTGTCACTTCCAGGCCACAGTGATGCAGTGGTGGGTTTGTCTCCTCTACCTTCGCTTTTCTTGTCTGCCCACTAAAGGCAAAGGACCTGGAGACACAGGAAATAGCTGGGCCTCGCAGCAGAAGGAGCTTGGGCCCGCGGTCCCTGAGTCATCCCGTGGGAGGCCACCCCGGAATACCTGATTGGGATTAACGTGAGCAAGAAACAAAACTATTTTGCAGGATTTGTTTGTTATTGAAGCAAGTTTTGCTTTAACTAGTATGCCCTGGTCAGCCCACAGAAAACAAAGCCTCTTTTATCCTCAGAAGTCCGCAGAGGGAGAATGTTTGTAAATAATTATCCTTTATATAGTTTTTTTTTCTGTCACATTTTTATTACCCAGCCCCACTCCATTAAGGCTGGGATTTGCTGGGGTGATACGAAGATGTCTCTGATGACTAAGAGTGACACTGAGTTGCTTGTCCAAGCTGGGGGAGTGCTCCCGGGGCAGCTGGTGAGTCCTCTGCCAGCTGGGCCCATGAATCTGGAGGTCAGAGCAGCTGGGTGGCATGTGGCTTCCAGGGAGAAGACCTGGGACCCCATGTGGAGAAGACAACAGGAGACAGGAGCTGGTCCAGGTAGAAAGGCCTTCACATTGACTCAAGGGGTGACCAAGGCTGCCCGGGGGTGGGGGCGGTGATCTGGAAACTAGCACTATTGTCTCTTTCTCCTGTGTGAAAGGGCCTCACACTGAGCGTGGGATGGTGGCTTGGGCCGTGACTCAGAGACAGTGGACAGGTGGGAGAGAAATGGAGCCCTGACAGGTACATCTCTGAAAGACCAGAGCCTCAAAGGCTATCCATGAAAACCCTGTTCACGTTCACACTCCCGAGGGACATAGCCCCATGGTGGGGACTGGGCACAGCCTCCTCTTCCCTACATACACCCACCATGGGGTCCCTTTTATGACATCTTGTCACCCTCCAAGGCTGCCTTCGTGCCCTCTGCATGCTTATTTCATCATCACGTTGGGCGGTGGGGAGGGACATACTGTGTGGGAAGGCACAGGCTTTGCTGAGTTGAGACCTCGTCTCCTACCTTCTGCTCCAGGACTGGGTGCTCTAGCTCAGCACTCTGACTCGACTGGTTGGTGGTATCAGGGCCTCCATAAATCTTCATAAGCACATTTATTCACTCGTGCACTCGCTCATTTACCAGACATTTCCTGAGACCTTACTTTGTAAACATCACTGCGCTTGGTGCCGTGGGGCATGGAGGCACGAAAAGGTCATGATCTCATGACCCCTGTCTTTAAAGAGGAGAGCACGGAGGAGATAAGAGCAACAGCTTGTGGGGAAGTCAGTGTGAGAATCAGTGGCAGCAACCCTCTGGCATTGTGCCAGGGAGGCCAGGGGTTTGGTGGGACCTAAGAGCCGGAGGCCCTTGGATGCTGTGGGGACTGTGGTTAAGAAAGACAGTGTCTTTGGCAGTGGCTGCTCCATCTCCCAGCAGGGCTGGGGTGGAGCTGACTGGCAGAGTATTAAAGCGCAGTGAGGAGGGGATGCCAGAGTTCAGTTGGCTGCACCAAAGCACTAGGGTGTGGGCTCTGGCTGATTCCCGACAGAGACAACACCTCTCTCCCTCGGCTTGGCTGGACAGTCCCAGAAAACAGCAGAAAAACTTCCTTGGAGATAGGCACTTAGGCTAAATTTCAGTAGTCAGGTCTGGCTCTCTTCCCTTTCTGCTTCTTTTGCCCTCAGCTCAGTCGCCTGGGTCCAGCAGGGCAGGGGGAACATGGGTCAGACCTGCCCAGACCTGCTCTGTCAGAGAAACCTCCACGGTGTCACACGAGAGGGGGCCGCACACCTTTCTCTAGTGTTAGAGCACGCACCTGTCGTGTATGTGCTGGGTACAGTGGGGAGTGCCGCCAGCAAGTGAGAATCCTCTAGCAGAGTGCCGGGGTTTCAGGACACTACTGCCTCTTTCCATTTTCCTCAGGAAGGAAATCAAGAGGACCGTGTTTCCCATCGCCCAGTGGGAAGGCAAAACCGGTCTGAAATCCACCTGAGATCCAATCCTGGGGCAGCTCTGGGGCCAGGTTGTTAAATGGTGAGGGTGAAGCTCGCAGCCACACGGGGGAAACATCTAGTGTTTCTTCCCTACACAAAAAGGGAGACTGGGAAGATGGAGAGGAGGAGCAAAATCCCAAATCCACGTAGTCTCCCCAGGTGGTCCTGCGTGCAGGCTGAAGTGCCCTGGCCTCTTGCCCTGGCAGGTTCCGAACTTTTGAGACAGACTCTGTGGGGAGCAGCCTTTGTCCCCACAACCTTAGATTAAGACAGTTATTTTCCCATCTCAGCTGACCCTCTGAGCATGGTTCTAGTGTTTCCCTAGTCTGCCCCAAGCCCAGAGATCACAGAGCGTGCCACCTAAATATCTGTGCCACGGGGACTCAGATATTCCGTCAGGGAGCCAAGAACCTAAGGCTCACTGACCAGATGTCTGTCATCAGCCTCCTTTTCATCCTGCCCAGGTCTAGACAGACAGTTTTTATGTGCCGTGGGACAAAACGATGCTGGTCTGCCATGTGAGATGTTTCCTGAGGGCACTCACTAAAGGATGCTGTTGGGATGCAGAATTGCCCAGGTCTCCATCCCGGGCCATCCAGGGATTGGCTCTCAGTTTTGCTGGTTTGGTAACTTAATTCCACGAGTCCCTCAGAGATAAGCAGGCCATGGGGAGCTGATTCTCTAAATGAGAGCCTGATTGACAGTGAATACAGACTTATCAATGTGGGCTATTGGGTAGGATGCTGGGTGCCTGGCCTTCCCTTGGACGCTCCTGAGGGCAATCCTGCTTGGGATGCTGAAAGGTGAAGGAGATAAGCTCGGCATAGACAAGAGTAGAGCAAAGCTTCAAGCGTGTTCTTGTCCTTAAGGCTACTTCATCATTCCAGAGTACCGGGACGAACAACTGCCCTTCTGCACCCCGGAGATGCTTCTGGATATGTACTGGTACATATCCCCGGATATGTACTGTACATCACCCTGGAGATGTACTGGTTCTCAGAATTCAAGGGCTCCCATCCTGGCATGGTACTTGAGGAGCACCAGCCAGTGCTGTGTAAGTCCATGCAGCCCATCTCCAGCCCATCTCAATCCGGTGCCAGCATTGCCTCAGACCCAACAGGGAACAACTAGGTGCATGGCAACTTCCTTTTCAAGCTAGGGCTTCCCACGTTTTTGGACATCATGCACTCCTGCCACAGCAATATTTGTATGGTGCTCCAGCCTGCCTAGGCCCTGTACTGCCACCCTGAAGTCTGAAGGAAAAATCCCCACACATCTGTGACTTATTGTAGACCATCAGTGGGCCTGGACACATCTGGTAGAAAGCTCTGGCATGAGCCATTGTCATCTTCACTAGATTTGGAAGTATTTAGTAGAGATGCTAAGTACTCTAGTCTCATCAGCAACACACCTTCTTTTAGGATCTGGTTCTTTTGATGTTGTATCTTGGAGTTTTTTTTGTCTTTACTTTCAGCAGGTGAATTTTTCTGACCCTGCCTCCCAGATCTGGAATGCTTTCTTTAGAGAATACTTTCATAGTTTGTCCAGATCCCCACTGTGGGGCTGATGCACCCAGCCCTCTACTGCTGCTGATGGCTCACAGCTGTGTCCATTCCTGGGCTGTGCCCTTGGCAGGGAACTGCCTGTCCCTGGATTAATGCCCCTCCCAGGGGTGGCTGACGGTCAGTGACTGGCTAATGTAGGGACACGAAGGTCAGCCCCCTTTGCTGTAGTCAGAGATAATGCTGAAGGCTCATCTCGCTCCAGAGCTCCCCTGTAGGATTGGCTAAGGCTTCATTTATAACATACCAAGGGTCAGTTTCTCCCTCTCACCCATGCTTATAGGTCTATTTCTGGAAGCTCACCCAATAAACCTGCATGCAACTCTCTGTCCCAAATCTGCTTCTAGGGAACCCAAGCCAAGCCACACCCTCTTTGAGGTCTTTTGAGCATTTTATACAGTTAGTGTCATATACTTTTTACAGTATAAAATGACCAGATTTACATAAACTATTAAGCGTTAATGGGATAGTGAGTAGCTAGAACTTTTGGGAAAGACAACAATTCAAAAGAAAAACCTGAGCTTTCCTGTGGGAGGGAGGAAGAACCCAGAGGGAAGAGAAGGTTACCTGTCCTACATGTCTTCCAGGGCAGGTCACTTTCTCTCTGGGCTTTACTTTCCTCATCCATCGGATGACAAGGTGGATACCTAATTCCTCTACTCAGACTTTCTGTGGTTCCACATTTCTGTTTCTCTAAGGTAAGGGTTCTCAAACTTGAGTGTGCATCACAACCCCTTTAAAGGCTTTTTAAAGCACAGATTTCGGGGCCTCACCCCCAGAGCTTCTCATTCAGTGGGTCGGGGTGGGGGCCTAGAATTTGCATCTTTAACAGGTCCTAGGTGATGCAGATGGCAATGCTGTTGGTCTGGGGTCCACACTTTGAGAACCATCGTTCTAGTAGTATCTAAGGATCATTTCTCTCTGATGGAAGAAGGACCATTTCACAAATTGTAACAGTCGTGGCATTATTACTCAGGTGACTTTAAAGAGTTAATTTAGCTTCTTTATTTGCTTAGTGAGAAACTGCCTGTTAAGGAAAGTATTCCTAGCCCAGTTGAGGCCTATCTAAAGCTAAATCTTATGTGAACAAAAAGGTCACTTTTTCCAGGGAGGCTGCAAAGATCATAAACCAAATAGATTTTGATTCATGACAAGCTCCTCAAAGCAGAAGAAGGGAGGGACGGGAGAGAGAGAGAGAGAGAGAGACCTCCTTGAAGACCTCTGCCACCTGAACACGATCGGGGTGCTGACAGCGCTTGATGCTGAGCCTCACGTATGAGCAAGATTGCAGCTCCAGCCCCCAGGATTCAGGAGAAAGTGCTGTAGCCTTCCGAGGCATGCTCACTGCCAGCAAGAGCCATCCGCTAGGGCTGCTGGAAGCACTCTCCCTTCTCTGGCCTGCGGCCTCGCCACCCAGTGTGTTTTTGCTGGACATTGCTGAGGTCTGAGAGCCCAGGCGTCGGGGCACTTCCTCCTTAAGAGCGCAGTGTCTGGGATGCCGAACCCAGGCCTGCCAGTTCCCATGCTCGCCTCCAGCCCATGACGTAGCCCTGCTGGCTGGAGCAAGGCGGCTTTGCCTGTTCTCAAGTGCAGGGGTGAATAATGCCCTGGAGTGTCCTCTGGAAACACTCGGGCACCGCATGGGACCGGGAAACCTCAAATAAATCTTCCCCTTTATCCCAAAGGCAGTTTACCCATCTTTAAAGCATCAGAGGAACTCAGGACTCAGAGAGACTTTGAAAGACCATCCAGTCCAGCTATTTCTCTTTAATAATCATAAAGTCCTATTTGTAACAATGATGCTAACATTTTACAGTTTGTGAAGTTCATGAAGTGTTTTCGTATATATTAAGTTTTCCCTCACATACTGCATTGAACCTGTTAGAAAGTCCTGTTCACTCTTCCTCAGAAACAAGTCCTGGAGCTCTGTCCACTTCTCTTCATCTTTTCTGCTAGAGCCCTGGCCACCATCATCTCTTATTTGGACTCAGCTCCAGCTACCAAACATCTTTCTCGTTTGTACTGTGGCCGCCACTGTCTTAGTCCACTCAGGCTGCTATAACAAAATACCATACTCTGGGTGGCTTATAAACAACAGAAATTGGCTTCTCGCAGTTCTGGAGGATGGAAAGTCCAAGATCAAGGCACCAGCAGAAACAGTGTCCCATTTTCTGGTTCAGAGATGGCACTTTCTCTCTGTGTCCTCACATGGCAGAAGAGCAAGGCAGCTCTCTGGGGCCTCTTTTATAAGGGGTTTTTTTTTTTTTTGTCTTCACTTTTAGCAGGTGAATTTTTCCGACCCTGCCCCCTCAAATCTGGAATGCTTTCTGTAGAGAATACTTTCATATTCTGTCCAGATCCCCTGCAGGGCTGATGTACCCAGGACCCTGCTGCCGATGGCTCACAGCTGTGTCCCTTCCCAGGCAGTGCCCTTGGCAGAGAACTGCCTGGCGCCAGGTAAAGGCCCCTCCCAGGGCTGGCTCACAGCCAGCAACTGGCTAATGTAGGGACGCAATGGCCGGCCCCTTAGCTCTAGTCAGAGGTAACGCTGAAGGCTCTTCCCAGCCTCAGCTCCAGTAGTGCTCTTGGCCTAAGACCTCCCAAAGGCCCCACCTCCTAATACCAGCACACTGGGGGTTAGGGTTTCCATATGAGTTTAGAGGGGACATGGACATTCAGGCCATAATGCCCCATTTTCCATATGGCAACCAGAAAGATTTTGTAAAATTACAAATCAGTGGTGGTTGCAAAACATTGTGAATGTACTAAATGTCTCTGAAATGTTTACTTTAATATTGTTGATTTCATGTTATGTGAGTTTCAACTTAATTTAAAATGTCTGTATCTATTTATCTACCTGCACAGAGAGAGAGAGACAGACAGAGAGGCCCAATGCCATGTTCTTACACAAAACCCTTCAATGGTTTCCCATTGCACTTAGAATGAAATCCAGATTCTTTACCATGAGAATACTAGGCCTGTCTGATGTAGCCCTTGCAACTTACCTACCTCATCTCCTATCACTCCTTATCTCACCTGCCCTGTTTACAGGCACACTGACTCCCTCTCTGTCCAAGCACATTGAGCTCGTTCCTAACTAAGAACCTTTACATTCCCCTATAATATGCTTCATCCAGATCCACACAATTCAAAGAAGCTCCCACCCAGTCACTACCAGCACCCCACTCTATTTTATTCACATCACTATCTAATGTTGCCATCTTTGCCCACTTATTGTCTGACTCCCTCCCCACAAGAATATTTGTTCCCTAAGAGACCTTGCCTGTCTCCTTTGAAGCCTCCCCAGGGCCTAGAACAGTGCCTAACTCACAGTAGGTATATTAGAGTTTTCTAGAAGAACAAAATCAATAGTTGTCCCCCAGTATCCACGGGGGATTGGTTCTGGGACCTTGCTCAGAAACCAAAACCCATGGATGCTCAAATCCCTAACATAAGATGGCATAGTATTTACATAGAACAGACACACATTCTCCCACATATTTCAAATCATCCCTAGATTCCTTATAATACCTAATACAATGTAAATGCTATGTAAATAGCTGTTATACTGTATTGTATAGGGGATGATGACAAGGAAAAAAAGTCTGTACATGTTCAGTAGAGATGAAATTTTTGAATATTTTTGACATTTTGATCTACAGTTGTTTTAATACATAGATGTGGAGCCCATGGATACTGAGAGCTGACTGTACATAGAAAGAGATTTATCATAGGGAATTGGCTCATGCACTGTGGCTGGAAAGTCCAAAATCTGCAATGTGGGCTGGCACGCTGGAGAGCCAGGGGAATCGACGGTGTCGTTCTAGTCCGAAGGCCAGCAGGCAGAGACCAGGAGAGCTGATGACAGTCTGCTGAATAATCAATCCCCTCTTGCTTGAGAGGCTGGTCTTTCTGTTCTGTTCAGGCCTTCAGCTGACTGGCTGAGACTCACCCACATTATAGAGGGCAATCTGCTTACTCAGAGTTTACCAATTTAAATGTTAATCTCATCCAAAAATGCCCCCCAAGTTGATACAAAAAATTAACCATAATTGTTTGTTAATCGAATTATCTAATTTAATCCTTGGAAATCCCATGGAGTAGGAATTAGTAGCCCAACTGCAGGTGTCTCTGGAGCAAGGAAGTGAGCGGATTCACTTAACAATATACACCTGGGAAGTGGCAAAGGCATGTCAGACCCAGAGCTTGCTGTGACGGTTGCAGTACACTTCGTACACACACCACCTCATCTGCTATGCCCAGTAGGGTTGCAGCCTGAGCAATCGGCTCTTCTGACAAGATCCTCTCAACTCCTTCCTGTGGAAGTTCTTCCTGACACCCACAAAGACCTTCCCGCTAGGTCAGTGTGCAAGAAAAATTAACAGTCTGAGGGAAAAATTGTGATGCTCTCCTTAGGACTCTAAGCCTTTTTAGGTTTTTTGTGTCTTTTGTCCCAAACTCCCTGCTTCAACCAACTTAGTCAACAACACATGCAAGAAAAAACCAAATCACATTTTCACTCCGACCCACTATTTGCTAAAATAACTACCATTTATCAGACACCTACTATATGTCAGGCACCCCCTAAAGAGTAGATATTATCAACTCCATTTTGCAGTTGAGAAAATGGAGGTGAAGAGGGTATGTGTCATAACTTTCCAAGGTCACAATTTGTAAGTAGCAAGGCAGGTTCAAATCTAGTCTGACTCCAAAATTACAGTCTTTACCCTTTACTACAGGGCCTCTTAACGGAAGTCAAATCTGTGACTCTGTGCTGTATCTATCCATTCCACCCAAACTGCCACCCCATTCCTTCCCATTTCTCTGCCAAACTGAAGCCGTATGGTGCAGCGGCTAAACCATAGGTCCTGAAGAGAAAAGCCCAGGGCCCCTTCCAGACTGTTTGAATAAGTCATTTGGTCTACTATTCCACAGTTTATTCATTAAGAAAAAAGTGCCATCACTCAGATTAAAAGAGATGATGTTCTGTGATGCTCTCTGAAGACGCAAAAGTGCTGTATCTATTAGCTGGCATTATCGCTTCTTTCTAAATCTAAAGTAAAAACTTGCAGCAATCCTTTTCTGAAGAATAAATAAACCCATTAAATTACTCACGTAATTTCTTTGCCTTGAGCAAATAATTATGAGTTCATTTTCATAGCAAGTAATTATGAGTTCATTTTCAAATAAATTTGGTATTTGCTTTGTCTCCTCAAATGGACTGTTCCACAAGGCAGGGATTGCATTTTCCATTTCTTTTGTATCCTCTTATCACGCACAATGCGGGGATCTTTATTTAACACGAGCTCGGTAAGTCCAGGTTGAAGGACTGACTCAAGAATGAGAAATTGTGGGAAAAGTCAAGAAGTCATTTTGCTCATGGGGCGTAAGACATTTGATGAAGACAAGTCTGGTGAATCCTGAAAGTATAAATTAAGTTGGAAAGGGAGCTGTGCCCCTGAGCGGATTAGCAAGGAGAAATGGGGATGCTGAGGGGGCAAAGTTCTGAGATCCCAGTGCTTACACATTTTGAGAGGATGGGTATTGGCTCTTTCTGTTCTGGAGCTGGCAAGATGCAGTATAAAAATTACTAAACCAGGAGCCAAAATCCCAGGCTGCATTCTAACATTTGCAAGTCATTTAACATCCTTAAGTCAGAGTTAAGATCTGGAAGATGATAGTGCTGAATTAGATTGTTATAAGGTTATTATTTCCAGCTCAAAATGTTGTAAAATCTCAGACAAGAGGCTAACTTCTTAACATACAAAGACCTCCTCCAAGGCAACTAAAAAATTCAACAGTAATTCAACAGAGCGGGTGAAGGATATGAGCAGTTTACAGAAATAAAAATATAGACAACTTTTAAACAAAAAGAGCAACACAAATTAATACTACAAAGAAATTCAGTGTTTTCAATGATCATACTGGAAATAATCAAAGATTTCATAATACATGTGTAGGTAAGAGTTTGAGGAAACCAGCACTCTCAAAAGTTAGTGGAAGTGTCAAGCCAGCAATGGTATATTTAAAAAAAAAAAAAAATAGTGGAAGTGTATATCTGAATATCCTCTAGGGGAGACAACTGGTGATTACTATTAAAATTAAAAGTTCAGGATCCGGATAAAGATGGCTGACTAGACCCAGGTAGTGTGTACCCCTAGGCATCCACGCTGGAAAAGAACAGCATCCTGTGTGCAGTGATTAACAGCCTCCCTGGAATAGCCTCAAATGCAAATAAAGTTCTAGTGTCCTCAGATGCTCACTTGGAACTGTCATACCACATGTGCAAAATTTTTATTTGAAAAGTATTCTAACTATAAGACAAAAAAGTACAGTATAATATTTCTGTCCATAGGTCACCAAGAATATTATGTACTGAACAAAGGTCAGGACTAACTCCTCTCTATTGGAATGTATTTGTTTTCAACTCTTCACAGCAAAATGAGATTCTTCAAGTAAGACAGCAATAATCTGGTATGGAGATGGTCAAATCTCCTGGCCTTATTCTCTGAACACAATGTTCTAGTCTACTACAACTCATTCATTCCATGACATATCTGTTTGAGGAATCTTGACATTTTTTCACTTCTTTTCCATCTCCCACCTTCCAGGTTGGTTGCCAACCTGTGTTAACATTTCATGCAACAGGATGTAATCATTCACCAAGACTCACAGGACTCTGTGAACTGCTTCTGTGGCACTGTGTTCTCTGCAGGAATTTGCCTTGGCAAAGTCCTTGTACTTATGTTAGATTTGGGCTGAGAGAGGCCATTTCTAAAAGATATAATTTTGGTAAATCTTTAAAATACCCAGGGTTATCTGGTCTTTATTTACAAAGGATGTGATGATGATACTTTACTAGTTGGATATAGTGCTTTATAGTTTACAATTTACCTTCAACTGCATTTTGAGGAGACAAAATATAGGAAAAGAATAAAACTCAGAGATAAAGGCCACATAGGTAAGAAAACTGAGAAGGTGGGGTCTTCTGATTTTAGAGCCTGTGTTCTTTCTGTAACACTCTATAAAGGTAAGTGTTATAAACAAGAAATCCAAGTAATAGACAAAAAAGAATCTTCAACCCTTCAAACATAGCACAGTATTAACGCATTTTTTTCTAAATTGGGACACTTTGACTCATCAAAGAATGCATTTTTAGTGAAAATACATCCACCCTTCATATCTTCTTTACAAATAACTCACTCAGTACCAGAGGACATATTAACTCCTCTCCTGACAAGGGCAAGACAAAAGGGTGAGATACTGATTTTCTGGCTTTCTCTTCTTCCTACCTTCCCCATCCCCCAGTGGTAAGAAATGGCTTTGTAATGCATGGCTTGTTTTTCATGAGAAAACTGATAATTTTTAATATTACATTATAAGATATACAGTATAAAGTCAAGAAAAACATAAAAATGGGTGTGGAAGTTAAATGCCACCCATTCCCCCAGCAATAAATAGGTCATTTAAAAAAAGTAATGTAGTCAAGTAATACATATTTATGTCATATCAGATGTAATTTTAGAGGACAGGGTCTCCAATTAATGTGAGAATCCAAGGTGGTACTTAGCCCATCAGTTAGTGAAAACAATGTATTAAGTACTAGTGGTGTGCACAGCAGTGGGAATATGGCGGTGGGATATGGCGGTGTTCAAAACAGACACTGCACAATCTAGGTGGGAAGTTGTTGTCTTTCACCAAAACCCACCTGGAAGATTAATAAAACTCCTCTTATTACTGTAGCAATGCAAAAACAGCATTTTGTAGCATAACCCAAGAGCCTATTTACAGATTTGGAGAAGACTGGCAAGTCTTGCTGCAAAGATTGCCCAAGTAACTGGTAGAGAAATGGCTGCACTAATAGAAAAACAACTGCTAAAGATTCTGTACTTCGAAGCCTAAACTTGGAGCAACTGCCCATGGGGACAAATAACTCTCTGAAATCAGTTTCTGTGTCACAAGGAGGTTATTGGTCTCTAGCAGACCAGAGAGGGCCCACACCAACCTGGATCATATAAGCAGATGGATGATACAGACCAGCATGATGAAAGGGAACAGATCTAAGTAAAATCAAGGCTTGTGTAAATCACATATTAGCCTCCTGATTATGATGTTCTGCTGGAAGAGGGAGGGGTGAGCGGGACTAAATCATCATAAATACAAGTGGGGAGTTGGTGGCTCCCCTTCCGAGGATGAGCATGTGGTCCCAAAACAAATTCAAGGGCAGATGTTAGTATTAGGATTGCAGAGCACAATATAGGAAATTCTAGACAAGGATGATTCTCCGAATCATACGGAAAGGTGGTTAAATGCCCAGCAAGAAAGTCTAGAATTGTGGTCTAGCCTTGATTAAGCAGAAAGTCTCTATCATCATGCTGTATGTGGGCCAATGACTCTCTCTGCTTTCAGACTTTGAAATATTAGATATAGGGCCACTATAGAGAATTAGATATGGCATACAAGCTGTTACTGTTAGATTTCATACTTTTTCCTGCTCGGTCCAGGATGGTCTGATAGTCATTCTCATCAGAGTGATACAAGCAGCTGTGATTAGAGTTAGTATCCAAAACGACCTCTTTGTAACACCTGGACTAGGCTTTTTCCAGACTTCTCTTATGAGTGGGGAAGAGCTTTCTTTTTTTTTTTTATTATTTTATTTTATTTATTTTTTATTTTTTCTTTTGAGACAGAGTCTCACTCTGTTGCCTGGGCTAGAGTGCTGTGGCGTCAGCCTAGCTCACAGCAACCTCAAACTCCTGGGCTCAAGTGATCCTCCTGCCTCAGCCTCCCAGGTAGCTGGGACTACAGGCATGTGCCACCATGCCTGGCTAATTTTTCTATTTTTAGTTATTTGGCTAATTTCTTTCTATTTATAGTAAAGGTGGGGTCTCGCTCTTGCTCTGGCTGGTCTTGACCTCCTGAGCTCAAGCAATCCTCCAGCTTCAGCCTCCCAGAGTGCTAGGATTATAGGCATGAGCCACTGCGCCCGGCCAGGGAAGGGCTTTCTAATATGCCGCCTATCTAGATTCTCACTGGATGGAAGACAGAGTGAAGAGGAGCTTTCGGGTAGCTGATTATATTTTAGTGCAGATGTTTAGTGCAAGACATTTTAAAAATTTAACATCCCCATCAGGCTATAAGATGCATGAAGCTAAGGACTATGACCATCTTGTGCAAGACTGTATCCCTAGAATGCAGTACGTAGTAACTATTTAACAAGTATTTTTTGAGCAAACCTGCCCTTTACTCAGACAAACCACAGCAGTGTGGGATCAGCTGCTCACAACTACAGTTGATTCTTATTATTTGCAATAGTTATATTCTATGAAGTCACCACAAACACTGATTTAGTACATACTAAAACATTGCTCCTAGAGGAAATAAAGAGTGAGGTTCCTGTAAGCCTCTGGTCATACATTTTCATCCACTGAGCAATTCCTTTTTTTTTTTTTTTTTGAGACAGAGTCTCACTCTGTTGCCCAGGCTAGAGTGAGTGCTGTGGCATCAGCCTAGCATACAGCAATCTCAAACTCCTGGGCTCAAGGGATCCTCCTGTCTCAGCCTCCCGAGGAGCTGGGACTACAGGCATGCACCACCATGCCCGGCTAATTTTTTCTATATATATTTTTAGCTGTCCATATAATTTCTTTCTATTTTTAGTAGAGATGGGGTCTCGCTCTTGCTCAGGCTGGTCTCGAACTCCTGAGCTCAAACGATCCGCCCACCTCGGCCTCCCAGAGTGCTAGGATTACAGGCGTGAGCCACCGCGCCCGGCCCCACTGAGCAATTCTTAACCTTGTTTTATGTGTGTTTCTGTTTAAAGACACCTTATATGGCCAGGTGAGGTAGCTTGCACCTGTAATCCCAGCACTTCGGGAGGCCGAGGCAGGAAGATTACTTGAGGCTAGGAGTTGGAGACCAGCCTGGACAACAAAGTGAGACCCCATCTCTACAAAAAAATAGAAAAAAATTAGCCTGGCATGTTGGCATGTGCCTGCAGTCCCAGCTAGCTACTCAGGAGGCTTGAGCCAGGAGTTGGAGGCTGCAGTGAGCTATGATCACGCCACTGCCCTCCAGCCTGGGCAACAGAGAGAGAGAGACCCTGTCTCTTAAATAAATAAACAAACAAACATACCTTATTTAACATGTATTACTGATTCATTAACATTGAACTGAACAGCACTGTAACTCATGCCTGAATAAAGTTTATCTAACACATGTATTTTCTCTGTAAGGCACATCACAGCCTTCTTACACGTAGGAACACCAAACCACTTCAACATAACACTTGGGACCATTTTAAATGGCAAAACCACCCAAAAAAGAACAAAAATGCAGAAAACATGGCACTAAATAGACCATGAAAAGGAAACTTGTTTACAGTCTGAGAGCTGAAACAAGAAGGCAGAGCATTGCATTGTTCTACCTCAGTTATTTTGCTGTTCTGAGGAAGACAAAACAGAAATTCTCTGCTGTGATTAAGAGGAGTAATGGACCCAAAAGGTGGTTTATGGTTACCATCCACATGCCCAGCAGTTCCCCAAGAAAACAGGGCTTGATTGAGAACTATTTTTATCTTTGGATGGTTACATAAAGACAGGAGACATTAGGAAAATGACTGTGGAACTAAATAATCAGCAAACTGTAAAATGCTATGTTTAGCAGGTACTACTTGAACCTTAAAAAAAAAGGCAAATTTAGGACAAATAGATTATATAAGAAAGAATAAAAATAAAGAAGAGATGTAACAGGCTGGAAATAGCTTCAGAAGAAGTTCAGGGATATTCAGAGGTGGCTATTAGGGAAAGGCAGGAAGTGTTAAGAGAAATTCTTAATAATGTGCCCCACTGAATTTTTTGGATTCTGCTAAGGTGATGTGGAATGCATCCTTCTTCCCTGTTTCCTAGCATGGGAATGGAGAAATGCTGATGATAGTGACCAGCTTTGGGTAGGTGAGCTTTACCTGAAGGTAGCTCCGTGGGTAGATACTAAGCACTGATTGGTGCTCACTCTTTGTCCTGTGTGTGTGTGCAGAGGCCTGGCTGTCAGAAAGGACAGGAACAGCTCCGGTCCCTTAGGCTCCACGGCACATTTTAGTTATTCTGGGTGATTCAGTCTCCACCATTACAAAACTGCACAAAACTCCTCAGCAAGACTGCCACATCACCTCACAGCCTTCCCACAGGCTTCCCTGCCTTGTTGGCTTTCAGCGTAAGATGACTAATATCTATCTCCAAGTCTAGTATTTGGTCATTAATGAAGCAATTTGGGACCTGAAACCCAACACTGGTGCATATTTACCTTGCCTGAAAAAAACGAAGTATTAAAGTTAACACTATGAAGCAAGGTTGCTAACTGAAGGAAGGCGCGCTTGGCTGTCCACAAAAAGGTATTATGACTAAATTCATGTCTTCCCTGCTCTTCTGACTCATCAAGTGATTCCCAATTCTTGCTTGATCAAGCGGTTCTCCTGCTTTAGATCTCACCTTTTTGGTACCATATGCATAAACACACTTCATTTCTTATTTTAGTAATTATTTGAGAGACATTGGGGCTGTTCAAGGAGACATTGGGGATGATGATATGAACAAAACTGGGAAGTTCATGCCCTTAGTCATTCATATATACCTATGGTGGTAAATACGTGTGATATCTAAACTGGTATGGCACTGGCACTGACCAGTCAGAACAGATGATGGCCATGGTCTTGGAGTGGGGTCCTGGAGGGACAGGAGATCTTAACCCTTTAGTTGCTGGATTGCGGGGAGATCCAAGGAATCTGGAGGAAAGAGGGTGACAAAGGGCACTTAGAGGGCACAAGACAACAGCCACTTATCAACGCACATGGAAGTGTTTCAGTATTTTAACAACTGATGTGGCTGAAAATGAGCCTGGTAATAAATGCCACGGAGAAAAATTAAATGGCATGACAACAGCAAAGTTTGAATAGAGTGACTAGTCCCAGGGACATTGAAAGAAAATATTCAGGTTTTAGAATAGAACTTTTGTGTGTGTGTGGGGGGCGCTGGGGGGTGTTATAGTAAAAGAAGGAAAGGGGGTGTAGGTGAGAGTAGCACCTTAATGTTTTCTAAGCAACAGATTTTGTTTTTACATCATCTGTGAAAACAAAACCCCCTTAATCTTACTATTTACCTGGACTGAGTCATGATCTCAAGGTCCTCATATAAGTGACAAGGGCATGAAAACAACAGATGATTTACAGGAGAAAAGAATAAAAACCAGTAACACCTAAATAGTGATAACCCCTTCTCACTGATTTTTACAGGGGCCACGGTACCCCTGTAAGTATAAGTAAGTGACAAGTAGCAGAGGCAGTAGTAGGTCTCTTCTGAGTAACACACTAGATTCAGACTTGGTTGGCCTTCAGGCAATGAAGAGTGGATCTTTCACAGCTGTTATTTCTGAAGACAAAACATTGTATGTCAGTCTTGATAGGCTATGGCTTCTCACTTTCCATTCTGAAGCAGCTTGGATCCAATAAGAGTCATTTTTTAAGAAATAATTTTTCAGAAGGTGACTTTTAAGGGAATCCAGAGTTTTAAAATGAATGATGAGCAGACTGCAGAGACAAACCCCACAACATTTTAGGCCTTGTTTAATGCCCTCAATGTGAATACAAGAAATGGAAAGAAGCAAGACATCTACAAATTCTGCTTCCGTGCCTATGAAAAGAATTCTAATCCATATTATTCAGAGTGTGGTGCATAGCATCTTCTTTCAATAGCCTGCCAAATCCTTAATGCAAGGTTTCTCAGTTTGAGATTTGACTATCTGCGGAGATGGTTCATAACTTCAAAATGTTTCCTAAAACCATCCTTGATCTAATAAAGGATTAAGAATCACTGGCAGAAATGAATTCATTCATTCATTTATTCAACAAGTATTTACTGAGTGCCTACTAGATACCTGGTACTTGCCTGAGCATTGGGGGTATAGTATAGAATGAGTCCAATGAGGTCTCTACTCTCATGGGGCTTGCTTTCAATTGAGAATATTGGGAAGGTTTTCGTATCGTAAAGTTGAGTAGGTTTTTTGTCTCCCTGAATCTCCATTTCTTCATCTGTAAAGTGGGAATAGGAGGATTAGAACTAAAATGATTCAAATATCCAGCACAGGGATAGAAATTCAATGAGTAATAATTATTTTTACACTCCCTTCACCAGGAAGAAGTAGCTATGGGTCAGAGATACACCATTACTCCATTTTTATGTATAAAAAAAGGTTAAGCTCAAAGGGGCTGCATGAATTGTGTTAGGCAAGAGAGTGATTAGTATAGCTGTGCTCCGGGCTAACTAGTTGATAGATTTGCTCTTGATTTCCTTCCTTTACAATGCTTTGCCCTAACTAAGGTTCTGCTGCATTTATCAGCTTTAAAGAATCACTGAATTATTTAAAACAGGGGTTGGCAAACTGTGGCCCACTGCTTGTTTTTGTATGGCCCTAGAGCTAAGTGTGGTTTTTACATTTTTAAATGGTTGACAAAAAGCAAAGAAAAATAGTATCTTGTTATACTTGAAAATTATTTGAAATTTAAATTCCAGTGTCCATAAATAAAATTTTATTGGAATATAGGTACAACTATTTGTTTATGTATTGTCCATGGTTTCTTTCATGCTACAACAGGACAGTTGAGTAGTTATGACAAGAGACCATATGGCCTGCAAAGCCTAAAATATTTACTATGTGGCTCTTTACCAAAAAAGTTTGCCAACCTCTGATTTATTATTTTTTTAGAAACAGGGTCTCGGTCTATTGCCCAGGCTGGAGTGCAATGGTGTCATCATAGCTCACTATGGCTCAAGCCATCATCCTGCCTCGGCCTCCCAAAGTGCTGGGATTACAGGTGGGGGCCACCACACCTGGCCCAACCCCTGATTTAAAAGGTCATTTTCTCTCATAGGAAAAACATCCCAAATACATCATACATCATGTAAACTGGCAATGAACGTACTTTAAAATTAAAGAATCAAGTATACTTGATAAATGTGCAGAATGAAACATTTTGATCACAGCAATTAGAATATTTAAATAAGATCATACATAATATTTGTGAGAGTTTTATAAGTATTAAGTCATCTGATCCTCACAATAAGTCTAAGCAGCAAATACTTTTTACAGATGAGAGAAGTGAAATTCGGAGAGGTTGGGAAACATGTCTGAAGTCACAAAGCTAGTAAATAACTGGGCTGCACTTTGAACTGAATTTGAATTGCTATACACTTAGTACAACCATGCAGCACGTCCATGCTTCCTTTTCAAACTTTAAGTTGATTTCTCTATAGATTGAGAAGCGGGGTCTGAATGCACAGGAGTATAATACAAATTTTGACTTAGATGGGAACAGAAAACACTTCTCTCTTAATCTGAAAAGTTCCCACTGACATGATTCCAGCCAACCAATGATATAATTCAACAATTCAGCTTAAATTTAGTGCCTTATTCCTATTTGAACTCAAATTTAAATGGCACTGGATTTACTCTTTTTCTTGAGTAAAAGCTATAAGAATTAAAGCCTTTCAATTTCTTTCTCAGTTTTACAGGATTTGACGAGCCTAAATCACACTAAAACATCAGTAAACACACCTGAAGTAAACTGGAATTTTAAAATTACACTTTCAGAGAAAGAGGTAATAGTCAAGAAGTGAGACTTATTTTAAAGACACTCCGGGGGAAGAAATATCTGTCATGGAATTAGAGGAAAAAAAAGACATTCCAGAAGTCGCAGATTGTATTTTTAGGGCAGTAGAGATTCAGCCCTATATCTGATAACCTTCTACATTGACCACGTAGGATGAAGAGAAATAGTATGAAAAGGATGAGCCTGAGGCATGAAAAGATCTGGATGTGCTTTCTAAATTACTATATAAGGCAAACATTAATCATAATGTACATGTATTATACTTACTAAATGCGGCACAAAGGTTATACTAAAACACATTTCTGAGAAGGTTGAAAAGTAGGCTATTTTCTGGTTGCACAACATTATTTGATATATAAATATCCTGTTTTACCCATTTCAGTTAATCTAGGGTTACAAGATATGTTATGACTACAGTCCATTAAGCAGTTGTTGTCCCTCAGGGTTTGGCAAACTAGTAGATTGTTTCTCTGTACATTTTTAAGTTTATAATTTGATAATGAATTGACTGAAGTTATGGCTGCTGTCTATATTAGGGCTTATTAGGACAAACACCATTTGCTAACTTTGGAAAAGTTTATTTTTCCTGTGCTTACTCATCTTTTAGGAACAAAGACTAAACCGCATGAATAAAAATCCTCCCCACCATTTCAACAGGCTAAAAATCCTTAATATGACATAAATAAGGGTAAGGGTTGGAAGAGGATGAGTACAAATAGTTATAGTTCAAAAGCTGTATCCTCTTACAGTTATTTTAAAAAGTACTTGGCATTTGAAAATAGTCATTGCTTACAAGTGTCAAGTGTTATTTAACATTTGTGTCTACTTTCTCTAGAGATATACTCCAATATTCAATTACATGTGTCCCTTCTCCCTGCACTCCACCCTTATTTGACAGATGAAAAAGTGGAGACAGATTAAGCAAGCTGACTAACATCACACTGCTAAGAAATGCCAGAGCCGAGATTACAAAGACTCAACCTTGATGTGGATGCAAACTGCCTGGAGCCCCTTGATAAAACGCAGGGTCTGATTCTGTGGTTAAGGGGTCTGAGAGTCTGCATTCCTAACAGGTCAATGTTCCCGATCCCCAGACCTTCCTTTAAGTAGTAAAATGTTATGGCATTCAGTAAAGAATGCCCCTCCATCCTGCGTAGTTTAGAGTTATAGGCGTCCAGTTTTATTGTGCTTCACTTTATTGCGCCTTGCAAACTACTGCGCTTTTGAAGGGACGTAGCAACCCTGCATCAAGCAAGTCTATCCAAGTCTATCAGCACTATTTTCCAACAGCATGTGCTCACTTTATGTCTCTATGTCACATTTTGGCCACTCATAATAATTCAAATGTTTTCATTACATTTTCATTACATTATTGTGACCTATGATCAGTGATTTTTGATGTTACTGTTGTAATTGTCTTGGGTGCCACAGACTGTGCCCGTAATAAGATGACAAATTTAATTGATAAATGTTGTGTGTGTTGTGACTGCTCCACTGACTGGCAGGAGAAACTTCTCTCTCTTTTTAAGCTTCCCTATTCCTGAGACACAACAATATTGAAATTAGGCCAATTAATAACCCTACAAGGGCCTTGAAGTGTTCAATTGAAAGGAAGGAAGAATCATACATCTTTCACTTCAAATCAAAAGCTAGAAATGATTAAGCTTAGTAAGAAAGGCATGTGGAAAGCTGAGGTAGGCTAAAAGCTAGGCCTCTTGCCCCAGTTAGCCAGGTTGTGAACGCAGAGGAAAAGTTCTTGAAGGAAATTAAAAGTGGCTACTCCAGTGAACACACGAATGGTAAGACAGTGAAACAGCCTTATTGCTGATATGGAGAAAGTTTTAGTCGTCTGGATAGAAGATTAAACCAGTTATAACATTCCCTTAAACCAAAGCCTAACCCAGAGCAAGTCCCTAACTCTCTTCAGTTCTATGAAGGCTGAGAGAGGCGAGGAAGCTGCACAAGAAAAGCTTGAAGCTAGCAGCGGTTGGTTCATGAGATTTAAGGAAAGAGGCCATCTCCGTAACATAGAATTGCGAGGTGAAGCACCAAGTGCTGATGTAGAAGCTGTAACAAGTTATCCAGAAGATCTAGCTAAGGTAAGTGATGAAGGTGGCTACACTAACCAACAGATTTTTCAATGTAGATGAAATGCTAGAATTAGAAGTGGAGCCTGAACTGTTGCAATCTTATGACAAAACTTTAACACATGAGGAGTTGCTTCTTGTGGGTGAGCAAAGAAAGTGGTTTCTTGAGATGGAATCTACTGGTGAAGATGCTGTGAACATTGTTGAAATGACAACAAAGGATCTAGAATATTACATAAACTTAGTTGATACAGCAGCAGGGTTTGAGGACAGATCCCAATTCTGAAAGAAGTTCTGCTGTGAGTAAAATGCCATCAAACAGCATCCCATGCTACAGGGAAATCTTTCATGGAAAAAAGACTCAATTGATGTGGCAAACTTCATTGTCTTATTTTAAGAAATTACCTCAGCCACCCCAATCTTCGTAACTACCACCCTAATCAGTCAGCAGCCATCCACACTGAGGTAAGACCCTCAACCAGCAAAAAGATTATAACTTGCTGAAGGTTCAGATGATTGTTAGCACTTTTTAGCTGTATTTTTAAATTAAGGCATGTACATTGTTTTTGAGGCATAATGCTATTGTACACTTAATAGACTACAGTAGAAACATAACTTTTATATGCACTGGAAACCAAAAATTCCTGTGACGCACTTTATTGCCGTGGTCTGAAACAGAACCCGCAATATATCCAAGCTATGCCTATATATGCACATTTAGTGGTCGGGATTCAGGATACTGGGGGCATCAGTTTACGGATATGTCCCAAGGGATTCTGTTCCAGGCAAAGCTGTGATCATGTGCCACTGACCTTCTCTGTGAAGTGATATTTGATATATTTCTATTAATAGCTTGGCATTTCTTTCATTACATTGTAATTCATTTCCACTCAGCTGGAATATCTTTTATAACTCCTATTCTCTTCTTCTGAGCCCAAGGACTACACTCTCTAGCCTCCTAGCTTTGCAGTTAGGTGCATCTAAGGTGACTGAGTTCTACATAATGGCATATGAATGGAAGTCTGCTGTATAAAAGCCTTGTGTGCAAGTCCTCCATGCTCTCTCCCCATCTGCTAGCTTGAAGCAGAAAAGATGGATCCTTTGGGAGCCACATATTGAAGATGGCGGAGCCACAATATTGAAGGAGCTTACACCTCTGAAGGAGGACTTAGAGAAAAGCTGCTTGCTCATCAGGAACATCTGCTTAGGCTTTATGTGAGAAATACATTTCTATTGTGTTTCAGCCATTATCCATTTTCAGATTATTTGTTATAGGAGCTAACATTACTTTATAATACATAGAATCTTAGTAGCAATTTCGTGAATGAGTGGAAGTAGTACAGAGTTTCTATGCATTGTGATCTTGCTCAATTGATCTAGGAACAAGTTAGAATTTCTGTGCTATAAAGCTAAATGTCAGAAAAATGAGCTCATGGGTAAGAATTTAGTTTCTCCTGCAAAAGCCTCCACAATTTTAGTATAAAGCCTATCTTGGTATACTTTTGGCATTTGATAGGTATTACTGCCAAAGTCTGTGTAGTTTTCTAGGTGGTATAAATCACCATATTAAGATTTGCATTTTCTTAGTGTTATCTGATTGCCAAAGAGGTGGTTTTAAATGCTGCCTTCTTGCTCAACTTTGCTGAAAGGAGGAATTTTTATTTAAGGACTCAGACAGTAAATAGACATTTGTATAAAAAAAAAATCCCAAATGTTTAAATTAAATTTAATATTAACCCCCACCCCAAAATATTTTCACAGTCCCTGAATGATGATTGCTAATCTCTGCTGCTAGTTCCTGAACTCTGATCTTCGCCTGGAACTTGGCTAAGCAAGTGCTACTTAAATAAAAAGTAAATAATATATTTAAAAAAAGCTCCTTCTTTAGAGGACACAAGAGGGAATGTTAAAGTCAAACAGCTGTGCAAACATAGTTATCAAACAAAGAGCTCAAGCTATCGGTGGCAAGGTCATCCTGAAGCTACCTAGAATCTATTAATACATGATTTGGCTATTAGTCCAACCTGCCTTAACCTGCTTGAGCTGCCATTTCTTCATTTGTAAAATAAGAGGGTTTAGTCATTTTCTACTGTTTGAGAACCAATGCCCCCTTTATAATAAATTTTAACACCCACTTTACTATTAGCAATAAAGTTAATAGGTAATATAACTCACCTACATACATTTCAAAAAATCAATATAATTTATAATAAACATTTCAAAATGTAAATGTCAGACATATCTAAACTAGAAGACAAAATAGTCATGCTTTATATACCTAATAACAAAGAATAAGTTTGGATTTTAAATAAGCAAAAGATCAGGAGGCCATTCTATTCAAGTAGTAAAGGAAAACTTATAAAAAGCAGTCTTATTTGTATTCAGTAAAAGAAAGAGGAAAATAACTGAGGTAGGTTCACAATTCAAGTCAAGCAATAGACTACTGAAACGAAGAAAATCAGGAAGACTGGTCCTTACCTGTACAGGTGATTCCAGAACAATTTTCTTATGCTATGACATGGGATGAGGCAGTAATGAAGCATCACAGAAAACATATCACCTATCTTGATAACCCACACATATGGGGAGGCACACATTCACTGAACTTAAAGATCCTGCAGATGTGCAAAAGAGGCTAGATTGGACAAAGAGTCAATTTCTACAACATAGATTATTATTATTATTATCATGTTACTATCTAGGATGAGATAAGGAATGTTTTTTAAAAACCACCTTAATTAACAAAATTCAATGACAGCCTCGTATTTCATGTGTCTCCACACTTTAATAATTTGTGCAAATATGTTTTAATAAGTAGAGAAAAAACTTAAATTTGATACATACCATTTTTGTTAATAAATAATTGAATTCCTTTTGCAATTCTCTCCTGGTATTTTCTCCCATCACTCAATTGGAGAAAAAGCAAAACAAACAAAAATCCAGCCTACAGTATGCTTGTTCATTTTTCAGAATTACAGAATTTATCCTAGAAAACTAGGAAAAGATAGACAACTGTCTAGAAATTATTTTAAAGGACAGCTATACCAAATTTTCTTCAGATGTTACACAGATGAAAATAAGTTTGCACACTATTTCAAAGTGGCATAGAATACCCAAATAATACTTGTGGGAGAAAAATGCTTCTTCTGCAAAAAAGCTATATTGCCATTGAGGGAGAATTTCATGTTACCATTTATTACTGATCATAAATGTGCAAGAGAATAATAATGTGCAAGTTGAGCTTAATGGTCCTAATATCCCTTTACTGCACCACAACCTAGCATGACAGACTTTAAATGAAAATTATTTTTATGACAATTTGAATATCAACACATCATACAATCATTAAAAGGAAACTTAGCTATTTTCCCCTCTAGAGAAACATCATTATTTTTATAATAAATCTTTTTAAGAAAATATAATTTAAGATTAAAAAGCTTTTTAAATAAGTAACTTACATTAATGTTCTATATTTGAATTATTTCTTATAAGAGCATGAGCTTTGGAGTCAGACTTGGATTTGAAACCTGAGTCTACCACTCAATGTATAATAAAGAGCTTAGCAAAGTTCAAGGCACATAGTAAATCCTCACGTTAGCTGCTGTTATTTCTAATCAAAGCAGTGATACTGCCATTTACAGACACTATGGATGCTTTATGAACATTATTACATTTATTCTTCTTAATCATTCAATGAGAATTATTATCTCTGTTTAATGTATGAAAACACTGAGGTTCAGAAAAGGTTTAGAAACACATCCAAGGTCTGAACCCAAGTGTGTCAGAAGCTAAAGCATCAATGCTACTAACTGCTCAATTGGTGCTTCTTAAACTGGGGTTCATTAACAATCCTTCTTGAGTATGTTGTATGTGTGTTGGAGATAGGGAAGTGTCCATGAGCTTACTACGAGAATTAAACATTTTTCATGTTGGTGAATATTTTAAAATATTAATAATATTTGTGTTCTGAATTATCTGGATAACTGCCTTCAAACTAAATATCGGCAGAACATATCAATGCTTAGGTTTGAATTTGTATTTATTTCCACGTTAAAGTCCAGTTCCACTTTAGTTGTGGAAGGCTTATGGAGAACAGAAGCTGGCTGAATAGGGAAATGATGTATTCAGGCTAGATGAAGACCAAGAACATCATTATGTGCTGAACGAATGAAAGCAACAGTCTGAACAGAGAGAAACAGGGGGAGAACTGAGTCACCACATAGCATATGGTAGCAGCGTGTGCATGCTGAACTTAAAAGAACTGCACTGTAGCACTCAGTACCATAATGACATTACACATGATGATTTCGTTTTGGCAAAACATCACCATCCATATTTAATGAACATTTTAAATTTTATTAGTTTTATAGTTTTGCTTGTATCTAATCTGTAAACTTGCTTTGGTTTCATGCTTGTGCAAGAGCTATAAGCATAAAGCATTTATACCTAGTTTTATGTTTATATATCTTTAGATAACATTATAACAAATATAAGTAAAAACAGGTGCTAAGAGATGTTTCCTTATTAAAAGGGGATGCACATTATTCAAGTTTGAGAAAACATGGTCTATATTGTCCCACTTAACCTTTATTACCACCCGCCCTACAGGACTTGTAGGAGGATCAAAAAAGATAATGAATATGAGAGTGCCCGGCCCACAGAGGAAATTACAATGATAGTTTTGTCTCCTTTTCTTGAAACAGAAAATCTGGAAGCTAAAATATAGTCTAGGCTCTTTTACTCTTATGGAGACCAGGAATATTAGTATCACTTAAGAGCTTGTAAGAAATTGAGAATCCCAGGTGCCATGCCAGACCTACTGAATCAGAATCTGCATTTTAACAATATCCCCAGCTGATTTAATATATGCACATTAAAGTTTGAGAAGCATTAGTCTAGGTCTCCACAGATAATGTCGACAGTAAAATTCACGTTTTTTTACTACTCTTTAGGTTGACTTTGGTGATTAGAGAAAGGCCTGGTATACATAGCCAAAAAAAGAATTTCCCAACCCTGGGGGTCTATATAAACATTATCCTTTTATTATTGTTTCTTCATAGGCTGTATTTCCATAGAGTGAGATCCTCTTCTAAATGGATCTAACTTCTAATTTTAAAATGCAAAGTTTTCATAAAAGTTCTCTAAATTTTGAGTAAACAAATTTTAAGATCTGTCAATTAAAACATTTGCTATTAGGTCTCCTTTGCCTAATAGCAATTAAAATCATTATATATGTTAAACTCTTAAATATTTTATCTAATAAGATCTGGTTTAACAAAGTCCTGGCTTAGTTTATGATGACTGTGTGCTTACACTAACAATTATTTAAAAAAGTGATTGTGTGTACAAAATGTATTAGTTTTGCTGTTCAGCAAAAATATCAGATCACACCCAGCAGTTATGATTTTGTTAGTGTAATTCACCTAGAGAATATCTATGCTTTTTTTCTTGAACCCGGTGGTCCTATACACGCTGTACTTAAAAAGATTCAAAGATGCTATTCTTAGAACTGTAGAAAATAAAGTTAACAATTAATATCCAAGAACAACACTAATATCTAAGGTGATCTTGATACCATCTAAGGGCCAGTTCAGTAACAATTAAAACTTGTACTATGTTATTTATTGCTGTATGTTCTTTACATATGGGCCACAGAAGTCACACATAAAATGTAAAGCAAAGCAGATTACGTGTGTGTGTGTGTGTGTGTGTGTGTGTGCATGTAAGTATATATGGCTAGGCCTACTAGACAATCCTTATCATTTCTGGGCTAATAATATGATCTAGATCCTAGGTATGCTATGGACTGAATGTTGTTTTCCTTTCTGCTCAAATCCTTATGTTGAAGCCCTAATCCCCAATGTAATGGTACCTGGAGGTAGGGCCTTTTGGTGGTAATTATGTCATGAGTGTGGAGCTCTCATCAATGGGATTAGTGCTTTATAAGAAGAGACATGAGAGTGATGATCTCACTCTGCCAAGTGAGGACACAGTAAGAGGGGGGCCATCTGCAAACCAGGAAGAGGGCCCTCACCAGGAACCGAATTGGCTGGCACTTTGATCTTGGGACTTAGCCTCCAAAACTGTGAGAAATAAATGTCTGTTGTTTAAACCACCCAGTTTATGGTATTTACCTAAAGCAATTAAGGCCAAGTAGAATCATCCCTTTATGCTTCATGGTCTTAGGCAAGTGCCAATCAAGAGTCACTCATATCCCATGAGGCCGCATTAGTGCCTGTACAGCTAAAATACTCTAGCATATGTTATGATGATTATAATTTAAGAAAGCTACAATTGGAAACTTATCTAACTCATTTTCCAGGTGTGTATAGGTTATCCTGTAATTCTTTTGGTCCTTAATACAATCAATCCACTGTTCCTAGAACCATATAATTCTTCTGTATCAAGTAAATTCTAATAATTCTGCTTATATATTAAGCAATTTAAACTCTATATACATACAGAGATAATGTGTCAGGGGAACACAAAGTGATTTTTAGCTTATGCTGAACACTTCATATTATCACTTTTCTTTGTAATAGTATCACTAACTTTGTAATAGTTTATTACAAAGAAAATACTAAAGTATTACCTACAGTTTGAATTCATTAAACAATACCCAAGAAAATAGAAAACAGGAAGAAATAGGCAAGCCATGTTTTTCCACTAGAGTAACTATACTTCTTCCTCTTTTAAAAAAGACATCTTATTACTTTTAGACTTCAGAAATCTGATCAAAAATTTACATTTTTTTCCTACCAAAAATACTTTAAAAATCCTCTGCTAATTACTCTTGAAATATTATAGATGGATTCCTTTGAAAAGGGAAATATAAGGCATTAGCCAATGAAATAACATATATATTAAAGGAAAGAAAATCTTTAAAATATGAACATTTGTCTTTAAGAGTCTAATAAAGAATGAGCTTTTTTCAAAAGGTAATTGTTATTATCAAGAAACTTGGATACAGATGAATTAACAAGAACCCAAATATATGCAGAAGGAATGTCCTTGTTTTAAAAAATCATATTATGCCTCGCATGAATTAAATAATGAATTAATATTTTATAACTTATGTCTTCAGCAATTCAACTAGCATTTGCATGACCAAAGTATAATTAAGAACTCTGTGGTGTTCTGAATTAACATCAGATGCTAGTGGTCATCACTACCCAGGCACCCCTGTATCCTCTAATATGTCCTTGAAAATGTCATGTGTTATTCAGGCTACCCAACCTTTCCACAAAGGCAGATATATATTAATATTACTTAATCATTTCAATATCAAGGTCACTATGTTTCGCCTCTAGGATTTAGTACACTGAAACAACCTCATTACATAACATTGCAGACAACTATAAAAGCATGAACTTGGCCCCACACCAATTTTTTTATTTTTATTTTTTGAACAGGGTCTCTGTCACCTGGGCTAGAGTACAGTGTCGTCATCATAGCTCACTGCAACCTCAAACTCCTGGGCTCAAGTGATCTCCCTGCCTCAGTGTCCTGAATAGCTGGGACTACAGGTGCATGCCACCACACCCAGATACTTTTTTTTTTTTTTTTTTTTAAGAGATGGGGTCTTGCTCTTGCTTAGGCTGGTCACAAACTTCTGATCTCAAGCAATCCTCCTGCCTTGGCCTCCCAAAGTGCTAGGATTACAGGCGTGAGCCACCATACCCAGCCCCATCCCAAATTTAGTTTCACTGAGGAGAGTGATCCTTACCTTTTGTTAATCCTGCTTGTGTTACTTAACATTACTATACTGGTATGAATATAGCAAAGGAACATCTTTTCAACATTATTGCCTATAAGAAATTGTACAAATAAATTTGTTTCCTTTCAAATGGCAAAGTGGCTTGTAGCCTCTATTATCTATAGAGGACAAGGTTCAGGCCAGATGCCAATTCGAGGTAACCATGTTCAGCTTTAACAGGGAAAAGCTGGCATATTTTTATAGCTGCACCTAGTGAAGAAGATAACTCAGATATGACCTAAGGATTGTAGAAGATGAAGTTAAAGTTTCAGATTTTTAAGGCTCAAAGCTCAAAGGGTTAAAGGAGTACTGTTTGAGAAGAAGTTTAACGCCTGACATGTGACTGGCTGCCTGGACCTGATGACCTAGGGAACGTAAGAGGAAGTCCTTACATGGAGGCATATATTAATATAAGGAACAGGTGGCTCGCTGTCTGACACAAAGCAACTGTGTCCAATACATGCAAAAGATAAGAACCCTTACCTAAGAAATGTAAAGCCCCTTCTTGTTTATATAGGACAGGGTTAACACAACCATACGAGGATTTCCCTCTCATAAATGAAGAGCAGTATGTTTCTTTTATATCCAATGAAAAATCAGTTTGGGCAAAGGGGAATGGGACCCTTGGAAACACTGATCCTGAGCACATTAGAATAGAAGGGTTCTGTTTTTTTTTCTCTGAACTGCCAATGTGTATGATGGGGTGAGGAAGATGTGGAGTGGTGTAGAATCAAAAGGAATATGAAGACACCCAGATGGAAATGATAATGGTTTGACCTTAATTCAAGAAAAATGTTTAAAATGACTAACAGATGCCTCTCATGGAAGTGTGGCATGGTGGAGCAGGGAAGGCAGGAGCAGGCCAGAAGAAATTGTGGACAAAGCAGGAAAGAGGTCATCAGGGCTGGGATTTTATACTAATAGGTACTGTACCCCCAAAAGAAAAATCACTCAAAAGGTGCCAAGGAAAAGAGGAGTACCTTGTAGCATTCCCTCATACATATTTATTCTCATTTAAAAACTGAAGACACCCCACCACACAAACTCCCTTAGCACTTTTCATTCAAAGACATCAAAGCCCTTTCTAAATGCTATCCTCATGATACCTCTGTGAGGTAGGCAGCATAATTCTAATTTTTACTCATAAGCAAGCTAAGGCACAAATACAGCCTGAGTGGCAAAAGTGGTCTTTTGCCAATTATCAGGTCCCTGGATTTGTTCACTGCAACACACTTCCTCCACACTGATGTAGGCAACTCAAGAGACACTGCTATGAAATGTCCTTTGGGTGGTAGTCCTAAGAGCCAAACAAAATCATTCATGCCTCTGGGAAGACAATGCACTCTCTTAAGGCTCACCGATGGAGTCTTGGGAGATGCTCTTCACTTCAGGTACGTGCTTGAATAAGGAGACCAAATCAACCATGATTACAGGAAAGAGGCTGAAGATAGTCTTGTTTCTCCACACTTCTGAGATTAGAATGGTGGCAATCTTAACAAAATATATAATCCAAGGAACCTTAGTCCTTAAACCTTAGTCTTAACTTGTACATCAAAATTCCAAGTCCTATATTTTACTAATGATTTGATTTTTTTTTTTTTGTCAGATACATCTCCACATTCTTGGTCCCTTGTCCCTTGGACAATTCTCTTTTATCATAACCAAATTATCTGTATAAAATGCAAATGGCATTAACACCAGGATCTGAAGCAAACAATGCATCCGGTCAGCATACATTGGTTCTATATATTTCGAGAAACACTTAAGTACACAAAGGAAGCGTGCAATGTTGAAGAGATGACGTGAACAGTACCAGTGGCTTGTCTAATGGAGAATTCGGTGTCCTTCAGCAAACTGAAGATACTCAAAAGGTGCTCCCCAATTTCTATTAACAATCTAAAAATGAACATTTCCATTTGATACAAATATACAAATTTAAAACGTGTGCAGTTCAGAATGGCCTACCATTTTTAGATTGCTTGTGTGCCAGAAAATACATAGTCAATAAAAAAATACCAGAGAGGTAGGGACAAAAGACTCTCTGGATCTGTACAGCAAAAATGACTATCACTTCAACAGGTAGCAATTTGTGGAGGAAGTGGCATCCTTGGAATCAAGAAGCACTGAAAGGTGGCAGGTCACAAATCTGGTGACGGGGGATATGATGTATAGTAAGGCCCGTTTTCCTGGGGAAAGAAAAGAAGACAAGAACATTAAGTAACAGGACCAATTTAATTGGGAATATGAAAGAAAGGGATTTATAGCCAATGGTGTGTATGAAATGTCTAGCACTGAGTAGGCCCTTGGCCATTGGATAGTTCCACCGGTGTCAATGAGAGTTGGGGTAAAGTAGGCATAGGCAACTGGCTGATAATATTTTTTTCAAAACAATACCACTTATTGAATATTCTATATGACCAATTCTTTATAGGCACTTTTTTTCATTATTCCTTTAAATCCTTACATAATGTCATGAAGTAGGTAACATCCTCATTTCACAACAGAGGAAAATGAGGATCACACAGATTGCATAATTCACCTAAGGTCACCTATTCAGTAACCAGCAGAGCCTGAATTTAAATCCAAATCTATTTGAATCTAATACCTAGATTCTTCTTTGTTACACTGTGTTATCTTACTGTGTGCCAAACTTTAATATAGAGTTATGAAACAAAAAGATTATCACTGAGGAATTTAATGACTATAACTACTTTGGCAGAAATGAGTATTCTTCATGACATGCCTGAGTGGCAAGACTTGTAACAATTATAGTTCTCAGGGAATTTAGTACAAGATTAAGAGGGAGAAGAAAATGCCAGAACTTTAATGTCAAACGTAAAAAGGAACATCTCAGGGACATTTTTTGGCCCTACTTTAGCTAATTTTATCTTAAAAAAAAAAAAAAATCAAGACAGTTAACTTTACAGTAGAAGGATCCTAGATCTTAGATTTATGTGACTTAAGACTGATTTCTCATTTTTTAAAGAAAGTATTTCTTTGACAAAGAACTTGTTTTTCAGTAAATCATGAACAGAAAAGTCTTAGCATTCGTGTAAGACAATAGTTACAAACGAAGAATGAGAAGTTGGATGAAAATGGCATTGCATCACGGTATATTTACATTACAGTTACTACATTTAATCTACCGGGTCTTGAACACAGTAGGCAGTTAAATATTATTGGAGAGACTAAATGAATCAGATGCTAGGCCATTCTTCAGAGTAGATGCTCCAGAGCAGGAACTGATCCTGGGGCCATAACCTTACTTACTTTCTGATTATAAATTTGACCAGGTATCAAAAAATTTAAAAGAAAAATACTTAGGTAGAAACAAATCCTAGCACTGGCTACCTTTCCGAAAACTTAAAAAAATTAATAAAACCTTTTATTTCTTTTTGTATTTTAGAAATCCCTATCAAAACCTGTTTCACTAACCAATCTTGCATCTTCAATATGCATGCAAGCTATGCTTTGAAAACCATGCACAAAGAGATAAATCTATCCTGAAGTTCATCTGAAAAGAAATAGTTCACTATTTTTAAGAGTTCTATATTCTATTCTACTACTGAATTTTTTAGGTTTCTCATATCGACATTAAATTGCAATAAACTAAGAGCAAGTCTAATACTTACTGCTATGAAATAGAGCTTCATTTATCAACCTCACATTGTCCAAGAGACAGTTGAGCAATCAAATATTTTCTTTATTTCTGGAACAATCATAGTAATTTAAAGAACTATTGCCAAATTAAATTGCATACTCTCTGCTTTGACTATATTTATAAGAATGCTGACTAGCCCCCTTTCTGAAATGGTCTCAATATCATTTTTATCTACATAGATAAAAACTACCTTATAACTACCTTCCAATTTCCTTTTAATTCTATAAAATTTATGTCTCCATTCCAAGTCATAAAAATCCTGGAAAAATAGCTCACTGAAACTTGCTACTAAGGAACACCATTTCATTCCTTCACCAAATAAACAACCTACTATGCAAGGCATAACTGAGCATGACAAGAAAATTAACCAACTCTACATTCATTTCTTTTTTCCAATTGTATTTTTGATTCTTCCTCACAAAGGAAAATGTTTCCGTACAAGGTAACATCCAACCCTACCTACTGGTATCTCCACCTCAATCCTAACATGTCACAAAGTGAACACACTCCCTGTGCCTTCCCCTCAATCCCTTAATCCTTTTCCTTCAAATTCTTTCTCTAGGGTAACGGCAATACCATCCACTAAGTTTCCCAAAGCAGAAACTTTCTTTCTGCTTCAGCCCTACTGACTACTCAGTCACCAAATGCTATAGATTTTATTTCCTAAAATGTCTATTTCTAAATATCTATGAAATCTTCAAATCCTTGTCATTATCACTACCACTGCCCTAGGTCTAGTCTCATTTCTCCTCTAGCCTTTACTAACTGGCTCTCGTCTCCTTCCCTTCAGACTTAACCCTCTCCAGTCACTCTAACAGCAATGTAAGGGCAGTTCTCCCTTGCAGAATGCTTTTCACTGATTACAAAGCCAAAGTCTTACAGCATAATTTGTAAAGTTCCAGTATCTAGTGATCTGCCCTATGCCTGGCCCTTCCACATCATCTCCCAATATCCTCTTTGGTTTCTTCCCCATTTTTACACCTCTCTTTGGTCTAATACCTCAATTTTAGAAAGCTCTAGTATAGATACAGAGAGATGATCCAATAAGTAAAGAATTACATTATAAATTATTCATTGTGCTTAAGATTGCCTTGGCTATTTGGGCTCTTTTTGGTTCCAAATGAAGTTTAGAATTATTTTTTTCTAGATCTGTGAAATACGATATTGGTATTTTGATGACAATTGTATTGAGTCTATAAATCACTTTGGGCAGTATAGACATTTTAACAATGTTGATTCTAGCAATCCATGAGCAAGGGATGTTTTTCTATTTGTTTGTGTCATCCATGATTTCTTTCATCAGTGTGTTGCAGTTCTCCTTGTGGAGATCTTTTGGCTCCTTGGTTAAGTGTATTCCTAAGTATTTTATTTTCTTTGTAGCTATGGTAAATGGTATTGAGTCCTTGATTTGACTCTTAGCTTGACTGTTATTTGTGTATAGAAATGCTAATGGTTGTATATATTGATTTTGCAACCTGAGACTTTGCTGAATTTATTTATCAATTCTAGGAGTCTTTAGGGTTTTCTTTTTTTTTTTTAATTTCAGAATATTACAGGGGTACAAACGCTTTGGTCACATAAATTGCTTTTGCACCACCCGAGTCAAAGCTACAAGCGTGCCCATCCCCCAGACAATGTGCACTGTACTCATTAGGTATGAATTTACCCATCCTCTCCTCCTCCCTCCCACCTGTCCAATACGAGATCATATTGTCAGCAAACAAGAATAGTCTGACCTCCTCCTTCCCATTTTGGATGCCCTTTCTTTCTTTCTCTTGCCTGACTGCTCTGGCTAGGACTTCCAGTACTATGTTGAATAGAAGCGGTGACAGCGGGCACCCTTGTCTTGTTCCAGTTCTTAGGCGGAATGCTTTCAACTTTTCCCCATTCAGTATGATTTTGGCTTTGGGTCTGTCATATATGGCTTTTATAATTTTTAGGAATGCTCCCTCTATGCCTCGTTTGTTGAGGGGTTTTATCATATAAGGGTGCTAGATTTTATTGAATGCTTTTTCTACATCTTTTGAAATGATCGTATGGTCTTTGTTTTTGCTTCTGTTTATGTGGTGAATCACGTTTATTGATTTGCCTATGTTGAACCATCTTTGCATGAAATTCACTTGATCATGGTGAATTATCTTTTTGATATGCTGTTGAATTTGGTTTGCTAGCATTTTTCTGAAGATTTTTGCATCTATGTTCACAAGGGAAATTGGTCTGTAGTTTTTATTGTTGTTGTGCCCTTTCCTGGCTTTAGCATCAAGGTGATACTGGCTTTATAGAATGAGTTAGGGAGAGTTCCCTCCTTTTCAATGTTATGGAATAATTTCTGTAGGACAGGTAACAGTTCTTTGTAGAATTTGGCTGGTCCGGTGCTTTTTTGGTTGGGAGATTTTTTATTACTGCTTCAATCTCACTGCTCATTATTGGTCTGTTCAGGAATGAAATAATGCCTTTTGCAGCAATTGGGATGGAACTGGTGACCATTATCCTAAGTATCTCAGGAATGAAAAAACAAGAACCATATGTTCTCAGTAGTAAGTGGGAGCTAAATGATGAATACACACAGGCACAGACAGATGTAAAGGACATTGGAGACCCAGGAAGGAGGGAAGGATAAAAAGTTACCTATTGGGTGCAATGAACACTATTCTGGTGACACTAAAAACCCTGATTTAAGCATTATATAAGGTAGCTATGTAACAAAAACATTTGTACCCTTGTAATATTATGGAATAAAAAAATTATTCTACTAATTTTGATTAACTGCATTATTATGCCTGTATTTATATAGAAATATAACAGAAAGCTAAAACATCCAAACAAAACAAATAAACAAAATCAAGCCTGAGTGCAATGGAGTTATAGTTGATATTTAATGAATGCCTGCTTTATAGGCCCTTAAGAATATAGAAAATACTTTGGCTTAAAAACCAGTTCTTTGAGTTTTCTAAAAAATACCCAACTTGTATATTCCTACCCCAGAAAATAAATTATAAATCTAGACACTAGCTCTGAATTGTCAATCCAAATTTTTGGTATCAAAATGTTTTTTAATACCTTTTATATTTTCTGCTATCCTTTTTTTAAGCATTAAGAAGAGTGATGTATATAGTTCAAAGGAATAACAATAAGGCTATTTGCTACTCTAGCAATCTGCGATAAATACAAACTAATGTTCTTTTTTCTCTCCCATATATTTAACAATTTTTTTATCTATGATCCAGATGCTCCAATTACAAATCCTCTCTATGCAACAGCCAAATGTGAAATTTTGTTAGCCATTAGATCACATTATACACTTTGTTCTTCATTTAAGGGGAAAAGAAATCATAGCGAGAAATATTTGAGGGAAAAATGTGTTGCGTGATTTTTATTTTACTGTGTACATGTTGCACAAGAATTAGGGAAAAATAATTCATTTCAAACAATATAACTTTCAAATATATTCCCTGGTTTATGCATAAAGATATGTAATCACAACACTTAAACAATGAGATTGATGAGCTTTTAGCTAAGTATGTTACTTTAAAAAAAATTACTGAGGTGATACTATGAATAAACACAATGGAACAGAATTTTGATGAAATTCAAGAATAGTCCTTTGATTAGTGTTTGATATATAAGTGAATTCATAAATAATATACTAATATTATTAGTTGACGCTCTTAGAAACATTATACAAACTTTTAGAAAAATGAAACTTTTAGCAGGGTAAAGACTACTAAGATAGGCTACCTGATTCACATTATTGCTGAATGTAGACACTAGTAGATTCTTCTGGCTTGCTTTATGCAGAAGAGATTAATGTACCATTCAATCTTAAGAAAATTAGGCAAAGGTATCTGTCTCAAATGTGGCAGAAAATTGACAACATAACAAAGGATTGGCTTCAAACTCAACAGCAGAAAAATCTCCCACTGAATCATTTATCTGGAGAAAACACCTTTCTTGGGATAAATCCTTTTCCTAAAGTTACTGTAGAAAAAGAATGTTAAATGATATTATCAAGTATACTAAAACACACTAATTTACATTAATAATATCTTGTAATGACAGGATCTTGTGCTTATAAGCACTGCTCTATAGAATAGTTAATATACCATACTAGGTCAGTGAGAACTTCTGATATTTCTTACCCTGGCATCATATTCAAGGACAAAAGGAGGAAAGTCGATCTGTTCTGGTGATATGGCAGAAAATAGCTGGTGGAGGCTGTCCACATGGTGGATTTTGTCCTTCAGTCCTGAGACAGAAAAGGTGGTGAAAAACCATGTTGACACCTGGTTAATAGAAGAGAAAAAATAATTTAAGCCACTCACCACAGTTAGAAATACAAATACAATTCTGAAAATTCATGTTAGATTAAAAACTATATTTCATAATCTTAAAATAATCAGTGTTTTTCAAAGTACAGTTTGTAGTTCATCAGTGAGTTGTTTAACTGATTATGAACAACATTAAAAAAAAAAAAAGAAAAAACCTAGGATAACAATTACTAGGGGCTGTAATAAGGATGAGTTTCGTTTCATGGAGCTTTTGTTTCCACTATATATACATTTGCTCCTATGTGTAGTGTGTGGTGGTGCATTATATGCCTCTTAGTATGGGTTGTAGCCAAAACTACTGCATTATTTGGTAGAATAACTGGTGCTCTTGTACTCGGAAAATGGTTAGTATCTCCAAATTTCACAAACTCAATTTTTTCAAATGAGACTGAAAAGAAAATGTTGCCAATATTTGAGACTTAGATATTTTCAGTTGACATCTGGCATGCAGTCTCTTTCTTGAAGTCAGTCAAAGTGAATCACCTTTAGATGTGGAGCCACCTTTGCTCATTTCACTGTACAGTACACAATCCCTCTATAAAAAAGCTAGTCTGCAAAATTCGTTGGTTCCACAAAAAAAAAAAAAAAAAAAGAAAATTCTTGATAGCAAAGAATACTGACATAAAGTAGAGGAACTTATAAATTATTGCTTATTTATCTAAATTAGCAATCATAAATTAGTCCACATTTATAAACAGTCCTGTGAGGTAGGTATGATACTGTTGCTATTCCCATTGACAGAAGAAGATAACCTATGCATCTGAACGTTCAGTGTACTGGCATAATATACCCCAACTGGGTACAAACTGGGCACATTATAAATACATGCCACTTTGGGTGCCTACTACTGAAGTCAATCATTTTGCTAATTTCTCTTTGGCACCCTATCACCCTATCATGTTCTTCAGTGGCTGTTCCAAACCTTTAACATATTCTAGGCCCCTAATATGACATATTTTCTTCATACTTACTTGTGAGAAAAAACACAGAACAACAGAGACAATGCTGAACCAAGTTATCTCTATCAGAATCCTATTCAAACTTCCAGACTCAGTACAAGTGTCATTTCCACCACTATTTCTCCCTTACAGCTCCAAATAGATTATCCCCTCAATTAAATTTTCAAAACCTTATGTTTAAATCTCATCTATAGCACTTATTCCCACTTCCTCGTATTTCAGTTACTTATACTCATTTCTATAATCTCTCTAGTACCTAGCAGATAAACAATCACTGAGAATGAGTGTACTTGCTAAAGAATGAATGAATGAAGGCCTATTTTATTCCTGTGGTAAATTTAAACTTAAAAAAAAAAGATAAGGCCATTTTTAAAAATTTTTATAGCTCAGGTCATAGCTTCTGTCAGCTATACTACCAATGACTGACAAAAGGCCTCAAATATTAACATTACCCCCTACATCTTCTCCCCTCTCCTATTATCAAGTTCATTGTGGGTAGGGAAGGAATTTGACCTTGCTAGAACCCAGTGAGTTAATTTAAATTATCTCTGAATTCCGTACCGAAATCAGTTTGTTTGTTAAGCAAAATAATAACTATCTAAGGCAAAAGATGTTAAATGCAATGAATGGAAACGTGTGAATACCTATTATATACCTATTATATACATCTTTGATGCTTTTCCCTCCACTGGCTCCTACAGCATTCATCTATCTTGGTTATCTTACTAATTTTTAGATTTCTTCTTGGTCTTCCTTCCCTGATCTCAGGGATCTGTCTTTACTTTAAGTCCCTGTGATTTTCTTCATTAATATGTTTAAAGAGTTGATCCTCGATTACTTGATGGTGACTCTCAAATTTACATCCAATAGTCCAACAGTCCTTCCTTTCACCCTTGCTCATCTAATACATCACTGAATCCCAGGTTTTTACACCCAAAAAAGTCATATATTCAGATTCGTTTGGTTTGTTTTGTTGTTGCCTAGGCCAAGAGTCAGCAAACTTTTGCAAAGGACCATTATAGTAAATATTGTAGGATTCTTATCATAGCATTGTAAGCAAATTTCATATGACACTACTGAAGGCATTTGGAGCAGTGCAATATTTATTGGAGGCAGGACAACACGAAAACTAATTAGGTAAAAGATGATGGTGGGACAAACTAAAGTAGAGGCAAAAGGAATAAAGATATAGGCACAGATTTGAGCACTAGTGAGCACACAGACTTGACACAACGTGGTGAGATGTGAGGTGGAGAAAGTACTCAAGAACGTCTCTCTGGTTTCCGCTTTAGGCACTGGGTATGCAGTGGTCCCATTTACTAAGACAGGGAATACAAAAGCAATTAAGGAACAGATGGGGGTGGGGTGTGGAGGAGACGAGCAGTTCTGTTTAAAAATGTTGAACTTTAGGGTCCTGTAAGACATCTACATGAAGATATCTAATCAGCAGTTAAATGTACAGACCCAGAGCTGTAATGATGATCATGATGATGATGATAGTTAACATTTACTGAATCCTTGTTATACGTTAGGTAATGTTTTAAGCATTTTACATATATTAATTCATTTCATCCTTCCAATGATCCTAAAAGGTAGGTACTATGATTATTACCATTTTATAGAGGATAAAATTAAAGCACAGGAAGATTATACTACTTGCCTGAGATGATAAATTGGTAATTGGTAGAGCTGGGATTAGGATTTAGGTCACCGGAATCTCAAAACCACACTTCTAAATATTAGGCTCTATTGCTTCCCCAGACACATATGTGGGGATTGCATTTATTTTGGAGGGTCGCTGAAGACATGGGAATGAAAAAAGGTACAGAATGAAAAAGGAGGGCAGAGGAAATGGACACTAACATTCCAAGGATGAGCAGAGAATGAGGGGCCCACAAAGGAGACTGAGAAGGAGCAGTTAATCGCAGTAGAGAAATCAGGCAAGGTAAATTTCAAAGAAGCCAAGACAAAGTGTGTCAAGGAGGAAGTGATTAATTGTGTTGAAGGACGTAAGGAAGGCAGGTAACATAAAGACAGAAAAGCGTCTATTAGATTTAGTAACAGAGGCCGGGCGCGGTGGCTCACGCCTGTAATCCTAGCACTCTGGGAGGCCGAGGCGGGTGGATCGCTCAAGGTCAGGAGTTCGAGACCAGCCTGAGCAAGAGCGAGACCCCGTCTCTACTAAAAATAGAAAGAAATTATATGGACAACTAAAAATATATATATAGAAAAATTAGCCGGGCATAGTGGCGCATGCCTGTAGTCCCAGCTACTCGGGAGGCTGAGGCAGGAGGATCGCTTGAGCCCAGGAGTTTGAGGTTGCTGTGAGCTAGGCTGACGCCACGGCACTCACTCTAGCCTGGGCAACAAAGTGAGACTCTGTCTCAAAAAAAAAAAAAAAAAAAAAAAAAAAGATTTAGTAACAGAGATTAACAATGATTACGGTGTGAGAAGCTTCAGTTGGCATAGCAGGCTCAAAACCAGACTGGAGTAATTTAAATTGTGCAAGAAATGGAGATGGTCAGCACAGAATATAGATTACACTAAATAATTTTTGGAGGAGAAGGAAGTGGCTGCCTTGGCATGTTTACAAGTTGATAATTTAGATCCGGCAAAGTGAGAAAGGAGAAAGATGCCAACTACTGAAGAGAGGTTCCTGAGGAAATGGAAATGCACTCTGTAGTTAAAAGTGTAGGCTCTGAGATTACAATGCCTAGATTTAAGTCCAGCCTTTGCTACTTACTGCTGGTTACCTTGGCAAAGTTCCTTAATATCTGCAAGCATCAATTTCCTTACCTATAAAAAGGAAACAATACTACTGTCTACTTCACTGGTATACTGCAAGGCTTAAATAAGATAATGCATAGAAAGAACTGGCATATAGCAAGTGCTTAAAAAAATGTGAGTTAATGTTATTACTTATGGGATCCAGAGCACATGTAGAGGGACCACCCTTCATTAAGAAGGAGTACATCCTTTATAATAGGGAAAAAGGTAGCAGGTAGGTTTGGGGTAGAGGTGGGGAGACAGAGAGCTCTTTGCTGATGGTTTCTATTAATATGTTCTTGGTTGAGAATGAGGCAAGGCCATCTGTTAGAGTGAGGAGGAGCTGGTAGGATGGGGCTTGTAGAGAGTGGAGAGCCGTGCTGGGACACCATCCAGTGAACATTAGAGGACCTCTTGCAGTGAAAGCCCCATGAGTCTGCTGAGGACTCCACATTCTTATGGCTCTATGATTTCTTCCTCAGTGCTCAGCAATCCAGTTATAGGAGTGAAGAAAACAAAATGATGGATCTCCAGTTGAGGTTTTGATAGGCCAGTGTGATGAAAGAGTAAGAGGTCACAGGTAAATTTAGGCATTGACAAGAGTGGCTGAAGTGATGGAATGTGGGTTTGGGGCTGGATAGGGAAGAAAATGGAGGCAAGAAAGAAATTTTCAGAAAGCATAAAAGGACCAAGGGGCTAGATGTCTTGATAAAGTCAAGGTGTAGGATTAGGGATATAACTATGAGTAGGACAGCTATATTCCAGCCCTTAACGGATTTTGTAGATTAACATATAAGGCAAAAAATTAAACAAGCAATTAGAATAAAAACAAACAATCACAAGACTATAGACTCTTAAGGGGTATCATGAAGAAGTATCCAGGCATGGTCAGGGAAGGTTTTCTTTTTTTTTTTTTTTTTTTTGAGACAGAGTCTCACTCTGTTGCCCAGGCTAGAGTGAGTGCCGTGGCGTCAGCCTAGCTCACAGCAACCTCAAACTCCTGGGCTCAAGCGATCCTCCTGCCTCAGCCTCCCGAGTAGCTGGGACTACAGACATGCACCACCATGCCCGGCTAATTTTTTTTCTATATATATTTTTAGCTGTCCATATAATTTCTTTCTATTTTTAGTAGAGATGGGGTCTCGCTCTTGCTCAGGCTGGTGTCGAACTCCTGAGCTCAAACGATCCGCCCACCTCTGCCTCCCAGAGTGCTAGGATTACAGGCGTGAGCCACCGCGCCCGGCCAAGGGAAGGTTTTCTATAGAAAATAGTCATTCAGCTGAGATCACAAGGACAAGCAGGAGTCAGCCATGAGCAGAGGAGGGAAAGTGTATTCTGTACCAACAGTATGAGTGAGGCCCAAATGAACAAAGGGCACGAAGAAGCAGGACTGAGAGGTTAACATGCAACCGAAACATAAGGACCACAACTTGGGATCACTTAAAAAGGAAGAGCAGCAGCAGAAGTTAGCAGTCATAATGATGACAACAACAATTGGGATGAAGAAAAATATCTTAATATTCTGGGTATGCAGCATACTTAAATTCAAGATTTAGTCAAAAAACACTGTACCTTTGAACGAAATGTTGGATGAACAAAATAAACAGCCTTCAAATTCCTTTTGTACCTGATTCAAAAACAAACAAAACGGTTAGTATAAGTCATGCCTAAAGCCAGTCATCATTATAGACTCTTTGCTTGAGTATATAAATATATTCACAGAGGAAAAAATTTTTTTAAAAGCAGCTCTAATTTACATATTGAATTTTAGGTGACATTTCAAAAACATTTCAGAGAATATTTCATTATTTACAGTATCTGTTTTATAGGAGATAGTAAGTGCTTCTGTTGGCTTCTCATAGAGACATTTATAAGTAGAACAAAGTTGACTAAATTTACATTTAACAAACATTTATTGTGTGTCATTTTTTATATGGTGCTAGAATCTCTGGGATCAGATGTATGAATTAAACAGTAAAACCATTTAAAATTATGACAAAAATTAAAAACTAACGGTTTCAATGGTCATATTTCAACAAATACATAAAATTTACTATGGCTCAGAAATTGCCCAAAGGCTTTCTACTTAAATTCTCATAATGATTCCAAGCTGTATACTATTATTGCCTTTACTTTAAACCTCACAAAATCACTCGGCTATCAAGTGGTAGAGCCAGAAATTAAACCCAGGCAACATGGCTCCAAAAACACACTCTTATCCACTACTCTAACCTCTTTAGGTGTGCCTGAGATCCTTTTTTAACAGTCCAGTAACCACCATTTGCTCACATGAGGTTAACTGGAAAGGACTTCAGAGTAACAAACTCCTTATTTCATAACTGAGGCCTGTATCAAGTAAAGAACTCGTTAGCGGTAGAAGCAGAACTACAGTGGAGTGACACTACCTTACATATATACAGCCCACCTTCAGAGCAAGGTAAAAAGGTGTCTGTTGGGTAACGAAAGCTTTAATATTCCTAATTAAGATAAGATTTAATGGGGAGAGTAAGCTAGTTGGAAATGTATGGTCATTTTCCTTTTTTGAACCCTTATTGTAAAATGGGCTTTTCAATGTAATCCACATTGTGAAGCTACAAATAACTAAATAGCAAACAAGAGGGTAGAGTGCCTTTTTTATTTAGGAAATAAATTAATGAGAAAAAATTTAAAGCATTACATTTGATCTTTGCTGTAATGGAGTGTCATACATTTTCTGGTTAAAATTTTCATTATCACTTTCAGGGAAATATGGTTTAATGAAAATAATTTTCTAGCTCCAAGTCAGTAGCCCAGGTTCAAGTTCAAATTCTGCATTTACTGTTGTAAGACTTTGGACAACATACGTCACCTTTCAGAATGTCAATAGTCTCCTATCTTTCAAATGTAGATAATATCTTTTCTAACAAACACCATATAAATAGAAGGTAGTATTTTTGTTATTTTATACACAATTGGCTGTATATAAAATATTGATTTCAAACCTTTTCCAAGGTGTTTAAAAGTGGGGGAAAATTTTCATAAAAATTTACATTAATACAAAGTAAGTATGAGTTAAGGAAGGCCTCTTATGATTAAAATATCTAATCTATGTATGATAAAAATCTTTGTTATTTGAAATATCGTTTCACAGAATACATAGCAATGGTTTCTACTGCTTAATCTTAAAAAAGAAAGAAGTTATTTCCCCTTCATAATTTGCAAAAATAACTAACTTGACATCAACAACATCGTAGAGTTTCTTCAGGAAGTCAGAGTCCAGGTGATTGTATTCACTGGTCAGTGTGTGAAAATATACTAAGACATATTCCTTCACAGCAATGTGATCCATTACATGGATAAAATATAAGATAGCCTAAAAAAAAGAAAAGAGGAGTAAAGATCATTTTGCACAGTAGTCTATTTTATAGAGGCCAAGAGAAAGTAAAACCCAGAAGAGTAATCTAATCTATGCCCTAGTCATTACAGATGGACATCTCAGACTGATAAGTAACAGTTCTCTTTAAAAAGATCTCCAGGAAAGTGAATCAGCCCAGTGTTTAATAATTCTCATAAATGCGACAGTACAATCCCTTTCTGTCTTGTTCTAAGTGACAGAGGAGAACAATTAGTCTCTATCCTCTAAATAACTCTTCATGTACTGGAAAGGTTCTGGGGTCAACTACCACGTCTCCCCTCTCTAAGATAATGGTATCAAAATCAGTTAAAAGTAGAATTTCTAGACTTAATCATTCTTGAAGTTTCTGCTTGAATTAGACCAAAGTCTTTGCAGTCTCCACTCAGATACAGATTCATGGCTTTCATTGTAAACAAGAAATTACTACAAAAGGATATGATGAGTGGTCCCTTACATGGCTCACTTTGAGGGCTAACTTTCTTGGATCTTTAGAGCTGATCTGAATGAGGATACTGAGAACAGGTTTAGTTGATAGATGGCAATAGGCTGGGCAGCATTGCTAGAGCTCTGAAAGACTTGTATTTAATGTGACCCAGATTGGTTAGAGAAATATTCTACTACAAAATGGATGAAATTTAAGAGAAACACTAAAAACAAAACAGAGATACAGTATGGGCAGGGCCAGCATGACTCAATGGTTTAGCTATAAATAATTACAAAGAGGAAGCTAAGAGGTAACAACTGAAGGATTACTATAAAACAGGCTGTTTTCCAATTCCTCCTCAGGTGAATCCTTGGCATTAACATGACTGGATTAATGTGGATTAGGATCCAGCTGCTACCAGAAAAGACAGATGAGGATGTTAAGAAAACACATAATCTTTCCAGTTGTTACCTCATTTGGTATAATAATTACTACTATCTAGCTCAATATTTTATATGAGATGATATATCAGGAATACCTAGAACCCCATGCAAGTACACATCAAAATTAAATGCAGGGATTTATGTTTTTATTGGTATCAATCACATTATTGATGAGAATCAATGTCACACTGATTATTAAGAACACAGAACAAATCACAAATAGAATCTTACTAATGGTACAATTTTCATCAGTTGAGTTTTTCCTCTGTGTGCGTGTATTTTTATTATTCTTATTTCTTCTCTTACCAGATTGCTTTTCCATCCTCTTTCTTTCCTCTCCCCACTCCCACCCTAGGGTAATTAGCATATTCCTTTTTGGCTTCAAATTCCCCATCTTAATTTTTTTCACTATAAAAAGATATAGTCACATGACAGAAAAATGTGGAAGACAAATTCTTCCTAAAACCATGAAATCCATTTTGAAATATTTACTTCATTTTTGTGCTTAAAAACAAAAAGCAACAACAAAAAAAATTACGTTCAGTGTAGAAACAACTTAATCACTTTTTCTCCTATTGATATTATATTATAAACAATTCTCTATAGTACTCTCCTCTATAACCATAATTTTTAAGGGTCATAAAATATTCCATTTGTTAATGTACCATAATTATCTGTTAGGAATTTAAGTTATAACTTTTTGCTACGAATGACCCTGTGAGTAACATGCCAGGTTCAGTGCTTTCACAATTTTTTTTACCCAAATACCAGTGACCAACAGTAAGAAGGCTTAGCTGGAAGCAATTATCAGCTTTTGCACAACTCTATTTTATCTTAAAATCTGATGTAATTTTGCACTTTTAAATACATTCTTTTACTTTGGTTAATAATTATTGATCAGTTTAAGTTATTCTCCTTTGCAGTCAGTTTCTAATAAAAAAAAATGCTCTAGGAAGATCTATGTATTAATTGTGTGGATTTTATGGTCCCTGACACGAGTATTCTACTTTGAACAGTTTCAGGGCCTACAGCTACTTCTAAACTTTGGATAATTTCCATACTATAAATTCTCAGGAATGAAATTACTGGGTCAATGATGTGATCACTATTATAGTTTCAATTCATGTTTGATGACAATGATTATTATTTAAAAGTTCGGCTAACTTTGGAGGTGAAAAAAGATATCTCATTTTGACTGACTTTTTTTGACTGTTAATCAGGTTGAACATTTTCTTATTTTTATTTACCAGTTATAGCTATTTTTTCTTTTAAGAATCATCTATTTCTATTCTTTGCCTCCAAATGAAGGGATTATGGAATATGCTATCTTGGGTAAATTACATCTCTGGTTTCTTCTCTTCTGATAGATACTCAAGCATTAATTTTCCCTTTTTCAAAAAAGAATTTGATTGTACAATTATAACAGAGAATGATTCCAACCAAACACTTGCCAGTTACATCATATCCAAAACAAGCAGCTGTGTTTTGGGGATCATATTACAGCATTCCAGTATTTTTGTTTCTCTTACAGAGAAAAACCAAACCCCTAACTCAACTGAAATGATACATGCTGCCTCATAAAACCAGGGCTGCTACTCTGCCAGAGATATACAATTCTGCCTCATGTCATACTGAAAGCCCTGATTGTAAATTCATATTCTACTTAGTGTTTAAATCAACATTATTTGTAAAACAGAGCCTTTTTATGGCTTACCTTGTCCATATCTATTAATGTTACAGGAATGTTTCTTCCAACTACCACCATCACTGTTCGACCACAGTTATCAACACCTACAAACAGGAAATGTAATCAGCACCCAGAAACTTTATTTTAAGAGTACTATTTGTCCTAGCTCTGACTTTACAAAAATATTCTACACAGTCTTGCATCTCGTATGGTTCTGTTAAAAAAAAAAAAAATTCTACACAAATTTAAAAGACTGAAAACCAGGAAGTTTCTCAAATTTCACCTTCAGATTTTTTTTTTTTTTTTTTTTTTTTTCTTCTTACTGTGTAGGAAACAACACTCTTTTTAAAGCTTCATAAAGTTTTGATCTTTGCCCCGACTCTTAAGATAAGACCTCTTCAAGATTTTAAATCAGGAATAGGCAAAAGTAAATCAGGGACAGCCAAAGATCTTTTTATAAATAGCTTTTTGTTTTAGCTCACTATAACTTTTAATAACATTAGTGATCCGGGGAAAAAATAAATAACACTCAAATCTGAAAATTACTAAAAAGTACAAAAAGTACTGTCTGAAAAAGAAATAGAATGGAGAAAGAGTAGGAATCTGGGAATTTTCATTGTCTCCATTATGTATTTATATAAGGTTTGAATTTTGTAGTAGCAAATACATAGTACTTTTAAAAGCAGACTTTTTTTAAAAAAGGAAAAGGACACTGGGAAAAAGTGAAGTTGGCCAATGTAGAACTCTAAGATGAAAATTTTATAGGTTGAGTTTTTTTTTAAGATCTTGATGATGCAAAAACTATCTGTATTAGTACAAAGACATTTTATTTATACATAGAGTGGATGAAACCAGAGAAAAATGAAGTCTCAAACAGCATGCTGGGTAGGGGCCTTAATTAGTAAAGAATAAGTTACCATACCCTTGAGCTCACCTGTTTGGTATAAGGCTTTTAGAGAAGCAATATCAGACAGATCCTCGGATCTTGCTTGACATAACCAGCGATTATAACTAGAGAAATAAAGGATAAAATCATTATAATAAGCCCTTGTAAATTAAGTTTACAAATGGGACTGGTTTTTAAGGTCTTTCTCCAACCCTAAAGAACTGATGTTTCATTATAATGAAGGAGTTAAAGAGGTATTATACCATGCAGAATCTCTACTACATGTAATTAATAAAATAAGTGCAAATGAGTTACCGAGAAAGGAAGGTGTTCGTGACTTAAAAAAAATTCTTATGATCAAATAAAGACTATACAGATATGTGGCTAAGATACCAAGCACTCAAACTGGAATTGTTTTAAAATATTATTATTTTCCTTTACTAAAAAAGGCAAATAAAGAAAGCCTAAAGCAATGGCAGATCTCTAAAACAGATGTTCACTCATTCAACAAAGATTTATTGAGTGCTTATTCTGTAATAGGTATGGAGAATATTATAATAAATAACATGGTTGCTGCCCTCAAGGAGTTCACTTTTCAGGGGAAAAAAGTGTTGTAAGTGCTGTACATGTTATGTGGGACCACAAAGGAGCTAGGTAATTTTATCTGTGAAGTCCTGGTATATTTAATGATTGGTTAATCAGACTAGTTGTACTGATACTCCATATACCAGATCATGTAGACTGCAGTTTGCCTTTGGCTAAGGGGATGTTAAAGCTGGAAGAGACATTAAAGATCTCACAGAGGGGAAATGACCTGCAAAAGAGGGTCAAGTTAATCTTAGAGCTACCAGTTAACGGTAGAGATCAATTTGAAGTTACACTCAGGTCCCCAGATTTCTGGAAAGGTCAGTAATTTTTTTTACTATATTATACTGCTTTCTCAAAATTCAAAAGTGCCACTTACTTGACTGTGAAAAGGCTTTCAAAGTACTAAATGTATGAAAAGCAACTCTGAAGTGTCTAGGACACATATGGCAACAGCACATAACAACAAAAAAGCTAAACTAGGAGAGGGGAGACTTGGGTTCTAATCCCATTGTTTTTAATGCAAACTTAACTGAAGTCATTTTACCTTTATGGACCTCAATTTCCTCAAGTGCAGAATGGTGTTTACTTACGTAGGACATCTTTCAGCTATAACATACAATCACACAACTAAGGATATTTAATGGGAAGTCTACTATATATGAATTGTAATTCACAAGTGATATGCCTGATAGTTTTACACAAATTATTGCTTGTGAAAACACTTGGTACTCCATTAGTTCTATAGGTTTTATTTTCTTCTTAAATTTGGTAACTTGCCAATCTATGCCCATTGAAAAGTCAAAGACAACAGCTTTTAATTTTGGTTTAAAACATAATTTGAAAGTCACGAAAAGACCTATGTTTACTGTAGTTCTCCCTAATTCATATGCACTATTCCATATTTTCAGTTACCTCCTAGATTATTTACACTAAATCCATGCTTCTGATTTTTTTTCTCTTTTTCAAAAAATATTTTCTTTACCTGACAAATAATGTACAAGATGTTTTGATATGTGTAACGTGGTGGAATGGCTAAATCAAGCTAATTAACATATCCATTACCTCACACACTTATCATTTTTTTGTGATGAGAACACAAAATCTACTCTTAGCAATTTTCAAGTATATAATACATTATTATTAACTATAGTCACCTTGCTGTACAATTGATCTCTTCAACTTATTCCCATTGCCTAACTGAAATTTTGTATTCTTTGACCAACATCTCCCCAGTCCCAACCCCTTCCCCTAGCCCCTGGTATCCACCATTCTAGTCTTTGCTTCTGTGGGTTCAACTTTTTAAGATTCCATACACAGTATTTGTCTTTTTGTGCCTGGCTTATTTCGCTTAACATAATGTCTTTTATCTTTAGTATGAAGATTAAAAGACAAAACTATTAAAAATAATAATAGCTACAATAATTTGTTAAGGGATACACAATATAAAAAGTAAATTACAACATCAAAAACAAAATGGGGGGAAGTGTAGAGTTTGTTTTATTTTTACAATTCTACTGTTTTCTAATTGATTATGATTGAGTCATTTCCATAACACTAAACAGCAAAATATTAATATATCTTAAATGTCTAATGAGCATCATAGGTCCTAGCACAAAGCATATAATAGGAATTTGATGAAGACCTATTAATTTCTATATTCCGTTTATGAATCCATTAGCTCATTTTTCAAATATTTATTGAAAAAAATCCAATGCTTATATCATAGTAGGGACTCAAATCTTCACTGAATGAAATAATAAACATGAGTATTATGCAAAGTATTTTTGGGGCCTGAGATCATGCCTGAGATGGTACCCTTAGCTTCAAAGAGTATAAAGTTGATTATATGAGACAGATGTATTACAGTACAAAGATAATGAATTTTGTAATAAGACAGAATGAAACGAGCGACCCAAAAGAAGGCTAAATACTCTTATCAATCAAGTACATATGCTGGGAATGGGACTGGTAAGGAGTGGGAGATGGGGTGAGGGGAGTGGCGGCAAGTCCCAGACATGTGGTAGAAAGAACTGTTCCCTTCTTTGCGCCCTGAAGACTTACTTCTACCATGGTCAGTACAAGGCTTTATCCACTTATTGCAATGTCTGCTTCCATTCCATCAGACCACAAGATAGGGAATCTGTCACATTTGTTTCTATTATTTCCAGCCAATCTCTAGGGTAGTTCTTGACACTCAATAACTACATATTGAATGAACTCTGAAAAAAATCTTTTTAAATTAGAACTCAGGTGCACAAAATAGAATTAATCGTCATCCTTGGTTCAAAAAATTCTCAACACTGGTACATGCCCAGTCCACTTTAAAAGACTGGTTATACAACTATTTATTTTTGCGTGTCATCCTTGCAAAGGGGCCATGCTAATCATCTCTGTATCGTTCCAATTTTAGTATATGTGCTGCTGAAGCGAGCACAACTAGTTATTTTTACTAAAGTACTAAGCACCCCAAAACCTATCACCCACATCAAAAATTAGTACTTTCAGAAGAACCTACATCTAATCACATTATTGCCCTCCAATGCCAACTCCCTACCTCCCCCCACCATTATCTGGAATCCCAGGTTCACCGTTTCCTTGCTTTCCTTTTTATAGCATTTTAATTCATCTATATATATTCCATATAAGCAGTTGTTTTGGGTTGTTTTTAACTATTAAAAAAGTTTATCATGCTGTATGTAATCTTTTGGGTCTTACTGTTTTGACTTATTATAATATATTGCTAAGATTCATCCATATTGTTGGGCTTAAATGTTGCCAATTCATTTTGATAATTACAGACTGAGCATCCCAAAACTGAAAATTCAAAATCCGAAATGCTCCAAAATCCAAAACTTTTTAAGACCAACATGACACTCAAAGGAAATGCTCACTGGAGCATTTTGAGCTTTCAGATTTGGGATGCTCAGCTGGTAAGTGTAATGAAAATATTTCAAAATCTGAAACCTGAAACACTTCTGGTCCCAAGCATTTTGGATAAGGGATACTCAACCTGTATATATAATGTATTCATACTACATGAAAATATAGTTTTTTAAATCCACACTTCCACTGATGGGCGCTTGGGCTGCTCCCAGGTTTTTGCTATTGTAGAGCATGCTACAATCACCTTGTTTTACACGTCTCCTGGTATACATGTGCATGATCTCTCTTATGTAGATACCTAGGAGTGGAAGTGCTAGGTTATAGGGAATGTTCGATTTTAGCAGATAAGGCCAAACTTCTTTTCCAAAGCACTGCACCAATTTATACTCCTATAAGCAGTGGATGAGATCCTGGGAATCCACATCCTCTTCAACACCTGGTATTATCAGATGTTTTACCATTTGCCAGTTGGTTAGGTTTGAGATGATATCTCATTCCTCTGATCACTAATGAGGTTGAGATCCTTGACACGTCCATGTTTACCTCTTCTGTGAAATGTCTGCTCATATCATTTGCCCATTTTTCTATTAGTTTGTTCTTTTCTCACTGACTTGTAGTTCTTTACATATTCTTGATACTAATCATTTGTTAGTTGTGTGTATTGTGAATATTTGCTCACATTCTGTAATTTGCTTTTCACTGTTTTTAAGCTTTTTGGCTCCAATTCTTAAATTCTTAATTTTAATATAGTCAAAACTATTTTTTCCTTAATAGTCAATGTTTTTCATGTCTTGTTTAAAAAAATCTTTCTTTTCTCTAAGGTATGAGAGATACTAATCTATAACTGCTTCCATGAGTTTTAAATTTTTTAAGAATTTAAGTCCTTAATTCATCTAAAATTGATGTCCATGGTGCAAACTCTGAAATAGTATAAACTCTAAAATGTTTTAAATGCTGGTGATTAACAATTTGACATCTAAGGATAGATTTTGGTTGGTGAAATCTATAAACATGTTTATGGGGAGAAGGTTTATAGCTTACAGCAGATTCTTAAAGGGTTCATGATTTTAAAAACATTAGGCTCACTGCTGAGAAACCAGTGCTGTTCTTGATTCTAAGGACCTTAAAGTGAATTCCAATGCAACAACTCATGACTGCAATTTTCATAAGGTTTCTTCTTTATTCTAATTAAATCTCTTCCATTCCCACTATAGATTGTGTAAATTTGATTATATAGTCATATGTTTTTCTTTTAAATCAGTAGTTGGGAGGAGAGAGTAAAAACAAAAGATGTTATTCTTCCCTTCCCAGTCAATAGACAATGCTTTCCTTGTTTTCCTCTAAACCACATTATTCAAAGAATATTTTACCTTTTCCATTACGTCTCTCATAAAGTGGACCTCATTTTTTTTTGCTGTAGTTTTCTGTGTTTTATTTCAATAAAGACAAGCAATCCGGCGTTCCAATCCCAAAATCAAAACAAAATTAAAAAAGGAAAATTGAACTCAAAATGATTTCTGATTTTCCTGTATCTTATTCTGAATAAACAAATTTCTGTTACTTGATGGGTAAAATATAATAATCATTGATAAGCATACAAAATATGTCAAAATGCCAGAAAAAGTAGCCACTACAGGGATATATAGGCAGAAATAAGGAATAGTTTCTTAATGGGTTACAATCAACTGTGGTTGCATACTGTCCTCATAAGGTGACATAAGCCAACTTCTTCCAATTAATCAATTACCACCCACCTGAACAGCCAAGAGCTGAATGCTGAAGAAAATTTAAACTTAATTACTTCTAAAAGATGAATAACTAGCACATCTGTGTAAAACCAATAAACCAATAGACCAAGGAAAATTTTGTCTATGGAGCTTTTCCAGACCTCATGCAACTGCTGCACCCTAGACTTGGTTAAGACCCTTGTTATATGCTCTTATTGCACACCATACCTGTAATTCAAACAGTAATTCATACACTAGTTAAATATTTTTCTCCTCTGCAAGATCCTAAGCTCCATGGGGGCGGGGGGGGGGGGTTGTATCTGTTTTGCTTGTCACTTTGCTACCTATAGTATCTAGCACAACACTTGGCACATTAGTAAAGGCCTAATAAATATTTAATAATGAACAAAATCATATTTTTGCTATAAAAAATGACATAAGAGTCACAGGCAATTAGATCTTATGCCTAACAAGGAACATTAATGCAAAGAAAATGTTTCTACAGAATAATTTTAAGAGTTTCAAAAGCAGTATTTTTGAAAAAGAGTATCTAATTTGCTTCCTAATTTTTGTAAGGAAATCAACTTCTATCTCATGATACACACAAATCAGAGTCACAACGGGACAGAAAACCTGGATAAGAGAACATTCCTAACTTTTCCAGATATTAAAAAGAATTACTGCAAAGAGATATTGATGTGGGAAGGCAGTGCTTTCAAAGGAATAATATAAAACTAGTGCCAATCCACATGGACCTTTGGTTTTGTTACTGATAGAAGAACTGAAGGCTTTCAAAAGGATATTACTAAAACCCTACTTATGTCTCAGAGAAAAAAAATTTAACATTTTGTTCAATCTGATTAACCAACATAATCAATAGAAACTAGACTCAACATGTCAAAATGAAAGCCTAGTTTAGAAAGAGCAAGAGAAGTAAATTTTAAAAACTACAACCTACAATCTCAAATATGGCAGAGTATTCAAATAGATGACTTACAGCTCAGTTGTATCACCAATCCTAAATAGTCATCAATTCCAAAACATTTTGGTCTCAGGACTCTTTCATGTTTTTAAAAATTATTGAGGTTAGATAGACCGGAGGAACAAGTTAAAAATAATTTTAAAAAATTAAAAATAATAAAAATTATTTCTTTCATCAGTGTTTTGTAGTTCTCCTTGTAGAGGTCTTTAACCTCTTTTCTTAAGTATATTCTAGGCATTTTATTTTCTTTGTAGCTATTGTGAATGGTACTGAGTCCTTGATTTGGCTCTCAGTTTGTTAGTGTATAGAAATGCTACTGATTTGTGTACATTGATTTTGTAACGTGAGACTTTGCTGAATTTATTTTTCAATTCTAGGAGTCTTTTGGTGAAGTCTTTAAGGTTTTCTAGATATAAGATCATATTGTCTGTAAAAAATGATAGTTTGACCTCCTCTTTCCTGATTTGGATGCCCATAATTTCATTCTCTTGCCTGATTGCTCCAGCTAGGACCTCTAAAATACTATGTTGAATAGAAGTGGTGACAATGGGCACCCTTGTCTTCTAGTTCCAGTTCTTAGTTGGAATGCTTCCAACTTTTCCCCATTCAGTATGATGTTGGCTGTGAGTTTGTCACATACGGCTTTTAAAATTTTTAGGTTATGTTTCTTTTATACCTAGTTTGTTGAGGGTTTTTATCACAAAAGGGTGCTGGATTTTATAGAATGCTTTTTCTACACCTATTGAGATGATCATGTGGTCTTTGTTTTTGTTTCTGTTTATGTGGTGAATATTTACTGATTTACATATGTTAAACCATCCTTATATCCCTGGGATGAAACCCATTTGATCATGGTGGATTATCTTTTTGATATGCTGTTGAATTCGGTGTGCTAGTATTTTGCTGAGGATTTTTGCATCTATGTTCATAAGGGAAATTGGTCCGTAGTTTTCTTTTTTTATTGTGTCCCTTCCTCGCTTTGGTATCAGGGTGATACTGGCTTTATAGAATGAGTTAGAGAGGATTCCCTCCTTCTTGATGTTATGGAATAATTTCTGTAGGATAGCTACCAGTTCTTCTTTATAAGTCTGGTAGAATTTGGCTGTAAAACTGTCTGGTTTGGGTTTTTTTTTTGTTGTTGTTGTTGCGATATTTTTTATTACTACCTCAATCTCACTGCTCATTACTGGTCTGTTCAGGGTTTCTATTTCTTCCTGGTTCAGCCTTAGGAGGTTGTGTGTTTCCAAGAATTTATCCTTTTCCTCTAGGTCTTCTAGTTTTCATAGTATTCATGGATATTTTATATTTCTTCTGTATCAGTTGTAATGTCTCCTTTTTCATTTCTGGTTGAGGTTATTTGAGTCCTATTTTTTCTATTTCTGGTTAATCTGGTTAGTGGTCTATTCATTTTGTTCATCTTTTCAAAGAACCAACTTTTTGTTTCATAAATCACAGATGACACAAACAAATGGAAAAACATCCCCTGGTCCTGGATTCGTAGAATCAACATTGTTAAAATGTCCATACTTCCCAAAGTGATTTACAGATTCAGTGTAATCCCCATCAAAATACCAGTATTATATTTCACAGATCTAGAAAAAATATTCCTAAGCTTCTTTTGGAACCATAAAAAGAGCCAAAAGAGCCCAAAGAGCCAAAGCAATCTCAAGCAAAAAGAACAAATCTGGAGCATCACATTACTGGACTTCAAATTATATTACAAGTCTGTAGTAACCAAAACAGCATGGTACTGGTATAAAAATAGAGACATAGATCAACGGAACAGAGTAGAGAACCCAGAAATAAAACCATCTACCTACAACCAACTGATCTTCAACAAAGCAGACAACAATATATACTGGGGAAAGGAAGTCCTATTTAATTAATGGTGCTGGAAAATTAGATAGCCACATGCAGAAGAATAAATGTTCTTTAATTCATAAGCTGATAAAGAAAATGTGTGTATGTGTATATATATAAATACACATATTTTAAATATTAATGTGTGACAAAATGGGAATAACACATAAAGTACTTCTGCATAAGGAAGTATGAGGCTGCCTTGAAGAAAAGCACTATGTGATTATTTCAGTTGTTAGCTGAACTAGTTGCTTTTTTCATGCAACACCATTTTTACTTCAAAGAATGACTGACAAACTAGTTATTCAACATGAATATCTGACAAATGTTTCCTCAAAAATAATAGAGTGACCCTATCATTTCAAGAAAAACAATCATGTTACCAGTGATAAAACTACAGCTTTAAAAATACATATATATAATTTTGGGAAATTTGTATTATCATCAGAAACTTGATAGTTCCTAATATTTAAAGACTTTTCTAATGAGATTGGTGGTGATAGTAACAAATATAATTTTTTTGATATTGTGCAATAAAATGTGTCAATATTTGGGAGATCTGAATGATTTGGTGCATCGATATTTTCCAAAAGACCAATGCATCGTGTTATAAAGTCTGTTTTATAAAAGGATTTTTTAAAAACTACAGGATAGAACACATTTTAATATAACAGAATACAGAAACTCATGGATATGGCTTGAGATTCCCCTTTACAACTAAACTTCAAGACACTACCATTTATCATATTCTGGTATAACATCAAAGGATATCCCCAATTATTTAAAAAGGCTATTAAGATATTCCTCCCTTTTCCAATTATATAGCTGAATGAGGTCAGATTTTCTTCAAACAACTTATTGCAGCAGTTTGAATGCTGATATGAGAATCCAGCTGTCTTTCATTAAGCCAAACATTGAAAGATTTGCAAGATTTTTAAAAATATAAAACACTATTATTCTTCTTACTATATTGAAAAAAATAGTTATTTTTCAAAAAACAAAAACATAATGACCAGCTACTTGGGAGGCTGAGGTAGGAGGATCATTTGAGCCCAGGAGTTAAAAACAGCCTGAGCAATGTACTAAGACCTATCTCTAGAAAGAAAAAAACAAAACAAAACAAAAAACCCAAAACAAAGATGGGTTGTTATAAAGTTAATAAATAATTTCTCATATGATAAATATTGATGGATATAAGCCTTGTATACAAAAGCTCCCTGGCGTCCTTAACAATTTTTAAGAGTGCAAAGGAGACCTAAGACCAAACAGGTCCCAGGTTCTAGGTTCCAGTCATGTGAATGTAGGAGCCCAGTCACTATATTTAATTTATTTTTATTTATTCGTTCATTCATTTATTTTTGTAGAGACAGGGTCTCACTTCATTCATTCATTCATTCATTTGTTTGTTTATTTACTTTTGTGGAGATGGGGTCCTGCTATTGTCCAGGCTAGTCTTGAACTCCTGGCCTGAAGTGAACCTCCTGCCTTGGCCTCCCAAAGTGTTGGAATTACAGGCGTGAGCCATTGTGCCTGGCCAGTCACTTTATTTAAAGAAAAATGTCTGCCAGATGATTATTGCACATGGCCAGGTTTAGGAACCACAGCAACTATCATTCGCTTGTGACTGCATTCTTTGGAAAAGCTGTTCATTGGTGCCCCCTAGTGGCTAATTTGCTTTTGTTCTTAAAAATAAAATCAGAATAGAGTGAAGACCTGGGACTGAAGAGACATAAAATTTTAATTCTGTAAGGACTCCAGGGATCATTTAGTCAAAAATCCCGCTTTATCAATGAAGACTGACAGCATTCAGACATAATTACAACATAGCATGGTAAATGCTATATTATGCTTTGGGTAAGTACAGGGTGCGAAAAAAGCACACAGGAGGCAGCATCTATTCCAGACTTGGGAGATAAGTTTCCAGAGGCAATTGCTTCTGAGCTGAAACCTGGACAGGAATTGAAGGATGAGAGTAGTCCATCCCAAAGGAATGGCAAGTACAAAAGCTCAAAGGTAAAACAGACCATGATTTGCTCAGTGTTGAAAAGAATGGCAGTGACCAATTTTAAGAGCTTGACAAGTATCAGGTGCTGTGGTAAGCTCATTACATTTAACGCTAAAAACAACCCTATCAGATGTTACCCTTCAACCAACCTTATAAGGTAATGGAGAATAACCATTTATAATTTATTATTTTTTCCTTTTCTTCAAAATTTTTGAAAAGCAACTAGCATTATAAGGACTATTAATCTGAAAAGCTTATCCAAAAGTATTAATACAAAAGCTGCCTCTGTGTCTTTAAAAGGATTTATTCAGAATTGCTTTAGAAAACACCTGGAAGAAATGGAATGGGTCAGGTGCATTATAAGGTCTGGCAGAAATAAAACATTTTTAAATTTTATAAAACTGTAGATTATGCTTTAATTATAACATAGTAAAGTAAAGGTTTTGTAACTGCCTTTCCCTTTTCCCAATTTCTGCTTTTAGAATGGAACCTCACGTGGAGGTGCACTGCAGTTATAGAAGACAGAGTAGGAGCTCTGAAATCAGACAAGCATCTGAACACTGGCTACATCACAAATTAACCATGATCTCTGATAACTTCCTTAACTTTGATTTTTTGCCTCTACAAAATGAGGACAATATTTTCCTCACAGGACTGTCATGAAATATAAATTAGAACACATCATGTATACATGTAGATCACTCGAAAGATGTAAGGTCCCTTTCTTGTTTCTCAGGTCCTTTTGTGTCTAACAGTGCAAAGGGGTTTGCCTTACTTTCTTTGATGCTGCTTCTGCAGGGCTGCCTCTGATAACTGTCCCTGAAGGATCAGTTTTCTTTGCTTATCGATATCTCCTTCCATTCGAGCAAAAGCATGAGAGCCAATGAAAGAGAGATCAACTCCCAAGCCTTCATCCTCTTCTTCTTGGTTGTCTGTAACAAAAATACTATTATCAGTAGAGAACTTATGACAAAACTAGACATTAAGGGAAACAGACTGTGAATGCTGTAGTACGGATGACCGTGAAGTAACTCAAAAAACTAGGGTTAATGTTCCTTTTTGAGAATGACACTGAAATCAGACTTAGGCATTTGTGGAACTGAAATAATGAGAGAAACTGCCTGTCCATGTGTGGCAGGAGTTTTAGGAATATGTGAAATCAAACAACCCTAGAAAGAAAAGAGTAGAATGTGATCATATACAAACTGACGAAGTAATTAGATTGTATTTGGATTTAAAGATGGCTCATCACACAGCATCTAATAAAAGAGAAACATAAAGAACAAACACTTGGGAGCACTTATACGTCACTGCTTAAGGGGCGCATTTGACTGATTGGCACACAAACTCCAGCCAGGTAATGCTCCAAGGAAGAGGAATGCACCAGGATCGCAGGGTATGATCCACAGTCACTAATACTTCAATTATAATTTAGTATCCTGGTTTTCTACACTGGTTATACAAACACAATCATTTTGGTCTATGAGAGTGATAGTTCTCACTACAAGTTAGTAAATACACTTTCTGATCTATCCATATGATCACCGTCAGTTTGGCTAGTGGGAGCCAGTCTCTTAGGAATGGATCATCTCTTAGTATGGTGGCTACTGCCTTAATCGACCTGTGGGAAAAAAACCCCAAAACGAACCTTGTACCACGAGGAGGTTCCCAAGGCAATGTCACCAATTGGATCCCAGCCTAGCAGACCATCATCTGGGACTTCCCCACATCTGCTTCACTGCTCTTCAGACTATGACAGGCCAACAGCTCAGAAGGACCTGCTGTCACTAAAAATACCCATGAATAAATCTTCCTTCGATCCCTCAAGTAAAGCAGATTTTATATATATTTTTTAACAGATTTAACACTCTAATTGAAAATATTTAAGAACACTAAAGCCTATATTTATAAGGTAACAATAGTTTCTGAGATATAAACGTAAATCAAACACTCTTTTGAGAATGGTGGGTAGAAGAGAACCTTTTGGCTAGTGAGTTAGTCTCATCTACGATCCAGCACTGACATCTCAAACTGGTTTTGCTGTTCACTACTCCTTATCACATTAAATGCATTTTACGGAGGAAAAATTATATGGTGTTAACCATTTGGTGGTTACAAGCATGAGGTCTCCAAATAACTCCAGGTGTTATTGCAAGGTTCTACTCTACTGGAGGCTCACCCAAAGTGCATGGGTACCCCTCCAGCAAAGCCTGGTTCACAGACATTTCCTGTTGTTAGACCACTTGACGTAAGTCTGTATATTGGTGATAAATATTGTAGTTGGGTAGCTTTCTACAAGTTTTAACTTGATGCTCATTTTTAAAAGAAATGTTCACAGTAGGAATCTCATAGTAATTCCCTGAACTGTTGGATTTCAAGATTAAGTCTTAGTATTGAAGCTTGTGAGGCATGTTTTCATAGAAGGGACTTATGACCTTTCACACATAGATATGCAGGTCAGCATAGGCTGTCATACAGGACAGATTCAGAAGGCCTTCCATCCCAACATGCTCTACCTACTGCTTCAGCTTACGTGTATATAGAATATAGAGAAACAAAATGAATGATTATAGTATTCTTATCTCAGTATTTAATATTTGGTATGGCTTTTAGAGGACACTGTTAAAGCTGTTTAAAATTTTAGATGATAGTGTACTTGACTACTATCTCCGTAGTATCCTGCATGAGACTATAAACTTTGTTAGGGTGAGATTATTGTTATATCCACCTCTGAATCCCCACTGCCTAACACAGACTTGACAAAATTTCTATCTACCTACCTACCTATCTACAGATGTAATTTTTTTTTTAAATTTAAAGAATAAATTTCAGCAAGAATAAGACTCTGAAAACTTCTGAACTAGTCTTGATCTTGGTGTCATGCTAATAGAGGGTTTTCCAAAGGTCAAGCTGAACTTCTTACTTCTTTGGTGGTTGGTGTCTTATTTTGTTTCCTTAAGAAGGAAATTAAGAAAAACAGAACTCTAGAACTCACCCTCTGGAGCACCAGGTTTTTCACTTATTCTGATCTGCCGTTCAGGTACCACAGGCTCCCCTTCTGCGTTTCCAATATCTGCAGGCAGGTATGGCAATGACCGACTCTCCTCCTTTAACGACCTTGGGAAGTACAGAGGTAGCAGCTTTTGGTAAGTAGCCTGTGTCAGAAAAGCAGGACATTCTGTGAACAATAACGAAGTAAAGGAGCAGACCTCAGCAGTGCTTGGTGCTGTCCATACACCGTGAAGACAGCCTCCATCAAGAACAAAGACCTTACCACCTCTGAGCTCAGACTAGATGCTCTTTGGGACCCTCAGTCAGTTCTTGTGTTACAGATTGGAATATTGGTAGCCAGTCAAGTTAAATGCGATGCCCATCCTGACAATTCCAGGTCACTGAATCTGGAATGCATAATCCCACCACTCCTGTCGCCATCCCTACCTGCGCTTTCTAATGATACCTAACATGTGAGACCCAGCGCAGATGCCACCTCCGTAACGCTCAGTGTGCCATCAGGGTCCATTTGACCCAGGCTTAGTTTTTGAGGGTTTTTTTGGTTTGTTTCTAACAGTTCTAACTACTTGTGAAAGACTATTTCATAACTTTTATTCTTTCTTAAAGATTTTTCAAAGAACAAAGATAAATTTAATTTTTTAAAAAGAAACAGAATAAAACTCATCCTATCTTATAATTTCCATATAGGTTAGTCCACTGGATCCATTTACAAATAAATCCACAATACATTACAGGCATTTAGGGTTCTTATTTTTCCTATATCTTGAAACATTTTGCTTTTTCATCATCCTAGGAATTATTTTATCATGACTCAGTGTTACTCAGCAATTATTACCAACTATACTAAACAAGACTAAATTAAAATAATAAGAAAACAAGAATGATAGAATCGCGTGGAAGGACAATGAAATTCAAGAAATCATTACTCTTCAGTTTTCTTGTGTTGCCCACAGTATCACATCATCTTTTAAGTAGGTATATAAGAAGACCAAAGACACCATCTTACAGTCTTTTTTAAAAAACTGAGATATAATTCACTCACCATAAAGTTTACCCTTTTAAAGTACACAATTCAGTGGTTTTTAATATACAGTATTTACAAAGCTGTGCAATCATCACCAATACCTAATTCCAGAACACTTTCAATACCCTAGAAAGAAACACCAACCCCATTAGCAATCATTGCCCATTCCTCCCTGCCCTGGCAACTACTAATCTTCTGTCTTTATGAATTTGCCTCTTTTGGATATTTCATAAAAATGGAATATAATATGTGGCCTTTGTGTCTCAGCATGTTTTTAAGGTTCACCCATGTTGTAACATGTTATCAGTACTTCATTCCTTTTCTATGGCTGAACAATATTCTATTATTAATATATATACATACCACATTTTGTTCATCAGTTGATGACATTTGGGTTGTTTACACTTTTTGGCCATTATGAAGAATGCTGCTAGGAATATTTGTGTGCAAGTTTTTGTGGTAAATATGTTTTCATTTCTCTTCTGTATATACATCAGAGTGAAACTGCTGCATTACGTGGTACTCTAACTTATTGAGGAAATGCCAGACTGGTTTTCAAAGCAGCCGCATCATTTTTACATTCCCACTAGTTATGTATGAGAGTTTCAACTTCTCTATATCCTTGCCTACACCTGTTATTGTTTTCATAATTATAGTCATATTACTGGGTATGAAGTAGTATCTCATTGTGGTTTTGATTTGCATTTCTCTAATAGTTAACGGTGTGGTGCACTTTTTTAGTACTTACTGGTTATTTGTATATCTTGTTCAAAGAAATGTGTGTTAACCATTTTTTAAAACAATTTTCTGTATTTTATGATGTTTTCACAATTTAAAAAGCTTGCTGGCTGGGGAGGACTACCCCTCCCAGGGTTAGCCAATTGCTGAAGTCAGTAAACAACTTGTTTGGGAGCATATCTTGTATATGCAAACCAAGCAATCCTGAATCTGCAGCCCAACTATCTCCTTATTCAACTCATAAACCAAGCAAATATTTTCCCTGGCCTAAATCATCCCAGGCCAGGTACCAGGCAACTAGAGACTACTCCTATAGCCCAAAGTCTGCTGGAAATATTCACACAAGCCAATCCTAAACTGTTGACCCTGCCCTGCCTTGTTTTTCCCAAGGAAAACCCAATAAAGGCTCTGGCTTCTGACCAAAACCTAGTGTTCCTCCTGTGGCCCTGTGTGGCATGCCATGCCTCTGTTTTCTAGGGACACTGTGAGTAACATTAAACTTTTCTTTCAACAGCACTGACCTCTCCATGTCATCACTCAGTCACCTTTATAAATTAAAAACTAGGTACAAAACAAAATGTCTATTCAAAACTTTTTCTAAGACAACTTTTAATTGAGTTGTCTTTTTATTGCTAAATTGTAAGAGTGCCCAATTTATCTATTTTTATTTTGGCTGCTTGTGCTTTTGGTGTCATATACAATAAACCACTGCCTAATCCATGGTCATAAAGATTAATACTTACATTTTCTTCTAAGAGTTTTATAATTTTAGTTTTACATTTAGGCCCTAGATCCCTGTTGAGCTAATTTTTGTATATGGTATGAGGTAGGGGTCCAACTTAATTCTTTTGCATGTGGATATCCAGTTTCCCAAAACTATTCGTTAAAAAAGACTATTCTCAAGTTCAATGATCCATGAGTTAACAATGTATTTCTAAGGACAAAGAAGAAATATGGTATTCTCATTCAGTTAGTCATTCAACAAAAGAACTTCCCCACAGGATAATATTTTGTGATAGGAACCTAGACCATCCCATTTTACTAAAATGATGTGTGACAGTGTTCTTTCATCTTTTATGATGTTTGTGCAACAAATTTTACTTGATACAAAGAGGTTTGTTATGTTTAAACTCTCACTGAATTGTCTAATAAAATTGTTTCTCATTATCTGCTTTATTTTTCAATAAATTACCCATAAATGACTCTAAAAAAAGATGGTAAAAGATGGCTATTTTTCTGGGTATACTGAAGGTAAAGACCTTTTTTCTGTTCCTCTGTGTCTGCGTTAGGTGCCCTGATAAGCTGCCGTAGCTTCGTGGTGCATACCTTAGCATAGTGCTTGCCACACTGTAGGGTGATCTTTGTTGACCCGGTTGTCTCATCATTAGCCTGCAAACTCCCTGAGAGCAAGAGCTATCTCTTACTTGGTACTTGGTACCTTATTCTATGAAAATGGCCAAATCTCTAGCCTAGATTTCCATCTTTAGCTTCAAACTGATAAGCACAATGGTTTGCTGATCAACTGCCCCTGATGTTCCACTGATCCCCTAAGATTCAACGTGTTCAGAAAAGAACTTGTCTTCATTCCCTCTCCAAACTTTCTCCTCTATTTGTGATCTTATTGGTGGCATAATTATCCAGTCATCCAAACCAGAAACCTAGGAGCCATGCTTAATTCCTTTTCCTTTTTCTCCTACATATTTTAATCAACCACCAACTCCAGCTGCATTTATTTATTACATATTTTAAATTTCACCACCACCAGTGCCCTTGTTCTCGCCTGATCATTTTTCATTTGGAGTACTGCAACTACCTGTTATCTCTGCTTGCCATCGGTCTTTCTCCTTCCAAATCGTCCTTCACACAGCTAAAGCAGAAATGAGATCACATCATTTGTTTGCTTAAAACTCTTCTGTTTCCCCATTGCATAACTGATAAAGTCTAAATTCCACAGCATGTGACACAAACCCTTGAGTGATCCTGCCCCCACCTAACTTCCATTTTTGCCACCCTGAGCCTCACAGTTTATGCAACAGCAGCACTAAACAGTCAATGCCATTCTTACTTACATGTCCTTGCCCAGGCTTGTATGACTATTGTCACTTGACTCTCCCTCGGCAAATCTTGTCTATCTTTTAAAATGATTTCAACTTATGTATCACTTCTTAGGGAAGCATTTTCTAACCCCATGCCAGGCTGGACTTATGTCCTACCCTTCCCATACCTCCATTAATGCGCTTATTGTAACTGTCATAATTTATCTGAATTGTCTGTCTCCACAATAGAAAATGGGCTCTGTGAGGAAACAACCATGACTTCTTCACTGGTGTATTCCCAAAACCTAATATAGTAAACCCGATACATACTAGACACTCAAAAAAAGGTCACTGGAAGGATGAATGTAGAGACAAGCCAAGTGAAACAAGAGATAACAAACAAAGTAAATGTGCCTTTTTTTCAAATTCAAAAGTACTTTTATATCATAGTATGTAGTATATATATTTGCACAGATACTCACTGTATCATCTCATTCAATTATCACAAAAATCCTGTGATATAGGTACTATTAGTATTCCTATTTTCCCAAAGCACAGAGAGGTTAAATAACTTGTCCAAGGATATAAAACTGGGAAATATGAGAAGCTGAATTGGACAAAGCACTCTAAAACTAAATAAGCTTAATAAAAGTAAAGTACTGGTTTTCTAAAATTGAAACATAATAAACCTAACTACATACAATGAATTACAAAGCCCTCACAACTTACTCAGTGACAGCCACTAGGTGAGGTGTCACCTCTTTCCAGGTCAGGTACACACCAAAGCTTTTCTGGCACAGCAGTAGTTTTCCAGTTATGCTGCCCAGACACCCAATGCTTAGGTTATCAGGTGATGCTCTTAGAGCTAACACAGGGAGCAAAGCAGAACAACTCCACTTGTATAAGATTTCACTTACAGTGACAACAGTTTAGCAGCAAAAAATATGAACAAAATGTTCTTTCTTGAACTTGTTTTTAGTTTTCAAGAAAGTCTTTTTCAATGAATGATGGTAAGTCCCACTGCCAAACATATACATAGATAATTAGGATTTGTTTGCTGGAAATTCAGCAAATTTATGATGATGAGACAAAGGCAAATGCTTAAAAGTAAAAATAAGATTTGAACAATGTAACAATTAGCAAAATACCTCTTCGAGATCAGAAACAGCAAATACTACTTTTTCAATGGTTTCCCCATGAATCTCTAGGAATCTCCTTACGGTGCCTAAGGAAAAGAATAGATAGATTATTCAATAAATAAAAATTACTTATATGTAAAGAAAAATCTAACTCTTCAGAGCTTTTTTTGTTTTAATTTCAGAATATTATGGGGGTACAAATGTTTCAGTTATAAATATTGCTTTTGTACAGTTTGAGTCAAAGTTGTAAGTGTGCCCATCACCCAGATAGTGTGCACTGTACCCGTTAGGTGTGAATTTACCTGTCCCCCTGTACCCCCCCATCTGCTTGATTTCCATTGAGTTTTACTTCCATAAGTGCACATAAATTTTTCTTTGGATAAATACCCAATAGTGGGATTGCTGGATCAAATGGCAGGTCTGCTTTTAGTTCTTTGAGATATCTCCATACTACTTTCCATAGAGGTTGTACTAGTTTGCAGTCCCACCAACAGTGTATAAGTGTTCCTTTCTCTCTGCATCCTCGCCAGCATCTGTTGTTTTGAGCAGAGTTTTATTTTAACATGGATCATTTCATTCAGGTCTCTGCTCAATGATACCTGATCAGTAAGGCCTGCCCAGAATACCTATAAAAAACCCTTCTCTGATTTGCTTTCCTCCAGAGCAATGGTGACATACATTTTATGGAGTTACTTGTTTATTGTATATTCTCTCTGCCCTCTCCTCCTTATCCTCTAGAAGGAAAGCTCTACAACAGAAGGAGCTTTATTTTATTTCTCCTTTACCCGGCATATTCTTCTTGTTCCCTGGGGTCTTTCTCTTTGACCAGAAAGATCTAGCACAAGTGTCTTTCCACTTGTTCAGTTACAGTATTCCATGTCCTACTCAGTTCTTCAACCGTTGATAAAACCCCATAAAACCAAAGCACAATCATTTTTTTCTTAATTTCTGTGTTATCCTGATTCCTCTCTATTAAATTCCTCAGAGTAAGACCTATTGGCCTTTTCTCAGCTCTTAACTTACTGGATCTCTCCCCAGCTTTAGTCCTGAAACACCTATTCCCTTACCTTTTTAAAATGTCCTCCAGGATTCTGTCCTCTACATTTTTGATTTTCTTGATACACATATTCCCCTTAGCTGGCTAAGTTGTTGGTTAGGTATTACCTCAAATATTGATGGCTTGCAAATCTTTATATTGTTTTCTAAACAAAACACCTGAATTCCCTATTGCCCTACTGGGCATATTTACCCAGATAAGCCACAGAGACCTCAAACTCAACGTGTCCAAACCTGACCCTAACAGGGCCAAATTCTGACCTCTGTCTTCCCTCCCCTAAACCTGCTCCTTTTCCTATATTCCTTATCTCAATTACATATCAACATCAAACCAATCACCTAAGTGAGGATCCTAAGTTTTCTCTGACATTTTCTTTACCTCTTCCTTCATCCTGTATTTTCAAATGATTTCCATAACTTTTATTTCCATTGCCAGTATTTCTAACATTTATGCCTTCTCTGTTCCAGCTGCTTTCAGGTTATCAATACTGACACTGACTTTGGCAGTAAACTCTTAACTGTTCTCCTTGTTCGTATTTTTCCCCAAATCTACATACTCACTGTTGCCTGAGTTATTTTATGTCATCCTCCTTACTAAACACTTGTGATAGTTTTGCACTGCTTATAGGTTAAGATTTAAAGTCCCTAGCATGACTCTCCACACTCTGACCCCAACTACTTTCCCCCACTCCACTCCTTAGTCCTATTTCCAATTATTCCTCCCACATCTTATGCTTTAGTTAAATCTGCTTCTTTGCTGTACTCAAAATATGCCACTTACTTTTATGCTGCCCTACCTCTGCTTGCATGATTACCTGTGACTAGAATACCATTTGTACATCATCCCCTTCTCCTAGTGAATTCCTACTCATTTTTCAAGACCCAGCCAAGAGCCATCTCCTTTGTGCAGAACTCCACCCTTCCCTGTGTTGCTCCTATAATCTTTTGAACATCCTTCTATTTATGAACTTCTTATAGCATTTTAGAGCTAGACTGAGCTTTCTGAAGACCAAGTATACTTTACATTACTATTACTTTAAGGTCTAGCATACCTTATGGATGTGACATGCAAATCATTCAAAAGCAACTAGTTAACTGAATTAACAATTTATGACTCTGGTTATAAACATATTGCCTGCCTTGTTCAATATTGTATCTCAAGAGCCTAATTTGTTGAGGGACAGGACAAACATTCATAACTCTCCCTCTGTTAGGTAACAGATTAATTTTCATTTCTTCCTCTTAATATTACTTCAAAAATTAACTTTCAAAACCAGATTTTGTTTTCCTATTTACTTTGACATCAAGTTTTAATGTTCACACATAACGGTTTCTCAGCATATAATTGTAGTTTCCTCTGGAAGATAAAATACAATGCCAAATACTAACCAAATTGAATTCCCTTGGCAGAGTTCATTTAGAAAAGTAATTCTGCAAAAAGGAGGAAAAATGATGTCTTGACTCTAAGGTTTTAGCACTAACTGCCAGTTCACGCTGTTCCTTTCAAAGTTTCATCTGTGCTCTATGCTCTGCAACCAACCAGAATGTCATGTAGCAAATACCCTTTAAGTGGTGAGAATGATATCTGGGACATTAAAATTCCTAACCTGGAAACACAAGAACAAACATCTTCATCTTTTTTCTCACTATTATATCCTCCTGTATACAGAACAGAGCCTAGCATATAGTAGTCACTCAAATTTTTGTTGAATGAATTAAAAGCCTAATAAATTTATTTTAATGTGGATGTTTCTTTAGGATTTTCCTGGAGAAGTAGTGCATACGAACTAAGAAAAAAAGGTAACTCTTGATATATCTATCAAGAAGATATTACTTAGGTTTCAAATAAAATAAATTTTGATAATCATTTAATAAGTAAGAAAGCTTTTGATACTAAGGACTTAAAATTATATCATTAGATTTGTTCTTGGCCCATATATGCTACAAAAGTGTATAAGTCATTTGTTTTTCCAAACACTTGAGAAAGTATTCAAGCAAAGGGCATCATTGTCTGTGTGTGTATATATGTGTGTGTGTCTGAATAAGATGCCACAGTTCTGCTACTAGATTTAAAGCATAATAAGTCAAATGGGCCTTATACAATATAAGTTAACTTGCCCACTTTAAGAATTAGACAGTTCCTTTTTGCTAATTCCTAGAAATGGCATCATCAAAGTTCCTTAAATCCACTATTGATCTTTATCTGCTGGTACCAATTATTCTCAAAATTGACCTCTCTTATGGTACTGTACCAAGTGATTTATCTGGGGCCACAGAGCTTAAGCGGGACTGGTAGAATTTGAACTAAAAACCAGTCTTTTTGACTTCCCATTCAGAGTCTTTTCTAAAAATGATGCTGCCTCTTTAAATTCTAATCGTTTTGATTACCTTAATGAGAAATAGAAATAGAAAAGAAGCTATGTGATGACAAGGCAAGGACTAAGTGAAATCAGAGAATGTCAAGACTGGCTAAAAGCCTTGACAGGAGGAATGATATCAAGGCAGGAACTGTGCTTTGGGAAGGCACCATTTAGAAGACATGTAGGTTATAATACAGTAGTTTCCCACTGAAGCAGCTCTAACTCAAGCATAAAGAATTATCTAGTATAACAGGCAGGTTATTAGACTTGGGAGTCAGAAGGTGTGACGTATATGTTCCAAGTCTGCGTGACCCTGAGAACATGATGAATTTCTGAGACTCTTAATTTGTACAATGGACACCATATTACCTATAACATAAGGCTGTTTACAGAAATTAAATGGAATTTGTCTCTTTTTAAAACACATATTTCTTGAGTAAGTACCATATGCCAAGCATTCTTGACATATAGAAGCACTGGAAGCACAAAGATGAAAAGATACATCTGTGCCCCTCAAGCTCAGTCTAATATAATATATATGAACTATAACTACAAAATATGCAAATTTTACTATAAAATCCTTGAACAGTTTTTATTAAGATATTAGTTTTTATTTATCTTATATTTAAAAACTAAGATATTAGTTTTTATTTATTTTTTGAGGCAGAGTCTCCATCTGTTGCCCCAGCTAGAGTGCAGTGACATTATCATGGCTCACTGCAACTTCAAACTCCTGGGCTCAAGTGATCTTACTGCCTCAGCCTCCCGAGTAGCTGGGACTACAGGCACACGGCACCATGGCTGGCTATTTTTTTTCTATTTTTGGTAGAGATGGGATCTCGCTCTTGCTCAGGCTGGTTTCGAGCTCCTGACCTCAAGCAATCCTCCTGCCTTGGCCTCCCAGAGTGCTAGATTACAGACATGAGCCACCATGCCCAGGCTGAGAAATGTTTTCTATAATATCTACAACAGATGGTCATGTAGCCTCTGCATGAACGTTCCCAGTGAAAAGAAGTTCACTAAAATACTTTTCTGCCACATACAGTCTTGTCTCAAATGGGTCTGGAATATACTTCCTTATAACTTGGTGTTAGACCTTGTCTTGTACAGGTATAGTTATTATCTACAATCCTGGCAAGGATCTGTAAACATCCTGAAAAAACTTGCAAATTCTATATTTATGTACATTTTTCTTGAGAAAGAGTCCACAGAGTTCTTTCCCCAAATGCTCAATGTAGTTTATGATGATCCCCTCAAGAACTGTTGTTCAAAAAATGCAGCACAAATAAGTCCACAATGAAACACCACTAATAGTTCAAACTGTCCTCCAGTTTGTGTCTCATGCAATGACACCCAAAACTTCACATAAAACTTGAGATGTGGTCTGAACCTGCATATATACATGATACCATGAACTCTCTTGAACTGTACACTATATTTTTATATCATGTATATGACATTTTGGCTCATATTGATTGAGCCCAGTTTTTTTTTTTTTTAAACCTAAATTCAGGGTTTTATATTCAACTAGCACATGTGAAAGTGATTATTTAAATTGTAAAGTGGTATATAAATATGATGCTATGAAATCTGTTTTGATTGCATTTGTTGCAGCCTGTGAAGATTATTCTAAATTCTGATTCAAATATCTAATGTACTGGCTGTACTTCTAGCCTTAGAATCACTTTCAAATTTAACAGGCAAGCTGCTTTGAACTTATTCTTGTTCTGGGGCCTGCCTGAATTGTGAATCATTTTTTGCTTAATTAAACTCTGTTAAATGTAATAAAAATTTAATAGGCAAGTCTTATAGGCCTTTTTTCAAACAGATAAAAATGTCAACCTAAGAAAGTAAATTGAGAGCCCTGCAACTTGTCAATAGAAACTTCCCTCCAGGGTGCCATGATCAGTTAATCAATGAATCTTCTTTGGCTATAACTATTTAACTAGTGATAAAAAATTTTGTGAGGATTCAATTTATGTACAGCATCTCCAATATCACTTACGAAGTGCTATGTGTGTTGCATCCTCTAAAGGATAACCTCGTTTTGCAGAATTAATGACACAGAATCCAACAGAAGACATTGACTGCTCTCTGTAATTAAACAGAAAACATAAAAATTGTACTACAAACATCTGTAATACATACATAACAATACATAACTAATTTCCAAATGCAGCTTAGCTTCTCTTTCCCTACTTCAACAAATTTACTATAATAGCTAACCCAATTGCACTATTTAACAATTACACTGATATATAATTTAATAGTACAATTTAATAAATTATACTCTTTGGGGTATATATTTCAAATAAAAACTGAATAAAATGGGAATAGGTTAAATTCTCAAGTCACCCAAATCCATCCCATTTATCCTGGTAAGTTTGAAAAGATAATCAATTCTATCTTCAAGGTCTTCCTAAATTATCTAAACCCCTCAAAATTTGACTTCCATAGCTAGGTTTTATCTTATAACCAGGACCTTTAACAATGTATGACATATTATGTCCATAAAATGAGCAGACCGTACTTTGCCAGCTGAAGTACATTTCTGTAGCAGCTGTACAGGGAGCTCTCAGCTGCTGTGCGATAGCGGCTCTTATATTTAGGTCCCACTGTGTGGATGATGAACCGGGCAGCTAGATTAAATCCTTTTGTCAATTTTGCTTCACCTGTTCGGCAACCTGGGAACAATGGAAACATACATAAATCTGGAGGAAAAAAACAACAAAGCAAACCATAAAACAGAGACAGCATTAAGAACTTTGAGAAATTTCAGTTTAAAATATGGACCGAACACAAGCATTTATCTCTGTTCCTTCTGTTCCCAAAATGACAGAGAAACAATATAATAGGTACAAGCACAGAGACAAAGAAAATGAGAGAGAAGAGAATACAAAGCAGATAAGCATAATGAAAATTTTAGAAGGTAGAAAGTCAATGGACTAATAATAACTGACTTAGAGTAGAGAAACCTAACTGCTTGCAGAAATGGCATAATCAATATGAAGCAAGCTGATCTGAAAAGCTGTGTTGGATTCAAGACAGACTGCTTCGATTCAAATCCTGAGTCTACCACATTCCTGTTGTGACACTACAGGCAGGTGCTTGGTCTCATTATGCTTCAATTTCCTTATTTAAGGGGGATACTAGTAGTACTTCACAGGATTAAGTGAGTTAATATATGAAAAGCACACACATGCATTAGCTATTATTGTTGTTATTACTGGAAAACACTAGAACGGCTCAGAAATTAGAGCCTTAAGTAATTCTAAAGGCAATGCTGTAAAGTGGGACTAAAAAGAGGAGGTCAGGTTAAAACTTTATATAAAAACAGTCAAATCTGCAACAACCCCTGCCCTAGCCAGCACAACAAGGTGATGAATTCTTTACCACCATTGCAGCAGGGAGGAAGTTTATTCCCTGGAGATGCTGAACTAGAGAGTTTCTGGACTGCAGAACCCCAGGTATAGCTGGAAAGAGGGGATTTATTTAAAGTATTATATTTAACAGTGAAAGGTCTAGCCCTTTGCCCCTAAATGGTTTCCAAACAGACATGCAGGCTTATACCCCTGGAGGCTTCCTTTCCAAGAAATTAAGAGGCCCAAACCAAAGGATCTACAGATTCTGATAACTGAGGGAAGTTCCCCAATAGAACAACAGGGCTCCTGCTCTATTACCTACTCCAAGACCCACCGAGCAATAACCTTTGTCCATTGTTATAAACTGAATGCTTCTGTCCCCTCAAAATTCATGCTGAACCCTAACGTGATGGTTTAGGAGGTAGGGTCTTTGGGAGGTAATTAGAATTAAATAAGGTCATGAGGGTGCAGTCCTCATAAAAGGGATTAGAGTCTTTTTATGAGTCTCCAGAGAGCTTGCTTTCTCTCTCTGCCATGTGAGGACACAATGACAAATCAGCTGTCTGCAAGCCCGACGTGAGCGCTCACCACAACCTGACCATGGTGGCACCCTGATCTCAGACTTCTTGCCTCTAGCACTTGGGAAATAAACTCTCGTTCTTTATAAGCCACTCAGTCTATGGTACTTTGTTATAGCAGCCTGAACTAAGACACCCATACAAAGCCTCCCATTAGCTTTTCAGTTCTTCCCTCTTAAATCCAGCTAACAAGGGAGGAAAGCCTCTAACAAAAACAAAAAGGGAACAAAGCAAACAAATACTCAAGAAATAGACAACACAGAGAAGAAAACTGAAAAAAAACCAAAAAAAACAAAAAAACAAAAAAAAACCCAAAACAAAACCCAAATCTCAACATCATAATTACTACCCTCAGAGAGGTAAGAGAAGATATACCTTTGAAACAAAACCAGAAAGTTACATACATATATAAAAGAATATTCAGAGAATAGGAACTAGTACTCACAAAACTGTAATAGCCAAGCAAAAAATATGACAGCAGAAATGAAAAGTTCAATGGCAGGGTTAAAACTAAAGTTGAGGGAATCTTCCAGAAAAAAGAAAATGAAAATAAGAGATAGTAGATAAGAAAATCAAAGAATTAAACACAGAAGTACAGTATCCAATAGGATTCCTTCAGAGAGAACAGAAAATACAGAACAAAGGAAATTATTAAAGAAATTAAAGAAATAAAACAAGAAATTTCCCAGAACTAAAAGATGAGTTTCTAGACTCAAAAAAACCCACTGACTACCCAAACCACACAAAGGCACATCGCTGTCAAATTTCAGAACACCAGAAACAAAGATCAGATTATAAAGCTTCCAAGAAGAAACTGGTAACACACAAAAAATCAGTAATAAAAATAGCATCAGATTTCTCAACAGCACTAATCAAAATCGAAAACAACGAAGCAATACCTTCAAAATTCTGGAAAATGCTTTCTAAGCCAGAATTCTTTTCCAAGCAAATTACCAATTAAGTACGAAAGTAGAAGTAAGATCTCAGTAATTTTGCCCTGTTGCACTCTTCTCAGAAATCTCCTGGTAGATTTACTCATAAAAATGAAGGTGTCCATCAAAGAAGGAAAGTGCACAAGATCTAGGAAACTGAGGATCCAATCAATCAAACAGAAAAAAGGATTTCCCAGGATGATATTTAAAAAAAAAAGTTCCAGTTCCAGGATAATAATTGTATAGCAGGCATAGAGAACAGCCTAGAGGAAGGAGAGGATGGAGGGTTCCAAGAGGGGCCTTGTCAAGAAAAAAAAGGAACTCAAAGATAAACTAAAGGGTTTCACTTCATTGAAAGGAAGTTTATAGTGGTATTTAGAAGTTTGGGGTTAAGGCTAGGCATAGTGGCTCATGCCTATAATCCCAGCACTTTGGGAGGCCGAGGTGGGAGGATTGCTTGAGGCCAAGAGTTCCCAGGCAACACAGCAAGACCCCGTCTCTACAAAGGAAAAAAAATTAGCCAGGCGTGGTGGTGTGCGTCTCTAGTCCCAGTTACTCACGAGTCTGAGGGAAGAGGATTGCCTGAGCCCAGGAGTTTGAGGTTGTGGGGAGCTGTGGTCATGCTACCACATTCCAGCCTGGGCAACACAGTGAGACTCTATCTCTAAAAAAGTAAATAAATAAATTACGTAAAAAAAAGTCAAATCCATTAATAACCTAGAAGAAAAAGGTTACACAAAAAGAATACTAACATGCTTTCTAATTAGCGTGAGCAACGTGTATATAGTCACAATGTTAATGCCGAATACTGATTTAATAAAAATCGTGACAGAACAGTGTGTATTACATATGTATGTAAAAGGGAGGACTGGATGAAAGAGAGTTTAATCTTTCACTTCTATAGTAATAAGTCAACAGGTAATGAAAAAATCAAGCAGTAGTTTTAGCATTTTATTTGGAAATAGAAGGTTAATATAAGGCACTTAAAGGATTCAAAGTATTTGCCCTTGGAAAGAAGAAATCAAGGTAGGGAAGAGAAAAACAGATGATTGTTACTTTCCTTCATAAATTATAACATAAAATTTAAAGAATTTAAAAAATATATACATTGATCAATGAATAGCTATAGGTACAAAATGATAAAAAAGAGAGAACCAGAAAAAACTCATTTGTTACCATGTGAGGCAGCTATTAAACCAATTCTTTGTTTTGAAAATTGGTAATTCAAAGAATTAAGCATTTGTTCTGCCTCTCCAATAGAAACTATAATTCAGAGCAACCAAGTTACACCAGTTAATGAGGAAAAGCTCTACTTTATAGAAGAATGCCAGCTAGAAAAGATGGATGAAATGACAGATCTCAGAAAACACAACTTGATAATCTTAATGAAATTACTGGTGCAGACAGGGATTATCAATTCAGTGCTAAAATCATTAGGTGAATGTATGACGAAGAACTGGACATGCATAGAGCCTAGATGACACCACACAGATTAGTTTTCAGTCTCAACAGGTAAAACATAATTGTACAAATGGAAGGATCAAACTCTTATCATCGCCCCAATCCCAAGAACCATCTTAGCATCAGTAGTGGTCTACTAACCACAATGGTCAATCAGATTTTGAATGTCTTCTAATAAACTACAACATTGAGTATACAACACAACAATATCCATGAAATGTTTTAGCCAAAACTTGATTCCATTAGATATAACTTCCAGTTTATAGGAAATATAAACTAAATGGTACCTCAAATAAATAAGACAGATCTAGAAAGTGGGACATCTTAGAAAACAATTGGACAGACCAGTGGAACAGAACAGAAAATCCAAATATAAAACCATCCTAATTTAGCCATCTAATCTTTGACTAAGGAAACAAAAACATACTCTGGGGACAAGAATCCTTATTCAATAAATGGTGCTGGGAAAACTGGATAGCCACATGTAGAAGACTGAAACAGGACCCACAGCTTTCACCTCTCACAAAAATCAAATCATGGTGGATAACAGACTTAAACCTTAGGTGTGAAACGATTAGAATTCTAGAAGAGAATGTAGGAAAGACTCTTACAGACATTGGCCTAGGCAAAGAATTTATGAAGAAGACCCCTAAGGCAATCACAGCAACAACAAAAATAAATGAATGGGACCTGATTAAATTAAAAAGCTTCTGCACAGCCAAAGAAACAGTCACGAGAATAAACAGACAACCTACAGAGTGGGAAAAAATTTTCATATACTATACACATCAGATAAAGGACTGATAAAAAGAATTTATTTAGAACTCAGGAAAATCAGTAAGAAAAAAATCAAACAACCCTATCAAAAAGTGGGCAAGCGACATGAATAGAAATTTTTCAAAAGAAGATATAAGAATGGCTAACAAACATATGAAAAAATGCTCAACATCCCTAATCATCAGGGAAATGCAAATCAAAACCACAATGAGATATCCCTTAACTCCAGTGAGAATGGCCTTTATCAAAAAGTCCCAAAACAACACATGTTGGCGTGGATTCAGAGAGACAGGAACACTCATACACTGCTGGTGGGACTGCAAACTAGTGCAACCCCTGTGGAAAGCATTATGGAGATACCTTAAACAGATTCAAGTAGACCTACCACTGGATCCAGCAATCCCATTATTGGGCATCTACCCAGAAGAACAAAAGTCATTCCATAAAAAAGACACCTGTACTCGAATGTTTATAGCAGCACAATTCACAATAGCAAAGATGTGGAAACAACCCAAATGTCCATCAATTCATGAGTGAATTAGTAAACTGTGGTATATATATACCATAGAGTATTTATTACTCAGCTATAAGAAATAAAGGTGATATGGAGTCCCTTTTGTTCTCCTGGATAGAGCTGGAACCCATTCTATTAAGTGAAGTATCCCAAGAATGGCAAACAAGCACCATATGTACTCACCAGCAAATTGGTTTCCCTGATCATCACCTAAGTGCACATTTGGGAATAACACCAATTGGGTATTGAACTGAGGTGGGGAGTGGGGAGAGGGGATGGGTGTATACATACATGACGAGTGCAATGCGCACCGTCTGGGGAATGGTCAGGCTTGAATGTTCTGACTCGGGGGGATGGGGGTATAACTACATGATGAGTGCAATGCGCACTGTCTGGGGAATGGACACACTTGATGTTCTGACTCGGGGGGATGGGCGGGACATGGGCAGTGTATGTCGCCTGAACTTTTGTACCCCCATGATAAGCTGAAATAAAAAAAAAAAAAGAAAGCAAGCAACTGGATGAGTTCACTCAACAAATCAGTGTCATGAAAATAGTGCTGGATTACAAAAAACCACACACACAAATTAAGAAACATAACAATAAGATGCACTGTGTGGTCCTGGATTGGATACCAACTTGGATAAAATAACTGCAAAGGACATTTGTGGGTCAGCTGGAAATTTTAAGTATGGCCTAAGTATTAGATGTAATTTGTGAAATTAAAATGTGGAATTCATTTGCTGAAGAAGGCAAGTTGCAGAACAGTATGTAAACAATTACCTTATTTTGAGAACAGTGTATGTATAATTATTTTATTTTGGTAACAAAAGATGTAAGAATGTGTGTATACATCCACATCCACAAACAGAAAGATCCAGAAGGATATGCACTAATGTGTTAATAGTGGTGCTCTTTGTGTGGTGGAAATGTTAAGTTTTTACTTATTTTTAGCTTGTGTGTATATAATTTTCTATAATTTGCATTTACTGCTTCTATAACTAGAAAATCATTATTTAAAAGAAAGGATATAAATATATCATTTTGGTTTAAAAAAAAAGCAAGAAAACACACACATTATATGGGCAGTCAGTTTGCTGAATCGGTCCTAGAGATCTCTTGAGTTAGAGTTCAGAGTTCAGAAATAGAAAAGAAGTTTAAATGTTCTGAATATTCTGTTCTTGGAATTACACCTTTAGTAATCATTAACAAAAACTCTGGACACTGGAGTTATGCTAAGCACTGCTGTATTACTTCCCAATCTTTCACTTCTTTCTAGTCCAAATTTCTTCTAATCTCAAAGCTTGAATCCTGACATCGTTATAAACAGTTAAACACAGTCCTGAACATATTTTTAAGTCATGTAAAATAAATACAAATTCACTAAATAAGTTTACTCCTAGTCTCAACTGTCCAGCATGGCTACATCCTTCGCTAAGAAGCACTGCTGCAATGATAATCTGACTATCTGATTATTGAAGATTTGTTAGGACTTTTCAACTTCTCTTTTTTCTCTCCAAATCCTAATGTCCACAGTAGGAAACACAAAAGCTGTTTGATGCCTGTAGCAAAAAGAGTGCTAACTGTAAGAGAACAGAGTAAGCAAAAAATGTAGTATATGAACTCTCACCCTATCAAACCCTCACATTTAAATACTGAGTAATATAGAACATTTAAGCAGCAAAATTGTACAGTAGTCCTGATTGAAGGAGAAAATATTTTTCTCCTCACTTTGCATATGTAGATACTTCAACCTATATTTACTTAGGTCTGAATTATATGTCTTGCCTGGAAACAAGTAGGCAAGTGAATTATCAGATGTTATTCTAATTCTTTAAAGCTGAACATCATTGTCAATCTAGTCCAAACAACAAAGACCCCAAAGAGCTTTAGTTTCATAAAATTCCTAAATTCAAAGAGTGAATATGTAAGACTGACTTTTTTAGGGGAAAATGTGAGTACAGTAAGCCAACATTTCTTATTCCATTTTTAGGAAGCACTAATTCTTAGAAAAGTTTCATTAACTGAACTAAAGTTTTATGTATCTTCCTATCAAAGATTACAGGAATACAACAGAACTATCACATTCTCTCTTCAATTATGATCCTTTTTCAAGTATTTGAGAATAATTAGTAAGTTTCCTCCGTATCTTCTCTTCTCTGTGCTAATCCTAGCTCTTTAAACTGTTCTTTCAAATAATATGGTTTCCACAATGTCTACCACACAATAACTTTCTGTTAAGTGTATTCCAGTTTATTACTTTCAAAAAGTAGTAAATAAAATAAAATAAAATGAACACAATATACCATAGGGTACTACTAGGAGAGAGAAACCACAGCCTCCTTTGATTTTGATGCTGGCCTTCTAATGATACAGTCTGAAATTGTTAGCTTTTATAGTAGAAACAAACACATTATCAATCCTGAATCTCTTCAATTAAAATCCTCAAGAGCTTCTATTTATTTACCAGCTACTTAAAGGACGCCTTCACTATTCTTCGTATTGGCACTGGAGGCTAATAAGACATACACTTCCTGTCCACATGAAGTGTATAGTTTAATGGAGACATGGTCATCACAGGACAATTTATAATTGTGATAACGGCACAAAAAAAAAGTACCACAGGCTGGGAGCATATACCATGGAGAGACTGATCTGTTATGAAGTAAAAGGAAACAGTGCTCAAGAGATGTAAGCCAAGACTTAAGAATACGGGTTGACAATCAAGAGAAAGAGCAACAGCATGAGGAAAATTGGGAAGGAGCGTGGATGATCAGGCAGTAAGAGAAGATCAGTTTGACTCAAGTACTTGAGGTATGGGAAAAGGGGGTGTGGGATAAGCCTGGAGATAAGTGAGTGAGATTTTGCAAGGTCTTTGGAGACCAGTTCAAGGAGTTTCGATTTTAAGTTTAATGGGAAGTCACTAAATGGTTTGAAGTAGGAGAACATTAAGTAGAGATTTACAAACTAAAGAGCAAAGACTTACTGGTTAGTGTGTGGAAAATCTAAGAAAAGAAGAATGGATGCGGGGAGACCAGCTAGGAGAGACGTGATGGTTGTAATCCAGGCAGGGAATGATGATAGCATACACTAGGTTGGAGGCAGCGATATGGAGAGAAATAGACTCAAGATAAACGTAGGGTGTGATGACAGACTATGTGAGGAGTAAGGAAGAGGGAAGTGTTAACTCTAAGGTATCTTGCATGAATAATGGAATGGAAGACAATGTCATTATACTGAGATAGAAAATACTTCCTTACACAATGAGGGTTGTCAAACCAGACTTCCCCATCCTGAACTTGGGTAATTACTGTTTTGAACTTACTGCAAGACTTTAATATTCATGTCTGTTAATTTTTTTCATTTTTTGGCTCATATTTCTAGTCCAGATATTTAAAAATCTAAAATATATCATCCAATATCTCCTCTGACCTCTACCAGTTTTCTATCTACAAATTTGGTAAATCATACTTTGTTATCATATACTAAGCTGTTAATAAAAATATAAAAAAGGGGACAGGATTAAGTCTTCAGCCCTTCAGTGCATCACTAATAACCTCTCTTAAGTTTGGCATTGATTCATTAAATAAAACAACTGAGGCCTAATAGCTAACACCAGAAATAACATTTCTTGACTGCTTAGGATGTGCTTAGCACCTAATGTCCATTATTTTAGTTTTTATATTAATTCTTTCCATCCCCAACTATTTATTAAGCTCTTGCTTTATGCCAGGAACTGAGGTAGGAAATATTATTACCATCCCCACATTAGAGACGAGGAAACTCAGACTCAGAGGTGAAGTAACTGGTCTTAACTTACACAGTTAGTAAAGGCCAGAGTTATAACAGGAACCTCAGCTTGGAGACTCTCAAACATACGCTGTTAAATATTGAAGTTTTACTTGTATACTTGTGTTAAATTTTCTTATCTTCTTTATCACCTGTAAGGCTAGCTGTAAGGTGTAGGTGAGCACGCACACACACACACTCCATTAGGAATTTTTCCAGATCAGCTTCTCTGTTACTTTTACCAAACAACTTTTCAGTTTTATTAATATCTTTAATATTCTTTCTAATTTCTACATGCTCTTTGTGTTATCTTGTTTTGCAGTTTAATTAAGGGCTTTTATTCTCCTCTGCCCTCACAGTCAAAATTCAGTTTCTTAATCAAAGAATGCAATTCTTCCCCTTCTGTCCTTTCTTTCATAGAGCTAGTACTTTAAGTGTTTCTATTCAAATTCTAATCTTTATCAGGTTAGAAACCAGTTGTGTTAAAAATTGTAGAAGTCAAGGAAAGCAACATTTCACACAGGTAGGATTTGCTGTTTACATTTTAAGGAACCTTACTGTATTTCATAAATACTTTTTATAAAATGGAAAGATTGAGTTTCACGATTTTCCATTTGGGCTCAAATAACAATACCAAAGGGCTGCTAGGTTAGTAATAAAAAGTTTTCCAGTTCAGGAGGATAATTGTTCTACAAGGCTTATCAGTACAAGAAATATACAGCCAAGAAAATACTCCCAAAGATATAACCAGCTATAATGATTGTCATTTTAAAATTTAGGAACATAACAGAGTTTTACTGATGGTAAATTCTAGGGTTCAGCTTTTAACATATTTCAAAATGTGTTAAATTTTGTTAAAATGAAGCTTTAGAAGCTGTTTTTATTCATTTTCAACAAAAGCAGCTACATCTACATAATTTTCTCACTTAAATGCAAAACATGCTTCTTCAAGGCAGAGGACATTAAAATAAATATTTCCTAAGCAATAATATACCTAAGAAAATTCACTTGCCTTTAAGTTTTTGGAGATCCTCTTTCAAATCAGGCCCTGCAAGCATGAAGATACTTTCTGACACAGGATTCTTATCTGTGAGACTTTCATTGCTGGTATTCACAATAGCTGTACAGTTCAGTAATGCCACATCTCCTTTCCTGAGAAAACAAAGAGCAAAGAGAGGAAGAGAGGGATAAGAAACCTTGTTTCTAATTCTTTCAAACATTCTATCCTCACTTCCTTCACGATGTTGGTTTTGATAGCTCACAAGCGAAGCAATAGTACAAAAGAAATTCCTGACTTAAAAAAATTAATCTGGTATCATTACACAGAGGGTGAGGAAAAAAGTTAATCTGGAATCTTAGAGAGATCTGTAATGCAAGATTTAATGCAATTCCTATTACCCTAAAACTCACAAAACCATCATGTTATACTTTTGCTTTGTACTTATTTTTCTTTGTAACAGAATGCTTACAGAGCTGAAAAGGGTTGGTTTAAGAGTTTAGACACAGTAGCATTATTCATAATAGCCAAAAAGTGTAAATAATCTAAATGTCTATCAACAGATGAATGGATAAATAAAATATGCTATATCCATATAATGGAATATTATTTAGCCATGAAAAGGAATGAAGTACTGATTCAAACTACAACATGGATGAACCCTGAAAACATCATGTTAAGTCACAAAAAACCACTTATTTTACTTTATTGAGTCCATTTACAGGAAATGTCCAGACTCAGCAAATCTATAGAGACAGAAAGTTAGTGGTTGCTGAGGGATTAGGGTGGAATGGGGAGTGACTGCTGAATAGGTACAGGGCTTTGGGCTGATAAAAATGTCTGAAATTGACTGTGGTTATGGTGATACAACCCTATGAATATACTAAAAACCACTGGATTATATAATTAAAATTAGTGAATTATATGGCATGTGAATTTTATCTCAATAAAGTTTTTTAAAAAGAAAAAAACAATGAACTACTACTGATACATACAACACAGATGAATTTATATAATTCTTCTCAAAGAAGCCAGACCAAAAAAAAAGCACACGATTCCATTTATATAAAACTCTATAAAATGTGAACTAACCTATAGTGATAGGAAGATCAGTGGTTGCTTAGGGACGTGGAGGCCGAGAAGGACAGGAAGGGGGGGATTAGAAGGGAACATAGAAAAATTTCTGGAGGGGACAGATATATTTGCTATCTTCATTGTGGTGATGGCTGCATGGATATATACATATGTCAAAACATATCAAATTGTACACTTTAAATATGTGCAGTTTATTTTATGTCAATTATACCTCAATAAAGCTGTGTGTGTGTGTACATATATATATATCTATACAAAGCAATGTTTCAACAATGCTAGGGCTATAAGAGAAAACAGAAAATAGTTTGGAAGAAATTATAAGAAAGTGCTATCTCCTCATGATATGATATAATCAAAGAATTACCAAAGAATCACTTTTCCATTGACATTTTTATTATAAAGAAAAGGTGATCTAATAGTGCCTTCCTGAAATACTTCAGCTGTAGTATCAGAAGAATTTAATTCATCTTCACATGAGTCACCCCAGCTTGTTAGTGTATCCACATCTACAAACTGGGAAGGTGCACCCAAGGGATCCATGGAATGAGAAGTTTGGTTTGTCTTTTCTCAAATTCCTCAGCAATTCAGTATTCACTGGAGACTTTAGCTTAAGAAAGAAAAAAAAGAACCATTTTAATAAAGAAGCACAATATTACTTGAATTCCATTAAATCAAAAAACAAAACTCTACTATGAAATACTCCAATAATACATTATGTGATTACAGTCACTTAAGTAGTCCGTTAAAAACAACAGACAACAAAAAATTGCTACAGCTTTTTTAAAACCAGAATAAAGGGAGATTATTTAAGCATAAATTCTTTTCAAAGAATTACAGCCATTAAAATAATCACATGGCCCACCAGTTCTACTTTCCAGAAATAGAACTATTCATTCAACATTTACTGAGTGCCTACTATCCAAAACAAACAAACAAAAAAAGTGCTAGATGCTGCAAAAGATACAAAGATAAATTATTTGGTCTGAAGGCCACATGTGGCCCTCCAGATGTCCAAGTGTGGCCCCTCAACCGAATCTAAACTTCACAGAACAAATCCCTTTATTAAAAGGATTTGTTTTGTAAAATGTAGATTGAGTCAAAAGGCTGCACTCAAGGATCCAGAAGGCCACATGTGGCCCCAAGGCCGCAGGTTCCCCGCCCCTGAAAGAGTTCAGTCTGATGATAATGTGGAGGATGTATTGAGTAAAACAAAATGAAACGCAGGGAAGTTACTGCAATCAATTAGTACGAGATAAGAAATGTGCCAACCAGGTAGCAAAAGAGATAGAGAAGGAGGCATAAATTTAATAGGCAAAATACAAAGGAAGAATGAACAGAAGTTGACAACTTATAGGATATGGTATATGAGACAGCAGTGTGGTAGGTAGTTGGATGCATTGAAATATGGAAATCAGAAGAGAAGGGTGATAGGAAGACATATAGTGTCAAGTACTGAAGAGAGGTCACGGGAAATTCCACCAGAGAAAAGGACAATTTGCCAGTAAGTCAGACAGATGTTTCAGCAAAACGGTAGGTTCATTCAACCAATAAATCTTTGTAAGCATCTATTATGCATTAGCTAGTATTCTGGGTACTGAGGATATGCTGGTGAATAAGACAGAGCAAGTCCCTGCCGTTGGGGGGCTCATGCTTCTGTGGAGAAGAGATGAGACGGTAGGCGATAAAGAAGCAAGCAGGTACCTAACAGCATGACTGGAGGCAGTAAGTATTATGAGAGAAAAGGTGACATCTCAGCAGAGTTAAAGTGGGAGAGCAAGCCATGTGACACTCTGGGGAGCGTTCCAAAGGAAATAGCAAGTACAAAAGCCCAAAGGGCAGGAAGGAGCTTGGTATATTCTAGAAAGAGCAAGAACACCCCTTTGGCTAAAGCAGAATAAGCTAGGACTAGGTAATGAGTGATAGGTGATGAGGCTGGTGGGAGAGGGAAAGGCCAGATGATACAGTTTTGTAAGCCATGATAAGAAGTTTAGATTTTTTTTTTTTTTTTTTTTTTGAGACAGAATCTTGCTCTGCCACCCAGGATAGAGTGCCATGGCATCAGCCTAGCTCACAGCAACCTTAAACTCCTTGGCTCAAGCAATCCTCCTGCCTCAGCCTCCTGCGTAGCTGGGACTACAGGCTCGTGCCACCACAGCCAGCTAATTTTTCTATTTTTAGTAGAGACAGGGTCTTGCTCTTGCTCAGGCTGGTCTCAAACTCCTGACCTCAAGCAATCCTCCTGCCTCAGCCTCCCAGAGTGCTAGGATCACAGGCGTGAGCCACCAGGCTGGGCCAGAAGTTTAGATCTTATTCTAAATATGAGGGGAAGCTATTAGAGGATCTTGATCAAGATAATAATGACTAAGTATAAACAACAGAGATCAGTAGAAAATGATTATAGTAATATAGGTGAGATGATGGTGGTGAGAAATCTTAGATTTGGAATGTATTTTGAATCAACAAGACTTGCAAAATGAATATAAAGGGTGGGGGAAAAGAGCAGAATCAAAGATAACTTCTAGATTACTTAAGCAACTGAGTAGATGGTAATGATATTTACAGAGATGGGGGAAATTGGATTAGGTTGTAGGGTGGAGTGATAATCAAGAGACTTTATTCTTATGTCTTTTTGGATGTGCTAAGTTTGAGATGCTGTGTTTACATCAAACATACAATTGGCTATATGAGGCTAGAGCTCAGAGACGACGTTGGGCTAAAGACATAAATTTGGAAGTCTCAGCATATGGATGGCATTTAAAGCTATGGAAACTGGACAAGATAGCCTAGAGAGTAAATGCAAAAAGACAAAAGAGATCCAAGGACTGGATCCTACAGCAAAATTCTGAGGTTGGAAAGAGGAAAGACAGAAAGTGAGATGAAGGATTAGTAAGAAAGGAAGGAAAATCAAGAATGTATGGTAGCCTAAAAGCCAAATGAAGAAAGTATTTCAAGGAGTGCTTGAGAAGAATCATAGTTCAATGCCACGGAAAGGTTGAGTACAGGACTAGGAACCTAGTGGGTGTGGCACGTTAGAGGTCACTGGCAATATGAACATACATGAGAGCCGATATATGATCAGGGGAAGAAAGCTGGTATGTGGACAGATCCACAGCAACATCATACCGAATGGGGAAAACTTGAAAGCATTCTCACTTAGAACTGGAAAAAGACAAAGATGACCATCATTACCACTTCTATTCAACATAGTACTAGAAGTTCTAGCCAGAGTAATCAGGCAAGAGAAGAAAATCAAGGGTATCCAAGTGAGGAAAGAGGTGGTAAAACTATTGCTCTTTGCTGATGATATGATCTTATGTCTGGAAAACCCCAAAGATTCCACCAAGAGAATTCTGGAATTGATACATAAATTCAAAAAAGTCTCAGGTTACAAATAAATCTATGTACACAAATCAGTAGCATTCCTGCACACCAACAATGGTCAAGCTGAGAATCAAAGACACAATACCTTTCACAATAGCTGCAAAGAAAATAAAACACCTAGGAATATATTTAACCAAGGAGGTGAAAGATCACTACAAAGAAAACTACAAATCACTGAGGAAGGAAATTGCAGATGATGTAAACAAATGGAAAAACATTTCATGCTCATGGATCAGCAGAATCAACATTGTTAAAATGTCCATATTGCCCAAAGTGATTTGTAGATTCAATGCAATCCCCATCAAAATACCAATGCCATTTTTCACAGATCTAGAAAAAAATAATTTTATAGTTTGTTTGGAACCAGAAAAGAGCCCCAATAGCCAAAGCAACCTTAAGCAAAAGGAACAAATCTGGAGGCATCACTTTATCAGACTTTAAGCTATACTACAAGGCTATAGTAACCAAAAAAGCAAGGTGCTGGCACAAAAACCTATACATAGACCAATGGAACAGAACAGAGAACTCAGATATAAAACCATCCACATACTGTCATTTAATCTTTGACAAAGCAGACAACAATATACACTGGGGAAAAGAATCCCTATTCAATAAATGGTGCTGGGAAAAGTGGATAGCCACTTAGTAGAAAACTAAAACAGCCATACCTCTCACCACTCAAAAGTAATTCAAGATGGAAAACAGACTTAAACCTAAGGCATGAAACCATAAGAATTCTAGAAGAAAATACTGGAAATCTCTACTAGATATCTACCTAGGCAAAGAATTTATGAAGAAGAACCCAATGGCAATCACAGCAACAACTAAAATAGATAAATGAGACTTGATTAAATTAAAAAGCTTCCTCACAGCCAAGGAAATAATCAACAGAGCAAATAAACAACCTACAGAATGGGAGAAAATATTTGCATGCTATTCATCTGATAAAGCACGACCAGAATCTACAAAGAACTCAAGCAAATCAGAAAGAAAAAATCAAACAACTCCATTAGAGAGTGGGCAAAAGACATGAACAGAAGCTTTTCAAAAGAAGAAAGATTAATTGCCAACAAACATATGAAAAAATGCTCAATGTCACTAATAACCAGGGAAATGCAAATCAAAACTGCAATGAGATATCACCCAACCCTAATGAGAATGGCTTCTATCAAAAAGTCCCAAAACAATAGATGCTGGCATGGACTCAGAGAGAAAGGAACACGTACACTATTGGTGAGACTGCAAACTAGTACAACTGCTATGGAAAATAGTATGGAGATCCTCAAAGACTAAAAGTGGACCTATCATTTGACTCAGCAATCCCAGTACTAGGTATTTACCTAAAGGAGAAGAAATAATTTTATCAAAAGACACTTGCACTTGAATGTTTATTGCAGCACAATTCACAACTGCAAAGATGTGGAATCAACTCAATTGCCCATCAATTGATGAGTGGATTAATAAAATGTGGTATATGTATATACCATGGAGTACTACTCAGCCATTAAAAATGAATTAATATCTTTTGTAACAATCTGGATGGAACTGGAGACCATTTTCCTAAATGAAGTATTGCCAGAATGGAAAAACCACTACCACATGTATTTCCTATTAAATTGCAACTAACTGAACAGCACTCATGTGCAAAAATGGAAGTAAAACTCAATGGAAATCAAGCAGGTGGGAGCGGGGAGAAGGAGATGGGTGAAATCATATCTAACAGGTACAACACACACTATCTGGGTGATGGGCACACTTATAACTTTGTCTGAAGCAGTACAAAAGTAATCCATGTAACCAAAACATTTGTACCCCTATAATATTCTGAAAGAAAAAAAGAAAAGGAAAGGTGGCCTGTGAACTTCTTTTGTGAGAAATATCTTGGTATGATCCTAACGTTTGTTGTCAGAGTCAAGGAGTTCAAACATGCCCTTCCACAACTAATTCCTTGGTGTTTCTTGCTGAGATACATGGGATACCATTGAAATAAAACACAGATCTAGCATGATATAATTTTTATATCAACATTGTGGAATAGAAATAAAATCCTTTATATAACAATTTCAGAAAATGTAGATTATACTATGATAAATTTGTATGAGGATAATTCTTATTTGATAATAATTACTCCTTTGAAATTATTTTGAAATAAAGAAATTAATTTTGTCTAGAGGTTGGTGTTTAGTTCATCCAATGGGTCTTTGATACTGGAAGCAACCACAAGTTTGTTGATCTGTTTATAAATATTCAGACTTAAACTAGACAAGCCAAACAGAGGACAAATGGGGACTATACTGATTTATCATGGTTGAATTGCCTCAAGCTCAATGGATGGACACTTTGTAGAAATTCATAATTAAAAAAATTATTTACAGATTTGTGATGACAACGACCAATACTGAAAGTTCTGAACCATAATATAAAAAAAATTCCATTAAACACAAATACAGTTTTTAGTTTGCAAACTTGAATGCCAACTTTCAGAACAAAATGGCTTCTTTAAAATAACTTTTCTTTCTGACTCTAAGCAATACCTGGTTACAGAACATTTGAAAAATACCGAAATTAAGGGAGAGGGAAAAAACTCTCAAATTTTGATGTATTTATTATCCTTTTCTGTGATAGTTAAAATCATACTAAATGTAAAATTTTGAAACCAGCTTCTTTAGTATTTTAAGGTAAATATTTTCACATGCAATTACCCAGTGAAGCAGAGGCAGTAGGGTACAATATTAAGAGTTTGGGCTCTGCTATCAGAAGGTCTGAGTTTGGATCTAGGATCCGCCATTTAATAGTTGTGCTATCCTTGACTCTAAGCTAGAGTTTCTTTATTTCTAAAATAGGGGTCATTATCTCCTAGGATTATTGTAAGGAATAAATGAGATAATCTGTGTCAAAACTGCACAGCAAAGGACCGGGTATAAAGCAAGGCACGTTAAAAGTTACCTGTTACAACTTTCTCAGAGCCAGTGTGAAAGTCACCTGCACCACTGTTGAGATGAAAGTATCTCTCCATGTGTCACAAAAACCAAAGCACTCTGTCAAAGACTTCTAACAGGCACCAGACAGACATATCAAATACAAATTGCTAAATTAAGATATGCTCTCATATATCTCAATGTCATAAATTCCCTTGTAATGACTTATTAATCCCTAACACCTAGGTTAACCCAACATCTGTTTTCTCTGATTCTGTTCCTGTTGTCACTAGAAAAAAGAAAATCAGGTGATTGTCCTGTCTGCTGTCAAAACAAATACGGGCCTTCTAACCTCAGCTGAGCCCTCTATCAACACCACTTTCCTCTCTTTTAGACTGCTTGCTCCGAGGAAGCTATCCCCCATGACTTGAGGACACTCAAGCAGCCAATGGAGAGGCCCCCCCAGGAAGAAATTAAGGGTTCCTGCCAACCACCAGCATCAATTGTCAAGCATGTGAATGAATCACCTTGGAGTGGATTCTCTAGTCCCAGTCCGGCTTAAAATGACTTCATCCCCAGCTGACATATTGATTGCAACCTCATGAGAAAGACCCTGAATCAGAACCACACAACCAAGCCACTACTGAATTCCTGACCCATAAAAACCGTAAGATAACAAGTGCTTATTTGCCTACTATGTCCCAGGCTTCATTCATTTAAGCACATTAGGTACTTATTTTCTGTCCAGTAGAAGAGATGGAGCCACAAAAATCACACAAACATATAATCATAGAAATAAACACATAGCTAAAATCTGTGATAAGTGAGTTATAAAGAACAAGGGGAGCTAATATAGATTGGTGAAGCAGAGGATGTCTCTTCCAGAAAGTTACAGTTAAGACCAAAAGCAGCATAAGAGTTTTACAGACAGGGGTAAGGGTAAATATGGGAGCTCTAAGGTGATAAGGAGCCTAGGACACTAAAGCAACTGAAAGAAGACCACTGTGGCAGGTATATATCTAATGTGTGTAACATATCTAACACCCTGTGGCTCACTAATCCTTACAATAATTTCACAAAGTAGGTATTCTAACTCTTATTTCACAGTGAGGGCATCAAGACTAAGAGGATCAATAACCACCCAAGGTAATGTTACTAGTAAGTGGCATGCTGAGATTCAAATCAAGGATGAGTTGGTACTAAAACCCAAGCCACTCCCACTACATCATATCACATTGACTCCTTCTCTTTCTGCTGCTCTGAGAAAAGAAAGATCACAGTTCTATTACCTTAATGTCCTTCCAATTCAAAATTTATCTTCTTTCCTTCTAACTTCCAAGTGATTTTAAGTTATATTCCACATTTTTAAACCTGTCAAACTCCCTTAATTTAAGCATTTTACTCCACTTGACGATTTCTCCTCTTAAGAGAGTGTAATAACACCAATTCTCCCTTCACAACATCATCTCGCCTTCCCCTTAGTCTTCCTATTCTCAAAATTTTTCTGTGCCATTTCTTCTTCAGAATCTTAAACTCCTGTTTTTCACCACTTAGCTTTTTAAGAGTAATCTGTTTTGCAGCTCTACTTCCTCTTCTGCCATTTATTCAACCTACTGCAGTTTTGCTTCTTCTTTATAACAATGCTAAAATGACCTCTTTCAAGGTCAACAATAACTTCCCAAATGTCAAATCCAAGAGTTAATTAAAATTTAGTCACATTTATTATTGATCATCCCCTCCTTGAAACTCTATTATCTTCTTTTACAGTATACTCTGGTGTTTCTCCTATATCTCCAATCATATCTTGTCAGTACAGTTTGTTGAATCTTCCCGGCTTTTAAAAGTCATTGTGACCCATGATATACTGGATGTTAAATAGTATTAAGTAATGCTCATAGCTCTTATTGTAGGGCAAAATTTAATGGCATTTTATGGAAAGTGTCAGAGCATTTAACAAAGGTTGAATTCTTTTTCAGCTCCATCTCTAAACAGAAATTGATTTTTCTCATCAAAAAGTGATTGGAATCTCCCCCTTCCCTAAACACACACATCTTGGCAATAAAGCAAATGGAGCCACAGATCCAAGCTAGGCAGGAAAACCTGATCCCTGAAGGAACAGTGGTTCCTAATATTCTCAAAGTTCCATGCCCCTTTGAGAATCACATGAAAGATAAGGACCCTTTCGCCCCCCAAAATGTGTGTGCATGAGCTCATATAAGCACAGATTTGCAAATAAATTTGAGAGGGTTCTCAGACTAAGAATCCAAGTGATAGAAAGAATGCAGAATGCTCAAGTGAGGGAGGGAGGAGGGGAAGGCTACAGTAATTTATAGCCACAACCAGAATTTTGGATAACAGTAAAGGGGAGCAAGACTTTCCACTGAAAATCAATCAGTTCTGTTCTTTGAACAAGTTCATAAGCAAAAACTAAGCCTTAGTAAAAATGGCTCCTGAAGCAAGACATTAATGTCCTAGTGTAAAAAACCCTACATGGGATAAACAGAAAATTCCAGAATGGATCAGATCCATTCCTTAGCCATACTATCTTCAGTACATTAATGGAAGAGAACCTAAAGACACAGAGAACCCACTATGTATCCTTTATAATGCTAATGATACAGTGTAAACAGTTCACATACACTGTATCTTATCTTTTCCCCCAAATCCTGTCATCTTTTAGTTTAAGAAGTCCTCTAAATATTGCCATATATGAATAACTGGATTGCCTAGAGAGATCAGATTTGATTGTTCAAGACTGGGGAAAACTGGGCAGAATGCCTTGGATAACTGTCTCAAAAAACCTGACTTTGCCTGGATAAAAAGAAAATGGTATCATTTGAGAGAGAAAAATGAGAACTTTTAACTTGTTTATCCTCTCTTCAAAATTTTTACATAGATTACATAGGCCTGGATAAAAGTATAAGAGTTGGTCCATGCATTTAGCCTCCATTAATTACTAGCTCTATTTCATTGTGTTTGTATAAATTACAGGTTTACCAGTCTTCATGTCTTTGCATTTCAATATTTAAAAGTTCAAAGAATGTTAGAATATTGTGCACATTACCTTCATCCAACACCAAATTTATTATAACTAAGAATCATTTTATGCAAATAAAAAGATTGACTTTTTAAAAAAAAAAGTTTCTCAGTTGGAAAACTAACTGAATTGGTCAAATATGTCAACAATACAGTGCAACAAAAACATTTATAAGCCTGTCAACGGCACAGGTAAAATTTAACATAATGCAAGTCACTCAAAGCACATGCCCTAATAGTGAATCAGTAGTACTACCTTCATGTTAAATGAACTGCACTATGTTTCAATTACAAGTATTAATACATAAGGCTACTTGAAACTTAAATAAGAAAGTAGGGTTATATCCTTGAAATAACGCATAAGGAATTTTTAAAGAGGTATTATCTTAGCACTCAATCACAGTTGTTCTGATACCAACTGTTATTAAAATTTTTTTCATCTATGGTTGTCCCTTCCTGTAATATTTAATAATGCAACAGATTTTTTTAAAAAAATCATGACTCATTCAAATATAAAAACAAACACATGTTCAAGATTTTAACTCAAAAGAAACCAGGTAGATGGTAGATAAAAGAAATTCCATAAATTAGACACATTAATACATTAGGAATATTGAAATAAACATGCAAAAGGAGGCAAAGCTTTCACTGAATCTCCAAGAGATAGGAGAGAATTTGCATGTCTAGAAAAAAATTACGTAGCATCAGTTATCTACAGTTTACATAGTTGCAAAATAGCTTTGTGAGAATCGAATCATCCAAGGAATGTTATTTAGATAGAATCTAAACTATGTAGTTTTCCAGCGAAGAACACGCTTTTCTTTCTAAAATGACATAACGCGCAGCACCTACAGAAGGTATTAATCGTACATACCCACCCAAATGTCCCCTTCCCCACCAAACTTCTTGAAATAGTAGTTTGTTGCCACAATTTCTTCCCTTCTCATTCATCCAGTCCATAGCAATTTTGTTTCAAAACACCTATGACCCCTAAAAAAAAAAAAAAACCCATGCCGCTTCAGCTATCCTGTCTCATCATATGCATTCTCTACAACTGCAATTGTCTTGAATATGGAAGATTAGCTGAACATGTCTTAAAAACCTCCAGAAATGTCTGAAGAAAATCAGATAATGTAGACAAAAGTCTAATTTCCAGGCTGGCTACAGATATCTTGCTCACTAAGCGATGGCAGGAGCTTACTTCTATTGTATAGCTACGTGTTAGCTTTAATTTTGCATAGCTCTAGACATCAGAACTCATACTGATGTCATACTTCCATGCAGCTCAAGAATAAAAGCGGGCAGAACTGCAAGAAAGAAAACCTAATTCCCACCTGGTAACAGAGCACCTAAGCCTCAGTCAGCAAACAAGGAGGAGACAGCCCTGGTCACTTCCCCCTCAAGCGGCCAGAGAGCGGAAACACAAAGCCAGGCCAATGTCACTCCTGGGATTGCGGGGACCCAGACAACTCAGCATCCTGTGCTCAGCGTTTACTCTGACCTGAGCTGCTCTCAGTTCGTGGAACGCCCAGTCCACAGGGGCTGCAACATGGACTTGACTTTGGGGCTACAACTAGCAGGGCTCCCGGCCGCCCTATTTCTCCTGCACCTAGGGCGCGAGCCTCCTAGGCTACGGCCCCCACGTCCCTTGTGTCCGCGTCTGCCTACCCTCTCTCTTCTCGTCGACACGGCGTCCCCGACAGTGCCTTGGGTGAGAACCCAACCAGCCGATGAGGAAGAAGCGTCAGGCTCATTCTTCCAGAGAACGCACAGAACTAACCCTGTGCCCGCACCCCCTCCCGGGGCCGAGTCCCGTGCGCCTCCAGCCGCGCCCCCAGGCCGCCCCGCCCCGCCCCGCCTGCGCTCCCGCTGCGTCCGGCCTCTCACAGCACTCCGGTGGTTCCATCCGGGCGGCGGGTGGGGCGGGTCAAGCTCCTGGTAAAAGGCCGCCGAGCGACATCTCCGGACAGCCCTCAGCAGAAGCGCGCAGGCCAAGGCGAATCAAAGTCCCGGGAGGCTGGAGTGATCAGCTGCAAATGCTCTGGGCGGCGAAACACCGGCTTCCGCTCCCAGCCGGCGCTCACCAATCAGAGGCCCGCCGCTCCGTCATTTCCTCCTAGAAGGCAAAGGGAAGGTCTGGCGGAAGAGGGTCCCGGAACAGACCCGGAAGGGGCGGGTGCCGTGGGCGGGTCCAGTCGGCTGGAGCCTCGTGGAGGCTGAGGTGAGTTCTAGAGGTTCGCGGCCGCGGCTGAGCCTCTTTGTTCCGCAACTCGTGTTTGGCTGATCCTGGCTGCGGCCTGCGTGCTGTCGGCAACGGCCGAGGCGGGGGTATTTGGGGAAGGTCACTAGGGTGGGGGGGGACGCCACTGACTGCAGGCGCCCCCATCGCAGTACTTGCGAGCAGCTTGGCTACTCCCGCGGTTGGCGCGCGCGGAGGAGAGCTGCCTGACCGCACGTGTGCACGGGCTCGCCTGAGGATGATCCGACAGTGTAGACGGTGTGCGGAAGCCCCCTTCGCCCTCTCCTGACTGAAGACTTGGTTTAGGGATGTGTGACAGGTCTGTTTCCACCTTCCAGGCCTTGAGTGCATCACAGAAACGGTTTATTGGGGGCGGGGCGGGGAGCTGTGTGTTTGGAAGCAGGGATGATGAGGTCTCGGAGGAAGGTCAGGTCGTGAGCTCTTTCGAAAAGGTGGCGAGATCTGTGCAAGTTAATCAAAAGTGACCAGTGCCACGTTGTATGGAAGGTAGTTTAAATATTGGGGCAATGAAAAAGGCTTCGAGAATTGGGTTCACCGGAAGGAAATGGGCCTCAGAGGATAACACTGATTAAAATAGGTAGAGGAGAGAATTCTATACGGTGTTCTAGGTGAGCGTAATAAAAGCAGTCACAGGACAAGGAAAGAAACCAGCCAGCCTAACTAACAAGAGAAGACTATTCAAAAATAAGGAGGCACAGATAGAATGAGTTTTGGGAAACTGGCAAACGATTTAGCCCTTTCAAGGGCTATTGAGTAGCCCTTGAAATTGGAAAGGATTAGTCGGTAGTATTCCGATTTTTAAATGAAAAGAGTGAAAAACAGAGAGGCAGAGGTGTTAGGTGGAAAACTAGTGCAGTAGCTCAGTGATAAAGAGCTGGAACTGAAAGTGCTGGAAAGAGAGGGATCCTACTGCAGAGAAACAATCAGGTAGAGTTGACTGACGAAAGAGAAATAGACAAAGACAAGCAGTTTAGCATAGTGATTAAAAGCAGAAATTTTGGAGTTAGCCTGGCTGGACTGGAATCTGGCTTTGGCACTTAACTATCTGAATGATTTGGCTAGCTATTTAGCATCTCTGGGTCTAGGTTTTTTGCCTGTAAAATGGAAATCAAAATAATAACCTGCCTCGTAGCAATTATTTGGAGAATTTTTTACACTTTTATTTACAATGTGCTGGATGCTTTTCTAAGTGCCCTGCATGTTAACTCATTAATTACCATATGTAATTGAACTGCATATGTTTACTTAGTTATATACATTTAGTATTTCAGTTACCATATTGAAGCACTAAGTCTTGGCTGCTCCAGTAATTTTTATTAATGAGCCAAAGTTTATTACAAGGTTGTGAGTCTGAGCAGCTGGGAAGATTGTGTTTTAGAGTCAGAAAAAATGAGAGGAGTTCAGGAAGTAAGGTAGATGTGGTTATAGATGTGTTAAATGTGATACTACAGGTATTCAAGTGGGGATGTCCACTAAGTATTTGGAACTCTATAAATAGTGTTCTGGAAATAGAGATGTGTGAGTCCCTGGGCCCAGGCATGGCTATATGAATTCGCCAAGGAAACTACTGCAGGAGGAGGTGGTAGATGGCCAAACTCTAACGTGAGGAGCAACTACAGTTAAGAGGTTGGAGAAATTGGGGAAGAATTAATCAAATGACCTAGGCTTAGAGTGTTATCACCATGTTAGTATTATCTTTTCTTGATTTTGTAATTGGTTTTATGTTAGTTTATGAGAAAAACAATGAGGCCAGTAAGTGATTACTAACAGAAAATATTAGCAGAGTTGAGACTGAATATTTTTCTGTTAAAGTAGACTAAAATAAGCAGCTTGTAATCAGAAAGAAACCCTATAGAGATAAGCCAAACAACAACAAAACAACCTAAAGAAACAGCTCCCCCCCCAAAGGCTATAACTTCTGTAATCTTGTGTTTTTTAAATTGCATGGGTGTTTTGAGGTATGCTTTTCACTTTTTCATGTTGAAAGCTGACAAGATTGGCTCATTATCAACTCCTTCACCTCTTGCTCTTTTATCCATAACCAGCATTTTCAGTGAATTTGGTAAAAGTGCAGAAACGATGGCCTCTTTCAAACATAGTAGGCCAAGTTGCTCTGCCATTTTTCTGTGCCAGGAGGAGGTGCCTGCTCTATTATTGAAATCCAAGGACAGAACTGCATGAACTAGAACAGTAGTTCTCAAAGTGTGGTCCAGGAACAGCAACAGCAGCATCACTTGGGAACTTATTAGAGATGAAAAATATTAGGCCCCACCCCAGACCTATTGAATCAGAAACAGGTGCTGGGAGATGAGATGTATTCATAAGCCCTCCCAGTAATTTGGATGTATATTAGAGTTTGGGAACCACTGTACAAGAAGGTAAGCACCATGAGTTCAGGGATTTTGTCTTATTCAATATATCTCTAGTGTCTGTAACAATGCCTGTCTAATTAATAGGTTTATAATAAATATTCATTGATAAATATGTTCAGTCTCATGCTGCCAACCTCAGTGTAAAAATTTTGGTGCTGGTTGAAAGGGCAGAAGTGAATTATTCAGCTGCATTGAGGCTACAATGTCAGATATTCATGAGGTGGGCATGACAGTTTGAAAGTTGAGAAGTGAAGGATTGATTACATAATGAGTCAACATTGGATAAAAAATAAAGATGTCCAGGTATTTTTAAATCAGTGATTTGTTCAGAATGAATAAAGTTAAGTCACAAGTTACATGATTTTAACCACATGATAAACAGTTCGTATTCACTAGCCTAGCAGAACCAAGACACCCAGAGAACTGCATTTTCTTTGTTTATATGCACAGATTGCCTCACCTGTGGTATCATACATCATAACATGGGGCTCACCAAGCAGTACCTACGCTATGTTGCTAGTGCGGTCTTTGGCCTGATTGGCAGCCAAAAAGGTAATATTGTCTTTGTGACACTTCGTGGTGAGAAAGGACGCTATGTGGCAGTACCAGCCTGTGAACATGTTTTCATCTGGGACTTGAGGAAAGGAGAGAAGGTGAGCCAAAAATCAACTGAGTTGATATTGATTTATGAGTATTTGAGAATGGAGAGGCAGAGGTGGGAGGGCTCTAATTTACCATGCATGGGTTTTTTTGTGTATGTGCCCTTGGAAGAGAAATCTTTTCCCTTTGGGTCTAGATAGTCAAGCATCAAGTTCCTTTGTGTTTTTCTCCACTAAATTCTGAAAATCACAACCAAATAGGAGCTTATTTCGTACGTCTATTTGTAGGAATATTTATGGGTCGTTATTTGTAGTCATTATTTATTACTGATCTATTTTTCTCTACTTTACCAATTGTATTTTTCAGGTTCTACTTATACTCATAGCCAGTTATAAAATATTAAGCATTTAAAAGGAGTACTACTCTGCTATGTTGACAGAACCTTTTTCTTAGTTATAGAGATGAGGCCCAGGGGTTACTAAACTAGGCTGTCATAATCTGACTCTGAATTCCCTAAGTTCACTGCTTCTGCCGTATCACATGTAGGCATTTTGATCTTGTCCATTCATTATGTAACTCTGAAGAGATACTTCTTTGATACTTGGCACTGCCCAGAGTCCCTTGGGGATAAGACCGCTGTAGTACTCTGTTGTCATGCAGATTGGTTTGCCATAAAATTGGGCTCAGTTAAAGCAAGAATGCATTTATAACTCTTTATTGAAAATCATTTAGTGTTGTCCTAGGATAAAGACTTAGTAATTTATTTCATTGCTTGGGGAATTTTTGCACGTATTATGCCAATGTGAAGCTTTGGAGAAAATGATTTTACTTTTTCTTGAATATTTCATTACTTAATACAAATAACAATTTCCTATATCTAACAACTTGAGATGGATTGTGAAGTTTCATTATTATTCATAAAAATTTCCCTTGTTTACATGCTTAACTCCTCTACATTATTTTTTATTTTTACAATTTTAGATCCTCATCCTTCAGGGGCTTAAACAAGAAGTCACTTGCTTGTGCCCCTCCCCAGATGGGCTGCACTTAGCTGTTGGTTATGAGGATGGGTGTATCCGCATCTTCAGTCTCCTGAGTGGGGAAGGAAATGTGACCTTCAATGGACACAAAGCAGCTGTCACTACCTTGAAGTATGATCAGCTAGGAGGCAGACTGGCATCTGGGTCCAAGGTGAGACTGTGAATCAGGGACCCAGTCTTTAATATATTAAAGGGGTATAAGGATTATGCTCAAAGGGGTTGTTCACAATAATTTTTGGGTGAAACAATAGGCTCTCAATGTACAAAATAGTATAGATGGTAGAAATAGTGGTGAGGATGGGTGTAAATTGGGAGGTTCATTTTGTTTCCTGTCATATTCTCTAGTAAAAGCCTATTAAAAATAGAAGTAAGACAAAGATACCAATGATAACTATTATAAAATATTATGGAAGTGCTACCCAAAGCAGTAAAACAAGGGAAAAGAAAACAAAGACTGGAAGAGATAAAATGACAATCATTTGCCATTGAGTTCTGTAAAAGCAGTGGCTTTCCTATATCCCAAAAGCTGTAAGTTAGAAAATAAAATGTAAAAAAATTTACTCACAATAGAATGTTGAGTAACAGACATAACAATACCATGAAATTTTACTGAAGAATGTAACAGAAGACTTTTATAGAGGCATAAACCATGTTCTTGAATGGGAAGATAAGGTACAGGAAAGATACTAGTGTTTTCTAATTAATTTATATAGTTAAAGCAATTTATATAGATATCCCAAAGGTTTTTACTGTTGTTTAGAATTTGACCAAGTGATTTTAAAGCACATATGAAAAAGTGAATTGGAAACACAAAATTTGAGGAAAGAAGAATAGTAAGAGGGGGATTTCGTATAAAATAGTGCTTAGACAATTGGCTATTTGGGGAAAAACTTTAAGTTAAAGCTTTGCCTCATGCCATATACCAAAATGAGTCACAGATTAAAGACTTAAATATTGGAAAAATAGCATGTAAAGTAAACTAGAAATATGTAAGTATTTGATATCAAGGTAGAAAATGATTTTAAATATTTACAAAGGAAAGAGAAATTATAAAGGAAAAGGTTGATTTGAATACTTAAATTTAAAATATTTATACATTAAAAAACAAATTAAAAGTCAATGAAAAAGGGAAAGTAATATTTTCACTATAAAAAGAAAGGATTAATATTCATCTGTTAATAACCTACAGTCAAGTAAAAGATAACACCCAAAGATAGAAACAAAAGATATGAATTGGCAACTCAAAAGTGATACACATGGCCAATAATCACCATAAAGCATGTAAAAAATTTTTCATTAGTATTCATAAATGTAAATTAAAATAAGTATAGAGGCTCAATATTTTTTACTCATGAAACTGGCAGTGGTTTTTGAGAAAACTGACAATACCCAGAGTTCAATGGATGGTAAAACTAACCTTATCATACAAATCCCTGGTAGTTCTAAAGATTTACCCAACCTAGAGATCATTTTGATGGTGTGAATCAATAACTTTTAATATAAACATACCTTTTAACGTAAGAATTTCCGAGTTTAGTATTTATTCTAATCAGAGATATATAAAGAGATTTATTTACAAGAATTTTCCTTTCTGAATATTTATAGTGTCAGAAAACTGGAAACTTCCTAAAACTCTAAAATAGAAAATTTTTAAAATATAATATATCCTTAGGATTGATCATTATATAAGCATCAAAAGTAAGAACACTTGAATGGCATGGAAATAATATAAATGAAAAAAAGGGGGAGGTTACAAAATGAATAATGTGAACTGAGTTTTCTAATAGGAAAATAATAATCTGGATATATACACAAAGATTGGAACAATATAAAACAAAAAATATGTGGTGATTATTCCTAGATGGTGGAATTAAGGCCAGTAGTGTTTATTCCTTGCACTTTCTGTATGCTTTCCCAATTTTCTACAAGGACTATGTATGGCCTTTGTAATAATTAAGTCCCATTGTTTGTCAAGTTAGGCCTTATGTGGTAAAGAAAGTTATTTTTTTTTGTATTATTTGATCCCTTTAGGACACAGATATTATCGTGTGGGATGTGATCAATGAAAGTGGCCTATACCGTCTAAAGGGGCACAAGGATGCCATCACACAAGCATTGTTTCTACGAGCAAAGAATCTGCTAGTTACTAGGTAAGGAAACAATGGTTTCATTTCCAGTTCTTTTCTAGGTGAATTCTTTGGAGAGCGTTTCACAGAGGGAACTTGTATCATTCCGTCCTCCTTTCTCCACATTGTGCTTATGCTCATGTACTAGCTTCCTCAGTATAAAGCTACCCAGAATTAATTATAGCATTTTAAAATTCCCTTTTCTGATTTGTCATTCTTTTCTCCTGGTATCAGCTATTCTTAACCTTTTGACACACGTGTTATAGGATGAGCTTTTTCTATTTTCTGGATCCCTGGAAGATTAGGAAAGCAGATTGTGGAGCAGTGGGCAAATGTGAATACCAGGTGTTTAATTTCACCTGCCTTTTGAGGAGAGATGTACTTTATAGGCCTTCTGAATATCCGTTAGGTTGAAGCATTTGAAATTTCCCTTTGTGTAGGTCAAAAATGATCAACTATCAACAACTTCATATGTTCAACCTAATAATTATTATTCCTAAAGAATGGTCTCTAGGAAAGGCTGGGATCTTAAGGTTTCCCAAGCAGTAATGAGAGGAACCATAGTAATGAGTCAGAAAATGTTGTAGAGGACCAATGCTATACCAGTGGTGGATTTGTTCCTGTGGGATAGGATACAGGTGTGTTAGTGTGTCTTGCTCAGATAACACAGATTCTATGAGAGAATGATTCTATAGTTCTAATAGAAAATGTGTATATTACAGCTTGTGGAATGTAAAGGAAAAGAAATAACACTGTAAGGTGGGGTTATATGGGATGGACTTTGTAAATCAGGTTTTCAGGGGTTATTTTTATTTATTTGTTTGTTTTTCCAGTTTGATCATGAAGGAGTATGGTATTAGATTTATATTAGTGAAAAGGCAGGGAAGAGGCATTTGAGCAGGTAGAGTAGACCCCATTGGCAGGGAGGGATTATGTTAGGGGGTTAAGACCCAATTAATGGGAGGTTTTGAGAATGGTGCTAAAGAGTCTGATTTTGATTCTATGGGAAACATTGAGCTAATGTAAATTTTAAAAATTGGGATATCTGGCAGTAGTATATTAGGTGGGATGAGAGAATAGCAATGGACAAAGATACCTGATGAGAAGATATTAAGATAATCCAGGTAGTAGGACTTAAATTCAGGTTTGTATGCAGAAATGGACTGGAAGGAGTCAAGACTTAGAAACTCCACAGAGTAGGTGCTTCCAGGACACAGAGACTAGCTGGATGTGGGAAACAAGGGAGTGGGAGACATCTAAGATGTTTCCGTGTTAGACCGTCTGCAAGAATGGCAGTGCTGTGTTGATGGCAACCCGAAAGGAAAGCATGATGGATCAAGTTCTGTGTCCTTTATACTCTGAATTCAGTCATTTTTGTGCTTACTGATGAAACATTTTCTGCATGAGAATAACTGCATGGAGAGTTAGGATTTTTGCTTTTCAGCAGAAAGTTTGGGTAGAATAGGAGCTTTAGACATTATTGCTATATATCATCTTTTTAAAGCAACAAATGAATCCTTGAACTCCCTGTTAGTTGAATGATTCTTTTCCTATTTCTTCTTTTAGTGGGAAAGATACCATGGTGAAATGGTGGGACCTTGATACCCAGCACTGCTTCAAAACAATGGTTGGCCACCGAACTGAGGTATATGTAGGATCATGGGCCCAGGGAAAGAATGGCAAGGCAAAAAGGAAAAGGTGGTTTTCTTCTCTGGCGCCCTTTTTTTTTTTATCCTGTTTTTTTACTGCTCACAGTAATCATCATATGCCATCTTGAGAGACAGTGAGGTTGGTTTGGTGGAAGCAATGCCAAGCATTGGAGCAGATACAGCTGCTCTGGCATTTAGTCAAAATTGGCCATGGATAGTTTTAAATCCATGAGCGTCATCATTTTTAAATAGTAAGTATCCACCTTTATTATTATAGGAAAGTTTAATGATACTGTGTGTGTATAATGTCTGGCCCCATGACAAGTAAACAGCAAATTGTAGCTGTTTAAATTGTAGTTACCTGGAGATAGATGTATTCAGTTGAGTTCAGGGATTGTTTGACTCATTTTTGCATCCTCCTCAGTGCTTTATTCATAAAAGCCTTTCACAAACATAATATCTGGAATTAATGAGGAGAAAAAGTTTAAATGTTTCGATTTGATTTGCAACAATATTATTATTTTCATTGTTTAATTTCTGGGTAGTTAAAGCTGAAAGTTACGCAATAGACATTAATGGGACATCTTTTATCTGCTCGACACTGCTGAAAGCAAAGAACTAGAAGACTTAAAATCATTATTTGAGTGGATTCTAGTTAGGATTTATGCTGAACAGCCATTATACAAATTTGGTGATAAGAAGTTAGAGAGAAACTCTTAATATCATGTAAGCAACAATTTCACTTCAGGCCATTTTTTTCTCTGTAAAAGTGAGATTTCTGTTAGTGCATTTTGAAAGGTTTGCCTTAATATGCCTTTTCTTTGACTTTGAATTGCCAAAGAAATTTCACTACAGTGTACTTTTGGAACATCACATTATATAACCTGGAATCTCTTAAAAATCATTTAATTTGAATCTTGTTATACTCTATAGGTATGGGGGTTGGTTCTGGTGTCAGAAGAAAAGCGACTCATCACTGGGGCCTCAGACAGTGAACTGAGGGCTTGGGACATAACCTATCTGCAAGAGGTAATTACTTTTTTTGGATCATGGGCAATGTCATGTTTTAATAGTTTTATAGGCTCATTGTGTTTAGAATCAGATGTAATTATTAAGTTCTTCACATAGTACTAGAAGGAATTCATAATTACATTGATAACCTGCAGTTTTTAAACAAAGGTTTTCTTCATTGTATGCTTATTGCCCTCACTTATTTTAGCTGAGAGGAGGGGTAGCTTTAGGCTTACAGCTTCTGGTAATGCTAATGTTTTGGTTTGTGGCATTCTTAGCCTGATACTGCTGGACCTTTGGGTGTCCATGGATTGACTTCAGAGTACCTATGAACCTTTCTCCTCAAAAATCTATGTAGGATTTATGTGTTTAAAAATATGTATATTCTGAGAAGATCCATAATTTTTTCTCAGATACTCAAAGAATTTGTGTAGAAAAAAAAGGTTTATGGACCTTAGGTTTAGCTAGAGTTAGGTGTGTGATGTTGTATCCAGTAGCCATTTTGATGGGTTCTAAATTAATAGGTGAGGGTTTTTCTTTTTTTTGTTGTTTAAGGAGAAAATATAACCTTTCTTGCAATGCCTTTGCAATTCCTAATGCCATTGTGAATCTTTCCCTTTAGAACATGGTAGACCTTTCACCTAAGAACAGAGAAAGTTTTAAAGTTAATGAAGAGTGGGTCATTTTTTTCACTACTATCGCTGAAACAATAGTCCTTCTACTGTAGAAAGTTACTGGAGATAGTATAATGAATAATGTTTGTTTGTATATGTTATTGTCAGTTTTTAATAAATATTTGTACCTGTCTAGCCATGGAAGAGATTTGATCAGAGAGATAACTGAATGGAAGCTATTAGTGGCCATAGGAATGGTTTCAAAGTCATTAGGGTTAAGAGTCACTTCCTGGAACATGTTATTTCAGCTTTTATTTTCCCATTTTTATAAAACAGATCGAGGACTTGGAAGAACCAGAGCCCAAGAAAATCAAAGGATCTTCTCCTGGAATACAGGCCACTCTTGTAGCAGAGGATGGGACCGTTGAGATGGATGAAGCTCCTGAGGATGTAATTTGTCTTTTTTTTTTTTTTACTTTTAATCTTTAAAGTTGAATAGTGGGAAAAATGAGAATTGCAGATTGCAATTCTTGTCATTATTTTAGGGAATATTTTTGTCACCTACATTTATTAGAGCTATATCCTTTCATAGGTTTAGCAGAACTTACATTTAACCTTCTTCTCTTGCTGCTTCTGTAGCGAATCCTTTCATGCAGAAAAGCTGGTTCCATAATACGAGAAGGAAGAGACAGAGTTGTGAACCTCGCAATTGACAAGACAGGCAGGATTCTTGCTTGCCATGTAAGTACTTAGGAGAAAATAACAAGGAATGGGCTGTTCCTTTCAGATACTCATTCTTCTTTCCTATTCAGTGTAGAGATGAATTTTTTAAATCATGTTAATAATTCATTATAGGATAATAACTGGACCTATAATCCCTAGCTTCTCTCAGCATAACAACAAAAAATAATTTGTTTTATTTATTTTTTATTATTAACAACTATTTATTAAAGGCTGGCTTTTCTAAGCAATTTAAAAGCATTTAACTCCTTGTTTGGTATTCAGAGAAATGTTGTGAGTAGGAAGTGGTATCCCCCATTTTACAGATGAGACAACAAACCCAGAGAGATTACGTTGCCTAAGGTATTACAACTAGTAAGGGAAGAAAAAACAAATATTATTGTTTAGTTGTTACTGATAATAAGCTAAATTACAAATTGCCTCTCCTCTCACATCAACCTTTTGCTTTTCTAGGGAACTGATTCTGTACTAGAAGTGTTTTATATCCTTTCCAAAGAGGAAATTCAGAAGAAAATGGATAAGAAGATGAAGAAAGCTAGAAAGAAAGCAAAGTGTGTTTTATTAATATTTGTTAATAGTGAAGCATCCTAGGTGGGCCACATGTTACTGAAAAAAACTGACTTCTTTAAAGAAATATTTACTCTATTACCAGTTCCTATTAAAAGCTAGAGAAGACCAAGTTTATCAAGTCTCAAAGAGATAAAAAGTCAACTGATTTGGCAAATCTTTTGAGAGTTACTCTGGTTTATTTGACATGGTTGGATTGTTAGGTGTGGGTTAATGAATTTTTTTTTAAGTCCTGAAGTTAGAAAAGTATGCCAGAAACATTTCAGTGGAATCATTTGAATTACAAAGACTTGTTCCAGGAATTTGTTTGAGTTGTTGCATTCAGAATCCATTTTTTGAGGGAAATCTATTGAGTGAAATAATACTTTATGACACTGTAGTTTAGAAAGCATTTCCACACTCACTGCACTGTTTAGTTCTTATTATAATCCTTTGTGGTTAAGTGACTTTCCCAGAATCACACAGCTTGTTGGTCCTGGGGCCAGATTTTGAACTCAAGTAAGAGCAAAGGTGCTTCTAAAAAGATGATATCGTGATACTTTTTTTTTCTCCTCTAGGCTAAGTTCTTGCAAAGGGGAAGAGGAAGACCTTGAAATCAATGTAGAAATGTCTCTGAAAGATGAAATCCAAAGGGTGGCTAATATTAAAACTTCTGCCAAAATCAAGTGAGTAAAAATAAATGATCTGAAATTAGAGAAATAGTAAGCTACAAAGTAATATTGGCTTCTTCATGCTATTTGTAAGCTGTCTGTTTGAAGTGTATATTTGGAGGCAGTGATTGTAAGACACCTGTATTACACTTTGCTTCTATTGCCCTCACTGTGGGCCTACTTATTATCTCATATTTGGATACTCAGTATGCAGAGTGCTCTTATTTGTAAACTTTTTTGTATTAATATTTATCCAAACTTCATATAGACTGAGGACATTGTAAGGCCTTTCCCCTAGAAAAAGTTAACCTTGTGAGCAAAGATGGTAACTAGAACATTTATGATTTTCTCATGCAGATCCTTTGACCTGATTCATTCACCCCAAGGAGAGTTAAAGGCTGTCTTCCTGCTGCAAAACAACCTGGTGGAATTGTATTCATTAAATCCGTTCTTGCCTACTCCTCAGCCTGTCAGGACAAACAGAATCATCATCGGGGGTCATCGCAGTGACGTGCGGACTTTGTCATTCAGCTCAGACAATATTGCTGTCCTTTCAGCAGCAGCTGATTCCATCAAGATATGGAACAGGTTTGTGAAATGATGTTTCCTATAGCTTTATCCAGTAGTAGTTTCTTTCCTTTGAAATATTTTTTGGGTCCTCTTGATGGTTAGTTATTAGCTTCTTAAGGCCCTAAGTACAATTCTCTCAAAATATATCTTCAGTGCATTTTGCTGTGGAGTTTACAGTAGAAAAAGTTGCCTTTTTAAATTTGGTGCAAAAAAATGCAAACTTACTCCATGTGTGGAGCTTGTAGCTGTCCTTGGCTAGAGAAAAACACACAACTATACAGCCTACTCTTTAAATTAAAACACAAAAAACAGTAGATTTTTAGTAATGCCCAATGATTTTACCCAAATTTCTAGATGATTATTTCACACCTTTCCCTCCAGTACCTCTAACACCTTTAAGCTGAGACCCTGCTTCCTAGTTCACTGAAAAAAATGGAAGCATCTAGAAGAGAACATTCATATGCTCCTATTATATTTGCCAATTTATCTGTGTCTATATCCATGTAATTTTCTTTCCTCATTACTATGTTGGTACTCCTAACCAAAGCTGACCACAGCTTGTATTCGATGTCTTCTCTCCTCTTTTAGCAATTTTCCCATGAGCATGCACATGTGTAATAATATCTCCCATCTTAAAAACGATAATGATCTTCTCTCAACCCTACATTACTCTCTGGTTACTGCTGAGTTCTCTGATTTCTTTTCTCCATTCTGTCTTCATCTGTCTCCCATCAGGCTTTTATCCCTATCATTTTACCAAAATAGTTCTTGGCATGTCATCAGTGATCATGTTTCTAAATCCAGTGATCTATAAGCTTCATTTCACTCTCTCGAATTGATAACTTTCTCTTTTTGAAACACTTTCTTTGGTTTTCATTATTTCCCCTTTCCTTGCTGGCAGTTTCTTCTCAGTCCTAGCTAGATCCTTCTTATCTTTATGTCCTCTGTTAGAGCGCTTCAAGGTAGAGTCTTTGGACCTTTTCTCTATCTAAACTAACTTTATGTGGACTCTAGTCATGTAACTTTCTGTATATGATGACACACAAATTTATATCTAGTTTGAATCTCTACCTTGAACATCATCAGACTGACATATCCAAATTGTTTGTATCACCACTCAGATGTCTAATTAAGCATCTCAAACTTTTATATTTTCCAAACCAAATAAAGATCTTCATTTCTCCAAAAATCTCCCCACCTGCTATTCCTGCAGACTTCCCATCTTAGTAAAGAATTACTTCCTACTATTTGTTCCAGCCTAAATCCTTGAAGCCATCCTTCATTCTTTCTCAAATCCCATATCCATCCAGTCCATTAGCAAGTCTTACCAGCTCATCCTACACTTCTCACCACCTGCACTGCCACCACCCCAATTCACACCACCCCCATCTCTCATCTGGATTATCGTTAATACCCCCCGACTGGTCTCCCTGCTTCCTTGCTTGCCCCTTTGTAATCCATTCTCAACACAGTAGCCAGTGTAATCTTTTTATAAGGGAAGTTAGAGCACTTCCAATAGTTCCTTCTCACTGTAAAAGCCAGTGTCCTTATAGTTATCTCTTACTACTCTATGCTTCACTAAAGCCAGCTGGCCTTCTTGTTATCCCTTAAACACAGTAAGAATGTGCCTGCCTCATGGCTTTTGTGCTTCCTGTTCTTTCTGCCTAGGACCTCTTCCCCATGAATCTGTAGGTTTTTTCCCTGTCTTCTTATCAGATGACATTCCTGTCATCCTTTCCCTACCCCTTGCACTCTTCATCCCCTTTACCCAGCATTGTGTTTCTCCGTAGCATCTACTATTATCTGATATACCAAATATTTGTGTATTTATCATTCCCAAAGAATGTTAAGCTTTATGAAGTTGGGGACTGCTTCTGTTTTATCCACTGTTAAATCTCCAGCACCTAGAACAGTACCTGGAGTGTTGTGGGCATTTGGTAAGTGCTTGTTGAATGAAGTGGGTATCTCATATATATCTGTTGAATAGATGAATATTTATGGTCCTATAAAATGAACTTGACTTGTAGGGATGTGTAATGATATTCTGATTTGACTTGCAATCCTTCAGGCTCACTTACTTTTTGTAATGGCATATTGGGCTCCGTGGAGCCCAGCAGATACTTTTCTCTACCTTGCTATTGTATAATCTCTGCTCCATAGAATTACGAGGTCCTTACAAAGATAAAAAAGTTTGGTGGTGTTTAACATTTTCTCTTTTGACTGTAATTGGGTCTGAGCCAAGGGTTTTTAAGACTTTTGTCTTCCCTCGGTTGATCTCTGCATGGCTAAGTGTGCGTTGAAACGTACACACTGACCTGTAAGATGGGGAAGCAGGTTCTCTTAACGTGAGTTCTCTATTCCTTCTTTCTTCAGGTCCACACTGCAGTGTATTCGCACGATGACCTGTGAATATGCACTTTGTTCATTCTTTGTACCTGGTGATAGGCAGGTGGTTATAGGAACAAAGGTAAATTGAGATGTTTTCTTGGATTTCTGGGGCTTTTCTACCTAATATTCTTAGTTGTTTGAGAAATCTTCCTTTTTAATATCGGGAATGTATTAGAGCTAGGTAATATGGGAGGATATTAGTTCATTGACCTTTTTTGTGGGTTTTTTTAAGTTTCATTTTCTTCATTTATTAAAAATTAAACCATATGTCAAATTATGAGGGAGAAAATTAAAATCATGACCCTGAGATAAATATCATTGATATTTTGGTGATCAACCCTGCATCATTTTATGGGCCCATATGTAATTGTGTTTTAATTAATGATAAAATATAATAAGTACCTAGCATCAGGCTTGGCAGATAGAAGCAGTCAATAAAGCCAAACTGATCAAGTCCTCATTCCTAGTTGCTAATCACATTGGGAGACAACCATGTGGAAATAAGCTATGTGGATTTGAACCTAGATTCTCTCCTTTAGAAAATGAGTAATTTGGGCCAAGTCACATAACTTCTCATAGTGTGTTTCTTCATCTATGTAATGAGATGACACTTACTTTTTGACAGCAGCTTTTGCATCCAGTGGACATACTTTTGAATCCAGGCTCTGCCACTTACTAGCTATGTGACCTTTTGGGCAAATTACTTAACCCTGTTAGCTTTGGTTTTCTCATGTAGAGTTATGTTAATCTACTTCACTGGGATGAATTATGCAAACCACTTAGTACAGAGACTGGCCTATAACAAATAACTAGTAGAGAATAGAGCTAGTAGAAGAGGCAGTAGCAGTAGCACTAGTGGTGAGAATAAAGTGGAATAAGGTCTGAAATGTTTTGAAAAGTGCTTTACAAGTATCTGTCATTATACCCATAAACCAATGCCATATGTGCATGAATTTTATTAGAAAACTTATGTATTACAATGGATATTTCTTGCCCAGCAAAAAGTATAAAATAGGCTAGAGAGATTTTAGGGTCAATGTCAGGGAAATTGTATTCATATTTCAATTAAGTTTCCCTCATTATTCATTCTTTCAACAAAGTTCACCTGCAATTTGCTGTTGAGAAAGCATTTTGCAAATTACTTTGAAGACTACATGACTAAAATGCAATTCCTGGCTAACTTTCTGTGCTAGGCAGTTAATGTACATTATCTCATTTAATACTCACCATCTTAGTGACCTTGGTGATATGAACTCCATCTTACAGATGAAAAAATAGGTTCATGGGGTCACAAAGTTGGAAAGAGGCAGACTAGGACTCACGTCTGCTGGCTTATGCTTTTTGCACTGTATTGTGCACAAGCTCATCATAGAGCAACCTTTGCCTCTGTGTGTGTGTTAACATACTGACACCATGACCATGGCATATACAGGCCTCTAAACAGGAATCATGGAGTGATTGTTTTCTATGCCATTCTGATCTATTTATTTATTTTAGTTCATTACCCTCCCTAGCATTGTAGGTAGACCTCTATTTCTCGTTGCCAGTGTGTTGTAGAGGAGGAAACCAAGACTAGATGGGGAAGAGTTAGTTAAGCCAGTGAGTGACTATAGAGGATAGTTCACTTAAAAGGATTGATTAAACTTTAAAGGCAGTTGGGGATTTAATAGCATTTAATCAGAAAGAGAATACAGAGCATGGAATGTGGGCTCTATTTCCTAAGCAGTAGATCACATTGTTGCTGCTTGGTTGTGAAATCTTTTCTAAATTGTGCAGGCAAGAATCATGGAGGTTGTAGGTATGCTTACTAGAACTGTGCTCATTTTGTGTTTTCCTAGACAGGAAGGCTGCAGCTTTATGACTTGGCCTCAGGAAATCTGCTGGAGACAATAGATGCACATGATGGAGCTTTATGGTCCATGTCTCTCTCTCCGGATCAGGTAACCAAACCAGATTTAAACCTCTGGACTTCAGCCCTCTGGCTACCTTTGCCAATTCTTGTATCAGGTTTTACTGCTGCTAAGAAAGACTTCTCTCAGGGTTTCTTTAAAGAAAGCCTATTTTTTGGTCTAATCTTTAGATTTCACATATGATGCCTTCTCATATATACCTGGTATTATGAATAGCTGTCATTATGAAATGAATTCTTGTTCAGCTGCTTGGTCACCAGCAACATGACTTCAGATTGCTTACTCATGATTTTTTTTATCAGTCGTTTGTGATACTTCTTAAGGTGGAATATTCTTTTGGGCAACACAATGCAGAGAGTGGAGTATACTTTTCTGTTCTCCTTTTTGTCCAAACATCCATGATGATATAAGTCTAGTATTTTAAGCAAATATGTCAGACTTTATGAGTCAATAAATGCATGCTTTCCTTCAAAGGAATCACCCTGGAGAACTGTATGCTTATTCTAGTAATGATGCTGTTGATAAGACATTTTGAGATTTTTTTTTTTTTTTTTTGACAATACCTTAAGAATTTTTTGTCCATTTATTTGAATATTCTCAATGGTGGAAAATTTTTACCCATTGAAAGCAGATCTTAGTTTTGGAAAAAACTAACTCTGGAGTATAGAGTGGTTAATGCCATTTGGGATCCAAACAAAACAACTGTGATTTTAAGATAATAATAACATCTTGCATTTGTAGAGTGTTCTGTCCTTTTCATAAACTACGTGGCCTTTCATTTCAGCAAAACTAAAGATCATAGAAAGACTGTTTCTGGTGTTATAAATCTATGAGATGGCAGAATAGACACCTGAGATACAGTTTTCTGATACTGGAAAACAGTTTCAAAATGTTTTAAGCTGGGACGTTGCAGGAATAAACTTATAACCTTCTGAGGTGAATTCTTTGAACAGACTTAGATTATCTATTCTATGTATAATTGTCACAACTAGTTTTACTGCTTTATAGCCAATTCTTTTGACTCTCGTCACTTAGGTAGAACAAAAAACTCCACCGTGTTCACTAAAAGCTTTTCTTCCTGAGGCTAACAAGAGTATAACTAGAATGTTTCATTATCATCTCTGTTTATGTTAGTCTGTGGTAGGAATTCTCAAGTAAGGCCTGTGGCAGCAGACCCAAAAGAGTACTGAAAGGGTTTAGGGAGAACCACATTTTTCTTAATTCTTACCCCATGCCATTAAAGAAAAAAAAAATGTTTTTTTACACTATTTTGATGTGTCTTAGCAAGGTTTTTATGCTAAAATAATTTTTAACTGAAATGTCATTTGATTTTCAGCGTGGCTTTGTGACAGGTGGTGCAGATAAATCTGTCAAGTTCTGGGATTTTGAGTTGGTGAAAGATGAAAATAGTACCCAAAAGAGGTTAGTAGACATCTTTTGTGTCCATTTTTTTTGGAATGAAAATGGGGAGCCATTGAATGGCTTGTGTCTCTGTTGTACTCTAGAGAGTTAGGAATCATATGTGTTTGTATACTGATTTGTTTATCTTTTTCTTGATGTTTTCTGTGGTGTTAGACTTTCTGTGAAGCATACTCGAACCTTACAACTGGATGAAGATGTTCTGTGTGTCAGTTACTCTCCCAATCAAAAGCTGTTGGCTGTGTCTTTGCTGGACTGTACTGTGAAAATTTTCTATGTCGACACTTTAAAGGTATAGTGATTCTGCCTGGGAATGTTTTCTTTCTGACTAGCCTTAAGAATTTAGGTTAAGACTATAAAGAAGTGGCCTTGACTGTGCCCAGCAGTAGTATGTTTCTAAAAATTTGTGTGCAAATCAAAGCATTGTAAGTGCACTAGAGAAGCTAGCATTTTTAAAAAAAATTCCAAGGTTCATAAATTTTATTTAAAGTAAGTTATATTTTACATGTTCAGAAAATCTTGTGGACAGAAAATTTTGTCACAGTCATAGTAAGAGCATTGCTATGTGTCCTAGGCAATGATTTCATACTTGACTATACATCAGGATAGTCATTTGGGTTGCTTTTAAAACTATACATTACTGGGTTTTACACCCAGAATTGGTAGGACTAGGATGGGCTTGGGAATATTTTTGAGAGACAAGTGCCCCGGAGTCTTCTCAGTGAAGAGATCAGAGAACATCTCTGTGCCATATTCTGACTGAGGCAGTAAGCTCCTGGGAGCCTCCTTTCCTCCACTACATTGCAGTATTCTTGGCAAGTGCATGCAGGGTCTGTATAGTGGACAAAAGTACTCTTAAAAAGCTGTCTTTAGTGGCTTAATTGTCATCTTTGAAAGTATAGACATAAGGTAGTCCAAAAATGTGTTTAGTCTTGTATTCTATACATTTTAGACCCAAATGTAATAAATTATACTTATATTTCATAGGCAGACATGAATTATTTATGTTCTTTTTTTTCAATGTTTAGTTTTTTCTCTCACTTTATGGACACAAACTGCCTGTTATATGCATGGACATCTCTTATGTAAGTAAAGTTTAAATAGTGTCTAGTAACAAGTTGTCTTTTCTAAAGCACACACTTTCTTAGTTCTTGGCTCGCTGTTTTCATTTTAGAGTATTTATTTTTATCATTTTGTTGTATATCTGATTTTCTCCAAAAAGTTACAAATTTATATGTTATATCTTAAATATATATGTTACTTTCAATGTTTTCAGAATAATTTTACAAATATCTCAGTTAATCCTCATTAACTGCCAAATTCTACTTTGTTGTCTAAAATACTCTCTAATTGGTAGAGTACCCTAGAATATTAAAGATTTTCTAAAATGTATTCCCTTTTGTTCTGAAGGATAATATTGGCAAGGAGGAAGGAAGTAGGCTTTATATTTGGTTATTTATGGTATCTTGCACTATGTATACGTTTAGTCTCTTAACTAAAATTTTTTCCAATGTCTAGTTATGATTAGGAGTAAATTGTATATTTAAAAACAATGTCTATTTTATGTGAAAGGAATTGGCCTCACAGCTGTCTGTGATCAGTGCACTAATAGTTAAGTTACAGTGTTAAACATTTCTAATTTTTTTGTTATGTTAACAACCATTTGAACCAAACTTGGAAATAGGAAAGATACTAGAAATAATGATAGAGAATGTGGGATACAAGGCTAGGTCATAAACATTCTAATAGATTCCGAAGTAGCTCTGTAGATAAAAGTAAAGAATGAAATGTTCTTAGTAGAGAGATGAAATAATTTTTTTTTTTTTGGCTTTCTTACACTGTTTTTGAAAGAAATGGGTTAAGCATTCTGGTTAGGTTTTATTTATCTAACTTACAGAATTCAGATATCAAGTAATGTTTTACTTCTGTTTCTCATAGGATGGAGCACTAATAGCAACTGGGTCTGCCGACAGAAATGTGAAAATCTGGGGTTTGGACTTTGGGGACTGCCACAAGTCTCTCTTTGCACATGATGACAGGCAGGTGTAGTCTTTTCAAAGGTCTACCTTGGAGTCACCTGTAAGCAGCATTTCCCTAGAGCATTTATGTCTATTATTGATTGTTCTCAGACAGTGATAAATTCAAAGTTCTAAAATATAGCCGGACACTTAAGAACTAGCTGGTGAAAAGCTATTTATGTTTGTAAGACTCATTTTACTAACGTGGAATTTAATGACATTTGAATACTCCTCTCACTTTTCAGTGTGATGTACCTACAGTTTGTACCCAAGTCTCACCTCTTTTTCACTGCTGGGAAAGACCGTAAGATTAAGCAATGGGATGCGGACAAATTTGAACACATACAGACTCTGGAGGTAATCTCTTGCCTGCTTCGCTTGCTTGGTACTTCAGAATGTTCCATTACCTGCTAATATAAGCAGGTAGCAGTCCATGAATGAGCTATTCTTACTTGGGTTTTTGTTTTTGTTTTTTTTCTCTAGGGGCACCACCAGGAAATATGGTGTTTGGCTATAAGCCCCAACGGAGACTATATTGTATCATCATCCCATGACAAATCTCTGAGACTTTGGGAGAGAACAAGGGAGCCTCTTATCCTTGAGGAAGAAAGGGAGATGGTAAAAACTTCAGGCTGGTTACAAATATGCTTGTGTGTAACTGACAGGCTGTGCCAGTTCAAGTTTTTTGTCTAGTGCAGTCATACCTCATTCTGTGCAAGTTCAAGAACCCACGGGAGATGTTTCCAAGACCATTGTCACACATTTCAGAAGTTAGGCAGAGACAAAGATGCCATCAGGGGATTGTGTTTCAAAAGAAGCAGCTCCTCACTGTCTCATTTCTCTTTATATGAAGAGTATGTTTTTTTCCTCTCAAATTAACTCATATCTATCTTGTGGCAGCAAAGGGAAGCAGAATATGAGGAGAGTGTGTCCAAAGAAGACCAACCAGCAGTAAGTAAATTTTTTGGGATCCTGAGATTATGACTTATAATTATCTTATTGAAATTTACTATAATTTCAAGAATTTCTAATAGAATTAGAATTGGGGCTGGATGCCAAAGGCCTCACCAGCTGATATGAGGAAGAATCTCTGTGTTCCTTTTTATTCAACTGCATATCCTAATTTTGTGGGACAAGTGATTGACCAAATTTGGTATTGAATAATTGTCATTCTGGCTTTTTTTTCCTTAAGGAGGATTTAGGGAATTATTTAGCTCACTGTAGGACAAAAATAAAAATCAGAAAAAATGTGAGAAATTGGACATTATCTTTAAACATTTGCAGGATATTATTATGATCATACATAGAAACTGCTTAACATAGTGTCTGGTCCTTACTAAGTACTCAATTAACGGTAGCTAATAACATTGTGTTATCATTTTCATAAAATAATAAATAATGCTTATTCTATGGATGTAAGATAAATTTATTGGCTCTTTAACACTTGTTGACGATATTGGTCAAGGATCTCTTTGTTTCTGGCAGGTTCCAGGGGAGACTCAAGGTGACAATTACTTTACTGGAAAGAAAACTATTGAAACAGTCAAAGCAGTAAGTTAATGTAGAAGGTAGTATCTCATTTTTTAATAGGAATTCAACTTCTTAGTAAAAATCTTATTCTGTATTAACCAAATAGCCATTTTATGGCAAAAGGTTGATGAAATTTAAAGATGGAGATCATAACTTCTGATTTTTTTCCATTGGAACCAAGGACAAGAGTAGTCCTGAATTTGATCAGTGCGTGTTTGATTTCTAGAAAGAAAAGCTTGATCTCCTTCTGAAAGTTAGGTAGCACCTTTCAGGTGTTCCTGGGAAATGCCTTATTCAAGATGTCTAGATGTGGTCTCATCTGAGTCCATGACATTTAGTCTCCTCTCTGTAAATTAAATAAAAAAAGAAAAGAAACCAAAGATGTCTTTAAATGCTGTTAGGCACTGTATTGGCACATCTTTATTAAACTGATTCAGGCTACTTTGTTAGGCAAATTTCTAGTCAGGCCTTCCAGTTGTAGTATCCTGGGATGATGGAGTATGTTGCAATGACGATATCCTTTGTCATCACTCGTGTAGGCTGAGAGGATCATGGAGGCTATTGAACTATACCGAGAAGAAACTGCAAAAATGAAAGAACACAAAGCCATTTGTAAAGCTGCAGGGAAAGAGGTAAGATTGTACATTGTTATGCTCTGGGAAATATTTATAAATAGAATTCCCGAGAAGAAAACACTGTTTCAGGTTTATATTGATTAAGATCAGGATGTTAGATAAATGCAGTACTATCTTTTCTAACTCAAATATTTATTGGAAGAAATCAAGGAACTATGGGAGGAAGAAAACTTGGTTGAATAAAAAGAGGACAGGAAATTATAGATTGGGTTGATTATTGTATTGAGTAGAAACTCATGGTCCTACTTTAGGGTTTAGGAGGCAGAGTAACTCATTTTAGCTAAAATGCATTGTCCAAACTCATTCACGAGTACTTTAGAAACTAACAGGCCTTCTAATTCTTTTAGATTATTTCAGTTTTTAGGATCTCTTTTCTCTTTTCAAAATTGTAAAATACTGTTAGCTCCCTGTCTGTGACAAGCACTACCAAAGTCTCATTTTTTTAATGACTTGATTTATTAATTTCTTCATAGGTTCCTCTTCCCATCAACCCCATCCTGATGGCTTATGGCAATATCTCAGTGAGTAGAATGTCGAACAGTTTCCCCTTGGTTATACAGAGATTGCTTTCAAGACAAGACAAGAGAGGAAGTGAAGAAGTGTTGTTTGTGGGGATATGTTGGCAAATACTTTGCTTTAAAAATCTCTTGCATCTTGCCATCCTCTAGGATATTTTGTTTTTCAAAAAGGACCACTTTAGCATAACTTCCCAAGCCAGCCTTTTTGGTTGGACTGACCCAGCATTCTTCTGTTTTCTAGTGCTTACTTATGTTCAGTATAAAAGGCCCTCTGAAGATTTTATTCATCTAAATGAACTTTGGAATAAGCCTTTGGAGGAAAAATTGCCATAAATCAGATAAGATAAAGGAAGAGAGGGGGAGAGGAATGGGAGAATGTTATCTATTAATAGCAGTCTCTAATTACTTGGATGTCTCCTTCATCACAATAATCATGTGAATCAGAGTGTCTTCATTTTATAGTAAGGAAGCAAGTAACATAGTTGGTAAGGGGCAGAGCTTGATTGTAAACCCAGATATGGCTAACTCTAAGCCCAGGTCAGTCTTGCCATTTTAGAACACTTGAAGTGAGAGAGAAGGGTCCCTGTTTTTTCAGGAGATGGAAATTAGAGAGCATTAGTAGAAACCAGCCAAGATTAGTACTAATGGTATCATCTTTCCTTTATAGCCTTCAGCCTATGTATTAGAGATTTTTAAAGGGATCAAGTCAAGGTGAGTCCTAGTGCACAATTATTATAATCTATCAGGTAACATTTATTAAATGCTTATCTGAATGTGAAATAAATAGAAATTATAATTGATGGTTATCTTCCTTACAGGTTTAACTATGTCAAAGTTTTGATGAAAATAATTTATTGTAATGTTTTTATCAAGTACTAGAACTAGAAGGCTCCTTCTAAAGTATGAAGGGAGATACTTTTAAGGACAAATGTTGTCCTAGCCTATGCTTGTTCTGCTCCCTGCGCTCAGTTCAAACAGGGCAGTCTGGCAGGACACACAGTAATCTCCCTCTCAGTTTAGGAGAGCTGTCCTAAGAATAGGGCTGGCTCTCAAAGGCACGAGAGGACAATTTAAGAAAAAAAAGAAGTAAGAAGAAAAAAAAAGAAAAGAGAGGGAAAAAAAAGGACAAATGAAGGGCAGTAGCTTATGTTGCAGGTAATGAAATAATATATAATTCAATCAGAAGTACCAACTGTTAACAATTTTTGTTGCATTATTTCCTTTGCTTTATTGTTTGCATACATAAACAATTAGAATCATATACAGTTTTGTATCCTATTCTTTTTCACATATTACCTGAACACATTCTTCAAAAACACATCAAGTTAATTCAAAATAATAAAAAGTTATTGTACGAATAACTACAATTGGATGTTGCATTTGTTTCTCAGTTTTTGCTATTATCAATAATGCTTCAGTGAACACCTTTATAAACACAAATCTTTGTCATCATTATTGATTATTTTTCTGTAGAGTCCTAGCAGCATAATAACTGATCAGTGGGCATAAGCTTTTTGAAGGTTTATATTGCCTAATTACTTTCTAGAGTGCTTGTACTGATTTTTACCAGGCTTTTAAAAATTTTTTGCCAGTTAGTGCTATTGTATTATTTTCATTTCTTTTGATTATTAATAATGTTAAAATTTCAGCATATTTGTTGATCATTTGTATTTTTTCTTGTGATTTTTAGTTCTTTCTTTTTGCTCCTTAGTAGTTTAGTTACTGGTTTTTAAGAATTCTTTATGTTCTTTGTCATAAATCTTTGGAATAATGTTATATTTGTGATTTGCCTTTTGATTTTATTTATCAGTTTGACCTACTGAAGGTTACCATTTTCATAATAAATCACAATATCTATATATATTTCTCATAAGAAATAAATAAGACCTGAGGATGATGAAACTTTACTAATGTAAAAAAAAATTGATTAATGGAGGTGCAATAAATTCCAAAATGAGAAGATTCTGTGTCTTAAAAATTTAATTTTTATTAAACTAATTATTAGATTTGTGATCCCAATTGAAAGCTTCTTAAGATTTCTAATTAGAATTGATGAAGTGATGTTAGAGCTAGTTCTAGAGGGAGCTAGTCTTCTAGATTAAAAAGCTATAAAATTAGCAAAATTAAAATAGTGCAGGATTGGTATCAGGATCAGTCAGTCATTTATCATTATAGACTCAAAAGCCCTGAAACACATTCTGTCATATATAAGAATTCAATATATGGTAAAAGAAGTATCTTATAAGGATGGAATATTCAACAAAAGCCTTTGGAGAAATTGCTTATTTGGAGGAAAACAGATTTCCCCACCATGCCATGGACCAAAATGCATTCCAAATGGATTAAAATATTAAATATAAAAAACAAAATTTTGAAAAGAGAGAATCATCTAGAATACAATGAATATTTAAACTTTAAATGGGGAAGATCTATAAGTATAAAATCAGTAGAAAAAAATAATACTGGAAAAGATTTAAAAATTGACCATGCTAAGAAATGTGACATTTTCCATATTTATTTTTTCTTCAGTGAGCTGGAAGAATCTCTACTTGTGCTGCCTTTTTCTTATGTCCCAGACATTCTTAAACTCTTTAACGAATTCATTCAGCTGGGCTCGGATGTTGAACTTCTATGCAGGTGCCTCTTCTTTCTCCTCAGGTAACATCCTTTTCCAAAGAATACCATGTCTATTCAGCTTCTTTAGTACCTTAACTGAAGCTGTCGGCACTTTGGGATTAAGAAATCTTGTTTCAGTTTCAGAGACTGAATTTTAGCTCTTTTTGACATAAAATGTTCTTATCCTTTGGAATCAGTCTTGCCTTTAAAACAAGGATAATGATGACCCACTTGTTTGAGTAATATGTGTTGGTACTACATTGCTCAGGAATGCCTACTCATTCATAGGTCTCTAGGTTGCAGTCACTAGCTCTGGTTCTAGTGTGTTTGTCTTAAGCCAATTACTGAATGGTCAGTTTGCCTCATTTGTTGTTTCTTTCTGTTTAGTAAGCTAACTGGTTTTGTTTATCCTTATAACAATATTTTAAGGAAATGAGTTTATATCTCCAGATCTCTATAGGTACACCTGGAAACACAGGGGCATATATAGAGGTAAACTAAGGAAAATAAAGAGAATATGTTCATTAGGCTGTTCTTAAATATGAAGAATTCTTTGTTAATATGCAATTGAGAAGAATATATGTATAAAGGCTTAAGAATATAGTCTTCTACTCTCTGACCATCATTTACAAGCTGTTATAGCAGAGAACAGGAGTAGAGACAAATTGAACATTCATTAAAGTATTGTTATAAAGACAAAAACTGGTCAGCTAATGCCAAATAGTTAACGAATTGACTAAATAGGTTATTTGGTGAATTGGTCTGTTTTTATGATTCTTAACCCTCCATTCCTTATTTTTCTATCAGGATACTAGCAAGAGAAGAACAATCATATGTTTACATTATTCTGTTGTCATAGTCATGATTTTGGTGAAGTTGTAAAGACAAATTCATATTTAACAATATTAATAATTTTTTACGGCAATGGCATATGTGCTGTTGAATCAGTGTCACTGGTTCTGTGAGAAACACTGTGAATTCTTATCTCAGAGGGCTATAGGTGGGTAGATACGGCCTGGTCATCAGGGATACATTGGTACTCTAGGTCAGAGTTGGACTCTCCGATGAAAGGCTCTGTCTTTTTTTTGCTGTTAGCTTTATTAGAAATATTAATAAAATTTTTGTTGAGTTAGCATTACTTAGAAGGCTCATTCTGTCTTTGAGCTTTCCATAAAATACCGTTGTCAAAATCTGTGGCCCAGCTCGCAAATTTCTCGGGAAAGAATTAGCTTTTTAAATGAGTTGAGTGTATCATAAGTTTAGGATAGTATTTTAAAACTTGTCATCAAATTGAACTGAATAGTAGGGAAAGAAACTTCTTCTCCTTTTTTTTTTTTTTTTTTTTGCTAAAAGCATTCCTGTACTCCCATGATATGATGAAATGAACCTATTTTTGGTTGTTGTTGTTTTGATATTGTATCTATTTGCTATTTCTAAAAGGAACAGGTAGGGCCAGAACCTCTCTGCAACATGGCTGTTTTGTTTTTCTATTAGGATTCACTTTGGACAGATCACTGGCAATCAAATGCTTGTGCCAGTGATAGAAAAATTAAAGGAAACAACTATTTCAAAAGTCAGCCAAGTCCGGGTAAGTGTCCTTATATAGAGAGATTATAATGAGGCAAAATCCTAGTGTGTATGTGACTTAGAAGTAATATAGTATGCTGTGCTTTGTCTTTAGCATACTGACCAGCCATAAATCTGTATTTAAGCTTGTTTGTGTTGGAACTGGTAGGAATAGAAAAAAGAAACACCAGAAAAATCCTTAGTGAGGGAAGGATGAGTAATAACGTTAACCTGTAACACCTGACTCACGTATGCTGCTATAATGAACTGACATGGGAGAAAGTTTGTTTAATCTTTCTTGTATGCCTCTCCAGGATGTTATCGGCTTCAACATGGCAGGTCTTGATTATCTCAAGAGAGAATGTGAGGCAAAAAGTGAACTTATGTTTTTTGCTGATGCTACTAGCCACTTGGAAGAGAAGAAGCGGAAGAGGAAAAAGAGGGAGAAGTTAATTTTAACATTGACTTAGAACTGAAATGTGGTGTCTTTCTACTTATTCCTTAAAAGGACTTTTAAACCCAAGCAGCAGGAGAGTTGGTGTCATCTTAAAAACACCAAATAACAACAGAAGATCATGTTGCAGAAGATCTCAGGATGTGTTTCCCAGCTTTGCTTTAGGGAATTGCAACATGGGATTATGGGCTGGCTCCATTTCTTGGATTTAAAAAGCATGACTAGTTTAAAAATTTTTCTGCGCCCTCAAGGCTTAAGCCCTGTAGGAGGTGTTGGCTTTATATTCTAGCAGGGAGCAAAGACTTTTTTTAATTAGGTATTTGTCTCATTGGAGTAAAATTTAACATTTCAAAAGTTTTTCCTATTTTGTTTGTGGCAGATGATTTGTTACTTCTTTGTATTTTACCACCTATTGAGACAATCAGGTGGGTGATTGATTGCACTCTGCCCATAAATGCAGTGGCGTGGACTTTTGGAGTTAAAGGACCATAAGAATTATTGACAACAGCCTCCTTAAACTTTAACTCCTGTAAGTTGTTATATCTGTATATGTGAAGATCCTAATTACTGTTTATACTTTTCTGAATAAAATAGTTTCTGATTAAAGAGTAGTCAAACTAAGGTGCCTTGCTGGGCTTCTGAGTAATTAATATACTGAATGTGTGTGTGTGCAGATATATATACAGTTGACCCTTGAGCAACATGGGGGTTAGGGGTACTGACCCCCACCCCCATCCCGCAAAGTCAAAATAACTTTTGACTTCCAAAAAATTTAACTACTCATAGGCTACTGTTGACTAGAACCCATATTACCAATAACATTAACAGTCAGTTAACATATTTTTTGTTATATATATCATACACTGTACTCTTAAAGTAAGCTAGAGAAAAGAAAATGTTACAAGAAAAGCATAAGGAAGAGAAACTACATTTACAATACTGTATTTATCAATACTATAAATTTACATTGTCTACAAGATGAATCTCATCTGAAAAGGTGGGCAGCCGCAGCTGCAGAACTCAACCTATGGTTCATATCAAACAATTCAACTTTTTCTTATGATGTCATGACTTTTCTCTGCTTCTTGGGAGTACTTCCATTATCACTAGTGGCACTTCACATAGGTCCCTTGGTTTTATTCAAGGTTTACAGTATTGCACTAAACATGAAAAAATATACAAGAACCTTGAAAGATCACTTTTTACTACGATGTGCAATTTGCTGGAAAGATGAACTGCCTACTCAGAAATAATTAGCATCACATAGCATTTTAAGTTGATACTCATAACATTTGAACTCACCACAGTAGCAACAGGGGATGGCTATGAAATTATTAAGTAATACAGTATGTTCTACAGTTGATTGTACACAGTTATGATTTAATACTGACTGCATCTTTATGTTTGTGTACCTTTCTCTCAACTGTAAATTGCATCATGTATGGTCTGTAAATTTTGATAAAAAATTTCAACTTCTAATTTGTATTTTATGGCAGTAAATGATAAAATAGACTAGTACCTACATATATTTTATTCATGACCTACCTTTTTAAAAATGTTTTTGTATTTCTAGGTTATGAAGTTCATCTGAAACATCTCCAAATTATTACAAATCTGGAATTTTTTAAAAATATTTTTATTGAAAAAAATTTGCATATAAGTGGATCAATTCAAACCTGATTTTTAAAATATGTTTATGAAAAAGATGTGCATACGAGGGCACAGTTCAAACCCATGTTGTTCAAGGGTCAACGGTGTATCCTCAGGGGTAGGGATCTGAGCAGGTGGCAATATTCTAGGTAAAGAGAGAGACACAAATACCTCTGGGCCTGGGCTTTCTTTGTGGCAAGTTTTTAAATAACTAATTCAAACTCCTTGTTGTAGGTCTATTTAGATTTTCTGTATCTTCTTGAGACAGTTTTGGTTTTTATCTTTCTATGAATTTGTCTGATTCATCTAAGTTACTGTGTTGTGGTGCCACCATTTTCTTCCCAGCTCAGAGCTGTAATTCTTGTGGCTTGTCGATTTGCATCCCAAACCACAAGTCTGTTAATGTTCCTAAGCATAACACAATTACTAAAGTGAAGTAAGAAATACAGTGGTGTTATTTGTTGGGCAGAATAAAATAAGTGAATTGTTATAGAGTTCCTGAAGGCTTAACTATGAAAAGGCAAGAAAACAGGCAGTATGGTACATTCTAGGTGCTTTCCAAGGAGTCAATCTTGTTTAGGCAGCTATTCCTGCCACCAGGGAGAGGAGTTAATTCTTGAAAAAATGTTAATTTTTGATGAGAACAGAGGTTGAATCCATATCTTGTTTATGCTTCTTAGAGGTGTTCATCAGAACATAAGGAAATTGTAGCATTTCCCATTAACATTTTTGGTGGTTTCCAAACCAAAACAAGTTCCAGAAGGGCACGCTAGATGTTTATGTAATTAATAATTGCTCTTATGTTAAAAAGTGTTTTTTTCCCATAGCTTTTCCACCATTTATGGTGGATTAGCCTGATAGTGCTAGGGAATTTAAAGTTGTTTCTGTCTGGTAAGTTTTACACTAATCAAAGAGAAGGGGAACTTGTGATAAAGTGATATGTATGGTAAGTAGCTGAATTGTAACTTTTGGTCAAAATACTGGAAACCCTTTAACTCTAAAGGTTTGAAGTCAACGGGTACATTAAAAAGTGAATTTTAAGCCAAGCATATTTCTAGTCATTTGTCAGCTATTGGCTACATAATCCTTAATACAGAAACCATTTAATGAATAATGTCTCTTGCAACAATGTAGAAAGTTACCCTTAGAAATTCTGTAATGCCATAAAGAAAAGCCTCCCGAATGGTTTATTAGTGGTATAACACTTAAGCTTATTTCAAAGCTCTATATATGTATATATCCATCCATTTAGAAAGGATATTCTTAGCAATTTTGAGATTCCCTGGCTGAAAGGTAGGTGCTTTGTATATTTGATATTAAATTGTTTCTCAGTGGCAAGTGCCATAAGTCACATCTCATCCCAAAGAAACCTAACAAATGTCTAGCAGAGAATCTAGGATCATACCCAAGAAAGCAGTGGTGTCTGCCCCCGGGTACAGGGCTATACCTAGGGTTCTACTCATGCCCTAGCTATACCCATACCCAGCTATAAATGATAAGCTTGCTCAATGCAGCCTTTTCAGGCCAGGCCATTCTTGGCAAAGAGAGGGGGGTTGTGGTCAGGGGCTTAGCAGGAAGCCACCTGGGCTACATATACCCTCCACTATCCACTTCCTTTCCTCACAATTTATGATCCCAAGTTTGAGATGGGACTAAGGTTCTTAACACATTGACTGCCATACTAGGAAAAATTCTTTTCTCTGGTGCCACAGTGGTTTATTATGAAAATAGAATAAAAACTTTGAGAAAAAAATGATCTTTCCTAATTTACCGAAAATTTGTTATATTTATTGTTTTCTCTGTGTTAGTCATATGTAACTTGAAAAATAGTTCATAAGGGTAAAGGTCAAGAGACGTGTGAGTTACATATGCTTCACAGGGCCCCCAGCTCAACACTAGCACAACTCACATGGCAGTTAGTGTGTTAATGGTAATATCTCCATATATTCCAAGTTCTTTTACTTTATTTCTGAGATTTTTTTGGATCACAGTATCCCTGATGTGTTTTTAGAACACAGCTCACATGATGTAACAGTCACTTGGCCCAACTCTTGTATTGAGCCTGGCAGTAACTGCCCTTGTGTAATCTCTTCCCCTTGAGTGTGGGCTGGACCTAATGACTGGCTTCTAATGAATAGAATACCGTAAATGGTATGTCTCATCCAAGATGAGGTTATAAAAGTCTGTGAATTCTGCCCTGCTCACGCTCTCAGGCTCTTCTTGCTTGCTCGCGTGTTCTGATGAACCAAGCTGCCATGTTGTGAGATGCCCTAGAGAGGCCCACGTGGCAAGGAACTCGGGGCGGTCTCCAGACAGTAGTCAGTGAGGGACTGCAGCCCTCAGTCTAACAGCCCGCAAGGAACTGAATCCTGCCTACAACTAAAGTGAGCCTGAAAGCAAATTCTCCCCCAGTTCAGTCAGAGAACCCCACTGAGCCATGCCTGGATTCCTGACCCACAGAAGCTATGAAATCATAAATGTTTGTTATTTTAAGCCACTAAGTTTTCGAGTAATTTATTACATGACAATAGATAACTAATATAGCTTCTATAAAGCAAATTACTTAACCTAGTTATTTTAGATTCCTCATCTGTAAAATGAGTATTACAGTGCCCGCCCTAGAGTTATTGTGAAGTACTTAAAAGCAAACACAAAATATATTACTATTGTTACAGCATCTTTTAAATCTCATTAACTCTGCAGTAATGTACACAAAGAGGTATAAAGACAGCATTACTTAAGACGTTTCTTCTATTAGGTAGGTTCATGAAATTACTTTTGATAGACTGGTGCCAACAGGAATTATGAATCTTTATTTGAAAGCTATTCCATGGTTTTCAGAATTATCTAGCTATAGATGCAGACTTTACCACTTCTCAGTTTGGGATAACTTTTGAAAGTCATGGACGGGAACAGAAATAAACCTGCCTTAATTCAGTGGTTCCCAAGTGTAGTCTAAGACTGCAATATTAAGATGTGACTTGGGTTTAATAGAGTTCCCCCAAAATACATGTCCACCTGGATCCTGTGAATGTGACTTACCTGGCAATAGGGTCTTTACAAATGTAATTACTTAGTTAAGGTGAGGTCATACCAGATTAAGGAGGGTGTTATGTCAGCAGTGACACTGCAAGCTTGGAAAGGAGGAGACAGAGACAGTACAAAATGAAGCAAGGCTGTCAATTTTCTGGAATTCTATAAACAGGAAACAGACTGCCCAGAGGGTAGGACTGCGGAGGCTGAGGTTGAGGGCTCAGAGGGTGGGGCTGATGGAGCCTTTGAGGGCCTAGAGGCTAGGGTTGGTGGCACCTCCATGAGCACAGAGGGCAGATGGAACCACACATAATAATTCTGTCGTTAAAATTTAATGGAATTTGCCCTGCTGGGTTGCAAACTTGCTTTAGACTGTGACTCTTTTATTCCTTCCACATTCTCCCTTTTGGAATGGAAATGTTTATCCTATGGTGGTCCCACCATTGTATTTTAGAAGCTGACAACTTGTTTTCCAATTTCCTAGGCATATAGATGGAGAAAGGAGGCCAAAATGGTCATACCCAGAGTCTCACCCATACCTGACTTAGATGATGAGAATTTGAAACCTTTTGAGTTGATATTTAGATGAGATTTTAGATTAGAATTAATGCTGGAATGGGTTAAGACTTTTGGGAATGTTGGAATAGAGGAATGTATTTTGCACCTGGGATGAACATGAATATTGAGGGACCAGAGGACAGACTACTGGGTTTGTTCCTCTAAGATTCATATCTAATGGAACCTGTGATTGTCACCTTCTTTGTCAATAGAGTCTTTACAGATGTAATCTAAGTTAAGATGAGGTCATTCAGGATTAGGGTAGCCCCTAAATCCAATGAGTAAATCCTTATAAGGAGAGAGAGAGAGAGAGAGAGCGAGGCACTGGGAAATACAGCAGGAAGAATGGCATGTGAAGACAGAGGCAGAGATTGCAGTAAGGTAGCAACAAGCCAAGGAAAGCCAAGCATTGCTAGGAGAGAGGCGGAGAACAAATTATCCCTCAGACCCTCTAGAAGGAAACAACCCTGCTGACACCCTGATTTGGAACTCTGAACTTCTGAACTGTAAGAGAATAAATATCTGTTGTTTTAAGCCACATGGTTTGTGTTACTTTGTTATGGCAGCCCTAGGAAACTAACACAGATTTGTCACAGCAGCACTAGGAAACCAACACAGGATGTTATTTGCCTTTTACTCTTATTCTGTCGTAGGCATCAGGTGGAGTTTTCGAGAGGCTGTGTGATATGTGTGATATGGTGACAGATTGAATACAGAGCACATGTGAGAGTCCAGCTATGTTCTATCAAACTGGACATTAAAGAGATTCGCAAAAATATAAAACAATGCCACTTCCTGATGAAACTTTTGCTTTGGAAAATAGTTATTTTTCATTAAATATGTTATGTTAACATACTGGGTTTATTATATTTAAATTTCAAAATTTTCCCTGTTTTAATTCTAATTTGGTAAATATTGATATATATTACTCACATAAACAAAATCTCTTTGAGATCCTCAATAATTTTTAAGAATATAAAAGGAGTCCTGAGTCCAAAAGTTTGAAAACCACTGGCTTAACTGTAAATTCTCAAGTCCAAAAGGGCACCTTGCTGTTTGTGCTTACGCTACTGCTTTTTGGAGAGTAAGATCAACTTTTATCTGCTCAGTGAATACAGTGCTTAAAAGAATGAACTTTAGAATCATATTAAAATAGATTAGATTTTTACTTCTTCCGTTTAAGATTATTTGAGCCTCTGTTTTCCTTATTTCTCAAGTGGGAAAAATAATACTATCTTATAGGTAGTATGAGGGTTAGATTTGATAATATATATGAAATAGTAACTATTATAGTTGTTGAAAACAAATATTTTCATTCAATCAGGCTAAGTGGCTTATTGATTTCTGGTTATAAGAATAGGGGAACAAACCTGAGGTTTAAGGCCTCAAATTTGAAAGGCTGACAATCAAATTCCCATTTATTACTTACCGGGCCTAATGTGGAGAAACTTTACGAGACATGAAGACTCCAAGTGCTGAGGAAGAGATTGTAGAAGTTCTCTGGACCATGGGATTTTCTTTTCCCTGGGGAAAATCTTTTGGTCGCTCATCATAATTGCTGCTTGTTAAAACTGGTAAAATACGGGTTAAGGATTATGCTTTTTGTGACTAAATGATTTGTACATATAAACCCAAATTACATTTAGACTCATAGTCTCTCTTCTCTAGTAACATTAGTTCAATTTTAGGTCCTCTTCTGTCTAGTGCAAATTCTACATGTGCAGGTTTAGGGATTAGAGGATGGATATCACAATGTCTTAGAATGTCTTCTGTTCTCTGTGGTGTACATTTCTCTCCTAACCGTGACTGGCTGTCTATAAGGAGCCGTCACCATGACCAGCCCCAACCCACATCCACATCAGACCTCATGCTTTTGTGTGTGTGTGTGTGGGGGGAGAGGGATGGATCTTGGGAAGTGGGCTATGAACTACCATTGCTGATGCTGGAAGTAGTTAAAAGATCTAATAAGACTCTTTTCTCCATTTATCTGTGCTTAACTGTCAGGGTGGTCTTTATAAACAAGGAAGTAGAAAATGTTTTAGCATAAATGCAAATGATTTTGTTGCCATGATCAGCAGCAGTGATTCAGGTACTCTGGATCAGCATCTAATAACCTATGCGAAGAGGGTAAGGGGCTTGATTTAATTCCCAGAGGAAAAAAAAACTAGTTCCTTGGTTAGTGTCCTATCACAATGGAAGAACCCCGTCATCATTACTCCAAAAATATACAGAGAGGTTGCATTCCCAGTGAGGTCTTTCCTGACCACCCTATGCTAAGTTGTAATCCTCCTTAACACTCTCTACACCCCTTTCCTACTTTATATTTTTCTCCATTGTTCTTACCACCATTATAGTCCATATTTTACTTATTTTGGGTATTGTCTGACTTCTCACTGGAATGTAAACTAATAGAGGAAGGGATTTCTTTCTCCTTTGTTCATTGCTATATCCCTGGTGCCTAGAACAGTACCTGGCATATTAAGAGGCTCTTTGAAAGAATCAATGAACAAATGAACTCAACTCCATTTATCTTGAAATCAAGGTCATCTGACACAAGTTCCCCTAAATTTCTCCTTCACCCTTGCCAAGATTAACCCTTCAGCTCTGTTCTTGCTTATTCTCTTGTCCTCTTTTGGATATTGCAATATCAATTACTTCTACTCATCCATATTTTAATGTTCCTCTTCTGATCCATTCTCTTCAACCTACTAACATACTTAGTAGGTATGTAGGCTTCTTGCCTTGTTCCTTGAAAAGAACACTAGCCAGGAAAGGAAGAGCTGTTTATGTTTCTAAGTTGCCTCTCCAGGAGGTGGGACACTCAACTGGAGGTCCCTCCTTTAATCTGTTGCATCCTTGAGGTACCATATTCTCTTGCTCTTTCCTTTAATAAATTTTCTTGAAAGAGAAACACCTGGTCATCTTTTGCAATTCATTAATAGTTTTTGTCCCAACCAAATTTAGCAGTCTTATTTAAATCTGAATTCTCTTTGATATCTCTATAGCATCTGTCAACTATGTCCATCTTTTCCTTGACATTCTTTCTATGGCTTCTGAGATATTTCATGGCTTTCTAATTGCTGGCTCTGTCTCCATTGGCTCCTCTTCTTTATTTTTATTTATTTATTTATTTATTTTGAGACAAGGTCTCGCTATTGTCACCCAGGCTGGTCTCAAATTCTGGCCTCAAGCGATCCTCCTACCTCAGCCTCTTGAGTTGCTGGGATTACAGGTGTGAGCCACCACACCCAGCAGCTCCTCTTCTTCCTCCTGCTCCCTAACAGATCCCATCTTTCTGCTACTTTCCCATACCTTCAATCATCATCTCTGTGTAGAAGATGCTTAAATTTGTATCTCCAACTCTGACTTCTCAACTGAGATTCAATCCTGCATATCCATGATTCATTACCTGAGCCTTAAACCTTTGAGTTGAACTTGTATGTCCTCTTACTTCCTTCCTACCTAAAATTTTGCAATCCCCCCCTACTGTATCTTTCATCCATGTTCCTCTTTCATGTTGACTGTTGCCACCCTATAGTTCTTTTTGTCCTTATACTTGGCCTATTGAATAGACTTCCAACAGTTCTTTTAAACGTCCAGATCCAGTTCTTCTGCATATTCTGCACAATAACACTATATTCATTTGTATAAAGAGATGCTGATCATATCACTTACTGGATCAGAAATCTGTAATGGTTCACTGTTGCTTAAACAATAAAGTCAAAGCCAAAGATTCAAGATCTTCCATAACTTGATTCCAACCCTCTTTTCCACTATACTTCCTAACACTTCTTAAGCTCTCAGCAAGTTGAACTCCCTGCTAACCTCCTAAACTCCTGCAGCTTTCCTATTGCCATGGTTTTGTTTATTCTTTGTACTTAAAGTCCCCCTTCATCAAAAGTTTTCACATTTTGTAAGACTCAGATCTAATATCAAATAGAAAACTGTAACACAAGCAGTATATATATGATTCACATCATTGGAGAAGTACAAAATAGTACAGGAATCAAACGTGAAGACTTTGTTTCTGCTACTATATTACATAATGTCTTATGATAGAGTCCAATTTTCCTTTTTTATATATGATAAAATACTTCATACAGTATCTTGCAGATAGTAGATGATATCTGTATGGCTACCGACACTGACATAAAGGAATACATGCATACTTCAGTGAATAACCAGCCTTTATATTATAATAAGAAGGCATTTCCTATCCCCCACAAGACTACAAATTTTTTGATGACAGACTTGCTTTTCTATTATTCTGCTTGTTTGATATCCCATAAATAGCCAAAAGCATTGACATTTATTTAACTTGCAGTTACTACACACTTACTATGTGTTAGGTATTTTTTAGATTTGGCTAGATGCTTTCAAAGATGAATGACAGGTTTCTCTGCCTTAAGAAACTCTATGATTTTAAAGACAGAATTAATGAAGATAAGGAGATGCATTTTGACTTCCATTTTTCCTCATTCATGAAATTTCTACACTATATATGATTACTCAAATTGAATTTTAAAGGATATTTGCTTCCACAGGTAAGAACAGAACATCATGCTCAGTCATAATCTCAATATTGTGAGAGATGTGTGTCACTCCCTTGGCACCGTCTTCTCCAACAGCCATGGCAAACAACTCCACCTTCAGTTCTGCATGCAAACCAGGTGCCACCTATAAGACGCAAGGTAACTTTAGGATCAGACATATCTGAGTTCAAACCTTGACTTCAACACTGATTTGGGCAAGTTACTTAAACTCCCTTACTTTTGGTTTTCTCGTTTATAAATTTAGCACTAATAAATGGTAGCTGTCATAAGCATTTAGCAGAATTACTTCATAGGTAGAATTTCATGAAGTAAATGGGACCCAGGATATATTGTTGAAGGGGCAACCCAGGTGCTATTTGGGAAAGAGCATAAGGAAATTAAATGCCAATGTATTGGAAGTGGCAGTGAAGGCAAATTTCTGCAATTTGCTACTTTTTGAATGTCAATAGTGAGTTCCTACTGATTAAATATAAATTTGATCTTAAAATTAATCTAAGAGACTGGTGAATCCCTTAACTTCTGCCCTGCTCCTTGGTCTATTCCTAATGCAGGCTGCGTAAAGTGATAAAGCCAGTAGAGGGAGACAAAATTAGTTTAAATGCCAAACCGCTTCGGTCTGAAAGCTCATGGAAGAGGATTGTACCAACAAAGAGGAAACCTGATATATAATGAAGAAGGAACACAGCAAGGCATGGGCTTCTTGCCTTGTTCCTTGAAAAGAACACTAGCCAGGAAAGAAAGAGCTGTTTATGTTTCTAAGTTGCCTCTCCAGGAGGTGGGTTAAAAAGCAGACTTGGGAACAGTTATCTGGAAAAAAAAAAAAAAGTCAGAAACTACCACATGGAAAGCAATTAGATACAAATAATTTTTTTTCTTCAATATAGTTTTATGAATAATATAATCGAAAAATGTTTCAGTTTTTTCAACAATGTGCTTGTGAACGTATGCATACTGGAGGGTATCCAACAGCTCTGTTTCTGAGAACCAGACCCTTAGTCCTCCAAGCCCAGCAGAGCAGGGCTGGGCAATGATGAAATTCAGCAGGAGGAGAGCTGGAACACTGCCAGCATACAGGTTTACCCAGGCTTTGAGCATATTCATTTAGCACTGGCAACTAACCAAGCTGAACAGTGGTTACATTTACATATGGAGAAGTCCACAGATTATATTTTTTGCCAGAGCCAAAACCTACCATCAAAAACTAAAAAAAAAAAAATAAATAAATAAACTAAAAAAAACTTACAGTATAGAGTGAGCTTCAAAGAATGCATGCTGGGTTTTTAGTACCTATAAAGGTTGATCCAACAGTCATTTTGGCTTTTGGCATAATCCCTACTTTAAAATGAGATTTGCTAGCTTGCCAGAACAATGCAAGAAGGGTTTGCTTTGATTTTAGTCTTTTGCCTTATGTTGTGAAGGTTCTGAAATCTTGACAGGACAGTGATGAATTCTTTCAGAGATGTTCTCATAAATTAGTAGATTTAATCCCAAAATGTATTTCTGTTTGGAGTTTCAGCCCGTATACTACTTTTTTATAGATTATAAAATATCAGAGCTAGAAGGGGCTAAGAAATCATCTGGTCTGAACTCCCTCGTCACAGATGAGAAAAACAAGGCTCAGAGCATGAACTACCAACATCACTGAACTGTTTGGTGGTATAGTCTCGACAAGAAGCCAGCTGACTTCGCACCATACGAGACTGACCCTTCTGTGTGAGCACATAGCGACTGTGCCTGCTTTGAGAGCTTCAGACCCAGGGAGCACGTGGTGCTTGTCATGGGACTGGTGTCCCTTGTTCACTGGGTTATGTATCCATCAGACTTCCTCACTCATGCTGTCTCTCACTCACACATCTCTTGAGTACCTGCTACGTGCCTGGCTCTGTAAACTCCTTATGTGTCTTACTCACTTTTAACATCCTCTGTACCCTGGCACTATCAGTGGCATATGGGAGGAACTCAAAGTTGCTGAGTGAAATAAAAGGGGAGTTAAAGCAGCCAAATGATGCACTGATCAAGACTTAACTAGTATGATTTTATTATATCTTGAGATGAACTTTTGTTTATATCATACTTTATTTCTGAAATTGTAATTTAAAGTAAATGGGAATATACTATTAATATATTTTTTACTAAACACCCAATGTTTGTGCATGTATCTAAGAAAGTCAGAACAGGTTGACACTTTTAAATTTGTATTTTCAGAGATCTTTGAAGAAATGAGGCAGCTGATGAATGTAATTATACTATTATTTCTTAATATGGCATTAAATGATATTTCCTGGCAAATACCAAGGAAGCAAACCAGATTTACATAAAATGTAAAGAATGGAATAATTATTTTCCCAAAAGATTTTTCACTTTGCATAAGGATTTAATTTTTTAAAAGTTAGTTTTCATACAACAGTACATAACTGCACTATCGGGACAAATGAGGTGAACTTCAGAAATGTCTCCATAGCTGGAAGTTTAACTCTCTTTACACACAGGATCTGTCTCATGGTTACTCTATGAAGTAAGTGGCATCAAGCCACATATTGGACCAATATCAGGAAGCTTTTGCATGTAATACTAGAAGAATTAGACTTACACATAGTTCAAACTGAATGGGCAGAATGATTTAAAAGCCCACTTTACTGGAAACATGTACACATTCACTTGTGCACACACAAATACACACAGCAGGTAACACACAGGACTACTTACAGGCCCGGGTTTGTAAGTGACTTTCAGTCCTGTGCTGGGTGGAGGCTGCTTCACTCTAAACCTACCAGGCAGAAAGATGAAAATAAATTTGTGCCATAATTAAAAACATAAGCGATGAATGAGCTGGGATGTTATAAAATCATGGGGGTGTTAATATTTGCTACACAGGAGCCAGGAGTCCATATCATTAGAAAAACAACGTTAATATGCAATTGGGAGAAGAATCTGGGGCCCGTTTCACAGCTGCCTTTCCAACAGTTTTCGTCAGCGTAAAACAGACTCCAACCTGAGTTCAGCCCTTCGTTATTGGTTGCTGACGAGCAGCCCAGGCCTGGGCAGTGGGAGTGTTTGGGCGGTGTGTGCATTTCAGCGTAGCCGCCAGCGTGAACGCAAATGCTGGCAGCCAGATCATTAAGCTGAAGAATAAAGGCTCTTTTGGAAAGCAGTGGAGCATGGGAGCCAGCCTCACTCTGTCTTGGTATGGGGCTTGCGTGCTTGAGGAAGGGAGAAACAGAAAGGGCTCAGAAAATGTCGAAGAACTTGAAAAGCTCTGTGCTCACACGTGGTGCTTATTGATCTCTTTCCCTTCCTGTGGTTTGTGGGTTCCGCCTGAAGGTTAAAGACCTGGAGTAAATTAAAATGCCAAGGAAAGCCTACCTCCATTCTGCCCCCAACCCTGCTCCTTCCACCATCAGCTTTGCTGTCTGCCCTGTCGTGGCTGAATTTAACAAGCTGAGGGGTGAAATCTCTAAAACTAAAACTCTATGCTGGAGAGACAGGATCCGCATGAGTGAGATTTATTAGACTGACTCTATTTCTCCCCACCCACTTTGTTGGCAACAACCTAAAAAACAATAACGTGTGATCTGGTGGCCTGAGTTCCTCATCAGTTTTTTCTGAGGAAGGAAACATTAGTCCTGAAGTTAGGGATTTGCCTCAGCTAAAATGGGACAGAGATCTTCCAAATTGGATGCTCCTATCATTTTGCTCCATCTGATTTCCAGTCCTCAGTCCAGAATCCCACTTTGCCTGGCTCAGAGTCACAAACATTCTTGAAAGACTTGCCACTTATACTGAGAATAACTCTACAATTGAAATAAACATTTATTCCATTTTTATGGGGGAAAAAAAACCAACATTATGCTTATATTTAATTCGAAATAAAATAGTGGATATTTTGTAATTGGGAATGGTCTTGGTATACATATATGGTATATTGACCCAATGGAAAGGACTGAAATCCCATATGAAACTGGAGACCACACCTGTGTTAATAAAGCAAGGCACCTCTGCCATGTGACAGTACTGAGGAGATCTGAGGTCTAGCCTCACTCTCTCCTATAAGACTTAAATCAAGAAACAAGACACTCAATCCCCCCCGCCTTTTTCTGAGGACAGGGTCTTGCTCTGTCACTCAGGTTAGAGTGCAGTGGTGTCATCATAGCTCATTGCAACCTCAAACTCCTGGGCTCAAGCAATCCTCCTGCCTCAGCCTCCTAAGTAACTGGGACTGCCCAGGCTGGTCTCAAAGTCCTGGCCTGAAACAATCCTCCTGCCTCAGCCTCCCAAAGTGCTGGAATTATAGGCGTGAGCACCATGCCCTCAGTTTCTTTTTTTTATATTAGTCTCTAAGGTCTTTGCCTCAATTATGCAGAAATGATTAAATTTTATGATCATTTTCAGATGATAAAATGCAAACAAACATCAGCTGGTATTATTATAGCTGGTGGATTTGAGAAAGAGACTTTCAAGTTTTGTGTAGTAGTTATTGTAGCACTTGTACCACCTCCCCTTGTTTTTTGCTAGTATAGATCAGGACACGAGTTGCCTTTACCAGAGTATGAATAATGGGAGGGCAAAGAAGTACCTACTGCATAATTGGGGCTTGGTAAACACTGATTTGTTGAAGAATGAATAAATTACTTGATGGATAAATTAGCGTGTAAATGATTAAATGAATGTTGTGAAGATTTAAGGTGTAATTACAATTCAGTTCAATAAACATTTACTGATGTAGGTGGCCAAGGACAAGTTGTAGAGCAGGGAAACGTAATCTTGTGCCTTGGCCTCACCTGCAGAAGTCCACGCCAACATTCTTGAGCTTTACAACAGCTGCATAGGTGTGTCCTTCTTTAAGCACTCCAAACTTCACTGATGATGGGAGAAGATGGAACCCAAAAGGGGATGAGTTTGCATTATTAACGGCAGCAGATGCAACAGAGGATGTATTCACTTTTCCTCCAACAGAATCTTTCACCTTTGCATTAAGGAAAAATTAATAAAATAAAATGGTTTTATTTTGAGTTCCCAAGATAAGAAAAAGTTCCTGTCACCTGAGGAAAATAACTGGTTGGTTGGGGAAGAAAACGAACATTTACAGTCTCTTATAATCCTTACAACAGCCCTGCGAGGAAGTATTTCAGGCTTTGTTTTAAGGATAAAGAAGCTCAAGTTCAGAGAATTGGAAGAAAGATAATTTGCGTAAGTGGTAAATGGCAGAACAAAATTTCAAACTCAAGGTTGCCTAATTCTGAAATGTGGCCAGTGGTTATCACAGTTTAGCTTTCACCAGAATCTCCTGGAGCACTCATTAAGACAGAGATTGCTGACTCTACCCCCAGAATTTTTCATTCTATAGGCCAGGGGTGGCCCCCAAGAATTTGCATTTATCACAAGTTCTCAGTGTTGCCAATGCTGCTGGTCAGATAACCACACTTTGAGAACCTTTACTTTATGCCCTTATTATTCCCAGAGGCAGCACAGACATTACCTGGGAGTTTGTTAGAACTGTAGAGTCTCAGGGCCCCCAACAGACCTGGTGAGTCAGAATCTGTATTTTAAGAAGATCCCCAGGTAATTCATATGCACATTAAAGTTTGAGAAGCACTGCAATCACAAATCAGTTATACACACTGCAATACTTTCTATGATGGCCTTGAACACTGCATGTCATGGAAGAAAAACCATAATCAAAACTTTACTGGTAGGCTTGTAAGTTTTCCCAACAGAGCTAGGTGGAAATCTTAATCTTTGAGCCTCTGAGCAAGAAAGGAGCTTGGTGGTCTTAAATAATGAAGAGAAAGCGCTTAATTGAGTCAAGGTGAAGGTAAAGAAGCAAACGGGGCCATGCCCTGTGCTCACGTTAAGCGTTGCATTTTATCCCGTGAGCCAGTGATCCCTTTAGCCAGTAAGTAGTGTGCTGGCACACTGGCTCTTTGAAAAGAATTTTGATTAGCAGCATTTACCAATTTTGTGGCGCAAGTCCTCCCAGCATGGCTGATCTCAAGCTATCAGTGGTTCAACATCGGCCTCATAAAGTGTCTCCCATGAGCCTGTGTGAGCAGGCTCCAGCAAAGCACTGCTTTAGTTTATGTGTGTGACTCAACGGAAGACACAGTAAAGAGGAGTACACAGTGGCTGGAACTAATAACGTCAGGGAGTCAGAATTACATAAAGTGCTGACTGGCTCTGGGAAACCTGTTCCCATGTCTGCGTTACCTTTGTGAGAGGCTGAGACTTGGGCTTGGAACTTGTCAAATAATAAGGCAACTTCACTTTTTGTTTTCTTGCTTGTCCTGCAACATCCTGCAGCAATGACTGGGTTGGAACGTTCACAGGCACACAATGTTCTGGTTCTGTTAGAGAGAAAGCTTAAGTTATTATGCCTTCGAAGTCAAGTATCACAAGAATGGAAAAACAAGTACCACGTGTACTCGCCATGGTACTAACTGATCAACACTAAGGTGCTCACATGGAAGTAATATTCATCGGGGGCCGGTCAAGTGGAGGGGGGGTTGGGGGTGGGTAAACTCACAACTAATGGGTGCGGAGAGCACTGTATGGGGGAAGGGCACGCTTGGAGCTCAGGCTTGGGTGAGGCAAAGGCCATATCATATATATAACCAAAATGTTTGTGCCCCCATAATATTCTGAAATTAAAAAAGAATAATATAACATTAGAAAATTAATATTAATAAACTACATTTCATAGATCAAAGGAAAAAAAATTATGCCACATGGATATTTTATTCAAAGACATTTGAGATAATACCAGAGTATGTAAGAACATAAACCAGCCTGGAAACTTTTCTTCTTTACTTTTTAAAGAGCTTGTTTAAAGAAACAAAGGCTTTCTGTTAATTCTCACTTTACATCTTTACATTTTACAAAGCGATTTTACATATATAACCTAATATTGGTCCTCACAACAAACCTAGGAGATGGGCAGGGCAGATGATGTTAGCATCAATTTTTTTAAATAAATGAGAAAAATACGTTTCTAAAAAGTCAAGTGTCCTGCCTATGATGAACTGAATTATACCTAGGTTTTCAGGGTTCTTTCCACTAGATCTGCAAAATACAATAAAACATTGACTCTGAAAGATTTCCCAAAACTAATGAGTACAAAATCTTAAGAATTTCTTTGTTACTATATTTCTATTACTGTATTTATAGTTCTAAACAGTGGTGTAGTAACTACGGATAAATTAAGCCAGGGAATTAAATCCGCAGATCACTAAATGTGGTAATTTGTTATTTTCTTCAGTTACATGAAGGAGTGGGCAAGGGTAGATAATCCACAGAGCAGCAGTTGCATTTATTTGTTCCAATAGCCAGGAGGTTGAAATAAGAATTATATTTTAAATCATCATATTTAAAAATCCTTTCCTGCATTCAAATCACAAAGAGAAGAAAAGGAAGGGATCCAATATTTGAGTGACCACTATCTGCACGTAAGCACCACATGTTTTCACATAGAGCATCTCCTTTAGTTCTCACAAAATTACAGGGCTATCGCGACTACGCTTGATATGCTCCGCACTCCCCCCATCCCCCGTCTCCACCCACACTCCTACCACATACTTTTGGTGCCACAATATCCCTGGTCCCAGCCATCAGGAGCAAAGCCAAGCCAACCAGGGCTCTTCCTGGATATTTCTGCTGAAGTCGATGGTGGTAACCCTATCTTGTCTAGCTAGGTTGTGGATCTGGAAGAATCAGAATCCAAGGTCTCTATGGTCATTATCCCTGCCACATGGATAGCCTGTCCTTTGTAGGAGAGGATAAAACCAAAGAGAGACACGTAGGGACGGGGCAAGGTGGAGGCAGGGAGGACGTGGAGACAGACAGGCAGACACAAACGTGCTGCTGGAAGCCGGAGTGCAGGAATCCAAACATCCCCGAGCTAGCACAACAGCCATTTTTCTGTGTTTCGCTCTTGAGCACCAATAAATTTTCATTTTTTTTTTTGTTCGAGTTTGAGTTTTAGTTCTCACAGTTATAAATTGAAAAGTCCCAGCTATACTGTAGTAGTATCTCTTTTTTTAGTGATGAAGAAATGGAAGTTCCGAGGATTAAATAACTTGGCCAAGAAACTGTGATAAGTGGCAGGGCTGGAATGCGAACCTATGTGTGTTGAGTTCCACAAGGAACACGCCCCTCTACCACCCAGTGAGTCCCAGACCTGTCTGTGCATCACAGGCCCCTGGGTTGCTGCTGGGAAAACAGATTCCCAGGCCACATGCCAGACGAGCCCTATTCCCTACCAAAACAATCAGAATCTCTGGGAACGGACCTTGGCGATCAGTGTTTTAATCTATTTATTCCCTTTGGTCACCATTCCCTGCATAGGCCACGATTCTAAAGGCTTTATATATCTTTTTGTTCATATTCTTACCATACATGTATTATTGTTTTGTGTGAATGCATTTTATCAGTCTAATAGGTAGTAATTAATTGCTTGTAGTAGTATTTTTTTTTTTTTTTGAGACAGGGTCTTGCTCTGTTGCCTGGACTAGAGTGCAATGGCATCATCACAGCTCACGGCAACCTCAAACTCCTGAGCTCAAGCGATCCTCCTGCCTCAGCTTCAAGCGCATGCTGCTGTGCCCGGCTAATTTTTGTATATATTTGACGGGGTCTCCCTATGTTGCCTAGGCTGGTCTTCAACTCCTAGCCTCAAGTGATTTTCCTCACTTTCATTTGCTTCAGCTTCCCAAAGCGCTGGGATTACAGGTGTGAGCCACCGTGTCCGGCCTAATTGCTCATACTATCATTCTTAATAGCAAATACTGGTATAAAGTTTATGATGTGCCAGGCACTCTAGCAGTATTTCTAGAAGTATTTCACTTATATTGAACTTAATTCTTCCAACCCGGTGATGTATATACCACTATTTCCCCTTTACAGAAGAAGAAATAGGAAGAGACAGAGGGTTTAAATAATGTGCCCAACAGCACATAGTTAGCACGTAAGGAGCCAGGATGTGAACCCAGGTAGAGCCTATACTCTTAGTTCTGTTTGTACCATACTGCATCCCCTACAATAGGTTATTACTCCACTGAGCCTACCCAGGGCTTCTCAGGGCTGGGAAGACGGGGGAGGGCGTACTTGAGGGGCTCGGAGCAGTGACTGGGCACCAGCTGATACAGAGGTGCTTTGATGTTTGAACAACTGGCAAGGTCCTGCTAGTGCCTGTCATCTGACTGTTACTGCTGGGCCTGACCTGACTGAAGACCCTGCAGTGGTTCCCTGTCACTGTGCTCAGCAGGCTGGATTATTTACTCACGATTATTCACTTCCCCTCTGAGTATGGCTTCCCTGTAGGTAGGATATATTTCTCTGGCCCATTGACTTTGAGCTCAGCCACAGGACTTGCTTTGACAAGAAGTGCGTGTGTGAATGGCAGCGTGCCAGTTTGAGCAGAAGCTGTGAGAGGCAGCGTGTGTTTCCCCTCACCTCTTGAGCTCTGAGTCTCTGTTGTGAGAATGGCTTGCCCCGGTGGGGAACCTGCGGCCTTGGGACCACATGTGGCCTTCTGGATCCTTGAGTGAGGCCTTCTGACTGAATCCAAATTTTGCAGAATAAAGCCTTTCAATAAAGGGATTGAAGTGGAGTTTGGATTTGGTTGAGGGGCTGCACTTGGGAATCTGGGGATCTGGAGGGCCACATGTGGCCTTGAGGCTGCAGGTTCCCCACCCCTGCCAGGCCGTGGAAATAGTTAACAATTTCCTCTCCCAGGAAAAACTACCCTGGTTTGTATCATTTGCTCACTTACAGCCTTTTCTGATTGCTCACCATGGCGGATTCAAGCTATCCAGGTGATGTCACAGGATGTGGAGTTGGAAAGAGATGCCACACTCAGCTCTCAGGGGCTGTGGAGCAGGCTGACTCCAGCGCACCCACCCACCCTGCCGTCTGGGCCAGAGATGCCACAGTGGCTCACAGGCCCTCACACTGGCTGTTCTAAGCCACGGAAGGATTTCAGGGCGTTCTCATGCAGTATTATCACAGTGAAAAAAAGAAACATTGTATTTTGCAAATCCAAACCTTCTCTGTATTTTAAAGACAGTACCTTATATTATTGACAAACAAAAACTCTCCAAACTACTTAGGCTAATTCCCTGTTCTTTTCTACCGTTAAGCTTTTGGAGATACTAATTTCATTTTAAATAAAATGCTCTCTTCTATTTCCTACATCTGGAGTGTAGTATAATAAAATACAGAGAAATAGGAGTCTTGAAACTCATTTGCTAGCCCTGGCTCAGTCACAAATTTGCTGTATGATTTTAGATGTCACTTAACTTCTCTAGGTTTCAATTTCCTCAAGTAAAATAAGGGTTGTCTTAGGTGATTCACCTCTTAAATCCTAAAATCTATGAAATTCTATTAATATTTATTCATATTTCTCCCACTGCTTATGTTAAACCTCCTTCTACTCTGAACTTCTTTGAACTTTTTATATTAAATTTAATTTGCCATTTATAGTGGGGTCACATTATTGTCCCTTATCTCAAGTACCTCAGTACCTGGGGGCACAGTAGGTGTCCTTGTTTCAAAACTATTTCTTTTTTCTTCTTTCAGAGCTTTGTTCCTTTGAAGCTTGTGCAATGAGACTGTATTAGCTACTACTTCTCCAAGCAGTTGTCTTTTGCTGATCTGTCTCAGTCAATCCCTTTATTCACTGGAGATTTTAACACCTGGGATGGTCTTCGACTTCATCTTTCCTGGTGACATCACCTGGATGATCCATCCAACACCCTGTCCTTTGTGATTCGCAATCACTCAGTTTCTTCATCTTTTCCTCTTTTCTACCTCAGAAACTCTCATGGTCATATTTTTAACTTTGCCAATACCAATAATTTTACCACTTTCAAAATCTCAGTTTAGAGCATCCCTTTCTAGATTACCACTTCCTGTTCTTCCAGTTTATTACTCTATCTCATCCAGCAGGCAGTTATGTGACCTCACTGAGGCCTCTGGCCAATGGACATTGTCACCTCACACAGTCACTCCTTTCTTGTTTTGCTTTTCTGTTTATATGGAATATATCTGATGACACAATGATAGCATCCACTCCTTTGCAATCAGACAGGAGCTCTCATCTTCCCCTTACCAAACCTATCAATCTATCTGCAAATGTATCCATACTCTCTCTCCTCTCTCTGTTCCTATGGATGAGGTAACCATGTTCATCCAAGGTCAACTCTGCCACTCAGGGTTTGCCCAAGATGCCATGTTCTCTCACCTTCTTTAGGACTTTGCTATCTTGCAATTAAGTGCCCCTCTATCCTGCATCAAGTTCTCTCTTACTATGAAATTATTATCATTTGCAAATCAACATGCTCTAGTATTTCTAATCTTTAGAAAAATAGCTCTCCCTTGATTACGCATCCCTCTTCATCTGCAATCCCATTTCTCTAGTCTTTTCAGCAGATTCCTTGGGTAAAGCTACGTATTCTTGCTGCTGCTATCCCTTCAGCCCTTCTATCCATCACCCACTCACTTGGGCTTTGGTCCTCTCGGTGCCCAGGAACTGTCTTGTCAGAGTCACCAGTGATTTCTGCCTTGCCCAATCCCATGTTTATTCCTTACCTTGCTTGACCTTTCAGGAACATTTGATACACTTGAAACAGTGATTTCCTGTTCCTGTTTTTCTCCTACTTCACTGGCTTCTTCTTCTTAATTGCCCTGACTGGCTCCTCCTCTGACTTTTGCAGTCTAGAGTTTGCCTCAGGGCAGTGGCTCTCAAAGCATGATCCTGTCTGTACTAGCAACATCAGCACCACCTATGAACTCCTTAGCACGACAAATTCCTGGCCTCACAATGAATTACCTAAGTTAACCTAGGAATCATTCTTGGGTCCTCATTTTTCTCACATCCATATCCGACCAGCCAGCAAGGCCTATTGGCTCCACTCTCGTGATGTATTTATGATTCATTTGCATTTCTCCACTCCCACCTTAACCACCTCAGTCCTGGGCTTCAACTTTTCCCCACTCCTCCCTTTCCTTGCCACAAGCTGTTATCCTCATAGAGTGATCTTTTTAAAATATAAATTAGCCATGTAACCATAATACCCTGTTCAAGACTTTCCACTGGTGTTTGAATAAAGCTACATTTAGGACAAAACTCAAAACCTCCTATAAAGATCTCATCTCTGCCTTCCCTTTAGCCTTACCTTCTTCTACCTTTCCCTTTGCTTATTTTGTACTAGCTGTGTGACTTTTTAATGTTTCTCCTCGTCAATGCCTTCATACTTAACTGTTCTCACTACCTGGAATATTTCTCTCCCTAATCTTTGCATGGCTACTCCTTCTTGTACTTAGCTCAGCTCAAACACTCCTTCACAGAGACGCCTTCTAATCCCCTGATGGAATGTTGCCCAAGTTACTCACCATACATTACACTGTTTTATTATAACATTCATTATACTCCGAATTTATCTAAATTATTTGTTTACTTATTGTCTATGTCTGCCCATTGAATGGACAGCTCCATAAGACTTTGGCCTTGTAACTGTTACGTTTCCATGCCTAGAACTATGCGTGCCATATAGTGGGTATTGAGTAATTGCCCACTGAGTGAATAAACCTGTACTAGAGAAGTTTTTCAGGAAGACAAATGTCTTGTGTAGGGTAAATCTCTTAATTCACCCATAAATGTGGCAAGATACTTGCTCTATAAGAGATAACTGAGATCTATCAATAGATTCCCCTCTCACATTCAGTGTGGAATATCCACATAGAAATCAAGTGGTGGCAAAATTATCTACACAATCTAAATTATTATGCCTCTGTCTCTCTGTCTTTATCTTTTTTGACCAACCATATTTAGTTGAATTGACTTCAGTGAAATCAGTGTAATGTGACTCCATTGTAACTAGATACTATTCCATATTATTCTATGTTTTAATTTCTGCTAGTCCAATAAGATTATGTGCTGTGTAAGACAGAGACTATATCTTATGCTTTTCTCCAGCACCTGTAGGACCAAGCAAGTACTGGAATAATAGTTAAATCTTAGTCTAATTACCAAATTCCTGGCTGCTCAAGAAAAGCTATCAGGTGCCTCACCTTCAATGAATCACACAAGCTCTCAGAACCATGAGAATAAAATGAAATGTAATGAAATAAAATAATAAATCTAAAAAAAGTATTTGTAATTTCTTCCCTTCAATCTGGGATTTGTAGTCATTCTTAAAATATTTTTTGACATACTTTGATGTACTAAGCAGCCTTGCAAAGCTGCATAGCTCCAAGATCCATGATCCTCTAGGATTTTCTGTAATTGCCAATTACATCCCCAGCCCCTAGCACCATCTCCCATACTCCAAAAAGACACAATGTTTTGTTTTGAGAAACAATAAGATAGAGCAAAGACTTCCATACCTTTGGTAGATTTTGTTAAATTTTCAGTTTGGTTCTGGCCAGTGAACTCCTTCATACCCACAGAAATCTGTGACTTCGGAAGATTAAGTACAGGTGAAGACTCTTGTTCTGAAACGTTACATGGTTTGGAATCTAGAAAACCCGAAATGAACATTTTAAAGCCATATTTTTGACAATGATACAACTACTGTTTGTACGCACAAACATTGAACAAGGTGTTTTACAATGAACAAAGTGATTTTTCTCCCACCCTCTTTAGAAAGACAAAATACAAGAGAGCCATTAGGAGGCAGGGATTCTTCAAATTTGATACAGTGTTTTCCATTAACAAACAGGATGGTATACACCCACAAAATTCACACTCATTAAGAGCCAGCTGGTTTTTATGGGCATTATGACCAAATAGAACTAAGTTGTCATCTTGTTGTGTTAGGAAGTAGAGGCCAAGTAATTTGTCTCTACTTTTACCTGGTAATGGTAACTGAGATGTGATTTAACAAAAAAAGTTTCCAATATTAAATCCATTAATTACATAAGAAAATGTAGCTCTTTATTAAAACGTATCTAAGAAATAGGTGCAAAATGAAACAGATTTTAAAGAAATATATCTAGGATTGGGGAATCAAACACATTGCAACTTGTATGTGTTGAACAACTGGTTGGAAGTTGTGGCTACCTGGAGTACTGAGATGAAAAGACTTCATAGCCTCACCTTTCAAGGGGAAGGGAGGCTGAGCTTCATTAGTGCTGTCTGCCCAGGGTGTAGGAGTTCTGAGTGGCTGCACAAGACAGTCAACTTTCCCTCCATGATTTCTCTCCATCCCATTTACAAGTCATTGTTCCCAGCCTTAATCTCTGCTTTGCAAATTGTCGTAATTAGATGTTTTCATTGGCTGTGTTCATTACGGGTAGCTGAATTTCTGATACTGTATTTGGGTATTTTAACTACTCAGTTTATGAAAGAGAAGCACTAAATTTCATTTCATCCCTAAATTCTTCAGCATGCATCCACTAAGAATGAAGACATTCTCCTATATATTTACAACATTGTCATATGCAAGAAACTAATAGTAATTTCACAATGGCCTCTGATATATAGTTCCCAATCAAACTTGTGCAGTTTCCCCCAAATATTTTTTATAGCTATTTTTATTCTCAGTCCAGGATCCAATCAAAGTTTGTTTTGTTTTTATGTCATCTTAGTCTCTTTTAATCTAGTATAATCATCCCATCTTTTTGTTTTAATGACATTGACTTTTTTGAAGAGACCAGGCCAGTTGTCTTATAGAATGTATACATTCTGGTGGACATTTATCTGGTTGTTTCCTATTGATTAGATTCAGGTTAAGGATTTTTGGCAAGAATTCTATATAGGTACTATGCACTTCATGTTGCATTACATGAGAGAGTAATGCTAGGTTGTTTCACTACTGGTAGAAGTTTGATTAGTTAGTGAAGGTAGAAAATGCTGTATATCTCCATTGTAAAAACACATTTTCTTCTTTATAATTAATAAGTAACGTGTGGGATGATATTTTGAGACCATGTGAACATCCTGTTCCCCAACAACCTTTTGTTACTCGCTTGCTTTTTATATTAGTCAGGTTTTTTAAATGCTTTTAGGTGAATTGGAAGCATACAGGATGAAAACTAAATGTTACTTATTCCTTGGTTTCCTCATATAACTCAGCCAAATCTATGCTAAGCAGGTCACAGCAGGTTATGTCATCAGCCATTACTGAGACAAAAGGGGGTATAAACATAACTATTATGTTCTAAGAGGCCACTGTTAGGTATTGTTCGGTTAAGAACATTTAACAGGAATAAGAGCTACACTAACGTTATTACCTGGATGAAGATCATATTTATTTTCAACTGTTGTTTTGTTTGCATCTTCATCTTTCTTTGTAAAAGGAGGCAGTTTTTTTGAAAGGCTGGCCAGATAATTAGACTTAAAGGAAAAACCAAAAGACTTATTTTAGACTTACATGTGGCTACAAGTCAACTCTCACAAATATAAGTTGATGAGCAATGATGAAAGCATATTTTTTAAGGCCCTGAAAATAAAGTTTACAAACCAAAAGTTCTTCAAGAGACTGATATAACTCAATTCTCGCTTTTGTTAATTAGTTGTAATTTCCAGTAATTTCTTCTTAGGCAGCCTCTGGTTAGTAATAGCACCTGGAATTTTTGTAGAAATGCAGGGAGTTCTGAACACATGAAAATATTCACTTTGCTTCTGGCTTTCAGTGAACTCACAGCCAGTGAGGGGAAGGTCGGGGCTGTGGGCCTAAGGATAGGCTCACATAGAGGAGGGAAAGCACATTCTCCCTCTGTGGACTTGCAAGAACTCACAATCTCTTGGTGCTATCTCAGTAGCTGATGGGTGAGGAAATTTTAATGGAATAAAAACTTCAAAATGGGGTTTATCAGAGGCTAATCACAGATATGAAGGATTCAACTCAAAAAAGGGCTTAAAATAGATGAGAGAGGGTAATTAATAGTGAGATTACAAGGCAGGGAGTGGGAGTGATAGTAATGTATCAGCAGAGAACTTCTACTTAGGTACAAGACCTGAAATTAGTCTTCCCTATCACATGCTTGTGAGACTATGGATTTGAAGGATACAGATGATTAGTCAGTCAGGTCAATGCAAGAAAGAATTAAACAACATCAAGAAAGAGAGATTACATAATAACATATGTAACATATTAATTTTTATAAAGACTCTTTTAAATTATTATTAATTATATTCAATTACCTGAGACTGATATAACTTGCTCAATTCAGATTTGAAATAGGGTGGTATTACACGGTTTCTAATATCCATTAGGCAATTTTCTGTTATCTCAATTTCCTTTCTGGTTGATATTGCCATAATGATGCAAAAGAAGACATAGAACATTTAAAAATTTTATTTGCTTGTGCTTTAGCTCTAAATCCCACAGAAAATTAATGTGATCACTAACAGTAAAACTGGTAAGAATTGACTTGTTAGATTTTTTTTTGTCAACTTATTTTGGTTAATTTTCTGCTTCTTTTAGAATCAGTCACATTTCCTATTTCAAAAATCAAACTCTCATTTAAGATGGGAAATAATGATACCAGATGTTAGTTTGATTTTATGGTTGATCTCAAAATGCTAAAAACTACATAGCTCTATAATGGTTAAACTTTTTGAGGTTTTTTTGATTCTCTGTGGTTTAAATGACAGCTGGAGTCTACTTGTTTCCATAATTTTAGTAGCAGTAGTAACAGAAAAAAATAAACAAAAACAAAAACCCAGAAACCAAAACCAAAAACCTAAGGAATGTATGAATAATGTGGTCAGTGGTAACAAAGTAAAATAAAAGCAATCATGATAATCCTGCTAGTTGCCTCTCTATACCAGAACCCCTATACTGGGGAGGCAATATATAGGGAAGGCCAATGAAATGGAACTGTAGTCATTGGGTAAGAATCCAAGAAAAGAGGGCTGACTCAGCTGGGAGGCTTTCCTTTTGTCCTTGCCTCATCCCTTTCCTACTTCCTGAAATATGAATGTAATGGTTGGAGCTGCAGCAATCATTTTGCAACCATGAAGTAAACTTGAGGATGGCAATCACATGGTATGAATGATGAAACAGATAAAAAAGGAATCTGAGTTCAGATGATGTTGTGGTGCTGCCTACCATGAATTGCCCATCTCTAACTTCCTTGACATTAGGAAAAATAAGCCCCTTTCTTTTAAAAGCACTGATTTGGGGGTTTTCTGTTAAATGTAGCTGAACTTAATCCTCCCTGAAATAGTTTTCACTTTTAAGTGCTTATTGCATGCCAGGAGCCTTGTAAAGTATTTTACATTTAATCTTACAATAACCCTATATATTATTATTATTATTCCCCTTTTACAGGTCAAAAAAATCAAACCATAGAGAGATTAAGTACCCTACTCCAAATCACATAACCAATAAGGGGTGGAGACTAAATTAAAACCCAGTTTGCTTGCCTCCAAGCCCATGATCTTGACAACTGCACAGGCTAGTCAGTTGTCAGTCACCCAATGTGTAAACTAAAAGAGATCTTAGATATTTGGAAGTGCAATCATCTTCATATTTTATAGATAAGCCAACTGAATTCCTGAAGTAAATGTTACTGAAGTGAAACAAGCAGCCAGAATCATACAGTCTGTAAGTAATCAAACTGTAATAGACTTTGGATATGTGACGAATGCTCTTATATTAGATGAACTGTCTGGAAAAACCAGACAGGCATAATCAAAATATCATCTTATTAAATAACTTTCATTTCCCATTAAAAATGTCTTCTATCTATTACCTCACTGAATTCATTCATCAATCTATGGCAGTCTGGCTATTGTCCACAGCTCTCTTAAAACTATTCTCACAAAAGACATTAATCAACCTTCTAACTGATAAACCCAATTTCCTTTTTATTCCCACTTCTGATTCTTCCTTAGCATTTGACAGTTGGTGACCAGCTTCTATTTCCTTAAAACTTTCCTTCCTTTACCCAATTCATTTTCCACATTGCCAACACTTTTTCTGTGACACACATCTAATTGTGTGTTTTATTTTCTTTAAAAAATTCTCACTGGGTTTCTATTATCTACCTATAAGTTAAAATTTGAAATTGTTAATGTTTTAAAACTTTAAAAATGTTTAATAAATAACATATGCATGTGTACAAAATTCCAAAGGTATTCAAGAGTACATAATAAAAAGGAAGTCTCATCAATAAATGTGATTCACCACATACACAAAAGCAAAAGCAATGATCATATGATCATCTTGCTAGATGCAGAAAAAGCATTCGAAAAAATCCAGCATCCTTTCACAATAAAAATCCTCAATAAACTAGGCATAGAAGGAACATATCTCAGAATTATAAAAGCTATATCTGACGAACCCACAGTCAACATCATATTGAATGGAGAGAAGATAAAGCATTCCCCCGAAGAGCTGGAACAAGACAAGCATGCCCACTGTCACCACTCCTATTCAACATAGTGCTAGATGTCTTAGCCAGGGCAATCAGGCAAGAGAATATTAAGGGTATCCAAATCAGAAAAGAGGAGGTCAAACTATCACTCTTCACTGATGATATAATCTTATATATGTTAATAGAAAACCCCAAAGATTCCATCAAGAGTCTCCTGGAATTGATAAATAAATTCAGCAAAGTCTCCAGATACAAAATCAATGCACACAAATCAGTACTATTTTTATATACTAATAACAGTCAAGGCAAGAGTCAAATCAAAGACTCAATACCATTCACAATAGCTACAAAGAAAATAAAATATCTACGAATATACTTAACCAAGGAGGTGAAAGATCTCTACAAGGAGAACTACGAAACTCTGAGGAAAGAAATTTCAGAGGATAAAAACAAATGTAAAAAACATATCATGCTCATGGATAGGTAGAATCAACATTGTTAAAATGTACAAGCTACCCAAAGTGATTTACAAATTGAACATAATTACCATCAAGTTACCAAAGTCATACTTCATAGATCCAGAAAAAGTAATTCTACACTTCATTTGAAACCAGAAAAGAGCCCAAATAGCCAAAGCAATCTTAAGCAAAAAGAACAAATCTGGAGGCATCACATTACCAGACTTCAAACTATACTACAAGGCTATAGTAATCAAAACAGCATGGTATTAGTACAAAAAATAGAGACATAGACCAATGGAACAGAACAGAGAACCCAGGCATAAAACCATCTACCTACAACCAACTGATCTTGACAAAGCAGACAAGAATGTACATTGGGGAAAAGAAGCCCCATTCAGCAAATGGTGCTGGGAAAATTGGATAGCTACATGCAGAAGAATGAGATAGGACCCCTACTTCTCACCACTCACAAAAATTAATTCAAGATGGATAAAAGACTTAGATCTAAGCATGAAACCATAAGAATTTTAGAGGAAAATGTAGGGAAAACTCTTCTACATATCGGCCTAGGCAAAGAATTTATGAAGACCCCAATGGCAATCATGGCAACAATGAAAATTAACACATGGGATTTGATTAAACTAAAAAGTTTCTGCACAGCTAAGGAAACAATCAACAGAGCAAACAGATAATCTACAGAATGGGAGAAAATATTCGCAAACTGTGCATCTGATAAAGGGCTAATAACCAGAATTTACAAAGAACTCAAGCAAATCAGCAAGAAAAAAATAAATAAGCTTATTAAAAAGTGGGCAAAAGATATGAACAGATGCTTCTCAAAAGAATAAAGGCAAATGGCCAATAAACATATGAAAAAATATTCAATATCACTAATCATCAGGGAAATGCAAATTAAAACCACAATGAGATATTACCATATCCCAGTTAGAATGGCTTTTATTTAAAGTCCAAAAACAATAGATGCTGACAGGGATACCAAGAGAAAGGAATACTTATACACTGCTGGTGGGACTGCAAATTAGTACAACCTCTATGAAAAACAGTATGGAGACTCCTCAAAGAACTAAAATAGACCTACCATTGGATCCAGCAATTCCACTACTGGGTATTTACCCAAAGGAAAAGAAATAATTCTGTCAAAAAGACACCTGCATTCAAATGTTTATTGCAGCACAGTTCACAATTGCCAAGATGTGCAATCAACCCAAGTGCCTATCGGTTCATGAGTGGATTAATAGATTATGGTATATGTACACCATGGAGTACCACTCAGCCATAAGTAAGGTGAGTTAATATCTTTTTCAACAATCTGGATGGAACTGGAGACCATTATCCTAAGTGAAGTATCACAAAAATGGAAAAATGAACACCACATGTACTCACTATTAAGTTGGAACTAACCAGTGAGCACACAAGTGCACAGAGGGAAATAAAACTCAGTGGAAATCAACCAGGGGGGAGCGACATGGGGGTAACAAACCAACCTAACTGGTACTATGAACAGTATTTGGGTAATAGATATACCTATAGCCAGGATTCAAGCATTACAAAAATGATCCATATAACCTAAAACATTTGTACCCCCTTAATATTTTGAAATATGATAAAGAAATGGAAGTCTCCATCTGACCGTGCCCTTGACCTCTCAATCTCCTTCCCCACAGGCAATCACTGTTACTAGTCTCTTGGATATGCTTTTAGGGATATTTTATGAGACTGATGGGGTTCAGAACATGCTACCTCAAAAGATGGAACCTTGGAATATTGAATATTTTAAGCTGAAGGAATTGGAGAAACAGCATATGCAGAAAGGTCTCTCTGATTTTTCCACCACTCTTCTTCCCTGAAGCAGGTCATAAAACTCAAGAGGGATTTTCTGATCTTCCCCTGAAGCAGGTGATAAGACCCTCATGTGAGAAGTGCTCTCCCTATACCTAGAGAAAAAGAGCATTCTCATCTCTGAAGATACAGGGACACAGAGAAGAATCTGAACAAACAGGCCTTGCTGCATTTCTCCCAGTTTATTACTACTAAACCATATTCCTTTTGTCCTATTATATTTCTCCACAACTCTCCAATCTTCATCAAACCTAGCATAAAAATACTCAAATTCAACCATTTTTTGAGTCTTCATTTCCTTATGAAGACTCCTATGTCACATAAAACTTGATAGCTTTCCTCCCCTGCAGACAGTATATCCCTTCTAGTTTGACCTTGTACATAGGAGGTGACCCACAAGACTTCAAGTTTTATCTCACCACTTCCCTAATACATCTCACAAGATAACCCTGACATTTTTATGAAGAAGCATAAACCCTGGAGTCATTTTGAAGAAGAGCTATGCAAATGTATATGACAGTATCACTTGTACTACTGCATACTCAACAAACATATCTGGCTTCCTTTCTTTATGGTAAGAGAGCTGGAGTCAAATCCCCAGCTAGGACTGAAAAGAAACCAAAGCATACAATGCTTAGAGCACATTCCTCATGTGAATTGTAAGAATCCTTGAAAATTTATGATCATGTTCTGCATTAAGTTCCAGAATATTTATTAGTATATTAGAATTACCAGAAGTACAGAAAGGACATTGAGAGCTTCCTTGCTTAGGAGAGGAAGACGACCTATTTAATGGTCAAATGGGTTTCCACAAGAGATAGTGACATCATCACACAGAAGCTGAATGACAATGTGGCATAAATGTTGTAGAAGAGAGTCAAATAACAGCTGAGAGCATAGGTGGTAGGACCTTTCAGCCTATTCCACTCTATGATTCTATGACTATGGTCCTTTTCACATGCTTATGTATATTTCAGGGTAGAATTACCTCTTTTGGTCCACCTTTTCTTTCCAGCGCTTTGAGGATTCTGTGTGCCTATGAGAAAAAATTGAAAGTATGATGAAAAGGGTAAATGATCTCAGCTAACAAACAATAAAAGAAAAACAGCACTGTGTGATGGAATATTAACAGTATAGGAGATGAAGGGCTGTGAATTCATTGGTATTGGCACCCAAAGTTATGATACCTGCATCTCTCTATTTCCTCAATCACTGTATGTCTAATACTAATTAGAATATATTATTAAATTAGCTTACCTCCACTTCTTTTCAAATAAATCTCTACCAAATGTGTTTGGTGGAACTTTTGGAGTAGTAGCCAAAGATTGCTTGAATAAATCAGCTAGGTGGGCTGCAACTTTAAAAACAGATGCATTTAACTTTTATCCCCACTTCTTTATAGAACGACACAAAATAAGTACCTGACTATTCATTTGAGATGATTTTTAAGAGCTATATTTAATCTGTCAAGTATTTATTAAGGATTTTCACGACCTAGTTCTAATACAATAGTAAATTAGGCCACTTTTATAAAATGTCCTACTAGAGAACACATTACGTTTACAATCAAAATGTAAAAGGCAGTGACACCTCATTTATCCCATGTTATTAGGGAAGACAGTTTTCCACTTAATTGAATTTCTTCATATTTGAAACAGCAAATCTTAAAACAAATTAACTGTCATATAAAAATTATTTTTCTAAATATTTACCTGCTTCATGAATCTAAGGACATGAATATAAGACAATGATTGTTTGATAATTTGGGTAGTGATTCTCAGAGTTTATTCACAGAACATGGTCTCAGTGGGATGCCAACAAAAGATTGAAAAAAGAAAAACATTTCCATGTTCCATTGTTATATGCTTGGGAAATGCTGATTTATATAAGGTAAAATATATTTCATTACTGTAGGACTTTTCTACTTCCTTAATTAGTTAATATACATTGTGATTCTAAAAGAGTAAGTCAGTATGTAGCATTATCCAAACTTATTTTAGTAAAAAACTCTTTTTCGATGGAAACTTGTCATAGACTAGTGTTTTGGGAAATACTTTGGGGAAATGTTGACTTAGGATCACCATTACTCATGTCAGGAACTATGGAAGAGGCTATTCACCTCTTGGATCTGTTTGTTTAAAATATATATTTAGTTTGTCTTTCACTATTGGGTAGCCTCTGTGCTTACCTCTGTTGTGCCTGTTCCCTTGTGCCAAAGGTTACAACAAATGGTGTAGGATAGGATTGCCAGATAAAGTATAGGGCACCCAGTTAAATTTGAATTTCAGCTAGAACATTTTCTAGTATAAGTATGTCCCGGGCTATATTTGGGACATACTTTGTTTTAATTTGTTTAGTGTTGTTAAAAAGGAATACCTGAGGCTGAGTAATTTATAAAGAAAAGAAGTTTAAAGCATCACATGTACTCACCAGAAAATTAGTTTCCCTGATCATCACCTAAATACAAATCTGGGAACGACACCAATTGGACATCAGACTGAGGTGGGGGGTGGGGGAGGGGATGGGGGTATGCCTACACAATGAGTGCATTGCGCACCGTTTGGGGAGTGGTAACACTTGAAGGTGCTCACTCGGGAAAGAGGGGGTGGGGAAAAAATATGAAACTATTGTTTTTAACTTGCACTGTTCACTTAATAATTTATTATGAATATTTCCCATATTATTTCATATCATTGTACAAGAAATAATGTATACATTATGAGGACATACTGTATCTAACAAGATATACTGTTAGACTCTTTGATTCTGTAAAATTAAATTAAAAAAAAAAAAGAAATATATATACTGGTTTTCAAAAAAAAAAAAAGAAAAGAAGTTTATTTGGCTCACGGTTCTGCAGGCTGTATAAGAAGTGTGGTGCTAGTGTCTACCTCTGGGGAGGGCTTCAGGTTGCTTCCACTCATGGTGGAAGGTGAAGTGGAGCCGCTGTGTACAGATTACATGGTGAGAGAGGAAGCAAGGGAGGGGGCAGGGTGGGGAGAGTAGCTAGGCTCTTTTAACAACCAGCTCTTGCAGGAACTAAAAAAGCCAAAACTCACTCACTACCTCCAGGAAGGTACCAAGCCACTCCTGAGAGATCCACCCAAATACCTCCTCATTAGGCCCCATCTCCAACACTGGGGATCAAATTTCGGCATGAGATTCGGAGCGGTCAAACATCCATGCTGTTTATCTAGAATTCAAACTTAACTGAGACTTCTGTATTTTTATTCACTAAATCTGACAATCCTACCATAGGAGCTGCCTAGGTAAAAGCATGACAAGAGTGTAAGGACAGAGAGACATTGGGGGTTGTGACTTCTGTGATAGTCATTCTAAAGGGACAGCTGCTAATTACCTTCAGCCAAATGCCACTGTGTGGTAAAGTGACATTTCAAGAGAAGAAAAATCTAGACAAACAGCAACAAAAACAACTATACAAGCAAACATTGTGGAGGATACACAAAACACAGCTGTGGGCTGAATGAAGCCCTGGTTGCCAGTTTATGACCTTTGCCATATGGCAAATAGCATAAAAAAAAAATAACAAAATAAAAACCCACCAAATTCCATACTGCACATTTTTTGTGAACTATGAAACCACATAACCATGTTTGTTAGGGCTGTGTATATCCCAAGTAAATACTCTTTGAATGAGGTCTAAGAGTAAACATAGTACAAGTCAATGCAAGGTTTTTGGTGCTAACTTTGTGGTTGCTCAAAGTTCTCTGTGTGTGTGTGTGTGTGTGTGTGTGTGGTTGGTGGGGTGTTGTTTGTTGGTTGACTGTTTTCTTCCTACATCTTAGCTATACTCTAAATAGTTGAGGTTAACATAAAAGTCAAATATCAACGTTTTTCATTCAACAGATAAAAGTTCAAGATGAATTCGAGGCAATCATGGTTTTCAAGGATCTCACAACTCAGGCAGAATAATACAGGCAGAACAAACCATTACAACACAACATAGCCGGTATAAGAACAGAGTAACAGAACTTGGTGCTTTGTTATCAGATAAGAGAATGACTAAAAAGTGTATTCAAGATCATTCCTTTGAAATTTGTAAATACATTACAGAAAAATATTAAATGCTAATTACCTTCAGTAACATGACTTTTTGTGGTTTCCTCCATTTTAGGGAAAGACTGAAATGAAGATAGAATTACTTAATGATGACGATTATATTACATACAAAACTCAGTTTGTTTAGAAGCATTCTTTATAAGTTCAAATTGATCTTTTGTAAGGACTACTATAAAATAAAATCATTTTTTAATACCAATATAAAATTTGATTTTTAAGTCATTCCTTTCACCTAACAAATTTCTAAAAATGGAAATCATTTTAAGTTGTAGAAATTCCTCTTCTTCTTCCTATTTCATCCATTAATTTACTCAGCATTTCAATGAATATCAATCTCTTCTGAAGAAAAGAAAAATTTTTATTCGAGGGCCTTCAGAATTATTTTTGATCAAAGGAAGCACCTAAAAGGTATTAATATTTAGAAAATTCGATATATAAAGAAACAGATTTCCACAGATATCAAAAATTATGAGGAGGAAGCAAATGCTTTGAAGAAGTGGCAGAAACAGCTATTCCTTATGATATTTCGTCTTGAAGTATTGAAACAATAGTAACAACACTTATACAGAAAACATTTTCTCACCATAACCAGCTTGAGGAGATCAGCAGCATTGCCCCTCTCCTCCTTCGTTCTGGAATCTTTAACAGTCATTTCCTGTAGCTCATCTTCTTTCTTTAGAATATGGTTTATATAATCCTAGATCCCAGCAGAATAAAATAAATCAATTAAAACAGGGAAAAAGGTAGAAAGAGACACCAAAAATAGTCAACATAAACTTGAAATATTACAAAAGATTAAGAATATGTAAATTCACAATGCTCAACACCGAACTAGTCAAGCAATCTGGAAAGCCTTTTCCTTAATATGTTAATATGCAAAGGCTGAAAAATCTGAAAGCAAACCTTTAGGGGCCATAGGATAGAACTTGGAGAGGCCCTGCAGCTAACTCTGTGCTTCGGTGTCCTCATCAATAAAATGGATAGAGTTGGGTTAGATGGTTTCTAGGATCCTTTCAGGTATAGTCTTTATGATTTTTATCTATGAATGGAATTTTCCTAGTCCATGCCTTTGCGTCCAAGAGAAATATACTTAATTTTTTCCATAAGTATTTGATCTACTTTCATAAATAATGATCCCCTGCTCTATGCCAGGTGCTGGGTATATAACCATAAACAAAATACATATAATCCCTGTTCTAAGGGAGTTAACAAACTAGAGTAAGACATTATAGATATGATCACACAATTAACTATATTTACAAATTCTTAGACCACTTCCAAAGACAACAATCCTTTTCATCTATGGACAAGTACTAGGTTAATGTGTGATTCTATCTTTTTCTAGCAGTCACTAAACCAGTTTTCTATATAGTGAGAAAGATAGGGAACTCCATATAGCAATCACATAAAGAAATTTCTTACATTCTCAATGTCTTTGGGGACTCTTTAGTTTCTATAGCTTTATGTCTGTGCATATGCTAAAAAAATTTCTATACCTTATGGGAGCCATTAAGTATTTTCTACCTCTCAATTTTCTACTCTCTGGAAGATTGACATTCTTGTGCTACACTAAATAAATATTGGCAAAATTACATAATTTCAAGTTTCTCAAACCTAAGAGCAATGATTGCCCTGTTCCTTATTCTTTGGGGTCATGTTACCTGGATTCTATTACCTTAAGGGAAACCTGCAGCCTCAGTTTCACCTCATCCTTTATGACCTCATGCTGAATGAACTGGCGCATCTGTAGAACCTTGGGGCCCTTGAGTATAGGTGCTGGGGCACTCATTAGCTGCTTGGACCCAATGCAAAGGCCCTTCCAAATCTGAGTGCCAAATGGAGGTCCTGGAGTTTTTTTCTGTTAACAAAACAAAGCAAAACTACCACCAAAGAAATAAGAATGTTTGATTTAGTTTATTTATTTATTTTTTACTCAATATTTATTATGTAGATATAGGTATATCAGGAAGCACCTGTTAGGGATACAATGGTGAAAAAAAAGATCCTTAACCTTAAAGTGTTCTGCAAATGTAAGGAAAACTGACAATAAAATTGGGCAAGCTTTCTTCTTTATGTGTGTTACCAAGAATCTGGATATTTTAAAATCCCTGAGCAATACTGTGCGATGGTAATTCAATAGCAGCCTCACTTATGACAAATGTATGTGACTATTCCCTTATACCCAGAGATAACCTAAGACATTTGGAATTAAGCAGTCTTTGACTTTCTGGTTCCATGTTGATTTTGACCTAGAAAGATTCTTTGAGAGAGAAATCATTCTATAGATCTGGACCACCTTTGAGCTCATTCTAGATTAAGCATGCCTCCAGAATCTTCTCAGGATCCCATGGGCAGAAATGTCTGCCTTAGAGTGAACTTATATCTCTATATTATACTTGTAATTGGTTTTCAGGAATGGTGTGCTTTGCTGACCTACGTCCTGAAGTGTGCCCCACGTGCTTCATTTTAAAAGGCCTGGCCAGTGACAACCACTCAGGGGCTTGCTGGGGCTGGGCCACTTCTGTCAGGTGTAGAAGTTCATAACATAAGAGTTTCAGAGGAAGAGAATAAAATTCCTTCATTAATCTCAGATGCGGCATATCCTTTGTCATCGTGTAGTACTTACAACTTGGGTATAGCCTTAGTAAGCCACATGGTCACAATGGTGAGATCTCCTCATTTTCAGAGAAGGAAATGGAGATCCAGTGTGACTTGTCTCCAACACACATTAGTAAGTGGTAGAACCAGGACTAGAAGTCACCTTGATCTCATCATGTAGATTACAGTCACCAAATTAAACTATAGGGGTAGGAGGTCTTTGTTATCTTAAGTGTTCATCATCTGTGCTCTTGCTATTACAAGATTTAGTGTAGGGCAGCAAAAATCATCATAACTCAAAAACATTATCCTCTTTACTTAACAGTATCTCTCTCTGATCTCATTATCCATATTCTCATTGATTTAATAATTTAACATCTGACAATATGCTGGACATATTACATAAATTGCTTGCAAAATAAAATGGCAAATCTGGCAAGATGCAGGACTTCATGATTCTTGCCCAAGATATTTTCTTTCATCCTTTAAAAAGCTTCAGGTTGGGCTTCTCTAATCAGACATAATTACAATGTTTACTGTCTACCATTACAGTTGCAAATCCACACGTAATCTTTCACCTTATTCTTATGTGCTCAGTTTGTGCATTTTTAATATATGAAGGAAAATAGAGGGAGAGTGAAAGATCTAAAATTATGTGTTAAAACTAACAGATAAGAAAGGATGGGGGGAAGTTTTCCGCATGGCATCATATCAGGAATACCATGATAGGAGACGTGTAACTTGGGTTACTCAGAAAGGATATTTTCATATTATAGGAAGACATTCAAGCCTGCAATATAGGATAAAAGAAATAAAACCGAATTAGTTAGCCAAGAATATTTCTCTAAAATGTTACTGTACATCTACAAATGTTAGAATATTCAAACATAAAACTCTTTGAGCCCATTAACAGTTTATATAAGGATGAAAATATATGAATACATGGGAGGAGACCTGAGACTCCAGTCCTCTGATAGATGCATATGAAATAAAGTGACTTTTCAGAAGAAAATGTATACCTCAACTGCAGGAAATGTTTCCCATGACCTTGACTGGAGATTAGGAGGAACAATTGTATCTAATTCCTTCTTCATTAGCCATGGTGATGCTTCATGAAAAGGGCGAAGGACTGTGATGCTCAGGGTACCTGGTTCAAAAAGAGTTATCAGAAGACCATTCACCCATCAAAATTATTCTGAGAAATTCAATGTGCATTCACGAAATTCAATAAAAACTTTTTGAATTGCCTTCTACGTGAAAGTTAAGCAAGACACAATGATCATGCTAAGGACCTTACAATCTAACAAGAAAGATGAGGCTTTTAGTTACTGTAGCAATTAGAGACTGGGTTTAGACTACCTAGAAGTATTCATGGACATCTCACTGTCCCTCAACAACCATATCCAAGTCCTGTCAGTTCTGCCAATACATTTTTTAAATTAATTGTTTAATTATATTTTATTTTTTAACTTAGGAAATAGCAAAACACATTAAAATTTCTTGAGTTCACCTGCATCTTCTCTCTCCATGGACCCTACATTAGATCATGTGCCTCAGAAAGATCTTGTTCTAGACCATAGCAACAAATGGCATTTCTACTCATATGTTCTCTGTAAATAAACCTCCCTCTGCAATCAGGGTGACTGATAATGTTAACCCATGATTAAAACTATTTCTTGACTTCCTGTTTCTCATGAGATAAAACTGAGTCCTTAATATTTTCTTGCCCCTGCCTCAACTTGCACCATTTTCTCCCTCTGTGCTTCAGCTACTTTCACCTTTCCCCCCCTGTTCTCCAATGCTTTATGCTTCCTCCTTTATGTTTCCTTTTCCAAGAAAGCTCCCTTCCTTACCTTAATTAACCCCTACCTATCCACTCGCTCTTGGCTCAAGTGTCTTCAGGGAAGTCTTCTAAGCCAAATCAGGTTCCTCTATTAGATTCTCTCATAGAACCATGTTACTTTCCTTCATCGACCTCATCCCAATTTATAATCATACAGTCATTTGGGCAGCTACATAATTAACACCTATTTCTACCATTAAACTGTAAGCTCCATGGAAGTGGGGTCGATGCCTGTTTTAGGTTATCATTGTATTCCTAATTCTTAGTCCAGCCACTGTTTGGCACATGGTGGTTGCTAAGTGGATGTTAGTTAAGTGACTGACTAACGAAGCAATTTGAGATGAATTCTTATTCTCACACAGTTCCACACATGCACCGAATAGCCAGTCAGAGCCCCTAACTCTGTATATTCACAAAGAGCATGGTATATTGACATTATGCATATGTACACTGATACATTAAAAGATATGAGGGCACAGAGATACAGGCATATTCATAAATGTACACAAAATATACCCTCTAAAACAGATAAAAGATAAAAAGAAACACATACATAAACTTAGGCATAGCACATAGTTTTGTACATAGAGAACATGTAGGTGTTTATCTATATTTAAATACCCATATTACATATATTGATGACTCTTACTTAATGCAGTATGTATCTCCAACCTCTAGCCATGCACCAATTTCTTTGAAATTGATGAAAATGACATAAATATCCAATGAAATATAGCTTATATAACTTATCATATATTTCAGGTTGGCATTATAACTCACATATCAAATGTACCTTCTTATTGTATTCAATTTCATCAAGGCAACATCTTCAAAATGACAAAAATGAACTTACAAGAGGTATCTCACTATTCTTTGGTTTTTCTTACCAAAATGAACTAAACTCATAAATAAGAACCTTGGTACATACCTAAACACAGACAAAAATCTGCTTATAGGTAGGAGAGGGATACATGCAATTTACGAAGGTTAATGCTCAGATATCTTTTGATATGTACAAAAATTCAAGTAGCTATGTACATAGGTCAACATGACTAGGTGGAAAGTAGAGTAGAAAAGTGAGCAAGGTAGAAAAAGTAGAGAAGGTAACGTGAGGATGGATTGGATAGTAAGGAGGATGAGAGTTGGTGTAGGGACACAAAGCATTCCAGACAGTACAGGTTCTTACCTGGCTGTTCCTGCACCGGCTCTTGGAGAACAAGAGTAGTTGATTCTCCATATGCCAATGATAGGTATTCTTCTATGTCACTGTCTCGAAGAAGTTCCACTCCTGATCCATCAGCATAGATAACAAAAAACCTGTTTGAAGAAATAAAAATCTAACCATTTGAAATATTCAGTTAAAATGCTTCTTGAACTTAGAATTGAAAGTAAAAGTCATGGTATTATTATCATTTTACCTGGGGACATGTTCACCATAGACTTGCTGATGATGCTTTTGAAGGTGAATATATGATAAATTATCATAGCCCTCAGTTTTTACATTTAAATCATCTTCCATTTTTTCTTCAGGTAATATTGTTGATGAACTACCATCAGCCATGACCTAAGGGACAAAGTATATAAGCAACTAAAAGAAAAAAAAAAACCCTATAATGCTTAGATTTCTGCTGATCCAATTTGAGGAAGCAGGTGATCTTTTGGTATACTCAGAAAATCAGACATGCTTATCTGGAAGGTATTGTTCATTAAGTATAGATTGCATTAATAAAAGTAAAAAGCAGCACAGCTCTACTTATAAGCCACACTGAGAATGGAAAAACAAACTGGAACACATTTTGAAGAAAGTATGGAGAGGAAACTCAAAACCTTATGTTATGAGGATTAGTTCAAGGAATTGGTAATTTAAACATGGAGGAACAGGTCCTCATGTGACAGGTGTCTTGAAATAGTGAAAGCACCATCCATGGAAGAGGATTATACTCTCAGACTCTAAGCACAGACTTAAGACTTGTGGATAGAATACATAGGGAAACAGATTTAGTATCAATAAGAGAAAAAATGCTCTGGCCCTTTATACTGTCCAAATATGGCATGGGTCTCTCTAGGAAGCAGAGTGGTTCAGGCCGAAAGACCACTGAAGACAATGCCCAGGAGAAGTATCAATGCCTGGAAAAATGCTTGGCCTAGACAACCCAGACATTTCACCCTAGATGGTTTTGAGCTTTAAGTTTCTACTTCAATTTGTTGTAAGTTGAAATTTGTCAGCTTGAACTCATGCTGTGAAGTCTCAGTTACTTAGCAAAGAGAAAATAAGCTGGATCAGGGCCTGTCTGCATATGAAAACAAGTTAGGAATTCTGTGGCATGACACCAAATCTAAAAAGTAACTTCATACTTACCAGCCGATGGACAGAATTCCACTGTTGGGTGAAAGTGAAAAAAAAAAAAAAAAAAAAAAGATAATTGCCTAGAGCCGGAGTTGGCAAATCTTTTTTTGTCAAAATCCAGAAAGTAAATATTTTAGAGTTTTCAGGCCATACGTCGTTCTCTGTCGCAACTACTCAACTCTGTCATTATTATGCAAAAGTAGCCACAGGCAGTATATGTACAAATGAATATGGCTGTGTTCCAACAAGACCTTCTATAATAACACTGAAATTTGAATTTGCTGTGATTTTTATGTGTCATGAAATACTTTTCTTCTTTTGTTTTTTAAAAATCACTTAAAAATGTACAAAACCATTTTTAGGTCATGGGCCGTGGTTAGCCAATGCCCGGCCTACAGGGAAGGGGACAGTTGTGATGTTGAAAGACAGAGAAGTAGAAGATAAAGTAGCTGCCATAGAACGGTACCTCTGCAGACTTCCCACCTCCCCACTTCCATTCTACCAGGTATTTCTCACCACGGACTCTCTGTCTGCTCAAACAAACTTGCCTGCTGCCTTGTGTTTGCTCCCACTTTAACCTGGGAACAGACCATTCTCATACTATTCTTTTTATTGTCATTACTTTTAGATGTCTGCTAATGTTTCTTCCTTTCTGTTCTACTTATTTATTTGGCTTTAACATTTCTACCATATCATTTGTTGGGCTTGCCATCCCCTATGGAAGTATACTTAATAATAAAAAATAAATATTGATATTCATTACTGCTTGCCCAAGGTATTGGGAGTGAAGTGGGTAACTAATCCCAAGGCAACTAAGGTAAAAATCTACATGGAAGCTGTCTATTGTGAAGTATCTCAAAAGCAAAGCCACAGGCTCTCTCTACATACTAAAGATGAACTTTACCTGAAAGGTGTTTCCCTCGGGGTCCAGAACTTCACAGACAACCTCTGAAGTGTGCCTCATGATGTACTTGCTGGCTCTCAGCTGCTCACGCTTTTGGAAAGGACAGTGCATATCACTGCTTGATTCATGGCAATAGATAGCGGAACAATCTCTATCAATGTGAAGAGAGCCTGTGTTTGCAGGTAACACCTGAAAGGGTAACAGAAAGAGAGAAATTTAAAAAATGTTCTTGTTCAATTTGATGGACTTGGGGAATCACTTTAGGGAAAAGAATATTCAAAAATCCTAGTCACAAACTGTGTTTCCAGGAAGAAAACATTACACAAGGAAAGGCTCAAGGTTTGGGAAGACTACTTGATAAGGAGGCAAACTGAATAATTAAGACACGATTTCTCCTGTGCCCTCACATTTTACCTACTCACTTTAATATCTCTTCTAAGTAATTGTCCTGAACCCTCTTATTTCCAATATTTAGTATATTTTAACCGAGGTAAACAAAAGTAGTCCTATTAAAAATGCTCGGGTTCCTTTGTGTTCTTGGACAAGAAGCATCTCCAAAAGGGTCAAAAGCCATGAGATAAATGCTCTTAGAAGCTATTATTTGTCCTCACTCCTCTGGTGGCTGACATAATCCTTAAGTAATAGCTTTTATGTAATGGCTTCTGGTTCATTTAGATTCTTTTCTGAAATATAATGCCCATACCATAAATCCAGCCTTTAAAAGTGTATAATTCAGTGGCTTTTACTATATGAAACAACTTGTGAAACCATTATCACCGATTCCAGAACATTTTTATCACCTCCAAAAGAAACCCTGATCCCATTAGCAGTCACTCTATCTCACCTTTGCCCCTGGGCCTTGGCAAACACTAATCTACTGTCTCTGTAGAGTTACCTATTCTAGACATTTCATATAATGGAAGCATGTACTATGTGGCCTTTTGTGTCTGGCATCTTTCAGTTAGCATAATGTTTTCAAGATTCATTCATGTTGTAGCATACATTGGTATTTCATTCACTTTTGTGGATAAATAATGTTCCATTGTATGGCTTCATCACATTTTGTGTATCCACTCATGAGCTGATACACCTTTGAGTTTTCACATTTTGCTATTATTAAAAATGCTGCAATTAATATTGTTTACAAGTTTTTGTGTAGATGTATATTTTAATTTCTCTTGGCTATATATCTAGGAGTGGAATTCCTGGATCATATCACAACTATGTTCACTTTTTGAGAAACTGCCAAACCGTTTTCCAAAGCAACTGCATGATTAGAAATTCCCACCAGCAATGTACGAGGGTTTCAATTTCTCCATATCCTTGTCAACACTTGTGATTGTCTGTCTTTTTGATTACAAATAGTGGGTGTGAAGTGGTATCTCATTGTGGTTTGATCTGCATCTCCCTAATGACTAGTGATGTCGAGCATATTTTCATGGCTTATTTGCCATATGTATATCTTCTTTAGAAAAATTCAAATCTTTTGCTAATTTTTAAATTGGGTTACTAGTCTTTTTATTATTGAGTTGTAGGAATTCTTTATATATTCTGTACACAAGATCATTATCAGCTATATGATTTGAAAACAATATCTTTTATTCTATAGTTTATCTTGTCATTTTATTGGTGGTGTCTTTTGAGTCACAAACTTTTTTTGATTTTGATAAGGCTTGTGCGTTTCATATCATATCTAGGAAACCATTGTGTAATCCATGGACGTGAAAACTTGCACCTACGCTTTCTTTCATTTCTCACTGGCAGCACACCTTCTTTGCCCCATAATAATCTACCCAATAAAGAGGGAGAAGGATACATTATCAGGAGAGATGGGAGGAATAAACTGGCTTCAGCAACTTTCACAGTAACAAATGTTTGTGAGATCTTTGTCCATCAACTTCTGGCTTTGAGCTCTTAGTATGTCATGACATTGTATGTGATATCTTGGCTTTTGTGTCCCTTCTCCAGCAAGTAAAAAAGTGAAGGCAAATCCTTCCAAGATTAAAGGGACAGCAGGCTGACACAGGGTGGTTGTGTTTAATAAGGAAATGCAAGGAGATGGGGAGAGGTGCTAACAGTGCCCTTCCTTAAACTTCCAAGGGCAAAGCTTTACTTCAGCTGGGAGAACTGCCCTTCAAGGACTACACAGACCATGTGCTCCCTCCTGTCCTGCTGCAACATTAAGTAGAGGAGGGATGACTGAAAATAGGAGGTATGGAGAAGAAGAATGAGGGTGGTCCAGGTGGCAGGAGGTGAAGCTAGTCTGGTAGTCACAGGCCAGATCATCTAAGTGCTTCTAACACCCACCATGCCTAGCATATGAAGAGATCCTCAACAAACGCATTTTAGTTTATAACCTTGATTCAAAACTTTGTAAAACAAGAAAGGCAATGTTTTTTTTTTTTTTTTTTTTTTTCTGGAATGGACTATAAAAAGAAGATGAATAAATAAGAGTCTGAGAAGTATATTCTAAGATCAGGCGAGAAAAGAAAGCAAAAGTAATATATATTGCAGGTATTTTCACCCTTCAAAGGAGTGAGTTTTCTTAGCCAAATGGACACTTATCTTTGACACTTCTTACTTTCCTCCTAGACTTACCTGGTATGTTCCCTGTGGCTTTGCAATAATAGACGTTCCATCCCCAAAGGTGGCACAGCAGCTACTGTCCTCACAGTTGGTGATAACAGTGGCATAGTGTGAGTTTTCTATCCGCATACACTTTACCTGCCTGGTGAAAGTCTGAGGATCATCGGCTGCAAGCAAACACAGGTGAGCAGATCTGATAGAATGCATGCGTTGAGAAACGGACCCCAGCCTGTTGACTGTGCCGCTGCCTCCTGGCTGTCTGGATTCTCCATGGAAAACATACAATTAGAAAGGAGAGGCCGAGTGCTGAGAACTCCACAGGTCTGAAATGTGGCCTACTCTCCTTGTCAATTCAGAATAATTCTTTCAGAATAAATCTTCCTGCTTAATTTAGCATACTGCCTTGTTCTTACTACTCTTTATTTGGGGAAATTTTGAAAACGTCTGAGTTTTCAACTTGAAAAATCGAAAAGCATAAAATATAATTTAATCACTCATGTATTCACCAATCAAAATTTATGCTTGTTACTGTTTTGCCATATTTGCTTCAATATTTTTAATATATATATAAGAGAAAGCTTACAAATCAAGTTGAAGTTTCTCCTTATGCTTGGGTTTATTTCCCTCTTGCAATCCATTTTTATGCTTTTATATAAATATTTGTATCAAGAACAATGTATAATATTTGTGGCTTTAAATTTATAAAAATTACATATTGCTTTATGTTATCATATAATTGTATAATTACTGTATTCTATCACTCTACACCTGCTTTTTTCACTTAACAATGTTTTGAGACCTCTAGCCATCTTAATATATATGTGTGTCTAGATATATTTATATGTGTGTGTGATTCCTATTAACCATTATATAGTATTCCTTTGTAAGAATATACCACATTTTACTTTTGCATTCTGCCATTGATGGACATAGATGTTTTCCCAATATTTCAATATTATACTCAGCATTGCAAGTATCACCCCTGTAACTGTTTTCTTGTACAAATGTGTAAGAATGTCTCTCTTTATATAAGTAAAAATAAAGTTAGTACATCATAATATGATATGCATGATTTCATGGGGGGAGGGGAGATATAGGTCAAAGAGTATAAAATTGTAATTATGTAAGATGAATAAGTCTAGGGATCTAATGTACAGCATGAAGACCACAGTCAATAATATTGTATGGTGAGAATTTTCTAAGAGTGTAGATTTTAAATAATTACGTGCAGTGTTGGACATGCTAGTTTACTTGACTTTAGTAATCATTTCACTATATGTATGGATATCAAAGCATCATGTTGTACACCTTAAATATGTATAATAAAGAAAACTTTGACATGAAGGAAAAAGGAGTCAGGGAATAATTTGTCTTTAAAAATATTGTTTAAATTTCGGTTAGGAAGAGCGGTAGGCTTTTAGATTCTTTGAGCAGGTTCCAGCAGCTGCAGCTTCCTTTTCTCTTACACCACTTTTCTAACAATGAGAGACATGCTCAGACTTGCAGAAAGACTATCTGAGTTTACCTACTTGCGCAAATTACATGCCTTGAAGATCCAAGGAAACAGGTCTGAGAGCTAATCTCCAGGACAGATGAATCATGATTATTAGATTTTAGTTGCGACCACTCAGGACCACAAATCTCTAGTGCTAAAAATGGGAAAGACTATTACTATCCAGGAACCAACTAGAGCTATTATCAACTCTCCTCTCTATTAAGGATAAATATCATAATAAAAAGTCCTACTGCATTCCCATATTCACTGCAGCATTATTAACAACAGCCAACACCTGGAATCAATCTAAGTATCCATCAATGGAAGAATGGATAAAGAAAATGTGGTAAATATATGCAGTAGACTATTATTCAGCTTTAAAAAAGAAGGAAATCCTGTCATTTGCAACAACATGGATGAACCTGGAGGATATTATGTTAAGTGAAATAAGCCAGGCACAGAAAGACAAATACTGTATGATCTCACTCATGTGGAATCTAAAAAAGTTGAATTCATAGAAGTAGAGAACAGAATGGTGGGTACCAGGGGCTGTGGGGGTTGGGGGTGGAGGAGATGTTGGTCAAAGGATACAAAATATCAATTAGATAAGAGGAATAAGTTCCAGAGATCTATAGCACAACATGGTAACTACAATAAATAATAATATATTGTATTTTGCTAAGAGGACAGATTTAAGCATTCTCACCACTAAAAATAATGTGTGTGAGGTAACGCATATGTTAATTAACATGACCAAGTCATTCCACAGCATATATATATATATATTACAAAACCTCATTTTCATGATAAATATATCCAATTTTTATTTATCAGTTAAAATAATTAAATTAAATTAAAAACAAGACAAATAGCAAATTGATGATAGTAATAATAATAAATGTTCCTTATAGGCCCTGCCTTGGACTGCATGAGTGTTCTTTGATTGGCTGACTTCATCAAAAATTCTTCTTCTTCTTTTTTTTTTTTTTTTGAGACAGAGTCTCGCTCTGTTGCTAGGGCTAGAGTGCCATGGCGTCAGCCTAGCTCATAGCAACCTCACACTCCTGGGCTTAAGCGATCCTTCTGCTTCAGCCTCTCGAGTAGCTGGGACTACAGGCATGTGCCACCGTGCCCAGCTAATTTTTTCTATATAGATTTTTAGCTGTCCAAATCATTTCTTTCTATTTTTTAGTAGAGACAGGGTCTCGCTCTTGCTCAGGCTGGTCTCGAACTCCTGACCTCGAGCAATCCGCCTGCCTCGGCCTCCCAGACTGCTAGAATTACAGGCATGAGCTACCGTGCCCGGCCCCCTTTTTTTTTTTTTTTTTTTTGAGACAGATTTTCCCTCTGTTATCGAGGCTAGAGTGCCATGGCATCAGCCTAGCTCACAGCAACCTCAAACTCCTGTGCTCAAGTGATCCTCCTGCCTCAGCCTCCCAAGTAGCTGGGACTACAGGCATGCGCCTCCACACCCGGCTAATTTTTTCTATTTTTAGTAGAGACGGGATCTCACTCTTGCTCAGGCTGGTGTCAAACTCTTGAGCTCAAGCGATCCTCCTGCCTTGGCCTCCCAGAGTACTAGGATTATAGGCGTGAGCCACCGCACCCAGCTTAAAAATTCTTCTTATGTGTGTGTTTAGCAATCAGTGAAGATTCTATCTAGCTTATGCTAAAGAGTTATAAAATACTGTCATGTACTTGAAAAATAAAACTTACTGATTTCTCGATTATCTAGAGTAATAATATGATCTTCATAAACTTGATAAAAGGTTGTAATTCTGGTACCATCAGCATGATCCACTATGCGAGTACCATCTTTCTTTTCAACAATGACCACTTTGTCTTCCCGAGTTGTCATAACCTGAATATGTAAAGGCAGAGCATAATCATTTGGACAGGTGGTTAATCCCAAGTGTGCTCATTTTTATGCCCATTGAATACAAAGATGGCATCATCAAAATCCTGGTTATTTATTTACAGGTGAAAGTTTTATCTCATCCAGCTGATCTAACCTTTACAACAATCTTGGGAGTCAGGCAGTGGTACCCCCATTTTACAGATGAGGAAATTTTAGCTTAGAGAAGTAAAGAAACTTGCTCAAGGTCATTCAACAAGTAAGGGCATATTTGTGAATGAAAAGTTAACATGTGGACTGGGTTGACCCAGAAAATAACCACAGGCCCCGTTTGCTTGGAAACTGCAAAGTAACATAGATATGGCATGCTATGGCTGCCTTGTTGTTGTGAAACCCCTGCTCTGCAGGACTACCCTGGATGAGGTGAGCTATAAGATGGCCTGCTGGTATCAAGTCTAATGTCATCAGAACTGTATTGAGGGTTGGTGGGGGACAGAGGCCTCAGTGTCCCTGTGTCAAGTTGATCCTCATATGCATGTGCTCATGCCTGCAGTTGCCATGCATGCCTGTGTAAGCTGAGGGGTACGAGAAGCTATGCACATGGGTTGCTGCTGGACCCCTCAGTTGGGTAAGGATGCTGTACTGATCTTGCTGTGTTTCCTGTCTTCTGTGCTTCCCTAAAGCTGAGTAAATGTAGTGGTTGATTAAAGTCTGTTGTATTCTGTTAGTTTGATTGTCAATTTTAACCCATAATCCCTTCTGTTCAGGTGGAGAGTATTATTGTAAAAAGTAGATAGAAGATCCAAGAAGTAAAATAGCTGTATCACCCAAGACAGAAAGACAAAGGTAGCCACTTTGTCAGTCCAGTAATGTGCCAGGTCTATTTGAATCCAGTCTGCATTTGAATGCAATCCAGCTGAATACAAATTTATGGAGTGTTGACTATGTGTTGTGTACAGTGATAGGTGCTGGAGATACACTGATGAACAAAACGCAAGTTTAATTCCTATTCTCTAGAGGTTATAGACCAGAAGGAGAATTAAAGAAATTACTGAAGGGGACATTTGAGGGGCCGCTGGTGTCTGTAGTGGTGGTCCTGACCTGTCCGACTTCCTGCCCGAGGAATTGATACTGAGCTCAAACTTGGTGTGTTGGTACAGAGTTGCAATATGAGTGAAGCATATGATAGACAAAGGACCCCAGGGAGGAGGAGATGGGAGGAGATGAGCTAGGAAGCTAGGGACCAAGTTGGGGAGGGCTTTAAGACATATTAAGAACTTCTGCCTTTATGCTAAGGGGGCAAAACACTACCAAAGAGCTCTAATTATAAGGACTAGAGTAGTAATCACAGAAACAATTCAGCTAATCCTGACAAGTCCTTCAATCTGAAAGAACAATCAGACCCTTTTATACTGTGGCTAAATCACTGACAAGCTGCTATGAACTGAATGTTTGCATCTGCCAAAATGCATATGTTGAAATCCTAACCCCCATGGTGATGGTACTGGGAGATGGAGGCTTTGGGAGATGATTAGGTCATAAGAGAGAAGCTGACATGAATAGAATTAGTGCCCTCATAGAAGACCTCCAAAGAGCTCTCACATTCTCTTTCCATCATGTAAGGACAAAATGAGAACTTGGCAGTCCGCAACCCAGAAGAGAGCGCTGACCAGACGGGGCCACACTGGCACCCTAATCTTGGATTTCCATTCTCGAGAATTGTGAGAATACATTTCTGTTGTTTACAAGTTACCCAGTCTATGGCACTTTGTTATAGCAGCCTGAATGGACTATGATGCTAGTGAAGCTCTAAACTCCCAGCGGTGTGTGTGGGTTTGTATGTAGATGTGACGGACATGGAGGTACATGGCCCAGATCCCCCTTCAACAAAGGACTTGCTCCCGAGCTGTGGGGTGCACAGTCAGCAAACAGCTGCCAGCTTTCAGCTCTTTCAGCATCTGCCTCAGCTACAGAGAGATGCTCCACCTGACTCACATCCTTCTCTAGTAGCTGTGTCTAAATTTAGAAGAATTTAAATCTTCTACCAGACTTGGGACAATAGGGCAGGTATACTTCCTCCTGAGCTCCCTGCCAGGTGACTGCAGCTTTGCTATGTTTGCACCGCAGTTCACCTCCTTGCTCTGCCCATTCGTGACTGCTCGCTCACCCTTCCTTTCACAGATGGTGTGCCTGAGAAAGATCTTGCACTCCAAACTCCACCTTAGTGTTTGCTTCTGGAAAGCCCAACCTGCAGCTACAGTGCTGGAAATTATATAATGTATGTTTTAATTGTTGGACATTTTCTAAACTTGACCTATACTACCTAAAAGGAACACAATGTTTCACTGAAGAGTCTACATGGATGTGAGAATGAGTTTTGACTCAAATGTCTAAGGCTACTGTGAGCAGGTGATGATCACCTTCTTACCTCTGTATGGTAGGCAGAAACCACTACTATATAGAGAAATGCATGTTGATCATTATTTTAGGTTCTTATCATTGCTTTCTCCCAGGAATGTGAAATAAGAAATACTGTCATATAATACGGTGATTGAGAGTGTGAGCTCTGGAGTTAAGGTGCCTGAGTTCAAATCCTGGCTCCATGAATGGCTGGGGGACTTAAGCATGTTGTGCTATTGTTTTCTCATGTGCAAAATGGAGCCAACAGTAGCATCTTCTTGGGAATGTTTGTGGATTAAATGAGATGAGGTGGTAAAGTGTTTCAAACTTTGTTGGTCATCAAGTTGGTAACTATTAATACTAGTTATTTATATAGTAGAGATATTTATATATTATTATTTAGAATTATTCAAACATTACTAATACTACTGGTCAGCATAGGGTGGGATAATAGTTATTCTTAGTGGTGGTAATAACACTGTAACAAGAATGTTTCCGAACACCTGATGGTGCCGTGTTGGGCATTAATCTTCCCAACTAGTTCAGGCAATGACTACCAACTCCAGTTTATGAATAAAGAAACTCAGATTAGAAACTTGTCCAAAATTATACATCTAGTAAGACTGTGGCTGAGGCTCAAACCCAGGTCTGCCACACCATAAGGGCAGTGCTTACTCTTTTAAAATGTGATATACTTCATGTCAGGGGTTGTAAAAAAGCACATCCATTTTCAATTTTGTTTTACATAATGTCAGTTTCTTGGCCCTTATCTGCGTAGTTGTTAAGCGTGTGGGATCTGGAATGCAATCTTGGGGCCCACATTCTGACCACACCACTTGCCATGTGATCTTTGGCAAATTAACTAACTTCTCTGTAGCTTAGTTGCCTCATCTATAAAAGGGAAACAACTACAGTTTGTTGTGAGAATTGAATGAGTTAGTATGTGGAGAGTACAGAGAACAGGGCCTGGCACACAGTGACTGCTCAGTAAATATTATTATTGCCATTATTGTTAGGCTTTTTGTGTTTAATTCATGCTTGAATCCAGGCTCTTCGATGGTGGTTCATGCTTCTAAATGGTAACAAGAATAAGAGAAGTTAAAAGTTAACTAAGAAATGTTAATCAAATTTGCATATTAAGCCAAATAATCTGCCTCAGAGACTGAATTAAAAGGAGTTATATGAAGTAACTAAAACAAATAAATAAAAAATAAACAGAAAACCCTCAAAATAAAAAACCCCAACCTTTCTTAGGATGATATGTACTTTGAATTTTACGAAAAAAAAAAAAAAGAAAAACAAAAAACCAACCAGCAGACAAAGTAAGAGATTATGAAATTGTTTCAGAAGTAGGCTGAAGAAGAAAGAAAAAGATGTTTGGTTCGATAACAGAATTCATCTCATGAGCAAGCAGACATTTTGTTTCTCACCAGCAGCATGTGGCTGTAAACAAGGGTAGGAAGTCCAGAAGCCAGAGATAAGGCACCTAGAAAAATGCTCATTTTGTTTAGATTTAGAGGGTGCTGAAAAGCTCCACATAAGATTTTAGAGGAATAGCTGAAGAACGGAAACAGCCTAGTTTTTAGTCACCAAAAACTGGTTCTAACGCTGGCTTTGGCACTCCCTTGGTGTGTACTCTTGACCACGTTACTTAATTTGCTGAGGCTCCATTTCCTCAGCTGTGTAATGATGTATTGGTGTGAGGACTGAATGAGATTATGGGACATAAAACCCATGAAAGAAAGCCTGGCACATAGAAGGTGCTATTGTTCATCCCAGGAGTTTCAATTTTATATCATAAACAAAACCATTATTTTCTATACCACTAATTTGTCACTTATTGTTATGCCATAAATAAATTCTTTTGTACAGTTGCTCTGTGGTGTTAAATTCTTGAGTTACTTGACATGAGCATGTCTTATCTCATTAAATATACCATAAGTTCTTCAAAATCGAAGATCATGAGCAAATTTCTATCACTAACTACAGAAGGACACAAAGAAGTAGGAATAGGGCATAGCCTCTTGCTTCCAGAAGATAAGATATATGCACAAATACATTCAACTAAGGAAACTCATGACATCCTTACTCATACATATCTTAAAAGTGGAATAGAAAATTCACGACCTTCCTCTCACTTCAAAAATTAGTATTTCATTCTGAACAAGTTGTCTCCCATCCCCACAAAAAATTAGTAATTCATGACATACTATGTTTGTCAAATATACCACATGATATTTTTAGATTTGGGAAGGTAGATCCATCTATCCATCCACCTGTCCACTACATAACAAATATTTATTGAAAATTTACTATTTGCCAGGCACTCTTCTATGTGTTGCTTCAGGATTCTAAGGATTTAGAACATTTCGCAGTATATAATAGTTTGCCATACCGTTCCATTGACAGGATCTGTGGCCTGAAAGGATAAAAATGGGGCCAAGTCTGCTATTCTTTCTAATCCTTTGGTGCCAATCTGATTTCCTTCAGGTGTAGTTGTAAACCAGGTGCCTAGGTGAACCTCCACAGGAGTCACTGTTTGAACTGTCTCTGGTGGAGGTTCATGGATTTCATTCTTATGTGCCATTGATGACAGATTTTTGTGACCTCTTCCTGTGAAGTTCAAGTAAAATCAAACACAACAATGTAAGTATTCTAGCAATTATATCTATCATTCATTAAGTTTTGATACAGTGTAAACTACCTCAGACACTGTGGCAGCAACAATGTAAGGGTATTCATCAATTATATTATTTCTCAACAGGGAAAAAATCAGGTTATTAACATCTTAGTTTTGACACTTGAATCTTGGCTGGACTCCAACCACTGTCCCCCAGCATACCCATGCATAGACGGTTCATTGTCTGTAGCACGAAAGCTGTTCTGGTCAATTTCTGCACTCTTCTCAGTCTGGATTACATCTCCCTGGATCCCAAATTTTGGGTTCTGCACTCTGCTTTTTAAACACTACCTTTTCTCCCATATATCTGTCAAATCTTCAGACTTTCTTTGGACTTATTGGACTCTATCATTTATCAGATTTTTAACCTTTGATTCCCTGACTTTGTCAGTACTAATAGGAAACACCTTTCTTCAACTCTGGATCCAAGGAATCTTGCCAGCCAGGCATATTCTCTAGTACTTCTCAAGATTCAGACCATGAAATATGCATTAGGGCGTGAATCTCAGTTTAAATAATGGAGACTCAACTAATGAGAAGAATGAAAGAAATAGATACATCAAGTTAAGCCTTTTCATTGCCGTAAGATTTATTTGGACCTATTTACACATTCAGAACATGGCGGAGAATGAAAACAGTGTCACTTTCAGAATACGCAGAGAGATAATCTTTAAAAATGGTAGTGAATACTTTTGGAATTATCTTTTCTTCTACTTTTTTCGTCTCCCCCTCTTGATCTGCCTTGTCCTTCTCTTATTTATTTACTTAATCAAAAGAAGTGAGCTATGGAAAGGGCATTACAGCATAGTGGACACAAAAAATAGCAATAAGGTAGGGAATAGCATGGTATGTGCAGACAACTACTAGCAGGCCAATGTGACCAGAGAATAAATATAAAGCATATTTGGTTGAGAGAACAGCCTAGAGAAGTAGACAGTGATTCAACTGAGTGGCCTTTGCAGTATGTTAAAGACCTTGGATTTTTTTCTTATAGGTGATACTTAGTAATTACAAAGTTTTAAAAGGGATAGTGATATGGTCAGAAGATTAGGTAGATGCTTTTGGCCAGAATATGCAGAATTGATATTAATGAAAACAGGAAGAACAGTTAGGAAGTTTTAAAGTACTAGAGATTAGAGAGAGTAGTAAAGATAAACAAGTACAATTTTGGTACAGATGTAGATTAGGAGATAAATTTGGATATAGAAGGCTGAGGATGGATATGGAAGGTAAAATAAGAGGAAAAAAGGATAACATGCAGATTCTGAGATCTTAACCAATTATTGTCTTCTATTATTAAGTATATGGGTCAATAAAATAAAGACAACTGGTCAAGGATCAGCCCAAAGCTAAGAGGAAAGAAACAAGTGTGGTTGGAGTTACATTTTTAGCAACATCACAGACTAGATACCAAGAATTCCACTGAAAATAACTGAAGTTACTAGAAAAGATCTCTTAATCAATCTTCTTGAAAGTGTCTACAAGCTGGCAAATATAAGAAAGGTTAACACAAGCTAAGGACTAAGTGAAAGTGGAAACACAGAGAAGTAAAAATAGCACTAAATTTGACTTTTGCCCTGTGGTCTTTGTCAAATTGGGTGATTTTGAATATTTGTTTTCACAGCATTCTGGAATTTAGGGAGAAATAAAAGCTAGAGCCTATTCAGGCTGGAGAGTTCTTCAAAAATCTGAGGCCTAAAGGGTTACACCCTTAGACTAAGTGTGGATTATTAACAGAAATAAACTCATGCTTTTTCCTACCCTACCCTAGGGCTGTCAGAAAAGTTGCCTGTGTTCAAACGTGGTGCTGAGCAGAGAGGACAAAAAAATACTTTGAGGTTGTATAACCATGGCAGATCCTTATATATTAATAGGTTTGAAACAAAAATTCACACCACTTGGGTGGCAGCCCTAGAAATTCCTTTAATAATTTGAAGTGATTCAAGAGTATTGGTTTCCCTACCACCTGCTAAAATCCTTTCTGAAACTAAAATACTTTCTAAAGAAACACACCTTTATGCCAGCCCAAACAATTTAGAGTCAAAGCAATAAGAAAATAATAATCAGCTCCTAGTCACAAAGTACCAATGACACAACGAAGCAAAGCTTTTGAATCAAGTGAGAGCCAGAAGAAACAACAGAAAGTAGAATTAGATCCATAGTACTTTAGATGTTGGAATTATCAGACACAGAATATAAAATGCATGCTAAATATTATTCCAGAAGTAAAAGGGGGCCAAAAACTATGAGTAAAGAGAAGGCAGATAGGAAAACAAAATAAAGAGAAGTACTAGATATAAAAAATGAAATAAAAAAAAAACAGTGCAGGTTTAACAAGAGATAAAACACAGTTTAAAAGAGAACTGAAAGATAGACCTCACGTAATTGTATAGAATGAAGCTCAGAGAGTCAAAGAAATACAAGTAATGAAAGAGAAGTTAAAATACTTCTAATGCATGTTTAATTGGAATTCCAGAAGAAGAGGAGAAAGAAGTGGATCAGAAGTGATATTTGAAGAGGTAATTATTGAGAAATTTCCAGAATCAATGAAATAGTAATCTACAGATTCAAGAAGTCCAATGTATTCCCATTTGGATAAATAAAAAGAAATCCATACCCAGTCAAATCACACGTAAATTATAATAAAAAATCACAGAGAATATTTTAAAAGTACTTAGAGTATCTTCAAAACAACAACAATTAGACTGACAGACAACTTTTCAATAGCAACATTGTTGCTAAAGAGTATAAAAGATTATTGTCAATATACTGAGAGAAAATACCTGTCAATCTAGAATTCTATACTCAGTGAAATTGCCTTTAAAAAATGAGGACAATATAAAGACATTTTCAGAAAATATCATTTATATAATACAGCAAATGGACAAAAATGTCTAAAGATAAAAAATTTACAAATAGACTTTTGAAAATATCCACTTATATGCTGCTCACAAGAAACATAATTAAACACATTTAAAAGTGAAATAAAAGTATGGAAAAAATTTATGCTGGTAAAGTATTAAACAATGGCTTGTATAGCTATAATAATAAAGCAAAATAGACATTAGAGTAAAAAACAAGTCTAGAATAAAAAGTCATTGCATAATATTGAAAGGTTAAATTTACCATAAAGATATAATAATTCTAAAGTTATAAATATCTAAAATCATATCCTCAAAATATACGAAGAAAAATCTGATAGAACTATAAAAAGACAAATTTATTTCACAAATTAAGAAATAAAGATTAAATTATAAGGAACAGCACTGAAGAGGCTATTCTATCCTTTTAGGAAATTTAAACATACTTCTGAGTAAATTGATATAATAAATTAAACAAATCTGTAAGGATATAGAATAGGGATTGGCAGATTTTGGCCTGTATGTCAAATAAGGCTTGCTATCTATTTTGCGCAGTCTGTGAAGTAATAATTCTTTTTACGTTCTAAAAAGCTAAAAAAAAAGAATAATATTTTATGATACATGAAAATTATATGAAATTCAAATTTTAGTGTACATAAAGTTTTACCGAAATACAACACAGCTAAGCTTAATTATGCATTAATCTTGGCTACTTTCATGCTCCAAGGTCAGAGTTGAGCAGTTGTGGTAGAGACCATATGGCCCAGCAGGGTCTAAAATATTTACTATGTTGCCCTTTATAGAAAAGTTTGCTGAACTCAGACAGAGATCTGGACAAAATGACTAACAAGTTTCACTGAATAAATTTAAGATGACACTGTACCAAATAATGGCACGATATGTGCTCTTTTCAAGTACAGAACTTTTAAAAAACTTGACCATATATGAGGCTATCAATCATGTCTCAACAAATTTTTGAACAATTAGTTAAAAATCAACTATAAATACAAACTGGAAATATTTCATAGGTTTGGAAATCTAGGAACAAGTTTAAATGACTCAAAGGTCAAAGAAAAAGTTATAATGGAAATTAGATAATATTTAAAATTGAAAAATAAAAAAATACTAAATATTCCTTGTATGATGGGAGAAGCACTTCTGTAACAGCAAGTGAGAACCAGAGAAAATCCATTCCTCTATAAAAACAGTGAGAACATTGAAAAAAATGACCAGAATCAACTCTCTCAGAATTTTGGAAATTAACCAAAGAATTGCAACAATCTGAGGAACAATTCAAGAAAAATGGCTGAATCTCAGTAAGAAGAGCTGCTTTATGGTGTTACAAGTTTTAAATTTTTTTTTATGAGATATTATTTATGAAGTTTCATTCCAGGGATGGAATATTATTCTGTGATAAAAAGAAATGAGCTATTAAGCCATAAAAAGATACGAAGGAATCTTAACTGTATATTACTAAGTGAAAAAGGAACTGGTCTAAAAATGCTACATACTATATAATTCTAACTATTTGACATTCCGGGAAAGGCAGAACTGCAGAGACAGTAAAAAGGTCAGTGGTTGCCAGGAGTTCGGGGAGGGGAGGGTGTGTGTGGTTCAGGATGAGGGAGAGGAGAAGGGTGAATAGATAAAGGACAGACATTTTTATGGTGGTGAAATTATTCTGTATGATACATAAGATACTGTAGATTCATGATATTGTGCATTTGTTAAAACCCATAGGATGTACGGCACCAAGAGTTGTACACTCTATGTATAACTATGGACTTTAGTTAATAATAATATATCATGGTTGGTTCATCAATTGTAACAAATGTACCACAGTAAAGCAAGATGTTAATAATAGGGGAAACTGTGAGTGGGGAATAGACATAGTGTATGGGAACGCAATTTTAAAAATGAGTGTATTATCTTGGAAGGAAGGGCTGTGAAGAAATCTGGGACACACCCTGCTAGAAGCTCTTTGACAAGTGGCTACACAAACTAGTCTTATATCAAGTCCTCTTGTGTCAACAAAAGAGGGAACCTTTGAGCCAGGAAGTTTTGGAAAGCTGTAGGGGTACTTTCATTTACTTCTCCAACAAGGAACCTCTGCTACTCCTGAAGGAAAATCTGTTTTATTAAATTTTGAGTAAGCAAAAAAGGAATTCAGTTTGCCTCCATACGAAATTACTAGGTACTGTGGAGAGATGTGTGAAATTGACAAAAAAATGATTAAATCTTGGTTTTGGATCATTAAAGACATATGGGAAATTGAGAAAAATTTGCAAGGCATGAGAGGTAGTATAATTTAGGGTGCCCAAGCTCAAATCCCGGCTTCACTACTTGTTAGCTGAGAGATCTCAAGGAAGTTACTTAACCTCTCTGTGTTTTGATTTCTTAATATGTAAACTGGAGATTATTAAAATATGTACCTCACAGAGGATTAGCTGATTTAATATTTAAAATATTCAGAATGGTTCCTGATACACAAATACATATCTCTTATATATGAAGATCTCTTGAAAATTAATATGATAATGATAACCGTATAATAGTAAACTAAGAAAAGATTTGCATAGAAAAATCCACAAAAGGAAAGAAAACCCAGTAAACATCTTTAAATGTTTAACCTCACTGGTAATCAAAGAAATTCAAATTAATATAATGATAAGATATATTATCTACCAAATTGAATAAGATTAAAAGAATGATAAAAAGCATTGGGGAGGGTATGAGGAAGTAGACATTTTCATACTGTGCTAGTGGTAGGGGTGTAAATCAGAAATACCGCTCAGGACAGTGATCTTGCAATTTAGATTATGACACACACCATTCATTGCTTACCCAACTGTTATCCACCTTCTTTTCCCCCCAACAGTAGTGCTCTTCTCCTGAGAAAGAGGTCAAAAATGCCAGATAACTGTTTTCCCAGTCTTGATCACCAGCGAGTTCTAATCAATGAGATACGAGGTTTGCTGGGGGATAAGGGATCTGGAAATATTTTGCTCCTTGATAAAAAGAGACATTTGAAGAAAGCTGTTGTATTTGCCCTCTTTCCTATCTGCTTTGGAAGTTACTGTATGAGGCCCTCATGCCTGGAGCTGATATACCTTCTTGCAACTATGAGGAAAAGATCAAGAGAATCACAGAGATGCCTGTTCAGAATCTTGCCTTCATCGATCTGCTCAACCAGCCCTAAAACAGCAGTCCAGATACTACAGCTAATGTTGTGTAGGAATAAATAATGACATAGGAAAATGTTCATTATCTATTACTAAGAGAAAAACAATTTATGAAACAGTGTGTAATTCTGTGACTGCAATGAAAATTCATAATACGCATATATATATGAATATATCTGAATATATTCATAGAAAAGGTAAGAGGTATAATCATAATGATATTGAACACTTATTAAGCACCTGAAGACTTTATTACATCCATTATAATTCTAGAGGCTTCAATCGTTACCTTTCTTTGTGATGACAGTTTCAGACGGTGCTGTTTCTGATTTTTGCTGAGAAGTTGAGTCCATCAAATCTCCACTATGAGGGCTGGCTGGCACTTCAGGAGGAGGATAAATAAGACCTGAATCGGGACTACTGCTCACAGCACCATCTGCAAAGAGAATCTGAAGGAAAAACAAAAGTTTCCAGCATTCTCAGGAGCAAGGAGGAGGCTGGTTAACAGAAAACACTGTGTCAAACTGGAATAGCTTCAAAATAATCCAAAGAAGAAATGCTGTTTGCAGACCTCCAGACTTAGCATCACAAGGCAGATTATAGAAGGGTAGATTGGAGCTCAGAGACAATTAGCTTCATAACCAGCACAATAATGTTATTTTATATTTTCTACTTATCTTCTGTTTCTTTTTGTTTTCTGTCTTTTCTTAGATGGATTTGAATTTTATTTTTTCCCATTCTTTACCCTTCTCCTAGGCAATTGGGAAATTATATACTCTATTTCAATTTTTCTAATGATTACATTTAAAATTTTATCATATATTGAAATGTGTAGTTTCTATTAATATCTACCTAATGTGTATAGGGTCTCTAGGTACTACAGATACAGCTCTCTGGTATTAGCATTTATACACTCCCAATCAACATGACAAGGACCACCATCAGTTTGCTAATGAGAAGTCAAATGTCCATCTGGTTCTTATTCTTTTATAAGTAACTGGTTTCCTTCAGGAAGCTTTTGGGATTGTTTATCTTTACAGTCCTAAAATTGCATGAAGACATACTGAGATGATATTTTAAAGATACTTGGTATTAGTCCTGATTGACACTTGGTTGCCCTGTTTAATCTGAAGTTTTTTTTTTTTTTAAACTCTGGGAAAATTTCTTATGTTATGTCTTTGATTATTTCCCCTTTCATTCTTACTATGTTCTTCTTCTGGAAATTCTGTAATATAGATCTTTTTTCCATGTTTCAATTTTTCTCTCACTCATAATCCACCCTCTCCCACCCCTTAATTTTTCACAATTATTTTTAATTTTTAAGAACTCTTGATTTTTTTCTTTAGAAACTAAAAAAAAATTTAAATTTTATTTTATGGACCATTGACCTCTCAAGTCGCTGCCTATATTACTTTTATTCACTTTTAAAATTTTTTAGGTACTTATTTTTATTTTTGGGTGCTATTTCTTTAATATATTGAATTGTGTTCTTTACTTTTATGGGATTGGCCTCTCTTCAAGGTTGATGATTCTTAGGTGCATGTTCCTATTTCTCATTGAGGATCCCTTTTTACTTCTTGGTGGTGCAGTGTCTGGTTATGGGAGCTCCTCTTCTGCAATCTTTGGGAGGGATGGAGCAGGGCGTATGGCTTCTGGTTTTTTTATGGTTTCTGGTTCCCATCCCCAGGGAGTAGTTACCTAGGGATTACCATCATTCTGAATTTCTGAGCCCAGAGCTCCTGTGTAAAATGTCTGTGTTAGAACTCCCATTTTGATTTTTAATTTTGCTGCAGGTTTTTCTCTTCTATATGTTTTAAACCTTGCTCTTTTTTTTTTTTCCCTATCAGTCTGATCCCATCTGACTTGCATTTTTTAGGAATTCTCCAAATCTTATAATGTATTATTGATGATATATTTCGTTATCTTCCAGTACTATTATGAATTTATTATTTAACTATTTTTTCTATATTTTAAAATACCTTGAGAGGGAGAGGAGGAAAACACTGTGTTCAGTCTGCAATCTTAGATCATGCATAGAAATGACAAGTTTATTTGTATCCTGCTTTTCATAGACAGTGTTTTTTCTCTAACTATACTATTCATTTGTCATTTTGAATTATACTATTCTTTGTTTGTCATTCCTTTTTCAAGTGAGTTGTTCCTCTTCCCTGCTACAGTACTGTTCCTTACCCATAGCCTGATTATCTTTTACTTGGCAGTAGCAAAGAGTAAAATATTCTTTTACCTGTGTGGATCCATCCAACATATATTTGACAACGGTGCCTTGACTGGTGATAACTCTCGAAGCCTCCTGCTCCTCTGGGGGCATCACCGTTTTATAGAACTCATAGTGCTTCACCCTCTGGGGGTAGCTCTGACGGACTATGATGTCCCACGTGGGTTCCTCATCTGCTACATATTGACCTTAAAAAAAAGAGAGAGAATAAAGCTTTACTGAGAACTGGGAAATGCTGTGGGGATGGGATTTCATCTTCTCGCCTAATTACTTTCTTTCTTTTGTCTATGTCTGAATACCTGGGCAGTTTCCATGTCATGACAAATGGCCCAGAATGCTGGTTCTTTGCTGACCTCATTATATTCAAATGTAGTAAACAAGGTCATCTACAACACACAGCAGGTACCTTCTCCATGTGTAAGTGATTCTCTCTAAGGAAGTCCAGGATATCTCAGGGCAAAATTATGAAGGAAGCAGAGTTTTGCTGCCGTAGTATTCTTCCCTCCCCTGCACCCTCTTCCTCCACTTCTTTGAGTCAACTCTCACCCCTGGATACACAATGCTGCTGTGGTGTTGCCTGGTTGCCCAGAGCCCTGGGGGAAGTCACTCATGCAGACTTGCCCTAGTTGACATAACCCCCTCAAACAAATCCAGATCTCTCTCAGTGTTTTGCTGTTAGCTAGCAATCAAGGAGAAAAGCACCTAATAAGCTCCTTCAAAAAGAAAGCACTGTTGTGGAGAAATTCTGGCACACCATACCTACTCGGTATTTGCTAATTGAATAATTTCCTCTTAATTTATAACATGGTTTATTGGGGCCAAACAGCCTTAACACAAAGGAATTAACATGTAATGATGGCATTTTAAGGACCATATCAGGTTGGTAGGAAAATATTTGGCAATGAGGACCCTTCATGACACCACTTAAATCACAGAAGTAATAATAATGATAAAATAATAAACATTTATTGAGAGATTTCTATTGCTAAATGCTTTATGTATGTATCTCATTCAGTCCACCTCAACAACTTTTTAGACACTTTCATTTTCCAGAGTTTTCAGATGGAGGCTTGGAGAGGTTGTAATTTTTCTAAGGTCACATGGTCAGAAAGGGGCAGAGCTGGCATTTGAATCATTTTCTTATACTGTAAAAACAACCACCACTACCACAACCAAACACACACACACACACCCACACACACAACCCAAAAAACCAACCACTAACATTTGAATAATATGCTCTAGGTTAAAAAGTATTTTCCCAATTAATTCCAAAGTCACCCAGGAAAGGACTCAAGTATGGGCTCTTTCTTCTTATGCCATGGTAACCTTCTCTCCCTATGTTTAAGATTGACCCTGTGAATATATTGTTACTTTTGTATTTGTGTTGTAATTATGTTCAAACTTGAATTAGAATATTTATAATATATAGAAGACTTTAAACATATAATGCATTCCAGGCAAAGTTATTAGTGACTACATTGTCTTCCTTGTCTTCAGGGTAGACAATGAAACTAATAGAAAAGACAAGGGTGAAAGAGGTATTAAGCCGGGGTTTGATGATAGGATCAAGCGAATAGGCAAACAAAGAAATACAACCTTGAACCTAAAACATCTCTCTCAGTACACTCATAGCTTCTTAGACTTTGGAAGACACTTAGTGAGCATCTAGCACAGTGGGTCCCATCGTAGAAAACCTGAACCACTAGGGATCCTCGGGAATAGAATAGGGGTCCCATGTTCTATTCTTAATAATTCAGAAAGCCTAATGAAGAGCAAAATTAGGACAAGTAGATTAACTACAACATTTAGTTTCTATTTTTTTTTTTTTTTGGCTGGCAAGTAACTAAAATATCGATTTAGTTTTAAAAGGCATAGTTTTTTTCTTTGATAGATACACTTTCAAATGTGATGCACTAAAGAAGATATTAGGTTGTGAAAAAAATAAAAATCCACTGGTATAATCTAACATTTATTGGATGAGAAAACATTGTCCAGAGATAGTAAGTAACTTAAAAAGACCATATTGTTAGTTCATGTCAGACTCAGCTTTAGAACTGAAGTCCTAGTTCAGTGCTTCCCTTGTTGCATCTCCTACTTCTACTGCAACAGTGGGTCTCCATTTTAATGATATTCAAATTCGATCACCAATGTAGATGCCCATCAGGTTAATTAAAGAGGACCTACTTGTACTTATTTATTCAGCTCAATAGGTAAGGAGCCATGTATAGGACCAGCAGAGATAATAGTCTATAAAATTATACAATGACACATGGAAATGAAGACTGGATTTCTCAACCCATTTGTTTTACTTTTTTATTTGATTTCATTTTTGCCAATTATTTTTTGTTTGTACATATTCGTGGGTATGAGTGCAATTTTGTTACATTCTTATATTGCACTGTGGTTAAGTCAAGGTCTTTGGTACATACATCACTGAAGCAACAAACGTTGTACCCACCAAGCAAGCTCCCATCATCCACTCCCTACCCCCATCCCCTTCTTAATTCATTTGACCTGAACTTTATCTACTTTGTGTCCACTGTCCTTCATTTTCTTCAGAGCAGCCAAGTACTGTACCAGTGGCTCTCCATAGAGGCAAGAATGCAGTGCCACACAAGAGTTGTTAAGAGCACTGGCTTTGCCATAATTGGACCGAGAACAGCATTTCAGCTTTGCCACTTGGAGGCTGAGTAACCCCGGGCAAGTTACTAAACCATCTGAAGCCTCAATTTCTTCATTTTGTAAAATGGAGTTCTTTAGTACCTAGCTCATAAATTTGTATTTTGTAAGGGCTCAAAATTTGAAAATAGCCTATTGTTCATTATCAACAAGAAGTATGTTTAACTGGTAAGAAAATATACAATTTTCAATGGTGATTTAACTGTTTTGAATATGAATTTTTGCCCTCTGCTCCCGCATTCCACCCCAGCTAGCACTCACCTGTAGGCTCTTGCCCAATGAAAGTCAATAGGAGCCCACTGGGGCAAGACACATTTAGGCTTTGGAAGGTGGGAACATAAAAGTCCTCTTGTAAAACAGGCTCTGGTTCTACTTCTTCCTGTAAGTAATTTAGCATGTGAATAATTACTTATCATTTTCTAAATGAGCTATTACTTATTTTGACAAAGCAAGGACTTGCTGAGTGCTTAGGGATGTGACTTGTGCAGAGCTAGGAGGACCTTGCAATAGAGACTGCAAGGATTCATGAGTCTCTGCCTTTGTGCAGTTTATATTCTACTAGTACAATGGCACACAGATGAGTGAGACCACTAAATGATAGTACTAAATAGTTGGCATATCTTTTCTTAGAAAAGGGAGATATCAAAGCTAATAGGAATAATTGGGAAAGGAGTGGTGGAGGAATTGGGGCTTGAAGTAGACCTTAAAAAATGCCTCAGTTTGGATGTGTAGGTGTTAAGGATAGTGCTATGATCTGAATGTTGGTGTTTCCCGTAAAATTCATATGTTGGAAACTAATACCCAATGTGATAGTATTAGGAGGTGGGCCCTTAGAGAAATAGGTAAGTCATGAGGGCTCTGTCCTCATGAATGGGATTAGCGCTCTTATGGAAGAATTTGCAGGGAGAGCCCTTGCTCCTTCTGCCACTGAGGGCACCTGGAAGGCATCATGTCTATGAGGAATAGGCTCTCACCAGACACTGAATCTGCTGACATCTTGATCCTAGACTTCACATCTCCTAGAACTGTGAGTAATAAAATTTCTACTGTTTGTAAATCACCCAGTCTACAGTATTTTGTTATAGCAGCCCAAATAGACTAAGACAGACAGAGTATGTGGTAGACCAACTTCCCCACTGCCTTTTTTGGTATAATTCTTACAGTTTGGATACTAGAGATATTATGCTTTAGGATATTTGTCCTTATTTTTCTATAATAGGCATACATTGTTTTCATAGCAAGTAAAAGCAATAAAAGAAAAGACAACCAAAAGTTATAAATTAATTTATAAATTAATGAGGATTTGGATGTGTTTACTTTAAAATCCTAATTAATTTTATGTCAGCTATGCCTGAATCCCTTGTTTGGTTATATGTGCTCAAGAACAAAAGTTATTTGGTAACTTTCAAATAATTCTAACTAATAATAATTTCAGTTTTTCCAATTGGTTCTCTTCTATTAGCCACCAAAATCATTCCAACTGATATTCCACTGTTGGATCTTTAGTTTATTCTAGCTGGTCTTCTACTGTTGATCATTTAGGTTGTTCTACATTTTCTTTGTCATTAACAGAGGAAAAAATGTGAATATTTAGCTAAAAATTAATTAAAAACACAAGTTAAAAATTAAGAGGAAAAGCTTATACAATTCTGTAAAATGAACAATAATTCCCAGATTTGCAAATTTGCTGGGCTGAATCTAGCATTACATACAAAACTGGTAATCATCCCTCATCCTTCCATTATCATCAATTTTAAAAAATGTTCGATGAACTGATTAGTTTGCTATCCAGTTGATTTTGGCCAAATTAATTTTAAATGAATTACAAAAGTGGCCTGGCATGAGACAGCTCATCTAATATAACTATGTAAATAAGGTACAGAGGTGAAGTAACATTTAAACCCCATAACTTTTAAAGGGCCAGAGTCTGAAATCCAGGTTCTTGAGCACTTTTTAACATATTTTTTCTTATAACAAGTTAGTATCTGTACATCATACTTTTAGTAGCAAATACCAAGAATCAATATTTGCCAGTAGTTTCCTTGTTGCTCCTCTTTTTTCTTTTTAACCCTGATACAAAGAATCAATCCAATAGAATCCTCTTTTGATCTGTGTTCTATTAGGAAGATGTTTAGCGTCAAAGCGTGTGTGTGTGTGTGTGTGTGTGTGTGTGTGACATTGCCTATGCTGAAAGTTTGGGGATAGAAGGTGGACTACTCTGACTGGAGGTGTGGACTGTCTTAGTCTTTCTGGATTCTTAGCACATCAATATCCACCAAGTGGAACTGTTTCCATTGTTTAGTCACAGATCTTTATCTTCCAATTGTTGTTTATCTTAGTTGAGCTAAATGAAGTATTAGAAATAAGGAATGGTAGGAACTTGACCAACCAAAAGCAAAGAAAACCTAAGCACCAGGGTGGGAAAAAAGATTGAATCAAGTTTTTCTGAGCTGAGAGTGAATGACCTGAGACAATTTGTGTATGACAACATGTCTCTTGGAGTGGGAATCCAATTTTTGCATGCAAATCCTTCTTGTCCATTCGGGTTGAAATGACAAGGAATGTTAATGCATCTGCACAATAAAACATTATTGACATAAGCAATGGTTTAAAAAAACATTAACACTGAGGCAGAAACAGAATTTGGGAATCTATGGTACATTTTGTTTACCTTTTTCTCTTCTTCTTTTGGTTGCTCCTCTTCTTTAAGGGATTCTTTGGGTTTTTCTTTACCTTTTGTTTTCCCTTTAGGTTTGCCTTGTGGAACATTCACTATAACAGGAACCACTGTTGGAGTGAGTGCTGAAGGGATATTCAACATTGTTTCTAAAGCAGGATCTTTATCTTCTGTAAACAGAAAAAGGGAAAACCAAGTAAATTCAACACTCATATTTGATATGCGTAAGTAACATTTACATCTCAAAAATTTATACAAGTTGACAGCTGTTTTTTACCTTGCTAAATATTATCAGTTGGATAGATTTCAAGGATAATGTAGTTGATTAGAAAATCAGGATTGTAGTTAGAAAATTTGAGGTACTTAATACTTTCATGTGCTTTATTGAGTCATTTCACATGTTCCTGACTTCCATCTACATTGTAAACTCCTTAATGATAGGGAAATAATCATGTCTTCATTTATTTGAGAAATATTTGAGAAGCTCTTATATGTAAAATGTTTTGAGCAGTGGAAAATAATGAAAATATATGTAAAAGTTCTTATGGAGTCAAAATTTTTAAAATACAAGATCAATTTTCTTCTGTGTTTTAAAGGATTGTAAGAATTCTAAAAGGAAAGCTGATGTGAGGAGGATTATGTGGGGAGCTCTAGAGAATCCCATATATCTTGAATTTTATTTTCCTCTGGGTTATAGAAAACCATGACCTGAATCTCTTATCTCTCTGGTCAATTTTTCCTTCAGTCTCATTTACTGGCTCTTTCTCTTTTGTCAATTCTTTAAACATTTTTAGGTCCCAGGGTTTATTATGTTCTCAACTTTGGGTGTCCATAATAATTACTCATGGAATTTAAAAAAATATGCTCAGGCCCCACCTTGACCTACTGAATCCCTCATTGGAAATAAGGACCAGACATTTACATTAGTGAAACACTACATATGATTGTGATGCACAGACAAGGCTGAGCACCTTTATTTTATACACACACACACACACACACACACACATTAGATCTGGATGATCTCATTTACCACTGGGGTTCCAGTTGTCATCTACATGCTGCCGACTCCAAAATTTACATCTCAAGGCATGACTTTTCTTCTCAATTCCAGATAAATATTTCCAACTGCTTTTAGGCATCTCCTGGTTGTGGTACTAGAGACATTTCTAACTCAATTTAGTCTTTCCTTTCCCAAGCAGATTGACCCTCTTATATTCTCAATCTCAGTTAATGCCATGACCAGTCATGCACTCTGTTTCCCAAGTTAGACATTGAGACCATTTTCTCCTTTTGACTCATCCTATACACCCAGCCAGTCATCAAGCCTTTGGAACTTTCTCCCAAATTGTGCCTGTCCTATCTATTCCCATTACCTAAACGCAGTGTCCCATTATTGCTTGCTGGGTCTTCTGCAGCAGTTTCCTAACTGATATCATGGCACTTCTAACACCATCACTTCCATGTACTTTCCAAGCTATCACTAAAATTATGTTCCTAAAATAAGATGTGATCATGTCACTCACTGCCCATTGTAGGGCATGTACACTCTTCACAATCACATCCTCACCTGCTTCCATTCCAACCACACTAAAGGTTTCACCTTTATGTAAAGATGCCATGTTTTACACGATTGTGTATTTATACAAATGATTCTTACTGTCTAGAATTCCCTTTCCTTGTTTCTGTGTCTGGATAGTACCCATTCATTTCTAAAGTCTTATGTCAAATGCTACAGTTTCTCTCTGAAGTATTTTCTGACTGTCCCCAGTAGTCCATTTATATATAATTTCTAGCATCATGACAATTATTGCTCTATTTACATGTTTTTCTTTCTCATTAGATAGTGAGTTCTCTGAATAGATATACCATGGTTTTATTCAACTTAGTGGCTCAGTGCCAGCAAGTTGGCTCAGCCTGGCTCATAGGAAGTACTGTATATAAATAAGGGAATGGCAACCAGTTTCAGGCATCTGGAAACTCCTTCCTCCCATCCCCATCCATTTACTCAGTAATATTCAGTAAATATTTGTTGTCTACCTACTACTATGTACCATGAATTGGATAGCCAATGATGGAGGAGACAGACAAGGGCAGTATAATTTAGTGAGTAGTTTAGATTAGGAAGTCCTCAGGTACAATGCTGTGTGTTAAGTCTGCGATGGGGGAAGAACAGAAATGCCACAGGAACCCAGAAGGACATCTATGGCCAAATGCCAGGGTACAATCTACTGTGGCTATCCTGAGCAGTTCACCTTTCAATAAATGGGAAAGCAGTTCCTTGCTCTTACATGACTAAGCTTTTACACATACTATTCCTGGTATCTAGAATTCCCTTCCTGCAATTTTTTGCCTAGGCCATTTCCACTCACTTCCAAAGACCTAGTTCACATGCTACTGCCACTTGCTCTGGGAAGCATTTCTTTGAGAATGTGACCTCTAAGCTGGGGCCTGAAGGATGGGAGGAAGTTTGTGGCCTGTGTGGCAGGAGAAAGTGTTCTGAACAGTGGCACGGCATGAACAAATGGGCACACATAAGAGAAAGCATAGTTTGTTCAAGGGACTAAGAGGCACAAAAAGAATAGGTAGGAAGGCATAATGCCATAAGGGAAAATAGATCAGGTTGGTTGTCATGCAGAGTTGGGTAAAGAATCACGTAAAATTGAGCTTGGGGCTTGATTAAGGTTCTTGAATTCTAGGTATATTCAGTAGGCCATCTGAATGGCAGTAGGAAGCAAGAAGGAAATATTCCTCTGAGCAAGAAGAAACGAAGCAGTCTTCTAAGATTTCGTTTGGTTTCTTTATGTTTTTGTTGATTTAATAGCCATATTAACCATTTTTTGGTCCAAAAGGATACTAAACTAAACTATGCTTAGCTGTGTATACCCAGTTAAACAGGGAGAGCTGAAATAGAAAATTATTTAGCCATTAGTAGATAAAGTTCTTAAATATCAATACTATATGCATCCTTAAGTAATTTAGAATTTACATATATTTTTACAAAGACTCATGCCTTCAACTTATTTTTTAATAAGCAGGAAGTAAGACATTACTTATTATCTACCCTACAAACATTTTCTAATATAGTACTTATAATCTGAAATTAGAAGCATCTTTTTTTAATATAATGATTACATATTAACTGAAGGATTAAATCGATAATAAGGAAATCACTTAGGAAATAGGACCAACAGAGTTGATAGAGTGGGGTATAAATATATGAATATAAAATAATGATAACCTATATTCAGAAGAGGTAGGGAATTATAGTGACTCTGTGGTGATAATAGATTTTCAAACATAATTTTGAAAATTATGTTTTCATAATTTCATAAAATTATGTTTTCATAAATTTCAAGGTGGGGGGAGGGGATGGGTGTATACCTACATAATGAGTGTGATGCGCACTGTCTGGGGAATGGACAGGCTTGAGCTCTGACTCGGGGGGCTGGGGGGGCATGGGCAATATACATAACCTAAACTTTTGTACCCCCATAATATGCTGAAATAATTTGTTAGGCAACATAATTTGTTAGGCAACAAATGACTTCTCCAAGTGCTGGTTTAAAAACAAATCAAATACGAAGTTAAAATACAAAACCCCAAATGAAGTAAAAATACTATCAAACCTAATGGATTAACTCACTAGAGTACTAGGATACTTGACACAAAGTAAGAAACAAGATTATGATGATCCATGAGAACCTTGTCTTTGAGAAAAAGGAATTATATAGTAAGGCAGATAACTGGATCATCATGATCTACCCCAATACATAGTTTTGAGGCTGTATAGTATAGGGATTATCTTTTGATTTTGTGATGCTTTTTTAAAAATACCTTGCGGTTAGATCCCTCTAAAATGGATGGGAACCCAGAGATTTCCTAATTGGTTCTTGGTAAAGTGACATACTATTTTGTGGTTTGTAAGGAAATAACTTCCAGTTGGATAATTTGTTTATTTAGAGTGACGTAGAGAAATATGTCCAGTGAATGGCTCCTTTAAGACGGATGCCCTGAAGCACACTGAACGATTCCACAGTCACAGGATTCAAAAAAATATTATTCTAGAGAAAACCAAAAGGATTCCTTGGCAGAACATGCTTCTTTGGCACTAACAAAAAGGCTTATTTTTATGAGCTAGCTAACAAAGATGAATGGAATAAATATATATATGTATGTATATGCACATCATGTATACATACATGTATATATCCTATGCATGTGATATTACATGTACATGTGATTATATAAATCAGAAATGCTATCTAAAATGCCAAAGCATTATTTGCTACATGTGAAAGATTTATATATACTTGTATACCCACATATATACACAAACACATATATATACACACGTGCACATATACCTCATATTCCTACCCTGCAGGAAAAACTATGAGGGCCATTAAATCAGAACATGTTAGTTGACAAGTGAGAAGATTGTGGATGGGCAGGGGCAGGGACCCCTGGCCACAGGGCACACTTATCCTTTTTGTTGTGTTATTTCACCTGGCGCCATTCCACTTGATCCATAGTAACTTATTGAGAGGCAGATTCCATTTTCTAAGGTGGCAGAAAAAGATCCAAACTTGCTGACAGCTTTATTCTTTGCATATGATACTTCTAAAAGACAAAATAAAATCAAGGACATTTCCATTTTATTCGAGAGAAATATAAGCTAAACTTAGAGGGGAGGCTGGAAATGGAGGGTTTAAATGGTGCACCACAATCAACTTAAAAATAATTGTTTTAGTTCCAACAATGCACTCAGGGCTGTCAGAGGTAGGGTGGAGTTACAAAGATGAGAACATGAGACTCTTGTTCTCTTGCTTTAAGGGCTTTAGGTTGAAACGGAGAGAGGAAATAAACTGATTGATAGCCTAGCCAAATGCACCAAATGCAGATTATTTATCTGGTAGACTATCTACATGACTTTTTTTTTTTTTCATTATAGTACAGGTAATTATCACTCCTTACTGATGTCCCAGAAACCACACCTCCTGTCCCTTCCCACATGACTTTTTAAATTAAAACCATCAGTTCAATCTCAATTTTCCCACATTTTAAAACATATTCCTAAATCTTCACATTTAAAATTCCTTACATTTTAAAATATATTTTAAAATTATTTCAGACAGACGAGATCGGGCATGTTCAGGGTGGTATGGCCTTAGACCATCACCTAAGTGCACATTTGGGAATAACACCAATTGGGTGTCGGGCAGATTGGCGGGGGGAGGGGATGGGTGTATACCTACATAATGAGTGTGATGCGCACTGTCTGGGGAATGGACAGGCTTGAAGCTCTGACTCGGGGGATTAGGGGGGCATGGCAATATACATAACCTAAACTTTTGTACCCCCATAATATGCTGAAATAAAAAAAAATCTTAAATAAAAAAATTATTTTAGTCAAACATAATTTTAAAACAAAATCTGTTAAAATTTACATTCTTAAGGTATATATGAAGAATTTGTGAATTTTCTATTCTGTTGTTTTATACTCAGTTTACCATTTCCTCTATTATCATACAAAAAGATGAGACAATATTTATTTAAAATATCCTAACCTACGAAGAGATAATTTCTAGACTGGAAAATTCAAATGACCAATGGAACAAAACGTAATGCTTCAAGAGAATGAAAAGACAAGCTGAGGACCAGGAGAAAATATTTTCAAAAGATGTATATGATAAAAGACTATTATTCAAAATATACAAAGAACTATTAAAACTCAATATAAGAAAACAACCCTATTAAAACATAGGCAAAAGACGTCAACAGACACCTCACCAAAGAAGATATACAGATGGCAAATAAGCATATGAAAAGATGCTCAACATCATATGTTATCAGGGAAATGCAAATTAAAACAAGATACAACTAGGCAGCTATTAGAATGAAGAAAATCCAAAACACCAAATGCTGACAAGGATGTAGAACAACAGGAACTTTCATTCATTGCTGGTGGAAATGCAAAATGGTACAGCCACTTTGGAAGACAGTTTGGCAGATTCTTACAGAGCTAACATACTCTTACTGTATGTTCCAACAATCATAATCCTTGGTATTTATCAAGGAGTTAAAAACTTATGTCCACACAAAAACCTGTACATGGGTGTTTATTCATAATTGACAAAACCTGGAAGCAGCCAAGGTGTCCTTAAGTAGATGAATGGAAAAGTATACTGTGGTACATCTAGACAATGGAATATTATTCAGTGCTACAAAGAAATATACTATCAAGCCATGAAAAGACATGGAGGAAGCAAATGCATATCACTAAGTGAAAGAAGCCAGTCTGAAAATGCCATACACTGTATGATTCCAATTATATGAGGAGAGGGCAAAGCTATGGATGCAGTAAAAAGATCAGTGGTTTCCAGGAGTTGGGAGGAGGGAGGGATGAATAGGCAGAGCACAGAGGATTTTTAGGGCAGTGAAACTACTCTGTATGGTACTATAATGGTGGATAGGCGTCACTATACATCTGTCCAAACTCAGACTATACAACATCAAGGGTGAACCCTAATATAAACTATGGACTTGGGATGATAATGATGTGTCAATGTAGGTTCATCAGTGTGACATATGTACCACTCTGGTGTGGGAATGTTGATAATGGGGGAGGCTATGCACGTGTGGGGGCAGAGAGTATATGGGAAATCTCTGTAACTTCTGTTCAATTTTGCTGTGAACTTAAAACTGCTCTAAAAATTAAAGTCTACAAAAAAAGATAATGTTTATCGTCAATCAGGGTGCAAGGAAATAGGCACCTTAATGCACTATTAATAAGAAGGTGTATTGGTACATACTTGAGGGAAAACATTTTGAAACAAGCCATCTAAGGAAGCTGAGTGGACAGAGATAGGAATAATAGAAAACAAGAACAACAACAAAACAGAATACATGCTTAGCAAATTAGATATTATGAAAGAGTTACATAAATGCTTGAAGATTTTTTTTTAAAGCACATAAGGATATTTTAAAAAGCACTTCCTAGAATTTAAAAACATGCTTCCCCAATCAAATCATTCAGTATTTACTAGGTGAATGGAAAGACGGGGTGACCATTTCAAGATTTGAATGAGTTTCTTGGAAAATCAAGTCAAAAACAGTATCTCAAAACCCAGAGCAAACATTTAAACAGAAGGATGGCATGAAAAAGGCATAAGAGATTTGGATGATAAATTTATGCAAATTGTAGGTTTTACAGAAGGAAACAAGGAACAAATGAAGGACAGCAAAAATTAAATTAACAACCAGAGAAAAATACCCTGAGCTAAAGCTGGAGTTTGATTCTCAGATTACAAGGGCTCATCAGATTCTAATCCAGAGATTATAAAACAGTGCGATAGCAACTAAGAATTGTAAAGAGAAAATGACCACAATTGAAGAATCCTGTATCCAACTATCATTCAAGATATCCAAAGATATATAAACATTGAGAAGGCATACTATCATGTGCCCCATCTGAGTAGAAAACTTAATAAAACTAAACAACCAGTAAATTAACCAGAACAGAAACCTTTATAAAATGGGAAAGAAGAAAGCAAGCAGTGGTGGGTAATGCTCATTTCTATCTCTCCACCTTTCTTCCTGTTAATATGTTGTAGATCCATCTAGATAAGGGTTCTGTGAACTTTTTCTGAAAAAGGGCCAGATAGTAAATATTTTAGGTTTTGTAGGCCACATATAGTCTTTATCACACATTCTTCTTTGTGTTTTTTTTTTAACAGCCCTTCACAAATGTAAAAACTATTCTTAGCTCGTGGGCCATATAAAAACAGATTATAGATCAAATTTGGGTCAAAGTTTGCAGACTCTGGAGATAATTAAAACTAAAATGAAAAAAGATAATCTAGAAATGGAAGGTTTAATATTAAAGCTAAAAATTGGTTATTATCTATGCAAAAGGAAATAATTAAATTTTGTATATAAATATTAATATATATGAACATAAATATATGGACATTCATTTATAAATAAATATGTAAATATAAGTGTAAATATGTTTATTTTAGCAGAAATTACCTAAATATGGAAAAACATAAAAATTATTAGATAAATTATGATACATATACACATACCAATGAAAAATTATTAAATCATTAACAAATCTTGCTTTCAAAGAATATTTAATGAATAAGAAAATGCTCATGATGATAAAGTAAGAAAGAAATACACTATGAACAGCGGTTATCACTGGGGTGGTAGTATTATAGGCAACTATTATCTTCTTTTAATATTTCTAAATTTCCTAATTTTTAATAATAATCCATAGTTTTTACATTCCCTATAACAAAGAAAAGTAATTTTAAAATTTCTGTGCTAAGTTCTTGGGTACATTCACACTTAAATATTGTGTTTTTATCTTGGATTTGGAAAATGTCACCGTAACTAAATTTATAAGTGAGATTTAGTTATTGATCTTATTGCTAATTTGAGTTGAATACATCTTATTAACTCATCTCCTTTTGCAGGTATAATCCACACCACATTGGATAAGAAACAATTTATTTCCCTAGGTGATGTTTCCTGCAGGTTTTAAATGGTGTTATCAGGAAGTTTTGTGGTGTTTAATCAATGGACGTCCACTTATAGCTCTCATTTCCAAGTAGGTAATGACTCTTGTAGCCAAATTTATGGGCTTTTTTTTGTCTTTGCAACCTACAGAGAGAACCAAGTGATAGAGCATAGGAAGAAACACTATCATTTGCAGTGAATATTGGAAAGAAGCTAAAGTTTTAGTATGAATCAATTAATGAGGAACTGCATCTGAGGGATTACAGTTGGTATAAGTGCATGAACCAAAATTAAGGACAGAATGAACATCACAAATTCAGTGTTACTACATAAAAGTGAATAGCCTGGCTAGACTCTGCATGACAACTGAGATCAAGAGCTGGGTTCCTAGAGGGAGAAAACCAAGTAAGCAGTCCACTGCACCTGGGCTAAGTATTTCATAAACAATACCTTACATTACAGAACGGCAGAATACCTCAGTTACCATCTGGAAGAATTCTATGTGCTAAGTGGAAGGGATCCTTGTGTGTTTATGTCAAGTGAGTGGGTTTGGCACATTGCTGAAATATTAACCTCCACTGCCAAAAAGATGCAGCTGCTCACCTGTTTCAAGATTTTGTTCCTCATCTCTTTTCTCTTTCTCTTCTTCTGAATAATAATCCTCTTCTTCCTTTTCCTTTTTTATAATTTCCTTAGGGTCTTTTAAATGAATTATAAAATTGTGCTTGTCCTTTTTCACTTTCACTTTGATAAAAGTTGAGCCTGAGGAAGAACCATAGGCTAAAAGATGGGCTGATTATGATGCTACATTAAGCTCCTCAACAAGATGTTTAAATAATGCAGCATTGAACTTAAAACAGGGTGGGGAAATACCTAGGGATGTCAGCATTTCTGTAAAAGGATGCCTATAGGAATAAAGTAATGATAGAATTCTGGGAATAAATGGTAGGTGGACCAAAGAGATATTTGCAGGCCTTCTAGTAACTTTTCAAACCAAATTACAGAAGAGAAAATAAATTGTCTGAGGCAATGCATACCTATAATCAACTTTATGATTCATCAATTGAGAAAATTAATGAGTTAATTATTAACTAATATGTTAATTTTCATAAAAATTATATATGTTAGTTATAGTAGTTATTATTGTTATTATTACTATGGTGATTATAAGAATTTTTCCAACAATCCATTTTCTTTTTCAATGTTCTGACTCATTTTTCTTCTACTCTATGTGTTTCTTTTTTTTTTAATACAGCCTTTTCTTTTCAACTTTGATTGAGCTATCAACTCTCAAAATTGATAAGCTTGGATAAAAATACTGTATTTACTATGAACCATCTGAAACATAGATGCATTGTATGCATATATAAATCTTAATAAGAGCTAAAATAACTACATATTGGCAGCAGGCCCCCAAAGTCTGTGCTCCAAAGCCCAAACCAGAAAAATGCTATAAACTCACAGTATGTGGTTGGTTTCTGAGATAACAGTGTGTGTTACAATTAATATTATTAATTAAATGTTTGGTCACTGCAGTTACTATACTATTTACCAATCATATGGAAGTATTTTAATATTTTAACAACTGGAATGGTATATTAGTGTGTACCAGCTAAACTCCAGGCTGGCCTATGCCTTGCAAAGACATTTATAATAGAATGATATAAAGTCTGAAAATGCTGAACGTGGTGCATAAATGAATTTCAGTAGACACACTGACACTCTCACCTATCACACTCAGGAGTACAAGTTGCCATAATTATCTGAAATGCATTAATATCTCTCAAGCCATTAACCAGCTACTTTCAAAATGTACCTTTTTCAAATATCGTCTTTTCGACTTCAATCTGCCCTCCATCAGAAGGATACAGATAGTAATTTGTCCCTGAGATTTGGATGGGTATATTTCCCATATTATATCCTCGAAACTAGAAGAGAAAACATCATGCTTTGAATGTGGAAATGCAATTGACTAAAATCAACTTATCAGCGTTAGCCAGTTAAAGTTGCCATAGCTCAGTTTCTGCTAAATGATATGTCTGTTGCTTTGCAGACTCAGAGGTCAGTGTCCAGATTGCTTTTAGAAGCTTTGATGGTGTTACAGTGACAGGCCAAGTTAAAAGAGGTCTGTGATTTTAAACTCTGTTCACTGGAACATCCTCATAATCTGGTCCAAATCAAATCACTGTGTTATTGTCAAGGCAGTTTGAAAAGAAATCAAGTTCTCATTCACTGGCTCTAAATTTTCTGTTTAAAGCGAACTGATATAGTGAGGAGTGTTGACACTACATTTTAGGAGGTCACATGGAAAAGACATTCTTTACTGTGTTGCTAACAGAGTTCCAGGTGATTCCCAATGCATGCTAAAACTTGGGAACAATTGGTTTAGAGAAGGAGCTACGAAGGACAGGGGCTATTACATTTCTTTCCATTTTCTCCCATTAGGTTTTCCTCATAATAGCCACAGTCACCTGAGGGAGAATTTGCAAAGGAAGGTTTTACAAAAGCATAGGCACCAGAAGCATGGGTGCCTACAGAGAGACAAGCTAATGTAGCCAGCGAGTCCCATCATCTGAGACAGTTAAAGCCAGTCTTTGTGTTAATGTTGACTTATTATAGTTGCTTATTTACATATACCTAATTGAATGCTTTTGTGTCAATAGTCCATCCTTATTGCCCTTAGTAACCTAGCTTCATGGCACTCAGGTGTTCTTATCTTGGTGATTGACTACAAAGAAGGTTCCAGATATCAGAGAGTGGGATACAGATTTGAGCTCATTGATATCAGAAGAAACCCCCAGGGCCTTCTGTGGTGGTAGTGAAGACAAGAGAATCTTAAGTTTCCACAGGGCCCATGTTTTCCCAAAACAATTAGGAATAGCCCAGAGAGACTTTTTAGAGAATTGATTTTACCGGGTAAACTATCTCAGGTTCTGGTTGCTGGTAGGACTCCTCTATTACTTCTGGGACCTTTATTTGTTCTTCTTTAGATTTCTCCTTTAATGAAGAAGCTTTTTTCTTCAAAACTCTACTATCTTCTTTCTCTGCCTTATCCTTGCCTTTCTTTTTACCAGCTTCTTTACTCTTCTTTTCTGCTTTTTTTTCTTCCCTTAATCGTTCTTCTTCTGCTAATCGATCTTGCTCTTCTTTCCATGCCTATAAACACATTTAAAAAATTTAATAGCATTTTGAAACAAATCACGTATGTATTCCATTCAGGTTTATTGTGGAGAATAATTAAGTCATCCTTGATTTTCTCTTTCTCTCACCCAACTTCTGTCTACTAAATCCTGTCAGTTCTCCCCAGAGAATTCACTTCAGCTTCTTCTCTCACAGCTTCTGTTGCAATTTCGTTAGTTTAAGTCTCTGTTATCTTTGCCTGGACCATTGCGGAAGCCTCTTAGCTGCCCTCTCAGTCTCCTATCCTTCTCCACATGAGTCCATTTCTTATTTTAGGTCCTAAGATGGTTTATCAACAATGTGGTAGACTAGATGTTCAGAGAAACATTTCCAGGCACAAAATATTTAAAAAATCATAGATAAAATGGATAAAGTGATAAAGTGATGGTGGGTAAGTCTCTCCTGAGCACTTCTAACCACAAGTTAGGAAGCCTGTCTTCACATAGATTTGTGGCTAAAATGCACTTTGCCTTAAATTTTTATTTTAAAAAAGTTATAAGTTGATACGAGCTCACAAATGAAAATCACAAAACATGGGGAGATAAGCCACTTTGAGCAAGAACCTGAAGAAACAAACTGTGAAATTATATCTGTAAAGGCTATAGATATTATAATTACCAAATGGAGAATATAAAAAGTTTTTTAATATGCTTAAAGAAATAAAAAGAAATATCAAAAGTGAAAGTAATAAAGAAGAGAGTATAAAAATGGCAAGGTGAGTTTGAAAGACCTCTTGAAACTGGAATAGAACTTTTGAAAAGGCAGGAGAGACGGAAAAACTCTTACACTGCTGGTGGGACTGCAAATTGGTACAACCTCTGTGGAAAAGAATTTGGAGATACCTCAAAGAGCTAAAAATAGAAATACCATTCAATCCAGCAATAGCAATATTAGGCATCTACCCCAAAGAGCAAAAGACATTCTATAATAAAGACATCTGCACCCGAATGTTTATGGCAGCACAATTCACTATTGCAAGGATGTGGAAACAACCCAAGTGCCCGTCAATTCATGAGTGGATTATTAAAATTTGGTATATGTATACAACGGAATATTACTCAATTATAAGACATGACAGTAATCTAGCACTTCTTATATTTTCCTGGATTGAGCTTGAGCCCATTATCCGCAGTGAGGTATCACAAGATCAGAAGAATAGCCTCCACATGTTCTCGCCGTCAAATTGGCACTAACTGATCAACATTATGGTGCTCACACGGTAGTAATGTTCTCCAGGGACTAGGGGGTTGAGGGTAGTAAACTCACAACTAATGGTCACAGACACGGTGAGCATTGTAGAGGGGAAGGGCAAGCCTCTAAACCTCACCTGGGTGAAGCAAAGACATACAATGTAATCAGAAGATATTTGCACTTCTGTGTTTATTGAAGCATTATTCACAATGGCTAAAATGTGGAATCAGCTTAAGTGTTCATCAAGGGACAAATGGATAAAGAAGATGTGGTATATGTACACAATGGAATATTATTTAGCCATGAAAAAGAAGGAAATTTTGTTATTTACAGAAACATGGATGGAACTGGAGGACATTATTTTAGGTGAAATAAACCAAGCACAGAAAGACAAATATTGCATTTTCACACTCATATATGGGAACTAAAAAAATTGATCTCATGGAGGTAGTGAATAGAATGGTGGCTACCAGAGATTGGTAAGGATGGTGGGAAGGGGTAATGAGGAGGTGTTGGTTAATGGATAATACTGTTAAATAGAAGGAAAAAGTTCTAGTGTTCAATAGTGCAATAGGGCAACTACAGTTAACAATAATTTATTATATTTCAAAATAGCTAGAAGTTTTCAAAGATTGCCAACATAAAGCAATGATAAATGTTGCAGGTGAGTCATGTCCCAATTACCCTGATTTGATCATTATATGTTATATGCTTGTATCAAAATATAAAATGTTCTCCATGAATATGTACAATTATTATGTATCAATGAAAAAATTTTTTAAAAAAGGAAAAGGCAGTATTTGAACATATAATGACTGAGGCATTTCCAGAGATGGTGAAAGACATTAATCCTAACATTCAGGAAGGTCAATAAATCAAAAACAGAAGTGTTGGACCTGGTCCATATTGGCCTACAAGAGTTTATTGTTAAATGTTTTAGAACTTCGTAAGCCATTTGTTAACCACAGCCATCATCAAAAAACAAATTATATAAATTCACAATTAAACAAAATATTAAAACAAAGGCAATAAAGACTCAAAGCTTACCACAGTGTAATTATATTGTTACATCTCACTAAGCATAAGCTCTTGAGGTTATTTATGCCAATTATGTCTGTATAGTGAAAACACTACAGCTACTGCATATTCCTTCCAACTTGGCATTCAGTGATGTTACGCTGGTACCTTGAAATCAGCCATTGTGGGAATACTTATACTACAGATATCAGGGAATGCTACCATTCAGGATTGATTGATTGTTATTATGTAGACTTAAGAAAGTAATGGAGAGAATGTTAATGCTGATTAAACTTAAATGTGGCCAGCATGGTGTGTGTACACCTGTAGTCCCATCTACTTGGGAGGCTGAGGCAGGAGGATCGCTTGAGCTCTGGCTTTCGAGGTTACAGAGAGCTAAGATTGCACCACTGCACTCCAGCATTTCAACCTGGGTGACAAAGTATGACCCTGTCTCTAAAAAAAATTAAAAATAAAATAAACTTATAGCTGTTACATTGTATAATAACTAGCACAAAAAATTAAGGAACTATTCTTCCAGTATTCAAAACTGTTTCTGATTCAGCAAAGAAGTTGCTCATGTCATTGACAAAGGAGTGAGACATACCCTTTTGTTTTTTCATTTTTGTCTTGTTAACATAAATGAAAATATCAATCAACATTAATATTGGAATGACACTTTTTTGTCAACTGTAACCATAGGTTGGCTAAGGATACAAGAATTTAGCAAAAAGCAATGAAGTCATTTTGTAAAAATAAATTAGCATTTTGGAATTTAAAACAAAGTATATTATGTTCTTTATTATTATATGTAAATTATGTGCTATACATACTATATATCATAAACATTTATAATAAACTTATGTATGTACATATATGCATACTTTTGTTTTCCAAGACAGCTACTGCTAGGAACATTTACCAGCACACCACTGAATGTTTTCAAAGCAGCTCGTCAGAAAAGATAAACTGTCTATAAAAGAATGAAAAATTAGATGGACAATCAGAGTATTAATAGCCACATGTTAGCAAGGAAAATGTGGAGCAATATCTTGAGAATGCTAACAGGAAATGAAAAAGTCAACCAAGAATTATATAAATGAAAACTGTGTTTAATGAATAAGGGAAAAATGAAGTCAGTTTTCAGAGAGGTACAAGCTAATTTAATGCCAACTGTGATACTGTAATATAATAAGAAACAGATATTTGGTCTTCATTCCTGGTTCCTGGCACAAAGCTCCCAAATCCCTTGGAGTTTCATAAGTGATAGGAGCATCTTTTGTTCTAATGAGCAACTCTTGACATGCTCTTAGATAGCTTTAAGATAGGGCAGGAGCTGGTCACCAGACAGACAAAACCTTGATTAGAAGTTTGGAACTTTCAGCCTCACCCCACAACTTCTGGGGAGGGAAGAGAAGCTGGAGATTGAGTTAATTATCATACCTCCATGCGGAAACCTCCATGAAAAACCTATGAATGATAGGATTTGGAGAGCTTCTGAGCTAGTGAATGCATTCACATTTTGAGAGAATGACACACCCCAACTCGGTGGGGACAGAAGCTACTGTCCTTGGGACCCTTCTGGACCTTGCTTTATGTACCTCTTCATCTGGCTGTTCATCTGTATTCTTTATAATATCTTTTTGTAATAAACCAGAACAGCAAGTAAAATGTTTTCCTGAATTCTGTGAGCTGTTCTAGCAAATTATCGAACCTAAGGAGGTGACTGTGGGACTCTCCAACTTTGTAGCCAAATCAGAGAAGTGTGGGTACCCTGAGACCCAATACTTGTGGCTGGCATCTGAAGTAGGAGCAGTCTTGTGAGACCGGGTCCTTAATCTGTGGGGTCTGTGCTAAGTCTGGGTAGTTAGTATCAGAATGGAATCGAACTGTAAGATACCCAGTTGGTGCCTGGAAAGTAGAATTAGTTGGTGTGGAAAAAAACACCCACACATTTAGTGTCAGTAGTATTGTGAGCAGAAAGAGTTCACAGCAACAAACTGTCAGTAAAGGAACTTCTAGAGGCAATACTCCTAGAATATAAGGCATAAGAAGAGATGCTCAACAAAACAAAGGGTAAGCATGGAGCTAAACCTAAAACAACATTGACTATATAAAACAATTAAAATTATATGTCTAATTTGTGGGAACAAGAAAAAACAAGATAAAACTTAAACATAAGATTAAGTCATTTTAATAGTTGCTGGTATTGTTCTGGAAGAAAGTAAAAATATTTTATTAAGTTTAGATTTTATTAAAGTATATACATAAGTTGAATTTTTAGAGCAATCACTAGTAGAATAGGAAAAGAGTAAATACATATTAAACTTTTCCTATAAAGGGCCAGATAGTAAATATTTCAGGCTTGGTCCAAGAGGCAAAAATAAGGATATTGTGTAAGTACTGATGCAACAAGGGAGAAAAGAAATTTCTGCAATTATTTTATTGACAAATAATTGAGCATAATTTTTACTAATAAGAAAAATAGAATCCTTTGAATAACACTTCACTTATTTAGAGTCTAAAGTACTATATCATCAAATTGGTTGCTAATGAAAAAAGAAAAATGATTTCAATACAAAAGAAAGCAAGAAAGGAGGAAAAGAAAGGATCATATAAAATACATAAAATATATAAAATACAAAATGAGTTAGCTGAAGAAATTCTAAATATATCATTAATCAGAATAGATATAAATGATTCAACTCTCCTGCTAAGAGACAGTGTTCATCAGACAAGATTTTTTAGAAATCTAGTTTATAGTTCTTGTTTACAAGAGACACACTTAAAGTATAGTTCTTATTGCTCTTGTGAATCATGTGCTTTCTAGTACATTTTCTAATTGGTTATTGCTGGTGAATAGGAACTCCAGTTATTTTTTTTTCATGCAGATCTTAATTACAGCTAGGCTTTCTCAACTTATTTTAAAGACCAACACAGAGTGACATCAGCAAGATGACAGAATAGGACTTTCCAGCACTCATCCCATAGTGGAAACACCAATTTGAACAACTACTTATACATAAAAATACCTTCACAAGTGCTAACGAAGCCAAGTGAAAGAGTACATCATCTGAGGGTAGCTCAGAAGAAAGAAAAGATGCATTGAAAAGGGATTACATCAAACTAAAATCTTCTGCATAGCAAAGAAAACCAACAGAGTAAAGAAACAACCTATGGAATGGGAGAAAATATTTGCAAACCATGCAACTGATAAGGGGTTAATATCCAAAATATATAAGGAACTCAAAAAACTCAATAGCAAGAAAACAAATAACCCAATTAAAAATGAGCAAAGGATCTGAACAGACATTTTTCAAAAAAAGTATACAAATGTGACACAGGTTCATGAAAAAAATTCTCAGCATAACTAATCATCAGGGAAATTCAAATTAAACCCACAATGAGATATTACCTCACACCTGCTAGAATGGCTATTACAAAAATTACAATCTAAATGTTGGTGAGGATTTGAAGAAAGGGAACCATAGTACATTGTTGGTGGGAATATAAATTAGTACAGCCAGTATAGAAAACTGTATAGAGGGATCTCAAAAAATTAAAAAGAGAACTACCATACTATCCAGCAATCCAACATATATCTAAAAGATGTGAAATCAGTATGTCAAAGAGATGTCTGCATGCCCGTGTTCATTGCAGCATTATTTACAATATATAGGCTAGATATAGAATAACCTAAGTGTCCATCAACAAATAAATAGATAAATAAAATGTGAGATACACACACACACACACACACACACACACACACAATGGAATACCATTCAGCCTTTAAAAAGAAAGAAATCCTGTCCTTGGCAACAACATGAATGAAACTGGAAGACATTTTGTTAAGTGAAATAAGACAGGCACAGAAAAATAAATAGCACATGATCTCACTTATATGTGGAATCTAAAAAAGTCATAAAAACAGAGAGTAGAATGGTGGTTACCAGGAGTTGAAGGGGAGAGGATCAGGAAGATATTAGTCAAAGGATACAAAATTTCTATTAGGAGGAATAAATTCAAGAGATCTATTGTATGACATGGTGACTATAGTTAATAACAATGTAATATACTTGAAAATTGCTAAGAGAATAGATTTTAAGTGTTCTTTCTTTATTAAGGGATACATGGGTTGCTTTTGTAATGCTTGAGTGCCAGCGATAGGTGTGCCCACCACCCACACAGTATTAATTATATACATTAGGAAGGTTTTTCTCCCCTCCCCTCCTCCTCCCTCCCTCCCTGGTTGATTTCCACTGTTTTACTTCCCTCTGTGCACATGTGTGCTCATCAGTTAGCTCCAATTTAATAGTGAGTATATGTGGTGTTTGTTTTTCCATTCTTTAGATACTTCATTTAGGAGAATTGTCCCTAGTTCCATCCAGATTGTTGTAAAAGGTATTAATTCATCTTTTTTTATGGCTAAGCAGTACTCCATGGTATACATATACCACATTTTATTAATCCACTCAATAAAATAAATAATAAGAAAAAAGCCAACATAACCTTAATACCAACGTAATTTTTCATCTGTGATGGGCATAAAGATGTTCCTGGGAGATTATTAAAAATTAAATTACTAGGTTCAACTCGCAAAGATTCAGTTAAGATAGAGTAAAGGAATTTGTATCTTATTAAGTCCCTCTTCCCACGAGACACCCCTAGGCACTTATGATATATGTGGTTATGTGGGATGGGGACTAAACTTTAGGAAACATTGAAGAAGAGTTTGTTATAGAAATGCAAAGGTAATGTATGTTGTTAAATCAACCTCCATAATTCAATATATCAACAAAATAAAGAAGGAAAACTACAAATATTAGTTTCAATATCAATAGACATTTAAAAAATTAATAAAATTTAGCAGCACTTAACAATAAACTTAAAGATTTGCCAAGTAATTATCTTTACCATTAAGATCCAGAAACCAGGGAGTCTCACCAAAACTAATCAACCTTGTTTTACAGTTTATTGCATACTGATGGGGTTGGGGAAGTTGCCTCTTGCTTACCCAATATTAAACCTTACAACAAAGCTACGTGAATAGTATGGTACATGCATAGGAATAATTAAGTAGGTGACTGAAACCACTGAATAAAACATTCAAAAATGGGTTAAAAGAAGAAATGAGTACCTAATATGTGATCTAGTTAATATCTAAATTCAGTGGGGGGAATTAATGTTATTTAATTAAAAGATAGTAGTAAAATAACAGTCCATCTAAACAAAGACAAAGTAAGACCCTTACATGATACTATAAAAAATAAATTTCAGATAGATATCTGAATATAAAAAGAAAATCTACAAAAATATTTAAAAGAATGCAAAAAATATATGGATAACCTCAGAGTGGAATCAACCTGATAGAATCAACAACATAAAAGCCCTGAAACCATAATGGAAAAGAATAACAGATTTTTTCAAACTTGTTTTTAATGAGCTGTTACATATATACAAAAAGAGCACAAATCCTAGGTGACTAGCTAAATGAATCAGCACAAATCAAATACTCCTGTAAATACAACTAAGTCAAGAAATAGACTATCTCCAGCTCCCCAGAAGCCATCCTCACGCTTCTTCCCAACCCTATCCTCTCCCACTGCCCTAAAGGCAACCACTATCCATTTTGTAATACTTAATTTAGTTTTGTCTGTTTTTAAACATTAGGTAAATGAAAATTTGTATTTACATATACACACATAGAAAGACATACACACATACATATATATATTCTTTGGATTCTTCTTTTGCTTAACATGATGTTTGTGAAGTTCATCCAGATTTTGGGTATAGCTGTAGGTCATTCATTTCTAGAGCTTCACAGTGTTTCATCATATGACTAAATGATACTATAGGCATTTTGATGAATATTTGAATTCTTTCTAGTTTGGGAAGAGTTAAAAATAATGCTGCAAGAATAATTTTGCCCATACGTCTTGATGCACACACTCCTACTGGGTATATACTTAGGAATGCAAATTGCTCAGTTAAAGTGAAAGGGTATGTTTAATTTTAGTGGATACATCTAGTTTTCCAAAGTGGAATACCAGTTTATGCTTCAATTAGTGGTGCATTAGAATTTATTTTACATTACATCCTTGCCAAATTTTGTATTATCAGTCTTTTAAATTTTGGCTAAGAATGATAAATTCAACTACATAAAAATTATATATTTTTGTATCAATATAAATGTAAATTGTACTTATTGATAAGAAAATTATTGGATAAATTATTGCACATCCAAATTATAGGCTATTAATATAGTGTTAGAAAAAATGATTTAGATCTCTAGATATTTTCCTTAGGCGATATTCATGATATGTTGCTGCCTTAGTCAGTTTGGGCTGCTATAACAAAGTACTGTAGACTGGGTGGCTTGTAAACAACAGAAATTTATTTTTCACAGCACTAGAGGCTCGAAGTCTGAGATCAGAGTACCAACATAGTTGGATTCTGGTGAGGGACCTCTTCTGGGGTGCAGACTGGTGACTCTGGTTATATCCTGATATGGTGGAAAAAGACTAAACTATCTCTCAGGCCTCTTATTTTAAGGGCACTAATACCATTAATGAGGGCTCCACCCTCATGATCTAATTACCTCCCAAAGGTCCCACCTCCAAATACCACTATATTGGGGATTAGATTTTAACATAGAAATTTTAGGAGGACACATTCTATCCATAACAGTTGCCAAAAGAAAGAAAACATGCAGCACAGTAAAAAACCAAACCAAAGCTAAACCACAAAGGAAAAAATGAACAAAAACTCTCTTCACACTTGTGAATATGTACTTATGTGATCATAGGACATATCAAATATTTAAAATTTCTTATCTCAGGGGCTTAGAATAACCACAGTTATTACTATTATAAAAGCATATATTACCTTCATAATTAAAAAATGCAAACAAAAACAAACACCTATGACAAAAATAAAGAGTATACCAGCTATTAACAAGGCACTGCCCTGAATTGCGGTTATTTAAAAATCAGTAAGACACAGTTTCCCTTAAAGGTTTATCATCTGGTGGAGGAGTCAGCTTGGTAAAGAGACAATACTTTCATTGAATATTCAATTATTTCTGAGGGTTTAGCAAAAAAAAAGTCATTTCCCGTTATACCACACAAACTCTATATCACAAGATAATTTTGGATTTGTGAATAATCAATGTCAATTGTCTTTCCTTGGATTACCTTGAGAGAACCTTCTAAAATGAAAGGAATTTTTTCCTTCTCTTTTTCTTTTTCTTGATCTGATATCTCTGTTTTGCTGATTCCTTTGTTACCTATAACCAGAGAAAATTAAACTTCTTAGTAACTTTCTTAAATAAGGTATCATAGAAGGACCAAATCTCTGGGTTAGAGGAAATCTCAAAAGCTATCAAGTTCAACTTCCCATTTATTCATCTCTAAATTTTTTCTCACCATTTCCAGAGTGAACATCTGAAGTGGGACTAAACCACTTTGGTTATGGGGAACTTACAGTCTCTGGAGATAGTGCATCCCATTCTCAGTGTGTTGACATGTTGCAGCTTTTATTGAACTGGAATCCCTCTTCCTAAAGTTTTCACCTAATTAATCCTAATTTAACACTTTAAGATCACACTGACCACATCTAACTTTTCCTTCCATATTGAAACCTTTCTCTTACCATTGCAGTCATTCTACTTTGAAAGTTTACCCCTTGCTGGACTTGAGAGGCCTCAAACCGAATGCAATAACTACCAGCTGCATTCTGGTCCCAAACTGACCATTTTCTGGATGTTCACAGGCAATTAGATATGGAACTTTTGATCTGTTCAGTAGTATTATAAAGAAAAAGGCAGTCAACTCACAATTTTTCCTACCAATAGACAAGTATGGCCCTAAACATGAGTGTTAGAGGGAAGAATTAACTCTTCTTTTAATATAATCCCATCCATTTTTTTAGGTACTTAGTGCTTTCCTGCTGGGCCCCTCATCAGGAAGAAGACTGAGCTGATGGATTATACAACCATTTTGGTAGTTATGGTAAATGATTCATCATTGACTTGGTTTTATAAGTTTTACTTTAGAATAATACCATGTGCCAACTCCTCTGGTAATTGATAGAGGTAGTAAAAATTTTGGAAATCATATAGCTTTTCTTTTTTATGAGAAATCACTCTTTATGTTGGCTATCATAAACAATGAACACTATTAACAGGGAGTCCATTTCCTTTGCACAAACTCAAAGAAATATCCTTATTTTATAGATAAATTACCTAATTGTTTCACCTCTTTTCTTTATCAAGTATCCTTTTAAAGGTCTACTTTACCCTGACACCGTCTTTTCCTTCCCCCCAAAAAGGTATGTATTAATCTAAGATCCCATCAAGTACCTGCCACAGGTCTCCAAAAATCCCTTTTCTCTCTATTTCTAGATTCCCACTCCTAGTTAGTCTTGGGACCCTTCTGTTTGCTGTTCTAACGAAGGTCTTGTTTTAATATCATTTTTGCAATTTATAATTATTTTAATGGAGACTTACTAACTGAATTTACCTCATATATTGTCATCACATCTTAACTAGCTTAACCTACCAATACTACCAATGAAGACATATGGAATTCCTCTAACACATAAAACTTTAAAAAATTATGTAAAATTTTTATTTATTTTGATGATTTAATTTTTTTTTTTTTTTTTTTTTTTGAGACAGAGTCTCGCTCTGTTGCCCGGGCTAGAGTGAGTGCCGTGGCGTCAGTCTAGCTCACAGCAACCTCAAACTCCTGGGCTTAAGTGATCCTACTGCCTCAGCCTCCCGAGTAGCTGGGACTACAGGCATGCGCCACCATGCCCGGCTAATTTTTTGTATATATATATTTTAGTTGTCCATATAATTTCTTTCTATTTTTAGTAGAGACGGGGTCTCGCTCTTGCTCAGGCTGGTCTCGAACTCCTGACCTCGAGCGATCCACCCGCCTCGGCCTCCCAGAGTGCTAGGATTACAGGCGTGAGCCACCGCGCCCGGCCTTTATTTTGATGATTTAATTTTTTAAAAATTATTATGGGCACATAATAGTTGTATTAAATATATCTTTATGGGGGTACATGTGATGTTTTAATACAGGCATACAATGTGAATTAATCAAATCAGGGTATTCATCACTTTAGGCTTATCATTTCTTTGTGTTGGGAACATTTCAATTTCACTCTTTTAGTTATTTAAAAGTATACCTTAACTTATTGTTGATTATAGCCACTTTCTTGTGCTATCAAACATTGTTCATTCTATCTATCTATATTTGCACTCATTAACCACTCTCCCCCCTACCCTTCCAAGCCTCTAGTAACCATAATTCTACTCTCCATCTCCATCAGTTCAGTTGTTTTTCATATTTGGCTCCTGCATATGAGTGAGAACATGCGAGATTTGTCTTTCTGTGCTTGGCTCATTTCACTTAACATGATGTTCTCCATTTCCATCCATGTTGTTGCAAATGGCAGGATTTCTTTTTTTGTGACTATATAATTATGTATATGTACCACAATTTCTTTATCCATTCATCTGTTGATGAGCAATTAGGTTTATTCCATATCTTGGCTACTGTGAATAGTGTTACAATAAACGTGGGGGGTGAAGATATCTTTTTGATATCCTGATTGCCCCTCCTTTGCATATATATCATCAGTGGGATTGCTAGGTCATGTAGTAGTTCTATTTTTAGTTTTTTGAGGAACCTCCTACCATTCTCCATAATGGTTGCACTAATTTACATTCCCACTGACAGTGTACCAGGGTTCCCCTTTTCTCCACATCCTTGCCAGATTCGTTACTGCCTGTCTTTTTTATAAAAGCCATTTAATTGGGGTGAGATAACTTCTCATTGTAGTTTTGATTTTCATTTCTCTGATGATAATGATGGTGAGGATTTTTTCATATACCTGTTGACCATTTGTATGTCTTCTTTTGAGAAATTCCTATCCAGATACTTTGTCCATTTTTAATTGGATTATTTGATTTTTTTCTTATTAAGTTGCTGGAGCTCCTTCTATATTCTAATTATTTAATCCTTGTCAGATGGGTAGTTTGCAAATATTTTCTCCCATTCTGTGAGTTGTTTCTTCCCTTAGTTGATTGTTTCCTTTGCTGTACAGAAGCCTTTTATTATAGCTTGAGATGATCCCATTTGTCCAATGTTGCTATGGTTACCTGTGGTTTGGGGCTATTACTCAAGAAATCATTGCCTAGACCAGTGTCCAGAAGCATTTCTCCAATGTTTTCTTTTAGTAATTTCATAGTTTAAGGTCATAGATTTAAGTCTTTAATCCATTTTGATTTGATTTTTGTATACAGTGAGAGATAAGGGTCTACTTTCATTCTTCTGCATATGGATATCCAGTTTTCCCAGCACCATTTATTGAAGAGACTGTCCTTTTCCCACTGTATGCTCTTGCCACTTTTGTCGATGGTAAGTTCATTATAGATGTGTGGATTTATTTCTGAGTTCTCTATTCTGTTCCATTGGTTGATGTGTCTATTTTTATGCCAATACCATGCTGTTTTGTTTACTACAGCTCCATAGTATTAACACATAACAATTTACACTACAGATAAAATCTTCCAGATTTGACAGGAAGTTAAGTCAATACAAAACAAATATTCTATTATCCCACTCAGTTACAATTTTATCATATTTGGAATGCAGCTATTCTACTTATTAAAGGAAGTGAAGAGTCACAGGAAATTTGTGGGCAATTCTTTTTAATCTTAAAATATTCACAGACTTCATTTAATTAAAAATAGGAGAAAGTCCTTGGATTTTATTTTATGTATAAGTTGAACTAGTTACTTACTTTTAGATTTTTTAGGGGAAAAGATTTTGCTAGCAGAAATTTTGGCACTAGTAGAAGATTTCAATTCCACCTCAGCTTTAGTCCTAATAATTTCCTCAGCCATTTTAGATTCCTGATATATAGCTTCTTCTTTTGTGATCCAATCCTGAATGGATTTTGCAACAAGTTCCAAATAATTCCTAAACAAAACAAAGAAGAGCAGATGTCAATTAATTGAGTTATTATTAAAGTTAATTAATACTTAAGATACAGACTGCTAATAAACTTTTCAAAAATGAACTGATCCTAAACTGCCCATGTAACGAATATAATGAACTTGGATATACCCTAAATGCATTTTGTACAAGTCAGTCAAACAAATATCCAGTGAGCATATAAAAAACACCTAACTTCATTCATAAAGGCATGCAAATTTAAAAATGGGATCTTTCTATCCAAGTGAAGGATTAAGTTTGATAATACCAAGAGTTGATGACAGCTTGAAGAGAGAGTCACTCTCATGATTGTCAGCTGGAGAACAATATAGTGCAATCTCTTTTTAAGGGAATTTTATAGTACATTACAAATTCTTTTTTTTTCTTTGATTAGGATTAGATTTAATATATGGAGAAATTTGGGGGAGAGCTAATAACCTTATAACTTTGTGTCTTTCCAACTTCTGTAGGTGATCTATAGGTCATTAAGTCTTTTTAAATGTATCTTAATAACTGCTTATAGGTATTTAATATTCTATCTTATCATAAATAATATTTTAAAATTTCTTTTCTTTTTCACAATTAATTTGCTATTTTATTTTTTTTCCACTTTTATCCTTTCTTATTATTTATTTAATTTCAGAATATTATGGGGGTACAAATGTTTTGGTCACATAAATTGTCTTTGCACAGATTGAGTCAAATTATAAGCATAACCATCCCCCAGACAGCACGCACCACACCCATTAGGTGTGAATTTATCCATCCCCTTCTCCCTCCTCCCACCTGCTGGATCCCTGGTGAATCCCTTTTAATTCTTAAGTTAAATCATGTCTTTCTTCTGTTCAGAACATTTTAATGAATCTGCATCTTAAATAAATATCGTAACAGTTATAAGTGATTTAAAAGGAGAGAACACAGACTCATATATACAGGCAAATCAGCATTCAAATGACAGGACAAAATAAAGAAAAAGCATGCAATGACTCAGGAAGTTTACCACCCATAGGTACTTTCTGAAAGAATTATTCACAAATGTATTCCAGTTGCATAAAAAAAAAAATCACGGAAAGAAGATAACAGTGGATATAAGTAAAAGGGTCAAAAAAAAAAAAAAAAGAAAAGAACTACAATTTACGATTAAATGTAAACAATTATGCCACTTACTTGAGATTAAAAACTATTACTTTAAAATTGGAAACAACATTTCTGGACAATTTCAAAATGGAAAATAGGGCATTTGTTGGAGGTAAGTGAAAGTATGCTAAAATTTTAAAATATTTTTTGGAAAATATTAATACTCATTAACTCAGATATGATATGAAAATGTTTAAATATGTGACTTAAAAGGATAAGTATAACGTCTAGAAGAATGTAAATAGAATTGTAACTTTAAAAAAATCAGACTCCCAGCATGCAATAAGAGTAGTCAATCTAACAAATGGAAGGGAAGAGATTAATATCAAAATAGAAACATTTTTATAAAATTAAATTGTAAGAATGAAGCTAAACACATCATCTATAAAAATGAAAGTGATTAGATTAAATTATTTAAAATTTAAAATCCTTAAAATTATTATTATTATTAAAATCCTTTAAAAGATGGAGGCTATCAGAGTGACTAAAAAAATTCAAGACACTATTTAAAAGAGATGCAGCCACAAAACAAAATGATGCAGAAAAATAAAAGTTTGGCACATGGCTGATGAAGAAGCCAGAAGCCAGGGTATTTGATGACTTTTGTGAGTAGCTGTACTATCTCTGAGGCCCTGCCCAAGTCTAGATTTCTTGCTACAGGAGAAAAATAATCCCCTTATTGTTTTAACCACTGTAGTCAATTTTCCACTGACATAGCAAAATGCAATTCCTAGCTGACATGTAAAATGATTAGGAAAGTTTTACCAGCAAATTATTACATAAAGAGAGACTGCCCAACAATATTAATATCAAACATGGTTAAAAAGCATTAAAGGGAACACAGATGGACATTTTATCAGATTGATAAAAATCACTCATTAGGAAGGGTGCTTCTAAAAACATAGATTCAAAATAAAATTTACACACCCATATGCGCACACACAACTAATAGAATGGAAAGTAGACAAATCCATATTCATAAAGACACCTATTCACACATCCCTTTCAGAAACAAACATTTATTATGAAAATACTCTGTTTAATTTTATGCCAATAGAGTGAAAAGTCTAGATGTCAAGTGTGATTCCCTAGAAAGAAATTACTCAAATTGACTGAAGAATTAGAAAACGTCAGTAGAGGATTAACTTTGGAAGAACTGAAAAGGTAGTAGACAATTGATTCTTCATCCCTTCACATTGCCATCTCTTTCCTCAGGCAGTTTTGTCTAACCCTGGGAAACCACTAGCTCAAAATGATTAACCATGTAAAGTGTTATTATTCTTGTTAAAGTGGATAAGATATGTGAATAAAGGGTTTGTGAATAAAGGGTTAGCAAAAGAGCCTTGAAAATGACCTTGTAGTCCAACTTCTGACAGTATTGTTTTTTAGGAACTATACAGTTAAGGTAAACATGGAATGTTTTGACTGCCTTGTGTTCTGTGAAATCCCAGATCTATGGGCTTATACCTTCAAGAGGCAACCGAGAGTGGGCATGCAGGTTTTGGTGGGAAACTGAGGCTGTGGCTTTTCTCTGTGAAGGGGACCCACACAGTACCTTGGTGCTCATCTTCAAGCCATACACAACCAGCATGGGTGAGGGAAGAAGCAAAGGAAACTATGTACTGTGGCAACTGTTGAGTCTCTTGCTGAGAAGATGCTGGTCATGCTGTGTTTTCTGCCCTGTATTCTTTTATAAAGCTAAATAAACACAGAATTGGATTAAAGCCTGTTGCGTTGTGTGACTCTATATCCATAACCATCCCTGTGCTGGAGCGCCAGGTCATAAAAGAACATATATAATTGCCAATTTATTTCATGAGACTACCATAACATTGATATATATCTAGTGGTATATTTTACACATTTGGGAGAATATTATAAAAATCGCTGAGAAGCAAGTTATGGAGCACATTTTATAAAATAGATTACTGAGAGATGAAAATGTTATATATAAGTGATTTATCCATTTTAATAAATTATAAAGTCCACACAAGTCAATATACTGGCTTTTATTATTGATACTCAATTCATGATAATTCAAAGCAAAGTGCAGCTAAAATTTTTATTGATGAGATGAGGAGTGGGAAAAGGCAGGATTTCCCTTTGATGAAAGTGTGTTTTTGCATGTTTAATCCTAGGATTTGGCTTTTCTAGGTACTCTATAATTTTGTTTCTAATGTCAATTGTATCTTTTATTTTTTAGACATTATATTTTCTAACAATTTCTTGTGGTGCACAACAATGCAAATAAAAATATAATTTCAAGGTAATTTCTCCCATTATTTCATAACTATTCTGTAGATCGCTTTGGGATTTTCCTGCATAGATAATCATCTCAACTGTCAATAATTATATTTTCATCTCTTCAATTCTTATACATTAAAGTTATGTTTATTAAATTATTGTGCTGGTTTAGACTTTCATTGAATGTTGATTAGAATAAGTGATAGTGGTCTTCTCTGTCTTGTTTCTATTAATAATTTTATACAGTATGTTTCCAACATTTCCCATTAAGACTGATATTTACCTCTTAATGGCTTCAAGAGCATATAGAAGACCATGGCATAATTTTCTTTAATGTGCTGAGAAGAATTTAACTGTCAATCAAGAAATATATACTGAGAAAAATTATCCTTTATGAGCAAAGCTAAAATGCAGACATTTTTAGTGAACAAAATTGATTTCATCACCAAAGATCTTCATTATGGGAATTTCTAAAGCCCTTACTCCCAGAAGAAATGGAATAAAATGATTTTTATTCCTAACATGATTTTATTCTTGGTAATAGTTATTCATGCCTTCTTTTTTTGTAATTAGTCTTGTATAAAAGATTTATCAACTTACACAAACATTGGCTGCAAAAACAAATAAAATAAACTGTCTAAATTTTGAGGTAAAACATCAGCATAGAAATTAAGACATACTACAATGATATAAAATATGGAATGGGGATATATGAAATTAAAGAATTCTATTGTGCTTGTATAATATTATTTGGGTAGAAGGTAAAGCCACTGACTTTAGACTTTGTTAATTTAAAAATGTATAATACTTTATTTTTGGTTTTGTTGGTGTGCTTTTGGTCTCAAATGCAAGAAATCATTGCCAAGACCAATGTAAAAGTTTTATGTTTAAGTCTTTAATCCATTTTGATTTGATTTTTGTGTTTGACTTAAGATGGAAATCCAATTGCTTTTATTTTTCAATTGACAAATAAAAATTATATATATTCATCAAGTACAACATGTTTTGAAATATGTATACATTGTGGAATGGCTAAATTGAGTAATTAACATATGCATTATCTCATATATAATTTTTGTGGTGAGAACATTTAAAATTAGAAATCCAATTTCATTCTTTTCCATATGGATGATCAGTTTTCTGACTACCATGTGTTGAAGAGACTACCCTTTTTCCCATTTTATGTTTGTGGCCCCTGTGCTGAAGATCAGTTGCCCATACATATGTGGGCTTATTTCTGAACTCTTTATTCTGTTCCATTGGTCTGTATGTCTGTCTTTATGTCAGTACCACACTGTTTTAATTACTGTAGCTTTGTTCTATATTTTGAAATCATGAAATGTGATGCCTCTAGCTTTGTTCTTCTTTCTCGAGATTGCTTTTGCTATTAGAGATCTTTTGTTTCACACAAATTTTGGCATTGTTTTTTTCTATTCATGTGAAAAATGATATTGGAATTATGATAGGGACTTAACTGAATCTGTGGAACACTTTGGGTAGTATATACTTTTTATTATTAATTCTTCCAATTCATGAATGTGTGGTATCTTTACATTTATATGTGGCTTCTTTAATTTCTTCCATCAATGTTTTATAGTTTTCAGTGTACTGACATTTCACCTCTTTTGTTAAGTTTATTTTTAAGTATTTTATTCTTATTGATGGTATTGGAAATGTGTTTGCTGTCTTATATTCTTTTTTGGATAGTTCTTTGCTAGTATAAAGAAACACAACTAATTTTTGTATGTCGATTTGTATCCTGCAAGATCACTGAATTCATTTATTAGTTCTAACAGTTTTTTTGTGGAGTCTTTAGTATTTTCTATATATAAGATCATGTCATCTGCAAACAAAAAAAAATTACTTCTTCCTCTCTGATTTGGATGCCTTTTATTTCTTCCTTTTGTTTAACTACTCTTGCTAGGACTTCTAGTACTATCTTGCATAGAAGTGGTGAGAGTGGGTATCCTTGTCCTGTTCCTGATTTTAGAGAAAAAGCTTTCAGCTTTTTATCATTGACTATGATATTAGCAGTGGGCTTCACATAGATGGCCTTTATTATGTTGAGGTACATTTCTTCCATACCTAATTTGTTGAGAGTTATTTTTATCATGAAAGGGTATTAAATTTTGCCATAGGATTTTTATTCTTCATTCTGGTGGATCACATTTCAATATGGTGTTTCACACTTCAATATGGTGTATCACATTTATTGATTTTTATATATTGAACCATTCTGGCATTCCAGGTATAAATCCCACTTGATCATGTTGAATGATCCTTTTAATGTGCTGTTGAATTCGGTTTGCTAGTATTTTGTTGATGACTTTTGTGTGTATGGTCACCAAGGATAATGGTCTGTCATCTTCTTGTGGTGTCCTTCTCTGGCTTGGGTATCAGGGGAATGCTGGCCTCATAAAATGAGTTTGGAAGTATTCCCTCTTCTTCAGTTTTTTGGAAGAGTTTGAGAAGGACTGTTGTTATTTTGTTAAATGTTTGGTAGAATTTACCTCACCATGGATCGTGGTCTTCCTTTGTTGGGAGGATTTTTTTAAATTACTGATTCAATGTCCTTAGTTGTTATTGGTCTGTTCAGATTTTCTATTGCTTCATGTTTCAGTCTTTGTGGGTTGTATGTTTCTAGTAATCTATTCACTCCTTCTAGGTTATTCAATTTGTTGGTATATAAATGTTCACAGTAGTCTCTTATGATCTTTTGTATTTCCTCAGAGTAGTGCCCTGAAGTATTCAATGTGTGCCTTCCCCCAATCTCACAAAACCAAGCTAGCCACTGAAATCCATGTGCTGTCTGTAGGGGTTCTCACGCATCCTCTGGGGAAGCTTGCACTTGCTGTCTGTGGAGGATTGCTCATGCCTTCTGTGGGAATGCACACATGCCATTTGCGGATGCTCATATGTACCTTCTTGATGGAGTCCCCAAGCCAGTTAGTAGGTTCTGTGGCTTGGTTTTAACATCTGCCTAGTGGTTGCTGTGAGCACTATCTATTTTCCCTATTCCTAGGTTCTCTCAGACTATTCAGTCGTGATGTTCCCCTCAGTCATTTGGGTAGGGCCAGGTTGAATGGAACCTTTGGGCAATATCCTGTGGGTCTAAAAAGGCTGGGTGCTCACTCAACTCTCATTTTTCCCTTGTGAAGAAATTGGGAGAAATTGTGGGCCAAGAGTTTTCTCTTGGCACTGAGATAATGCAGACAAAGTGGAACTGATCTTCTTACCCTCTTCAATGTGTCTATTCTTGGTGTTTTTTATTGAATGTGGTGCCAGGATCTCTTACTGGACTCCCATGTTTCCAGAGAAGTATTCTTGTGGATAGCTGTCAACATTGTTGTTTCTGTGGGGGTATGAGCATGGCATATTCCATTAGACATCTTGCTGCTATGACACTCCTTGTTTTTTCTCTTTCTGTAAAAAATTTCAGTGGGATTTTGTAGGATTGTATTGAATCAATATATTGCTTTGAATAGTATGGACATTTTAAAAATATTAATTTATAGGCGAAGTACCTAAATAGACCTTTCTCCAAAGAAAACATACAAATGGCCACCAGGTTTAGGAAAAGGTGTTCAACATCACTAATCATGAGGGAAATGCAGATCAACACCACAGTAAGACATTACCCCACACCTGTTGGGATGGCTGTTATAAAGAAAAGAAAAGGAAAGAAAAGATATCAAGAATTGGCAAGGATGTGAAGAAATTGGAACCCTTCTTACACTGTTTGTAGGAATGTAGAATGATGTAGGCACTATAGAAAATAGTATGGAAGTTCCTCAAAAAATTAAAAATAGAACCAGAGGATCCATCAATCCAACTTCTGGGTATTTATCCAAAAGAATTGAAATCAGAATCTAGAAGAATTCTGCACCCCCATGTTCACTGTAACATTTTGACAATAGCCTAAATATGGAAACGACTCAAGGGTCTGTGGATGGATAAAGAAAATATGGTACATACACACGATGGAATATTATTCAGCCTTAAAAAAGAAGGAAATCTGCCATTTGTGGCAATAGGCATAAACCCAGAGGACATTATGCTGAGTGAAATAAGCCAGCCACTGAGAACAAATACTGCATTATTGTATTTATATAAGGTATCTAAAACAGTCAAATTTATAGAAGCAGAAAATAGAATGGTAGTTTCCAGTGGCTGAGAGGAAGGAAATGAGGAATTATTTTTGAATTGGTATATAGTTTCTGTTATGCAAAATGAATAAGATCTAGAGATTATTATTTATAGTTAATAATATGGTATTGTTCACTTTAAGATATGGTGAAAGGATAGATCTCATGTCCAGTGTTCTTAAACACAACACCACAACTGAACAGAAGGACATTTTTGAAGGTAATGGGTATATTTAGTACCTTGTTTGTGGTGATGGTATTACAGGTGCATGTAATCATCCAAACTCTCAAAATGTGTACATTAAATGTGTACAATTTTATGTATATCAATTATACCTCAATAGAGCTAAAAATGTATATCATAATTTCTAAAGAATGAATTAAAAGATGTAGCATCTGTTACTCTAGTAGAAATAAGCAAAGTGGAATTAAAAAAATAAAGAAACAAAAAATAACAAATAAATGACAATATTAGATGGTTGCAATTAATTCAAATATATGAGCTAGTTTCTCAACTAAGAGCCAAATACTGACAGACTAAATTTAAAAAAATACAGCCATACACATTTTACAAGACATAAATGGGTGGAAAAGAATATAGAAGGTAAAATATTAAATTAAAAGTTTTGCATAGTTTATCAATATCAGACAAAATATATATGATAAAATCTGTGTAGACATATCAATATTAAACATAACATTGATATTGGATAAAATTGACTTGAAAGCAAAAAGCAGTCCTAGAAATACAGAGGAACATTACATAATGATAAAAGATTCATCAGGAAGATATAACAAACCTAATATTGTATTTATTTAACAATATAACTGCAACATGCATAAAACCAAACACTGATAAAATAAGGATAAATTGATACATTCACCTAACATTGTGAGTTTTTTAAAAAGGTTTTTTCTCATTAATTGATTGACCAAATTTTCAAAAATCCAAAAGAATGAGGAAGATTTAAAAAGTCTAACTCTGCAATCAAAAATTGGAAAATACACTTTCTTATCACACAAATTGGAGAATTTATAAAAATTCACCACATACTAAACAACAAAGCAGGTATCTACAAATTTCATTGCCTCAGTATTCTTAGAACATGTTGTCTGACAACAATATTTTGAAACTGTAACAAAAGTGTAACATATAGTCAAGTGTTTAAAATTAAAACACATTTCTATGTAATCCATGGGTCAAGTTAAGAAAGGATAATGAAAATTAGAAATGAAAGATAATGAAAATACTATCAATCAGATACTTTGGAGTGTTGCTAAGGTGGTATTTAGGGAGAGTTCACCTTAAATGCTTATAAGGTAAAAGACAAACAAACAAAAAGCAACAATTCAAAATCATGAGATAAGCTTTTATTAATAATTTAAGAAGTTAAAGAATATCAGAATAATCTAAGGAAATTAAATAGAGGAAATAAAAAAGATGAGAGCAAAATTAAATGAGATAAAAAGGGAGAAAGAATCATAAATCAACAGTGATTTCTTAAAAATATTAATCAAGCTGGCAAACCTTTGGCAAGATTGATCCAGAAACATATAAAGAAATCACAGATTAAAAAATATTAGGAACCAAAAAGAATACAGATAAAAATAACACAGATTTAAAAGATAAGGGAATATTGTAATCAATTTTATACTTGCTTCAAAAACAAGTAAAATGGTCAAATTCCTAGAAAAATATAAATTATAAACCTAGTTCAAAAGTAAATAGAAAACCTGAAAAGTCTAATAACCATGACAGAAGTTGAACCAGTAATTAAACATCTCCTCTGGTCCAGATGTTTTTATCTATAAGTTTTACCAAACATCAAAAGAACATATATCTAAATTTTCCACAAACTATTAATATTTTAGAAAATAAAAAAAATACTTAAAAGGGGAGACCATTCTCTAGATAATTTATGAGGCTAATATAATCTCAATACCAAAACCAGACAAGAACATATAAAGAAAGGGAAATTACAGCTAAATCTTGCCCATGAATACAGAGGCAATATTCTAAACAATATATTACAAAGCAAATTCAGCAATTTACAAAGAAGATAGCATATGAACAAATTTGTCTTACCATGGGAATGCAAGTTTGGTTCAACATTAGAATATCAATTAATATTAATGAAATTTAGCACTTTCACAGATTAAAGAAAAAAATGTGAACATCTAAATTGATAAAGAACAATCATTTGATATGACTTAATAATCATGTGTGATTAAGAACTCACAGCAAACTAGTAACAGTTTTTTAACTTAAGGAATATTTATACAAATCCTAGAGCAAAAAACATACTTAATTTTTAAATACTCAAAACATTTCCTTTCAAATATAGAACAAGACAAGGGTGTCCTCTCAAAATTATACTGTCAGTCCTAGTCAACAATTAAGACCAGAAAAGAAATAAAAGTGTAAGTACTGGCAGTGAAAATGAAAACAAAGAAAAACACAGATTAACAGTTCAAGATATTATTATATATTGGCACACCTACTATGTTCCTTAACATAAAAATTCATTTTATGACTTTAAAATGTGTTTCTGTATGCCCACACATAATATGTTCCTCTAATTCTTCTGTAAGGCCATTCTATATATCTTTCTGTATCCCTTAGGCCTAAAACAATGCCAAATTAATAATAAATACCAAATATACATTAACCAACATTGAAATAATAATGAAATACCCTTGTTGTTAATGAGAGACAGCAAAGTTCTAAGAGAGCAAAGAAATAACTAAGAAGCTGGGAAGAAAAAAAAAAATCCCCAATTGCTAGATTTCTCAGTTTGCTGGAAACCTGACAGCTGTGTTAATATGTCATTCTCTGGAATCTTCTCCAGATCAAGGGAGTTACCAGAAACCAGTATGCAGAATGTCATGTTTTGTAGATCCTACTTGAAATCTCTCAGAAGCAGTTTTATTGTAGTCTAATTGAATCAAATGTAATTTAATAACATCCCAAGTGGGCTCCATGAGGGCAAGAATAATGTCTGTCTTTTTTAGTGGTATAGCTTCAATGCCTATCACAGTGCCTGGCATGTGTAGACGTTTAATTCAGTGAGCTGAATTTAATCTGTAGTACTACACAAATGTTTTCCTTGACTTGAACCACCTAGCTTAGGCTAAAGAACTAAAACTGAAATAACAAAGTAACTAACAAGCTAATTAAATTCAACTAACTATCCAATTAACTAAAATATCTAAGCTGGTTACCTGAATCCAACATTGGAGTGAAGAGCAATATTCCAATATTCGCAATGCTGACGTTGTATATTCATCGGATTATGAAAGACTAAAAGTAAAGAGTTGTCTTGGGTATGGTAGTAAGAATCAACACACCTATATTGCTGATGGGCTTCTTGAAGAACCTGAAAATCAAAGCAGTTGCATTGCAGTGTCTTTTTTTTTTTTTTTTTTTTCCAAGAGAAGAGTCTCCTGCTAGGACATTTCTTTGCCCCCTTTTTCTTCCTCCAAGTTGTTAGCCAAATTGAAAGTTCCAGAGGATTCTTTCCTAACTGCTAGAAGGTGAGAGCATAAATGGTGGATAGTCTTACAGGCATTTCAGCAAATCTTATAGCAAAATAAATTCTAGGCTCCAGGAATAGAGGCATTTACTACTAGTGTTCCTCATTAAGGTTGGTAGATAATAATAAAGTCCAGCAGTTATTTATCCAGCATTTTCCAGGCTTTCATATAGATCATCTCATTTTATCACCATTAAAAACCCCAGATAAATAGGTGCTATGGACTAAATTGTGCCCTCCCTCCCAATTTATAAGTTGAAGCCTTATCCCTCAGTGTGATGGTATTTGGAGATGGGGTTTTGGGGAGATAATTAGGTTTAGAAGAAGCTATGAGGGTAGGGCCGTCATGATAGGGTTAGTGCTCTTATAAGAGGCACCAGAGAGCTTGTTCCCCTCCTCTCCCTGTCTTTCCCCTTTCTCCTCCCCCTCTCCCACTCCCTCTCTCTGCCATGTGAGGACACAGTGTGAAGGCACAAACCAGGAAGAGAGACCTTACTGGAACCCAACCATGCTGGCACCCAGACCTTGGACTTCCAGTCTTCAGAACTGTGAGAAAATAAATCTCTGTTGTTTGAGCCACACGGTCTATGGTATTTTGTTATGGCTGCCCGAGCAGACTAAAACAATAGGTATGCTTCTTTTTCCTATAAGAAATTCTCATTTTTCAGCACAAACTGGGGCTAAGAGAGGATAAGAACCAAGAATACAGAATTTATGTGTTCTGGTGCCAGAGCTCATACCAGTCTTTCGACTCTAAATTTTACCATTTCACATTCCAGAGGGTGCTTTCCACTATGCCATGCTGTATTATAGTGAAATAAGGTGAGTGGTCTTTCAGACACATATTGTTTCTACTTGTCCCAGTTCTGGTCCTTTCTAAAACATACCACTCTGAGCAGGCACTGCAATGACAACCACCAATGGAGGGACATAGTGGTCAGCTGCTTATTCTGCTTCCTTTTTACTACCAATCAACAACAAGGAAATTGTCCATAGGAAAATAAATTAGACAGCTGTGGGCTTTTGTTTTTGTTTCCAACATCAATCTGATGTAGGCAGCTTTTGGTTCTCTATTCTTTGGATAAACTGAAGGCATGGAATTTCATATTATGCTAGGAAAGGGCTGCTTTAGTTTTGCTTTCAATTCTACACTGGTAGCTTAACCAAAACAATACATTTATTTCCCCAATCTAGCCTCCTGTATAAGTGTCTTTATGGAGTGGCACTTAAACTTTTACATCTGTTCCCTGAGAGCCGATATAAGAAACATGCACGTGGTGAATATCTCTGCATTAAAAAAATGCTACATAGGGTACAGTCCATTACTTAGTGACTTTTTTGAAAGGCAAATTCCTCTCAGACTATAAACCCAGAAAACAAATGTGTTCATTTATGATGAACATATATCCTTCCTTTTATTAGATAATAAGAGCTCTGCAATCTTGTTTGCATATTTGCTTTGAGTATTAGGAAATGGAGCACTAAGTTTCTCAGAGCTATAGCTACTCCCAATCAATGTCTGAAAAGTTTTCATATCATATCTTCTCCTTTTCTATAATTGGCTTTTGCCCTTTATTCCATATTAATATTATTGGTCTGATATTTAGTTAAGTATTTCATTAAAAACGAATATCTATTATGTGGTAGGCACTGTGCAGGTACTGGGAAAACAAAAACAAACAAGATAGATAAGCTTTTCCTCTAAAATATGACTAAGATTTTTCTGGGACCATAGGTGTGTGACTTTATAGATCATTCTGGAGTTCAGAGAAGTGTGTCTAAGTAGATGAAATTGATGGAATATCCGATATGTAGAGAGTGGATTGGAGTAAAGCAAAAATGGAGGTAGGTGCCAATTAGGAGGATATTGCAGTGGAACGAGAGAATGTAGTGAGATGGAAGTAGCGGCAGTTGTGATGGAGAAGAGCTTGAAGATATATTTGGAGATGTACCCCTTAAACACTGATGATGGACCAGACATGGGGGACAAAGGAAAGGCTGGAATAAAAGATGACTCAGCCTTTTTGCTTGAGCAATTGAATGATGGTGACATTTTCTGCAATGGACAAGGGGAGAAATATGCTTAGGTGGGAAAATTAGGAGCTTCATGTGAAACACTGAATTTGAGATACCTATCAGAAATTGAGGTGGAATTTGGAGTTAGGTATACTACTGTGGATCTGTAGAGAGAGGTAATGGGAAGATAAAAATTTAGGCATTGTCAGTATTAGTAGTATATAATAGATAAGATCATCAAAAGAGAGTGTTCATAGAGGAGAGAAGATGCACCAGGGCTTCCTGGAGGCTCCAGAGCCTTGAGACATATCAATATTTAGATGTTGGGTAGAAGAAGAGAAGTCAACAAAATTCCAAATAAAACACTGAGGAAAAATATAATATGGTGTCTTGGAAACCAAGAGTGGAGAGTGTTTCATAGGAAAGTGATAAGCTCTGTGATGCTGTTAAAAGGTCAAAGAAGATGAGGAGATGTAAGTGTCCATTAGATTTGGCAAAGAGAGACTATTGTTGACCTTGAGAAGTGCAGCTTCATAGAGTGGTGAGGACAGAGCCAAACTTAAACAAAATAAAGTCTGAAATGGACTTCTAGTTAAAGATGGAAAATTAAACACTTGCATTCCCTAACACCTTACTAGAGAAACAGTAAAATTATTGTTTTTTAATATCACAAACTTGAAGGCCACAGGAGAGGAGACAAAGGCAACAAAATTTTAAAAGCTGGATAGCAAAAGAATAAGTGGTAACTGACTTAGAAGAATACAAAAAGCCAAATCCTAAGGTTAATTTTAGGAGAGAGCAGAGGCAACCCCATCTTTGTGGGGGGAAATGACAATACTAGGCACCTCTGAAAGTGGCACTAAAAATAGAAAGATTAAAGTCTTTTAAGAAGCAGTCAGGCCCCCCAGAGTCTCCGATAGTTCTGAGCAGCCAGGGTTGCTGTCTGTCTCCCACTCCTGAAAAATGGAAAATTGTGTCTATACACAGCAAACCAGTAGGGTCTAAGAATAGGACACTAGACACCGATGATGAAGAAGTACATTCCAGAAAAAAAAGGAATAGTATAAAAGTTTAAATCATCACTGTCCAATAGAAACATAAAGTGAACCACAAATGTGAGTCACCAGTGTAATTCTAAATTTTATAGTAGCTACATTTTATAAAGTAAAAAGAAACAGGTAAAATTAATGTTAATGATATATTTTATTTAACCCAATATGTAAAAAATATTTCAACATGTAATTGATATAAAAATTCCCAATGAGATATATCACTTTTTTTTTTTTTTTTTTTTTTTTTGAGACAGAGTCTCACTCTGTTGCCCAGGCTAGAGTGAGTGCCGTGGCGTCAGCCTAGCTCACAGCAACCTCAAACTCCTGGGCTTAAGCGATCCTACTGCCTCAGCCTCCCGAGTAGCTGGGACTACAGGCATGCGCCACCATGCCCGGCTAATTTTTTTGTATATATATATTTTAGTTGTCCATATAATTTCTTTCTATTTTTAGTAGAGACGGGGTCTCACTCTTGCTCAGGCTGGTCTCGAACTCCTGACCTCGAGCGATCCACCCGCCTCGGCCTCCCAGAGTGCTAGGATTACAGGCGTGAGCCACCGCGCCCGGCCTATCACTTTTTAAAGTCTTTGAAATCCAGTGTGCATAGCATTTATATAGTTATAAATGTATAGTGTATAGCATACTTATAGCACATCTCAATTTGGATTACCTTCATTTCATGTACTCAAAGCTACATATGAGTAGTGGGTGCCATATTGGATAATGCAGGTCTAGATACTGAATGTAAAAAGCCTCACATCCTTCCCCCACCAATCAGCTCCCAAAACTCTGACAAAAAGATTTATGTCTTTTAGACAGAAGATTAATTTTTTTTTTTCCTGGAGAATGTAAATGGTCCAAGAGAACAGACCTAATATACCAACATTGATGGGTCTTCCAAGGAAACCACCCAGTCAAATCACCCAGCAATGAAGCCTAGTTATTTACAAACCCCATCTCACCTCATACAGTACTCTCTCTCATGTTTTTAGTTTTATTATTAATATGAGCAAAGAGGCAAATATTATCTATTACCCTCTAATATAAAAAATGGAGACCAAAGAACTAAAAAGAAAAAAAGAAAGAAAAAAGAAAAGAAACCTGGATGAAAAAGAGACAATTCAGGGAGAAGACAACTTCAAAAGACTTTAATATCCTCATAAAGATAAGAGAAGTTATTATACCAAGAATGTGAAAAGAATCCTAGAAAAAGTTAAGTTGGAATTATAAATAGAACTTTAGGAAATTAAAATTATGATAACAGAAGTAGAAGGCTCAATATAAGAATTGGATGGAGGCTGAGCATTATTTCTAGAACAAAAAGACAAACTGTTGGAAACTAGGAGTAAAAAGATAAGAAAATAGAAAGTCCAGCCCAGGAGGTTCAACACCAGAACAATAGGAGTCCCAGGAAGAAAGAATAGAGAAAATGGAGGGGGGAGATTATCAAAGAAATTACTATAAAACATTTCCCAGAATATAAATACATGAGTTTCTGGGTTGCACTGGCTCACCAGAACAATACATAGAAATAAAACCACACCAAGGCACATCAACAGGAAATTTAGAACACTGGAACAAAGAGATCTTAAAACTCTCCTGAAAGAAGATAAAAACATACTCACACAATGGATTAGGAATCAGAATTTTATTTTTTTATTCTTGGGGACAACCTGAGAAGCCAGAAGACTACTGAGGATTGCCTTTACAATTTTAAAAGAAAATGTTTTTTAACAGAGCATTTTATATAAAGCCAAACTGTTGGTCAATGTAAGGGTAGAGTTAAGATGATTTCAAATATCCAATGACTCAAAAATTTGCCTGTCATATATCTTAATTAAGGAAGTTACTGGAAGAGATAGTCCTTTATAAAAAAGAGAGAGTAACCCAGGAGAGAAGACGATACGGAATAAAGGAAACAGGATATCTAACTGGAAAGAGAGGCAATGAAGGTGGCCAGGGTGATGGTAAAGGGAGATCCCAGGACCATGCTGTGCAGCAAGTTTAGAGTATATGGGAGAGATATTGCTAGGACAACAGGCTTAGGCTGATAGAATACCTGTTATGTTTTAATGTATTGAGAAGAGACTTACTCCATGGTAGAGAGTTTGGGGATAAATTAAAAACAAATGCATAGTAAGATAAACAAATGGAACAAAAAGCAATTATTAACTCCAGGGAAAATTTAAATGGTACAAAAAAAAAGGAAATAAAATCAGAATACTATATAGTTCAGCTGTGAATAGCATTTATTTGATGGAAACAAAGTAAATATTGAATATTTATCTAACCAAAAGTTATGATAAAGTTAACAGTGTCAGAGAGTGGAGAAGTGCAAGTGTAAATGTAGGGATGTATGAGTGTGTATGTGTGTACACATGTGTGTGTTGATGGGGGTGGGCTGAACTGTGCTCTTAAGAAGGAATCAATTGATAATGATGCTCCCAAACTAAAATTAAAACTAAAAAAAATACTTGTTATTTAGAGACAAGTGAGTAAAATAATAAAAGAAACAGGTGAAATATTGAAACATTATAGTTTTTACTTCATAAGGTTATTGTGAGAATTAAATGAGCTAATCATACATATTAATCATTGCCTAGCACATGGTAAGTGCTCAATAAATGTTAGCTAGCACAGATTCCATTGAGCTGTTCATTGAAACACAAACTACTGTGAAACGTAGTAAAAACTGAATAGAATAGACAGGCAATATGGGAAAAAATGTGGTTGCTTCCCAATAAAACCTGACCTTGTTTTCCTAGAAAATATGTGCAGCATTCTTGTATATATTTTTTTCTTAAAAGATTTTATAAAAACATGCTTTTAGAAAGTATTTTAGAGTATGTCAGAGATTCCCTGGGAATGCATACTCAATCTGGGAATAAACTCATTTTACAGCTGAAGTAAACGAGAATATTGATCTGAACTAGATCTGAGAGGGTGACCTAGAAGTGAACTGTTCTAAATCACAGCACAACTCCCCAGACCTATCTGACCGTCTCCTGGAGAATCACAGTCCATAAATACCTGAAGCAGTACTTTTGGTTTAAAATGTTCAGTAAAACTCCAGTCCATTAGACTGCGCTGCTGTGTTTTCTTTATGTCCTCTAAATCTGCTTCCACCATCATCTTCTTGGGTTTCTTATAAAAAAAAAATCACAGGAACACAATTTCAGCTTTAATTTGTTTAAGTCCAAATGGAGCCCTCTTGGACTCCGTCAACTAACCAGCATGTACTCCATCTAATTGGGGAAATCTGCATATGTATAAATCCATATGGCAACATTTTAGGAGAGCCGCTGCCAAAAAGAGTATGCCTTTGACTTTTTTTTTATGGGCAACATAATCTAAATATTTTTATTGTTAGGTTATACTCTTCTGAGTCCTGTTAGCAATTATAGGCAGGTTTTCTGAACTCACTTCAAGACAACGTTAGTTCCACATGGCTGTATGGTCAGCAGGTGTTTGTGAGGTTGCCAAGCCACACTGTCTAGAGAGGAGCATGGAGCTGGGAAGTTTTGCTTAGGCCGGCTAGTAAAATTAACTCCTTTCTCTCCAGCTGGCTGGTCTGAGGATGTCTGAATAATTCCTCCTCTCGAGCATCAGAATTTACCATCTAAGCACCTCTCCCTCTCTGTCTGTCTGTCTGTCTCTCTATCTATCTATCTTTAGTGTCTCTCACTTTGGGCCAGGCTTTTCTCAGATAATCTTACTTGTCATCTACACTTTTAGGAAAATAATTCCTTACCTTTTCAAGAGAATCAGTCTTTGTGACTGCATCATCTTTGATCTCATTGTTCGTGGTCTGCTCTGTAAATCAAAGACACCAACATCCAGTTGTGTTCTGTCTTTGTTCTTGCTTTGGTTAGTGCTATTGCCCATATGATCTATGTTTCTGTGCTGAAAAGGTGACTCCTGAAAGGCATGTTTCGTGCCTCCAAAACGGTGTTTGTGTCAATAATTCTAAATCAGTGCCTACCTAGAAAAGTTATACTAAACTCTTTGAAAAGAACCCAGCTTCTTGTATGATATATCCTAAATCATATCATGTATTCTGCTTTCAGACCATATCACTCACTTCTAACATTAGACCTTTACCTTTACAAGTTACAAATATTTACCGATTAAACTAAATCAACTGCTTTGTACATGTCATTTATCTTGTTGCTACCAGTACAAAGCCTTTTCAAATTTCTGTGGGTCTTGCCTGGTGCATGACAGACTAGGGCAGGGGCTAGGCATGTGTGGAACGGAGAACTGGTGGAAAAATGCACCTCCTATTAGACAAGGATACTCTTTCACCATTCTGCACAGCTTTTCTTCCATTTGTTAATCATATTTAATCATGTATTACTTTAAAATCTATTTAATGAGCATGGGAAGATTTACAGATGGAGTTTAACAAAAGTTAGTTAAATAAAAGAATGAGTAGCTGGACCAGTATGAGTTATAAACACTAGCTTTCCCTGTGACCAAAGAGTATACTTATGTGATGACTGGGATTGCAACATCATCCTTGGCTATGATACAAACAGCCATGTGGATGAACAGGGAGGGAACAGATTCACGTTGTTAATTTGTGCATCACCAGAAAAAAGCGTTCCATGATAAATAAGTTTAACATGGATAAACAGACATCTTTACTGTGACTGTCTCAGAACTTGTAATTTGCTCTTACGATTGTGAATCTCTAATAGGGAAATGGATAAAGTATGTAGCTTTTTTCAAATTTGACCACAGAAATGGAATGTATGTGTATGTGTGTGTGCGTATGTAGCAGGAGGGATCTTGTGGGAACATACTTTGATGCTGCTGAACAATTGAGCCAACCTGTCTTTCTTACCAGCCTTAAAATAATTTCAAATTATGTCCAATAAAGTTGTATATGAAATGGCTCCAGCCTAATTCTCCAAATGTAATTCCTTCCCTGTCCCTTGCTCATTCTACTCCAGACAGATGGGACTGCTTGTTGTGTCTTGAGGGTTTTGCACTTGTCTCCCTCTGTGTAGCATGCTTTACTCTTAGATGTTCATCTGTTGCAAACCCTTCATTCATATTGTTGCTCAGATATTACCCTCTCAAGAGCCCTCTGCTTCTTACCCTGCTTTGTTTTCTAATCATAGCATTTATCTGTGCATAATACTATCAAATATTTATTTGTTTATGGTCTGCCTCTCCATCTCAAATGTAAATTCCTGAGGAAGAGAAACTTTATCTTATTTTCCTTACCATACCCTGAGCACACAGCACCTGGTAGGAACTCAGTAAATATTTCTTTTTTGATTGATCTACATCATATATTGAAACCGGAAATGAATGTAGAGCTATATAGTGAGAGTAGAAATGTGGAAGAAAACCTACAACAAAGGCTTATTTTGGGGCAAGCGTAAGATTTGACTTTTCATTCTGTGGCAAAGAGAACTATATTTGCATTTCTAGAGGGAGAAGTTAATTATGCCTATGAAGGACAAGCCAACGTTTTTCTTTCTTTCAGGAGCATAGCTACTTACAGTTTTGCTACTAGTTCCATCTTGCCTTGGGCTGGCGAAGGTGACAGCATGAATGTTCCATTTTGATTTAGAGGAAAACTATAAAGGCAATTCAGTTCAGTATTTGTATAAACACATCCACTCAAAAGAAAACTCAGGCCAACTATAACTCTAAATAGACCACGACATCCCATGTGTCCTTGAAGCAATTGATATGAAATCTGTGGAATAAAAATTATTCTATTCTGTGGTCTGCCAGATTTCTGGGAGATTTGATATTCCCTCCTGAGTTTAAGGATACAGCAGAAAAAGTCTCCAGTTTGGAAAATATGTTCTAAAAATTTCACATCAGTTATTTTGTCAAAGGAAAGAACATTCAAAAACTAAACTCTTTATTTAATAGTAGAGTAAAAACCATCTTTCCTTTCTTTCTGATTTCTGCCTTCAACCACATAATCCTTTGACAGTGTGATTCAGTAGTTTTTGACACATCTGGAAATGGATGCTTTCTCATCCCTTTGAAAAACAGCTTTCCTAATCTGTTTTACTTTAGAGATAACAAGATCCCTCTGCAAAGCAGTTACTTTATTAAAAAAACACCCAACAAGCATAGAGGGCTCATCTAAACCTACAGACTCGCGGTTATCAACTCTCTGGTTTTTCATAAATATCCACTGGGCCCTGTCAAGTTCAAAAACAGTTTCAGATGGAAATCCAGTGTTTGGTTAAGAAAAGCACAAATATTCAGCCCTTCATGTCTAGGAACAGGTTTTTTTTTATATGTATTTGATGCTAGATTGCTTGTGCAGGAAATTCAGAAATGATTTCTGCTTTGTTTAAAGAGAATTAAAGTGGCTACTTTTGAAGTAAGTATGATTCAGAGTTAGGAAAAAAATGTAAGATCAACAACATCAAGGACAACAAAGTTGCATACACACAACAGCTGCAGTGACATGTCAAGGTGCAGCTGCCTCCCCCCATTCAAATGTAATGGCTCCTGGAGGAAGGTCAACATAGACCACATAGAAGAAGCACTTACGGGCCTGGGATCTACCCTTGAGATTGCTTGGCTTCTAGGATACACTTTCCTCTAGAGCATTTTCTGTGCTGAGAATTTAAAGTTACTATAACCAGCTACTTTCTACCAGGATCCAGAACACCAATTTATGTGATTTGACCACCAGGTGGCAAAAGTTGCCTGAGGAAAACTATACCAGCTGCTTTAAAGAAAAATCAATAAAGAAAAAAACCTCAGGTCTTACATCTCTCTCTAGTTCTGTATTAACCCAAAGTGACTTTTTGTCATACATTTGTAGTCCCACAGGATGCACCGATGCCATAACAACTCAGGTTCACTTATTTGGCTTAATTTTTTTGAGAGCTAGGCTAATAGCTAAGGGTACTTAGGATGGGGAACTAGGGAATCCACCCTATTGGGAAAGAAGGAGAACCCAAAGACAACAAAGTTAGCGTAACGGTCAGCATGAAGAAGAAACTACGGATATGGTTAAGCCATTAGATGCATCACAAGGAATTTTTGGAACTGAGGAAGACACAGCGGAGGAAGCACTGGTTTGAAGTTAGCTCTCCATTCAAATCCTGACCTCTTGCTTGTGTATGGCTGAACAAGTTAATGATATTCTAAGTCTTGGTTTCTTCATCTGTAGAACTGAGATAAGAGCATCTTTCTCATAGGCTGGATGTTTATATAAGTATTAGTTAATTTTTGTAAAATATCTTAGCATGGTGGTTGGAATATAGCAGGCAATATTAAATAATGCTATCTCCTTCCCTCTTCCATCCCCCTCACTTGTCTCCTCTATCAATAGGCAACCAGCTTTTCCTTAAATCCACTCCATGGACTACTTCCTCTTCTACCCTCCTCTCGATAAATGAAAAGGGTAACATGATCATTAGTTAATCCTGACTTAGCACCTATTCTCCTGTGGCATTTACCATTTATTTTTTAAAATACCTTTTAAAATTATGAAATATAACCCCCACAAAAATCATGAAGCATAAATTTTTAATATACTGCATAATTATAAAGATTAAAGTCCCAGCATCCTAGACATCTTATATGTATCATTTAACAATCAGAAACTTCTTATTAAGCTTTCATATTAATTCTAATTTTTTTGTCGATTGTTTTGGGTTTTCTACAAACACAATATTTACAAATAATGACTTTTTTCCTCCTTTTAATTCTTACACCTTTATCTCTTTTGCTTGTTGGCTAGCACCTCTAATGCAATTATTGAATACAAATGTTTATAGTAAATATCCTTCTGATCTCAAAGGGAAATATTTCAAATTTTTGCCTTGATATATAGAATTTGTTATAGTAATTTAAAAAATGATCTTTATAAGATTGAGGAATTTTCCTTATATTGCTAGTTTGATAAGTTTTTTTTTCATAAATTGCTATAGGAATTTAAGTGCTTTTCCTGCATCTACTAAGATAATTATATACTTTTCTCACTAATGTGTTAATTGATAAATTATGTTGATTATATAATATAAGTATTTTCCTTCTATTCCTGCTATAAATGCAACCTGTTTGCAATGCGTTATCATTTAGTATATGCTGAATCAATTTTCTTATGTTTTATTTGGGATTGTTGCATCTATGTTCACAAAGGAGTTTAATTTCCTTTTGTTGTACTATCCTTGTCAGTTTTATTATAACATTTATGCTAGCTTCATAAAATGACTAGAGGATGATATCCTACTTCCTATTTTTCTAGTTTCTGTAATAAGGTTTCTTTCTTTCCTTTTTTTTTTTTTTTTTTTTTGATTTAAAGTCTTGCTCAGTCATCTGGGCTGCCGTGCAGTGGTGTCATCATAGTTCACTGCAACCTCAAACTCCTGGGCTCAAGCAATCCTCCTGCCTCAGCCTTCCGAGTAGCTGGGACTACAACCAGCACCACCATGCCTGGCTAAATTTTTTTCTTTTTTATAGAGATGGGGGTCTCACTCTTGCTCAGGCTGGTCTCAAGCAATTCTCCCACCTCGGCTTCCCAAAGTGCTAGGATTACAGGTGTGAGCCACTGTGCCCAGCCTGGAATAAGTTTTGTTAAAATTAGAACTATTTCTTTTTTGAGTGTTTGGTATCGCCAATCATATCATTTGGGCTAGGTGTGTCCTATTTGTTAAGATTTTTGATTACTGATTTAATCAATTTAATTGGCTATACGACCATTCAGGATTTCTATTTCTTTTTGAGTCACTGTTAGTAAGTTATACTTTTCAAGTAATTTTCACATTTCAATTTCAGATTTAGTGGAATAAAGTTGTTTATACCTTCTTACTATCTTTTTAATTTCTGTAGAATCCGAGGGAAGTCCTGTTTCTTTATTCCCAATACAATTTTTATAAAACTTGATGTGGTTTTATTCCTGATAATAATTACTCATGACTTTTTTTTGTGATTAGCCTTGTGTAAAAGATTTATCAATTTTGTTAGTCTTTTCAAAGAACCAAATTTTTGTATTTTTTGTTTTTCCTTATTGCATCTGTTTTCTATTTCATCAATTTACTCTTATATTTATTGTTTTCTCCCTTCTACTTTATTTGAATTATTTTGTTCAACTTTATATAACTTGAGGTTTATGTTTAGTTAATTAATTTTTAGCTTCTTTTAAAAATATATTTATTTCAAACTATATGCTTCTCTTGGAGTATCTCCTGTTTTAGTAGCATTCAACAGTTTTGATACTCAATATTTTCATCATCATTTGATTTGAAATATTTCCTAATTTCTATTGTCACTTTTTCTTTGACCTAGTTGTTATATAGAAATGTACTTCTTACGTTTGAGACATTGGTAATTTTTCTCATTATCTTTTTGTAATTGATGTTCACCATAATTTCACTGTAGTGTGAGAACATACTATGCATAGTTTTGATCCTGTGAAAATTTGTTGAGACTCGCTTTATGGCCCAGCATACAGTTAGTATTTTATTATAAACACACTTATAACCTCTAAGAAGATATTGTATCATGGAGGCCTTAATGTAGGCATATGAATAATTATAAAACTGGTGGGAAATAACTAAGACCATAAAGGAAGCATAGATTAATTATGACCATGGAATGCTAAGGGAGGCATTTGCATATGGACACATCTAACAAAGCTTCATGAAGGTGCAACTGAAACCTAATTATAATCACAAACAGAACTCTAGGTGAAGGATATTGTGGGGAAAGGCATAGAGATTGAAAAGATCAGGCAGTGCAGAGAAAATAAGCCTAATTCTGTTTGTCTAGAGCATAGGATGAGTGAGCAAAAGGGAAAAGATGGAAGGAGGTTTTAGAAAAAGTAATTTTGTACTATGGGAGAAGCATATAAAGCGGCCAAAGAGTTGGGTTCTGTTTTGCAGGTAGTAGGGAGCCATTGAAGGTTATAAGCAGAGAAATGTAAGAGCTATATTTTAGGTAGATCAATCTGACAGCTGTGTGTAAAGTAGCTCAATACAAATTTAGCCTAATATCCATCTATACTTCTGTATTTCCTAATATAACACTATTTATAATGCTGTACTCCAGAAGGAGGGTAAGGACCAACCTGAGCTCCAGTGGGGGACAGGAAGAGAAATGATGTTCATTGAGCATTGATTTTGTACCAAGCTCTGTACTGGACATGTACATGACTGGAAATATACTGGGCATTTCATTATGTTATTACAGGTAAATTTTTATATTTTAGCATATAATCCTAATAACCCTGTGAAATACTAATGATCACAGTTTTAATTATGTTCACTGAACTAAATTTACTAAGGTAAGAGTGGATGAGGAAGTATTAAGATATTTTGAAAAACAACAGTTGGAGGAATAAGGAGAACTTACTAAATAACAACACTTGATGACAAAGTTTAATTAACCAAATAACTTAGATATAGTTTTTTCAACTGAAACAGAAATGCATTTAAATTTAATTTAAATAATGCATCTTGAGCCTTTTTTTTTTTTGTTTATGCATACTATAATAATGCTGTCTCTCTCAGTCTCTCTCTCTCTCTCTCACACACACACACACACACACACACACACACACATACTTTTACTTACCCAAAGGCTCAGGCTGGGGCTGAGTCTTCATGCTGGTCTCCTGCTCTGACAGCTCTCTATTATCAGGGCTTGAGGCTTTCATATTATTCGAGTCAGGATACTTCATGCTATTAGCATCAGTCTGACTAGGATCTGAAGATTCTCCATTGCTCTCCTTATCTTGGACAGACGTTGACCAATTTGGATTCACAAATATTATTTTGTCTTTGGTTTCAACATCTAGCCAGTGTAAAGAGCATCCATGAGATAAAATACTAGAAAAGTTGACAATCATAAAATGCAAGAATATCTTTCATTTCCTCCACACAGTGTACCTGTTTGCTGCTGTTTGGCATTTTGAGTGCTCATTTTCATGATGTATTGCTGCCTTATCTGTTTAGCAAATCTGGCAGGGTTATCCCATGGTATGTTGAACATTTCAGAATTTGTTCCACTCATCATCCCAGAAGGCTTTAGTTTCCCTTTTTCATCAACCTCAGAGAGCTTCAGGCTCTCAAAAGTAAACACCTTGAAGGCTCGTTCTACTTCATTCCAGCTCAAGACTTCTGTAAGAAAGCAGAACCCATGGTGCTAGGAATGCTCTTATTAGCACATGGTACGGGGCTGAAAGAGGGGCAACGAGGAAGTCTGTGTACTGGAATGACCAGGGTGTCATGCCATGATGAGTGTTGACCTGACTTTAAATATGGGCTTCACAAGTCTGCAACAAATATCAAAAGTACGTAATAATAAGAAAACTATACAGTCAAGATAGAATTTGTAAAGGTAATGCTCCCAAATTGCTTCACAGTTTAATCAATATTATGTGCTCAGATTCATTTGCATGGACTTTCCAGAGTACCATATTGGTTGAATACATTTAAAACTTATCATTTTTGAGCAAAAATATCCTTTGCTTCTGTTGTGATTAAAAACAGGGAAATTATTCACTTGTGCCTAACAGGCTGTTATATTTAGTAGGTTTTTCTGTTCATTTGGGCTCAGGAAAGGCCTCCTCTCACCCACATACATTGCTGTGGTATTTTCTGTAATTTTACTTCAAAGTTTATCAGCTTTCAATGAGCTCTATTCAATTGTGTATTTGCCCTTTTACAGCATTTATTCACCTGTTCACTCACTCATTGGTTATTGTTTTCTACGTATTAGATTTTGTCATAGATGCCTGGGATTCAAAGAAAAACAAGATTTGGTTCTTACACTTTAGAAATTTAGGGTAGAGGGATAAGAGGTAGGATTAACAAATAAACATGGAATTCAATGAGGAAAAATAAAATTATTGTAGCAGATTAATAATTCAGAGGTTACCTCTATTTTCTCCCCAATAAAGATTAGGAAAGTGGCAAGGGTCCTTTTGGGAAAAAGAATAGGAGGATTCAGAATAGAGACAAGGAAGAGGTAAAGAGTTACAGAATAAAGGAAAGTTTGCTCATCTATTCATTTCACAAGTATTTTTGAGCACCTACTAGATGTCAGTAACTATAATAAAAGCTGGGGACACAGTGGTGAACAAAGCAGTGAGCTCCCTGCTTTCATGGACTATCCATTCTAGTGGTTGGAAATAGATAGGTATATATGATATCAGAGATGATAAGAAGAATAAAGCCAGATGAGGGGACAAAAAGTCATAATGGTTGGGAAGAGCTTCTATTTTATATAAAGTAGACAGAGAAAAATCCTCTGAACAATTAAGCAAAAATGTGAAGGAAGTAGAGGAGCAAGCCATATGTCTATCTGGAGGAAAAGTCATTGAGTCAGGGGAAATAGCAAGTGCAAAGGTCCTGAGGCAGGGGTGTGAATGACATGTTCAAGGAATCACAGTGAGGACCATGCAGATGGAGCAGAGTAGAACATGAGAGCTTTATGGGTGATGAACTCAAAGCCTGCAGACCAGCTGGAAAGATAATGGAATAGTCTGAATGAGATGTGCTGATGGAGTGAGCTGGGATGGTAGTGAGGGTGTGGTGGGACTGGCTGTGGGATGTGAGAAAAAAGAGACAGCAGGAGCAACTCCAAGATTTTGTTGAAAATAGTTCCTATTTACTGAAGTGAGGGGGACTGTGAGGGGACAAAATCTGGGGTTTGGTTTCAGACCTGCAAGTATGAGATGCTGGAGGGAAAGGAAGAAGAAGAGGCAGGAGGACCAAGAGTTTGGGATGGGCCATGTAAACAGCATATATGTGAGCTCTCAGTGGTGGCAGCAGGAACAAGAATGCTGTGCTGTGTGTAGAGGTGAGCTGGAGAGAGCATGGAATCATGTCTTAAGGCAGAAGGAGAAGTGGAGATTGGCAGGATACAGGTAAAGCACCATCAGGAAGGGTGGTTATGTATACAACAGACACAGTACATCCAGGACCACTAGGCTGCACCCTGCACTTCCGTAAGGCAACAGATAGTAGGACAGTGTTCAAAAGGTCTGAATTGGGGCAAAGTTGCATGGTCAGTCTTGCTCTTCCCACTTTCCAGATAATGTCTCTGCAATGTTATTGTAATATTGTGTGATCTGCAATGACGATAAATGAGTGCAGTGGTGAGGCAGTGGGGGGAAGGATGGCATTATCCTAGCACAGGATTATGATAGCTTGAGATGGGAGGATTTTGTTTATTTTTAAATTTTTAAAAATATACAAACCTTTAGTCCCCTTCAGTAGATAACCACATCATCTCCAGTGATGTCAATGGGGGGATGTGGGGCAGAGAATGGTAAAGGGAGGAAATAAGGGAATAAATCTGGTTATGGAAACACAGTAAAATGAAAACCCACTGCATCGAATTGAAGAATGTTATGCATCATAGCTATAAAACCATTGCTAATGACATTATTCAAGATAAGAAATTTGTAGTCAATCAAAATAGCCATCTTAGCCTCTGAAAGGACTTTCAATAATCAAAATGCTTTTTGCAAATAAGGATTTAATTTTAAGAGGCACATATGAGCATTGATTAAAATGAGTTTAAGCTAAGACAAAGCAATGTACGCACCACTTGTACAAAAGTGCATAAGCTCATGAATCGTAGCTAGACGTTTAGTGCTGTTCCATGGTGGGGGCATAGGGAATTGAAGGAATTCCCACAGTGGCAACTTGGACTGCATCTCCTGCTCAATTTGAACTGGGTCAAAATTCTTTTGGTCCTGATGAAAAAGAGCAACATGACAGAAGACATTAAAGTAAGCTGCAAAGTGCCTTATGCATATGGAGAAGGCTAAACATGATACCTTCACTCTCATTATTTGGGAACAGGGGAAATCAATGGCAATTGGGGAAGACAAACTGTTGGTATTTTGCTGAAGGCCAAAAAAGCTAGTTCCTACATTGCCAGAAGTTCCTGGTGCACAAAAATGACTGATTCTTCATTCATGGTGACAAACTGCCAAAGTCTCATATATATTCATCTCTCCCTTTTGAGGTCCTTTTCTGGCCTCCACTAGTTTTTCATAGAAGCAGATATTTAAAGCAAATAACTATAAGTTTTTAATGCAAATCTGGTGGTAGTCACAATCAATTGAATGGTTAATTGGACCTCTATAATTAGGTAAGTTTTCTTTGCTGGCATCGTTTTTCCCTTATTCATCTCCATTTTTGAGACCCTAATTTGCAAGCGGGTATCTATTTTGTATGTTACATTTTAATTAGCATTGGTAAAGTTATCTAATTAGCTTCCTTCAACTGAATAATTATAGACACATTTTCTCACATCAGTTATCCTTAGCTGATTAGTATTACCTTCAGTGCATACTTACCTTCAGTGCATACTTCTTGTGGGCATGTGCATCATGGTAGTTCAGTAGGAGAGGGCCTACGGGCATTGCTTTGCTTTCACTTTCTTCTTCAGATAAGAATACTTCATGGAGATTCTATTCAAATTGAAATAATATTGATTTAAGAAAAGAATACATACTTTTTAAAAGCATGAAGGCTCTTTTGGATATCTCAGGCCATCTGACCTTTTTCTCCCTCTCCGAGAGGCAGAGCGAGGGAAGGAGGGACACAATGTGAGCTGCAATTCTTTGGTCCAGCCCATCAGCTCTGGGGGGTGGCTCCTGCAGACTGGGTGGGACAAGATCTTCTTCAGTTGCCACAACCTAATTGGGAGGAATGGGTTTAATGGTCAGCTCTTTACTGGTACTCGTTGCTCACTGCTGTATTTCCACTGCTCTTAGTAAGAACAAGTCTGTTTCTACCACCAAAGTACCAGTAATTACATAAAATGGCAAGAAAGTATCAAGAGATTACCAACATAGAAGGAAAAACGTTTGTAATCATGCATTAAAGTAGATATAATTTTAATACTTATATTAAAATAAATAACACAAAATACAAATAGTAAACAATCAACTTTAATGTGGTATAAATCAAAATAACAATATATATATTTTTTAATATTTACTCTTTATCTTAAAGCACTGAAAATAGTGCTCATAAAACTTCGGATTCAATAAACATTTACTGAGTGCCTACTACATGCTAGGTACCATGTGGAGCATTTTCACATACATTAACTCATTTAAACCTCACAGCAGTCTTGTGGGGTAGATATTATTTTCTATTTTATAGAAGAACAAACTAGGGTGAGTGAAATTAGAGGACTGGTCCAAGCCTAAGGCTACTGAGTAGGAGGAACTGGACTTCAGGACAAGTCCTCATTCTTTCTTTAAAAAAATAGAAAAGTTATAAGATGATGAGATCAATAAATGAATAACAGTCTCCTTTAGAAAATTTTACATGGTAAAAAATGTTGAAATATAATCAAGATAGGAACTTACTTATCAGCTTTTTTCTTTACCCTTAATCCTATAATCATCCTCTAGGATTTCAAATCCCTCTACAAGATTTCTCAACTTTGGCATTAAGGACATTTTGGACTAGATAATTATTTGTTGTGGTGGGCTGTCCTGTGCACTATAGGATATTTAGCAGCATCCTTGATCTTTACTCATTTGATGCAAGTAGCACCCTTCTAGTTGTGACAACCAAAAGTATCTCCAGACATTGCCAAATGTCCCCTGGGAGGCAAAAGCACCCCCTCTTGAGAACCATTGCTGTAGAGTAACAAAATAGCCCCATGTTCTTTATCTTTTATATATATCCTACTTTCAAAAGAGTCACTAACTGTTTCCACTTTTTTTTTCTGATCATCTCTTAGACCTACTCCAATCGCGAAAGATCACTCAAAACTGTTCCTCCTCTGAAGTGTTAATTCTAATATTTCATCCTGTAAAATGCCGTCCCATCACTCCTATACTTCAATTTCTTCATCCCCTTCTTAATATTAAACCTTTATTCATTCAACATGTATGTATGTGTCAGATACTGAGCTCATTTAGGGCCTTTTTGGAACAGTGTAAAGACTTTTGATGTTATTCAGAATGTGATTGGAAATCAGATTATAATTCCCTTAGATAATAATGACAAGCATGGTAAAACAAACAAAGCCATTCCTAGACGTAGTCTTGTGTTATCAATTATAAAGATACAATCCTAATGGCTGCTAGAAAGAAAAAAATAGATTACCCGCAAAGAAAAAAGTATCAGATTGACACTGGACTTCTCACTGCAAAATTAGAAGGAAGAAGACAATAGAGCAATGCCATCAAAATACTTTCCCACATACACTGACTAGGTTCAAAAGCCATTTCTGCTACCTACTCTTTGAACAAACTACTTAAGCTTTTTATGCCTCCGTTTCCTGATCTGGAAGATGGGAGATAAAAGTAGTTCCTGTTTCTTAAGATTATTCTGAGGGTTACATGAGTTAATACATTGAAAGCATTTAAAACAGTGCCTGGTACCTACAAGTGCTATACACATGCAGCTATGATGAATAACAAACTTTTCAAGTATATGTAGAACACGCATGAGAATTGACCATGTACATCAGGTCACACAGGAAACCTCAGGAAATTTTAACTGGTTAACTTGCAGAACATGCTAACTGATCATAATAAAATTAGAAATAAAAAATAGAAAATTAGAACTCAACAATCAATTTGGAAGTCAAAATAATTCATGGGTTAAATAAGTAAATAAAAGATTTAGAACTGAATACATTAAAAACACCAGCCAAAGAAACATTTGAAAGGAAATGTATAGCTTTATGTAAAGTAAAAAAGACTAAAAATGACTGAAGTAAGCTTATAATTAAAATGAAATCCAACATAAACCCAAAGAAAGTAGAAAGATGAGACCGGGCACAGTGGCTCACGCCTGTAATCCTAGCACTCTGGGAGGCCAACGCAGAAGTATTGCTTGAGGTCAGGAGTTTGAGACCAGCCTGAACAAGAGTGAGACTCCTGTCTCTATTAAAAATAGAAAAAATTATCCAGGCGTGGTGGCGCATGCCTGTAGTCCCAGCTACCTGAGAGGCTGAGGCAGGAGGATCACTTAAGCCCAGGAGCTTGAGGTTGCTGTGAGTGCAGGCCAGTGCACTTTAGCCTGGGTAACAGAGCGAGACTCTGTCTCAAAAAATAAATAAATAAATAAATAAATAAAATAAAGAAAGTAGAAAGATGGAAATAATAAAGATAAATGAAGAAATTAATAAAATAAGTAAAAAGGAGTTGATAAATGAAACAAAATGCTGGTTCTTTGAAAAAGACCAGTATAATATATATACCATTAACAGTCATTATAATGAAAAGAGAGGGCACAAATAAATAATATTAGTCAGTAGAAAAGGAACATAACCAGATATAGAGGAAATTTAAAAATGTATTTAAGTGAATAGTATAAAGAACACTGTATCATATTGAAAACCCAAATAAATGGACATATTCATAAGGAAAGTATCAATGACCAAAATTGGCCTCAGAGGTAGAAAAATCTAATTAAATCTATAAGTATAAAAGAAATTTTAAAGATAGTTAAAGAGATATTAACCCCCTCACCCACCTGTTCATGTCGTCTTCCTCTTCCATTAAAACAACACCAGACACAGATATTATTACAGATATATTTTACCAAAACTTCAGAGAATGTTATATTAACTGTTCCAGAGCACAGCAAAAGAAAGAGGCTTGAAGGTGATGATCAAGGCAAACTGTAGTTTTATCTGAAATGTTTTAATCTTTATAAAGGAGAATGCATTCAGGTATTAGGAGTGTAATTTTAAAATAGTGTAAACCAAAAATGGAAGCCAAGAGAGACGAAGTGACTTACTCGAGGTTATTGTCTGGGAAAAGGCCTCAGACTGTACCCACCTGTTCAACCATACAATGCAGCATCAGGGGCACAGAAATGAATTCCTCTGGAATCGGATTCAACAAATCATTGTAGTATCTCATGTCTACTTCAGTTGTGATGACAAAATTCACTAAAAAAATATAGAAAATATCATTGCCCAATTAAGATGTGTTCTCCATTTCTTCCATCAAAATTTCATGCATAAATCCAAACTATGACCGTGTACTAATACACATATAAACTATAGGTGGAGGCAGAGATGAAAGCAGTATGGAGGGCAGTTATTATTCCTTAAAGTGCCAGCTCATGGTGTCGATCCTCTGGCAACAGGTTTCATACATGCCTGGTGGTGGAGCTTGTGGTTCTTCACCTTGTGTTTTCTTCTTTCCAGGGGTTGGAGCAACAGGTTGTAGAGGCTAAAATAAGAATAATTAAAAAGAAAGAACTGAGATGTCTAGCTGAGATGCTGTCATCAAATGCTGGTAAGAAGAGATCCAACAGAATTCTGAGATGGTATAATTATGCTCATACCACAAAATCATCTGTTAATTTTAGGATCAAAGAAAAGGAGTTTTGTCTGAGGGAGGAAAGAAGCAAATGGTGTGGACGCTGTTCAGTTTTTCCCACCAGAACCCGCTGAGCAACTGTGGGGAAAGCGCCGGGAGATGGGGCACTGAGAGTCAAACGGCTTCTTTTCCCTGCGTGACTCAAGAGTCCTCCCATTCTCCCTCTTACAGTCCTTCGGTGGTTCTCCACTGCCAAAATCTAACTCAGCACCAAAAGACATTCATGACCTGGCTTCCCCCTCTCCAGCTTTAGTTCCTGTGGTTGTTCTGCACTTTGCACATGCAGCCTGGAATGACTGAACTACCCTGTGGCCCTGGCTCATGCTGTAGTATTTCTTTTCTTTGACCTCCATATCTTTGTACATCTTTGCTGCTTTGCTTAGAATACCATTTTGTCCCTTTCCGCAAACATGCTTTCCATTAGGCAATTCATCCCCAGCCTTCGCCACATCACTAATTCTGGTACGATTTTCCTGACTCTTCTCTTTCTGCCCTACTCCTTTTTACCTCAGGTGAGGTGACATTTTTATTGTTTCCACTGCAGTCTGAGCCGACTGCTCTCAGCATTCATCATGCTATATTGAAACTGTTGTCAACTTGATTGCCATCCTATTTAAAAGTTAACCTCAGTGAGGAGGACAGGGAATGAGTCGTCATTATTATCTTGCCAGCATCTTGCATGGTGCTAGCACACAGTAGTTACTAAATACTGTGATTACTTTATCAACATTCCTCCTTGTTCTGGGTTTATTCATTGCACTGTGCCCTGACCAGTGGGTTCCATCCTTGCCTTTGAAGGTGTCAGGCAACTAAGGAATTTCATAGAGCCCCCACCACATATCTCTCTTTAAGGCCATGCTGGGGGGCTTTTCCCTTGTTCTCACCTTCATGTATTAAATTCTAGCAGGCAGTATTACCTGATACAAGTAGTGTATTGATACAAGTGATTGATACGAGTAGTTATGTAATTTTTCTTCATATGCTTTATAAATGTGAAAATTAGGTTGTTTAGTCATTCAGCCCACGAAAGACATTTGAGCCCACACCCACCTCAGGAGTTGATATGGATTCTAAGATAGTTTTCTCATTAACCACTTGAGGAACATTAAAAAGCTTTGTGCTTTCCAGATAGTGCTGGTGCTGCCTTTTCCAATCCAGGGTGTCATACATCAAACAGGCAATATTTTCAAAAATATCAGTGCCCAATTCCAGCTATGGGTGAAAAAATTAACGACAGTTGGTTATTAGTTTTATACTGTTGGAATCAGGTATACAGTTTGTACATCCCTTATCAGCTAAGCCTATGAACTTTACACAGGGAAGCGAGCCCCTAAATCCCAAACCACTGGATCCGACCCATGGTGACCAAGTTTTCATCTGTGAACCGTTCTTGCCCTTCTTTGTTCACCGTGATGCAGACTGTTCTCTTTGGAGGGCCGTATGGCTGGCTAATACTGTGAGAGCCTAAATAATGCTTCAAATAAGTGAAAAAGAGCCCAGTCATTAGTTTCAGCAGTGTGGCCCATATTCTTAGTATCTCAGTTCCTAAACATATTAGATAATTTTGATATCCTCAGCCAAAGGCAAGCTATTGATGATTTCTTACCTGGCTGTGCAAGGAACACAATGGAATCACTCAGCTTTCTACATCTACCCAAGTACGCTGCAGTATATGTGCTATCAATTTCTTCCTTTCCTTCCTGCCTCCCTGCTTTCCTTTCACCTGTGCTATCTTTAAAGAAAACCACTAAGAAATCCTGATAGACTATTGCTTCTATAATGCCCACCAATTTTATGAGCTGGTAAGAGAGTTATAGATAAGATAACTCTATTGCCTGGGCTTTTGTTTCCACAAGTAGGAAAGCACTGTGATGGCTGGTTTTGGGTGCTGGGAAGCAAAGATAGTTGAAATAGGCTCGTCCTTTGACTGAGCTGAAGAGGCAGGGCAGAATGAGGATGGTTTCTTATGGGCAGTGAATCACAGGCTGACAGAAGTCCAGGGAGGTGCACAGCTCTGCCCATCACTGTGGCACATCTGTCTGTCTGGCTTCACATGCCCAGGCTAAGACTGAGCCTTCTTTAGTTAAACTTCAACCTGGTACTTCTTGCTCAAATTCTTGCATAGAAATAAATTTTTGTTTGTTTGTATTTCTAAGAAATAAAGCTTCTGCCCAATAGCCCTTCGCTTAACCTGGTTAATTCATTTTTAAATCAAACAGCAAATCACATGCTAAAGGCCAGTAAATTACTTCAGCCACCAGCGTCTTAACTTGAGATGTTTCAGATGTCTTCCATGAGCGGTCAGTACATCCTGACGGGCGTTTACTTGATGTTACAAGCCTTCATTATCTTGGTTCAGGAGAAACATGGCCTACTTGTGTGCTGCCAAAAGTTGCAAATGCTTTCCTCCATTCAAAGAGAAAGAAGGACTCCTTGCTGGCTCATACCTTGAATATGAAGCCATTATCAATTTACAGATATAGCTGAGAGTGTGACACCATGTATTAGGTCCGCTTCTCCTAGAAGTAGATTTATCACTTTTATGTTTATTAGATGATCCCAAGGTTAAAATGAACTTTAATCTTCAATATTAAATCCAATGGCCTTTTCTTCTGGAATCCAATTTTATTACTGAACCATTTTTAAGACTCTCCATTCCCGTCATCCTCAATGCTGAGTCCTTCACTCACAAACCATATCTTACAGACATGGGTTCAAAAATGTTACTGCAGTTAGACCCAGACCACAGCCCTGGCATGAAGATGAGGTTCAGTAAATACCTGCAAATTGACTGACAGGAGTTCAGTGTGACCAGCTGGGCAACACAGTCCTAACTAGCTCTTGAGAGAGCAGAATATTTTCACTGTTGACAGTTACCTTCATGGCCCACTTAGATGCCCTGTATATTAAACTTCTAGTTCTGAAGTCAAGAATGTTCTACCATAACTAGTATTTGAACAAAGTTGGTAATATTTTTTAACATAAAATAATTTTTCTAAACTTCAATTGCCATTTAAAGTGGTCCACTCTATATTTTTAAAAAAGTAAAAAATAGCCACTATCACTGTCTTTTAAAAGAAGTGATTAAAATCTTCTAATGAACAGACAGGAAACTGTGGAACTGGAGTAGAAAGCAGATGCTGGGAGTGGTGCTGGATGTTTTGCAGTTGCAATTTGTATGTCATGGTGTTCACGTCTATGCTCTGGTGATCTAGCATTCCAATAAAATACAATGGAATATTCATGGATTATACCATGAATATTCATGGTTATTCAATGGAATATTCATGACATTACTTATAATGTCAATATCTCTGGGATAAGGAAACATATGGACCCAATGTAATGTGAAACAGTGAAGGGCAGATGACAGTGAGTCCTTTTCTGGGCTCAGGCTGTGAGGCAGGAGAGAGAAAGACAAAGCAGGAAAGCTGAGCATATTTAGATGAAGGTGTGGGGAGAGGCAAAGCCAAAGGGAGTGTGGAGTAACCAGTTTTGGCTTCCATTGCAGCTATTCTACATTCAGCTTCATTTTCATAGCACAGAGCACAAGGCTGATATTCATTCTTCCTATTGGCAGCGTATCAGAGTTGAGTGTTCTGCTCTTACATAGTGACATCTGAGGCCTTGTGTTGAAAGTCTTCATGACTCAACTTATTCAAGTTCTGTCCATCCTTCAGGGTTCAAATCTGGCCTCCCTTGTCAATGTTTTCACTCACTTAACTAAGTGCACATCCACCCCAAGGTAATAGAACCAAGGGCTCTCAGAGTCAGAAGTGTCCATGCCCTGGTCCATGGCCATGGGCAGCCCACCCTTTGATGCAGAAACAGTTCCAGGCTTTGATCCCACTCTCCTTTTACACAGTCAGCAGTTTTTTCCTCAGCTACCCACAGTCACTGCATACAGACACCCATCCACCTCCTGTCTCCCACTTCGTCCAGCTCCTTTCAGAGCACTCACTTAATGTGGTCCTTCCCTAGGACTCTGCTTTCATTTCCACTCCCTTGATGTTAAAATATATAGTCCTTCAGGGTATTCAATATCCCTGAGCCCCTGTTTGTTGGGATAGGGGGTCAACTAGAAAAAGACCTGAGTGATTTTCTATAACAGAGGGATGCCAGAATACCTTCCAAAACATTCTTGATAAATAGTCACTTGACCTTCTTTAAACACACACACACACACACACACACCCCTTATGTATCTGGAATTTACTACTTTTCCAAGTAGTAGATCCCCATTTCTTCTTTTTCTGCATTAATAGAAAATTTAGAGCATATTTCACGTAACTGAGCACCTAGACATATGGTACCTTGCCCACCGCTTCTCTGTTTTCTGGCTTTAGTCTTGTCTTTCTGGAAACTTCTTCATAAAAGGGGCCAGAAAATGCTCTCAGGAAATGCTTACTAATTGTGGGGCCAGGATCAAGCCATCCTATTAGGATAGACCTTGTTGGCCAAATACATTAAAATAAGATTTTGGCATTAAATGCAACAGCTTAGAAAGGCGATGTTTGAATTTATCCATAAAAAAGAGACATACATCTAATTCAACAAACTATACAATTTACTATTTGCAAAATTAATATAATATATATTAAGGTTCTAATTACTGCCTGGAACATTATTGAAGTATGAAACAAAGCCATGTGTCACCAAATAAAAGAATCACCATCTTTTATCTTCATCTACTACATCGTATTCTTTGTTATTAATTCATAATTCATACACTAACAGCTAGAGAATCAGACTATAACCATAATTAGGCATTCAATATTATCATCATCTTAAAGATAAAAGAGCCTAGCACTAGTAGTCAGTGCTCAGTAAATATCTGTGGAATGAATAAATGCATCAAATAGAGCCATAGTGTTACATGTTAAAAACACGCACTCACACAAATGCACTAACCATCATCTCGTTGTCTGACCAGTCAGAAGGAAAATCAGCTGCCTTGACCATGTATTCAAGTCGAGCAACATCAAAGAGATTTGTTTCAGGTTTTTCATTGTTCAGGATTGGTTCCAAGTACTTCCAGAAAATTTCAAGTTCTTTTATGGCATTCTCTTTCTTCAATTTTTCAGCTTCTATGCCTAATAATAGCAACATGTTTATACTACAAAATGAGAGTGTTAAGTTTTTTCCCACTTTTTTCCATGTGGTGAGTCATATGCATGGCAAGATGTCTGTATGGTAGCAGAAAATGCAAATAGAGAAGTGTAATTTTTAGAAGTTTTTGAAACTGGTATATAATTATGAAACCAGAGGATTTTATTTCTGACCTTGATACTAAATATGAGCTTATCTCAACTCTTCATTTCATACTTGAGGCCCAGAAAGATTTTGACAAGATCATTCATTTTGGGAGCTATTTTCAAGATTTCCATCAGTTTTAGATTGCATCTATTAATATATGGAACTTGTTTTTCTGCCAAATCAATTTTTGACCATCTTTTTTTTTTTTGAGACAGAGTCTCGCTTTGTTGCCTGGGCTAGAGTGAGTGCCGTGGCATCAGCCTAGCTCACAGCAACCTCAAACTCCTGGGCTTAAGCAATCCTACTGCCTCAGCCTCCCCAGTAGCTGGGACTACAGGCATGCACCACCATGCCCGGCTAATTTTTTCTATATATATATTTTAGTTGGCCAGATAATTTCTTTCTATTTTAAGTAGAGATGGGGTCTCGCTCTTGCTCAGGCTGGTCTCGAACTCCTGAGCTCAAACAATCCACTCGCCTCGGCCTCCCAGAGTGCTAGGATTACAGGCATGAGCCACCACGCCCGGCCCATTTGACCATCTTAGTGTCTGCTACATAACTGGTTAGAAATGCAGTTGATCTAGTTCTCCTTTTCCCATGGCTAAAAACAGATTGGATCATTGATTTATGCTTCAGTTAACTTCTGGTCACATTAAAATAGCAAGAAACTTCTCTGGGCATTTGCATTCTGACTGTAAAATAATGACATATTTCTATAAAGTTGTGCTTGAAAATTTACATGAAATATTTATGTTCATTACATCTATAACTAACTAAATAGTAGGTTCTACTACTAAGATTTCATTATTCACTTATAAAGTCTATTTTTCTACTATTTTATTTTTATACATTAAATATTTTTTATAGAAAGACTATGTTTGCAGCATATGCATTTTATTACCAGCTTCAATAATAAATTATTTAATGTTACAGCTATCCTTTGAGATAGGAGTACCCTAGGTTTGAAGCTCAACTCTTTTACTTAATAGCAGCCTCTAGACTGAGAGTACTATTTGGTAAAATGAAAATAATAAAACATACTTCCTAGGCTTGTTGTGAACATTACATGAACCAATGTAATTAAAGCCCTTAGCATTGAGCCTTGTCCCAAAACATGTGCCCAGTATATGGTAGCTATTATTATTATTAGGGGTAGCTATTTCTAACTTTGAACAGCAATTAAAAAAATGTAGTATTATAAAAACTAGGATGTGGCTATTAAGTCACAAAGCACTGTGCAAATTATATTATTAATAAATAACAATAAAAGCAATAGCATATGGCAGAAAGAGCTTGGATTTCTGGTAACACAGGCTTACACCAAATCCCAGTTCTATTTCCTCAAGTACACTGTGTATTTTTGCTCCCTTTCTACAGAGTTAGACTAGCACAATTTCCTTACGTGAAGACCCCAAGGCTCAAAATGGCTGAATGGTAGCGTGGTTGGGACTTCATCCCACAACTTCCTAGTCTAAGGCCAGGAAGATAAAGCACCTTCACTGACTTATCACAATAAGCCAGTAGCAGATCAGGACAAAAATACAAGGCTATGACCTCTCTTGGACCATTTGGTAATTGTGGCTTCTGTAAGAACAGATTATCAACAATGATCCCTCTGGCCCACACTTTAGGTAAAAGTTATAGATCCAATGTTACTGAGAAATGTAATTGGATAATCAAGTCTTCTGACCTGTAGTCTTATGTTTTCTGTGGCTACACAGGAATATAAACACAGAGTATGATTTTAATTTTCAAAATTTACAACACTTGGCTGGTACAAGCAGAATAAATAGCAAATCAAAGTCATGAAAGGATTTAATAATGTATGTATTGTGTGATTGTGTTTTGGACAGCAAATTATATTTGTACTTTAAGGACAGCGGGTAATATTGAAGGGCTCAGTAAGTTGTGTAGCAGACTGCATACCTTCTGGCTGAAGAAAAACTTCCTGCTGCTGGCTAACTGCTGCCAGGTGTGTCTGCAGAGGTTCATAATTCTCTGAAGATATTTTAATCACGCTGGCTATAGGAACGCCAAGCTCAGTCATAATTGCTAATAGCTGGGGATTGTTGAAGCCCACAACTATAATGTAATGTTGGGCACCATCATCTGGCTCATCATCTGTTCAAAACACCGTAAAGAAGAGAAGCCATCATTGTAAAAGAGAACAGGTTGCACTCAGCCAGTTCAATGGCTATATACATTATACATGCATTTATAATCCCTCTGGCTTGCCAAAAATGATCCAGTTGGTTGGAATGCAGTCATGTTGACTGTTTTTCATTATTACCCTTCCAGTAATAAGGCTGTGACCATTTTACAAAATATTAAATCACTTTTGCAAATGAGACATAGGTGTAATAGTAGGACAAACATGTATGGGGCCTGTGGTCATGGAAAATGTGTGCTTAGGTTTTTGTCAGAGTTTAGCCTGTTACCATTTTTGGGTTCTAATCTCTTTTGAGCAACATCTGGCTTTACTCCTGAATTACGAGTAACTGCAGCTTTGTGGTATTTTATAAGTAGAGGTGTTTACAGGAGAGGGAAATATTGAATATGAACATGCTTTCTTACCAAAGTATTATATGCATTTATGTCAATGGGTATGAATGTGAGTATGGGTTATGTAGCAACTATGTATTTATTGCATCACATTTTAAGGGTACATATTGTGTACTTTCCTAAAATTTTTCTCCTCTATTTTTCCCTGGTTATATTGTTTTATTAATATTAAAACATGAGTTTATTTTAAAATGTGATATTCCAAGGATTGAGAATAATTGTTATATTTTTAATATTGATAGTACATGGTAAATGAAAACATTACATTTCACAATAGCCCATTAAGATCAACTTACAAATAGGGCAACACAGGTATAACTTTTATTTTTTAAGTTATGACTCTTCTTCTATCACTAAACAAATCAGTGCTGATATTGCTCATGGAATCCATAACAACATTACTGCTAAGTGCAGTGGAGTTAGAGCAGAGAATATATGAGGGGAGTCAACTGGCAAGGGATGTGGAAAGCCCACTGCTATCTTACTTAAATATGATGAGTAACAACTGATCGCTTCATCTGGGTTCAGGAGAAGGCAGAAATGAATTACTTATAGCTGCCTAGGATGAATCATTTTTATATTAATAATCTAAAATAAAAGAAAATTCTAGTTCCTCTTTCTTGGAAAGTGGGAGTTAGGAAGCTATGCATTCTGTGTGTCACAAATTAACTGGTCTGATTTTCTTACCACTGTATTTCACTCAGGACAATAATCACTTTTTATTTTGCTTTATAATTATGTCTGACTTTCCTTTATGTTCCCAACAAGACAGTAAGCTCCTTGGTACCACAATCAGCTGGCTATTTCCTCCCTTATTTGCACTATGTAAATGTGCCTGGCAAGACACATGCTAAATAAATACTTGCTTAAAAACAAATGAATTGCAAATAGAAATATTTTTCTATTATGTGTCATGGGGAGTAAGTCATACAGTTTTATAAAGAGTAAAAAGGCTGGGAAAGATTAAGCACCGTTATTGGAATGATTTCTGCAGTGACATGATCGGTCATGAAGCAGGAAGTGAAGGGCACCAGCAGGAGCAGAACTTACTGACCAACGTAACTTTTGGTGTCATCTTCTTCTCCCCTGCGTTTTAACTGCGTGGTCTTTCTCACTGATGCGTTGGCCTCAGGTTGATCCTTTCCCTTTCCTTTGGCAAGCTTAGCACTCGGAGCCTTCTTCTCCTTGGGAGATTTTGCTTTCCCTTTATCTTTTTCTAACTTAAATCTGTCTTCTGTCACCTGGAAAGAGAGGACACTTTTTCTCCAAATCATATAGTGAGCAAGCAATGGCTTTTCTACTGTCAGGTGAGTTAATTCTCCATTTCATTCAATCACTTGTTTGCTCATTTATTTTCCATTTTTTCCTTCTTTAAGTCAGGCTGGTGGAGATTCCAGCTTGAGTCCAAATTGTGATAAGGCACATCTATGTATGAGGAGGACTGGAGGGGTGGGTGCCAGGAAGCCGTTTACACAAAGAGTCTTCTGGAAGAGAATTCATCCTAACGGAGAGCCATGTGTGGCCTAATGAGTCACTTCAGTTGTTTGGAGGTGTGGCAGGAGGATGATTCTAAATATATTGTGGTGCCAGAAACTCAGGTTCATCTTTTAGCCTAACCCTGGAAAGCCTCTCTGAGTCTTACAAGTGGGGTTGATCATTAAAAACAAAACAAAACAAAAATTAAAAATAAAAAGGAAAACAGAAAGAGCAGTTTTTGCTAAAATCTCCTTGATAAAACACTTCATAGTTCAAGTAATGTATTGACCATTTTTAAAGATTAAAAGATTTTTTGGGAACTTAGCATTAACAAATTATTTTTATTATGATCCTACTTAAAAATATACATACATAACCAACGGTTGCTATTTGATACATTCAAAAATAGGATCAGCACAAAACATCAGTTGGCAACATGAATTTTTTACACACTGCACTGGGGTATGCTTAGATTGCCATGTACCATGTAGTTATTCAATATTGTTCTTTGCAAACAATGGGCAAAAATGTTGTGCAGTATTTCATAATGTAATTATACTTTTGACTCGTGTTTATAAACACAAATTGGTTGTGGCAGTATTATAAGGTGGCTGTACAGAAGATCCAGAATATGTTTATATTGTTATTTTTTTCATACTCAACAAAATTGAAACAAAAATAATTAAACAAATCACTGTTGCAATATTTTGAACTCTGATATCTATTTATATCTCTGAGGTCATGAAATCTATGTGAAAAAACTCTAAGACATTAGAGATAGAGAAAGAAGACATGTTGCCTCGACACCCAGCTAACAGAATATAGCACGGAAGGGGAGAGGAGCGTTTCCCCTACTTCACGTGGCTTTTGGATGTGGAGGGTTCCAGAGAACCCAGCTTAGCTTTGACACTCAGAGGCAGTACATTACTGGTGCCCATGAATTCTCCATGTGTGCCTAGTACTCGTGGCTCCAGTAGAGGTGAAATGCTGCTGTCCCCAACATTTGCTCCTCAGCAGCAGAGAAAAACAGCAGAGGCTGCAGGTGTCACTCACAGCCTTGGGTGGAGGCAGGTACAGACTATGAAAGCACCCCATCATTTCAAGAAAATGAAGAGAGGTTCAATGTGGTTACAGCATATGCACGTGGTAAAATTAACACCTAAGAAGAGTTGGGGGCAAAGATAAAAAGAATATGTCCCTGGAGTGGAAGTGGAGGTCCAGGGAAATAGCTCTAGGCCAGACAGGAAAAGCGGGGTTGAAAGGGAAGGAGGTCATTGCCAAAGTCAAGCTTGCGAGACTTCACACATGTCTCTCTTAGTTGACTCCCAGTCGTGCAAATGATCTTAATAATAAAACATCAGTGAGAACAGAGGTTCTGAAAATGTGTAGGATAGCAGTATGCATTTACTCATTCATTCATTCAATGAATATTTTTTATGAGCTTCAACTTCTGTCCCAGGTTTCCTCAGCAGCAGAGGGAAACATTAGTAGAGGCTGCAGGTGTCCCTCCCAGCCTTTAGGGGGGCAGCAAGGAGAGCACAGGTAAGGTACAGAGGTATGAAAAGGCCCCAGAACTTCTCTCAGCACCAGATGTAAGTTGGTGCTTATAGCAGGGCTGGGCTCTGCCCCTTGAGCTCTCAGCCTATGGGGGAAAGAAAGATAAAAAGACATATAAACAAACAGATAAAAATGTAACTCCAAATTTTGACAAATGTTACAAGGAATAAAGCCCAGAGTAGTCATTGAAACACAACTGAGGAGACCACTGTTGTAGGCTGGTGACGCAAGGACTCTGAGGAAGTTACATTTGAGCAAAGACCTGCAAGATGAGTCATCCTCACGAGAAGCAGGGAAAGGAAAGTGTGTGTGTGAAGGACCTGAGGCATAAAGGAGCTGAGTGTGTTCCAAGAGCTGAAAGGAGATGATCACAGCACATGAGTGGGCAAGGGGGAGAGTGGCCCCGGAAGAGTGGGAGGCAGGACATGGGCCAGGCCGGCCAGGGATTGGGATGTGGAGTAACAAGTTTATATCTTATCATAAAGGTAATGGAAAAAACATGAAGGGCTTTAAGTGGTGGGGGATATTTATGATTTTGCAAGATTGGAAATCAGAAGACCAGTAAGGATACTCAAGCAATAGTCCAGATAAAAACTAATAATGACTTGGTTTAAGGTGGTAAGATAGTGAAGAAAAGTAGATGGATTTGAAATGTGTTTTGGGTTTTGAAACTTCAGGGGCTGAAAGATAAGACACGAAATACGAATAGGAGGTACATCAAAGATAATGCCCTGGATTTTAATTTGAGCAACCACTTACAGAGATAGAGAAGATTGGGTGAGAAATGGTTTTTACTTAAGGTTGGGCAGACTATTAAGAGTGATCATGTTAACCTTGAGATGCCTCTGAGATGTCAAAGAGGCAGCTGAATATACACAATTCTCTTCTCAAAAGAGAAATTTGGCTAGAGTTACAAATTCAGGTGTGGGTAACATATAGATAGTAGTTAATTGCATGGGAAGAGATGAATCGCCATAGGTAAGAGTTCTTGAGAAATAAGAGAATTGAGCCTGTGATCATGCTGGGAGCTCCAACACTTACCAGTTGGGGTACAGGGGGAGACACTAGCAAAAGAGATAGAGAGGTGGCTAAAAGGGTAGGAAAAAATATGCAGTGTGAAGCCAGAGAACTAAGGGATCAAAAAGGGCAAAGAGATAAGAATTGGCAGTTATAGGTAACATTAACAAGAACAATTATTGGAGAATAGAGGCAGTAAATAGGAAAACCACTTTTATCGACAACTGCTTTGAGAAGTTTGGTTGTGAAAGGGAACCAAAGCACTGAGTTGTTAGTGGATGAGTGGATGGAAGGGGGTCTGAGGTCAAGGCATGTATGTATGCATATAAGGTAAAACAATGTTGTGTTTGCAGGCCAATGGAATGATTCAGTGGAGAGGAAGATACTGAAGATATTGGGTGGGGGTGGAATTAAAGTTCTTAAGCAGGAAAGATGGGATAAGATCAAAAGAGTGTGTCAATGACTGGACCTTGACAGGAGAAGAGACAATTTCTTGGTTTAATAAAAGTAGCAAGGAGAGGATGGGTGGCTGGGTGTGCATGCAAGAAAGGGAGACGTCTTGATGGTGTTGAGGGAATGTTTCAGTTTTTTCTAGTGAAGCATGAGGCATAGTCATCAACTCAGAAAAGGCAGGTGAGAGGTAGGAGGTTTGAATAGAGAAGATAATGTAAGAGTCATCTCAGAGAGTGAGGGAACAAGCTTATTGAAGAAATATGGTGAAACTCTGTCAGCGTTGAGAACTCATTGGGAATATCGAGATTGTTAATTTCAAATGAAACCAGTTTGTTTAGTTGTGTGAACTCCTCTAGTTAGCCTTAGCTGCTAGGTACAGACATGAAAATGGTGGATCATTGAGTTCACCTGGGAGAGGTTTTGCAAAACGATTATGATGGAAGGAGAGAAGAGCAAGGGAATTGAGAGTTTGTAAAGGAATGACTGTAATGATCTGGACCATGGAATCTAAGCCGGACGAATAGCAGGAGAGGACAAGGAATAGAAAGTATTGGGATCTATGGACTGGAAATTACAATGTGGTTGAAGAACTTTTGTGGGAAGATGTTGGATCATGAGTAAGATGTAAGGATAGGAAATTTCCAGGGTTAGAGAATGGGAGATCTCAAGACTGCAGGTGATGAGGGCTTTGTTGATGACAAGGTTCACAATATGGCTGTGGGAGTAAACGGCTGAGGTTGAGTGAAGGAAATGACCGTTAGAGAACTGAGAGGCCAGTAAGAGGAGCATTGGTTAGCAATAACAAACAGAAAAAGAAGAGTTAGAGAGGCAGAGAATGGCAGTGGTGATTCAAAATTGTCCAGGGCACAGGATGTCCTGATAGACAGCTAGGAGTGTCTGGGCAACCTGGTAGGTAGAGCTGCACGGTCAGGGGGCTGCAGCAGCCTATCAGAGCTATAAACCATTAAAATAACTCCCCCAGTTAAGACTTGAGGTTCTTTACATAACTTTCTGACAGTTTGACTTCTTATGTACAACTTGTCTACAGGGAGAAAACTTTCAGTGAAGGCTGATGGGTCTGTCCTATAAAAACTGACAGTAATATTTACAACAGTAAATGAGCAAATGACTGTTCTAATTATGGCTGTCATTGTCATTATTATTATAATCCTAACCATCTTTTATCAATATCATTATGTTTCTTTTTATTGAGTTCTTACTATAGGCCAGATACTGAATCTTGTCAACTCTTCAAAGTAACTACAAGGGGTAGAGCATTATCCTCACTTTACAGAGGAGGAAACTGAGGCTGAGTGAGGGCAGTAACTGTTGCAGAGCCAGGCCAGGCCACTTTGGCTCTGTCACCCATGCTTTTTTTAATGGGTCCATAAGGCACAAGCCAGTGCTCCTGAGTCCAGCTGGCTTAGAGGCACTGGCAAGACTCACGCAGGGCTGTCCAATAGCCAATGGCAAATTCACTCATGTGCAGCAGCCTGTGCAGCTCCTTGGTAGACAGCTGGCCTTGCCACAGAAAAGTCTCAACTTTGCCATCAAAATCCATCAGAGACTTTCACAGCTGCAATTTTAAATTAAATAAAATCTCAGGGTGATCTTTTGATCTGCAAGGAAGAAACTATTTTAGGTTAAATTATTCTAAAGTTTACCTAGAAGAATAAACATATATTTATTTACACATTCATTTATTTCATCAATCCACAGATATTTGCTGAGTACAGTGGAAATTTTAAAGAAGAGTTTTTGTTTGTTATTTTTTGCCCCCCACCCCAACACCTGTCCCCATCCCGGGCTAGACAGTGAGGGCTCTCTGCCATGTAGGCTCTCCTGGGTGGGGCGTGGAGCCTGTGTACCACACAGGTCTCATCCCCTGGGAGCGTCTTTAGCAAATCCTGGAGTTCTAGAAGTTCAGGAACTCCCTAGCCCTTTCTCCTGTGAGGTTTCTGGGCATTCTAAAGAAAGGAGTGCTAACCTCAACCCACAATTCAAAGAAAGTGGTAAATTCTAATAGCAGAGTCTAGGTATGCAGTATGAGGTGCTTTCCAGATGTCATCCTCTTTCATTTGATCTCACAAAGCAACCTGCAAGATAGGTAGTTTTATTCCCATTGTATAAATTCTATCACCCAGTATAGATGGGTGAAGAAGAAATTTAATGCATTCTTTCAAATTAATTTTATGCATCATTTTTACATAGTCATATTGTTCTCTTTATATCACTTGATGTTCTGCATTTTCCATTTAACAATTATGTATCTTCAATTGGTAGAATTTTAAGAAGTACTGCCATGTAAAGAATTTCCCAGGTAAAGAAAGGCTTCTCTGGTGCAGAGAAACTATGCAGGGAATAGAAGTGGATGGAAGCACCTGGTCCCTCTTGGGCTCCAAACCCAGCCAAGATGTCCTTGGTGGATTACTGAACGTGGTCCTTGCCCTACCCAGCCCCTTCTGCTCTCTTCGTATGGCTGACCGTGATGGTGGTCTCCTGTATTCAATCTACTCTTCCTTCCTCTTGCCTTCCACATTCAAGCTGAACCAGGATAGTCCTTTTGTTCCTCTTGTTCTGGACTCATTCTGCTTGGCTCCTAGAATTCTGCCTTGGTCCAAAGGTAAAACATCCTTTTTTACCATGCGCCGATCATAGGAAAATCACCTCCTATCTTTTCTTCCCTTTCGCTCACATTCTGAGTAAGCCCCTCCCACCTGTGGTTTTGTTTATGTCTTGGAACTTGGGAGGGGGAAGAGAATGAACCAGATAAGGAAAGCATTTAGCAAAGCTGACCCCCTAAAGCATAAACTAAAGTTAGTTCACCCAAACTCTTTCTCTGGCCTTTCTTATTCTGGATAACATAACACATGGGTTCCCATACTATGGTCATCTGCTCACAACTTAAAAACTCAGAGGGAACTCTTGCCAATTCAAGGCAAAAATTTAGGAGGGGTGTATTAAAAAAGTCCCTCTTTCCACCATGTTTGGGGAACACATGTTCCCCAGCATATGAAGGGAGAGTCAAGTCCATTGCAGAGTTCATTTTCTTTAAAATGCACTATGTACAGAAGGCATCTGGATGTCTCCCATTGTGAGAAGTCTTCGGATAGGCACAGAAATTTCTTAACCAATTACACTACACAGCAGATGTGGTGTTCTTGTCTTAGCAATAACCACAAAAAAGTGTTAGCATCTCACATACTCAGTGGAGTATCAAGTGACACCTACCTAGAATCCTTAATCTTAAATTATTCTCACTTTTTAAAGGGAGAAATAAAAAACTCTCCTTCTCTGTAACAGGACAACCTAGTTATTTGATACTTCAAAATATTTGAGATCATATTTTATTTCTCAATAACTTATTGATGTCAAAATTTAAATTTAGTTTTAATAGGTATTCATTCTTTTATTCCTCATGATAAAAGAAGGTAAATGGTAAAAGTAAATGGAACTGGTGCTAAATAGCTCTACTTCATCTTATTCTTATAGCTAATAATGCATCTACTTATGTAAATATAACTTCATGTTTCATATATGATTATCATAAGATCCTCACAGTAATATTATTGAGAATATAGATAAGAAAACATGCTCATGGCATTTGTAACTAATTCACTCCATTAGTATGTGATTTATGATAAACCAGATCTTCTGAGTGCTCCTCTAGTTGTCTTTCAAGATCTCACTCTATCTCATAAACTCTCTTTTCCCAGATTGTTGGAGCCCAAGAGATAGCTTGAAAAAGAATGTATGGGGTCAAGTAAGTTAGAGAGCCAGTAGGTTAAACAATATCAAACATTTATTTTCATAACACTGCTTCATCTTTAATTAGCTACTGTGCTGTTAAATCTCCAAGGGTTGTATATAATACATAGTGCTTTCCAAGTTAATTTGACCAGGGGGTCATTTTCATTTTAAAATGGAGAATTAGGTCTCAATGACCATAGAACCCACTTGGGAAACATAAGGTTATGGGAACATTTTTGGGCCCAATGACTCCAATTCAATATGCTAAGGAAATTACCCAAAATATGGAAAATTCTAACAAACTAAGGTTTATTATGAAAAAAATATGGAAATAACTTAATTGTTCAACACTAGTGGAAAAGTTAAGAAAATTATGTTAGTAAAATATCACGTAACCAATAATAATGATACATGTGGATACTGTGGTAAAGAGTAAAATCATGATCTATTTTAACTGAGAAAAGCTGGATTGAAAATGTTTTTACAATGATCACAGCTACATAAAGAAACAAATCCACAGACAGAAACAGAAAGGAAATGTGAAGATGTTAACATTAATTGTAACAGGGTCATGGCATTGTGGATGTCTTGTTTTCCTTTTCTATATTTTCTATATAGTCATGGAGAGACCATAGCAATGGATCAGATAATGCTGTCTCACCTTACCATCCAGTAGGGCAGGGAGAAGGGATGAGGATGTGTGGATAATCTCAGGAAGTCTAGTTCTAAGAGCCCCCCCACCCCTGCCCAGAGACTGGGTTGTTGCTGGGCAGAGTGTGGGACTAGAAATTAAGTCAGAATTCCCCTGGGAACCCGTGGTTGGTTAGCTCAGTGGCCTTCGTCTTTGGTGAGTTTTGTTCCTTCCCTTGACCACTGTCCCCACATTTAACTTCAGAATATTGTACGCAGTATAATTAGTGGAGCCAGATGGTTGTTGGTAGATTACTGGGCAAACCATTGGTCCTACAGGGAAACATCTCTGGGCAGGCACTCTACTGACTGTGAGCCAAAAGTGTCATTTCATGATTATTAAGACACACTTGGAGGGGTATGTACAGTGGTTAAGAACATGTCTTTGGAGTCTGACAATTTTAGATTTGAATCCCAGCTCCACCACGGAGAATAGCTGTTTGGCCTTGGGAGAATTATTTAACTTTTCACACTCTCAGTTTCTTCATCTGCAAATTGGGAATAATACTTTGTACCTCATAAACTCATTTAAAAGATTAATGATATAGCATGTGTAAAGGCCTTAGGACAGTGTCAAACAGTCAATAATGGTAGCTAACTATTATTATTAGCTGCTATAAGCATGGTAATTTCAGATTTTAAAATACTACTCTATTTAACTATGTTATTTTTCTTTAAATTTTTCCTAAAGTCCATAAAAAGTTTTCACTATTTAAAAGCAAACCAATTAGGAAAACACTACTCTATTTTACAGATAAGTCAGCTAGAGAGTAATTTATTATTTCTTCTTAATTGCTGGGTTTTGATCCTCCTTAGTTCTTTAGATCCAACATTCATGTTGGTAGTATCCTCATTTCGATAATCCAGCCTCAAAGAATTCCATCCAGTTAGTGAGGCGAGTTATTCCTTTCCTGAAACCACACGGGTTCCTCTAAACTGAGTTCCTGCTCTTTCTCTGTTTGATTTCTTAAAATAGTTTCTGAAGATTTTAACCACAACTGAATCAAAACTAACCAGCCTGTAATTTCCTGGTATGTCCCTATGGCCTTTCTTTTAAAACAAAACACACACAAAAAAATGGCATTACATTGGCTGGTTTCCAGTGTTTCAGGGTTTTGACTTGAGGAAGCTGGAAAATGTCTGTGAAAGCTACTCTAACTTTTCTTCGTCCCACTTTTGGAGGAGGCTCTGGGTTGTTTGTGGCTTCATCATGATGCATCAACAAACTTAGTCACTTTTAATTTTGAGTTGTTATCAGAAGAGTTTACCAAATATTATCTCTTCACAGTTCTTTATTGCATACCTTCCTTTTCTTCAACTCTAGTACATCAGAAAATAAGGCAACTTGTATTAAGCACGTAAGCTAGAAAAAGAAAGAACTGCTCTTCTTTTATATAATGGATATGCTATCTAAAAATATCCAAGAAAATATGGACTGATTATTTGAATTCATAAATTAAAAGCACAGTTAGAATATATTTGGATCTTTTCCTAAAACCTATGCAAACATTATGAACTCCACTCAGAGGCACATAAGACTAGATTTAGTTTGGCCAATTATTTAAATGGTTAATGATTTTTTTGTATTGTAGCCATTTTTCCATTTTTTTTTAATGATTAAATATTTTCTTTTAGTTGAATTTTCAATATAACTGAAATATTTCGATCCCAATTGTTTTGGTTTTAAATATGTCAATAATTAATATATAACATAAAAGTTAGAGTTAAAAAGAAGCAAAAGCAATATCCAGATAATGAACTAAATTAAAATATGGATTGGAATGGAAACCAGGCAATTTATGTTAAAATTATAATGAACGTGATGAGAATATATGTGCTCAGTACATTGTTTCTGTAATTGTTTCAATAAATGTTTGCTGAATTGATGAATTAACAACAGATTGGTAATGATAGAATTAAAAATGCAAAGGAAATGTTGAGATAATGATGTAAGAAAATTCATTTCTAAACAAACCACTGACTCAAATTTTAAGATATAATAAAATCTAACTAATTTGGGGTTATTGTGTAAGAAACGGCCATATTCAAAAGTTCTGAAATGCTAAAACATATTTATAGAAATATAGCACATTTTGTTGATATTTATATTTGGATTTAATCAACAAGGTGTTCCCAAATAGATAAATGTTTTTAAATAGATTCAGCTTATTTGCAATGAGAGCTCAGCATTTGTGTCTCAGAAACTCACATGCTAAAGGCTAAAACTGTTCTTGAAAATACCTCTTTTTGTATTTTTTAAAAATATTACTAGCCAGGAAGCTTTCTTGCAAAGCAGAAAGTAAAGCAATGTTAAGTATATTCCAGACTAGTGTCATAAGTTATTAAAATTAGTGGAGTCCAAAATAATGGTATCTTTTTTTACTGTATTTGTCAATTGAAACTGTATTATTTGCCATTTAATTTTTTAGAAATTTTTTAATGATTAAAACAGGATCAAATATATAGTGATATATTACATTTGTTCCATGGGGGTATCAGAACAGGGACCTAATTATATTAGTTATTTTTGCCCTAATATTCTCTATAATTACTGCTATGAATATTTTTTAAGCATTTATTCTTAGAAATACAATTCCAAAAATTAAACAAACCTAGAAGATACAAAACACTCTTTGGGTTGTACAGATGTGAGCAATATAATTAGCATTTGAAAGAAAACATCTACATAGATTTCATGTCGATGTTAAAAAGCTGGAGTCTGTCACTCCCCTTATAGGAATCTCAGAATCTCACTCTGGGTTCAGGAAAGAGGAAGAGATTGGATAAAGTCCTCTTTTCTTTTTTTTTTTTTGTATTTTAATCCGCAGCGTAGTGTCAGTTTTACATACTTTCTACTTACTTGCTTTTTGCCAAACTCCTTGGCTGAAAAACATTAACCTCAATTGTTCCAACTGACCTCTTGGGTAGTGTTGTTGAAATGAATATAGATTATATCATCCCCCAAACAAGCCCTTCATCTTCCCTTTACCAAGAATATTTTCTGGAGAGTATTCCATTTCAATCAGTTTTCATCAATTTATTTAGCACTTACTCACATGGTTGTGACTCAGAGATTTAGGGTTGGTGCTTTGGGAACCCCAAATAATGAAGACATCAAATTAGATTATGTAATTCTTGGCTCTTAATTACTCAGAGTTCTCTTACTATATCTAATACTTTTTAAAAAATATGTAAAGTTCAAGCCCCAATTACTTAGGGCTCTCAAATTTTCAACAAATAAATTAAGATTATTTCTGTACTTTCAGAATCTCATAATTGTATTATTATAGTTCGTATTTCAAAGAAATGCTGAGTAAAACAATAGTGGAGAAATATTTTTATATTGTTCCAAGCTTTAAAAACATTTCCTGAGCTAACAGGATATTCTATTTTTTTTTTTACTTAAACTTTTTTAACTGAAATCTACAACCAACTCTTATAATTAACAATTACAGACTTTGTACTAGGTGGCAAACAAGTAAATTGATGCTCTTTAGCACACTATTTGTAAGTGCTGTGGGAAACTGCAAAGCATACAAAGGATAGAAATTTTCACAAGACTCACAGTCTACTTTTTATAATTCAGATTCCCATACGACATTGGAATTTAAACAGGCAAGAAGAGATGTTTCTATACTAGTTTCAAATTTTCCAAGTTTTCTTCTGCCAAGTCTTAACTTTCCTGAGTATTTCTTAAGGTACAAATCCCCTGTACATGATGGAAAACTATACCATCAATTGTGTTCTTATGAGTAGAATTTTCCTGGGAACAATAAATATGTGCCACACTAATAAGATGCTATATGGGGGAATCTTTGAAAAAAAACAAAGCTCTATATTATGAATGCAAAGTGGCATCATTAATTTTTCCTACAAAAAGCCCAATTCAAATAGGAAACCTAGATTTGGAGATCTTGCAAAGGTGAAGATGTTATTATTGGAATATTTTCACTTTTCCTTTCTTCTTCCATGAATTGATTTTTGCCTCTTCCACTTAAGAGCATGAAGAAACTACTTACGTGCACATCCATCTCATATACGTATATAACACATGTACATACAGAAGCATTTGGCTTTCCAAAAATATTTCAGCATGATTTGGAAAATAAGAAAAATATCTCTTATTTTGAGTAATGATAATAGCAAATGGATTTGAACCTGGCATCAGTTTGCTAATAGTATTTTAAAATATTTTTCAGAGGCAAATATGAATCTTTGGAAAACACACAGATTGATTTCCATAAGCAAGTTAAATGAAAAATCCACATGTGAAGAAATTTATCAGATGTATAATGAAAAATTCACATGTGAAGAAGTTTATCAGATGTATAATATGGGAGTAGAAGTGATGGATAGCTGCTAAAATATCAGATTATTATGAAGGTGCAGATGTGCCTATTATTTTAAGAGGCAGTTCTATTGAATATCATATAAAATATTTTAAATAGACCCTGATTCTAAGGGGTTCCCCCCTCCTTTTTATATTTACTTTTCCTGACTCCCTGTCCCTTCCTTGAGTCCCTTCTTTGCTACTACTGTATTATATAAATACTCTACCGTAGAAACGATCTTGGGCACATGCCCTGAATATTGTCATTTTCATATGTAAGGGAACTTATTTTTAGTGGATTTATCATAATTCCTCCAGATCTTTGGATAGACTTTTCCCTAAGAAGTTGAGGTGACAGCTAAATTTGCCAGGTAACAGTAAATGATAGGCTTAAGAAGAGAGGAAGTGCCCCTGGAGAAACCTGGCTCCATTTCACTCACTGTTTGCCCTCTTTCGAATATTATATATTACCTTCTTTTCATTTTCCCGTCGCTGTTGGTCCTTAAATTTAATCTGGAGAAGTTGAAATTTCAAGAGTTTCCCTATCAGTGGTAAGGTTAATGTCTCTCCACTATCCATAATTGCTTTTGCCGCCATTAACACCTATGAAGAAACACAATTGTTAGGAAAAGTGACATTTTATAACCTTTGGTACAGTTTGTCAGTGACAAAAAGAAGAAACAGTATTTTATGTTTTGTTATATTTGTTATACTGCAAAGGTATCTCATTGCTGGCTGAAAAAAAGAAGAGAAAAAATGTCCCAATGCTACAGAAAGGGGCATTTGCCCTCTCTTTTAAATAAATTGGGTTGTCTGAATATCAATTTCTTTTTCCAATAAGGCAGAATATGCTTCCCACAATGGTATTAGACTCAGATTCCCCAGAAAAAGTAGAGAAAAGATAGGCAGGGTTCCATTTTAGGATGACTGACGGGTTGGTTTCATGCTACAGGAAGTCTATTGTTGTTTGGCATAGACAGTAGTCCAAAGTGTCAATCTTTGACTTATTGGACATTATAAATTAAATAAGGTTTTATAATAGTGGAAATGACTAAGTTAGCAGTCTTTTATTTCTTGATAACCAAATTCAAATGAAAGATAAAAGCTGCTTGACACAAAGGCACCATATGAATTGTACTCTTGCAACTTAAGGCTGATCATGTTGGTATGCAGCCTAATTGGGGTGAAATAAGGTTATTGAGTTTTCTTTGGGTGACGACAGCCACTAGGAACATACAGCTGTATTGTCCAGATGTGTGGCACTGACAGCCTGTTTTATGACTGTGTTTTTTACAGCTTGTTTCCCCTAAATTTCACACAACTCTCTAACATCTGGGCTCTTTTCCTTGGAGCCCTATAACCACTTTATTTACTGCAAAAAAAATAAAATCATGTAAAATATACCATAAAAAGTTGTTATGTGTTTCTCTTTATTCACTTTGTCTCCCTAATAAAGTTCACCTCTGCCTGAAGCACTGTCACAGAAGTAATCTAGTTAAAGTATTTTTTGACTTTTGTTTTTAAGCAAGCATCATATTTATTTATAACCTTGGGATGAATTAGGTGTTACCAAAATGTTCTGACATGTTCCTTTTCTCCCCCTTGGAGCAATCACTCCTTGGGGCGCATATGGTGTCAATTTCAGGCCTTCAGTCTCAGACAATGACTGTGCACACTGCATCTCACGGAGCTGTGTCTTGTCTGAGGTTCGTACCAGCTCGTGGTCAGGGCTTTCCTGACCAGTTCAGTTCCTTGGACTTTCCACTTTGCCAAGGGAAATCGCCAAAAGAAAGAGAGGTGCCTATTTCGCTTCTAACTGCAGAAGGTCCTGTGGATTATCGTGTGCCAAAATGTAACTAGACCTCTTAGAGACCACGTTGGGGTTTCCTGTACCACATCACAGAAGGGGAAAGCCAGGGAAAGGATTCCTTTAAAGCCGCTTCTTTTAAAACCAAAGGAACAAACCAAGTGTCAGAAAATCTTTTCATGTGTCCAAGTGAGTACTCTCCAAGAAATATAGCCTTTGCTTTTTATGGCAGTTCTGCCCTGCTAACACGATTTAGGGAAAAGGACATGATGGCTGTGATTTCTGGGAGCAGAAAAACATAGTGGTACACCTGCAAAACCTCACCATTTAATGATGACCAGATCCCACATGGAAGGGAATCCTAAGGGGGCTGCAGGTTAGGCGTTTACTGTACAGTGAAAGCTGTCCGGCTGGGTCCAACCCCAAGAAGAGATGTCAGTATTTGGTTGGAAATGGCATTTTTCATTACCAGATAAACAGTGTGCTGACAATCAGGCTTTGTGACATCTGGTTCAAAATATTCAAATTTGTGTTTTTAAAGCTCGCAGCAGTCTAGCATGGGGTGTTTCCCTGTAATACAAAGATAACGACAGCATTGAAGGGAAATCAGCACTGGAATGGGTCACCCCAGAGTGGTGGCGGAGTCTCCTTTCCGGATGACCTGTGAAAACAGGATATTCACCTGTGTCTGGGGGGTTTGGGTGAAGCCTGCCTGGCGTCATGGTGACGGATGGGATGTCTCTGGAGGTACTTCCCAGACCCTTGTCTCCAGGAGTCTATGAATGTTATTAATATCTCACTGTATTAAAATGTAGTCAAAGCACAACAAAACATCCCAAGAGAAAAGTATTTTGCAGGCCAAAAAAGTTATTTCCGGTTTGTCTAAAACTAACTGTAGAATGCTGATTTCAAACAGAAATCTGGCACAGCATCACAGTGACAGTGGTGTCCTGCCCTGCTGGGGCAGATGGGTGATGGGGTGTACCGCCGGCACTGCTGGGCCCCGTGTTCTCATGACACTCAGACACAGAGTGAGATCAGTGGTGGGGCGGCAGCTTGAGGAGGGCCCTGGGGCAGCATCCTCCTCCTCAACAGCCCCAGGGTGACCCACATAGAGGCAGACTTGGTGCCCGACAGCCTGGAAAAAGGCACAGCCTGCACATGGCACCATTAGGAACCGCAGAGGCCAGGCATACTTGTCCCCTTCCCCCTGCCCCCGCCATGTTGCTCTGGAGAGACTTGAATCCCACAGTGCTACTTTCTGTGCATCCCCCAAAAGGAATAATATTGTGAATTCTTGGGATAATTAATGAAAATGAAAGTTTATGCTGAACTCAAAATCTGAGACTGAAAATTTTCATGGTGAGTCATCCCCAAAAGAGGGAGAAAAAGAAAGATGTTTACAAATTAATTCCCACTAAAAATTCTTTCTTTTCACACCCCATAATTCACAATTCCACCTAGTCAGTAGCCAGTAGTTTCGCCTCAGATGAAAAACAAACCTTTAGAGGATCTTCGTTTGAAGGCTAAGTCTCTGAGGGTAGGAAAAACTAAACAAGAGACAGAATTTAAAAGGAAATGTACCTCTTCATATAACATCCCTGAAGGCTTCCCCTTCCCTGCCTTACTAGTATTAATTGAAAGAATAATCAAACCTTCAAACTTCCAGCATTGTAAAGGTCATTGGTCCAGTATCTACACCTAAAATGTGTGTGCATACTTGTGTGTCTGTGTGTGTGTGCTGGGAGGCAAGCTGGCAAGTGTTATAGGTATTGGGGAGAATGAAAAATATAAGAGAAAATGGGAGCAGTGAGCTGGCAGCCTTCGGGAAGTAATTAGGCAAAAGTCTAAGCTTCCAGAACTAGGCAAGGAAAAAAAAAAAAAAAACAGTCCTAAGTGCGTCAAAACCTGGGTACTCATCAAACCAAAATACCAAGAAAATGTGGCTGGCATGAGTCAGAAACTCAAAAAAGCACCAGTCTTATGGGCAAATGAGACTCATTAAAATGGAAAAAACTGTTGCCCAGCAAGGTCTAAGTGTCTCCTGACCTCCTAGGTCAGAGCTGCAGGCAGATAGGCCTGCCAGGACTGGGGGGAGGCTCCAGGCTGAGCAACCAAAGGTATTCGGTTCTGGAAAAGACTGGTGCAGATGAAACTTAAGCTTCAAAGAGTGTCGCTGAGGCAGGAAGACAAGTTGGTACTTTATTGGGTGAAGATACTTACTTTGGGGGTATAGATGCTCTTTTTCTGTTAGGAAGCTTGTGATTCTGAGCACACTAAGAAATAAAAACATTTCCCTCTTTATCACTGACCTGGCTCAAAAGACTTACATCATATTTATCATCTAGTGATTTGATCCAACAAAAATATACCAAATGAGCCGAATTCTTTCCTTGCCTGGGGATCAGGCCCACCCACAGACACTAGTGCCCTCTGTCCCCACTTCTAACCATTCCCCCTCTCTGTATGTAGTACCTCCCTACGTTAGTAAGCACCAGCATCTGCCTATCCAATACTTAGAATTGCCTCGCACATTCCTATGAAAACCAATGTATGTATGCATACTTGTGCGTGTGTATACATATATACATATGCACATATATACATATGTGTGTGTGAGTTTATATAAAATAGACTAGATAGATAGATGGATGGATAGATGGGTAGATAGAATGGGCTCCCATGAGGCCTGCTGCCTGACTTCCCTGGTGTGCTTATGAGGAGGCATATGGAGCAACTTGAATTATTGCTTAACTTACTACACATTCAATTCCAGGTGAGTTCTGAGGAAGTATAAAGATTTGTATTTGCATTTCTCTTGCCTGGAACAGGTTTTGTGATCAAGGTGGTGGAGGAGAGGGCAAGCTGTGGTTGTGTGAGGCAGAGAGGGGTGGGGTAGCGGGAGAGGGATGGGACTGGGGGAAGACTTTCCCTCCAGGAGCCCCAAATAACCTCCAGTTCCCCTAAAAGAATCCTTTGGCTCAGAGACTTTCCTGGGGGGCCCATGGTGTTTGTTGCAGTGGTATAATAATTCACAAAATAATGACTTCATATTTAACCTATTTTCTTTCAGTTAATGACTCAGGATGGTTTAGATATACGAAAACCTTAGCAAACAGGAGAGTCCATAAGCTAGGGCTTGACTCAGTCCAGGCTAGCACAGGGTTGAGCAAACAGGCTTTCAACACACACACAATACTAACTTCTATTTTTTTTGTATCACATTCTTTTGGGTAGCCCATTTTCTTAAATATATGATTGATTAAAGTAAAAGTATAATAGTCCACCATGGTAAAAGTCTCAATAGTACAGAAGGTATACAGTTAATAGGAAATGGTTTCCCAACTCCCTCTGCCGTTCCGCCTTTCCAGAGATAAGCACTGTTAACTAATTCTTGTGTATCTTTCCACAATTTCATATATATATATATAAACATATATGTATATCCTTCTATATTTTAATACAAATGAGATCATGCTATTCATATTAAGTGATTTGTGGTTTGTGTTTTTACCTAAAAGCACATCCAGGACAGCTGTCTGTGCTGACATGTTTTGCTTATGCATATATTTTTTAGTAGACAGCACAGTCTTCTACACTATGAATGTTTTGTCATTTATTTAACTAGTTGTCTATTGATGCACATTTAGGCAATTTCATTTTTTTCTTTTCTTTTTTTTAATTAAGTGTATATTTTTGTTAGTAGCATTTTTGTTCCCACCAGCACCATATGAAAGAGTCTGTTCCTCCACACCCCTTATCAATACTGGGTATTGTCCAACTTTTCTTTGTATTAATGTTTTTTTTTTTTTTTTGAGACAGAGTCTCACTCTGTTGCCCAGGCTAGAGTGAGTGCCGTGGCGTCAGCCTAGCTCACAGCAACCTCAAACTCCTGAGCTCAAGCGATCCTCCTGTCTCAGCCTCCCGAGTAGCTGGGACTACAGGCATGCGCCACCATGCCCGGCTAATTTTTTCTATATATATTTTTAGCTGTCCATATAATTTCTTTCTATTTTTAGTAGAGGTGGGGTCTCGCTCTTGCTCAGGCTGGTCTCGAACTCCTGAGCTCAAACTATCCGCCCACCTCGGCCTCCCAGAGTGCTAGGATTACAGGCGTGAGCCACCGCGCCCGGCCTGTATTAATGTTAATAGATTTTTCTCTGATGATGGAAATATTTTTTATCTGTACTGTATAATATGGTAGCCATAGCTACACTGACTATTGAATATTTGAATATTGCTAAAGAGACTGAGGAATCAAATTTTTATTTTATTTTTTAATTTATTAAAATTTAAATTTGAATAGCCACATGTGGCTAATGTCTACTGTTTTGGTCAGGGAAGGTCTATATGACAGTGAAATGTGAAAAATAGTATCTCATTTGAAGTTGTTGTTGATTTAATCATCCCATCACTTTGTCCCTTTGATTTTACCCCAAAACTAAAAGAAAAGATACCTACTCAGAGCCAGACTCGGCAGATTTTATTCATGCAGGAGATGCTTACACACATTTGTTATATAACAATGGTGTACTCGGATTGCCACAGGGAAGCTAAAAGTGAGAGGTAATGAAAATTAATGGCTTTCAGGCTAAGATATTTGCTCTTGGCCATATAGGAAACTTGCCCTTGTATGGATGAAGACGGAAAGGGCCAGCGTGGGGCAAGAATAGGAAGGATGCAGAGCTTGCTTCTGACTTCTTTCTGTTACCTTTCTTCCTGCTGTTATACCCCTCCTCCTTTTAGTTACCAGATGCCTTTTTTCTTTCTAAATTCCTCTTGCCACGTAAATAGAAAAGATTTAAGTTGGTAGTTCACTTTCAATGAAGTTTATTTATACCACTGAGTTAGTTGTATTTTGAGATTTTATTTCTCACTATAGAATGAAGGGGACTAGCGACTGATGAAATAATTTCAAGCAACAAATAGCAAGTGTGGCAGTTTTGAACTTAGGGTAGGAGATAGCTATTCTCTCTAACCTGGAAACTTGTGATGCCTAAGTCTGGCTCTGAAGGTAAATATATTAATAGTTTTGGTCTTTGTGGTGCTTGGAGGCCTGGAGTGTGAGAGCAGCACCCTGGGGTTTCACTGCAGGCAGCTGCTGTTATATTCCAGGACCAGGTCATTCAGGGGAAAGGCTCTGCGGGGAAAATGGAACTCTTCCTTCAGCCAGGGTCAGAGGAGGAAATGCATCAGAGACGGTGGTTGGGTGGCTGGGGGACAACAAAGGTGAGATAGCAACTCTGTACTGTGGGAGAGGAGTAAAGGCAAAGGAAACTGCTTTGGGACCTGCCTGTGTGTACATGATGTGTATGACGTGTGTGGGCATGTGGTGTGTGACTGTGTGGGTTCACATGTGTCTGTGCATGCACGTGTGTGCATGTAGGTGTGTGCATGTGTGCACAAAGTTTGTGTGTTTGTATTTTTCCATAATTTTAATCATCTGAGATATAAAAGATATTAAAGATACTCAATATAAAATTTTAAAAAATATTCATCTAAAAACACTGTCAAAACTGAGATTTGTGCATACTGAAGAATTAATAAAAAGAGAAAAACAATACTAACATTTTTGATTGGCACTTCAAAATGAATATTGATGACTATTTGCCATTTCTAATTATCCTGTAGAATACACAGTGCTATGTTTACCACTAAATGTATTTTGCATTAATTTCATTAATATACATATTAAATATTTATTCATGATAGTAATTTATTGATCAATAAAAATTTATTCATCATAATAAACTATGCAACTATATGTGCCATCTTCAAAGTTTATTTCTTAGGTAGCATGATTACTTGTGCATCTTCTTTTTATCTTATATCTTTTATATCTGCTTGTAACATTAAAAATTCAGAGAAATATAACCCCAATGTGTATGTGTGTGTGTGTATGTGTGTGTGATGTTTAGAGAGAAAGGCTGTTGTAGATGGGCCCGATTCTGTATATTTGATGAAAAGGATGGAAGAAGAGCAGGTGATTTGGAAATGATTGAAAAGGGTCACTTATATCGAGATGTCCTCACATGAAAAGATTCCCATGAGAATTTTGGCTCCTTTGGTACAAGGGATGATGAACCAGTTGCTGAAGCCGTAACTACTTATGTTCAACCCACTGAAAAAGTAAAGGCTGCCTTTGCATTCCAGTCTTCCCAAATATCACTGAGTAGCCTCAGGCAAGTTACTTAACCCCTTTAAACCTCAGCCTTTAAAAATCTACAACAGTGGCACTACTGGCATTTTGAAGCAGGTAATTCTTTGTTGGAGGTTTCTCTGTGCATTGCAGGATGTTTAGTATACCCCTGGCTTCTACCCAGCTGTGACAACCAAAATGATCTCCAGAAATTGCCAAGTGTTCCCGGGGAGGGAAAATTGTCCCTGACTGAGAAAAGAAAGCTACCGAATGAGAATCTGAATAGTGCTCTCTTGTAAGGCTGCACTGAGAATTAAATGAGATAATCCATATAAAGATCTAGCATGGGGAATGACAGATGTATGGTTAACCCTTACTAAAGGTAGCTCTTATTGCTACTCATACATTCAGGATAGAATTAGAACTCGCGAGGCCTCACAGCCCAGGTATGGAGAGCAGAGAAAGGAATGGCCAGAGGAGCAGCTGGGAAGGCGAGACAGTGGGCTGGATTTATTATCAGCTGGCTGTTTAACCTAACAAAGACAAATCAAGATCTGTTTAGAGAAAAGCAGAGAAGATATAAAAGTGTATTTTTTTACAGTGCAGTATACAATGGGAAGAATACAGAGGAGAAATCATATTAGTTTCTTCTAAACTGGGAGATGCAGGAACTCTATGAAGAGCGTAGTCTCCTTTCCTGTTCCCTCTGCTCTCGTCCCTCCTTCATTCCTCCTGCATTTATTCAGGGCCAACTATATTGTAGTTATTGCATTACTTGATCCTTTATATATCCAGTCTATCCAATTCACATTCTTTAAGTAATGAATAATTTCCAATGAGGCATAATTGGAAAAACAGCTGGAAGGATAAGGGTAGCAGTGAGAGAGGGTCATGGGGAGAAACAAAGAGGAAAGAATAAGAACAGGAATGACTGAAACATATTTTCTCACTTTGAGAAGAGGAAAAGAAAATAATCAAGCAATATTAAACTGTCTATACATAAATTTAAAGGTGACTGAAGATATAGGTTCCATATAGATCATACTGTCTGTCTAACGCAAATGGAACGTTATGAAAGTGCTCCAACCACAGCTTGGTGAGAAGTTTATAATGATGATAAATATCCATAGCAGGTGACTCCTAGATCATTTTCAGCTGTCCATAATTAAACTGGTATCCATCTCGCCACAATGTCAGGGCTGAAAAGTAATTCCAGTCATCGGACCTCTTACATCTGTGTTGAAATGAAATAATATTTGGCAGTAACAAGGAGTCACTGAAACTAAATAAACAACCCCTTTCAAGACTACATAAAAGTTGGAAACATAATAACATTTGACAGGGATTAAGACCTCTTTGGGGCTGTAAGGAAGTTTCAGAAGCAGCAATAACAAATACGTGGAAGGGTGAACAGATCTATGCTTTAACAGACATGTATAATTTGAAATGTAATGGATTTCTCAAGGGAGATGTGCATTTTGAACACATAATATATGTCAAAAAGCACAAGACTATTTTAGAAATATTTGTTGGGATTGCTCTTCAAGGAATGGAAAAACCAAGCTTCCTTTTTATTAAGGATTTTTTAAATTTTTGTTGTTGTATACCTACAAAATGTATAAAGGCACATGAAGCTGAATTGGGTACTATATGGAAGAATATTAAATAACATACAAAGGCTTTAAGGGGTTTTCTTTAGGTGCATACTAGTAACACATGATTGTATTATCATGGCAATGTTCTGTTGTTGTTTTCTGGTTTTTGTCTTTTTAAGACTAAGATCTTTTCCTCAGTCCAAAACTCTCCCACCTCTCTGAAGTCATTCTTGGTTCTTTCAGTTGTAGTGAATTTCCCCTCTGAACAACCCTACTACTTTTTCTTATGTTTCCTAAGGGATTTCTTTCTCTATTGTGCACAGGGTTTGTCTCCTCTACTAGCTTGTAAGGTTAAATCCTTTTCTGATTCGTCTTTCTAAATCCCTTCACAGAATCCTATGCCTATGTAGACATACAGTATGTTCACCCACTGAATAAATATAACAATGGTATCTTTAGAGCTATTTATTGTTTGGCTTGAAGGTAAGTGTTTTCAAATGTTTCAAATGTTTACAGCTATAATTTCAAAGCTCTAGGAATGTATTGCAAGTTTGTTCTCAGATTGAGTAATACACAAATGGTTTTATAGCACACACCCTGTACTGAGCAAGGACTGTTGCAGGCGCTTGACATATTCCAACTCATTTAACCCTCACCTACCCTTTGAGGTGGGTACTCTTAACACCCCATTTTATTAGATAAGTAAACTGAGGCTTGGCGATCATACAACTAGTAATTTATAGAGATGAGATTTGAACCCACGTTGTCTGATTCCATAGTCATTTCCTAATCACCATAATCTGTGACCCCCAATGGACCTTTTTTATAGCTGGAGCTACTGGACTTCCATCTTGTGTCCCAGTCCCTCCTCAGTCTCTATACCCAATTCATATCTTAGCTGCAAGGATTTAGAGCCTTTTAACCCAAGTGTTTATGTTTAAATACTCTTGCTACTCTTACTAGTTTTGCCCTTAACTGGTACCTACTCTAAATAACTGAGCTTCTTTTCTTTTCTCCTAAGAACTAGAGGGGACATGTGACCCAGGACCCTCAGTCCTGATTAGCTCCATTTGTCTCTTCCCTTGGCCCAAGCACATATTTATTTTTGTTGGTTTTTCATTTTTATTATTTTTATTGTGCTGCTCTTTTTTACACATTTGTTTTTATGTTTAATTGACACGTAAGTACTGTAAATATTTATGGAATGCAGAGTAGTATTTTGATAGATGTATACATTATGTAATGATCAAATCAGTGGTAATTAGCATGTCCAATACCTCAAACATTTATCATTTCTTTATGCTGGGAGCATTCAAAATCCTCTCTTCTAGCTATCTGGAAATAGACAATAAATTATTAACTATATTCACCTCACAGTGCTATAGAACACTAGAACTTACTCCTCCTATCTAGCTGTAATTTTGTATCCCTTAACCAACCTCTCCCTATGCTGCCCTCCCCTCTACACTTCCCTAACTATAATAATCACAATTCTACTCTCTACTTCAATGAAATTAACATTTTATCTCACACATATGAATGAAAACATGTGTCATTTACTTTTCTATGCATGTCTTCACACAATGTCCTCCAGTTCCATCCATGTTGTCACAAATGACAAGATTTCATTCTTTTTTTATGGCTGAGTAGGATGCCATTGTGAATATATAACATTTTCTTTATCTATTTATCTGCTGATGGACACTTAAGTTGATTTCGTATCTTAGCTATTGTGAATAGTGCTGCAATAAACATGACAGTGCAAATATCTCTCAGTATACTGATTCCCTTGGATAAATATCATAGCGGGATTGCTGGATCATATGACAGCAACCTACCTTTAGGTTTTTCAGGAATTTCCATTCTGTTTTCCATAATAGCTTTACTAATAAACATTCCCATCAGCAGTGCATAGGAGTTCCCTTTCTTTCTCATCCTCCTTGCCAGCACTTGTTATTTTTTGTCTTTTTGATAGTAATCATTCTGACTGGGGTGAGAGGATATCTCATTTTGGTTTTGATTTGTGTTTCCCTGATTTGTGATGTTGAGCATTATTTAATATACCTGTTGTCCATCAATATGTCTTTTTTTGAGAAATGTCTGTTCAGATCCTTTGCCTAATTTTTTAATTGGATTTTTTTTTGCTGTTGAGCTTTTGTGTTCCTTATATATTCTAGATATTAATCCCTTGCCAAATGAATAATTTACAAATATTTTCTCCCATTCTACAGTTTGTCTCTACTGTCTTGACTGTTTCCTTTGCGTGCAGAAGCTTTCTAACTTGATATAATCCCATTTGTCTATTTTTACTTTTTATTTTTGCCTGTGCTTTTAAAGTCTTACTCTGAAATCTTCACTCAGACCAGTGTCCTGAAGCATTCCTTATTGTTTAAGCTAGTTTTATTATTTTTTTTTTCTTATTAACTCGGAAGTAAGGTGAGCAAGTTGATACTGATATGGAAAGATTTATGCCTTTAAATTAATAGAATTTTTTTTTTTTCTTAACCAGGGATTATTCAAGTGTGTTTCCCAGACCAGCAGCATCAGCACCACCTAAGAACTTGTTAAATGCAAATTCTTGGGCTCCAACCCAGACCTGCTGAATCTGAAACTCTGGGGGTAGGGCCAGCAGTTTTTTTTTTTTTTTTTTTTTTTTTTTTTACAAGCCCTCAGGTGATTCTGATGTACTCTAGGTTTGAGAACCACTACTTTTTAACTGGTTTCCTATGTGGCCTTTCATGATAATGTATTTAATCTCCATGTTGCCAGTTTCACTCTTGAGTTCCTTGCTAACTAATGTGCATCTATATTGCCTTAATTTCTTTTTTTAATTGAAAGTCGCCAAGCTGCCCATTTCAAAAGAAAGCCTGGAGTGGGATTTCTGCTAATGTCCTGCTAGGCAAAGAACGTATTCAGTGTGTTGGCCCTGTCTTCTTTTTTCCTAAGTACACGGGTCCACAATTATCAAAAAGTTGTAGTGTTTCTTCAGCTTGATTATGAATGGTGTTCTTTTAGGCTGTTATTAACTCCTAAGTTTTAATCTAAACTAAATCTTTCCATAAAGAGGGCTTGTTCTTTTGTTTCCGTGTCCTCCTCTAATGTCTTTGTTAGTTAGCTGTGGGAGGCACATACAATATGTCTCCTGGCTGACTACTGCGAAAGCCCTTTATAAGAAGATGGGTCCTGTGTAGTTTCTGTAACACCATGTTTCTCCAGTGTACCTTGTGAAACACCTGCCTCGGAATCCCTGGGAACCTAGTTAAAGATACACAACTACCAAATATCAGCCTCTGGAGGTGAGGGCTTAGGAGTATGAAATTTTAATAAGCATTCTAGGGATTCCTAAATACCCTTGGTTTAAGAACTATGTCAAAAGTCATTTACATATTGACATTTGGGTGACCAACTGAGGGGTTTTCCAGGGCTTGGTATTTTCAGTGCTAAAACTAGGAAAGTCCCTGGCACCCTGTACAGCTGGTCACCCTTAAGATAGCAAGTTCAATGGGAGTCATCTCAAGCCTGTGGTGGAGCGCCATTAGTCGACTCCATCCCCTTGCTCTGCTTTTCCCTGTTCTTTTAGATTCAGATTGTCTACTGTTGGGCTTCCCAGAGCCTCATGTTCACCCCAGTTTCTGAGCCAATCCTATCAGAAGCAACAAAGGCATTAATCTCCCCTCTAGCAGGTCGTGTCTGACATGATTATTCATCTCTGATTCGGGATCTGGTAACCTACTAATAAATATTCTATTATAATGTATATTATTTAGTGTATGCTCTGTGCTAGGCATTGTACTACATACATTATTTCACAGGATTAAGAGATTAAGTTACTTTCCTAAGAGCACAGGTGTTAATTGGTGGTACTGATCTTTAAACATAGCACCATGATTGTAGAACAATGTGATATCTGTTTCTCTTTTTTGATTTCTAAAATTGACTAATATTTTCTCCAGTGGACTCCTGTCCTGGACTGAAACCCCAATGAGCTATCCACCAGACCACCAGTTTAGATACTTCCTTAGGATCCTGAGGATTAGACTCTGACCCCAATACTCTTACTCCCTGGTTGAGGTTTCTTTCCAAATCCTTTCGACGGCTTCAGATCAGTTCCTACATGGTCTGACCACATCTCTTGTTGCTTTCCTTTTCTAACACTCCTTTCCAGCTACACTTTCTTCTTGATGTTCAGCAAATGTGCCTCAGAGTTTTTGCATATGCTATTTCCCCTGCGTGGGAGGCTCTTCCCAAGATAGCCACATAGTTCCTTCCTCTCCTTAAGATTTTTATTCAAATGTCACCTTCTCAGTTTTGCCTTCCCTGGCTACTCAAATTTGTAACCTTCCTTCCACTTCTTATCCTTTCTCACCTTTTCTCCATAGCCCTTATTACCATCTAACATAATTTATTCATCTTTTCTATTATTTCTTCTCCCCAATTAAAAAGTCCCCATAAGGTATTGGCTTTTATCTATTATTTCTCACTAATCTAAATTCAAAGCCTAGAACATAGTAGATGCTGAGTAAATAATGATTTAATGAATTAAGTCAGATGTGCCATGTATCACACTGTATAATTGCAAATTTTACCATTACTGGGTACCCTTCCTGTTTGTGACTCAACCATGCTTGGATCTTCTGGTTGGGCCGGATCAAGAAGGGGCCCCCTGGAGGGTGCACTGTTGATGTTGTTCACCCTTTTGGTGAACTCAGAGACTTGTTCCATAACTGGACTGTTCTTGTGGTGCAATCCTGGTGATGTCTGTTTTTCACTATCCAACTGTTGAAATGGACCCATTCTTAGTTATGAATTAACCTGGCCCATACTTAAAGGACTCACTTTATCATTCATTCATCATACATTTACACGGCACCCACTACATTCCCGATACTGGAGATTCAGAGACAGAAGAAGCAGGCCTTGCGCACAATGAGCTCTCAGTAGAGTGGGGGAGATCAGCTAGAAGATGCACAGAGTGCACACAACAGTATTCTGTGCCATGCTGAGCAACGGAGGTAAGCAAGGGTGCTGCGGCTTGGGAGGGCACCTCATCCACACGGGAAGAGTCAGCAAAGCCTTCCTGCAGGTGTCACTCTCGAGTGGAGTCTTGAAGGATCAATGGGAGAGACTGTGCCTGGGACTAGGTGGTGTGAGATGGAGAGGAGGAGAGAAAAGAGAGAGGGAGGCAGAGCCCCAGGCAGAAGGGCTGAGGCCAGGGAGGGTAACATATTCATAAAACTGGAAAGTGGCTGGGGGTGCAGGGGTGGGGTGAGTTGGCGGTGAAGTTGATACTAGAGGGATGTAACCAAGGGTGAGACCACCAGGGGCTTTAAAAACATATTAAAGGAACCTGGATTTTATCTTGAAACTAATGGGGAGACAGAGTTTTAAGTAGTTGAGCGACATGATCAAATATATTATTAATAATAGAAAAATCTCCTTGTGAGTTTAGGCATTTCACTTATCTTCAGTAACTGCTTATATGTAGCCAAAAAACCCAGGGTTTCTTAGATGTTTTGGTAACCCATGACAAACCCCAGAACCCTTGAATGTGTACTTCAGAGCTTGCACTCTGTATCTTCCCTCTCCAGCTTTATGTGACTTGTAACTTGTTCTCAGCACTGGAGGAGTGTAGTGTGTGTTGAGCAGAGGTGTTCTTATGTGGCCAGAGGCTATAAGACAAGGCTATTAGGTACCTCTGGGCAGGCGGGCAGTATAATCTGCCTTGCAGAGCAGGGGAATGGGCAAAGCATGGACATTTTCTGACCCTTCCTTGACCACTGTTACTTGGGCAGAACTCAACAGATTGGAGAATGTAAATACCCTCAGGGCCAGAACCTTCAATGGCATGTCCACCTCTCTCCCTCCAGCACCTAGAACAGTGGCGGGCACAAGTGTTCAAAAATGAAAGAAAGGCTGAATGGATAGATGAACACTGGGTGATGACGAATGCAAGAAGGAGCGAGAATAAGCAGTGCCATGATCCAGTTTTGAATGGGTGGTGAGGGGGCCCAGAGTACAGGTGTAGAGATCATTGTTGAGGAGGGTAGCCCCTTGTCTGCCCCTGTGAGCAGCATGTGGACATCAGCATGGTTGCATTCCTCCGAGGGCAGAAGCACCTGGGTGCTTGCTCAGAAGGTGTGTTCCTGGACTCTCCTTGAAGACACCTCAGTCCCCATCACTGTGCCTGGGATCTGGAATCGACATTTTTAATGAGCTCTACAGTTAATTTTGAGGCCAGTCACTTCTGGATTACTGGCACAAGGAGGTGAGAAGAGGTTGGAAATTGGAGGGGCTCACACCAAAGAGCTGTCTGCATCAACCCTTCCCAGACTTCCTTGTCTAGGATCACTCTTCCTGGTCCCACTGCCACAGCCCTTGTTTGTATTTCTCTTGAGGCTCCTCCTGCAGTTGAGTCTTTATTAGGAGTTGTGTGTGTGTGTGTGCTTCTCCTGAAGTATATTGTGAACTTGTGCACGGCCTGAATGATTGCTTATCCTTTTTGCATTATCCACAGCAACTAACAGTTGTTTTGAAATAACTTAAAGCAAAAATTCTGTATCCTGAATTTTGACAATAGAGGGTCCCTCCCACTATTTCAAGGAGTCTGAAAACAAAATTACATAATCATTTAACTTTAATGAATTCCATACTCACAAAACACAGCCAATGAAAAATATGATTAAATAAATGTTCAACCTTACTATTTTTGCTTATCAAACTGACTAGGATAAAAAATACAATGTTGAAGAGGGTGTGGTTAAATTGGAACTGTTAGAAGCACTGTAAATTGGCAAAAATTGTCTCAAAAGCATTTTGATAATATATGTCAAGAGCTTTAAAAAGATTTATATACTTTGACCCAGTAATTCCACTTTATGAATATTTTCATAAGGAAACAATCAGGGTCATAACTATTGGTAAATAGTCTAAATTTAGCAAAAGGAGAGTGGTTAAATAAATGATTGAATAGAAACATGCTTTTTATTATATATATGCCGAATATGGATTTGGAAAAATGCTAACATTGTAATATGTGGAAAGGATATGATGTAAAGCATATACAGGTCCTATTTTGTAAACAATATACATCTCTGAGTGATGGAATATTTCATGGATACTTCTTAAGTACCTACCTACTATATGGGCTATGCTTTATCAAATTTTCTACAATTAACATATACTGCCATAACAATAAAACAGCTAATAAATTATATACACAACTTAAGTGCTATCCAGCAATTAACTGCTTATAGCAGTGCCATCCTTCCAATCTCCCACAGAATTCTTCCTGCACTCTGATTCTAATATCTCTGCCTATCACATGACTCCCCTGCTCAGAATCCCTCAATGGCTCCCCATACCTAACGGATAAACCGTACACTCCTTATCAGGGCACATCAGGGCCCTTTATTACCTGGCCTTGACCTATCCAGCCTAACTCGTGGCCACTCCTTCCACTTTCCCTCCCCACATATGTCAGGGATGCCCACCATCTGGAATTCCTTGGTCATACTGTGCTGTCTTGTATTTGCATGACTTTGCATGGGCTGATTCCTTTGCCTAGAATTCCTCTCCTCCTTTATTACTTCCCCATTCAGTTTTCAAGCCATTTTCTTAAAACCTTTCCCTCAAAACTTTAAGATTTAGGCATTGGTCTGTGTACTCTTGCACCTTTTAAAATGTCTTTGTTATCATATGGTAGTAGAATTGCTCATTTTCATATCTTTTGTCATTAGGCTGGCAGCAGGTTGAAGGCTGGGAATTAACTTTGTGTTTGGCACATAGAAAACCACCAACAAAATACGTGCTGAATGAAAGAATTAGCACACAAATCATGCAGGCTTTTGCAAATGTTGTGTGGGTTGTGCCTTGTAAAAGGGCACCCTGCAACGGGCAGGTGGAGGCTGACATCCAGCCAGTCCTCCTCCCACCAAGCCAGACTTGCTGAAAGGCTAGGAAAGCAAGCAATGCTAGTTCACTAATTTAGAAAGTAACTGGTGTCATGGGAAGTGCTTAATGTGTCAAAGCCAAAGGAGGGAGGAGCTAGAATTACAACAAAACTGTGGCTCATCAGCTAGAGGAAAAGGGCATGTGTGTCTAGTTATGGAGCAAAGCAGATCTGTCTTGATACAGAAATTCTGGATTTCACAGTCATTTCATAATGCTTGATCAGGTTTCAAAATACGCCCAGGTCCCAAGTGCTTCTAGAGAATATCCTACATTAATTTTTGAAAATTCACATTTTTGTTTTTCCTATCTAATTTTGTTTATTATTGTAGCTCACAACTTTGTGCAATGTTTTCAGTATTCCAAATATGGGGTGTTTTTTGCATGGGGAATGATGTGAGTGACTGGTAAAACCCAACCCAAATTTCTGAGGCCAAATGTGTGTGAGTAGAAGCCTGCGTCTGGCACAGTGCCTGTAGAAATTTTAAGACAAGGGGAAATGCTTCCTCAATAATACCACTAGAGAAAATGCCTGGGGTATGCTCTTTTGTTTATATGAATAACTTTAAGCATTAAAGTTAATTATCAGCTCCTTGACTACAGGGACTAGATCTTGAGGAGCCTGAAGCAACAGAGTGAGCCTTGGATTTAGAGTTAGAATGACTGGGCTCCAATGTGAGTGTCTGCCACTATTAGCAGTGGGAAGTGGGCAAGTCACTTAACCTCTTTGAGACTCTTCCCTCATTTGCTGTATGAAAATAGTAAGACTTAAATCTGCCACACAAAGTTATTGTTGGGATCAATATTTGACATTATATGTGAAAGTATTTTGTACTCTAAAAAACATCTTCCAAATGTGAATTATTTTTATTCTTATATTTTTTAAGGGTCCCAACAAAGAGCATTAGCTGTTTGAGAAAATGTCATGTTACAGAAAACATTGATTTGAAAAAGACTGATGAACTGACTGAATGAATATGGAAGAAGTTTCATTTTAACAAACTGACTTATGGTTATGCAGAATTTGCTTCCAGTGACTTGCATCATTACCCTAAGCCTTGGGCCTTGCTAACTCCGTCTTCAATCTTCTTATACACATGTACATACCCCTCAAGATTCAGTTTTTATCTCTGATAAATAACTGCATGCTGAAAGGATAATGGATATGATGGGTTAACCTTCTGAAAATGCAATTTCATTTCATTTAAACCAGGGTTTTATGGACACTGTGCCTGAATTCAGCAGGCGGGTGCGGGGGCTATTTTTGGACAGGCAGAACTTCCAGCACCTCTTAAATCACATCACATGGCAATTGCCTGCTCCACCTACACACAGGGCGGTTCTGCACACATAAAACGGGACGCTAGCCCAGAGTGAGATGGAGAAACTTTTCCCCATTTGATGACTAATACTGTCTCTGCTTTCAGAAAGGGAAAGCATCATATACAAACCTTACCTATGCATTTTCCTTTGCTTGCTCTAAAGAAGGGGGAAAAAACGTATGTGTGTGAGTGTGTGTGTTATGCATTGCTCCAACAATTGAAGAATCCCGAAATGAACCTCTATAGGAAATCCCTGACAATGTTCTCTGGATGCTTTTGCATGGGGAATTGAAACAATTTGGCAGGAAAAAGAATTCTTTCTGCATAATTCAAAGCAGACATTTTACTAGGGGAAAAGCAAATCAGAAATTTGCTGTCAGTCCTTGAAATTTTATTAGTTACAAAAAGTAATGTATTAGACCCTTGAATCCAGACCCTGAATCCAGATAGAACCTTCCCCTCATCCTCCTTTTTTTGCCTCAGTGATATTCCTAAAACAGATCTTTGAGCATGCAATATAAGACTAGCTCCTCACAAGGGATGCCAGACTCAGCAGTCATATCTGTAACTATGTGACATGTTATTAGACTCCTCTGCTTTTCTGTAGCTCCAGAGATAAATGAAAGGATATTAGTAAGACTTGAGAATAACTAAAGTAACTAGATGGTTCTTTTAATAAAGAATATAATCTAATTAAAGATTTCCTGGTGAGTAAGCCCAGATAGAGTTTGTCTTTTTCATATGAATTCCTTATAAGGCTAATTAGGACAAGGATGAACTTGTTAGTTTGGGAGTGCTTTGTGTGGTACTAGGCTCTATACAGCACATGCTGTTGGACTGGCTCGACACGAGAATTCTATAGATTTCAAACAGGATGAGCACCATGATCCAAATGAATATGAAGTTAAAACATGAACTTCTAAAAGAAGGCATTTATTGAACAATTTAAGTTTTTCTGGGTAAGAATTTTGACAGGATTGGTTTACTACATTTCAAACTATTAAATCTGTAATTATATATATATATACACACACACACACATATATATATACACACATACACACACATACTTGTGTATAATATATTTCTTAGAGCAATATAGAAGTCATATTTTAGTTAACCTTAGGGGTTTTTTTGGCCAGTTATGTTTGTGAAATAAAAGAAGGAATAGATTTTAATAGATAAATACCTATCTGAAATTCATTCACTCAAATTAATATAGAGTGCCTATAATATGAACAGTTGCTTTTCAATATATATAAATGAATTTCTACCAAATAAATTTTCTCAGCCTGTACCCATGTTAAGTTTGTTATTTCTTCTTCCTTTTCTTGCAACCAAAGATCAAGGAAAAACTTATATATTTTTTCAGAAATAGAGTCACACTAAAAACATGTAGAAGCATGAAAATTGTTACTATACTTCAATTGCAGCTATACGACCCCCCTGCCCCCAAGGAAACAAAACCTTCTATATCTTTGTTGCATCTTTCACCATTTTGGCAAGTGTTCTGAGCCTCCCTCCTTCTTAATTTCAATATACCCTGTCTGGGGACCATTACCATCTTGGCTGCAAGTTGTGAACAATAAGTGAGGTCAGCCACAGGGCTCAATGAAGAACAGACAGAATTCTAACTAGGGCATAAATATGTAGCTTTTACATTGGACTTCCAATAAGTTATTAAAATGTCATGAAACAAATAGATTATTTACAAAATTATTGACTATGAGCTCTTGAGGGTGGAGACCATGTCTCAGTGAATCCTGTGCCCATTTCCCAGCTTATAACAGAAACTTGGTAAATGTCTGCTGAGTGAAGAGCAGAGATGAGATCTGCTATATCCTTTAGCCTGGGATTAGGTAAGGGACAGAGAAAGGAAAATGCAAAAGGAAGATAATACAGAATAGGTTTTGATTTTAGGAAAGTGTGTTTCTTTAAATTTTTTGACCTATATTTATAGCAAAAAAAATTTACATCACAAACCACACACAGACACCTAAAAGTTGAAACAAACTAAATTTCTCCATGAACCATTGCATTGTCACCCACAGTTTAAAAAATATTGTACTTTTATTTTTTTCAAGATGGAGGACTAGAAGCATTTCTAGCATGCCTCATCCACTTAGAAGAATCAAACAGTGTATAGACAATCACTTTGAATATATTATCCAAGAGGGAACACAGAGTTCAACAGAAAAGTGACAGAAAGCTCCAAAACCTAGGAAGGAAAAGGAAAATAGCCAGCCTATGTGGCCAGGACAGGCCAGGAACCGGGAGAGATTCTCCATTATGGAAGAGGGTGAGTGAATGTTTTTCAGTAGTCTGCTTGCTGTTAGGGGGTCCTGAGTACAAGTTTGCCCAGTCCAGCTCTGCCTGACTTTGCCTACCCCAAGAAAGGGTGTGGAATACACGGTCCTGAGGGTTTTACAACCCAATCCACCACCTGGTATACCCAGTACTCCTCCCAGAGGACTAAGATTGGGCATAAACAACCTACTGCTACCACCTCAGCTTGCTCCTACCTACAAGGGCCATTTACTGACCTGGGAGCCAGCCCCACAGCACATTGCAACCACTGACAACACAAGTGTACATCACGTAGGACCTAGAAGAGCATTTTACCACCACCATGGGCTACCATCTTTGCCTATGCCATGCCCAGGAACTTGAGAGCCCACTCACCTGCCTGATACACTGCTCCTGCAACTGGCACCCAAGAAAGCCACTCAGAGGCCCAAGAATCATCAGCCTGCCTGTGACTGCCAATAGAGGTGCCAGCATACATCACCACAGGGCACAAGGATAGACACACTTAGCCCACAATCACTACCACTGAGACCTGAAGACAGGCCCATCTGGCAGTCTAGTCCCCAGCACAACTTCGTCACAGCCTACACCAATACAATAATTACACCCTAACACACCAAGAAAACCAGATACTATTAACCCTGTTTATAGCCAAAGAAATTATACAGAGACTTTGCCACTGCATATATACCCAGAAGCAAAGCCAAAAGGCCCTATCCAACTAACATCACAGTCCTATATTCAAGAAAAAAATCCCCTCCCCATGAAAGTAAATTCAAAAAGAAGAAGCAACTATTACATCAGATGTGCATAAGTCAATGTAAAGACACAGGAAGCATGAAAAAGCAAGGGATATGACATCCCCCAAAGGAAACACAATAATTCTCCAACAACAGATCTTAACCAAAAAGAAATTCTCAAAAATCTCAGATAAAAAATTAAAAATATTGATTTTAAAGAAGCTTGGTGAGATGCAATCTGAAAACCAATATAAAGAACTCAGAAAATCAATTTGCCAAGGAGATATATATCTTTAAAAAAAACCAAACAGAAATTCTGAAACTGCAAAATTCATTGAAGGAAATACAAAATACATTTGAAAGCTTCAAAAATAGACTAGACCAAACAGAAGAAAGAATTTCATGACTTGGCCAAGTGCAGTGGCTCATGCCTGTAATCCCAGCACTTTGGGAGGCTTAGGCAGGAGGATCACTTGAGGCCAGGAGTTCAAGACCAGCCTAGGCAATCTAGCAAGATCCTGTCTCTACAAAAAAGAAAAAAAAAAAAAAAAAACTAGCCAGGTCTGGTGGTGTGCACCTGTAGTTCTAGCTATTTGGAAGACTGAGGTGGGAGGATCACTGAGCCCAGGAGTTTGAGGTTACAGTGCACTATAATTGTGCCACTGTGCTCCAGCCTGGACAACAGAGTGAGAACCTGTCTCTAAAAACAAACAAACAAAAACTTGAAGACAGTTCTTCTGAAATGATCCAGTCAGACAAAAATAAAGAAAAAACAATAAAAAAGAATGAATAAAGCCTTTGAGATGCTTGGGATTACATCAAGTGACCAAATTTACAAACTATTGGTATTCCTGAGGGTAAAGAGAGATAAAACGTTTACAATACCTATTCAACAAAATAACACATGAAAAATTCCCAAGTCTAGCAAGAGATTTATACATCCAGATACAGTAGGCTCAATGATCCCCTGGAAAATATAATGCAAAAAGGATTTTGCTATGGAACATACTAATCAGGCTCTCTAAAGTCAAAGCGAAAGAGTGAATTCTGAAATCAGTAAGAGAAAGTATCTAGTCACCTATAAGTGAAACCCCATCAGGCTAACAGCAGACTTCTCAGCAAAAACCTTACACCCATAATAGAATGAGATGATATATTCAAAGTGCTGAAAGAAAACTAATTGTCAGTTAAAAATTGTATATCTAGCAAGATTACTCTTCCTAAATTAAGGCAAAATAAAATATTTCCCCAGATAAGCAAATGTTGAAGCAATTTATCACCACTAGATGAGCCACACAACTAATATTCAAGGAAGTCCTCAAGATAGAAGTGAAGGGAAGACATTCACCACCATAAAAAAACATGAAAGTATAAAACTCACTGGTTAACCAATAACACAAAGGAGGAAGAGAAAGGAATAAAATGTCACCACTATACAATTCCACCAAACCACAATGACAGAGAAAAAGAAAGAAACAAACAATTTAGAAAACAACTAGAAAACAAGTAACAATACCACAGGAACAAAACTTCACATATTAATATTAACCTAGAATGTATACGGAGATTAAATGCTCCACTTAAAAAGTAAAGATTGGCTGAATGAGAAAAAACAGCAACAACAACAACAAAAAAAACCCAAAACATGATCAACTATATGCTGCTTACAAGAAACTTACCTTACCTTTAAAGACACATCGAGACTGAAAGTAAAGGAGTGCAAAAAGATATTCCATGCAAATGTAAACTAAAAGTGAGCAGAAATAGCTTACTTATACTTAGATAAAAGAGACTTAAAGTCACAAACAATAAAAAAAAAAAAAAAGGAAAAAGACGGTCATTATATAATGATAAAAGGATCGATTTACCAAAAGGATGTAACAATTCTAAATATGTTTATTCACCCAACACTGGAGCACCCAGATTCACAAAAAAAAAAACAAAACCCCATATTATTAGACCTAAAGAGAGAGATAGAACATAATACAATAATAGTGAGGGACTTCAATAACCCACTCACAGCATTAGATAAATCATATAGACAGAAAATCAACAAAGAAACATTGTACTTAAATTGGACTTCAGATCAAATGGACCCAATAGACATTTACAGATACTGTACTGAACAACTGCAGAGTATATATTATTTTCATCAGCACATGGAATATCCTCCAAAATACACAAAATGTTAGGCAACAAAATAAGTCTCAGCAAATTTTGTAAAATCTAAATCATATCAAGTATCTTCTCAGACCACAAAGGAATAAAACTAGAACTTATTTCCAAAAGGAACAAATAGTCAAACCAATCCTAAGCAAAAAGAACAAAGCTGGAGACATCACATTACCTGACAGCAAATTACATGATAAGGCTATCGTACCATAAACAGCATGGTACTGATATAAAAATAGACACATAGATCAGTGGAACAGAATATAAACACAGAAATAAAGCCACATATTTATAGCCAACTGATCTTTTACAAAGATTACAAGAACATATATCGGGGAAAGGGTATCTCTTTCAATAAATGGTGCTGTGAAAAATGAATTGCCATATGCAGACAAATGAAACTGGACCCATATTGCTCACTGTATACAAAAATCAATTCAAGATGGATTAAAGACCTAAGTGTAAGACATGAAACTATAAAAACACTAGAAGAAAACCTAGGGAAAACTCTTTTGGACATTGATCTAGGCAAAGAATTTATGATTAAGACCTCAAAGTCACAGGCAACAACACCAAAAACTGACAAATGGTACTTAATTAAGCTAAAAAGCTTCTGCACAGCAAAAGAAGCCAACACAGTGAATTGACAATCTGTAGAATGGGAGAAAATACTTGCAAGCTATTAACAGGAGACTAATATCCAGAATATACAAGAAATACAAACAACTCAACAACAAAAAAATACAAACAATCCCATTAAGTAGTGGGCAAAGGACATGAATACATACTTTCAAAAGAAGACAGGCAAATGGCCAAAAGGTATATGAAAAAATGCTCAACATCACTAATTATCAGAGAAATGCAAATTAAAACCACAATGAGATATCATCTTACCCCAGTCAGAATGGCTATTACTAAAAAGACAAAAAATAATGTATGTTGGCAAGGATGTGGAGATAGGGGAACTCTTATACACTGCTGGTGGAAATATAAATTAGTACAACCTCTACAGAAAACAGTACAAATATTTCTCAAAGAACTAAAAATAGAATTACCACTGGATCCAAAAATCCCACTACTGGGTATCTACCCAAAGGAAAACAAATCAATACATAAAAAGATATCTGAACTTGTATGTTTATCACAGCACTATTCACAATAGCAAAGATATGGAATCAACCTAAAGACCTAAAGTTCCATCAATGGAGGAATGGATAAAGAAAATGTGTTATATTTACACAATGGAATAATACTCTGACATAAAAAAGAATTAAATCATGTCTTTTGCAGCAGCATAGATGGAACTGGAGATAATTATCTTGAGTGAAACAAGCCAGGCACAGAGAGTCAAATATGACATATTCTCACTCATAAGTGGGTGCTAAAAAATTCATACACATGGATTTGGAGAGTGGAATGATAGACAATGGGGAGTCAGAAGTGTGAGGGTATGGCAGGGAGGTAGATGATGAGAAATTAGATAATGGGTACAATGTGTATTATTCCAGCCCTGACTTGACCACTATACAATCTACGCATATAACAAAATTGCACATGTACCCCATAAGTTTGTATGAATATTAACAAAAAACATTGTATAAATATGCAACTAATAAGGGGAAAATGGAAATAATCCAAATTGCTAGTACCCAGAAAATTACTACTGAATCTCTATTGTTGAAATAGTTCATTATTTACTTCCTATGGTATTTAAGAGGAATTTTATTAGCACTTATTAATAAGTTAATTCTTCTGTACAACAAACACATCTATAATACTTTCTATCAGTACTGAGGTAGGCACATAATGATACAAAAGGTGAAAAAGACATAAAAAAATCTGACTTTCTGCTTAATATCTCCTCTTAGACTTCTCTCAGACATACCAGATTTAAATGATCCCAAATCATATTTTCAAACGCCCCCTAAATTTAGACTTCCTTCAATTTTCTCTATATCTGAAGATATTTTCATTATTTGTAAGCCATACATTTGATATGGGATTAATGCCCAAAATATATAAAGAGACCAAGCAACTCAATGTCAAGAAAACAAAAATCCAGTTAAGAAATGGGCAAGGAACCTGAATAGACATTTGTCAAAAGAAGATATACAAATGGACAACTGATATATGAAGAAATGCTCAACATTGCTAATTACTAGGGTAATTCAAATTAAAACCACAATGAAATATCATCCCACATCTGTCATAATGGTTTTTTTTTTTTTTTTTGAAAAGATAAAAGATAAGTGTTGTCAAGGACATGGAGAATAGGGAACACTTGTACACTGTCAGGGGGAACATAAATTAAGATAGCCATTATGGAAAACAGCATGGAGGTTCCTCAAAAATCTAAAAGTGGAATTAATCATATGATCCAGCAATTCCACTTTGGGGTATTTACCCAAAAGATTTGATATCAGCTTGTTGAAGAGATGTCTGCTCTTTCATGTTTATTGCAGCACTATTAACAATAATAGCCAAGTTATGGAATCAACCTAAGTGTCCATCAACAGATGAATGGAGCAATCCATGCAACCTAAAATATTTGTACCCCCTTGAAATTTTGAAATAGAAAAATAGAAAAATGAAGAAAATATGATACATATACAAAATGGAATACCTTTCAGCCTTTAAAAACAAAGAAATTCTGCATTTGTGACAACATGGATGGAATTGGAGAACATTGTGCTAAGTGAAATGTCAGGCACATAAAGACAAATACTACATTTTCTCACTTATATATGGACTTGAAAACAATTGAACTCATAAAAGCAGAAAGCAGGATGGTGGTTACAGAGGCTAGGGGATGGGGAGATGGAAAGATGATGGCTGCTATGCTTTGAATGACTCCTCCAAAATTCATGTTGAAACTTAATCTCCAATGTGGCCATATTAAGAGGTGGGGCCTTTAAGAGGTGATTGGTTCGTGAAGGATGCACCCATTCATGGATTAATGGGTTAATAGACTAATAGGTTATAATGAGATATGAACTAGTGGCTTTATTAAAGGAGGAAGAGAGACCTAAGCCGGCACATTAGCATGCTCATCCCCCTCACCATGTGATACCCTCTGTCACTTCCGGACTCTTCAGAGAGTCCTCAACAGCAAGAAAGCTCTCACCAGATACGGCCCCCTGATCTGTGTCTCAGCCTCCATAACTGTAAGAAATGAAGTCATTTTCTTTATAAATTCCCCATTTCAGGTATTCTTTTACAAGCAAGAAAACTAAGACAATGTTCAAAAAATATAAAATCTCAGTTAAATAGGAGGAGCTTTTTTTTTTCTTTTTTGAGTTCTATTGTATAATGTAGGGAATATAGTTAATAATAGAGTATGATATGCTTCAAAATTGCTAAGAGTAAATTTCAAATGTTCTCATCACTAAAAATGTTACGTATTTGAGGTGATGGATATGTTATAATAAATAGCTTGATTTAAGTATTCCACATTATATTAATAAATTATAACATCACTTTGTACTCCATAAATTTATCCAATTATAAATTGTCAATTCATAAGAAAGAATAAAACTATAAAAAAGAAAAATGAAGATATTTTCACTCAGTTTCTCAAGCCAGAACTGTGAAGTCATCCTGATAGCTTCTCCCTCACCCCTCACATTTTACATTGGTACCAATCTGCCAATTCTTCCTCCTGAACACTTCCTTGAATGTCTGTGCTCTCCCCATTCCCACCAAGATACCCCAATGGCCTCCTAACTGGCTTCCCTACTTCCGTGTTTGCCTCCTTCCTCCATACCTATTGATTCTTCACTTGGCAACCAGAAAAGATCTTTAAAAGGAACTTAGATTGTGTCGCTCTCCTCTTTAAATGTCCTAATGACTTTCTATTTTCTATGAAGTAAAAATGCAAACTCCTTCTTAACAAAAACCTACCAACTACAGAGATCTGGCTTCTGTCACTCTCTCATCTCTCACCCTCTGTGCTCCAGGAACCTGGCCCTCTTCATTCCTCTTACAGGCAGCAATCTTTCCACTCCTGCCTCAGATTTTTCACACATGCTGTTCTCTCTGCCTGAGTATTTCCCCTCACTCTTTTCAGCTGGCTCTTTTTTTTCTTTCATTTCATCTCCAAACATTCAGACTGCTGTATTTTCCCCTGTAATTCTCTCTAATTTAAGGCAATTACCCCAATTCATAACTGTGTATATATTTATTTGCTTGTTTGATTTTTGCTTAATGCCTACCCACCCTATTCAAATGTAAACTATGTGAGGGCAGGGAATTATATCTGTTTTGTTCATCAAGGTAAATCCAACCATAGATTTGGTACATAACCTCAAATATTTGTGGAATGCATGAAAATAAAAAATTTCCTAAGCCTTTGTCATTGAGTATCACCTGATGATTTAACCAAAGCTGTATACCACCTGTTCTATGCACTTAATCTTCTTCTGTAGGCTGACTGTAAACCAAGTTTTAAAAAATAATGTAGCCCTATCCTAAGTCACAAAGTTGTGGGAGTTGTAAGTTAATAGTCTAATTTTATTTTTAGTGCATATTAAAATAAATATATATGTAATGAAATAAAACTTTTTATCCATAAACCATCTAAAATTATCTTGTGGAAAATGAATGAATAAGAACGTTTTAATGAAGAAGACCTGCCCTCTGCTAGGTGTGGAGCAAGCCCGGTACTATCAGGACTGACACTGATTACACTGGTGAGTATGAACAAATCATTTGAGTTTCCTTGGTTTCCATTTCTCTATCTATACTATGGAGATAATATTAGCTGTTCTGCCCAGTTCACATGAAGATTTAATGAGAGTGGTTGTGAAAATGCTCTTTTTATATATGAGAGCTTTTACTTTTAAAATTATTGATTTTAGAAAAAGTTACTACTGTTGTTTATTTCTTGGGGTGTTCTTAGTCATATTTACTCCTGATATGGCATAACGAAGAAGAATGTATATTAGTTTCCATCATGGTCATGAACACTAGTATTTAATACAATAAACAGAAATTTATAATAGGATAGTGCAAATACCCTTTCACCACTGATTTGCCTTTTTTCTTCCCTTACTTGCTTAATTAGATATCAGCTTATCTTTCATTAATCATATTCCACTTAGTAAAAAACATGCTCATAATTTGCACACTCATGTTTGTAGCAGCGCTCTTTACAGTCAATAGCCAAGAGGTGGAAGCAACCCAAGTGTCCATCAGTGAATGAATGGATAAGGAAAATGTGGTATATAAACACAATGGGATATTATTCAGCCTTAACAAAAAGGAAATTCTCTGACATGGTACGTGAATGAACCTTGAAGACATTATGCTAAAGCAGGAACAAAAGGACAAAGAGTATAGGATTCCACATAAATGAGGAGTTTGTCAAATTCATAGAAAATAGAAGAGTAGTCATCAGGGGCCAGGGGTGGGGAAATGGGGAGTTATTTTTTAATGGATATAGAGTTTCAGCTTTTCAAGATGAAAACATTGTGGAGACTAGTTGCACAACAATGTGAATATATTTAACACTATTGAACTGCTCACTTAGACATGGTTAAGATGGTAAATTTTATATTATGCATTTTTTACCATAATAAAAAAATTTTGGAGATTAGCCAAGATGGCCTACTAGAGACATCCTTTGTTGGGTCGCCCCAGGTGGAAGACAGAATATTGGACTGAGGAAAGCTGAGAGCAGTTGCATCTTAGGTGTGGATCACAGGGAGAGACAACAGAGATGTGTGGGGACCCAACTGAGAAAAACAGAGAAGCTGAGAAGAAGATAGAGAGAAGACAGTGGCACAGTCCAAACTCAGAGCCCACTGAAAGGGTAAGGGGGGCTTCCTCTCCCCCACATAGGTACCTTCAGTGAACATTGGCACATAAAACATATTGGAGGTGCTCCCACCCTTGACGAGCCCAGGCATGGTGGCTAAATAGGAATATCAGGGTGAAATAGCAATCCACAGAAGTCTGGGTATTCAAAGGGACACTCCACGAGAGAGTGCCACAAGAGACCAGAGTGCCAGCTCTCTTACACCTAGACACTTCCTCCTCTGCACCTCCTCCAATCACAATATCAAAGAGAGTAATTTTAGCTCTCGGGCCAGCTGGTAGCTATGGCCCATCCACCCCCACACCAACCATGAGATGCACATGAACCAAGACGCACATGAACAGCTGCTTCTCCACAGTGGGTGCACGTTCTCAGCCAAGTAAGCCACCAAGAGCGAGGCCGCAGCAATTTGCGAGCTTCCTGCCTGTATGCATTTCATGGGATCATGTGCTGGTGTCTTAGACAGGCAGACTGGACCCCATGCCCCCCAGCCATAAGAGCCATGCAGGAAAACACAGGGGAGAGGTCTCGGTCCTGGACTCAGGTGGTGAATAAGCCCTTGTGGACATATCCAACGTGAGGGTATGGAAGCGCTGAGGAACAGGGATCTATGAACACGCGCATTCCCTACTCCCACAGGAGAAGTACTATATTGGATAGGGGTGAGGCACTGGTAGTGAATTAGCCTAGCCCCTGGTTCCCATGACAACTGAATGCCTCAGGCATGCCAGCTGAATGGGAGCAGTGGCCCATTCCTCCACTCATTACAATAGAGAGTGCACTCTAAGCCAAGAAACTTGCAAGTGGCTGCTTCTCCTAGGTGGAAGCGTGCCCCTCGCAGAGGCTCCTGTGGACAGAGAGGCCTACCTCTCTCCCCTTGGGGGTCTTGTGGTGGAACAGGTGTGCACAATTAGGAATCCCCTCACCTGCCAGTGTCCCACAGAGACACATGCTAGTGGGTCAAACACACAGACTGAAAGATAGTTTGAGAGCTGGTCTCAGGTGGTAGGGGAACTCACGTGGATTGATCTGATGGGAGAGTGCTGTAGGGTTCCAGGGAACAAGTAGGGAGAGTGCTCACCCCACCCCATAGAGAAACTGCATTAGTGGGCAGAGTGGAAAGAGCTTGGCCCAGGGCCTTAGCTCTCAAGCAATTAGACCCCTCCCTTGGGAATGGCCTACCCAGCTTGGAGAGATTACCCTAAACTTCATACTAGCAGCTCCTCCTAGCAGCCAGATAGGCACTCTCTGAGCCCTGCCAAGGCTTTGCAAAGCCTCTCAGGCTCTCACAATCCAGCCACCTTGTCTTGCTTCTCCCCCCACCTCAGGGGGAATAGAGATCAAGCAAACCCCTGGGAGCTACAGGGTCCCTCCCAAAGCTTGCGGTATTTATATGCCCCATCTGGGGGATCAGAGCTTATCATGGGCACAAAAGATCATCTTGACAGCTGGCTCTTCCACACAAAGTTCAATCAATGACAGGGTGAATAACCCCACAACTAAACAAAGTGCTTTCCAACTCAAGCAAACAGGGAGCAGCTGATTCATACTCACAAGTAGCACCCACCATCACTGATATTAAGCTGGGGGAGTTCCCCACCACCTGAGACCTAACTCATTACACACTGTTGGGAAGAGGTGAAGACAGCAGGTCAGAGGTAACATGAGAGGCTCACCAAACCTGCTAGAATACCTCACAGGGAACTCAGAACCAGCACTACTCTCCCTGGCATGCTCAGGGGCTGATCTTTGGGGACCTGGAGAGGCCTATAAGCTAGGACTAGCACTCCCAGGTCTTGACGCAAGGCCAGATGAGACAGAATCAGTGAAAGAACTCCAAAAACATAAAAAATCAGAGTGAAAGGACACCCTCAGAAGAAGACAATAACTCCTTACCAATGGATACCAACCAACACAAAAAGACTGAAATGACAGATAAAGAATTCAAAATATGGATTGTAAGGAAGCTCAATGAAATATAAGAGAAAATAGAAACCAAACACAAAGAAACCATAAAAACAATTCAGGAAATGAATGAAAAATCTAATTATTATTACAAAAGAAATCAAATTATTTGAAAAAATCAAAACTCCTGGACATAAAAAATTCATTCAAGGAAATACAAAACATAGTGGAAAGCCTTAAGAATAGGCTAGATCAGGCAGAAGAAAGAATCACAGAGCATGAAGACAACACCTTTGAGTTAAAGAAGTCCTTTAAAGAGAAAGAACTAAAAAATAAGAGGAATGGACAAAGCCTACAAGAAATATGAGATTATGTCAAGAGGCCTAAGATAAAAATCATAGGCATCCCTAAGGGTGAAGAATAAAATACACAAGCGTTGGAAAACCTATTTGAGGAAATAACTGAGGACAATTTCCTTGTCCTTGCTAGAAATCTAGATATCCAGGTACAAGAAGCTCAAAGGATTCCTGGGAGTTTCATCACAAAGAGGCAATTACCATGACACAAAGTCATCAGACTGACCAAAATAAACATGAAAGAGGAACTGCTACGAGATGTAAGGTGAAAGCATCACGTAACATACAAAGGAAAACCCATCAGACTAATTGCAGACTTCTCAACTGAGACCTTAGAAGCCATAAGGGATTGGGGCCCCATTCTCAGTCTTCTCAAACATAATAATGACCAGCCCAGAATTTTGTATCCTGAAAAATTAAGTTTCATATATGAGGGAGAAATAAAGACTTTCTTAGATAAGCAAACACTGAGAGAATTTGTTAAGACCAGAACTGCCCTGCAGGAAGTATCCAGAACTGCATTATACAGGGATCAGCACGGTAGTCACCCACCAGTGTAAAATCACCCAAAAACTAAAGGTCGGAGCCTAGATGCCACAATGGCTCATGAGGTAAAAACAAATCAATAAAGTTCTACTCAACAGGATGAACAGAAATACACTGTACTTATCAATTCTTTCAATAAATGTGAATGGCTCAAACTCCTCACTCAAGAGATATAGGCTGGGTGAATGGATAAAAAAACACAAGACAAGTGTATGCTGTCTCCAGGAAACACATTTAACCCATAGGACTCATTCAGACTCAAGGTGAAGGCATGGAAAACAATACTCTATGTAAATGGAAACCAACAGAAAGATTCTCATGTTAGATAACTTGACTTCAAATCAGCAAAAGTAAAGAAAGACAAAGATGGTCATTATATAATGGTGAAGGGAACAATTCAACAAGAAGACATAATAATTCTAAATATTTCTAAATATTTAGACAATAATTCTAAATATTTAGACAATAATTCTAAATATTTATGAAGCTAACAGATGTGCACCCAGATTCATAAAGCAAAACCTACTTGATCCCAACAAAATGATAAACAGCAGCATTGTAATAGCCAGGGAATTCAACACCCCACAGACAGAATGGGACAGATCCTCCAAGCAGAAAATAAGCAAAGAAACAATGGACTTAAATGGAACTCTGGAACAAATCGGTCTAACAGACATTTACAGAACATTCTACTCAAAAAACCACAGAATATACATTCTTCTCATCAGCTCATAGAACAAAGTATTGATCATACCTAGGTCACAAAACCTGTCTCAGCAAATTTAAAAAAATAGAAATTATACTATGTATCCTCTCAGACCACAGTGGAATAAAATTATAAATCAATTCCAACAGAACACTCAACTCTACACAAAGTCATGGAAATTAAACAACTTACTGCCGAATGATTACTGGGTCAAGGAGGAAATTAAAATGAAAATCAAAAGATTCTTCAAACTAAATGACAAAGGGGACACAAGTTATCAAAATCTGTGGGATTCAGCAAAAGCAGTCACAAGAGGAAAATTCATAGCCTTAACTGCCTACATTGAAAGGACAGAAAGATCACAAATCAACAATCTAATGGATAATCTCAAGATATTGGAAAAGGAAGAGCAATTCATACCCAGCAGAAGAAAAAAATAACTAAGGTAAGAACAGAACTCAATGAAATCAATAACAAAAGAATTATACAGAAGATTAATGAAAGAAAAAGTTGGTTCTTTGAAAACATAAACAAAATTGACAGACCTCTCACTAGATTAGCAGAAACAGAAAAGAAAGGACCATTATAAGCTCAATCAGAAATGAAAAAGGAGATACTACAACTGATAGCATAGAAATACAAAAATATCATCTCTGAATACTATAAAAATCTCTACACACATACACTTGAAAATGTTGAGGAAGTGGACAAATTCTTGGAAAAATACAACTTCCCTAGGCTCAATCAGGAAGAAATAGAACTCCTGTGCAGACCAAGATGAAGTAACAAAATTGAAGCAGTAATAAAATAAAATATCTCCAAACAAAAAAAGTCTCAGACCAGATGGTTTCACAGCTGAATTTTAACAGACCTACAAACAAGAACAGGTACCTATATTGCAGAAATTATTTTATAACATAGAGAAGGAAGGAATCCTCTCCAAATTGTTCTGTGAAGTCAATATCACCTTGATATCAAAGCCAGGAAAGGACACAACAAAAAAGAAAACTACAGACCAATATCCCTTATGAATATAAATGCAAAAATTCTCAATAATATCCTAACAAACTGAATTCAGTTGCACATCAAAAAAATAATCCACCATGATCAAGTGGGCTTCATCCCAGAGATGCAAAGGTTGGTTCAACATATGCAAAGCTATAAATGTGATTCACCACATAAATAGAGAAAAAACAAAGATCATATGAGAATCTCAAGAGATGAAGAAAAAGCATTTGAACAGCACCCTGTTATGATAACAGTTTTTAACAAAATAGGCACAGATGAAATTTATCTCAGAATTATAACATCCATAAATGACAAACCCACAGCCAACATCAAGCAAGAAGTCAAATTATTGCTCTTTTCTGACAATATGATCTTATATCTACAAAACCCCAAAGGTTGTGCCAAGAGAGTCCTGGAATTGATAAATGGATTCAGCAAAGTATCAGGTTACAAAATCGATGTACACAAATCAGTAGCATTCCTATCCACCAACAATGGTCAAACTGAGAATCAAAGACGCAATACCTTTCCCGATAGCTACAAAGAAAATAAAATACCTAGGAATATATTTAACCAAGGAGGTGAAAGATCTCTACAAAGAGAGCTATGAATAACTGAGGAAGGAAATTGCAGATGATGTAAACAAATGGAAAAACGTATCATGCTCATAGATTGGCAGAATCAACATTGTTAAAATGTCCACACTACCCAAAGTGATTTGCAGATTCAATGCAATCCCCATCAAAATATCAACGCTGTTTTTTTTTGCAGATCAGAAAAAATAATTCTACAGTTTGTTTGGAACCAGAAAAGAGCCCAAATAGCCAAAGAAACCTTAAGCAAAAAGAACACATCTGGAGGCATCACTTTATCAGACTTTAAGCTATATTACAAGGCTATAGTAACCAAAACAGCATGGTACTGGCACAAAAATACATAGACCAACGGAACAAAACAGAGAACCCAGATATAAAACCATCCACATACTGCCATCTAATCTTTGACAGAGCAGACAACAATACACACTGGGAAAAAGAATCCATATTCAATAGAGGTGCTGGGAAAATTGGATAGCCACATGTAGAAGATTGAAACAGGATCCTTATCCCTCACCACTTATAAAAATTAATTCATTATGAGTAACAGACTTAAACCTAAGGCTTGAAACTATAAGAATTCTATAAGAAGAGGTTGGAAAAACTCTTATAGATATTGACCTAGGCAAAGAATTTATGAAGAATACACCAAAGGCAATCACAGCAACAATAAAAATAAATAAAAGAGACCTTATTAAATTAAAAAGCTCTGCACAGACAAGGAAACAATCCGTAGTGTGAATAGACAACCTACAGAATGGAAGAAAATATTTGCATGCTATATATCAGATAAAGGGTACTAACTCAAGAAAATCAGCAAGAAAACATTAAATAACTCCATTAAAAAGTGGGCAAAAGACATGAACAGAAACATTTCAAAAGAAGATAGGCTAATGGACAAGAAACATGAAAAAATGCTCAACATCTCTCATCATCAGGGAAATGCAAATCAAAACCACAATGAGATATCCCCTAACTCCAGGGAGAATGGCTTTCATAAAAAAGTCCGAAAACAACAGATGCTGGTGTGAACGTGCAGAGAAAGTAACACTTATACACCATTGGTGGGACTGCAAACCAGTACAACCACCACAAAAAGTAGTGTGGAGATACCTGAAAGAACTAAAAGTACAGCTATCATTTGATCCAGCAATCCCACTACTGGGTATTTATCCAAAAGGAGAAAAAGACATTTTATAAAAATGACACTTGCACTTGAGTCTCTATAGCAACACAATTCACAATTGCAAAGATATGGAAACAACCCAAATGCCCATCAATACATGAGTGGATTAATAAAATGTGGCGTATGTATACTATGGAGTACTACTCAGCCATAAAAAATGATGAACTAATACCTTTTGTAACAACCTAAACACTAGATGTACTCACTACTAAATTGGAACTAATTGATCAACACTCATGTGCACATATGATAGCAAAAATCAATGGAAATGAAGCAGGTGGGAAGAGGGAGGAGGGGATGGGTAAATCCATACCTAATGGGTACAATGCACACTATCTGGGTGAGGGACACCCTTATAACTTTGACTCAACCTGTACAAAAGCAATTCATGTAACCAAAATGTTTGTATCCCTGTAATATTCTGAAATTAAAAAAATTTTTTTTAAAAAAGCCTGTTTGTAGATGTGTTTCTACTACATTCATGCTCCAGCATTGATTGTGACTGAGAATACAAATTAAATAAAAAAGTAATAAAAACACTAATAGCTAAACTTTAATGGACACTTACACTGACTTTATAAAGATAAAAATTGAGGTACAGCAGGGTTATGTAACATGCCCAAGATTACACAGCTAGTAAGTAGTGGAACCAGGATATCCCAGGCAGTCTGGTTTGGTTTGGTGCATCTGTCTCACCAAACTAGCAGTAGGTACTCTGAAGATGAATTTACCTCTCGCTAATTAACTTAGGATTTCAGAAATGTCTTTTTCTGTCCACATTTTCACCTCTGTTGAATATGTATTAACTTCCCTCTTGTTTCTCATTTTTCCCTCTTTCATCCCCTACAGAAAAGACCTAGTCATCTTAATCATATAAATCTTAACTGTCAGAATTAAAAATCCTTGTTGATCCAAACATTTGGGCAAAAGCCACTCATCAAAGTGGCTTAAAAATACTGAGTAAAATTATTTGGTCCCTTCATCATCTGCAGATATACCTTCATTACCTGAGTAGAGCGAAAAGTAATAAACATTGTAGAACTGCTGAGAGATTTAAAGCTTAAATCTAATCAACTAACAGTAGCTTCTATTCAAGACATGTTACACTGCAACAACTGCTTCCAGAATTTAAACTAACTGTCCTCAACTTTTGTGTGATGTAAGTAGACAAAACAGAGATTTCTGTGCCAACAAGTTATTTAGCCAGTTTGACTCAAGTTTCATCATTTGTAACTCTTTTCTGGCAGATTATTAAGAAGATTAGATTAGCTAATATATATAAAGTACCCAGCACACAAGAATTGAATAAATTAAGTATTCAATAAATGACAACTTTTATTAACACTATGTATAAATGTGGGTTATTCACAGTCTTAAGCACAGGAATAGAATGATACAGTCTTCCTGATTCCTTCTCCAGCACCCCTCCAATCACAGTGAGCACAGAGTACAGAGTGTTAGGGAGGTTCCAGGACCCGCCCCAGCCAACACCTGGAGAAGGTGTGATGACTGCTCTTCATTATCTGAATTTTCCTTTATTCTGTGGCTGGTCGTCTCGTGATGTCCTTGTCCAGGAATTCTTGACTAGATTCCCGCCTTGCCCACTGCCTGAATGTCCTAGCCAGCAACCTAATCCTTGTGTGGTGTGGGCTTCCTGCTGCTGGATCCCAGGCTCCATAGCATCGGACACCATACCTCCCCAGTGTCTACATCCCTCCTCCTGGACTGTCAGCTACTTGCTATGTGGGCTTGGCAAGCTGCCTGTGCCCCAGGGTGTTAGAGAGCTGGGCCATGATTTGGATTTTTTTTGAATGTCTTTGCTTGAGTTGTGCTTTTCTTTGAAAATAGAACTCCAGGTTTCTGATCTGAGAGGCAAACATATTTGTACCCTGGGAGCCCATTCCTAAAGCAATGGAGTCCTGACCTTCTGCCCCTTAGTGACTAGCCTGAACTTGACTTTCTCTGCTGGGCTGCTCTGGCCTCTTCCAGAACTGTGGAGGCTCAGAGTTGTTAACACCTTTGACTGTTCTTTTTTCCATCTTGACAAACTTCACTGGGTTGCAACTCCTCATAACCCTTTACTCTGTAACCATTTCTAGCACTGCTATTTCTCCTTGTCTTCCCTTCTTTGTGTGAGAAATGGCTCCAAAGCCCGGATTTTGGCATAAGAACTCCTAGATTGTTTTTATAGTCCCAATGTAGTACTTCTTTGTTACAGCTTGATATTCCTAAATTTTGTTCCAAGTCTCATTATTTTACATTTATAAATATCAGGTTGTATTAATTGGTTCCAGCTTTAAAAATGTTCCATCGGAGGTTATTTTCTGCTATTTTGATAGTGGTTTCTAAACCTGGAGTGCCAGAGCCCTGATGTGGGCCATGTTCTGTAGGCATCCCTGAAGGACTGATGTGGAACGGAAAGACACGCAGATTCTGGGTTTCGCTGTATTCTTTGAAGGCTGCACTGGCCATAATAGCTTCAAAGAATTTCAACAAGTTCCTAAGACATGACCTTCCCTTTCCGAAAATCACGTTGGCCAGGCTTGCCTTAATCAAGCTGTGCTTTTCTAAGCATCCTTTTACTTGATCTCCTGCAGCAGTTTTTAATACTCTCCCTACAAGTGAAGTTAAACTAACTGGCCTGTAATTTCCTGGTGTGTCCCTAAGCTCTCTGAAATAACGGCATTAGGTTGGCCACCTTCCAATTCTTCCAGAATTTTTTTGTTTTGTTTTAAAATGCAGGATTGAAAAGGCCAGAGAATGCTTCCTGTCTCCTTTTTCCTTCATTTCTTCCATGACATACTGCTCTTTTTATTCCCAGTAGATCTGCCATTTTAATAACTTCAAACCTCTTAAATGTTTTCACATATTATTTGTTCCTATCTCTGAAGCATGAGTTTTCCATTTTTCATTTTGACAAGGGCCACCCCCAAAAATAAAGGCTTGCAATTCTATTGAATTGACTGTTAATTCAAGGCACTGTTTAAGAAATGAGTTTCCTATTCGGAATCTGGAGAAGGGTGGCAAACTAGATTATAATTAAATCTGTGTTCCTATTTGTGAATTATTATGAATACATGTTGGAAAAGACCTGAGAGATTATACACCAGGAAATAGGAACCAAGAAATGGAACTATTACATCTGGGCATACTAATCCAATGCACTAGCAAAGTGTCTTAAAAATGTGGCAAAACGAATTGGTTCTAAAGATATAACATTTATATCCTACATCTTTTAAAAACTGCATTTGGTGCACTATTTTAAAATCTAACATCAGAAAAATCTTTCCACATTTAATGTTCTCCCAGTTACAATAGAAAGACTCATAGAATTACTTTAGGATATATTTGTTAAAAATGTAAGTTCTTATTTTTTTACTGACAGGAGTAAAGACAAAAATTAATAATTATTTTCATTTGTAAAATTGCACCATATCACATAATATTTAGGATTGTCCAAGTTCGTTATTGTATAGAAACTCCGAGAATTGATGACATTTTTAAGTAAGTGAGTCATCAGCTAGGGCATTTATTCTCTATAGGCAATTTTTGTTTCAGCAGGCTTTTTATTTTTCGGTTTTGCAGTGACCTAATTTGTCTTTTATAAATAAGTCAGACAGGCAAGTAACCCACGGCCCATTTGTGAATGGAGGTTCATTTCCAGGCAGGTAGGTATGGTGATTATTATCATGACGTGAAAAGAAACGTGGAATGGAATCTAAAAAGTTTTAAGATGGTTGGCTCTGATGTCAGATAAGTTGGATAAACAAACTCCTGCCAACCGGTAGCTTTTTCTTTCTAATTTATCAAGGTCATAATGTCAAATCTGAAATCTGCATATTTATCTTATAAAGTTCACCTACTGTGTATCAGATTTAACCACAAATGGGAGAATCTTTGCATTTATGGTACTCAATAGAACTCTCTCATCGAGAACATTTCAGTTGGTTTTAAATGACCATTAATATTTTCCTCTTTAATTTTGGTCAGGGCTGAGTATACCTGTAAATGAACAGTTCAGAATCTCTATGTGTGCCACAAAACATACACACACAGAAAAATATTTGTGCATATTTAGCACATAAATTTAAGTTCAGGCATGAATCAAAAGCATGTATTTTTTCCAGTATATGAAATGCTTTCCCCTACACATTTCCGTCTTTAGGATTTTAAAGTTGTAATTAAAATATGTACAGAATTATCTTTCCTATTTAGCGTATATTGTAGCACATAACTACACATTTAGTACACATTCATTCAGTCTTTTCCCATTTTTATGGCTTTGTTTGAGCTGTTCCCATTTTGCAGAATGCCTTGACATTTGAATGTCAAGGTCTACCCTTCCAAGGGTGGGCAGCTTTGAGAACAGTGGAAGAGTACGAGCTTTGTGGTAAAGTAGAAAAACATGATGCTCTGTATTTAACTATGGTTAAATCCAAATTCTTCAATTTTCTAGTTAGCAGACTTCCTACCTTCTTTATGCCTCCATTTTCCTATGTGTAAAATGGGGATTTTATATTTCCTTTTAGAATTTTGATGTGGGTTAATTGATATAATATATCTAAAAGATCAAAATTATCAAACCCTTTCCTTTCCTTCCAAATGCCACTTTCTCCACGAAAATTTCTCTGTATCCCACCCCTCCCTGCCAGCTACACCAACTAATGATAATCTCATTTTATCTTCCTTTGAATTCCCGTAGCACTTCACTTGTCCCTGAAAGACTTCACTGACCATTTTCTACACTGTGTTACACTCACTCAGCAAATATTTATTGAATGTCTACTATATGCCAGGCTTATAAACATATATTTTTTCCTTTCATTTTCCTTTTCTAGTCCTTAAGCTTCTTGAAGTTAGAGTGTTTATAATACTCATATTCCCCCTTTCCTCTCCATTGTCTAGTAATGTGTGGCACTAATGCTTGAACAAGAATGTATTATACTTGTTAATATTTGGCAAAACTTGCTAATATATAATGCAGGCAATATTTGTGTATCCATTTTAATATGAGTCTGCATCCTCAAATAGGATTACATGTTGGAAATGGTGCTGATATGACAGTGCATGGGATCATCCTCATCCTCGGCATTAAATAATAATGATAATAATAAAGTAAAAACCAACATTCCTGGGAATACACACAAAGGAGAATATTCTGTTCTCCTTCCCACATGAGTCCTTGGAGTAGTTCCTGCGAGAGCAAAACATGGTTTCCAAAGAGAGAAGGTGAGTGAACAAATGAGCTGTAGCTATGTCTCTACGGAATTACATTAGCGCAAATCTAAGCAGGTTTTCAAAGGACTATGGTTTATAAATAAAGACTCTCTCATATATACAATACTGTGGCTAGATGAAATTCGAAGGTTTCAGGGGAAATTACACAATTTCAAAATGAGGCTGTGTGTACACAACACCAAGCCATCCAAATGAAAACTTGAGCAAATCACTTAGGAATGTGGTCTTTGCTAGCCCAGACATTTCAAGTCGTTATTGGAAATATGTAATGTGGTTCTGACACTATTTTACTACTCATGGATGAACTGCACTATAGTGAAGTCTCACTTTAATTTGCTGCTCCTAATCAACCGCAGGCTAGGAAACCAGAAAGCCAAATTGGTTAGAATTGTGTTTAAAGTAAGAATGACTAGGCTCTGATTTAAGTTCAATGAGAGTATCCGACAAGTGGAAGTAAATATTTAATATAAGCGCTTAAATGTATAGCTGTTATATTTTGAGTTCTCCTTCCAAAATGGATCTCTATAAACTTACCATGTCACATGAGCAATTTTGTTAGATCATCTCTTCTCCCATATACAGAGTGTCCTTTGAGAAAGAAAAGGTAAGACTTTCTAAATAGGCTCCTGAGGAGTTTTCCTGTGGCAACAGTCCTAGTTGCTACAGACCATGCAAGACGTTAAACAGGAATAGACTTATGACCAGCCTGTCCGCATGCCTCAGGAGTCCAGAAGTCTCAGAAGATTTTTGGCTCTGGGCCTTTTCCGTGGCCACTACTCACTACCTTGGAGCTCTACAGGCATTTCCAGTGGCTTTTCAGTTCACTTGGGATGAGGCGCTAGGTGACAGAGTTCCTGAACAAAAGTGCAAAGGGACTCAGATTGGAGATGTGTCCCTCTTCTCCAGATGTGCAACCTGTCCTTGGCTGGTGCTGACCGGGAGCCGGAATTTGTTTTATATTCTTTGTCATTTTTGCTATAGCAATTGGCATTAACGAATGGTGCACCTAAGGTTCGGTCTCTGTGGCGCTCCCCCCACCCCCGCCTTCCCTTTTTTTCTGGACCCATTCAGAAAAGAGTATGTGAGCCGGTGTGAGAGGCTTACCGCCCAAATGCTCCACCAGAAGAATGTGGTAGAGCCAGATGTGAAATGGACCTCCGCTGAGGGAAGAATATGCAACTAAGAGTCACAGCACATATTGGAGCGGAATGGCTCTCTGACTTCACTCTGGATTCATAACATTGTGCTATCCCACACCCAAGTCATATGCCTGTCCAGATTAGATGTTAAAATTGGCCTGTTATCATCTCTGATTTTTACTGAGCATCTTTGAAGAAGAAAGACTCCTTCATGGGGCTAATTGATCCCAGGCCTGAGAATTGGACATGGATTTCTATGGCCACTTCAGAAGAAAAATTTCAATATTTTAAATTCAGGTATCATATAATGTTTCAACTGGAGCACACATTCAGAATATCATAACAAAAGAGATAGGGTATGTTATTTGACTCCAAATGCACAGAGAAGTTTGCCATGACGGTGAGAACAGTGCAGCAAGAGTTAATGCCATAAAAATCACAGTATTGTCTATTGTGAATAAATCCAATGAAACTTGTTCAGATAGTATGCAGGCAATACTAGAGAGACCGTTATGTAATCACCTAAGACCTGAGACACATAAAAACTTTATTAGCCATCACTGAAATAAAGTGCAAACAAGTTCGTCTTAGAAAGATCCAAACCTCTTTAAGTTTTAGGTCTCCAGAGCCATAAAACAGTGCCTGACAAATTCTAAGTAATATTCTAATTAATCACTGGATTTTTATAGTTTCTTGAAAGCTGTAAGTTAGATATTAAAAAGGCAGGGTGAGACGAAATCTCCTCGTACTGAGCGTGAGTCCTAAGTCCTTTGCATAAAGCCTGCTTGGGCAGCCTAGCCAGACTTTTATACTAAGCAGCTGCTAGAAATGGAATGGACCATTAATCTGAAGAGTATTGCTATTTTCATATTGATTAAAGTGGGATGTACAATGTGCACAAAGTTCATAAACTGATGAAAAATTATTCCAGCTGTGCCTCTGTTTTATATAAAAAACACTTTGTGGGGGATTTCTACATTGTTTCTTTGTGAAAACTAACACTTTGTAATACACAAATAATATGACTTTCTTTAATACCATCACATACTCAGTAATTACCATGGAAAAGTATGACCCAACACGTTTGTATATAAAAGTTTCTGATTTATATTTTTCAATTGGAGGCAGTGATGGTATAAATAATCTGGGACAATTTTATTCCTAATGGGGACTTTTATAAAAAAAGGAGGCAGCTTTTGTTGTGTCCACCATCAGGAACAAATATCTCCAATGAGGAGCAGGAATTTACTTTTAAAGAATAAATTAAATAAAAAAATTCTGATCAAAATCATTACTTCAATTCTCTTTTCTAAAAATTACAAAAATCTCTTTGATAAACACTTTCACCTACCTCATAAAATAAGGGAACATTAACACCTCCAGGTTTTTTTGCTTTTTTAGATGAGGCAGCTCCAACAATTGCATTTATTTCATTGATCTGTAAGAAAATTAAATTTACTTACAATGAAGAAGAAAGGCTTACTTAACAAATGCTTAGATATATGTAATTTTCAAATATCTGGGTGACTTGAGGGGTTGGGGAAGGTAGGTAGAAATAGATACCCAACAATTAGGTAAAACATTTATAGTCACTTTGTCAGCTGTTAGTAATGGTATGGGTATGTGTCATCCAACAGATCTTTTATACGCTATCACTCCCTTCTGACCCCTGCCAGCTATGATTTTCTGTAGCCTTCATTTTCCAGTTAGTCAGGTACTTTCCTGAAATCTTAAATAGTCTAGTCTTTTATCATCATTAAGGCTTTTACTAAATAATTCCTCATAGGACCTAGCATGGTGCCTGGCATGGCCTCAGAAATCTTTGTCAAATGAATGAATGTTGAATGGGCAACAATAATGAACAAAAATGAATTCTTCCAGATTAAATAATTTAAACTTATTCTAGCTAAATATTTACTTAAAATAATCCACCAAAATTTACAAAACAGTCCAATAATATAGCAGCTTTATTTATTTTATAATTATATTCTATTATTTTAAGTAAAAAATCTTCAAGGGACTTGGAGGTGGGAAGGGACAGGTACCTGCTGAAGAATGTCTTGCCACAATACCATACTGAAGAGCTTTCGCTGAGGGACCTGGACGGCGAGGGTGAGGGCGCGAATGAGAAGATCATCCTCAATCTGGTTCCCAACCACAAAAGCGATGGAGGCCTTCCAATCGTTCTATCATAAAATCAGAAGGAATTAAATTTCAAATATTCCTGGCTAGGTAATTTTGTGTACAGCGCTTCCACTGAAAAACAGGATAACTTTCTTATAAACATTCCCTTAAAGACAGGGTTGACCTTGCAGTGTGTATGGCTCTCTGATCGAAGTAGCCGCAAGGCGGCAGTATTGTGCCAAATTTCATGCAACTTGACCAAAAAACAATTTTCTTGAGAAACTAAGCTTTTTATTTTAAGGAAGACAGTTTGAAAAAAAAAAAAGGACACTTTCACTAGAATGCTGTCCAGGAGTAATCTGGTGTTGGAAAGCAATAGCTCATTCCTATGTCACAAATGTACATTAAGATGTAGTCTCAAAAGGAGGAATCTTTATATTTTTTCCCCCTGGTACATCCTAAGACTCCAAATAGTGCTAGGAATGAATATAGAAGGAGCTGAAAAAATATTTGCTAAATTGGGGTAACACTGGATGAGTTGCCAAATGAGAACTGGAACACAACTTTTCCTCTTAATGTAACACAAGAATCCCATTACTAATTCACAAATGGGTCTTTTTCACTCCCAAGAAATAGGCTAAAATATTACACTTGGATGTGAAATTTTGCATCAAATAATTTAAAGAAATAAGTTACTGAAGACAATAATTGCAATCATTAATTTCTTTTACTCTGTTTATTGTAATTATAATTTCTATTGGGAGATTAGGAGTGGAGCTCATTGAATTACCCGCCATGAAGAGACTACACATGCAATTAGGACTTATGTCTCTGAACACCAGCAATCACATAGGGAGACGGAACAGAGAAACACGATAGAGACGTTAGAAAAGAGACATAACAGTAACGGAGGGCGCTCTAGCCATGTGACCTCTCTGGGCCTTAGTTTCCCCATTTATGAAACAAACGACTTGGGAAGGGCACTATGTAAGCTTCTCTCTATCTCCTGTCTAGAGGTCTGATTCAAATACAGTAAAACTCTCTCTTAGTGGATGGCAAAACAATATCTAAGAATATTTGAGACGGTCACACAAATTTAACGAAATGCATAATTTTATGTGATTCCTCTGGTTTCTGTTCAGTTTATAATCAGGTTGATGACAGAACTAAAGTATAGGAAGGAGAAAAGACCTTAGTGCAAATTATTTCTTACCATCAAAGAGCGATTGTCCTAACTTCTTATTTTCCTCCAGGATATTTACTAACTACCTAGCAAGATCCACCCAACTTTCAATGCTATTACCAAGACAAAAAACACATGTAAAAGCAAAAAAAAAATAATAATAATAATAATAAGTAAATGTAGATTTTACTTACAAAGTGTGTGTGTGTATGCATGCAGGTAGGTGTGACTTTATGTGGTTTCTTCTGTTACAATGAGTTTAATACATTCTTTTTGTCTGTTAATGTATTCTTTTTTTTTTTTTTTTTTGAGACAGAGTCTCACTCTGTTGCCCAGGCTAGAGTGAGTGCCGTGGCGTCAGCCTAGCTCACAGCAACCTCAAACTCCTGAGCTCAAGCGATCCTCCTGTCTCAGCCTCCCGAGTAGCTGGGACTACAGGCATGCGCCACCATGCCCGGCTAATTTTTTCTATATATATTTTTAGCTGTCCATATAATTTCTTTCTATTTTTAGTAGAGATGGGGTCTCGCTCTTGCTCAGGCTGGTGTCGAACTCCTGAGCTCAAACGATCCGCCCACCTCGGCCTCCCAGAGTGCTAGGATTACAGGCGTGAGCCACCGCGCCCGGCCTGTTAATGTATTCTTTAAGAAAAATTCCATTATTACAAAATGACCTTTCGTGCATTAGATGCCTTCCCCTTACTCTTGTCTGTACCCTCAGTCAAAGCTGCAACTGCAGTCACCATAAAAGGGTGAAAATCTCTTACATTCTCACAATAAAGTACACATGGTTCCTGGACAGGCAATACCTTGAAGTTCCTGGCAGTTGCACTTCCCAACACTGAAGATTTTAATGACTATATCTACCTCCTTATCCCGCTTCCCACTGAAAGTTTCCTTACAATATTTGAAAGCTAATGGTGACAAGAACAGTCTACCTCAGTTCTTTTGGGGACGATTGAGAAAGAGGGCCTTGTAGTCCATCACCTACCTGCCCATTAGTATCTGGTGTCTTAGTATCTTAATATCGTATATCCCCAAGGTCACCCTGAGACAGTCCACCTGGGCTATAGCAGTTCCAGATTTGTCCTGCGCTCTCCCTACAAGAGCTGGGGATCCAGGCCACATCCTCCATTTGAAGGGGTCTTAAGAGTCCAGCTTGGGTACAATTTCCCAAGTATACTCTCTCATTCACCAAATGCCTGCTCGAGAAATTGGATCTATTTGGCAAAATAGAGCTCACGGAGGACTTTGTTAGAGTTATGGTTTAGTGTCTAATCACATAGCCAGAACCTGAATAAGCATGAAATGGACCGTTGCGATAGTAACAATCCAAACCGAGGATGCCTGCGGAAAGGATGCACTCACTGTGGGCTGCAGCAGGGGGCAGTGGGATGCTAGGAAACGCACAGTATTCGATGAAGAGCAAGTTACTTCCCCGTGTCTAATTAGAAAGAATAGTTCAATAAGTGACAGTCTGCAAATATAATTTCTGACACTTTCTCTTAGTATTCCAGGGTAACCATAGATTCCAAATTTCTACCAACTGGAAGCAGTTTTAGAAATAGAAAATTGTTTTAGGAAAAATCGGACACAAATTAGATTCGGCAAAATACTATTAAAAACACTACTTCACCCATATCCCACCCCAACATGCAGTTAAACAAAGTCCTTAAATTGAAGTTCACAGGAAAGCAAGAGAAATTTAGCATAGAGAAAACAAGCACTGACCATGGGGAGAAATGAAAGTATAATAATGTGTGCAACTCAATTAACCATGGGTCCAGCAGTGTTCCTACCTGTGGGTAAATTTGTTTAAGATCGTTCAAGAAGTTTGGGTGTAATTAGTAGCATGAACTGAGAGAAAGAAAACATCAATTATTTTGGAAAAACTACATTGGATGCATCCAATGGTGAAGGAAGAGGGTTTGGGCCTGTCACACCTCACATACCTTAGGAAATAGTCAGCTCTCTATGACCCGGAGGCATATATTGTACACGATTATTGCAGAGTCTTGCCCTCGAGTAGTTACCGATACAGTCATTCAAAGGACGGAATGAAGTCATATATGGACACAATCTATTGCCTTTTATTTACTTTACTAGTCTCACCTAATTTGAAGCCTGGCAGGAGGTCATCTTATCCCAGACACTTACTAATCTAAGGCAAGAAAGTATTCATATAAATGCAGAGAACCTGGCTGTCTCACATAAGCCTACTGTCCCAGAGACACAGGGTAGATTTACAACTATTTTTATTTCATACATTGCAAATTCTCCAAATTTTATTTAGGCATTACATATTCTAATATGATTACAAAAACCCTTTCAAAGACAAGAGACAAGTAGCTTTTGGATGATCAGGTTGTGATTATTTCTTTTTATTAGCATGAATAATTGGCTGATGTGGGGAAAGACAAAGGCAGGACATACATGCTCTCTCCTGCTACCTTTGCTAGTGTGTTAGGGGGCCTGTGGCCCTGAAAGACCTAAAATGAGATTCCCACAGTCCTCTACGCAGAACTGATCAGGGCCTGACAAGCTCTATGAACCAGTAGTGGTCAGCACTTTTATTAGGAGAAGATGCATAAAAGCCTCAAGTAAAATCAGTGCAACATTTAAAAAGTCAGGTTTTATTAAGAGCTATTTAACACTGTACAGATATGCAAACCTGTACTTTATGTCAATACTCTGTTGAAAGGATAACCTTTTTGTTAAGTAAATTTACTGCCAAATGGACAGGGATTTGTGAATGTCTTTCTCATACCAGATTTTTCCTTCAAAAGGAGTCTTGGATCTCCATCAGCAAAGGAGTGTTAGTATGGGCTTTTGGCCAGCAGAAGAAATATTTTTATTACATAAAACTGGCTGCTACAATCATATTTGTTAAAAATGGATTCTAACTATAAAGTAAGTTGAAAATATTGGTTAAAAATGGATACATATTGTTATATGTTAAACAAGAACAATATAAACAACCAGGATATGCACTTACTCATCTCTCTTTACTGTCTGCTAAATAAGCACTTATTATTATAGACTCTTCTCTAATTATATATCCTTCATAATGCTATAGTTTGACTTATCATCATACTGTTAAAGTAATCCTTATTTAGGAATTCTTTCATGTGGCTGTCATGTTTTCTCAACTAGATTGTAAACTCCTTAGGTCAGAAATGATGTTTACATGCTTTTGTACCTTGTCGTGCCTGGTAGTGAATAGGAAACATAAATATACATTGACTGATATTTTAAAGCAACAGAGAATACTTGGGCACTTGAAAGGCTTTTGACCCTTGAACTATAAAGTGCTAGAATGTAGCATATCAGTAAACTGCAGGGTATACAGTCCACAGCCCTGAAGTCCTTTAGGAGGAGAACACACTATAGCTGATCTAACATGATTCATACCAAGGGTCAGTAACAATGGTTTAGGGAATTAGGCCTTGTAGCCATTCCTCTGCTATCTTATGAGCTTGATTTATGTCAGAAGAATGTCAGGATGGAGTGAGGAGAGAAGGGAGACAGAGTGAAGCAGAATATAATATGAGTTGCCGTGGTCCAGTATCTGGGAGAGGGCTGTCACCCTGACACCTGCCTCCTGCAGCACCACCACTGCCTGAGCCACCCCCATCTTTTGACCCCCTCCAGGGGTGTGTTGGGGCTGATTGCCCACCACCATTCCCAGCTCTGTTGAGTGAGGTTGTCTTAATAACATGAAATACACCATGGTGGGAGTATTCAAACTATGGCAGTGGCAAGCACTACAAATCAGGGCTTTCCACCTGGAGAACAGGTTATTAAGCATTTACCAGCATACTGAGGCTTCTATCCCAGGAAGATCTGCATGTCTAAGACTGACCTGGAGATGATTTTGATTGTGAAGCCAAGGGTAAAAATATGGAGGAAGGCAAAGCAGATCCTCTCCATCTACTGCACACAAATCCCACCCTTCCCCAAATACACACTCTGTAGTAGTGCACTGTATGAATTGATAATTGTCTGCTGATGTTGTTTCAGGTATGACCCAGCCTTAAGTACTGTCCTTCAAAATGGGCTCTATGAAAAGCAGATGACAAAGTAACTCCAGGGCTCTCGTTTTTTCCTCACCATTCCTCTACTTCCCACTCAGGCACCTGCACACTGGGACCATTGCCCTGGGAAATTCCCAAGAATGCCCTGCCCACAGGTGACTAGGTTCCCTCACATTGTGGTGTCCTCTTGGAGAAGCACAGGTCATTGTTGCATAGTGACTGAGAGCCTGGGCTCAGTAATCAGACTGCCTGGATTTGAATTTCAATGGACCAGCTGTGTGTCCTTGGGTAACTTAATTTACTTCTCTGTGCCTCAGCATAAATGAAGATAATGACAGTACCTACCTCTTGTTATGAAGAGTAAATGAGAAAACCTATAGATATCCCTTCTGAGCATAGTACCTAACAATAATCCTAGCCATCAGCAAGGATATCATTTGAGGGGGCTTCTGCTCTTGCTAATCATGAGTGCAAACATGGTTAATCCAAACATGCTGCTTCAAGTGTGGAGAGCTTATGGATAAGCCAAGAAAAGAAATCAAACAGAACATCAACAGTTGCATCATGAAAAGGCAAATATTAATTTGAATGACATTCAGTTTGTAAAATAAATTTTCTCTTTGATAATAATAAATTTGTTTGCCTGACATGTTTCTAAAGTATTTCAGGTCCTTGGAAGAGAGGACCAAAATTATTATCATACTATGTTTAAAATTCTAAAGGTATATAATTTTTCAGAGTTATGAGAGAGAATACGAGAGTGTGGAAGGAGGCAATTTAAAGTCATTTTGCGTCCCGAGCAAGTCTATCAGAGACATTAACCCATCACCACCCATGAAAAACAAACAAAAACATTTATTAGAGTCAAATGAGAAGACACTGAGCTTTAGATTTTATATACTGGCTGACTATGGAAATAATGACCTCTGAAGTGGCTGGGGGAAGAAAGCAGCACCAGCCTACTTTTCATTAGAGATGTGTGTCTGCTTTTTGCTTAAAAAAAATACAAAAATGCGATCAGGTGCTGGCTAGTTGAATTGCAACTATTAGTCTGGTTAATTCTGTGGATCCAGGCCTAAAACATGAATGCTAGTTTTTAATATAAAACCCAAAGCAACTGAAGTTTATTTTTGATAGAGAGCCTTAGTGCACCTTTCTCTCCAGATAAGATGGGCTCCCTGGCCTACTGCTTCTGGCTCCATAGGGTCCCCTACAGACCTTTCCAGAATCTACCACCCCTTTCTCCTGGGTAGAATAAAAGCTACCCACATTACTTCCTATTCACATCAGGGTCTTAAGAGTTGATTTCCTAATTAAGGAAATAAATATACCCCAAGGCTTTAGTGACTAGGACCATTTTAACATATTTCTTCTGAGATCTCTGCATTTTTACAAAAGGAATCCCAGTGGCTCCTGGACTAATGTGAAGGGATGCTCTGCTAATGATGGTATTTTTGGCAGTGGGCTGGGCCAGTGCAATAGATTCCCTTAAAATCCTACCACCTAGACAACTTCCTATTTCACCCATGTGCCTGGCATATAGTAGCATTCAATAAATGTTTCTTGAATTCAGCAGCCAAAACCACACACTAAAGAGAATTTTTATACATGCTTAGTATGGGAAGGCCAACTGAGTATGTGGCATTTTATCAGCCACACTCAGCACTTGGGAAGGAATCATGCCTCTGCATCAGTGAGCATCTGAGTTAGAGAAGGAGCTCATTCCTTTGATGTTGCAGGGCTCTGATGAACAAATATACCCATTATCATTTTGTAAATTGTCAAGTACCACATAAAAGTTAAATATTAATATATGCAAGGGAAATATTCTAATTTTCCATAGAAAGGTCTGCAAACATGGGTTAAAAGAGATGACTGCTGTTATAATTTTGAATTTGGATATGTCCTGGGGATCTTCTTTGGCTGGTTTAGCCTCTGGCTTAGGTCGTTTGATTGTTTTTCTTTCATTTTTTCACAGAGTCCTTGGCCCATCCCACCAATCTAGCACATGAACCTAATTCAGTTTTGCTCCATGCATCAGAGAGTTTTAAGACAGCTATTAAAACACCACATGGAAAAGCTTTGCAGGGAATTTTACTCCACAGAGAAACCACAGAACCACTACACACCTTAACTATCTCCCCACCCCCAACAGTTGGCTAAAATTACGGCTCCATTATGTTAGTACAATCCAACTAGTTTTATTGCTTGGAGCAAAATCTGAGGTTCAAAATGAACTTCAGAACATAAAAAGTAAGGCAAACCTCAAAAGGAAACAAGCTTCTTTGGGTTTTCAAACAAATATTACATATCAGAGACATTCTTTTAAAGGAGGATACCAAGAAAAGCCAAGAGGAGTTCTGCTAATTGCTCCACAAATGTAAAATTGGAATCAGGGACACATCATCCAAAAGGAGATCTCTTTTCATCATCATACATTAAAAGCTACAACCTTTCATCAACTCCTTCCTCAGACTCAAAACCTTCTTTTACCTTCCTTGAGTCACTTCAATGTTGTGTCACTATCTTCCATATTAAAAATTAAGATATATTTTCAAGACTCAATATTAGCTCATTACTTACTCTATTGTAGCCCTTTCCTTTGCTTTTCCAATTTCCTTCCTCTCATGTAAATGTCATATATCCACTAAGCACTATGGTATATTCCATGAATTTGTTTTGCCTTGGCACTGGACTATCCAGAGGAAACAAAACAATCAACCAACACTCTTTCTAATGAGCTATCCATGCCACAGCGCTGTTGCTTGGTTAATTCAGTTTCATGGACGACTCATTTTCCTGCAGGTAATGCAAGAGTCCTCACTTATCATTTGTTTACTGCAAGGCCACTGAGTTTAATTTCTGCTTCCATCTTGAGGGAGTACAAAATACCTAAGGCTACTTCTGACTAACACAAGGGTACCAGACTGTCTGGATTATAAACTCTATCCTATTCTCCCTCCAAATCAATAAAATGTCCAAGAAATGACAATATTTTGGCAACCAAATTATATCCCCCATAACGTCTCTAATATCTGAAAGCAGGACAAGAATTCTTTCTCTGATTTTGTGTTCTGATATTTAGATCTAAAAATATGGTCTCCAAATTATGGTGTGAGAAAGAAGGGTCATAGAAAGACGACCTGAGGGCAGTGCTAGATCTTCTAGAGAGCTGAGTTTTGTATCAAGCTAGTTGGGAATGATGGAGTCGCTCCAACATTTTCCTGGGTGTGTGCCAGAAAAACTATGAGGATGTACCTTGAGCAAGGGAATCTGTGCCCTGCCCTAATGTAACAAAAATGAGTAGCAGTTCAGCTTGACAAGCATTTATTAAATTAGTATGATTAAATGTGTATGGTGTAACAAACTGTAAAGGATACACAAAGATGACTAAGATAGGAGTGTGAAAGTAAGTGAACAATGCTTGTATCTCAAAATAAATTTCTAAAGAGACCTTTTCCTGGTAAAGACCATTTAACCACAGCAGTGGCCCTGAGTGGCTTTTGTTGGGGGAGTTAGTATGTGCTGCTTTCCAGAGCTGGTGCTATGCAGTGATCCCAGCTTCTCCAGCTGTTCAGAACAGGGGCTGTGCAAGGGAAATAAGAGGCAGAGGAGACCTGTCTCTGAGTGAAGAAAGTGGAGTAAGACCCCAAATGGATGAATGCAGTGTGAACGTATTGATCAAGATCAATCAATCCTAGTAGGAGGGCAGATCAGAGAGGGGGAGGCAGTTTCTGAGATCCTTCTTCCTAGAGTATTTGTAACTTTCTTCAGAGGTCCACACAGCTGTCACTTTCTCAGGGAAGGGTTTCTTGGGAGGCAGACAAGAAGGAGAGGTGGAGGAGAGCTGGGAGGGAAGGTGTCGCTGAAGCCAGGGGAGGAGTGGTGGGTGTAGTCAAAGGCAATTAGAATGTCACCAGTGACCTTAGCAAGAGCAGTTCTATTTGAGTGAAACTGCTTCTCGCTCATTCCTTCACTCATGCAATCTTACACACCCTCATAACTCACATATCTCCTTTATAGTACAAACCCCATTTAAGTACCATGTGACAAAATATCCCCAGTCAGTGGTTATGATAAATTTCAAGCCCTAGATATGGTTATGGTTCTTAATTTTCTCCAATTACATGGGTACATGGAGTCTATTTATTGGATACATCAGGGCAGTAATTCATTATAATTATTCCTCTCCCGGATTCCCTAATAGAGTCCTTACAATAGCTCTTTCAATGGTGTAACAAAAAGAGCACTGGATTTAGTATCAGAAAACCTGATTGTTAGTCCTGATTCCAACCACATGGGCTTGGAAAAACATTTAAGTACTTACAACCTGAATCTTAGTAAAATAATAATATTTAAAGCAGAAAGTCATTCATTCATTCAACTAATATTTACCGAGGAGTTAGAAACACTGAAATGGACATTGGGAATAGAATGCATAGGCATAGGCATAATCACTACCCTTAAACAGCATCAGCCTGGGGAGGAAAATACACAAATAAAGATGAAAAGATATTATATGTATTTCATAACTATAAAGCACTGTAGAAAGTGTCCATTTCTATTACAATATTGATCACCCTAATTTATTCACTAATGACTAATATTTACTACGTGGGTACCTATGTTGCATGTGCTACCCTAGAAATGGAGGATACAAAGATAAATAAGAGCAATTAAAAGAAATGAACTAAATCTGAATATCTTAACATCTTACACCTCAAAACATAGCATTGAAGGAAAAAAAGACAAATTGCAGAATTGGTTAGTACAATATGGAGCCATTTGTGCTCCATCTCATTCATCTTTGCATCCTCCAATCTTAGGGCAGCGCATGCAACACAGGCACCCACACAGTAAGTATTAATTACTAGTGAAATCATACAGTACACAATGCTATAAATTGTTCATGGATGTAGATAGATAGATACATAGGCTGAGAGGATAGGCACCACATTCATGCTAGTGTTTACTTACGGAAAGGAAGAAAAAAGAATGGAATAAAGTATAGGGGTGAGGACAAAATGTTCTTCCATTTTTTTTACAGTGTTTATTTCAAAAAAAGGGAAAGAATTTTTTTTGTGAGAGTATAAACATGCTTGTTATAGTACCCTTTGTACTTTTCTGCATTAAAAAAAAGTACTGGAAAGAAGTCTATGCACTCATAAGGCCCACAGGATATTGGGGGAGATGGAGGTAAGAACAATTATAATGTGAGGTGATATGTATTATACTAGACACTATCGCTCCCTGTGTCTTAGGAAAAGCCTCACGAGCAGGTGCTATTTGAAGAATTAGTGGAAGGGATTCTTTGTCCATGTCTTCTGCTTGTCCACTTTCTATCCACACAGTGGCCTCATCTCCACCTCCTGAGGAGAGCACGGCTGTCCTGCTGAGGTTTCCTCCCCCTTCACATTTTCATCTCAATACACCTTTCACCAGTCTCAATAACGTGCCCCTTTTTCTGGGGCAGAGGAAGAGATTCTGATCCCTTCTTTTTTGTACTAGAGCAAATGATCTCTTCTATAATTTAGTTCTTTCAATTCTTCCATCACTTCCTCTCCAGTTTCCAACCCTTTCCTCTTTTCTCTCTATCCTACTTCACACATACATAATCATCGTCATCTAATCCCAGTCTCTCCACTAACCATTTTCCCTTATGATTTTCTTTTCTTCATAGTCAAACTACCACAAACTCGTAACCTACATATGAAGTGCCCACATCCTGATACTCCATAATGTCCTTAAACCCTACAGTCTTGTTTCCATCTCCTTCTCTTACCACTAGCTCCACCACCATCCACCCTACTGAACTTGCATCCTTGAAGACCACTGATGATGTCCTCATTACCAGATATGGTTGCCTTGCCTTGTTCTCCCCTGGGTGGGGGACTTGAATCACCATTCTGTGCCCTTCTCCCTGATCTGACTTCCATGAAAACACCCTCTCTTCATTCTGTCTTTACTCCTTTGGCTGTTCCTTCTGTGACCATTAGGCTCTTTCACTTCTTCTATCCCATAAACAAGGAACTTTTAGGTACCTCACAGAACTCTGTTCTCCACCTCTGTTTTCTTGGCACACACTATTGGATATTCTAGTTACTTCCACAATGTCCTCTATTGCCTCTCTTCTGACAGTTCCCGAGTCTATGTCTCCAACCTTGGACTGTGATTTATAGTCTGTATTTTCCACTTACTGCTAAACATTTCTACTTTGATATTTTACCATTATCTCAGACTCAACATGTCTAAAACTGAGCTGTTCATTTCTCTTCATACCTTGACAACATAGCAAAACAAACAAAACCTCCCCCATCACAAACAACTAAAAACTATCTAAGTTCCTTCTACTAAATTTGTCAGTTTTTCTTTTTCTAGATGCCAAAGTTTTCCATTTCTCCCAGTCATCACAACATCAAATCCCCTTTCATTCTCCTCTTGGGTATGCAATCCCAATTGCTTTCTTCCTGGGGTTTTCTGAATCTGTCTTCCTTTTTATTCTCATCACGATTCTCTTATTTTAACCTGTAACTACGTTGAATCCAAACTATTGAAAACACACTTATAGGGTCTGTTCAAGCTTCCAGCTTCTCTCCATCTCCAAACTATTAATTTTTCTAAGGCATCAATTTCACCATTTGTTCCTTCACAGAAAGTATTTTAATTGTCTAACTCTTCGGCTCTAATAGGATAAGATAGAGCCCAAACTCCAAAGATGGGAATTCAAAGCCCTTTATGTTCTCTTCCTAATGTGTTTAACACCATATCCCCATTACTTTTCTAAACTCTCACAACCATCAGGCAAATTACTCTTTGTAAATTCTTGAGCCTTAATTTCTTCATGTAAATGGAATACTATTTTGGGTGGTGGTGTGAGGATTAACCATGAGAGTATGTGCAAAGCACCTAATGAAGTGTCTAGTTAGTGGTTAATTGCTGTATCTCAAACATGTCATGTGTTTTCTCAGCTTTCTGCCTTGCGCAGCCTGGTCCTTTTATTCAGAATGCTCTCCTTCCAGGTGAATTTTTTGCTTCATCTGTGACTCCTTCCCTAAACATCCCAGCCCAACAGTGTCCTCTGCTTGCCTATAAAAACTTACTGTTAGTACTATACTAGTATTGTAGTACTTACTTCGTGGTTACCACTTAGTGTATGTTAAATTTTAGTGTGTGCCAGCATCATGCTTGTTAAAGCACAAATCGCTGGGCTTCAATCCAAGTTTCTGATTCAGTAAATCTAGCATGTGGCCTGAGAATTTGCATCTCTTATAAGTTCCCAGGTGATGCTGATGCTTCTGGTCCAGGGATCACGCTTTTAGACCACACTTTTTAGTGCTTATGTTTGCTCAGACTTTAAGTGTCTGAATGTCAGGAATGCTGTATTGTACTTTTTTTTTTTCACTAATCCACTCCTCCCTTTCTATACACTGCAAGTAGTAAATAGGACAGTAGTTTAACATGGAAGGATATAATGTCCCTCAATTGAATTTAATTACTTCATGAAGCCCTGGTCAAACTTCTACTTTTTACAGTTCAAGCAAAAGTGAACAATCTTTCCTATTGTATTAATTTAAAACACTACATCGAACACAATTGCTTTGTTACTATTAATAGATGCTGTTCATTTGACTGAAACTCTCACTGAATACATGAAGTTAGACAATTTTAAAGACTTTCTGGTAGCTAAACTTCAAAATAGAGAGAAAACTTTCAACCTGTTTGTTTTTTTCTAGAACACAGGCTTCTATAAAATAAGAGTAATTACAGATGCTTATGATGCCAATAAGCAGAAAATAGAAAGGAAAGGATGCTGCCAAAAAAGCTGAGAGCAAACTTTCTATGCAGCCACTGTTGCATAGGTAAAAGGGACTGTATTTATTGGTATATGCCATGGAGCATGAGCTGATTTCCTTAGCTGGTTTTTTTTTTTTTTCATTTTTTTTTTTTATATTTTGTTTGTTTTTCAGCTCATTAAGGGGGTACAAAAGATCAGGCTATATACATTGCCCATGCCTCCCCATCCCCCCGAGTCTGAGCTTTAGTTGTGTCCATTCCCTAGACAGTGCACATCACTCTCATCATGTAGGTGTGCACTCCTCCCCTCCCCCCACCCTGTCCCCCCCAGTCAGAACTTCAATCGTGTCCATTCCCCAGGCAGTGCGCATCGCACTCATCGAGTAGGTATACACCCATCCCTTCCACCCAGCCCCGACCTCTGTCCAATACCCAATTGGTGTGAATCCCAAATGTGCACTCAGGGAAACCAGTTTACTGGTGAGTACATGTGGTGCTTGTTTTTCCATTCTTGGGATACTTCACTTAATAGAATGGGTTCCAGCTCACTCCAGGAGAACCAAAGAGATGCCATATCGCCATCATTTCTAATAGCTGAGTAATATTCCATGGTATACATATACCACATTTTGCTAATCCATTCATGAATCGATGGGCATTTGGGTTGTTTCCACATCTTTGTGATTGTGAATTGTGCTGCTATAAACATTCGGGTGCAGGTGTCTTTTTTATAGAATGACTTTTGTTCTTCTGGGTAGATGCCCAGTAATGGGATTGCTGGATTGAATGGTAGGTCTACTTGAATCTGTTTAAGGTATCTCCACATTGCTTTCCACAGGGGCTGCACTAGTTTACAGTGCCACCAGCAGTGTATGAGTGTACCTGTCTCTCCACACCCACGCCAACATGTATAGTTTTGGGACTTTTTGATAAAGGCCGTTCTCACTGGAGTTAAGTGATATCTCATTGTGGTTTTGATTTGCATTTCCCTGATGATTAGAGATGCTGAACACTTTTTCATATGTTTGTTAGCCATTTTTATATCTTCTTTTGAAAAATTTCTGTTCATGTCCTTTGCCCACTTTTTGATAGGGTTGTTCAGTTTTTTCTTACTGATTTTCCTGAGTTCTAAATAGATTCTTGTTATCAGTCCTTTATCTGATGTGTAGTATGCGAAAATTTTTTCCCATTCTGTAGGTTGTCTGTTTACTCTTATGACTGTTTCTTTGGCTGTGCAGAAGCTTTTTAATTTGATCAGGTCCCATTTATTTATTTTTGTTGCTGCTGTGATTGCCTTAGGGGTCTTCCTCATAAATTCTTTGCCTAGGCCAATGTCTGTAAGAGTCTTTCCTACGTTTTCTTCTAGAATTCTAATAGTTTCTGACCTAAGGTTTAAGTCTGTTAACCACCGTGATTTGATTTTTGTGAGGGGTGAGAGCTGTGTGTCCTGTTTTAGTCTTCTACATGTGGATATCCAGTTTTCCCAGCACCATTTATTAAATAAGGAATCTTTTCCCCAGAGTATGTTTTTTTCTGCTTTGTCAAAGATTAGATGGCTATATGAGGATGGTTTTATATTTGGATTTTCTATTCTGTTCCACTGGTCTGTGTCTCTGCACTTGTGCCAGTACCAGGCTGTTTTAAGAACCACAGCCTTGTAGTAAAGTTTGAAGTCTGGCAAATTAATACCTCCCATTTTGTTTTTGTTGTTTAAGATTGCTTTTGCTAAACGGGGTCTTCTCTGGTTCCATACAAAGCGTAAAATTATTTTTTCTATGTCTGTGGAAAAAGATGTTGGTAATTTAATAGGGATTGCATTGAATCTGTAGATAACTTTGGGCAGTATAGACATTTTAACAATGTTGATTCTACCGATCCATGAGCATGGTATGGTTTTCCACCTATTTACATGTTCTGCGATTTCCTTCCTCAGAGTTTCATAGTTCTCCCTATAGAGGTCCTTTACCTCCTTAGTTAGATATATTCCTAGATATTTTATTTTCTTTGTTGCTATTTTGAAGGGTATTGAGTCCTTAATTTGGTTCTCCGTTTGACTGTTATTGGCGTATATGAATGCCTCTGATTTGTGTGTATTGATTTTGTATCCTGAGACTTTGCTGAATTCATTAATCAATTCCAGGAGTCTCTTGGTTGAAATCTTGGGGTTTTCTAGATATAACATCATATCATCAGCAAAGAGTGAGAGTTTGATCTCTTCTGTCCCTATTTGGACTCCCTTGATTCTGCTCTCTTGCCTGATAGCTCTTGCAAGGACTTCCAATACTATGTTGAAAAGTAATGGGGACAGTGGGCAGCCTTGTCTGGTTCCAGTTCGAAGTGGGAATGCTTTCAGTTTTTCCCCATTCAGTATAATGTTGGCTGTGGGTTTGTCATATATGGCTTGTATCATTTTTAGATAGACCCCGTCTATGCCTATTTTGTTAAGTGTTCTTATCATAAAAGGGTGTTGAATTTTGTCGAATGCTTTTTCTGCATCTATTGAGAGGATCATATGATCTTTATTTTTGCTTCTATTTATGTGATGAATTACATTTATAGATTTGCGTATGTTAAACCATCCCTGCATCTCTGGGATGAAGCCCACTTGGTCATGATGGATTATTTTTTTGATAAGCACTTGGATTCGATTTGCTAGAATTTTATTGAGAATTTTTGCATCTATATTCATAAGAGAAATTGGTCTATACTTCTCTGTTTTAGTTGCATCCTTTCCTGGTTTTGGTATCAGGATTATGTTGGCTTGGTAAAAAGTGTTGGGGAGAATCCCATCCTTCTCTATATTGGAGAATAGATTATGTAGGATGGGCACCAGTTCTTCTTTGTAGGTATGGTAGAATTCAGGTGTGAACCCATCTGGTCCAGGGCTTTTCTTTTTGGGAAGGTTTTTTATTGCTGTTTCGATTTCAGATCTAGATATCGGTCTATTTAGGAATTCTACTTCTTCCTGGTTGAGCCTGGGAAGGCTGTGTGTTTCTAAGAATTTGTCCATTTCCTCCAGGTTTTCTAATTTGTGTGCATAAAGATTTTTGTAGAATTCATATATGGTATCATGTATCTCTGTGGCATCAGTCGTGATTACTCCTTTCGTGTTCCTGATGGAAGTTATAAGAGATTTTTCTTTTCTGCTCTTGGTTAGTCTAGCCAGAGGTGTGTCAATTTTGTTTATTTTTTCAAAGAACCAACTTTTGGTTTTATTAATCTCCCTTATGGTTTGATTGTTGTCCTTTTCATTTAGTTCTGATTTAATCTTAATAATTTCTCTCCTTCTGCTGGGTTTGGGATCGGTCTGTTCTTCCTTCTCCAGCACTTTGAGTCTATTCATTAGATTGTCTATTTGTAAGTTTTCTGTCTTTTTGGTATAAGCATTTATGGAAATAAATTTTCCTCTCAGGACTGCTTTAGCTGTGTCCCACAGATTTTGATACATTGTATCTCCTTTGTCATTTAATTCAAAGAATCTTTTGATTTCCGACTTGATTTCTTCATTTATAAAATGATTGTTCAGGAGAAGGTTATTTAGCTTCCATGACTTTGAGTAGAAGTGAGGATTTCTGTTAGGGTTCATTGTTACTTTTATTCCACTGTGATCTGAGAAGATGCATGGTATAATTTCTATATTTTTAAATTTTTTAAGACATGCTTTATGTCCTAAGATATGGTCAATCTTGGAGAATGTCCCATGAGCTGATGAGAAGAAAGTATATTCAGTGGTTTTTGGGTAGAATGTCCTGTAGATGTCAGTCAGGCCCATTTGATCGAGCGTTGTATTTAAGTCCACTATTTCTTTGTTTATTTTTTGTTTGGAGGATCTGTCCTGAACTGTCAGTGGCGTGTTAAAATCTCCGGCTACTAAAGTGTTGTTATCTATCATTTGGTTCAGATCAAGTAGGGTTTGCTTTATGAATCTGGGTGCACCTAGGTTGGGTGCATATATATTAAGTATAGTTATGTCTTCTTGTTGAATTGTACCCTTCACCAGTATATAGTAACCATCTTTGTCTTTTTTACTTTTGTTGATTTAAAAACTACGTTATCGGAGATTAGAACCGCCATGCCAGCTTTCTTTTGGGTTCCATTTGCTTGGAATATTGATTTCCACCCTTTTATTTTCAGCCTAAATGCATCCTTGCAGGTTAGATGAGTTTCCTGAAGACAGCAGATACTTGGCTTATATTTTTTTATCCATTGGGCCAGTCTATGTCTCTTGAGTGGGGAATTCAATCCATTCACATTTAATGAGAGAACTGATAAGTGAGACAGATTGCTTTTCCTCAAGTTGGGTTGAATTTCATTGATCTGTTTTCTCTCTTGAGCCATTATGATAACTGGGTTTTTATATTTATCTCTTGATTAGTGTTACATTCGAGGGTCCTTCTTGTGCTGGACCATGTGTAACTCTGTTTTGAGTACTTCTTGGAGAGCTGGTCTTGTCTTGGTGAATTCCCTGAGTTTTTGTTTATCTGAGAATGTCTTAATTTCACCTTCATATATAAAACTGAGCTTAGCTGGGTACAGGATTCTAGGCTGGGCATTATTCTGTTTCAGAAGAGTGAGAATGGGGCCCCAATCTCTTCTTGCTTGTAAGGTTTCAGTTGAGAAATCTGGCGTGATTCGGATGGACTTTCTTTTGTATGTTACTTGTTTCTTTCTCCTTACAGCTCGAAGAAGGGCCTCTTTAGTGGATATTTTGGTCAGTCTAATGAATACATGATGTGGTGTCTTCCTATTTGGTATGAATCTCCCAGGGGTTCTTTGAGCTTCTTGAACCTGTATATCTAGAGATTTGGCTAGGCCTGGGAAATTTTCCTCAATTATATCTTCAAATAGTTTATTCAACCCTTGCTTATTGTCTTCTTCACCCTCAGGAATGCCGATAACTCTGACGTTAGGCTTCTTCACATAATCCCACATTTCTTGTAGACTATGGTTATTTCTCATGTTTCTTTGTTTTAACTCTGTGACTGTCTTATTTAATTGGAAAGTGTTATCTTCGATCTCTGAGATTCTTTCTTCTGTTTGACCTACCTGCTCTTGAGACTTTCCACTGTGTTTTGTAGCTCCTTGAATAAATTCTTCATTTCCAGGAGTTCAGTTTGATTTTTCTTCAGTATTTCGATTTCTTTGGTGAATTTTTCTTCCAAGTCCTGGATCTTTTTTGTGGTTTCTTTATGTTGATTATCCATTTTTTCTTGCATACTGTTCAGCGTGTTTATGATCCATGTTTGAAATTCTTCCTGTGACATGTTGCTATTTGGAATCTGGTTTGTGTTAATTGGTGGCGAACTAGTAATCCTCTTTGAGGGTGAGGTTTCAGCTTGATTCTTTATACTTCCAGAGTTCTTTCGCTGAGCCCTTCCCATCTGGATGAATCCTTAAGATTCCTTCTTTCAGCTTTAGTCTGGATAGGGGCACACCGTGAGCGCCAGGTAAGCTGCCTCCTCTGTCGCTAGGGGGAGCCCTTCGCGTGTTGTTCAGGATTTTGCTACCTCTGCTGGGGGGGCTGCTCCTCTTCCTCTCCCGAGGTGGTTTCCGTCTCTCTCTCAGTCCTTTCTCGCTCTCTCTCTGTCCCACGCTGATTCTCTGTGGGTTCACACCGCCATTCTTGTGGGGGAGTGAACCTCTAGCGTTGTGGCAGTCCGAGACCCATGCCTTCCACTCCGGGAGCACGAATCCAGGAGGTCACCACCATTCTGCCATCTTCCCAATCCATCTCCTTAGCTGGTTTAAAGATGGTACCACTGAGGGTAAAACGGGAGGTCCATTTGCCATATGGACTTTATGTTACCAAAAATTCTTCTCCACATGACCAAGAGCTTTGGTCTCTAGACATGATTATTCTTAATTATTGAACACAGGAGGGACTAAACAGAAACCTTCCCACAGCAAAACAGATCATCATTGCTTTACATACAATTTAAAGCATGTATCCTGAGCAAAAGTGTCTTCATCACAAAAAATAATATAACACATCCACAGTTATTTCCATAGCAAGTGTTGAAAACATGACTATAATAAACTATTTTTCCACAAGCGTTTTCTTAGGTTGGTCCCAAATTCTAAGATATACATGACAAGTTAAACAACAGACTTTTTTATGCTTTGCTTTCGCAGTTACAATAACAAATATAAAAAAAAGCCATCTTTATCCTTGCTCAGCACCCTAAATTAGTTTAAGCAAAATTCAAATATTATAATTGTATAGTATATAATTTGAGGGGTTTCCTTTTTATTTCTATTCAATACATGCTCTTGAAAAACTGTTACATTGCCACCCAAGGCCATACATTATAATCATATTTAACAGAAAATTCAGTAAGAATACAGAGTAATGATGGTGAGGGTGAAGACAGGGAAAAGCTAGGAAACAGAATTCATTTAAACACTTAGAATGCATTTCACAAGTTTCTGTACCAAAAACACTGAGTTACCATGGAAGTAAAGGAAATGTTTTGTCATGGTTACAGAACTGGCTTAAAGACAAAGGTAAGGTTAAACAGGCACTTTTCTGGATGGGAAAGTGTTAACGGTGGGGAACTGCAGGGATTATCCTTGCATGGGTCTTATATAACTGCTTTTATACAAGATATGAAATGAATTACACAGTCAGATCTAATATACAGGGTGCAGTGCTGCGAGATTTCTTTTGTTGCCATTTTGTTAAATTCCTTCATTTTGCAGATGGAAAAAAAAAACAAAACTATGACATGGAAACTTGATTAAGGTAGCACACATAGCAAGAGGCATGTCCTGACTCACAGACCAATGGACTTTTTCCTCTCCACCACCCTCCCCTGCCTTTGTTAGCAGATTGTGTGATGATGACACTGTGCTCAGGGAACAGGCGAGCACTACAGGGAGATTTCACAAAGCTTTTGAGTTGAGCAAGTAGATATGTTAGATGAGATTCAATGTGGGAAGGATAAGTGAATGCATTGAGAAAAACACAATCTGAACTCTAGTCACAAGTTTAGGGCCTTTGATGATCCATTATACAAAATGTGTCCATAAATAATGCATCCCCATAGCCATCACTTCAATGTGTTTCAATTCTTATGAAAGACCTTTACTTCTCATGTCTAGAAATAAATGGGAAAAAAGATAAAACATTATACTACCTATAAGAACCAGAGTATTTTTATACTTGAAAAGCTGTGTTCAGTTTTATGCATAAACCTAAAAATGGATTGAATACCTGGAAAGCTTCACAGATGGCAATTAAATTTGTCATGGGGAAGGCAGGACTTCAATTGGGGGATTAACTAAAACAACTTTAAGGTAGATAGAAAAATATATTATAGTAAAAAAATGGAATTAAAAAGACTGACAAGTGACTCGTATTCTCATACGTTACTGTAAATTGGAAAATTGGAGTGTAAATTGATGCAAGCCTTTAGAAAATTCTAAGGTAGTGGCTACAAAAGCTAAACATATGCCCGCCTTATGGCCAGCATTTTCAAATCTCAGTAGATACCCAAGAGAAATTTGTCAAAGAATTTTATAGCAGCATTTTGTGCAATATCTCAAACTGAGGATGACCCAAATGTTAATCAGCAAAGAATGCATAAATAAATCATAGTATATTTTTACAATGGAATACTTCAATGCCATAACAAGGAACATACCATGAATACATGCAACAACATGTATGCATTGCACAGGCATTGTGTTGAGCAAAAGGTACATTGTATATTAGTTCATTTATATAAAGTTCAAGAACAGGCAAAATAATTGTGATAGAAGTCAAACTAGTATTAACTCCCAGGGGAGCAGGTGATGACTGGGGAAAGGCATGAGGAAATATTCAGGAGGTTCTACATCCTATATAGGTTCTATATGAAATGTTCCATATCTTTATTTGAGCTGTGGATTATAGGAGTGTATATGTATATCAAAATTTATTAGACTGGGTATTTAATATTACTATTTGTTTGTTTTACCTCAATTTTAAAAAGAAAAAAAATGATGGAAGGTGGGAAGGACATGATTTAAAATGGGGTGACGTTGGCATAAATAAATGGCAGGACTCTTATTTTTTTTTTGTCACTCCTCCAATTAAGATTGACTAAATATGTTCCAGGCAATATGTTTCAGAGATGAAACCCAAAGATCATATGACTCAATTCTTGTTCTTGAGAACTTCACAGTCAAGTGAGAGAACAGCCCCACTAATGACACAAATCAACATGGTGAGTACCATCATTGTGGTATGTGTAAGTACTATGGGAACATGAAGTGATCATGGGTAATAGGAAGTCAGGGATAGTTTCATAGAGGAAGTACATTTGACTTGTGACTCTAAAAATGGTAAGAAGCTCAACAAGTAGTGTCAGGGAAGGAAGGGTATCCCAAATAAAATATCCTATATTCCTTGAAGCACGAAATTGCCTAGCAGGTCTGAGTTGCCCAGCTGTCCAGTGTGACAAGGGCATTTGGAGAGGAGAGGGAAGATGAGGCTGGAATGAAGCTAGGAATAATGTGAAGGGCCAAGTAAATAATAGTAAGAGTTGAGACTGAAGCAGGAAGTAACATGATCATATTGGTATTATAAAAAGACATCCAGGTGGCCATGAAGAGGATACACAGAAGAGAAGAGAAAGTGCTATGGATAGTTGCTGGGCACACGTAGATGTGCCAAGCTGATGGTGAACTGAAATTAATTCCAGTTGGTAAATGCTATAAAAGTAATCATGGTAAATGATAAAAATTAAAAATGTAAAATTTAATATAAACTTGTTAGTACAAATTGACCATTATAGGATATTGCTATAATCATTGATAACTGGGCTTCCTAGCCTTGTGACATTGTGAAAACCTTTTTAGCCTGGTTGATAGGTCTTGGCTGTGTCATGGTAGGCAGCTGCATTGCGTATCTTTTACTAAGCACTCTCACTCAACTTTTGGAGGATCACCAGTTAATCATTATCCTCAAACTATTACTTCTCACTTGTTTAGTTTTTACTTTTATTTTAATTATAGGGCAATCCAATTCTTGTGTGTATAGTTTTCAGTATGTACAATATATAAATTTATGATAAAATATTCTAAATGAAAATCCACAGTGAAGAGACTTCAAAATTTGGATATGTACCTTAGTATTTCTTTTAAGTGTCATAAATAGGTAAATATTCTGAATCTTTAGGTAATCAAAGAAGAAAAAATAATCAGCCACAACCCAAAGCATGTTCTGATACTTTGCAAAAATCATTACAATGTAAACAGTTTATATTTCTAAAATGAATGACAATGTGAGTCAACATAAAAATTTGATTAACTTATTATTGCCAGTGACATAAATGTTGGATGGAAATGAAGCTCAAAGTTTGTCTTGTTAAAAGTTAAACAGGAGAAACACTTTAAAAAGAAAAATCAGAGTGACTGTTGTCTTGTTAATGCCCGTATTTCCCGTAAAGAAATTTTGTAATCATTTTAATGAAGGAAAACTTAAAGAACATCATAAATAAGTTTTATGCATTAAAGTATTTGAAATAAAAACTTTTTATCAAGGTGTATCAATAAAGTAATTAAAAACATTTTATACATATCATCAGAACTTTTAACACAATTTTTTATGTAGTTAAACATAAGTGAGCATTATCAGACATGAAATACTTGGTTGAACTTCAAAAAGTTCATGGGTGTATCACTGCAATTTAGATTTATGGTGTTGACTTTGTCAAAGAATTTGTCTACTGAAATGAGAAAGCAATCTTGGAAAACCTGTAAATCAAAGCAGTAAAATTTTAATCACTGTTGGTAAAAATTTAAATGTTTCACATAAAAGCATTTTACTAATACCTAATATGTAAAATTCAAGATAAGATAGTGAAATGTTTTTTTGTTGATCTGATAAAGCTAGACAGAATAGCATCTGTGATATCTCAAACTATTATCATTGATTATCAAGAAAAATAGTTTCACTGGGTATTTGTATGAAAAAAGTGCCAGGTTGGTAACATGGAGAAAGTCTGGAGTTTTAGCCCACAATTTTAGAAAAAAGTTCTAGATGTTTTGTTTTGGTCCTAACTCACTATATTCAATATATCCAGATGGCACAATAAAAGATGTAAATCAGATAAATTATTATAAATCTTGTCTTGATAAATTTTCTATTTACTTCTATATATCAAATGAACATCAGAGGTAATTAAATAACACACCTGAAGAGAGCTGGAGATTGAACATTTAAAATCTATAAGGACCCCAATGGGCATCCTGTAGTGCTAGAACTGCAAGCACTGAGTAGAAATCTTGGCAAATCTTGTGCATTCCTTTTAATGTAAATTGTGAAGTTACAATAGTTAAACATTTGGGAAATAAAATTAACTTTTAAGGATTTGGCTTTAATATTCTAACAGAAATGTCAATACTTTGTTTAGCTTTATAGAAATAAATGGTACAATTTGAAACAAAGTATCAATTCCAACAGAAACATTATTTGTCTAATAAATTGTACAGAAATGGGCTTATTATTTGATAAAAATGAAAAAATTCAATAAATTATTAACCTCTTTCAACTTATTCAGTACCAAACTTTAGCCACTTTATGTTTTATAACAAAGTGGCTGTAGGATGATCAAAAATTTATAAAATCATAAATAAAATTTCTTATTATAATTTCTTATAATTTTTTACAAATAAAAATTTATAAAATTAATTTTTTAAAATTGAGCTAATTAAATATGATATCCAAGAAATGGTTTTGTGACTCAATTGTTAATAAAGAAATTAAATACATAAAAATCTCAAAAGTAGTATGAGGGCTACAAAAATTTTCAACATAATTACTAAAAGTTCAGTAAAAGCTGAGAGAACTTTCAATATGATGAACAATACTGTTAATATTAGAAGAAATCTCTACACAGAGAGAAACACAAATTACATAATGACTAACAATTTAGAAAGAAAGTTACGGGACAAGCCTAGAGATGTTCCCTATATCACACCATGGCTCAGACAAGGGCATCATTGAGGGAGTGAAAGCCACATCAACCAAAAGACTGCACTAACATTTCTGAAAATCAACATATGATTTTGAAATCATTAGAAAAATTTGACGAATAATATGTACTAAAAATATATATCATTTGGCAAGCAATTTTTTAAGATACATGTAGTTTATATAGAGAATAAAAATTGATTTAGTTTTTTATTTTATATGTTGATTTATGTATGACTATGACAGTTATTAAAATAATTTGATTTTTTACCCTTGGATGAAGGCAAGCAAGGAGAGAGATTAGATTGTAATGGTGCTAGTTGGAAATTATGAGAGGTAGAAAGGAACAGAAATAGAGAAGTAGAAGCAAAAGGAATTGCTGACCAAATTGATAATAGAAGGGAAGGTTCGAGGACGATTCCTAACTTCATTCAACAGGGTAGTACCAGTATACAAGACAGAGCACAAAGGAGGAGGTGGAGAAATGTTGGGGAGGGTAATGGGTTAACTTTTAAACATGTTGAGTTTGAAGTATATGTATATCGTTTGTATGAGTAATAATAATTATAAATATTTATATCCGGTTAAATAATGTTTCACATACTTTCATATGCTTTATTTGATTCTGACACCATTCTCATAGTAATGCTACTACTACTTAGAGTTCTTCCTTATTGAGCACCTATTATTCTATCATTCAGCAAATGTTATTTGAGTCCCTCTATATGCCAGATGCTGTTAGGTGCTGACTGAAACAAATTATCAGTGAACAAAACAAATCTCTGCCTTCATGGAGCTTACATTCACATGGAAAAAGACACACGATAATAACATAAATGTAAAGTAGTAGGTCAGGAACGAAATCAGGGTATGTGGCTAGAGTGTGATACTGTAGTTTAAATAGGGTGGTCAGGGAAGGTGACATTTGAACAGAATCCTAAAGGAAAGGTGGAAATGACTCATGTGACTATCTAGGGAAGGGTGATTGCAGGCAGATGGCACAGCAACCACTGTGCTTCCTGGTGGATTTGAGGATCAGCAAAAAGGCCATTGCGGTCACAGTAAACTGAATGAAAGGCTGAGACAGAGATGTAAGATGAAGTCATGGTGGTCGGCAGAAGCCAGATATAGAGGGTCTTTCAGGCCATGGAGGAGCATTTGGATTTTACTCTAAGTCTTATGTATTAAAAGAGCCACTGTGGCTGATGTATGGAGACTAGACTCCAAGGCAGTAAAAAATGGGAGTAAAAGACTGACTTCTGAAGCTCTTGAGCTATTTTTAGCTTAGGCAAGAAATGATTGTAGCTTAGATTAGGGTGTAGGAATGCGAGTGGTGCCAAGACGATAAATTTTACATACATTTCAAAGGTAGAGCCAACGGGATCTATTGGGGTGTAGAAAAGGAGAAAAAAATGAATGTGAGGTTTGGGGGCCCTAGTGACTATGTGGGTGAATGGTAACACCATTCAAGAGAAGGTAAAAACTCCATGAAGAGAAGGATTGAAGGGGGAATCAGAGTTTGGATTTGAATGTGTGAAGTCTGAGATACTATTATGTATGCTAGATACCTTTAAATCCTCTCAGCAATGTTTTCAACATCTACAAGGGAGGTATGACCACCATCTCTGTTTTATAAATGCAATAACTAAGGTTTGGAGATCTTCAATTTAAGTTACCATGACCAATAGGCCAGGACTGATTCTGGAGCTCAAAAGAGAAAACAGGGCAAGTGGCTAAGGTAGCAACATACATTCAGTGAATTTAATCCACCAGGTATTTGTTGAAGACCACTATGTGCTTATCACTATCAGGTGCTGTAGCCAGGAAGGACGAAATTTAAAATCTAAACTTTTGCTACCCTCCAGACATTTGCAGTGCTATAAGACTATGCAGATAACAGCAGATGCCACTGAAATTATCGGGCAACAGCTTGAAGATTAAAGGTAACAATCAATGAAGTAGTTTAGTGAAAGGAGGAAAGTCAGTGAGGACCAGAATGGTGTGTGACTTGAGTGCTTTCTAGAGATAGAGGGGAAGATTTTAATGAGAAAGAGTTGGATGCAGGCAGGGAGAGCTTCAGGCCAGGAAACTGCAGGGGTATGGTCACTATGTGCCTGGGGATATCACAGAAACCATCTGACTGGAAAAGAGGAAGATAAAGATGGATGGGCAGAAAAAAGCCACATTAGAGGTAGGACTGTGAAAGCTGGGAAGAACACCTTGAACTTTATCCTGTGAGAACTGGGAGCCAATGATGCTTTCTATGGCTAGAGCTAAAACATGGTCAACATTTACCACTTCTTAACTAACATTTTCCTAGGATGTTGCCAAACTCACATTGGCAACGCTTACATTTTACTTATATTTAATATTTTTCACTTGCAATAAAAATGATCACATATAATATCTAGGTTGATATTTTGACATATTAATTCCCTTCAGCTCCAAACTCATTCAAATAATAGATTTTTGTCCAAAAAGAGAAATTATAATGTGAGGTTATGAAAAGTCCATTTCCCTCTTAACATTCTTCCTAGCAACTCAGTTGCTTTCATTGGCTTTTATTAAAACAACCTTTGTGTGAACTGGCAATTTGTTTTGTAAATATCAATGAAAGCATATTTCAGAAAATATAGTAATAAAAACCAACCCAATTTCAGAAATATGCTTGCTGCCAGACATCAGTCTTCAGCTCATATTATGAGTATTTCCAGTAAGTCTTAAATACACATTAACATGAGAAATAGCTTGCTGTTTAAGATCAAAAAGCTAAAAAACCCTTCACTGCCTCTCAAACGTTGCACAAGGATTCTGTCCAATAAAATGTATTTCCCTTTTTGATAAAATACATTTATAATGGTTTCATGTACTTCAATTCAACTGAACATTCCCCCCCCCAAAATACCTACTTAAACTCAGTTTATTATTATCCTAGTATCTATATAATTTATAACTTTTTTTATTTAAGAGGTCTGGGATATTAAGTATTTCAGCAATACCTATCTTGAACCCATATTCACTTTTCAAAACTTTACAAGAATTATAAGCTTTGTTCAAGACTCTAGGAGCCTCTATTACTATTACCCAAGTGTGTACAACTCAGCTATCATCAATAGGCTATGTTTTTTTTTTTTTATTTCAGCACATTATGGGGATACAAATGTTTAGGTTATATATATATTGCTCCTGCCCTCCCCTCCCCCCCAAGTCAGAGCTTCAAGCGTGTCCATTAGTGGTATTGCTGGATCAAATGGTAGTTTTACTTTTAGTTTTTAAGGTATCTCCATACTACTTTCCATAGAGGTTGTACTAGTTTGCAGTCTCGCCAGCAGTGTATGAGTTTTCCTCTCTCCACATCCAAGCCAACATTTGTTGTTTTGGGACTTTTTGATAAAAGCTGTTCTCACTGTACTTAAGTGATATCTCACTGTGGTTTTGATTTACATTTCCCTGATGATTAGAGACTTTGAGCATTTTTTCATATGTCTCTTGGCCATTAGTCTATCTTCTTCTTTTTTTTTTTGTCTATCTTCTTTTGAAAAGTTTCTTTTCATGTCCTTTGCTCACTTTTTAATGCAGTTGTTTGATTTTTTCTTGCTGACTTTCCTGGGTTCTACACAGATTCTATTATCAGCCCTTTATCAGATGTACAGCATGCAAATATTTTCTTCCATTCTGTATATTGTCTATTCACTCTAATGATACTTTTCTTGGTGGTGCAGAACCTTTTTAAGTTGATTAGGTCCCATTTATTTATTTTTGTTGTTGCTGTGATTGCTTTTGTGGTCTTCTTCATAAATTCTTTGCCTGGGCCAATGTCTGTATGAGTTTTTCCAACATTTTCTTCTAGAATTCTTACGGTTTCATGCCTTAGGTTTAAGTCCATTATGCATTATGAGTTGAATTTTGTGAGAGGTGAGAGATGCCGATCCTGTTTTAGTCTTCTATATGTGGCTATCCAATTTTTCCAGCACCATTTATTGAATAGGGATTCTTATCCCCAGTGTATATTTTTGTCTGCTTTGTCAGATCAGATGGTAGTATGAATTTGATTTTATACCTGGGTTCTCAGTTCTGTTCCATTGGTCTATGTCTCTGTTCTTGTGCCAGTGCCATGATGTTTTGGTTACTATAACCTTGTAGTATAGCTTGAAGTCTGGTAAATTGATGCCTCCCGTTTTGTTCTTTTTGCTTAAGGTTCCTTTAGCTATATGGGATCTTCTCTGGTTCCGTAGGAAGTGTAGAATTATTTTTTCTCTATCTGTGAACAATGATGCTGATATTTTATTTTATTTTATTATTTTTTTATTATTATTATTTTTTAATGATGCTGATATTTGAAAAGGGATTGCATTGAATCTGTAGATCACTTTGGGCAGTATAGACATTTTAACAATGTTGATTCTGCCGACCCATGAGCATGGTATGTTTTTCCACCTGTTTACGTCCTCTGTTATTTCCCTCTCAGTATTTCATAATTCTCCCTGTAGAATTCTTTTACCTCCTTAGTTAAATATATTCCTAGGTATTTTATTTTATTTGTTGCTATTGTGAAAGATATTGAGTTTTTTATTTAGTTCTCAGTTTGACTGTTGTTGGCATATCTGAATGCTACTGATTTGTGTACATCAATTTTGTAACCTGAGACTTTGCTGAACTTATCAATTATAGTAGTCTCTTGGCAGAATCTTTGGGTTTTTCTAGATATAAGATCATATGATCAGCAAAGAGCAATAGTTTGACCTCTTCTGCCCATATTTGGATGCCCTTGATTTCCTTCTCTTATCTGATTTCCCTATGTAGGACTTCCAGCACTATGTTGAATAGAAGTGGTGATAGAGGGCAACCTTGTCTGGTTCCAGTTCTAAGTGGGAATGCTTTCAATTTTTCCCTGTTCAGTATGATGTTAGTTGTGGGTTTGTGCATATGGCTTTTATCATATTGAAGTAAGTCTCATTAAGCCAATCACAGAGATAGAGCAGAGAAATAAAAGGAATGATCAAAGCCTACAAGAAATATGAGGTTATGAAAAGAGGCCTAACATAAGAATCATAGGCATCCTTGAGGGTCAAGAAGAAAGTACCCAAGGGTTGGATAATTTATTTGAGGGAATAATTGAGGAAAACTTGCCCTGCTTTGCTAGAAATCTAGATATTCAGGTACACAAAGTTCAAAGGACTCCTGGGAGATTCCTTGCAAAGAGGAAGACACTGTGTTGACAGAACAGGACAGACAATAATCAAATAAATACAGACTGTCCAAAATAAATACAAAAGAGGTGTTCTTATGAGCCATAAGGCAAAAGCAGCAAGTAACTTACTAAGGAAAGCCCATCAGACTAACTTCAGACTTCTCAACTGAGACCTTACAAGCCAGAAGGAATTGGAGCCCCATTCTCAGTCTTCTCAAACAGAAGAATGCCCAATTTAGAATTTTGTATCCTGAAAAACTCAGTTTTGTATATGAGGGAGAAATAAAGTCTTTGTCAGACAAGCAAACACTGAGGGAATCTGTCAAGACAAGACCTGCCCTGCAGGAAGTACTCAGAACTGCATTATACATGAAACAGCACAATAGACACTCATCAGTATAAAATCACCCAAAAACTAAAGGTCAAAGGCTAGATACCACAATGGCTCAAGAGATAAAACAAAGCAACAAAGTTCTACTCAGCAGGATGAGCAAAAATCCACCCCACTTATCAATTCTTTCAATAAATGTGAATGGCTTGAACTCCCCACTCAAGAGACATAGGCTGACCTAATGGATAAATATATATAAGTATATGCTGTCTTCAGGAAACACATCTAACCCACAAGGACTCATTCAGATTCAAGGTGAAGGGCTAGAAAACAATATTCCATGCAAATGGAAACCACAAGAAAGCTGGTATAGTAGTTCTCATATCAGATAACTTAGTATTCAAATCAATAAAAGTAATGAAAGACAAAGATGATCATTATACAATGGTAAAAGGAACAATTCAACAAGAAGACATAACAATTCTAAATATTTACACACCTAACCTAGGTATGCACAGATTCATAAAGCGAATCCTACTTAATCTAAACAAAATGATAGACAGCAGCACTACAATACCCAGGGACTTCGACACCCCTCTGACAGAATAGGACAGATCCTCCAAATAGAAAATAAACAAAGAAACAATGGATTTAAACAGAACTCTAGAACAAATGGGCCTAAGAGACATTTAAAGAAGATTCTACCCAAAAACTACTGAATATACATTTTTCTCATGAGCTCATGGGACATTCTCTAAGATTGACCATATCCTAGGCCTTTTTTTTTTCTTGAAGATATTATGGACTTTTGTTTCCAGATGCGTTCCTCAGAATAGCAGTGTTCCTTGGAAGTTTATTTGTGATTTTAGATCTCTCATAGGTAGAATTCGGTTTGGGGTTTTGTTCATTTTAATCCTTAAGTGCTTTTCTACTTTGATATTGTCCAAGGATGGTATTTCTTTTAATTTTTTCCTAATTTAAGGTTTCATTTTTACATGTAAAAAAAGGCAGCCATAACTTGTAAGACTGACTATTGGCATGACAGTTATTCCAGTCCCTTACTGTGACCCACCACAGAAAATATTAAAAGCACATAAAAAAGTTTATGGCAAGCCACAGACCCTTTAACCCAGCCAGATTGACTACTTGAGTATTCATTGTTTTCATTTTGTAGTGCTGCTTTCAGATCCTGAGTTCCCAACTTAAGGGACAGGAAACTCTTCTTGTCATTTGCCTAATGCTTGTCAAGATTTTACTTCTTGATTAAGTTTTGAATTCTTATTTAGTATAAATATCTACATATTTTAAAATATTTGAAATATTTACCTACCTTTATTGAGGTCCTTACTGAGACTCATAGGTCTTGCCTCCAATTACTACATTTTCATTCTCAATGTATGTTTTCCTCTTTATAAGCAAGTAATATTTACATAAGAATAACTTCTAGAGATAGAAAATCACAAAGTGATGCTGTACATTATAGTGCTTTCCTTTTTAATACTGATTCAGAGATGGAGACTCCAAGGGTATCTAGGATAGCTGGCCCGTTTTATAAAACTGAATATCTAAGATTTTAAAGATCTAATCCAAAGACATGTAGTGATTTGGCACATCAGAGACCAGATCCTAGATTTTCTCACTCGTCCATCCTTCCTCCGTAAAAGAAATATAAGTTGTAATAATCATAGCATTTTATGTAGACTTTATAATTTTAAACAAAATTTTACATATTTGATCTCTTATGTCAATCTCTACAATAGAGCCATGAGGTAGGTATGTATTATTACAGTAGAACAAGTTATTTAAGAAATGTCTATTGAAAGTTATTTAATTAGTACCTAAACTTGAAATCAAAGTGTTGCTTAGAACCAATAAATAAGTATGAAAGAGGTACTTATTTTATCTGAAACATCATACTTCAACCTTAATAAATCTCTTTTATTCTGACTTTTACATTAGAGTATAGAAAGGCCGTAGCATTTTTTTTTTATATATATATATATTCAACTCTTCGGCTTCTTACTAAGATCATCTAAGTAAGAAACATAGAAATATTTGAGTTTATAACTCAATACTCTACCTGTGATATATATAAATTCTTCGTGAGGAAAATAATTTTTTTCCATCTCCAAAAAATATATAGCCAAATGGCTCCTACTACTACCTGGAAGTATGCCACAGTCTCTGTTTGTTCCAGAGAAAACTTAGCTCATCAAAGTCTCAGACCACCTCTGTCTCTCAACTTGCCCATTTGTGTCCATGGCACTATAATTATAGGCACAAAAGCACATCTACAACTCATTGGTCTTGTTCTGTCCCTATATTCAGTCTCCATTTAAGTTCTCTTGATTTTTCCTTTAACATTTTCTCACTTTCAACTTTTCTTCTTCATTCTCGTACCTTCATTATAGCCCAGGCCCATATCTTTTGATCCTTGGATTTTTAAAAGAGCCTTTTATCTCTAATCACCATAGAATTATCTATTTCTGTTTGCCAAATGACTTATCTTTTCTAGACTTATCTTCCATAAACACTGCTCACATCATATTAATTCCCAGCTCAAAAATTGCCAGTGACCATTATAATCACTTTTGACAAAGTCTAATCAGCCTGCTTTCTTCAGCCCTCTCTAATCTGGCTCCATCTAACCACCAAATTGAGTTACTACAGGCAAAACTGTCCCCCGTTTGGACACATAAATGAGGCAGTGTACTGTTGGAGAAAGCCCAACTCTGGGCAAGACATAGATATTGAACCCTTATTTTAGCTGTGCAATAGGAGACCTAGAGCAATTTTCTTGCCCTCTATGGGCCTTGTTCTCCTTTTGTTAGATGGAGAGAACAATATCCACCTCAAATGCTGGCATGAATATTAAAGAATACTTATTTCATTTCATAAATATTTCTATAACACATGGCATTTAATACTCTTTTGGTTAATGAGTTCTCTCCCTCTCTTCTGCTCTTTCACTCATATTAGCTTCGTTGCTTGAAATGAACTTCTACCTTTCTGCTCCTTGCCCTACCCATTGTTTGAGGCCCTCATAAGGCATGCCTTGCAGTTAACTTTCCTAAGAACACTAGTTCACATTTATCTTCCCTCACCTTGGCTCTAGGATCTTTCTTATAACTTCATACTTAGTTACAGGATGCCTTGAATTAGGCATTGCTATTATTTCATGTTTTAGAATACAAGTAGAACATGAGCTGCTAAAAATAATATCTTACACTCCTTATATACATTCCATAATGACTGGCATGGTTTTAGGCACATGGCATATACTGAAATTCTACACTGAATTAATTCACTGATTTATTTTGAAATATGAAGAAACCTATATTATGGAAACAAGGACAGTTAGCAGAATGAGATGTTTTCTAAGAGAAGAGGGGACAAAACATTTATATCAAAAAGGCATCACAGAAAATATATAGGACGATTGTGATAGTGTCCTGAAAAGAACTATGTTATGATTCCATTTCACTTTTCAGAGACACTTCATCTGCCAACCAGGAGGCATTTAAATTAAAGTTCTTTAGAACATTTAGTTTGCAGTCTCTCCTTATTATACTTCTAGTTAAGGAATAATATTTTTCTCTTACTAAACAAGCGCAATCTCTGTGGAAAGCAATATGGAGATACCTTAAAAAGATACAAGTAGAACTACCATTTGATCCAGCAATACCATGAATGGGTATCTACCCAGAAGAAAAAAGACATTCTATAAAAGAGACATCTGCACTCAAATGTCTATAGCATCACAATTCACAATTGCAAAGATATGGAAACAACCCAAGAGCCCATCAATACATGGGTGGATTAATAAAATGTGGTATATGTATACCATGGAGTACCACTCAGCCATAAAAAATGGTGAACTACCTATTGTATTATCCTGGATGGAGCTGGGGCCCATTGTTCTAAGTGAAGCATCATAAGAATGGAAAAACAAACACCACGTGTACTCACCATTAAATGGTACTAATCTATCAACACTAAGGTGCACATACAAGAAGTAACATTCATAGGGTGTTGGGTAAGTGGGAATGGGAAGGAGAGGAAGCGTAAATTCACACCTAACTGATGTGATGTACACTGTGTAGGCAATGGGCATGATTGTAGCTCTGACTTGGACGGTGCAAAGGCAATTTATGTAACCAAAGCATTTGTACCCCCATAGTACTCTGAAATTTTTTTTAAAAAAGGATTTGTATTTGGTCTGTGAATATTCTCACTACTGGACTACTGGTACCATGCTTCACTTAACATTAATAACATTGTGAAGGTTTTTTCCTGACCATAATATAAAATTCCAATAGAAACATACAGCTCAGTCATTCAATCATTTTGAAACCTTGTGACATTATTCAGAGACAGGCCTTGTGCTATCTGTAAGCTCCTTAGAGGAATGGCTATGTTGCTTGAACGACTCTGGAAACGTTTCACAAATTGTCATAAACAAAACATCTACTCATCTCTCCCTTGCCATCCTAACTTGTCATATGATAGGCTTGGAAGAAAAGAAAAAATCAGAATTGATTAAAAATATCTTAGACCAGAGTGACATAAGCAGGATGGCAGACTAGGAAATTCCATTCCCTCTTTCCCCACAAAAACATTTTTAAAAAACCTAGAGACTATAATGACATTCTAGGAACTATGAAGCCAGTCAAAGATCTATACCAACTAAGTGAATGAGCAATCAAGAAAAAGAAACATTTAATACAGTAGGAAATTTTGAAAATTTTTACTCTCCTTTGCTTCACGCACTCCCCAAGGTGGTCTGTGATGGTGGCATGGTCAGGAGGAGGTAGCCCAATTCCTGGTTCCCTCTTGTGGGCCAGAGAAGCAGAATAGAACTTGTTCGCAATGTTTTAACCTCTTTGTGGGCTTCCCAAGGGACTGTTTTATGTCTGGTCTGACTCAGGATTCATACAGGGAATAGCAGCACAGTTCGGATCTCAGACTAGCATAAGCTGTGGATGTCAGTAGTAAGCTTTCAGGCACATGAAAGCTTCAGAGGGATGGAAGACCCATGGACGCCTGGGGAAAGAGATCATGGGCCAAGGAATACAATGGAACATCTAAGACTCTGGAAAAAAGCTGTTTTGAGACTCCTTAGGAAATTAAGTCATTTAAAAGCAGTCATATATGACAGAAATTTTAAAAAAGTTAAAAACACACATACAGGCCCAGGAGGAATACATGCCCTGCAAAGACCTGAGAAGACATAAAGCCTTCATCCTGGGATGTTTCCAAAGCTCAGGGCATACCCTGCTAATAGGTGAAAATCTTCTATGCCAACTGCAAATAGTGGGAGAGGTGGTTGTTTTTCAAATGCCCAATTTTCAACAAAAGATCATGAAATACAGAGAAATAGGAAAACATAGCCCATTGAAAGCAACAAAATAAATCTTCAGAAACTGTCCTTGAAGTAATATATGCATTATATTTATGAGACAAAGATTTATAAAAACTGTCTTAAATATGTTTAAAGAAGTAAAAGAGAACAGAAAGAACTAAAGGAAATAAGGAAACTTATATACAAACAAAATGAGAATATTAACTAAGAGTTAGAAATATTAAAAAAAAAAACAAATTTGAGAGCTGAAAAATACAACAACTAAATTGAAAATGTCACTAGAGGGATTCAACAGCACACTCAAACAGGCAGAAGAAAGAGTTAATGAACTTGAAAACATGTTATCTGTAATTGTAGAGGCTGAGAAGCAAATCATGAAGAAAAGTATACAGAGCCTAAGGGACTTAAGGGATACTATCAAATACACCATTAGTACATATGGGAGTCCTGGGGGATAAGAGAAAGTGAAAGAGATAGAAAGATTATTTGACTTAATAAAGGCTAAAAACTTCCCAAATTTGAGGAAAGATATGGATCTACAAATCCAAGAAGCTCAATGAATTCCAAGTATAATAAACACAAAAAGGCCCATCTTGAGACACATACTCAAATTGTCAAAAGCTAAAGAAAGGTCAGGCACAGTGGCTCGCACATGTAATCCTAGCACTTTGGGAGCCTGAGGCAGGAGGATCACTTGAGACAGGAGTTCAAGACCAGCCTGAGCACCACAGAAAGACCCTATCTCTACAAAAAATGGAAAAATTATCTGGGTATTGTGGTATGTGCCTGTAGTCCCAGATTCTCAGGAGGCTGAGGCAGGAGGATAACTTAAGCCCAGGAGTTTGAGGTTGCAAAGAGTTATGATGATGCTACTGCACTCTGGCCTGGTTAACTGAGCAAGATCCTGTCCCCTGAACATAGTAAGAGAACAGTTACTCATCATGTACCATGCACAAGGGAACCTCAGTAAGATTACCAATTTCTCAGCAGAAATCTTAAAGTCCAGATGAATTTGGATGATATTAATATATTTAAAATGCTAAGGGAAAAAGAAAAAGACTGTCAACTGGGAATTCTATATTCAGTGAAACTGTACTTCAGATACAAAGGAGAAATTAAGACATTCCCCCAGAAAAGAAAAGCCTAAGGAGTTCATTACCATTGGGCATGCCCTGCGAGAAATGCTACAGGTAGTCCTTCAAGTTTAAATGAATACATGTTAGATAGTAACTCAAAGCCATATGAAAATATGAAGTTCTTTGGTAAATGTAAATACGTGGATAAATATATAAAAAAGTGGTATTGTTGCAATTTTTATTTTTGACTGTACTTTTTATTTTCTCTAGGATTTAAAGATGAATGCATAGAAATTATAATTTTATGCTAATGGATATATGATAAAGATGTAAGTTGTGACATTAATAACATAAAGTGGCTGTAAAAGGGTAGAATTTTTATATGCAATTGAAATTAAATAATTTCAATTTAAGATAGGTTGTTATAATTTTATGATGTTATATGTAATCCCCATGGTAAGGACAAGAAAATATCTATATAGTGCACACAAAAGGAAAAGAAAAGGGGTCAAAACATGTTACTACAAAAAAAATCAACTAAATAAAGGCAGCAATGGAGGTGGTGAGGAACAAAAACAAATCTATAAGACATATAGAAAACCAATTAAAAATGGCAAGAGTAAGTCTTTTTCTATCAGTAATTACTTTGGATGTAAATAGCTTAAATTCTATAATCAAAAAGAGATTGGCAAAATAGAGTTTTAAAAAAAACTAGAATTCAACTGTATGCTATTTGCAAAGGTTCACTGTAGATCTCAGAACATGCATAGGTTGAAAGTAAAAGGAGAGAAAAAGATATTCCATGATAATAGTAACCAAAAGAGAGTAGGGGAGGTTAAACTAACATGATGCAAAATAGCCTTTAAGTCAAAAGCTGGCACAAGAGACAAAGGACATTATATAATGACAAAAGGGCCAATTCACCAAGAAGATACAATAATGATAAACATATATGCACTAGACATCAGAGCTTCTAAATATAGTAAGCAAACATTGCTAGAATTGAAGGGAGAAATAGACAGCTGTATCATAATAATAGGAGAATTTAGCACCTCACTTTCAATAATGAATAGAACAACTAGACAAAAGACCAATAAGAAAATAAAGGATGTGAATGACACTTCAGATTAATTAGACCTAAAAAGCATATACAAAATACCCAACAATAGCATGATACATTTTTTCAAGTGCACATGGAACATTCTCCAGGATAGACTATATGTTAAGCCACAAAACAAGTCTTATAAATTGAAAAAGATTGAAATCATACAAAATATCTTTTCTGATCACAATGGAATGAAACTAGAAATCAATAGCAGAAGGGACACTAGAAAATTCACAAATATGTGAAAATTAAACACCACACTCTTAAATAAACAATGGCATCAAAGAAGAAATCACTAGAGAAATTGGAAAATATCTTAAGACCATTCAAAACAAAAACTGAACACATAAAACATAGGGTACAAATCAGTGCTAGAAAGGAAATTTATCGTGGTAAATGTTTACATTGAAAAGAAGGTCTCAAATCATTAACCTAATTTTTTAACCTAAGGAACTAGAAAAGAAAAGCAAACTATACTCACAGCTAGCAAAAGAAAGAAAATAATAAAGATTATAGAAGAGATAAATAAAATGGAGAATAAAGGATAGAGGAAATCAAGAAAACTGAGTTGGTTGTTCAAAAAGATGAATAAAATTGATAAACTTTTAGTGAGATTGACTAAGAAAAAAGAGGGAAAACTCAAATAACAAAAATCAACTTTAAAGAGGAAACATTATTACTGATTTTATAGAAATAAACACGGTTGTAAGAGAATATTACAAAGGATGGTATGCTAACCTAGAGGAAATGGACAAATTCCTGGAAATATACAACATATCAGGACTGAATCAAAAAGAAACAGAAAATAAGAACACAACTATAACTAGTAAGATTAAATCAGTAATAAATCTCTCAACAAAGCAAAGCCTAGGACCAGATGGTTTCACTGTTGAATTCTATCAAACACTGAAAGAATAATTAACACTAATGCTCCTCAAACTCTTCCAAAAAATTGAAGAGGAGGGAATACTTCTTAACTCATTGTATAAGGCCAGAATTACCCCAATACCAAATCCAGACAAAGACACAAGAAAAGAAAACAACAGACCAATACTTCTTATGAATACTGATGCAAAATCTTCAACAAAATACCAGCAAGGTCTAATATGCGCAATGGTGAAAGAGTGAAAATTTTCCTCTAAGAACAGAAATAAGCAAGGATGACTGCTTTCTACTTAATATAGTATAGTACTGGAAGTCCTAGCTAAGACAGAAAGACAAAAAAAGAAAAAGGAAGAAAAGAAAGGAAGGAAGGAAAGAAGGACATCCAAATTGCTAAGGAAGAAGTAAAATTATCTGCATAGACAACACGATCTCATATGTAGAGGACCCTAAAGATTCTACTAAAAAAAACTGTTATAACTAATAAATAAATTCAGCAAAGTTGAAGGATACAAAGTAAACACACATAAATCCATTGCACTTCTGTACAATAACAATAAATAATCCAAAAAGGAAAATAGGAAAATGATTCCATTTACAATAGCATCAAAAAGAATACAATACTTAGAAAGAAACAAGGAGGCACTAGTTTTATACATTAAAAACTACAAAAAGAAAGAAATTAAAGATGATGTAAACAAATAGAAGATAGCCTGTTTATGGATTGGAAGACTTATTGCTAAGACATCAATACTACCCAAAGTGATCTACAGATTCAATGTAGTTCCTATCAAAATCCCAACAGCATTTTTTGCTAAAATAGAAAAATCCATTCTAAAATTCATATAGAATCTCAAAGGGCCATGAATAATCCCCCCCAAAAGGCTCAAAAAATAAAGAACTAAGTTGGAGGTGTCCCACTTTCTGATTTCAAAACTTAACTACAAAGTTATGGTGGTAATCAAAACAGTGAGGTACTGGCATGAAGACATATGTATAGTATGTCTGTGTGAAGATAGACCAATGGAAGAGAATAGAAATCCCAGAAATAAAAACTTGAATATATGGTCAAATAATTTTTGACAACGGTGCCAAGACAATTTAATGGAGAAAGAACAGTCTTCAAAAATGGTGCTGGGGAAACTGGATATCCGCATGCAACAGAATGACATTGGACACTTACCTCAAACCATATACAAAAATTAACTCAAAATGGATCAAAGACCTAAGCTAAAGGTATAATACTCATAGAAGCAGCCATAAGGGAAAATCTTCATGACGTTGGATTTGGCAATGATTTCTTGGATATGATGCCAAATGCACAGGCAACCAAAGGAAAACATTAGATAAATTGGACTTCATCAAAATTAAAAACTTTATATATCAAAGGACATTGTCAATGGAGTGAAAAGGCATCCTGTGGAATAGAAGAAATTATTTTTAAATCATATATCTGATAAGGGGTTAATGTCTAAAATATATAAACACCTACAACTCAACAATAAATAAGCCCAACTTAAAAATGAACAAAAGAAGATATACAAATGATCAAGAAGTACTTGAAAAGATGATCAACATCACTATTAGGGAAATGAAAATCAAAACCACAATGAGGCCAGGCGCGGTGGCTCACGCCTGTAATCCTAGCACTCTGGGAGGCCGAGGTGGGCGGATCGTTTGAGCTCAGGAGTTCGAGACCAGCCTGAGCAAGAGCGAGACCCCATCTCTACTAAAAATAGAAAGAAATTATATGGACAGCTAAAAATATATATAGAAAAAATTAGCCGGGCATGGTGGCGCATGCCTGTAGTCCCAGCTACTCGGGAGGCTGAGACAGGAGGATCGCTTGAGCCCAGGAGTTTGAGGTTGCTGTGAGCTAGGCTGATGCCACGGCACTCACTCTAGCCTGGGCAACAGAGTGAGACTCTGTCTCAAAAAAAAAAAAAAAAAAAAAAAAAGAAACAAAACAAACAAAAACCACAATGAGATATTACCTTATATCTGTTAGGGTGGCTATTATAAAAAAATTAAAAACAACAAACAATAAAAAAAAAATCCACCAAGAAAAAAGAAAAACAAAGGAAGAAAATAAAAAGTGTTGTCAAGGATGTGGAGAAATTGGTATCCTTGTGCATTGCTGGTGGGAATGTAAAATAGTAAGCCACTGTGGAAAATGGTATGGCAGTTCCTCAAAAAATTAAACGTAGAACTGATCTAGCCATATGATCTAGCCATTCTACTTCTGCACACATACCCCCCAAAACTGCATCCTCTGTGGAAAAGAATTTGGAGATACCTCAAAGAGCTAAAAATAGAAATATCATTTGATCCAGCAATAGCACTATTAGGCATCTACCCAAAGGAACAAAAGTCATTCTATAATAACGACATCTGCACTTGAATGTTTACGGCAGCACAGTTCACTATTGCAAGGATGTGGAAACAGCAAGTGCCCATCAATCTATGAGTGGATTAATAAAATATGGTATATGTATACAATGGAATACTACTCAATTATAAAAAACAGCGGTGATCTAGCACCTCTTATATATTCCTGGATAGAGGTTGAGCCCATCCTCCAAAGTGAGGTATCACAAGAAGGGAAGAATAGGCACCACATGTACTCGCCATCAAATTGGCACTAACTGATCAACACTAAGGTGCTAATATTCTTTGGGGGTTGGGGGTTGGGGATGGGTAAACTCACAACTAATGGATGTGGTGAGCATTGTAGGGGGGAAAGGGCATGCCTCAAATCATGGTTTGGGTGTGGCAAAGTCATAACATCTAACCAAAATGTTTGTACCCCCATAATATCCTGAAATAAAAAAAATTGAAAGCAAGAACTCCCACATATTTTTGTACACCTATGTTAATAGCAACAATATTCACAATAGCTAAGAGGTGAAAGCAACCCAAGTGTCCATCAATGGATGAATGAGTAAATAAAATGTATATACATACAGTAGAATATTATTCAGCCTTGAAAAGTAAGGAAATTCTGACACATGCTACAATATAAATGAACCTTGAGGACATTCTGCTAAGTGAAATAAATCAGACAAAAAGACAAACACTGTATGGTTCCACTTATGTGAATTACCTAGAGTAATCAAATTCACAAAGATAGAAAATAGAATTGTGGCTTCCAAGGGCTGACAAGAAGGAAGGATGGGGAACTAATATTGTTTAATGATTACAGTGATTACTTAGTGCTTAGGTTAACACCTCTTCCTCTCCCTGTGGCTGATAGAGCCTGTCTTGATAGTTGTATGAAAAGATTTTAATTTATATGACACCAAAGCATCTTTGACTTTCTAATGCTTCTCAAGATCATAAATATAATGTCTATGTCACATACATACCCACATTAATGTGTATTTTTATAATCTTATTGCCAATGTAACTAAATATTTTCTTTTCATTTAATTTGAGGTGTGGTACTTCACATATATTAATAAGGTAAATGTTTTGGTATATGAATAGCAAAGACAGTAACTGACTGATTGACTGAATTAATTTAGATACTATGTATAACCACCATTGGTCTAACTTACACTTTTCTCTCTCTCAATCTAAATGTGTCAGATTTATTTAAGGCACATATTGGTATCCTTACCTAAAGTAAGGAAGCTCCTTCATTCTACCTGTTCAAATTCCACCCATTTTTTAGGGCCCAGATAAAGGCAAAACACTTCCTGACTGCCCCAGTCCATATTCATCTTCCTAACCTCTAGTATCTATGTAATCATTTAGTGCTTAGCAACAGATGGCCTTGTATTATTTGCTATCATTTTATGTTTTTAGAACCAACTAAAATGGACTAAAAATTGACAATTATCCCAGCCTGAAAGGATAGCCCAAAACAGTGACACAAGGTAAATTCACTAAAAACAAATTGCAAACTTGTTTACTCTCTTTAAAATCTAATGCAGCCCAATACGAACATGAGTTCAAAACTACTATTGATTTGGACTCTTCAAGAATTGCTTCTTTCTCTCCCATCCTTCAACACACACACACACACACACACACACACCAAATTCACACACTAGCATACACATTCAACCAGGAATAACTTGCACACGAGTAATAACTGTATGGAAAGAAACTGAAACTCTCTGGGAACTAAAACAACATTTTTTGAGCACATACTATGTGCAAAGCACTTTGTTAAGCCCTATGAATAAGGAATTCACATATCTACAGTCATAGTTAAGCTAAATTCAGAGTCTATTACATTGATGGCTGGGGCATGCCTCTGGGCACTAAACTGCTGGGTTAATCTGGGAATTTTCCTTTTGAATCAGACATAAAACAAGACTGAGAGAAAATACAGGAGAAGCTGGAGGGAAGTTGTTTTCTCCCTGCAATAAGAAAATATGTATTCCAACAAAACCGTAGAAAATTGAGTTCACTCTTTGTAGTTAAAACTAAAACTACATATTAGTTTGAGTTCAAATTCTTTCTATTAATATATAAGATTTATTGAAATTATATTGTTTGAGTAGGATCAAGAATGCTGAATATTATTTCAGGTTTTCAAGCCATAAGGAAAAATAGTGCCTTTAGGTTTTCCATTCAACTAGGAAAATTATAGCTTCATATTTGCAACACTAAAGCTAATGCAGTGTCAGCACTTCCATCCAACTCCGTTGTTCAGCAGTTTATAATTCAAGCAGAAATGTTCACTCCAAGCCCACACTTGGCCTACACAATCTCAAAGAAAATTCAGAAAAAAATTTTCTGGCTAGTGCTGACTTATAAAAGCAAAAGAGAGAGTGCTTTTACAAAGTGCCTTGAAAAACATCTTTGAGAATTTGAGACTGTAACTGGGGATTACTGAGTTGACATCCTTCATTACTAATGTTATAGAAATGACCCCAAATTCCATGACATCACATCAGCATCAGCACTATCATAACTGCTTTCAAGAAATTTTTCACAACTAATTTCCATATCAGACAGAATTACTGTTCATAGACAAAAACAACTATAGTAGAAATAAAGATAAATAGGTAAAAATTTCTCATGAGGACAACACAAGACTTTATATCCATGTTTTCCTTTGTGTACTAACTCTCTAATGCACGCACACAAAATTAAAAAAAAATTTTTTTTCCAGTTTTTAAAGTAGTCACAATGGCAGGGTGGAATTTCCAGAAACAATCTTTTTCTTCCCAAATGCTAATTTGGACTTAGGAACAGCTTAGTGTGGAAGTGGATATCCAGCTGCAGGTGACAAGAGCTACTGGGCTCCCCACTTTCCAAGGTGGTGGGGAGCCAGTCAGTTCTGGAATCATGCACTTTGAAGTCATGTGGCAGGCAGGTTGTAGATTGCCTGGTGCCTTTGTGACATCCTATGGATGAGTCTGGCAGCCAACGCCTCACTGTTGTGGTCTCCTACACATTCAAAATATGTCAAAACATTAATATAGTGGGACCAGGGCATTACATAAGAAAGTCGCCCTTTCCTATCTGTACAAGGCTCCCTTGTATTAAACACCTTGTTATCCCAAGCACTCTGTGTCTATTTTCACTCAGCATTTATTAAAGCCCTATTATGGGCCCAGCCACAGACGATTTGGTAAGATTCCTGTCCTCTAGGGGGAAGTGAACAGTTCATAAAGACAACTCCAGTATGACTGTGCAGTGCCATTTGAGACACTTCACTGAAAAGTGTCTCGAGATGTCAGAGCGACACCTCCTCTCTTCCCTGCCACGCACCTCTCCCCACCCTTTGAAATCACACTGCTTCACCTCTCGCGCGCGTCCCCTTCCTTCTCCCTCCTAACGTTCGCTGGTTTCTTTATCAAGCACTCCCTGCCTCTGGACCCTTGAGTCGTTTTGTGAGGGGACCCTCAGGCGAGGGCGGGGGCAAGACTAAATACGACCGAGTTTTCAGAGTTTCGGAGGGAGGTCGTCAATGGCGCCTGGTTCGAGACGGTCTGGCGGGGCTTCGGACGTCGCCGCGGGCAGAGGGGACTCGAAGGCCTCAAATCTCACCTGATTGAAGTGTGCAGCTATGAGTGAGGGCTCCCATATCTTAGAGCTGGTGTTCACAGTCTCGCTTTTTTCTTTCTTGGGTGCCATGCAAAGGACGGGAGGAGCATTGGCCTCTAAGCTGGGCGCAGGCCGTGCCCAAGCGTCCCTGCTGCCATAGTAACCGAAGCCACGCCCAGTTTCTAAAGTAATTCGGCCCCAACCTAGTCCGAATCCTGGCGCCAACCGCTTCTGTCGCCATAGCAACGGAGTTTTCCAGCGCGCGGCAGCTTGGGGGTGGGGTTCCCAGTATGTCTGGGTCAAATTTTAGGATTTTGCAGCCGGAAGGCTGTACAAGTGGAGAAGGACAGGACGTGGCTGACCTCGCGCTGGCCAGGCTACCTTCTTTTACTCACTTCGACCTTCTGTTTCTGCTGGGAGCCCTCTGATCTGAGGCGTTGTCTAGAATCTCAAAATCCCTGGAATCCCATTCAGGACTTCTCCATCAAGATTTCTTCGGATCCTGAGTAACATTGAATGGACCCCTGACCCCCTCAAGAGGCAGCCCATGCTGCTTTTTTTTCAACCGCTCTATTCTGCCAAAATGCTTCCTTATATGAAGCCAATTTGTCTCCCTCTGACTTCTACCCTCTGCTCTGCTCTTAGTTCTGCCTCCTGGGCTTTACTAAACAGAGCCAATCATTATTCCATGTGATCCCTTATCTAATCCTAGATGGGATTAATGTTTTTACATCTTGTCTTCTCTGCCTAAACAGTTCCAGTTCCTTTAAACTGTATTCTATTGTCAAGAAGAACCTTTCTTTTTTCCCTTTTTCCCACCCTGTTACTCATCAATATATATTTGAACAAATTCCCCAAAATAATGATAGTAAACACTATTGTTTCTTGAGCACTGCTGATATATGCTGTACATAATTATTTCATTCTCACAACCACCTTATCTCCAGTCCTACAGTGTTTGATAATGGTGCCAGGATTAAAATCTAGGACTTTCTGAGTCCCAGATCCACTGTGCTTAACCTCTACACTACTACTGTTTTAGGCCTGCCGAAATTAGGGATACCCCCCTTTTGTTTTTTATTGCAATGAGACAAATTTGAGGATACCCAGTAGCAGAGCCTAGCCAAAGGTGTTTTGCTGTCTCTTTAGTCTGTAAAAAATGCAGTGCTGACCAGTACTTAACTATCGCGGCTGGCCCTGCACTTTGCCTAGAGGTGAAATGTTTCAGTTATCCTTGTGAGCCAGGATGACAGGTGATGCACGTGACCAGCAGCTTAACTTCATTCAGCACAACCTGACAGGTGGGTGACACTGTACAGGGGGAAGACAATCTGACCCTTTTAATTTCTTTCTTTGAGGAAGAAATGGGGGGGGGGGGGTTGCAGTTAGTAATATCCATTCACTAGTATCTTACTTCATTTGAGGGGCAGTTTTAATGATGATGCTTCTTTTCAACTCTTGTTCATAATTTGGACCAATGAAGGGAAGTTTCTCCTTGTACCCAAATCCTTTAATACAGATACAGTCAGCCCTCTCGTATCCACAGTTCTCCATCCCTAGATTCAACTAACAGCAGATTGAAAATATAAAGAAAACAAAACAAAAACACATAAATAATAATACAACAATAAAAATAATACAAATAAAAAACAATACAGTATAACAACTGTTTTGCATAGCATTTACATTGTATTAGGCATTATAAGTAATCTAGAGATGATAGTATAGGAGATGATGTGCATAGGTTGTATGCAAATACTATGTCATTTTATTAAAAGACTTGAACATCCAGGGATTTTGGCTGGGTAGGAGGATCTTGGAATCAATCCCCTGTTGATACCAAGGGATCACTGTATTAAAGAAAAACATAATTTCTAGCAACAGTCTTTCACAGAAAATTTACCCAAATATACAAGTTTTCCTTTCTTACTGCAATAAGTATAGTAGTATATCTTCTTGGGAGGGAATAGATCCATGCAGTCTAGCCACAATTCACATCTGGAAGCCCTCTCTTCTTGTCATGAGAATAAAATGACTGATGAATGGTGATGCCAAAGGGATCTGCCAGAAATGAATTTTCCTGAGAATCTCCATAACAACCAGCTAGGCTGCCACTGATTAATTTTCATAGCATTTTCTTCAAAATTTTGTTCTTCACCAAAATTTTCTTAGCATTATGAGATAAAAATTGTCTTTGTCTTGTGGCTTGAAAATAAAGGTAAATCTCTTACAAATACAAAAAACATCTGAGCAATCATGATTACATCATTCTGAATTTTGATCATAATTCTTCCCATAGTTTTAAACTGTTTGGGGGGGGAGGAAATTCTGCTTTTTTATTAGAAAGGTAGTAAAAGTTTTGTTGGCATTCCAGTAAGTTTTATAAAAAACTTAAGTAGATGTTTATGCAGGTCATGTTACATTACTAATTTTCTTTCTTCTTGAATATGAGTGCACACTTCAAAACAAAACATATTATCTGCAATCAGCTCAGCCAAATCACTAGAAGATGATTAATAAAATAGTTTGCAGATAAGAAAAGGAAACAAAAGAGAAAACATGGAATAAGGAGAAAAAAATAACATTGTGTTATTTTTAAATTGCAAAGAAAGTGTCACTAGCTATTTCTTACAAGTGACAACTGTCCAATCCCAATTTTGGCAGCAATAAAATGTTTGTGATACTTATTGTGGCAAAAACTGTCTGGCTGTTAACAGACAATTTCCTTTTCCTTTCTTCTGCTATGAGAATCAGACAACATTTTATCAGCCTTCTAAACATTGTTCATGCTCTTCCTCTTTGCTCAGATACTGTGGTGACACTGAAGATCTTGAATCTCTGAATGATTGCTGTGGAAAAGAGGTCTCCCCTGCCCCTGAGCATCACTCTGCTTCCCCCACCAAAGGCATTTGCTTGGGACTATTAAGTAGATGACAAATAAACTTTCATTCTTTTAAGGGGCTGAAATACTGGGGTTTGCTATAGCAGGTAGGATTACCCTAACTACTCTTACATTTTTGATGATTTTTATTTGAGAGTCAGTTGTTAGTAAATCTAGCATAGCCAGATTTTCTGAAACTGCCTGAGAAAACAAACTTGTACTTTCAAGTAGGCAGTACACAATGCTGGCTACTGTGAAAGCATGAAGATCCCTGCCCTTTGGGAGACTGCGTCTAGTATTACCCACCAGATCTTGATCTCAGCCTTTACCTTGCCTTCCACCTGCTTGTACAGTCCATTCTTTCACTTCTTTATCCAGTAAATACAATTTTTACTTTAAAAAAGTGGCTTGCATATTAAAGTAATACAGCAAACTAGTCTTCTTATGTTACATATACTTAGGAAAATTTTTGCCTGTTTTTCAAAGACAAACCAACAAGATCTATTACCTATCTATCTATCTATACATAAATTAAAATTTTTCAAATGATTTAAAGGAATTCAACATTTTAAAAGCCAAAATAAAGATTCCAGGATGGAAGAATGCATTTATAGTATAATCTTTTATAATTTTCTTTGTAAAGTCCTACCAAAATAAATTTATGTATAGAAGGTTTTCCAAAATTGATTTAAGATAGTTAAAATAAAAGTTTTATTACAGAATACTTTTTGCCCAGTTTTGACTTTTTTCATTATTCTAGGGAGAGTGGTACTCTAGATAATTTATGATACAAAATGGAAAGACATTATATAGTAACCAAATTTATAGGGGGTTTCATTGTAGAATTGGTCTGTTTAATTTCAGAAAATAGGTGTGAATGACAATGTTCATAGTTTTAAGAAGTGAAAGGCATTCGGCCAAAAGGGTCTCTGCCAGGAACAGAAAAAAAAAAGCATTACCATCTGTCATACATTTATGCTTTTTTGGTATAATAAATTGTTTCCCCCACTAAATATAAGTTGAAACTTTATAAGCATATACTTTACTACATAAATTTTCCCATATGGCAGTGGCTAAAACAAAACTATACTCTTTGGAGTGTTTTCTTTTACGTTGGCAGGGTTACTCCTGGTTTGTTTGATTTAATTTTCCCAGTAAGATTTTGTTTAATATGTTTAGTTCACCAAGGGCTGTGTACTTTTAGGGATACACTGTTTCTTTAGGCTATGATTACTGAATAAGTTATTTCTTTAACTGTTACACTTTGATCTCATAATTCATTCTTACTCAGGTGTGAAGTCAGCCATATTATTTTTCATACCTGAAAGGGTCTAGCTAGCTACTGATGCATCCAGTATTTTCATTGTTGTCAGGTGACATCAGAAGCTATGGACCAATTCACTTCTAGGCCAAGATTCCAGGTATTCAAAATCCATATAATTGCAGCAACCAGCTTGCCTTTGGCTAAGAAGGCCTCACTGACTTCTCTGGATGGCATCCTACATCTAAGAACACCTTTTGTTATATGTCTTGTTCACACTATGATCTTTGTATTTCTAACCTTCAAAACAGAATGCTATAATGCATTGACTTTGGGTTTTTATTGTGTGTGATGCAGAGGGCTAGATCTCTTTCGGCGAGAGGGTCCAAAACATATGGAGAATATTACACCTGCTTTCTATGGTCAGCATTAGCTTCCTATTCAGTTTTGAGTGCTATTTAAAGTGTTGACTTTAATCTTTAAAGCCCCCTCATTGTTTAGAATCCTGTTATTCCAGATATCACATCTCTCCCTATGCATCATCGTGGCAATTAAAATCAGCTGCAGTACTTGCAGTTTGAAATCCCAAGTGAATTGTGGGGAGCCTGGGAGTAGATGACTTTCTAAAGGAGAACTTCCCTAAGAATCCTCAGTTTCTGTCAATGATAAAAGCAGTATTTGAAGTTTACAGTTTTGGCCTTGAATATCTTGTCATATATCTGTAAGTCTTTGGAACCATAAGTAAGTGCTGTTGATTTAATTTTTATGTCATTTGCGGCAAGAATGTTTAGAATACCAAATCTATTTTTAATGAATCAGAGAAATAGCAGTTGTGCATATTAAAAATAGACAAGGCTAAAATTCATCTGTTTCATATTTGTTAGTGTGGGAGTTTTCACTCTAGTGTTCTCTCACTCAAGTTTTTCTTTGAACCTAATTTTAATATCTTCAGTGAAGGGATTTGCCCTTAATCCTTAGGGAACCATTTCAAAATCCATAACTCATGGTAAGCCACTTCTCTAAATGCTTAGCTAAATGTTTGACTTCTTAATGTTTTATCAGATGTCTATTACTTATAAATTTGTGCTATGTTAAGTATTAACTTTCTTTTTGCTATGTACACAGTCTAAAAGCTATGTTTGAGGTGAACTTACTTCAGTTGAACAAACTATACCAATTCATATTATGCCAATCCATGGAGCAATCTTTTGGGGAGAAAATACGATTGGTAATGAGGCTTCGAGGAACTGGTAGCACTGTATATGAGGCTTGATAAACAGTGGCGTCTACTACTTTTTTTATCTTTTCTTCTTCGACTTCTCTCTTTCCCTTCCTAGCCAGACTCTCAACCTTCCTCAAAAAATGCAGGGTACCAATAGGAAGATGTCTGAATGATGTCCAGGGAAATTTATCTCTAACTTTGGTCTGGTAAATATTAAATGCAACTGTGCATAGTTTTTCTATCTTACTATGTGTGCCTATCCATGTTTCCATGAATTAATTTTGCTTTTTCTGGCTTCCAATTTTTGTGTAATATTCTGATATCAAAGGAACCCCACGCAAAGGCTGTGAGATACCATGGCGTTCCACTTACTGAGAAAAGATTGTCGTTTCCTCTTATGTTTCAAACTTATAGATCATTTGTTTACCCAATAACTATTAAATGTCCTTTGTTAAGTTTTTTCTGCCTTCCAATGTAGTATTTGATACTGTATTCATCCCTTTTTAAGAAAACGTTTATCTGATTAAATAGAATTTTATTTCGTGGGTGATTGATGTTACCATTTATAGAGATGGGAATACTAGAAGAATCAGGTTCTGGAGGTATGCAGGCAAGGAATTATGGGTTTAGTTTTAGACATGTTCAGTGCGTACCCCTGAGACATCTAAACATGGAAAGTAGGCAATTGGATATGTGTGCCTGATGCTCAGAGAAGGGATAGACATGGGTGAATTATATGCCCATATGTAGCAACTGAAACTGAATGTGGATGAGTTTGCCTGGAGAGACCACACAGTCAGGAGGGGAGCAGGACCCAGAGCTGAGCCTTTAGGAGACTGTGGCTGCAAAGAAGAAGATAGACCTGTGACCAAAGAGATGTGTCACTGAAGCCACAGGACAGGATGAAGGTATTTTCAGAATGAAGGAGGGGCCAGCAGTCCCGAATGCTACTGAGAAGTCAGATGAGAAAGACTGAAAAATGCTTGTTGGATTTAGGGAAGAGAAGGTCAGTGGTAGTTAGCTACTGTACTTTAAAGTCTTTGATAAGTGGCAACTGCATTCATTTGAATGTAGTTCCTATGCAGGGTAATTTTTCTTATGGTTCTTGGGTCAAAAAAATCTTTAAGAGTAAATTTAAAAAAAAAAAATTACATTTCCAGGGGCCAGGCATAGTGATTCACACCTGTAATCCCAGCTTTAGGAGGATTTAGGAGGCCTAGGCAGGAAGATCACCTGAGGCCAGGAGTTCAAGACCAGCCTGGATAACACAGCAAGACCCTATCTGTACAAAAAATTTAAAAAATTAGCCAGGTATGGTGGCATTCATCTCTTGGGAGGCCGAGGTGGGAGGATTGCTTGAGTTCAGGAGTTTGAGGTTAACAGTGAGCTATGACCATGCTATCGCACTCCAGCCTGGGTGACAGAGCAAGACCCTGTCTCTAAAAAAAATTATTTTTAATTATATTTCCAACATTTTGATATGTGGTTAATTCTTTCAAAAATCATCTATATTGCAATATATAGTTTATACTGTATATATTTTCTTATTGGAATATTTTTTTCTTTCAGATATCAATGAGCACTGGCTTCTATGTGAAGTGTAAAGGAATATTCACAATGCTGGCATCTTTTAAGTTTTTAAGAAGTTTAAGAAGGGTTTCATTGAAACCTAAACATAATTTCTAATAAGAATATGATAGGAAGGGAAGCCATCTTATAAAAGTCTACTTTAACTATGTTGTGTGACTACATCAGTCTGAAAAGGGAGAAGGAATTATGGGATATTGAGGAAAAGACCTTTCACTGCATTTCTGCTGCCTTCCAAATGCACATTCTCAGAAAACTTCCAACAAAACTTTTACCTTTTGGCTGATAAAAATGAAATATACAGAAAGAACACGAGGAAGAAGAAAACACTTGGAGTCAAACATTAGGAAGCAAAGAAAGGTGATAAGAAATGACCCAGGCAAACATGAAATAATTTTAGCCAAGGCACAAGTCAATCAGCAGAACAAATACTACTTCTAAAGCTGGTGTTATAGGCTGCTTTCTCTGTCTCACACCATTTCTGAATGAATCTATTCAGGTCTTCCACTGTTTCCTTTACGGGAGCCAACTGTTCCTAACTCTGCCGACCCAAATAACAGCTTCCTTGACTCTTGACTCTTTCCTATATTTTGACTCTGTACTGTATTAAACAAAACTTCATTCTTTGTCTGTTATGTTTTGATTGGTGTGCTTTACTTTTTTTCTTGTGAATAGCAGTGCCTTCCTTGTGTGCTCATTGTATTTTCTCCCCACTAGGCTGGTTATAATCTTTAGACTTATTCTTTTTTTTTTTTTTTTTTTTTTTTTGAGACAGAGTCTCGCTTTGTTGCCTGGGCTAGAGTGAGTGCCGTGGCGTCAGTCTAGCTCACAGCAACCTCAAACTCCTGGGCTTAAGCGATCCTACTGCCTCAGCCTCCCGAGTAGCTGGGACTACAGGCATGTGCCACCATGCCCGGCTAACTTTTTGTATATATATATTTTAGTTGTCCATATAATTTCTTTCTATTTTTAGTAGAGACGGGGTCTCGCTCTTGCTCAGGCTGGTCTCGAACTCCTGACCTCGAGCGATCCACCCGCCTCGGCCTCCCAGAGTGCTAGGATTACAGGCGTGAGCCACCGCGCCCGGCCTAGACTTATTCTTATTCACAGTCAAGTTACACAATCTGTCAATCATCCACATTTTAAAACTTTTATGATTATTTTTGCATAACTATATGCACTTCACCTGAGCCAGCTGTCTTAATCCTTTAGAGTGTGGCCATTTTCCACTACTATACTTTTGTGTAATAACCATTGCCAATTTTATCCCACTAAGTAAATTTCTCATTTTATTGAAATTGTTTTTATAAAACTTAAGTTACTCACATTTATACTCATAATCTCTCCTCCCTCCCCCTTCACTCTGGTAGGCGTTTGAAAACCTATTAAGCTATTTGTTATCATAGTTTCCCAAAACCCTAATATTAGCTGTTCAACTTGCCTTATACTCCTTCCTCAACACAACAGAGGGTTATTAAAAATTGGAGAATCAGCTCATTAAGCTGAGAGGCACTTTCAGAGATCATCTTGTGCTAAGGGAATAACATTCTTTCTTCTGGCTGTGTGTGATGTCCTCTTTGCTTTAGTTTCTTCATGAAATGGGGATAGGCTGTTGTGAAGATTAGTTAGTAGCAATAATTGCTTAGAACAGTTCATGACATATAGCTATGTCCTCGATAAATGTTATTATTAACAATATTGTTAAACTAAACTTTTTATTTTAGAATAGTTTTAGATTTGCAGAAAAGTTGCAAAGGCAATTCAGAGAGTTCCCATATATCCTTCACCCAATTTCCCCTATTGTTAACATCTTAAATTAGTATGGTACATTTGTCACAACAAATGAACCAATATTGATATGCTGTTATTAACCAATAGTTTTAATTTCCTTTTTCTGTTCCAGGTTCCCATACAGGGTACTGCATTACGCTTAGGTGTCATGTCTCTTTAGGCACTTCGAGACTGACAATTCCTCAAACTTTCCTTGTTTTTGATGACCTTGACAATTTTGAGGTGGTAAGATATTTTGTGGAATGTTCCTCAATTTTGGTTTGTCTGAATATTTTCTCATGCTTAGACTGGAGAAAAAGACCAACGATGTAAAATGTCGTTCTCACCACATCATATGAAGGGCACATGCTATCAACATGACTTATCGTTGACAATGCTAAATTTGATCACCTGGCTGAGGTAGTCTTTTTCAGGTTTCTCTTCTGCAAGGTTACTCCCCCACACACCTTTCCACACTGTATTTTTTTGAAGGATGTCACTATGTGCAGCCCACTCTTAAGGTATGGGAAGTTAGGCTCCAGCCTCCTTTAGGGGGGCACTATCCACATAAATAATTTGGAATTCTTCTGTATGGGAAATTTTCTATTCTCCCTTATTTATTTAGTCATTTATTTGTATCAGTAAAGATTCATGAATATTTGTTTTATTCTTTGGCTTATATTGCAATGGTATATATCCTTTGGGTTATATTACAAATACAATACAATATTTATTTATTTTACTTTCAGCTCAGTTTTCTAGCTTTCATAATTGAGAGCTCTTTCAGTTGGCTCCCGTGTTTCCTTAACAGACTCCCTTGCTGTTTTGTTTTGTTTTCTTTTGTTTTGATCACTTTATTTTCTGACACTACAAGATGCTGCAAGCTCATCTTGCATATTCTGTCACCAGCCTTAGAAGCAGCTATTTTTCCCAGGAGCCCTGGTTCCTTTTATTGGAGAATAGTATTAGAAGCCCAGATCTGGACATTGCGCATGCTCATTGCTACTGGAGTGTCTTTTGTTTCTAGGCCCTCTCAGTGAAAAGATTTAAGAAATAACCCATGTATTCACACAAAATCATTTCTTTATCTATTTGTGTCCATATTAAGGTAAACATGAGCTCACATTGATGTTTCCCACTCTAATCCAGTGCTGCATGTTTCCTTCTAGCCTGCTAATATTTTATTAGCTATTCATTCAGTCAACAGATTTTGTTGAGTGTTTATTATGTGCCAGGCCTGGTGCTCAGCACCAAGGAGTAGAGAACATGGTGGATACTGTCACTACTTTCATGTGGCTTAGAATTCAGTTTATACCTTATATTTTTACTTTAGTTCTTTGGTACTACCAAGGAATGGCACCACTCGCAATAGTCTATTTTCTTATCTTTCTGTTTTTTTTCCCACCATATTTTATTTCCCATTTCCAAGACTACACTACCTTCTATCAAGCATCCATTTCCCTCTTTACCCTCATTTCTCTTCTGTCAACTCTTTGTCCTCTGGGGTTTTCACCTTTCATTAAAACACTCCAGTAGAAAAGTGAGTTTGACATTTGATAAGCATATTACTACCTCCTATTTGTGTGGCATGTTCTAAAGCTCTTTTATATCTCATTTTTGACTATAGAATTCCTTGAAGAATGATAGGGTATTACCAAGGTGCTTTGCCTGTGGTGGCATCTTGTGATTGCTACTGACATATGTGAATTTATATGGGATTTGTGATAGAAGAAGTCCCACATGGTCTAATGCTATCTGGAATTGGAGGCCATGAGTTATTCTCTTATGAAGATAAAAACATCTTTACTGATACAAAACTCTACAGAACCACTGATTTTAATACTTTGCTACTTACTTAAAAGAAAATCCCTTGGCATCGTTATATGTTGTTTGGTTTAGTAAATATTTTAATTATTTTACATTCAACTCAATTCTTTATATCCCTTGAGAGAAATTTAGGTTATCTATGTCCATGAAGGAAATTTACTTGTAATTTTATTTTCATACTGTTGTAGTTTGATTTTGATCATAAAGTCATACTAGCCTATAAAATGGATGGAACAGTATTTCCTCATTTTCTTTTTTCTGAGGAAGTTTGTGTAAGATTGAAATGACCAGTTCCTAGCTTGTTTGGGAGAGATCATTTATAAAAATCTGGTCCTTTATTTTGTGTTGTTGTTCAAATATATTTAACTACTGATTTGATTTTTTTTCCATTTTTATTTCAGTAGATTTAGGGGGTACAGTGGAGTTTTGTTACATGGGAATATTGTGTAGTGGTGAAGTCTGGGCTTTTAGTGTACCCATTGCCCAAATAGTGTACATTGTACCCAATAGGTAATTTTTCATTCCTCACTTCCCTCCTATCCTCCCCACTTTTGAGTCTGTCATTACACTCATTATGACCATGCATGCCCATAGTTTAGCTCCCACTTATAAGTTAGAACATATGGTATTTGATTTTCCATTCCTGAGTTGCTTTATTAATATTTAGGTCAATGGCTTCCAGTTCCATCCAAAGTGCTGCAAAAGACATTATTTCATTCTCTTTTTATGGCTGAGTAGTGTATGCCTATGTATATATACACGCACACACACACACACCCCATATACATAGTATACAGGCTTTATTTCTCAGTTCTCCGTTCTGTTCCAGTTTTGTTCCTTCTGCTTAGGATTTATTTGGTTATTCAGGCTTTTTTTGGTTCCATATGAATTTTAGAATTATTTTTTCTAATTCTATGAAAAATGACTTTGGTATTTTGATATAAATTGCACTGACTCTGTAGATTGCTTTGGAAAGTATGGTCATTTTAGAATATTGATTCTTCCAATTCACGAAATGTGGTGTTTTTCCATTTATTTGTATCATCTAGGATTTCTTTCATCAGTGTTTTGTAGTTGTCCTTGCAGAGATCTTTTACCTTCTTGGTTAAATATATTCGTAGGTATTTTATTTGATTTTTACAGCTATTGTAAATGAGATTGAGTTCTTGATTTGGTTCTCAGTTTGGTTGTTATTGGTGTATAAAAATGCTACTGATTTTTGAGTTTATATCCTGAGACATTATTGATTATATGTCTAGTGCTGGGAGTGGGGTGTTGAAGTCTCCCACTATCATTGTATTGTTGTCTCTCTTCTTAGGTCTAGTAGTATTTGTTTTATTTATACAGGTGCTCTGGTGTTGGGTGCATATGTATTGAGGATTATTATATCTTTTTGTTGAATTGATCCCTTTGTCATTATATAATGACCTTTTTAATATTTTTTTTACTGTTGTTTATTTAAAGTCTGTTTTATCTGATGTAGGTATAGCTACTCCTACTTTATTTTGGTTTCCATTTGTGTGGAATATCTTTTCCCACCCCTTTATTTTGAGTCTATAAAAGTCTTTATCAGTTAAATGAGTCTCTTATAAGTAGTATATGGTTAGATTCTGTTTTTTAATTCATTGTACCAATCTTTATATTTTTAGTGGGGCATTTAGTCCTTTTATATTCAAAGTTAATATGGATATGTGAGGTTCTGTTCTTGCATAATGTTATCTAATTGCTGTGTATTCTCAATTATATAATTGTTTTATAACACCTGTGATTTTTATGGTTTCACAGATTTTGATGACAGCAAGTATCAGCCTTTTGTTTCCAGGTTTAGAACTTCCTTGAGCACTTCTTGTAGGGCTGATCTAGCGGAGACAAATTCCCTTAGCATTTGCTTATCTGGAAAATACTGTATTTCTCCTTCATTCATGAAGCTTAGTTTGGTGGGATACAAAATTCACGGCTGACAGTTCTTTCCTTTGAGAATATTGAAAATAAGACCCCAATCTCTCCTGATTTGTAAGGCTTCTGCTTAGAAGTCTGCTATTACTCTGATGGGCTTTCCTTTATAGGTAATTAGACATTTTTGTCTTCCTGCTTTTAAATTTTTTTCCTTCACTTTGACTTTAGATATGTCTTGGTGAAGATCTGCTTGCAACACGTCTCTCTGTTTTTAACTGAGTCTCTTGTATCTGGGTGTCTAATTCTCTTTCAAGACTAGGGAAGTTTTTCTTAATTATTCCCCCAAAGAGATTTTCCACATTTTTTATTTTTTTCTTCTTCTCTCTCAGGAACACCTATTATTCATAGGTTTGGATGCTTTACATAATATAATCCCATATTTTTTCAAGGCTTTCCTCATTTTTTAAAATTCTTTTTTCTCTATTTTTTGTCTGGATTAATTCAAAATACATGTCTTCAAATTCTGAAGTTTTTTCTTTGGCTTGGTCAATTCTATTGTTTGAGCTTTCAACAGCATTTTGTAATTCCTTCAATGAGCCCTTTATTTCCAGTTCTGTTTGATTTTTAGAAAAAAATATTTTTCTCTTTAGTAAATTTTTCATTCATATCCTAAATTGTGTTCTGGTTTTTTGTGTTGGTTTTCAACTTTCTCTTGGATCTCATTGAGCCTCCTTACAGTCCATATTTTGAATTCTTTATTTGTCATTTCAGAATTCTCATTTTGGTTGGGATCCATTGTTTATAGAACTAGTGTGATCCTTTGGCAGTGTCGAAATAATTAATTTTCTCATACTGTTAGTGTTCTTATGCTGGTTCCTTCTCATCTGGAGAAGTGTCGCTTCCTATTTTTGAATTTACTTTTATATGAATGGGACTTTTTCCCCTTGAGGGTTTGACTATAATGTGTGTTGTGTTTAGTTGTTCAGCTTCAATTTTGGTTGCCTTATGGGAGCCAAGGCTCTGTATACGTTCCTTGTTTATAGATAGTTTTTGTGCAGTGGTTTTCTCAGATGCTGATTGTGGTGGAGATATAGTGGTTATATGAGCAGGCTTACGCCCTTCAGCAAGACTGGTATTGCCGAGGTCTTAGGAAGCTTATCTCATTCTCCAGCACTGTGTCCTTCTGACAGAAGGTATTGTATTGAGTTGTGCAGTTCAACCTCCAGGCCAGTAGGTGGTGGTTATGGGTAAGAGTCAGCTGCAGCAGAATCCAATGGGCATGTGTTTGAATTTTTTTTTTTTTTTTTTTTTTTTTTACCAAGACAGGCTCTGTTGTGTTAGGCAATGGACTGGTTGTGGAATGCCCAGTGTCCTGAGTGCACTGCTCAGCCCCAGAGTTGGAGACACAGTTGGGGGCACTGGACCACAATGCTGTCTCATGGATACCCCAATGATGAGTATAGGCACCAGTCCTGATAAAGATAGCAGTGTGAGGTCCTGGTGAATTGCACTGAGGTAGCTGCACCAACTCCATTTTTTAGGCTGGTAGTAACATTGTCTACTTCCTTATCATGCCCCTTTCCTGAGACTCACAACTCTCAGTTCAGACACTGCCATCTAGCTCCAGGCCACAGTGTCACTGAGAGCCACAGAAAGCACCTCTCCCCTGGCTCTCTACCTAAATGGTTTCAGGGCAGAACCTCTTTCCTCAGCCCAAAACAGGCAGCTTTGCAGCTCACCTCTTCTCCTGTGCAGTGAACACTGCCACTCTTTATAGAGAGGGAGAGAGGCACTGCTTTTTGGTGCATTTGGGTGGGTACCAGCTGTGGTATTGCTGGCAATTTGGGTCAGCCCAACCTCAGACCCTTGGAGAAGTATTCAGGTGCCAACAGTGGTAGACTAGGTTATGTAATCTCCAAGTCCCAGGCCCTGGATCGCATCCTTGAGTCCTGAGAGTACCAGACCAGGACCAGGCTGGAGAAGTTGTCCTCAGGCACCCCTGGGTTCAGGTGCTGGCTGTGATAAGGAGGGGCAGGCTGATCACTTGGTTGCTAGCAGAATGCTCAAGCAGGGGCATGGTGGGTGTGCTGTGGCTTGCCCCTGTGGAGGGCAGGCTCCTCTCAGCAGGATTAGAGAAGACCAGCAGCTATGGGGCTCACAGGATATAGTGTAGGGCATGATGAACATAGACTTCTGGGGGTTGGGTTCCCAGAATAGTACCATTGGGCTGCAGATGATATGCTCAGGTGGAGGGAAGGCATTTGCACCTCCCACCAGTGAAGGCAGGACCCCCTCAGTGGAGGCAGGCATCTGTGGAGTGTGTGATATGCTCACATCACCATCCCTTAGCAGTGGTGATGGTCTCTGCAGTGGTGGGAGGGGTGCCAGCAACAGTGGTCACTCAAAACTCTGAGTGTTGGGCTCCCAGAATAGCTGCAAGTTACAGCTGGAATGCTCAGACAGGAGAAGGGAAGTCGTGCCACGGACTTGATAGCAGAGAGGGTGGACCTCTTTCAGGGAAGGCATGTAGCTGTAGGGTGCACAGACTGCTCACATCACCTTCCCTCAGCAACACCTGTTCTTGGGGCACATGAAAGTGCTCACCTTCCCTTCTTCCTCTGTGGCTCTGTCACTGTGGCAGTGGTGGTGATAGTGGCAGCCCCAGAACAGGACAGAGACCTCTGAGGGTTGGGCAATGTTTCTGCACACTCTCTAAGCAGCTCCTTGCATTAGTCTGGGGACCTGCAAGGGTCCAGGGACTTTCCAGGATTTTAAAAGTCCTTGGCAGGAGTGTGGAACCCCAGCGATCTCTTACTTGTGATTTCTATGCAACAGGGAGCTTCTTCCTGCTAATCCCAGCTAAGCAGGGTGCCTAGCTTTTCTCTTCTCTGCTTTCCCACTTCCTGTTGTTTTTCTATTGAATTCCAGTGTACTCTTTTAGACTACCTCTTCAAAGCATGATTATCTACCCACTAATTTGGATTCTTCTCCATAGGGGAGGAACATATTAGCTACATCCAGTCAGCCATCTTGCTTTTTAAAATCAGCATATTTGATTTTTTAAGTGGTTCTAAGAAATATTCAGGTTTCTTAGGCATTCTTGAATTAGGTCTTTCTAAGAATTTTTCCATTTCTTCAGTTTGAAAATTAATAATATAAAGTTGTTAGAATATTCTCCCATTATCATTTTTATCATTGAAGATCTATAATTTTATCTCCATCTTTCTGAATGTTATTATGTTTTCCACCTTTCTTTTTTTCTTGAGTAACCTTTCTAGAGATTTGTCAATTTTATTAGTCATTTATAAGCCATTAGTACAACTTTGGGCTTTTTTGATCCTCTCTATTGTATGTTTGTTTCTTGTTTGATCAGTTTTTGCTCTTATTTTTGTCATTTCCTTACTTCTATTGTCTATATTTTATTCTGTTCTCAAATTTATAAAATTATATGCATATTAATTTTAGACATCTTTGATAATATAATCATTATGTCCTCATATTTCCCTCTAATTACTACTTTCACTTCATATACCATTTTAATATGTGTAGCTTTTATTTTGTTTAGTGCCTTCTAATGTCTAATTTCTTTGTAATTTCTTTTTTGACCCATGGGTCATTAATATTGTGACTTTGTTTTCAGATGTGTGTGGGTTTTTTTCTAGTTATCTCTTTAATTTTGATTTCTATTTAATTGTATTATGATTAGTTTGTTTTGAATGATGTTAATTCTTTGAAATTTATTGACACATACTTTATGGCCAATTCTGTGCTAAGTTTTATAAATGTTTTATGGGTATTTAAAATGAATATTCTCAAATTGATACAAAGCAATGTTCTACATATGTATGTAAGATAGAACTTGTATTACTTAATTTCTCAATATTCTTACTGATATTTTTGCTTGATTGATCTATCAATTATTTAAATAGTTGTGTTACAATTTGAAGGTGGATTTATAAATTTGTCCTTGAGGTTTTATCAAATTTTGCTTTATATCTCTTCAAGTTGTATTGTTTGTTTTATATAAAGTTTGAGTTATGATATGTTCATTGTATATGAAACCTTCTATCATTATGTGCTGATTTTTTTGCTTCTGAGGAATGATTTTTATATTAAAGTCTATTATCTGCTATAAATAAGCCTATTCAAGCTTTCTTTTAGATAATGTTTTCCTACTGGGTCTATTTTTATCCTTTTATTATCAATCTTTCCTTATTCTTTTATTTTAGGTGTATATGTTATTAATAGGAAATTATTATTTTTAAAATTCAATCTAGAATTGTTTGTCTTTAATTTAGATTTTACAGCACATATACTGATTTTTGTTACTATTTTTGAATATATCTTGTTTTTCCCTCTCATTTCTTGCCATTTTTCTACTTTTTTTATTTAATGAGGTTTTTGTTTATTTTTCTATTTTACTGTCTACTAGTTTGGAAGTTATACATTCTTTTAACGGTTACCTTAGAAATTTTAATGTGCATACTTAAGTTAACAAAGTCTTCTCCCAAACAAAACAAGAGCTTTAAAACCACTTTAAATGCCATTGACCACTCCTGGTTTGTATGTTACTGTTGGTTAGTATTTTAGTTCCATTTCTTCCTTTTCCCAACAAGATAGTCAATGTTAGCTTAGATGCTTAGATTTACTCCCTATTTGGGTAATCCTTTGCCCACCATTTCTTCTTTCATTTAAGACCTTTCTTACATAATTTCCCTTCTTTGTGCAGTTCAAACCTTATAATTTATTTCAATAATAATCTGTTGGAACTAAAATATTTTAGTTTTTATTTATATGCTTTTTACTTATAATGCTTTGAATTCATTCTTATTCCTAAATCTGCCAATTAATATAGTTAATAAATTCTGGAAATTTTTTCAACAGTTATATTTTCAAATATTTTCTCTCATTTTTTTGGTTATTTTTCATTTGGAACTCCAAGATGGTATGTTACATCTTCTTAGTCTACTCTCATTTCTATTTTTTCTCTTTCATATCTATTTCTATGTACTGAATTCTTTTAATGTATTCAGCTTAATTTTCTACTTACAAGTTCTCTCTTCCTTCATGTCTAATCTGCTGTTTAACATTTTATTGTATTTTATCCATTTTTAAAATTTCATCTCTAGTGCATCTATATGATTCAGTTTTTTTTCAAATCTGCCTGATACTTTTTTAAAAAGTCTTATTCCTTGATCTATTTAATATTCTCTTTTATTTCTTTTAACATAGTAAGCTTACTTATTTTATATTCTTACCTGATAATGCTACTATTTGAAGTATTAGGTATGTCTGAATATCTTTGTTGTTCCTACTCTTACTCAAGGAACATTTTTTTCTTGTGCATTTTGTTATTATTATTTTTATGAGTTCATATCAAGGAAATATTTGAGTCCTGGATTGAAGATGTCTTTCTGTCATAAATGTGTGTATGCTAGTTCTTGATTTGAAGTTTTGTGAATCACAAACTGCAAACCTGTGTGAAGGTGGATTTGAAGCCTCAGGAAAGATTTATTTTTCAACAAGTTTCTCTGTTGTCACCCTCTGTGGAGTGTGCATTTAGGGTCTCTGCTTCACTAAGGGTACACTCCCTTGAGTCGCACTGTGTGTGGGTCTATTGTAGATCACCGTGTGGAGAGCCATAGGCACTGTCCCCAGTCCCTCCACTTTTCTCATGGTTGTCAAAATGAAAGCTCTCGGTCACTTTGGTGCTTCTTTATCTTTCTGGTTTCCTGCTTTAATTTGTATTTTGGCCTTTGAGGATTTCCCTTACATTCTTATCAGCTCAATAGTATATTTTAAAAAATAATTGTATTCAAAATATTAAAGTGTTTTGTAAAGAGAAAATTGTTCATTGTATTTAGTGTATCATACTGTCAGAAACATCAGTTTTATAACCTATTTTCAAATTAATGTGTATCCTAAACAAAGCAGTTTTAGAAATTAAACAATAAAGCTATGTACAGCACGTAACCCCTTTCCTCCTTAATTAATTATCTCCACATTTAAGAATTGCGATGACCAGTTGGTTAAAGCCCAGTAATTCGACTTTGACATTTGTAGCTTCATGTATGTATATTTATAACTCCCTGGAAAATATGTATACTTTAATATGAATCAGTTTGCACGAATTTATTTTCCTTAAATTGATTTTTATTCTTTGATTGTGTACACTAAAAATGAACTAATTCTTTCCAATGATAGAAATATTTGAACATAAGGGAGAGAACCTATGTAAAGTGGTAAAATATCTAGAAAATCTGACCATTCCCTGAAAGAGCCAAAGGTAATATCCTTACCCCTAATTCCCCCTAAGACTCTGAAAACTGACATAAGCCAAAATGCAACAGAAGGATCTTCCAAGACTGAGACTGAATAAATCTTCTTAAGCATGGAATAAAATCATTGCAATCAAAGACATTATCTACCACATGGGAGAGGGTTACTGAGCCCATATGTGGAGCATAGGAAATCCTCTAGTCAAAGGCCACACGCATATAGGCAACAACTGTACAAAGTCACTTACTATGGCAACAGCACAGATATAAAAGTGCACCCTGGATTTACTCCTTTTTGTTGGTGCATGGGGCCTTACATTGCCCTTGAGAAATGAACAATGCACTAAGAAATATTAAGGAGGCGTTTGGTGGATTGAAAGAGATGGAGTGGGCTGCTGGAAGTATAATGACTTTGTGTTGCATTTCTGAAGCATTTTGAAGTGGGAGAGAGCAGAAAAGGAAAGTATGAAAAACAAGAGAAGGGAGGTACTAGGGCTTAGATTTTCAAAACAAAAGAAACTATTTGTGACAACCAAATGGGAGGCTTCTTGGAGCTTGTTTGGATTTTCTTTGTTTTGATAAAGGGAAATCAATATTGTCTTGATTCAGATTCCCGTTATAATTTCTCTTCCCCTACATTTATATCCAGTCATAGTACACAATAATGGCAGATCTCTATATTTGACTTCCTGTCAAACTTCCTTAAACAAGAAATAACTGATTATTCTCAATGAGTTGCATTTCCAATGCCCACTGAAATGCTGGTATAAAAGAATCTGTTCTGAAAATGATCTACTTGTAAGCCACAACTATAATAAAATAGTTACATACTTATTAAATTCCATTTAGCAGCTCAGGAAAGGAGGAGATATATCTTCTAAACTTCCCAAGTTAAAATTCAGAACATTCCCAGTTTTACATGAAGTGAATATATTTTTTTACTTTACCTACCTTTTTCATTTCCATTAGAGCCTTAAGATAGGTATTTATCTGAAAAGGTGGAGTGTATTTTACACCTGCGGTCCCCAACCCCCGGGTTGCAGCCCAGTACTGGTCCACAGCCTGTTACAAACGGGGCTGCGCATCACCACCTGAGCTCCCCCCCACCCGCACCCCCACCACACACCACCTGTGGAAAAATTGTCTTCCATGGAACTTAGGAACTGGGCCTCACAGCAGGAGGTGTGGTGGACAAGCCAGAGGAGCTTCATCTGTATTTATAGCCACCGTTCATCTCGCACATCATTGCCTGAGCTCCACACCGTGCCTCCCCCATCTATGGGAAAACTGTCTTCCACGAAACCAGTCCCTAGTGCCAAAAAGGTTAGGGACCACTGCAGGTTTACACAACCCAATCCTTACTGATTGGAATTCAAACTGAGTTAACTATTGGTACTGAAACTTTGCTTTGCAGAAGTTCATAATACTTACGTTCAGCTAAAATATCCAATTCAGAATGTTGTGGCTCTGAAACCGAGAGTTAATCACCCCTTCCTCATGCATTGCATATTGTCACCATGATTTTGATTAAAATCATGATTATGATCGTGGTTGGCAGTTGCAATGAGGAGATGCTTTCTGTGAGTTTTCAGAGGGATACCATCACCAAAACAGAGACCAAATTACTGGTTCTTGCTTTAATAATTATTCATACATGTACTATGAAAAATATCATTTACCCATAGGACCAAAAACAGATTATGAAAAGCCTTGGTAAAAGCAAGATTATCCCAGTGCTTAGCACATTTAACATTAGTATATGTTGGCTATTCTAGCTTTACTTTTCATTCTTATCATTATTCTTGCCCTTATAAATAGGTTTTACCAGTAACTTGTAACATGTTTGTCCTAAGAGTCTCTGATAAACACCAACTCATCATATAAAACTCCTGTAGCTGTTTTCCCTATTACTTTATTCCGGTCACTAATGCCTCTGCTTCCTCTCCCATATTAGATAGAAACATCCCTTATTCTATTTCCTCTCTTTGCTCTCACCCCTCACTGGAATCTTTATGCTACTGATGCTGTCTCAATGTCAGGAAATAGGAGTCCTCATCCTGATCCAGCCTGGGAAAGGAGAAATGGTAAGTATTTTCCAAATCTTCCAAGTTGAAATTTAGAATATATTCCCCTTAGAAATAAAGTGTAAATGTCAGTAACCAAAATGAATAAGCAACAGTCAGGCCTTTAAAATGTTCTCCATGCTTTGATAATAAACAAGTTGATCAATGAGAGGATACGGTAAAATAGTTCTTCAATTCAAAGAAAGGAACCCTCAAACTCTGGCAGTTTCAGAGAAGAGCTGGAAAGGACTCGAATGAAGGGAGAGAACATTGTAGATGAAAGAGTTAGCAGAGGCAATACCGTAAGAGGAAATGACTGTGGATGTGTGGTGTATTGGTCGGTTGGGGTGGGGGTGGGGCGCAGTGATGAGACCAGTGTGATTGAAATCAAGAATGTGTTATTGTAAGTACAGGCAGGATGTGAGATGGGGTAGCCAGTGTTAAGTCAGAGGCTCCCCTTAGAAAATTTGAGGAATATGTATTATAATGGGTTTGATTCCTGGGTCTGGAATCTCAGGAGGCTTTTCAAAGGGTCAGCCTAAGCTCCACCCGTGGGCTCAGTCCTGACACCCAGCCCAGCGGACAGTCATACTTCTGGGACTAGACAGATTTTGTACCCACCTTCCAGTCATCAGGCTTTTGCCTTGTTCCTGGGTTCTGTGGCCTTTTCCTGTTCCCTGGTGCTGGTATTGGGTTTCTGTCTTATTTCCCCATTCCCAAGTTCTTACCTTGCCCAGAATCTAGGTAATAACATGTTCCTCTCATGTTGGGATCCTTCCCTCCCTCTCAGATTCTGCTGCCTCTTACCCGGCCCCCTTCGATCTCACTATATATCAGAATATTGCTATGAAAGCTAGTTCTTGTAACTAACACCAGAACTCTTTCGTCTAGATTTCTTTTTAAAAGTACTACCTATAGCCTGCCATATGGACCATCCCAATAACCACTCTGCCACTGAGGGTGGGTCTAGAACATTTCTGTTGCCTGCCTGTTTCTGCTCTTTCTGCTGGTTATGAGATTATACTTTCTGGAAATAAACTTTCGTTCTGTCACTCCCTTTCTTAGGAACCTCTAATAACTCCCTTTGGAATCCAAGGTTCCAAGACTGTGAGCTCCTTACTTCTGAAGAGAAGACACCATACTTTTTTCATATCTATTTATTCCTAGGGCTTAGTAAATCTTTGTAAAGGGATGAATTTTGTTTGCTTTCTGGACCTTCCTCTATAATCTGTCCTCGTTCAACCGACTCTTCTTTTCTTCTCTTTAACACATGTACTATATTCTAGTTAAATTTGTCTTTGACTAGTCTTTCCCATACTTTCTCCTCCTCTCTGTATCATGGCTAGTCATTATTTCCATGTCTTTGCTCACGTTGATACATCATTGAAACGATCCCTCTCCTCTCTACTTCTTAGATCAAGCCTTCCCTCCTTTAAGAAAGAGCCATTAATTATTCTAGCCAGCACTAAGAAGTTTACTTTTCTCTACTTGCTTTCGTATCAATTGGGTATGTGCTTAAGGAAAGGATCCCTCAGGCATTATGTTCTCTTTCTCTTTTGTTTCCACTGTGCTTGGGTCAGCGTTAGGCACATAGTATAGCTCTGAGCTTACTGTCCGGTCAGTTGATTGCTGGAGGCCATGGTCCCAAGCACGGACAAGGCAGTCTCTTCCTGTATTGGACTTTCATGCACTTTCTCTAAGGGCTCTGGTCTTTAGTGTCTGCCTTGCTTGGAGGGGTCTGGCACATATTTAATAGGTGTTGTAGGATTTGGAATCAAGATGCCTGTGTTCAAATCCCAGCTCTAGCTGTGTGACCTTGGGTAAGCTGCTTAGCTTCAGTTAGTCTCAATTAACTCATAAATAATAATTAACTAATAATAGTAATTTTCTCACAGGGTTTTGGGGAGGATAAGATGTGATAATGTGTACGAACAAAGTTTTATAAAGTGCTTGGTAAATATTAGTTAGTTTTAAAGGCTCAGTAAAACATGTTTGAATGAATGTGTCAGAGAATTACTCGTCATCCCACGTGTGGTATCCAGATGAGGAGGCTCTGAAATTTACGACAAAACGGTTTGACAGAAAACTGACAGGATGCCAGCCACTCATCTGTGTTTGCTGTGTTCCTTCATATTGTGTTGTTTTCTAAATTTCTTTCTTCCTCAATTTAGTTAGCTCATAAAGGGCACTCCAGCTATTCTTACCATTTTGATAAACACTTAGACCTACTTAGCAATTTCTCTCTCTTTTTTTTTTGTCACTGGGGGTCACTATCCTAAGTGAGGTCCACTACCTTCTAAGGAGTGTGTCTCTGTAAAGGTCTGCTTTGCTTGTCCCCTCTTCTGAGTCCTGCAGTGATATGTTATGTAGGTTAATGGGCAGGTTAATTTGCAGGGATCCCCCTCACATCTCTCCTCCAGGAAATTTCTGCACCTCCTCTTCCCTACTGTCATTCCTATGGTAGGAATTTCAGATGGGAAGGGCCTCTCTGTTAGTGACACCAACTGCTGAACTGCAAATGATAACTCATTCTGGTGTGGTGTTGACAGAGGAGAAAGGCTGAGGAGGCATGTTCCCGAGCAGCAGGTGGTGGCACTCCTCCAAGGAGGAGTATCTGGACGATCTTTGCCAAGAGCACATGCCTGGCTTGGGGTGTTTTTTTCTCCATTTATTATGACCAGCTCCAAGAATAGGGAAAAACTTGGCAAAAGAAGCCCCAGAGGGAAAGCTGTTCTACTCAGCATCTCTAATGATCAACTACTATGATATTTCACTTATCTATTTATTTCACTTATTTTTGAGCTGCATTTGGAAGGTGTGAACAGCATGTGTAAAGTTTTAGCCCAACAATTCCAATTCTAATTTGTCAATAAAACATTAGTTGTGTGTTATTCATCACAATGTATTTGTAGCAGGTTGGAAAATAACCTAAACTTTTAATAGGAAATTGATTAATAATGGTACATAAAATGATGAAATATTGTGCATCCATTAACATGAGGTTTTAGAAGAATATTAAATTACATGGAAGCTGTTCAAGATATATTATCTACAAAAAACAAGTTACTATTATAACGTAGTTTGTACAGTCTGATCCCAAGTTCACATGAGTATGTGAGGTAGTATATTTTATGGCCTGAAAGCACATATTCAGGAGCTAGGCTGCCTCTGTTCAAATCCCAGCTCTGCTACTTAATCTGTGTGTAGCTTTGGGCAAACCAGCCTGTCTATGCCTCAGTTTCTCCATATGTTAAATGGAGATAATAATTGTGCCAATCTAATAAGATTGTTCTGAGGTTGAAAATAATCCACATAAAGTGCTTAGAACAGTGCTGGCTCACAGCACTCATGGAGTTGGTACTACCTATTCTTATAGTCATGCACCACATAACAACATTTTGGTCAACCACGGATGGACTATGTAAATGGTCATATGTATGACCATATATGCTGGTGGTCCCATGAGATTACAATGGAGTTGGAAAATTTTTATCATCTAGTGACCTTGTAACTTTTTGTAACATTGTAGGGCAATGCATTACCTTTTTTGTGTTTAGATACACAAATCCTTCCCCTTGTGTTTCAGTTGACAGCCGTAAGGTTTGTTGCCTAGGAGCAATAGGGTATACCATATAGCCTAGGTGTGTGTAGGTTCTATCATCTAGGTTTGTGTAAGTACACTCTGTGATGTTTGTACTACAATGAAATCTCCTGACACGTGTCTCAGAACATATACCCATTGTTAAGCGATGCATGACTATATTAATATATATGCATAGATAAAAGGGATGATACTAAAATCAGAATGATTATCCCTGAATGGTACGATTATAGGTTATTTAAATTTTCTTAATTGTGCATATTTATATCTGTAAACCTTCTATAATAAAAATATAATACTTTTATAATATGAAAAATGTAGTGAAAGTGATTTAAAAGGATAAGTTTTTATTAAAATATTAAAATACAGACCACTGGTTTTGTTGTTTTTTTGCAAGGAATATTCTAACAGACTGTGTAAAAAGATATCTCATTAATAAATTAATCCAAAGTACAAAAAGTTCTATTTGGTCATTTTTCTGGATTCAAAATCCTTTTCAATGCTAAATATTAATTTAAAGAGGACATTGTTAAGCTATTGTTTTTTAGTATTAATGATACCAAACTCTAGCTTTTTTGTTTTTGTTTTTATTTTTATTAGATTAACTCTATTGACATATAAGGATTGAAACAGACAAATGCAAAGAGGGGAGAAGTCTGATGGAGAACTCTGGAAAATCCAAGAGAGGAACTACTTGGTAATAAGCAAAGCCAGGTGTGCGCCTTGATAGCCATAGCAGAGAATGAGCATCTCAGCACCTGAGTAAAAAGAGAAGTGGGGATGACAGTAGAGTCATCACTAGATAGAGTGGGGAGCATCTTGTGTTGGGTATGGGATGGGAGAATTCTTGTGTAGTTTGGAATTGGACAGACCTGAGTTCAGTCTTAACATCTATCCTTACTACCCCTCCTTTCCTCTTTCTTTTTCCTTTTGCTTCCCCTTCCCTTCCCTTCCCCTTCACCTTCCCTCTCCTTCTCTTCCCTTCTCTTCCCTTCACCTTCCCTTCCCTCTCTTCCCTTGCTTCCCTTCCCTTTCCCTTCCCTTCCTTTTCTTTTCCTTCCTTTCCATTTTTCTTATTCATTTAACAGACTTTTTAATCTCTACTTCGTTTTGGTATTATGGTAAGCTTTGGGAATACAAAGTTATATAAAATATGTCCTATATCTTCCAAGAGGGTAGGATCTGGTGGTGGTGATAGCTAACTTGCTAGACAATTAGAATATGATATAGTCCATGCTTTGGTATAGATATTCATAAGGTGCTTCAAGAGTAAGACAACTGGTAATTACATCTGATTTTGTGACGAGGTGATTAGTGGTGAGGCACATGGTGGGTGGTTTCCCAGAAAAGGGGCCACAAGATGAGTATTGCAACAGTTAGAGATAGATGAAAATAGAAAGAGGGAATAGCACATGTGATGTACATAGGGTTGACACAGTAATTTGAGGAAATACAAGGAGTTTCATATGGTGGGAAAGATTGATATAAATTGGGGAACAGAGAGAAAGGTGTTCAGAAACCAGATCATGATGGGTACGCTAAGATGAAGATTCACTCTTATTCTGAAAGCATGGAAAGTTTGTTCATTTCTTTGTTTGGCTCTGTGATCTTGGGCAGGCAACTTTTATGAGCTCTGTTTCTAGAAAATCTGTGAGCTGACAATACTAAAACCTGCTGTGCTATGCTATTGCAAAAATGAAAGAACGTCTCCAGGGAACCTAGTATGGTACCTGGATTTACTGTTATGATACGGTGGATGGCTCCCAAAGCAAATAACTACTGCTTAGTAAATCAGAAAGAACACTGGGTTTGAAATAGGAAGGTCTGTCATTAAATCTTGGTTCTGCCACTTCTTGGCTCTGTGACCTTCAGCACATCAGTTCACTTCTCTGAGCCTTAGTTTTTTTTTCACTTGTAAGATGTAAACCATATTGACCTCACAAGATTAAGTCAGGACAGTGCTTGTCATAAAGTCCGCAGAACAAATTGTTTCTGTCCCCTATTTTTGCTCTTTCTCTCAATCTTTCCTTCTCTCTTTGTTTCCCCTTTGAGGCTACAGGCTTTTTTAAGTCAACCCTTTGCTTCATGAAGAACACCCTGGGGTGGGACAGGACTCTGAAGAATACATCACTGGAAACTTGAATAGTAAACTAGCATATCGGGATCAGCGTCTGGAGGTCCCCTGCATGCCTGGAAAGAAGAAGGAGAGGAGCCGACATGCCTGCAAGGGAGCAAGAGCAAGCGTGTGCACAGAGCATATCTGGAGCACAACCTCGAGGCATCGCCTGCCGAGCCGTTGCTTAAAGATCTACACAGGTGTAGACCAAATTCAAGGCCTAAATCAAGGAAAAGTATTACCACATGTTCCCACACAGAGACTAAAGGAGAGAGGACTGCTCCTAGCAAGGGGGGAGGAGGGTGGATTGGAAGTGAGGAAGCGGGGAGGAGAGGAGAAAAACACAAGAGCTGCCAATGTAAAGAATTCATTAGAGAAAAGTCATGTTGTGACCTCCAAGATGAAGATGAGTGAAAATTCTTGTATGATTTAATATTCTGTGGAAATATTCCAAACCACGTGCTCTTCATGCAGGCTGTGGTCTTTTACCTTAATTTCAGGGAAGTCCTACTGCCCATTACTCTGCATGTTGCTTACTTAGTCTGAGCTTCTTTGTAACGTGCTGGCAGGGTGCAGATGGAGAGGCTTGAGCCGGGGCCTGCAATTATGGATGTGTGGACAGTGTGGAAGAACTGGGAGCCTGGCTGGCTGTTTATGCTAGGGAGGGACGCATCCTAGCCTAGTACCACCCGAGCCATGGGTGGCCTTACCTCCTGGAACACGTGCATTATCAGTCCCCACTATTTTCTATAGCTCTCTCGGGTAAGTTGGATTAGTCCAGTGGTTTTCACACTTAACAAAAAAATTAGAAACATTTTCTTAAGAGCAACTTTTGTAAAGCAGTGATACCCTTTTGAAAAACAAAAACAAAAATATGTTCTAAAGCATGTTAAAAAATATATCTGCTCTGGTTGGAAGTTAGGAAGGGGTCCCGGAGCCCTGCCCACTAGCTTCTCTCCCCTTATGCAAATCAGTTCCTGAAGGTCACACAAAGCAAGTGTGAAAACTGTCAATGTAGTCCAACTCTTTCAATTTGTAGACAAGGAAATGGAGATGCTAGAGATTAAGAGATTTGTCCATGTGCCCATAATTAATTAAGGGCCGAGGTAGCACTAAAGTCACATTATTCTGATACCCATCTTGGTATATATTCCTAGCTCCAGACTCGTAGCTATTTGCTTTCAGAATAGAGGTGATTAAAATGATGTTGTGTCTAATTAACCCAGAGATATAGGAAAGACTGAAGAATCCAATATTCTCCCATCTGTAGAAGCCCGAGAAAAGCCTCTACATCTGGCCCTCACTGGGTGCAAAATACATATTTGTTGAATTGACATGAAACGCTGTGGTTTTAGGCCAGAGTCCCTGCGACCCCAAAGTTCCTCCAGTCTTGGACTTTCCCTGTCTCAAAGAGACTTGGACTCTGAGGAGCTGCCTTCTTACAGGAATGCTCTATCCTCTTGGAAAGAGACTTAGGCAGAAAAACCTCAAATTGCTAGTTTATTATTTAGACAAGCAAATTCATGACAAATTGCATCATCTCGCAAATATAGCAAAGAGGACAAGAGCAAAGCCTTCCTGGGATTTTTTGTTGAGTTATAAGTCTCCTTTCTAGTCAAAGAAGAATGATTGGTTTAGCATATTCATATAAATGAATGGTAAAAAAGAAATGATTGTCTGAAGATTCTTCCTGAGCTTCTAATTTTCCCAAGGCATTCAGAGTCAGGTACTTTATTTCCCCTTAAGCCTACCGGATCCCCTGAATGTGCTATGTCCCGAACTGTCAAGAGGCACTGACGTTTGCTGAAATCATCATGGGTGTAATAGAGATGGTGGTACTCACCAAACGTTACATCTGCTCTCTCTCAGTTGCCAAATCCCTTGAACTTAGGTGGGGCCATGAGTCTAGTTCCAACCAAAGAAACGTGAGCTGAGATGGTGAAAAGCCCATGTGAAAATCTCCAGGCTCTCCTTCACTGACACCAGCACTTTCCAGATGATGGAGCCCCCATCAGCCTGGGACCCTGAGTAACTTTGATAAGCAGAATATCCTTCCCCCATGGACCATGCTGGACATTTATTGTGAATAATTTTTGTTGTTTTAAGTCACAGAAATGTCAGGGCTAATTTGTTAAGTGGCGTAACTTAGTTATGACTCATTGGTCATGACTAATACAGGGGAAATTGGGTTCAAAGCAAGGAAGGCCTGAAGACCTGCCCTGGCAAGAGCTACACTGAGGGGTTCTCTTTAGGATCAGGAAATCCCAGGGTTTCAGGTAGTGATGTGGTAGAACCGGCCCACACTGGCTTGTAGCCCAGCTGTGCACATCTTTTCCCAACTCTGCATTCAGTGACACTATTGGTAACTTGGTACCAGTGATTGGTAACTTGCATTGGCTGTGGTAGTAGTATTCACACCATAGAAATTAGCAAATGCTACAAATTATGGCATTTTGTTTTCCTGGCAAGGTAGTTGTTAAATACATGTATCAAGACATCATACTACAACCCATAAATGTACACAATTATTATTTGTCAATTAAAAGTAAAAGAAAAGGATTATTTAAAAAAAAAAAAGAAAGAAAGAAAACAGAGCCAGGTCTCAGCAAAATTATGACACAGAAAAAGAAATTGCTAGTATATCACTGGTTTGAAGTCTGTACAGAGAGATTCAAGGTGGGAGAAGGAAATGAAACAGTAGGATCCTCAGTAAATAAGAACCCCCTAAGGTACTTAATTCTTTCACACTTTCTGTAAGGGGAAAATCTGGTGTAGAGCTAACCTGCTAGGTATATTTTTCCTCAAATCCTATAATAGACAGTTAACATAATGTTTTTGCCAGAACATCTTAAACATTAATTCTGAGCTTATTTTTTTGCGACTATTACCTTTGCACGAGATAGAAATGCCAAACTCAACTTTTACCTTCAGTCAACAACACCTAGCAGACTTCTGTGCCTTTTAAATTTTCAGGTGAAGTAGATGACAAGGAAGTTTTATTTTGGGTGCTATTTTCTGGCATGAAACCTGTAGAAAGTACTAAATTCAGCATTCTTCTCCCTCTAGCATTCTTTTTTATATAAAAACCTTTCCATGTTCTCTCCACATATTCACCACTATCCTTCATGAACACAAAACTAATAGATTCAAATTTGATTTGTTGGGAGTTTGATATTAAATTTAAAAGCCAAATGAATTATCACTTATTAAATGATAGTTAATATGTTTGCTTTAGGCTTCCAAATGTGAGTTAGTTTCCTTCTTCACATCTCAATGTTGGAGAAAAAAAAAATACAATAAAAAAAAAGAAAAAAAGAAAAAAAAACAAATGTGAGTTAGTTTCTTAATATAATACTTATATTTTCACATCTAAAAATAAGTACCATATATAAGAACTCCATGCCTTGACTGCATGTTCATAAAAACACCATCCCTTGTCCCCTCTTACTGTCAGTGACTCTCTTACAGTAGTCATGGCTCCACAGACTTTAAAGAGAAGTGACTCAGAGGCTGGCCAATGCTATCTGTACCCTCCTGTCCACAAGTTGAGGAAAAGGTCTTGCTTAGCTACATAGTATCACAAAATAGTAAACATTCATCTTTCTAGTTGCCATGCTTTTTATTCTCTCTGGCATGTTTCCTGTTGTTTCAACTGTGAAATGTGGTGGGTGTGTAGTGGGGGAGGCTTACATGTGGACTTAAGAAAATTATCTTAGAAAAACTTGATTTATTTTATTTTATAAGGAGTTATGAAATAATTTTGATTGACATATTACATTATTTGGCTTGAATATTAAATAACATTGGTGAACAGCTTATGTTTCATTACACTGGCAACTGATATCTGCTAAAAATAAGATACTAGGATGCCTTTCCAGCTTATGTAATTCTGAGAAACAGCCTTGACCTGACCTTCTTGACCTCAGTTTCTTTATTTGTAAAATGAGGGGTTTGACCTGATGATTTATGGGGTTTCTCCCAAGTCAAATGTTCTTTGATTCTACAGGTATGTCATAATACAGACATACAGGGCTGAAGGTATATTCATTTATTTATTTACTCATTTATGAACTATACATTAATTGCCTACTGTGTACCAAGTTCTATGATAAGTATGGTTAACATGCGGTCCCTGCCCTCAAAGAACTTATAGTTTAATGGGGAAGACAAACAAATAAAAAGCCAATTACAATACAGCAGAATAAATGTTATAGTAGGAGTGAATAGCAGATACAAATGGGGCACAAGGGAGGGGCACCTAACTCATTTTGGGGAAAGAAAATAATAGGAATCAAGGAAGAAGAAGGTGATGTTAAGTATACGTAGGGCTAAGAGTAGGGTCAGGCAAAAGAGGCACCTGTGCTGCAAAATTTACGCAGGCACTTGCCCTATTCCTGGGCCCTGAGTGTGCAATCTGATAGTATGCTTGGGTTTGGCCACAAGGAAGAAGACAGAAACTGTTCTAGGCAAAGGGAACAGTATGTGCAAAGGCTTAGCGAGCAACAGACAGAACTTTAGGAAACTACAAGCACTTTCTTATTCTGGCTTTGGAAGTGGAGTTGAGGTGGTAGATGTGAAAGAGAGAGAGAGAAACAGGACCTCGGCTCATGAAGTGTCTTATAAAATATGTAAAGGTGCTCAGACTTTCTCCTTAGGTTAATGGGTATTCATCAGTGAATTTATTTTAAGAAAGTAGTATGATTAGACATGGTTTTCAAGAAAACTCCCTTTGGCAGCAGTGTGGACACAGGGATAAGGACTTAGGTAGGAAAAAAAGGCTGCAGCAGAAAGACCAGTTGGGTGGTGGGTGGAGGTAGGGATGGAGAGAAGCAAACCAGTTAGAGCTGCCTGGGACTGTGACTAATTGAACAAGTTGGGTGTTAAGAGAGAGAGGAATATGATGCTCAGGGTTTCTGGCTTAAGAAAGTGAGAGGATAATAGTGCTGATCATGGAAATGTGGAACACACAGAACGAACGGGGCTGAAAGGGGGGATGATGAGCTCAGAGTTTGACGTGTGCAGTTTAGACATTGAGGGGAGATGTCTGCTAAGGTGGTTGGTGTCTGGGTTGGTGCACAGCAGAGAGATATGGATATAGATATGGATTTGTCAATCATCTGCCTATAAATAAATGATAAGGAAAGCAATGAAAGTGGATGAAATTGTCCAAGGATGGAAGGTAGAGTTAGAAAAGAAGGCCTAGGGGGTATTGAGGGCTTCTTGACACTCTTTAGTAAAACCATTACAAGATAAAAGCACAGCTTTGTAGCTAGCTATCACTGGTATGTTTTGGAGGACAGGATAAGGAGGGAGGTGGTGGTAGGAATTTCCAGGCTTTCTTTCAGTTGTGTCACTGTGCCTTTGCTGCAGTGGATTTACAGAAGTCACTGCGGAATCTGTTTGCTGCAGCTGGTGGTTCTGTACTCTCACTGCAAGGAAGGAGCATAGGGGCCTTTTCTGCCTTGCGACTTGGGCGAGCACATCACCACTCATTCCTGAGGACAGGGGGAAACTGGGCACACTTAAATTTCTCTTTTTAAGTTACAAAGGCAAAAGTTTAGTGACTCTTTTGGATGCCCCTGTCTAAATGTTCACACTTGAGAAAAAATTGCTTTCTCCAGGAAGTAAGTAATAAATTTCTCTCACCAATTGAAGTAGTTCACATCCTGAAACGACGACCCTCAGCTGAAAAGGAGAAAGACATTAAACCATCTCTTCCCTCCATGAAACCCTCTTTCTCCAAGTATGTGTCCCTATTGGATTATAGAGAACACCATTATGCAGACATCTCAAACTCTTTAGGACTTGTCCAGAAACATAATTGCCTGTGACCAAATGACCATGTCAAACTGTTCAGGGTGTGAATATGTTGTCAGGAAGATTGCTGGAGGGGCTCGGCTTGTAAGGCAGGTTGCACATATGGTGAGGAAGCAAGAAGCTAGTATGTGTGTATATGGGGGGGATGCAAGGTACTATTTGGACATGCACCCTTTAAATCTTTTACATCTTCATTTTACAGGCTGTGTGTGTGTGTGTGTGAGAGAGAGAGAGAGAGAGAGAGAGAAACAAAGAGAGAAAACATGGCCAACTGTGTTTCTTTTTGTCCTTTTTAAAAATTCTTTTCTATAAAGAATAGAGGTTTACTGAACTCACAGATCTGGAGGCTGGGAAGTCCAAGAGCATGGTACCTGCATCTGGTGTGTTTTGTCCTTTACCTGCATTTTGCCCTATTGTCCAACCTCCTAACTTTGCATCTGCCTCTGGTCTTTCTTCTTTCATATCGGTCTTCACCAGAATGAAATAACTACCAGAACCTGCTTAAGGGCTCTCCTGCTTCTACAGCTGCGGGCCAATGTACCCTGAAAGCAGAAGGCAGGAAATGCTTGACTCTGAGGAAAACAGGGGCAATTCTCTCAGAAAGGGGAAGCTTATGAAGAAATCTCACTTTTAACTTAAAAGTTTAAGGAAATTTTTTCATTCATTCCATAATACGTCTGTGTTTGTTTTAACAAAAACTACCATTTTTAACTACTTATCATGGAGGAAAAATGAATGTTCCCAGAGGATACTCTTTGTCCCATAAGTGTGTGTGCCCCAGCATGTGACATAGGGTCCTGTGGGAACCAGTCCCATTTCTTAGTCAGGGCTCCATCAGCTGGCCTCTTTCTACCTCAAATGCGACAAGTCAACCCAAAGCAACTTCAATATGAAGGTGTTATGAGGTTTTTATTTTCTGATTAGTCATGTCTAAAAATATATGTCTGATTTATGAATGAAATCATTCCATTTGACGTTGAAGTGGTGTTTAATAGAAAGCACAGAAGTTAGGAGAGAGCCAGGCAGTCCTATGCCTTATTGCTTGCTCTGGCTTTTACTAGATATATAATCTCACAGAGCCTCAGTTTCCTCATCTGTAAAATGGGGATTATAGTGGCACTTGCCTTATAGGGTGGTTGTGAGGATTCAATGAGATGTTTATAAAGTGTACATCATGTGACTGACACATAGTAAGTGCTCAATACATATCAACACCTGGAATTATTTGCTATGTAAATAATTTTAAAGGTGGTTTAGGTATAGTTATAGGCACTGAATGATCATAGATAGATATAATTGGGTTGATTATATTAGACAATTTGCAGCAGCCAAAACAATTTTTAAAAGGCTATTCACATTGTGCCAATAGATACTTCAATAATTTTGAGACCTAAAGTTTGAAGTAAGAAAGGATTTAAGAGCTCATTATAAATATGCATTTAAGAAAATTCTAGAATTATAACTGTTTTGGTTGGTTGAGGTAGTTGTATTTGCTCTGGTGATACTAGCTATTTTGATATTCTGTGTAATATAGTTTATTGCACTAATGTGTCTTTCGCCAGAGCAGAAGTATCTCAAAAACTAAAGCAAAGAATATAAATAAATAGGAACATCTGGTGGAGCAGTTGAAACATATGTGCAGATTGAAGTACATCAAAGAAAAGCCCACTGTTATCTTGGTGACTGGCTAGTGCTGCATAATATAAACAACTTATAGAAATGGAATTAGTTGTCCAGAGATGTAAGCTCATATAAAAAGATATCCTAAAAGCAATAAATATTACTATAACAATAAATGATTATAATGGATCTAGTTAATGCATAAATTGATAATGCACCAATAGAAGATGGATTTAAAATAGAAAAATACCAAGTGTTTGCTGGAGAATGGTTTCTAGAAATGGGGCGATAAAAGCATCACTCTGAGATTTTCTAACATAGCATTGCACATAATTGATAGGTTATTGTTCTTGACTTGATAGGTTACATGTGGTGACTGACATTTTTTGTCCTATTGTGTACATACAACTATCTGCCCATGGGACTACAGTGCTATTAACAGAAGGATCACGTGACATGCCACGTTTTAATGCAGGCAACAGTAGAATGGCCTTATTCCCAGAATGATTGTGTCTGATATCATGTGAAAGGTTGATCTTCAAGGTTGAGGTCAGAGAATTAGATAAAATAATAAGAGGAGTTTAGATTTATTGATAATAAATCTAAATATATTCATTTTTTTTTAGAGAATAAACAAACTTTATTTTATAGCAGTATTGCAGAAAGCAAAATATCATTTAATACAACTTGCAGCTGCTATAAATCTATTCTGGCATCATAACTATACATAGGATCAAAAGCAAGGGAAAATGTTCAAAACAGTTAATAAGTAAACTGTTATAAGTAAACTCACAGGACTGGAAAATCAAAAGGGTCCAATATGAAAAATATCCCCAGGGAAATTTTCAAACATTAGAAAATTTTCAAAATGTAAGAAATGCTTTTAATCTGTATTAATATTTTCTCATCCAGTATATTTACTGCCATTGGAAAACTCTATAAATATTTACTGTAAGAATTTCATGGGAAGAATCTGGAAGAAGGAAAGGCACTACCTAAATTAGCCACAGAGTTTTCTTGCCACACAACAGCACCTGTTCAAGTGAACATCACCTTACCTGTGTGGGCTGGCGTTGTACACTGTCCTTTGATCAAAATGAGCCATAGAAAGCAAGTTGTTGTGCCCAAAGTAAACAGGAAGCAAAAACAAAACTCCTTAGTTAAAAAAAGAAAGAACTGAGAATATTTAAAAGTGGTTATAAAAAAGCAATATAGTAAAATGGGTGAGAATCATGTAGACCAGAGTTGTTTAGGTAAGGTTTGGTGTTGGCATCTTCTTAATTCTTCAGGCTTCTGGTCATTGTTACCAGTCATAGCATAAATTCACTGGAGTAGTGGTGTGGCATTAAGATACAGAATGGTCAAAATTTTTCAGGTTCATAAAGTTGAATGTTGTTTTAAAAATGACTTTCTTCCTTTCGTTTTCCTCTTCTTCCTCCAAGTCTTTTTTATTGGATACCACCACAATTGTGATCACTATGCCAGGGTGCTGTTCTCCGGTCTCTCTGATCACATGAGCCAGCACATTCTATATCTGGTCATCATCAATATCTGCATCTCCTGTGACCACAATGCATTTGTCAATTCTTGCTTCACACATGCCACCGTTTCCAGTCTTGGTGATGCATGTGGTTGTCCTTGTTGACATGGACTCAGGTGTGATGGTTTGTGTAGTTGGTAATGTGCCTGAATCACCATCAGCATCACCATTAATCTATGGAGACTAAAATGTGATGGTTTGGGTCTCAGTTTGGACAATGGGGACTTCCTTGGTGGAGATTTTGGTCTTTTGTAAAGCATCAGAAATTGTTACCATCTCTGTTTTTACCACTGGTGGCTTTCCTTCAATGAGTTGCAACTGTGGGGCTTTAGCTGGGCTTCTCTTTCCCTCCTGCCGTCCCCATCTTGTACCACAGCAGTGCTGACAATTCAGGGTCATTTGCTGAAATCTCACCAGCAGGGATAGGACAATCCTTCATAAGACTTTTGGTCCACAACGCCAATGGGAACTCCATCAAGATTCCTGGAGACCCGTTTACTAGAAGTGCACTCAAAGTGTGGTGCTGGCCTATCTATGAGGGTGCTTGCCAGGAGGGTCTGTGCTTGGGTGCCGCTGCTGTAGGAGAATTTGGACCCCAAGGTCAGGAACTTGGGCTTCGGTGGTTGTTTAAGCCTGTAGAAAGTATAATGCTCCCCACACACTTTCCATAGCCTTCTCGCTGCCCGGGAGTTTGGCAGTTTGAATCTAACAGTGCTCTCAAGCTGTTCCATCTCTGCAGGCCGAAATCTAACGTAGAAGTGCGAGGCAGGAAAGGATGGTGTGCCTGCTGCTGCAGGTAGTTTCGCTAATATCTTGTTGTTGACTTGTATAGATTCTTTCTTCTGCAATACTTGTAGACAAGCTAAGCAACAACTGTGTAGGTGCGACAAGTCTTTCTCCTGATTTCAAAAGTGTCAAAAGGCCAAAACCTGGAATTCTGGGTAGGTTGAAAATTACTCTCAAATACACTGAGCCTTCACTATAGAAGAAAAAAACAATCAGCTCTTCAATGTGAATCCTACAAGCTGAGTGTCATGGGGTCAGTGAAAGAGTCTAAAACGCCTCTTTTAAATGTCACAAACTAACTGAGAAAGCTAAGCACAGTCCTAAGAAGTGTTAAATAATATACTTTTACACTAAGTAAATTTGGGGTGCCTAGGTGCACCGTATAGTATCTAAAAACCCCACTAATATGCTCCATAAAAAATTAAAATATAATAAAAAGCTCTTATTGAAGTTCTCTTGAACAGGTTGCAAAGAAGAGATTTTCTTTTAATATTCAGAAAACTTCCTAAAATCTCCTTTACTTACCTCTTTCTACCAAACTCTAGACCAACTGGCTCTCCTATTTAATTCTTCATCACTCCCACTTCCTCTCCCCCTTTTTCCCCACTCTCTGAATTTTTTTTTCTCTTATTCTTAGGATATAATGTTGCTTTTTCTTATGTAGCATGACCTGTAGCATTCTCTCTGCTTTTTGCAATAGTTCTGCATCTCGGCTTGTTGCTCTGTGCAGCACATTAGCTCTAACAGTGAAGCACATAACAAAGGATCTTCCTTAGAAAGTAAGGGAAGGAAAATAGTGTAAATATTAAGGGTTTGTTTGTGTGCTTGTCAACAAGATTTAAATTCTATTTATTAAAACAATAGAAGAAATGCCACAAAGTCTTCTACAATTACTGCTAAATGGGTGGCCTAGGTAGGCAGTAAAAGAAGCAGTTCTCCACTCTCAGCCATGGTGACTAAGAAAGAATCAATGGGGAAAGTGAAGGGAAAGTGGGTAGAGCTTGGACTGGGGAAGAGAAAAGACCTAAAGGATTTGATAGGTAATCAAATATTTTAAGAATGTGTCCTAAGCTTTACAAATATAAGCTCCTTGAAGGCAGAGGAATTTGAAAAATTCTTGTCCTATATAGTAATAGAAATAAATGTTTGTGGAATGAATATAATCTGTACTATATTTGTGGAATGATATAATTTGTGGAATGTATAATCTGAATTTAATCCTAAGGAAGATTTTAATCCCCTTGAAATTTTCTCTAGAATAGTATTGTTTAGGCTTTTTGGACTACCACCCACAGTAAGAAATTTTTCTTTTATACATATAATCTGTGTGTACACACTTGTGCACACACATGCACACACATATGCACATGAAGTGAAAGTTTTATAAAATATGGCTTACCTTTATACCTGTGATACACCGCTAATTTCTACTCTACTCTAGTTTGTGGGAAACAATGATGACCCCAGGTCCACTAACTAGATTTCACAGCCTTTAATGAATAGTGGCTGGAAGTTTAAGAAATAAACTGCTCTGGAGCAGAGATCAAAACAAAAACAAACAAAAATGCACATAGAAATCAAAAAGTTACTATAAATATGTGACTTTTCCTGGACATGACAATAGTCTGTGGATAAGTTGATAAAGCGTATAGCCTTTGTAAGGCCACTCAAAAAGTCTGAAAAAAGAACAACAAAAATGACAACAGCAAAACAAAACAAAACAAAATTTAATGTGTAGGCCTAATAAAGCTAGTCTAGGCCTAATTTCATCCATGGCCAGTTGGTTTGCCTCTTCTGCTCTAAAGGATAGACAAGATATTTTAAACAAATTACAATTGTCTTAAATATGAGAGTTTAATTTCACTCTAACTCATTGAGTTTCCTCATCTACTTTTAATTTCTTCCCTGTTTAGGCATATTAGCAGAATGTTTTTTTCAGTGATCGGAGGAATTTGAGCTTTTAATAAAGTAAAAAATGACTATACTAAGTTTGATATGAGAGGCACAGATCAATTTATCCAATTAAAAGTCACCCATTGACAATATTCCTATTCAATGGTGTTTGTGTGCATGTATGTGTGTGTATTTGTTATTGTTGTAATTATCATTATTATTATTTGAAATTTTAATGTTTGATTTTTTTTTCCTTTTAATGTCAAAACATCTTTTCTTTCTTTTAATGTTCAATTAGCACTACACATGACCTTAAATTCTGCTTTCTTGTTTCCCATATACACTCAGAGACTGGTTTTTATTTTGCACAGAAATAAATTTTAACTTAAAATAATTTCCACACCTACTTTGTTTAGTTAAAGAAGAGCTACGAAACATTAAATTTAATTTATGAAGCCCTCTATTTGTGTTCCAGTCCTCTGCACATACACACTGTGTTAATGCCGTGTCTCTATATGCCAATGGCATTAGAGTTTCTGGCAAAACTCAATATGTAATCAATTATCACCTGTCATGAATGACTTTTAAGATCCAGCCAGTTATTTTGGAAATAGCACTTAGCTCCGTTGAGAAGGGAAATCACCCTCTGAAAGTGGTATGGCCCTCGTCCTTAAATCTCTTATTCAAAGGTGTTTGGACAACTTTCAGCTTAGTCAATATGTAATAGAGTCCAGCAACTTACATCTTAAAAAAAAACAGAATTTTAGCTATTTCAAAAGTAGTTCAAGAGCATACTTGTTGCTTAGAAAAGAAACGATAACCAGTCTTTCATTATTTTTTTTTCTCTGTAGGGGAGCAAGAATCTTACATATACCATTTACAGGCCAGTGCCTTCCCCACGCCTCACTTTAATGCTTGTTTTGATTTCAAACTCACCAGTTGAGAATAACTGGAATCTGCCCCCTAAGATTCCAATAGTGACGTACTTTCTTTCCCTTTTGTTTTCTGTATTGATTCTCTGAGAGAAAATAAAAATACATCATTCTCCTACCAGCAAAAGAAAATCACTGATATCCAAATATAGTGGCTTTTCTAGGAATATATACATACACATTTTTAAGCTCATTGTCTTATCTACAGTGGGTGTTCAATAAATAATATCAGGAAATGAATCATTTTCCTGAACAATGTAGATATTAATAGGTAGTGTAAAGCCACAATTTTTCCTGGTTTTAAAAGCTGCAGTAAGTTTCCTAATGATTACATTGCTGTGTGGGCTCTTTGCAAATGATTGTACCTGTGCAAGTCGACTACCTACGTTCAAACCTTGATATCCTCATTTCTGAAGAGTTGGACTTCTGAAGGTGAGATCATCTTTGCCAGCTTCAACATCTGAAATGCTTCTGCTTAGACCCTCGGGCCTGCCTTTAAGGGAACAGGTTTTCTTAAACCTCCAGGGGGCAGCCCCATACCAGTTGTTATGAGGGATGGGTCAGACATTGGGAGGACATGGGTAAACATTCTTCCCTTGCTCAGGCAGACTGTGGGCTGCCCCCATAGAGCTGCGGCCATGGACATTTGCATAGAGTACACAGCACTTTTGAGGAACCCCACTTGGGGTAGGATGAGTGTGGAGCAGAAATGAGCTGCTTTTATTGGTGGCTAAACAGTCAAAGCTTGTAACTGTGAGTCTTAGTTCTGAGACTTTTAGATATTTTCAGTGAGATTTAGAGAAGTACAGGTGCTTATGTCCATGAAGTGACCACAGGTGAGGGATTTCTTCACAGCTATCTGTTCCTAGGGTTTACGGGCATAAAAACCATGTTCATTCATTGTGTATTTGTGTGTGTGAGTTATTAAAAATACTTGAGACAATTCACAATATCATTCAAATACCTGCATCTTGAGTGTATATCTGGAGTTTTCTTAGTTGTTCATGGCTCAACTGACCACCCAAGGCCATAGTTGCACAATAGCAGATTCTAGAATCTGTAAGAGTCAGGGTTTTGGTCCATTTTTGGCTCTGTAGATTTGCATTCCTTTCTTTAGGGAGATAAAAATCAGAAAGGATTTTCTATTGATAGATCAACACTTTAATGTGGATTAAATTCCACAAGTATACTCTGTGGAGGTTTCCAAAACACTAATGTGTCTCTTTTGCTCTCAGTGAATTTATATTTTAGCAGAATATCCAAAAATACAAAATAAGCATTTAAATAACTGCATTTCTGTTTTTTGTTTTATGGAGGGGGTGGATGGATGCGGAAGACATTTACAGGATGTAGCTACATTACAAGAGGCTTGTTATAGAGCACAATGTTGGAAGAGAATCGAAGCTTTTCTTCTACTCCTGGTTTCTGGAATTCTCAACTTCCAACTGCAGAAGGAAATTATCAAGTGGATATAAAAAAGATGGACAGTAACCACTATAAAACCATCTCTAAAGGGAAGTAACATTCTGTGTTTTGCTGAGAATTTTAGGTAAGGCAAAGGTTAAATTACCAGCATTCCTTGCACCTATTTTCCTGAGAGATGCTTCCCAGAGGGATGCTCTCATTTGTGAGTTCTGAGTACTATGAGGGCTGCTTGAGTGGTAGTTGTATGTTTCACATGAACATACACAAACACACACATGCACATCAAATTGCTAAAGAAGTTCCACTCAAGTAATTCAACAGTAGCTCAGTACTTCTCACTATAAATCCCATCTTCTTTCCCTTGCATTTTCCTAAGTGCCCATAGGCCTCTCTTGGGTATAATTTCTCGGTAGGCTAGCATAATATTTATGTGAACATCAAACAAAGAATAGCCATAAATAAGGTTGATCTCACAAGCCACATTCAAGATTATTCTCTCCGCGATGTAGTTGCACCTGTACACAGACATAGACAACACTGTTTGGACCTGTTGTCTGTGCTCTGCCATGGAGGATTGCAGCTCACTGTTAGTGTGTTGAATGTACAGTGATTCTGTGGGGTTGCAATTGAACAGTTCCCTGACTCCTTCCACTTCCTCCCCCATGGGTTTTCTGGGCCCTTAATAGCCACAACATCTTCGTATCTGTCACATACACCTGTCACCTCCACTTTCTTCTCCCCAGTTGGCACCGCTGTCAGGGGAGCAGCCAAGTAGCCAGCTCCACACTCCCCTCCGCCTGCCTGAATAGGGCGCCCTCTGCCTGTCCCCACGAAAGTCTCCCGCCTTCCCCCCCAAACATGGCCACCACCCCCAGCTCAGTGTTAGAAACTGTCAGTGTTTATCTCTTCTCTCCCCACATCCCTGTGCCTCAGTCAGACAGAAATTTTTTTCCTCACTATTGAACTATTCACATCAGCATATATATGAGCTTTACTGTATTTCATTGTTAGAAAAATACCCTGCCTTGACCTCACGTTGCCTTCCAGCTCACAGGAAAAGCTCCTCAAAAGAGTAGTCTCTACTCTCTGTCTCCTTTTATTCCTCTCTCGCGCCCTCTGAACCAACTCCAGGGTGGCTTTCAGTCCACCACCCCGTCAAAACCGCCTTTGCCGAGTTCAGCAGGGACCTCATGTTGCCAAATTAAGTGGGCTCTTCTCAGTCTTCGTCTTCCTCACTTGTCAGCATATTTGACATTGTTTCTTTTGAAACACTGTTCTTGGCTTTTGTGGCCCCCCTTTTGTTTGGTGTGGTCACTCTGGTCTCTGGTCACTCCTTTTCCATCGTTTTTGCTTGTTTCTCCTCAGTTTTGGTATCTCTTTTTATTTTAGGGTTTCCCAAGCTTAGTCCTTAGATTTCATCTCTGACTACATTCGCTCTTAGGTAATCTCATTCGAGTGTCATGGCTTCAAAACCCATCTCTGTGCTGTTGCCTCTCTAATTTGTAGCTCTAACCTACATTATGCCCTGAACTATGTATAGACTTCTTTATGTAAATGTCAGTAAGCATTTCAACTTGCTTTCTCATTGAATTTCCCTCCAACCTTGTTTTTCACGTATTTTTTCCTCATATCATAAATGTTCTTCCCGTTTCTTGACCTTGGAGTCATGCCTATTTCTTTTTCTTCTCTCTCACACTCTTCTCTTTTCTCTCTCTCTCTCTTTTTTTGTTTTTTTTTTTGTTTTTTTTTTTATAAGACAGGGTCTTGCTCTGTTGCCCAGGCTGGAGTGCAGTGGTGTGACCATAGCTCACTGCAACCTCAAACTCCTGGCCTCAAGCAATCCTCTCATCTTGGCTTCCCAAGTGAGCCACTGCTATATTTTCTCTTTCATTCACATCTCATGTTCAATCCTAAGCAATCCCCTGGTTCTTCCTTCAAATGTACCTAAAATCCAATCACACCTCAGGACCTCCATGGCATTCCTTCTGGTCCAAGCCATCATCATCTCTCTCTTTGACTTGCAGTCTCGCCATCTTTTAGCCGCTTGTCCTGTTCCCACTGCTGCTCCCTAATGATAAATGCTGTAGCCACAGTGATACTTTTAAAACTTAAGTCAGTTTATGTCTTTTTTCTCCCTCATTCCTTAACAAGCATCCCATTTCACTCAAAATCCAAAATCTTTACCTAAAGCTGCGGTGTGATCTGGCCCTTCGTGCCTCTCTGACCTTCCTGTCTTCTTTGTTCCCTTTGCCTGCTCTGCAGCTGTCCCGCAGGCCTCCTATTCCTACAACATGCCACAAAGCCTCTAGCCACAGGGCCTTTGCCCCTCCCTTTAATGCTCTTCCTCTAGTTATCTTCATGGCTTTTTCTCCCACTTCTTAAATATTCTTAAATATCCTCCCTGCCCTACCCTGTCCTCTTTGCTCTCATTCATGCCGCTGCCACCAAAGATTTGGAGTTCCTCTGGGGGCTACTGTCTCAGGAATATAGTCTATTTCTTCCTCCCACTCTCTGCCTGCCTTGAACACATTGACGACAGCGCATGCTTAGGTCTCTATCTTCCTAAGTTACTTTATCACAGGTGGAAAAATTATAGGGGCAGGGCTTCTACAGAGAAACAGAATAACTATGGATTTTACCTTTGTTCAACTTTCTCCTTAGAAGAGAGATCTTCCCTGTCCTCTGTGTCTAAAATCGCTTCTCCTGCCTCTCTTTTCTCTCTCCTCCCTACTCTGTTTTTTTTCTTTTTTTTTTTTTTACAGTTTTTTGAATTTATTTTTAGATAAACAGAAAATGAGAAGAGGCACATATGTACACCTTAGTCCGACAAGAAAATTACACTGAATGTTTACTTAGTTGGTCAAATCATAAATAAATTTAATGTATTGTTAACTATTTAGGGACAGATAAAATTTTAGAAGGCTATTCATTCAAGATATAGATACATATCAATATTATTAGGGAATAATCAAACACTGTGAAGATCACCCCCATGGAACTCTACCTATAATCAAACTAGAAAATTTTTTACTTTTGTGAGTTGCCATCCAAAATAAATTGACTAGAGGTTTATGGATTTTATAGGTTTTCCCAAAGAGATAGCTTTTTATTTCATTGATTTTCTTTTTTTTATTGTTTTTCTGTTTTCTATTTTAATAATTTCCACTTTAGTCTTTACTATTTCCTTTTTTCTGTTTACTTTTTGTGTAATTTTTTCTTCTTAGTTTTAGTTTCTTAAGGTGAAACCTGATGTAACTGATTTGAGAGCTTTCTTCTGTTCTAACATTTATAGTACTTAGTACTATAAATTTTTTCCCAAGTACTAGCATTTCATTCATTGTAATATATTGTTTTTCATTTTCATACAAGTATTTAGAAGTGTGTTATTTTGTTTGTTACCAAGAAAACATTCTGTTACTGATATCTAATTTAATTACATTGTTCAAAAGATATATTTTTGATTACTTGAATTCTTTTAAATTCATTAAAAGTTATAGTATGGCCTACTATATGTTCCTACTCTGTTTTCATAGGGCCCATCATCATTGAACTCTTACGTATGTATTTGTTGAACTAATGAATGACAAGAAAAATATAGATATTTGTGAAAAGAATTTTTATATATTTATTTCAAATGCTTTTATTCAAAAAGAAAAATTTTCTGCAAACTAATTTTCTTTAATTAAGAAAATTATGGTGGGGATTTTATTATATGGAAGAATGGCTCCAACATACTGCCCAACTTTGGTAAAAAGATTTTGATATATAAAGAAGACATAACCCCTTCTCTATGGGACCAACTCCTACACACTGAACACTGACTTGAATGACAAGAAATCTAAAACTAAAGGCTTATGTTACAGAAGTCAGGTTAAGCCTAGTGACATTCAGGAAATAAACAAAAGTGTTTATACTCTTTATTCAGTTGATAGTGTAAAGGAAAAATATCAAGTAATGTCTCCTAGGCCTCACCTTGGTACTCGAAGTTTTCTACTCTGCTTTCTCCTCTTTGTGGACTTGTTTTACTGTGACTTTATTATAATGAAGGAATATTTTGCAGATACATGCTTGTATTTATTAGATGTGCAATAGAACAAACTGGAAAGAGGAGTATAACTTGGTAGGAGGAGGAGAAAATAGTACAGGTAAAAGTGAGCAAGGCCAGAATGAAATTATTGAAGTGGACATCATTTTTGTGGGCATAGTGAAAATTCTCAGCATAGTGACTTACAGGAACATTTTAAGAAGTTAGAAGTTCACAACAAAATGAAGAAATTATTAAGGGAGAAAAGCACTTATTGAGGAAATTAGATAGTATTTTTAGGAAGTTCTTCCTTCTCAAAAATAGCATTAAAGGCAATATAATTAATATAGACTTGTCAACTTTCTTTACCATTAGAGAAGAAATGTACATTCTGTATGGATTTCATAGATATTAACTGTTAAAAAGTCTAGGAAGTTAACTGCATGACTAATCACCATCAATTCTTCTTGCTACTGTCTTTCTATTGAAGGAACCAACTAAAATCTTTTCTAGTGACCATTTATTTTTCAAAGTTAAAAACTTTCAGGGATGCATCTGCCTTTTTTGGTTAAATACTTTATTTATTCCAGCGAAGGGGTTACTTTATTCCTATGAATATGTTTAGTTTCCCTCCCCCCACGTTCTACATAATGTTTTCCCTTTGTTTGTGAACCTTGAATAATTTGAATCTTACACTGTTTTGGATTCATTTACGCTCAATTCAGGTCACTCAGCAAGTGACAATTGATGTCCAGTAAGTCATTTTATATATCGTGCTGAGAGTGATTCACTTTTCTTTTTGCCAAGAATATACAGACTGGAATACCAGAAGGTTTGAAATTCAAAACACATGATATCTGAGTGAGTCCCAAACTTGTCAAAATTCCTCTTGTGCCCCTCCTACTCTTTTCCCTTTCTCTCCACACTTGTGAGCTATTTTATTATTATTGTCATATATTTAGAGGACTTCTAGGAGGATATTTTTTAAGGAAACTAAAATATGGGTGTTCTATTTTAGCCTTAAAACCACCAGTCGGAACCTAGAGCGAAGCCTTTCCTATAGGTGGGTATGGCCAGGTGTTCTGAAGCATCTGCTCATTGCCCAGGGCCAGAGTCTTTCCCGGTGAGGAGGAAGGTGTTGGTTCTACAAAACAGCCCAGGGAAGTGAAGTTGAAATTGATTGAAGTAAATTATTCCTAAAGTCTTGATTCTTCCCTCCTTTGAAGGCAGGAGTAAATTTGGTTTCCTGCATCCAGGTGGTCCTCAGATGTCCTAAATTAAAACATAGTGAGAATGGGTTTTTCACAACAACTCTGCCTTGACCAGCCTATGAGGGTTAAAGTCCTTGCACTGTGTTTCTGTGCAATAGACTCAGTGGAAACTGCAGGGGCAAGCAGGTAATGATAAAACACAGTTCTTTCCTCTGAGTTGGAAATAGGCCAAGGCTGTGAATGTTAATCACCCAATTCTTGTAAAAGGTACTGCAGGGCCTTTAATAACCACATGTGGCTGGAGTCTTCCTATTTTTCACTTCATCTGTGAGGCTCTGTCAGTGGGAGGTGGCAGCTCTAACTCAACATTGACACAACACCCAGAACTAAAAGTGGAAACTCAGACCCTGCTGTGGTTGCTCTCAGGGACTTGAGACATGATGAAAGACAGGCTTTGAGTAATGGTTTTCCATTGCTTTTGCAGTCAAGTCTAAAATTCTAACATTTCAGGGAGCAAATACCTGTTGTTAAATATCCTTCCTGCCCTACTCTGTCCTCTTTGCTCTCATTCACGCTGCTGCCACTAAGGATTTGGAGTCCCTATCAGGGCTACTGTCTCAGGAATATAGTCTATTTCTTCATCCGACTCTCTGCCTACCTTGAACACATTGATGACAACACATGCTTAGGTCTCTATCTTCCTGTTACTTTATCACAGGTGGAAAATTATAGGGGCAGAGCCTCTACAGAGAAACAGAATAAATATGGATTTTACCTTTGTTCAGCTTAGTCTGTATAGCAAGTAGCTTACGCTTGCAGAGCTTAAATTTTGTCGACTATAAAATATATCTAAACCATATGCTATATGATTAAATGGATCAATTAACAAAAATTTTATGATACGCTTTGCAAATTATAAAGTTCTACATTCATGTAAGCTATTATTGTTATTATATAGAGAACTTCTAGGATATATTTTTAAGGAATATATTCTCTTTCTTCAAGTTCTCGCTGTATTATATCCAGGAAAGCATTGGAAGCCATTGGAGTCCCTGCAGCGCTCAGAATATCCACGTGAAACCAATCATTTTCTTTGCTCCAGTGGAGCATTTAGAGGGAGAGAAAGAAAATATTTTCGTATTGTTGGTGTAGTGAAGGCAAAAACATTATTTGTGCATTCTAATAAAAATTAAATATTTTTTATCCACAAGAAAAAGATGACTCCAATTTCTAACCTTATTAATATAAAGTGATAGAAATCCTTTAACAACAAAGAAGAACCAAAGTCATCAACAATTCTTATTATGAACCAGAGCTTTTTCCTACTCTATTGAATTTTAAAAGGAGTTCAGCAGATTAGTTAAAATTAAGTGTAGAAAGTCTTAAAACCTATTTGGGTCTAAGGCTACAGAGAGACTGCAGAGACAAATATTTGGAAACTCAAGTGAAATAAAGGCGGAAGAACAGGTTTGAGGATTAAGCCATTGCCACCCATGCTTCTTTGGCCTGTTTATTTTAGGACAAGGCCTGGCTATTCTTGATTCTATGAAGGGATTCTATTTCATTTCATTTTCCAATCACAGACACTGCTTAACACCACTTAAGCCAATAACTCTCTAGATCTTACCCCATGGGCTCAACTTCTGGCAAAATTCATACGTTCCACTCTGCTGTTAGGCCTTAGGTCATTTTAGCTATTTCAAAGGCCAGAAGAGTTTGAAAATGTGCAACAAGTCATTTGTTATTCAAGGATTGGCTGTCATTATAGGAGAAAATAAAAGAAATCCTGAAAACAGTTTATTTGGTCATGGAATATGGACAGGAAAATTTGATATAGATAGTCATAGTCTGGACAAAATTAAAATTTTTTAATGCTATTTCTCCCCTCTTCATGTTCGTATATTCTAGTGAAAGGGCCAAAAGGAATCCTGGTTCAAAAAGTAAAGGGGCGTCTCTCTTGTGTGCCTGAGAACTATTATTTCCTATTAAAATTCCACTTCTGGTGGTTTAATTAATTAAATAACCAAACATGTTTAATGAGCAAGTACCACATTGCTGGCACTACATTAAGTGCTGGGCATATAATGGAAAGCAAAGACAAGACAGAGCACACTGAAGCAATAACCATTTGGGATAGACATGGGCATCAGGCAGCTCAGAAACAATCTCTCACAAGGTCAGCAGAAAGTTGAAAGTAAGAAAATAGGGTTTTGCTCTGCACTTCCCCTTCGGCAACAGCTGTGGCCCCTCGCAAAGAAATTAAGCCTGTGGTTAGGATTCCAGTCCCATCTCATCTCAGCAGCCTCACAGCCCTGGAACGTTCTTGACAGGACACTCTTAATCGATTGCATTCCTTTGTTTTGCCTTGGCATCTCAGATGGTGGCATTCCCAAGGCTGATTAGCTCCAAGTTCCTTCCTTGTGAAGCCAAAGCCACCATGTAATTTCCATTAGACCTGAAAATGATCCTGACTTGAAGCTTAGCTGGAGCCCATAAGCCATCGTCTAATCATACTTAAGAATTAACTGGCCTGGGCTGTATGTTCTTCATTTCTTTAGTAGTAAAATCGTTCTTAAAAACATGTCACTCTTTGTGGACCATCAAATACGCATAATGATAGCCTAGTTTAGAATTGAGCACTACAGTAATTGTCAGAACTCTGATGCTGAATTGCTTTGTGACTTTGCGGAAGCCACTTAACTTTCTTCCTTTCCTCCCCTGTTCTTTCGGTATCTTCCATGTGCCAGGCTTTAAAACTGGACTTAGGGGTGCGGGGTAGAGAGTGGGTGGGTGAGAAGGGGAAGGGTTTGACCCCCACCCTGCTCTGGAGAGGAGCACAGTCTAAGGAAAGGGGTTGTAAAGCAAATAACTCAAACCCCGTGGGACAGCGCTGTCATGAGTCGTGTGTACAGTGCTGTGAGAGCAGGCAGGAGGAAGGCTCATTCCTCCCTGGAGACTGCGTAGGGGAGTTTGACAACACAGCCCAGAGGTACTTACCCACTAGCTGAATTCCGGGGAATGAAGAGGAATTCCCTGAGTGGAGAAGGGGGAAAGACACTCCTAGTTGTTTTGTCCTTGCAAAGGGATAATAATCTTGGATTCTGCTTAGCTCTCAGAAATATTTTGAGAACAGATACATAAAACACAACAGACTCAGGAGTCCAGCTCCTCCAAGAATGCCAAAGCCCCCCAGTCCCAGCAGAAAAATGGTGCCGCGTTAGTCTTAGAACTTCTGGGGACCTCTTTCTCCTGCACCAGGGAATGGTTTTTGATCTGTTTCCTGCTTGCCGCCTTCTTCTTTGTCCTCTCCTGGTCTGTGCTGATGCTGGGCTGACACAGCTGTGGCAACGATGGCTCTCAGAGCTGCTGTGGGAGAGGCCAGCACTGTGCCCTAGGAGCGAGGGGCACCCTCCCGGCAGGGAGGCTCAGGATCCCCTTCCCTCCCACTGCAGGGGAGAGGTCTTTCTTACACAGGTTTCTAGGAGAAGTGAGCCCAAACTCAGCCGCACAGTGAGTTCTGCACACTTGTTCCAGTAAGAGTCCCTTTATAGACCCCGCAAGCCAATATCCGCCATGACTCTGGTTGTCTCTGTATGGCATGGATGCCCTGAGAATGGAGGGAAGACAGTAAGTGTAGTGACAAAAGAACATGCAGAGATTTTTAAGGCAGCCTAAAGCCTCAGGATTATAGGGATTTGGTGTCTAATCAGTGAAACTGAAAAGGACAAATATCAGGTAATGCCACCCAGGCCCTGCCTCAGTGCTCAAAGTTATGCCAGGCACTGGGGTTCCTATGAAAAGTCCTGCAAGCAAAAAACAGGAATACTGACCATGTCACTTGCCATGCCATGAGAAGTTTCCAGGCCTCTGGGCCTTGTTGCCTCACCCACATCATGGTGAGGAGAAGAGGACCTAGCTTACGTGATTCTTCAGAGCCCCGCCAGATCCAATAGCCCATGGCCTTGGAACATCACACTTATGGAAGACTCTCAAACAGGAGAGACTGTGTTTATTACATGGGAGCGGGGATGTGGAGACTGACTTAACAAAATGGGATTCTAAGAAAGCATCATACATGTATATGAGAAAGGTGTTACATTTTAACATGCTGTATTTTTGAGTACTCTAGTCATCTTCTTAGTATTATCAGTGTTAATAACCTTTTTGTATAAAAGTAGAAAAAAAGAGTCATGGGCAGATCATTTAATATGTTATTATTCAAAATGATGTAATGCTAAAATGATATAATGCTATCCTCCCTCCTTCTGGCCAGGTACAAAGACAAGCACCAAACTAAATGTAGGAAGCAATGAAGTTGGAAGATATAGTTGGTTTATGAGGCAGGAAGGCCAGGTTTTAGACGTTTCCCCCCACCTTCTATTTTTTTGACCTATAGCGAATTGTCATTACTTCTAGCACCTTAATTTCTGTTGCTCTAAAATTAGGGGTGGCAATGCTGGCCTTGTATTGATGTCTTAGGGACAGTTTAAGAATAATGCCAGGTGTGCACTAAAGGCTTTCCTGAGATAAAGGTGCAAGGGTGTTGTCCGTGCACACTGCCTGGCCGCTGATGGGGTCTGTCCATTTGGCTGTGGTGACAAGTGTCCCCGTGAGAGTCTGTGTTGTGTGTTTGGGTGTATGTGGGTACCTTAAGGGCTGAGTACTTATATAAAATCCTCAGTTTTTTATGTCGTTGTTTTTAACACCTGATGGGAAGCAACCTTTTCTCTTGGCTGCCCATGACTCATAGTGCCTGAGGATCCCCAGGGCCTAGGAGCTGGGCTCAGCTGGGCTTAATTATTAACTAGGGAAGGCATTCTGAACTTCCTTCCTCCCTCTTTCCTTTCAATTCATCTATTCATTTATTCAACAAATATTTATTAAGCCCCTCCTATGTGCTAGATACTGTTCTGAACAGGTGGTTCCTGCTTCTTTGGAACTTACACTAGCATGAGGAAGACAGAAAACAAATGGATGCTATTAATATTATTTCAGATAATGGTTTAGATGCAAAGAAGAAAACAAATGGGATGATGAGAGAGAAAGTGACCGGGGAGGTGGACTGCTCCACCTACAGATATTCAGACTCTGGAAGCCTGGGGTGGGGTCCAAGAATCTGCACTGTTAACCAGAAGGTCTCAAGATTCCACTGCAGCTGGTCCCTGGATGACCCTTGGAGCATCCCTGCCCTGGGGAATGTTCTGAGTGTGTGGCCCTCAGGGTTGTGCGCTCCTTTGGGAGTGGTGGGAGTGGAGTGGGGTGTGTTTCAGGGTGAAGGTTAATTGCTCTGTGCAGATTCCCACCTGAAGCTCCCTTTTCCTGGCACCCTCTCTCAGTCCCAGCAGCTGCCTTCTGTGCAGGAATAGGCCTTGCCACCTGTTGGCCACAGCCTCAAACTCAGAGGATTAATATGTTCTTATCTGAAATGACAGAAAGGGGAAGAGGGGGAAGCAAAATTGTTAACATGGTTCTCCTTATCTCTCCTCTCCCAGATCCTCTTTTGATCCCCCCTTCCCGGATCCTCCCTCCACCCTTTCAAATCCGCTGTGAGCAGCTGCTGGCCTCCTGGCCCGATGGGCCTCCTGGCCAGCTGTCTGACGTCACACATCAATCTTCCATCTTTACTGCAAATCTTTACTGATCAAATTTCACATTTCCAGGACTCCAGCCATAAAGCCCCTTTCTCTGGTATAATTAGTAATTAGAGGAAAAATGTCAGCTAACAGACACTCAATCCCCATCTGTCAAGTAAGGAAATTCCCATTCAAGCGGAGGCCTGACCGCTCTATCTGGGCGCTGGACCACTTGCAATCTGCTTCTCTGAACGAGGTGGTCCTAGTGGAACAAGAGAGAGAGCTACGTTTCCAAGTGTGCATTGGGCCGTACACATGTCTCTCTGTATCTACATAATTTAATTCACAATTCAAAACTATCATTTCTTCCCTTCTCTCGTCTTCTCTCTCGTACTGCTGCTAATACTAAGTCAGTGGCAACGTCATTAAAAGAAGTTCCCCTTCCTGAAGTACTTTCGAAGCCATGACTGGTGCCTCCTCATGATTACCCTCAGAAAGGGCTGGTCCCATCTGCCAGGTGGTTACTGAAGGGTCATATTTGTGAAAAGGGGAGACAGGAATGTCCTGTGTGAGGCCTACGTGATACCTCCTACGTGATATCACCTATGTGATACCTCCTACGTGATATCACCTACATGATACCTACAGATACCTGTGGATCTGCCTAAGCGGGGACGTTCAGCTGAGGGCTGTCTTTGCTTATGAATTGTTTTCGTCACCTATAAAAGGATCTCATGAAACAGTTCTCAAACTCATGCTTTGCCGAGCTCAGGTTTTAGTTATTATTTAGCTAAACCTGAACCAATAAGCACAAACAGGCAAACACACAAAATATTATAAAATTCCCCAAACCTAATGTGTTTCCAGAAAGAGGCAACAGTTTGCCATTCTTAGTGTCCGCTGAACAACTTCAGGCTGGCTGCATTGCTTCTGAGACCTAAACTTGATGAGAACATAGAATCTATTCTATATTCCGGAGGCCAGTCGTCAAGAAGGTAAAATGATTTCAGACTTTGTCATTTGAAGAATGGTTGAAGATTTAGAGAAGAGAGGTCTGAGAAAGATTTTAAGTATTTAGAGGGTTTTCATGCCACAAGGGCTTGTACTCATTTCAGAGAAGCACCCAGAGGTTAACTTGGGATTCCAATGATAGGGAATGGGCTTTTGGCTTGATGTATTGGGCACTGCAGTCAGAAGTCCTGGGATTGAATTCTGCTTCTTCTACTTACTAGCTGTGTGATGGTGTGCAAGTATCTTCACCTCTCTATACCTGTTTTCTCATCTGTGACATGGGGGTAATGATTATATTTATGGAGTTGTGAGAATTAAATGATTTAATATATATAAAGTATTGCAACAGGGTCTGACACACAGTAAGCAATGGCTCTTTATATTACTACATGAAGATGTGGCATGGCCGCCTGACCAGAGAGCTCAACATATTTATTTCAAAGTGTTTTCCCCAAAACCCAACTCCCTGAAGATGACAGATTGACAGGCGAGAAAAGGGTCCTGAGATCAAATTGAGTGATCCCAGCTTTGAGATCCATGATATGCAGGACATTAAAAGAAAGCAGTTTACTTTCCTTTAACCAAATATTTCTGATTTATTTCACCATGGAATTCTCCTTTGGTGGAGAAATATATTGTCAAATACAGGGTTATATAAAACACATTTGAGGAAAATCTGAATGATAGAATTGGCCAATCAGTTGTGCTTGTGGGAGGGTGGCTATATTTTGATTTGGTTAGATTAGATTAGATTTGGGTTCTGGAAAGGACTTCTCTGATAGTGTCAAGTGTCTAAAGGTAGCGAGTGACATCACAGTTAAACACCAACACTGGCAGTGTGGAGACACCCTATGTATTGCCTTCCCACATCTCTCTGCCTTCACACAGACAGAGGTTTTAGAAGTGAGGGATTGGAAGCTATGGAACATCTCACTCATTTAACATCCACGGAGAAAACGTTTGCTTATGCCAGGCCTTGTGATAAACACTGGAGACACGACTCAGATACTGCTTTAAAAAACAGCTTTAATAAACTCCACCCTTTACTGAACTGTTTGAGTCTTGGCTTCGATTGTAAAATGAGGGGGAGGATGGAGTAGGTTTGTAAGATCCCCTTCTTTCCCAACAGTCCCCAATTCCTCACCAGTTTGTAAACTGGGATCCCCAATGCTCTACGTTCCTGTCACAGCCTGATAACAGCCAGCTCATTCTGTGAGATTTTAAAGTCTTCCTCTTAAGTCAATCACCTTTAATTCCCTAATTATTAGTTCAGCACTCTCCTGACCTCTTTTTTCATATTTTTTTTCTCATTCCTGACTTTCAAAGGGGAAGATTTGAACTCAGAATGCCAAGTGTGGCCTTCCCTAGGGGTGCAGTGATGATCCATCTTCTATTCACTGGCAGGATGATTTTGTCTCCAGCTAATTCTGTTCCCACAGAACATTGCAAACTCATGTGTTTCTGGTTACTTGCTCCCAAATGCATTACTTCGAATTTTTCCAAGTTGAATTCCATTCCATTCCTTTCTACCCATATTTCTATAATCTCTTAATATCATTCATGTGTTCACTGCCTGCCCACACTGGGGTCTACTTCTTCTAGCTTGGTACCATCTGCATGTTCCATTAATAATTTTTCAAGAACACTGGGTCTAGTACTTCCCCCCATGTCTCTTTACCCATTACCTTATAGCTCAACACCTAGTCTTACGATGGTGCTCAGATCCTGGGTCACCCTTGCCTCTCAGTCAGAAACATCGCTTGGCAAATGCATTTAAAAATTCCAAATGTTGCTTCTTCATCTAATAATTTCTTAGTTCTTGTGGATTTTAACCTCTTGGTTTTGTATACTATCATTAAAGTAATATTATTCAAAATCTCCATTGTAAACAGGAAGAAACAGGCCCAGAGAAGTTAAGTGTGCAATTGGCAGGGCAGGGTATGGAAGAAACCAGCACCGAAGGTTGCCACCTTCCAGACCATGAGTGGAGAGGATGCTTGAAGAGCTTTGCTAACCTGGAAATGGCACAGGAAAGACAAGGAAATGGGCATGAATGAAGGGATAATGTTATCAATTTCCTTGTTCTGATAAAGCCGCACAACTGTGATGCCAATTTAATCCTCAAACCCTAAGAGTCTCCTTCCCCCTAAGATGCACTCATAGTACACATGCCTAGCTCTCTCCCTTTCCTTGAGCCTCTAAGAGGCCACGGGGGCCTGCCCAGTTCCTGGGATTCTTCTCCATTCCTCAGTAGCCTTCAAAAAGATTATAAGTGGTTTCTTTAACACACATTTTTTTTTATCAAATTGTGGGTTAATTTTTTTTTTCTGTGAATCTTTGTGCATTCAGGATTTCCAAAAACCTGCTAAAATGATTTACAGTTCATCTTACTTTGTGTCATTTTTATGGCTTCCTAATTTACCAATCATTTGCCCAAACTGTGAAAGAGGTCTAAGAGTCTACTTCATTATTTTCTGTTGCCTGGTTATTACTCAGTGACTTATTTAGAAGCATGGCTTTCCTCCAGTGCCTCCTACATCATGACAATCATAAACGAAAAATCTTTATTCTCTTAAGACTATTATGCTATCATTGTCATTCTGGTTTTTCTTCTGCCAAGTTTTTCCTCCAACTCTTGACTGAGGCTGAGTCTACATGACACCAAAACATCCAAATGAAAAAAAACAAATTAGTTGAACGACTGAGATGTTTCTCCACCAAATACAGACGTTTGGCAAGTGTGGACAATACTTCTTGATAATGAGTGGTTCTCCCTAACGTCAACATTTTCATCATGCTGCCTTAATTAAAAAGTCATTTTAATGGCCTGACTGTGTGCAATCTCTAAGAATGGTAGATTCTGGTAGCTTCAAACCCTGTGCTATAAGAACCTCTGACTCACTAGTTTGATCAGAGTTGAGGTAAAGATGCTTGCCCTGGGTGGATGCTTCATTGTTACTGTGAAGAATTGTGGGTCAGGAAGTGGGCATTTATCCCAGCATAAATAAATCCAGATGCAAAAAAAATTCAATGGGGAAAGAATCAGGAACTTGAATCTTCCTTGGCTGTAGAACTGTGGTAAATATTTCAAAACATCGACACTATCCAATTCTTTCGGTCTGCATAATTTGCCTAACATGTCCCCTAATGTAATTAAATGAAAAACACATAGTCTGCATTTAGACACTGATTATCATTCTGAAAGATTGAAAACACTGAACACACGGTACCTTTCACATTTTCTCAATAGTCTAATGAGAAGAGTTTTATTTTCTTGATTTATCAAATGACCAAAGTGAGGCTGAGTTTCACATAAAAGGTAGAAAACATTTTAACAATGGACCTGAGTCTAGGATCATAGATTTAAGGAACCTTAAAAATCTTTTAAAGAAAATCCACATCCAATGCTTCAGCCTGCTCCCCATCTGGCACACGTGTTGAGTGGTTGTCTAGGTAGTTCTAGAAGTTCTAGAGACAGAGAATGGCCTTTTTATTTATTTTTTTGTAATTTACCTAGGAATTCACCTCTCTATGGTTTCCATTCACTGAAACTTGACTTCTTTGGCCCACAGAACAAGTCGTGTGGTCTTTTTACATTGTTAAAAAGTATTAGTATTTGGTATTTGAAAAAATCTGTCACATCCTTTACCCCTTACCCCCCACTTCTGAAATTTCAGCCAAGACCTCTCTTGTCCCGCCACCCCTGCCCCTCCTATCATGAGGTCTTAGTGTGCTCCATTTGGCTGCTATTTTTCTTAAAGCACTAAATACAAAGAGGGCTGTGCCTTCTCGAGGCTGCCGTTCCTGTGCTTCCGACTTTGCCTGGAGCCTGGCAGTGTACCATCAAGATGGGGGTGGCTTCCACCCTGGTCTCCGTGTCGTCTTCGAGTTCATCCTTACCTCAAATGCCAGGTTCCCTAACTGTGATTGGAAACCCGAATAATGTTTCCTTCCAGTGCACTTAACTGCTCCTCACAGCAGCAGCCACTGCCACCCACCTTCTCCTGGCCGGGCTCCAGAACGGGTGAGAGCTCTGAAACTTTACATGGCACTAAATAGCTTAGGGACTCTGACAGGTAGCCTGGACCACCTAACGATGGAAAGTTTGACCTGGCAGGCAGTCAGTCATCAGCAGGAATTCTGGAGCTCAGGGCAGAGCTGAGATCTGAATTTCTATGTCTCTCTTTGTGCGGAGGTTGACTCCCTCTTCTCACGGGTGCCATGCCGGGGCTCCCACACATCTGTAGTCTCTTTGGGGTTCTGACAGCCATTCTTGAGGCTCCACTGGTCACTCCTCTGGCAAGAACAACTGAACTTGCCTCCCACCTTTTAGTCTTGTTCCAGATACAGCCTAACATTGTAACATTGCCTGGTCCAGAATTTAGGCTTCTTTGGATTGTGGTTTGTACCACTGGCACCTTGGGTTTATAAAAAGGATAAAATTTCTGCCTTGGAATATAACTATGAAAACCCTTAACCTAATTTTCCAGCTGACCCAATTTCAAATGAAATGGCTTCATGTCAGGAACAGCAACATCTGGAGGAGGCTCTAACAGATCTTGTGATAAATCAGCAACTGCTGTGGGTCAAAGGTTACCCTGATTCCAAATTCTCAACCTGGAAAACACTGAGGCAATAAATAGAACAACCATACTTACTCTGCAAATGCCGCAAGGGGTTCCGTGGGAGAGTGTGGGGGTGAGCAGGTCAGTCTTACGTGGGCAGAGTTGGCAACCTCCATGGAGTTGCCGCTAGCTCGGATGAGCGGGTGGGGTGCAAACCGGAGGCAACTGGGCAGCCTCGTTTTTGGCCTGTGCCATGTCTCAGCAGAACCCGGCACATCATTGCAACCCACAAACGGATCCAGTAGGTAACATTGGTGAACACTTGTTGGGGAGGTGGTGGGGAAGAGCATTTATATCACAGGCTACATGAGGAAGCTTCATCAGACCCCGTTTAAATATCTCTGCTAATTCCACAGAGGTTCCCTCTGGGTTCCTGCCACACCATCATTCCTCTCTCTCCAGTTCTCCTCAAGGCCAGCCCCTAGGTCTTCCTTTCCACCCTGGCTCACACTCTGGGCTGAGCCTCCTGCCCTATACCAGGCCATCCCAGGATTTCTCTCTTTCCCTTTTCCTACTTGGAACATTGTTGCTCCCTCTCAGCCTCTAACTGGCAGGTCCATACTCATGGCCCCACTCAGCAAGTAGAAGACTCTTCCCGGGGTCCACTTGCCTTACACAGGAGGGATGGGAGTGGGGTGGGGGTTCTCACAGGTCTTCCCTGACATGTGGGTAAATTGTTTAAGACAGTATCTAGCACAGAGTATATGTACCAAAATAATAGCTCCTAGCATTACTATTAAATAATATTGCAATGGACTGAATGTTTGTATCTCCCCCAAATTCATATGTTAAAATCATAACCCCTGAGGTGACGTTATTTGGGGTGAGGAGGTGAGGCCTTTGGGGGTGATTGAATCATAAGGGTGGAGTTCTCATGAATGGGATTAGTGCTTTTATAGAAGATAGTCCGGAGAGCTCCCCACTCATTTCAACCAAGAAAAGTTACAGTGCAAAGACAGCGGTCTATGAAAACTGGGCTCTCACACTAGACACCTTGATCTTGAGCTTCCCAGCCTCCAGAACTGTGAGAAATAAATTTCTGTTGTTTATAAGTTACCCAGTCTATGGCATTTTATTGTAGCAGCCCGAGCTAAGACAAATATTATTTTATAGGGGAAAAAAGCTCCGATATCCATCTGTTCCAACATATTCCTCTTTGGACTTGAAATTCACATCAATTGATAGTCCTTTGATTTTTCAGTTTTAAGGACTTCAGTGGTGCCAGGCATGTGAAAGAATAACCTTGTGAGGACCTCATAATGGTTCCTGCAAGATTCTGTAGCTCTAGGAGGGGACCCAGCTTGTATCTTAACAAGCTCTGCAGGTGATACAAACATAGGTGGTCTGTGGTCCACCTTTAGGAAATACTTTCTCAGGACTTCCAGTTTCTTCCCATTATCAATACATTCCTCCCCTCCCATCCCTGCTGCCAGATCAGTTTTTGTGGAGCCCAATTCTGATTGTATTCACTTCCCCAGGGCGGTGTGCTCTCCCTCCTCGCTCTCCTGTACCATGGCCACCCCAACCTCTATATCACGCTTGAGTTATCCCGAATCACCTCCAACTACTTTTCTTGCTCTTGCCCTTACCTCCCTACAGTGAATGCTCAAAACATTAGTTGGAGGCATTCTTTAGTAATACAATCTAGGTATGTCTGCTCTGCTGAAAATCCCCCAGTGGTTTCCCATCTCATTCAGAGCGAGAGTCCTCACAGCTGCCTGGATGGCCCCTGCAATCTGGCCCAGCCATCTCTCTGGCCTCGTTTCTTTCCATTCCCCCCACTCTGCTCCAGCCTCAGAGTCCATGCCAGCGCTGTTGTACTTTCTGTTCTTTCTCCTTGAACAGGGGAAGTGGGATTTGCTAACAAGAATGAGATTCTTGGGTGTAGAGCATCGTGTGTATGTCTGAGAGAACTATGGAAAGGCTCGTGTCCAGCCAAGGCCTGTCCCAGACACAGCTGGAGGACCCTGATGGCTTTGGCTGTTTCTCCACTGCCCCTGCGAGACTGAACTTTCTAAGAATGACACGTGCACCTGATTCTTCCGTGCATCATTACCTCCCTTTCCCAACATAAGAGCTCCATAAATATTTGTTGAGGAAGTATATAAATTTATTGCCGTATGAAGGGACTTCCCTGCTCTGTCTCCCCTTGGTACATATGGATTCTAGCCACACGTGGGCCAGTTATCTTTGTCATCCCTGGTTTCACGCCATAGGGCCCTTTAGGCCCCAGGAGTCACAATAAGAGAATATGACTAGATTGGCACAAATCCATTGCAACTGAAGAAGAAATACACATAGTTTCAGCATAGAAATATTTGCTGGGCTAAAGTTATAAAGAGCTGGAGAAAACCACTGATCTCTTCGGCCGTTCTTTGTCACATGGTGATTCTGCCTTTCATCAGATGCCTAGCTGAGGCCAGGGACTCAGCTGTTGTGTTTCTTATGTTCTTGCGCTGTGTTTCATTCAGTGTTATTATGGACAGTGTTGTCTGCATCATGCAGGAGAATTCACAGAATGCACAGAATAAAATTTTCTTAGGGGACAGGGAGGGAGATGCTCCCCTTGAACAATTGATTTGTTCTTGTCTCACAGACACCATGATTCCTATAATTGACCATCTTTCCCTCTTTCATTTTTCTGGTTTCTAGGAAGCTTAGAGTTAGATTTACAGTCCACCTGCAGCAGATATACAGGATTTTATGGCCTTCGTGTTTTACATCAATCATTTTCTATATTAATCATTAATCATCTTAGTGTTCTACACTTATTTTTCTTTCCCATTAATTTTCTCACTTAAACAAAAACCTTTGTACTACATGTCTTTTTGTAATCTTTTAAAAATCCTTTTAAAATATGTCAGAATTTAAACAAATAATAATCCTTTGCTATAACAGGTGTTCCCACTATCCTTGTCATGACACCAGCCACTATCTGCAGAGAATCCAGAAAAATTCAAAGGCCCAGAAACTTAGGACGTCCCTTACTGAGGGAACAAAGAAAAAAGACCAAAGTGCTTCTTCAGACTGTAGCTAACGAGTGGTACTAATGTTCAGAAGCCCACCCAGAAGCCTGAGAAATGTGGATAGACTTCCCAGGGATACAACTATTTAAAGTAAAATTAGTAATCAGTAAGACAGGCCCCACCCCTGCCCGGGTGTTTTCATTCTGCAAATGTAGCTAGATGCTCAGCTGGTCCCCAACTGGCCCAGCTGTGCCCAGCTGGGGACTTTATTACCACGCAAGCCAGCAGCTGGGGGGAGAGAGGCTGTGTAGCTCCACTATCTCTGTTAAAAAATGCCATCAGCTTTAAACACCTTTTTGGTAGAGGGAGGTCTCCAGATACCTGGACTCATTCTTTCATTTATTGGCTTCCCACCACGAGTCAGGGACTGTGATAGATAGGAAAGTCTAAGGAATACAGACACGGGTGAGGCACAGATTTCCAGGAAAGGTAAATGAAATAAGCCTGGTATATATGTATCTCGAACATAAGGTGCAGAGTGTTCAGTGCTGAAAAGAAGTGGAGGTAAACTGCTATGGAAGTTGAGAAGAGGAAAGGGGTTCCCTTCAGCTAAAAGATCAGAGAAACTCTCCAAGGGTTTGAACCGCATGCTGAAGTGTGCAAAATGTGGACGTTGCAAGCAGAGGGAGTGGTAACATCAAAGCTACGGAAGTGTTTAAGTGCAGGCCACGTTCAGAGAATGGTAATTTGGTCAGTGTGGCGGGGGAAAGTTGGGCGAAGGCAAGAGGTGGTGGGAGATGAGGCTGGGTGTGATTAGCAGTGGGATTGTGCTCCCCGAGAATTAAGCCCATAGCAATGGTCAGACAGACACTAAGGAAGGGAATTCTAACAAGGAGACTGCCATACTGTCCCAAGTAACAGACAACGCTAGGGAAAAATGCTGGAGATATTTCTGAGGTAGTGTAGACAGAGGCACAGTCAAAGGGACAGACGTCTCTGCTTTGTGCTACCTCTTCCCATCTCCTCTGCCCCCGTGCACACTGGCACACAAGCTCACAGATGCTTCCCATTGCTCGTAATCCCCAGTGAAGCTATTAGAGTTGCTGTGACGTTGCCAAAATTTCTTCCATAGAAGAGCGGCTAGTCACTGGAAAATCAAGGCAATTATGCAAAGAATATGTTGGATAAAGAAAACCTAAAGAATTCAGATCAGTTTTATTACTTTTTAATTTAATTAGTCACTTAATTACTTCAGCTCTTTACTTCTCTGTAGAGGAGGCTGAGTGCTTGAAAACAGGCGTTCTACCATCCCTGACTCAAGGGAACGTGCAGCCCGGAGACAAACGTAGCTCTGGGCCTTTCTCTAAAAAGTCTGCTACCGTGAACGGGGGAGGGGCCTGATTCCTTTTCTCTCCAAGAGTTGATAGCCAGGTTGATTCTGGATTCCTCGCTTTATTTCATCACTGTTCTGCACAACCAGGGAGGCTTGGGTGTAACTGGAGCTTCAAATCCTCCGAAAAGCAGCTTATGTCTCCGAGTAGTGTCCCAAATCAACTCTGATTTCCTCATGACTAAGGCCAATCCAGATTCCCAAGCTTTAGCTGGCCCTGCCCACAGCTTCGTTTCCTGCCGTGCCGCCACCCTATTTCCTGATCGCTCAGAACAACTTGCAGTTCAAGCACACACTGTCTGCAGTCCAGGCGCTCACACATGTTGTTCCCCAATGTCTGGAAGGCCCTTTACTGCCCTTCCCAACTCACTGAGTCCTCTTTGCCCTTTGAGTTCAGCTCACCTGTTATTTCCTTGACCTCTTATCTCAATTAGAGGCCTGTCCCAAGTCACCTGGGTTTATCTCCATCATAGAACATCATTCATTTATTCCTTAAATTGATATTATTGATTGACTACCATCTACTACTATGCTGGGTTCTGCGTACAACAGAGATAACAAGACAGACAGGCTCTGCCGGATGTATGTATATGGGGAGGACAAACTATTAAAAATTGTATGGTGAGCTATACTCTGTTCGCTTTCTTTTCTGATTTTCCTGCTGTGCTGAGTTCCCTGAGGGGAGGGAATTAGCTCAGTATCTCTTACTTATCAGGTGCTTAACAAATTCTTAGAGTAGATGGAAATTGAATACCAATGAGGAAGACTCAGGTCATTTCAAGACTCAACAACTCTAGACATCTGGTCTTGGAATCACAGGGAGGTGAGCAGTCACTCAGGATTGGAAGGGACTTTAAAAGAGTGTGGCTATACATCCTGGTTTGCCTAGGACAATCCCAGTTGACACTTCTTGTTCTGGTATCCTTTTTTGGTTAGCAATTATTGCAGATTTGCATTTCTTCAATGACATATTATAATTTTATTAAAGTAGGCTGGGATGGGTTTGGTAGACCTCTACTTTTTATTCCCAGATTCCACCATGGTTGGTTTTATTTAGTAGTATGTGAGAAGCATGGTTAATAAACAGAGATCTCACTTTAACATGTCATAAAATCTGAAGGACACTAGTGATAATCTTTTTTTTTTCCTGACCTTTTTCTGTGCAATGCAACTAATGCCTCCTTTCCCAGGACAGTGTGCAAGGTGCTTGTTGATAAAACACAGTACCCTAGCCATTCATTTGGCCAAGATCACCTTTGGTCTTGGTGGTGGGGGAGAAATATTCATTGCCACTGCCCTTGCTAACAACTTGGTGTACCCCAGTCATGCCATAAACTATGACATGACTTAAGAGATGCTCAAAACTACTAGACAATGATAGAATCATCTGGAGTCAGTAGAAACATGGGAAATCATTAGTTAGGTGTTCCTCAAATATGTGCATGAACTATAGCCTAGTAGCTTTGTCATAGAGTACAGAGAGAGTAGCATGAGGTTTTTTGTTACAGTGGTTTTGTCATTTATAGTATGGCATGAGTCTGTAGTTATTTTATTTTTGGCAATACTTTTCTATTTTGCAGTAAGCCCTTTGAACAGCAGAAAGTTTAAAAATGGAAGTAAAAGTTTAATGAAATATTAAGAACTTAATTTGGGTCTCAGGAAATATGACGATGATGAATGTAGAACTTGCAAAAAAATTTATAAACATTTAGTGTCCACCATGGGAAATGGCAATCCACAAAAACCAGAAAACTCAAATCTGCTGAAGAAGCACCAGCAACTACCTCAAAAGTTTGTTGTTTTTTAAGACTGTGCCCTAATGATTTAATAAGTTAAATTTTACAAGGTATAATTACATAGCACTCTATGAAACATGAACTTTCACTTAGATCAAATGGTTCTTCTTATAAACCAATCTCATGTTTGTTTCTAAATATTCTTGTATATGAGCAAAAAATAAAGTGATAGTTTATTAGATATGATTATATGTGCTTTGTAATGTGACTACTCACTCTGGGGTGAGAAGTGCCAATTCTGTCATTTTCTTTTTATTCACTTGTGTTTGCATTACAGGTACTATTTTCAAACCCAAGTTTCCTTGTAGGAGTCATTTTTTTAAGCCACTTGTCTACCTTAGGAGAGTTGATTGAGATAAATGTAGATATTATGACCTGTACATGCAACTAAACCAGGCTCAAGTACACTGCAGTCAGATGACAGTGTAGTGAGGGTGCTATAGTCAGCCCCACACAGGTGTGTGTGTGTGGGATTACCATTCCTTCCTTAGAGCTTCTTGCATATTCAATGTGACTACCAGACATTGAGCAAGGAGGCCAGTATCAAATGTTATCTTAACCATTAGTGGGTATTTCAAAGATAAATAATAAATATGATAACTTTTAAATAAATAGTAAATATAATGATAACTTTTACTACTTTTTAGTAATATTGCACTTTGGAAACCTCTGCTATAGATAGTTGTTATCTTCCTGGTTTTTTTTTTTTTTTTTTTTTTTTGTGAGACAGAGTCTCACTCTGTTGCCCAGGCTAGAGTGAGTGCCGTGGCGTCAGCCTAGCTCACAGCAACCTCAAACTCCTGAGCTCAAGCAATCCTCCTGTCTCAGCCTCCCGAGTAGCTGGGACTACAGGCATGCACCACCATGCCCGGCTAATTTTTTCTATATATATTTTTAGCTGTCCATATAATTTCTTTCTATTTTTAGTAGAGATGGGGTCTCGCTCTTGCTCAGGCTGGTCTCGAACTCCTGAGCTCAAACGATCCGCCCACCTCGGCCTCCCAGAGTGCTAGGATTACAGGCGTGAGCCACCGCGCCCGGCCTCTTCCTGGTTTTGACATCTTATTCCACCACAACAAGTAACAATGTAACTTTAGGTGAATTGATTAACTCCTTTGTCACTGCTTTTCTTCACCTGTGAAATGGGTATAATAATAGGCATCTAAGCATTTTTATGAGGATTTAATGAGTTTATATATGCAAAGCATTTAGAAGGATCCCTGGAACTTAGTAAGCAGTAAGGTTTGCACTTGTTCTTGTTGCTATTGTTATAATAACAATAATAATAAATATTATTTAGCATATATTTACTGAAATATCTGTGGCAAGTCCTGCATATACCTGGTTAATGATTAAGATATTATAAATAAAAGAAAGGGCTGCTAAGAAAATGACTACCGTATCCTCTGGCTGTGTGGGAGGACCAACCACATTTTCACTCTTCACAGTCTGCATAAGCCTGGGCTAAGCAGTATAGGAAGAAAGGCCCTGGGGCCTGAGAATGCTACAGAACTAGGCACTGTTCCTGGCACAGCCACCAACTTGCTCATTTAATAAAACAGGGATAACAGTGCCTATTTTGCACGATGATTAAGAGGGAATTATATCAGACCATGGGTGTAAAGAGGCTGACGTAGTACCTAGAAAATCTAGATGCAAAGACACTTAAAACAAGTTTAAACCCATTAAGTTCATTTGTTTTCTATCCTAGACAAAACTAGTTTGGCCATTTCTAACATGGTCAGGCTCTTTGGCAGGAGTAGCTGAGACAGCAATAAAGCTAGAGGTGTAGTTTTCGACAGGCTCATGGTGGAGGCTACTCCAGGCAGATTTCTCAAGTCATCATAGCAGCATGGGTTAAAGGAAGAAAAATATTGATGTTTTATTGAATTACTCCTATAGGTCAGATCATGTATCACTGCTGTGACCTAAACAATGAGCCGGTGCAGGAGGAATGCACAGCTGAGACTGATGAGATAAACCTTCCACAGCCCTGACTCCTCCAAGACCCAGTAAATTGCTTCCTTTATTTAATTACAAATTAATTGAAAACACTCCCATGCTGATAAAACAATACTAGTCCCCGATTTGTTGATAATAGCATAATCCTCCTGTAATAGTCCCATAGACACCATCACATGATTATGTCATCAATTTTACACTTGTGGGGTCTGGATAAACATGGCTGCCTGAGGTTCAGGACAAGGATAAACACACATGCTTTAGCAAGGGTAATTTAAAGGTAAGTGTGGTGTCAGATGGTCCTGGGTTGATTCCCAGTTCTGCCAGTCACTAGCTAGGAGGCATTTTGTAGCTCTTGGAGCACTTGAAGATTAAAAATACATGAGAAGGACTAGCACTGTGCTTGTCATACAGTGCAGAATTCATTAATATTAGCTGCATTCTTTCTCTCTCTCTCTCCTCTTTAATGCAGTTGAGGGAACTCCTACTTTGCTATCAGTTCAGAAGTTCATCTTAGTTCCAGGGGATCAGTAACTATAATAATACCCTCTCCAGCATCCAGAGCCCCTGATCAGTCTGACTGCCTGCACCTACCAGGGCAATTTCCAACCCACGGGCTCTCCTTTTTCCCTGCTGCAAGCTTGCTTACGCTCCATCCCCAGATTCTCCTGCCTTCCCAGGGTAGGAAATGGATCCCATTGTGAGGTGGGCACCAACATTACTGTCTCCCCAGTACTGCTTCTCTAGGCAACCAGAGAAATATTATTACAATTAAGGACAGGCACACATAATGACCAGTGAAACAGCATTCCAAAGCACAGGACGCACTTTGAAGGAGCAAGTAAGAATGAATTAATCTCAGAGCTTGAAGGACTCTGAAAGCCTGGCCATTTACTAGGACAGGGTATATGGTGCCCATTAGAACAAGAGTGATCTCTCCAGTATGATTGCAGAATAGTAAAGTTTTATTCTTTCCACTTACTTTCATGAACTTTTAGATAAAGCAGACAGTCAGTTGCTGTACCCTTATTTCAGTGGTTAAAACTTTGAAAATGGGGCAGAAGAAAACCAGACACAGGCTTTGTCTATATAAAGAGAGAGAATGGACTGGCCTCTCATAGTTTTCACCTTAGAGAAGAAAGAAGGAAGAATGGGCATGGCATGTCCACAGAGCAGAGAGCCACATTTCTTGGTCCAGGGAACACTAGGGATTTGGAGTTTCAGAGGCCTCAGACCACTTTCTACTCTCTTACCACTCCCAACCCCCAACTGCCATAAGAAGGCCCAAGAGAGCGAGGAAGGCACAGAATTTAATCTCAATTGTTTGTGCCATTTTTGACAGAGTCATTTTTGAGATTGTCTAGAAGAAACTGAGCTCTAACATAACAGTGTGGTGAGGGAGTAGTCAAATGTGGGAAAGTGGACAATATTTAAGTAAACCCAGAATTTAAAAAAATACATGAAAACAGGAGTCAAAGGACTTATGGCAAGAATGCCTATGTGGGGGCAGGAAGAATAACTTGCTCCCTCCTCCTCCGCAGCACGTGGCTTGCACTTTTTCGAGGTGCTTCCTGCGGCATGCCTGACTCACCTCCAGGCCAGAGGGCTTTGAGGGCAGGTGTGGGTCCTCTTCACCCTTGCACGTCCTTCGCCCTGTGAATGCCTGACATATAGCAGAAAATTAGTAAATATTTGCTTTATGAAAGAGCTAGAGAAAGAGAAAAAAAGGATAACATAGAAAAGGAAACTAGAGAACCACAAAGTCTTTCAATCATAAAAGTATGTCAGCTTCAAATTTAATCAGAAAGTAAAAGTGGATTTTGCATGTACTGTAAGCAAAGATATAATGTTTTGGGATTGGAAAGCTGATAAGTCAGCATCACCTCAGACAGCTATTTAAGCTACATGTAGACATCACTAGAATTAAAGTCACAACAACTTGCAGCATAATGCAAACAATGGTTCACCGAGGTGAAGATAAAGTAAACTTCTCAAATTCAAAGCACATTAAGGCTGAGCCTAACCCGATTACCCTGAGTGACTAATTTGCTATATTGAATGAGATTGGATCATCTAATCGGTAGAGCCAAGATAAAATATTGATAGCAGAATTTAGCAATCCAGATGTCTTGCTAGATCTCATCTTGCTAAAATCAGAGAAAGCATTAGATTAATTTTTGATTTGTCTCCTAATAATTTTAACTCCTTTAGTGCGTAGAAATCAATGGGTCAAAGTATCATTTGGATCAACCAAAAAGAATAGGTAGGTTTATGTTAATTAGAATGTGTTCAGCCACACGTATCTTATTAATACCTGTGTATTGTTTAAGGAAATACATTGGCTCACATCAATGAAAGATCAAAGTTAGGGCAGACTTCAGAGTTGGGTCATCTGATGGCTCAATGTTGTGCTCAGTGATTCTGGGCATTCTCTTCTGCTGTGCTGTTGGCCATGTCAGTTTCATCCTAAGTCAGAGTTTCTCTCATGGTAATGGGATGTCTGCTGGTAGCAGCTGGGGCTACTTTCCTTTTCACATCTAGCTGCAGAGAGAGAAAGGCCTCCTTTAGCTGTCTTCTAAGACAAAAGAAAGAATTTCCCCCAAACCTCCAGCAAATCCCTTCTCACATTTCATTGGCTAGAATTAGGTAATATATTACCTAAATGTATTAATCTGAATCAATCCCTGGCAAGGGGGCTGGGATTTCTCTAAGACCCATTGGGCCCACCCTTGGAGCTGAGGGTACGGACTGCTCCCCTAGGTCTTATGAGCAGCATGGGAGAGGGGGAAGACCTCAATTTAGTGATATGCTGTTTGGAATAAAGAAAATAGCATGGGGGAAACAAATGCTGAGATGGCAAACTAGAGAGTACTTAAGAGGCAGAGCTGCACCAAATACACACCTTGACAAAATGCCAAATGGCTAGGAGTTAAAATAAATATCTGATTAAAATCAAGGCTTAAGAAGAACGTGCCCGTCATAAAATTAATTTTGGGGATAAGAATAAATTGGAAATTTTCAAATATCATTATTTATTATTTAAAATATCATTGGTTCATACCCACAAGAAGATGAAGGGAGTATTACATTTGTTGGAAAGATATGTGCAAAAGGTTTGCCTCTCACGCTCCAAGCAGTTGAACTAAAGCAGGAGAAGTCTCTGAATCCTTGGAGTAGATGGTAGAAATTTCAAAGCAACAAGATGATGGGTAGTGTAATTGGTCATGCCTGGAGCAGGACCGTCACTGATGCATCAGATATCAGCTTGCCAGAAACTTCCTGCTAATCAAATAGGACAGCATCATGGGGCATTCCTTTAAGAAATACCATATTATATGTATCTCTTGATGACACAGAAGATGATATTGTCTAGAAAAATGTGGACAAAAAGTTATTTAGGGAGGTTGGACTTAGAAAGTCATGGGTGACAGTATATTTTGCTTACATTTTCCTTTTTGTGTATGTACAAGAGTGATTATGAATTAAAAAACCATGTCGCAATTACTAAAATAAAAATTTTTAAGTATACATAAACAGTCTAAGTGATAAGAAAAAAATATTGGTGGCTAAATTTAAAAGTTTGGCATTAAACTGTGGAAAAAATTGTTCTTTTAGATGACTCCCAAGGTAATACTAATCATTTGTGACACCATATAGATGCCCATTTTTAACTAAAGTCAGTGGTGAAGCAAAATAATTTTTTGGCAAGCTCAAGTTACAAAGATTTTCTCCATCTCTAATAGTAATTAAGATAAAAACTTACCTTTTCTTTATCTCCTGAATTTGAAGGTTTGCCCAATGATTATGAAACAGTCTTGTTGAAGCAATCCCTCAAACTGAAGTCTTGTGTGCTACTTGTAAAAGATACTTTCTGGATATTTTTGGAAGTAGATTCAAATTGTTATTCTAATTTATAATCAATTGCTAGTACCTTTGCGATCACTTTCTGCTTTTCTCACTTGCTTGACATTTTTTTCTTTTGACCTATAAATGTAGCAATGAAGCTGTATCATTGCCTCTGGCTTTTCCCTTATACCTGTTTTCTTTGCAGATACACACGTTAACATCATAATTGTAATTGAGTGATAGAGAGATCTTTACTGCGGGATTTATGAAAGAAATACAGAACACTCAAGGCGCTTCAGTTGATTACTTTGCAGCAGGCTCCAGCAAGCTATTTAAGCAATCATTGTTTTTGCTAAATTCTACTAAGTATTGCCATCTACAGCATATGAACTTTGGGCTTTTTGTTGTTGTCATTGTTGGAACTGGCTTTTTAACTTGTGCTAGCTGTGATTTCATCTTATCTGTACATTTTTTTTATATCATAAGGTATTTATAAAGTCAATTGGCTGATGACAGTGGCCCTCTGTTTTTCTGGGGCAGCCTGTGATTCTGTTACGTTACACTGTGCTGTAATTTCTTTCTGAACACCCTGTTGAAAGCTGTGAATAAAACAAAAATGTCTTATTCTTGTGACTCCTAATTTGATTCACTTTGATTGTTCCATTGTCAACGACAATTGTGTGACATCTTTCCAATCTATAACTATTTCTTCAGTTAGATTTACAATATTGTCAGCTGTGTGAGACCTAAAAATCTCCCGGCAGAAGAATACAGCAATAGTGTACGTAGCTTAATTCATCTTTAATCTACCATTCTTTCAAAAGTTAAACAAGACTTGCGTTTGTTTTTGCAAACTGTCTGTAGCAGTGTGGACAGTTATTATGAAAGGCGTGACTCCTTTATCATGTAATTGGATTTTTGTTTGACTAATATGTCAAATTTTCTTGAACATTAGACATATTAAATAACAAACATATATAATATTGTTCCTAAATGTAATTAAAAATACTATAGGATGTGTTGATTTATTTCACCATTTCTACATTAAATTCTGATCTTTCCCAGGATTGAAAAGGCCCTTTCACTAAGATGAGGAATGATTTTTCTATGTTAAGAAAGCAGAGGTTTCATATTTGGGTCAAAGATGCAGGACAAGATTATATTAATAGAAGCTGGGGCTGTAAATATCTAGGTTGATTCTACTAGTGCCACAGATTATCATGAACACAGTACAGGACATCGTTTTACCATCTTGGGAAATTTGCAAAGATTGAATGAAAATATATGAGGCCAAGTTATGGTTACTTTTTAGGCAGACCAGGACATAAGACCTCTGTCCTGCCACACGTAAGGTGATGCTTCCAGAGGTGCTGATGGCCTGCTGGGCCTTCTTTGTGGACCCTATGTCAACAGACACTCCAAGTCCATATCCTTAGAAGAGACAGATTTCACATCTTTTATCCCTGTGTTCAACTTACCTTTCTCTCTGGTTCTTCTGTAACTCTATTCAAAGTTTATCATTTGATTTAGGTAGATAGAATTCCAAAAACTCCCGCTCAGACTGTTTTCAATTAGTTTATTTCTTTAATGCATATTTGAATTCCACCTTTTTATCTTCTTGATCATTTCTGGTCACAATTCTAAATACATTTTAAGCCCTTTACAGTTAGCTCTGGCAAGTTAGCTCTAGTGCCATTCTATTGAATTATGAATTCTTGTACTTTGGCTCTCCGGCCACATCATTAAAGACAGAAACCTTTAAAAGTGTAATTTCTAGACTAGAGAATGTTGTAAATAACAATATATTTGCTTCTTTTGCAAAGGCAAAATCTGTCTTCTAGAAGGGGCACACAGATTTTTACTGTACTTTACATAAGAACAATATTCTTTTTAGTTTATCTGTTTCCCTCAATAAAAAAAAGGATATTGATACCAGGTAGGTAGCTCTATGTCAATTCACCAAATGACAATTCCCTGAAAGCCAATTTGCCAAGTGGCTAATTCACAGAATTGCTTATTCACTAGATTGACTTGTCTTTTTAAAACTATTTGTAATGTTAATAGTAATTTATAACAACTTTTGAAACAGCTTCATCTTCTGTGAAGATTTTATGATTGATTTTTATTTTGTAGTCATAGCAGCATACTGAGGAATGTTCAATTTGTCCCTGGCCAGGTCCCTGCTGCTGTAGCTGACGGGAGCTAGGGAATAGAGGGGAGAGACTGGGAAGTGAGCCAGCACACGGCTCTAGACTGGGCCGTCAATCCCAGAGATGGGGTGACTGAGGGACAGACCACAAGGCAGGGCAAGGAGAAGACAGAGGGACTATTGTTGAACATTCCCTTAAATATATTCTTTTTCTCATTTTTCAGCTTTATTGAATATAATTGACATATATATTATAAGCTGCATGCATTTAAAATGTTCAATTTGGAACATTTTGGCCAGGTATACAGCCAAGCAACCATCACTATAATCAAGATCATGAGCATATCCATCACTCCCAAAAGGCCCCCAACTTAAATCGGTTCGATTTACAATTTTTCTTGACTTTACAATTATGTAACAGCAATACTCATTCCATAGAAACTGTACTTGAAGTACCTATACAACCATTCTGTTTTTCACTTTAAGTATAGTATTCAATAAATTACATGAGACAGTCAACACTTTATTATAAAATAAGCTTCATATTAGATGATATTGCCCAACTATTGGTGAATATAACTGTTCTGAACACTTTTAAGGTTGGCTAGGCTAAGCTATGATGTTCAATAGGTTAGGTGTATTGAAAGCATTTTTGACTTAAGATATTTTCAATTTACAACAGGTTTATTGGGATGAAACATCACTGTAAATCAAGAAGCATCTATAGATGGAGCCATTTGAGGTTGTCCCACAGATAACTTATAAGATAACTGATATTTGTTTTAATTTTTCTATCATTTTTCTCTCTGTGCTTCATTCTGGACAGTTAATATTACTCTCTCTTTAAGTTCACTGATTTTTTTTTTTTTTCTTATGAGGTGTCTAATCTGCTCTTAATCCCAACCAGTGTATTTTTCACTTCAGGCATTGTATTTTTCATCTCTAGAAATTTGACTTGGGTCTTTAAAAATACATATTTTCTATGTTACTACTTAACTTTCCAAACATATGGAAAACATTTATAATATATGGTTTAAATTTTTCTGCTAACGTTAACATCTGTATAACTTCTAGGTTGGTTTTATATTTTTCAGCTTCTTTACATATCTAGTAATTTTTTTTTTTTTTGAGGCATGATCTCACTCTATTGCTTGAGTTAGAGTGAAGTGGTGTCTTCATAGCTCATTGTAGCCTCTAACTCCTGGGCTCAAGTGATCCTCCTGCCCCAGTCTCCTGAATAGCTGGGACTATGGGAGCACACCACCAAAATTGGCTAATTTTTCTATTTTTTTTTTTTTTTTTTAGAGATGGGGTCTTGCTATGTGACCCAGGCTGGTCTCAAACTCCTGGGCTCAAGTGATCCTCTTGCCTAACATTTAGTAATTTTTAGTTAGATGCAAGACTTTGTGAATTTTACCTTATTGAGTGGTGAATTCTATTATATCTCCATAAACACTCTTGAGCTTTCCACTTGGGCACAGTTATTTGGAAATGGTTCAATCCCCTCCCTCCCCAAGGGCTTGCTTTATAATCTTGTTTGTGCAGAACAACACAATCTTTTGAGGCAATACCCTTCTGGGTTCCCTGCTCAATGCTTGTGAGTTATGACATTTTTCTGCTCTGGCTAGTAGGAACATGTGCCATTCCCTGCCCTCTGTGACTTCCAATGCTTGCTCCCTCTGCTCCTTTTGGGTGGTTTCCTGACCCAGGATAGTTTCCTCTACATGTGTTGATCAGAACTCAGCTGAATACTTGGGGGGACCCTCTATGGTTCTCAGGGCTCCCTCTCTGTGCCGCTGTCTCTTCTCTGCCCTTTGAACTCTAGGTGCTTTGACCTCTTTGGACTCCTAGTTCTGTTTTCCCAATTCAGGAGATTGATAGCCTCCAGTTGGGTTTCTTGTCTCTATACTATGACCTGGAAACTCTCCCAGGCCATAAGCTGTGGCAGTTGTAGGACTTAAATTATTTGCTTCCAATCTCTTAAGAGATCACTGTCCTATGTTGCCTGATGTCCAGTGTTTGCTCCATCTGGGCTAGAAGTGGGACTGGACCTGGGTAGACTATATTACCAGCAGCAACCATGGGGTTAAAGAATGCTATAAATACAAGTACCTAAAATAATGCCAAACGTTTTCTGGAAGACGGTGACAATGGTGGTAGCATTAAGGGAAATTAGAAGAGGAGAGAAGCAGATTCAGATCATGACCTAAATGATTAATTTCTTTTCAGAAAGATTGAGTCAGGGAAATATCTGGTAAATCCAGTCTAGTCACAAGAGGTCAGAACTAGAGTTTAACTTGGGGCACCAAGATCAAGAGTTTCAGGAAAGTTAAATGGGATGAACCAGGCATTAAATCTTGTGAGAAGAAATCATACATTTAGGGGCCACCAAATTTATGGAAGATGTTTCATAGTTTATGACCCATGCAAAAATAAGAATCCTGCACACAAAAGATGGTGTAGTGTAGTGGAATGTCTGTAGTGGAGCCAGACAGATGAGAGTGCTTGTGTCAGCTGGGGCACCATCAGCAGTCCAGGCTCTTTCCCTGCTTTGGTCTCACTTGCCTGTAGTGTCACTGTGGGCAAGTTTCTTAACCTCTGATGTTCAGACTCTTCATATTAAAATGGGAACCATGATAGCTAATCATACCGTTATTGTGAATATTAATAGAGATGATAAAGTATAACTATTACATTGAACAAGTTTCCTTACAAGATATAAAATCATAAAGCTGCTTTTTCCCCCTTGTTTCCTCCTGTCCCTTTAATTTTGGTCAATGAGGCTTTTCCCTTGCCCCTCTATAAAAACTTGAACAAATCCCGTGTATTAGTATAGTATTGCTGCTATAACAACTTGCTACAGGCTCGGTTGCTTAAAACAACACATATTTATTGTCTTAGAGTTCTGGAGGTCAGAAGTCTTAAAATGGGTGAGTAGGGCTGGTGCCTTCTAGAGGCTCTAAAGGAAAATCTGTTTCCTTGCCTTTTCTAACCTCTAGAGGCTACCTAATTTCCTTGGCCCACGGTCCCACCCTCCGTCTTCAAAGCCAGCAGCATAGTATCTTTCAGTCTCTCGCTGTCCCTCTGTTTCTGTAATCATGTTGCCTTCTGTGTTTGTGACCCTCCTGTGTACTTTTACAAGGACCCTTGTTATTACATTGGGCCAAGATGGATAATCCAGGATAATCTCTGCATTTCAAGGGTTCTTAATTTAATCACATCGGCAAAGTCCCTTTGCCATTCAAGTAACATATTCACAGGTACCAAGGATTAGGATGTAGACATCTCTGGAGTGCCATTATTCAGCCTACCATATCCCGTTATTTCTCCGATCACTCTTAGGTAATACATGTGCTATATCCTTTAAAGTCACAAATACAGTTTCAATTCAGGAATTAAAAGTTAGAGCTAACTTTATTTAAACTCGATACTTCTACCCTTCTGCCTTTAGGGCCTCTTTGAGCAGAAAGTGTACAGTTAGTCTCAGAAGGGAGGGACGATTGGCTACACTCCTCTTTCCTCATGTAGCTAGCCTTCTTCTCCTCCAACCAGTGCTTCTGATTTTCCCAGTGTTAGAGCAGGGGGGAGGAGGCAGAGCTAAGAGGAGTAGGAAAGCTAAGTGGTCCACAGTCAGCAGTCTGTGGACCTGACAGATATTTAAATGACTCTTCCTTACCTGGATACTTTGGGGAATTATTTGGTGACCTCACGCTCAGCCATGACTAGGGTTCTCTCACCTAAAGTTTGTCTGGATAACTATTTTACTTCTTGCATAACATCTAGGCATCCAGTAATCTACCTCCAGCTTCCCTGCTGCTTAGGTCTGATTTTCCCTCCAAGCAGTCTTCTCCAATCATCTGAAAAGGCACAAATCCTTTGCCCTGACTTTAGAATGTATTAATAGCTAATTCCCGTGCCGAAGCCCTCTATTCTGTTTCAGCCAACCTCTGTTCATTTATATTCCTCAGATGTGGCTCAAACACCAAACCATTATATCCCCAAAGTTCAAAGGACTTCCGTTAAGATCTCAGATTGGTCTCTTCAAAAACCCTGTCTCTGGATTTGGGCTCAGGAGGTAGTGCTCTCACCCCTTTCTCCCTTTGAGGGGCAGCATGAAAGACACATAGCAAAGCTGTCTCCAAAGTTCTCTTCAAATATACACCTCTTGACATTTTATATCCTTAATGCAGGTGAGTGATAGAGTCCTGTAAGAGATTTTGGACATTTTCTTTGCAAATTGTGCAAATTGGAATCAGTTGTTTATTGGTGTGTATCATGGTTAATTTTTTTGCATCGACTTGGACATAGGGTGCCCATATTAAACACTACTTCTGGGTGTGTCTGTGAAGGTGCTTCCAGATGAGTTGAGCATTTGAACTGGAGTACTGAGTAAAGCCAATGATCCTCTCCAATGTGGGTGGGTATTGCTTGATTTTTAAGGGCCTTAATAGAACAAAAAGACAGAGGACAGGGGAATTTGTTTTCTGCCTGACAGCTGAGCCAGGACATCAGTATTCTCCTGGTCTTGACTGGGACTTATACCATTGACCCTCTGTTTCTCAGTGCTACCCCACCGGCTTCCCTGGGTCTCCAGCTTGCAGACAGCAGACTGTGGGTCTCCTCAGTTTCCGTAATTATGTGAGCTGATTCCTTGTACTAAATCATGTGTGTGTGTGTGTGTGTGTGTGTGTGTGTCTCCCACAGATTCTGTTTCTCTGGAGAACTCAAACTAATACACAGTGTTTCAGCATCAACTTCCACTTCAACATTCTGTTACATTTGTCAAACAGCTACCACACTGTTTGGCATAAGGGAAAGCACTCCATAAATGCTCATTTCCTTCTTTCAATACAAAAACATAATTACAGATAAGTAATTAAATTAGTCAAGTGTTTTGAGATTTTCCAAATGGAAAGCCCAGAGAAGGTGTAAAGCGCTATTCTTAGAGAAATTTTTATTGTTTCTTTCCTTTTTGGGCAGCTGGCAGTCCTCTTATACAAAGTACTGACACATTCTGATGTGCCTTTCTCTGGGACCATTTTGATGACAGGAAAACACAATTTGACATTATTCAGAGCTGTAAAATTTCATTTTTGTCCAGGCAACCTACACATCAAACGGATCATCGTGGCTCCTCTGTGCCTTATGATACTTTAGAAGCACAGCAGGGAAACTGAATTTGGAGAATGTATCACTGATGCTACTAACCTGGAAACTTCAGCTATCACTGCACTTATGGGTGTGACATGATTTATTTGTCCCCAGACGTGTAAGTTACATCATTTGACAACCACTTTGTGGTGGGCAAGGAATGGTTGGATGGTTGATCTAAGTTTACTGGTGAGATGGCTGACATGTGTTTTCAGGTCTGGTCATTTCACTAACCCGAAGCCAGCATTGGATGGGCCAGCCAGGACTCTGTTAGATCTTTGTGAAAGGTCAATCCCTTAGTTTGCCTGGCATTCAAGAGCAACTGGACCCTATGCACCTCTGTTTCTATCAAAGTTGCCAACACCTACCTAAAAGTTGTTCTTGCCACCACAACAAATAGGACGTGTAAAAGAAAAGACTAAACAGTCAACCAACCACACTTTCCCTACATGAAGACTATTTCTCTACACAAGGTGATGGAGTTTCTCCTATAGAACCCCAACAGTTTAACCAATATTTTAACAAAACTTTAGCTTTGAAGTCTAATTTACATGTGCATATAACTCGGAAAATTTATCAAAGGGTAGATTGCTTCCTGGTACTGTATTAAACCTGTGAGATGAAGGAATGAGCAAGAAAACCTTGAAAGAATTGGGAGGATGAAATATGGATGAAAGAGCTGGAAATTCCAGGGACAAGTGTGTCAGAAGGCTATGGCAAAATCTGTTCACTCACAACTATGGCCATTGTGTGTTGGAGTTGCAGAGGAAGAACAGCACTCAGTCTTTTTTATCAAGCCACTGGTGGGCAATCTCTCCTCACCCTATTCCCCCTCTATCTTTCCCTCCTCCAAAACTATGAGTCTGTCTGCATTCAGGGGTGCTGCCTAGGAGGCAGACCATTCCGCAACGTGCTCCTGAAAGGGATCTTGGAACTGGTGCTCACTATGTGCTGTTACTTGCCTTGGCTTTGGGGATGCAGCAGTAAACAAAATAGAGAAGAATCTGTATCCTTGTGGAGGTTACATTTAGATAGAAAGATAAATTAGTTTTTATAGTGTGTTAGAAGGTGGTAAATACTATAGAGAACAATAAAGCAGAAAAAAGGGATGGGTGGGGCATGGAGAGATGACGGTTGTCTTTTTTAAGAGTGCTTAGGGAAGGCCACATTGAGAAGGTGACACACTGAGCAGACTTAAAGGAGAGGAGGTAAAACGGTAAGAGTGTGTGTGCTCAGGAGGAACACTCCAACCTCCTTAGTATCACCCAGTGACCTGTCCACCTTCGTGTATAACTTAGCAATTGACTTCCTTTTCCTCTCCACCTTATCTTCTATTATCATTCCTATGAATTCAATATTCATGCTGAAGACCCATTATGTCCTTGGATTAAATGGTTAGATGTAGAATAACAGGATTAAGAAGTATATACGTCTTGAAGGCCTTTGAAATATATTTCTCAATTACCCTCCAAGTTGGTTGATGCCAAGATATGTGTCCTCTGTCAGGGTATAAGAGTGTCTGGTTTCTCAGGTTTTTGCTAACACTGGCAAATTCTATTGTCTCTTGACATTGGAAGCTCCTGTGAACTCTTTGTGCTTCGTTCCTCCTGTTGTGATAGCTCAGGAGCTAACATTGGCCATTGCTTTCCATACCCATTCCTTTGTTTTTGATTCATGTATTAACATTTGGCATCCTGTTCAGATTATATTTTTGTTTTGGGTCACTAGTCCACCTTAATCTCATTCAGTGACTCTTATCTCAACCCTGCATACTTATCATGACTGATTTGCACCTCATGGCCAAGATAAAGTAGAATTAAGATTCTGGAAAGATACAACATGAGGCCCTGGAGAACAAGGCAGAGACCTACTTCCCAGTCCTGGTTTATATCCTGGATTAATTGCAGAGTTGAATGAATCCTTAGAAAGGATCCAGAACTCCTTAAATTTCCCTAAGGTCAAAATGGGTTCCACAGCCTAGAGAAGGATTGAACCTGTTAGAATTGGAAGGAAAGAACAATTGACTCTATCTGTGGAGATATAAGGCAAGAATTAGGAAACCCAGATACCCTAGGTTTCTTTTCTTGCCCTCCTCCTCTTTTCTCTCTAAAATCTCACCTTCAGTGACCTTTTTTACTCCCACAATTTCAAACAGCAGTGTGTACAAATGACCCTGAAATCTGTATCTCTGGCCTTGACCTGTGTTACAGCCTGATGGATTTTCTGCTCAGAGAATACACACACACACACACACACACACACACACACTCACATACACATGCCTAGAAGCTTTTAATTTCAGCATGCATACAAGTGAAATTTTCTGTTGGTTTCTTTTGCTTTGTCCACAGTAGGAAAAACAGGCAGGGCATACAGAGATGAGCCAGCACAGCTCCCTCCCTTAAGAAGCTCACAGGCTGGTGGGAATACAGATGATACAGAAAGACCCCGGCACAGAGCAGCACATGTTCTGATGGGGCAGGGCTGGGGACCACACTGCAGAGGTGCTTGTGAGGAACTCTATGAGGGCAAGTTGGGAAAGGTTTCCCAGAAATGTCAATGTAAGTTAGGCCTTTTCCTCGAGGCATTTAGGAATTTGCTGCCCACTAGAAGGTGGACTAACCAGCCATATCTAATATAAAGGATTAATATTTAGGCAAAAGTGGAAGTTGGGAAGGTAAATCATCTTGGGTCCTTTCCAGGATTGGCACAAAATGGAAGTGAAAGACACAAGTTGGGGGATAGCCAGGCCTTTTCTTTAATAATGATGCCATCAACAACAGTGACAGCAATCACAATAATCATGATGACTAACACCTATATAGCACTTACTATGTGCCAGGAGCTGTTTTAAGTGTTTTTATAGGTAAACAAACCCTCATAGGTAAAATATGTGGTGATGGCATGGGGCCCAGCCAAGGGTCCCTGCATTCGGGCAGGGCTTGTCTGATTTGAACCTCCCACCAGTGTCAAAGAGGAAGCACCCAGGCTTTCTTATCTGCTGGCCCAGATGGGGGGCACAAGGGCAGGGGTGGGGGTGAGGCTTAAAAGCGGCCAGCAGTCAATCATAAAGAAATGGAGTTACACTCTTTACTGCTATTCACCCCCAATGTTTGATGGTTGACTGAAATATGCCATTTTTTTTTCCATTTAATTGCATTTGAGCTTGTCTAAGTAAGCTATTATGAAACTATGGGGCCTACAGCCTAAGGCCAATAAGGGAGGTGAAAGTTCCATTAAATGTCTTAGTCAAGAGCCCAGCATTACATATTCTAAGAGTGAATTGAGTGCCCTGGTCATTATCAATAGTGTCTAGAATTCTGAAGGGGATGAGGAATGTCTCAGTGAGACTTTGTTTTGTGACCAGCAATTGCCACTTTGATGGTATATAGCATGAGGTTCTTTCTTGAGAATACCTAGCAGTTTTCCTCCAAACTACTCTTCTATTAAAAACACTTTGGGCAAGATTGCCATAATAAGTGTTCAAAGCAATCTTAAAAGTGTTCTTTGCAGATTATTTGGCACATATTAAGCATGTGATAATTATGTAGGGGAAAAATCCTGAGATTCAATGACTATAATTTTAAAAGTTAACATTTGGTGGCAGACATTTCTTTAAGATGCAGGAAGGCTTTACCAGTCATTTTTGATACTAAGTACACCTAATGAATTCAAACAAATTGGTAAATGTGACCTTGAGGCTTCTATCTGCCCAAGGTCCCTCTCTCCCTCCCTCATACCCGAAGAATCATACTAGGGCCAAGAATGGGCTTAAGCCTCTGCTCTTGCAGTCTAGACTTCTTTCCCTGTTGGTGTAGGTGCTGGAAACAAAGTTTGAGACTGAATCAGTGAAGTGATGTAGAATCATTTTTATTTTATTTTACATAGATCTCTTAAATATCACTCAGTTGTGAGCTTCAAGAAAAGAACCATGCCTTACACCATTACACCCCCAGTTCCGGCCACTTTACCCTGCACTCAGAAGGTACCCGAGAGTGTTAGAAGATTACCACCATTGGAAGCCACTCTTGGGAGGCCAGCCTGTCAATCACGCCGCCCTGGCAGATGGACCGGCCTCTTGCCCTTGAGCCCGTGGCCCCAGGCCAGGAAGGTTCTACTGTGCTGCTGTCAGGTTTTCCACTGTGTCCTCAGCTCAGCCCCAAATGGCTAGTGTTGCTGTCCTCACACTATTTTTAGTCATAGATCAGTTATCCCTGACACGCAGTGACGGGGATTAACAAAATGCACCCATATGCATCTCTGAAGGCTGAGCATATGTTTCCCCAGCCCAAAGTAGTCTTGGGCAGTTCTGGGTAGGATTAGCAGACTTAATTTTTTTTTTTTTTTTATTATCTCCCCTACTCATCCTTGCAGGAGAGTTCTGGGCCAGAACCACTTCTAATTTGTTTTAAGGAATTTGACAGGAGGCTCTTTTAAAAGATACACCAGATCTTGTGTTTTGCCCCATTTAGTACTTTGTGGCCCCCGGCAGGGGGTGGGCTGGGTTAGGTTTTCCTTCTCTTGGTGGAAAGGGGCCCGTTGAACTCCATGCTGCTTTTATGAGAACACGGAGTAACAGATAATGCTGTGGGGATGTCCCCACCAATCTCTCATGTGGTAAAAGTTCCACATGCCTAAGGAAGAGAATTTCATAATGCCCAATGCCAGCTGGGAAGGCTCTACATGACAGGGTGAACACCATCGTAATCACATCATGTTCTGAAACTTCAGCCCTGATTGCTGTGATCTTTGTCCTCCTCTGACCTGACATGAATGCAAGGAATGGTCTTGAAAGGACTCCGTTGTTTTCAAACTCTAGCACAGTGCTTGACTTGGACTTTCCCAGGGGCAGCAAATCATACCCACTGATTTGGACTAGCTTCGCTTATTTAATTATTCCCTTATTTAATTTGGATCTCTTCACTTTATGCGATGACCCCCAGTTCTTATAACAGGGAAAAATCAAGGCACTTGACTTTCTCTGAGCTTTTGTCAAGTCAGTTGTGTTCTTTGTACCGTCCTCTCCTGCTTGGTGCTTATGCATCTGCGTTTATCCCACGGCTGTTATGCTCTCTGCAGACGCTGTGTGCTGAGCTGGGAGACACCGGGCTGGAGACAGGAGCTCCACATTGCTGCCTCCCATCTGCCTATGCATGGTCTTAGGCAAGTTCATGCTAATGTTATTTTACGGTCCTCACTCAAAAGGTTAGAATCTCTTGGGAGATCTCAAAAACCAACTTGTCATATTCCTGCCCGTGCAATACCTTATTTGCTGTGGTTTTTGGTTTTCTAGGGTTCCCAGCAGGAAGGCAATTGCAGTCAGTCATATTAGATCTACTTAAGGACTTTTTCTTTTACCATCCTTTCTACCATCCCACTCCTGCCTCCTTCTTTAACTGTCCTCTCTGTCATGATGTCAAGGCTTCAGGGAAATCATCCTCATCAACATGTAAACAACAGCTACAACTACCAAACAAAATGAAAACAAAACAAAACAAAACAAAGGAGCCACAAAACTCTTTTTTTGTCATTAATCAGGCAACACTTATTTATTGAGCAACTAGTGTATGATCAGGAATAATGGCTTGCCTGCCTCCCCTCCGTGGAAATTCTCTCAAAGTAACAGCTTTTCCTAAGTAGGAATTTATCTGTAGATGAAACCTTGCTCCATATTGAACAGCTTCTGGCTGGGGATGAAGTGGGTACCAGGACTACCCCTTTAATATTAAGTAGGAGAATGGGATCTTTAGCCCCCCGAGGAAGCCAGTGCAGGTCTTAGGCAGTCTCTGCACTTGGCCTCAGCTTGGGCTCCTGGTGCCCTCATCTGCTATGTCCCCAGTGTCTGGCTTCCTGATCGCCTCTCTCATTGGCTATGGCCATGGAAATACTTGATGCATTTGCTCGGCTTCCCGCTAGCTGCTACCAAATCTCCCTGATAGCACCTGCTGCTCAGCTGTGAGCCCTCCCATGTTTCCTCAGCTTTTAGGGCCTTGGGATGTGCTTCCAACTCAGCTCCTGCCTCTCCTTTTCATTCTGATCTCCATATCTTCTTGGTGTTCATTTCCTACCTGTACATCCCTGGCTTAATATATCCTTGGTCTCCCACATGTCAGACTCATCAGTATATTTGGTTTTTATGTCCTGTTGAGTCCACAATTATATCATACCAAGATATCTGTGGGGTTTCTTTAAAAAGTTAAGATGAGCTTCATTATCTCAAGGAGCTTGTGACCTAGGTAGAGAGGTCAGACAATCCTAAATGAAGATTGAATAGGACAATTAAGTACAAAACTTGGGTTTTCTGACTTTAATAAGAGCTTAAAAAAGCAAGAGCTTGGTGAGAACTAAAGTAGTAGACACAGATTCAAGGAGTTGCAAGAAGAGAGAGCAGAGGGAAAGGTGTTAGGAAAGATGTAGGAATGGGAATCTTATCCTCAAGGTGTGTAAAGGTCTGCCCTAATTGGAATCGGGGTGAGAATTGAAGTCATTTGGGGAAAGGTCAATGTCTTAGTGTTTTCACCTGGAGATACAAGGCAGTTCCTTTAGGGCTTTCCTCATCAGACTCCCAAAGCAGAAAGAAATGCTGCAAACACAGCCTTTTTGTAGTCCTTAAATTTGCTTCCTGTGACCATACATCAGGGGACACACTGTTTTAGGGAACTGTCTGTGACGGTGAGGAGCCAATGAGACCTGAAGCCTTGGGCAGAGGCAGGTTCCCAAAGACGAACAGAGGCCCTCATGTACTCGCCTCTTTACCTTTCCCAGGTGAATTAACACCTTGTTAAATATATTAGAGAAAATAAAGAAAAAGACAAGGGGGGTGGAAAACTAGATATTCAATAGTAGAGAAGCATTGAGTAGATTTTGATCCTTCATGTGATGAAATATTATGCTGCCATAAAAATAAGATTAACCAAAAATTTTAAAAGATGCAGGATGTTTACTATGTTAAATGAAAAAAGGCAGGATTCAAATGTGTATGTATACTCTGATTTCAACTCTGTTTTACATCGACAAGATATGCAGTAGGATAGATTAAAATCAACTGGGCCTGACAGATTCCTCCTGGGGATGTGAGAAATTGGGAGAGAACATCTCAGAAATAGGATGTGCCTGTCTGAGGACCAGACATCTCAGCCAAGAGAAGGCAAAGGCCAGAGGCTGGCTGTCTCCATGGCTCAGGACTCGTGTTAGCCAACGGCCCCTGGGGTTCAGGGTTCAAAGGAGAAAGTGTTGCTGCATCCGTAGCTAAGGTATGATGGTAAAACCACCAGCTTTTAATACACAGGTAGACAGAATGGAGCAAACCAAAGTATTTGGTTGGAGCTGGGAACCCCCTGGGAATGTCTGAATTACCACTTGCAAAGGAACAGCCAGGGCCACTTTGCTTTCTGAAGTGTCACTGTGCAGAGACGTTTCTGCCAACACTCTCAGCCAGCTACACTGGGGACTGGAGAATGCCCTCAGGTTCTGGATAGTCGGCAAGTTCCATAAATCAGTGCTAAGTCATGTACTCAGATGTCTCCATGGTGCTTGCACGCTACCATCCCAGGAATCCAGAGCTTTCGTTTACCTCCTGTCCCAGCCGGGATTTCCCTGTAGGCTGGAATGGGTTTGGTCTGCCAGGGAACTCGGTGTCCCCTCTGCTCCTACCCCATGAGTGTCAGAGACATCATCATCATCACTATCATTGCCTTTTATTGACTGCCTACTGTGTGTGAGGTGCTTTACAGATATTATTTTTAATCTTCTCAACAATCCTATCAGGTAGACGTTATTACTCCAATTTTATAGATGATGGAATTGAGACACAGTGTGATCACATAACTTGCCTGGAGGCATAAAATTACTAAGTTTGTAACTAGATGTCTGTCTTTCTTTTTCCTGTGATGCTTTTCAGCTTCTAATTTGTGTGTGTGTGTGTGTGTGTGTGTGTGTGTGTGTATGAGAGAAAAAGAAAGAGGAGAAGAGATCTTTATTATATTCCCTTTTTTGAACAATGATTTACTTTTGAACTTGAGTGTTCCTTGATTGCACGTATTTCCTGACACTGACTTATTTTTCAAATATTTCTCTCTAACAACATCCAAAAAAAATGACAGATCTTAGATCTTACTTGTCTTGTCAAAAGTAAGTCCTAGCCATGAGAGGACACTGGGCTAAAAAATAATTATAGTTTTCAAGACTAAAATTTGACTAGAAACCAGAATGAGACTTCAATTCTCAGGATGAAAGAAAAGCTCCAACGCATGTTAGAGTGATCTGAGATTAATGCTAAAGGTACAGCAAATGAACAAACAAACTTCATTAGTTCCTCACTTCACGTCCATGGGAGCCCATGCTCAGGCACCCCGATTCTGGTGCTTCGCTGACACGCAGGGCAGCATGCATGTTAGCACCCCAGGTCCAGAATTTGGAGAAGTTGATGACTTTGTTCTCCTCTAGGCCGGATCCCTGCATATCTAGTAATGTGGCATCTTCCTCCCGCCCTCTTCCTTTCGTCAGTAGATACAGATCCAACTCCAGGCACTATACTGGGGAGCAGCAGTAAATAATGAGTATGACAAGCATGGCCCTGGCTGTCACTGAGTTTGCGGTGTGGTGGGGGAAACAGTCTAACAAGGAAGTAAGATGTGGTGTGATAAGTGCGCTGATGCAGGGAAACAGAGGGGACTCAGGGGGACAGATTTGGAAGGTCAGCAAAGGCTCCCTCGACAAAAATACATCTGTGCCATGACCTGAAGGATGAGTTAGCATTAGCCAGGTGGGGGTGGAGCGTGTGGAAAGCAAGAGGGAATATTCTGTGAAAGGCCAGAGAGGGAGGCAAGCTATGCAAAGTTCAGCTATCTGTCTCATTCCCTCTGTCCCCCTTGTACACGAGTGTGGCAGACTGAGTACCAGGATTAGTTTTTACTGTTTAAATTACGACAATCAGAATTCAGGGTCTATCCAAATTCCTATAGTCCTAAGAATTTCACAAAAACACTGAGACAAAGGGAAATTCTGCAGAGGAATCCTACACCTCAGCTTGGAATTGCTACTTGGGAGGAATGAAACACCAGGTTTTTGGAAGGGGCTTGGGGCCCGTTGAGGGGCAGACTGAGTGCTCCGGTTTTGTTCTGTAACTCGCTGAGCTGCTCTTTTTCTGCAATCCAACCTCAGCACTCACAACATGATGGCCTGGGTCTAATTCAGGGCTGTGACTATGACCTCTGTCATAGAAGACGACTAGAAAAACAGCCACAGGTTGACCTTGATACTAAGAGCAGTACTGACTCAGGCATGGAACCAAACTTAGCTCATGATAGCTGATTTTAGCCACTTAACATCATAAAGAAATCCCAGTGCAGGATGCATAGTCCATGAAGATAGAACCCAAGTATTTAAACACACCAAATGTTTGGGCCCTCATCTAATTCCAGGGGTAGTAACAGAATAAGGCAGCCCAACTTGAGGTTTTGTCAAGATTTCAAACACACAGTCTGTTGTTAAGGTTCTAATTATATAAGAAACTTAGTATTAACATGAGGCTCAAAGTTAATTGGCAGGGCTTCAAAAACAACGTTATTAATGCTTTCCTAATTATACTATTTCACCATTTCATGAATTTCTTCTCTTTCCTTTTCCTCTTTTTCCTTTTTAATAATAATACATAAACTTTTTCACATATATTGAATGCTCAGAATTTGCTACACATTATAACAAGCGCTAAGGCACTATCATGTCATTTGCGTAACTACTCTATGGAGTAGATATTATTTCACCGATTTAAGATATGGGGAAACTGAGATTTAGAGAAGGATAATTAACATGTTCATTACCAAAGGACACACACATAATCACGTAAATGGAAAGTGTCTGCACCGGGATTTAGACCAATTTTGTCTGAACTCAAGTCTGCTATTAATAGCTGTGGCTCAGCAATGAAAATACACATTCTGACTGTTGTTTGCCGGTCACTCCACGTACTTCTCCACTAGAAAATGAGGCCAGGCTTCCTAGTTCTACGTACTGACAGCACTAAGTGCAGCACGTAGCACACTGTGGGACATCAGTAAATACTTGGCTAAGTGGCATCCAATAAACTAGGGAAGGCCTGGTCTAAATTTAGCCCTGCCACACAAATTGTAGGATTTTGCATCTCTGCAGCTCATCTTCTAAGGACAGCTCTTCTGCCTGTCCGAGGCCTGAATGCTGGTAGCAGAGCTCTCCTTGTCATTGTGACAATAGAAAGCAAGGGAAAGGAAAGCCATAAATTAGGCCAGGGGAGGGAGGCAGAGGAAAATAGATACAGACTGCTGACAAGATTAATATGCAGTTGACGGGGAACGCTTTCACACCAGAGCGCCAACAAATAAACACAATTCAGAAAGCTCATCCCTGCCTTACCAGAGGAGGCAGATTCCTGTGCCAGAAAAAAAAAGGGGGGAGCGAATGAGCAAGAGAAAGGAAAAGAGAGGCCTGTGTGTGCCTGGGGCCTTGCTTGCCAGGAATTCCTCCAGCAGATCGGATAGCTGGGGGATGAGACAAGCAGCGGGGCCCTGCTGGGGTATCCATTTTCTGACCCAAAACAGGGACAGGGGAAGCAGGGACAGGCACCGCAGGGGAGGTGGGCTCTGAGGATTCTGAGTGAAAGCTGAGATCTGTGTCTTCCCCGGGTGTGGGCATGGCCTGCCCGGGGGGCCGCCAGCTAAGGCAAGTGTCATCTTCTGGGAGCAGCCAGCAGACCTGCCGGGTCCTTTTGGCCGGACTCACTCTGTTGGGCTTTCCCACTCTCTGCTGGAATGAATGAGACCCCAGCAGGCTGCAGGTGAATGCTTCACAGACAAGAACGAATTCTTCTGTTGTTTTTATGAGTTTAAACCATACGATATTGCCATTGTTGTAGGTCAAAAGTGGTTGATTACTGGCAATTTCGTATGGTTTAAGATAATTGTAAGGGCTTAGATAGTTTTCAAACCCAGGAATTGATTCCAAAATTGAAGTCCTTAACCACTGCTATGCTACTCTGACTCTCCAGTACCCTGAGCATAAATTCAGACTTCAAGCTCAGCCTGAAAGAATTTTCCTGGTCTGAACTTTGCTTAGCTGGCTAGCTTTTCTTTCCACAGCAATACTGAACTTCTTCTGGCTATTCAACCATTATTTTAGGTTATTGATCTTTGACATCTACTACTCTTTCCTCTTCTTGAAATACATCTTCTTCTTTTGTCCTGGATGTATCTTTCCATACTTCAGGCTTTAGCTATCATAGCACTTATCATGCTAGATTGGAAATTGCCTGAAGGGAGGAAACGTTGGTCTTTTGCCCTATTGCTTAGCAGCTAGGTGAATGCCTGGCACATAAAGATGGATGGATGAATAAATTACATGAACCAGCACCTCCCTGCACACACCCATTCTATGGCTAATTTGCCACTTCAAATTAAATAATTCTCTGTCTTACCATACAGATGTCTGATTTCAGAACAATCTCTTGAACTTTGGCTAGAGCCCTCCTACAAAGCTCAGCAATATATATAATCTAAAGCAACAGAAGAAGTTACAAAATTCCAGAACATTCTAATATACTCTGAGGAACTAGTTCAGCTCTTGGTTTTCCATAAAATACAGTAAGTTTCTCATTTTTTGCCTTCTTTTTCTCTTGTGGGGCCGGGTTTTCATTGCAAGAATTTTCCAGAAGCACCACTAGTAAAAACAAATAAAGTCTTTTGGAGGCAGTTATCAGAGAGCTAGTTACAGATTCAGTTGCTGGTTATAAATGTTGGAACTGTTATTGCTGGTGACTGGAGAAGCTCAAATTAGTTTATTAGCTTTACTTATTTGGGTTTATATCACATCTTTCCCTGGAAGAGAAAGTTATGGAAGAAAATGGTTTCTTAGCAGTTAATCATTTCTAAGGATCAAATTTGCTTCTTCCTTTTTCTGCTAAAGCATGTTGACATAGGTCTATTCTGTGTAGACAGAAGATTTGGTAAACTACATGTGCTGTAAAAACATTCACTGGAACTGGGCAAAGGAGGTGTTAATGAGCTCTGTGACAGTAGGAGCCCTTGGTCAGAGGCTGGGTATTATCTGTCAGGCATTTGTTGCCATCCACACTTCTGGACTAGAGTACTTCTGAGGGCCCTTCCAACTCTGAGATTTTGTGATTCTATAATCACAAATTCTAAACTCACTCATCTTTGTTGTTGGCTTAGTCTACAATGTAGGATATAAATATACACGTACACATACACATTTAAAGAGAATCATATTTGTATGTTGCTTATAAACTATTGTTAATCACAACAATCTATTATAAATGTATTTCCATTTTTTTCTATAATTTTGTTTTCTAATGGATTTAGAATATAATATTCCATTGTATTCCAGGCTTTAACCAGTACCTTTATTTTCAATAGTAGGAATTCTCCCCCATAATTTTTGATATTATAAAGAGCATCAATGAATAACTCTACCTAAATTTTTATAAATATCCTTCCTTATTTTATTTAGATAAATTTCTAAGTCCAGGAAGATCACATTTTTCAGGATTTTGATGACTATTGACAGACTGCCTTTTTGAAAGATTGTATAATTAATATCCCATGAGTAGTTTTGCCATGACTTTGAAAGTCCTTTATGGCTCGCACCTTTCTGGTGATATAAATCTGCCACCCGAAAAATTCTAGGAAATTGTGGTTGCCTATGTTTAACCCTCTCCAGGACATCCCCTGTTCCCACAGTGGAATAGAATTTTAAAAAGGCAGAAATATATCCATTAAATGCGTGGACTTAGGAGTTAGGATTTGGTTCAAATTCTGACACCACAGTTTATTAGTTCAGAAATTCTGGACAAGTTACTTAACCTCTTTAAACTGGTTTCCTCATGTGTAAAACTACTGAATCTACCTCACAGGGTTTGCTTTTATTGTTGTTTGTTTGTACTTTATTTATTATATTTTGTGTGTGTGTGTGTGTGTGTGTGTGAAGATGATTTCTAGAAAGGGCTTAACCTAACACAGAACACTGCCTTTTAACCATTCGCCTATATTTTTACTATACTATGTCTAGCAACAACTCTTTTTCCTAACTGTGAATGGAAGCAAGAGGTGGAGCAAGAAGAAAGAAGAAAGGGAGGTGAAGAACTCGGGCTGTGCCAGAAAGGAATTTTTAGGGTGGGGAAATATGTCTTTATCTTGCTGGGCAGCCTCTACCCTTTGAGCTCTACCTTCCCCTTCAGAATTTGCAGCAGTTGGGGAAGGCCCTCCACCTGCCAGCATTGCTTGGGTTTCACTGGTCTTGTGAGCTTTCTACTTTTCACCTCTCCATGCTCGGAAGGTGGCTCTGCTGACCTTGAGGGTCCAGGACACAGTGTTGATCCCAGGAAAGACAGTAATAGTTTTGTTGACAGATACTTTTCAACAGCTGTATGGTATCTGGGAGGCTGACAGAATAAGTGGGAGGAGAATGACTCAGGGTTAACCCATTCTTGGCCTCAACAGTATTCCCTTTGTTAGAAACCCTTGCATTGATGGAATCCTCTTAGCCTTTGAGAGCTAGCAATTTTTTTTTTTTTTTTAAAGCAGATGCTCTTCATCATTTTCTTACAAAAGCAAAGTAACACTTAAGGTTCAGAAACACAGTATACAGAATTTAAAAGCATTTCAAAGCATAGAATTTGGGAGAATATAGAGTAAGTGGCCACTTCGACAATGAGATGACCCTGAACTGCCCTGGGAGTCTATCGTCTTGCACATTAAATGACACATTAGACCTGCTGAAGACGAGACATGGATCCTCAAATTTGGAAGAGAGAACAACATTTATTTTGTTAAAATTCATTCCAGTTTGCATAGTAGATACTACTCACATGTGGTTATTTTCCTATTTATTAATCATAATGTATGTGGTATCATAGCCAAGACCTCTTTAAAAAATTATTAAAGTGCTTTAAATGCATGACATTTTAAGTGCTAATCCAATGGGACCTGGTGTTGAGAGATAAGACTAACAACTGCTTACAAACTGACTCTGGTCTTAGAATCTGCCTTTTGGTTTTGTTATATTTTAAGAACAAATATATCTGGAATCCCTGAGTCAGTGTAATAAGCAAGACATGTAATAAAAGGATTTGAGAGATCAGTAGTTAGTATACTTCATAGCAAAAATTCATGGATGGAACTATGATTATATTCATTTGGTTTTTACATATATTCATAAGAACTTGCTGAAATGCAAAACATAAACATTCTAGGGAATATTAAGCACTGATCACCTGTTAGGATTCCTGCACTGGAGAAACTCCTGTGCAGAGACAGAGCCCAGTTCATTTAGAATTAGCTCTGGCACAAGGTGGAATGTGATGGTTGTCAAATAAATGAAGCACAATGGGAGCTCTTAGGGAATTGGGATGGCAAAGAGGGACTATTACTATAGTGTAGGTTTTGTTGTTAGATTTGGGTTTGATTCCATGTTCTCTCCCTTCGTAGCAGGGTAAACTTACATACTGCATTTGATCTCTCTCGGCCTTATTTCCTTTTATCTGAAAAATGGGCATACCTAACTTGTGAAATAGTATGTATAAAACTGTTAGTAGAGTGCATAGCATAGAGTAAATAATAAATGGTAGCTAACAATGATAGATAGAATAAAAGGAGGAGATGGTGTCAAGGCACTCGGTGGGGTGTAAGTCTTTGGAAAGAGGTAATATTTGAGCTGAACTAGATCTGGGGAGAGGATGTTCTAGGTAGCAAGGATGGCATGATAAATGATGTGGAATGGGATGAGAGAGTGCTGAGCATCTTCAGAAATTGAGACACAGACTGCAGGGCTGGAAAGCAGGGTACCCAGGTTATCCCTTAAGAAAAACTTATCCAGTAATACTCCATTGATTCGGTCATTGTAAGATAGAAAGTTAATCTGGAAAGAGCTGATAAAGAACCTATATTGTCAGGTTAGGAAGATGAGAGTTTATTGGGTTAGCAATGGAGAGCCCATCTGTGCTTTAGGGAATTATCCTAGTGGTTGGAAGCAGGATTGTCAGTGGAGGAAAGAAAGTAAAGAAATAATTTCAAACATGCAGACAAAAGCTAAGTCCAGGGCTCTTATTATTACAGCAGAATAATAAGTACCATCTTTGGCTTGAAAGGGTCTTTTTTGAAAATAACTGTTAATAGGCTTTGTGCAATCGCTTTTTATTCTGATAGGATCGATCATTCCTACAGGGTTAAGATGATTTCCTCCTTCTTCTCTTCACACTTCCTCCCACAGATAATTGCCTGTTTATATTCTTGCTTTATAACTTTGCTGTCCTAAGAACAATACCAAGAAGTGGACTCTAGGTCATTGGATCCTGAGCCTGTCTATACCTCAGTGTGGCTTGTTAGAAATACAGGAGATTGAAACTTCTGATTTGGTAGGTCTGAAATGAATGCAGGAAATGGTTCTTTCTTGAAAGTTCCCCAGATGATTCTATTTTCAGCCACATTTGAGAATCATTGTGCTATATTTTAAACTTGTTGAGCAAGCCTGTGTCTTACTCATTTTTGAGTCTACAGAGCCTATTATGTGGCCAAAAATAGGTGTTCATGAGTAGTACACAGAACTAAAATATGACAACAAAAGCAGAGAGAAACACCAAACTTTAAGAAAACAATAGCTGCAAACCCAGGGCAATCTTTGAAAGGAATAGTTTTTGAGTCTGTTCTGGCAGGGGCAGGGCTAAAAGCCCAGCTTAGAGCTTCCCTTGATTGATTGCCCTGTAACTTGAGGCCTGACTTTGACCTGAGGGTCAGAGCATTGGGTTTACCAACTTGCAAATGATTAAAATACTGCTAAGGAGAATGCAAGCATTATCAGAGAACTCCATTTTTACAGTGAGAGGGTTAGGACCTGATTTCCTAAGTTAGTGTACCCTCATTAATAATCAAAGTAGTACAAGTGAAAACAAGGATGCTTTTAAATTAGTACAAAAAATTTTAAATGTTAAGAACTTGGGCTACTAACACTGTAGCGAAACTACAACGACCCAACCATTTGGGAGGGCAATTTTGTATTTTATACCAAGATCCCTAAATAATTAATTTCATCTGACCCAGTAATTTCATGTGTATGAATATATCCTAAAAATTATCCAAAATATGAAAAAAGTCAACTTTGCAAAGATATTAACTACAGAGTAACATAAATTCGAAGCAACTAAAAGTCCTGTAGTAAAGGAATAGTCAAATATATAAACTGATGGAATTTTAGATGGCCCTTAAAAACAATAGCTGTGAAGTTTGGGTACCATCTTAGGAAAAAGCTTTTGATATAATGTAAATGAAATAAGATAAAATATAAATGGAATGTAAAATGAAAATTTTTATGTACATTAGAATTACAACTATTTAAATAATAAGCATATTTTTAAAAGACTTGAGGGACATGCACAACAAACATAATTCCTGTATTCAGGTGATGGTATCTATCTCCTAAAGTTTGTGAGCTGAGTTTGTGGTATTTTCATATCTAAAAATTTAAAAATAATTGAAATATATACTCACTCACAAACACACCAAAATAGGTGATTGAGTCATAGTAACCCAAAGAGCCAGTAGCAAAATTGAGGCAAGAATCTAGATATGCCAGCAGAGTATAATTTCCCTTCCTCATCCCTCAGGGACCACCACACTATTTCTGCAAAGATAGCATTTGGTTTTTGTTACACAAAGTCCTTCAGTATTTAAAGACAAAATGAAACAAAACAAAACAGAAAACCAAATTAATAGGAAATAATTCCCCACACAACCTTATTTTCTCTCCCCACTATTTTCTATAGTCTTATATCAGCAGTGTTATTTTTCTCTTTTTCTTTTTTCCTTTTGAAAATCCATTTCCTGCCTTACTAGAAAATGACTCATATCTGTACTACACAGATTAATTTCTAGATCTCGGTGGGCTTTTCAAAGACATCCAGGAGAAAGAAGCTCACGAGGCAAGTGTGTCGTGTTAAATAAGGTCATGCTTGCTGTTGTTGGTGATCTCTCCCACATGACAGGGTGCTATTTTTAACTGAGACAATTGGTGAATGACTCAGGAAGATCTTCCAAAGCCAAGTGGCAGCTTGGAGAAACAAAACTTGCTATTAACTGAGGAGAAAATAAGTAATGCAGCAGGCTGAAACTGCCTATTTTCTGCTTTCAGTATATCTGGCGACCAAATAATGCTACAATAAACCCAGTTTTAAAAGCCTCACTCTAGTACGGATATAGGTATGCTGCCAGTTAAATATTTTTTTCCCTCCTTGTTCAGAAAATAACTTTGTGAGAAAAAAATTTTGGAAAACGTTGAGCAATAAATACCCCTTTTTCATGTTCACAAGATAAATTTGTATAATAAAGACTATTTTCAAATGGATTTCACACAAGATTGTTTATTTTTATGGAGGTCAAGTGGGGGTAGGGAAGCAAAGTTTATAGAATGAATGCTCCAAGGAACACATTTTGGGATATGCTGATCTAGTCTGATACTCTCATTTTACTAATGAGAAAAATGGGAGTTGTAAATCTTGGGAGGTTTGATAAATTGCCCAAGCTCACCCAGCTGGTGAATGCAAGAACTGGGACTAGAACCCTACCCATTGCATTCTCCATAGCTCCAGGTTGTATCTAATCTTCACTGTTATACAGAGTCTACAATTGATGTGTCAATTAATATTGTTACTGTTATTTTTGTATTTCATTTTGTAGTTAAAATCATTAGTTTTGTAGAGTTCTCAAATGACCTATATGCCACAGACGTATTTGTTATTCTTTGAATGGGAAGTGCTTTATATAGACAGGTCATTTTATTATTTTTAAGGCCCTATTTCTGGGAAATTATAAAACTAGGACTTGAAACAGAGTTTTTACTGCCACATGAAGCTGCCTTTCTGGATTAATTTTGAAAGGAGTGAACCCCTTTGTGCGAATTAAGAGAATTTCAGGCCAGGGTTGGCCAGTGAAGGAGACCTGTCTCTCTGAAGACTAGGTGATGTGATCCTAAGGGGAAGAAGGGAAAACGCCCTGCCCCCTGCTGCAGTAATGGTAACCACAACGTTTAACTTTGCAAAGCATTACCTTGTATATCTGAAATGACTGTTTTATTCATGTCTAAGGCACCCCCAGTGAGCCAGGTACAAGATCCCTTGTCTAGAAATCTATCCTTTTCCGTACCCATTAAATCCGTATCGTGCCTCTTTTTCTTCATAATCTTTATCAGCGTGGAAGAGTGCGCAGGTCTGAGGGGTGTCGTTGAAAATACGCAGCACATCAATTTCATGTTGCTTTGCTTTGCTTTGGTAAAGACAGCCTCAAGGGCAGGCTCAATGGCACAGTGTTCCAGCAAGGGATTTGGGTGAGGGGTTTAGAAAAGGTCACGTGTCTTTCTTTCAGAGAGAGAGAGGAAAAAAAAAACAAAAAACGCTGAAAAGCAGGTCAATAACTCTAGTTGTAAGAAAAGTGGCTGCTTCCAGGCCGTGAGTAGTAAGTGCTGGGGTGCAGGGGGGTGGGCAGCGCTCTTAATTTAAGTCTAAAGTCATCATTATGTATTAAGTGCCTGTAGACTTTTGTCTAAATTTTAATAAGCTACCTATATGTTTGGCTGGGTTGATTGAATCCACCTGAATAATTTCCTGCCCATTTCAGCAGCATTAATCATAGGTACTGTTTCCTGACACTTTTACTAATGTGGTATAGGACATGAACAAAAGCTGTAGTTTCATTCTTTTTGCTGCGCCTGAAGTACCCATATGTACTCACATGAATGACTGGCACTTGAAATAGAGAAGAGTGTATGTATTTCCATTTTAAATGGCCAGGATATGTAGGTGAACTCTGCTACGAAGCATGCTGGGAAAAGGATTCATTGAGTGATCTAATGAAATGAGAGTAATCGAAAGATGTCTCAGTTAGTCCTCATGAGAACAGAAGGAGGTCACCATGCTGAGCATTTTACAGCTGACGAGGAAACAGATAAAGCTCAAAGAGACTAAATGAATTTTCGCAAGGTCACACAAATAATAATGATGTCTTCAAAATTCAAATTTAGGTCTGAATTCTTTTACTATGCCTGGCTTTGTAAAAACAAATCTCTCCTGATTATGCTTTTATCTTTCAGTGAAGATTCTATAGTCACTTCAGAATTGATTGAATTCTGAATACATCTAGAATAATCTGTAGTACAATTCTTGTTATGCATTGCATTATTCTGTATTTATAAAACAAAACTGCCCATTACTGGTTTCATTAATAGAAATGTATGGTACAAAAATTTTCAGCAAGGATAAAATTCTAGACTGCTCACACCAATATGAAGCTGTAATACTAACTCAGAATTTGATAGCCTTTAAAAGTCACTGTGAGACCCTTGCTTTCATTCGCAAGGTTAGGATAACAATATTCGATCCTATTTGTGACGTCCATAGTCAGGGATGTTATGAAAGTACTTTGGGCTCACATGAAAACAAAACAAACCTGTTGTGGTAAAAAGCATCCATGACTTTGTCAAGGGACCAGTTTTTGCAGATTTCCCAACCTGGTAAACGTCTTAGGAGTCATGAAAAATGCATATAAAAAGGGGATTAACATTTTGAATGTGCCTGTAGAAATACTTCATATGGGAAAACGTCTTAGTGGTTTTATTGTACTGAATAAAGCCAAAGAAGGATTATTTTTACATAAAATCCCTCACCTAACTAGGACCACCTGGTGTACATTGTGTCACATAAACCAGTGATGTCCCAAATCCTTTTCCAAAACAAAAGTTGCATTGCTAAAGCTGGCTGTGCTCTAATTAGAAGGCACAGTCAGTACTCCTTTCGGACTCTGGGGGGCTGCATGCTTCAATCTTTAAAATGCGCAAGCTCAGCTCAGCTTGGCCCACTAGCTTTCCTACTATCTTTCTTTCCTTTTTTCTGGCTTGCAAAGTGATCATTTAAATATCTTACCAATGTGTGGAGCCTGTCAAGGAACAGTCTGCACACATGTTGACACCTATTGTGTGTAACTGATGAAAGGGCTTCAATTTTAATGAAGGATTTCTACTGGCCATTGTGAATTTCTTGTTATGATGTGCCAAAAGCATTATTAGCAGTGACAGATTAGAGGTTTTTCTGAGGTTGCTTTTAATAAACAGAGTACTGTACTTGTTTAGATACTTATTAAAGCAGTTTGATAATTTCTTAGTTTCCTTTGTACATCTGATAAAAACTAGTATATTCTATCAGGAAAAATGTATATACACACATATTTTCAGGTGGTCCTTACACCATCAAAAATTCATCACTCCATTAACCATTGAAACTACCTGTTTCACAATGTCTATTTGTGCACACAGCAACAATATTCATTTCAATATTATTATCAACATAAAATTTTAAAAACCTAACATTTATGCATATTACAATTGACATCTTGTGGTGAAATAGTCAACCTCAAAAATCTAAATATTTCTATTTTTTTTAAAAAGGGAAAACTGACTTCTGATGTGAGATGGATTTTACAAATTTGCAGAAAGGAGTCTCCTACCAACACATTTCCTCTGTGTGTCTGTGTGTATGTGTAGTTGTGGGTGTGGATGTATGTGTGTGAGTAGGTATATATAGATTTACCAATTGTTAACATTTTGTCCTATTAACTTCCTCTCTCTTCATAGATATACAAATGTGTAATTATGTATACATACGTATTCTAAACTACTTATAACTAACATAACTAACATTTATGTATATTATACTTGGCATCATGAGGTGAAACAGTCAACTTCAAAACTGTAAACATCATGACACTTCCACCGTAAATATTAATTCCTTAAACTCTACCTTCTAACTAAATGACACACTTCTGTATAACCAGAATATCATTAGCATACCCAAGAAATGTAACTTATTCAAATTTCTGCAGTTGTCTCAAGAATGCTTTTTATAACTAACTATTTTTCTAAAATACAGAATCCAATCAAGGATAACATATTGCATTTAGTTGTCTTGTCTCTTTAGTTTCCTTTAATTTAGAAGAATTCCCTGATGGCTTTTATTTGTCTTTCATGACATTGACATTTTTGGAGAGTCCAGACAAGTTGTCTTGTAGAATGTTCCACAGTCTCCTTATGATTTGGTTCAGGTTAAACCTTTTTGGCAAGAATACCACAAGTGATGTGGGAACTCACTCTTAAGCACAGCTCTTGCTGTTTTTGGAGCATTCATGCAGACATGCTATCAAGTTCTGCACCCTTTACACATTCTTAAGACAATATTAATCATGCATAAGATCTCTTTCTCTCTCTTTCTCTCTCTCTTTCTCTCATACACACACACAAAGTACACACTTAAAAATCTGATTAAAAAAATTATCTATTTTTAAGTCTGGCCATGGGTCCCATGGGGATATTTTGTAAGGAGATACAAATACATTGTTTCACTGGCCCCAGCCTGGGATGGTATTTATTAAAGCGAAAGGGTTTGCGAGGAGGATTAAGGTGTGTCTGCAGGACTGTGGACCTTGGTGATAGGAAGCCTGAAATCTGTAACGGGACATTGTGGGCAAAACAGAGCCTGGTCAAAGGAAGAAAAAGGCAAGGGATCCAGGAAGGAGCTGAGAGAGCTGACATGGACCAGGGCGGATCGATAGAAGTCTTTTCAAACTCAACAAATCCTGGATGCAGTGTTTGGTAAACTTTTTGGTAGTTTACTGGGATTTGCCCTTGGCAAAGTATATCTATTTGTTTCTAAGAAATAAAAATAGGAAGAGAAGGCTTGAAAAACCTTTTGGACAGAAAACAGCACTGAGAAAAACAATATTTTGATGAGTTAGTGCTAAATGAATTAGAAACATGTGGGCTGAATTTCCCTTGAAATACAAATGGATTGAATAATTAATGGAAAAAGCACTTGGCAAAATGTGCTTGAGGTTTTTATTGAACCCAAACCAAAACATTTGAAAATATTTTGAAATATGTGAAAAGCATAATATACATCTGGATTTGCCCAACCTTAGTAAGAATACAGGAAACATTATTTTTATTTAACATTTATATGATAGCTGCAGTGTGTCTCAATACTAAGGCATTTCTTACAACAGCCCTGTGGTCTAAGTCATAATTATTACTTTCATTTGGGGCAAGATATTTACCAGCACTTGCACAGTGGGCTTGCAAGTGTTCTTTAGAGGTTTTTGTTGGTAGGAACATTGGACGGGCAGACACAAATTTGGGTCCAAGTCTTGGCTTTAATTCTTATTGCACAATCACATTGTATATTGTCTTGGTAGATTTTTATCATTTTGTAGTTTGTCCTTTTTCCCTATTTTGAATTAAATACTATTTTTCCAGATATTACTATTACTATACCAGCTTTCTTTGGTGACTATTTTCCAAATATATCTGTGGCAGGCAGAATAAAGACTTCCCAGAGATGTCCTGTAAATATGTCACATTACATGGCAAAGGAAAATTAAGGTAGCAGATAGAATTAAGGATGGTCCTTAAAGTAGAGAGATGATCCTGGATAATGTAATCACAAGGACCCTTAAAAGTTGACGAGGGAGGCAGAAGAAGAAAGGCAGAAAAATAGATGTAATGACAGAAGCAAGGTCAGAATTGTACAATATGAGGAGGATTCAACCATGTTACTGACATTGAATATGGGGAAATGAGGGTCACCAGTCAAGGAATGTGGGCTGCCTCTAGAAGTCGGAAAGGCAAGGAGCCTAGAGAAAGGAATGCGGTCTTGCTGACACATTGATTTTAGCTCAGTGAGACCCATATTGGGCTTCTAACCTAAAGAACTGTAAGATAATAAATTTGTTTTGTTTTAAGCCACGAGTGTATGGTAATTTGTTACAGCAGCAAAGAAAACTAGCATGTCTTATCCTTCATTTTGAACCATTCTTTGCAACTTAACTGTGTCCCTTGTAAACTGCATTTAACTAGTTTCTTAAAATCAATTGCACCATTTTATGTCTTTTAGTAGACATGTAAACCATTCACATTTTTGTGATTCTTGATCTACTTGAACTATTTGTGCCATATTATTGTCTTTTTTAAAAAATTCTATTTATATTTCTTCTTTCCTACCTTTTGTTGTCTAGTCATATTTTTTATTACTTTTCCCTCTCTACTGGGTTTTAAAGATATACAACCTATTTCTATTATTTTAGTGATAGCCTTACATTAAAGATAAACTTTTTAATAGAAGTATATATGACATACATACAGAGAAATGCACATCATAGTTATACAGCTACATGAATTATCATAAAATAGATATGGCCGTGTAACATTCATAAAACCACCACCTAGACAAAAAAATAGAATACTTTTGTACCCCAGAAGCTCCCCTGACATCTCTCTGTCACTATCCCTTTCCTCCTCTCCAAAGGTAAGCACTATCATGACTTCTAGCAAAGCAATAAACTAGTTTTGCCAGTTTTAGCACTTTTTAAAAAATGGAATCATAGAGTATATATTCCTTCTTTTGAGATTACTCTGTTATGAATTTCCGTATTGAGTTCAATAAAACATACAGTCTTATATGTTCATCCAAAGTCATGCACAAGAATGTTCATAGCAATATATTATTCATAATAAGCCCAAACTGGAAAAAACCTAAATGTCTATCAATAGTAGAATGGATACATAGATGCTCCCCAACTTATGATGGGCTTACATCTGATTAACCCATTGTAAGTTGAAGATATCATGAAGTCAAAAATATATTTAATATACCTAACCTACGAAACATCTTAGTTCACCTTAGCCTACCTTAACTGTGCTCAAAACACTTACATTAGCCTACAGTTGGGCAAAATCATCTAATGCAGAGCCTGTTTTATAATAAAGTGTTGAATATCTCATGTAATTTATTGAATACTGAAAGTGAAACAAAGAATGGTTGTATGGGTACTCAAAATATGATTTCTACTGAATGTGTATCACTTTTGCATCACTGTAAAGACAAAAAACCGTAAGTCAAACCATTGTTACATCAAGGACCATCTGTATACATTTGGGTACATTCATGCCTTCACATTTTTAACATGAAGAATTAACAAAGTTTAAAGTTAATCAATATCTTTATTTCTAAACAATAAAGGGGCTTGAGGACAGCTTAACTCTTATATGTAATTGTGGCCTAAAATTTCAGTTCCATGTTTATTTAAATTCATTCTCAATGGATTAATGATCAATCTATTGGTCATTATTATTTTTTAACAGATACCAAATATTTAGATTTAACAATATGTTTGCCAATTTCTTTGCTTTCTTGCACATGTTTTCCTACTCTTTTTTTCCAGATTAAATTTTCTTTTTGCTAAAATATATCCTTTTATAATTCTCTTAGTAAGGATCTGGGAGTAGTTAATACCGTCTTTTTATGTCTGAAAATGTAATTTTTGTTCTCACTCTTTAAGGATGTTTTAGCTGCTTTTAGAATTCTAGGTGGGAAGTTATTTTCCCTCAGTCCTTTAAAGATATTTATTCCACTTTAAATTTGTATCTGCTGTTGCTCAGAATTCTGCTGCCATTCCAATTGCTATTCTTTGCAAGTAATCCTGTCCTTTCTATCCGATAGCTCTTAAAGTTTTTAATGCTCTGTACTTTCACTACAGCCTGTCCCAGTGTGGATTTAACTTTCTTTATCCTGCTCCAAACTTGGTGTGCTTCTTCAATGGAACCACGTTTTTCTTTAATTCTAAAAAATTGTATCCATAATCTTTTCCAAATTTCTTTCATTTTTTAAAAATAATTATTTTAATTATTATGGGTACATAATAGTTTACATATTTGTAAGGTACATATGATGTTTTGATACAGGCATACAATATGTACTGATCAAATCAGGGCAACGGGGGTATCCATCCCCTCAAACATTTATCATTTCTTTGTGTTAGGAACATTCCAATTCCACTATTTTAGTTATTCTAAAATATACAATAAATTATTGTTAGTGATCACCATGCTATTGTGCGACCGAATACTACATCTTATTCCTTCTATCTAACTGTATTTTTGTACCCATTAACCATTCTCACTTTATCTCCCCCTCCCCATTACCCTTTCCAGACTGTGGTAACCATCATTCTACTCTCTATCTCCATGTGTTCAATTTTTTAAAAAATTTTTTAGCTCCCATATATGAATGAGAACATGTGAAACTTGTCTTTCTATTCCTAGCTTATTTCATTTAACATAATGTCCTCCGGTTTCATCCATGTTGTTGAAAATGACAGAATTACATTCTTTTTTATAGATGAATAATATTCCATTATGAATATGTACCACATTTTCTTTATCCATTCATCTGTTTATGGACACATCGATTAATTCTGCATCTTGGCTATTGTAAATTGTGCTGCAATAAACATGGAAGTACAGATATCTCTGTGGTAGACTGATTTCCTTTCTTCTGGCTATATACCCAGTAGTGGTATTGCTGGATCATATGATAGTTCTAGTTTTAATCTTTTGAGGAACTTCCATACTGTTCTCCATAGAACTAAGTAGAACATAGAACTTCCATACTATTCTCCCTTGCACTAAGTTACATTCCCACCAACAGTGTACAAGGGTTCCCCTTTCTCCACATCCTTGCCAGCATTTGTTATTGCCTGTCTTTTGGATAAAAGTCATTTTAATTAGGGTGAGATGATATTTCATTGAAGCTTTGATTTGCATTTCTGTGATTTGATTTTAGTGATTGAACATTTTTCATTTACCTTTTGGCCATTTGTATGTATGCTTTTGAGGAATGTCTATTCAGATCTTTTCCCCATTTTTAAATCAGATTATTTGTTTGTTCCTATTGAGTTGGTTTGCGCTCCTTGTATATTCTAGTTATGATAGTGTCAGTTTGCAAATATTTTCTCCCATTCTGTGGGTTTTCTCTTCACTTTGTTGATGGTTTACTTTGCTGTGCAGAAGTTTTTTAGCTTGACGTGATCCCATTTTTCCATTTTTGCTTTAGTTGCTGGGACTTTTGAGGTTATTACTCAAGAAATCTTTGCCTAGACCAATGCCCTAGAGTGTTTTCCCAATATTTTCTTCTAGTAGTTTCATAGTTTCAGTTCTTAGATTTAAGTCTTTAATCCATTTTGGTTTGATTTTTGTATATGGCAAGAGTCAAGGGTCTAGTTTCATTCTTTTGCATATGGATATCTCGTTTTCCCAGCACCATTTATTAAACAGACTGCCCTTTCCTTATGTACATTCTTGGCTCTTTTGTCAAAAATTAGTTGACTGTAAATGTATGGATTTCTGGATTCTCTATTCTGTTCCATTGGTCTATGTGTCTGTTCTTATGCCAGTACCATGCTTTTTGGGTTACTACAGCTTTGTAGTATAATTTGAAGTTAGGTAATGTGATTTCTCTAGTTTTGTTCTTTTTGCTCAGGATGGCTTTGTTTATTCTGGATCTTTTGCATTTCCATATGAATTTTAGGATTATTTTTTCTACTTCTGGGAAGAATGTCATTGGTCATTTAATTGAGATTGCATTGAATCTGTAGATTGCTCTGGGTAGTATGGAAATTTTAACAATATTAATCCTCCTAATCCATGAAAGTGCAATATATTTCCATTTTTTGTGTCCTCTTTGATTTCTTTTTATCATTCTCTTATAGTTTTCATTGTAGAGATCTTTTAGTTCTTTGGTTGAGTTTATTCCTTGTATTTTATTTTATTTTATTTATTTTTTTGAGGCAATAAACATTATTATTTAGGCATCACTGCTTTTTAGTCTATGTTGTTTAAATATCTATTCATTCAGATAGTTTTTAATGTCAATACTATCTGCAAGCCTTGGTGAATTTTTTTATTTAATTTCAGCTCATTATGGGGGTACAAAAGTTCAGGTTATATATATTGCCCATGCCCCCCCGTCCCCGCGAGTCTGAGCTTCAAGCCTTGTATTTTATTTTATTTGTAGCTATTGTAAATAAAATTACTTTCTTCATTTCTTTTTCAGATTGTTTACTCTTGACATATAGAAATGTTACTGATTTTAGTATGTTGATTTTGTATCCTGAAACTTTATTTGGGTCTTTAGGTTTTTCTAAACATAAGATCATATCATCTGCAAACAAGGATAATTTGACTTCTTCCTTTCTAGTTTGGATATATTTTATTTCTTTTTCTTGTCTAATTGCTCTAGCGAGGTCTTCCAGTACTATGTTGAATAACAGTGGTGAAAGTGGGCATCCTTGTCTTACTCCAGATCTTAAAGGAAAGGCTTTCAGTTTTTCCATGTTTGGTATGATACTAGCTGTGGGTTTGTTATATATAGTAATAGATTTTGTAAGTATTGAGGTATGTTCCTTCTATACCCAGTTTTTTGAGAATTTTTATCATGAAGAGATTTTAAATTTTATTGAATGATTTTTTGGTATCAGTTGAAATGATCATATGATTTTGGTCCTTCATTCTGTTGATATGATGTATTACATTTATTGATTGTGTATGCTGAACCTTCTTTGCATCCTTGGGATGAAGCCCACTTTATCATTAACTTGTTTATTTGAAGTTTTTCTACTTTATTGATATAGGCATTTACTGTTATACATTTCCCTCTCAGTACAGCTTTTACTGTATCCCATAGGTTTTGGTATGTTGTGTTTCCATTTTGATTTGTTTCAAGAATTTTAAAATTTCCTTATTCATTTCTTTATTCTCTTTTTTCTTTGCTTCTGGAACTCAGATAAATAAAACAATATTTCATTGTTTTCTTCTTTGTCTCTTAAATTCTCTTTTATCCTTTCTATCCCATTATATTTTTCTTACTGAATGTCTATGTGATTCCCTTAGATTTGTCTTTTAATTTAATAATTCTATCTTCAGCTGTATCTAGTAGTTATTTAGCCATACATTGAATTTTTCATATCAATGACTATTTCTAGAATTCTTATTTTTCAAATCCACCTTAACTTTCTTTTTAAAAATACTCCTTTTTGGCTGGGCGCGGTGGCTCACGCCTGTAATCCTAGCAATCTGGGAGGCCAAGGCGGGTGAATCATTTGAGCTCAGGAGTCTGAGATCAGCCTGAGCAAGAGCGAGACCCCATCTCTACTAAAAATAGAAAGAAATTATACGGAAATCTAAAAATATATATAGAAAAAAAAAGCCTGGCATGGTGGTGCATGCCTGTAGTCCCAGCTACTCGGGAAGCTGAGGAAGGAGGATTGCTTGAGCCCAGGAGTTTGAGGTTGCTGTGAACGAGGCTGACACCACGGCACTCTAGCCTGGGCAAAAAAGTGAGAATCTGTCTCAAAAAAAAAAAAAAAAAAAAAAAAAAAAACCCTTTTCTGGAAAGGGCATGCCTCAAATCATGGTTTGGGTGTGGCAAAGTCATAATAACATGTAACCAAAATATTTGTATCCCCACAATATCCTGAAATAAAAAAATGAATAAATAAATAAATATCCTTTAACCATGAAAAAAATACCCCTTTTCTACTTTATATTACATTCATTCTTTTATATTTGTGAACATTTTAGACTTACTTACAGTTCATTCAGGTTGTTCTATCATCTTTGGTTCCTGGTGTGAAGATTTTCCCTCTCATGGCAAATATCTGCTGTCTCTACTGAATGTTGGTTCATTTGATCATAAGATTTATAACTGTCCTATTTGTAACATCATCTTCAACACAAAATACTTTCTGCTGAAGTTCTGTGTGTCTGGGATTGTGGGAATATTCTTATATTCAATATTCTGTAGGAGCCCTTTGAATTTCCTGGACTCACTCCAGTTTTCAAATTAATTTCTCAGTTCTGGGTAACTCTAACCATGTGGGTACATGGACCTCATATCCACATACTACACAAGCCTGGATTTCGAATTCTCATATATTTTACATTGATAGTGCCAAGTGGATTCTTAACTTCCTTGCTGTTTACCTTTACCTTCTTTCCTTGTCTTGTTGGAGACAGACTCCTGGACTTTCCTTCTGTATGGGCATTAAAACTGTAGCTTTCCAATTTCCCTGTGAGCCTCTCAGCATTAGTATCACTTAGTTCCTTGATTTAAGAAAATAGAGGAATGTTCTCATCTTCTAGACACCTGGGAATTTTCATTTATCAAGTTTGGCTCTGTATTTAATTATCCTTGCTGTATTTGGGGAGAGGGGAATTTTTATGTGTTTGATGTGGGAGAGGAGATTTTCATGTAACCTCTCTGGATGTTACATTTTTCAAAGGTAAAACAGGGTGAATAATACTTATTTTTTGAAAATGTTATGTTATTAAAATGAAATAATATATTTAAGAATTCTTGTTTTTTTATTATAAATCATTATACAAATATGCTATAAAATTAAATTGATATACTAGCAAATTCAGGCTCTTTGAACAATTACTTTGAATACAGTCATGAAAGTGTATGATTATTTGTCCTGAACTAAACAGTTTAACATTCAAATGGCTTTGTCAGTGTCAGGAAAAGAAGAGAATGGCTTGGTGAAGGTGTATGAGGGGTATCTTAGGATGGGAGATTGGAGAGGATCCTTTCACAAGATGTTGACATGACTAGGATTTTCATGTAGCAGCATGCAAACAGAGAAGGGATGTTTGTCAACCTCATCTGAGAAAAAAGACCCACTAGTGATTGTTGGGAGAGGCAGTACAACAATGAGTGGAGTGAAGGAAAAGGGTGTCTGGGCAAATGAGTGCAGTTTGTGTGGAGCTGAGGAGACTCTGAGGAAGAGCCCAGCTGTGGCCCATACTGAGAACACCTCCCTGCCCAGAAACTAGAGCAATGAAACCCTCAGGGTTGGGTTGGCTCTTTAACCAGTAGAGCAGCATGGAAACTTGGCTTCTCCTGGCAGCAGCAATAGCTAAGGCAATATTGAAGGGTACTGAAGAGTAGGAGGTAGGTATGGGGAAGATGGAAGCTTGGCAGTCACATCTAAGCTTTATATCCCTTTAAAGGGCAAGAAAACAGGCTAGAATAAGGTAGACTATCCTGTCAGGTTGGCTGAAGGTAATAGCTCTTTTGCTATGATCCAACATCTTTAGGTATCTTGAAGCTGTTTTAGCCTGGGGAAAATGTGCATTCTATTAATGGAATTATCTCATATTTGTATAAAACTTTCATTGATCAAGTAAATGTCAATGATTAAAGCTTCAGAATAGCCTCTGATGGAAATAGTATAAATACCATCGTCCTCAGAATATACAGATTTGAAAGCACAGGTCCAGAGGCCTCAGGTGACTGTGTAAGGACCCACTGTTACAAGAAGAAGCAGAACTGGAAGTTCTTCTGTGCCCCTTTTCTCATTTGATGCTCTTTCCAATGTAAACTCACACCACTTTTGCGTTTATTTTTTGTTCTGTTTCTTGTACAGACCAAAACAAAACAAAATCCATTTCCAGAAAACAATTATATTAATGTCTGTTCTGCTCTTTCTTGCCCTGCTAGAACAATCCTTTCTGTTTCATTATTTTTTCTTATTTAAAAATTATCTTTTGCATCATTGCAATTAATTACTCTTTTTAAATACATAATTTTTGTAAGATGGTGGTACTCATTTGATTAACCCACTCTGTCTTTTGTTTAATAACAGTCAATTCAGACAGACAGCTTAATGTCTGTTTCACTTCCCAGCAAAGGTTATGGCCACCAGAGGGTTTATGGCATTTTCTTAGCCTCTTGATGTTGAGGGATATTGAGAACTTACTGTAGACTCTTATTTTATATTTATGAAAATATATTACCCATGATCATAAACTAAACTCTAGTGTGGGATTCAAATCCTGGCTAAGTCACTTGCTAGCTATGTGACCTTGGACAAGTTGCTTCAACTTTCTGTGCCTCAGTTTTCTCATTGTAAATGAAGAAATGGTAATACTGTTTATAGATTTGAAGTAAGAATGATTTCCTTTTTGTTTGTATGTTTGGAGACAGGGTCTTGCCCTATCACACAGGCTGGAGTGCAATGTTGAGATCATAGCCCACTGCAGCCTCAAGTGGTCCTCCTACCTCAGCCTCTCAAGTTGCTAGGACACATGCCACCATGCCAGGCTAACTTTAAAAATAAATTTTTTGTAGAGACAGGGTCTCACTATGTTGCCCAGGCTGGTCTTGAACTCCTGGGCTCAAGCTATCCTTCTACTTTGGCCTCCCAAAGTGCTAGGATTACAGGAGTGAGCCACTGCACATGGCATGATTTACTATTTGTAAAACACTAGAATGGTGCTTGCTATTTAAGTATTTCTTAAATAAAATAAATGAAAACTTTTTTTAAATTTATTTAAGATTCCTAATTCTAGAAATAAAACTACCTTTTTAGACCTTAGCCACCAAATCTGTTGAAGGCAGGGCTGGGTGTGGTTATCTCTAGTGTCCTCTTCAGGTTTGACAAGTGTTGGTCTTTTGTTCAACATCACAGCTTGTCTGCATGGCTGTCTAGACTGACTTTCTAGCACTCCATGGATGATCATAACAGTGTCTTTCAATAACATGCTTTTTAACCCAGTTTTTCGTGGATTTTGGTAAATTTAATTTGCAACTGTGAATGTATTAATAAATACGTGATATTGCACAGAATATTTATATATTTATTTTCTAAACAGAAGCCTGGATATTGTGTAGACATAGTCTTTGATTCAAAAAAGCATGCTGGTTTTCAAATACCTAGATGTTTTTCTACCATTATTGTTAATGATTAATTTTTAAGAGATTGCATATTTATGATCTTTGGAATTAAAGTAAAATATTAACATTACCTCAATTTTACTTTAATTCCAAATACATTCCAATAGCTGGAAAAGGTTAAACAATCACCTTTCCCAGTATGTGATAACACAGACATAGACTGTTAGAGCTAAAGTGGCTCTAGCCTAATCAACTTGTTTTACAGCTCAGGAAAGGAAGGCCCAGAGGAATGGGTTATGTAGATCATATTGCTCTTCAGGCAAGGTAGATCTAAAACTCTGGTGCTCCAGCTGACAAAATGGTGCTCTATCTGCTAGCCAGAGAGATGGTAACTAAAATTCATAATAATAACTTTGAGATACCACAACATTCCATAAATATTATTACCTTTGCAATAATAATAATAATTAAAATTTTCGGCACAGTTTGGATATTAATAGAATTTTTTTGTATTGCAATTTCCTGAAAATCAGTGATCCGTATAGTATATAAGACAATCTCTTATAACTAGTACATCTGATTAATCAGAACACTTTGGTCTATGATAACTCCAGAAAACAGAGCATTTACTGTACAAATTTTGATTTTGAAAGTGATTTTAAATGCTAATGTTAGTATAATACATAAGAGATGTGGTCTTAAGTTTTATTGATTTTCATAAGCTATTTAACAGTCTTCACCACTACACTTATTTGCATTTCTTGACTGTACTACAGAATAGCTTAAGGTTTTATATTACCTGCCTAATCTAAGGTCTCTTCCTTTAAGGGAGGTGGGAATGTAAAGAATAGAAAAGCAAAACAAAACAAAACTAGTTATCATGGCCACTTTGTTTTAAATCAAGGTGAATTCATAGGCTACTAAGCTTCAAGGAAGCCAATGCTTCTTTCTCCTTCCTTCTGGCAAAGAAAAGAAACTTCAGGGAGATAATTATGCATTATAAATAAGGGGGAAAATACCTTGGTAGATGCAAAATGTGAAATTATTCTGCTATGTAGAGTAATAGTTTTGATGTAGACCTAATAACAAAAAAAAAACCTAGAGGTATAAAGCTTTGCTACAGGGAAAAAAGAGACAAGTGAACAGGCAATAGGAGACTTGGAATTGTAGAATAAAAACTTTGAAGTATGTCTGAAGAGAAAATCTGATTCGAATGAATATCTAAATCACTCAAATGGATGATGCTCTCTTTTTTCCTTGATGATTTATAAAGAATCTAAAATGGATTTTCTTTGGTCCACTCCAGCGCCTAGATCAGAATTTCTTTGTTGTTGCTGTTGTTTTTGTTGTTGACCAAGAATCTCTCTCTGGTGTCCTAATTATCTCTCACCTCATTTAGTGTTTGGTGAATAAGGCAAACAAAAGAACAATATTTCATAGAAATTAAACTTGCATTTGTTTAGATACTATGAAAGTAATGGTAACTCTTTTAATCTGATTGGAATGAAAACACATTTGTAAAATCACCCCATGTCTCTGTCTCCTCCTTTTACTTTTTCCTTCATTATCAAAACCTTTAAGAATTAAGACATTCACAGGCTAAGCTAGCTGTTTTCTTGAAAATTACAGCAAGCTGCCCCCGAAAAGATAGTTTCTCTCTCTCTCTCTCTTTTTCTAGAGGAGAAGCAAGATTCAATGGTCTGCTTGTACAAATTATTCTTCCAGGGTTTTGGAGTTCATGGAAATCCATGTGACTTCAGTGTGTGTGTGTGTGTGTGTGTGTGTGTGTGTTTCTTAATAATATTCCTAATTCCAGAAATAAAACTATTTACAACTACAGAACGCCAGGAGGAAGCATCAACCACCACAACTGGTCCTCTCTTTTCAAAGCCTATATGCCAATGAATCAGAATTTCCCCCGTCCAGTCTGAGGGAGTAAACAGTATCTGGTTCTCCCCACTCCCAGACAGTCTGGCAGTCATCTGACTTGTCATAGGGCCACAGTTTCCTGCTGGGGAGTCCCCTGGGATGCTCATGGGAGGCTTGCCAGCCACTGGATCACACTTTTCAGACGCTGCCTCTGGAGAGCCTGGGGACAAGACGGTTGGTGTTTTTATTCTTCAGCTATGCCTGACACTCCAGAGGGGCAGAGACAGTTCAGAGGTGATGCCACGCATGCGCTTGCAAAGAGTGCCCCTGGGTACTGTCACTGCAGCCAGAGCACTCACCCCTAAGCTGCAGGTGTTGGCAAAGAGCAGACAAAAGTAAACACAGCTATGGCAATATATTTGCACAACCGCTTGAATAAGAAGGCAAAGGGAAGTAGAAATGCTTCCATCTGAATTATGAATCTATCTGTCACGTTTGGTGTAGCATTGTTCTCTGCAGATTTCCTTGTACCACCCAAACCGGAACACCTCCCTCCACCTGTTGGACAGCAGTCATGACCTCAGCTCTTTCTCTTGGCCCACTCCTTGACCATGCAATTCCTCACCCCACCAGCCCTTTCCAGCCTCAAGGCTCGTCTCTGCTGTGCCTGGATGTGCTGTCCTCTCTGGGCCCTGGATTGTCTAAGATAGCAGGTGGATGTTATGGTGGAAGGGGCTGGGGGTTTGTAATGAAGTGGCACCTTCCTGTCAATGACAGTAATAACATGTGGGTCCAGGGGCTTCTATTCTATCATTGTTTTTCCAGTTCTTGGCCCAGTGCTTCCTACCTGTGCTACTAAACTCAGGAGACCACTAAGTTTAGGTCCCAAAGCAAATTCCAGAATGTCTGCCCTGCTAGTCCAACTGTAGTAGTATATTGTGTTGAATGTGTAGAAATCTATCTATTCTTCATGATAGAGTGTGGTGCCATTTAGCAGCTTGTGACCTTGAGCAAGGTCTCTGTGTTTCAGTTTCCTCTTCCATGTAATGGTAAGAGTAATAGCATAGGCTTCACAGTGTTGCTGCTCTTTGGTCCAAGTCAGGAATGAATTAGTGTTTGTGAAATTATTTAGCATATTCAGAACACAGAAATTGGTAAATGTTAGTTTTTTATGCATATTATTGTTATTTTAAGTTTATGGAAACTTCTAGATTTCCCAGCATTCTAAATTCAAAGGATTCAACTAGGTATCCTCAGTACTCAATGTGATAATGGGAAAATAAAAAGTTCTTGCCTGGGTCACTGTACTTAAAGGAGGGTGTTTTTCCTGAGATAACTTTTTTCACAGTTTGGTCAGGAAAACATTATTATCTGCCAGGACCCATAAATAAGGCCTCCCAAAGACAAGAATACAATTTTGCATTTCATTTCATTTTACAGACAGGGTCTCACTATGTTGCTCAAGCTAGTGTTAGACTCCTGGCCTCAAGCTTTCTTCCAGCCTTAGCCCCTTAAGTGGCTGGGCCTACAGGTGTGTGCCAGCAGGCCTGGCTTAAGTTTGCATTTCTTAACTGTACCCTGTATTTCTGAAAGTATATGGTGTATGTGCTTGGTCTTCAAAGCATTTATTTCCACTATCAATCTGATTTTTTTCCTTCCACTTTCAAAAGTTTGGGATTCTATCATCAGAGATGTGTGTTATGTATTGCCCAAATATCAGTTAAATAGAAATTTCCTTTTGAAATGGAAGCACCTTTACAAATAATAACACGAATCAGGAAGCTTTATGTGAACGAGTTTACCAGGTCTGTGATGTGTGTGCGTGTGTGTGTGTGTGTGAACATGCATGTGTGTGCGAACATGCATGTGTGTGCATGCATGTGTGTGTGTAGTAGGGAGAGGAAAAAAGGGGGATAGAATTGGAGAGTAGGCTGTGATAAGGCAAAAGGGCACAAAATAAGGAATGAAGGACACCAAGGAATAACACTACCTCCTGATTTCAAGACATGGCAAACCTTCCCCCTTCTGTTGTCTTTTTCAACAGTGGCTCCCCCAGAGTGGTATGACTGGAGATTTATTTTTATTGGAAGTTTTGGGGACCATTCTGCCTTACTAGACTTGGGAGCAATACAATGGTGGTCCTAGCATGAGCTGCAGTTTTTAGGGCACAGATAGAGGTTCTCTGGGTTCTATCCCTGCCATATTTCTACTCTGGTGCAAGCGTGTCCAACGTACAATGGACAAGAGCTTGAAGGACTGGAATATGAGCCTCAGGTCCACAGAGCTGTTCTCAGTTTATATTCTCATATGCTGATTATGGAATTGTTTGTTTCTCCTCTTGCTAATGCTGGATATCATTATCTAAGCCTGTTTTTATTAACTTGCTAGGGGGAAATTGATACCTTATTGTTTTAACTAGCATTTCTTGAACTCCTCGTGAGAGTGAACAGTTTTAGTATGCCTATTTATCATTTTTATTTCTTCTTTTTGACTTGTCAGCTCATATGTTTAACCCATTTTTCTACAAGCATGTCATGATATTCTTTATGTACAAATAAGACTTTGTTACCCTTGGTAGTTTTCTACATGCTAGATGTGAAGTTCTACTCTCATCAAAAGCTCTATCTGTTGTCAGAAAAATTATCCAACAATTGGAGACAGGCCTCTAATTATGGGGCCTTCTTTAAGGGCAGTGCTGGGTGTGACTTTCTGTTGATTGTCTATTTTGCAACTCTCTAGAAGTGAAGATTACCATGAAATTTTTTATTTAGTAGGATGAAAATAATTCTTGTCTGATGGAATATATAACCCATAGGCTTATGGACCTATTGCCCATTAACCAATTTTGTATCTAACCCATCAATCTATTAAATTGCCTACATATACTCAGCTTCTCAAATGACGTTAGGGCCAATTTTTATATCTTACTGGTTGTCTCGTTAATTAATGAGTTAAATAAAAATCTTTGACATTTCATTTGTTCATTTTATGTTCGCCTGAGATTCATGATTTTACCTTTCCAGAAATCATACTTTAGCATTATTGGCTTTGAAGATTTCTTCCTAACTTCATCACCATTAATTGCTTTTACTGAATACAAGACTTAGGAAAGACAAACGTTGACCCTTTCCATACTCTCCTAACTCCTCTCACTTTGGGGTTGAAATTTCAAAATTAAAGAATGAGAAAGAAAAACGCCAAATCAAAAGAATCCTGTTCATGGTCTCTTCGTTTTTACTGCAAGTACACGATTCCTTCCCATGAAGCCTGCCAGGACTCACAAGCCTAAAGTTTTCTGTTTCCAGGTGGCTGTGGTGGAGTTTTACAGCCCCACTTTCCATCTCACTCAGCTTAATTTTAATGGCTGCCTCTTTCCGGGGGTCTTAGTGAACTGTTCCAGAAAGGGTTATAACCTACATTAAATAATAATCATTAAAAAAGAAAGATAGAGAAAATAAATTCCTCCTGTTTACACGTCCAAACCAAAGGTCATTGTGAACAGGATTCTTGGCTGACTTGAGCGAGACATTACCCTCATAATTTCTCGCCTGGATTTCTGTAACTGCCTCCTAAATGCTCTCTCAGTCTCACATTCCACTCCTCCCCCAGCCCCGGCCCACAACCAGTAGCAAATACATTCTCCATATACCGTTGAAATGATTTCACCTAGAAGTAAATATAATCGGTTCATTCCCTTAATTAAAATCCGTCAGTGGCTCCGCTCACTGCTGTGGGGATATAATTAAAGCCCCTCTGCTTTGACCTCTCTGTGTAACTTTCCAGACTTATCCATGTGTGGTATCCCCAGACTCTCCTTCCTTTCTAGCTGTTCTGACTTACACACATCCCAGAATGTCCCATGTGTTCTGACACTCCCATGCCGTTGAGGATGCTTCGCTGTATCTTGAATGTCCTGACTCTCTTCTGCAGTTAACTCTGATTGTCTGCCAAGACCCAGTCCTAGCCCCTTGTCTTGTAGGCGAGTCCTGATACCCTCCCAGGCTGAGTTAGCTGCTTTGTGGAGCTCCTTCTGGCAGCAGCCAATGAATAGCCTCGGTGCGGTGCTTTATATCTTGCTTGATGATCATTGCTTTCTTTCTGTGTCATTCTCAGGGGATCTCAATAGAGGAGGAACCAAGTTTTGCCTTTTTTTGTATCCCTAGGATTTATTCTACTGTCTTAATGCATGGAATGTTCAATAAATGTGAAATGAATGATCTCATCTTATGACTTACACGCTTTAGCAACAAAGAAGTTCCTTAAACTATGTGGGAAATATTAGACATCTTTAAAGTGCCCTGAAATATTATCAAACTGAGACTGTAAAAATGGGTAAGAATTTCAATATCCCCTTGTCATTAAAAACCTATTCCATGGGTATTTACTGAGCCTCTAAGTGTGTGTAGTGCTTCACGTGAAGTCAGGGTAGAGGTACAGGATATTCGACAAATCTGCCTGTGTGAAGTACTTTGGGGAAGAGAGAATATCTTGGGCTTCTCTCAAATCCCTTACAGGACCTAATATATGACTAGCCATTTACCAAAAGCTCAGTAAATACTTGTTGTTTGATTGACTGTTTGAAATATATATAGTCAGTGCTGCCAAGAAACTCCCAATCTAATTTATTAAGTGGTGACAAGTTAGTGATGCAACAGGGAAGTTTGGGGATTATATCATAAAAGTTTAGCATGGTAATTTGTGAAGCATCTTATTGGTGGTCATCTTGTCCATAGCCTCTGCGTTAGAGAGAATGGGTCAATTCATCTGCCTCCTTTAGATATTAAAATAATAATATTCCCTGCCAAAGTTTTAAATCTTTTTTTGGTCGTTTTCCACCTGACATTCTATAGTTTCAACACTTAGTTATATAACAGTGACTCACACCTTCAAATCTCCAGCCTTAATCTGCCTCTTAATGTGCAGACTATAGTTCCAACTACACCACATCTAGATTTCAGCAAATACCTTGTACAGCACAAATCCAGATCTGAGCTCATTGTCTGATCCTGCTGTTCCATCCTCATTCTAGGTTATTGACCACTAGGCTGTCATTTAGTAATTTGTGACTATGGTTAAATCACTTAAACTCCCTAGGTCTCAGTTTTTCTGATCTGTAAAACTATATAATGTTAAGGTTCTACCTCATATAGTTGTTGTGAGGATTAAATGAGTTACTGATCGTAAAGCATTTAGAATGGTTCCTGGCACACTCTAACTTTCCATGAGTATTTGCTAGTATTATTTTTCTGACCCACACTTACTAGTTTGAGATCTCAGAGTTGTCCTCACTGCCACCCTCTTCTTCACCTCCATATCCTTGGTCATTAATTCTTGTACATCCTCTTTTGTGTCTCTTTTACAACAATTCTCCCATTGTCCAGTCAGGAAAATACACAGCACTTTAGGTGTGTCTAACAGAGGAGAAGCCATTCAGGAAATTGGGTTAAGTAGGTGATGGAAGAACTGAGAAGCAGAACAGAGGATGTTTAGCAAAAGCAGGAAGCTGCCATCACTCCTGGGACCAGAAGGACAATGGGACCTGGCTTCCTCCAATGTCTTACTCTCCGGTCTTCCTCCAGTGTCTTTTCTTGGTCAAATCGATATGGAAGCTAGTGGGCAACGCAGACCAGGAAAGGAGGTCTAGTTAGTTCCTACAGGACGCAGCAGAGCAGAGGCAGTGACTGTCAGTTGGGCCCCATTAGTTCACTCTCTGTCTCTCTGTCTCTGTCCCTGTTTCTCCCCTGCCCTTGTTCAGGATGTGGCTGCCTCAGGCCCGGACTGTTTGTACAGCTTCCTCACCAGCCATGCTGGCATCAACGTTTTCCTATTCTAGTCCTTGCTTCATATTTCTTCCAGAGTTTCCTTTGCAATATCCACACATGTCACTCTGACTTGAAAACCTTGGTTTGTTCCCCATTTCCCATGGGATAAAATCTGATTTCTATGGCATGGCCCTACCAGAGCCTTTATTCTCAGAATCCAAGTTATTGTCAGTTACAAATGGTCAACTATAAACTATTTGTTATGGTTTAAAATCTCTCTTGTTGAATGTGCTATACATTCTATGCTATAGGCAACTTGAAATTTACACCAGGCCTTTCTATGCTCTTTAATCTGCCTGGAAAACTTACACTTTTTTTCTCTGAAGCTTTTCCATGGGCCTCTAGAGTTAGTTGTCCTTTCCCTCTGTGTTGCTTCTGCCCTGCTCCCTAACTCTATTCTAGTACTTTCCTGCTACATCGAATTGTCTGCTTTCCTGCCTATTTATTTTGTTTCCTCCATGCATATTCCTCCTGAGCACATTGAACAGAACTTTGTGGGATCTCTCCAAATGTTAAATAAATGATCAACACTGGATGCAGTCACTGTGCCAGGATTCGCCTGCTTGAACAATTTTGTACGGCTTCCAACTGGGGTCTTGTGAAAACTGCTGTGTGAGCGATAGCATCCTTTCTGTTTTGTTAGACCACACGGGCTGGTGGGGGCTGATTTATTTCACCAGATCTTCTAGTCAGCCAGATCTGTGCATTGTGAATGAGATTCAATTTGAAAATTACTTTGTGTCCGTTGTTTGAGATTGGAGTTTTCTCTTTTGCATCTTTTCCAAATTTTTTTTCTGATCCATGAATATTCAAGACACACCTGGCCATGGAATCATGGTCACCACACACTAGGGTGTACTAAGCTCTTGGACAATGAATCTAAAATATCTTTGGTGTGACGTTTTCCAAGGAGCAGAAAATTTCATTGTTATGGTAAATAGAGTCTAAAATAAGTTCCACCTTTTTGGCTTGTATTGTTTTGCTAGAATTCTCTGAAGTAGGAATGGCCATGCTGCTGGGGCATTTGACAGCTGACTTTTCTTTTTCAAAAGAGGAACTGGCATTTGTCCCAGGAGAACAGGGACTATGTTTCAATAATTTTGTGCCAGCTTACTGTGTCTAGTTTAGATACAACCCCAAAACCTGCAGCATGGCTTTCTTTTCCTTTATTTTGCGTTGTGAATAATCTCAGCAGACTCATATGGATCCTTCCTTTGAAGTTTTTCTTGGAGATATCATTTGAAAGACAGTTAAAACTGGTTTGTCTTACAAAGAATAACTTACATAGTTCATTTAATAAATGAACGAATGAAAGTTTTAGGCACTAATGGGAGAAATCCCACTTTCAGAACCAAGTCTGAAAGAAGTTCCTACATTGCTCCTATTTCTGGTCCTTGACCATAAGTCTGTTACGCTACGTGGTAAGTGCTACAGTGCAGGCACAATCAATCACAAAGGCAAGAGCAGCTTGCCTCAGTGATGGAGTTGGGGAAGGGGGAGGACTCATGTCAAATGAGATAACAACTAAGATCTTCTAAGATAAGAGGATATCCATCATGCAAAGAATTTGGGAAATGGCACAATCTTTCAGCTGGGACAGTAGGGTTGGTGAGGGGATTTTATTAGGGAATATGCCTGATTTGCAGTGATGCAATCATAGCTCACTGAAGCTTCAAACTTCCAGGCTCAAGTGACCTTCCTGCCTCTGCTTCCCAAGTAGCTAGGACTACAGGTGTGCATCACAGTGCTCGGCTAATGTTTTATTATTTATTTATTAATTTCATAAAGACAGAGTCTCACCATGTTGCTCAGGGTGGCCACAAACTCCTAGCCTCAAGTGATCCTCCCACCTTGGTGTCCCTAGGTGCTAGGACTACAGGTGTGAGCCATCACACTCAGCCTGGCTGCTTCTTTTATTCCCCTTTGTCCCACCTAGGACTATCCCAGGTAGAGAATAGAAATAAGCATTCGAAGCAGTGACCCTATTTTTAAAAATACACACTTATCTTATGAAAACCTTGAAGGAAGTAATTAGCACCAATCACTCAGGTGTCTATTTTCCCATTACAATATACTTATTGGTGTATATATTAATATATCGACATCTTCAATAATTTAAATGTTTCTCTGGGGCAGGAACTGGATGTTATTCATTTTTTGTACAGTAAGAATCTTGCACAGAACCTGACACATGACAGTGGTCAAAAAATGCTTGTGGGATAAATTATTGGACATGTGGGGAATGTATGGAAATCATACATGTGGAGTAAATTTTAAGAGATGCCTCCTTTTTCTTATTTCTGGTATGATGAATGAATAACTGAGTCTTCCTTGAGGACTGACCACAACCCAGGTTATCTTCTTGCAGGACAAGTATAGGTATAGAATGTCTGAACTGTGTAAATGTGAATATTTACATAGAGGTGGGGTTACGAAGAGCTCAATATTTACAGATGCAGCATTCAAGAGAGACTAGACTGATACCAATGAGTGGATCTAGATGTTGAAAGCAGGCATGTAAGAGACAGAGTTGGCTACATACAGATGAACAGGGCTAGTTCAGACGCTAAAAAGGTCAGGTGTCCATGAAGCCCAGCCATTTACATACATCCTGGCAGCAGATATTCTAAGGGCCAAATTGGACCAGACAGAAATATAAAAACTAGCCACTGACTCATGGTAAATTAGGCCTTTATCTACATAAGTGCTTCTCAATCCTTTTCATATAAAGGTATATATAGAAATGATAATTTAAAGTACCCTAGATTAAACTGCCAGGCCTGGGGGGATCAATATGTCAGCACACACATAACCCATAACCAGAGATGGTTGGAAACTGTTCTCAGTTACTCCATGCGGTTTGATGTTTTTGGACTCTTGGGCAGCCAATAATCAGTTCTACACATATTAACAAGTTAAGCTGCTAGGTTTAGAGAAAATAATTTGTTTGAATGAGTACTTCACTGGATTACTAGTTGTGATAGAAAGTGAAAAACAAACAGTCATCACAGAACAAATGCTAATTGCTGTTAAATGCAATCGTCCATGTGAGACATGGTGTGTGGATTGGCTGAAACCAGAATAAGCCTATATGAGTTGTTTTTGCTTACAATTTTTTATTAATTTCTAAGCTTATCACAATCATCAGTTAATATTTATTGAGTTTTTATGGTATGTGAAGTTCTATTTTTGATATTAACTATGAGAAAATAAAGAGAAAATCATAGTCAAGCAGAAATAAAAGCATTTGTTGTGTTTAATTAGAAATTTTATATTATGATACTTAAAGCCATTCTATAAGTCTAAACATTTGATATGGTATATTTAGTTATTTGGTTATCCTTTTCCAATATAAATAAGTTCCAACATTTATTGAGTCTTTTAAATTCGTGTCAATCAAAATACCAAAAGTATTACTAAGAGTATTTCTATGAGTTAAGTTCTATTTTTAACCTTATGTACAACTAAGGCTAACAAAACTTCTCAAAATCACATAACTAGGAAGTGACAGAGCCCTGACCAAATTCATATTTCTCTAGCTCCAAAGCCCATGGTTTTACTAGGTTATACACTGAGTTCTCTCTTCCAGCAAAATGAAAATTTTAATTTGATGAATTCATTTAACATCCAAGAGACATATATTAAGCATGTGCAAGGTACCATGTTAGCTGATTTGGGTACAAAGATAAAAAGAATATGGACCCTAACAAGTTTTGTGAGGTCTGAGGCTTACATAATTTGGAGAGTTTCTTTAAGAAAAAAGAACAAATAGAGAAATAATGTACAATAAAATGGTAATTATTTTGACAGCGATCCATAAAGTGGGTGATAGCAAGTTAGGAGAAAGAGGCCCTTAGAGGAACCGGTAAGTTTCACGTAGAGGCGGATCCTGAAGACTGAATGGAGCCTGGCTGGATAGAGAAGGTTAAAGTTCGTTCTGGCAGAGGAACCTGCACGCTGAGCCTCAGGGACATGGCAGGGGAAGAGGGCGTCACCAGGGGACGATAGGTAATTTACAGTGTCTGACACTGAAAATGTGTGTCTGGAGTAGGTGGAGGAATGATAGAAAACCACACTAAGCAGGGAGTCTGCCAGGTGCTAACCAGTGGGAAAATAGCACTATATGAAGGAGTTTTGATGTGATCTTTCAGGTAGTGCGTGTTTAGAAGTAGTCCTTTGGGCATTGGGGTGTGACTGAAGATTTTTGGTCAAGCCATCAGAGTTTTATTTTGGGCATTCTGGTGGTGTTGCCAAGGATGGAGTAGAATGGGACAAGGCTCAGGCCAGAGTGGTGAGCGAGAGAGAAGCAATGAGGACCTGAACTCAAGGTTGGAAAAGAGGGAATGGAAAAGAGAAAGAGTTAAAAAGAGAATAAGCATCCCATTTGGATTGATTAGCTATGGGAGGTAAAGGAGACGAAGGATCTAAAATGATTCCTCGGTTTCTGGTTTGGGTGGCTACCTGGATTCCAGAGCCACAAGAGGGGAAAGGAAATTTTCAGGAAAAGATGATATGATCTGCAAGTGTGAGGGCTGCTAAGTGTGAGGGCCTGCAGGACGTCCAGATAGAGAAGTACTGTAGCAGCCGAACATGTGATTCCAGAGATGGGGAACGATCTGGCCTAAGATTTAAACTTGGGAAATAACAGCCGGGATCGTTGGTAGTTGAAACAGTGTAGATGCCCTTACCAGGAACTGGGAGATGGTAGAGGGCAGAGCTTTGGGAAAAACATGTAATGGAGGGTGGGGAGACAAAGGAGTCTGCAGAATAGCCTGGGAAGAAAGCAGTTTACAAAGTTTAAAATATTCTATTTCTGAAATATTCTCTGAATTTGTGTCATTAAATAATCACAAACAAAATTTCAAATTTTTACTTTGAGACTCTCTACTCTTTTTCTAATAAGTCTTCCCTCCTTGCTACTAACATATTTAGATCTATTCCCTTCCTTATCAACACTTATTTGGTGGTTCTTAACCCTGGTTGCTCATTAGAATCATGGGAAGAAATTACATAATAAATAATGCAAACGATCAAAATTCTGATTTCTTGACTATGGGTGGGCCCCAGTGTAATAGTAGCTCCTCAAACCTCTTCAGCACATTGTGTAGCTGGAGTTGAGAAGCGCTACCTTAGGTGATCATATCCAATCCCATGGCGTTGAGTGACAACTGTAAACTAAAGATTCTCAACTTCATACCTACAGCCTTGACCTCTTCCCTAAGTGCTTGATATTTTCACTTCTAATAGGTATTGAAACACAATAGCTTCAAAATAGCATTTATGGTTTTTTTCTCTCAAACCTGTTTCTCTCCCAATGCTCTCATCTCAATAAGTGACATCAACATTTATGCACTTAGGCCCCCAGACTAGGAGTCATACTTAATACTACTTTCCCCCTTACATTCCATTTCTACTCCAACTGCTTTACCTTCCAAAACATTTCCTGAATCCATTCTCTTCTCACCGTCTCAAACACCAGCCCAATTCCAAGTCATCACTTCTTGCCTAGATGCCTGTAGCTGCTCTTACATGATTCTCTTGCTTTTGTTCTTATTCCCTTAAAGTCAATTATCCACACAGCTGCTAAAGTGTGGTGGCTCTAGTTATGACCCAGTGAAACCTTGCATCTCTATGGAGCAATTTGAAAATCCCTGACTAGAAAATAAGAGCAGACGAGTGGATGGTCTTGTCTTCATGCACCAAGGGACTTGGGGCCTTCTCAGTTCGCCTAACAAAGCCAGCCCTTGACTTGGACTTGACAATTCTTCCAGGCTGCTTTATCTCATGGTGCCTTCAAAAACTTAGCATCATAGCTTGATATCTGACATATTCCACCCCTCCCCAAGTCCAAGCTTCCAGCTGCTCCCTCATATCTGAACCTGTTCCTCAAATTAGACTTGAGATTCCTATTCACCTTAAGACTTGTTTAAACTTTTGGCTCCTCAGTTGTATCTTACCCTTTCTTCTGTCCTCTATTTAGTCTCAGAATACTTTAAGGCTGACCTGAAAAATTACACAGTGGCCTAAATTGAATTATTTAAGAGTCATTTGGTAAGGTCTCTTAATTGAAGATGTGTCCTTGGTCAGCCTGCTCTGCTGCCTGAAATTTCCACATAAAGTCTCTTTGGGGGAGAGGTGTAATGGAGGGGAGCAGTTAGTGGCTATTAAAAGGTGCATTAGACAGGATTCTCCACTCTCACTGATATGAGAGAAAGAGGGAGAATTTTTGAATATTTATTTTAAGGAATTGGCTCATGTGACTATGGAGGCTACTAAGTCCAAAATCTTCAGAGAAGGCCAGCAGGCTGGAGACTCAGGGAATGGAAAATATTCCTTTTTCCTTAGGGCAGGTCAGTCTTTTTCCAATTAAGGCATTCAACTGATTAGATGAGGCCCACCCACACTATGGAGGAAATGTGCTTTACTTAAAACTTACTGATTTAAATATTAGCCTCATCTAAAAAATACTTTCACAGAAATATTTAGAATAATATTTGGCCAAATATCTGGGTACTATGACCTAGCCAAGGTGACACATAAAACGATCCATCACAAAAGGCAAGTGTCAATTGAAAAATGTAAAAAAAATCCCATCAAGCAAATATGTGTATTCTATATAAGTTATATCATTTCTGCCCCAGCCCATAAATGCTCTTCAAATACTTTCTCATGTGTTACTTTTTCTTTCCTCAAAGATGCTCTTTAAAGTATTATGTATAGGTAGGTTGTAAAGAACTTCGATTGGGATACAAATAATTCATGGTTCCCAATTTCTGAGTAGATAATTTAAAAGAATTTAAAATTCCATTCCAGAAATTGCTTTTTATATATTATGGTAAGTTCACTTCAAAAGCCCCTCAGGTGAAGTTACTGAAGGCTGTGGGGGATGTTACGGATGTCTACTAGGCTATGTGCCAGCAAACCCAGACCATGTCTGTCTTATTCACCGCCAGCTCTAGCATGGCATCGGATACTTTGTGGGTATTCCATAAATGTTTGTAGAAGGACTAAGTGGCCCTATTTATTCCTAATTGAAATTGCTCTTGTCTTTTTTATTATGTATATAGTACTTCTCTGTGACCTCAAAGTGTTATGGCTCTTGTGATGTCACCTGGTTCTTTTTGTATCAGTACAGAGTGGTGAGGGGAGGATGGCACGGGGTATGGTGACCACATGAAGAGTGGCTGGACTATTTGAGGTCACATGCTGGTGCCAGCGCTTACTCTCTGTGTGACTCTGGCCAAGGCACTTAACTTATTGGGGTTCAGGTTCTTGATATGTAGAATAGGGCTAATGATAGTGCTTATTTTACAGTTATGGGGAAGACTAAGTGAGAATTCACATGAAGTGCTTGGCAGAGCACTTCGCATATGTGAAGTATTTAATAATGTTTATTATTGTTTAGTAGTAGCAGTAGTAGAAGTAGTTACAGTGCTTGATGGTTATTTAATTGAATTGTTCTTCAAACATATCACCCATAAAAACTTACCTCATTGCTTTTGGGAAAAATCCTTGGTTTAATGAATTATTTCACTTAAACAGAGTCTTCAAAGTTGACAACATGTGGACTGTCCACCTTTCTGGCTCCGACCCATACCCTCAATTCCAAACATCAGATGTTTTCTTAGATTTGGAGGTCCCCCTAATGTCACCAAGGAAGTACAATAGTTGCCTCGGCCATTTTTCACACCTTCACTGTTAGCTCAGTGATGTTTCTGTTCCTTCTAAGGTGACATTGGCTAAGCTTAGCAGGTGTGAGGTGAGATGCCCTTTATTTCTATGTTTTACTGTTATTCCTTCATGCTATTTCGAGTTTAGAGTTCATCTGAGGAGGACATTGCTGGGTTCCTGGGAGCCAGTGGAGCTTAGAGCCAGGCTGCTGGTGGTCACAAGGTCCCATGGTTTCTGGGGAGAGGAAGGGTGTTAACCAGGTGTCCTGGCCAGCTTCCAAGTTTGGCTCAGTGAATTTTACCTCCTGAAATTCCCTCCTGTCCTTTCAATTGGATATGGTATTCCTCTTGGCTTCCTGTCCCAAACTGAGGTCCATGGGATTGTGGTGCGGCTGCAGAACAGCTGCTGCATTCCACTGCCGAGGTGCGTGGATTCCAGTGGTGGATGGACTGAGAGGCTTATGCACAGCTTGGACAAGGTATCAGCTTGCAAAATATTTGGGGACCCTCTGGGATGAAGGACTCTGGGCAGAGCAGAGATGCTGTAGTGGTGACGTGCATTGATTCATTGCTATCTCCTGGAATGTCATGGGCTTTAGCAGTGTGGACCAGAGCCCATGTGGTTGCTTGTTCTGGCGGCATGAGAGTCTGTGTGAGAGGAATAGCTGTATGGTGTTCACAGCAGGATGTTGTGATTGACAAGAGTGGGAAGCTCCAGGGGTGAATTTCAGCTGCTAGGTCTGGCCAGATGGGAGAGGCCTCCCATGTGTGCTGGGATGGGAATAGGGGGTTCTAGGATATCTAGCCCATTGAATTACCTTGCATTTCAGAATTTATATTTTTTTGGTGGAATGCTAATGGCCCATATCCAGGAGGAATGTGATAAACACAGTAATGACAACAATGAAATCCTACACATTGACAATGAAATCAAAACACTTGCCTGGTGTGAGCCTCCCATGACTACATATGGGGGAGAATAAGAAGAAAAACAAAATATTTGAAATATCTAATTTTATGACAACAACCAGGGCTCTACTTGTCAAAAATACCTGAAAATATCAGCTTTAAGTCATGGGAATAATAAAAAGAGTGTATTCTCTACCTTCTGGGAAATCTCAGACCTTGAGATTCTGCAGGGAATCTCCCCTCCTCCACTGTTTCACACATTTCTGAATCTAGCCTAAGATTTCAAGATTAAGGTCCCAGAGGTCATGGAAGAAATGATCCAGTGATTACTTGTCATCCATACGACCACAGAGACTGAGTTTGGGAAACTGGACCTAATTTGTTCCAATGAAGTCAGGCAATGACTTGAACTTGAACCACAAACATATGAGAAGTCCAGGAACTATATATATTTTCTCTCTTCTTTCAGCATCCTTTTCCCCCATAGTCTTCCCAGCTTCCTTTGTTTTCTGAACGTGCTCTATTTTTTTTTTTTTGCTATGCACTTTCTTTCACCCCAATCCCATTATTGAAGAAGCTGAAAACAGCAATGCAGGAAGGCAGCAAATTAGAAAAGGCTCTGCTTTTTGCCCCTAAATCAACCCTACAGAAATTACAGAAAGCAAAACGAAGATGGGTATTACGAACCAACTTAAAAACCGTTAGACATCCCTGGAGAGATTGTTCTGGGAGCTGAAGGAAGGGCCAAAACAGAACACTGGAGGAATAGATCCACTCTACTCTTGCCTCTCCCCAGTACTGCTTTGAGAGGATGCCTGCGCTGTGCCCGCTGAATCAGTCAATCCTGAGTCAGTGAGGAAATTCAGGTCAGTGCCAAAAGCCTCGTTGGTGAGAGAGGTTGCTGAGAGTAATCACCCCTTTGCCCTCTTCCTCTCCTAACCTCCAAAACTTCTGGCTAACATGCCAGGAGACAACGGCTTTCAAGTACTGTTGTTCATGCTCTCTCCCATAAGCCCAATCACATCAACCACGTGCCTCTCTCCTAAATTCTTTGTCTCATAATTTTCAATCTTGCTCCTTCTAGACTCTGGACCAACCACTGAAGCTCCTTGTCACAGATCAGGAATCTATGAATAGCTATACATCAGGCCACTTCTCCTTTCATACAAATACAAATTTCATACAAATACAAAGCTTGCAGTTTTGCTCACTGGGGAATTTCCCTTCATGGCTATTTTTGAGAGACCCCTCTGACTGCAGCTATAATGTGTCGGTAGTTCATTTTTGGTATTATGCCAACTCACTTGTCAGCCAGGCCTAAAGTTTTTCCTCCTTTTTCTCATTGGTTGTAGAGACCTGCCTTCCCACTTCCATAAGACCACAGTTGAGGGAGGAGAGTCTGTGGAGTCTTGGGAGTCTTGAACCATTTGTTCATGCAATTTATTTGTGCCTTGTTGACCCTCTCAGCACCAATCCTGGAAGTATCACTTCCATTGTACAATGCATTTCTGCTTCTCTCCTCTCTCTTGACCATGTAACGTGGTGGATCTGAAGATACCTAGGTGATGGCAAAATGTTATGGTCACTTAGTTACCTGATATCCCATGGTTAGGCTCTCAGTCTGCTAGACCCTGTAGCTGTTTATCAAATGATTGATAATTGTCTGTTGCAGAATGTGGGTAATGTGGGTTGGTTTTAGAATGCTAAAAGTCTGTCCTGAATATCTCTTAGTATGAATTGCTGGAGGCTCCACATAGCATCCTTATCCAGTACCTTAACCACCTTCAGTATCTCTGGTATTATTGGCTTTGCTGGGTCATATGGCCCAAGCTGCAGGGGATCTGCTATGGATCCTCTTCTTGTTCTGGCCCCTACTCAAAACTAACAGCCTTCTGAGTCAGCTGATAAATGGGCTAAAACATTATTTCCAAGTGTGATATATGCTACCTTCCATGTTGAAAGAGGACAATCAAACACTGTGCCTCTTTTTCAGTGGTGGAGGGTGCAAGATGCAATAACCTGTACTTTACCTTGGAGAGGATCTCTCAGCATGCCCCAGACATTGCTCCCCTAAAAACTTCACCAATGAGGAAAGCTCTTGAATTTTCATGAGGTTATCTCCTACCTTCTCGCCTACGTGTGTCTAATTAGGGCACCTGTCCTTGCTCACTACATCCAATGTTCAGTGTCACAATGATCAGGGAAATGCATGCAAAGTGAAAGTTTTCCCACATATAATGTTGGCAAAGTTTTCAAAATGATTACATGATTTACATTTTTTGAGTTTTCTAGGATTTGGGACATTGTCAGTCCTGATCATTGAAAGTGAGAGTATAAATTGGGACATTTTTTAGGCAGTATAGCAATATCTATACTTGATGTATATAATGTATATACCCATATATACAAATATATTTAGTAATTTATATGGTACATATATACAATGTGTATGTATGTTTACATATAGCATAAATATAGAATCTGTATAACTTCTGATCCAATAATTTCATTTTTTTTGTCTTTATGCTAAAGAAATGTAAGGGAGAAATGTATAAAAAAATTTCCATATAGCATAGTATATAAGAGATAAAAAAGGAGACAAACTGAATGTCTACTAATAAGGACTTGCAAGAAAATTATAAAACATAAGTTCATACAATAAAATATTATGCAGCCACTAAAAGCCATAATGTAGAATTATTTTGACATTCTGGAGAGTAAAAATCATTTTATAAAAGACTCACTTCCTTAGGAATTTGTCCCTGATTCAATGGATTAGATAAAATTCATTGCAATATGCATAGCACCCTGGACTTCCCATGTCATAATACTAACTTCTCTTGAAAATTCTTGTTGAACATCTATCTCTAAACCTAGAAAGTAAGCTTCAGGAAGATGGGGATTGTCAACCACGCTCAGACCTGCATCCTAGTTCTTAGAACTATGCATATTAGAATCAATTAAATGGATGTCACTTTAATAGCTGATTCCCATTTATGTAAAACTTGTGTGCACATTTGCATATAGGCATAGAGACATGCCCAGAGGGCTGCACACAGAAATGTAAGCAAGGCTATTTCTGGGTGGTAGGTTTTGAGCAATTGCTCCCTTCCTCTTTATGATTTTCTATGGTGTATGAACCTTTAAAATTAGCATTAACCATTTTCCACAAAACAATTAAAATCCTTTTGTCTTTTACATAATGCTCAGTGGTTTTGATGGTAGTGATGATACTGTTTCTCTCATGAGAAAATATATTTAGTGTGATCCAACATTTAGTACAATCCAACATATTGTCCTTTCTTTTTCTCCCACACATGTAGCTACTTGATATCAGACCAAAACAATGACACCAGGAAACAATAAGTCCTGCTAAATCACTCCTCTTCCTCTGCCATGGTCACAGCCAGCTTGGCTTAACTGATTCTCTGAGTAGGCTGCTGAGCTAAAGAGGGGGTGAGCAGACCACCATGTGTTCCTGTTCAAAAGGACACTGTCTTAAGATTCCAACCAAAACCCAAACGCAAAAGCTCTGCCTCTTTCTTCTATCTATACTACATTGACACCTGCAAAATGAACTTAAGCGGCTATATCAGTCAGAACAGGCTAGATTATGTTGCAGTAACAACTCTAAAATCCCAGTGATTTAAAACAACAAACATTTATTTCTCTTTCTTACAATGCATCTGTCATGTATCAGATAGGGCTCTTTGTATCATCCTCACTTCAGGGCAACAATAATGGAGCAACGTCTTTCTAGAGCATTGCTTTAACCTACATGAGAAGGTAAGGGAGATGAGGCATATTGCACCACAGCTCTTAAAAACCCTGCCTAGAAGTAACATTATTCTACACAAATTTTGCTAGTCAATTTCTCTGTGTCCTTAAAGGGGAGACTCAGAAATTTTTGGTTTCTGGCAATAATAACAACCACAGTAGCATAGCCTTTTACATACTCTAACTTTAGTTCGATGACCTTATTGTTATAGCATCTTAACTATGCATTCATTGAAATAATTTTCTGAATGTTCATGGCTATGCTACCTGCTACAAATACAGGGCTTGATAGCTGCACAGTCTTTAATAATACTTGCTTTATCACATCAGATAGAAAAACTTCATAGATCTTTTCAAAGCAGTTGACAACAGTAGAAGGTTATAGACACAGAGTTGTAAAAGAAATTTAAAAGCCTCTGCTTTGTGTTTAAGTGAAACTGCTAAGTGAATGGATCAAGGTATAGGGCGAAGAGTTCTGAATCAGAATTGTACATATTGAATGCAGACAGCAACAAAATGCCAAGTGCCAAAAAGTCCATTTCGAGCAGATGTGTGTCATGGGACAAAAGCTGTGCTGCACTGGATGGTGGCTCCCATGCCGTCACTGGAACTGGAAACCAGTCTGTTCATCCTTTGTGCATCTGGAGGATAAAATTGAAAAGCGGGGGCACTCTGTCCTAGTTCACGTATCAAGGAACAAAAGCTGAAAGATGGTCGAACGTTTTCCTCAGGCTCCATATTAGGCCCACCTGTTACGGTCATCGGCTCAGGCTAGGAGTTCCACTAAAAGTGTAAAGCAGCCATGTTTTCAACCTGAGAAAGTTCTGTTGTTGAAATGGAAACTTCTGCTGGAACAAGGAATAAATCCCTCTGTGTAGCTGAAAGACCACTTTTTCCAAAGGCTGACACAAATTTTCTGCTTAGAGGTGGGTTGGACAGGAGGCGTGGGCAGCACTGTCTGTGGTGAGAAGTTGATGGTTTTTCGGGTACTTGACTGTGTGGCTAGTTCTACCTGGTATTTATGTACCCCGCGAGAGACTGTGGGGGAAGCTGTGTGGCACAGGAGTGGGGATTAAACTCCAACCTTTGGCTTCAATTCCTTCGCTAAGTAATGCTGCTCCCCTTGTCACCGTCAGAGGCCTTGCATCTAAACTCACAAATACGTGCGTAGCTTCATAACTTGATGAGTACGAACAACTGTCGTTTCTTAGGGACAGAACATTCTTCTCTCCCAAACCACATGAGAATGGACTGCCAGTGGCCGCTATGGAATTTTTAATGGGGACAGTAAGCTCTGCAATTACTCTCTGGGCCGTTGTCACCCGCCCTCTCATTTGCCAACTTGACTAAAGGTCGCCTAATTTTTCTTCATTAAAACATGAACCGTTCTGGAAAAATTTGAAATTGTTGCTAAATGAAAACCAGTTAAAAAGCTGAGGCCAAAAATGGTTGGCAAACTTCATGCTGAATTATGCAGTCTGCACATTGCAGGCAGCCTGTGGGTCCCGAGGCTGTCGCAAACAACGGGGGAATGTGGCTCTTTCTCCCACCAGGAAGAGTCCCCACCCAGTCGTCTGGGCCCTGCGCCATGGCTGAACCTTACTGCCACTCCCAAAGCTTTCTGTTTTGCCCGCAGATGAAATTGTTATGATGTTGAAAATATACATTTATTAAACTAGTTTTCCTGAGCATGAAGCAGCCTGGCTCTTTGCAGGTGTGTGTACTGTATCTTTATTCCTCAGAATTCACAGTGGCGAAGGCTGTCCTTGGTTTCGCTCCTCCCTCCTGGTGCTCCTTCTCCCCAGCACTTCTGGGTGCCCAATATTTACATGCTGTCTCGGCCTCCCAGGCTCCTTCTTAGGCTCAGGCCTCTGGGCAGAGCTTCTCTGTGGTGTCCACATTCTGTTTCTTTCCATCCCACCTTCCATTTCTATGTACCCAGATCCTGGTCTTAGAGCTAAGTGATCTACCCGTGATGAGTTAGTTCTTCGTTATGCATTAGGCATTAATCCAAGCTGGTAGCTCAAAGTGAGTAATGGCTTAGTTAAATGACAAATTTGCATTATAACAAAGTTCTTTAATAACTCAATCCAAAAAATGGTCACTAACTGAGAATTCTGGGGCAAAGGGTATGAAGATTTTTTAGTCTTGGGATTGGTGGGGGACAGGGCAGCAGGTTCGAGAACTTTCTAATTAAACCACAAACGTGGCTGCTTCTCTCACCTTCCTTTTAGGTTGGCATTGCACGTAGGTAAGGTTGAGTAAACAGAAGTCTGCTGTTCTCAGGTACACTTTTCCCTATCATGAGCATCCTCCTGCGGGAGGAATGCTTTGCTTTATTCAGTTGTGACATTATACTATACACTGTCTCAGAGTAGCCATTTCAGTCATGCTACAGATCTTTCCCCACATTGACTACTGTGGATTTTACACAGTTTAAAGAAGGAATTAGACATTTCCTGAACCAGTGAAATCTAGATGGCCATCACAATATTTGTTTTCCATATGCCTGTCTACAAACCATTCCCTTTGGTCTATATAATGCCAGCCCCAAGGAATGTTTTCCTATGAAGGTATAGAACAGCTTCCTTTATACCTAAGGGATTTTTTTCCTATTTTTTCACTTTAAAAGGGTTTGATATATAATGCTTACTCTTGGAACCAATTTCATATAAGGATCAAAATCAACATGTCGCAATTTAAAAAAAGAAATTCAAAATTTGTTGTCTATATAATTTCAAGTTGCAAAGTTTTAACAATGTAAAAAATTACATGCATAGATTAAAAATTCCTAAATATTAGCAATGGTTATCACGGGATAGTGACATTACAAGTCATTCAGATCCTCTTTATATTAATCTCTATTTCTATATATTCCCAAAAAGGTTTATGTCAAGAAAGAAAATAAATGTTGTTTAAAAATAAAAAACACTGATTCTAGAACTACAAGAACCTTATTCCACAGTAATAATGTGGAGTAAATATAAAGCATGTTGGTTCCAATAAGGCTATTGTGAGAGTCCAGTGAGACAATGGGTGCAAAAGCAGTCTAGAAAACATAAAGGGATTATAGGGGGCCCTTCAAATATCCCCAGGGCGCATGGTGGCAGAGCCAGAGATGACTCCTGCACGTACCCAACTGCCCCTGGATTGGGGGCATATGGTAGGTATCAGGTCTCAGAGAAAAGCGGGAATCTAGTTGCTGGCTACTAGAAGTCCGTAGCAAAAACACAAGGTTTATTTAGGGCTGAATTTCTTGATCTCATTTATTCTCTTCCTGCCCTTGACAAGGTTGTTCCCAGAGAAGGAAGCCTGGCTGAGACTACAAAATGAGTTCTCAGCTATGGCACTGAAGAATTATAGGAAAAAATGCTACTAGTAGGTCACTACAGAATTTTTTTTTTTTAATCAGATGTAGGGACATATTCCATAAACACTTTCTAGCTTAACTGGACTCTTAATGGGAAATTTCTATAGCTGTGTTTCAGGACATGGACCTGCCTTTAGTTTGTGTAATAATGAGCCATGTGCTATGACAAATTTCCATGGCAGTCCTCTTAGGAAGTGGAATCCCAGTGGCAAGTACCAGCAGGAGCAGCAGGTGTGCAAACGATCCAGGGATCAAGTAAAGCAAGGGCTCCATCTGGCAGTTTTTTATCATCCAGAAAAAAAAAAGCCTTACTGATTAGAGGGGGTATGGAGTGCGAGGGTCAGGGAAAGGAAAACAAGCTGTAAGGCTATGACTCATGAAGCAGAATTGCCTAAAAGCCTAGCTTGAGAAGCAGTGCAGTGACAGATAATAAAAGCAATGGCTTCATCTGAAGGCCAAGGCAAGTCTTCCCTAGACACAGCAAGGAAAGCAGAGCTGCTTCTCGAAGCGTTCAGCCTACCCACCCCCACCCCAGATGCTTAGTCGTGCCATTGGCAGCAGCAACACCAAACTCAAAGCCCATGGGGTGAAGGGAGGATGCTCCCCCAGGCTCATTTGGTTGTCAAGAACTAGGAGCTGCTCAAGCTGCTCCAAGCAAAGGAAGTTTTCTTGGAAAATGTCAACAGGGAACTCTCAAAAAGTTAGACTAGGAATCACAGTAGAGTAGAGATTCATGGAAACTCTAATCAAAACTAAGGCAGAATGGTTTCTCAATTAATCATGGTATCCATACTTCTTTCTACCTATTTCTTTCTATACTCTGCTCTATAATTACACTAACAAGCTTCCACTGCTTAATCCGGGCTTCTGTGTCCTCAAATTTCATAGCCACAAGGGAGGAATGTGGGTAGAGCAGATTTGTTTAGAAGGAGTGTGACCAGGACAGTGAATAACTAATTATCTACTTTGTTCATTAAAATTTGCAACTACTATGGGAAAATTTTTATAGTTAGGTGAGTATAGATTCCATAAGAGCAAGGACTATTCTGTCTTATTCATCACTGTATCCACAATGCCTAAACTAGTGTCTAGTACATAGCAGCTAAATGATTAAATGAAGACTTTCAGAAAGCATCTTTGTGATGGAAGCAGGTGATAAAAGAGAATTTTAAGAATTAGAATTCCTGCCTTTAAGGAGTTCTAATCTTATTGGAGAAATAAATCATGCTGGATATAAAATCATACAGAAATAATGGGTTTATCAGTAATGATCCTGAGAGAAGTCAATGTCACACTTACTAGGGCAATTAAGGAGAGTTGAATTAAGAAATTATTAACAAAAAGTTAAGAGAAACAAACAAGAGATGGTGTGTCACTGGAGAGTTAGTGAGAGGTAAGTTATTACCATCCCTAGGTCTAAAGGTGCAAAGAGAGGGAGAAGTCTCTGGAATGGGCTGTGATTGTGTAAGAGCTGCTGGGCAGAATAAAAACCCTGACTGTGTTCACCTCCCACCTCAGATGTCTTACCTGTGCCTCCCATTGACTGACCCCAACCTGAAGGGAAAAGTCCAGAAAGCCCAAGGCGGTATATGAAGTTACTTGTCTGGGGCATAGAGCAGGATGGAGAAGGATGAAGAGTAGATCAGAGGAGGGAAATGGAAAATATCTAGTAAGGTGGAGGATGATATATTATTAATGTAATTTTTATTTTTCCCATTTTATTGCACATGCTTAATTCCTTTTCCAGCTAGAAGAAGATTGTTAAAGCAGAAAAGCCAGTAGAAACAGGCCCTCCTTCAACTCTCAGTCTCAAACCTTACTTTTGTTGAGTCCATGGGGAGTCAGTAATCTTGAGAACCAGGCTTTGCAGACAAAGAGGTTCTAAATTCCAAAAGTTATCTACATAGCTTGAAAGTAAGCCTTAGATGTTGGAATATTGACTTTTGCCATTATCAGTAGTATAGAGAGAAGGGGAAATGTTTTTCCAGTGTAGGCTGACAGGAGAGGAGAGAGGGAGGAGCAAGAGTTTCACCTGCCATGGGTGCACTGGTGCCCCTCTCAGCTCCTATCTATGGCTGAAGGAGGAGGAAAACACTGGAGCTTGGTTGATGGATGGTTTGCTATGTGGATGAAAGCCAGAGATGAATTTCAGCCACCCTACAGCTTCACTTGGGGATGTTTGAGAGGCAGTGGCAAGGACATCTGCTGAATAGACTGAGCTTTAGGTGATGCACCTGGTCATCTGTTTGGGGGGAAGGAAAAGTGCCCCTAAATTACAATATACATGACTTATCACCAGGTGAATGGCCTGATCAGCTGAACAGGGGCCTGAAAGAAGAAAGAATGAAAGATTGAAACAAGGAGGCTGAAGGCAGAGGCTTATGGGAGGGCATAATGAGAGTGGGCACAAGTCTGAAAATCACTGTATCATGTGTTAACACACACCAGAAAGCATCCAACGTGGAAGAGGCTCTAAACGACTAAGTGGAAAAAATGATTTGGCTGCTGATGTTAGACAGTTTTGTCTCAGCTACCCCAGTGCTGGCACAAGGGGCACACAAATGAAGTGGCCATGATGGCAGACTTAAAGGTTATGTGTGGATCCAACTACATAGAGGCCCACTTACCAAGGCCAATTCAATTTACAGCTACCTCTAAATTTCCACTCTGCCAGCAATGGAGACCAATGTTGAGACCTCAGAATGTCTCTAGTCCTAAAACAAAACAAAAAAAGAAAACAAAACAAAACCCCAACCAAGTACTTGATGGCCAGATGGCACCAAAATAATAGACAGTTTCAAGTATTAGTTCAGGATCATGCATGTCAAATTCTGTAGGCCCCCCAAACAGCCAGAAGCAGTAGTCATTTGCTATATGCAGAATCTAAAATAGTTGAACTCAAAGAATCAGAGAGTAGTAGCACGGTGGTTACTAGGGCCTGGGGATGGGGACTGGGGAGTTGGTAGTCAAAGGATACAAAATTTCAGTTAGGAGGAATAAGTACAAGGAATCCATTGTACAATATGGTGACTAAAGTTATTAATAACACTCTATTGTATACTTGAAAGTTGATAGGAAAGTAGATTGTAAGTGTTCTCACCATAAAAAAATAAGTATGTGAGGTAATCCATATGTTATTTAGCCTGATTTAGCCATTCCGTGATGTACACTTCTATCAAAACATCATTTTGTACACCATATATACAATTTTTGTCAATTTTAATTAATTAATTGATTGATTGGGTTTTTCTTTTTAGAAAAGATAAAGGGCTATCAGCTCCCAGAAGTATGTTTAGCTGACAGCATCTATCAACTCTTTTAGAATCTACCTTAGTTTTTGAGCTGAGGTCATGATATTTTTGGTGTGGCACCTAGCCAATGACTGAACAAGTTGGTGGTACAAGGGCCTTGCCATTTCTGCCCAAAGCAGCACTACTATAATGGTCACTTTTTGTTCCAAATCTCTCTGTTGGGCTGGCAGAGGCATTTGTCAGGTTTGCATTGTGGTGTGACAGTTTGCACCCCCAATCCTGTCTTTGCCTTTTTTTGTTCACAAATTTTGCCTCCCCATAAACCTTCTTTACTTGTAACTCCAACTTAGTGTCTACTTTCCAGATAACCCAGCAATTAAGGAGGGCAGTGGGCTTTCTTCTGCTTCCTATCTTCATACTAAACACTTCGCCTGGAGGGCAATCGTCACTCTCTCTTACATTCTCCATCCTTCTTCTGGCCAGCCCTGTAAGGCAGGTCTGCAATCTTCCTGCATAAAAAGACTCAGAGTCCACTTACAGACCTAGCTCATGGCAAGGTAAGTCCCAAGATCTAATTGAGGAAGTGGCAGGAAGCTGCGTGGTCTTGGGAACCCTGCCTTTGGGAGTTACTGGGAACTACCTACCATTTTTAGAACTGATACTTTGATTTTCATTCATTCTAGATTTAGTATCAATTGGTTATAGGGGCAGAAGGGATAAAGTAACTGTCATTCCAAGCCTCAAACAGCGGACTTGAAAACAACACTTTTCTGAGCTCTTCTAAAAAGAAAAGTTGTGTCCTTAAGACTTAGGGACTTTACATGAGCTTGGGGTGTGGTTAAGATCAAAAATCCTTGTAATATCCAAGAGCAGTTAACTTTCAGCTCCTTAGTGAGAGGTGTCTCGTCGTCATGATTTCATACTTAGTCCTGGGATTTCTTAGTGTTCTTATTCTCCCTCTGCCCATTTTCCTTTTCCATAACCATCAGGAGAAACTCCCAGTTGGAGAAAGTATTTGCCTGATCTTTTCCTCTCTTTTCTGAAGGTAAGAAACAATAGTCTCTCATTCTCATTCTTACACTTATTTTCTCTTGAAAAGTTTGTCCTCTTTGTATCACTTCCATAGAACGTAGAAACTTTTTTCTTATACTTTCTCTAGAGTATTCATATACCCTCCAGAATAAAATAGTTTGAAGACACTTAAAAATTATTTTTGACCCTGTAATATTCTGAAATTAAAAAAAAGAAAGCATCATTTATGTCCTCTTAAAAATTATTTTTGAACACAGATTTAAAGTCATTTCATGACCATATGGAAACTTAGGAAGAGGTATTTGAAAGTCCAAATAGATAGCATTCATTTGTTTACCTTCACTCAAAGGTCTCAATTATCCATATGCTTGATTCACTAAAGGCATCTTTCTCTCTATTCCCTTTCATTCTCTCTCCACAGTCAGCACCAAATTCCAGTTGGCCCTTCAGAAACATATGGTGAGGGAGTGGGTTGGGGTGTGGGAGGGGGGTGGGGTGCAGGGTAAGGAGGGGGAGAAAGAGCTTTGCTTTTGCATTCCAGCCCTCTGAGGAGCTTCTGCCAGGATAATTTTTCAGCATAAAAAAATTCTACTTACATCTGTATCCAAAAAATAGAGAAAATATTCTGAAGTTGGAGAGTGGAAGAAGCCCCCTACAGAATATGCAGAGATGAAATAAAATGCAAAGTTGAGCAAATTTTGATGTCTTACCACTCTAGGATTTGGCGAATAAATGAATATTTGTCTCTATTTTTCCACATTAAAAAAAAAAAACAGGCTAAATGAAGGAAAAAAAACCTCTACACTACAATCATTTAATACTCATTGTGTTATTGACATTTATAATTCTTATTTCCAGAGTAATGTTGGTTTACTAGCAAACAACTGCAGAAATAAATCATTTCTTGTTAATGTCTTAATTTTAGTTCTTTTAATTTTTCTTTTCTTGACCTTTTCGTTGAACTATAACATACACAGACAAGTGTACTGCAACATACCTACAGAAACATACAGAAATGGGTACAGATCAAAGATCTTTCACAAAGTGAACATGCCCAGAAAGTTCCATCATCCCTATTTCAGTATCTTCCTCCCCTAAGGGTAACCACTATCCTGATTTCTGACACCATTGCTGTAGGCTGAATGCTGTGTCCCCCACAAATTCATATATGGAATTCTAATCTCCAGGGTGGTGATATTATGAGGTAGGGCTTTTGGGAGGTGATTAGGTTTTGAGGGTGGGGACCCTCGTAAATAGGATTAGCAGCCTTATAATAGAGACCCCAGAGAGCTCCCTTGTCCCTTGTGCCATGTGAGGACACAGGGAGAAGACAGACATCCATTAACCAGGAGACAAGCCCTCATCAGACAATGACTCTGCTGGTAATTTGATCTCGGATTTCCCAGCCTCCAGAACCATGAAAAATAAATCCCTGTTGTGTGTAAGCCACCCAGTTTATGGTATACTCTAATAGAAGCCTAAGTGGACTAGGACAACCATATGTTAGTTTTGTTTATTTTAATATTTTATATAAATGAGGTGACACTATGAATTCTTTTCTCTTTGCTTCCTTGGCTCAGTGTGATGTTTGTGATCTTTGTCTGTGTTGTTGCATATAGTAGTTTATTTTCATTGCTGTACATAATGATAGTGATGGTATATAGTAATTGATTACATCACACTTGTGTGTTTCCAAATATTGGTTTTTACATTCTTGTACATGTCTTCTGGTATATATATGGACATATCGTTGGGTATATAGCTAGGGATGAAATTTTTGTGTCCTTAGATACAGTAAAAGGAATTTTCATTTGTTTCACATCTGAATATTTTAGTCATGCTGGTGATTGTGTAATGATATCTCATTATGGTTTTAACTTGCATTTAAAACTTCATAACTGATCAGAATATTTACTGACCATTGGGATGTCTTCTTTTATGAAATCTTTATACATTTGAATTTTTAAAAGTTAGATTGTATGCCTCCTTATTAATTTGTAGGAGTTCTTTATTCTAGATACAATTCGCTTGTTAATAATACATGTAGCAAATATAATCTCCCATGGCTTCCCTTATCTCTCCTTGATGATACTATTTGATGAGTAGATATATTTAATTTTAATGTAGTCCAAGGTATCAGTTATTTTCTTTATAATTCGTCTTCTTCCTGTCTGGTTTAAGAAATCTTTGCTAATCCAAAGGTCATGAAGATATGGTACTATGTTATGTACTGGAATCTTGAGCCCTTTATCTTATACATTAAGATGCATCAATCCACCTAAAGTTAATTTGGGGGAGGTATGGTGTAAGATGAGGGCCCATATATATTTTCTCCATGAGGATAAACAATTGCATAAGTATTGTTTATATAAATAGACTGTCCTTTCCCCACTGCTCTGCAATGCTATGTTTGTCATAAATATGATTGGTTTCTGAAATCTGTCTTATTTGCCTACTTTATGCCAATTGTATCAAAGATTACAGCTTTATAAATGAATACAGTTTGATATCTCATAGTGTTAGTCTTCCAAATTTTTTCATATTCTTTAAGGTATTCTTTGGTTATTCTTGGCTCATTATATTTCCATGTAAATTTTAGAATTAATTTGCTAATTTACATTAAAATAGCCAGGGTATTAATTGAAATTGCATCCATCCTGTTAATAAGTTACTGAAGAATTGTCACCTTTACAATGCTGAGTCTTTTGATGCATGGACATGAAAAATCTCTCCATTCACTTATATCTTCTTTAGTTACTCTCAGATATGATTTGTAGTTTTAAGAGTAGAGATATTATACAAAATAATTAAGTTACTACACAAACAAACTGACCACCACCAGACTAAAAGCCATCACTCTTTTAAGGAAAAATACAAAATCTAGACACAATGTAGCATTTATGACATCAAGCATGCAATAAAAATGAGTAGACCTGTAAAAAAACAAGAAAATATTACCTTTAACAAGAAGAAAAATTAGTAACTAAAAACAGTCCCAGAAATAATGGAATTAGTAGACAAAGATTTTTATAATAGCTATTTAAAATATGTTCAAGGGTATTTAAATCCCTTAAAGGAAAACAGGAAAGTAATGAAGGGACAAATGATAGATTTTAATAGAGAAAAGAAAACATAAAAATAACAAAATGTTACTTCTAGATCCAAAAAATATAATATTTGGTATGGAAATATATTGTATAGACTTAACAGTAGAACATACACCGAAGAAAAAGAGATCAACAAACTTGAAGACAAGTAATACAAACAAACCAAATGAAGCACGAGAGAAAAAAAGACAGAAGAAATTAAATAGAACATTAGTTACCTATGGGGAAATTTCAAGTGGTTTGATATATGCAAAGGCTGTCCAGAAAGTATCCGGCTATTGTTAATATAACGAGAACGGTTTGCACAACATCAATATAACCTGGCAGCCAAGCAAAGTGGACTGTACTGCGCATGAGTGAACAATGATGGGCTCACTGTGCTAGTCAGTGGGGCGCTAGATGCTGTTGAGTGAGCGTGTGTACTGTGTGGCCATCGCATTCAAAATGACTGAGTGAGTAGAGCAATGAATCTGCATCAAATTTTGCATTAAGCTTAAACATTCCTTCATAGAAAATATTAGGATGATTTGAAAGGCTTTCAGGGACAATGCAATGACTGGAGCACAAATGAAAATGTGGCACAAATGCTTCAAAGATGGTCAAGAATCTGTTGAAAGTGGTCTGCAACAAGCAGAATGCCTGAGAATGTTGGATGTGTGCTGGTTAGGTTAAGAGACACTGGGAGAACTGTGTGAGATCCCAAGGTACCTACTTTGAAGGGGACTGAGGTGTCATTGCCTTATGTAGAATGTTTCTTGTATCTTGTATCTTCTTCAATAAATGTCTCTATTTTTCATTTACATGGTTGGATACTTTCCGGACTGACCTCATATATTGAGTTTCATTACTGTCCTTTAATTATTCCCAACTCCATATATCTCATGGGATGCAACCATTTGCCTACAGAAGAGATTTCTTTGAAAAAGGAACAAAGCCTAAGCCATGCATGGTCCAAAAATATGGTCCTCATTTACAGTAATCTTCAGTTTTCAAAGCCTCTTCACTTACATAACCTTACTGAAGTCTTAAGACAATCCTGTGAGGTAGGCTGTGTGGATTTTATTATCTCTATTTTACAGATGTGAAAAGTGTGTTCCACAGAAATATTTGCTTGACATCATAAGCACACTAAATAAGAAAACTAGGATGAAACAAAATTCTGTAAACTCTTCCCACTGACCAAATTTTAAGAAGTGGACTTTTATGAAGTCAACAAGCTGTACCTTCAATGCTTGCCATCTTAAACCTAACTATAAATCTCTTCCAAGCTCAAACTCTAACATCCGGCTAGAGCCCTCCCATAGCTGCCACAGCTCTTACACCAACACCGCTTGCCACGTACCGTTTTTAGTACTCACCAGTGCTTATCAGTCTTGCTTCCCATTCTCCTTTTTGTGTTTTACTAATTGACAGTACTTAATACATTGGCAATTAGTGAGCTCCCTTGTTTTACTACCCTGTACCTAGAATACACACTGGCAGTGTGAAGGCACTGGGGATGATATCTCCACTCACGTTAGTGATCATGATGGTAGATTCTGTATATAAAGAATGGAGATGAACACAAACAAAAATTCAGCTCTATTTGGTGACAGATCCATTAGAAAGAATGGTTAAAGACATAGATTAATTATACTCTAAGTGAACTTGGAGCCCCCAAGGCAAAGGAAACCAAGCTTCTCTTTTCCCATATCCTGTATGGCTCCCAATACTCTAGGCTATTTAAAAAGCTAAATGCAAACTGAATAGAGTCTGATAATGCTGACCCCTCATTCTCCTCAATCTCCTTGAAATCTCAAGAGAACAACCTGATTGCCTACCTGGGAAAGATATCACATCTTATTGTTTTTCCAGCCTTTAGTTCCACGAGTGATAAAAGATTCCTAGTTCTTCCCATAAAGCACGGAGGCTTCTGTCCACCTTCAGGCTTCAAGTCTGTGTCTCAGGGGATATCATTTGATTCCTGATTTAAAAAAATATATATGCTCAAGAGAAAAAAAAAAAACAGCATAAATAAGTCCTTTGCTAGGAGCAGAAAAACTTTCTCAACATCAACTAACGGCAAATATGAAGTAAGAAAACTAAGAATATAACCTTTTTTTCTCATGAATAAACAATTTTTTTCTTTGAAAAATAGCTCTGAATCACATAACGTTTAATGTTAAAAGTTCCATTTCATACTATGATATCAACTAGAACTGATGTGAAATTTATTCTTCCAAAGGTTTTCCTATGCCTCATCCTGAACCTTTGCCTTGTCATTTGCCCCATTCTTTTTGCCTCCTTTTCTGCTCTTCAGATTGTAAATTTCCTCTGGTAGACTGTTTTCTATCAGGTCAGATTTTGCTGAACGCCCAAGAGACTGATGTAATTCTGACCAGTGTTGATGGATTGAATAAAGTCACTAATCATTAAGTGAAAGTTATTCCAGACAAAAGAAAAAGAAAGTTGAGAGGAAAGATGGGGCCTGTGAGAAGGGGGTAGTGTTTTGGCTCTTGAACTTAGCAGATTTCAGATAAAAACAGCTGTATGTAAGACATGGGTGATGATGGAATACATTAATTGCTGTCATCAGGATTTAGATGCACTTGAGAGTGTCTGGAAATCCTGGCATGTAGAATTACCAGAAGAATCTTCTTTTAGGAAGAAAAGGTAAGCACTGATTATAATGGTACATGGAGGTCAGGCCTCAGAGTAGTACGAGGGACAATAATGTTCCTTGCACCTTTATCCCTACTATCTATACCACAAAAATTCTGACTCTTTCATTATCCTGTCTTGAGGGACTACCAGGTCAGAGTGCCTGCCTCTTTACCTCCTTACCTCCTTACTGCCTATTTGACTTGCTGTCTAAGCATCACATTTGGCAGTGTCAAGTAATATTAATAATGATTTAAAATTTAAAATCACGGGCCCCCACCTTGTTATCCAGCCAAAGATTAACAGTCTAAGTATTGTTGGATTTGGATACAAATCCAAATAGATTTTCTGTTTTTCTAAACACACAGAGAATATTTTTACATACTGACCATATATTGCTCCATTAAAGCAAGTCTCAATAATTTCTAAGAATGAGTATCATATAGATTTTATACTCCAACCACCATTTAAATAAGTTAGAAATCAATGACAAATTTTTTTTTTTAAAAAAAACACAACTTCTAAGTAAAATATAGGTTGGCAAAGTTACCAGGCCAGAACCTAGAAAATAAGTAGAACTAAAGGAAAATGACAATATGACATGTAAAAATGTTTGGAACATAGCTAAAGCAGTACTTAGAGGAAAATTAATAGCTTTAATATTAATGCTTATATTAGAAAACAAAAAAGACTGAAAAGTAATGTGCTAACATACAACTTAAGAAGTTAGGAAGGAATAACAGAATAAAACCAAAGATAGTAGAAGAGGAAAGATAATAAACAACATAAACTGATGGGATAGAAAAATACAGGAACCATAAATAAAGTAAATAGAACCAAAGTTGATTCTCAAAAAAGATTAACAAAATACAAATCTCTGGTGAGATTAAGGAAAATGATAGAAACATAAACCATACTTAGATAAAAAAGGATGTGTTATAGATACAGAAGAAATTAAATGGATAACAAAAAGTTAATTTGATCCTTTCAAGGTTTGATTTTAAGATCTTTTAGGGAAGATCTAAAATGGCCTTTGTTCAAAGAGTAATTTAGTCTCATTAAGGCATTGCCTTTCTGAAATCTCTGCTGAACATACCATATACTAAAGGAGGTTTCCCCACAATGGCCGAGAGAACTCAAATGATTACCAGCCCTGAGGAAATTCTGAAATTTTTAGTACTACAGTTTTCTGGTACTTTTTCTTTCCCTAGAGGTTGTTATTATCTGGCCTTGTGGCATTTCAAGTTATGTAAAAAGCACAGATTGGTATTCAACCATATACTCAAGGGGAATCCCTATGAAGACTTCTAGAAATTTCCTCTGGTTAGTTCCATCTTCTTGAGTATTCTGCTCCAAATTCTAGCTTCCTTGACATCCTTGAACTCTATTCTCTGTCTTTTCAACTTACCAAGATTGTTAGGCTCCCATTCCTGCACTACAATCTAGAAATTATGCCAGGCAATAAACCAATGTGAAGGTAGGGCTCATCTCATTTGTTTTCCTTCTCTCAAGATCACAGTATGTTGCTCAATGCCTAATATTAATTTTATATATTTTTTCCAGTTTTCTAATTGTTTACAGTGATAGTAATTCCAGATTATTCTACTCTCTCTTGGCTGTTAGCAGAAGTCTACCATAGGTATTTTAAGTTCTTGTCTGTAAATTCCAACATCTGGTTTGTCCACAGATCTATTTCTACTGCCAGATTTTAAAATCTAATAAATATTTTTCTAGTTATTTACATGTGTAGTGATTTTTTTATTATTATATACCAATTATTGAGTGTCATATTTTCCAGGCCTGGGATTTAGTTCTTTTTTCTAAATAAATTTTCTTCTTCTTCTCCTCCTCCCCTCCTTCCTCCCCGCCCCCTCCTCCTCCTCCTTCTTCTTCTTCCTTCTTTCCTCTTTCTTCTCCTTCTCCTTCATCAGCTAAATTACCAGCAGATCACCTTTAGCTTGTGATGGCTTAACTTTGTAAGGGTTGGTCCATATCCATTTTCCCCTTAGTCTTTTGGTCAATAGTTTAGTCATGAGACACAATCTTTATGCCTAAAGTATTGTCATTCCATGGTTTTATTGGAAAGTCCAAGCCCCTTTGGATTTTTTAGACTTGAACTCTAAAACCTTGGTTTTTCCTGAAGTAGAAAGCCACTTCCTGTACACATCTATTAGCTTTCTAATCATTATTTTTCCCCTGGAATGTTGCCCTGAGCATACATAGTTCAAGGGTCAGTCAAGAATTTGAGGAGGGTTTATTTGTAGATATGAGGCACTCACCCCCACTGTGGCACCATCATTTCTTTAAATTTCTCCTCTGTTCTCTGTCTCCTCAGGTCACTAAAACTGCACCCTTCTGTTTGAACTCTTTCCCCTTAATATCACACAGACTTGGGACTTATAAAAGAAAGGCCTTATAAATGTCAATCTCATTCATTGTGGTCCCTTCTATCAAAGGTCAAATCCCCTTCAGTTTTTGATTGCCTTTGGTCACTCTTCAGTGTTTTATAAAGTTGATTTTCATATCTTATGCAGAGTTTATCATTGTTTTTGGCAGGAATTTCAGTCTGATATGATACTACTACCATTACTTGAACTTGAAAACCGTTCTTACACTTGACATACTTAGAAAATGGTACACTTCCACCATATTTAACACTGGAGATACTTCATTCTTTCAAACTTAGATGTCTCTGTTGAAATCCTATCTCTGTCCTTCAAAACTCTTAATTTGCTACCTCTTGTATGAAATATGTCCTGATTTTTAAAAAGTAATTCATCAGACACTGATGAATGTTTTATAGACATTATTTTTTCAAATCTTACAACAGCCTAAAAGGAAGACAGTATCTCAATCCTCATGTTATAGCTGAAGGCAGCTTGGAGAGAAGAAATAATGTGTTCAGTGTTACACAGCTTAGAAACAAAGGGATCTGACATTTGAACTAAGTATTCTGTATATACTCTTTGACATTATGTTACTGCCTCTTGGCATAATTCTCCAATCAGAAGCAATCTCTCTTTTCTTTAAATTCCCTTAGCACATTAAATCCCTTTGGCCATTATTCACACTCTGTTTTATTATTGAAGTATATTTCTATTCCACTATAAGCCTAGACATTAGAGGCCATATCTTACTCATGACCTTCCAAGAGAAATTGTAAAACAGACTTGGATTCAGATCCCACTCTCACTTACTAGTTGACACTGTAAAAAATCATGTAATTTTTTTTTTTTACTCATAGAGTGGAAATGGTAACATTATATGGCTACTATGAAAATTAAGTAAGATAACGTACTAGATTCATAGCAAGCATCGATGAGTGGTAGTCAGTATTGTTAAAGTTCCTTGGAGCCCTTAACTCATTGCTAGGTGTTCTCATGTAGCATCTTATTTAATCACTTCAACAACCATGAGGTCATTAGTATCTCCATTTTCCAGAAAAGAAAACTGTGCTTTCCTGGGACAATAGGCTTTCAATAACTGTTTTTGACTGAATGACTCTTAGCAGGACCTATAAATGCCTCTCCAGACGCACAGATTCTTGCACTAATAAGGAGTCCTCATCCACCTTCCCCCTTACATGGGAGCAAGGTGAAAGGTTGGGTAGCAGCTCTCAAATCAATTTTTGAAAGTGAAAGCAGTTGACCCTTTGCCAGCATTCTCTGGTCTAATTGACTTCCCGCAGTGAAACCTTTATTTTGAAACAGGACTCCAGAGCCACCACGGGCTAAAAAGACAAAAATAATGTCCTTACCTCTGTTTGTTTTATTTGGGATAAAGAGTCCTGAACTCATAACAAATGTCCTCTTGTTAGCAAATGGAAAAGCATAATTAAGACGGCTTTTCCACCCCTTTTAATGAGTTTTCAGCTTCCTCTCTACCTCACTTTCTCATTTTTTTAATGAGATACCAATTTCCTCCTGCCCAGCACTCACAGATACTTTAAGCAATAAAACAGACAGCTTTGATTTTCATCTTAGTGTGAAGTTTTGGTACTAATTTATTCATCTGTGACCTGTGCCACACTCTTCTCATGCTAAATGGGCTGTTAATCTTTAAAAATTAACAAGGTGTCTCCAACAAAAAATGAAAGAGAAGAGGGAAAAAGAAATGAAAGGGAAGGAAGTTGGGGGAAGAAAGAAGGCTTCTTCTACCTACAGTAGCCTGGAAACATTGATATTTTCATCCCGCTGCCTTCAACTTCAGCATCCTCTGGAAACACGGGTCCACAGTGAAGACTTTTTCCTGGTTTCCCACAACTCCCTCTAATTAGGATTCAAGCGTAACCCAGTCTGTCCAGACTGAGAAGCTGGTTGGGGCCAGACTGACGTGAACAAGACCACACCGTGGGGCCAGGAGCAGCAGGCAGCTCCTGGAAGATGTGGAGGTGGTAAAGGGCAGAGAGAAGGGCTTTTCCAAAGGACATACGATCAGCCCAGCCCAGCTGCTGACTGCCTTCTGGAGAGAGGCTGTTTTGGCAGATTTGGGCAGCAAACTGCTTATTTATTAAAAGATAGATATTTTATAAAGTTTAATAGCTCTTTAAAACTTTCAGAAGTCCTGGCATTGAGTACAAAGATTGTTTAGATTTGCACTCAGCAAAAAACTACACCTTGTTCTGTGCATTTTGCCTTTCTTTTCCAAAGACCTCACTTGTGTAGTGGTAGTTGGAGACCATGTAACAATATTAAGTCAAATAAATTGTTTGCACCTTTATCTGTGAGTGCACTTTAGTTTCTCCTCTGTGTGGATAGCCTCTTTAATCATCATCACAATTGTTCTTCACTTTTGAAAAACACAGTAATTCACATACCATAAAATTTACTCATGCAAAGTATAGTATTCAATGGTTTTAGGATATTCAGAGAGTTGTGCAAACATCACAATGATCTAAGTTTAGAACATTGTCTTTACACTAAAAAGAAACCCTGACCAATTAGCAGTCACTCCTCATTTTCTTCTGCCCCTGACCTCAGCCCTAGGCAGCTACTAATCTTTTTTTTTATCTCTCTATATTTGCCTGACTGGAATTTCATATAAATTGAATCTCATAATGTGTGGTCCTTTGCCAATGACTTCTTTTAAATAGCATGATGTTTCCAAGGTTCATCCATGTCTTAGCATGTATCAGTACTTCAATTCTTTTTATGGTTGAATAATATTTCATTGTATGAATATATCACATTTATTTATGCATTATCCATACATCAGCTGATGGATATTTGGGTTTTTTTCCCCACTTCTTGACTGTTATGAATAAAGCTACTATGAAAATTCAAGTTTTTATGTGGATTTATGTTTTCCATTTTGGGGAGTGGAATTGCTAGGTTATTTGATAGATTTGTTTAACATTTTAAGGAACTGCTTTTCCCACTGTACGTTCCTACCATCAGTGCATGAGGATTTCAATTTCTCCACATCCTCACTGATGCTTGTTATGTGTCTTTGCAATCATAGCTATCCTAGTAGTGTGAGGTGGTATCTTTTTGTGGCTTTGATTTGTCTTTTCCTAATGGCTAATGATGTTGAACATTTTTAAATGTGCTCATTGGCTATCTGTATATCTTCTTAGGAGGGATGCTTATTTAAATCAATTGCTCATTTTTTAAATTGAGTTATTTGCCTTTATATTGTTGAATTTTAAGAGTTCATTACATATCCTGGTATCAGTCCCTTATCAGATATGTGAGTAGCAAATATTTTTCCCCATTCTTTGGATTCTGTTTTTACTTTCTTGATGATATTGTTTGCAGCACAAATGTTTTTAATTTTGATGAAGTTCCATTTATCTACTTTCTCTTTTGTTGCTTATACTTTTGGAGTCCATAATCCAAGATTATGGAGATTTATACTTATGTTTTCCTCTAAGGATTTTATATTTTTACCTCTTAAAGTTAGGTCTATGCTCCTTTTTGAGTTCATTTTTATATATGTTATTAGGAAGGGGTCAAACTTTATTCCTTGCATGTGGAAATCCAGTTATCTCAGAACCACTTGTTGAACAGACATTAGGTTGGATTATCTTGGCACACTTATTCAAAGTCAATTGATCATAAGCAGAAAGATTGGTTTTGGACTCTCAATTCTGTTTCATTGATCTGTATAGCCATCCTTATCCCAGTAACACACTGTCCTGGTTACTGCAACTGGGTAAAATTTTGAAGTCAGAAAGTGTGAGTCCTTCAAATTTCTTGTTCTCCCTTTTCTACTTTGACTATTCTGGGACCTTAGAATTGCCATATGAATTTTAGGTTCAGTTTTCCAATTCCTGCAAAAAAAGGAAGCTGAGATTTTGACAGAGTTCACAATGAATCTATAGATCAATTTAGTGAGCATTAACACTTTAATAATATTAAGTTTTCCAATCCATGAACATAGGATACCTTTTAATTTATTTTAATCTTTTAAAATTTCTTCAATGATGTGTTGTAGTTCCTAGAGTACAAGTTTTGAAATTCTTTTCTTAAATTTATTTCTTAGTATTTTCTTCTTTTTGTATTACTATAAATGAAATTGTTTTCTTGTTTTTATTTTTGGATTGTTCCTTGCTTGCATACAGAAATACAGTTGATTTTTGTATAATGACCTAGTATTCTGCAACATGGCTGAACTTATTTCTTAGTTCCAATAGTTTTTTTAGTGAGTTGGGAAGTGATTCCTTCCTTTTCTATTTTGGAAGAGTTTGTGAATGATTGTGTCTTAGTCCGTTTTGTGTTGCTATAATAGAATACCACACATTGTGTAATTTATAAAGAAAAGAAATTTATTTCTCACAGTTCTGAAGTCTGAGAAGTCCAATATCAAGGTGCTGGCATCTGATGAGAGACTTCTTGCTGCATTACCCCATGTTAGAGGTGAAAGGGTGAGAGAAAGAACAAGAGATAAAACTTGTGATTCCAAGACTTTTTGTAATTGGCATTAATTCATTCATGAGGGTGGAGCCTTTGTGACCCAAACACCTCCCATTAGGCCCTACCTCTCAACACTGTTGCATTGGGGATTAAGTTTCCAATAGTTTTTTTTTTTGGGGGGGGGGGGCACATTCAAACCATAGCAGGTTGTATTAAATCTTCTTTATATGTTTGGTATAAGTCTCCAGTAAAGTGAATCTGGGCATAGGCTTTGCTTTGTGGGAAGTTTTTAAATTACTAATGAAATTTCTTCACTTTTTATAAGTCTATCCATATATTCTATTTCTTCTTGAATCAGTGTCTTCATTGATATCTGGTACTGCAAGTCACCCAGGCTGGCTCATTTGGAGAAATGTGCATTGCAGTAGCAACAGCGTCCCATTATTGTCAGTATCTTAAATCAACCACACAGTCCATCAGCATTTAAATGAAAGATAAGAAAGAACTAAGGAAAAAGTGGGGAAGACAGAATCTAAGTTTTGAAAGGACTGTCAGAGTTATATTTCTTATCAATTTTTCTGTGACTTTTGTTCCATGGCTTCCAGTATTGCTTACTCTATCTTGTTTCTTAACTTTAGACTTAGAATCACTTGTTTAGTGAACTAATTTTACTGTTGTTCAATACTAGGGATGCCAAATACCTGGCATGCATATCATCACCTCTTTGTCCCTTGCCAGATATAAATAATAAATTTATCCAATCATTTTTACTAAGCTCAGATGTGGCCTTACGTTCTTCTCAACACAGGACACCACACAACTACTAACAACTCCTATGACCCAGAAATTGCAATCCTAGACATTTATACAACATAAAATCATACATATGTTAACTAAAAACAGGTACTAGAATTTTCAGATCAACACTATTTAAAATACTCCAAACCAGAAAACTACCAAATATTCATCAGTAGATTAGATAAATAAGTACATCTTTACACAATGGGGTACTATATAAAAATGAGAATGAACACTCTACATTTACAGGGAACAATAGGGATAATGCTTACAAATGTAATGTTTATTAAAAGAAGCCAAACATGAAAGAGTATGCACTGTGGGATTCCATTTTTATATACTTGAAAAGCAGGCAAAACTAATCTATGCCATTAGAAGTAGAGATAATGGTGATCTTTGGGAAGAAGTTGGAAGGAATCCTGACGATGGTTTCTGGGGATAGGTAGTGCTCTGTTTCTTGATCTGATGTTCAGCATAACCCAGAAGATACTGAGTTTGTACATAGTCTCCAGCCTGTAATCTTATAACATATGCATTTCTCCACATCCATATCATAGTTCAATAATACATTTTTAGCAGTTTGATTTACTCATCCCCACAAGGAGATTGTGAACTCCTTCAGATTGGGAATCATGCCTCTATTTCATTCAAACTCCCTTGGATTTAAGCCAGTGATAAACGTAACAAGAATATGTTTGCTATGCTTTTTTGTTATTCCTGTCCTACTCTTCAATATTCCAGTCCCTGCTGAAATCCCACTTCCTTGAGTATCTGATTCTGTAATTATCCTTTATCTACAGGGTCCAATATTCTAGAAAATTTTGTAATTTATTCCAACCCTGGATTACTCCACAGTATCCCTCACATTCTGGTTCTTGTTTCTGATCCCCCAGCTCCCTCCCTCTGCTGCCAGCCCTTGAAAACTGTGAGGTTAAGACTATTCCCTGGCAATCTGTATGGGACAAATGGACTTAGAATACATGAAAGAAATTTAATGGCACAGGAGCTTGTGGTATATCTATAAATCATATCAGTTACATGATGTTCAGTCCTAAAAGAAGAAGCGTCTTAAGAACTCTCGAATGCTACAGCTATTGCCATTCTTATGAATGGGAGGACCACTCTCAATATCTTTTGGATGGGGGCTTTAATCCTCCAACCTTGGATTCTCTTGCTGGTTGATATAAGTATAACAGAGTTTAGACCAAACTCTACGAGGTCCGTTAGAATAAGGAATATAGCCTAAATATGTTGCAGTGAGAAACAACCCCCAAATCTCACTGACTTATGACAAGTATTTATTTCTTGCTCTAGCTATATCCATTGCAGGTCAGCTATGGCTCTGCTCCACCTCCTCATCTTTCTAGGACCCAGAATAAAGGAATGATACTTTTTAGTGTTAATCCTAGTTTTGTAGCAGAGAGAAAAGAGAACATTATGTGATAACTTTTAAATCTTTTGCTCAGAAGTGACACATAGCACTTCTGCTCATATTTGGCCAAAGCAAGCAACATAGCCAAGACTGACACCAACAGAGTGAGAACATAGCATCCCTTCATGCGGAGGAACATGAGTATTTATAACAATAACAATCTCCCATAAGAGGGAGGCTGAAAGGAAGACAGGGAGTGGTCCCTTCCTCCATTAATTTATAAACAAGTGGGAACAATAATTCACACTCCATATTTTTCTACTCACAATTTAAGCTTGGTATTAAGCTTTAGTAAGCTTTGGTATTTTTAGCCTAAATACTTAAGGTGGAGGAGCAGAATCGATGTTAATTCACAGAAACCAACTTTGCTGCAACTTTCTCCTGACCTTTTCAGACACCCCTGCCTCGTTCTCTGCCTTTCATTCTGAGACAGGTGCCTTCCCCAGAGCATCTGGTCCGTGGAAATGGGGAGTGGAGCCTGGACTGTGTTCAAAGATGTACTTAGATCTCTTTATGGAGCTGTCCTGATCCAGCACAGGTATGTTGTTTGAAGATTAAGAATGATAATGGAAGACAGACCCCTGCCAGGATCATGGGCTCCTCCCTGAGGTTAGTCAATGAATGAGACAATTAATATCTTCTGAATATGTCTAAAGGTTTGCTTTGGGAAAATATACTGCAATCTTTTGCTAATCCTTGAAAAGCCTGAACAGAAGGGCCACAAAAGGCCACAACATGCTCCCTACATCAGGGAGGGGCTTTTGCTAACAAGCTAAGCCCTGTGGCCTGCCATAACAGAACCGGTCCGTCCCGTGTTATCTCCCAGGGCGTGCCTGTGGAAGGCAGATCACTGACAGATAGCCATCGTTCAGCACACAGAACTTCTGGTTGCTCTGCGTAGGTGAACTGAACTACTATTGTCCTAACTAAACAGATCAAGCTCTACCCAAACGCTGCAGAAACAGCCAGGTGTCTAGGTTGAAGAGTGCTGAGTGAATCAGTTAGATTTCGTTTCCCCTTTGATTCCAAGAACAGGAAAGCTCTGTCACTGCTGGTCACTGTTTGTGGAAGGGAAATAGAGGGTGGGGTTGAAGAGGGGAAAAAGGAGACAATACAGCACAAAGCCCACCCTTACATTCCTCTGAAAGTAGGGTGGTGAATGAAGAGATGAAGAGGAGGGGGAAAAATTACAAAAACAAATGTGTGCCCAAGGTCCATCTGGAAGCCAGATACTCAGTGTGTGGGCAAAAAACTCTCTTCTGTTCCAGGTGCTGTCTCTGGTGGCTGTGTGGCTCAGTCTGCCCGTCCCTCTCACCAAACCACAAGCCAGTCCCACTCCTTGCAACTCCCCTGAGACACATTGCTTAATGTCTGAAAACACAGTTCTGTGAAAACCAATCGATATCATTATTTTTTTCCCCAATTGTAGTCTTATTAGCAAGATTATAGAAAATATAATCATGGGTTGTTGGAACTTGAGTGGACTTTAGAGAATAGCAGGAATAGAGATAATAAGCAGATGTGGATTTCAATTCTGACTCCCACTCATGAACTAAATAAATGAGTTATTTAATTTCTCCAAAACTCAGTTTTTCTAATTTGTAAAATTGTGATGAAAATAATATCACTGTTATCCTATGACCATTCTTTATTCATCTATCTACCCATTCATTTAATAATTATATATGTATATGTGTGTGTGTGTATACATTCGTGGGTGTATGTATGTGTGTGTATTTGTATATATCATTTACCATGTACCAGACACCATGCTAAAAAGTGGGCATTCAGTAAAGAACCAATCAGACATGGCTCTTGCCTGCATAGAGCTCATAGTCTATGCTGGGGAGGTCGGACATCAATAATCACACAAATAAATATAATTATTTTCAAGGACTTCTAAGGTCGTATTGGAATGAGATATGGAGGATTAGTAGGAATTAATGGAGTCAAGAGAAAGAGAGTGGCAATGGAGTGAGATGATATTTAGGGCAGAGGGAACAATGTATTTGATGGTGCTAAAGAATGATGGAATTTGGAGTTTACTACTCAGATATTTGGATTAAGCAACCATTTGGTATGGGCCGAACTGCAAGCAAGTATATTGAACATGTGGATTTCCTTGAAGCAGGCTGATGAGAAAATTAGAGAATATAATTTTATAAGAAAGGAGACCATTGCATTTTTTAGGAGAAAAACTACACATTTCTAGTTTCGTTGCAGGGGGAAAAAAACAGTCAAGAGAAATGAAAAGATGATTTTAAATCAATCAGAGAAAACAAAATTTATTGATGAAAAAATATTAAAAAAATGAATGACTGAGTATCCAGGAACAAAAGACCAATATGAAAGATATGAACAAAATGAAAATAGTGCTGCCAAGTAAGACTGAAAAAAGAGAAAGAGGCCAGATCATGTACAGCCTTGTGGAGCACTTAGTGGATTTTATACTTTATATAAAGTGAAATGGGAAGCCAAAGAAGGGTTTTAAGTAGGGCAGTGACTATTATTAAATAGATGATGTGTGTAAAATACCACTTCCTTAACAGGTGTTTAACAAAGTTCTATGTGTGTGTATGAAAAAAAATACACACACAAGTAGGCTAACCTCTTCATTTTTATGATGAGGAGTCACAAAACCTATCAAATGATTTCAGAATGTCCAAAGAGAATAAGAATATAACAAGTCCTAAAAAAAAAACTTTTTGTTTAATTGCACTGATTTTTAAATAAGAAAGCTACTGGGATTTAAATAAATGATGGTGCTTAAGAAAAGATTATTTACTTTAGGTCTAGGAATATTCTCTTTTGACTAGACTAGGGGTCATGGCATCAGATCCATGGAGAAAACATAATCCTTGTACAGGACATTGTCATATAGGCAGGTTGCCAGATAAAATATAGATACCCAGTTAAATCTGAATTTTAGATAATCTTTTAGTATAAGTATGGCCCAAATATTTCATAGAACATATTGATATAAAAGCAATTGTTTGTTGTTATCTGAAATCCAAGTTTATCTGGGCATCATATATTTTTATTTGCTAAATCTGGCAACTCTATTATTATAAGGAACGATAGTCATAATAACACTATTTGTTGGTTTTCAACTTTTAGAATTGGTTTGTAGGTGAAACGCCAAACACTTAATGATTATAGATCAGAATGTAAATTTTAACAAATTTTTTTCAGTGCATAAGAAAAGGCATAGATGATGGGACATGAAGGGGTATAAAGAAAGGCAGAAGAGTGGTAAGGCACCTATATCTTTATCTTAAGCAAAGGAGGGTTGAGATATTACTAAAAGTTGATAGGTATCATGTGGTTCATCTAGTCTAGTATTCATTCTTTTTGCCCGAAACAGTTCTAAGAGTTGTTATTATCATATCAAACTTAAGGCATGGATGGTTTTTTGCTTCAGAGTGGACTTTTGTTCCATCATCTGTTGTTTCTTTTTTTTTCCTAAAACTTTCAAAGTCCTTTCTATACCACCTTAAGAAATTAGGAGCACTCCTAACTTTATTAACTGTTACATAAAGTAGCTCACTAAAAGTCATCATTGTTCAATACAATTGGAAATAGTATTATTCTGGTAATCCAAAAAATTAAAGTTAGAAATCATAAAAAATGATACACACCTTACACATTTTATTTTAATGTAAAACATATGATCATCTATATGCCAATCTTTTGATGTAGGTCCAAGGCTTTTTCTTTAAGTATGTGTCCCTGAGTGTAAGTTCTGTGTCACCATAAAGCAGCATCTCTCATTTCCATTTATAGTTGCTATAAAATATAGTGAGAATTTAAGGGCACTTTTAAAGTAATCTGGGTGCAAAAGCCTTCTGTGCTTTTATAAAAATTTCCTCCATCTTCCATACTATCTTGTTCACAGCAATTTTTTACTGAAACTTTTCTAAGCACTTCATGTAATTTCTTATAGAAAATAAGAAAAAAAAACTTTTTGCATTTATAGTCCATTGATTTTAATACTATTTTATCACATTTTATAATTATTTACATATAAATAATTATATATAATTATATTATATAAATATATAATTTATTATATAAATCATAAAATTTATAAATGCATATAATTTTTATACATTTATTATGAATGAATAATAAAATATAATATATTTAAAACATAAATAATAAAATAATTTTTATTATATTAAAATTTATATAATTACATATTTATTAATTTTATATTATAAAATATATATGATATAAAATATATATAAATTATTTAATATAATTTACTATATTCTCAAACCCTGAAAGAAATCTATTTTCATGAATGTGTAATCTCATCTCTAGGCTACATCTACCCAGAATGCTCCCAGAGAGACATAGCCACATTAATGAAAAAACATTTCTATTTAGTTTTTCTTCTAAGAATTGCAGTAATCCTTGCCTTATCCAAACTTCTCCCTTCTCAATCAAGAAGTTCCATGTCTCAAGGCATAAAAATTCCTTTTGTTTCTAGTATTAAATTCAGTTTCCTATACCAGATAATAGTCCCAATTTTGCTTATCCATAAATATAAAATTCTCCATTAATTTCTAGACACTGAGCCTTATGACCGACTTTCAGTAAAGCCAGATTTTTGCAAGTAACTGGTTTTTTTTTTTTAAGTTTCTTATATGGATTTTCTGTTTTCAAAAGTTCCTTTACAACAAGAAAAGAGATTCATTGTTGGAATGATGGATTTTTCTTTTCGTTAAAAAAGACAGAGCGCTCAGGGTGGGGTCTGGCCATTTCCTGCCCAAAAACACAACTGTAAAGATCAGTCATGTTAAGGCCTAAACAACCTGACAAGATCACTTTAACCAAAACAGCAAATAAAGGTGATTCCCCACAGGGGGCTTAGGGAAAGGTGGCTGGGTTTAATTCTCCCTTAATGAACAGGCAGTTTCTCCTAGTGGCAACATGGCCTCAACTGGGGAGCCGTCAGAGCAGCCCAGGACACTCTTCAGGAGAGCAGGTTTCCTTGGCTAAACTGAATGGATATCGGAACAGACTTAAGGGCTCCAAGTCTGTTGAAATCTTACCCTTCATTAAAGACCCAGATTAAAAACTACCCACTTTCTCATTGACCACATCTGAACTGACTTTCCTTTTCTGAGATCCCATTGTATTTATTTTAATCCACTTCAATTATACTTTAAATTGTATCTTTTTTAAACCAACCTATGAGGTGGCCTTTCCTGCCAGGAATTATACATAAAACTCTGCCCACGGTGCCTAATAACATAAAGCTCTGAGAGCCTCATTTACTCAGGTCTTTTGCTCGATGAAAATGACTCCTAAGTATTCTAGTTCCTGGAAAAGGAGCATTTGATGCTCTCAACCATGTTATTGCTCTGGCCCAATTCACAGCTAAATCACTTAACACACAAAAAGCACTGTGTACTACTTAAGCCAAGAAACTACCCAAATAAGAAAAATGGCTTTACAAGATAGACTGGCCCCGAATACACTCACTGTAGCACAGGATGGGACCTGTCCCTTAGTAGGAACCACCTGCTGCACATATATTCCAGATAAAGAAGATGACGTTACTGATGCTTTAAATCATTTAGATGCCCAGATCAATAACAGAGAAAAACTACGAGTCTTTGATTCTTTTTCTAAATGGTTACATTCTTTGCTTTTGCATTGGAGTTATGTTTTATTAATTGGCATAATGATTGTGTTTAGTACTTGCTTTTGTTATTGTTAGATATATTGTGGATAGGGGTTATATGCATAAGTTACTGCCATGAGATACAAGTCAATGTAGGAATCAGAGATGTTATGTTCACTCATTTCCTACTTAGGGATCATTGCAGAAGATGGGTGGAAAGATTGTAAGAGCTGAGGAGCAGGATGGATTGAGGGAAAAACACAGGTTCCCACCACATAACAGAAACACCCTTCTAGCTTGGAGTGCTCAGCAAAATTGTTACAAAGTACATTAAGTAAATACCAAAATAATTTCTGGGCCTGGGAAAAGTGCCTAGCACTTTCTTGCCTTGAAGTGGCCGGCTCAGACAGGCCCTGACTGCTTTAAAACTGCTTTGGCTGTCCTGTAGTGCCCTTTAACTAACTGTAATACTAAAATCTCTGCCTAAGGGAAAAGTATGATATCATTACCATGATATGTGTCATATAATGGTGCATGACGATGGTACCGCACATGTGTGATTTGTTTCACCTGTGAATAAGCAATGACACAGTGTAAAAGCTTTGTGTCACTCATTGGGAAGGGATTTAAGGCAACACAATGGGCGGGCAGATGTGGATCTCCCATGCAAGAAAGCTCCTGTGGCAGAAATTCTTGTGTTGTCCAGGAGTAAGTGCCCTTGTAAGTCACCTCTAATAAACTCAACAAACTCATCAAGCTGGACTTGTTTGAGCCATTCTTTGGTCTTTCAGCTCTCACTCAGATTGGGGGGCAGTTTTTCTATATTGTCCTGGGATTGTCTAGAAACAGCACTAGATATTAAACAGTTTGAGAAAATGATCCTGCCTTCTTTGTTATTGTACCTCCAAGGAACTGTAATAGAAACAAGGGATGTAGGATAAGACAGACATGACTTAGTTCTTGATAATACAGTATAACGGGGGAGACTAATCTGTAAATAACTGTTTGCAATGCAATTTGCTAATGATTCTGTTAAAAGTGCATAGTAGGCAATGTGGAGACAAAGAGGAGGGAAGAGTGGATTTTGCCTGGAGGTTTAGTAGAGCATTCAACAATAATGTTAAATACACACACACATACACACACACACAGACGTACATCCCTCAGCTAAGAAAACTGCATGAACCTCCAGTCCCAGGGCCCCCCCCCCCACATATATATATATACACACATATAAACGTGGGTCTGTGGTTGACACATTTTGAGTTGTCTGCAGAGCCATGCTCTATTATTCTCTGAGAAGTACTTCTAGTTTCCACTTCAGGCCATATTTATAAGTCCCTGACCTAATCCCTTCACCAGAGCAGATTAGCCCATGGGTAGAATTTGCTCCAAGCTGGGCCAATCTAGCTGCATTGGATCTATCATACCTACGAACAGTTCTAACCTTACACTACTTGGGACATAGCTAGGTTGTATGCCACCCCTTTCAAGACTTTTCATGTTGGAGATCAGCAAAGGGTCTTTAAACCTATACTGAGCAAAAAATCACATCTTGGTAATAAGCTTTTTAAAATAAATCAGTGGGATCAATATCAAAATTTATTGTCAAATCCTTATTGAATGCCTGTTGTGTGTTAGTGGCTGTTAAGCAGTCCATAAAGGATAAACAAGATGTATGGCAGTCCCTTTCATCAGGGACAGGTGTATACAGAAATAACTAGAATACCTGGATAGATACTAAAGCAAGGGTGTGAAGCAGGTGAAATGAGTACAGAGAGGGTCTAGCTCTGCCTAGATCGTGACCCTCTGCCTTTAGGCCACTCTGAGAATCATAGGCCTTCCCAACACAGTCGCAAACCAGAAAGCATTTTAAAATAGAGATTTTTATGTTTTTTTCCCCTCATCAAAGTGTAGTAAAAAAAAAAAATCTGCTTAATGAAAATTCAGGTTAAATTCCACAGTCAAGTTTATTGTAACCTCTCTTTGTGGGTTTATTTTTCCTCTTCTTCGCTTTGGGTTACTGGGCAGAAGCAGAATGACTCTGGCCTGTTTCTCAGTCTGGAATCTGTGTCCTCCTGGGCTGCCAGACCTCAGGGAGTGCTCTCCAACATGAAAACTCTCGAAGGGGGTGGCATCTCCCATTGACAGGTCCCAAACTGGGAAACTCAGAGATTCCAGAGGACTCGTTCTGGTCTCTGTCCCTCCATTTGCTCTGTTTTACTGCAATATGAGCCTCACTGAGGCAGCTTGGCTATGTGTGTTAGCAGCTAACAGGGGCAAAAGCTGGCACTGAAAAGAACTACTTCCAGAGAGGTGATCCTGTTTCCACCATTACCACTTTCCTAGGACTTATTCAGCACCCTGGCTCCAAGAAGATTTATGAGCTGCTTAAAACATTCATGTTTGCTTATTGCTGAGCACTGGAAATTTAAGGGTGAGAACTGGATTGTTAGCAGTCTGGGAGCCCTCTGTTCCAGGCCCACAAGCTCTGGACGTCCCCGTAGATTTTGCTCTTGATGCCTACCCTCACAGCTGCCCCTGGGGCGCACGCCACGCAGTTCCTCCCAGGCTTCAGTTGAATTTGCCAAAATTCAGTCAGCGTGCAACAGATTGGGAGAGCCAGAAAATAGCCATGTAACCTATATTAAAACTCACATTTGTGAAGCAGTTTATAGTTTACAAGGTATTTTCACATACATTAGCACCTGGCTCATTTATTCATTCATCCAATCATGCATTCATGTACCTTATGTGTGCTAGGAACTGGATCTAGTCCTTGTATTTACAAATAGGGAATATTGCTTAATTTCTGTAGACTTGTGCTTAATTCTGTTGATTTAACATTTTTGAAACACCTAGGCTGTGAAAAGTCTTGTGAGCAATCTGTGTAGGAAATATCAAAATTAATAAGTTGAGATAAAGATAATAAAGATATTACAATCTAGTGAGAGAAACAGATTTGTACACAAACAACGCAAGGAAATAAAATGGGGTGGGGAGAGAGAATAGGACTAAAGGAATTCCACCTCCTAGATTCCAAACTGGACCACAGCCCGATGTTGTGGGACCTCCTTTTTAATACTAATTAGGAAGCACAGTCACCATTAATCCTATTCAACCTTAGTGAGAAGAGGCTGTGCAATAGAACCTCTTTTAATATCAAAGTGTTGGAGTAGAAGCGTGGTTTTAACAACCAGACTCCGTGGCATCTCTAGTTTTTTTCTTTGCTGCTACTACACACTAGAGAAGCTTTTTTTTTCTTTAATCCCTTTTTCAGATTGAACTTCAGCAGTAAGCTTTAATTTGAATAAAAGATTCTAAGGTTAAGAGAGAGAGAAAGAGAGAGAGAGAGAATATACAGGGGAATAAAACCCATCTAGTCTAGCTGGTCTCTAACATTCTGTAACTGTGGTTTAAGTAGTAGAATTAAAGAAAAGTTATCACTGCTAATTCATTTTTGAAATATTTGCATTTTAATAAGAAAAAAATTACATGAACAGAAAGTTTCTAATAAAATTCCAGCTATTACACTAGATGAAGGGCAAGGGAAGAAGTAGCTGAAAGCTTCAAATCCCCAGCCCAGAATAGAAGTTTAACTCTTACTTTTCAAAGATCCTTAAGTTACCTACTCTTTAACGCTTTCAGAAGTTTTGGAAAACACAAATGCCTGCCCCTAGCCATTCGTGAATGACCCAGTTTCTGCATCCGGGAACCCCACGATCTAAGGCTCCTGGGAAGGCAGGGCGTCCTCGGGAGGGCCACCCACAGCTGTTGGCCTTTGTCACTGTGGGCCATGGTGGTGCTCTAAGCAAGGTGCCCTAGGGCTGCTTCCCTCAGAAACCATAACTGGGAAATCCTACCTGTATGCAGCTCCAGTCTTTAAAGGGATACCGGGATGTGTGAATGGGGAGCTTTCCCAGATATATTCTGTGTACGAATAATTCATCAGTGGGGACTTCCAGACCTCTTAGGGTTTATGAGCATGATCCCTCATTGCAGTGCAAGCAGTCTCCCAAGCTCAGAGACTGCAGGCTGGATACGTGACTCTTCTAGACAGTACCTAGAATGGCCAACACCACTAAAAACAAATATAAATCATGTACAGATGCAAGCACAGCATTCCTGTTCCTCCAACAGATATTCAACTTTAGGCTAATGAAGAAGGTGCCCCAAAGACGTTTTGTTTGCCTTGTTCAAGAGAAACATTTGCTCTCTGGCCCCAAGTTCCCGAGAGTTTGCTTAGTTTTGTTTTCTTGTTCTACATTCTTTTCCTGGAGGTACATGTACAGTTTTTGGCTTCAGCTACCTTCCCAAACTGTGACAACCAATAGATATTTTCATCTGTATGCCCTGCAAGTATGCAGATTCAAATGCTCAAAACAAATTTGATATCTATCCCCTTTGTCATCCACGCTGCTTCTCACTCTCATTTAGAGGCCAAACATTAATCTCTATGGGTAGAAACATCTTCTCCCCATCTCAGCCCTCTACCGAGGCATTTAAGTCTTGTGGAATCTACCTCAGAAATGTCTCTGACATCTCCATTTTACTTTAGTCATTAATTTGTATTGAGCACCAAAAGGCTTGGATAAGACCCGGCCCTTTTTCCTAATAGTTATGTGAGTACTGGGGTGCGAGACAAATGAATAGCCACCGATCCAGTGTGTGAGACAGTTTAACAGAGCTATGAACAGGCTGCTCTGTGATGGGCCATCTGTCTGTTTGTCTGGTAGCAATCTTAGAATATTGTGGATGCTCAATGAAGCAAACTAGCCTGAAGTGGTGATGCATGCTCTCAGTCTGGAAGGATGAATTCGTCAGGTAGACAACTGAAGGGATGCCGTCTAGGCCAAAGGAATGGGGTATGTGCAAACATAAAGATGCAGGAGAGACAGTGTGGAACTTGTGAGAAAGAGAAAGAGGACTAATATAATTGGAGTGTAAGTAGTTAGAAATGGGACTGAAGAAGTAGACAGGGTCTTGTGTTTCTTGTTGACAAGCTTGGACTTTGAGGCAGGGGACAGCATATAATAATTTTAAGTATGGAATGACACTGACCAATTTAGTCTTGACAGGGGAGATTAGTCTCAGATGGCAAAGAGTGTGTATTTCAGGAGAATGTATGAGGTAGACCCATGTAGACACCAGCGGCCATAAGTAAGATGGGAGTGGCAAAGGGTGGCAAGGAAGGAGCGATGGAGGAGTCTGGAGGAGACTCTTGAGTTTCTGACTTGGGAATGTAAGTACGTGAGTAACTGCCTTGGTACAGCATGCCCTTCTCTCTCTTTTGGTATCATGGCAAGAATCCTTTAATTGTGCTATTTGCTTCTGTCTCTCCATCTTTCTCACTGCAGTGTTATTCCTAAACTAAAATCTGATCATAGGGCCCTCCTGTATAAAGCCCTGTATTGACTCTCATTGTGTACAGGACTAAAAAGCCCGAACTCCTTAGCTATTGTCTTCTGCCACCGTTTTAGTCCCACCCTTTGCCACCACCTCTGAAAGCCTCACTCCATAACTCCAGCCACACTAAGCTGCCCAGTGTGTCCCACATGTAGTCTGTGTTCCCTTCCCCTGTGCCTGTATACACGCTGCTTGCTCTGCTTAGAACGTTCTTCTAGTTCTTCTTCCCTGGTAATAGCTGCTGGTACTCTAAGACTCATTTTAAATTCCACTTAATCTGCAAAGACCTTCCTGCCTTCCCCGGGCATCGTAGCTGACACCCTCTCTTTATTCTCCATTCTATCTTTTTGCAACTCTGTTAAAATAAACTTCACAGATACTGAATTACAGTTGACCGTTGAACAATACGGGTTTCAATTGTGCAGGTCCACTTACACACAGATTTTCTTCTGCCTCTGCCACCACCGAGACAGCAAGGCCAACCCCTCCTCTTCCTCCTCCTCAGCCTACTCAACATGAAGACAATGAGGATGGAGACCTTTATGATGATCCACCTTCACTTAAGGAATAGGAAATATATTTTCTTTTCCAAATGATTTTCTTAATAACATTTTCTTTAGCTTACTTCATTATAAGAATACAGTATACATTATAATATATATATGTATTATATGTATGTATATATATATATGTAATACATATATAATACAAATATGTTGACTGTTTATATTATTGGTGAGGCTTCCAGTCAACAATAGGCCATTAGGCAAAACAAATAAACAGGCAGGATGCGGTGGCTCACGCCTGTAATTCTAGCACTCTGGGAGGCTGAGGTGGGAGGATCACTTGAGGTCAGGAGTTCGAGACCAGCCTGAGCAAGAGCGAGACCCCGTCTCTACTAAAAATAGAAAGAAATGATCTGGACAGCTAAAAATATATATAGAAAAAAATTAGCGGGGCATGGTGGCACATGCCTGTAGTCCCAGCTACTTGGGAGGCTGAGGCAGAAGGATCGCTTGGGCCCAGGAGTTTGAGGCTGCTGTGAGCTGGGCTGACACCACGGCCCTCTAGCCTGGGCAACAGAGCAACACTCTGTCTCAAACAAACAAAAAAACAAACCAGTAGGCTATTAGTAGTTAAGTTTTTGGGAAGTCAAAAATTAACCTGAACTTTTGTACCCCCATAATGAGCTGAAATAAAAAAAAAAATTATACATGGATTTTCAAATGGGGGGATCAGTGTTCCTCATCCCCGTGTTGTTCATGGATCAACTCTATTTTATTATTGTATTTGGATCTTTCTACCCCACTATCCTCTGAAGTTTGAAGCTATTATTCTCATCATGGCTTATAGAATGTGCTTTATAAAGTTTTTTTTTTTTTTATTGACTATAAGAGCTGTCCCCTTAGAATTTTCCTTTCTGTGGTTGTCAACTATCACCCCTGAAAAGAGAGGAGAGGGGAAAGGAGAAATAGCAGCAGCAGGAGAAAGAAAAAAGCAAGATTTTATCTTGGATAAACATCACTTTGGATAACAGGTAGCAAGCTTGACAGTTTAGAAAGGATTTTTACAGGTCTAAAGTAAACAGAATTTCCTTATGAAAACATGAATGTTACAAACAGGGATCCCTGCAGCGTGTCTGGAGTGATCAGAGAGTTGACTTGTAAAGAGACTTCTTATTCTTTGGGCTTATGAGAAGGTGTATTTTGAATCAAAAGAGTGTCTCTTGCTCAGTATTTCAGTTTGAAAAGGTTACTAGTTTAAAGGCTTTGGGGTGTGTGTGTGTGTGTGTGTGTGTGTTATGTATGAGAGACAGAGAAAGAGAGAGAGAGGGAGGAAGGAAGGAGAAAGAAAGAGAGGAGGAGAGAAAAGTGTGAATGAGCATGTGATTTTTCTATTTTTTACAAATTTGTTTGTGGGTGTATTTGCAAATCTCTTTGCATGTGTTTGGCTGCATATTGTTTCCATGTGTTCATGAGGGTGTGTTTGTTTATGAGAGAGTGAATTGTATAAAAATGTGTGGTTTTCCTGTGTGCAAGTGTTTCAATAGAGTAACTAATATATTTATGTGCATGTAGGTAGTATACCAGTGTACAGGGTGTATCCGTGGGATATTGCGAATTTTGAAAGCATATGGGTGTCTATCATTATATTAAATTTCAACATATATTAATTCTCTCAATTAGATTTCCAAATGAACAACTGTTTAGTAACAGATATTCAACCCATGAAGTAATACTTACATACATCTTTAGTTTTGTCTTCCAAAATCATAAATTTTGCAGAAAATTATTATACTCAAAAGTTGTAGAAGCTGAAGAAGATGCAAAAGTTGATGGTTTTCCATTGTTTCTTGATTCTTTGGGTGGGGTTTAAACAGGTGGTCTGTTTAACCAATGACTATTTTCCTAGACCTGCATCAGTGACTCCCGTTCATTTCTTTGCTCACGTTTGCACTTTTAAAATAAAGCAGTGCCAGAAAAGAAGGGCTGGAGCCAGAGGTGTATATGAGTCCACATCAATGCCTACAAGAAAGAGGGTGGCAGTGTGGTGTGAAGAGTGGGCTTTGGGTTTGTTTGGAACTGGGTCTGGAACACGGCTCTGTCTCTTGCCAGCTGCGTGGCTTTGAGCATGTTACGTCACCTCTTCACAGCTTGGTTTCCTCATCGCTTCTATGAGGTTAATGATGCCTACCTTGCCTTTAGTGATGGTTGTGAGACTCAAGTAAACCTGATGTAAGTGAAATGCCTTGCATGGAGTCTTGTAAAGAGGTAGGAGCTCAGCAAATATTGATGTCCTTATCAGAAAGAATGATCAAAATGTAACATAATAGTGCCTGCTTTTCATATCCCTGCAGTCTGCTATGTAAGATAAGTGTGATGATTCTGATCTACACTGGCTCCGAGATGGCTGAGAATACATTGAGCCAGTTGGCTGAAAATAATACTGTCAAGGGACTCTATCCCTGTGAAAGAGAAAGCATGGAGAGGTACTTTAGTTAGACTATGCCCATCTTCCCACAGCTTCCCAGAGCCCAGTCCTCTGCCTCTGTCCCCAGAGCTTAGCCAAATCAGGAGTCAGAACAGAGTCTGTGCCCCTCCCCGTCTCAGTACCCACCTAAAGGCAAAGGGATTTGAGCAGGAGCATTGCACTGTGAACAGGCTGCCCATGATTCTTATAAGAAAGTAGGTTTTATGAGTGGGGAGGAACCAAAGAAAACTGGCCTAAGACATAAACAGGAGTGTGCTGCCCAAGTATGGGATTCAGTGTCTGGATCCTAAACCTGGGCTGTGCTCACTCCCCACAGCTATCTGCAGAGTGAAGGCAATGTGAACTCTGAATGGCAATTAAGGCCAGTATCATTTTTAATCAAGCGTCCCATTAATTACTTTGAGAGAAATGAAGACAATTTCTGTTATAATTCATGTGTAGTTAGAAGGGGGAATGCAATCCATATGGTTCTTATTCAATTACACTTATATTATCAAAATAGACTGTTTTTTTAAAAGCTGTATCATGGCCAAGAAATTCAATGAACCTTTTTAACAAGCATTTTAAAAGCCTTATTTCTTAAAAACAGGAAGTCATATTTGACTTTGAGTAGGTCAGTTCTCTCTGGACGAGTTTTAGAAGTCGCTAAGATTTAGACACCTGCAAATCCTAAATTCGTTTCCATCAAATCCTAAGTTGGTTTCCGTCATGTGGAAACCAGTTCCTTGAACTTCTGAGCAAACTATCTCAAACCAGGAAAAGTGACCACATCGCTCAACAATTTGCTCTTTGCAAAATAGCCTCCCCTTGTTTATAACATGTTTGACAACAGCGCTGATACTTTCTTGCTACTGCCTACCTACCCTGTGGTCTTGGTCATACCCCTTGTAGGAATTCATTTTAAATTCACCAGTCACTTGAACTTTGGAAGTCTCAAGTTTTCAGTGCTCTGTTCTCTAACATGTTTTTCCAGTTTGAAAATACAGTGCTCCTGTGATTCTATAATCAGCACACAATTAAAAAACACTAAACACTACCCCTAAGGCTATTGTAAATCTAGGTGAAAATTCTGTCCTGGAACTTACTAGTTATTCTGTACTAGTACTTAGTAGCTACTTGACCTTGGAAAAAATATTAAAGCTCCAGACCTCAACTTTATCATTTGTTAATTATTTGCAATAATATATGTTACCACAGTATTTAGTTCTAAGTAATCACTCCCTACAAGTATCTTTATTCCTTCATTTTCCCTTCCCTCTTCTTTTCACTTCCCTCATCTTTCTCCTTCCTCTGGTTCTTCCCTCATATTTTTACCTTTTTCTAATATGGTGAAGGCTTTTATTGGCTCACATAATTTCTTTGCAAAAGACTCATCTGTGTGACTTCATCTCCTGTCATTGCTGAGCAGCTGGAGGAGTGAACGGGCACTTCTGACTGATGCCTCACGTTGCTTCACGAAGGATCCCCAAATGGGGATTCCTGAGTTGATGCCATAGCCATCCTGGCAACAATGCTTTTGACAGCTAGTTACACTTATAGATGGTTAGATTCTGTCAAAGGGTTCACCTTTTTACCCCCTAGTGGTTCACCTTGTAGGTTCAAAGTTATCAAATTACCTTAAATATAAAACATGGATTCATGGTGCAGGTTAAATTCTGTACTTAATTTTCTTTAGCTACTTTTATGTTTTTTGGGAAAAAGTCATGCAGAAGCCCTTAGATATTTCTAAATATAACACCACGAATAAAATTTAAATCCCAAGAAAATCAGGAAATTCAAAGTCAGAAATGAAAGCAGTGAAGCAAGACTTACTCTTCTTCCATGGATACTCTACAAATCATTTTGAGACTTTATCTAGGCTACAAAATTTAGAGCTGCTGATGCCTAAATCATTTAAAGAGATGTTGTTCCTTACAAGATGTGAGTCTAGACATTGTTCAGGGGCTAAATTTGCTAAAATGTCTTTGTGCCCCTTAGCAGTTCTTGCACCTATAGATCATAAAACGCATTTCAGTGGCACTTTCTGAGGAGCCTGGTAATATGTCTAGTTCAGAATTCAGCATTTTAGACTCTTCATGTAGGCCTGTCTCTTACAGCAATGGTTTGCAAATTTCAATGTACATTTAAATATCCTGGGGATCTTGGTAATATACAGATCTGATTCAGTGGGTCTAGGGTGCAGCCTGAGGTTCTGCATTTCTAACAGGTTCCCAGGTGTGGTGGAGACGGCTGTCTCATAGCTCACACTTTAAGTAACAAGGTCTTAACCGCTAAGCACTTTGATCAACTTGAATCCCAAACCACTGCATGACAAATACGACCTTGAACTTTTACCACACCATGGGCCTTAGTACCTCTCTGTGTAGGTTAGAGAGGCCATGGCCTATGGCCTTCCTTGGTTTAGGAGAATTTGTTGAGATTCTATAGGATCTTTGGCTGCCCAAGGAACTCTTCTCTTTGAACTTAAGTATATTTCTCCCTGGCCTTTGTTCATGTAAGCTAGGGAGAGAGAGCAGACAGAATGTTTATGTAAACCTGGGCTTGGGAAAAGGCTGTGGCTGCCCAAGTGTTGCTGCCTCCTTCTCTACGACATTTCTGTTGAGCCAACAAGATGGTGCAACTGAGGGCTCCTTGGCTTATTCAAGGGTGATGAGGTCAGAGCTTGTAATATACACGAGGTCACCAACTTTACCCAGTGGTGCTTGTACAGGAATCCTATTTAGACTGTGTTTTTATTGAAGAAATTTTAGTAGGGATTGAGGAAAATAATATGGAAAATAATATGGAAGGAGATACAGCACTTTAGTTTGCAAACTATGTGACCTTGGTCAAAGAACTTTACATCTCTCTGTTTCAGTATTCTTATCTATAAAATGGGTAATAACAATTTGCAGAGTCATCGTGAGAATTAGAGATAACTTTAAAATGCTTGCCAGAATAAATGATAGATATTGTATTACTATTGGCTTTAATTATGTTTGTCATTAAACACACTCTGCTATAATTGTTTAAGGCAGCTGTGGACAATGAATAAAGCTGTTTTGTTATTTAGAATAATTCACTGTGTAAATTTGACCAGAATAAAGGTAATTAGTGAATTCTGGTATCGAGACTTAAATGGCTTATTGCATCAACATTCTCAATACAATTGCATTTAAGCTTATTCAGTATATTATCCGGGGCTTTTAGAAGGAACTTTCTGACTCGGGTGGTGCAAAGGCAATTTATGTAACCTAAGCGTTTGTACCCTGTAATGTTCTGAAATAAATATATATATATATAATGTATATATATATAAAATAAAACACATTGTTTAAATTAAAAAATAGTTGATATAATTGTGAGTTTTATAATTGGTGAATAGGCTTCTAACATACTACCAGATGAAACTGGGTAACAGCTATCTGACTTGCCCTTCACCCCGTTTCCAACATATGCATTAAAGTAGAAAATAAACAAAAATCTGAGGCAGTTGACATAATGCTTTCTAATGATGAAAGGAAGTGTTTGCACAAGTATGCTAAGTCTCTGCCCCATTCATTGTGCCTTATGTAGTTCCTCCAAAAGTCCTCTGTGAAAAAGGGACATCCTGGTGCCTTCTTTAGCTATCCTAACAAGGTCAGATGACAAAGATTTCAACTTTGTCCATTGAGCTATGTATTTGCTTTGCTTTACTGCCTCTCCCATAACTTTCTTCCTTGTCTGATGTAGGAAAGGGCTAAATGCTCCCTCATTGATCCATGCCTGTGTGACGGCCCCTGGGTTCACTTAAGACAGTAAGAGTCAGTAAATAAAGTGAGTTGAGTGGGCATTAAATCACTTAGTACCTCGCAGAAGCAGATGCACTACAGGACTGGCGTGGGGTAGGGCCCATATGTTCATGCCAGGTCTTCATGCTGTATCCACAAGACAACTCATCCCGTATGCCCTGTATGAATGACAGTTGTAATCAGGCTCCCAGCCTCCTCCCCTGCTTCCTCTAGTGTTTTTACAAGTACAGTAATGTCTCTGAGAAATAAAGCATGCTGTTCCATGCCCTGTGCTTATCCAACCTTCTTTCATAGCTTTCTAAGTTTTCTCTAATTTTTTCCAAGGGCAATTTTGTTTAGGGAGACCGCTTCACTTATTCAGTTCAACAAAATGAAGAAGGAGAAGGGCTATAAAAATGACTTTTTGCTTTTTTATTTTAGAAGTTATCAAATCACTTAAACTAGTCATCCTAGTTTGTCTGTGTATGCACCTTTGCACACAAACAAGTTCATTTGTGCAACAGTATATAAATTGTTTCTCTGCTTGTTTATACTCTATTTAATTGAGACACCAAGAATGAGAAAGCCTGTGATACATGCTTGTAAATGGCTTGGTGTACACATTTGCATGTAGTGCATGTATTTGTATATCAACTTAGTACGTGCTGCTGATTGGAGAATTCATAAACGATGGAATCTCAGAGTTAAGGGAACCCTCAAAGACAATCTTTTAAAATGATTCATCTAATGCTTGAACCCTCTGTACAGCTTCCTCATCCTAGGATCTGTCGGCCAAGGCTTGAATGCCTCCGTTGTCAGGAAACTTCTTACCTTTCTAAGCTGTCTGTTGCATCATTGATTGCATTTCTTCATGTGAATTATGTGTTGCACTTGTAGCTGTTATTTCATAGCACCTGTACTTGTGGTGGGGGCCTGTTTGTAACATGTATAGTTGATAGCAAGTCGGAGTTCTGCTTCTGAAAGTCTGTACATCGGGCAGTCATCCAAGCCCTTGCAGAGAGCCCTTTTCAGGGGGTGTATGCCCAAATGTGGTGTAGTGGCTCTGAAGTTTCCCAGTGCCTATGGATTTCTCTCAGCTCCTTGGGAGACTCTCTTAACTGTATACCTGTAGCACTTTATCAACAAGCTGCGAGAGCTTCAGGGCAGAAGTCCAGCCAGTCTCTTGAAACCTCTAGCTGGGCCTTAGGGTGAACCCACACTCACAGACGGGCTGGCTGCCAAACATTAACTAAAATACTCACACTTGTTTTTGACAACAGTCCTCAGGTTAAATTTCACCAATTACTATTTTGGGTAGGGAGCTATGACAGAAATGTCTCTAGATTCCAGGTGACTATAATGCCTCTGCAAAGCTACGTTTCAGCATGTTCCATGTGCTGTGTTTTCAAGAACTCAGCTGTGTTGGTGCCTTTACGAGATTCATCCCCAAAAGGCGAGTAAGGAAGCCTGGAAAGGGGCTTCTGAGGAGGAGCCCCTGGGACAGGCCACTCTAAGCGTCCCCCTTCCTGAGTTGACTCATTCTTTGATATGTGGAAGCAACAGCAAGGGGTGGCTTCCAAGTGCCTGTCTGTGATGATGGATGAGTTTGGCCCTGCAGCCTGGGGAACAGATAGGAGTCAGCAGAACACAGATGTTGCAAGGCAGCCAAATTAATCTTTAATGGGAATGTACAAGTCGGGCACTTATTAGAATATCTAATAGCCTAACCTCATTACAGAGTTTAGCAAGAGCTAAATTTACAGAATGGACCCTGACCTAAAATCTTCCAGGTCTTGCTAAAGTGGAGACAGCAATGGATTCATGTGTATGAAGCTGTATTAAAAATCTTTCAGCCATTTCGCAGCCAAGAAAAGCATGGTTTGAAATACACACTTTCTGCAGTCCTTATTCTGGGAAGTTGAGGCTCAGGGTGGGAGACATTTGAGCTTTATCTAATCAGAACTGAATCAAGTACATATTTGTATAGTACAGAACAAAGCAAGAATCTAATCCTATGGGAGTCCTTGGGTGAGAAATACCCTCTTCTGCAGATATATCTCCAGAGAAACATGCATTTCATTGGTCAGGGAACTGAACCTATTTTTTTTTCCATTATGAAAGACTGTATGATAACTGACCTAAATTAAAGTAGCTACTTGTCTGTGTAGAAATGTGTGGAACAAATTGTTAGCATGAGAGACCAAATACATCTTGGGTAGCTTTTATCCACTCAAATTAGAAAGAAGGTGGTATCTTGACCTCCTTTCTAGAATTTATTTCTAGAATTATGAAACTTTGAGGGAGTTTATGTCTGATTCCAAGGGTACCATGGAGAAGTACAGAGTCCGGTGAATCAAGCCCCCCTTTCAGTGGAATTTCTGAATGAAGAGGAAAAGAAAATTGAGGAAAGAAATCATGACCATAAATGGGATCAGAAAAAGATAAAATTTTATAACAGTATGTATAAAATGACTACACCACATACCTGGCAAGTCCAACAGAAAAGGCTGCACATCTGATCCAAGGCTATATAAGCTTACGAAAGACCCTGATCATGTATTAAGTCAGGACCACCTAGTGGGTCTTCAGTAATCATTAATATGCGAGCCATTCAGAGATAAGAGGGATTGTGCATAATACCAAATGCATGAGATCAGAGAAAGACAGGCCTGGTTTAGAACTTCAGATTTTTTTTTTTTTTTTTTATAAAATAAAGATAATAATACCTACCTTGCAAGACCATTGGGAGGATTTCCAATCTAATTTTTGTGGTACTGGACAAGAGTAAGCTTATTCTTATCAAGTATAATGATGATGATAATACTAACGGTTGCTTATCTAGCTCATTATTATGGGGAAAAGTTTAGATTTGGGGAACTTTCTGAGAGAGCATAAGGAAGGGCCTGTGTGGTAATCTAAACTTTCATGCCTCTCCCGAGAGAAATAGGAGATGGCAGTGCCATCCATACTAGGAAATCTGGTAAAGAATTTGTCCCATCTGTTCTGGAGATGAGCTATCTCTGTTTGATGCACCCACTTCTTGGACTTCCACAAATACAGTTATATCAGCACTCTATAGAACAAAAAGAAAAAGAACAAAAGAATTGACAATTAACCCACAAAGAATTTAAATATCTATTATAAATATGCTTATATATTTAAATAAAAAACTTGATCATAAACAGGAAACAAATAGGAATCTCAGTAGGGAAATGAGGACTAAAAAAAGGTATAAAATGGAAATATTAGAACTGAAAAGTACATGAAATGAAAAAATTGACAAATTGGCCCTCTATCAGATTAGATACTAAAAGAAGAAAATATTCCTGAATTTGAAGGCTTTACAATAGAAAATCGGCTAACCAAAACATATGAAAAAAGAAAAGGCTGACAAAAAATGAACAATGAATAGAGCTGTAGTGACTTGTGGACAAAATGAGGCAGTTTAACGTATCTGTAGTTAGAGAACCAGAAGTAGATAAAAGAGAATATTATCACAGGAAAAAAAGATTTTAAAATAGTAACAGTAGAATATTTTCAAAATTTGTTGAAAATATAAACCCATAGACCAAAGAGCCACAATGAACCCCAAGCAGTATAAACAGACAGATAAAACCACATGATATAATTACTGAAAACCAATGCTGGTAATGTGATGCCTCCAGATTCATTCTTTTTGCTTAAGATTGCTTTGGCTATTTGGCTTCATTTCTGGTTCCAAACAAAGCATAGAATTATTTTTTCTAGATCTGTGAAATATGACATTGGTATTCTGATGGTGATTGCATTGAATCTGCAAGTCACTTTGGGAAGTGTGGACATTTTAATAATGTTGATTCTACCAATCCATGAGCATGATATGTTTTTCCATTTGCTTGTGTCATCTGCAATTTCCTTCCTCAGTATTTCATAGTTCTCTTTGTAGTGATCTTTTACCTCCTTGGTCAAGTATATTCCTAGGTATTTTATTTTCTTTGTAACTATTGTGAATGGCATTGAGTCTTTTATTTGACTCTCTGCTTGACTGTTATTGATATATAGAAATGCTACTGATTTGTGTATCTTGATTTTGTAACATGAGATTTTGCTGAATTTATTTATCAATTCTAGGGGTCTCTTGGTGGAGTCTTTAGGGTTTTCTAGATATAAGATCATGTTGTCAGTGAAGAGTGATAGTTTGTCCTCCTCTTTCCCAATTTAAATGCCACCTTACTTTCTGGCACAGTATGATGTCCCAAGCTCATTTTTCACTTCTCCAAGCTTGAAATAAACTTTCTCCAAGAATCTCTGGTTCTTCTGTAGTAGATAAAAGTATTTAAAAACAAAGATCTGGGTGCCAGGTGTACTTATGCCTACTGGGATATCATTGCTTTCTAGGCCTTGTCAGCAGACAGATCTAAAAAATATAAATGTGTATATACAAATGTATACACATACACACTCTCATACATATCTATTTCAATATGTATGTTTATATCTTTACCTACACCTACACTGATACCTATATCAAACTATGAATTCATAGTGATAAGTCCAATTCCAGTCCAACACCAAAGGATTCATTATATTCTTTCCTCTTTTCATATGTGTAATTTTTTTCTTTAACTGTGAAAAATTTGATTTCTATTATCCATAATGTATTTAATTACTGCTCAAACTAGGACATACACAAGGTAGTTTCAGAATTGCTAATCTGTATATCTATAAAAAACAAACCTACTGACTAGAGTTCAATATTTGCTTGCAGTTCTTTATTTCTATGGCCTGTAAAAGTGTACTTGCAGTGGTTCCTTTTCTATTGTTCCTTTAGTGTGGTTATGTTATTTATTTGAAAGCAGTTTTAAAATTTAATTTTGAAATGTTTAACTTTTCATTTTTTTAAAATTTCCAGGTGGATCTTTTTGTTTATTTTTAGATTAGAATTTTTTAAACATACTTCTATGTTTTTATTTTTTATTAATATGTTTCTATTTTTTAAACATACTTCTACTTTTTACCCTAACGGATAAAAAACTTGTGGGATATAGCTAACATATTGGTTAAAAGGAGATTGATAGATTTACCTGCTTATATTAATAGAAAAGAAAGCCTGAAAATTAATGTTCTAGGCATATAACTTAATAAGTGAGAAAAATAACAACAGAATAAGCCCAGAAAGTATTAATAGAAGGAAATAAATAATCTTGTTAAGATAAAGAAAAAAAGAAAGAAGGCATAAGTATCAGGCTTGGGAAGAGTATACTCTAACTATAGTTATAGTAGAGATGAAAAGATTAAAATAAAATTATGAATAACTTTATGCAATCCATTTGAAAACTTAGATGAAGTATTTAATTTCTGGAAGAAATATAAATTACTAACTGGATTTGATAAGATATAGAAAACCCGAATTGTTCCATAACCCTCAAAAAAAAAATTAAACAGTAGTTTTAAAAACATCCTACGATAAAAATAAGAAGTCCGTAATTTTTTCAGGTAACTTTTACTGAACATTCATGGATTAGAAAATATAAATACTACAAACCTCTTCCAGATTATAGGAAACAACAAAGAAACAATTGTGGTTATGTATATATTTGATCTAAAACCAAATAAGAACAGTTTAAAAAATGAGAAAGAAATATTACAGGTCAAAATTATTCATAGACATGTCAAAATCCTAAACAAATTATTAGCAACTGGATTTAATAGTGCATAGAAAAACTACACTATGACCAAGTGTAAAAATTCCAGGATGTTGGCGTGGATGCGAAGACACAGGAACACTCATACACTGCTGGTTGCAAACTAGTGCAACCCCTGTGGAAAGCAATGTGGAGATACCTTAAACAGATTCAAGTAGATCTACCATTCGATCCAGCAATCCCCTTATTGGGCATCTACCCAGAAGAACAAAAGTCATTCTATAAAAAAGACACCTGCACCCGAATGTTTATAGCAGCACAATTCACAATTGCAAAGATGTAGAAACAACCGAAATGCCCATCAATTCATGAATGGATTAGCAAAATGTGGGATATGTATACCATGGAATATTACTCAGCTATTAGAAATAATGGCGATATGGCATCTCTTTGGTTCTCCTGGAGAGAGTTGGAACCCATTCTATTAAGTGAAGTATCCCAAGAATGGAAAAATAAGCACCACATGTACTCACCAGCAAACTGGTTTCTCTGAGTGCACATTTGGGAATAACACCAATTGGGTATCAGACAGAGGTGGGGGCTGGGGGGAAGGGATGGGTGTATACCTGCTTGATGAGTGCGATGCGCACTGCCTGGGGAATGGACACGCTTGAAGTTCTGACTGGGGGGGATGGGGTGGGGGGAGGGGATGGGTGCACACCTACATGATGAGTGTGATATGCACTGTCTAGGGAATGGACACAATTGAAGCTCAGACTCGGGGATATGGGGAGGCATGGGCAATATATATAACCTGAACTTTTGTACCCCCATAATGAGCTGAAAAACAAAAAAATAAAATAAAATAAATAAATAAATAAAATAAGCTGAAATAATAATAAAAAAAATTCCAGGATTAAATTTAGTTCAGCACTGGAAAAAAAATCTATTAATTTAATCTACTTCAAGGTAAACAAGAGAGATTATATGATTCTTTTCAGTAGATATGGGGAAAAATATCAATAAAGCCTAGCATCCACTTACAACTAGAACTTTTATGAAACCAGGGATTGATGAGAATTTTGTTAATATAATAAAGGATATTTGCAAAAACTTCAAATAAATACCATATTTAGTAGTAAAATATTAAAAGCATTCTTTTAAACTGTGTCTGATATAATCAATTCTATTCAACATCATATTGGAGATCCTTTTCAGTACAAAAAGACAAGAAAAAGAAAATAAAAGCATGAAGAGTGGAAAAAATACACAAAAGTGTTAGTAATAGCAGATAACTGTTTATATAGAAAACAAAATATATTCTAGACACATTAGGAGTAAAAATAAGAGTGTTTGTCAGATATAAGATCAATATAAAAAGTTATCTGCATTTCTATATACTACAGGTTGAGTATCACTTTTCCAAAATACTTTGGACTAGAAGTGGTTTAGATTTTGGATCTTTTCAGATTTTGGAATATGTGCATATACAAAATGAGCTATCTCAGGTATGGGACCCAGGTCTAAGCAGAAAATTGATTACTATTTTATACACGTAGCCTGAAAGTAAGTTTGTGCAATTTTTTTTGTGCATAAAAAAAAGTTTTGACTGCATTTTGACTGCAGCCCATCACATAAGGTTAGCTGTGGCATTCTCCACTTGTAGTGTCATGTCAGTGCTCAAAAAGTTTTGGATTTGGAGCATTTTGGATTTATGATTTTCAGATTGGGGATGTTCAACTTGTATACCCTTTAAAATAGCATCAGAAAATATAATTTTATTAGATAGGGACATCTTTTATACAGTATATTACGTTGAACGTTATTAAAGAATATTTAAACAAAGGGAGATATATACCAAATTTATGGAGGGGGAGATAGTATTGTAAACAAATTAATTCTTGACAAATTTAATGGACATTTTATCAAAATCCTCAGTTTTTATGGAATATAGTAAGCTGATTTTACAATTTACATAGCATAACAAATGGCCAGGAATAGCCAAGCTGCACTTGAAGAACAGGGTGGGAGATTTTCCCCACCAGATAAAAAAGACAAATTATAAATTTAGAGTAACTAAGAGCACATGGTTTTTATACAGAGGTAGACAGAACAGTGAAACAGAATAGAGAGCCAAGAAACAGAACTGTGTATATATGGGCACTCAGTACATGAGAAATGATGGTCTTTTCAAAAATGGTGCTTCATCAATTATCTAGCCATATTCAAGAAAAATGATAATTTCCCTCTTACACTATACACAGAAATAAGCATGAGTGGATTATAAATCTAAACATGAAGGATAATGAAATAGAAAATAACATAGGAGCACAAACCGTAAAGGAAAATATTGATAAACTGGATTATTTTAAACTTAAAAACTTCTGATAATCAAAAGGTAGCATTAATAGAATGAAAAGGCAAGCCACAGATGGGAAGAAGATATATGCATCATATATACCTAACAAAGGAGTTGTATCAGTTTGCAAAATATAATCCAGTACAGGTATTCAATATGTAAAAATTTTAATCAGTAAGAAAATCAGATAACTCAATAGAAAACTGGGCAAGAGACTTGAATAGATACTTCATGAAGGAGGATATCCAAATGGCGAAAAATCATATGAAAAAGTGCTCATATTTATTAATAATTAGGGGAGTTGCAGATTAAAATCATAACAAAATACACTACCTACCCATAAGAATGGCTAACATCAAAAAGACTAACAATACCATTTGTTGGCATGAATGTGGTACAGTCACAACCCTCATACACTGGGAGTGGAATTGTGAATTAGTACAACCATTTCAGAAAACTCTTTAACAGTATCTACTAAAACTGTGTATACCCATATTTTATTCCCAAGCAATATATTCCCCTGGGTATACAGCCAACAGAAATGTGGCACATTTTTCCAAGAGATATGTATAAAAATGTTCATATTGGTAATAACTCAAACTGGAGACAATTAAGATGTCCAGCAACAGTAGAGTGAATAAATAAATTACAGTATTATTCATGCAACAGTGTATTTCATATTTCAATGAAAATGGACAAACTACCATTAAATAAAGCAACATTGGTGAATACCAAAACATAATATTGAAGGAAAGAAGCCAAACACAGAAGATAACATACCTTTTGATTTTATTTTTGTGAACTTTAAACACAGGCAAAACCAAACTATTGGGTTAGAAGTCAAAATAGTAGTTTATTTGGTAAGGGGTATGGGACAGAAAATAGTTGGAACATGGCAGGAGGAAAGGAAGGAATTTGGAGTACTGACATATCTTCTATTTCTTGACCCAAGTGATTATTTTGTGATAATTAATCAGCGCATGTACATTTCATGTTCTTTTCTGTATGTGAATATACTTTGCAATGAAAAATATTTTTAGAATATCCAAACTGGAATCAGGACAAATCCAAGAGGAAAAATTTTTAAGTTTTTACAATCAGTATAATAGAATTCTTTATGACTTTAACATAAAGGTTTATTGTAGAAGACTCAAGATACCACAAAGAGAAAATACCTGATAAATACCTACGAAATTTTATGTTAAAGTTAAAAATTATTTTTGATCTGACTCAGGTGGAGCAAAGGCAATATATGTAACCTAAGCATTTATACCCCCATAATATGCTGAGATAAAAAAATAAAAAATAAATTAAAAAAAAAACAAAAACAAAAGATGTCATAAAGCAAAAAGATAAGCCACAGGTCTGACAAAGATATTTGTAACACGTATAACTGATATAACTGAAAAAGGATTAGCTTTTGGAATATATAAATAAGAAAATAGACAAACAGCCAAAAATAAGCAAAAGCATGAGCAGGTAATTATAAAAACACAGAAATTGCCAATAATCATACCTGAAGATATTCGACCTCATTAATAATCAAGAAATGCAAATTGAAATTAACAGATTAGCCAGAACTATAAAATCTGAAAATTACAATTGCTCATGTGGAACTACAGGAAATCATACACTGTTAGTAAAATCATAAACTGGTATAATCACTCCATTGGTAGACACTTTTGCATTATCTGATAAAGTTGAAGATGTGTGTATACCCTGTGACCAGCAATTCCACTCTTGGGGATATTCCTTAAGAAACTGCAATTCTTACCAGAGAACATGTACAAGAAAATCCTTAGTTATATTGCTTGTAATAAGCAAATACTGGAAATGGTATGCCCATCAAAAGATGAATGGATAATAAATTATGTTTATCCATACAGTGGAACATTTTACACCAGTGAAATTTTAAAAAGTATATGCATCTCAGGAACACAACACTGAACAATAAAATGCAAGTAACAAAAGAATACTTAGTATGATTCCATTAAATGAAGTTTAAGAAAGAGGAAAGACTAATTTATTATTTGAGGACACAAACCTTTGTGGTGACAATATAAAAAAAAGACAAAATGCCACATAGTGATTAAATTTCAAGAGAAGGTCAGGGAGAGGAATACAATCAGAAAGGGACCTACAGGAGATTGTAAGGGTATTGATGATAATCTATTTATTAAGCTGGATGTTTGTTTTATTATTCTTAAACTCTACATATACATTATATACACTCTTTTTTTTTTTTTTTTTTTTTTTGAGACAGAGTCTCACTCTGTTGCCCAGGCTAGAGTGCCATGGTGTCAGCCTAGCTCACAGCAACCTCAAACTCCTGGGCTCAAGCGATCCTCCTGCCTCAGCCTCCCAAGTAGCTGGGACTACAGGCATGCGCCACCATGCCCAGCTAATTTTTTCTATATATATATTTTAGTTGTCCAGATAATTTCTTTCTATTTTTAGTAGAGATGGGGTTTTGCTCTTGCTCAGGCTGGTCTGGAACTCCTGAACTCAAACGATCCACCCGCCTCAGCCTCCCAGAGTGCTAGGATTACAGGCGTGAGCCACCTCGCCAGGCCCACTCTTTTGTATACATGATATGTTTTATAATAAATTTTTTACAATTCCTACATGCCCTCTATTGAAAATGCATTATTGGGAGCCAATAGCAGAAGCCACTAAATCAGCTTTGTTGCTGTTCTGAGTGTCCATCAGTAACTGATATTGATCTAGAGAAGAGTGGAAAGAATATTAGTTCTACTTTTAAATGTTGTTATTAAAATTTTATTTTGTTCTGTGTCTTAGATTCTTTGAAGGAATAAGGAAGAGAACACAGCATGAGTCGAGGCCAGATGCCATTTATACTGAATTTTGACTTTGATCTTCTCAGCAATCCCGTGTTGTTGGAATGAGGGCAGATACTGTCTATTGTACTTGATGGATCAAGAAATCGGGTTAGGAGAGTTTAAAGCAGATTGTCTCACAGCACGCAACTAATACAGGTGAAGGCTGCTCTGGACTTCCCCGTACACCCCATCAGCTTTCCTCAGCGAGTCTGTGCATGAAACTATCAGCAGCGGCCAGCATGGCCGCACTCCAGCTCTGAAGCACTCAGCCTGCCGCATTCTGGGAGCTCACTCTGGGCCATTAGGGAGGTGTGATATACTGGGTACTGTGAAGGTCAAGTATCCATTTCCTCTAACTTTCTGCTTATAAGTAGTGGCTGTCCCTGAGCAACCTTATGACTTAAGCCCTCTGCTCTCCTAAAGGCTGAATGAAGCATTGGGTCTACAGGCAATCTAGATATTTTAAGGTACATTTGCAGAGAGGAGACCCTTTGCTGATCTAAGGAACAGCTTGTGAGAGTGTTGGGCGGGTGAGGGGGCCAAAGCCGGAGCATGTGAATGATAGATTCATCAGCCTGACATTCCCTCAGGGTCCACCACCTACATAGGGGTTCTTTCCTGGCTATTTCCCCACCAGATGTAAAAATTATTAAAAGCATTTGGCTAGAGTTTCTTGGGGACGCTTCTTTCTCAGTTCTTTTTCCCCTTTACCTTATTTCCTTCTCTGCCCCTAGTTTTGAATCCTGATTTTTATGTTCTGCTCTTGCATAAGCTCTAGGTAAATGATGCTTGGATTTGCTCAAGCATCAAGGTACGGAAGAACTCCTGTGAACTCTTGGTATTAGTGCTGGACACTGAGGTGCTAGCCCAGGACCTAATAGAATTCTGGGGTGAGCCAGATCCAATAACAACAGAATTGTTGTTTCTTTCCCCATCCATCCATTTAGCAGTTTAGGAAAACTGGACTTAGAAACTACTGAGAGCTGGCTTAGAAAATTCTTCATAGTTTAAAAGAATTCACAAAGCTAATCAGGGGATGGTTTGAGATACAGTGGAAAAGTTGTCACATGAATTTTTCATTGAATTGTGTTCACTGAAGTTTAAGTACTTCAGGAGAAAATAATGAGTGAGTTGAGGTCATTGAAGGGTTTGGGGCCTTCAATTACTGGTTCCATAGATGGGGAATTAGCAATATACACAGTATATGTATGCCTATATTCATATATATGTATGGATTCATATATATGCATATACATGTATGCTCCTAATTTATACACTGAAACTTGGAGACTCTCGATAGCCCCTCACTTGCTTATCGGTCTCTGAAATCTCTATGTTAGCAGCCATTCCTCACCCGCCATTCAGGGCAGTTTTTTCTTCTCCAACTTTGGTGTACAGATTACATGGAATAGAATTATTCTGGGGAGGAAGTGTTATTGGTAAAATTTCAGATTCTTAGGCTCTATCCAAGGCCTACCAACTCAGCTTCTAAGGGCTAGGACTTGAAAATCTGCCATTTGTGTCTTATGTATCTACCTTACGAATCTTATGTGCCCTAGGCTTTGAGAAGCAGTGGTTTAGCAGCCACACCACCTTTGCTAGGGCCACTGCCACATGCTTCTGAAGTTCTGGGATGCTAACTGCTTGGACAGAATGGGTCATAGTCAATATACATTTCTGAAGATTCCTGTTTGGAATTTGACTCATTGGCCAAAAATTCTTTCCCTATCCCACCCACCAATGCAGGATTTGTTTCCAGGCTGGCTCAGAGGAAAAGCCAATCATTGTTCTCATTCTGACTAATTGGAGACAGTCTGGCCACAAACATCCCCTTTTGTGCCTTTTCTCTTCTACAGGACTTGGGCAGGGCTGCAGAGAAGCTGCTGGAGAGTGGCTGGGGTGGGACCCAGAGAAAAATTACAATTGCAATGCCTTCTGTCATTAAGTCCTAAGTGGAATGCTGAGTTAAACAATGGAAAAAGTCTCTGCTGTCTTTGGGAACATTTTTGTTATTGTCCCAAGCCAAGGACTTGAGTGTTAAATGAGATTCTTTTATGTCTGTACTTTTCCACAATTTTTTGGAATTTCCTATGATCTGGGCAGTGATTGCAATTTGCTTACAATCTTTCAGTTGGCTGCCCCCAATTTGTTTCAGCTGGGCTGGGGATTCTTTGGGTAAACTGAGTGGACTACAATTAGGAAAGGCTCTTGTTTCCTTTTGCTTTCTTGGAAAAGGAAAGAGTGTAAATCACTATTGCCAATAAATTACCAGAAACTTCAAGTTTTCTACTAGCAGCAATTCCTTTCTGTGGTGGTACAACATGGTTTCAAAATCTTTCTCCAGGTGCAAATCCTATGCACAGATAGCAACAGTGGTAAACATTTATTGAGCATTGTTTTTCCCATCCCCATGCTAACTGCTCTGTATGCACTTTTTCCACTTAACCCCCCATTACTCTATAAATTAGTCACTATTATAATTCTCACTTTATAGATGAGCAAATGAAGGCCTAGAGAGTCGGAATAATAGCCTTTCTAAGGTGAAACAGTAAGAATTATAATGGTGATTTGTACCAGGGAAGTCTAGTTCCAGAGCTATATTCCTTTCTGCCACAGCCTATGTTCCTCTTTATCATATATAATCTCTCCTAAAATACACATTCCAGGCTTTAAGTCTTTGCTTAATTTTTAAGATGAGAATATTGTGTTTGATTATTATGGAAACCATGTTTTTTTAAACCAAAAATCAGGAAACTTTGGGGGATATAAAAGAGAAAATTTTGAATTGAGGCTGTCCCAAAAAATTCTGGGATGAAGGCTATGATATCACATAATGACCATATTAAGGATATATTAATAAATCAGATCCTTTTCCTTATCCCTTTGAAGGCCTTCTATATAAAAGGACTTTAATGAAGTCCTTTCAAAAGGACTTTATATCCTCAGTGTGATACCATTTATAAAACGTGTAGTTTGAGTACTTAATAAATATTTATTGTGTGAATGAAGACATTCCTGTCTTCAAAGACTTTCAGATCTATCAGGGCAATGAATCAAACCATTTTAATACGTTATGTTAAGTACTATGATAGAGGTAGTTGGTACCTGATGGACAATCAGTATTTATTAAGGAAATAAATGAACCTATAGGGGGTGGTCCTCAGAGGGCCAGGAAATGATTCGCAGAGACATCGTCACCTAGGATGGAAGCTAAGAGGCAAATAGGCATAGGCCAAATGAAGAGGGATAGGAAACCATATCAGGCAGAGGAGGCTGAACAGAGAAAGTACGACAGACAAGAGAAAAAACACAGACTGTTGAACAAATCCTAGTAGTTCAGAATGGCTGGAACATAAATAACAGTGGGATTTGGGGGGATAGGGGTGCCAATGAGGCTGTTATCAGCAGGACAAGATTATGAAGATCTTTTATGCCTACAGAGCTTAGATTTTATTGTGGCTACTATGGGGGACCTTTGGAAGATGTGTAATAATAGGGTGACATTTGGGCTATAGATGTATGTGCGTAAATGTACATGTTTCATAAACTATATACGATTCACTCCGCAGCATGGGACACACTCTTCATAACTAATCTTTTCACTGCTTCGAAGATATGGTTGTTAAAGAGCCACAGGAGGGGTTCAATACTGTGATAGGGCACAGAGTTTTTCAACTTTTCATGTGCTTGGGATTACCTGGGAATTCTGTCAAAAAATATAATCTTTTTTTTTTTTTTTTTTTTTTTTTTTTTTGTTGAGACAGAGTCTCACTTTGTTGCCCAGGCTAGAGTGAGTGCCGTGGCGTCAAAAAATATAATCTGATTCAGTAGGTCTGGGGTGGGGACTCTGACTCTGGATATCTAACAACCTCCCAGGTGGTGCCAGTGCTACTCGTTCGCAGCCCATACTTTTGAGTAGCAAGGTGTTAGAAAAGAAGGGGAACAACATTTCGGAACAAATGAAATATGTTAATGGAAATCAAAAATTCGCAGCAATGGGAACATAGAATGAAGGAGGCAGACTTAGTGAAATAAAACTTAGGAAGATAATAAGAAAGAAGAATAAGAAAATGCTATTCAATAGATTAAAGAGGCACACCAAGTAAGTAATATGGGAGTACTGACCTTAGCTGATGGCAAGGCCGTCAGAAAACCATTTCTACAAGGAAATGAAGTAGGATTCGCTGATGTTGATAACTAGAAGATTGTATCTGAGAACAAGTCTGTAGTAGCCAGTGTACCATTTCCCTAACTGTTCTATAGAATGCTAGGACTAGAGGCACTTAAAAAGTGTTTTGGCAAAAGTCTTTCATAGCCAAATAAGTTTAGAAATGTTGTGAAGCAGAGTTAAACTCATTTCTAAAAAGTATTTTACCAAGAAGCATCCTTTTCACAAGACACCTAATTAACACCTTAAGACCCATGCTTTTTACCCAGCACAATATTTGAAAACCTGACTTATTGAAAGGGAATGTTGGATTGGAGTAAGGTCTGGATTGCAGCCCCATCTCTTTGACAGGTTACTTAATCTCTCTGACCTACAGAGGCTTCATTGATAAAATGGACATTACGCTATCAAACTTAATGTGCTACAATTGAAACAATATTGAATTAAGAAGTTTAGGAGATTATAAATTCCAAAACATTATGATATTATGCTCCTTTTTGACTACTACAACATCTTGTACAATGTTTTGTTTTGGGTACTCAATCCTCAATGAAAGAATAAATAAATTAATTAACCGATGTCAGAGGCAAAGAAACTCCTTAAAAGGATTTAATGAGAGAATTAGGCAGAGGCCAATGAAGAATATGACTTGATGTGTTGTTTGCCTCTTCTGCTTTTTCTGTGGTGCTCCAGTATTACTCAAGGGTAGCAGATGAGATCTAACTTCTAGAGGATAAATAGAATTATTTATTACTTGCAAGGCAAAAAATGGGTACTACTTGAAACAGGAGAAATTTAAAGAAAAAATCAGCCCCATGTTCTGGTGGGTGGGCCAGTATTAATTAATTACAAATTAAATTTTAGGATTGTTCATAACCCATCTCATGATTGTGAGTAATATACTATTTTGGCCATAAGAATATCCAGATTGAAAATTAATATTTTTCATATCGAAGACTATGAAGGTTCTCAAAGAATCTCACCATATTTAAGCATTTTATGAGAGTTGCCAAATATTACAGGTGGAGTAAAGGAAGAAAATAACACATCCATAATTATTTTAAGACTACATTTGAAATATGAAACATCTGGATGTTTACAAAGCATTCAGTCAATTATGTATTTGGTAATCATCTTGCCAAATGTCTAGCCATTTGAAAACATCTGGATGATAGAATGTTCATCCAGATGTTTGGTCTTGGGAAGATGTTTGGCAACTTTAAAATATAATTTTCCAGTTGCTTGGTCTGAATTTTGATGAATTTTTAAAACATTAAGTTGAATAGTTGTTTTGTATCTGTGCCATTGTTCTGGCTTTGGACTGATCAACTAAGAACAGACTTGGGAATGGAACTACCAAAACAGTGTTCTGAACTATCCCACCTTGCCCAATAGTAACGTGTTGTTGTTCTGTTTTAGTTTACTCAGTAGTGTTGAGCAAGTAAATAGAACTCTTCATAGGGATTTAGAGAACATAGGATGCGATAATAGATAAGACATCGTCATTGGGGATCGCAAGAACTGGTTCAAGCCCTGGCTAGATCTCTTACCACTGTATAACCTTGGGCAACTGTATTAATCTCTTAGTAGCAGCTTGTGTTCTGTGAAATAATTGCAATAATAATAACAATTGTTCTCCCACTTTGACATTTGTTATAATAATCAAATGAGACAAGAAATGTGAATTTTTGGTAAACTGCTATATGTACAGAAACTGTTATATGTATATGTCTACACCAATGTTAGATGTGCATGTTTCTGTTTCCCTCCAGGTAAGTACGATTAATGTATTGTGTCCCGCTTTGTGCTAAAATGAAGAATGAGTAAATGAAAAGAGAATGATTAGAAAGCACACTACAATTTAAAATACAAAAAAAATTAATGTGGCCTAAAGTGAAAATAAACAGTTTCGAGAAACTATTCCTGGCCTTGAATTTCCTCCTCCATATTTTTAGTTAAATAGTTCCTTTGCCCATAAGCCTTCTGTACTTTTCAAGTATGTGTTTTCTAAAAGCTAGTCTCTACGCTTGGAATATTTTTTCTTTTGTTTCCACATGTTCAAATTGTATGAATGTTTCATATTCTATCTAAAATATCAACTTTCCCTATGAATATTTCATTCATCCGTCTGCCTAAGAGTCATGACTTTAAAGGTCTGGATTTGAAACCCAAATCTGCCACTTAATAATTGTGTGACTTTGGCCACTGTAATTATAACATTATTTTGGAATTTTGATTTCTTCAGTAGGAATTATCAAATCTCATAAAGTGAACTGAAAATTGAGATAATACATATTCTTCTAGTTGTTCCTGCCCTTCCCAAAGTACCCTGTGTCTGTCTCTGTGTCTTTATTTCTAAAGAAACACTTTAGTTTCCTTCTTTACTTTTTGTCAATGTTCATTCTTTAAAAAAATCAGATAGTACCACTAGGCTTATAAAAGAGGATTCTTTTGCCTCTACTTCCCAATATACTACTTTCAGCCACTTTCAACTCTTTCAGCTGATACTTGTATTTATCTCCTGATTTCTAATTACCACCTTATGCTGCCATTTATTGATTTATCAATTTTTTAAGTATGTTCTACTGACTTTTCACAATGGAAAATGAGTGTTAATTTCTCTTAAATCTTCCTCCCTGATTTGCTTACATTTGACCTCTCCAATTTCCCAGTATAGCTCATTGTTTGTTATTATGGCTATTAAAATATTATTCACATGTAAACTAATGAGAGGACAATGATTTTATTTATTTTGTACCATTTTTTATTTTCCCTGGGGTTAGTGATTATTTTTTTAATGTCACAGTTTACTACACTATTTACTCTTTATGTTTTCTTTTCTCATAATATTTCATTGAGTTGCCTTCAGCCTTTATGAAAGTTTTTCATTTCTGTTATGTAGTGATAACGCTGAATACACTGAAGTGTGGAATTTGCTTTGACTTGCAGTTCTGCTCCGATAAATCCCATATTACACTGATTTGTGGTGTCCAATATAATGACATCAATGTAAACATCCTCTAAATAGGAATACTTATTGGATGGAATACTTAAATTTTTTCTTACCAGTAACAGTAAGTTTTTAGACTTGTTAATTTCCAGCTCTCCAAAAATGTATATCCACTTTGAATCTATAAGCTTGTTTTGGTAGACTGTTTGTCATTCAGGTCCTTTGTATCCCTAAGTCCACCCTATAGTCCATTTGTGATTCCTGTGGTTTCTGTCCCCTAGTGTACATGCCATGTATAACCCCCTCACCTTGACTGTGAGCGTGACTGGATATGATGTGGTTCATTCTCATGGGTAAGTCATGTTATTAACAAAGGTGAGAGGATTTTCAGATTTAATTAAGGCCCCAAATCAGTTGACTTTGAGTTAATCAAAAGGGAAATTATCCTTGGTGGGGCTGACTAAATCAGTCCCCTGAAAAAAAGACTGGGGCTTTCCTAAAGGAAGTGATTCACAGTAATGGAGACACTCTCTTGCTGGCCATGAAGAAGTAAATTGCTATATTGTAGAGAGGACCACGTGGGAAAAGGACAGAAGGCAGCTCCTAGGAGCTGGGAGGGGTCCCACATAAGAGCTGTGAAGAAAGCAGAGACCTGTGAGCTTAGATGAGGACCATGAACTGGCTGATTCCTTGATTTCTGACATGTAGACCCTGAGTGGAGGACCTGGTAACACCATGCTCACACCTCTGATCTACAGAACTGTGATAAAAGAAATGAGTGTTTTTTTTAAACTACCAAGTTTGTGGCAATATATTATTCAGCAATAGAAAACTAATGCACTATTTGCATCTAAAAGGCCCATCATTTTTAAACACTGCAAAGCACATTGGATACCATCATAAATTAAACTTCTCTTTCTCAGAGAAAATTATTTTAAACTACAGAGGTTATTTAAACTAATGAAATTGAAGTTGAATTCAAAATGAGCTACAGGCCAGGCATAGTGGCTCATACCTGTAATTCTAGCACTTTGGGAGGCTATGCAGGAGGATTGTTTGAGGTCAGGAGTTCAAGCCCAGTCTGAGCAAAAGCAAGACTCGGTCTCTAAAAAGTGTAGAAAATTAGCCAGGCATAGTGGCACACACCTATAGTCCCAGATATTCAGGAGTCTGAGGCAGGAGGATTGCTTGAGCCCATAAATTAGAGGCAATAGTGAGCTATGATGACACCATTGCACTCCAGCCTGGGCAACAGAGCAAGACCTTGTCTCAAAAATAAATAAATAAATACAAAATGAGCTTCAATTTTAGCAAAGAAACAAGAAAGTCCCACTTAACTTGGCTGACCATTTTTGGTGACCCACCCTTCCTCTTTCCATCCTCCTTTCCTTCTTTCCGTCCAAATTTTTCAGGTTTTATCCTTCTGTATGGGACAATATAAAGGCTTTCTTTTATTTTTTCTTTCTTTTTAATTTATCACTTATTTTCTAGGACTGTGTTCTAAAATTCTCTGTACTGGTTGATGCAGCTGTCTGGATATATAGAGAAACAAAGCAGAAGCCTATAGGGAGGGTACATTTTGTTCCATCATGTATGAAATCTCTACTGTTAAAGTTACCCAAAGACAAGGTTTCTAAAGGACACTTAGAATCATTTATCCATTAATTTTTGTTGTTGTCATTGTTTTTATTCTTGTCTTTTTTTTATTGTAACAGATTTGGAGTGTACAAGTTAAATTCCGTTACATGTATATATTGTATAGTGGTGAAGTCTGGGCTTTTGGTATACCTATCACCCAAATAGTGTAGATTGTACCCCATAGATAACTTTTCATCCCTTACCACTGTCCTACCATTCCCCTTTTAGTCTTCAGTATTCATTATGCTGCTGTGTCCCCTTGTGTAGCCATAAACTCCTACTTATACGTAATAACACGCTACATTTATTTTTCTGTTCCTGAATTGCTTCACTTAGGATAACGGCCTCCAGTTCCATTCAAGTAGTTGCAAAAGATGTTATTTCATTCTTTCTTATTGATCAGTAGTACTCCATGGGGTGTATGTGTGTGTGTGTTTGTGTATATATATATATATATATATGTGTGTGTGTGTGTGTGTGTGTATGTATGTATGTGTGTGTATATATATATATATATATATAAATGGTCATTAAATATGAAATGTCCGATTTCAAATCAAAAGTGTAGTTCATTGTATCTCAAACAAGAAGCAGTACAATTAATCAAAGTATGCACCTAAACTATCAACACAGTTTTGTCATCTTAATGGTAGTTTGTTTATGCCAGCAGCAAAGAAGCCTGGAGAGTGAGTGGTGATGAAATTGCAAAAGGTGTTTTCCACAGCTTGTTGAGAATGGAATATTTTTCCTTGCAATAAGTAGTCCAAACCTGGAAGAAGTGGTGGTCAGTTGGTGCAACGTCTGGTGAATACGATGGATGACAGAGAGTTTCCAAGTCCAGCCTCTGTAGTTTGAGCAATGAATGTTTTGTTTGTACGACATGTGGTCAAGCGTTGTCTTGCAAGAGGATTGACCTGTCTCTATTGACCAATCTTGGCTGCTTAATTGCAAGCATCCTCATCATTTCATCCAATTGGTTCCAGTAGACATCTGCTATAATTTACGGACCAGGTTTCATGAAGCTGTGGTGGATAATACCAGTGCTGAACCACCAAACAGACACTATTAGATTTTCTTGATGAATATTTGGTTTTGGACTGTGTTTTGGCAATTCACCTTTATCCAACCATTGTGTCAAATTTTTAGGATTTTCAGAAAGAATCTATTTTCATCACACATGACAATAGGGTGTAGAAATAGTTTGCCTTTATGTTGTGACAGCAAAGAAAGGCAAACTTTAAGATGATTTCTCTTCTGACCCTCCTTTAATTCACGCGGTACCCATCTATCCAGCTTCTTTACCTTGCCAATTTGTTTCATATGGTCCAATATTGTTGGAATACTAACATCAAACCTTGATGTTAATTCATGTACAGGTTGAGAAGGATTTGCTTCCACTACAGCTTTCAGCACATCTTATCCACCTTGGTCTCAAGTCGTCCACATGGCTCATTTTCAAGATTAAAATCACCAGAATGGAACTTCTCAAACCATTGATATACTGTGCATTCATTAGCCACATCCTTCCCAAACACTTCATTGATATTTCAAGCTGTCTGTGCAGCATTGGTTCCACAATGGGACTCATATTTAAAAATAACATAGATTTTTGATTTATCTATGGTTTCACAAAAATTGCTCTGAAAAAAATTGAAAGATAATCACAAGCCAAACCATCCATTTCAAAGAATGTACCTTCATAATAAAAATAATAAAAGAAATGTCAGAGATATCAATGGTCAAACCCTGATCATCACCTAAATACAAATCTGGGAATGACACCAATTGGACATCAGACTGAGGTGGGGGGTGGGGGAGGGGATGGGGGGGTATGCCTACACAATGAGTGCATTGCGCACCGTTTGGGGAGTGGTTACACTTGAAGGTGCTGACTCGGGAAAGGGGGGGTGGGGAAAATAATATGAAACTATTGTTTTTAACTTGCACTGTTCACTTAATAATTTATCATGAATATTTCCCATATTATTTCATATCATTGTACAAGAAATAATGTATACATTATGAGGACATACTGTATCTAACAAGATACACTGTTAGACTCTTTGATTCTGTAAAATTAAATTGAAAAAAAAAAAAAAAAGAAATATCACATGTACCCTGTAAGTATGTACATATTTATTATCAATTTTAAAAACCCAACAACAACAACAAAAGAAATTCTTCAGTTTTACATAAGCTTCCTACAGGAGACTGAGTACTATATTTTTTAAAAACAAGCATTATTTGATCCAAAAACCTAGGCAGACAAAATATATTTAGAATGATGTTCACCAAATGATCATGATGGTTATTTTTGGGTGATGGAATGAATATATTGTAATTTTTAAAAAAGATTCTCCTGTGTAACTTTCTGTATTACATGATTCTTAAAAATGATGAGCATGTATCATTTCACAAAATTTTTTAATAAAGAAAAAGTCACAAAAAAAAAAGAAATTGGACATTTCATACTTGGTAACCATATATATATATATATTCCACATTTTCTTTATCCACTTTTACTCACTCATTAGTTTATGGGCACGTAGGTTGATTCCATATTTTTGCAATTGTGTACTGTGTCGCAATAAACATATGAGAACAGTCGTCTTTTTGATATAATGATTTCTTTTCCTCTGAGTAGATACTCAGTAGTGAGATCACTAGATCTAGTGAATAGCAGATCTACTTTTAATTCTTTGAGAAATCTTCACACTGATCTCTATAGAGTTTGTACTAATTTATATTCCCACCAGTAGTGTATAAGTATTCTCTTTTCACTGCATCCTCACCAACATCTATTGTTTTCTGACTTTTTGATAATGGCCATTTTAATTGGAATAAGACTGTATCTCATGATGGCTCTATTTTGCATTTCTCTGACAATTCGTGATGTTGAACATTTTTTTGTGTGTGTTTTTTGGCAATTTGTGTATCTTTTTTGAAAAATAATTATTCATGTCATTTGCCCACTTTTTAATGGGGTCTTTTGTTTTTTCTAGCTGAGTTGATTGAGTTTCTTGTAGATTCTGATATTAGTCCTCTGTTGAGCACATAGTTTGTCAATATTTTCTCCCCTTCTGTAGGTTGTCTATTTACTCTTTTGATTATTTCTTTTGTTGTTCAGAACCTTTTTAGTATAATTAAGTCCCATTTGTCTATTTTTGTTTTTGTTGCATTTGCTTCTGGGATCTTAGTTATAAATTCTTTGCCTAAGCCAATGTTCAGAAAAGTTTTTTCCCTAGGATTTTTATTGTTTTAGTTCTTACATTTAAGTATTTAATCAATTCTGAGTTAAATTTTCTATATGGTGAGAGGGATCCAGCTTCATTCTTCTGTATATGACTTTCCAATTTACCCAGCACAATTTATTGAATAGTGTATCCTTTCCTCAATGTACGCTTTTGTCTGCTTTGTTGAAGATCTGTTGAGTGTAGGCGTATAATTTTATTTTTGGATTCTCTATTCTGTTTCATTGATCTTTGTGCCTACTTTTATGCCAGTACCATGCTGTTTTGGTTACTATAGCCTTGTAGTATAATTTGAAGTCAGATAATGTGATGTCTCCAGTTTTGTTCTTTTTGCTCAGGATGGCTTTGGCTATTCTGATTCTTTTTTGGTTTCATATGAATTTTAGAATTTTTTTTCTAATTCTGTGAAAAATTATATTGTTACTTGGATAAGAATTACATTGAATCTGTAGATTGCTTTGGGAAGTATGGTCATTTTAACAATATTGATTCTTCTTATCCATAAGCATGGGATGTTTTTTCATTCATTTCTGTCATTTATAATTTCTTTCATCAGTGATTTGTAGTTCTACAAATTTGTCACCTCCTTGGTTAAATGTATTCCTAGGTACTTTTTTTTGCAGCTATTGTAAATGGGATTGAGTTCTTGATTTTGTTCCCAACTTGGTTGTTTTTGGTTTTTGGAAATTCTCTTGATTTTTGTACATTAATTCTATAACCTGATACTGTTCTGAATCCACTTATCAAATCTAGGTATGTTTTACAGGAGTCCTCAGGGGTTTTCTAGGTAGAACATCACATTATCAGCAGAGATAATTTGACTTCCTTTTTCCAATTTGGATTTCCTTATTTCTTTCTCTTCCCTCATTGCTCTGGCTAGGACTTCCGGTACAATGTTGAATAGGACTGGTGAGAGTGGCAAACTTGTCTTGTTCCAATTCTTATAGGAAATGCTTTCACCTTTTCTGCATTCAGTATGATGTTGGCTGTGGGACTGTCATGTATAGTTTTATTATTTTGAGGTATATTCCTTCTATGCCAAGTTTTTTGAGGGTTTTTTTTTTATCATGAAGTGATCCTGGATTTTATTAAATGCTTTTTCCACATCCATTGAGATCATCACATGGTTTTTATTTTTAATTCTGTTTATGTGATGAATCACACTTATTAACTTGCATATGTTGAACCTTCCTTATATCACTGGGATGAAACCCACTTGATCATGGTGAATTACCCTTTTGATGTGCTGTTTGATTTGATTTGCTAGTATTTTATTGATGATTTTTGTGTCTATGTTCATCAGACATAGTGGTCTGTTTTGTTGTTGTTGTTTTTGACTCCTTTCCTGGTTTTGATATCAAGGTGATACTGGCTTTGTAGAATGAGTTAGGGAGGATTCCCTTTTTCTTGATCTTTGGAACAGTTTCAGTAGGATTAACACCAGTTATTTTTATGTCTGGCCAAATTCAGCTGTGAATCCATCTGGTCCTGAGCTTCTTCTTTTGTTGGGACATTTTTTAAAGTCATTAATTTAATCTTGCTACTCATGATTGGTCTATTCAGGAGATTGTATGTTTTCAGGAATTCATCCATTTCCTCCAAGTGTTCTAGTTTGGAAGCATATAGTTGTTCATAATTGTCTTTGATGATCTTTTCTATTTCTGTGGCATCAGTTGTAATATCTCCTTTTTCATTTTTGATTGTGTTTATTTGGATCTTCCTTCTTTTCTTGTGTAGTCCAGGGAGTGGCTCATCAATTTTGTTTATCTTTTCAAAGGACAAATTTTTTTGTTTTGTTGATCCCTTGTATTTTTTTTTTTTTTTTTTTGGTGTGTGGGGGGTCTCTTTCATGTAATTCTACTCTGATTTTTTTTATTTCTTTTCTTCTGCTAACTTTGGATTTGATTTGTTCTTATTTTTCTAGTTCTTTGAGGTGAAATATTAGGTTGTTAACTTGTGATTTTTCTACTTTTTTATAAATTACCCTCAGCACTGCTTTTACTGTAATCCACAAGTTTTGATATGTTGTGGTCATTTTCATTTATTTAAAAAATTTAAAAATTTATGTCTTTATTTCTTTATTGACCCAGTGATTATTCAGGAGTATGTTGTTTAATTTCCATATATTTGTATAGTTTCTGAAGTTCTTCTTTGTATTGATTTCTACCTTTATTACACTGTGGTATGAGAAGGTACTGGATATGATTTTGCTTCTTTAAAATTTGTTAAGATTTATTTTGTGGTATAACATATGGTCTATCTTGGAGAATATTCCATGTGCTGATGAAAAGAATGTAATTTGGTATTTGTTGGGTAGAATATTCTATAAATAACTGTTAAGTCCATTTGATCTAAAGTCCATTTTAATTGCAATACTTCTTTGTTGATTTTCTTTCTTGATGATCTGTCTAGTGCTGTGCGTGGAGTGTTGAAGTCCCCCACTATTATTGCATTGCCGTTTATCTTTCTTTAGGTCTAGTAAATTGTTTTTGTGAATCTGGGCACTCTGATGTTGGGTGAATATATATTTAGGATGGTTATATCCTTGCTGATGTGATTCCTTTATCATATGATGACCTTATATTTTATTACTCTTCCATTTATGTTCAAGGTTAATATTGACATGTGCGGCTTTGTTAGTAACATATTGTTGATTAATTCCTAGTTGTTTTATACATTCTTTGTTTATTCCTTTTTCTTTTTTAGTCTATGTGGTTTGCTGAACTTTTGTTATGTTGCCATTTAATTCTTTTCCTTTTTTATGTGATTGCTCTATTAGACCTTTGAGGGGTTTTTTGTGCATTCCCATTATGATGAATATTGACCATTTGTTTGCATGTTTATGACATCATTGACTGTTTCCTATAGGAGCTGGTCTAGAGGTGATGAATTCTTTTAGCATTTGCTTCTTTGGGAAAGATGATTTCTCCTTCATTTATGAAGTTTATCATGAAAGGGTATAAAATTCTTGGCTGGCAGTTTTTTTCCTTTAAGCAGTTTGAAAATTCCATCCCATTTTCTTCTGGCCTATAATGTTCCTGCTGAGTATCCATTCATTTTTTGTCATCTCAGAAGCATTTATTGGAAACCTACTTCATGCCTAACTAAAGCTGATAAACCTTCTTTTTGAACTTTTTCATTATTTTGACCTTTTTAGTCAACGTCTCCTTGATAACCCTATGTAAAGAATTGTCATCATATTCCAAGCGCAACATAATTTTTTTAATTGTATGTAGTCATATTGACTTTTGGGGGATAAGGGGGTTAGTTCTATGAATCTTAATGCATGCATAGATTCACATAACTACAACCACAATCAGGACACAGATCAGTTCCATCACTTCCAAAATGCTCCCTTGTGTTGCTCCTTAGGAGTTATACCTTAACCCTACTCCTAGCTCTGGCAATCACTGATCTTTCCTCCATTATCTTTTTGAGAATGTCATACAAATAAAGACAGACAATGTATAACCTTTCAAAACTGACTTTTTCACTAAGCCTAATGCCTTGGAAATTCAACCATATTTCAATAGCTTCATATTTCAATAATTTGTTTCTTTTCATTGCTAATTAGATTGGTGTTTTACAGATGTACCAGAGTTTGTTTATCCATCCACCTGTTGAAGTACATTTGGGTTGTTTTATTTAATTATTATGAATAGAACTGGCATAAACTATCCTGTATAGGTTTTTGCACAAGCATAAGTTTTTATTTCTCGATAAATACCCAGGAGTGGAATTGCTGGGTCATATGTTTAACTTTATAAGAAACTTCCATGCTGTTTTCCAGAGTCACTGTACCATATTGCATCCCTGTCAGCAATATGACAGTTTCAGTTCCCCTGAATTCTTACTACCATCTGGTACTATCAGTGTTTGGGTTTTGTTAAAAAAAAATTGTAGCCATTCTAATAGATGGACGGAGGTACCTAATTATTTTAATTTTTATCTCCCTGATGGCTAATAATATTGGACATCTTTTTATGTGTGTAATTATTGTCATCAGTATATTCTCTTTTTCAAAGGGTATGTGCAAGTCTTTTGTTTATGTTTTAATAATTTTGCTTCTTTTGTAACTGTTGAGTATTGAGGTTCCTTTATTCTGGATGCAAGTCCTTTTTTCAAATTTGTGATTTGTAAATATTGCTTCTAGTCTATAGCTTGTCTTTTCATTCTTTTATCCAGATCTTTTGATCAAATTTTCTAACATTGATTAACTCCAATTTATCAATTTTTTTCCTTAATGTGTCAGCTTTTTGTATCATGTCTAAGGCCTCTTTACATATCTTTCAGACGTGAAGATTATCTCTTAGGTTTTCTTTTCCAAGTTTTACAGTTTTAGGCTTTACATTTAGATCTGTGATTCATCTTGCATTAATCTCTGCCCAAGATATGAGGTGGAGGCTGAAGTTTACATTTTTGCATATGATGTTCAATTGTTTCTAAACCATTTGTGGAAAAGACTATTCTTTATTCCATTGATTTATTTTTCTATGTTATCAAAAATTAAATGGCCATATTTGTGTGGGTCTGTTCTCTTCCACCGATCTATGTGTCTATCCCTTTGCAATAACACATTGTACTTGTTTTGGAATTACTTTACTCTTCTTTTTCTGGTTTCTTAAGGTGGAAACTTAGTTTACTGTTTTAAAGTGTTTCTTCTTTCTAATATAAGCTTTTAATGCTATACATTTCCCTATAAACATTGCTTCAGCTATATCCAACAAATTTTCATATGATTTATCATTCTGTTCACTACATTTTTAAATTTCCTTTGAGACTTCCTCTTTGACCCATGTATTATTTAGAGGTGTATTTTTTTATTTTCATATGGTTAGAGATAATTCTGTTATCTTTTTGTTCTTGACTTGCAGTTTAATTACATCATTGTCAAAGAACATACATTCTATGACTTCAATTCTTTTAAATTGGTTAAGATGGGTTTTATAATACAGAATATGACTTATTGACTTATCTTTGGTTTATGTTCCATGTGCTCTTTAAAAAAATGTATATTCTGCTGTTTTGGGGGTGGAGTGTTCTATAAATTTTATGAGATCCAATTGTTTGATGATGATGTTCAGTTTTTCTATATCAAGTGTCTGTAAACCTTTTCTATAAAAGGCAAGGGAATAAATATTTTAGGTTTGCATCCCACATACAGTATATGCCACATATTCTTTTTTAAAAACATTTAAAAAACTTAAAAACCATTCTTAGCCTGCAGGCTGTACACAAACAGACTATGGGCTGGATTTGGCCCATGGGCCATAGTTGGTTGAACCATGTTCTATATTCTTGCTGATTTTCTGTCTACTAGTTCTACCTATTACTGAGAGAGGAGTGTTGAATTCCCCAATTATAATTTTATGTAATGTAATTCTTGAGAAGTTTGGATTTATGTATACCACTTTATTTTGTGGTTTCTGCTTTTAACTTCTAGTTTTTAAATTTTTTTATTTTCTCTTTCCTGTCTTCTTTTAGGCTATTTCTACATTTTTAGTATTCCATTTTTGTTTATCTAGGCATTTTTGACTCACTCTCTTTGTGTAGGTTTTTCTTAAGTCGTTGCTCTAGGGAGTACTATATATGTAATATATGTTATTTATATACACACACACATTATATAACTTTTTGTAATCTGCTTAGAATCAATAGTTTGTTACTTCATGTGGAATAGAAAAACTTTATCACCCTATAGTTCCTTTTGATATCCCACTTTTATGCTACAGATACTTTATATTAATATATTACTTCTATGTGCATTGAAAACTTCATAAGATAATGTTATGATCTTCACTTTGAACTGTCTGCTGGCAACAGATTCCTTTAGTTTTCCTTCATTTGTGCACATTTTTATTTCACCTCCATTCTTGAAGGATATTTTCACTGGATATAGACTTCTGAGTTCACAGTTCTTTTCTTTTAAGTACTTTAAAAATATGCCACTTCTTTATGGCTTCCATAGTTTCTAAGAAAATGACAATCATTCAAATAATTGTAGCTCTAAAGGTAATACATTGTTTTTCTCTTGCTGCTTTCAAGTTTTTTTTTTCCTTTGTGTTCAGTTTTTAGTGTTTTGATTATGATATATCTTAGTGCAGGTTTCTTTAGGTTTATTCATTTAGAATTCACTGAGCTGCTTCAGTCTGTAGCCTTATGGTTTTCACTAAATTTAATAAGAAGTTTTTGGCTTTTGTGTCTTTAAATATTTTTTTTTTTTTTTTAGCACTTACGCTTTTATTCTCCTTCAGCACTCCAGTGAAACCAATATTAGACTTTTAAAATATCGTCCCTCAGTTCTCAAAGGCTCTCTTGGTCCACTTTTTCCTTTTTCAATCTTTTTTTGCTTTGTTTTGTTTCTCTGTTTTCTACGTTAGATAATTTCTATTGATTTATCTTCAAGGTCATTGACTCCTCTGTCATCTCTCTTCTGCTACTGAACCTATCCAGTAAGCTTTTTAAATTTTGGTGATTATATTTATCAGTTCTCAAATTTCCATAGCTGCTTATTTATATCTTCTATTTCTTTACTGTGACTTTTTATTATTCCACTGGTTTCAAGAGTATTGACAATTGCTTGCTAAAGCTGCTTGACAGCCTTTATCAGATAATTCTAACATCTGTGTCATCTAAGTGTTGGCAGCTATTGATTATCTTCTCTCATGCAATTTGAAATTTTTCCATGGTTCTTATGTTGAGTAGTTTTGGATTTTATCCTAGAAATCTTGAGTATAATATTCTGAGACTTGTTTAAATCCCATAAATAATGTTGTTATTTTTGTTTTTGTGAGCAGTTGACCTGGTTAGATCCAGGTTGCAACTTTCAACCCACCTTCTACGGGCTATTGTTACAATGTCACTTCAGTTTTCAACACCATTGCAGTGCTATTCAAATCTGTCCTTCATGTGCACCTCCCGCTCCCATTAGCCAATATGGGACCTGAGATATGTTCTGTTAGTTTAGTTCTCAAAGTCATCGAAATGTATGACCAGATCCATTCATGCATGGTTATGAGTGATTTGAGGAATTTATAGATAATCTGATGTGGTCATTTCCCTGATTTGCTCTGTCTGAGCGATCTCCCTGATACTTTCCTTATCCTTGGGGATCCTCATTTTTGGTGCTTTGGCTGGAAAGCTGGACACAAATTTTTACAACTGCACCTACATATGGGGCCATGCACAAGGAGAACAGCGATAGAAAAACATGCAAAAGGTGTTGGCCCTACCCTCTTGGAACTACAGCTCCACTGAATGGTGATGAGTGTTCCTGTTCCTCAGAGTTTTGGCTCCTGTGGTTTTCCATGACCTTTCACTGCCACTGCCACCATGTGATTGCTTGGAAGCTGAAAAATGAGAGATTGTAAAGAAGAAAAAGAAAAAGTGGAAGGGATTTCTGTATTCTCTCTCCATGCATTATTATTTGCTTTTCGCCACTTCTTGAGTCAGAAATCAAGAGCTTTTCCTGGAGTTATCTCTGCCTACACGCAGATGTTCACTTTTGGGTTTGTGGTGTATTGAGTTTAGTCTGGGGGATACTAGGGAAAAATGATAAACCAATTTCAGCTTCAGTGAGACTTAGAATTTTGGTCTTCTTCCCAAATATACCTGCTGCCATTTACTTTTCAAAGCCCTGAAATTGTTGTTTTATGCATTCTGCCTAGGTTTTATAAGTGTATTCAGTAGTAGAAATAGGGTGAAATGTGCTTGCTCCATCTAATCCTGAACTGGACACTGTATCAATTCCTCATAGCTCTTCTCATTGTCTTATTCATCTGTTTATTTTCTTTGACTTCTTTGTTTTCTGTCATTTCTCTCATTTAGAGTGAAAGCTCTGTGAGAGCAATGATCTTGTCTATCTTTTTCACCACTGTATTCTTATAGCCTACAACGTGCCTGGCATATAATTTCAATATGATAAATATTTGTTGAATGACCAAATAAATAAAAGGAGGCTATAAGTTGGTCCCTAAATTGTGAGATTATGGTTTTGAACAGGTGTAGCAAAAGGAGGAGTTTCGCATCATTCAGTCAGTGTATAAGCAGCAAAGAAAGAGCAGGAATTATTTTGAAGGATGGTAATTAATTAGTTTATCTGAAGCAGTGGGCTCATGTAGCAGAGGTATTGGTAGTATACAATGAAACTAAAGATAAATTGAATCTAACTTAGATAGAGACTTTATTAATAAGCAAAGAAGTTTTTATTTTATTGAGTGAGCAATGGAGAAGTGCTAAAAGTTTTTAAACAGGTAAACAATAGGATCAAAATAGCAATTTAGAGTGGTTGCTATGGCAAGAGAGGGAAGAGGATGAAAGTATGAAAATTAGTTAGAGATTATGTACATTGGGTGGTGATTTAAGAATACGAATCAACAAGTGGTAGCAGAAATGAAGAGGAAATGACTGATGCGTAAACAAAGCTCTCATTGATTGATCGATACAGTCAGAATGAAGAGTGGCTTAAAGGAAATGGTAGGACTTTGTTAAGAGACAAAGGCAGGATTCTCCAGAGACTACAAAGACTTTAGCCATGTTTTCTCCAAAAAGTAAAATTCCGTTTTTAATTTTTTTGTAGACAGAATGTGACTGAACACTTCTCCCCCTCCATTTCTGTTCCTTGGCTTCCCAAGCCCTATTGCTCCCAGGGCTGCAACCTTTCCTTAGTTGCCTGGCATCCAGGCACGTTCTTAGCTGTCACATTTCTATCCAGGTGGCCTCCATAAATACCTCAACAGAATTTATTTTCTTTAATTTTCTTTGGCCTTACTTGAGAATTTGCTGATTGGAAGACTGTTTGGGGGCCACTATGCTCAAAGATGGATAGCCACATCTGCTAGCCATTTGGATTAATTATTACACCTGTGTCATAAAACCCGCGTTAATAAAGAGGTGGCAAGGAGACTCAGACTGCAGCCTAGTAGACAGAACCCTCACTCCTTTCCAGTCTTCTGTCCTGTCAATGGCATGCCAGCATTCTACTCCCTTGGCACACCTTGCAGTATTCTAGGTTTCCTCTAACACTCCCATATTTAGCAAGTCTCTAAGTCCTTCCAGTTCCATATGTCAAACACCTTTCAGAACTATCCTTTTCTACCACTTCCTAGTCTATATTCTAGTCTGAGCCTTCTCTAACCACATGGCACTTAGAATATTACAAAATTACAAAATAGTCCCCCTTGCCAACTGCCGGCCTTTGCTGGCTGCCCTTTATATAGTAGAAAGAAAGAATCTTCCTTCTCAAACATTTTGGTGAAATTACACTTCTGGGCCTTGACTGGTAGGCATACATCTCATCTTTGCTCCATTGATAGGCTCTCAGAAATTTACATCGTTTTCTAGTTTTGTTTTTTTTTTTAAATCAAATACAAATGCTTCAGACTGGTCTTTAAGGCTGTCCACTAACATCTCTCAATATTGTTGTTCTTATTTACGATTGATCTTTGACCTGTAATTATTTTCTGCTCCAGCCAAGCAAACCTGCTTGCTCTCCTGTGCACAATTGTTTGAGTCTTGGACTGGTGGCTTCAAACCTTAACTACACACAATATCCCTAAATACCTTCCCCCTTTCTTTCCAGCAAGTTTTTCTGAAACATTCTTTCCGGGAGTCATCCCTGAGACAGCCTTCACACCCTAATACATGGGGTCCATATTAACAAGAGATCTATAGCCTGATGGGAAGCTGTTGAGAATCCAATGCATGCAAGCACAGAATATGTCCTGAAAATGAAGGGAAATAGCTTTTTACCTTTAACCTAGGCTCATGCTGATGAATAAAGACCAGCCCTTGTAATAGTCCCTGGCATAAGTTTTTTCTATGTTGCAGAGCCATTTGACAAACTTGGAGAAGTGAAGGAAAAAGCAGACACTGGCCTAGGCAGTCAGATCTGGAAAATCAACTATACCAATAAATGAGATGACAGATGTTGCAAGCTCATATCCCTCATACAAAAAAAATTATTAATAAGAAATAGGAGGCCTGGAAGAGGTCTGTTTAACAGCGAAGGAGAAAGGGTATCAATGTGCCAAACATCACTCCACTTAATTTTTTGCCCCTTTTAATGTATTTAAATTATTAAAGTTCACCATTAAGGTACAGTTGTAGAGAGTGATCATGAAGCTTCATTTCTTTCTGAGGTTAGGGATAGATGACTGAAAAACAAAAGCACTATAGGGATGCAGAGCCTCTTTTAACTTTCCTTTCTCTTTATTGTTTTCAGTAGAGTCATTCAGTAGATTTAAACAAGATAGACCTAAATAATTTGACATTCCTATAATAGAGGTGAAATCCTATATATGAGGGGAAAATTACAGTTCTGGTCAATTCTCTATTTAATATTGTGAAATCGCTTTTTTCCTTCTCCTTCTCTCATATAGTTTCTTCTTTTTTACTTTTATGTCTCTGTCTTCTTTCTCTCTCATCCCCCTTTTTCATTCCATTTTTCTGCCTTCCTTTCTGAAACACATTGCTCTTAAACGTGAAGGGAAAGAAAAATCATTAATCACTCTGCAGGATACAGTGCTTAGATGGCTGTAGTTGCTGAAGGAGGTCTGTTTAGCATCAGCCGATTTTTCATTTCCTTTCAGTGGGGACAGTGGACTGCTCTGTGTCCCTGGGGCCAGGCAACATGAATGCAAGTATTGAGTGTTCAAGAGGAGACAATTAAGACCAAGTGCTAGAGATACAATCGCATTTAAATTCACCTAGTACCTGGACTGGAGTCCTTCAGCCCCTTCATCAGCTGTCTCTGGATTAAAGATACAGATTTCTCAGGCTACACATTGGTCAGTGTAACTCCGAATTATCTGATGGACAATTCCTTCTCATCGTTTATTCTACTCCTCAGCTGAAATTTATATTCCTGAATTCTAAAAATTGAACTCTCCAGTTTTCAAAGAGGTCTCCCTCTTGTAGAGGAAGACTTAGTGTTACATAAAGACCTCATGTACTAATAGAATTTTTAATGAGAATTTGACATCTATAGAATTGTCTAGAGGTGCAAAGAAAATTGTGACTTCAGGTGAGACACAATGGAAGAAAAAATAATAGATTTGAAAAATATATATGAAGAAGTCACCCAGAACATGGTATGGAGAGATAAGTATAGAAAATATGAAAGACAGGTTAAGATATATGAAGGGTAAAATGAAAAGATCAAATATAAATCTGATAGGCTTTGCAGAAGGAATTATGGAGAATAGGGGAGGAGAAGCAGTTTCAATATAATTGATTAGGATTTTCCAGAATTAAAGAAATACATGTGTTCTCAGATTGAAGAAGTACACGAGTCAAAGAAAAAGATAAAATAAATCCACATTTAAGTGTATTGTAATGGAAGTTTATTTTAATAGAACACTAGTGTCCTGGAAGAAAATTTTAAGAGCATCATGAGGGTAAAGATGGATTGCCTATTGAGAAACAATAGCTTGACAAAAGATGCTGCAATATATTAAAAATAGGTGACTGATAAAAGTTTCTCAAAATAGCAAAAAGAAATGACAGAAGATTATAGAATATCTATCTCTTAAAGTGCAAGGAAAAAATAATTTATAACCTAGAAACCTATAAACAGATAAACCAACATTAGGAATAAGGTTGAAATAAAGAATGTTTTGGATGAAGACTGAATACACTTGTAACTTACTATATCTCACTGAATAAACTATTAAAAACCTATATCAACTAGAATTAAATTGAATCAGAAGAAAGAAGTCAAATGAGCTGGGCATGGTGGTGCATGCCTGTAGTCCCAGCTACTCAGGAGGCTGGGGTAGGGAAGATTACTCTAGCCCAGGAGTTCAAGGCCAGCCTGGGCAATATAGCAAGAGCCAGTCTCTAAATTAAAAAAATAAAAATTTAATTACTAAACTGAGCTTTGGATAAAAGTTATAATCTATTGACATAAATACTTATTAATGTTAAAATTAATTAAATACATATAAAAGATTAACCCCATATTTTCTTTTTTCTCCACCCCCCACCTTATATTTTCTTAATTCATCAGTACATGTTATAATTTAAAGCTAACCATTCAAGAATGAAATAAATTATATCTATGTATTCCAAGCCAGCAGATCAAATCAATGAAGATAGGAATGGATATAAAATGAAAAGGAGCAAATAAAAAGTATAATGATATAAAGAAAGTACATGAAATATGGTATTAAAAATACAACTAAATGGGCTCCTGCTTGTGTGAAGAATGTAGTTTATACTATCAGATCACTGCAAGAACTAGAAAAGATTACTTATAAAAATCAACTTTTAAAAAATCAGAGAGACATGAAAGAACACAAAGTAGTTGAAATAAAATCCCAGAGAGCAATTTCTAAGTGAGCTGCAATCACCTGCCATTTTCTTCTTCAAGGGAATATGCCATTTCCAAGTGAGAATGGAAAATGTGGCTTAGCCTAGGCAGAGAAACTCTACTGAGGGAAGAAAGCAGTGGAGCTTTAGATAGGAATTTAAAGGATTGGAATACATGGTCAGTTCTCCCAAGAGTCCATCTGTTGAGTTTTAGGGCAGCAGAAGAGGCGAGGGAGCTGAGCTGCAAAGTTTTAAAATTCCGAGTGAAATCTCTATCATCTTGGAGGACTTAGGGTATGAAATCCCATCAGAGTGGGAGACTCAAAATAACTGCTGTATTTTGAAGCCACATGGGGCAGGAGGTTAAAAAGATAAGTTCCAAAACTCTTTAGGACAAGACTAAATCTTACATAATGTTTCAAGACCTGCTAGGCTGTCAATCAAAAGCTTCAGAGAATCATAAATGAGGAACAGAAACAAAGCAGAGATAGACTGATCTTACTAAAACTACAAATTAATAACAGAGTTGAAGTCATTATACTCTCACTGTATCTATCTAACAAAACATAAGAGAAAATTTTCTCTGGAGAAAAAATATCACCATCTGCAATCTACAGTTTCTATAATCTTTCACACACAAGATCAGGCATACAATAAAAAATGATAAGTCATATGAAGAGGCATAAAAATGTGAACAATAATTGAGAGAAAACAAAGACAGTGGAAATAGATCTGTTTATGATCCAGATATTAGAGTTAGCAGGGGATATTAAAACAATATAAATATTTGGGAAAAAAATAAAGAAAAAGAAAAGATGGACAAAAATAGATGAAAAAATATAGACTTTCAACAAAGAAATGGGATTTGAAGAAGATGCAGACAATCTAGAACTAAGAATTGTAATATCTGAAATTGAAAATTCAGTGGTTGGATATTGTACACTGGACACAGCAGAAGAGTAGACTATTGAACTCAAAGACTGATCATTGGACAAATAAAAATTGAGGTATAGAGGGAAAAATAGAACAAAACATCGGAAATATACAGGCCAGTTGGTCTAAGATGCATGTGATTAGGATCACAGGATGAGGAGAAAGAGAAGGAGGCAGAAGCAATAGTAGTTGAGAACGCTGAAGAACTGATGAAGGACATCAACCCATAAATTCAAGAATCCAAAGACAATAAATACAAGTAAAGTAGCGTAGACCACCACAGTCACCTGCTGAAAACCAAAAACAAAATCTCAAGCAGCCAGCAGTGAGTTGGGGTAGTGGGGGAACACTTTAAATAATCAGCAATATGACTGGTGTCTGAGTTTTCAATAGAAACTATAGAAGCCAGAGGACAAAGGAATGACATATATAAAGTACTGAAAAAGGCAAATAGAATAAAACTCTAATTTGGATTTCTATACCCAGAGAAATATCTTCTAAAAATGAAGTCAAAATTAAGATGGTTGCAAATAAACAAAAGCTAAGAGAGTCTGTTGCCGGCAGACCCAAGCCATGACAACGGCCAAAGGAATTTTTTTCAGGCTAAAAAATGATCCTAGAATGAAGAGAAAATCTGCAAGAAGAAATTAAGTACATCCAGGAGGATAAATATATATGTAAATGCAAAATAATTTGGCTATATAATACAGCATTAATAACAGTATCTGTGGAGATTATAACATATGTAAGAGTAAAAATGTGGCAACAATAGCACAAAGTCAGGGTTGGCGGGGGACTAGTAGAGTTAAACTTTTGTAAAATTGTAATTCTGAAATTGGTAAATTTCTAACTTAAGATAGATTATAACAAGATATATGAGAAGCGTATTGTAATCTCTTGGGAACCACTAAAAGAATAATTCAAAACTGTATAATTAATAAAGTAACAGAGAGATAAAATGGAATAAAAATATTTGGTTAATCCAAAAACAGTCAGATATAGGAAGAATAAAGGGCAAAGAACAGATGGATGAATAGAAAAAAAAAAAAAAAAAAGTCTATTTAAATCCAACTATATCATTAATTATAATAAGGTAAGTAGACCAAACATCGCAATTAAACGTTAAAGATTGTCAGATTGGGTTTAAGGATTTGGGAATAACACCAATTGGGTATTGGACTGAGAAGGGGGTGGGGGGAGGGGATGGGTGTATAACTACATGATGAGTGCAATGCGCACTGTCTGGGGAATGGACACGCTTGAAGTTCTGACTCGGGGGGATGGGCGGGATATGGGCAGTATATGTGGCCTGAACTTTTGTACCCCCATGATGATAAGCTGAAATAAAAAAAAAAAGAAAAGAAAAGAAAGGAAAAGAAAAGAAAAGAAAAGAACAGGACAGGACAGGACAAGGGGGTATGCATTTTGCCTCTTGATTTCCTTATCCTAGGGGTAGAAATGACTTCTTTTTAAATACATTTCCTTAGACACCAGTAAAGGGCCTGCTTGCTCTGGGATGCTGCTTCTCAAGACAAATGGATTTAAAGCTTTATAGAAGCCAGAAGTCAAGACTAATTTATGTGAGGTACAGGGTGCAAAGAACCAACGGTTTATCTGAAGGACTCTGGCCATTACCTGGGCATTCAATTTGTGTTCCTTTTTTTTTTTTTTTTTTTTTTTTTGGAGAGAGAGTCTCACTCTGTAGTCCTGGCTAGAGTGCAGTGGTGTTATCATACTCACTGCAACCTCAAACTCCTGGGCTCAAGCAATCTTCCTGCCTCAGCCTCCTGAGTAGCTGGGACTACAGTGTGTGCCACCATGCCTGGCTAATTTTTTGTAGAGAGATGAGGTCTCACTCTTGTTCAGACTGGTCTCTAACTCCTGACCTCAAGGAATCTGCCTGCCTCAGCCTCCCAGAGTGCTAGGATTACAGGTGTGAGCCACCGTGCCCAGACACAACTTGAGCTACTTTTAAAACCCAGCATAGAAATAGGTTTTTTTTCTTTTAAAGGCATCAATACAAATGCCTTAATAAGCACATGAAAAGATGCTCAACATCATTAGCTATCAAGGAAATGCAAATCAAAACCACAATAAGATACCATTTCACCTCCACTAGGATGGCGAGAATCAAAAAGGCAGATAATAACAAGTTTTGATGAGAATGTGGAGAAACTGGAACTCTTCATACACTGCTGGTGGGAATATAAAATGGTGCAGCCTCATTTAAAAACAGTCTGAAAGTTCTTTGAAAGGTAAAACACAAAGGTTATCACATGACCCAGCAATTCCACTTCATATACCCTAAGGGGAATGAAAACATATGCCCCCACAAAAGCTTGTACATAAATGTTTATCACAGCATAATTCTTAATAGCCAAACGATGGAAAGAATCCAAATGCCCATCAGCTAATGAATGAATACATAAAATGTCCTATATCCATGCAATGATATAGTTTGGCAATAAAAAGAAATGAAGTACTGATATATGCTACATCATGGATGAACCTTGAAATCATTATGCTACATGAAAGAAATCAGTCACAGAGGACCATGAGCTGTGTTGTATGATTACCATTATAGGAAATGCCCAGAATAGGCAAGTCTATATAGCCAAAAAGATTAGTGGTTGTGTAGGGCTGGGGGGTGATGGCTAAGGGACAGAGTTCCTTTTTCAAGGTAAAAGAAATATTCTAAAATTGATCATGGTATGGATGCACGACTCTGTATATACTGAAAACCACTGAATTGTACATTTGTTTAAAAAAAAAATTTTTTTTTAAGTGATGGGGTTCTTGCTGTGCTGTCTAGACTGGAGTGCAGTTGTACAATAGTAGCTCACTGCAGCTTGGGCTCAAGTGATCTTCCTGCCTCGGCCTCCCAAGTAGCTGGGACTATAGGTGGGTGCCAACACATTCGGCTAATTATTTTATTTTATTTTTAGAAATAGGGTCTTGCTATGTTGCCCAGGCTAGTCTTAAACTCCTGGCCTCAAGAGATCCTCCTGCCTTGGCCTCCTGAAGAGCTGGGATTATAGGTGTGAGCCACCACACCCAGCCGACTTGTACATTTTAAATGGGTGAATCATATGGAATGTGAATTATACTTCAATTAAGCTATTATTTCAAAAAATAAAAAAATAAAAAAAAATAAAAATACTTTAAATAGGAGGACAACATTCGGTTAACAGTAAAAGATGGAAAAGGATATTAATGTAGCTGGTGTTGCTAGGAAAGATAAAGATGGATATTTCATAATGAAAATAGGATTAAAATACAATAGGAAGACATAACAAACCTAAATTTGTATGCATCTGATAATATAGTTTTAAAAATACATAGAGCGAATATTGGCACAACTAAAAGGAGAAAGAAAGAGAAAGACCCATAGTCATAGTTGGAGTTTAATACATCTCTCTCAGTAATTGATAGAACAAGCACAGAAGAAAAAAATAATAAGGATATAGAAGATTTGAACAACAAAATTTATCAAATTAACTTAATTTCTATATTTACAGGATACTCTACTTTAAAACTCCAGAATAAGCATTCTTTTTAAATGCATACAGAACATTTATCAAAGCAGATCGTATGTTAGCACATAAAGTGAATTTCAACAAACTTTAAAGAACTGAAAGCCTATAGCTACTGTAGAATTAAATTAGAGTTCATGAAAATAAATATAGAAAATTTCCAAATTTTTTGAAATTAAGCAACAGACTTCTAAGTAATGCATGTATGGATCAAAGAAGAAATCAAAATGAAAGTAGAATATATTTGAACTGAATGATAATGAAATATGACACCAAGAATTATGGATTACAGTTGAAGCAATGCTGAGGGAAACTTCAACTCTAAATACATATAAAATAAAACTATATAAATTATATAATTTATATATATAAATTGTAAAATACCACTTCAAACAGCTTCAAAAATTATAAATATGAGGCATAGAGCTAACAAAAAGTTGCTGAGGAAAATTAAAGAAGATCTAATAGATGTAGAGGTACCCCATGTTTATGAATTGGAAGAGTTGTATTATTACCAATTTTCAACAGATTTGTCTATAAACAAAATCTAATTATTTAAAAGATTAATAAAATTGATAAACCTCTGCCATGGTTGATCAAGAGAAAATATATAGTGAAATATATTTATAGTGACAGAGAATTTAAATTGCCTAAACTCACCCAAAAGGCAGAGATTTTCAAAAACAATTGAAAACAAATAGCCATATTATGTTTTCTTGATATTAAATCAAATCTAATGACACAAAAATAAGTTGTTTACCAGAAGAGAAAATTCAAATGGCCAATAAATATATGGAAGGTTGTGCAATCTCACTGTTAATCATGGAAATACAATTAAAACAATGGCAAAATACTACCTTCCAGGTGATTCTATAGATGTTGGCAAGAATGTGGGGCAAAGGAAGTACTATGTAAAAATAATATGAATATAAATTTGCAAGCAATAAGATAATATATAGCAAACTGAAAAAATATGTATCTACAACTCAGAACTTTTACTAGAATATTGGAGGAAACTCTTTCACCTGTGCTCCAGGAAGCATGTTTGAGGATACTGCATCATTGCTTGTAAGCAATTTAAATGTCAATCAGTAGGAATATATATAAATCATAGCATATTCATGGTGACTCTACATCCTGGTTTGTTGAGACAGTCTTAGTCTATGCCTATTATGTTAATGTAATTATTAATCAAGCCTATTTTAATTTTCAAAAGAGGTCTGCTTTGGATAATAAATTATATATTCATTCTAGATATAGCCATGTATTGAAATACTAAATAATTATTTAAATAATTGAAATAAATGTGTTGGCATAATATGTGTTAACAAAGACAAATCTGGGAAAACGCATAATGTTAAGTGAAAAAAGTCAAGCTGCAAATAGATATGTACCACCTTGATACCATTTATGAGAAAATTTACAACAAAAAGCAATACTGTATATACATATGCATATACATATGATACATAAATATATATGTATATTATATACATGCCTATGTCAGTTAAGTTTTATTTTATTTATTTATTTCAATAGATTTAGGAGGTACAAATGTATTTTTTGTTATGTGGATAAATTGTTTAGTGGTGAAGTCTGAGCTTTTAGTGTACCCATCACCCAAATAGTGTATATTGTATCCAACAGGTAATGTTTCATCTCTCTCTCCCCTCCCAAAGCTCCCCCTTCTTAATCTCCAGTGTCCATTATGACACTTTGTCATACCCATAGCTTAGCTGCCACTTACATGTGAGGACATATAGTATTTGTTTTTCTGTTCTAGGGTTACTGCACTTAGCATAATGGCTTCCAGTTCCATCCAAGTTGCTGCAAGAGACATTACTTCATTTTTTTTATGGCTTAGTAGTATTCCATGGTGTGTGTGTGTGTGTGTACATACACATACATATGTACATAAGTACATTTACATTTATACACACACATATTACATTTTCTTTATCAGTTGATGGGCACCTTGGTTGATTACATATTTTTGCAATTGTGAATTATTTTATGATAAACATACGAGTGCAAGTGTCTTTTTGATAAAATGACTTTTTTTCTGTTGGGTAGATATTCAGTAGTGGGATTGCTGGATCGAATGGTAGATCTATTTTTAGTTCTTTGAGGAATCTCCTTACTGTTTTCCATAGAGGTTGTACTAATTTACATTCTTACTAACAGTGTGAAAGAGTTCCCTGTTCACTGCATCTGTGCCAACATCTATTGTTTTTTTGACTTTTTAATAATGGCCATTCTGACAGAGGTAAAATGGTATCTCTTTGTGGTTTTAATTCACACTTCCCTGATGATTAGTGATGTTGAACATTTTTTCATGTGTTTTTTGGCCATTTGTTTATCTTCTTTTGCAAAATGTCTGTTCATTCCTTTTGCCCACTTTTTAATGGGGTTATTTATTTATTTTTTCTTGCTGATTTGTTTGAGTTTCTTATAGATTCTGGATATGAATGGTTTATGAATATTTTGTCTGATTCTGTAGGTTGTCTATGTACTCTGTTGATTATTTCTTTTGTTATGCAGAAGTGTTTTAGTTTAATTTTGTTTAAACATCTGAGATAAAAATTTTAAAAGGATAGCATTTGTTAAATCTAGGGTTTATTATACTATTGAATTATTTCATAATTTAAAAAATATTTGAAACATTTTTAAACTGTTGGTGGTCCCATCCATCTGTGATACTTTAGAAAATTTTTTTGCCATGAAAAGGAGTTGAGCTGGGCAAGCTTTAAGGTATTTTTGAATTTCATTATTCTATGAATATAAAAGCCCTTGCTTCAGTTGAAGATGAATTGTCCTTGGTTTTATGTCACACAACAGCCTAACTTTGAACAAACCTATGCACTAAAAAAGGGGGCTAGATGTGTTGGTTTTAGGTAGGTCTTAAGCTTGGAAAATATTTCTCTAAATGTTTCCCAATGCACACAAAAAAGCAGATTTTTGTGTTTGGCTAGATCTGAGAACACTTTTTGGTGTCTGGTCTGATCTGATCAATTGACAAAAGGAAGGGTCATTTTTACTGAGAAAGTTCATATTACCCATCTGTTTGAAAGTTTTGTCTAGGGAGTTCACAGGTGGGGTCATGAGCCTCCATGTAGCTCATAGATCTGGGAATGACTTTGGGATGAGCAAGTTTGATGCTATGGCAGCTGCCTGCATTTTTTAATAACATACATAACAGCTAAATTCAACTTATTGTTCTTATTTATTAAGTTACTGATTTTGATGGAATTTGGAAAAAGTTGAGGCTCCCTGAGCACAAGGAATCTCTTCGCCTAGTCATGGGCAAGAGAAAAAATTGTCTAGTGTGCTCCCTGCCTGGAGTTATGAAGGGCCTGATCAAACATTGATGTGATCCTGAGTCAGCTGTGCTTCTAAAACCTGTACACAGCCCTGGTGAAGCCCTGGTGAAGAAATTGGCTAATGTTCTAGATCCCTCTCTTCTCAAGGGCCTAAGATGTTTTCTTTAGTGTAAAGCTTAGTAGGATAAAAATGCCAGAGTTGAATATAGCACTGAAGATAAACTTTCACCTAATTCATGAATTATGTTGCCTTTATACAGATCTAGTAACATTAGTTCTCATAAATCAAAGACTGCTTCTCCTCATTATCATTATTATCATCTCATTAAAAACAAAACAAAACAAAAACACAGAAGGCACTTTGCAATAAGGTTTTCCTTTGTTATTTGATGAAGTGAAGACCATGGGAGGTTTTGGAGTCAGACCTGGCACCAGATTCTGGTTTCATCACTTAACTACGTTTACATTCCAGGCAAAAACTTTGAACCAGTTTTCTAATCTTAAAATGGGGATAAATATGCTAACATTTATAATTAGTCTGTGAATAATCTTACCCACTGTAGCAATTTCATTGCACCTATAGTATTATATGCTTTACATTAATTTTCCCTCATTTATGTTTGCTTATCTAAAGCTTTCTTAGTGTACAGATTTTATTCCCCAAGCAGGGAGCAGCATCCTGGGATGGGTTTCATATCCTTGTTTTCATTAATTTATTTTCCATCCTCTATTATATACAGTGCAGCAGTCCCCAACCTTTTTGGCACCAAGGACTGGTTTCATGGAAGATAATTTTTCCATGGACCAGGAGGGTGGGAGGTGATGTTTTTGGGATAATTCAAGTGCATCACATTTATTGGGCACTTTATTTCTATTATTATTACATTGTCATATATAATGAAATAATTATACAACTCACCATAATGAAGAATCTAATGTCACCACTGATCTGATAGGAGGCGGAGCTCAGGTGGTGATGCAAGTGATGGGGAGTGGCTGTAAATATAGATGAAGCTTCACTCACCTCCTGCTATGCAGCGTGATTCCCAACAGGCCAGGGACTGGTACTGGTCCATGGCCCAGGGGTTGGAGACCACAAATACAGTGCATATCTGATCTGCATTAAACACTTAGTACAGCTATAATGTTCTAACCTCAGGCAGTACCTCCATGATACAGAAGAAATGGCTCAGGATTGTAATATTTGGTGTATCCAGTTTGCTGTGACTCATCTGTTCTATCCTATATGTGCATACCTAGCTAAGCAAGGTACACCTTAGTTTTAATGCATTTTTTTAAAAGAAAATATTTAAAAACTGGGAAATGGAAATGGCTGAAGCAAATAATAATTTGCTTTAATAATAATGAGAGAGCAAGAGAAAGGCGAATTCTGAAAAGTATCTGTCAAAAAGAATTTGGATCTAAAATAGCTACAGTTTACTTACTATTTGACCATCACTTTAGCTCTATTTTCCCTTTTAATCCTCAAAACAACAAAGTAAGGCAGAATCTATAATTCTTTCCTATTATAGACAGGAAAACTGATGCTTAGAGAGGTCAATTAGCACACCCAAGGTCAAGCAACTAGGAAAAGGTAGGGCAGGGCTTGGAATCTAGGCTTTTAACCAAAATTCTGCTGCTTCTCCAGGTGGTAGAAGAGGCTTAGTAATGTTCTTTGAAATGCAAAATTCATGAATGAATAAATGTTATGTCTATGTATAGGATAAATGGGAAAGTGTTTAGGAAGATTACAAGGATGGGAGCCCAACTATAAAATCTGCCTGGGTATAGCTAAAATCACTCAGAGGAGGAAACACTTCAGCACCCAACCTGGGCAAACTTAAGATGTTCTTTTATCACTTCTTTCTTTCAAAGAAGGTTACTCCAGAGCCACAAGACTTTAATCAAGACTGTGATACTTTAGTAGTTATATAATCTTGAGGAAGACAACCTCTCTAGGCCTCAATTTCCTCCTTGGTAAAATTAGGGGACTGGATGTAGTTATTTTTAAGCCCCTTTCAGCTGTTTCATCCTGTGACTTTATAATGTTAGGAATTTATTCAGTTTCTGCCATATGGACTATCTATCTTTAAGATAGTGTTGGCTACATATTCCCTGAGATATCTAATCTATCTTTCTGTCCTCTATCAGTGAAATCCTCCAGTTTCAATATCAGATCTGAACGTAACTTGAACTTTTCTCATCCTTTTTTGATACACATGAAATATCTTAGAAAAGAAACATCCATCCATGTGGGAATGTTTGTATGCCTACATTATTGAATATTATGTATCTATTTAAAATGGGAAATTTATATATAACAAATGTACATAACCAATTTATTATTTTATATATTTATATGTTATAAATATACATCATGTATACATGAGAGAGAAAGAATGATTCCTAATGAATTATTACATAAAAAAACATTGTAGATTCATATTTAGAGTGTACCTGATTTTTGCAAAGAAGAAAGAAGGAAGGAAGGGAGGGAGAAAGAAAATAATGAAGGAACGGAGGGAGAGAAGGACAGAGGGAGAAAGGAAAGAAGAAATAAGAATTATGGGTGTATGTCTGTGCGAGTGTGTATGGGTTTTATGACCAAGAACCTATTATGTTTTTCTTTATAAATTTCAATAAGTATGTATTGCTTTTATAATAAAAGAATATGAAAAAGAAAAAATCCTTAACTCTCAAGAAGACTTACTTTTACACCCTCTCCACAAAACAGTGACCACCTTCTTCCCCTTCTGATATATGCCTTCTCCCCTCTGCCCCGTAGAGAATTGCTGCTTCCATATATTCTGCACCAGCAGGTTTGCACATAGGTTTGCTTAATATTAGCAGAATAAAATTATCCTCCTTCATTTTTCCAAATAGCACATTTTTATTTTATTGTGCTGTTTAATAAACTTTTTCAACAATCCCTTCTAGAGACTGACTACTGGCCCGTATACCTGTAGAATGTCCCCCTCAGTAGTGAGCTCCCGTTCCAGGAGAGCCGTTGTCTGACACTTTATGCTGCTGGCAAGGTATCACTCTTAAAGCACTGGAATCACCCGTGTGTTTATATATTTTGAAGCAAAATGTCTCTTTAACATTTTTAGAAGAATGTGAAACTATTTTTTTTCAATGTTTGACCTACAGGGAATCTCTGGGAATGTTATTGCTATACAAATCAAATCCTTTTGTGGTTCACGGAACAAAAGAGAGATGGGGGAAAATAGAACAAAAGAAAGACAGCTCATCCTATTTTTTTCCCAATAACATGTGGATATGTTTAAATCTATTAGGAAACAAAGGGCAATTGGAGCATCATAGTGTTAGGATGTCAAAGCTAAATGGAAAACTTAGAAGTCCTTGAATCCAATCCCTATATTTTATGAATAAAGAAACTGAAGCCCAGACAGGTGAGATTATGTGCACAAAATCACACAACATGGTGATGATAGAGTTGGGATTATGTCTTCCATCTCCCACCTCCCACTATAGAGTTGAACATACTGGGCTTTGGCTACAGGTAGACCTGATTTGGGGTCTTGGATCCTTCACTTAATAGCATGTGGCATTTTATTCCTCACATGTAAAATGAAGAATATTATATCTATTTCATGGGGTTATTGTGAAGATTAAATGAAATAGTTTATATAAATAGCTTAGTACAATGTTTAGAGCACAAGAAGTCCATGTAAAACATTAGGTTTAATATCCATTCTAATGTTCTACTCTGTGTATTTTTCTTTGCATTTCAGTGATTACCTATCTTTCCAGTACATTTTATCTTGTTCATACATTCATGTGGAAATAAGGTCATCCAAAATCATCCTCTTACATCATTGTTCTGATCTTTCCATGTTTTCATGGCCCAGACACTTCTACTGGAAGTCCTAGCCAAGAGTTAGGCAAGAAAAATAAATAAATAAAATCATCCAACTGGAAAGAAAGAAGCAAAATTATCTCTGTTTGCAGAAGACATGATCTCATATGTAGAACCCCTAAAGATTCTTCAAGCAAAGCGTTAGAATGACGAAATTCAGCAAATTAGCATGATAAAAAATCAACACACGAAAAATCAGTTATATTTCTTTACACTAACAATGAACTGTCTGAAAAGCAAACTGGGAAAGTTTTATTTACCATAGCATCAGAAATAATACTATACTTAGGAATTAACTTAACCAAGGAGGTAAAAGGTTTGTACAGTAAAAAGTACAAAGCATTACTAAAAGAAATTAAAGAAGACTTAAAATAAATGAAAAGATAGCCCAATTCATTGATTGGAAGACTTAATATTGTAATACTGTTAGAATGTCAAGACTGCCCAAAGGGATAATAGATTTAATCCGATCTTTATCAAAATCCCAGCAATGTTCTTTGCAGAGTATAAAAACCCATCTCAAAATTTATATGGAATTTCAAGAAACACTGAATAACTAAAATGATCTTGAAAAAGAAGAACAAAGTAGAAGACTCACATTTCCTGATTTGAAAACTTACTACAAAGCTATGGTAATCAAAACAGTGTGGCACAGCATAAAGAAAGACATATATCAGCGAGAGCGAAACGGCTGATATATGTCTTTCTTTATGCTGTGCCACACTGTTTTGATTACCATAGCTTTGTAGTAAGTTTTCAAATCAGGAAATGTGAGTCTTCTACTTTGTTCTTCTTTTTCAAGATCATTTTAGTTATTCAGTGTTTCTTGAAATTCCAAGAATCTATTTAGAACTCAGGAAAATCAGCAAGAAAAAATCAAGCAACCCTATCAAAAAGTGGGCAAAGGACATGAATAGAAATTTTTCAAAAGAAGATATAAAAATGGCTAACAAACATATGAAAAAGTGTTCAACATCTCTAATCATCAGGGAAATGCAAATCAAAACCACAATGAGATATCACTTAACCCCAGTGAGAATGGCCTTTATCAAAAAAACCCAAAACAACACATGTTGGCGTGGGTGTGGAGAGACAGGAACACTAATACACTGCTGGTGGGACTGCAAACTAGTGCAACCTCTGTGGAAAGCATTATGGAGGTATCTTAAACAGATTCAAGTAGACCTGCCATTTGACCCAGCAATCCCATTACTGGGCATATACCCAAAGGAAAAAAGGTCATTCTGTAACAAAGGCACGTGTACCCAAATGTTTATAGCAGCACAATTCACAATAGCAAAGATCTGGAAACAACCCAAATGCCCATCAATACATGATTGGATTAGTAAACTGTGGTATATGTATACCATGGAATACTACTCAGCTATAAGGAATGATGAAGATACAACATCTCTATGGTTCTCCTGGAGAGAGTTGGAACCCATTATATTAAGTGAAGTATCCCAAGAATGGAAAAACAAGCATCACATGTACTCACCAGAAAATTGATTTCCTTGATCTTCACCTAAATACAAATCTGGAAACGACACCAATTGGACATCAGACTGAGGTAGGGGGTGGGGGAGGGGATGGGGGTATGCCTACACAATGAGTGCATTGCGCACCGTTTGGGGAGTGGTAACACTTGAAGGTGCTGACTCGGGAAAGGGGGGGTGGGGAAAAAAATATGAAACTATTGTTTTTAACTTGCACTGTTCACTTAATAATTTATCATGAATATTTCCCATATTATTTCATATCATTGTACAAGAAATAATGTATACATTATGAGGACATACTGTATCTAACAAGATATACTGTTAGACTCTTTGATTCTGTAAAATTAAATAAAAAAAAAAAAAAAGACATATATACCAATGGACTAGACTAGAAAGCCCAGATATAAACACTCACATATATGGTCAAATAATTTTTGACAAGGGTGTCAAGACTATTCAATGGGCAATGGACAGCCTTTTCAACAAATAATGCTGGGCAACTGAACATCCCCTTATAAAAAAAAATGAATTTGTATCCTTACCTAATATTATACACAAAAATTAACACAAAATGGATCAAAGACCTAAGCATAAGACTTAAAAGTATGAAAACTTCTCATAAAAAAAAACTTCTCATAAAAGAAAACATAGGGGAAAAGCTGTATAACATGGAATTTGGCAATGATTTCTCGGGTATGATACCAAAGGCACAAGCAACAATAAAAAATAGATAAACTGGACTTCGTGACAATGAAAAACATGTCCTCATCAAAGGGCACATTCAAAATAGTGAAAAGGCAACCTACAGAATTGGAGAAAATATTAGCAAATTATACATCTGATAAGGAGTTAATATCCAATATATAGAGAGAACTCCTAAAACTCAAAAAGAAAAACAAAACGGATAGGAAAATAAGCAAAGGACATTGTTAACAGCCTCTGAGTGGAAGTTTTTCCAAATTCTTTGTGTTCATCATGAAAAGAATGTCAGGATGCCAAACAAGCAACAGCTTTTATTGAAAGTGAAAGTACACTGTCAGGGAAGAGAGGGGGCAGGCTTGAAAGAGAGCAGCTGCACTGAGAGGAAGTAGTTTTAATCTTTTGTAGTCTTACTAATTGAGTGGAGGAATACTGAAGGTGAAAGGTTTGGCTTTTACTAACAATTTGGGTAGTAACTCCTAGAATTGGGTTCCCTTCCATTTTCATACCGTATATGATTGTTTTGGAACTGTCATAGTGATTTCAAGTATGGAGAATTTTTAAAACCACAATGTAAATGATATTGTAATTAGCCAAAGTTCATGTAATGTGACAGAGATTGATGACAAGCTAGTTAAGGGTGGTTCTTGCCTGCAGTTATCAGCCCCTGTAGCTAGCTTCTAGAGTTATTTATTTTAACACCTGCACCAGATATTCAAGTCCCTGCATCCAGTCTCAGCTCCGTCTCCTAGTCTCCTACTTTAACAACTTGAATGGATATTTCTCCAAAGAAGATATACAGATGGCCATCAAACATATGAAAAGATGCTCAACATCACTAATTATTAGGGAAATGAAAATCAAAACAATGAGATACCATCTCCCATGTTAGAATGACTACCATCACAAAATTAACTGTTGGTGAGGATGCAGAAAAATTGAAATTCTTGTACACTGTTGATGGAAATGTAAAATGGTACAGCCACTATCGAAAATAGCATGGCACTTCCCCCAAAATTCAAAATAGATTTACTATATGACCCTACAATTCTACATCTGGGTATATACCCAAAAGAATTGAAAGCAGTGTCTCAATGAGATATTTATACACCCATGTTCATTATAGCATCATTCACAATAGCCAAGAAATTGAAGCAACCAAAACGCTCACTGATGGATGAGTGGATAAAGAAAATGTTATATACATATAATAGAATATTATTCCGCCTTAGAAAGGAAGAGAATTCTAACACATGCTACAACATGGACGAACCTTGAGGACATTATGCTACGCAAAAAGCTAGTTGTGGGCCGGGCACAGTGGCTCACGCCTGTAATCCTAGCACTCTGGGAGGCTGAGGCAGATGGATCGTTTGAGCTCAGGAGTTCGAGACCAGCCTGAGCAAAAGGGAGACCCCATCTCTACTAAAAATAGAAAGAAATTATATGAACAACTAAAAATATATACAGAAAAAATTAGCCAGGCATGGTGGCACATGCTTATAGTCCCAGCTACTCGGGAGGCTGAGGCAGGAGGATCGCTTGAGCCCAGGAGTTTGAGGTTGCTGTGAGCTATGCTGATGCCATGGCACTCTAGCCTGGGCAACAGAGTGAGACTCTTGTTTCAAAAAAAAAAAAAAGCTAGTTGTGAAAAGACAAATATAATACTATATGATTCCACTACTGTGAGGTACCTAGAGTAGTAAAGTCGTAGAGATGGAAAGTAGAGTGAGGGTTGTCAGGGGCTAGAGGTGGAGGGAAATGAGGAGTTACCATTTAATGAGTATAGATTTTTGGTTTGAAAAGAATTCTGTATATGGATGCTGGTGATGGTTGCACAACAATACTAATGTATGTAATATCATTGAATGGAACACTTAAAAATGGTTAAGATGGTAAATTTTATGTTGTGCATTTTACCATAATAAAAAAGGGTGTAACAGATGGAGTGTCCATTTCCCCAATACCCCAATACTTCATCTTATCACTCTGTTTAATTTTGTTAGCTTGAGTGGCGTTTTTCTTATGTACTTCTGTAAAGGAAGATATTTACCTAAGTCCTTGAAAATACTTAATGTTATTTTAGTGGGAATTCTGATTCCAGAGATCACTCAGTATACTCCCAGGACACGTACAGATATACCAAGGACTTCCAGTTACCGCTCATCCTTTGAGAGTGCCTTTGCACATGATAGGCCCGAAAGCCCCTGACTTGCATGGCTATAAGTTGTAGTCTCTTCTGATTTGTTTTTATTTGTTTGTTTGTTTTCTTTTTTTTTATTCTTATTTCAGCATAATGTGGGGGCACGAAAGTTTAGGTTACATATGATGCCCTTGCCCCCTCACCCCCCTGAGTCAGAGCTTCAAACGTGTCCATCCCCTAGACAGTGCGCATCGCACTCATTATGTATGTATACTCCCATCTATGTATACCATGGAGTACTACTCAGCTATAAGAAACAATGGTGATATAGCACCTCTTGTGTTTTCCTGGAAAGAATTGGAACCCATTCTAGTGAAGTATCCCAAAAATGGAAAAATAAGCACCACACGTACTCACCATCAAATTGATTTCACTGATCATCAACTAAGAGCACATTTAGGAATAACATTGATTGGGTGTTTGTTTGTTTTTAATCTTTAATGATTGTTGGACATGGATTAGCCACCAGATACTGAATTTAGCCAGGGGGAAAGAAGGCCTAACACGGATGGTCTCCAAAGGATTTAATCAAAGGATTAAAGAACTGGAATCAAGAAATTTAAGCCCTAATTAAAAGAATTTATATATTCTGGTCGACATTGAATGGCAATTAGTTGCTTATTTTCTCCCCAAACCTCTTGTGTTCTCTCCTGTTTTACAATCAAGAAACTAAGACTCAGACTTCTTGGTGTATGTTACCAACAGATCAACTCACTCTCACTTAGAATCCTGTTGTTTATGGCCATATCTTAATTAATAATAAGCAGAAACTCTCCATCTTATGCATTTTTAAACTCTTCTCAGCACTGTACATGGTGCCTAGCATATACTCAGTTTTCAATAAATATTGGTTATAGGAACAAATGTCTGAGTAGGACACATGTGCTAGGTATGTCCTGGTTATCTTTCTGATTTGGTTTAAGACTCTTTAGGTGTAAATTATCTAATTTTCTAAAATCTGTTGGCAAGGCTAAGAATTTTCTAGGCCATCTACTTATATCTGCTTCCCACTGTTGAAAGAAAAACTTAAGATAAATGAGATTTAACAGAGTTTAGCTGAGCAAAATCGATTTGCCAACTGGGCAGCCCCTAGAACCAGAATAGGTTCAGAGTGACTCTAGGGCTGCCGTGTTGTTGGATAACATTTATGGACAGAGAAAAGAAAGTAATGTACAGAAAATGGAAGTGAAGTACAGAAATAGCTGGATTGGTTACAGCTGGGTGGTTACCTTATTTGAACCTGTTTGAACAGTTGGCTGCCTGTGGTTGACTGAAGTTCAGCTGCTATGATTGGCTGAGACCTGTCTGCTTGGTATGAGAGTAGGTTACAACCTGTTTACCCATCGAGTTGGATTACAGTTCATTATGTATGGAGAAACCTTTAATCTGAACTTAAAATATTTAAGGAGGCAGGTTTAGGCTGAACATAATTTAATACCACCATGGGCAAAAAGATAAACTCTTGTAGCTCTTTTCCTTAGATAACCTTAGATAACCTTAGAGAGGCATTTGCGGTACTTAAACTGCCATTTCTCAGTTTCTCCAGTCCTGGCTAATTTTTATGCATTTTATTGTAGATTCAAATGTGAAAGAGAAAAATGCTGTTGTTTTCTTTTTTTAATCTGCTGTTCATTTTGATTAGTTTCTCAAACACCTGAAAGAGTAATGTGGACCACCCACAGGAACAAGTTCTGAAACCTACCAGCAGCTCATGATAGTGTAAGACCAATGGTGGACAGTGTAGATCTGAATTATGTTTCCATCTCTGCCATTATGTGTCTGTGATGTTGAACAGATCACTTAACCTCCATGTATCTGTCTTTCTTTACTATGAGTATTATGAGGCTCAAAGAAATAGTATATTTTTAAAACTTTGTACTTTGAAAAATATAAAATATAATGCAAGTACAAAGCATTGTTACAAAAGAACTTATAAAAGTGGAGTCATACAAACTAAACAAAATCTTATGAGTTCTTGTGACCACCCACATTGCCATCTGCAAAAGAAAGGGGAAATTCTTTGTTTTGTTTTATTTTGTTGCCACATTTTTTGGCAAAGAGAAAATTAGTCCAGCTGCTGGAGCCATAATAGAAGCAACAATGGTAGCAGCAGCCTCTATTTGGCAATTAACTATTCATATCTATAAAATATGTCATACCTACAGTAACCAGTAGTTAAATTCTCACATTAAAAACCTATGTGCTCCGCTTGTAGCCGTGGCTTGGGCGAGGCAAAGGCATTTTATGTAACCCAAATGTTTGCACCCCTATAATATTCTGAAAAAAAAATATCCTATGTGCTCAATTCTCCCCTACTTGCTTCAGAGTGTGTGCTAAGAATATGGGACAGCAGATCTGAGTATTTAAATAAACAGGTAAAGCAGAACTTTTAGAACAAATGCCCTCTACTCCTATAATAATGAAGGCCATATACTTATTATAATCTTCCATGAATTCTCTCTAAAGCAGTAATTTTGTGAAATAGTGTTGGATGGCATAGTTCCTCATCCTTAGTCTTTCTGAGAATATCTGACATAACAGATTCCTTAGGCTGACCTCTTTGGATTACAAATGATGTAAACCCAACTCAAACTAGTTTAAACAAAAAAAAAAAGGGGGGGGGGAATTTGATGACTCAATTAGGAAGTTCAGGACTCATTTTGGCACTGGCCTACTGCTGTGATATAATATTTTCACATAATTAATTTCAAGCTATCAACGTGACACCACTGAATGTGGAGTTGGGAAGTGAGGTGCACAATTGGCTTTTGAAAACCAGTGCAAACCAACTCTAGCACACTCCTACCTGTGTGCCAGGCACGGTGCTGTAACCCAAAGCTATAGAGTTGAGTAAAACAAGGTCCCCATCCTGACATATAGAATGGGAAGGGAAGAAGGAGGCTGTGTAACATTTATTTATTTATTTATTTATTTTTTTGAGACAGAATCTCACTCTGTTGCCCAGGCTAGAGTGAGTGCCGTGGCGTCTGCCTAGCTCACAGCAACCTCAAACTCCTGAGCTCAAGGGATCCTCCTGTCTCAGCCTCCCGAGTAGCTGGGACTACAGGCATGCACCACCATGCCCGGCTAATTTTTTCTATATATATTTTTAGCTGTCCATATAATTTCTTTCTATTTTTAGTAGAGATGGGGTCTCGCTCTTGCTCAGGCTGGTCTCGAACTCCTGAGCTCAAACGATCCGCCCACCTCGGCCTCCCAGAGTGCTAGGATTACAGGCGTGAGCCACCACGCCCGGCCGGCTGTGTAACATTTATTAATGACATTTATTAAGATTCCAGGCACTCAATTCTATTCACTATTTGTTATAAGAGCTTAGACTCTGAATCCAGACTCTCTGGACATAAATACCAGTTCTACAATTTAATAACTGTTTGATCTTTAGCAAGTCATTTCACCTCTCTGTGTCACTTTCCTAATCTAGAGAAAGGGGATGATAGTGTAGCATGAAATGAATTGATACATATAAAGCACTTAGAATAATTTATCATTCATTGTGAGTACAAATCAAGGATTTTCTGTAGATGTTTTTTATTTATATAAATTTATGGGGGACTAGTATAGTTTTGTTATATACATAGATGGTCTAATGGTCAAGTCAGGGCTTTTAGGATATTAATTACCTAAATAATGTACATTATAGCATTAAGTAATTTCTCACCATCCAACCCCTACCTTCCCCCTCATCCTTCTGAAACTCTTATTATCTATCATTCCACTCTGTACATCCATTTGTATACATTTTTTTGGTCACCAAATTAATAGTGAGAACATGTTATATTTGTCTTTTGTGTCTGACTTGTTTCACTTAAGATCATGACCTTGAGTTTCATCCATGTTGCTGCAAAAGACATGACTTTATTTTTTTTTATGGTTGCATAGAATGCAATTGTGTATCTATATCATATATTTTTTATTTAGTCAACCACTGATGGGCACTTAGCTTGATTCCATATCTTTGCTACTGTGAATAGTGCTGCAATAAACATTTGAGTGCAAGTATCTTTTTGATACATTGATTTCTTTTTCTTTGGCTAGATATCTAGTAGTGGGATTGCTCAATCAACGGGTAGTTCTATTTTTAGTTCTTTAAAAAAATCTCCATACTATTTTCCATAGAGGTTGTACTAATTTATAATACATCCCCACCAACAGTGTATAAGCATTCCTTTTCTCCACATCCTGGCCAACACTGGTTATTTTTGTCTTTTTATTAATAGCCATTCTGGTTGAGATAAGATGATATCTTATTGTGGTTTTAATTTGCATTTTTATGATGATTAGTGATATTGATCATTCTTTTTATATACCTATTGGCCATTTGTGCATTTTCTTTCGAAAAATTTCTATTCAAGTCCTTTGCTCACTTTTTAATGGAATTATTTGGGTTTTTTGTTGAGTTGTTTGAGTTCCTTGTAGATTCTAGATATTAATTGCCTGTAGGATGAATAGTTGGCAACTATTATACTTTCTCCCATTCTGCAGGTTGTCTGTTCACTCTGTCGATTATTTACATATTTATTTATTTTTGCTGTGCAGAAGCTTTGTAGTTAAGTCTCATTGTCTATTTTTGTTTTTGTTGCCTGTGCTTTTTGAGGTCTTAGTCATAAATTATTTGCTTAGATTAATGTCTGGAAAAGTTTTTCCTAGGTTTTCTTCTAGTAATTTTATAGTTTTGGGTCTTACATTTAAGTCTTTAATCCATCTTGAGATAATTTTTGTATATGATGAGAGATAATGGACAGTTTCATTCTTCATATGGCAATCAAATTTTCAGAGCACCATATATTGGAAAAGTTATCCTTTTCCATATGTATGTTCTTGTCAGCTCTGTCAAAGATAACTTGGTTATAAAAATATGGCTTTATTTCTGGGTTTTGTATTCTGTACCATTTATTTCTGTGTCTATTTTTATACCAGCACCATGCTATTTTGGTTACTATATCTCTGTAATATAATATGAAATCAGGTAATGTGATGCTCTCAGTTTTGTTATTTTTGCATAGGATTTCTTTGGCTACTCAGTCTCTTTTGTGGTTCTATATGAGTTATAGAATTGCTTTTCCTAATTCTGTGAAAAAAGACATTGGTATCTTTTTTTTTTTTTACGTGTCCCAAGAGAGGGGCCCAGGCGAGGTTCACAGGTCCCGAGAGAGGGGCCCAAGAAGTTGCTGACAATGGTATCTTGATAGGAATTGCATTAAATCTGTAGATTGCTTTGAGAACTATGGTCATTTCAATGATATTAATTCTTCAGATCCACAAGCATGGGATACTTTTCCATTTGTGTTATCTACAATTATTTTCATCAATGTTTTGTATTTTTCCTTGTAGAGATCTTTCACAACCTTGGTTACATATATTCCTAGGTATTTTGTTTACTTGTAGCTATTTTAGGTAATATTGCCTTCTTGAATTTGTTTTCAGGTAGATCTTTACCAGTGTATAGAAAAGTGACTGATTTGTGTATGTTGACTTTGTAACCTGCAACTTTACTAAATTCATTTATCAAATCTAAGAGTTTTCTGATAGAGTCTTTAGGTTTTTCTAGATATGAGATCATATCATCAGGAAATAGTATAATTTGACTTCCTTTTTTCCAATTTAGATATCTTTTATTTCTTTCTGTTACCTGATTGGTCTGGCTAGTACTTACAGTACTGTGTTGAATAGGAGTGGTAAAAGTGGGCATCTTTGTCTTGTTCTACTTCTTAGAGTAAATGCATTCAACTTTTCCTCATTTGGTATGATGTTGGCTGTTAGTTTGTCATATGTGGTCTTTATTATTTCGAGTTATTCTCTATGCCTAAATTGTTGAGAGTTTTCATCATGAAGTGATGCTGAATTTTATGAAATGCTCTTTTTGCATCTATTGAGATGATCATATAGCTTTTATAAAATTCTGTTTATGTGATGTATCACATTTATTGATTTGCATATGTTGAATAATTCTTACATCCCTGGTATAAAACGCTCTAGCATTATCCTTTTGACGTGTGTTGGATCCAGTTTGCTTATATTTTCTTGAGTATTTTTTATGTATGTTCAACAGGGATATTGGTCTGTAGTTTTTTTTGTTGTGACCTTGTCTGGTTTTGGTATCAGGTGATTCTGGCCTTGTAGAATGAGTTAGTGAGATTTTACTCACCTTTCGCTTCTTGGAACAGCTTTGGGAGGATTGGTATTAGTACTTCGAATGTTTGGTAGGATTTGGCTGTGAATCCATCTGATCCTGTGCTTTTCTTTGGAGATTTTTAAAATTTCTGATTCAATCTAGCTACTTGTTATTGATCTTTTTCAGTTTTCTGTTTCTTCTAGATTTAGTCTTGGGAGGCATTTTACTTCCAGGAATTTATCCATTTCCTCTAGATTTTCTACTTTTGGGGCACATACCTCTTCATTATAATCTCTCATGTTTTGGTATTTCTGTGGTATCAGTTATAATGTATCCTTTTTCATTTCTGATTTTGTGTATTTGGGTCTTCTGTCTCCTATTATTGCTTAGTCCAGCTAGTGGTTTGTCAATTTTGTTTATCTTTTCGAAGGATCTTTCATTTTGCTGCATTGTTTTTCTGGTCTCTATTTCATTTAGTTCTGCTTTGATAGTTATTATTTATTTTCTTCTGCTAATTTCAGGTTTGGTTTGTTCTTGATTTTCTAGTTCCTAGAGGTGCCTGATTAGGTTCTTACTTTGTAGTCTTTCTACTTTTTTGATGTGGACATTTAATACTATAAATTTCCTTCTTTCTGTATTCCATAGGCTTTGGTATGTTGTGTTTCCATTTTCATCTGTTTAATACATTTTTGAATTTCTGTTTTAATTTCTTCATTGATCCAATGATCATTCAGGAACATGTTGTTTAATTTCCATATATTTGTCTAGTTTCTGAAGTACCAAGAGGAACTTGGTACTAGTTTTATTCCACTATAGTCTGAGAAGATGGTTGATATGATTTCAATTTTTAAAGTATGTGTTAATATTTATTTTGCGGATATGGTCCATCTTGGAGAATTTTCCATGTGCCGATGAGAAGAATGTGTATTCTGAAATTTTGGGTGGAATATTTGTAAATGTCTGTTATGTCATTTGGTCTAAAGTCCAATTTAAGTTCTATGTTTCTTTGTTGATTTTCTGATTAGATAATCTGTTTAATGCTGTCAGTGGGTTGTAGAAGTCCCCACTATTATTGTATTTCTGTCTATCTTTTTAGGTCTTTTAATATTTGTTTTATTAATCTGGGTGCTCCAATGTTGGGTACATGTATAATGTAGTTAGAATTGTTATATCCTCTTGCTGAATTGATCTCTTTATTATTATTTGATGACTTTTTCTTTTGTTACTGTTTTTGACTTACAATCTGATTTATCTGATATAAGTATAGCTACTCTTGCTCCTTTTTGGTGTCCATTTGTGTGGAATATCTTTTTGTACACCTTTATTTTCAGTCTATGTATCTTTGTAGGTAAGGTGAGTTTCTTTTAGACAGCATATAGTTGGATCATATTTATATATTTTTTAATTCAGGATATTATGGGGCTAAAAACATAGACATTTGGATTACATATATGGATCATATTTTTTAATCCATTTAATCAATCTATATCTTTTAGGTGGAACATTTAATTCATTTATGTTTAAGGTTAATATTGATATGGGAGGTTTTGTTCCTGTCATATTAATTGTTTTCTAGCTGTTTCAAAAATTCTTTCTTTTTTTTTTTTTTCTTTTTTTCTGTCTGTCTTCGTTGTTTGGTTGAGTTCTGTAGTGGTGCCACAAATGACATAGGTGAGTTTTATACTTTTGTGTGTTTTCATGATGGTGAATATCATCCTTTTGCTTCCAAATTTGGGATTCCTTTGAGCATTTTTTTGTAGGACCAGTCTAATGGTGACAAATTCCCTCAGCATTTGCTTGTCTGGGGAAGACTATTTCTCCTTCATTTATGAACCTTAATCTTACTAGATTAAGCTTGAATTCTTGACTTATAGTTCTGTTTTTTTTTTTTTTTCTTTTGGCATTTTGAATATGTCATTCCATTCTCTTCTGGCCTATAAGGTTTCTTCTGAGGAGTCCACTGTTAGTTTGATGGGGTTCCTTTATAGTTGATTAGACATTTTTCTCTTACTGATTTTAGAATTTGTTCTTTCACTTTGATTTTAGACAGTCTGATTATACGTTTCCATGGCCAAATTTTCATCTTTGCATTGTATTTACCCAGAGATTGCTGAGCTTTCTGTATCTGGATGTCTGAATCTCTTGCTAGACTTGGGATGTTTTCATCTGTTATTTTGTTAAATAGGTTGTCTAAGCCTTTTAATGTTTTTTCACTGTAAGGAAGACCAATAATTTGTAAGTTTGGTCACTTTATGTAGTCCCTAATATCTTGAAGGTTTTGTTCATTCTCTTTTCTTTATTTTTGTCTGACTGGGTTATTCTAAAGACCTGTCTTCAATTTTGAAATTCTTTTGTTTTCTTGGTCTAGTATACTGTTGAAGCTTTCAAATGTATTTTGCATTTCCTTCAGTGAATTTTTTAGTTCCAGGATTTCTGTTTGTTTAGTTTTTTGTTTGTTTGTTTTTTTATCTATCTCCTTGGAAAATTTCTTCTTAATATCCTGAATTGATTTTCTGAGTTCTTTATATTGGTGTTCAGATTTTTCTTACATCAAATTGAGCTTCTTTAAAACAAAATTTTTTAATTCTTTATCTGGGTTTTTGAGAATTTTATTTTTGGTTTGATCTATTGGTGGAGAATTATTATGTTCCTTTGAGGGTCTCATATTACCTTGCTTTTTCATGTTTCCTGTGTCTTTATTATGATTTCTGTACAACTGCTATAACGGTTGCTTCTTCTCATTTTTGAAAAGGGGGGTTTTCTTGAACATGTTACTGTGATGTTGGTTGGGTAGGGCCCTTTGGTATTGCTTTGGGGAATGTACAGTAATGAAGACTGTACAAATTCTTTAGCTATAAATAACATTAGTGGTCTCTTTTGTCCCCTCCACATGTTAGGGTCCAGTTATTTGAGAGGGCTGTGGTGAAACTGTGCTGGGGATTGGAATGTTTGTTGGACCCTCTTTAGGTTTCAGTAATGAAACTTGAAGGTAGGGTGTTTATGGCCAACCTTTATGCCCTGGGAAAAGTGCTCAAGTGTCCCAGGTGGTGAAGTGGGTTGTGGAACACCTAGGAACCTGGATACTGCACTCTGTCTTGAGGTTGGGGAGAGCAAGCCCAGGCAGAGCCAGATAGGTCAACCTTGCATTCAGGTCCCCCAACAGCAAGTGCATACACCAGCCATTATGGGGATTGGAACAGTCTTCAGGCCCTTGGCATATGCTTGGGTGAAGGGTGACCACTGCTGCTCTGAGGTCTTGCCATAGCAATGGTTAGGCAATCTCAGCAGCCACAGTTTTGTCCAACAGAGGGTGAAGGGCATTTGTGACCCTCTCACACTCCAGTCTTAGAAAGGCCCCCTCCCGGATCCTGGTTGTCACAGCTGACGAGGCTGTTCAGTCCTGTAAGTTTGCACCTAGCTTGTAACGTGGCCCTGAGCAATAAGAACCACTCCTTGGCTTAAGACCAAGCCTCTACAGCAACACTTATGCTGTTCAGGTCTTGGGGGTGGGGGTGCCCAGTTCCAGTACCAGCAGCTGGAGCCCACACCATGTTTACTTCTCAGTCTTGGTTGCTGAGCCAAAGCTGCAAGTCACAGCTTGAGGTTCCCAATGCCTCAGACTGGTGCCACTATTTCCCAGGACCATGTGCAGTGTGTTAAGAGCTGGGATGAAGAATGGCATCTTACTATAGCTTCTTAGGTCTCAGAAAGGGTATGGGACACTCCTTGGAGCAGTTTCTTCTCACAGTCTCCAGGGTACTTCCTATGTTAGATTCAGAGGTTGGGCCAGTCAAGATGTTCTCCTGAGACCTGGATTGTACAATTCTCCCATGGGAAAGTGGATTGCAGAAAGACATTTACTCACCCTCTCCCATAATGGGAACAGAGTGCAGGATTCAAGGTCCTGGGGGTTTTACAACCCAATCTACCACCTGGGACACCTTAGTACTCCTCCCAGGGGACTGAGGTTGGGCATAAGTACTCTACTGCTACCACCTCAGCTGGCTCTTACCTGCAAGTGCTACTTACTGGACTGGAGGCCAGTCTTGGTCATGCAGGCTGCCTGTTTACCTTTTCATTTTTCTTTTTAGATTTTAAAGTTGCCTTTTCCTTTTATGTTGAACTCTTGTGTTCCCTCTTAGATAATGTATTCAAAGTGTGATTGTCTACACACTAATTTGGTTCTTCTATGTAGATGATGTGTGCTGGAAATGCTTCTTGTCAGCCACCTTGGGAAAAAAACCCACAACACTACTGTTGATATATTATTCTTGCCATTTTCTAATCCTACAGAATTCCTTTGATTGGTGAGTACCAGTGTCTCCAGTGAAGAAACTGAGAGGCTAAGTGTCTTGCCCAAAGACAATACAGACATAATACAGTTAGGCTGGTATTTGATCCTAGGTCTATATACTTAACAAGTGTCATACACACCATACTAGTAACAGCAGTACTATTATCATATGCCCATTCTGAACCACCTACCATAGTAGGAGCTTTAAATATATTTTCTAATGTATTCTTTACAATATTACAGTGGATCGGGGTTTTCTATATCTATTTTATAGATGAGAATACTGGGAAAGAGGTTAAATAATTTTTATGGCCATGCAGTGATCTGGGATTTGAACCAAGTTTGTTGGATTCATAGAAATGTGTTTTTATTTGCTCTGTTAAATGACTTACAACTATTTTAACCATTATTTTGAACCAGTTTCTTCATTTTAACCTGAGACAGGATGTGGAACATGGGTAACATGGAAGATGTCCCACAAGAAATAGGAATGTAGTACATATCAGTATTGAAACAAGGAGAGAGAGATTTGATCTTAGCTTTTATTACTGCAGGATCAAAGAATGCTTCATGGAGAAATTGACATTTTAGCTGAGTCTTGTTAGATAAATTTGAACAGGCTGATGGGGATCAGCAGTGCATTTCTTATAATGAAAACAGCTTGAACAAAAGCATAGGGGCTTGAGATCATGTGTATGTTTGGTGAATGACAGCAGACTAAAGAGATATTACGGGATGCGCAGCTGAAGATGGATTCTGGAGGATATTTCAAGTACCATGATGAAGAATTTGGACTTAGTTCTATGGTGCTAAGAAGCCACTGAAGTCTTTTGTGAAATGGATTCCATAAACTGGCCTCTATTTAGGTAAACAAGGCTTGTAGCAATATGTGGGATAGACTGGAGCATAAGGATATGGGAGCCAGGAAGATGAGTTACATGTTATTGCATATAGCTTCTTAGCTGGTCTTTGTGTTCTACTCTTTTCTACCTATCTTTTCTTTACTGATCACCCAGAATAATACTTTTAAAACCATAAACATAAGTCACTACCATATTTAAAATCTTTGCATGATTTCCCACTATACTTGGAATATAACCCTAAGTCATTTCCCAGGATACCATTTCTTGTGTTATTGGCCCTGCCCACCACATACCACTAGCCCCTTGGCCATCAGAGTCCAACAACACCTACTTTCTTGTAGTACTTTGGTACCCCCTTAAAATTCACATCAGAGGCAAGTTCCTCATTTACTTTACCCTGTCCCAGCATTGGTTATTTTCTTTCCCACTAAACTGTAGGCTTCAAGGGTACAGGTACCATATCTGTTTTATCTACCACTGTACCCATTGTGTGTAATAGTATGATTGGCATAGAAAAAATGATTGAATGAAATGTTAGAGATTTTGGCAACAATATTCAAATGTATCATCTTATTTAATCATCACAGTAATTTGGTGATTTGAATATTCTCTCCTATTTGTAGGTGAAGAAAGTGATACTTAAAGATGTTAAGTAACTTGGCTGAGATAGGTACAGAGTTAATTAGTACATCGCAGAGGTAGAATTTGACTCCAAGCCTCTGACTTTAGATCCAGATCTTTCCCAGTTCACCAGCTCCCGTCTGAAGGTACATTCAAAAGGCTGAGTAGAAATTTATCAGGAACGTTGCAGAAAGAAGTTCTGGGTTATATAAGAAGCTGGACTAATTGACTTAAAAAGCTCTCTTCAAATACTTAATATTCTTTAATTCTATGATGACCACTTTACAGGAGAGTCCATGGGCATTGGAGCTAAATAGAACTTGGTAAACTCCATTTATTAATTTGCAAAGTGGGAATAATAGTATTCATCAAACTGACTCATTTTGAGCATTAAATAAGATAGTATGTATAAGTTGCCTAATACAGTGTTTGCCATAGAGCAGGTTTCAAATGTTAGTCATTAATTTTAATAACAATAACAACAAACAACTTAGGTGAGAGTGAGAAGCCTGGAATTTAAAAGCCAAATGACGTATCCTTCCCTTTGCTTCCACAGAAAGTGTTCTTTCTCCAGTGGAGGAAGAGAATTAGACTCACTATCTCATTTATGTACTTGCCTTCCTGATGGGAGGTAGGTTAGTCAATCTTGTTTTGAAGGTGAGAACCTTAAGGCTCTGGTGCAACTTCCAAGACCTCCTGGTTTTCACCTAACACTCCTGCCACCTTACTTTTTTAAGTGAAGTTAATTTCTAGTAGATTCCACCCAAACCTTTCCCAGTCCTTCTCTTATAATTACCCAGATGGCTTGGCCCTTGATAGAGAGGAAGGAGGAGTCATCTTACAGGGAAGTTCTTCCCAGTAAAAGCGGCATTACCTATAAAAAGCATGGGAGTCGGGGAGAAGAAAAATGATGTTTTATCTCCTGATAGTAAAGCCAGAATGAGTGTTTCACAGCAGAGGATATGGTTTCAATCAGCTGAGATTGCACATGGTAGCTTCCTGGCTCCTCTCCTTCACCTTTTCTTATGCCAGAATTTGACTCCTAAAGGGCTGAACCAGACCATGGATAGAATTATATCTAGTGCAATACTCACCCCTGGGGTCAACTTCTTAACCTCTAGCATGATGTAGGTCTCATAGCAGGCACCCAATAAACACATGTTGAGTGACTGATAAAAACATGTGTGTAGTGGACAACTTTACACACATGCTCACAAGTTTATAGGCCTCTGGTTTGAGGCATATGTCTTTAGACACTTTCTCCTTCATATACTCTTTCATATTTTTTTCTTTCACTTTATTGGTTCATTTTTTATGTCCCCTCCCATCTTTACATATAGTCTCACATGCACACACTTTCCTTCTCTCTCTCTCCCCCGCTCTATTTCACACACACAAACACACACAGACACACCCTTGAGGTCACAGGATGTGAAGGTGGAATAGATTGATTTTACTTATATTAAAAGCAAACTTCAAACTGACAATGCAATGTATCTCAGCAAAATTTTGTATTCTGCTGCTAGTTCAATTGTTTTGAAAATGCAAACAAGGATCAACTGGGTTTCTTCCATTATCTGAATGATTTAATATTCTGCATCATTTTTAGGATGAGACAGTGAGGCATAGCTGGCACTTCAAGCCTGGATGAAGCTCACAGAGGAATATATTTTGAGGCCAGAAAGTAAACAAAGGGGAAAATGAGGTGAAAACATACAGGTTTAGTATCCTTTACATGAAAAGCTAGGGACAAGAGGTGTTTTGGATTTCAGATTTTTGGAATATTTGCATTATACTTACTGGTTGAGCATTCCAAATCTGAAAATCCTAAATCCAAAATGATCCCATGAACATTTCCTTTGAGCATCATGTCAGTGTTCAAAAAAATTTTAGATTTTGGGGCATTTTGGATTTTGGATTTTCAGATTTGGTATGCTCAATGTATTGACAAGAAGTGACAAGATAGATGAAGGGCAGGGTGGTGCAGAAGCAGCATAGAGAAAGAGTTGGAAAGAGAGGATATTCATTCACTCAGCTGTCATTGATAGAAGCAGTGTGATACGATAAGCAAGGCGAAGAGCCCACCATGTATTTTATGTCACAGTGAATACAAGTATGCAATAGACATGGAATGCAGGGGAAGGTATTTAAAATAACACAGAAGGATATACTATCAGGTGAGCAGACACAGGAATGAAGAGTCCAGTGTGTGTAACACCAGAGAGTTCAGACAGACAGGAACTTGGAGATCCATAGTGAATAAGTAACTGTGCCCCAAGTTATGGAAACCAGGCACTTGAAATGGGCTGACTGGTGAGATCAAAGCATGCCCCAGTCTTGGTAGGAAATGCACTGTAGTTGATTACAAAAAATGATCACAAATTCTGCCCATCCCATTCCTCATCCCTCTACCCACACTCTTTTGCAATGTACAGTTTGCAGCTCCTCCTGTCAAAAGGTAGAATCTCTTCTCCATCCATTTTGCCATTAGATTTAGCCATTTGACTTATTTTGCCTAATATATTGCATGTGCATGCTTGAAAATGACATGCTTATTGGTGCTTGTCTTCTCTCTTACTGTTCATGGAACCCCTACCATCACCACCATTTGAAGATTCCAAGGCTAGTCTATTGAAAGATGAGAGATACATGTTTCTGTCACCCTCATCACCCAAGCCAACAAACATCAGTCTACCACCATCAGTAACAGAATCATCTCGCTGACCAATAATTGCCTGTGGCATGTGAGTGAGCCTGACCAAGACCAGCAGAAGAATTGCCTAGCCAAGCCAAGTCCAAACTGTCAATACACAGAATTATAAGCTAAATTAATGTTATTGTTTTAACCCACTAAGTTTGGAAGTGGTTGGTTTTGTTATGCATCAAAAAAATAACTGATTTACAAGGATATCAGATGGATCACTAGTCCAGTTCTTTGGGAATAAGAATTCAGTAAACAGAAAATCTCAGTCTTGGGAATAAACCAGAATGCCAGTGATAAGAACTTGAGTAAACAAGTGGACAGAGTCTCACAGATAAGGCAAAAGCAAATTTGTCAGATTTTGGGACCTCAACTTAGGTACTAGGAAGCCTGAAAAGGGAACACATTTAGCATGATAATACAGACTCAAATTTGATAAGTGATTTCTGGATTAGGTCAGAGTTATTTCTGGACACCTTGATTTTTGAATTGTCCTACCCAACTTTGTTGTGCCTATTTTTCCTTGAAGCTATTCCACATCTTTTCTAAACTCCTTAGATACCAGATCATACTTTGTTTTTCTTACTCTCTCACCTGATGACATGTCACAGCAAAAATGGAAGCAACCACTTAAGAATTCAATCAACTTTCTACCGCAGAAGGTATAGACTTAATCAACTATATCTAGATTTGCCTTTTTCTTCCCAAAATGATGTAATCTCCTCATGTCTGAGCTTAATCTTTCTACCTGTACTTTAGATCCACCTAGGGGACTTTTATCACCTATCTTCTCTTTCTTCTGTATCTTCAATGTCTTTTCTTTTACTTGGTCCTTCCCCTCAGAATGGAAATATTCCAATAATTTCCATTTTAAAAAGTCAACACTTTGTTCTTGAGTGACCATCCTATTTCTATCTTCCCTGTCACTCTCAACTTTGGGGGAAAATGGTACATACTTACTGCTCCAGTATCTTTCACCCCATTTAACTTCCAACTTTGTCCAATTTTGCTTGTGCCCTCAACACTCTGTGAAATTGCTTTCACCCAAAGCTGGGGAACAGACTGGGCCTGGCGTACACAATAGCATCAACCTTGCACTTCCTAATTACATGTGAAAGTTTATGAGAATCTGTTTAATATCCTTGTTTCCTTTAGAATGTTGTCTGAGATGTGATCTACAGCTTCTCCAAACTGAGGAAGCCTGCTCCGTCATTTATTTATTAGGAATTGTCAATCCCAGTATAAGAATTGAAAGGAACAGGCTACAAAGCTGGAGCTGGATTCTGGTTGATCATGAGGGATCTACGTGATATCGAGGTTCTTTGTCTATGAGAAACATCACCAGTGGATCGCCTACTTAAAGGAAGGCCACACCAGTCTAAACAACTGTACACTAGATCTAAAGTCCATGAGACGGGTACAGATGAAAAGAGAAAGAAAAAGCCACGGTCTAAATTTTGTGTCTGGGAGTTAGTCATGTCTAGAAATGGCCATGCAATGGGCTTTTCCTCTGGAACCTGGAGCCCAGCCATTGCAAACACTCACCTCTCTAATTTTCCTTGTTACTCTGCTTGGTGACACCTGTCCTATTTACTCAAGTTTTTGTCATTGGTCACTGGTTTGTCCTGGAGAAAAGTAATTTGTAATCAGAAACCTGGCAGCAAGACAGATATGAAAGTGGAGGGGCTTTTGTTTTTTTAGCTTCTGTAGTTGAGGAAAATACAAAAATAGGGAATGGGAATGGCCACAGAGTACTAATAAACTATATCCAGAAACAAGACTTTCTATAAATATTAAAAGAAGCACTCACAAAACAGTAAATAGGCAAGATCCTTTAAAAGCTATTAAAATAGGAAGTTTCAGAAATTGAGACAAAGCTGAAATTAAGCATAAATGAGTAAATGTAATGCACTATTCTTACCCAATTAAAAAAAGACTTTCCAATTGAATAACAGAACAAAATTCAACTTTATACTAAATATAAGGTACACACCTAAAATACTGTGACTGAAAAAGGTTGGTAATCAAAGATTGTGCAAAGATACTAGGTAGACACAAACAAACAAACAGAAGAAGGTTTCATGTTAACACAAGATTAAATTCAAGTTATAATCCTTGAAAACAAAGAACACCTTATAATGCTAAAGTTTCTTTCAATAATAAAGTAAAACAGTTATGAATATGATTTTATCAAATGATTTAGTATGAGCATAATAAAGCAAAAACTGTAGGAGATAAAAAGAAGAAACTGGTTAAAATAAAGTAGTGATAAGAGACTTTAAAAATTATTTTTTTGGCCATGACAGATCAAGGTTCCACAAAACATTTCTCCAAATGAAGCAACCATTTAATGGCCATCAAAAAAAATTTTAAAATTTTCCAAAGGTGGAGAATTTTTCTAAACACAATATAAGAAAACTAAACATTAACACCATACCAGAAAACAAAAAACATCTTATCACCTAGAAATTAAAACTCTTACTTAAAGAATTTTAAATGAAGAGAAAACTCAAATAGAAATCGCAGAGAATCTGAAGATAAAAGTTGTTCCTAAAATACTACCTATCAGAACTATAGCAGATAAAACAGGGTTCATAAGAAAACTCATAATGTCAAATATTTACATTAACAAAAATAATAAAAACAAATTAAGTCTTTAACTTAAGAATTTGGAGAAAAAACTAATTTAAACTGTGGGAGGCAGAAGTAACGAATTAAATGGGAAAAAGCAAAAATTCAAGAGCTACATAATAGATAATTAGGAGAAATAATAAAAAAGTACATTCAAAACTGATAATTGGGAAAAAACACATTGGTCACTACTTGGTAACAAGTAACAAGATCAAGAAAAATGCATAATCAGAGAAAGCACATCACAAAATAAGAAATTATTGTAAGGAAATAATCACAGACTTGGAGGAAAATAAAAGATTATGATACTCTGCTTAATGTTATGCATATAAATTTTTAAAAACTTGATTGAAATGGACATTTATTTAGGCAAATATAAACTATAAGATCCAAGTCCAAAAGAAATGCAAAATCTAAACAATGTTCATGGAAGAAATAGAAGCTGTCAATGAGCTATCCCTTCCAAAAATACTCTAGATCCAGAAGTTTATAAAAAAAATTATGCCAGACATTTAAGGAATTCCTAACTGCTCCTGAACGTAGAAAATGTATGCATTTTATTATGTAGAACATTGATATCAAAATGTAAAAGATTAAGAAAAGGAAACTATAGACTAAATTAACATATTCATATCAGTGTAAAGATCCTAAATGAAATATTAACAAATATAATCCAGACACTAAAAAACTGATTGGTAAATGGAATTTATTTAAGAAATGCAAAATGGTCCTGTGGGACTAAATCTAATAATATAATTTGTGGCATCAACAGACCCAATAAGAAAAACAATAATAATAAATTAATAGTTAACACTTCTCTGGTGTTTACTATGTACGAAGCATTCTTCTAAACACTTTACACTGTGTTAACTCACTTAACTCACAACTTCCATATGAAATAAGAAACATCATTATCTCCAGTTCATAGATAAAGAAACTGCTAATGAGAGGCATTTAAAATGTGTCCAGGATTATACAACTAGTAAGTGACAAAGGTGCTTTTTGGAACCCAGGTAGTGTTTGACTTCAGACTCTGTCTTGCAAACCACTGTGGTGTACTACTACTCTTTCATCATCCCCATTGATGCTAAAATACCACTTGACACAATTCAATATTCATTCTGTTTTTAAAAATCTCATAAAATAGATAATGATGACTTTTTCCTTAATACGATAAAATATATCCATCTCTGTTCAAAATCTAGGTTACACTTAATGGAGAAACCATTAGTAACATTCCAAGTGAAGTCAAGGACAGAGGGAGGATCTTCGTCCATTATCACTAGCGGTATTTAACATTGTTTGGAAGTACTAGAGAATCCAATGAAACAATAGTAAGAAATTTGAAATGTACAAATTAGAAAGAAAGAAATTCTCATTATGTGAAGATAATACAATTGTTCCCCTGGAAAACCCACAATCATATTTTTTTTAAATTATAAACACTAAGATAAATTCAGGAAGATAGCAGAGGACCCCTAGACCAATAAATTCCCAGCCACATGAGTGACACGAGGGGAGACCTCCAGCAGAACTGCCCAGCTGAGTCCAGTCCAAATTGCTGACCCACAGAGCTGTGAGTAAATAAAATGTTTATTGTTTTAAGCCACTAAACGTTTAAATGGTTTGTTATGCAGCAATAAATAACTGAAAGACTACATGGCAAATGTGGCATGTCAAATCAATAAGAAAATATTCACTTCTTAGTAAATGTATTTGGAGAACTTGGTAGTCATCTAGAAATAAATTAATGTAGATACATACCTCATGCATACATTATATTAGAATAGGATTAGTTCCAAATGAATAAAATATTCCAATTGAAATATGAAACCCTATAATACCCTAAGAAATCATGAGATTTTTTTATAATGGTGGGAATATGAAGAAGAGCATTCCAACTGTATACTAAACGCAGAAATCATAAAATAAAAGATTGATAAATTTGACAAGGTAAAAATTAAAACTTCCTGCATGGCAGCAAATCATGGCTGAAAAAATTGAAAAGACAAATTATACACTGGGGGAAATATTTCCTAAGCCTATCACAGACAAAGGGCTAATTTGATTAATATATAAAGAACTCCTGAGAAATGATTATAAAAAATAAATGGGTCCAAAGGAAAAATAAAATAACTTCCATATACAGGTCGCAGAAAAGGAAATACAAATAGTTCTTAAACATATGAAGACATTTACATTTTTACTAATAGTAAGAAAAATTTTATGTAGTAGATCCACTACTATACTATTTTTCAATTAATTACTCTAAGGGTAAAGTTTGATAACACATTGTGCTGGCAAATCTTAGAAAAATAAGCACTACATTACATTGCTTTTAGGAATGTAAATTTATGGCAATATCCCTAAAAAGTTTATTTATGGTGGGTAACAGACTTAAACCCAAGGCATGAAACTATAAGAATTCTAGAGGAAAACATTGGAAATACTCTTCTAGACATTGGCCTAGGCAAAGAATTTATGAAGAAGACCCCAAAGGCAACCACAGCAAAAACAAAAATAAATAAATGGGACTGATCAAATTAAAAAGCTTCTGCACAGCCAAACTACCACGAGAGCAAACAGACAACCTACAAAATGGGAAAAAAAATTTGCATGCTACACGTCCAATAAAGGGTTGATAACTAGAATCCATTTAGAACTCAGGAAAATCAGCAAGAGAAAATCAAACAACCCTATCAAAAAGTGGACAAAGGACATGAAGGGAAACTTTTCAAAAGAAGACAGAATAATGGCCAACAAACATGAAAAAATGCTCAACATCTCTAATCATCAGGGAAATGCAAATCAAAACCACAATGAGATATCACTTATCCCCAGTGAGAATGGCGTTTATCAAAAAGTCCCAAAACAATAAATGTTGGTGTGGATGCAGAGAGATAGGAACACTCATACATTGCTGGTGGGACTGCAAACTAGTGCAACCTCTGTGGAAAGCAATATGGAGATACTTCAAAGAGATACAAGTAGATCTACCATTTGATCCAGCAATCCCATTACTGGGCATCTACCCAAAAGAACAAAAGACATTCTATAAAAAAGACATCTGCTCTTGAATGTTTATAGCAGCACAATTCACAATTGCAAATATGTGGAAACAACCCAAGTGTCCATCAATCCATGAGTGGATTAATAAAATGTGGTATATGTATACCATGGGGTACTATTCAGCTATAAGAAACAATGGTGATATAGCACCTCTTGTATTTTCCTGGATAGAACTGGAACCCATTCTATTAAATGAAGTATCCCAAGAATGGAAAAATAAACACCACATGTACTCACCATCAAATTGGTTTTAACTGATGAACACCTAAGTGCACATATATGAATAACATTCACTGGGTGTTGGGCAGATAGGAGGGGGGAAGAGGGGATGGGTATATACATACATAATGAGTGTGATGCTCACCGTCTGGGGAATGGACACGCTTGAAGATCTGACTCGGCGGGGGGGCGGGGATGGGGGAAGGCAGGGCACAGGCAATATACATAACCTAAACATTTGTACCCCCATAATACGCTGAAATAAAAAAAAGAATTTAAAAAATTCAAACATTTAAAATTTTATTTATTTACTTAAAAACATACAGAATTTTATTTCTTGAAAATTATCTTATGTATAAATATTTGCATGTGTGATATATATGTTATAATTTATTAATTTCAGCATTTTTCTTATTGCAAAATATTAGAAATGACATAAAAGTTCCATCACTAGAAGACCCATAAACTAAATTGTAGTTCAGTCTTACAATGAAACATTTTGAAGCCATAGAAAAGGAAACTCTTCATGTACTAGTAAGAAAGATACACAAATGTATCATTAGAGAGAAAACAAAATATGAAACATCCCAGAACAGTATTTATGATCATGACAAAAGTGGAAGGAGCAACTATATACACATTGTTTGATATATATGTAAAATGTCCTGAATATTCTGGGAAGGATATTGAAGAAATTATTAACAGCTATTTGTAGGGAAGGGAACTGCACAGCTGGGTACAGAGACAGGAGGGTGAATTTTCAGAGTGTACTCACTTATGCTTTTGATATTTAAACCATGTGAATGAATTTCCTATGCAAAAATTAATTTAAAGAAAAAAATGTGGAAAGCAAAGAGAAAAAAAAAAGAAAAAACAAAAAAATCCAAAATGCTCCTGAAAAAGAATGATAGGGTAGGTAGAGGGATTTGTCTTTTTCCATGTCAAGAGTTTTAGAAAGATGGAATAATTAAGATAGCATTGAATTGCTTCAGAAATAAAAAAACAAATGGATCAGTGGACCAGAATGAAGACCCTGAAAAAGGACCCATACGGATAGTGATATGTGAACTGTAACAGAACTAGCGTTACAGGTAAGTGGTGCTGTGGTTCTTGGTTTTCCATGTAGAAAAACCTTAATGTTGTGTTCCTATCTCCCATTATATGAAAAAATCAATTCTAAATAGATGAAGAACTTACATGTGAAAGACAAAACTTTAAAACTTTAGAAGTCATAGTAGATAATTTTCATGATGTGATAGAGGAAGACTTATTAAAAAAAAAACTACTCTTTTGGAGGATTTTTCAGGGCAGTGAAAATACTCTGTATGATAATGTAATGATGTAGACATGTCATTATACTTTCTCTAAACCCATGGAATATATAACACCAAAAGTGAACCCTGAAATTAATAACTTTTAACATATACATAAGCGAGTACATAGGCAAATGTTCCTACACAGGATACATTTCAAGAAATAAAATTCTATATGTTATTAAATAAATAAATTTATAAATAAAATTTTAAGTGTTTAAAATTTTTTTAAATGCATAAATAGATAAGTGGTCTTTAGGTCGTTACGATGTGTCAATGTCAATTCATCAATTATAATAAATGTACCACTCTGGTGAGGGGTGTTGATGATGGGAGAGGTTGAGTATGTGTGAAGGCAGGGTCTACAGGGGAAATCTCTTCTCTGTATGTACCTTCCTCTTAATTTTGCCTGTAAACCTGAAATTGCTCTAAAAAATAGTCTTTTTATGGAAAGGGATTGGTAAATTTGGCTACGTTAAAATTAAGTAATTTAGTTCATTAAAATTCAAAACATACAAAGTGAAGCCACAGCTATAACTCCTCCCTATATATACACACAATCTATAAATCAATAAGGAAAAGACAAACAAATAAAAAATAGTCATATGTCATGAAAAACCATTTCACAGAAGAGGAAACACAAACACAAATAGCCAATGAATATATGAGAAGACATATCTATACTAATCAAGAAAATACATATTAAAATCACAAGGATATACCATATGTGCTCACCAGATTGTCAAAAATTAAATTGACACTGATTTTTTAGCAAGACTGTGGAATAATGAGAACTCTTACACACTGTTGGTGCCAGTAGAGTTTGGTACCAACACTGTGTGAAATAATTTAACGTTACCCAGCAAAGTAAAAAGCATTCACGTCCTACAACACAGCCATCTCACTTCCAGAGGTAACTCAACTATACTGCAACAGGACAGGTGGATAAGAATGTGCACAGCAGAATTGGCTGGGCACAGTGGCTCACCCCTGTAATCCCAGCACTTTGGGAGGCTGAGGCAGGAAGATTGCTTGAGCCCAGGAATTTGAGACCAGCCTGGGCAACATAGCAAGGCTTTGTGTCTACAAAAAAGAAAAAGAAAAAAAAATTAAAAATTATCCAGGCACCATGGTACATGCTGGTAGTACTAGCTACTTGGGAAGCTGAGGCAGGAGGATCACTTGAGCCCAGGAGTCTGAGGTTAGAGTGAGCTATGATTGTGCCACTGCACTCCAGCCTGGGTGGCAGAGACCCTGCCTCTTCAAAAAAAAAAAAAAAAAAAAAAGTTCACAGTGGAATTATTCAAATAGCAAAAAACAAAACAAAACAAAACAAAATAAAGAAACATAAAAATAATGGCAACCACCCACATATGCATTTACTAAAGAATTCAGGAACAAACTATAGAATAGTACGTAGCAGTGAAAATGACTGAACTGCCAAACACATAAAAATATAGACGGACCTCACAATAATGTAAGAAAAAAAAATTTTAGGTTAGTATTTACTTTTAGGGTGGAAGAAAAGTTGATGTGATTTGGGAAGAGAGCAGAAGAAGCTTCAAAAGAAGTGTTGACTTTTTTTCTAAGTTGAGTGATGGGTACGTAGATGCACAGTCACAAATTATTTTTTAATTAAAAATAGTAATTAATGGTAAAATAAAATCCCTGGGAATTTTTAAATTATTAGAGTTGTGCAATCACATACAAGACTGAGACACACCGACAAAGCCAAATGGTAAATACTTGTACGCAGGACTAGATGGAACAAAGTAACTAGGTAGCAAATTTTATTGTCAGTATATAACTGCCTTATTGACGTATACACATTCGATAAATGTTTGCTGGGTGAATGGATGAATAAAAAGTAGAGATTGAAAACTCTCAGTCTGGGCCTTGAAAACCACAGGCTTCCTTATATTACTAAAGGGAGATAAGGCTTTAGAGGCAGGTGGTGGAATGCTTTGAAAATGTACCTTATGGGATTTAGGCCGTTAAAAATGCAGAATAATAACATACTTATCATTGAAGGGGTTCAAACGTAATGAAAACAACTTGTCAATTCATTTAGTTTGGCAGCCTTGTAGCCCCAACATAGACACACAGCTTAATAGTTTTATACATACAGCAGATTAATTTTAGGAGTATCCTTTGGGAAAATTCAATCTTCATAAGAAAGCACTTACCAACATATTCCCAGAAATACAGCTCTCTTATGTAGCAAGCAGTATTTTATAAGTGCAAAATGCTGTCAAATACATTGCATTAATTACTTATAGGATTTCTATGATCATATTCATATTTCATATGAATTGAGGTAACCAATAGATAGAAAGACCTAATATATCACATTGTCATAAAACTAATTATAGAAATATTCAGCCGAGCACAGAGACTGAGTTGAGATACTACAGGTAGATGCCCAGAATTGAGTGATATATGGTTCAGGATACACATGTGTGATCTACCTGAATTAACTTCAAGCCTTAATGTCCAAATGATTTATTTAACAAAGGCATGGGCTAAACTGGAGGAAGTGTGTCTTTGGAGTCTGTTATCATGTTACCAGGCAAAACAAAACTACTGCTCCTTTCCCTCCCAGCCTTGACAAAACTGACCTATTTCATACTTAATCCCTCGGTAATCTGATATATAACTAAATTTTATTCTAATCTTTCATAAACAACTTCATAATTTTTTTTAACTGATGCTGGTTTAGCATGTTGTCTCTCTCAGGAACATCACGATCTCAAGAGATGATGGCAGGTGATTAGATACTTTATGTTTAGGAATTTGACGAACTCTCTTCTTCCCCGACCACTGCTAAAATCCTGTTATCCCTCGTCACCTTTCCTGCAGTGCAGTCTTTTTCTACCTATCGTCGGTACAATTCACATTCCAGACAACCTGTTTCGAAAACTAAAACCTAGCATGCGCTATTGCTAGAAGCAGCTCTTCTTCTGTAGGGGAAGTGCTTAATAGTTGACAAAGTGCTGATACTAGCTCTTTTGATTCTGGAAACTCTCATTTTTTTGTGTGACATATTGGCTTATAATACCAAGGCCTGGGAGGTCATGCTCAGGGCTAGTCTTTCATGTGGCAGAGGAGCTATGATTACCCAAAACTCCCTGATTGCCGTTCCTGCATAAAGCCTGAAATGTCACAGCATTAAAAATTTATTCCTTTAGGCTGAAAGACACACTTTATAAATTTTTTGGTATATTTGGAAGAGATAACACCTTTAAGTCATTAAGATAAAAGTACTTATTATTTGACGGTTTTCCCACAGGGCTGTAGCCAAGAAGGCTCCCCAGGGAATGTTACAAGATGAGAGAAGTTGACCTGAGAAGGGCTAAGTTTGGAGGATGAAGCACTGCCCAAGGATGCCGCTGTAGTCGAAGCGTTGTGGGAGGCGGACTCAAGACTAACGGGGAAGCAGGAGATAGTCTGTCGTCTGGAAGGGCTAGCAAAGGGAGCGAGGTACTGCAAGTGGCCTCATGGAATGGCCCCAAGGTCTGATGTCCATCTGTTGGACTGATGCCTTCCTGCTCACAGTTGCTCAAAACTTCCTAGGAGTTTGGAAAAAAGGAAAGTGTCCAGAGAATGTCATGTGGTTAAACCACAGCCCAAAGGAGCTTAAAAGGTGATTGCTTTTAAAGTCCCAATGGTGCAAAATCAAGTTTTAATACCAGGAGAGGAGATAGAGGATGAGGTGTGAAAGGTGACCCTGGTATAGTTCATTTTAGAATTTTTCATTCTGTCAACTAGCTGTTATTAAGTACTTGCACAAGTTACTGTGCCAGGTAATGCAGTAAATCCAAAGAGCAAGGTATGTGGCTATCTGATAAGACGTGAATACCAATAAGCAGTGGCGATGATCGGCATGCAGAAATTCTAGGGGAAGAGAATTCCTTTTGGGCACATGTGATTAGTGAAGGAGCAGACATTTGAGCAGAACTTCAGAAATGCTTGAGATTATGTTAAGGAGAAGAAACAAGAAGGCAACGTGGAAAAGGGAAACGGGCAAGCACAGGCAGTGAGGCTGCAAAGCACAAGGTGGCTTCAGGAGGCAGAGTAAGCTGATGCAAAGAGGTGCTGGTACCATTCCTAGGAGCCTGTGGGGTCAGAGCCCACTGCCTAGGTCAAGTTCCAGCTCTTCCATGGATGACCTCCGGCAAGATACATAGATAGCATCATTGTGCCTCACTTCCGTCATCAGAGAAAACATAACAGTATCTACCTCACAGGAATGCTCTAAGAAGACAAAAAATATAGGTATGTAAAATGCTCAGTACAGTGACGGATACATTCATTTGATAATTTTATCTATCGTTTAATATTTTTACTAATGCATAAATTTATATCTGTTATCGGTAGAAAATAGAGCTAGAAAGGCAAGATTGTTTCTTAAACGCCAGATGACAATATTTGGATTTTATTCGTCGGGAAGTGAGGGAGCTCTTGGAAGCATACCATAATTGGGAAAATTTTCCCTAGCAACAGGGGCTGGATGTGCTCTACGTGCTGGATGGAATTGGGGCTTGGAGGCTAGAGGAAGGGTGATCTAATGGGAAACAATAGCTGCAGCTGATGCATGAGGTAATATGGTCCCGAACTCGGAAATGACAGCCGAAGTGAGAAGGAAGTTACAGACTTGAGAGACATTGTGAAAGAAGAAGGGGAAGTATTTGGTGTCAATTTGAATCTAAGGGAGGAAAACCAAAGTTATATCTGATGTGTTGATTTTTAGTGATGAAGACTAATATGGTACCGTAATAAAAAGCAGAAAACGAGGGGGGAAAAACTAATTGAGGGAAGAAGAGGAGGCATAATTAGTGGAAAAGGTAATATGAACTTTAAGTGAAACATACTCTAGGCAGCTGGAGTTGCAGAATAAGAATTCAGGAGAGAGATTGCCTAAGGATGTGTTGGCTTCTGAGTAATGGTAGAGAGCAGGTTGATGGATGACTTCTCTGCAAGCAAAACTGTCAAGGTGAGAGCCTAAGCCTAATGTATGAACCTTGGAGATTGTGCAGAGACTTGGTGATTTTGGCTTTGAAAGAATAGCGTTATTTTATTCTCTGTTGTCATGGTTATGCTGTGATAGAACTACTAGCAATGAGGCATACATCCAGGGTTTCCATTCACTCATTCTTTCATTCATCCCTTCACTTTATGAACATTCATTACAGCTTTTTCAAACTGTCTAATGCTCAGTAACTACTTAATAAGTGAATGAAATCCCTGGTACTATCAAATCCCACAGAGGAGCGTACCTGCCTCCTTAGCTTACAGACTATTACAGACGTTTGGGGTGAGCATTGCATGGAGATTTATCTGACATTCCTGGGGCCCATAGGGTCTTGGCCATGCATAGTCAGCCTATAGCTTTGGGGTAATCTGATAGCCCTTTTGAGGAGCTCCTCTTTTCTTTACTTCACAACTAAACACGTTCATTCAACATTTACTGAAAGTACATTGACTCTATTCCATGTTCTGTACTCAAGACCAGTTTTGGAGTGTGAGAGGGGGCAGAGTGTCCCTAAGAGCTTCACCTTGACAGCACATGCTCCACAATTAGCTCTTATTCACTTTATCAGGAGTAGCTTTCTAGTGGGATCATGCCTTGCATTTTAATAGTATGAATTAGAGATTGTAATTAGCATAAAATTACCAACTAACCACTGCCAGCTTGCTCACTTCTTTACAACAAAACACCTAATTGTTAAGTGCCACACTCAGGCAAAGAGCACCTTGTACCCCTTCCCACCTCTGTGAACTAGCCCCCCGTCCTTGCTCCACCATCTCCATGGCAACCTCTAAAACAAGCCGTTACAATCCTGACATGGCACCAGGCTGACACCTTGGGCTGGGATTTAATTTTGAGTTATGACCACGTTAGGAAAACATATGATGTGGCCGTTTGCTTACAGAGAGAGGGGGGGAAATCATAAAACCCTCTTTTTTTATGAGCTGTCGCTTGATTCGTTCCTGGAGCCCCAAGTAGCAAGCTTCTAAATCAATGCGTGCAGCTGTTTTGGCTTCTTGGAGCCCAGCAGGTGTATTGCTCAGCTCAGCTGCCATCTCCCTGCACTCACATAACAAATAATAACGTCTCCCACACCCCAGCCATCCATCAGAGTTACTGCTGGTCCCTGAGAGGCTTCCTTCCCTCTTCCCTACGAGCCTTTATCCTCCTTCCTTTCTTTTCTTTTCTTTTTTTTTTTTTCTTTTTTTTCCTCCCTTCTTTAGCGGTAGATGTACTCCGTCCATGGATTTTTTTTATTACACTTTCTTGATGCCTTTAGTTGGATAACCTTTGGCTCTTTTGGCAAGAGGAAACAGGGAGAAGGAGGAGAAAACCCACCACAGTGTTTATTTGTGTTAAAAAAAAATAAAACAATAGAAGTATTGTGATTGGTGAAATCAATTAGTCTTCCTACGCAGTAAAGTCCCACATCTGGTGTGACTTAAGTTAATGTAAGGAAAAGGCTGTAGAGGCCCAGAGACCTTGCGTTCTCATTTCAACAAGTGACAGAGAAGGCATAAAAGGCTAATAATATACTACTGGAGGGCTTGCCTAGGAGGCAAAATCTTTGCTGGCCCATGACAACCAAATGAATGTTCCTTCCTAAGGCTGACCATCAACTCAAGGGAACTGAAAGGCTGAGTGCCAACTTGAGAATATTCCAAAGGGTTAGAAAGACCATTTTCCAGGGAAATGCAGAGATATCAGCCAGAACTCCTAAGATTTGATGGTAGGGCAGGTGAAGACAGATCTGACAACTTGTAGACTCTCCAATCAAAGTGGGTCAATTGAAAGAGGGCTATGGCAATGCCAGGCACGGTGATGATTGCATAGTAGAGGCCTCTGGATGATTCAAATATATAACTCAGACCTTAATCTTTTAATAGAGTTGCTAGATTTAGCAAGTAAAAATGCAGGGCATCCAGTTAAATTCGAATTTCAACTAACGAATGAGTAATTGTATAGTATAAGTATGTCCTCTACAAAATTTGCACTTAAGCTAAAAATTTGTTGTTTATCTAAAATTCAGATTTTTCTGGGTGTCCTGTACTGGACCTACCTTCCAGGAACTAGTATGTTTAAAGTTTGATGCCCTCCTGATATTTTCCATGTTGTGCTATGGGTCGCAACAAGAACTGGCATAATGAAAGCATGCCTGCCTCTTTGGCACAGCCACTGCTGGTGACGGTCCTTGTATTATTTAGCACCTTTGAATAAGGATTCGTGGGATAAGTACCTTTGAACATCTATTTTCAAAAATGAGAAACATTTTCATCTAAAGAGGCAGAAAATATTCCTTCATCATAAATGTCTTTTTTGCCTTGATTCCCAAGAAGCTTGGAACTTAAATTGCTGCTCTGTTCCAGAAATCGTTTTGGCGTAAGTCCATTTTTCACAAAGCATGTTCTGCAGAACACCATGTACAAAGCATGTAGTGGTATTCTCTCTGGGAAGTTTATAGTACTTTTTAGCAAATTAAAGGATATGGGGGATTTTGTAGTAAAAAATACCTTTTTAGCTTTTCTCCACCTAGAGTTGCTTAATTTGTTTGATTACAGAAAAACCTTTTCAAGAAATATTCAGTTACACCCAGAAGAACTAATTGAGTAACTCATGTTGACAGATGCTGGCTTACAGTTTTGATATCATTAGTTTCTCCTCAGTCTACATGATTTTCACCTTCTATTTAAATATCAACTATCTTATTCTACATGTATTTCATTGCAAGCCGTCTGAAGTCTTTTTTGAAAGCATGCAAAAAATAAATTGTAAGCAAATAAGTGAATAAATTCCCTGAGATGGTTGATATGTATCACATATACGGTACACCAAATATTTATGAAGGACCTGCAACTCAGAGCGTTCAGAGAATCATGGTCACTGAAGATGCCTCTTTCCCTCTTCCCTCTCTAGAAAACTGCTCACGTATGTGACAGTGCCACTTCCACAAAACAACTTGCTCCTTTATTTCTGCCATTGGCTCCTGCCCTCATCATAAACCTTCATCTGGGTGGGGAGCTTGTAGGTTGCAACCAGGCTCTCCCAGGTGTTAACTTCCACCCTGGAGATGGCTGAGTTAGCAGGAGCCCAAGGCTTGGGAGTACATTACATATGTGGTACTTAGGGACCCTTCAGGAATAAAGGGAGTGGGGACCCTGTGAGTTATTATTCTAACAGTCTCAATTATTAACTTAGCCCTCAGGTGAGACCCCTTGGTACCTAGCAATCATTCCAGCACAACATAAATCTATTTGTCAAAGAGAAATCTCATTCCAAGGGGGAAAGACTCCCTTATTTATTCCAAGGCTGATGGCAGGTACCAGAAACCAGGAATGACAGGATAGTCCATGAGTATTTTTAATTTTATTATTTTCTTAAACCAGTTTCCAACAGCTGGTCGCCAGTTGCCCCCTGACGTGGACACATAAAAGCAAAGCCTCCAGCACCGTGCCAGCCGGGATCAGGGAAGAAACACAGCCCTCATAAATCAAGGCTGCACTGTGCTACAGCTTCAGCTCAATGAAGTGCATGTGTATGGGATAAAGGGGACAAGCTGTGACTGGGAAAAAGAGAGCACACTCCTCCCCCATGGCTACAAGCCAGCACCAGTCTCCAGAAAGCTTTTGTCATCCTCTCAGTCTCCCTGCACTGGTCAAACCATTCCATTAAGACCACACACTCTTGTGGCCAAAGCTTCCTAGAGCCTTGTCCTAGCTCTTTTTAAAGACGATCCTGGTCCCGTTGTTCAAGCCTCGGGTAGAGTGAGCTCTCAAGGGAGCAGAGCAGAGGAGAGCAGCATGATCATTTCTGAACTGCTGTATCACTAGAGACAGTGAGGTAGTTTGGGGGTTGGGGACTGGGTCCTAGGAAGGAGAGGAGAAGGGAGGTCTTTTCTAAGGAGAGGAGGACAGAAATAAAAGGGGGAAAAGTAGAAGGAAAAATAAAAAAGATGCAAGCAGCCCCCACCCCACAAATGGCCGAACTTCATTCAGGGCAGAGGAATAACTTTCCAGGGACCAACTCTTATGACATTCACAGGACATCATAAGCTAAGTATTAAGTCTCAAAATGAACTCAGAGTGTTCAAGAGGCCAGAACAAATGATAAGGGACACAGGAGGTTTCAGAAATGGAGTTCCAAACAGATTTTTAATAAAGGTGACTTCACTATAGTTAGAGAAGAGTAGATACTGGTTATCCATCCACATTCCTGGAAGAAGATGACCAGAAACATGTTGATAGAGCACCATGCACTGGCAAAGCATTCGGAATTCTTCTGCATAAACATCCACCCTCCTATCCAAACCCCTGGTCAGGAAAATGTGGCCTTGATGCTAAAAGGACCTACGTGCTAACATAGGGGAGGAAATATTAATGAGTTCAGTCCGGTCTGTAATTAAGTCTTTCATTCATGTGCTGAGGGTCAATTCCATGTCAGATGTGGTGTTAGGTGGCTGTCTGGGTAGGGTGGGAATTGCAGACCCTGCATTCCTGCCGCCTTCCACCCATATTCTAGCACAGGTGCACATGAGTAGAGGATGTCAGACTGGGGCAGGAAGCAGGGAACATCAGACTCTAAATGAAAATTAGAAATCATGTAACTAATATTAGTCTCTTACATTTTTACTGCTCTAATATAGTCATATTCCTCCAGGGTATTCAGGATGAACTTTGCTATCTCCATTTTCCAGCTGAGAAAACTAAAGCTCTGAAGAGTTAAAGGATCAGCCAAAGGTCACTCAATCTCTCAGTAACAGAATACAGCCTGACTTCACCACCCAATCCCACCTTCATGAAGGGTCTTTTCTTCCTTGACTGCTTAAGAAAGTCAATCAAGGATCTCTTATGCCTACCTCCATATCTTCCCTGCCTTTGTTTCCATCTCTTTCTCCCTGTGGCATGACTCACGGAAAAGCAGCAGCTAAAGGAATCAGGTGTTTGTACAAATACAGCAACTAACACAATCCTCTCAAGGTAAACTCCTAGATCCAATAACTTTTTTGTGACTTGTGAATGATCTTAAAATCACCTTGATTTTAAAACAGAGGGAAAAAATAAAACCTATAATGCATATAACCCTTATTCCCCTGTGCCATTTAAAAGGAAACTCTATCTTATCAGCCGTAGGCCAGAACATAGAAAGCATGACTTGAGACAAAATTTAATTATAAATAGTGAATTTCATAATAGGGAAAAAGTAATATCATAAAACTCATGGATGCAAATGTAAAAAAAATACCCAGGATTCTAAGTTTTTAAAGAGGCAGCATCAAAAATTAAGTCTTTCTATACAGAGTCTACAATCTTAAAAAAGAAAATAGTCAATAAGTCTGACAACAGAAGATGTTTTATACTAACTTGAAGTTTGGAATAATATTTAAAAGAAATTCCATTCATTTCCTTTAATTAAATTTGAGGCAAATTATCTATTCTTACAATTGATAAAAATACATTTACATGTTTTCTCATCTGTTAAATGTGAATAATAGTGTGTGTTGCTATTCTTGAAGGCTAGCTTAGTGGGAGAGGTTCTGGAGGAGATTTTGATACCTTTAGAGAAAATAAGGGAGCTTGGCTTTGTTTTTGCAATGCTATCATTGTTCTTGTTTGTGTTTTATTATGAACTCTGCTAATTTACCATTCTCCTCTATCTATTCTTACCTCTTAAAACTCCAGTAACTAAAATCTTCTGTGAATTAGGGATAATAATTCATAGGTCAGTAGATATTTACAGCAAGAATGTGAGAAAAGAGATTTTTAATCTATTTCTGTCATAATTTTATGACAATATTCACATAAATAATTCTTTCAATTTACTTCCTACTCAATTTCTTGAACTTCTCGCCTCTGATGATCTCATTTCCTGCCATTCTTCAGCCACTCACACGCATACTCACGCCTGCTTGTCATTATCAATAACTGCACACCTGATATAATGTCAGTTTTAGGTATACTAGTCTCCAGAAGTATCTCCTAATTCCCTACCTTATTTACTTTAGTACCTTAACTCTCATCAATTCTTTGATTTCACTAATACCAAAAAAGAAAAAATCTGCATGATTTTAGTACCTTATGACCTCACCTCCCTCCTAACCAAGTTTAGATACTCTGGGTCATCATTTTAACCACTGCTTTGTTTAACACTATCAATTCCCTTAGTGAAATCTCAATTTATCATATACTGCTGGAAAAAGTCCAACAATGATTGAATCATAAACTCTGCCTACTCTATACCTGCCATTATGTAGTCAAATATATAGAGAAAAGCACATATCAAAGTTAATGGGTCTCATTCTAATTTTTTGTCAGAATTGACTTTATGCTACCTTGCTGTCCTACAGCATTTCCTTAGACTCATCAGTTTTTTACTCTTACAGATGCTATTGTTAACCTTTTCTCTCTCCTTCAAACTTCCATTAACCCCTCCTATATCTTTACTTTTAGTTGAAGTTGACTAAGAAAAGAGAAGCAATCAAAGAGGTCTTCTAAAAGAAAAAGAATGTAGAGTTAACAAGGTAATAAAGAGGGGTAACAAAAAATTTTAAAAGTAGCCCAAAACAGTAATTATATTAAATATGAACAGATTACATGTTCCAATTAAAAGATAAAGACAGTCAGACTAAAAATATTTAAACTAAATGTTGCTTTCAAGATATACATTGTATGAAAGTTGAAAGTAAAAAGATTTTAGAAAAGGTACACTTTTTGAACACCAACTAAAAAAGAAAACCCAGTACAGATTTACTAATATCAAAGTAAACCTTAAGAAAAGAAGCATTATTAAAAGTAGATACATCACAATAATAAAAGCTTAATCCTAATAAAGTAAAACAATTCTAATTTGTATGCTTCTATTAATATACTGTCAAAATTTACAAAGCAAATATTTTCCAAAATGAAGAATAAATATAAATAAATCTACAATGACAGAGATTTTAACATGCCTTTCTCAGTTATAGATAAACTATCTAAAAAGCAGTAGGATATAGAAGATTGTAATAACAAAATATGATTAAGAAATAACCAATTAGATATATATAGAACATTATAACCAACAACTACAGAATATTTATAAAAATGACATATGCTGGACCTAAATAAGTTTTAACAAATATCAAAGAAGTGAAATTATTCAAAGTCTACATTCTAAACACATTATGTTAGACATTAAAACAAAAATGTAACCAGAAAATCTCCATGCTTAAAAATTAAGAAATTAAACTTCAGGAAAACAGTAGGACTAAGAAAAAACTATAAGAAAAATTTAAAAATAATTTGAACTGAATGCTAATACCATACAGCAAAACTTGGATGCAGTTAAAGCTGTACTCAAAATGAAATTTATGCCATTAAAGAACAAAGAGAAAAACCATTTTTTTCAGGATCCATTTAAAAAAATTAGAAGAAAAAAGCAAATTAAAGAAAGCAGGAGATAATAAAGATAAGAAATCAATAAAATATAACTATAAATATACAGTAAGGAGACTCAATTATGTCAATTTTTTTGAAAAGACTAATAAAATTTTCAATGCTGTGAAACTTGTAAAAAAAAAAGACTAATAAAATTTAATTAAAACTTTTGCCAAAACTGGTCAAGAAAGAAAAAATAGAAAACAATAACTATCAATAGCAAGAATTAAAAAATAGATTTTACTATAAATTCTATAGACATTAAAATATTATGAAAGAATATTATGAACACCTTTATGGCAATAAATTTGAAAATGTGGATGTAATAGGTATTCCTAGAGGAATAAACTTATTAAAACAAACACAAATCTGAGAAGTCTTGTGTGTATTAAAGTAATTGAATCCATAATTTAAAACCTATCCCCAAAGAAAACTCCAGGCCTAATTGACTTTGGCCAAAGAATTTCACTAAACAGTTAAGTGAAATATAACATCTATCTTATATAAACTCTCTCAAAATAGAAAAATAAGAAATAATTACCAACTAGTATCATGAAGCCAGAATAATTTGAAACCAAAGCCTGGCATGGACATTACAGAAATGTTAAAATTACAGGATAATCTCACTCATAAATATAAATACAAAAATATTGAACAAAATTTCATAATTTGAACCCAATTTTGTGTAGGATAATACATTATCACCAAATTGGTTTTATTCCAGGAATACAAGATTGATTTAACATTTGGAAAGCAATGGTATAATCCATGATACTAATAAAATAAAAGAGAAAAACCATATGATCATAATATTTGAAGAAGAAAATTGATAAAATTTAGCATCCAATCATGACCAAAAAAAATCAGCTAGGAAAAAAAGTGAACTTTAATAGTGTATATCAACAGCAAAAATCTACAGAAAACCTGATTTTTCAGGACCAAGTGTTAAAAGGTTTTCTTTTGAGAACAAGGATGGGAGAAGGATGTCCACTTATATTATTCCTATTCAACCATAGTAGCCAGTGTTCTATGGCAAGAAAAGAGTATAGGCAAGACTTCTATCGTGGAACAAGAAGTTCTGCAAATTCCACCTCAGCAATGTAACTCCAGATAAAATTGTCAGAAATACCTATTAAGGGATCTTGAAATTAGCCAAAGGGAATCAACAAACTGAGAAATGTTTATTTATGAAAAATTGCTGAACTTTGAGTGAGAACAGTGGAAGTATGTGCCTTACTTACTTGCAGTTTCTTCCATTCCCTCTCCAGCTCACTTGGCAAAGTGGCTCACTAGAGCAGGGCTGGCCAGGAAGCCAGCAGCTTTTCTGTTAGAGGCAGTAACATTCCTTTCGAAGTATTCTTTGTAAAAGTAGCAAACTCAGTAGGAAATGCACAGAGAAAGCCTACAGCCCTGCTAGCCTTAGGTCACAGACTGACCCTTTGGGGATGAGCAGTAGGCCAGAGGACTAGCCAGAAACTTAACAGGAAGATTCTTAAAATGAGAGAGCAATAGAAGGTCTTGATACACTTTCCACACATCCTGGCTGATTTGTAGACTGTTTATTCATACAGGGGAGATCTGAAAATTCCTGGAAAAAAATAAAAGCTGTGGCAGACTTGAAAACTGCCTGAACTTTGTCCTATCCAACCTAAACCCATATCTGTTGACCTAGAACAGAAGCCTTTTGGCTAGAGAAGTTTGAGCACAGTCTCTTATCAATCATTGGCTGGTAATTAAGATCTTTAAAAACAGGCATGATCCCTAGGAAGCAAGGCTAAAATTTAAAAATAAGAATACAAAAATCAACACACCAGAAACACCAGCAACCACACATTGTGTGGTGCCACATTCCACAGATCATGCAAAGCACATGAAAACAGAATCACCCCCATAGAGGAAAAAACCAGCAATTGTAACAATATTTGCAGGAAAAAAATCAGAATACAGAGCTGCTAAATGTTTAGTTTTCAATAATAAATTATGAGACATGCAGAGAAATAGGAAAATGTGACCCATACTTTGAAGTACTCAACAAAACTGCCTCTAAATGTGTACAGATGTTGGCTTAGGAGACAAAGATTTCAAAGCAATTATAAATATGTTCAAATAATAATTAAAGGAAATGTGTAAAGAATTAAAGAAAAATATGATGACAATGACTCAACAAATGGGGGATATCAGTAAGAATTGGAAACTATTAAAAGAAGAAGCAAAAGTAAATTCTAGAGCTCAAAAGTACTATATCAAAATGATACACTCACCACACAGGCTCAACATTAGATTTAAGATGGCAAAAGAATGAGTGAACTTAAAGAGAGATAAATAGAAATAATCCAATCTGAATAAATATATATTTGTTCTTTTATTCCCTCACTTTCTTTAAAAGGAAAAATTGTATAATCTTAATTATAACACCATATTGTTGGGTATATAGATGTTAAATGCATGTCAAAAATAGCATAAGAGAAGGTAAACATAGGCATATTTAAGTAAAATAGCCATATTTTCTTCAACTGAGTAATTTTTTTTTTTTTTTTTTTTTTTTTTTTTTTGTTGAGACAGAGTCTCACTCTGTTGCCCAGGCTAGAGTGAGTGCCGTGGCGTCAGCCTAGCTCACAGCAACCTCAAACTTCTGGGCTTAAGCGATCCTACTGCCTCAGCCTCCCGAGTAGCTGGGACTACAGGCATGCGCCACCATGCCCGGCTAATTTTTTCTATATATATTTTTAGTTGTCCATATAATGTCTTTCTATTTTTAGTAGAGACGGGGTCTCGCTCTTGCTCAGGCTGGTCTCGAACTCCTGACCTCGAGCGATCCACCCGCCTCGGCCTCCCAGAGTGCTAGGATTACAGGCGTGAGCCACCGCGCCCGGCCTGAGTAATTTTTTAATATGAAACTGAACATGATTAGTTAAGATGCATATTGTAATTCCAAGAGCAACTTTAAGGGAATAACTCAGAAAATATAATTAGAAACTCAGCAGAGGAAATGAAACGGTACACTAAACATTTTTGTGTAACACAAAAGAAAGCAGTAAAGGAGGAACAAAAAAATCACAAGACATATAAAAACAAATTAAAAATGGCAGATATAAATTCAAACATTTCAATAATTACATTAAATAAGTGTAAGTGTAGACTCCTTCAATCAAGTTAAACTGAATTAAAAAGAAAGAAGATTGGACGAAATTGGGCTTTGTATGGAACCAGAGAAGACTTCCTCTAGCCAAAGCAATCTTAAGCAAAAAGAACAAACTGGGAGGTATCAGTCTACCAGACTTCAAGCTGTACCACAAGGCTACAGTAACTAAAACAGCATGGAACTGGCATGAGAACAGAGATATAGACCTTTGGAACAGGACTGAGAATCCAGAGATGAAACTATCTGTATATTGTCATCTAATCTTTGACAAAGCAGACAAAAATATACACTAGGGCACAGAATCTCTTTTCAATAAATGGTGATGGGAAAACTGGATAACTACATGCAGAAGATTGAAACTGGGATCCCCATCTCTCACCTTTTACAAAAATCAATTCACGATGGACAACAGACTTAAATCTAAGGCATGAAACCTTAAGAATCCTAGAAGAAAATGTAGGGAAGACTGTTTCAGACATCAGCCTAGGCAAAGAATTTATAAACAAGACTGCCAAAGCAATCACAGCAGCAACAAAAATAAACAAATGAGACCTGATCAAATTAAAAAGCTTTTGTACAGCCAAGGAAACTATCATTAGAGCAAATAGACAGCCTACAGAATGGTAAAAAATATTTTCTCTCTACACATCTGATAAAGGGCTGATAACAAGAATCTAGAACTCAAAAAAATCAACAAGGAAAAAAATCAAACAACCCCATCAATAAATGGACAAAGGACATGAACAGAAATTTTTCAAAAGAAGACAGAATAATGGCCAGCAAACATATAAAAATTGTTCAACATCTCTGATCATTAGGGAAATGCAACTCAAAACCACAGTGAGATATCACCTAACCCCAGTGAGACTGGCCTTTATCAAAAAATCCCAAAGCAACAAATGCTGGTGAAGATGTGGAGAGATAGGAACACTCTTACACTGCTAGTGGGACTGCAAATGAGTGCAACATCTGTGGAAAAGAATTTGGAGATACCTCAAAGAGCTAAAAATAGAAATACCATTTGATCCAGCAATAGCACTATTAGGCATCTACCCAAAGGAACAAAAGACATTCTATAATAAAGACATCTTCACTTGAATGTTTATGGCAGCACAATTCACTATTGCAAAGATGTGGAAACAACCCAAATGCCCATCAATCCATGAGCGGATTAATAAAATATGATATATGTATACAGTGGAATACTACTCAATTATAAAAAATGATGGTGATCTAGCACCTCTTATATATTCCTGGATAGAGCTTGAGCCCATCCTCTGAAGTGAGGTATCACAAGAATGGAAGAATAGGCACCACATGTACTCACCATCAAATTGGCAGTAACTGATCAACACTAAGGTGCTCACAGAGTAGTAATATTTTTGGGCTGTTGGGGTTTGGGGATGGGTAAACTCACAACTAATGGACCTGGTGAGCATTGAATGGGGGAAAGGGCACTCCTCAAATCATGGCTTGGGTGTGGTAAAGTCATAACATATAACCAAAATGTTTGTACCCTCGTAATTTCCTGAAATATAAAAAAGGAAGATTGGACTATATGCTGCTTACTGAAGGTGCACTTTGGATTCAAGATGTGACTAGCTTGAAAGTAAAAATATTAAAAAAAAAATATATATATATATATCATGAAAACAATCACCATGAGAGAGCTGGAGTGGCTATTCTAATACCAGACAAAACAGACATAAAGACAAGAAATATTTCTAAAGACAAAGAGGACATTTCATAATGGTAAAATAATCAGTTAATTAAAAATATAACAACTATAAATGTATAGGTAAAAACCAGGACCTAAAATATACAAAGCAAAAACTGACAGACTTGAAAGGAGAAATAGACAACTCAACAATTAAAATTGGAGATATCAGCATCCTATTCTCTATACTTGATGAAACAACTAGAATCAAAATTAGCAAAGCCATACTAGAGTTATACAATACTATAATAAATATGAACTAACTGACATTTATAGAACATACTGCCTAACTACAGCAGAATTCACATTCTTTTCAATAAAACATAAAATATTCTCCACCATATGCTATGACATAAAATAAATGTCAGTAAATGTAAAATGATTGAAATAATTTCAAGTATGTCCCTAACCATAATGAAATTGAATTTAAAACCAATAACAGAAATAAATTTAAGAAAGCCCTAAATATTTGGAAGTTAAATGACACATTTCTAAATAACCCAAGGGTCACAGAAGAAATCACAGAAGAAATTAGAAAATATTTTGCAATGAATGAAAATAAAATCACAACATGTTAAAATGTATGGGACACAAAGCAGTGTTAGAGGAACATTCACAGCATCAAACACAATATTAAAAGGAAAAAAGTTCTCAAAATAATGTGCTCACCTTTGGAAACAATAAAGAGAACAACAAATTAAATCTAAAGCAAGCAGAAAGATGGAATAATAAAGATCAGTGTGGAAATTAATGAGATAGAAAAGATAAAAACAATAGAAAAAATAAATGAAACCAAAAATTATGCTTAGAAAAGGGTAAAAAAAGTTGATAAACCATTAGCTAGACTGAATAAGAGAAAAAAATGAGAAAAGACAAAAAAAAGTACCAAATTCAGGAAGGAAAGAAGGGACATCACTACTACACATATAAAAATCAAAAGAATTATAAAGGAATATGAAAAATGTTGTGCCAACAAATTAGACAACTTAGATGAAATGGACAAATTTCAAGAACTATACAAATTACAAAAATGGCCTAAAGAAGCAACAGAAAATATGAATAGATCTATTATAAGGAAAGAAATTGAATTAGTAATTAAAAATCTTACCAAAATCTCAAACCTAGGTTTAGATGACTTCACAGGTGAATCATTTCAAATATTTAAAGAAAAAAAATGCCAATCCTATACAAACTCTTTCAGACAATAAAGGAAGAGGAAATGCTTCCAAACTTATTCTGTGAACCCAGTATTACTCAAAGTCAAATATATCACAATTTTACAAAAGGTATAGGCTAAAATTCCTCATGAACATAGAGGCAAACATTCTTTATAAAATATTAAATTGAATAAAACCACATATAAAAACAATTATACAGCATTATCAGATGGGATTTGTCCCAGGAATGCATGGTTGATATATAATTTGAAAATCGATTAATGTAATTCACAATATTGATAGAATAAAAGACAAGGGGAATATGGGAACTCTGTGGTATAATGGGAAAATTCTATATCTTGATATCTTGATAGTAGCAGTGGTTATACAAGTCTATACCTTGTCAAAATTCATAGAACTGTACACCTAAAGTGATAGATTTTATTGTATGCAAACTGTACTTAAATAAACTTGACTTAAAAAGTTATCAGGATCCTTTTGTCTTCATAAGCATGATGATCGGGTTTTCACAGTAATGTATGAGATGTGCCACCTTCAAATCTTGTTATGATTTAGATATACCAGTCTTATGCAGGTGGGAAAAAGTATTAATAATTGGAAGTGGGGTGAGATTATATGGGGAAACTTACGAAACAAGATTGACCATTAGTTGATCATTGTAGAAGGTAGATGAAAAACACATCATTATTCTGCTCTGTCTACTTTTGTATACATTTATACATAAAAGTTTTTAAAAACCTGCAAGTATAGTCTTAAGAAAATATGTTACCATAAATAATTACGGTAAATAAAGTATTACCATCAATAATTATGGGTGTATGTAAGCTATTGCCAAAGTTCTAGGTTGCCCAGCAGGCAAAGGAGGAATATAAATATAATGTAAACATAAATCTAAGTAAGTAAATATTAATAATTAATGCCAGATGTGTGCTCATTAACACAGCTCTTTAATATAGTTCTTACATACAGTTGTAGTTTACCACAAAGTAACTTTTATTTTCTATTTTTCTCCTGTTCCAACTCAGGATTCCTACAGTGAGGTTTGTTGCTGAGACGCATGGATGCCAACAACCCTTGTAAAGTTCCTTTTCTATTCTTGGAGACAATGGCATTGGGTCTGGCACCAGATCTCTGAATTTCTATCAATGTTTCACTGAGCTAAGCTGCTAATATTGGCAGCATTGACAATAAGTTGATGATGTCTCTCATCAGGAGGGAAGCATCCCTGTGTTCCACCTTTGTGTTATATTCTACAGTACTTATGTCAAAACACAGAAGTTTTGTGCTGATCCCACCACTGCACATAAACTATTTAATATGTACTTATAGCTCATTTTCCTGACCATCACCCAAGAACCTGGGGGCTGGCCAAACAACCATCAGAGTGATTGAGTTATTTTGTGCAAACTCAGTACACACTCTAGGTGAAAGGAGCATAAGTTTTGGATAAATTTCATTTTCTTAAGCCCTTTTATGCCTCATAGGACACCCAGAAATAATTTTCTTCCCCATTAAAATAGATTCTGGGATGACCTGCCCCAATCAGTTCTTGAAACATGCCTATAAATCCTACAAAGGATGTAGCTTTGTCTCAAGCTAGAACCACAGTTGCATTAATAATACATACAGACAACAATTATACAACACATGCTTTCACTGAGGTATTACAGAGTATAGTAAAAACACAAAGCACTCATTAGTCATTTCTTTTTGGTGGGAAAAGAGATTAGGAAACACTTAATAGATGTAGTGATTAGGTGGGAAAGGACAGGAAGAAGATTCCATGCATGAGAAACAGATAAGCAGTTCATGAAGGTGTAAAACAGAAGGTTGCTTTTAATTAAATCCTATATCATATATTATGATTTGGGGGATTTGAGGCAGGTGTAATGAGGAATAAATGCAGAGAGATAGGTAGGGGCTGGATCAGAAAGATCCTTTGAGCAAAATTACTTTAAAACTAACTTATTCATGATTTTTTTCACTTTTACTTTGCCCACCTACATGTTATAAACAGAATAAAGCATGAAAAAAGCTAGTACTTACAAGTGAAAATAGGCTCATCTATTTAGATATTTAAATCCCAAATAAAATCAAGGAATAGCCTTTGCTCCAAGGTTTCATTCCTGCTCTAATATAAGTTAATTTCACAATCTTGATTTTCATACTTAGGATATAAATAGACAGAGATAGATTTGTCTTAATGATCACATCTGTGGCCTCATTTTGTTTCCTTGTTTTGCTCATATGTGAATATTTACTGGAGAAGGACAATGATTGTATTTGTCTTTGCTAGGCACATTCAAGTGCTAAAGTCCAAGCCTATTAAATTATCCTTTTCTCCCTAGATCCTCTGAGTTAGAAGCACACTTCAATATGGCTAGTAATTTCCACATATGAAATATTCAGAGCAGGGATTTTCTCTCATCTATTTCTGTTAAGGTGAATGGTAAGTTCAAGTGTGTTCAGTTTTTATCTTAAAAAAAATAGAATAAAATAGTGCCATGCATGTAGAAATGATGGTCGTCTGTCATGAACTAAAGCTAGCAACAAATCCAATTTTACACTGAGATTTTCAAACATGTAATATTTTGTTCCACGGATTAAAACACTTCAGTGGCCTCTGACCTCATTCAGAGTAAAAACCAAAGTCCCTACAAGATCTAGACCCTTACTCATTCTCTGATTTTATTCACTATTTATTCATTCTCTTCAGCACATGCTGGCCTCTTTGCTATTCCTGAAGCACACCAAGCATGCTCCTACCTTGCTATCTTTAGCCTTTCTGCACACTCTGCTGGAAACTTTGTTTCTCCAAATAACCCAATGGTTTGTTTCCTCCCTCCTTCAGGTCCCTGTTCACATGCCCACTTATCAGTACACACTTCCCTGAGCAAAGTCTACAAAATAACATACATATCTGCAAACACAAAACTTTTGCAATGTCATTCATCTTCTTGCCTGGTCAACCCTCACTCTATTAATTAAGATTTTCACTACAATTTCTTTACCTTCCAATCAGAAATTGATCCATTAGGATTAATTTACCCTTTTCCTTAATAAAAATAATGACAAGAGGTAAATTTTTGCTATTAAATGTTCTGATCCAAAGGCAGTGGCTTAAATAGCCTCAGTACATAACTCTTTGCTTTCATCTCATTCCTGTGCATCAGTCTACTTAGCACCTTCTCCGTACAAGGCAATATGCTGGGTGATGAAGGCTTTCTGAGAAGAGTAAGATATTAATCACATCTTCTGGACTTTAGAATCTAGTTTGAGGAGATAAGATCTTTGCATATATTAAGAGAATTAACAGTACCCCACAGAAAATGGTGTGCCAACAGACTGTTCAAGATAATTAGGAATTGGAGGTTCAAAGGAGTAAAAAGATCACTGGATGGTAGAAGATAAGCCTTCAAGGAGGAAATGGGTTTTGGATGGAGAATGTGGATATGTGGGAGGAAGTTGAGAGCATTGACATGATTAAGTAGAAAATATGAAATGCACAAGGTGTTTGGGAGCCATTTGGCTGGAGTGATAGATTTATGTTTGACTACAGTGGAGAATAAGGCCACAATGTCAAGTCTCGTCTCTGCACAAGGCAAAAGGTTTCTTACGCTTCAAATAGGCAGAACTGGGGGATGCAGGGACTGACCCTGTGTGTGCCTGTTTATGACAGTGTGTTCACTTGTGTATGTGAATATTTAATGAAGCACAATATGGAATATCTTACTTACAAATTCATCCTTCTACTCTGTTCTTCCTTAAAAAACAAAAAAGTGATGAGGGCTTTAGTTTTACATTCCTGAAAATTTTAGTCAGCCCATTTTGTTTTATTTCAGGTTTTCCAGTATTTAATAAACATTCATTGACATCAGCTGTTGGGTTATTAACTATCCTCCACATAGGGTATAAACATATTTATGTAGCTGCTATGCAATTTATTCAGAACTCCTTATACTGTGTGAAATGTAATAAGGCACTCCTACTCAGTATTTTGTTTGCTCTGTATTTTGGAATAAGAACTAGAGTTCATGTATTTGTTATTTTTCAGATACATTTTTTTTTAAAAATTCCCAATGCTTTTTTTCATGAGTTGGAGCCATTAACGAGAGTAAAATCAACACAACCTAACTATACAAATTCTGTGTAATGGGGCCCTTTCCATCCAGAGGGAAAGGTAAAAGAACAAGAATTTAGCTCATTCTGTGGCTTGTGTGTTAGGAAAGGATGGCTTTGTTGACATAGGAAAGGAAGGGAAGCCCCAAGCCAGGGCCTCCCTGAGGGAAATATCTTGTTGCTTCCTAGGGTCTGGCTTTCTGCAGCCGCCAAGTTGTTAACACAAGTGCCGCTGTTCATATCTCCTGGCCCACACGAGTACAGGGATGAGGAGTAGGAGGATGGCAGGAGATGGCTGGAACATGATCAGAAGTGGAGAGTGGAGTCTGAGTTCTTCTCTAAGTGTTAATACAGCTGAGTACTCTCTAGAGTTTTTCATACCTCATTATACTTCTTGTTAATGAACTCTTGTCAAAGAAGTGGAAGCTGTGGCCCACAGACCACTCCATTCTCTGTGACAAGTGGAATTGAGAGGCTGTCCCAGCAAGTAGATGGGAACAAAGACATGTAGCCACAGACACGGAAGGAATCAGTTCCCAGCTGGCCTCAAGTGGTTGCTATCATTTCAACCAAGTTCCACTATCCAAGGCAGAGAAAACCAACTCTCTCTCTCTCTCCCTTTGCCCTCCAAATACATATATGGATATACACGCACATGTACACAGACATACATATATAACATTGTATATTATACTTATATAAGAGTTATTTTTATACCAGTAACACACCTAGGAGAAAATAAACTTGGCTGTGAGATTTGTCCCTTTGTGTTATCTTAGAAAATGGGAAGGGGACGGGAAAGAACTAAGGAAAGCAATATTAAAATATATACACCCAGGAGTCTGTCTGGTGTGACCTTCTGAGGAAATAGCAGTAAGGAAAAAGCAAACTCAAAGTAAAGGCATTTGGATTTGGAGAGCAAAAGTTCTGGGACTGTGGAACAAATACTGTTTTTCTGACTTATATTCTATTACACACAAAACAAAACCCAAGTGCTCTGATAGTGGGAAGCCACAGTTCCTGGCATGATGCCTGACACCTGGCAGTCCCTTAACAAGTGTTAATCTCGCCTTTTCCCTCTCTTGTACACTAGTATGTATAAGTAAACTTAATGCACAAAATCCAAATTTACACAATAGATATATTAGATGCTTATTATTTACTTTATAAAAGTATTTTTGTTTTCCTTAACAAATTGATTAATACATTTGAACTATCACTCAATTTACAAGGACATGATTTGCACATATTTCAGGGACACACAAGTTCCATATAGTGAGGCAGAACTGAATATATGTTTTCCAAATGTGAGCAAATCTAATTTTGTTTAGTTGAATCAGATATTAAATTTCCTTGGAGAGTAGGTTGTTTGAAAAAGTCCAAGGTGAATTCTTTTGGTAAAGCATAAACTCTTTCTGAATGGTGAAAAATTTGTGAGAAACTTGATGACAACTTCTCCTGACCAGAAAGAAATGCTTGCCAAGTTTCCCAACAGCGGAGTCCAGGCAGCAGCTTGGGGAGGGTAAAAGAAAGAACAGGTTATGAGATGTAGTGGGCAGATCATCAAGAAAATCTGTATGGATTTCTAACCTTAGCTAGAAGATGGGTGCAGGGTTTCCAGACACAAAGTCAAGCATGCATGCATTTTTTATTTTTTGGATTTTGAATTTTCCTTATGCATGTACCAGCTGCAATTTAAAAATTGAAAATGCAGTATTGACTAAATCTGGCAATAACACTACATGTGAAGGGAGGATAAATGAAAACCTTGAAAGAAGATGTAGGCACCCAAAAGAATGTGCAGACTGAGAGGAAAAGAAGAAGACAAACCCCCGGGAAACACCAATAGTTAAGGCATGGCAAAGGAAAAATAGACTGAAAGGAGTAAGAAAACTAGGAGAATGTGGTGTTACAGGAAGCCAGTAAAAAGAGACTTTTGAGAAGGAGAGTGTGGTCAACTAGGTCAATTGAGGCGGAAAAGTCAATTTACATAAAGTCTGAGAGGTGTCTTTGAGACTTAACAGTAATGAGCTCATCGGGGACTGTTGACAGACTAGTTTCAGTGTGGCAGGAAAATGGACATAGGCACAGTTGACCCATGTTTCTCAATCAGCTGTCCCAGAGAGGCTGTCGATAACCAACTAATGGCACATCAAAACTGGATTCCTTTGGAGAACCTGAGGACAAGGTAGTATGTTTCTAAGAGATGAGCAATGTGCTCAAAAACACCAGACATGGGTGGGCAAAGATGTGTTATTATGGTAAATACAGAGATAACTGTATTCTTGACTTAATGGAGCATGTCGACTTGTCTGCATAGAAGTTTTCTTGCAAGTAAATTTTGGACTTTTCTCAGAAAATAAATCTGAACCTCTTTGTGTAATTTCATATCCTGGTGACACCATGATAAGACCTGAGACTATTCATATATAGCACCGAGTTCTTGTCTCTTCCACAGTTTCAATGTCCTTAACACTTGAGAATTCCTAAACCTTTGTAAATTATATGAATGCATTGATGGTTTGTTCATTCACCATTCACTCATGTAAAAAGCATTTATTGAAAGAAATCACTATTTTTGGCACTCAGGGAAATAAGCGGGATGCGTAAAACATGTATCTAAATAATCTGCTAAATGAAATGAAATAAGTAACAAGTAACTTCACATATGATGAATTTAAATACAAGTTATGAGATCAATACAAGCAAATTCTCAGAAGAGTGTAAATAAAAGAAAAATTATATCTGATGCAAGGTGTGGGAGTTGATTCCAAATGTTTCAAGTAAGAAGGTGTGTTAAGGTGCCTTTTCCGTTCCCTTCTCTCTTTTGCTATTCTCATACATCCTATTGCTCAAATTTTTAAATATATACAGTTCTTTTTTGAAACCATTTTTAAAGCTTTTCAAATTCCGTAGAGTCCAATACCTGGCCTGCTATAAGTGCAAAAATGAATATACAAATGTTTCTCAAATGAATGTGACATCCTATAGTGATTGGTGGGCATCGGTGTGTGGGCATAGAGTTAGATCCTCTTTCCAGTGGCAGTGAATACCATGGATTGTGTTTGAAGTCAGAATACATGATGCTTCTGATGGATGGGCAGCAGCAGTTTGCTTCTGGCCTTCCAGTCATGCCGGGAGAATTTCCAGACAGCACCTCCAAGAACGTACATATCTTGTTTCAGCCTGCAAAGGTATCACCATTAATACAAACAGAGCTGACAACTAAAAGGTGATGCAAAACTGCCCAGTGTGGCTTGGGAAGTAAAGAAAGTTGATTAACTGTTATTTCCTGATATATAAATCATCAATTTCTAACCCCTTTGTGTGCTTTCCATAAAATATTAGCTGTGGGCCTTTGTTATAAAAGAACATCTCATTTTTTACAATGACCTTGTAAATAATAATTAATATGGTACAATAAAATAGTATCCTGTTATAAACCATGCAAAATCAGATCACATATTTAAGTGTTTTGGTAGTTAAGGAACATGCTACACATATGTCCTAGTAAACACCTCATTAGGACTTCTCATTTCAGAATATTCATTTGCATTAGTTTGCCAATAAAGTTATTATGCATTCATCCTCCTTCTCAATTGCCTCTCCTTAAGGACTAATAATAATTCTAATTAATATAAAAAGGGATTATATATGCAGAACATTTTCAAGTTATAAAATACTTTCACATTTATTATATTATTCAATTCACATAATCAGTGAGGTAGGTATCATTACCTCTACTTAAAAGATGAAGAGAGTAAGATTCAAAGAGAATACATAACTTTCCCAAGATCTTATCACTAATAAATGACAGAATAGGTCTATATTGCAGGAGCCATGATTTTTAGTAACTTCTTATAATATCAATGTTGTCTGTCGAGAACATTTTTGTTACTAAAAGTGAAATTCACAGACCAATAACATCAGCATCTTTCCTAAGACCTTGTTAGAAATGCAAAATCTCAGGTTCCATTTCATGCTAAATGAACCAGAATCTGCATTTTTATAAGATTAGCATATGATCTATATATGTACATTAAAATTTGAGAAGGTATGAAGTAGACTGTTTAATTCAATCATTCATTTGTTTATTTAGCACATGTTTATTAAGCACTTGCTAAGTATAATAATACTGACCAAATAACTCTGATTTGATAAGTGATAATAATTACAAATTTAGCATAGTAGAAATCACTAAAACTTTCAGGTACAGCTCTAAAGAGGTCTACTTGATGAATGACTTTTATTGACTTCATAGATCAAGTTAAACAACTAGTTGATTGAAAAAAACAAATTGCTCTCATTTTCCCAGTGAACTGACACTAACACAATTGGTTAAAAGGTGAAAATGCCATTCTACTATTACTTTTTTAAAAATTATTTATAGGTCTGCCTTGCCTGCTACACAAAAGGCCATTGGATGGAGGCCATAGTACGTACTCTTCAAAACTTAACACTGGATTTATCATTGAACAAATGCTCAAAAATGAAAAAATGAATTATTGATAAATGACTGAATGAATAATTTTGGAAGGTTAGAGGATTTTTCCAGATATTGTTTGCATAATTTTCTCCCATTTAACTTATTTTATTAATTAGCTTGCTTTCTTGAAACAAATCACTGAATTGATGCCCTCTTGATTTCTGTATTTAGGACACAAAAGAATCTGCTGATTGTTGCTGTCACTGATTATTGCTATTGATTATTTAAGCAAACAATTCATTTTTCTGGGACTTTGAAAAGGGAGATTAAAAGAGGTAATTACTCAATAAAGTTTATTAAAAACAGGTAGATATCATGAAGGAGACATTAAATTGGAAATAAAGGTAGATTTCAGAAGCCTGGGAAAATAGAGAATCATAATTGGAATACTACCTCAGGGGATGTAACTGATTAAGGTCTTGAGCTTGTTGTTCTTTATAAATAGCAATGTTTTTCTGGAGCACGCTTTTCCTTTCTCTCTCTTTTTCACTGCTTTTTCAACTATCTTACCTTACAATCCAGTCACCTATCTCTCTGTTTAGAACTCATATGACCAAATGCAGTTTTATGACTATATCCTTCTTCTCTTGATTTAGCTTTTATTAATATCAAAACATACATTTACTTATTTCATTTTATCGTTGGCTAAAAGCACAGTATACCTTTGCTTCATTCAAATAGTCTATAAGTAGATAACAGCAACAAAGACTAACATTTTAGACAATCTAGTCATTCTGGAGGTCTAGAGGGTCACATGACTTGCCATATGCCACCAATTGATCCTCAGTCTATCAACAAGATGGTCTGAGTTTGGAATCAACTATTCAACAGATGATTTTATTGCCATGTACAGACTTGTCTGTACTGTTTCTATGGAGACCTTTTATTCAGAATGGTCTGACCTTAGGAGGCTGACATTCCCCATCTAAATGGCCAATTTAAGTGATCTCCACATTAGAAACAATATAAAAACCCATTTTTCTTCACTCTTCTGAAATTATGAAACAAAGGCTACAAGATTTATTGCTAACAATACACAAGGTTTCTATTGCTGTAGGTGTTAAGTTGTATTAATAGAGATGCTGTACATCTCTAAATACCTCTTTGTTGATAGTGTAATAAAATATTCTGTAGTCAACAGAAGTTGCTGAATGTAATACAGACTTGGAATTCCATTGAAAGACCAGGATAAAACATGAAATGCACACTTTTTTATGAGCTGTAAAATCTCACTTTTATCTCTGTCACTGGCTTCCTCTTTTACTTAGAGAAAAATCATAAAATCAAAGGTGAGGTGATTATCTAAAATATCAAGTGTATGTATTTGCATTTTGTATCCTGTTAACTTCCAAAAAGATTTAATTGACTTATAGATTGAAATGCCAGAAGTATAGGATATAAAAAGAAAACAGATGCTAAAATAATTTTTAAAAGATCTTTCATGCACTGGTGTTATAAATGATTCTGTTATTTGGACATTACCTTTGGCCACAAGTTTTTTCAGGAATAAAAGCAAAGCTAGAAATGCATTGATTCAATAGTCTTTGAAGGTGTCCACCCAATTTTTCCAAGAAACTTGGTAACTTATTTCAAAAGGATCAATCTTTGTTTTTAAGTTGACAGGTACTCTTTTCTGTTTTTATCATGTACAACATGATGGTTTGAGAATTCATTTATTCAACACAGCTTTTTTTTTTTTTTTTTGACAGAGTCTCGCTTTGTTGCCCGGGCTAGAGTGAGTGCCGTGGCGACAGCCTAGCTCACAGCAACCTCAAACTCCTGGGCTCAAACTATCCTTCTGCCTCAGCCTCCCAAGTAGCTGGGACTACAGGCAGGCATGTGCCACCATGCCTGGCTAATTTTTTCCATATATACTTTTAGTTGTCCATATAATTTCTTTGTATTTTTAGTAGAGATGGGGTCTCACTCTTGCTCAGGCTGGTCTCGAACTCCAGAGCTTGAGCGATCCACCCGCTTCGGCCTCCCAGAGTGCTAGGATTACAGGTGTGAGCCACCATGCCCAGCCAGCATGGCATTTTTTAAATTAGGCAATTTCTATGTGCCAAGGACTATGCTTCTCACTAGAGATACAATAGGTTACTGAAGCATTGGTTCTTTTACCAGGCAGGAAACGTAGATAAGCAAAATAATAAATTATAACCCAATATGGTAAACGAATCAATTTTGTTAGAATAAAATACATCCAGTCGGTGCTCAATCACTTTTCTTCATGAGCGTTTAATCCACTTGAAAACTTTCAGAGACTTAGGAAACACATAAAAACATTTTCTTTACTCCCTCAATTTATACAAGATATTTATAATCATTAAATGATTTTACATATAGAAGTCTCATATTTGCAAATGGTTTTCTTGTTTTACAGTTATTGGCTATTGTCTCATCCCATTCACATAAGATTTGTATGGGGTAGTGTGATTGTTTTTGTTTCCTGTAATGTAGAGAAGGCAATGTAAAGGATAAAAATGTGAAAGAACTGTGCTGTAGTAAGGACCCTTACATCTAGGACAGGGTGTTTATGTTACCAAACAACACCAGAGCCTAATAAACCAAGCAAAAACACTTACTCAAGTGACCACACCATAACCCAGTCAAATAAACACCCTGACTGGATTTATCTGAACGCTTCATGTGTGTAAGAGTGTGTGTGTGCACATGCATGTGTGTGTGTTTGTGTGGTCATACAATTTAATAAGTGCAGCTGTGTTTATTCAACTATGTAACACTGCACATATACATAGAGCACATATGTGGCTGGAAATCATTCATACCTTGATTCTTGCTAAGAGTATAAGCAGAAAAATTGTACAACCCACAAAAACCAATTCATATTGGCTTAAATGCACATATATTCAGAGAGATTCTTAAAGTAAATCTATAGCTAAAATCACTGCTTTGAAACCTGAAACTATTGTTTTAATAGAACAATTGGATGTAGTATATTTAGAAGTATTTCTTAGAATTGGATCACAACCATGACTGGAAAGCATTAGAAAATCAGATTTACATGAAAATGTTAAAGAAACTGGGATTACATAACAGTTGTAACAGTTGTATGGAAAAGAGCAAATTGAGTGATAACTTACTTTTTTTGAAATAGACAAACGGTATATTATAGAAGATGATAACTCACATTTTCTGACAATAGAATAGAAGAGACATATATGGAATTAGATAAAGAGAACTTTGCCCTGCCCAGGAGATTGGTGAAATACTGAACTGTGTTACAAAAGTGGAGACTGAGATCTTGTTTCAGTTCATCAGGTATTTTTAAACACGTGACCAACTATGAAGGTACTGAAATTCTTTCTAGAAGCTTAATGTCTTTTCTCTCAAAACCCTCTTTTCCTGTCTTGGCCCTATGGTGAAGCATGGTGGCCACAGGTTCTCATGACTGCTGCAAAAGTAGGAAGCCAGGGCAGAGGAAAGAACTGACAACCCCAAATGTTGGCTAATATGCTGAATAACTTAAATTCTCATACTCTGCTGGTGGGTGTACAAAATGGCACAAATGGTTTGGAAACTGTTTGGATTATTATAAAGTTAAACATGCACCTACCCTATGACCTCTCAGTTCCACTCTTAGGCCACAAGAAACAAAAACACATGCCCACAAAAAGACGTGTACCAGAATCTTTATAGAATCTTTATTCATAGTGAATAAGAACTGGTGACAACCCAGATATTTACCAAGAGATGAATGAATAGACCAATTGTGATATAGTCATAGAATAGAGTATTATTCAGCAAAAACAACATGGATGAATCTCAAAAACATTTTAAGTGAAAGAAACCAGAAACAAAATAGTACACACTATACCATTCCATTTATATTAAATTCAAGAATCGGTAAAATTAGTATACAGTGACGGAAATCAGACCAGTGATTGCCTATTAGACAGAGGTGGAAATTAATGGGTCAGGAACAAAAGAGAATTTTTTGGATGACTGAGGTTATATACGCAGGAGTATGCATTTGTTAAAACTCATCAAAATGTGCACCTAAAATCTGTGCATTTAATTTTATGTAGATTTTACCTTAATTAAGATAATGAAGTGATCAAACCCCTCTAATGGATTATTTATCATCTCACTTAGAATTAAATTACATTTTTTTATACATGGGCTTTAAGACCCTGTGTGATCTAAGCCTTCGCTTTCTCTTAGACCTTATCTCCTATCAATCTTCTCTTTGCACACTCCTTTCCAACCTCAAAACTCTATTGATTCCTTGTGGCATGTTCCTGACTCAAGACCTGACACTGCTCTTTCTTCTGCTAGGAACCTTCCTCCTCTGTGGATCTGTATATTAGCTCCCTCACTTACTTCAGATCTTTTCTCAGATGTCACCTCATTAGAGAGTGTTCCCTAAACACCCTTTCTAAAATAGGAGCACCTGTCCTCAACACACACACACACACACACACACACACTTTATTAGTTTTTATCTCTTCTCCCTTTCATAATACATACCTATATTTATTTATACATTATATTCATTTTTTGTCTTTCTTTCTCCCTAGAATGAAGAATCTGTAGCCAAGACATTTGTGTTACTCATCAGTGCCTAGTACCTAAAAAATGTCTGTACATAGACATTCAATAAATAGTTGTTAAATGACTGAATAGTTAAGCAAAGTTAGGTAACTGAGGTGATGGTGTAGAGGAGAGGCAAACATCATATGGGGGAACAAATACATAGATGTTCTACCTACCTATTGTTGCATAACAAACCTTTCCAAAACTAGCTGGAATAGCTGGAAACAACAAAATTTTTGTTCATAAATTTGCAATTTGGATAGAACACACCAGGAACAGGTAGTCTTTGTTCCATGCATTCTCAGCTCTGGTGGCTTGACTAGGGGAAGAAGGATGCACCTTCAAGATGGTCCATTCACATGTCAGCTGGGTGCTCAGCTGAGCTAGGACATCAGTCACTCCTTGCATAGGCCTCCCCGTGACTGGCTTTCTCATGGCATTGTGGCTGCATTCCAAGAGCAGGTATCCCAGGAGACAGGAGGTTAATGCATCATTTGTACACTATCATATCATGTAAGCAGTTAGAGAACCCAGATTCAGTGGAAAGGAATGTAAACCCTACCTCTTCATGGGATGAAAGCCAAATAATTTTGTAGTCATTTTTTACAACCACCACACAAGACGATCTTTTAGGTATGTTCCACCACCCTGGGATTTATAAATCTGTAGAGGTTTTCAAAAGTCATGTGAGGAAAAGTTACTTAATATTAAACTAAAGCAATGCTATGATAATCACTAGTCAATAATACTAATATTAAAGTTGTGATTATGCACCAGATATTGTGTTAATATGTTTTATATACTATCTCTCTCTTATTTTTAAAAATTTAGCTAACATTTATATAGCATTTACTATATACCGGGCACCGTTCTTGGTGGCATAAGGATAGAACTTAATTTAATCCTTATAACAATCTTTTAATGTGCTATCATCCTCCCCATTCTACGGATTGGAAAACTCAGGCATGAAGAGATTCAACACTGCACAAAGTTACGCAGCCAATGAGGGTGGAGTCAAGATTTGAACCTTCAGTCTGACCCTAGAGCCTGTGTTCTAAACCATTGTGTCATGTTATCACTCTCTTAATCCATCCAGTAATCCTATAAGGTAAGTACTATTGTCCTTCCTGTTTGATAGGAGAAAAACTGAGGTTTAGAGCAGTTATGTCACCTTCCTAAGATCTGTCTACCTACATCCTCCCAACACTGTGCCTCAGTATTTTGTACATTGTTTTTATTTTTATTTTTTTATTTTATTTATTTATTTATTTATTTATTTATTTTTTTGAGACAGAGTCTCACTCTGTTGCCCAGGCTAGGGTGAGTGCCATGGCGTCAGCCTAGCTCACAGCAACCTCAAACTCCTGAGCTCAAGGGATCCTCCTGTCTCAGCCTCCCAAGTAGCTGGGACTACAGGCATGCACCACCATGCCCGGCTAATTTTTTCTATATATATTTTTAGCTGCCCATATAATTTCTTTCTATTTTTAGTAGAAATGGGGTCTCACTCTTGCTCAGGCTGGTCTTGAACTCCTGAGCTCAAACGATCCGCCCACCTCGGCCTCCCAGAGTGCTAGGATTACAGGCGTGAGCCACCGCGCCCGGCCTGTACATTGTTTTTAATCCTCACAGCAAGGTTTCAAGGCAAATGTGTGGAAACTGAGAGTCCAATGTCAAATAACTGGTTCTGCATCATACAGCTAGCAATTATTGGAGCTGGGATTCACATCTAGATGTATGTGGCTGCAAAGCCAGGCTTATTTACCCTGTTTTGCCTTCGTCTTCAGGGGCAGCAGAATAAGGCAGGAATGGAGAAGCTGACACTAGAAGAGAGAGTATGCCCTTCCACACTGGGACTCCTGGTTAACCTGTGAGAGAGCTGAAACAGAAATGTCCTGGGGTTATAAAAGATCTGCAGATTATTGGAAGAGGCTTCTGGATCTATTGTTAGAGCATGAATGCCAGCTCCATATTTTTCTCTCTCCCTTGGAGAAAAAAGTTCTCTTCCCTTTCTAGGGCATGACCTGTTTTTCATTGCAGCCACCACGTTCAGCCCAGCTGATAGAGGTGGAAGGTGAAGTGATGAAAGTCAACATCTACCCAGGGACCTCTTGTGGTTTGGTCAATTAATTGTTGGCTCTTTGGGGAGAGGCAGAGTGGAAGAAGAGTGAGGAGCAAAGGAAGACATGAGAAAAAAGAAATCAACTAATCTCCCAAACCTGTCAAGATTCTTCTCAACTTTTCCTATGAAGATGTCCCCTGTGGCCTATTTAGAGCCATTTACCAAACCTTTTTCAGCTTTCTTTGATTTTAACATCTGCTTTCCTCTTTCTTCCCCACGCAGTCCTATGCTTCCTGGATGCATGGCAGTTAGCCTTTGATCTTAGTGCCTCTGGTTCCTGAATGCTGTAAGTTATCCCCTCCTCCAGCTAATGCTGGGCAATGATGAAATCTACATTCCTTCCTTCTTCACCCTCTTTATCACAGCCTCCCATCAAGTTTGACGTGAGTCAGACCAGCCCTCCCCACGGGGATTCACAGAACTCACTAATCCTTTAATAGGAACAGGAGGTTCATAGACCCAGAGTTATGTAAATTCTGTAAACCAACCACCCTAAAAACTCAGAGAGATCCCAAAGAAATCAGATTATCAGTAAATAATGTTTATTACAAATTTTAAGCATGATTGGGTTAGACAGGGCAATTATCTGCATTATTGGCATCATTACCATTACTACCATTATTTTATTTCTGTCAACTTCAAATTTGCTATGATACTGATCTAAGTATAGGAAGAGCTGGAAAATGTTAAAGATAAGCTAATTTGGGGAGGGCTAACTTGAATAATGAGAAGATTGAACTGTAGAAGCTTTTAAGAGAATGCAATTGTATTTTTTCTAATAAGACTTATAAAAATATTCCACTTACCCCAATTATCTATTTTTCTAAAGATCTTTGCATAATAAATAGATGAAGATAAATTACAATAAACTTTTAAATGTAATTGAGCAAGTCTTCAAAATATTTTCTCAAGTAATTTTAATTTTCCAGGTGATATTACCATCATACAACATTTGTATTCAAATTGTTCTTTAATGATAGTGAGGACAAAGGTGAATGTTAGACCATTTCCTAGGCAAGTAATCATAAATTCTGAATGATGAAGATTTTATTGTACTACTTCTTTGCCCTTTGGGAAAATCCAAGTAATATGTAAAACATTTTTTCTAGTGAATAGGAATTACTTCTTATATTTTAAAATTATTCATCATTATACTATTCCCAAAGGAAACCAGGCCCTGTTACTGTTAACCCTTGATGTCCAGGTGAATTTTTTTTCTGTGTTTTTTCCATTGCCAATGTACATTCTATTTACATTTTAGTCCTGGATTCTCTCTACAGCATGTTTCCGGCAGCTGTTCTCTACCTCCTAGCTGGCAGGGGAACTTATGGAAATATTTAATGTAACATCAGACTGAATTAAACAGCTAACTTTAAGTGTCTCACTTTCAAATTATTTGATATTTAGGGGTTATTCATATCATGATGCTTTCTAGATAATTAAGAATAAACCTTCTTATCTCATCACTTTTGAAGAGGGCCATAGGAAAGTGAAGAAAACTGCTTCTGTTTTGACAATAATTTGTTAGTAACCAGAGAAGATGAAATACACACATAATCCACAATCTTGTATAAAAAAGAGATAATGTGGTTTTGGGTAAAATACTCAAAATATAAAAAGACCATGGAACTGAGAAGGTTGGATTTAGATCCTGTTTTTTAAACTGTTCTGTGGCCTATAAATTGAACTATGTTTCAAGAACTGAGTAGAATCCAGGAAGAGCAGGAAACTGAGGCAGGAAGAGTGAGGAAAGGCATTCAGAAGCAGAGGTCCTGCTATAGTCTGAATGTTCGTGTCCCCCTAAAATTTATAGGTTGAAATCCTACCCCCCACGGTGATGGTAGTAGGAGGTGGGGCCTTTGGGAGTTAGTAGCCCATGGGAGCCGAGCTCTCATTGACTGAGATGAGTGCTGCTATAAAAGGGATCCCAGAGAGCTGGCTTGCCCGTTTCATCAAGTGAACCTTAATAATCCGTTTTTTAACACAGCGTGAAGGCAACATCTATGAACCAGAAAGCTGGCCTTCACCAGACGCAGAATCTGCTGGTGCTTTGACACGGGGGACTTCCTGGCCTCTGGATCCATGGTAAGTAAATTTCTGTTGTTTATAAGCTACTCAATGTAGGGCATTTTGATAAAGCAGCCCAAGTCTATTCAGACAGGTTCTTCATTGGATTTTAGAGGCTGCTGAGGAAAGATAAAGTTGACAGAGAGAAGGGAGAAAGTCCTAGGCAGCGGTGGTTGGCATTTGCTCAGAGCAGACTTCCTCTTCACTAGCAGATGTTTTCAAAACTTCTCTGAAGCAAAGAGTTGCCCTTGTGGAAGCTGGAGCAGGCTGTCCTTATCTTGCCCAGACAGGGAAGTACGGCTTTGCTGGCCCCATCACGTGCTGCTGGTGGTGAAGGGCAAAGGCCTGGGTTGCTTGTCTTTGAGCCTCATCCCTCTTCATGACTCCCCAGAGAGAACTGTCAGTGAGGTGTTCCGGGCCATAAAAGATGATCCTCTTCCTGAGGACTAGATTATTTCACCTAGAAAAATCAAGCATCCTTTCTTCCGGCAAACATTTGTCAATGGGACAGGGCCAATTGCTCTCCAGGATGGCTCTTCTCTCTTCCTTGCCTGGCCCTTGGAGCTCTGAGATTTGACTGCTGAAAATTATTGTAGTCTCTGCTCTTCCCTATTGCACGTACCCCCAGCAGTCCCTGGTCTCTTAGAGTTACAACCCAAGCACACAGTTCTCTCTAAGAGAGCAGCTCTCTGAGACAAATATTTTTCAACCTTTCCTGCCTGCTTCCAAAGAACCAATAAACCTAACAGCTGGTGTTTACACAGCACTTACCTTCCAGGGAGCTCAGAGCAATTTCCAGTGGCAAACTCTAATCCTCCCCCCAATCTCTGGGTGGTAACAGGCACTAATATTATTCCCCTTAATATATAAGAGGAAGGTTGAGCCAAGGAACTTGTAATAGTTTGCTGAATATCACCCAGTCATTAGATGGTTCATTCACTCAATTGTTGTTTTTTTTAATTATATCCTCATCACTGTACTGTAAGACATCTTCATGTATTAATTCATTTTTTCCCAAATTTGCTAGATTATAAGAATCATCTGAGGCTCTTATTAAACAAACTCCTGACTGATCACTGTCCTGGACATTCTCATTCAGTGGGTCTGAGATGGGACCCAGGAATTGGTGAGTTTTATCAGTATTCTAGGTGATTTTTTCCCTCTTTTTGTGAAGTATAACATTCTATGTAATTATTATCATTAGGAAAATTTGTAAAACAGTTTATTTTATTTAATTTTCACAGTAATGCTTTAGGGTATTATTTTGTACTTTTATTAAAAAAAGACATATGTGATCAGCATATCAATATAGAAGCCCAGATATGAAATTTCAATTAATTCAACTCTAACTCCCACAGACAAAGAGGGGGAAGCTGATTAATTTCTTATATTTCCTAGGTTTTCCCAATCACACATTTTTATTCAAATAATTGACACCAAAGTTATTCATCCAAGGCTTGAGCTATTATTCTGCCTAGACTGGTACCATACATTAGTGCCATAAAGTAATGAGAACTCCCCACTAGAAATTGCTCAAAATAGACCCTTTCCCTTTTTCAAAAACATGACATCTTCTCTGCAGATATAAGGTCATCTTCTTAGCACCCCGCTTGGACTTTACACCATCCTCAACCCATTCATTCCCTTAATATTATTGTTGTTTTCTTCTTTCTCTTTGTCCCTGCCCTCCACCCTCTTGCTCTCGTTTGCATCCCTCTCTCCCTCCCTCCCTTTCTCTCTAACTGTTATTCTTCTTGCAGAGATACTTCCAAGTCTCCTTCCTCTCTCACAACTGCCTTGTGACCACTGATAGGACTGAAAAACTCCTACCCGCAGCCCTAAAGTTTTATTTCTGAGGACCTGAGCAGAATTTCTGTTACCTTCAAGAGGGAGCATCAGTTTGCACAATATAATCCTGGAGATCCCAAAAAGTCAGCAGCTCTTCTCTTCCATAGTTTCCATGGCTCCTTTCACCTATAAACTGTCATGCTAAGGAGTAGCCCCAATTAAGACATAGCACCCACAAGCAACATTTCACATCTGAATGAAAAGTGAAATAATTCAGCTGTTAAGCTGGTCCATAATAATTTAATATCTGGTGTTGCATAAATCTAGTAGTGTGCTAGTTCTCTGGATAAAGGAAAGAAGGAAGAAAAGAGGAGAGAGGGAGATAGAAACAGAAAACCCCAAAGACTCCACAAGAGACTCCTAGAATTGATAAATAAATTCAGCAAAGTCTCAGGTTAAAAAATCAATGTACACAAATCAGTAACATTTCTATACACTAATAACAATCAATCTGAGAGTCAAATCAAAGACTCTATAACCTTCACAATAGCTACAAAAAAAAATAAAATAAAATGCCTAGGAAGGTACTTAACCAAGGAGGTGAAAGATCTCTACAAAGAGAACAGAAAACACTGAAGAAAGAAATTGCAGATGACATAAGCAAATGGAAAAACATATCATGCTCATGGACCAGTAGAACTAATATTGTTAAAATGTCCATACTACCCAAAGTGATTTACAGATCCAATGCAATCCCCATTAAAATATCCACATCATATTTCACAGATCCAGAGAAAATAATTCTATGCTTCATCTGGAAGCAAAAAAGAGCCTGAATAGCCAAAGCAATCTTAAGTAAAAAGAATTAATCTGCAGGCATCACATTACCAGACTTCAAACTATACTACAAGGCTATATATCCAAATCAGTATGGTATTGGCACAAAAATAGAGACATAGACCAATGGAACAGAACAGAGAACCCAGATATAAAACCATCTACATACAGCCAGCTAATCTTTGACAAAGCAGACAACAATGAGCCCTATTCAATAAATGGTGCTGGGAAAATTAGCCACATGCAGAAGAATGAAACAGGATCCTTATCTTTCACTACTCACAAAAATTAATTCAAGATGGATAAAATACTTAAATGTAAGACATGAAACCGTAAGAATTTTAGAAGAAAATATAGGAAAAACTTTTCTAGATATTGGCCTAGGCAAAAAATTTATGACTAGGACCCCAAAGGCAATTACAGAAACAACAAAAATAAATGGGACTTGATTAAATTAAAAGGCTTCTGACTGCTGAGGAAATAATCAACAGAGCAAATAGACAACCTACAGAATGGGAGACAATATTCACAAACTACACATCCAATAAAGGGCTAATATCCAGATTCTACAAAGAACTCAAATAAATCAGCAAGAAGAAAGCAAACAACCCCATTAAAAAGTGGGCAAAAGGCATGAACAGAAGTTTCTCAAAAGAAGACAGACAAATGGCCAATAAACATATGAAAAAATGCTCAATGTCACTAATCATCAGGTAAATGCAAATCAAAACCATAATGAGATATCACCCTACCCCAGTCAGAATGGCTTTTATTAAAAAGTCCACAAACAATAGATGCTGATGTAGACGCAGAGAGAAAAGAATTCTTATACACTGTTGGTGGGACTGCAAATTAGTACAACCTCTATGGAAAACACTATGGAGATTCCTCAGAGAACTCAAGTAGACCTACCACTCGATGTAGCAATCTCACTACTGGGTACCTACCCAAAGGAAAAGAAGTCATTTTATCAAAAAGACACTTGCACGTGAATGTTTATTGCAGCACACTTTACAATTGCAAAGATGTGGAATCAACCCAAGTGCCCATAAATTCATGAGTGGGTTTACAAAATGTGGTATATATATACCAAGGATGAATTGATGTCTTTTGAAACAATTTGGATAGAACTGGAGACCATTTTCCTAAGTGAAGTATCTAAAGAATGGAAAAACAAACACAATATGTACTCAATATTAAATTGGAACAAACCATTGAGCACACATGTGCACAGAGGAAAGTAAATCTCATCAAAATGAAACAGGGGGTAGGGGGGAAAGGGGGAGAGGTGAGAGGCAAAAACCTATCTAATGGGTACAATGAACATTATTTGGGTGATGGGCACACTTATATCCCTGACTCAAGCAATCCATATAACCAAAAACATTTGTACCCCTTAATATTTTAAAATTCAGAAAAAATGAAAATTTAAGAAGAAAGAGATGAAAAGTAAAAGAGAGAGAGAGAGAGAGAGCACCCTGATTTATAGCATTTGCAGATTTCAGTAGTGGAAATACTCTCATCATGGCCAATTTCAAGCTAACAAAGATTTAACAACCAGCTAACAAGATTCTTTAATATTAACAATCATCTCTCATAAACTAGTGTGAGCCAGCTCCAGTGTACCATTGTGTAAATCCAACCCCAGAAAAAATTAATTCACTTTCCCTAGTTCTTCTAATGCTTCCCAGTAGGTCCTTTATATACTGGTACACAAAGGATTACTCACTATACCCCAGATGTGCTCTCTATCCCACTTCTGTGCCTTGCCTCATAATGGTCCATTTTCCAGGAATATCCTGCTCCATCACCTCTTCATGGCCTACCTCAAATGCATCCTTTACTCTGAATCCTCATAGCACTTAGTCTATAACTCTCTTATAACATTTATGACTTTTGATCTTGTATTAGAGCTACTTTTTATACCTTTATTCCAGACAATTACTGGATGTATTGCCCCTGGATTCTCACAGCATTGAGTTCAGTGCTCGGAGCATAGCAGGGATTCGAAGCCATTCTGACGACTATTTATTACATGTTTCCAATGTAGCAGGCAGGCACTGTTCTAGACCCTAGGACCCAAACTTATTTTAAGGAACTGGAAAATTTAAAGTAAGGTTCTGTGGAGAAACACAGTCCGTGGAAGTTGACTATTAGCTCAATATATTTGGAAAAAGTTGATGACTACACTGAGTAGATAGCTTCCACTCAGTACCATTGGCATGATTATTCTATTGGGGTGAGCAAAAATTTTTTTATAATTGACCAGATATAATAAATATTTTAAGCTTTTTTTTATTTCATCTTATTATGGGGGATACAGAATTTCAGGTTACATACGTTGTCCATGTATCGTCTGTCCCCCCAAGACAAAGCTCCAGGTGTGTCCATTCCCCAGACAGTGCGCATTGCACTCATCATGTAGGTATATACCCATAGATCTCTGCCAAAACTGCTCAACTCTTACATTGTAGTGCAAAAGCATCTATAGACTATACATAAACAAAATGAGCATGGCTTTGTGCTGATACAACTTTTTTATTTATAAACACAGGTAGTGAGCCAGATTTGGCCTACAGGCTATAAATTTCCAAGCTCTAGTCTAGATACTTGAAAGCAATGATTTCTAAAATCTCATTTGAATGCTTTTGTCCATTTTCCTTTTAGTCATAATGTTCCTCTTTACTAGTTTAACTTACATACACCTAACTTGGCCCATCAAATAAAAAACAAAGAAGAGGATTAAGCCATACTGATTAACATTCAAGTCAAATTGAGATATCTGCAAATAAAACTGCATCTTCAAGGAGAATCAACAATTGTGGTGAAAATCTGGGTAATCCTTCATGTCTTTCCTGAAACTTCAGTTCAGGGAACCTAACAGGGTGATTGAAAAAAGATATTTAATTTTCTACAGAAGTCTTCTAGAAGAAGACTAATTATTCTGTAGCCATGGTGATAAGTAGCAACCAGAATAAGTTTTAAACCTGCTTAATCAGTGAGTAAGAGTTCTATAGCCATGAACCATCAGAATTGCTTTTAAACATACTTAAAATGTTTATTCAGATGGGATGACATAGCAAGAAGGCCCTTACCAATTCCAAGAGGAACTTCCAAAACTATACAAATACATGGAAATTTAACAACATGCTCCTAAATGATCTTTGGGTCAATGGTGAAATTAAGAAGGAAATTTTAAATTTTTTTGAAATGAATGAAAATAGAGACATAACATACCAAAACCTCTGGGATACAGAAAAAGCAATGCTAAAAGGGAAATTTACAGTGTTAAATGCTTGCATTAAGATAGAAAGATCACAAATTAAGAACTTAATGTGGCACCTCAAAGAACTAGAAAAACAAGATCATACTAAATGAAAAGCTAGCAGAAAAAAAGAAATAACAAAGATCAAAACAGAACCAAATTAAATTGAGACCAAAAAAAAAAAAAAATACAAAGGATCAATGGAACGAAAAGTTGGTTCTTTGAAGAGATAAACAGAATGGATAGACTGCCAGTTAGATTAACCAAGACGACAGAAGACTCAACTAAGCACAATCAGAAATGAAAAAGCAGGCATTACAGCTGATACCACAGACATACAAAAGTTCAAGAGACTACTATGAACATCTCTGTGATCACAAACTAGAAAGCCTAGAGGAAATGAATAAATTCCTGAAAGCATACAATCTCCCAAGATGGAACCAGGAAAAAATAGAAATTCTGAACAAAACAATAGTGAGTAGTAAGATTGAATCAGTAATAAAAAAATCTCCCTAAAACAACAACATCAACAAAACCCAGGAAGAGATGGATTAACAGCTGGTTGCTACCAGGCATACAAAGAAGAATTAGTACCAATCTTGCTGAAACTATTCCCAAAAAATTGAGGAAGAGGAAATTCTCCCTACCACATTCTACTTCACCCTGATACGAAAGCCAGGCAAGGACACAATAACAACAAAAAAGAAAACTACAGACCCAAATCCCTGATGAGCATAGATGCAAAAATCCTTAACAAAATACTAGCAAAGCAAATCCAACGGCACATAAAAAAATAAACAAAAAAAACCACTTCTACCTATCTGGAGTATTATTTCTATCCTAGAACTTAGCAGACACAAAGACATGAGGCAGTAAATATGAATGACCTTGATTCCTTTACTGACACAGGTACCAGCTGGCTGGTATCAGTGGAAGCTCAATATTATTTTAATAGTAATAATGGCATCCATTAAATGATACTACTTTCTAGGTACTTTGCTAGGTGCTTTGGGTGTATTCTCCATGATATAGGTACCATTTCTATCTCTATTTACAGATAAGGAAATGGAATATGAGAAATTTAAGAAGCATATAGCTAGTTCCAGCTAGGATTAATGTAGCTTTGTCTACTTTAGGGCTCAGACTTTTAATCACTGCATTATATTACTTTCCCAATATAAACCTAAGAGCTAATATTAAAGCTATACATCTCACAGGACCAATCTAAATATCCTTCCTATTACTACTTTTCAAGCATCACACTGACCCCTTCTAGTTCACTGCCTACTTGTGATACTTTTTTATTTTCAATATACTTACACATTTGATTACATAATAAGGAAAATTACAACTTATCCATGGCACCCTCTTTATTCTACCCAGGCATAGGTATAACTTAAGCCTTCCATCTTGATTCTAAAGCCAGACTGTCAGGATTTGATTCCTGGTTTGCTACTTATTGTGTGCCTTTAGGCAAGTTTTATGACCTCTCTGTGCCTCAGTCTTTCTTGATCTATGAAATGGGGTTAATAATAGCACCTACCCACAAAGGCCCACATTCATGTCCACTCAAGAGCAGCAGTCGCAAGCATCAATTGTCCTCATCTGAAGTGTGTGACAAGAGACAAGTTTATCAGCCTTTTGGGGCAAAATGAGCCTCACCAGATCCTGAGGCCATCATCTCAGAAACCACTTTTCACCCACTGAACTACTCCCTTTGATGACTTCCTTTTTTCTTCAAATCTGTGTCAAAGTTTTTAGTAACTTTATTGCATTAACATTAAAAGGTCAGTTGAGGGGAGAGTTCTATAGACAACATTGAACTAAAGCCTTTGCTCCCCTAAGAATGACTTTGAGCCCAGATACACTGAAAAATTCTGTTCCCAACTGATCTGAGTTTTCTGGTTAACACTTCCTTCCCTGGTATACTTCCTCCTGGGACTTTAATATCTTAACTTCCAAGTTCTATACCACTGTGTAGCATGTTGCTCATGTTCGGGAAATGAGAAAGAAGTCATTCCTGGTCAGATAACTTTGTCCAGAAAAGCAAAAAGGAATAATAAATAAAATGGTGTCCTGGGAGAAATGTTTGCATAAAAGATGAGTTTAAATTTCCCTTTCTGCGGTAAATAAAGCCAATCTTTAGTCTGAGAGTGTGGCTGGGAGTATGAGCAGGGGAGGAGTGGTCTGGCCTTGTCTCTCCCCTGGAATTTCTGTGTGTCCTTGGGCATTTTAATGGCCTTATCTCTCACTTTCCTGATTAACAAATGGAAGTAGGATGTGACAGCTCCCTCCCAGGAGCTGGGACAGTGAATTAAGGCAAAGGCAGAGTCTTTGGAACCTCTTCGTAAGAGGACCTGAGCAAGTTGAAGGTTCAACCACACAGGCCAGGCAGCTCAAACACTTACATCATCACACGTTCAACCAACAACTTCTCAAAATTGACTTCAAGCGTGTAGCAAATATTTTTGGAGAATCAAGAATCACCAACTGTGATGTTTTTGAGCTGCAGTTCACCAAGGGATTTGACTTTAAAGCTTTTACTTTGGCCTTTGCTTAGCTTCAAGCACAGGGTTCTATGTAGACCTGCTGTTTTATTTGTATGCTTATAGTTTAGGGCCTAGAAGTCTGAACAAGTTCTCTGTGTCTTCCCCGGGATTTAAAGAGTCTGAAAACAAAATAAAGTCTCTCACTGCAAGTTTTTCTTGGGTAGGATTTAAACAAAACAAAATAAAAAAAAAATGTTGAGGGGATGAAGCAAAGGGAAAGCTAGATTTTAATTTGTTAAACACAGGCACTGTAAGCAAACTGTATTATTGGTCATCCCTTCACCTTGCTTTGGCTGAGTGTATAGTAAATGCAAGGCACATTTCATATTGAATATTTCAGGAATTATTTGGTAGAATTGTTCTTATGGCCTCATATTCCTTGCGGACCCTTTTGGGACTGAGAGTCCTCCAAGATCTCACCACTCACGTCTTGAGAAATACACAGTTGTCTTCTTTCATGCCTTATCTAGGGGTATCATCCCATCCCATTCACTCTTGAGAGTTTAAATCCAAAATACCTTTAAGCCTTTTGGGGGTTGCAGTGCCTTCCTACATGATTCATTCATTTCTTCCTTCCCCATATTACTTCCTTCTCTCTAATCTTTCCTGTACTCCTCATTCTCTCCTTTCTTTTCCTAGCTCTCGTAGGTCACCAGACTTAGATCTCTAAGCCTACACTAAGTACATCATTTGTTTATTGGAAAGAATGTTGGGTAGAGAATTAAAAGAAGGGTTCTAAATCCTGCTCTACTATATACTAGTAGCACAACGATACGCAAGACACTTTATTCCTTTAAGCCCAAACTCCTATATCTGTAAAATGGGGATAACAATAATGCCTGGCAGTTTTACCGTGAGCAGCTCATAAAATAATATATGCAAAAAGTATCTTGACTTCATATTAACCAGGCCCCTGAATAAATCTTAAACTTTCAAAGTCTCAGAATCCCTATATGTAAAGTGACAACAATTATAGCTACCCTGCCTTCTTCATGATTAATGTGAGGATTATGAGATAAGATGCTCATAAAAGAACTCTACAAATTAGAAATCACTGAGGAATGTAAAGTGCCACTTTCCCACTGCTGTTTCTTCATGGGGTGGAGGATGACAGCTCATGCTCGGCATGTGTGCGTTGCCACTGGAGGACAGAGTCCAATGTCAGTACTGCCCATTTGTTCTGGTTCTTTTCTCTCTCCTTCTCCCTCAGGATGGAATGTTATGTTGAAAGATTCTACTTCTCTGACTGACATGACTTCTTTCTGCACTGCAGGCTGTTCTCCAAAATGAATAATGACAATGCCATGTCTTCGATGAGGCAGAACACTAACACTAAATTGTGTCATCACCTCTCTCAGGCCGTAAAGTAGCATGTGGTGGGCCCAGGATCCCAGTTAGGGAATGGCCACCCTGGTGAGCTGGACTGATCCAGCCTGTGGAATCCATTGCTCAGATCCCTTGGCAGCCATTAAATATTATTACTGTCTCTCCTTTTCTTGGAATTTTGCTTCCTCTGTCTCCATATGAAGCATGAGTGAATTGGGAAAAGGCTAAGAAGACAAAGAGCTTAAAACAAAAGCAAAAGATAATAATGACATATAATAATAATGACTCTACAACTCACATTTGTAGAGTGCCTTGCTGTTGATAAAGCCCTGTAAAATGTATTGTTACATATGGTTCTTACTCACTGCACAAGCCCATGCAAATTAACATCCTAAGGCTCACTTCCTCATCTATAAAATAGTTGCAATGCTACTTCACAGGGTAGTAAAGATTGAAAAACAATGTATATCAACAGTCCAAAGTGTTTGGAACTCATTCCTTCATTTATTTATTTAACAATATTTGTGAAATATCTATTATGACCCAGATATTGGGCCCAGCAGTGGGACTAGATCAGCAAACAAGACACAATTAAGCCCCTACTCACGTGGTGCTTACATACTAGGGGGCATATACTAAGCACACACATACATACAAAAGATAGTTGATATTCCCATTAACAAAGATGTGAAAATTGAAAGGAATGATCACTTCAAGAGAGATTATGAAGATATAATTTATTTTTATTAGGAAATCAAATGCTTTGGTGGTGGGGTGGCCAAAGGCAAAAACAAGGACTATTCTTAAGGTTCTAAATGGATCAGCTGGAAGGATTATGGCTCCATAAACAGAGATAGGGACTACTCAAGGAGGGACATATTTGGGTATGTGGTGGGCAGCCTCTACAATGACTCCCCAAAATCCCCACCTCCTGGTATTCATGTCGCTATATAATCCTTTCCACCTGAGTGAGGGCCAAACCTATTGGTGGCAGAAGTGGTGAGATATCACTTCCAAGATTAGATTACGAAAAGATTGTGATTCCTGGTTTGCTCATCCTTCTTCTCTCTCTCCCAATCTCTCTCTTTCTCCTCAGCTCTTGCTCTGAGTGAAGACAGCTACCATGTACTGAGTAGCCCAAGGCAGATGTCCACATGGCACAAAACTGATATTTCTGGCCAATAACCAGTGGGTACACAAGTGAGCTTGGAAGTGGGCGTTCTGAGACTTACCAAAGCAGTGAGCTTGCAAGCAGAACGTTCCCCAGTCAAGAGATGACTACAGTCCCAGCCAGCACCTTGATTTCAACCTTGTGAGAGAGCCTGAGCCACCAGTTAAACTCTGCCCATAATCCTGACTTAAAGACTTGAGATAATAAACATTTGTTGTTTTAAGCCACTATATCTTGGTGTAATTTACTATGAAAACATATATTATGTAATAAGTAACTAATTGAGTGTATGAAGATAATGAGTTCATTTTGCAGAATTTAGTGTGTGGTACATAAACAGTGTCCATGAGTTAGCCAGTAGCCAGTGTGATGTGTGTGTGTTCAAGTCCCCACAAGAGGCCTTGAGAGAAGAAGCCAGACCTCTGTGGGCCAGGAGTGAATGGAAGGCAAGAAAGTAGAAGACAAGGAGACCCCTCTTTTAAATAGTGTGACTTTTAAGGTAGAAGAAAAATACAGCACCAGCTTCTTCCCAAGAGAAGATAAAGAGTTCAAGGAAAGTTTTTATTTGTTTTGTAGATGGACATTTAACTAGAAAAAATTTTAATCAATCGGCAAGGAGTGAGACTATGTAGAGAGTGGAATTGCACCAATTTAGAAGGAAAGCTTAGATGTAAAGGAAAATGAGAGGAAAATTAATGAAACAAGATTCTAGATAAAACAGGAAGGTATAGAATCAAAAGAAAGAGTGAAATATTAAACAGAGCCCAAAGGGAAGCACATTTTCTACCGTATAACTAAGTACGACAGACGTGGCAGCTTAAACAACACACATTAATTGTTGCACAGTGTTTGTGAGTCAGGAGTCCAGGTGTGGCTTAGCTGGGTCCTCTCTTCAGGTTCTCACAAGCCCACCTTCAAGGTGTCAGCTGGATGCATTCTGTTCTGTACCTCCAGGTTCTCTTTCACACTCACATGATTGTTGGCACAATTCAGTTGCTACAGTTGTAGGACTGAGGTCCTGTTTTCTTGCTTCCTGTCAGCCAGGGGTATCTTCCAACTCCTTCAGACCACTTTCCATTCCTTAACACGTGGTCCTATCATAGACTCTGCCACAACATGGCCCCTCACTTCTTCAAGGTCAGCAGGAGAATCTCTCTCTTCATCTGTCAAGATGAATCTCATGTGAAGTAACATAAACAAGGGAATGACTTCCCATCACCTTTGCCGTATCCTATTGGCTGAAAGCAAGTCATAGGTTCCACATATATTCAAGGTAAGGAGATTATATAAGAGCATGACTCATTGGGTGTTGCCTTAGAGTATGTCCACCACAGGAAAGAAGGATAGGTGGGGAGACAGATCACTCTAGAACTCAAGAAAATCTACAAGAAAAAATCAAACAACCCCATCAGTAAATGGGCAAAGGACATGAACAGAAACTTTTCAAAAGAAGACAGAATAATGGCCAGCAAACACATAAAAAAGGCTCAACATCTCTAATCATTAGGGAAATGCAAATCAAAATCACAATGAGCTATCACCTAACTCCAGTGACATTAGCCTTTATCAAAAAATCCCCAAACAACAAACACTGGTGAGGATGTGGAGAGATAGGAACACTCTTACACTGCTGGTAGGACTGCAAATTAATACAACCTCTGTGGAAAAGAATTTGGAGATACCTGAAAGAGCTAAAAATAGAAATACCATTTGATCCAGCAACAGTACTCTTAGGCATCTACCCAAAGGCACAAAAGACATTCTATAATAAAGACATCTGTACTCAAATGTTTATGGCAGCACAATTCACTATTGCAAGAATGTGAAAACAACCCAAGTACCCATCAATCCATGAGTGGATTAATAAAATATGGAATATGTATACAATGGAATACTACTCAATTACAAAAAACAATGGTGATCTAGCACCTCTTACATTATCCTGGATAGAGCTTGAGCCCATCCTCCGAAGTGAGATACCACAAGAATGGAAGAATAGGCACCACATGTACTCGCCATCAAATTGGCACTAACTAATCAACACTAAGGTGCTCACACAGTAATAATATTTCTTGGGGGTTGGGGGTTGGGGGGTGGGGGGTGGGTAAACTCACAACTAATGGATGCGGTGAGCATTGTAGGGGGGGAAAGGGCACACCTCAAATCATGGTTTGGTTGTGGCAAAGTCATAACATGTAACCAAAATGTTTGTACCCCCATAATATCCTGAAATAAATAAATAAATAAAAACTAAGTAAATAACACAATAGAATAACAGTTCAGCAACAAACCTAGACCTTGACAAAAGCACCACTGGAATGCTATGGGGAAAGCATGCCTTTTCAGTAAATGGTGCTGATCAATTGGATTTGCATATGGAGGGAAAGGAATCTTAACCCCTATCTCTCATCATGCTCCCAAACCAACTCTGAATGGATTGCAAATCTAAATATGAAATGCAAGACAATAAAGCTTTCAGAATAAAACATAATAAACACCTTCATAATTTGGAGTAGGCAAAGATTTCGTAAACAAAATGCACTAGCCATAAAAGATAAACACAACAAACTAGGCTAAATGAATATTAAGAACGTCTGCTCATTAAGACACCATTAATAGAGTTAAAAAGGCAGCCTAAAGAATGGGAGAAAACATTTTAAGAAATAGACAACTAAAAAAAAAATGGACAAAACATTTGTATAGGCACTTCACAAAGGAAAAGATGCAAATGACAATAAATATATTAAGAAGTTCTCCACCTCACTAGTCATCAGGGAAAAGCAAATGAAAACCACAATGATAGACCAATACACCTTTATCATGGCACCCTGCTGTCCCTCCAAAAAGAAGGATGTGAATATTGGTGAGATCCATCCAGAGCATGTTACAAGGTATCCTTGGGCACAGGCAGAGTGAGCTCAGGCCTGATACCTTCCTTAGCTCTACTCCTCCCCGATTGTGACATTGATTCCACACTTACTGTACACCTACACTATAGAGCGCACTGAAGATACAGTGACCAAGAAAACAGACATGATTCTTGCCTTTACGAAGTTTAGTAAAAACTCTAGATAGTCAACAAATAAACAGTCCTAGATATACAATTATAAATGGTATATGCTATGATGTGAAATAACAGTTACTGTGAGAGAGAATCATAGGGGCGGGGGTGAGCCAGTTTAAGCTAGGAAGGTAGTCACAAAAGCCATAGAGGAAGTGCTACTGGAGCTGAGAGATGAAGGTTAAGTGTAGAGGGGAAAGCCTTGCAGGTGGAAGTGGTAACATCGGCAGGAGGGTGGGAGGAGCTGAAGCTGTATGGGGTGGTTGGGAGAAGAGGGTCACAGAGATCTTTGCAGATTGTTTAAGACTGAATATTATGTTAAGTGCAATGGAAGCCATTATAGGAGTTTAAGCAGGAAAATGCTATAGTTTGATTTAGATTTTCTAAAAGATCCTCTGGCTTCTGTGTGGAGGATGAACTGAAGGGAGCCAGAGTTGAAACCTGGGGACAAATTGGGAAGGTATTTCCATGGTTCAAGTGGGAGACGAGCAGGGCCTGGGTTAGGAGGGTGGCCTTGGACATGGAGGGAAGGGGTGGGTCAAGTTATATTTGAGTGATAGAACCAGACAATTCTATGGATTAGGGACATGCCTCATATGACAAGAGGAATTCATGTTTTCTAGTTCACAGAAGAAATTAGTTCAATGGGTATGATTTTTCTGATCATGCACTGAATTTGAGATTGTTCAGAGACAGAGCAGAAACTAGCCTCTTCTTCCCCTGAAAGAACTTCTGAATTCTTTTCCTTATTTGGGAAAATGTGAGGATCAAGATCCAGCTCTGTGGTTGTTGGATGCAATTGTTTTCCCTCTCTTTTAAAATCCTCTGAAACTTTTATTTTATTTTATTTCAGCATATTACAGGGGTACAAATGTTTATGTTATATATATTGCCTTTGCCCCACCCAAGTCAGAGCTTCAAGCCTGAAACAATTTTAGAAACACTTTCTAAAACATACTTATATTGAATATGTGTACTTACATCTACCTGAAATTTTGTATGGTGTAAGGGTTAAATTCAGTTTCCTGTTGAAAAATGGCTTCCTTCTTCCCAGCAGGAGGCAGTATGATATTTTTTGCAAAAATCTGGAAACCTCACTTCTCACCTTGTCCTCTGAGGCCTCTATGCTGAGAATTCACTTTGTCTGCCATACGTGGGACTGCGGGAGGAAAAGGCCATCTTCCTTAGACTGCTTCTGAGGAGGCTATTTAAAAGACAGCTTTACAGGACGTTTATGGTGTTCCTGATCCTAGAGGGCAGGCCTGCAGGGCCTGGCAGGGGAGAGCATTTGTGTGTGTTCTGGATGAGGCTGCAAATCCAGATGGCCCATGATGTCACTGGAAAAATCCCTGAAACGTGCTGCAAGAAAGAACTTTTTTATGGCTCCCTGTGTAATGTTACCATACGCTAGGCTTGAGATGGAGAGAAAAAGGAACTGAGACTTTCCTACTCCCCACAGCCCTGCCCATCTGTCACTTTGGGCTGCAGGGAAAGGAAGGGCTGCAGGAAGGAAAGAGATTAGGCCGGAAGAGACAAAAAAGCAAAAGGACAAGGGAAATTGAGAGCTAATCCTCTCTCCTTCATACTGCCTCTGTGTCTTGTCACAGGGTACTTAGCACATTAATTGGGGTACAGCTCTTTGTTTACAGATGTGACTCTCCTACTAGGCTGTGTTTCAGAACAGTATCCCTGCCTTACTTATCCCTGTAACTTCAGAACCTAAAGCAATGTCTATTACATAATGGACATTCAATAAATGTAAAAGAATGGAGTTCTACATTGGTGCTACATTATTAAAGACCATAGCAGCAAGAATCAGGAGAAAGAAAAGAAAGAGACCAACTTTATTTGGTATTTTATATGTCTCACACATCATAATAGACCCTTTGGATACATTTTTCTTGTTGTTATGGTTTTAGGTAGAAGTTATTAACCCCCATTGACAGAGGAGAAAAATGAAGCTTAGAGAAAGTAAATCATGTGCACAAGACCAGGCAGTAAGCACAGGCAGCATTCAAGCCCAGACCTGATTGACTCCAAAGTATTGCCCACTGGTATAGCATGCTTTTCTTAGGAAACTACCACTCCCCATACTTCCCCATCTCAAACATAAGGAAGAAAGAAAAAGTAGAAAAAGTGGTCTGGGAATGTGAATCCTAACTCAATACTCATTACAAACAAATTCTACAATAGCACAGTATATGAATGCTTTTAGGAACATATTTTTAAAGTTGAATTTCTTACCGCTTTCTAGCCATTTCCTGATGAACTACAGCAATTCTAAAGAGCCCACGTTACTAATAATGTTTTACATAGTAAGAAAAGCTGGCTTATAGGGAAAACCATTGTCTACTTAGATGAAGGATGAGGCTCTGTAAACATTTTGTAGTCAAACAAGAGGAAAATACTCCTGTGTTACTACTGAACCCATATGCAAGTGTTTGGAAGTAGATGTTGTGGCAAGCTTGAGGTATATAGCTTGCTAATACAAGCTTATAAGATTTTAGAACTGAATACCATTTAGAGGCTTAAGTTTAGACTCTATACTTATATCTAAGCCATCTGTTTCATTTCATGTCCAAGAAAAACTGGATCAGAAGGAGGAGAAACATGCTAGACTTTACAGCAGGTTAATGGCAGAAGTAGCATAGATCCCCCAGTTAAGAGATCTTGCCACATATAAGAAAACATATAAGGCTCCAAATGCTTGCCCTACCCCAGCCACTCTACTCTGGCAATTATCAAAGCAAATCTTTATAGCTAGTCTAGAAACTGTAGTCAGCAAAATGTCTGCCTGTGCTCAACTAAGAACACAAGAATTCTCCAACATTTGTCCAGGTGACATCAAGAAGTGTGAAAGTTTTTGAGAGCAGGATGAGGGTATTTTACTCCTCCAGGGATATCAAGGGTATGTTACAGAAAATTACCTGGCCTCAAGGGAAGATTCCAGCAGACATTTCCTCAAACACCAACATGCCACATATATATATTTTTTTCATGTGATCATTTATGTAACAGAAGTATCTTATCATCTGGCATCAGAATTCTTTTTGCTGAAGGAATGTTCTCTATTTGGAAAAATATCTGGATCTGTGCTTATAATTAAATATAAGCTATTGAAGGACTGTGTATATTTGGGGTCAAAATGTCATAAATAATGATACAATTGTGCTTCATTGGATGAGAATAAGGAATTTATTTTTTAAAAGAAGAAGATGGAAAGTGAACAAACAAAGGAGGGTGAAGGAAATAGGTGCCATGTAGAAGAAAACCCAAGAAAAACATCTTTATTGGAGAAGAAGGGTGAACAAAAAGAATAATTGAGTATATAATATTTTAGATGATGTTTTGGGTTATTTTCTTTATCATGTGTAATATGACCCTTTCTTGTGACAATTATTCTTGTTCAAACTCTTAAATAACATTTTCTGCACTTATGAATGCTTTGTGTGAGTTGTACTTCTTGGTTGTTTATTTGACTGTTTGCTGGAGAACCTAATAAAAGTGCCTAGGTTGTCATGAATGGAATAGGTAGCAATGTAGAAAAAGCAGCTTGATTCTACCCCTACCATGACATTCATTTCACACTTACTGAACAGGCTCACCGTAGAAAAAGGAGTAAATAACACTCCCTAACTGATTTTATGAGGCCAACATGATCCTGATATTAAAACCTGACAAAGACATAACAAAAATTAGGATTACAAAACAACAGTATTCATAAACATAGATGCACAAATCCCTGAGAAAATGAACAAAAAATTATCAAAATGATAATACATCCTAGCAGTTGGGGTTTATCCTAAGAATGCAAAGTTAGTTTATTCTTCTGAAATCAATCTATTTATTTACCACATTAGTAGACTAAAAACAAAAGGTATATGATCATCTCAATAGATAAAAAAATTTGACAAAATTCAATGCCTATTTATGATAAAAGCACTGAGAGAACTGGTAATATAAGTAAACTTCAAAAATCATAACTAATCTCATAATTAATAGAAAAAGGTATAATGATTATCTCCAAAGGTCAGGAACAAGGCAAGTAAGTCCACCTTTAATACTTGCATTTCACCTTGTGTAGAAATTCCTAGCCAGAGCAATAAGGCAAGAAAGAAAAATACAAGGCATAGAGATAGGAAAGAAACAAAACTGTCATTTTTCACAAAAAATAAGATTGTTTATATGAAAAATTGTAAGGACTCCACAAGTAAATTATGAGAATTAATAAATGGATTTAGCAAGCTTTCAGGAAAATATATAAAATCTATTGCATTGCTATAAAACTAGCAACAAATAATTAATAAAATAAATTGTAATATATATAGTATAATAGCATCCAAAAAACATTAATTAGGAGTAGCATAACAAAAGATCTAGAAATCCTATACACATAAAACTTCAAAACATTCCTGAGAAAGTAAAGAAGGTCTAATATATTTGCATTTCATGATGTAAAAGACTCATTTTTGAGATGCTAATGCTCCCCAAATTGATCTACAACACAATCCCAATAAAAAACCCAAAATATTTTTTGAAAGAATTGAAACCAATTCTAAAATTTATATGAAAATGCAAAGAATCCAGAATAGCCAACAGAATTTTGAAAGATAAAAGAAAAAGTTTACAGTTTTACACTGCTTGATTTCAAGACTTTCTATAAAGCTACAGTAATCAACACAGTGGGGCAGTGGCACAAGGATAAACATAATGATTAGTAAAGTAGAATAGAGAATTTAGATGTATACACTTTAATTTTAACCAAGTATCAAGCTAATTTGCTATGAACTGAATGTTTGTGTCCTCCAAGCTGCATGTGTTGAAGCTCTAACACTCAATGTGATTGTTTTTGGAAGTGGGGCCTTTGGGAGGTGATTAGTTCATAAAGGAGGAACCCTCATGAATGGGATTAGCATGCTTAGGAGATGAGATATGAGAAAGATGATCTCTCTGCCACTTGAGGATATAGAAAGAAAGTGTCCAACTGCAAACTAGAAAGCAGCCCTCACCAGGACTCAAACATGCCAGCACCTTGATTTTGAATTTTCCAACTTTCAGAACTCTGAAAAATACATTCCTATTGTTTAAACAACTCAGTCTATTGTATTTTTGTTATAGCAGCCTAAACTGATTAAGAAAAAATCCCATGAGGGAAATGATAATTTTTAAATACATGCAGCTGGAAACAATGGATATTGATATAAAAGAAAATAAACTTCAATCCCTACCTCACACCACATACAAAATTAACTGAGAATGGATTGTAGCTGTAAATGTAAAAGCTAAAATTATAAAAAATTTGAAAGAAATACAGAAGAATTCTTGTCATCATTGTACAGGCAACATTTCTTAGATAGGGCACACCAAGCACCAAACATAAAAAATTGTAAATTGTAGCTCCTGAAAATAAAAACTTCCTGATGACATCAGCAAGACAGCAGAATAAACGTTTCTATCTCCCATCAATTCCCTCACAAAAGAATTAATTTCATAACCATCAATGAATAAAAATACCTTCACAAGAGCTCCAGAATTTAACCCACACAATGCATCACAGAGAGATTCCCTGAGGCTGGGAGTTCTCCCAAGGGAGAAAGTAAGAGCAATGTTAGTGTCCAACTTTGCTGCAGATCTAGGCACCAGGCTAGGAAAGTAAGAATGAAGTAAATGTCCAGCTTTGCCATGAATCCAGACACTGGGCCCCCTCAACTCTGAAGCCCAGCACCAGGCATACTCACCCATGGACACTAGCACCAGGCATGCCTGCCGTAAAACTTGGCACCAGCTCCATTTGCCAGCAGAATCTCATGCTAGGAATACTAGACATTGCAGGAAGCATATCCAGAATTCCTAGCTGGGCTGACTGTGGAAGAGCTTTCCATGCTGAAGTCAGGCTGTAAAGACTGGAAGAAATGATGGCTTCTTTAAATAAGTACATCCCAATGCAAGGCCACAATGATCATGAAGAATGAGAAAGTCATGACAGGACAAAAGAAACAAAATAGAGCTCCAGAAGCTGGTCTTAAAGAAATGGAGATCTACAAACTGCCTGACAACTACTTCAAAATGGTAATTTTAAGGAAGCTCAATGATCAAAATGGAATAAAGATAGACATCTAAATGAAATTATGAGAACACTACATGGTCAAAATAGAAGTTTAACAAAAAATGGAAATCATTAAAAAGAAACAAACAAATTCTGGAGCTGAAGAGCACAATGACTGAACTGAAAAAATCAGCAGAAAGCTGCAACAATAGACTTAATCAAGCAGACAAAAAGAATCAATTACCTTGAAGACAGATCATTTGAAATTGCCACCAGAAAAACAAAAGAAAAAAAAAAGAATGAGAGAAAAGTGAAGAAAACCTTTGGGAATTATGGGACATAATCAAGTGAGATTATGTGACATCATCAAGTGAACTAGCATATGCATTATGATAGCATCAGAAAGAGAAGAGAAAGAGAAAGGAAAAAATCTTAATTAAATAAATAATGGCTGAAAGCTTCCTAAATCTAAGGAGAGAAATGGAAAAACCCAAATTCATGAAATCCCAAACCCCAAATAGGTTGAACCTAAAGAGGCCAAAAAATAAGACATTATAATTAAATTTTCAAGGACAAGACAGAGAGAGAATTTTGAAAGCAACAAAAGAAACTGACTTGTCATTCAAAGGAGTAGCCATAAAATTATCAGTGGACATCTCATCAGAAACCTTGTAGGCTTGAAAGGAGTGGGATGATATATTCAACACTGAAGGAGGGAATTACTACAACCAACAAAATTGTCATTTTAAAATAAAGGAGAGATAAAGACTTTTCCAAACAAACAAAAACTGAGTGAGTTCATCACCACCATACCACCCTTATAAGAAGTGCTAAAAGAATTTCTTCAAGCTGAAAAGAAAGGATGCTAAATAGCAACATAGACACATGTAAAAGTATGAATCTCATGGGTAAAAAAATTAGAAAAAACTGGAATAATGTAATAATATAGTGGTGTTGTGTAAATACTTTAACCCTGGCGTAAAAATTAAATTATAAGAATATTAAAAAAGTATGACCATAAATATTGATTGATAGATGCACAACATAAAAAGAAGTAAATTCTGATATTGACAACATGAAATATAGGAAGTGGAGCAAGTAAACATGTATGCAAGCAAGGTCGAGTTGTTACCAGCTCTAAATAGACTATTACAAAAATAAGAAGTTTTATACAAGCCTTATGACAACTACAAAGAAAAAACATGGCCGACAGAAAAAAGGTTAAGAGAAAAGAATCAAAGTATATAACTGCAAAGAAATATCAAACACTAAAGGAAGACAGCAAGAGAGGAAAAGAGGAAGAAAAGAACCATAAAACAGACAATAAACAATTTAAAAAATAGTAGATGTTATTTTTTAACCTATTAATGATTACTTTATATGTAAATGTAAATAGATTAAACTCAACAATCAAAATACATAGAGGGGGTAAATGGATAAAAAACAAGATCCAATTATATGCTATCTACAATTGACTCACTAGATTTATGGGCACACATAGGTTAAAAATGAATGAATGGAGAAAGATATCCCATGTAAATAGTAACCAAAAAAGATATTAAGGTGGCTATACTTATATAACAAAAAAATAGAATTTAACTCAAAAACTGTCACAAGAGACAAAGAAGGTCATTGTATAATGAAAAAGGGGTCAAATCAAAAGAAACTATAACAATTATAAGTATATATGCACCTAGCTTTGGAAGCACCTAAATATATAAAGCAAACATTGACAAATATGAAGGGAGAAACAGACAACAGTATTAACAATAATAAGAGACTTCGGTACCACACTTACAATAATGGAGAGATCGTCTAGGCAGAAAATCAATAAGAAAACAGCAGACTTGAACAACCCTATAGATTAAATATACTCAAACAGATAAAGATACGACATTTCACTCAACAGCAACATAATACGTATTCTTCTCAAGCATGCACTGAACATTTTCCAGGATAGATCACATGCTAGGTAACAAACAAGTCTTAACAAATTTAAGAATATTGTAATAATTCTAAGTTTATCTTCCATTCACAGTGGTATGAAACTGGAAATCAGTAATATATAGAAAACATAAAAATTTATAAATTCATTCAAACTAAACAACACACAACTGAACAATCATTGATTCAAAGAAGAAATCAAAAAGGAAATTGGAAAACATCTTAAGATAAGATGAAAATGCGATATATCAAAACATATGGGACACAGCAAAAACATTGGAGGGAAGTTTATAGTAAAAAACAACTATATTAAAAAAGAAGAAAAATCTCAAATAAACAACCTAACATTACACCACAAGGTACTAGAAAAGTAGAATAAACTAAGCTCCAAGTTAGCATAAGGAAGGAAATAAGAAAGACTATAGAAGAAATAGGTAGAATAGAGAACATAAAAAAAGAGGAAAATTGATGAAATAAGAGTTGATTCTGCATAAAGATTAAAAATAATTGACAAACCCTTAACTATACTAAGAAAAAAATAGAAAAACTCAAATAAATAAAATCAGAAATGGAAGAGGAGCTCTTAAAACAAATGCCACAGAAATAAAAAAGATCATAAGAAACTATTATGAACAATTATACACCAACAAATTGGACAACCTAGAGGAAATGGATAAATACCTAGAAACATAGAATCTAAGAATCATGACAAAATAGAAAGTCTGAGCAGTCCAATGGCAAATGAGGAAATTGAATCAGTAATCAGAAACCTCTAACAAAGAAAAGCTCAAGAAGAGTTGGCTTCACAAGTAAATTCTACCAAACATTTAAAGAAGAATTAATATCAATCCTCATTAAACTCTCCCTAAAAATGAAAGAAGAGAGAATACTTACAAACTCCTTTTATGAAGCCAGCATCACTCTGATACCAAAGTCAATGACACCAAAACGAAAGAAAGCTATAGGCCAATATTCCCAATAAAAATGGATGCAAAAATTCTCAGCAAAATATGGCATACTGAATTCAACAGTGCATTGAAAGGATCATGCACCATGACCAAATGGAATTTATTCCATTATGGGATGCAAGAATGGTTCAATATATGCAAATGAATGAATGTGATATACCACATTAAAAGAATGAAGGATAAAAATCACATGATCATTTCAATAGATACAAAAACAAAAAGCATTTAACAAACCCAACACCCTTTCATTAATAAAAACTTTCAAAAAATTAAGTATTTAAAAAGTTACCTTAACATGACAAAGGTGATTTATGAAAAGCTGACAGATAATATCATACTTAACCTGAAAATATCAAACCTGAAAATATTTCCCCTAATATCTAAAAGAAGGCAAGGATGCCGACTCTCATGGCTTGTATTCAATATAATACTTGAAGTCCCAGTCAGAGAAAGCAGGCAAAAAAAGAAATAAAAGCATCACATTGGCAACAAAGAAGCAAAATTATCTCCGTTTGCAGAAAACATGACCTTAAATGTGAAAAATCCTAAAAACTCCACAAAAAATCTGTTAGATCTAATAAATGAATCAAGCAAAGTTATAGGATATAAAATTAATATATAAAAATTAGTTGCATTTCTATACTATAACAATGAACATCCTGAAAAGGAAATTAAGAAAACAATCCCATGTACAATAGCATCAGGAAGAATAAAATGCCTAGGGATAAACTTAACCAAGGAGGTAAAAGACTTGAACACTGAAAAATATAAAACATTGACGAAAGAAATTCAAGCAGACACAAATAAACGGAAATATTTCTCGTGTTCACAAATTACAAAATTTAATAGTGTTTAATTGTCCATAGTACCCAAAATTATTTACAGATTCAATGCAATCCTCATCAAAATCCCATTGGCATTTTTTACAAAAATAGAAAACGATCCTAAAATATATATCGAATGACAAAAAACCCTGAATAGCCAAAGCAATACTGAGGAAGAAAAAGTTGGATGCATTACACTTCTTGATTTCAAAATAGACTACAAAGCTACAGTAATTGAAACAATATAGTACTGAGATAAAAGCAGACATATAGACCAATGGAACAGAATAAAGAGCCCAGAAATGAATGCACACATATAAGATCAACTGATCTTCAACAAAGCTGTCAAAAATACACAAAGAGGAAATGATAATCTCTTTAATAAATCATATTGACTAGAAAACTGGTTATCCATATTTCCATTAGGGGTTTCTAGAGAACAGAATCAATACAATATTTTATAGATAGATAGATAGACAGACAGACAGAGATAAATAAGAGAGGAGAGGAGAGGGGGAACGCGTGCGCGAGAGAGAGATATCATGGAAATTGATGGGAATTGGCTCAAGCAATTACGGAGGCCAGTCCCACCATCTGCCATCTGCAAGTTGGAAAACTGGAAAGCCAGTGGTGTAATTGAGTACAAATTTGAAAGCCTGAGAATCAGCAGGGAAGATGGGGGAGCTGGTATAAGTTCTGGAGTTGAAAGCCCAAGATTCAGGAGCTCTGATATCTAAGGACAGGAGAAGATAGATGTCCCAGCTCAAGAAGAGAGAGAGAGAATTTATCCTTTCTATGCCTTTTTATTCTATTCAGGCCCTCCACAGATTAGGTGATGATGGCCCATATTGATGATGGAAGATCTTCATTGCTCAATATACTGACTAAAATGCTAATTTCTTCTGGAAACACTCTCACACATACACCCAGAAGTAATGTTTTACCAATTACCTGGATATCTCTTACCCCAGTCAAGTTGACACATAAAAATTAACCATCACAGTGTACAAAAGAAAGAAATTGAACCCTTATCTTACATCATACATAGAAATCAACTCAAAATGAATTAAAGATTTTAACATAAGACCTAAAACTCTAAAACTCCTAGAAGAAAACATAAAAAAGTCTGTGGACATGGCCTTGGCAATGATTTCTTAGATATGACACCAAAAGCACAGGTGACAAAAGCAAAAATAGACAAATGGGATTACATCAAACTACAAGTTTCTGTGAAACAAAGGAAACAATAAGAAAATAACAGTAACTTATGGAATGAAAGACAATATTTTTAATCCATATATCTGTTAAAGGATTAATATCTAAAATATATAAGGAACTCCTACAACTCAATAGCAAAAAATAAAATAACTCAATTAAAATATGGGGAAAGGAACTAAAGAGATATTGCTCAAAAGAACACATATAAGTGGGCAACAGGTAAATGAGAAGATATTCAACATCACTAATCATCAGAGTAACGCAAATCAAAACCACAATGAGATATCACCTCATACCTGTTAGGGTGTCTATTATAAAGAAATAATAACAAATGTTTGTGGAGGAAAAAAATAATGCATAATCCAGTAATCCGACTTCTGGGTATATATCCAGAGCAATTGAAATAGGATCTCAAAAAGACATCTGCATTCCAAAGTTCATTGTAGCATTGTTTACATTCACATTGCCATAACATGGAAGCAACCTAAATGTCCATCAATGGATGAATGGATAAAGAAAATGTATAAACATGTGATGGAATATTATTCAGCCTTTAAAAAGAAGAAAATCCTACCATCTACAAGAAAATGGATGAACCTGGAAGATGTTATGCTAAATGAAATAAGCCAGACACAGAAGGACAAATACTGCATGATCCCACTTATATGATGAATCTAAAATAGTGAAATTCATACAAGCAGAGAGTGAAAAGGTGGTGACCAAGAGCTGGAAAGAGGAAATGGGGAGTTATTAGTCAAAGAGTACAAACTTTCTGTCATACTAATACAAGATGCATAAGTCCTAGAGATCTACTCTGCATAACAGAGTGCCTATAGTTAACAACACTGTACTGTAAACTTAAAAATTTGCTAAGAGGATAGAGCTTATATTTAATGTTCTTAACATATACCCAAAAATAATAGTAAAAAATAAAAAGGGCAGGAGGAAACTTTTGGAAGTGATGTATCAGTTCATGGCATAGATTGTGGTGATGGTTTCACAAGTGCATTCCAAACTCAAGTTGCATACATTAAATAGGTACAGCTTTTTGTATGCCAGTCATACTCAAAGTGGTTTTAAAAAAGGAATCTCACCTATGAGGCTAAAAACATTATAAAACTGATCTTATGAAAATACTGATAAAACTAATAAAAGTTTTATCAATAAAATAAAAATTAGAAAAATTAAAATGTCTTCACTTGGCAACCAACCTTAAGGAAATTAAAAGACAAGCCACATATCAGGAGACAATATCTATAATGCTTGTAGCTGACAAAAGACTTTCATATAGACTCTATAGAGAACTGCAAAATATTACTAAAAAGACAATTCAGTAAAATTGGGTAAAAATTGTGAACCAACATTTATTAAAAAAGATATACAAGTTGTCAATAAGAACATATAAAAATGCTCGTCATTATTGGTCATCACCTGAATACAAGTTAAAATAACCACTAACTAAAATTTAAAAGAAGTAATATGTCAAGCATTGATGAAGATGTGAAACAACTGGAACTCTAATACAGTTTTGGTGAGAATCTAAAATAGCATAATCAATTTGGATAACTGATAGTTTCTTTTAAAGGTAAATTATAAATCTACAATCTCATGATCCAACAACTCCCACTAGCTAGCTTTTTCCAAGAGAAATGGAAAACTTTGTCCATAAAAGCATGTGTGCAAGATATTGATAGTAGCTTTATCTTAATAGTCCCAAACTAGAAACAATCCAAAGGTCCACCAACTGGTGAATGGAAAAACAAGTGATACTATGCAGCAATAGGAAATAACTACTGATATAAGCTACAATATGAATCAACCTAGGAAACATTATGTTGAGCACAAGAAGTCAAACATCAAATAATTCATATTGTATAATTGCATTTGCATGAAGTTCTAGAATAGGCAGAAACTAAGCAATGGTGATAGAGATCAGATCAGTGGCTACCTTGGGCTGTAGTAAAGGTGTATTCATTGCAAAGGGGCATGATAAAATTTTCTGTGGTGATTAAAGTGTTCTACATCTTGACTGAGGTGATTTACATTTCTGTATATATTGAGTGTATACATTTTAACAAACTTGTTGAACTGCACCCCTAGAATGTATCATTTTCTTGTACACAAATTATAGTTTAAAAATAAAAATCTCAGCAACACCAAAAAAATTAACAAGGAAGAAAATGTACCAACCTAGATAAATATATATGATAGTATTACATTTAAAAGTAAAACAAAACTTATCTCCACCATGATGAATACTTTGTAAAAGTTATATAAGAACTAGACAAGAACACATAAGTAATAAAAGCTATTGAAATACTTTTAAAAAGAATATCAATCCAAGAAGAGCAACATACTACTACTGGGAGTTCTAGAAAATAATAATAATAAAAATTCTAGGAAATTGTGTTGTGGAGAATTATCAGTTATGATGTTAATGTTCTCAGCAGAGGATAGGAGCTTCCAGATTAAAAAGACCCAGTGAATGTCATGCAAAATGAATGAAAAATACTTTTATCAGGGCAGATCATTGCAATACATTTATTTAGCAGAACAAAGAGATTATCCTAAAATCTTTAAGAGAGAGACAAATGAGTCCTATGAAAAGAATGAACAATTAGAATGACATTATAATTTTCAAAAGCATCATTGGAAGCTAGAAGAGTAGCCAAATAGCTACAGCAATCCACATGGAAATAATTTCCATCCTAGAATTCTAAACCAGATAAATGTTAAATCAAATTATGTTAAGGTAAAATACATGTGCAGTTTTACAAGTTTCTCAAAAATTTTACCTGCCATGGCTGTTTTTCTCTGAAATAAACTAGATGGTGTGCTTCAGCAAAATGAGGGGGGAAACCAAGAAAAAAGACATAGTACCCAGGAAACAGATGATCCAACACAAGAGAGAGGTAAAGGTAATTTCCAGGTTAATAATAAAGGCAAGTCTATGGAAAAATCTTGCTATAGCCTAGAAAGTCATCAGCCCATGCTAAAGCAAAGGGTAGGAGACCCTGAGGGAAGTTGCTGAGAAAATTTAAAATAATAAAAAAAAGCATGACCCATTGCATTCGACCATTTGCTAGGAATTTTACAATTTCAGAGCTTCCAGGAGGAATTAGTGATAAGTACAGAATACAAAGCATAAGCAGGCAGAGGAGAATCCAAAATAATTATTCACTCCAGGAAAAATAAAATGTTGTGCAAAAAAGTAAAAGTAAGTGTGATGTACTCTACAGATTGACTGTAAATAAAATTTATAAAGTTATAATGTAAACAATGAATATTGATCTAATACAAACAAGTAAATATTTGAGGAAGAATGGAAGAAAAGGAATGAAAAGTAAGCATGTAAGTAATGGGGAGGGGAAAGAAGCTGATATGAAAGAGAGATAAATCCCAAATGCCATAGTAGAAAGACAAAAGGTAGTTCCTAACCTGGAAAATCAAGTAGCTGTACAGGCAATATTTAGATATGTGGAAGTAAATACCCAAAGAGTCAGTTTAAAGATAGCCATGCACTGCATAACAACATTTCTGTCAATGACAGACTGCATATACAATGATGGCATCATATGATTATAATGAAGCTGAAATATTCCTATTGCCTAGTGATGTAGTAGCTGCAAGGCATTACTCACATGTCTGTGGTGATGCTGGTGTAAACAAGCCTACCATTGCTACCAGTAATATAAAAGCCTAGGACATACAACTATGTACAATATTAACACTTGATAATGATAATAAGCAACTACCTTACTGGTTTATGTATTTACTATAATATACTTTTTATTGCTATTTTAGAATGTACTCCTTCTGCTTGTCCCATGACAGAAGCAAAGAGAGAGCAACAGAAGAAGGGTGCCAAACTTGTCTTTTTATCAGAAACCCACTCCTGAAATAACTAACGTACTCCTGCAATAATGGCATTAATCCATTCATGAGGGCAAAGCCCGCATATCTAATCACCTCTTAAACATCCCACCTCTCAGCACTGTTGCTTTGGGATTAAGTTTCTAACACATGCTTTTTGACAGACACATTCAAACCATAATATCCACAAAATAACTTGCTGGGATTTTGATTAGAGTTTCATTGAATCTATAGATTAAGTTGTGAATAACTGATATCTTGACAACATTGAGTTTTCCTATCCATGAATATGGAATTTTTCTTCATTTATTTCATTCATTGATATTCATTAGAATTTCATAATAATCTTGATATGGATAGATATGTAGAGATCATATACTATTAGATGTATACATAAGTGTTTCATTTTGGGGGGAGCTAATGTGAATGGAAATGTGTTTTTAATTTCAAATGTCACTTGTTCATTGTTAGCATATAGGAAAGTAACTGACTTTTGTGTATTAACCTTAAATTCTTGCTATAATTGCATATTAGTTTCAGGAAGGTTTTTTTGTTGATTCTTTTCAATTTTCTATGTAGATGATCATGTTATCTGTGAATAAAAGTTTTATTTCTTCCTCCTTAATTTGTAAATCTTTTATTTCCTTTCCTTATGTTGCTGCATTAGCTAGGACTCCTAGGATGATTCTAAAATGCAACAATGAAAGGGAACATCTTTGCCTTATTCTTGATCTTAGTGAGAAAGCTTTGAGTTTCTAAACTTTAAGTATGATACTTCTTTTTAATTTTTTTTTTTTTAGTAGTTGCCCTAGAATACATTTACAACTACTCCAAGTCCACACTCAACACTATGCTAACTTATGGGTAATGCAAATATCTTATAAGAACAAAATAGTTCTAATTCCTTCCTCCCATCTCTTGCATTAGAGCTGTTGTTCGTTTAACTTATATATAAGCATACATAAATATATACACACATACAAGCATACATAATTGAATATACTGTTGCTATTTTGAACAAAATATTATCTGTTTGATCAAGTAAAAATAAAAAGTATTCATTTTACCTTCACTTATTTATTCTCTGATGCTATTTCTTTATGTAGATCTGAGTTTCTGACCTATATAATTTTACCTCTCTCTGAATAACTTTTTTATTAATATATCTTGCAAGATGGGTCTACTGGCAAGAATTTCCTTCAATTTTTGTTTGTCTGAGAAAGTCTTCATTTCACTTATTTTTGAAGGATAATTTCACAGGGTATAGAATTCCAGGTTGGTGGTTTTTTTCTCTCAATGTTTTAAATATTTAACTTTACTCTCTTCTTGCTTGCATGGTTTCTTAGGAGAAGTTGGTTGTAATCCTTATTTTTGTTCCTCTGTAGGTAAGGTGTTTTTTTTTTTTCCCCTTTTGTTGTATTTTTAGATTTTTTCTTTATCTTTGATTTTCTGCAGTTTGAATATGATATCCCTAGGTGTATGGATTTTATCAAGCATTTATCCTGCTTGGTGTTCTCTGAACTTCTTGGATCTGTGGTTTGGTGTTTGGCAATAATTTAGGGAAATTCTCAGTTGTTATTGCTTCAAATACTGCTTATGTTCTTTTCTATCTTTTTAAATTCATTTGGTATTGCCATTATGTATTTGTTACATCTTTGTAGTTGTCCCACAATTCTTGGATGTTCTGTTCTTTTTTGTTTTGGTCTTTCTTTTCTCCTTTTTTTTTTAGTTATGGAAGTTTCTGTTGTCATATCTTCAATCTCAGAAATTCTTTCCTCAGCCACGTCCAATCTACTAATGAGCCCATCAAAGGCATTCTTCATTTCTCTTACTGTGTTTTTTACCTCTCATAACTCTCTTTGCTTCTTTATTAGAATTTTCATTCCGCTCTTTACATTATTCATCTGTTCTTGCATTTTGTCTACTTTTTCCATTAAAGTCCTTAACATATTTACCATTGTGTGCTTGTTTTTTTTTTAATTCCTAGTCTGATAATTCCAACATTTCTGTGACATATCTGAGTCTGGTTCTGATGCTTATTCAATCTCTTTTCACTGTGTTTTTTTGCCTTTTAGTATGCCTTGTAATTTTTCACTGAAAGGCGTACATAATGTACTAGTAAAGAATCCCTATTCAACAAATGGTGCTGGGAGAATTGGTTAGCCACTTGCAGAAGAATGAAACAGGACCCACAGCTTTCACCTCTCACAAAAATCAAATCACGGTGGATAACAGACTTAAACCTTAGGCGTGATACAATCAGAATTCTAGAAGAAAATGTAGGAAAGACTCTTACAGACATTGGCCTAGGCAGAGAATTTATGAAGAAGACCCCCAAGGCAATCACAGCAGCAACAAAAATAAATGAATGGGACATGATTAAACTAAAAAGCTTCTGCACAGCCAAAGAAACAGTCCAGAGAATAAACAGACCACCTACAGAATGGGAAAAAATTTTTGCATACTACACATCAGATAAAGGACTGATAACAAGAATCTATTTAGAACTCAGGAAAATCAGCAAGAAAAAATCAAGCAACCCTATCAAAAAGTGGGCAAAGGACATGAATAGAAATTTTTCAAAAGAAGATATAAAAATGGCTAACAAACATATGAAAAAGTGTTCAACATCTCTAATCATCAGGGAAATGCAAATCAAAACCACAATGAGATATCACTTAACCCCAGTGAGAATGGCCTTTATCAAAAAAACCCAAAACAACACATGTTGGCGTGGGTGTGGAGAGACAGGAACACTAATACACTGCTGGTGGGACTGCAAACTAGTGCAACCCCTGTGGAAAGCATTATGGAGGTATCTTAAACAGATTCAAGTAGACCTGCCATTTGACCCAGCAATCCCATTACTGGGCATATACCCAAAGGAAAAAAGATCATTCTATAACAAAGGTACGTGTACCCAAATGTTTATAGCAGCACAATTCGCAATAGCAAAGATGTGGAAACAACCCAAATGCCCATCAATACATGATTGGATTAGTAAGCTGTGGTATATGTATACCATGGAATATTACTCAGCTATAAGGAATGATGAAGATACGACATCTCTATGGTTCTCCTGGAGAGAGTTGGAACCCATTATATTAAGTGAAGTATCCCAAGAATGGAAAAACAAGCATCACATGTACTCACCAGAAAATTGGTTTCCCTGATCATCACCTAAATACAAATCTGGGAATGACACCAATTGGACATCAGACTGAGGTGGGGGGTGGGGGAGGGGATGGGGGTATGCCTACACAATGAGTGCATTGCACACCGTTTGGGGAGTGGTAACACTTGAAGGTGCTGACTCGGGAAAGGGGGGGTGGGGAAAAAAATATGAAACTATTGTTTTTAACTTGCACTGTTCACTTAATAATTTATCATGAATGTTTCCCATATTATTTCATATCATTGTACAAGAAATAATGTATACATTATGAGGACATACTGTATCTAACAAGATATACTGTTAGACTCTTTGATTCTGTAAAACTAAATTGAAAAAATATATATATATAATAAAAAAATAATAAAAAAAAAAAATAAAAAAAAAATAAAAAAAAAAAAAAAAGAAACTGTAGTAAATATATTTGCAGTAATATAGTGGCAAGGTATGGGGGGAGGAAAGGTTTCTGCAGTCCTATAACTAGGTCTCAATCTTTTGGTGAGCCTGTGAGCCTGTGCCCCCAGACTATGAACTTCAATGCTTAGCAGTCCCCTCCATCCTCACCCCTTAGGTGGGCAGGATGGCTAGAAGGGACTGAGTTGGATATTTCCCTTTCCCAAGGCAGGTTGGGCTCTAATAAAACCCCAGCAGGAGAAGCTCTGACAAAATAGTTTCCACTGAGGGCAGGCCTTGTTAGGAAGAACAGAATGCTCTGGTGTATTTCAGAATGGTGCCTTTTCCCGTCCCCCTACAGGAAGCACAAGGGAATTTTTCTCCAATATTCACTGTGAGGACCTGGAAGAAGAGATCTTGTAGGTAAAACTTATAAAAGTGTGGGGGCCCCTCATTACTAGGTCCCCCTGGAGATTTTAACTCTCAGAGTTGTCCACACTGAGCCTCCAGCAATTTGTCAATTACATTTTAGGTTTTCCTATCCCCACAGAAGTTTCTGCTTATGGGTTTCTGATGTAGTAAGTTGTGATTCTCTGTATCTGTCTATCTCTCTAATTTGGAGAGCAACAGTTTTCCCTATGACCTTCTTCTCTGGCAGATCTAAGAAGAGTTGTTGAATTGTCAATTTTTTTAGCTTTTTACTTTTTGTTAGGGTGAAGTGGTGGCATAAGACTTTTTACATCTCATCTGGTTTTTACGTCACTTGATAATCCTCTTTTGCTTGTCTCTCTTGGAGCTGTAATTTTTTCGCATGAAGGTATTAATACCAATTGGAAAGAATTTTTTTAGCCTCTGTCATGTTCAACTTGCACGCTTTAAGTATAAAATTTCCATCTTGCATCCACACAGATCTGTAAATCCCAGAGCTCTGGGAGAACGCATCAGTGAGCCCTTAAGAAGTGCTAGGTGCCCTGAAGTGGTTTTTCTCTTCCTCCCAGTCTCTCTGGGCTGAGGCACAGTTGTCAGAACAATTACACACAGCCCTTAATTTTGGTGGGTATAAACTTACACTATGGTGAAGTTATTGTCTATGCTAACTTTCTTTCAGAATCAAATATTCTGCCTGGTTACAATATATGATATGGTGTTGTTCTTCAACTATTTGACATGTGGAAAACTGAGAAAGAAAAACCAAAGTCAGTTTGGCTTTGGGGGAGTGTAGGGCTAATGTGATAAACTCTGGATTGACTATAAGCCATGCAGACAGCTTATCAAGTCTAACCATGTACACACCAATGGCGAATAATATTTAAAATGTGGAAGTCTGGGAACATTGTATCAACTCTTATTGCATCTTCCTACAAAGAACTGGTCATTGACTACTTTGAAAAGTCAGACACACACCAGTTTTCAAGTGTAGGGAAGAAAACATAGTGCTATGTAAAGATAAAATTAGAATATAAGTGGATTAAAAAAATTAGGGTTAAGCTTTCAGCCTTTCAATCCTGTGTATGTGACTCTGTACAGAGCCCACAACTTTGGGGGGGTCTTGGGTTCATATCTGTCTAAGAGTCTGCTTAGATGATTCTTAAATTGGTCCCTTATTATGTCCCATTTGCAGAGCCAGGGGTGCTAGCCACATGAACTATGCCAAGAGTAGGAGAACAGGGACAGCCCTGGATGGGACCCAGGGGAACTGGAAACAGCATTATCAAATTGGTGCGGTCAAAGTATAGTTCTGGAGGGAAGCCACAGATCAGAGCCAAAGGAAAGGTATTAATTCCCAAATCCAAAGTCTTAGGGTGAGCATATAGTAGTTGGGAACCAAGAAGATATGGGAGAGGTTGGAAAGCAGGTTACAAAAATAAAATATCAGCTCAAGACATGTATAAACCATGAAGGAGAACAAGCTGACAAGAACCTGTGCCTGCTGGAAGTTGGTTCAGGAGGATAGGGAAGGACTGGCCCTGACTGGGTCTCTTAAAGTAGCAGATCTAGAAACCCCATAACTCCAAGTGCATGATAAGGCTTAATAAAAATAATCCCAGGGTAATACATGATATTTAAATTATAAAATTTAAATACATGTAATTTAAATATAAATGTAAATATAAATATAAATTTAAATAAAAATTAAATACATGTAATTTAAATATAAAATTTAAATACAAGGTAATACATGATTTTTTAAAGATTATCTGACTATAATCCTCACCATCATCATGTTTCATCATCACCACAGACTCTCATTCATTTATCTTATACCACATCCAAGCTACCAGGCTGTGATTTCTCTCACCTTCTCTCTTGGTGCACTTTCTGTCACTCGTATTATCCCCACACTTCACACGTTCATTCATTTTAACATTTTATTTTTTAAGGTTTTCTTTTTAGGGTTAGTTTTATTAACTGGATTTCTGTTGGTAGCCTGTGGATTTTATTAATTTAGGGATAAAATTTTTTCACTATATAAAAAGCACCTGATTAAGTTGGTGTTAGTGGGCTTTTTTTTTTTCTTTTTTAATTTTACAGAATTGCCTTTAGGCAAAAATTACCCAGATTGTTTTGCCGCAAAGGTAAATTTAGCTTATGATTGAAAACTTATAACAGTTACTCTAACAGCTTGCTGGTAGCTACTGGAAATGTAATTACTATTACCAAAGAGTTCTTTCTTTTCTCTTACTGTACCTGGGGGCCCATTTCAAACAGGTTCTCATAAAAGTGACACCAAGTATAATTACGTTTGTTGTCTTCCTCGATTTTATGGACATAAGAATAAATGAGGCTGTCACATCCATGCAAACACACACACAATCTGAAGTCACTAAAAATGTATTTTGTTAATAATAGGTTTTCTTTAGCTGGAATTTAAGGGCTATGATAAGAAGAGAGGTTCATATAAATACCTGGGAATTGGCCTTCTGTAACCATAGGGTCTGCATTCGTGGATTCAACCAACTATGGATCAAAAACAATAAAAAATAATAAAGAAAAAACTATAGAACAATGAAAAATAATACAAATAAAAACAATACAATATAAAAGCTATTTATATAGCATTGACATTGTATTAGGCATTATAAGTAATTTGGAGATTATCTAAAATATATAGTAGGCTGTGTGTAAGTTATATGCAAATAGCATGCCATTTTATATAAAGGACTTGAGCCTCAACAAATTTTGGTAATTTGGGGGGTTCTAGAACTAATCCCCAGGATACCAAGGGCCTATTCTATTAGAAGTTCTCTGTTTCTGTTATTTAATTCTGTGTAATCAACTAATTCCAAAAATTGCTGGCTTAAAATAATTACATTATTTATTTTGCTACAAAATCCACAATTTGTATGGGACTCAGTAGAAATAGTTAATCTTTGCTCCACTCAATGTCAACTGGACTGGCTTTTAAGGTAGAGGATGAAAACAATGCATGGCTTACTCACACCTCTGGTGGTTTATTCTTGCTATTGGCTGGGAGTCTCAATTTCTCTCCACATGAGCCTCTCCATGTGATCTGTGTGTGAGCTAGTTTGGGCCTTTTCGTGGTTCATTGTCTTGTTTGAAAGCTGAGCATCCAAAGAGAGAGAAAGTCAGACAGAAGCAACGTTGCTTTTTGTGCCTTGGCATCAGAAGTCATGCAACATCACTTCTGCCACATATTATTCATCGGCAGTCACAAAGATCCACCCAGGTTTAAGAGAAGGGAACGTTGGCCTTACTTCTCAATGGAGAAGTGTCAATGTCACATTACATAAAGACTATGTAGAATATTATATCTCTGTATCTATCTATATATATATATGCAGCCATAATTGGAAAATACAATTTGTCACATGACCCATATGAAAAGTTCCTCTGTGGCCAAATTTATGAGAACACTACTTCACATATGCTGTACTACGTATCAAACATAGGACAATTACCCCCTTAGCTTCTTACTGCCAATCATTCAGTTCCTTGCCTTCAGGAATCAAACAGGTTTTAGGTGAAAATGATGTATTCACTTTCTGGAGATGATGTATTCACTTTCCTTTTCCCCATCTGCTCAGAGGAGGAAACGCTGCCTCTGTCCCACCAGGCCTTCCCCAACCCCAAGCCCTTCCTCTCCATCAGAAAAGTGAATGTCCAGACAAAAGAAGAGGGCCACGATATAGCAACCTGCCCAGGCTGCATCCCAAGTTATGTCCCCTTCTGGTGTTCATATCTCCATAAGTGGAAAAGAATATTTCAGCACTAGAAGAGTCTTTCTTGAATTTAACAAAACAAAAGAAATAGTTATTCCAGATAAGGATTTAAATTACATTGTGTTTTTAAAAAAAAAAAATTTTTTTTTAGGTTTTTGGGCTAGGCTGTTAAACTAAGATTCTGAGAAGTTCTGTGGTTCATACAAACCTTCCAGGCAGCTCTAATTTCCAGCAACATCCTTTGTTCAAAGTAGCTCAAACTACCATCTTTTCAAATTAGTGATTTAGCTTGATCACTGGTCTTCTCATTCGAAGCTTTGTATAAAGTGAAATTGAGAATCAAGATACTATTTTTTTTTTCCTTGAAACAAATGAGAAATGTCTGCTGAGCCTAACAGCTTGAATCCAACTCTATTTCTGAGGACTATCCCCAATTTCCAAATCATTCTGTTCAACTGGGCTATAAGTATAAAGCCAACTGAAATGTCAGCGGATTTTAATTTATTTCAGACAAATAGGATTTTCTGTTACTAAGAAAAGAAGGTGACAAATAAGACTCCAATTTTTCTTATGAGATAACATATTTGAAAAGTTAAGCATAAATTAAACAAAAATATATGCATTCACTTTTTATTGCCCCCCAAATACCTTAAGATAAATAAGGGCTTAGAAATTAAGGAGTAGGGGTGGGGAAGAACTTATTGATAGAGTGCACTTAGCAGAGACAAGACCAAAATCCTCCACAAAAGACTGATGCACAATCGTCTAAGCACCAATGGGAGTCCCCTTGCCCAGCTCCACCTTTCCTACCACTGTGTCCTAATTGAAAGGAAAATGACATTTCATTTGCTCTCCCTTTACATACTCCAGACCCTGTTCAGTCTTCACCTTTTAAAATAGGGTGTCTGTTCAGTATCAAAAGACATCCAAGATTTTGCCTTTTCCTCTAATAGATGCCAATTTTCAATTAAGACATGAATGAACTAGCAAGAAATCCATCCCTTCCCCCAAGCAGAGGTGAACTGGATGAACTGAAGAGTGTATATGATTTATGTGATGACATCACAGGGTGGGCACTCAGTCATAGCAATTCTGCCACTGGAGGTTTTCTTCGGTGTCCCAAGTGAATGGGACAGGCTGGATTTTAAAGTGGCCGAAGCTATTTACAAAAGCATTTGGACAAAACACTAAAGAATATCACATAGAAACTAGCTATTCTTGATATGAATAGTAGCTACTTAGTTTATGCAATTCAGTTAAATTGAAACAAATGTGTAGTCATTTCCCCTCTCTTGTTCCATAATTATTTGATTTACATATTTTCTGCAGACATATAAAAACTATAGTTAAATGAGTATTCTTTTCGTGCTGTTTAAATATTTTATATTCTTAAATAGGTCTAGGAATCAATTAGGAATAGTATTTGGTTACAGTAAAATAGACCAATCTAAAGTAGCTTAAGTAATATAGAAGTTGATTTCTCTGTTCGGTAAAATAAGTCCAGGAATGAGAAGTCCAAGCTGCTAATCGGGGTTTCATTCAAGACCCTGGCCCTAATTCTCTCTCCATGATCCAAGAAGCTTGCATATCTATCACTCTTATTAATTTTTGTAATTTTCTCAAGGGCAAGGATTGTTTCTTATTTATACTTGCAGCCATAGCATGTAGCACATATTGGCTCTAGACAGTATTTTTAAGTGAATAAATGAGTACTTAAAAAATGAATAACGGAATGAAAAACAAATGAAGAAAAAGTCTAGTGAGGGTATAATTAAATGTGCAATTACTGCACAAGGTAGCAATATATTTACTCATGAGTGCTTCATTAGTAGAGGTATGTATTAAATATATTAGAGAAAATCTTATAGGGAAAGGTGATATTTAAACTGGGTATTGAATGATGAGCAGGAATTGAATAGAAAATGAAGTTATATCCTGGTGCTAGAGACATAGGATTTGGAGTCAAAAGACTGGCTTGCAGTCCTAACTTAACCATTTACTAGATGTCTAATTTTTGGCAAAGTAAGGAATATTCTCCGAGCATATATCCTTGTCTATAAAATGGAGATAATAATAATTAACTATCTTGTAGATTCTTGCAAGATCTTCTTTGTTCTTTCAACTCTTCTTTAAATGTATGCCATCTCATTTTATTCCCTTTTTTTTTTTGTAAACTTGCCTTTTTCCATGTGTGCATTCTTAGAAACTTGTCATAAAAAAATTCATTTTCTTATCACCAAATAGATTGAAAGTTCCTTCAGTCACAAAATACTCCTCAGCATCTATTAAATATTTTGTTTTTTCACTTATCCATTCAATTCCTTTATTTATTTCTGGGCAATATTCCAGTCCCTGAGGATTCCTGGTGAACAAGACAGGTGATGGGAACCTGTTTCTTACATTCTGGTTAATGAGACAGACAGTCAATAAAAAAGGAAATATAACCTGAGAGAAATTCCCTGAAGGTGATAAGAGACAGAGGACAGCCATTTTAGTCAGGGGGATTATGGAAAACCTGTTTGAGGAATTAATATTTGAGCTGAAATGTGAAGAAGCCATGACCCAGCCACACAGAGAGCTAGGGAATAAATATTTCAGGCAGAGGCAATAGTAACTGCAGAGACTGAAAGCTTGAAGAGTTTGAGAAACAGATAGAAGATATATTAGTTAAGGTTATGCCAGCTATTATAATAATTAAAGTCTAAGATCTCAGTGACTTAACAGTAAAAATTTATTTTCCATTCACTAAAGTCTAATTGACTTTCTCTTTTTATTGTATATATCTAAGGTATACAGCATAATGTTTTGATACACTTATCTTGCTATACATATACAGAGTGAAATGACTGCTACAATTAAGCACATTAACATATACATCATCTTATATAGTTACGTTTCTCTTTCTGTGTGTGTGTGTGTGTGTGTGTGTGTGTGTTTCAAGAGTGAAGTACAAAGTCACAGTTATGTAAGATGAATAAATCTAGAGATCTAATGTACAGGATGAGGACTATAGTCAACAACATTGTAGTGTGTACTGGTAATTTGCCAAGAGAGTCAATGGCTGAGGTTTTCATCAACATCAACATGCAGCTAATAGATGAAGAAAGAAAGGACTGTTCATGGAGGGCCTCAGGCTTAGAAGTGGTGCCTGTCTCTCCTGTTCCCTTTCACCAGCAGGACTCAGTCAATGGCTACAACTAATAGCAAAGGGTCATGGAAAACATGGCCTTAGAATCTCAGCCTAACTAAACATCCAGATGACACATTTTCAGAGGAGGTAGCCAATCTCTGACATAGGCAGCCAATTGGCTACAGGTTAATCAGTGAGGGAGTGGAAAGGAAGGAGAAGGTAAAGGATGAGGAAGGGTCAAAAGAGGAAGAAGGGAGGGAATGAGGGAGGGAGGTAAAAGAATAGAATAATTTGACATTGAGAAGAATGCAGGAGAAAAATTAGGCAAGACCTTTTAGCCAGTTGTAAGCATGAAAGTGATATAATCAGCTTTATCTTTTTAAAAGACCTCTGTGCTATGGAATGAATTTGAGAGGGGCAGGAGTGGAAGGTTAAGTGGCTACTGGAAAAGTTTAGCTCAAAGATAACTGGCTTGTTGAAGAATATTGATGGAGGAGAAGGAAAGCAGTGATTGGATTTGAGATATATTTTGCAGGTAAAACCAACAAGCGTATAGATGATTAGTAGCCATTTCGTGAATAAATGAATGAATGAATAAACAATAATGTTCAACATTTACCAAACACATCCTGTGTCAGACTCTGTGGTAGGAGCTTTAACGTAGATTATGCCATTTAATCCTTACAACAATCTTATAAAGTGGGTACTATTACTAAGTCTGTTTAACAGATGAGGAAATTGAGGCTCAGCAAGTTTAGATAACTTGCTCATGGTTATACAAATAATTTGAGGCCAGAATGTTATTCTTTTATAAGGCTGTGTAGTATTCCACTGTGCACATGTTCCACATTTTCTTTATGCATTAATTTGGTCATGGACCCTTAGGTTGATTCCATATCTTGGCTATTGTGGAGAACTCTGCAATAAACATAGGAGTGGACATACCTCTTCAACATACTGATTTCAATTCCTGTAGATATATACCTACAAGTGGAATTGCTGAATCACATGTTAGTTCTATTTTTAATTTTTTTGAGGAATTTCCGTACTATTTTCCAAAATGGCTGTACTAATTTCCATTCCCACCAACAGGCAATCTTGTCATTTGCAACAACATGGATGAACGGGGGTCATTATGTTAAGTGAAATAAGCCAGGCACAGAAAGACAAATACTGCATAATCTCACTTATACGTGAAATCTAAAATAGTCAAACTCATAGAAGCAGAGAGTAAAATGGTGGTTACCAGAGGCTGGAGGTGGGGGGATGGGGTAAGGGTAGACGTTGGTCAAAGGATGAAACATTCCAGTTAGACAGGAGGAATAAGTTTAGTGATCTAGTACAAAGCACAATGACCATAGTTAATAATAATGTATATTTCAAAATTTCTTGAATAAAAAGGGTGGATTTTAAATGTCCTCACTACAAAAAAAAAATGATCAGTAGGTAAGGTGATAGATATGTTAAATTAGCTTGATTTAATCTTTCTACAATGTATACATATATCAAAACATCGTGTTGTACCCCACAAATATATACAATTTTTAATTTAAAAAATTTAAATAAATAAATAAAAATAAAATAATAATTTGAGGTCAAGTGAAGACCAGAACATAGGCATTCTGATTTTAGAGCCCTTACCCTACTGGCCCTAAACAATCCACAATTCTCTCCTGAAGGAAACAAGCCTATTAATGATAATCTTCAAATGATCACAGACTCCCAGCCCACCCTTCCCCCTAGCCCCAGCCACACAGAAAATCCCCAAGACTCATAGCTAAGTACTACAGGTAAACTCCAAGATACAGGAGGTATTTATGGTTCCCCATCTTTTGGGGGGAGTTCATATCTTGTTTCTGAAATCCCTGCCTTTGGTAACTCCTATTAAAGCCAGTTGTAATGTACTTGTAAGATCAATTGCTTAGAGGAGAGTCTGTTCTGAATTAGAAATTGTTGCTGCTAAGGAGGCCCAGGGGATGGAGAGTTGGGGAGGGGGCTCCACATGGGTTCAGCATGGCAGGCCCCTAGGCTGATAATGAATGGGGGGAACGTGGCCAGTAAGGCCCACAGAAAGAAAAACACTTAAACCTCTTGATGAAAGGCCATATGAGAAGGTAAGTGTTATAATTCAACTGAAAATAAAAGCCAGCGGCAGGTTATCCTTCCTCCCAGGCAGACAGTTTGTGGGACTGCTTTCCTGCAGCTACAGTGGCAGTGATAGATTATCTGGGAAGGTGAAGCAGCTGAGCTGATCTACCCCCTCCTCTTCCACTCCCCAGATCCCCTCAGGCTACAGGGTTTCAGGGTAGCTTTAATCCCTCTTAGCCTCCACTGTCCCACGGATTCTAAGACAAGTCCCAGGAGTACCCAGGCCTGGAGTGCATCCTCCCAAGCTGTTTCCTGAAACCCAAGCCTGAAAGACAGGAGTTACCCTCAGGTGCTTGCCAGAAGCCTCCCATTCATTACTCTGCTGGGCACGATTGTTTGAGGAGTCTAGAGCTAAGAAGGAGTGTTTGAATCTGGCCTTGGAGGGAGCATGGGTTGTTCAAGAGTGGCTCATCCAAGTGTAATCGGAATGAGCTGTTAATTCCAGGAGGCTCTCAGGAAGCCGCACTGGAGGATGCCGTGCCGAGGACTGATTGGGGTAGAGATGGAGGAGTGAGTCCTCTGTCTTCATCACTTTCTGCCTCCACTCGTCAATGAAGACCACTCTGCTTGGTGCTCTTCCTGCCTCTATCCTGGTTCCCATCACAATCAGCTGGAGTTGCCAGCCCTTTCAAAGCCATTTTATTTATGTTAGGCACTCTTTGGATTCCTCAAAACCTTGCAAGAGCTATAGATATGTCTCTAGTTTTGGAATTCTAGGGCTTGCGGAGAAATATTTTTGGATAAGGAGGGCATTCTGGAGTCTCTCAAGTCCTGTACATGGGTAGCTATCATGCCTCCTGTTCAAAGGCTGGCCAGAATCTCCAGATGAAAAGCAAACATGTCAGAATGATGGACATGAGTTATTAATATCTGTCTCTTTCCATTCCTTGCTCGTCCCCTCTGAGGATCTTGCATTCAATACTTGGTGCAACAAGTGGACCCACAGAAAGTGGGAAAAAGCAGAAGGTATGAACCCCTAGAACCACTCCACAAAGGGAAGGTCTGAGTTACGGATGGTGAGCCTGTGTCAGGAGAAGATAAATCTCCACCAAGACCCCTCCATCTTTTAGTCACAGTTATGTTTACTTTGCAGGAAATCCCTTTCAGACTATTCCATAAAAACTTAACCATTTTCTACCATGTCAATTTTATACAACCTGGAAAAAGAAATCCTACCACAACAATTGTAACCGCTACATACTCTAAGTCTTAGAATTAAAGGAACATGTGGATATGATAAAATGGTATGGGTTTTATAGCAGGACAAACATGGATTCCAATTATACCATTTATAAGTGGGGCCTTAAACAATTATATTATTTTCATCTATAAAATGTAGGTAATCCCTGGTAAACTACTGTGGGGATTAAACGTTAATCCCCTGACAATCATGAAATATCAGTGCCTTTTTTTTCTACTGAAGCCAATTTGAATTAAACTAGAAAGGGACCTGAGATTTCCATTCTTCTATAATTCCCTATAGCATTTTTCCCAGGAAGGAAAAAATAGGGATGGTTGTTTTTCTTCCTAGTTATATTAGCAATATGATCCGTTGTACATACATAGCATGTCATGCTTCCAAAGAACACTCACATTCACTTTGTACCACATTTAGTCTTCAAAGCCATTCCATAAATATACCCTGCTTCAACCCTAGGTAAATAGCAGGATAGCCATAATTTAATAACAAAATAACCTAGGTTTTAGGACTGGTGATTTAGAAGAGAAGGGAAACAAGAAAGAGAGGGGAAAAGAGAAAGAGAGAGAACAGATTCTAGTCCTGATCACCAAGACCTTGTATTCCAGTTGGAACACAAGGCCAACACATGCAAAAGCCAAGAAAAAATGATTTCCATGGCATAATTAAGAGCAGAAGGAGTGAAAGTCACAAATGCCCCACTTCTTCCAAGAAGAGTGAGAGCAACATGAACTGAAGTAGCCCAGAAGGTCCTATGGCATGTATGCAGGAAGAGTAAACTGAATACACAGAAAGAATGAGCAACAAAAATGCACTTGCAACAACAGCCCCAGGCAGAGATCCTCAATCCTGCCTGCACATTAGAATCATCAGGGAGATCTTTTATAATTATGACACCTGGTCTCCACCCGAGAAATTCTACTTTAATTGGGTTCGGGTCGGGGCCAGGCATCAGAAATACTTAGGTTCCCTTTGTGATTCCAAGGCAAAGAAAGGTATTTCGTTGTTCTATATTGTAGATTGGACCATTTCCACAGAATAAAATATGTACATCTTTTATGATAATGAATGAATGAGTGAACAAATACCAATAAACTATTGCATGCACCGTGTACTCTCATAATTATCTAAGCCATCAGGGAAGGCTTTCGTGTTGCTATGATATTTCAACAGCTACTGATGACTCTCCTATATAACAGAACATGTATAGGAATTAGAGAGGTGAAGAGAGCAAAGAAACACACTGTAGAGGGAACAGCATTGAGATGAGAAACAGCATGAAACAGCCGTGGATTTAGACATGTCTAGTGTGACTAGAGAAAAGAGCAAAGGAATGCCAGTGCTCAGCACTTTTGGAGAGATGAACACTGGCCAGAAAATATGTAGAGCCTTCATTTCTTTTTATTAGACTTTATTTCTTTGTAACTGATAAATTAAAATTGTATATATTAAGATATACGACATTATGTATGTTTTGATATATGTATACATTGTGGAATAGCTAAACCAAGCCAATTAACACATACTGGACTTTTTTTCTTTTCCTTTTCTTTTTTTTTTTTTCTAACTTTATTTCTATGGAGAGTGAAAATCATTACAGTTTTACAAGTTAAATGCCATACTTGGTGTTTAAAAAGACTTAAAAGACTACTTAGGCTTAAGTAAGAAGAACGGATGGGAGCGTGAGAACAGAGACTTTGGAGATCATGGCTGTGGTTTGGCTGTGATGTCTGGATTTAGGGTAGTTAGAACAGAAATGAAAATAAGTAAGATGGAAAAATATAAGATAATGATTTGTGAAAATAAATACTAATGATAATGTTCGGGGGAGTAGTGAAAACTGAAAGAAAAACATTTCTCTACACTGTCAGTAACGGTTATCATTAGAAGGTGCAGAGACAGTAGCAAGGAGTGGCTTTGAAGGGCCCTGGCCCTTACTAGGTAATGTCTTTTACCCTAAATGGCAACACAATCTAGGTAAGAAATGGTGTGCTACTTACAATGCAAAGTCTTGCAGCAATTCGTTTCAACCCGAGTTCCTCCTGTACAAACTTGGTCCCACGAAGCCATCATCTGTGCTACTACAGTACACAGCTGATGGCTTGGGAGTATCCCTTATCTGAAATGCTTGGGAGCAGAAGTCTTTCAGATTTAGGATGTTTTCCAGATTTTGGAATATTTGCATATCCATAATAAGGTATTTGGGGGATGGGACCTAAGTCTAAACGTGAAATTCATTCGTGCTTCATATATTAATACATCTTATACACATAGTCTGAAGATAATTTTATACAATATTTTTAATAATTGTGCACATGAAACAAAGTTTGTGTATCTTGAACTGTTAGAAAATAAAGATGTCACTATCTCAGCCATCCATGTGGGCAATCTGTGGTTGTTTGGCTTCACCATCATCCCTGACTGAATTTATATGATACTGATGAGCAATCATTTTCTTATGCTTATTCATGCATAAGTACTTAACAGTAAGAAATATGGCATAACATTAATACACTGAAAAATATTGCGTTCAGGGTAACTAAGCAGCACAGTAGCATCTCCAGAATACCTGTATCAGCTGTTGAGCAACAGCAACAGCAAACAACAGGTTTTCAGGCCCCACCTATGATGCTGTGTTTTAATTAAAAGGTCACTGTATACTGTATTTTAGTTTTTAGGTGAGAAGAAACATCAGAAGCACTTGAAGGACCAGGAGGTGGGTTCTCTAGGGATGAGCAGGCATTCTACTGGATGGCTTTTTAAAATGTTTCCTCCAGAGTCATCTGCCTCATTAACAACCGGTTTTGTCTTAGAAGTCTCTCTTTGATTTTATAAACTGACACGATTTCACATTCTGTTATGGATGCACGCTGCTCTAGTCCTTCAAGAAGCCCATCACAGATTTTCTATAGGCACTTTTTCTGCAGTTTTAACATCATCTTCATCATTACTATCGTCACAGTCACCTTGATTCAGAACCATTTTTGCTATTTTGCCATTGGTCAATCAACGAATAACTGGAGCCTCAGTATTGATGTTAAAAACTTCTTCAATATCCACTTCTACCAGCTTACCCGTGGACCCTAAAGGTATATTTTTTCATATGTAAGGAAGTCAGACATCATTTTTTCTCACTTGACATATGGAATCATTCAAAGTCACCACCTTGCTCATCATCATCACTGAACACAGCTGCAGACCAGAGGTTGTGCCAGGCATGCACAACTGTGTCTATAATCACAGTACTTCAAGTGTTGGCAACAGCATATATGGCATCCTTAATGCTAAACCCCTTCTGAAAACCTTGCACGCCTATGCCTCTGTTCGCTGCTGTTAGCATTCTGCTCAAGAAAGCTGAATAAACTATGTGTTGTGTGCCTATGTTTTGACTGTGACCCATCATATGAGGTCAGATGTGGAATTTTCCACATGTGGCATTGAGTTGGTGCTCAAAAAGTTTTGAACTTTGGAGCATTTGGATTTCAGATTTTTGGATTAGGGATGCTCAACCTGTATAAGTTTTAAACAAAATTTTATAGTATCGTTCAATGAGTATCTTAGTCTATTTTCTGTTGCTATAACAGAATACCTGAAACTGGGTAATGCATAAAGAAAAGAAATTTATCTCTTGAAATTTGGAGACTGGGAAGTCCTAGGTGCAGAGACCCCATCTGCAACATGACCTAGTGGAAGGCATCGCATGGCAAGACAGAGAAAGCGTGCCAGTGTGTTCTTCCTCTTCTTGTACAGCCACCATTCCCATCATGGAGGGCCCACTCTGATGACCTTATCTAATCCTAATTGCCTGCTACAGGCCAACCTCTAAATACCATCAACATGTGAACTTGGGGAGTAAGTTTCCAACACATGCAATTTGGGGGACACATTCAAACCAGATCAGTGAGTACTTTTGTACTTTACTTCATTTAATAATCACAACTTTATTGTTTTCCCAACATTTATGATAGAATATTGAAGTACAATAAAGAGAAAAATACTGCCCCAAACTACAGGATTAGAAATAGCTGAGCCTGGCCAGGTGCAATGGCTTGCACCAATAATCCGAGCTACTCAAGAGGCTGAATCCAGAGGATCACTTGAGGCCAGAAGTTTGAGACCAGCCTGGACAACATAGAGAGACACCCCCCATTTCTAAAATATATATATATATATATATATATATTTAAATAGCTGGGGCCGGGCGTGGTGGCTCACGCCTGTAATCCTAGCACTTGGGAGGCCGAGGTGGGCGGATCGTTTGAGCTCAGGAGTTCGAGACCAGCCTGAGCAAGAGCGAGACCCCACCTCTACCAAAAATAGAAAGAAATTATATGGACAGCTAAAAATATATATAGAAAAAATTAGCCGGGCATGGTGGTGCATGCCTGTAGTCCCAGCTACTCGGGAGGCTGAGACAGGAGGATCGCTTGAGCTCAGGAGTTTGAGGTTGCTGTGAGCTAGGCTGACGCCACGGCACTCACTTTAGCCTGGGCAACAGAGTGAGACTCTGTCTCAAAAAAAAAGAAAAAAAAAAAAAAAATAGCTGGACATGGTGGCAGGCACTTATAGTCCTAGCTACTCTCAAGGCTGTGGCAGGAGGATCACTTGAGCCCAGGAGTTTGAGGTTACAGTAAGCTATGATCGTGCCACTGCACTACAGCTTGGGCAACAGAGTAAGACTCCATTTCTTTAGGAAAAAAAGAAAAGAAAAGAAACGGCTGAGCCAGGGTTCCAACCCAGATGGGTGTGATTGCAGGGCCCAGACTTCTCATCCAAAACCCTTTAGGTTCTCTCCCCCACCATGTGGCAAATCCACATGCAGCTGGGCAGCCTCTCCCAAACGTGGTTTGGAGCCCAGGCCTTAACACTAATGTGGCATTAGTAAATTTTTGCATTAATCCTCAGACATTTTTTAGCTTGGCTTATTCTGACACCGTATTTCCTATAGCATAGGAAATGCTGTGGAATATGGGAGTTTCAGATGTGGGCTTGATTGAAATGGGTGAAGTTTGTTTTCTTTTATGTCCCATTTCTCTCTCATGCCTTCATAAACTAGCATATCCAGATGGTTGGAATCTCCAATTAAAAACAAAGAGAACACTAGAAAAGCAGGGAGAGAGAGATACCAAGTGGCAATTAGGGATGAGACAGCCGAAATGGCTTCATGATGGTAAAGATTCTTTCATTCAAGAAGAATGTGTGTGCAAATTAGAGGCTTTTTTTCCTTCTGGACTGTAAAGGCAATTTAGTATTAATAAATTGCCACCAGAAATCTTTATTTCTACAAGAAAATGCAAGCTGGATGTTTCCACAGTAATCGATGCATGTCATTTAAATTACAGATTGGCTTATGTGTTAATAAAATGGTTGAAAAAGCCAAGACAGAGCCTCCCTTGGGTGCGGAGCTCTTCAACCATTGTCAGGCATCGTGTGTGGCTAGTCCAGAAGCTGCCACTTGGAAGACAGACATTTTCCATGTCTGCCTGCCTCACCCCAGGGCAAGGGAGAGAGAAAGGTTTAGCACCTTGGAAACATTTTTGTTGTTCAGTCTCTCCTTTGGTGATGCATACATCAGTTATAAACATCTTCACCTCTGGTTAGAAACAGAAATGAGAGACGCAGAGAGGGGGAGAGGGAGGGAGAGAGAGAGCACGAAGAAGAAAGAGAGAAGGGGAATAAAGACAGGGAAGAAAGTAGGAAGAAATGGGGAGAAGAAGGGATCATTGTCTAGAGAGAGAGGGGAGAAGGGAGGAGGAGAAAGGGAAGAAGAGGCCTTAACCAGGGAAAACTAGGGAAAAGAATTGTAGGATACTTCAGAAAGAAATGTAGTTCTATTACTTTGATACCCAAACTATTGCAAATTTGGTTAAATAATTTTACCTTCTCCTGTGCACTATTAACAAACTCAGGGACAGCTCTAAAATGATTTGCAACTAGCTTTCACTTGCTTGTATCTCATAGGGAGCTCTGAATATGCCTGAAAGTGGGTTTACAAGTTTATAAAATCAATTCATTTGGGGGATTTTCTTCCATAGATGAACTGAGAAAAACTTCAGCTAACCCACTCTCCAAATTATCACAAATTCTAACTAATAAAATCCAAATGACTGAGGTCTGGCTGTGTTCTTCATTCTCAAAACTGGTTCAGTTCCCACTGTGGTTTTGTATTGAATGAAGCATAAACAAAACATTGAAGAGTGATAGGAAATTAATGTAGCCTGTCCTTCACTTAAGCTTGTTCTACATCCAACTATGTCTCCCCTCCCCCTGTGTCTCTTCATGGGCAGATGTCTGTGCCGATGACACTGCCAGCGGTCACTCCGGACCCCTGAGAGCTAAATTGCCCACTGTCTTTCCGCCAGAAAGTCAGCTCCTTAAGGGCAAAGATTCTGTGTATCTTGATCATCCCAGACCTGGTATGTCTCAGGGCATCATTCCTATTCTTTGCTAAATGTAGTTGACCTATCTGCCTCCTAGGCTGCTTTTCCCATGGCTGCGTACTATAGGCACTGCATCTTTTTAACATCTCGATGCCTCAGAATTGCCATCCTTGAACTGATTCTGGTATTAATGATCACATAGGACTATGGCTATACTTCTATACTCATCTGATGCAGTTTGTGTCCTGGACTTTGGTGTTCATCATACCTGCCCTGGTCTTGCCTCATTTCATGATTCTGCTTTCACAGCTCTATATCTGTCCAAGGTGTTCCTGCTAAGTTCTTGGTGATCACTTGTGAGCTGCTGGAGAAGAGGCCAAATATGAGTTGTAACTGGATGTCAAACAGACCAAACTATACATCTAATCTAAACTGCTGGTCTTCAAACCTTAGTGCACATAAGAATCACCTGGGAATTAAATTCCTTGGCTTCACCTCCAGAGAATACGATTCACTAAGTCTTAGGAGATGAGTGGGGATGGAGTGCCTGGGAATTTGCATTTAAGTGAGTTAAATGATGCTGATCAGGAGATCCAGGACCACCTTTGAGAACCCAGACTTAACTTTTAGAGTGTTCAGCCTCATTCTTTTCACTTCCAGTATCTGTACACTCCTAATTTTCTGCAGAGTGCCTGCTTAAACTAGTTAGAGCATGAATTCTTTTGGGTTTCATTTAGTTATCCTGTCACATGGCTCATGCTTAGGTCCAGCTACAGTGAGCGAGGCTGGAGGTCAAAGAAAGCAATCCTAACCAGAAAGACAACTCAGAAGACAGCAAGATTACTCTTACTGAGGTACATCTTTTTCTATTTTTTGATGTTAAAAAATTAATTTGAAAATAGGAAGCCAAGAAACAGAAGAGCTTGTTGGGACTCAATTACTTTTCAAATTCCATTTACTCAAGTGTTTTGAATTGAAAATACTGGAGTTATAATTGTAGTGTCAGCAAAGCCACTGGACTATTTAGCCGTTGTCTGGAATCTTCTGGTTTAGGGAGTTCCAGACCAGCTTTCCAAAATCCTACAAGTTGTCAATGATCCCCAAGGATGTCATGAAGTTCTCAAAATCAGTTTAATTTTATTTAAATATAGCAATTTCTACTTAAATAAAACATGTATGGTTCAATAAACAAGTTACAAAATAATACAATAAAACAGAAAGAAAATGGTTGCTTTTTAAATATAACAATTTCATATTTTATTTATTCAAATCTCTCAAACCACATTAAGGAGCAAGTTATAAATTGGGAGAAATATTTATAACATACAAAATAGGGTTAAAACGTCAAATAAAGACTAATAATCACTGCGAAAAACATTAGTCGATCTAATAGAAATTAGGATAATGACTAGGCTGCTGTCACAAATATGACAAAATAAAATGATTTCACTAACCTAGAATTTCATTTCTCTCTCAGGTGGCAACAAAGAGGGTAGCAGGCCAGCTCTGCCCAGGGAGTCATTTAGGTTTCTTCCATCTTGTTGTGCAGTGTCCTCTGGGGTGTTGTCCCTATTTGCAGAGTCCAGCAGGGCTGCCCTTTCATCTGGCTCCTGCACAGTGGCAAGGGGAAAGAGGGACAAACCAGAGCAAGAGATTTCTTTTTAAACAAGAGAAGAGACTATTTAACACATATCTTCCACTCCATTTACATTTGTGAAAATCTGGTCATCCAGCCATACCTACTACAAGGAAGACTGGAAAATGCATTCCCAAATTGGGAGCTCATGTGCCTAGGAAAGGGGGGAATAGATTTTTGAGGGTACAGCTAAGGCTCTGCCATAATACCTAAACAAAAATGGTTCACAGAAGAATATGAACATACAAATATAGAAAACTAAGTAAAGGAAAACAATAGTACAGTGGTCTTTTTTTTGTTTGTTTATCAAGTTGGTCAAGATTTGCACAAATTACAATTTCTGATAAGAATATAATGAGCATTTTTTAAACATTGTGGGTAAAAAGTATAAGTAGGTATTACTTTTCTAGAAAGGAATTTGGCCATGCATAGCAAAAGAGTTTTAAATGTTTTTACTCTTTGACCCAGTAATCCCACCTCAAGGAATTTAATCTTACAAAATAATTACAGATGAAGATTGAGAAAAGTAAGAGAAAGGGAAATATTCAACGATAAAAAATTATTCAATAATTTATATAACAACCACACAGTGGAATATTCTACAGCCAATAGAATTGTATTTTGAAGCTCATGGGAAAAATGTGTATAATGCAATGTTAACAGGGAGAAAAGAATGATCCATATGTCTGAATTGAGTTTGATGTCAACTTTGTTTAAAATAAATATATAACTAGAATTTAAAACACCACAACATAAGACTGGTTATATTTGGGAAACATTTGCTTTCTGTATTTATGTTCTATAAATAAAATCTTTTCTATAATTAGAATTCATTTTACAATTTTATAGAACATTAATTGCTATTTAGAAATTCCCAAGCAAAGCAGAAGATAAAGCCGTAGGGTTGGGAGCCCTGGGTGAAAAGTGAGGCTGCCCTCGGGCTTCAACAGACTTAGAATACACACACAGGAACATTCTATCCGGAGAGAAAGCCACTGAGGCTGTATGAAATCTCAGTCACTTCAAAGTTGTCTGCTTTATAATTTTATATACTCTTAACTATTGCAATATCGTTTTTCTCTATTCTACTCATTAGGACATTTTGGTGGCAAGTATCAGAAACCAATCTAAACACGAGCAGTGGAAAGGGTAATGAAGGTGCAGAGCTGACTCATACATTCAATGACAGGAATGTTCCAGAGTCTCAGTGAGGTGACTGAACCAGGGTCTACAAATCTGTGGAGACTTTCTGTCTCTGCTTTTTTCCAGAGATCTGCTTTATTCTTTTTTTCTCCGTGTAAACTGGCCTCCTCTTTTTTCTCGGGTTCACGTCATAGACATAAGATGTCTCTTGACTTCAAAGAATAGTTCCAATCTCAAAGAATATCTGACTCTTTTTCACAGGCCCAATTTTCAACTCCCAGGAAGAAAACTCTAATTGGTCTAGTTGCCCATTTCTGGTCTCTCCAACTATAGATAGTGTGGCAGGATCATAAATGGGGCCCTTAGGAGATAACTGCTGCAAATAGAATAAAAGGGATCCCACAGAGCTGGGCAGACACTCCAACACAGCGTCTCGTACCCATTATTGAAACCTGGTAGAAGACTTACGGGGCACACAGTTGATTCTGAAAGGAAAATTCAGGCTCCTGCCTTCAAAGAAATAACATTATTTCAGGAACTGATGGTGTGATGTCTATATATTAGGTACAGTTCTTTGATGAACTATTTTATAACCCACAACTTCATAATTTTCCACTTAGAAATTAATATAAATTTTATACACTTCTTTTGGAAATTCGGAACTGAACACCATTCATCTCTTTTTTGAAATGTGGGTTTTAAAGACATAGTTGCAAGTATTGATATGAACTCATGGTTTTAAACTAGATAGGTAGATAAATAGATAGATAGATATGGGTGTGTATATACTGAGGAAGAGAAAAACGGCTCGTGACATCCAGGAACTAGATGGCATTCATAGGTAGGCCTTGACGTTCTCCTGTTGAGTATAAATGATCTCACAGGGCACCAATATCAGACAAGACCACCCTGTGACTGTCTCATGGCATCCAAGAATCCATCCTGAAGTCATAGACAAAAAACAAGACACTTTGTAGCCTTGTTTAAACACAGACAAAAATAAGAGCATTGTGTAAACCACAAAAATAACCAAACATCCCCCTATTTGGGCTAATGTAAGTGTTATGAACTATATGTTTGTGTTCTCCCAAAATTCATACGTTGAAGCCGTAACTCCCAGTGTGATGGAATTTGGAGGTGGGGCCTGTGACAGATAATCAGATTTAGAAGAGGTCATGAGGATGGAGCCCCCATGATGAGATTAGTGTTCTTAGGGAGAGACCTAACCTTACTCTGTCTCTGACATATGAGGACATAGCAAGGAAGTGGCTATCAGCCAGCCAGGAAGAGAGCCGTCACCACAATTCCACCACGCTCGCACCCTGATCGCAGACTTCCAGCCTCCAGAATAAGGAGGAAGATATTTCTGTTGTCCAAGCCCTGGTATTTTGTTACGGCAGGCTGAGCTAAGACAGTAAATGACTGTTTCTTTTCAAACTCTTTAACTTCCTTGTCTTCTTCCCTCCTTCTAGATAAAATTGATTAAGATTCCCAATCAGAGAATTACCCCACTTCCTGACAGCATCCATGCCAGAGCAAAGCCTCACTTCCTTAAACCCTTCCCAAAATCAACTAACATGAGCCCAAATACTGTAATAAGTTCTTTTTTTTTTTTGATAGGGTATATATATTTAGAAGTCTTGTAATAAGTTCTTTGCTACCAACTTAAGATGCCCCATGGCTCTCCACAGTGTGCAGCCTCCCTCATTGCAATAAGCAATAACAGCTTATTCAACTGCAAGTGTTTTCCTGGTGGCCTTTGGCTGGAGGGCACTTACAGGGAGTGTGTGTGTGTGTTCGTGTGTGTGTGTGTGTGTGTGTGTATTTCTTAATCTTTCTGCTGAGAGGCACTAAAAGCAATGATCATTTAGTAGCCACGAACCCCCATAACACACAGATATTAGATTTTAAATATTATTCTCTAATAAAAGGCAAAAGAACTCCTTAGACAAATGGCTGATTTGAAGGCTCAGGCAGGGAAAGTACCAGAGGAGCCTGGAACATCTTGTAATGCCAGGGAGTAAAGAAAATCTTAAAAAAATGATGGGTACTTATCCAAAGGACACAATAGCCAACGTGAAGGGGCTCCTGATGGCCAAATTTGAGATGTTTTGAACAGTAAATAATAAAGATAGTAATGGATTATAACCCATAGAATAAGATAAGACTCTATCAGTTCATACTGATATAAAGAATTAAATAAATGTATGAGAAAGAAGGAACAGATTTTCAATGCATTAGAATCCCAACCAAAAAATGTAAAAGGAATGATGGAAATAGAGAATTATTATTTGGCAAACACCAAATATTTTAGGCAAGGATCATCAATCGTTTAAAAAATATTAGTGGGCAAAAGTGTAATGAGAAACAGAATATTTTCATAGTCACAAAATATCTATCCGTAAGATACTTTCTCATAACAAAAGGAAAAATGGTAACTCTAGGGTGGAGAAAACTGGCAAACAGGACCTTAATCACTAATAATGTGTTAAATCTTAACCATGTGCTTCCTGATGCTCCACAGAGAAAAACACAGCACCACTTCTACAGTAATCTTAATCGAGAAGAAACATCTGACATGCCCAAATTGAGGAACATTCCACAAAAGTAGCTGGCCATCAATACATGAGTGGATTAATAAAATGTGGTATATGTATACCATGGAGTTCTACTCAGCCACAAAAAACAATGGTGATATAACACCTCTTGTATTATCCTGGATAGAGCTGGAACCCATTCTACTAATTGAAGTATCCCAAGAATGGAAAAACAAGTACTACATGTACTCACCATCAAATTGGTATTAACTGATCAATACTTAACTGCACATATAGTAATAACATTCATCAGGTGTCAGGCAGATGGAAAAGGGGAAGTGAGGAAGGGTATATACACAACTAATGGGTGTGATGCTCACCGTCTGTGGGTTGGACACGTTTGAAGCTCTGACTTGGGTGGAGCAAAGGCAATACACATAACCTAAACATTTGTACTGCCCTAATATGCTGAAATAAAAAAAATTTTTAAAAATCGCTGGCCAATACTCTTCAAAAGTGTCAAAATCACAAAAGATAAAGAAAGATTAGGAGATTGTTCCAGATAAAGGAGACATAAAACTGATAATAATGTATGAACCTGAACCAGAAAGAAGTTAAATGGTAAAAATGTGAATAAAATCTATAGATTAGATAATAATATTGTATCAATATTAGTTTTCTGATTTTAATAATTGCACTGTGGTTACGTAAGGTTTAACATTTAGGGAATTGGATTATGGGTATTTGAGAATTCTAGTACTATTTTGAACATTTTTATAAATCTGAAATGATTTCAAAATGAAAAACATTTTTTCATTTAAAATTTAAAAAATAGGCCCTATTTCTATGCCATTACCCTTGTTTTACCTATGCATTAACAGAAAGGCAGTTAAACTTTTTTTTTTTATTTCAGCTCATTATGGGGGTACAAAAGTTCAGGTTATATATATTGCCCATGCCTCCCCATCCCTCCGAGTCTGAGCTTCAAGTATGTCCATTCTCTAGACAGTGCACTCATCATGTAGGTATGCACCCATCCCCTCCCCCCACCCCCATCCCCCCCAGTCAGAACTTCAAGCGTGTCCATTCTCCAGGCAGTGCGCATCGCACTCATCAAGCAGGTATACACCCATCCCTTTCCCCCAGCCCCCACCTCTGTCTGATACCCAATTGGTGTTATTCCCAAATATGCACTCAGAGAAACCAGTTTGCTGGTGAGTACATGTGGTGCTTATTTTTCCATTCTTGGGATACTTCACTTAATAGAATAGGTTCCAACTCTCTCCAGGAGAACCAAAGAGATGCCATATCGCCATTATTTCTAATAGCTGAGTAATATTCCATGGTATACATATACCACGTTTTGCTAATCCATTCATGAATTGATGGACATTTGGGTTGTTTCCACATCTTTGCAATTGTGAATTGTGCTGCTATAAACATTCGGGTGGAGGTGTCTTTTTTATAGAATGACTTTTGTTCCTCTGGGTAGATGCCCAATAAGGGGATTGCTGGATGGAATGGTAGGTCTACTTGAATCTGTTTAAGGTATCTCCACATTGCTTTCCACAGGGGTTGCACTAGTTTACAGTCCCACCAGCAGTGTATTAGTGTACCTGTCTCCCCGCATCCACGCCAACATGTATTGTTTTGGAACTTTTTGATAAAGGCCATTCTCACTGGAGTTAAGTGATATCTCATTGTGGTTTTGATTTGCATTTCCCTGATGATTAGAGATGTTGAACATTTTTTCATATGTTTGTTAGCCATTTTTATATCTTCTTTTGAAAAATTTCTATTCATGTCCTTTGCCCACTTTTTGATAGGGTTGTTTGATTTTTTCTTACTGATTTTCCTGAGTTCTAAATAGATTCTTGTTATCAGTCCTTTATCTGATGTGTAGTATGCGAAAATTTTTTCCCATTCTGTAGGTTGTCTGTTTACTCTCGTGACTGTTTCACTTTCAAAAACTACATGCCATAAATGCCTCCCCAGGGAATAGTTAACACATATTTTAGATGAGGAAAATTGCAACAAAATATGTACTATCTAAATGTCAAATTTCATGCATGTTGAGCCTCAAAAATACTAGTGTTCACATTACATTGGATGGAATTGGAAATGTTTCCTGGGTAATCCTGAACATTGCAGCTTTTTCCTGCTTTTTTTCCTCCTGTTTTCTTGGTTTTCCTAACTCCTTGCTACTACCTGTATTGCATTTTCAATTAAGTTTCTGACCCACCCACCTTTTATTTCTTAAATAGCTTCATGTTTTTCAATATTTTTCAAAAAATATTTTTAACAAATTAATCACTCATAAAAATCACCCATAGTCCCATCCCATTTTAAAAATTATAATTCTATTTAAATATGTAAAAATAAACCATATGCATTCTTAACTTTCCCAATGTTACAAAAATTATATGATTATAATTTTCATTATTTTACATTTGTCATGCCTAAGGCTATATCTACCCAAAGCCACAGAAAAATGTAATCAGCCAGATGTTTGAGTCTGATCAAAAAAAAAAAAAAAAAAAAAGAGAGAAATATATGGCTATTAGAAACATCTGGTGTTTGTGCATATTATTCCAATTTATTGAAATGTTTAGTTTCATCCAAACACAGTGTGTTTCATATCCCTGGGTAGATGAACACAGATTCTCTCACACTCTGCTATCTCTGAGGTCCAGAATCACCCCATACATGTGTAATACTATAGGCTGTTGACACTTCAAGATGAAGGAATAGCTCACATTAATGTTAACTAACACTGGTATGTCTTGAAATAATCTTGATTGCCCTGAAAAATCCTAGCAATGGTGGTCAAAAATGTAGTCTCAAAGATTTGAGACTTTCTATTACTATAAATATTACCTCCTTATAGTAATAATCAGTCATGAACTAGAGTCCACTTACACTTCAAAGCAACCCCAGTAACCTGGAGTGACAATGTGTTGATATATTAATACTTTAAAAAAAAATTCACTGGCACATTAGAGGCAGAGCTGGCAAAGAATAACACCAAACACCTATCCCCAACTTCACTGACAATATAGGCCCTTGGTGGGTTTTGGTATTGTCTTGTCTTCCTGGGAAGTCTTCCTATCAGAAGATGCCCCGGCCCTGTAGTAAAAGTACAAAGGTATATTATCAATACCCTTGGTTATCAGAGCATTAAATATACGTGGAAGGCTTATGATTATATGTTGGCTAACTATAAGGCTCCTCCAGAAACCTCTGTCTTAGTTGGCACCACAACCCCACTACATAACCACCACCAGGCACCACTTAGTGTGCCTGTTCCTAGAAATTATGAAGTTAGGTTAAGGGAATGACAACTGTGAGTGAGTATGGGTGTTCGTGTGTGTGTAAAAAAATGCTACCAGCCCCCATATACCCAAGCCTATCTACCACGCTCTGGAAACATCTTGCCTCATTTTAGGAAAGGTAGAGTGTTCCTAGAACTGAAGGAATGAGTGCAGATTGTAGACATCTTATATTCACCTCTGTGTTAGAAACCTAGCAACCTCAAATGCCAGGACACTTCAACCAAGGACATGAATCAAGCCATTCCATGAGAAATAACAGATCAGACCTGAAAAAAATGTAGAAATACTGTGTTTAATGTTTAAATACCTTTATTGAAATATAGCTGACATACAAATGAACTGTACATAAAGCATAAAGTGTAAGATTTGACATATGATTTCATCCATGAAATAATCACCATAATAGAAATCATGAACACATCCCCATGACCCTAAAAGTTTTCTCATGTCCCTCTTTTTCTATTGTGCTAAAATAAAAAAAAACATAATATAAAATTTACCATATTAATCATTTTTAAGTGTTCAGTATAGTGGTAAGTATATGTAACTTGTGCAATAGATTTCTAGAACGTTTTTATCTTGCAAAATTGAAACTGTATCCCAGTTGACCAACTACTTCCCTTTAACTTTCCCCACCCCCCAGGAACCACCATTCTACTTTTTGTTTTGAAGAATTTGACTACTCTTGATACCTCATATAAGTGCAATCATCCAGTATTTGTCTTTTCTGACTACTTGCTTCACTTAACGTAATGTCCTTAATGTTCATCCATTTTTCTAGCATATGACAGGATTTCCTTCTTTTTAAAAGCTAAATAATATTCCACTGCATGTATTTATCATATTATCTTCATCCATTCATCTGTCAATCGATATTTATTTTGCTTCAACTTTTTGGCTATTGTAAATAATGCTGTAATAAACATGGGTGTGCAAATATCTCTTCAAGGTTCTGTTTTCAATTCTTTTGTATGTATACCCAGAAATGAGATTTCTGGATTATGTGGACATTCTATTTTTAAGTTTTTGAGGAATCGCTGTACTGCTTCCCATAGTGGCTGCACCATTTCACATGCACACCAACAGTGCACAGGGATTTCAATTTCTCCTCATTCTCTCCAGTACTTTTTTTCTGTGTGTGTGTGTCTGTGTGTTTGTGTTTTATAGTGGTCATCTTAATGAGTGTGGAATGATATCTCAATATAGTTGTGATTTGCATTTTCCTGGTGATAGTGATGTTGAATACTTTTTATACACCTATCAGCCATTTGTATGTATTTTTTTGAGAAATGTCTATTCAGTTCCTTTGCCCATTTTTTAATTTTTAATTGGGTTATTTTCTTTTTTGTCTTGTTTGTGTGTATGTGTGTGTGTTTGGTTTGTTGTTTTTGTTTTCTTTCTTTGTTTATTTATTTTTTTGCTATTGAGTCATAGGAGTTCCTTATATATTCTGGATACTAACCATTTATCAGATAAATGATTTGAAAATATTTTCTCCCTTTCTGTAGATTGCATTTTCACTCTATTTATTGTTTCCTTTGATATACAGAAGTTTTTAAGTTAGATGTAGTCTCATTTATCTTTTTTTGCTTTTGTTGCTTGTGCTTTTGGTGTCATATACAAGAAATCATTGCCAAATCCAGTGTTATAATTTTTCTTCTATATTTTCTTTTGGGATTCTTACAGTTTCAGGGATTACAATAAGGTCTTTAATTCAACTTGCATTAATTTTTGTATATGGTGTAAGGTAAAGATCCAACTTCATTCTTTTGCATGTGGATATTCAGTTTTCCCAACATTATTTGATGAAGAGACTATCTTTCCCCCACAGTGTGTTCTTGACATCTTTATTGAAGGTCAGTTGAACATATATATATGAGTTTATTTTGGGGCTCTCTATTCTGTTCCATTGGTTTATATGTCTGTCTTTATGCCTGTACTATGTTGTTTTGGTTATTGTATCCTTGTATTATAATATGTTCTGAAAGCAGAATATGTGAGACCTCCAGCTTTGCTTTTCTTCCTGTAGTTTGTTGTGTTAATTTAGTGTCCTTTGAGATTCCATATGAATTTTAGATTTTTTTTATTTCTGCAAAAAATGCCATTTGGATTTTATTAGGGATATTGAATTAAATCTACAGATACTTATGGATATTATTGATATTTTAACAATATTATGTCTTCCAATCCGTGATGGTATATCTTTCCACTTATTTGTGTCATCTTTAACTTCTTTCAACAATGATTTGTAGTTTTCAGTGGACAAGTCTTTCACCTCCTTGGTTAAGTACAAGCATTTTATTCTTTCTGATGGTATTGTTAATAGGATTGATATTTTTAAATTTCCTTTTCAGATTTTTCATTATTAGTATATAGAAAATACTTCTGACAGTTCTTTTGTGGAATCATTAGGGTTTCTTTCATATAAGATCATGTCTTCTTCAGAGATCATTTACTTCTTCCTTTCCAATTTGGATTTTTTTTTTTCTTGTCTAACTGCTCTAGGTAAGACTTCCAGTACTATGTTAAATTAAAGTGGCAAAAAAGGGCATTCTCGCCTTGTTCCTGAGCTTAGAGGGAAAACTTTCAGTTTTTTACTATTGAGTATAATGTTAGCTGTGGGCTTTTAACATATAGCCTTTTTTATGTTGAGTTAGTTTCCTTCTATTCCTAGATTGTTGAGAATTTTTACCATGAATGACCATGAAATTTTGTTAAATGCTTTTTTCCTGCATCAGTTAAGATGATCATGCAGTTTAGTTTTTCATTGTGTTAATGTGGTATATTACATTGATTCTAATATTTGTTATTTGAGTCTTCTCTCTTTTATCTTAGTCTAGACATGATACAAAAGGCATATCTTATAAAGATAGATATTAATAAATTTGATTATGTAAAAATTGAATCCTCTGTTATGCAAAAGAATACTGTATATTTCACTATAGTGAAAATATAAAACAAACTAAGAGAACATATTTGAAACTTGTTCTTTTTTTCTTTTTTTAGGAAGTGGCATAGTTTTATTTTTTTTTTCTTTATTTTTTTATTTCAGCATATTATGGGGGTACAAAAGTTTAGATTATGTATATTGCCCTTGCCCCGCCCCTGAGTCAGAGCTTCAAGCATGTCCATCCCCTAGACGGTGCGCATCGCACTCATTATGTATGTATACACCCAGCCCTTTCCCCCCACCACATCTGCCCGACACTCAATTAATGTTATTCCTAAATGTGCTCTTAGGTGATGATCAGTGAAACCAATTCAATGGTGAGTACATGTGGTGCTTATTTTTCCGTTCTTGGGATACTTCACTTAGTAGAATGGGTTCCAGCTCTATCCAGGAAAATATAAGAGGTGCTATATCCCCACTATTTCTTATAGCTGAGTAGTACTCCATGGTATACATATACCACATTTTATTAATCCACTCATGTATTGATGGGCACTTGGGTTGTTTCCACATCTTTGCAATTGTGAATTGTGCTGGTATAAATATTTGGGTGCAGATGTCTTTGTTATAGAATGTCTTTTGTTCTTTTGGGTAGATGCCCATAATGGGATTGCTGGATCAAATGGTAGGTCTACTTGTATCTGTTTCAGGTATCTCCATATTTTTGCTTTCAACAGAGGTTGCACTAGTTTGCAGTCCCACCAGCAATGTATGAGTGTTCCTGTCTCTCCGCATCCACGCCAACATTTATTGTTATGGGACTTTTTGATAAAGGCCATCTCACTGGATTTAAGTGATATCTCATTGTGGTTTCAATTTGCATTTCCCTGATGATTAGAGATGTTGAGCATTTTTTCATATGTTTGTTGGCCATTCTTCTGTCTTCTTTTGAAAAAATTTCTATTCATGTCCTTTGCTCACTTTTTGATAGGGTTGTTTGATTTTTTTTTTCTTGCTGATTCTCCTGAGTCTAAATAGATTCAAGTTATCAGTCCTTTATGGGACGTGTAGCATGCGAAAATTTTTCCCATTCTGTAGATTGTCTGTTTGCTCTCGTGACAGTTTCTTTGGCTGTATAGAAGATTTTTAATTTAATCAGGTCCCATTTATTTATTATTTTTGTTGCTGTGATTGCCTTTGAGGTCTTCATCATAAATTCTTTGCCTAGGCCAATGTCTATAAAAGTTTTTTCCACATTTTCTTCTAGAATTTTAATAGTTTCACATCTTAGGTTTAAGTCTGTTATGCATTGTGATTTTATTTTTGTGAGAGGTGAGAGGTGAAAGGTGTGGGTCTTGTTTTAGTCTTCTACATGTGTCTATCCAGTTTTCCCAGCACCATTTATTGAATAAGGATTCTTTTCCCCAGAGTATGTTTTTGTCTGCTTTGTCATTGTTCTTGTAAAGAATGGTATTAATTAAAGAATTGGTATATGAAAGTCCTACCAAAAAAAAGATAAAACCCAATGGGAAAAGGGGCAAAGAATATGAACAGGAAATTTATAGAAGAGGAAACCCAGAGAGTTAACAAACATACAAAAATGCTTATCTTTATGCATAATCAAAGTAAACAAATATAACACGTGATCTCCTGCCAACCATATTGGCAAAATTAAAATCTGACAATATCAAATGTTAGTAAGATTGTGGGGGATGTGACCTCTCCACAATGCTAAGGGAGTATAACTTGGAACAACCACTTTGAAGAATAATTTTGCAATCTCTAGTAAAATTTAAAATGTCTCCAACCCACAATTTAGCAATTTAGTCTCTAGATTCACGTCCTAGAAAAACCTTGTACTTGTGCACTAGGATATATGTAGAGGGAAGTTTGTTTATTCAAGTAATATTTTGGAAGCATTTAAATGTCAGTATGAGGAATAAAAAAATACAATGTAGCATAGTGATAAAATAGCATAGACTTTCTTCAGCCGGGAGCAGGGCACACCTGTAATCCTAGCACTCTGGGAGGTCAAGGCAGGAGGATCGCTTGAGCTCTTGAGTTTGAGACCAGCCTGAGCAAGAGTGAGACTCCAACTCTACTGAAAATAGAAAACTTAGCTGGGCCTGGTGGCACACACATGTAGTCCCAGCTACTGGGGAGGCTGAGGCAGGATAATTCACTTGAGCCCAAGAGTCTGATGCTGCAGTGAGCTATGACAATGCCATTGCACTCTATCCACAGTGACAGAGTGAGACTCTGTCTCAAAAAAAAAAAAAAAAAAGAATAGACTTTCTCAAGTGCAGTTCAGGGAGAGAATTAACCTCAGTGGCCTAAGTATCCATCATATGTAATGAATTAACAACTTGTTATATATCTAGAATGATACTAGTCATGTATCATCCTTGGGAGAATTGAGAAAATAGTCACTCAAATCATTGACTTGGGTTCTGTAGTTAAGTTGAAGAACGCTGTTTGAGATAGACTGCCACACAGCAATTAAATTCAATGATCCTGAACTGCATGTATCAATATGAAAAGATCCCCCAAAATAAGAATCAGTGTAAAAACCAAGATGAAACAAAATGCATATAATATGAAAGCATTCAAGTAAAATTTAAAAACATAATACAGCATTATATATTGATCTTTAATATTATTTAGACATATAATAAAAATATCAAAACACAAACTGGAATGATACACACCAAACTAATAAAGGTAGTATTTGAGGAGAAGTAAAAGGGGAATGGGAATGAGAATGAGAAAGACTTCAAATGTCTAAGTAATATTTTATTTCATATATAAAGTATATTTCAAGCAACAATGCCAAAATATTAACCTTAATTAATTCTGGATGTTGGATACACAGATGTTTGAAAGCACTTTCACATTTATTTAACTTTTAAAAAAACACCAAGAAATTAAAATAAAACTTTGCCTAGGGCTTTAAAAAAATAAAATAAAAGAAGGCAAATCAACCAGGCACTACTGAATCTTCTTTGTCTTCTCCTACGTTCACTAACTTCTGATCTGTCACCAATTTTTCACAATAAAGAAGGCCATTCCACTGTTTTGCTATATTCTGCTATGCAGTATCCAAAAGGCTGACTCTGTTGTCATTCTTGAGTGTGAGAGGGCTGCAAACACCAGGACAGCTTTTCACAATAACCGGCTGGCTGGGAAACCTGAGCAAACAAAGAAAGGAGAAAATTAACCCTGGTCTCTGGCCAAAATAATTTGCTTATGATAAACAAAATAGACAATTTCCAGTTCCCGCCCCGTAGCAGATTAAGACCACCTGTTGTTAATTTTCTTCAAATATTTGATAGTTCTTATTCCTTTATGTTTCTCAGTTATGTCATTATTCTTTGTTTTAATTTTAACCCTTGCAGTACTATTTGCTTTTCCTTGTCTTTCTACTTTTAGAGTCACCACTTCTAACTTACCTCTGCCTCTTTCATCCCAAAATTTAGACAGGAATCTAAAACTGTGGTCTTGTTAGTTACTCCTTAGCAAACGATGGCTGGGTTAGTGCAAAGCCTTTCTCTGACTGGAGCAGCGTGTTGATTTCACTTCCCCTGCAGACCCCAGGAGTAGGAGACGCTGATTCTTCCATCCATGATGTATTTGTAGCCTTTAGGTGATATAAGCTTTCTCCCAACTCCTCACTGTCTCTTGTATCACTAAGGGGCCTAGAAAGCAAGAGAATGAACTCAGATTGGCTAAATGAAAGCCGTTTAATAAATGACTGCTTACAGAGACATAGGTGGGTTAGGGAATGAAATAAAGGATATTAAGAGATGCAGACATCAGCAAAAATGGGAAGGCATTACTCTCCTTGGGCTAAAGAGGCAGGGGAAAGAAATATTTCTATAGAACCTAGCGAGAGTGTGAGATGCAAGGGAAGGATTACTCCCTAGGAGCTGTAGTTCTGGAAGGATTCAGTTGCTACTAGAATTGGTTCTGACATAAAGAAGTGAGCAGGCAAATGCAGAAATGCAGCAACCTGTCTTTCTTCTTGCCCTCCAATCCCCTACTCTTGACTCCCAGTGGCCCAGCCCACTATTCATCAGTGAGAAGGATACCCAGGTGACACAGGCCTTAGGCATCAGCCTTTTAGGACCTAAACTGGGTCAACAGGAGTGAAGATTGGTTTTAGAGGGGAAGGAGCCAACAGAGAATAAACAGCACATCCCTGAAGACCTGACATTTCTAAGTTCACATAAAAACCTTTCAAATTTGTTACCTGACTATGCCATCCTCTACCACTCCTCAATGCTGTCATCCATACCTGTCTCACTGTCCACTACAACCCCTGCTGGCAGCCAGCATCCTCAGCAACTTCACTGTGTATGTGGATGACTCACCTGACAATCTAGCCTCAAAGTTTACCTCTTCAACAACAACAGCACTTGTCTGTGCTCTAGTTCAGCTATCCAAGGTAAGCTACCACTTGTCTCTGCTAGCACAGAGGAAACACGTTATCCATGAGATATGATTTCTCTAAGTTTCCTATCCCCAAACTTATCTACACCCAACCTCCCTTCTTCCTGCAGTTTCAAAAATAAGTTCTTTTTCCTGTCCAGAGCAACCTGTCTACCTGTGCTCTGTCACCCCTTCCTGTCTCCTTCAGGACTTTTCTCCATCAGTTACACTCTCTTCTTTTCAACTACCACCTTCCTCATAGACCATATACAAGTCCTTCTCCTATAAGAAAAAAAAAATGAGAAAAAATAAAATGAATATTTCCCTTGACCAAATTATCCCCCTCTGGTTGCTCTCCTGCTTCTCTTCTTAACAAGTTCCTCTCAACAGCCTCCACCCACTATTTCTATTTCCTCTCCCTCTCTCCTGCTAGCAAACTCACAGCAACCTATCTTAGCCCCAGTCATTCAGCCCACTGAGCCCAGTCCAGAAAATAGCTCTTGTGATTTTCAAACTGCCAAATCTAGGAAGCACTTTACAGTGTCTGTGGCGTTTGACATTGCTGCCCATTCCCATTTTCATTCTTTACTTTTGTGACTTCTGAGATAATACTCTCTCCTTAGTTCCCTCCTACCTATGGCTTTTCTTTGGTTTCTTTTGCTGAACCTGCTAGCTCTGGCTACTTCTTACATGTTAGTGTTCCTGAACATTCTGTCCTTATACACAATAAATGACCTGTTAAGAAGGAGGAAGTTTCATTTCTATGGATAGGCTTAGACTTTTAAAATACATTTAAAACATTTTATTTTTCTGATTTATATGTCAACAAAATATTTTATGACCACTTTTTGACCCATTTCCATCACGGGGCATGATACTCCTAGTCAATGTTATTCTGCGTTATTTCAGAGTTCCAGCTACCATTATAGGCTGATGGCTTTTGAATTCCTGCCTCTATCCCAGACCTCATCTCAGAGTCCAGATCCCATATACTTATTTAATAAATACTTAAATAGTGTTTTCAATGTTCTAGGTGCTAAGCTTTACAAATGTTAGTCCATGTAATCTCCATAACAACCTTATGGAGTAGGTATGGATGAGGAAAATTGAGACATTGACAGGTTATATAATCTGTCCCAGGATGCACAATGCATAATTGGCAGAGCCCGTGCTTGAATTCAGACAGTCTGTTTCCAAAGCCTGTGCTCTCAACCATCATGCTTTCCCACAATCGTATTGTATAAATTCTTCATTTCAACGTCCCTTGGGTACCTCTAACTCAACGTGTCCAAAACTTGATTCATCGCCTTTTTCTGAAAACTGGCTTCTCCCAATCTAACCAACACTAGGCAAGCTAATATTCACAGAATCCTTAAAATTGATGTCTTTCAATTATTCGTTCAACATTGGATTAGACATATTGGGAGAAACTGATATAATGAGTATTCTATACTTGTATCTTTATGATGAAGATACTCTATGCCTGAAATGATATAAGATTGTGATATTTTTGAAATTGTCTTTTATTTCATAGTTATTCCATCACTCATAAATACATGACCTTAATTTTTACTTTTTTGGGTATGTTTAGACTTTTTAAAATACATTTAAAAGTTTTTATTTTTCTGATTTATATGTCAGCAAAATATTTTTTGACTACTTTTTGAGTAGTAACATTTTGAATAGATAAAGATAAATAAATCAAATGTTATTTGTCATGGATGTTTCTAGATACAACAGGTTTGAGTCTTTCTTCGCATATGTGATAGAGTTTTAAAGTAAACCAAAATTGCTACGGAAATAAACTTTGTTAACATGTCAATGCATGTTTTATTCATCTAGCATCTGTACAAAATTGTGGGTAAGTTCATCTTAATGAGCTATGCTAAAGGTTCCTAAAACCACAATCCAGATTTATAAATAAAATATCTTAGCACTTTTCTTATAACATTTGAAACAAAGAATCAGTTATAATTGGAATCTTGAAGACAAATAAACTCACTGTTCATTTTTTGTATATATTCCCTGCAATATAATTTGGTTTCATATTGCCAAATTAAGTGGAATAGGCCACCTAGCAAGATTATAGTAATGTCAGCAATTAGTCAAATATTATTTTGCGGTTCATGCTATAGTTTCAGTTCTACAAAAAGAGCACTTCCAGTCAATCAACTTTCAGTTTCAGAATCTAGAAAGTCATTTTATGACAGAGCAGAGGTTGGGTGTTGTTCTATTTTATTTTTCGCTCCAAATTCAAGAAAATTTCTAACAAAATAGGAGAAACAGAAAAATATTCACTAATGCTCTTTTTTTTTTAATTTTGAGACAGAGTTTCACTCTGTCACCCAGGCTAGAGTGCAGTGGCATCATCATAGCTCACTGCAACATCAAACTCCTGGGCTCATGCTATCCACCTGCCTCTGAAGTAGCTAATACTACAGGTATGTGCCACCATGCCCAGCTAATATTTTTTATTATGCTGCCCTCTCACTATGCTGCCCAGACTGGTCTTGAACTCCTGGCCTCAAGCAATCCTTCTACCTTGGCCTCCCAAAGTGCTGGGATTACAGACACGAGCCACCATGTCCAGCACACTAATGTGCTTTTACTCTTCAAAGCAGAGTACATGTTCTGAAATTAAAAAAAAAAAAAAAATCTTGGTAAATTTTCTCCATATTTTTTTCAGTTCTTTTCATCTCTTTAACTTTTCTGCATGTGTCCAAACCAGACAACCCATTGGTGGACATATTAAGATGTTAAATGTTAGCTGGTAAAATAGCTATAATATATCACATGTTCCAGGCAAACAGCACTTTTGCATGATCTTGTTAGTTTCAGAGTACTAGTTGATAGCAGATGCTGGCCTCGGGTGACTCATTTTACTGCTCTCAGGTTTGGGGACAGGACACATGGCTGCACCTTGCAACTTGCATGCATGCTTTCCATCATTCCTCTAGGGAGAGGATGGTATCAAGGAGGAGCTGTATTTCTTTCTCCTCTAGGTGCTATTTAGTTTAGCAGAATTGAGACCAATTTACCTAGAAAATACCAATGTAAGTGGTTACTTAAGTCATTAATTGACACCATAAGTAACTAATATCATTTTGGGGATTTTTCACCACTAATAACATGCTGAAAACAGGTACATTCTTGTTTAACTTAGACTTGGCTTGTCCATAAGATCTGGCTCCTCCAGTTGAGGAAGTGGCCATCACTCTCAATAGATGTTGCTGTTTATGGTGCAAAGAGGTTAGACTCTTCGTATGTGTGGTGGAATTGTAAAGTAAACCAAATTTATGAAACAAACTTTGTAACACATAAGTGTGTGTTGTATCTACTTAGATTTTATAATAAATTCATAGGAAATGAGATGTAATTTAGCAAATTTGAGAACAATGATCCTTAAACACAAAATAAGGCCTCTTCTCTGCTTTAGTCTCTTAACTAAACTTCTGAAGATTTCCAAGCTTTAATGACTTTTATATGCTCTTTTTCCCTTCAGAGACAAAGTCTCACAGTTTGCATTCCAGGACTTAGGATATCGTTATCTCAAAAATCACATTTAGCTTTATTCATAGCAGTGCTGTGGCTCCTTTGAGGCTTAAAGTCTTGCAAGGACCTTTACTGATGGTGTTTGAAGTTCTCTGTAAAAAATCCCTGACCTTTTATACAAGAAAACTGAAAGATCTAGTACACCCCTTCTACACATCAGATCTTTTAATAGTCCTTTGTGGTAGTGCTACATTGAAACTAGTCTGCTTTAAGTGTGAAGATTTTAAATATTCAAAAGAGAATCATCTCTCTAAACAGCTTCTCTCCATTGTTATGAGAATTCTTCACCTTGGGACTGAGTCCAATTATTGAAACTTAATATGTGATTTCTACCCTGCAGTTTTTCCTTTGATTATTCCTTCTCACCAATCCATTTTGTACCAAACTCATATCCCAGTTTCTTATACTACATGATGTTTACTCTCCTTTTTACCAATTTTATAGATAAATAGATAGCTTCAGATCTAATTTCTTTGCTAGAATTTCTTCATAAAGAACTTAAAATGTTACTTTTTCTCAATTAAATCTACACTTTTTAAAACTCAGAAATGATATTACTATATACCTTCTTAGAACCTTGTTTCTTCAATGAGCATTTCTTAGTGCTTATTAATTTATAAATATTAAAGATAGTAACACTAAGGTATTTTGTTCACCTGTAAATAATGAAGAAATGATTATAAATAGAAGTTTACTTTACAATAAGAAGCCAAGAGGTAGTTAGAGATAATCATAGGCATTCTAGATTCCTATCAAGGGACTAGGATTATTTAGCTTTTCTCTTTACCAACCTTAGTATATTAGTTAGCATATGCTAGGTTGTGCTGCTGTGACAAGTAAACTCTGACATCTTGGAAGCTTAACACACACGCAAAAAACGTGGTCAGTAAGGATGGTGTAGTCATTCAGAAACCAAGGTTCCTCCTATCTTATCCTTAACATTTAGCCATGGTCATTATAGAAGGGGAAAAGAGCATGTAGGGGGTCATATGGAGGTTTCATGGCCAGGAGTGGAAGCATGGCACAACATTTGCACCCATATTCTTTTAGTAAGAACCCAATCACATGGACTTCTTTTATATCTAATTGGTCACATTATCACTTTCAGATGTAAAAGAGACCAGGAAGTATTTTTTTTTAGCAAGGAAGAGTAGGAAAAAATATATCTGTTAGATAACTAGCAATATCTACTACAGGGATATAATGTTGAACATTGTATAGTATCAGCCTTTCATGTGCTTATATTACAGTATGAGAGAAATGCTACATTGTGAGCACTATAGCAGGGATTTCAATAAAATACCTAGGATTTCCAAACACACAGGAGCTCATTCTTTCTAGAGAATTTAGGGAAGGCTTCACAGAAAATATAAATTTTCAAATGAATATTAATGAAAGATTTGGAGTGTGTTAAATAAGAAATGTGCCTGGAAAGTTAGAATGATGTCACATTGTAAGTGGGCTTATGTTCTCTGCTAAAGAGTTATGTAGGCATTGGAGTGTTAGCAGAAAATTTTCAGCAAGGGGGTCATATGACTGGCCTTGTCATTGAGTAAATGTTGCTATGGGTGGACTATATAACCTTATAGCTTCTGAATTCCAAGATCCAGGAGACCCACATATTCCTTAATTATAGGAAAGGAGTGATGCAGGAAGAGGAAAAGAGGGGCACAGGGTAGAGAGGCTGAGATTTTCTCACCTCTACAGTCTCTATTAGCAATAGTCCATTAAGTCTTCCTGCCAACCCCAAGATGTGTTCATCTAGCATCACATGGGATAGGGCTTCTGGTGTTCCCCGGAGGACCCACTAGATCTTGGTAATTAAAGCCTGAGAGTAATCTCCTTTCCTACAAGCCAAAGTGAACCTCCTTGAAACTTTCATTCATTGGTTTTTAGCTTTATTCTTAATGGTTAATTTTTTGGAAGGTCATGGTATTCTTTGGAAATAAGAAAAATAGCTATGAACATTTTCCCCAGACAAGTGTGCGTATACACAAAACTCACATGCAATTTCATAGGTTTGGAGGATTCTGGAGTCTTTCCATGGACCCCCAAGTTAAGAATCCTTGACCTGTAGAAACTGTAATAAAAGTCTACTTTCACTTCAATTTTATAGCTCCTCAAATATCTAAAAACAGCTTTTATATTCTTTCATTGATTTGTCAAACACTGATAAAGTCTTTATTAGGTTCAAATACCATGTTAAGCATTTATTACTAACTCATTCAATCCTCATAGCAACACTATGAGGTAGATACTATTATTTTTTCCCTTTTCCCAATGAGGAAACTGAAGTACAGAAGGGTTAAATAACATGTCCAAGTTCACACAGCTACTAAATGGAAGAACCAAGATTTGAAAGTAAACAATCTCACTCTTGAGCCTAGTCACTTAGCACTTTACCTTATTGATGTTTAGCTTGGGAGAGAGAAGTTTAATTTCTATGAATGTATTTGTATTTTATAACTTCCAGGCTTCTCTTTCTTCTCTAGACAATGTAGTTTGGCAATGTTTCTTTCAAATGTGTTGCCCAGTTCCAGACACTATAAATGTACTGGTATAGCATCATATTGGATCAGCTTTTTTGACAGTCACAAAGGGGTCATTTATGCTGGGAGAGAAGGACAGAATGAAGGAAGAGGCCTATGGGTCGTCTTCAGCTTCACACTGTTCTGGGTCCTCTGGGCAAGGATTAGAAATAGCTTTGGGGATGGATATATCTGCAAGACTTTGTTATGCAACATCTCAGAGAAAGTCATGCATGGATTCTTTTCCACTCAGAATGAAACCTATCCCAGGCTCTAAGTAATCATTCCCAAGGGAATGAAATAGTCCCTAATTAAGAACAATGCTAGTAAATCCTAACCTGAACCACAAAATAACCACACTGAAGGAATCCACACTCCTAAATGAAGGGCTGTTAATCTATGCTGACACCTTTAGCTTGAATTTTTTTTTTGAAAGTTTTTTTTTTTTTTTTTGGAAATGGCTATTATCTCCTGGTTTACATAATCCTATACTTTCCTTAATGCAATGTAAATTGAAATCCATAGGAGTCTGAATTTACAATTCTATGCAGCTGTTGAAACTGGGACTCAAATTCAAGACCACAGAACACCACACTAGTACTCGGAAAGTTGGAGGTTGGTGGGAAGTTCCTGGGATGTGATCCATCAAATTGTCTGAGGTGAGGTGTTTGGGAATTTGTACTACAAGCGAATCTAAACTTCAACTAATTTGACTTAAGGGTTCCATGACCTCTCTTAAGTGGGAGGCTCCTTTCTCCAGCATACTTACCCTCCATCTTTGTCTGTTGCTAATAATTTAGCCAGGGACAAGTTACGCTTAAAGATCAACTTTTTTCTGCTACAAACATGACTTCAGTCCAAGTATTTAGGCACCTGAACTCAAGTGAGGATAATAAATGTCAGAGGAATATTTATAGCTTGGTATATGGAGACTTTCCAGGTCCCTGTTCTGCAATAACACAGATCCATCTGCTAAGGGCATTAGAATTGCGTGTTGTTGCTTTTTTGCTTTTTTTCAAGTTGATAGGTTCTGAAAATAGAAAACTGTAACATGCAAAGACCAACATTGATTTTAACCCTTTCTTGCTCAAATAATTATTGAATTAGAAGTTAATTATCAAGGGCAAAGTTTCTTCACAATTCCTGGCTATTGGATGCAAGCCTAAAAGAAACCTTAGCTCAGTCTTATATAAGCCCCTGTCATCATTGTGCTGATAGATCTACCTGAGGATTTACTGTAGAGTTGTCAGACCTTGGGGCCTGGGTTTAGTGCACTCCCCAATGTACTGTTGGGATTATGATTGTTTTTACTGCTATACTATAAACATAGTTACCACTGGTACTATCATCAGCTAATGTATTCCTGTCCTAAGATCTGCGGAAGAGAACATTTAAATACTCACAAAGAGAGCTTATATATATGTTTGTACCAGGAGGTTATTTAACTTTCCTTCTTTGATAAACAAGGGCAAGAAGAACTTCTCTGATTCCTTTCCATCTTTGCGTCCCAACCTAGAGAAATTCTGTAGAGTTCACTGAGTCAATTGGCTACTAAATGAGAAAGTCTATGCATTGTAAAGATTAACTAACACTAGAGTGCTAGTCTAGACCACACAATAAAGTGGAATAAGAATGACATGTTTTCTATAACTAATGAATGCATATTCTCTGCTTCACAAAAGAATGGAGAACAATATTTTAATATGTGAGATGACCTACCTCATGTTAAGCATAAGTTTGTTCTGAAATAGTAAGTAAATTAAATTTTGCACAACATATTTCCCCTTACAGCATAGTTTCAAAAATGTTTAATTTCTACATCATCAGTTGACATTGACTTCTTTTTAATTTAATTTTAGTGTTAGAAAGACCTCAATTAAAGAGAGTTGTATTAACTATACTCCACAAGCAGTGACATAGTATTATAATTGGTCTGCACAAGGCATCTGTCTTGTTTGTTAATTAACTTATTCATTTTTCTTTCCTATTCTGTAGTCCCATTTCTTACTTTTACCCTATAGGCAGTCAACTCTCCTCATGTGCTTGATTTTAAACCTTTTCTTACTACCTAGCTTTGGAAATTAAGATTGATTGTGTGCATGTCATTTAATTTACACCACTAGTACTGTGTTATAAAGCTCAGCTTTCTTACTTTTTAACCAGAAATATGCTTTAAACACACAATCTGAGTGCTATGCATTATCTGATTGCATAGCACTTCTGATTTCTGCCAAATAATCATATGTATCCACTTTGTGTTAATACTTCTCCAGGGTTAGATCCCAAACTGTTATCATCTTCCTGCTACCACAAACAATGCCATGATAAACAGTGCTTTAAGCTTCCATTTGCTCTCTATCCAATAATGAAAGGCTTTAAACAGATATTCAAGTGCACTGATAAATTCTCTAACATGGAGTCTTACTGAAATTAGGTGATATGGCTATTTCTTTTAATATGCAATAATTATCCTTAATATGTTGGCATACATTTTGTGTTTGGACTTATATATATTTGACTTCTATAAAGATAAAACATCTATATGAAACAGATTTGGACATTCCTCCAGCACAGTGGGCTTAATGCTTTGTTCCTTTTCATTTAAAATGTCTCAAGTAATCAGCTTTCTTCTTTGAGATTTTGTATCCCAGGCCAATAGGTATGATTGCTTGGAAGTCCTAACATTTGGCTTACATTTTCTTTTTCTTAAATTGATCTCCAAAGAGTGATCTCTTCAGGCCAAGCTCTCCCTAAAGAGATTAAGCAGTGTATAAGGTTAGCTAAAATGGTAAATTCACAACAAGAACTCTGTAACTATTTGGGTTCAGGAATAGGCAATAGTAGATGAAGATAAAACAGCTTTGCAGATATCCCCATGTCTGTGAGGTGGGGCTAAAAATTTATGACAGGTCCTTAGTAAAAAAGTAACATTGACTCTATTCATTTTCTGTACTAAAAGGAAAATAAAGTCTGAGAGTAAACTGATAAAATTGCCACGTGTTGGGGGAATGCAATACTTAAATTAGCCAATGTTTACTGAATATTTATTGCATTTAAGGCACTGTGATAAGCAATGGGATAGAAAAAAGTAGGATGCAAAAATTATAAAACATTTATAATTGTAAAATTACAGTATTGTGGGGATAACTAACAGAAGATACAATTTCAATAATCCAACAATTTGATTCAATAAATATTTATTGAGTTTTAATCAAGTACCAGATTTTTGTTTTAAGTCCTCATGAAATAAAAACAAATGACTTCAGTACCAGTGTTCACAATCTTTAAGAGTTAGAAAAACAAAAACAAAAACAAAATGTGATTAAATCTTGTGGAAACTATAATGGAAGGACAAAAGTCAATGCTACCGTCTAGAAAAGAAATGTGGGGCTTCATATAGAAGATGGCATGTGAACTGAGTCCTGAAACTTTCATGGGTTAGAAAGGGAAAAATTCCTCATAAAGGGAGGGAGGGGTAGGTCCTGGAGTAAAAACCAGTCTGCTGATTAGCGAAACAATAACTAATACAATAGAACCATCTGGGTTCAAATTTTGACTCTGCCATTTACTAGCCTATTATTGTCTGTATGCTTTAGTTTCCTAATCCATAAAATGGGTACGATAGAAGTTCCTTCCCCAAGGGAGTTAATTTGGGGATCACAGGAGACAGCACATGTAAAATGATGAATACTATGCCTGTAATATTAGCACTCAATAAATATTAATAGGATGCTTATAATAATGACAAAGAATGAATTAGAAGTTGGTGAGGGGGTGAAAGGAAGAAAAAGGGAATGGAAAATAAGTTTGAAACGGTAGGCAGAAACCAGATCATGGAGGACTTTATATGCATACTTTGGAATTTAAAATTTCTTGGGTAGGCAATGGGAAGTTGGGAAGGGTTTGAGGCAAGGAAGAAACCTGGTAAGATTTAGATTTTAGAAAGAACATTCTGGCATTAATACGGAGGATGGATTGGAAGAATGCAGAGTTAGAGGCAAGGAAATGAATTAGAAGACTACTTTGATGGCCAAGACTAATGATGAAATAAAACATAAAAGTGTGAATAAATATGATAAATTTTAACACATTAACTGCCATGTGAGTTGCATTTAACTCACACTGGTTTTGAGCCCCAGGGCTCGTGAAGCATAAGTACTTCACACATCTCTTCACCTTGGGAGCCATGTGAACTATTTTTCAAGTTGCATATAACTCACACAGAGAAAACAATAAAAAATAACAAATTTTTCATTAAATTCAAAAGGATCGTTTGGTTTTCCATGTTTTTATTGCATTTTTGTAATAAAACAATGTGGCCTCAAGAAAAAAAATTTTTTTCCAGTATGGCTCTCAATGTGTTAAGGATGAATCTGAGACATAGATCATATTTGTTCTTTGAGTTTATGTGTAAAGTGAGAGAAAAAAAAAGAGAAAAAATAAATTTTTGAAGAAAGAGAAGGAATTCAAGAATTCACAGTAAGGGTTAAACATTTCACAGGTGCCATCATTTGAGCAATCCAATAGTGAGGTCAGGGAATCAGAGAAGTCTTGCTCGGGGTTTGGAGGCTTCAGGCCAACAGCATAGATGGTAATTGAAGCCAGTAGAGTAGATGATTCATACAGGCAAAATGTGTGGAACTAGATGTAATGTGGACACTTACAGAGCTTTATGAAACATCAATACTTAGAGACAAGTAAAGAAAAAAGGGCAGCAGTAAGGCTTCTGGTGGACAATAGGCTATTAGTAGTTAAGTCTCAGAGTGGTCAAAAGTTATACTTGAGGGGGGGGAACTCACAACTAATGAAGATGGAGTGCACTGTATGGGGAAGAGCATGCGTCTAGCCCTGGCTTCAGCGAGACAAAGGCATTACTTGTTTGTACCCTCATAATATTCTGAAATAAAGAAAAAAAATTTAAAAAATTAAAAAATAAGTTATACATGGATTTTCAACTGCTGGGAGTAGGGTGGTCAGTGCCACTAACCCTTGCATTGCTCAAGGGTCAATTCTATTAAATTTTCCATATTTTTGAACTTCTTCCTATTCTTCTGTGATTTCTTTTTTTTTTCCACATTATATTTGTGAGTTTCACCCATGTTAAAATTAGCTACTTGTGTTTTATCTTATTTTTTCTTCTTCAGTCTTGCCAGAGATGTATTACTTTACTAGTTTTCTCAAAGAAACATTTATCTTTGTTAATTAATATAATCTTCATTTTTTATTTAATTTTTTTGTTCCTATCATTATTTACATGTTTCATCTTTCTTTGCATTTGTTCTATTGTTCCTTGTCTAATTTATATTAATAAGTTCTGTATTCAATTTGTTCGGTCAGTGTTTTCTCTCTTCTGATATTATAAGCATTTAAGGCTAGAAATTTCCCTATAATTACTATTTTAGCGACATCCCCAAATTTTTATTACTTGGTGTATTTTATCACTCAGTTTTAACTATTTTCTATTTCTGTTTTAATTTTTTTCTTTGATCCATGTATTATTTAGAATTGTCTTTTTAAATTAGCAAACACATAGGGAATTTTTTCTTAGTTTTGTTGTCATTAATGTCATTGTCAGGGAAAAAAATCTAATGATAGTAATTGTTGAAATATACTGAGATTTGTTTTATCATCAGTACCTAGTCAGTTTTTATAAACATAATTGTGTTTATGAGAAAACTGTATTCTCAAATTGTGGGGTGAAAAACTCTCTATATTATAATATGTTTATTATATTTAAATTGTTTATTTTTTTCCCAATCTAACTTATTGTTGTTTGCATTCTTGATGTTTTGTTGTTGTTGTTCAGAGAGGCAGTGGATTTGTCTATACTTTTATTTCTTTCTCTTCCTGCTTGATCTATTTTGAAGTTATTACATTTACCCAAGTTTAGAATGGTTTTATCTTCCTTTTATCATTTTGAAGTGACCCTTTTTGAAGTGAAACTTTTATCATTTTGAAGGGACTCTCTTTATTTTTAATAATATTTTGCCTTAAAATCTGTTTTATCGGATATTAATATAATCATGCCAACTTATTTAAGTTAGTATTTATTCTGTAGTTTTTTAACATACTTTTACTGTCACATTTTTGTCATTATGCTTTAGTGAGTCTTTTTAAAAAAATATATAGATGAATTTTGTTATTTTTTGTTTTAACTGAAGGTTTGAGCAATTAACATTTATTGTGATACATTTGGATTTATTTTACCAACTCGACAAATACAGTATATCCCTCTGTTAATTTAAGTTTTCTTTGATTCCTTTCTATAATATTTTATAGTTTTCAGTAGTCTTCCACATATTTTACTAAATATAGTCCATGTTTAAGTTTTTAATATTACTGTCATTTTCTAACTGCTTTTTGGTAGTAAGTGGAAATATGAGCTATGTTTATATATTGACCTTGCATCCAGCAACCTTGTCAAACTCATTTGTTAATTCTAATAACTTATTAATATATACAGATTCCTTTGGATTTCCTAAGTACATGTAAACTGTCATATACATTTCTAAGTACATGTAGATACAGAACTATATCATCTATAAATAATAACAGGGTGATTTCTTCTTTTGAAATATAGATGAATGCAGAAGCCCATGTGCCACCAGCAAATTGCTAGAATACATTCTTCATCTGCATAAATGGTGGGAATAATACTTTATAGGTTCAAATAGCCTGATCTCTAATTCATAAGTCACAAGATCTGTAAGGATTATCATATTTATTTTTCAAATTACTGGCTTTTCTTCACAAATATTTAATTCAATAACTCATTGAACTTTGTTCTGAATTTCCAAAATCTCTACAGCATTCAGACTATGTAAAATTCAACCTGAAATGGATTTGCCTAGAAATTCATCACCAGGGATTTTTTATATAAAATATTCCTCTCATATGTAACTATTAATATAAAGTCGCTACTGGCAATAGTAACATGCAAATACACATTGGTCCCTGTAAACTACACAGCAATTGATCATTTATTGTACTCTCCATACTTACATACCAAGTTCATCACTGAGAAAGGAGAGACAGGAATGGGGTGATGAACATTCTTTGAAAGTAAATCTTTATCTTGTTGAATTTGGACCTATATAAGAATTTTTAAACTCAATATCACTAGCTTTGTTCTGTTACAGCTTAAATTTGATAAATATTCTAATTTAATTCAGTCCCTAGTGAAGAACTTTCTATGCTAGGGAAAAAGCAAAGAAGTGGGGTTAAACCCAGATTAGGAGATGCATGTTCTTTACATACCAATATGTCCTTTAGGACAAGACACCAGGCACCCTGCTTGAAAAATGCTTATTCCTCATCCTTTATCAGAATGATTCCACTTATCCCTCAAGTCTTGGTTCAAATGTTGCTTCCTTCGGCCATTTTTAACCCATGTGTATCAAATTAAATTCACCTTTCCCATGTCATCCTGTTATATTTTAGGTTCTTTATCATAAATTTTCATTCCATATGGATATGTTTACTAGTGGTTCTCCAACTTCAGTGTGCTTAAGAACCACTCAGGGAGCTTATGAAAAAGCGGATTGTGACACCTAACCTCAGACATTTCCACTCAGTAAATCTAATTTGAGACCTAGAAATCTGCATTTTTAACAAGGCTCCCCAAGTAATTCTAATGTACAAGACTCTAGGAACACACTTGGGGATGTTTTCCACAACTGTGTTTGTTTACTTCTGCATCCCCAGCATCGAGCAGAGCGATCAATAAACACTGGCTGCATTGCAAATATAAGGACCACACATATTCCACACGCCGGCAAGTGAGCCAGTGGACTAATGCTGCTTTAGGGTTAGGGCTGCCTTCGGATCCAGGAAAACCTTCAATTTCTAAATAGAAGGTGGAAATAGATGGAAGAAGTTAAAAAAGGAGAGATGAAAGTATTTAGGGGAGAGGGAGAGGAAGCCCAATGTTGCAGCTTGACAAGAAGTCAAAGTTGATGAGCTGTCAGCAGCCAGCCGTTATCATGATGAGTCAAAGACTGTATGCAAACCCCACCCCCCCTTACCGCCCCCCACCCCCAGGGTATCCAGTTCAGAATTTCAGCTGCATGAGGGCATTATCTTCCTTTCATCGCAGGGCTGCTTTCAACACGTCAGGAAACACGTCACTCCTTGATAGAGGCTGGCAATTTGAACTAGGGAGATAATCTGATGCCTTTAAAACTGGCTGATATGTTCATTTGCAATGCCTCATGGCAGCACCCCACCCCCACGCCCCTTTTTCTGCCTTGTACCCTGCAGTGAGGTTGACAGCTAGATCTGCACTTTAAGGCAGGGTTGGTGGGGATGTGCTAAAATGCCAGCTTTTCTGGGATCTGATACCAACACTTTTCAGGACAATGATGTGTAGGGAAATTGCTGTTTTGGGGACTGGGAAAAAAAAAAAAAAAAAAAAACCTGAAATAGACCAAATAGACCAGAGGAACTTGAGACCTAAGGTCTGAGGTTAACCCCTGGAGCTATAGATAAGCAAGAGTAGACTTTGTTTGCTGTTTCAGAGGGTAAAAATATTATTTAGAATCTGCCTATTTAACTTTGTCTTCCAAGCATAAGTTAAGTTGAGTATGGTGACTTTAAAGGAAGGTGAAAACCTCCACTAAATAGAGCATTCAGGAAATCAGTTACTGAGAAACATTATCTCAATAAGGAATGGTAAGGATAGATCCGGAAAGAAAACCAATTCCTACACGGCAGTTAACTTAGGTGTGTGAATTCTATCTGTATCTTTAGGGGAAACAAATTTCGCTGATGTCTTCTAACCTGCCACTCTGTCTTTTTATAAATCTCTGACTTTAGATGTTCCTTTTTACAGATTTGGCATTTAGGCAATCTCTGATGAAGCAACATATCCTTAATGGGTTCTCTTTGGGTAATATCTCTGGCCTCTTCTAATCTTTCATCTCCTTTGAGCAGTAAATCCTTTCACTCTTTCAGAAAGCTCTTGAAACCAGGTTGACATGAACAGTAATATCTGCCAAGAAGCAGGGCAGCCCTGCTCAGAAAAACTGGATAGCGTGGAAAATACTTGGCTGCAAAGTTTGTGGTGAGAAATGTGGCACCAGAGGTCAAAGGTGATACCTGTCCCTCTGGCTTTTAGTTTGCACTCAAGTGCTATGCTGAGAGTGACCAGAGGCCAAAGCTAGAGCAAAGCCGCCTTAATCTGTGCATCTACTGACGTATCCCCCATCTGGCAGGATGATTGTTCTCTTCTGTTTTCAGTTATTCCCAGTTAATATTTCAAAAAGCATTTTTATTTCTATGGTTCCAGATTCTAATCAGACTCCTGCCAATCTCTAAAAAGCTTGTATGTCTCCTATTGCTGGCACGTTTTCTTGACTTTATCTGAATTACTTGAGTTATGGCCATGCTGCTGTTTTGCCTCCAATCTGACTTAAATCACAATCAATATAAATTTCAGATGGTATAATTTTCCCTACCCTCTTTATTTAAATATGACACTCTTAACTGTGAAAGGGAAGGACTACTAAAATGAAGACTCTTGGGTCCCTGCACAAATATATTTCATCTGAATCTTTTTAGGTAAGACCTGGTAATTTGCACTTTGTTCAGCTTTTGTGCTAACAGGGACTTTCACTTCCAGCTATAGCAGAATAACTGGTATCAGACTAGTCCTCCTCTGTAAATTGCTATAAAAATGGGCAAAACACATGAAACAACAATTTTCAGATATTGGGAAACATACAGTGCAGGATCGTGATCGCTGAGAGAAAGGAAACTTGAGGAGAGCATCAAATCACACCAGCTTTGTGCCACAATCACTTTCCACATGATATCCTGGGAAAATAGGTCCCAAATAGAGCAAACAAATCTTATTGAATTTAGGAGACAGAGATAAGAATTCAGTGCTGCTGACACAGATAAATTTGCAAGGCAGATTATTAGAGAGATGCATGCCATACCCAAAAGGAACTCCAGAATCTACATAGACGTTCCCTAGAGCATTGGCCAAACACTAAGCTGCACATGGAGTTATTCAGCAAGCCCTGGCAGGGAATAACTATCAAGGATATCTGAGTTAAACCAATATTCCAGTGATCACACAGATCTAGGAGATAAAGCTAAAACTATCCAAAATGGACAGATATTGCTAAACAACACAGGCAATCAGCTGATATCTCCAGAAGGTCCACACCTTCGGAGAAGGATTATTCTGAGGCTAAACTGATGACCAATATAGACCCACAGAGTCAAACTCAAAATTCCTTAAAGGAAGTTAACAAACATTCACAATGCCCAACATATAATGAAAGATGTCTTAAAAAGAGAAGAAGTAGGAAAATTTGATCAATAACCAGAAGTAAATGCAACAAATAGAAACAGCCCCAGAAATGACAGAGGAATTGGAATTAGCCAAAGAGAATTTTAAGAGAGCTATTAAGGTTCCACTTTCTTATCCAACCTTAGCAGATAAGAATTATAAACTTGGACAAGTACACAAAAATACAAGGACCTGAAGACACTCCAGCATGAAAATAGTAGACAGAATCTGGATGGAAGGTTATACTTGGAAGAAGGGAATTTCAGCACTGAGTTACCCAGTTTTATGGCTCTTAGCCTTTGGGTAGGCCATAGTTGACACCTAGCAAAGCAGCTAAAACTCTGATGGAAAAGACACAATCTTTCTGGTCTGACCGATCAGAGTAAAGAGTTTTTTGCAACCACAGCTACTGGAAAGAAGGGGTGGGGATAGCATTCCAGGAAGAGACAGCCAGAGAGAGGGGGCACCACGTTGAATGTATTAATATGAACTCTGCCCACCACTCTGGCTGACCTGAACTAGGTATGTGTAGTTCAGATTCCAAACAACTCTGTTAAAGAACCAAATTTAGGCTTTCAGTAAAGGTGAGAATTTAAAATTTTGAGCCCAACCAAGTTAATTGCATGATAAAACAAAATTAAGAACACAACCTTCAAGAGAATTATAACACATTTCAGAGTCTTTAAAACATTATATTTACAGTATCGAAGATAAAATCCAGAATTATATATTAAGAACCAAAAAAATGTGAAATATTTTCAAGAGAAAGCATAATGAATAGGATAATAATGGAGAACAACCCAGAGGTGACCACATGTTAAAATTAGCAAAAAATAATTTTAAAGGAGCTGTCATAACTATGTGCAAGTATATAAAGAAATATATGCTTATAATGATTGAAAACAATAAATAAACAGACCTTAGCAGAAAAATAAAAATTATAGAAATATTCAAATGGAACTTTTATATTATTTTATTTTATTTTATTTATTTTTGAGATAGAGTCTCACTCTGTCAGCTAGGCTGGAGCACAGTGACAAAATTATAGCTCCCTGTAACCTCAAACTCCTGGGCTCAAGCCATCCTTCCACCTCAGCCTCCTGGGTAGCTAGGCCTACAGGTGCACACCTCCATGTTATCTAATTTTTTTATTTTTTATTTTTTTTTGTAGAAACACAGTCTCACTGTGTTGTCCAGGATTGTATCCAACACCTGCCCTCAAGCAGTCCTCCCTTCTCAGCCTCCCAAACCTCTGGGATTACAGGTATGAGCTGTCATGCCCAGTGTCAAATGAAAATTTTAAAATGGAAAAACACTATCTGAAGTTTAAAAAATTCACTGGATGGGCTTAAAAGCAAAATGGAGCTGACTAAGGAGTCGTAAAATTAAAGACAGATCAGAAGACATTATAAATGTTAAATAACAGAGCACAAAAATTGAAAAAAGGTGAACAATGAACAGTCCCTCAGTAATATGTGGGACAATATATATGTAACTAGAATCCAAGAATTAGAAGACAGATTGACTGGAATAGAAAAATATGGGAAAATAATGACTGAAAATTCCCCAGTTTGATGGAAGACATAAATTTATAGATTCAAAAAGCTCACAAACCCCAAGCAGAGTAAGTGCAAAGAAAACCAGGTCTAAGAAGATCAAACTAATAAGATAAAAGATAAAGAGAAAACCTTAAAAACAGCTGAGAAACTGACTATATTGATAGCTCATGATATAAATATAACAAATAATAGCTAATTTCTCATCAAAATTTATGGAAGATAGACAGTAGAACAATATCTTCAAAATGCTGGGGGAAAATATTCAGCCCAAAATTTTCATAATCCTAAAAATATTGAATAAAGGTAAAATAAAGATATTTTTAGATAAACTAAAATTGAGATCATCCATTGCCAATAAACCTGCAGTATGAAAAATGCTAGCGAGTTTTTCAGGCTATAGGGAAATAATGCAGATGAAAATCTGGATCTTTAAAGGAGAAAGAAAAACATCAGATATGGTAAATACCTGGATAAATATAAAAGATTTCTTGCTTTAAATTTCTTTAAAATAGGCAGTACTATTTAAAACAAAAATTACAACATTTTCTTATGGAATTTATAATATATTTAGATTTAATACATATAACAACTCTAGTATGAGGGATGTGGGGAGGAGTAAATGGAGTTATACTATTGCAAGGTTTTCATATTTAATATATAGTACAACATTAATACAAAGAAATAATTAAAGGTAAGGATGTGTATTAAAATACTTAGAGCAACCAATATAGATTAATGTAAACAGTGTAGCTAAAAAGACAATAGACAAAGTAAAATGGAATTCTAAAAACTATTCAAATAAGTCAAAAGTAGGTAGAAGAGAAGGGAAAAAAAGAACCATAAACAGGAGAAGACAAAGATAAAATAAGTAATAAAATAGTAAAGCTAAATAGAACCATATCAACAATTGAAAGGCAGAGATTGCCAAAACAGATAAAGAATCAAGACCCATTTATATACTATCTACAAAAGATGCACTGTAAATAAGTATATATAAAAATACTGTTAGGATGAAAATAAATAGATGCATCTAGGACTTCCATTTTAGCTTCATGTACAGGCCTTAGAAATCATCACCCCCATCCTTACAATAAGGAAAATCTTGTAAAACTAAGTTCAACAACTTTTCTTGAGCCCATTAAAGAAATGAACTTGCAGGGCAAACCAAAGCCTCAAAGTCTGGAAAGATGCAAATCCATAGACACAGATCTGATTACCTGGAGCAGAAGCTGCTAAAGTCATAAACTTGTAGAAATGCTTAAATAATCATTTTAACAATTTGCTGGAGGCCAAATGTGGACTGACCTGAAAGTGCCAAACCCCTGAAACTATACATTTTGTGGGCTTCATCTCCAGGAACCTCACCACATTCTCACAATGAAGATCCAAGAAAGATTACCTCCTGGCTCTGGCAGGTGAAGGGGAAAAGTAATTATTGTAAAATATACCCAAAGCATACTCCATAACAAATGTCTACTCTCCAGGAGAAAAGACTTTGTCAGAACCATACCCCTGTTAGGAGAAAACATTCCTCCCACTCCATCTACCTCTAGACTTCCTGTCTCACCTAACAACAACAACATAGTCAACAGAGGTAGAGCTTCAAGGAAATAGATTAGGACACTATAGCCAAGGAAGGGGATAGGAGGTGAGGATAGAGGTGGGCAAAAAAGGTATTTCATTGGATAAACACTTGTGAAGGTTATAGCCCCAAGACACAGGCCCATTAAAACACTGAGATTTAATGTGAAGATTATAAAACACTCCCACTCTCCCACACCTTACCACCACACCAACAGTATAACAGCAGTGGATTACGGGTACAATAGCTGCAAGACGGAGATGCTCTCTGAAGAGAAATACTTAAGGATGCTTAAAGAGTCAAATATAGTGTAAGGACACCAGAGGAACTGGAAGCTTCTGGCACCAGTACATACAACAAACACTAAATATAGCCCAACTCCTAGCCATATTATCATAAATGCTCACACTGAAAGCCTATTTACCTTAGCTCTCATTACCCAATACAACATGTCCAGCTGTAAACTAAAATTTTACAAGGCATACCAGAATGCAAAAACAAACACAGTGTGAAAAGACAAAGCAATCATCAGAACCAGACTTAGCTATGATGCAAATGTTGGAATTATCAGACAGGGTATTTAACTATAATTAAAATGTTAAGGGCTGTATTAGAAAAAGTAGGCAATATGCAATAACAGGTAATGTGAGAAAAAATAGAAGCTCTAAGCAAGTAAATGGAGGGGAAAAGACCATGAAAATAGTAAGCACAAAAAGATTGCAGTCACTATATTAATATCAGATAAAAATAGACATCAAGACAAAGCATATTGCCAGAGATTAAAAAATATTTCATGATGATTAAAGGAATAATTCAAGCATATGGTGTACACAGCTAATAATGGGGTTCCAAAATACATGAAAAATTTGACAGAGTTGAAGGGAAAAATGAACAATTCCATAATCATAGTGAGCAATATTAACACTCCTCTCTTAACAACTTATAGATTAATAGACAAATAATAATAATAAAGATATAGATGATCTCAACACTACTAATTATCTTAGCCTAATTGATATTTGTAAAAGACTACTCCAACAACTGAAGAATACATATTATTTTCAATTGCATATAATATGTTTTCAAGAAAGGATTGAAATGACAGAGAATATTTTCTCTGACCACAATGAAATTTAATGATAAAATAATTAACAACAAAATATCTAGTGAAATACAAAATATTTGGAAATAAACAATATACTTCTAAATAGCACCTGGGTTATAGAAGAAATCACAAGGGAAAGTAGAAAATAGTTCAAACTAAATAATGGAAAATACAACTTACTAAAATTTGTGGGATGTAGCTAAAATAGTGCTTAGAGGGAAATGTGTATCTTTAAATATTATGTTTAAAAAGAAGAAAAACATAAAATCAATGATCTAAGTTTCTACTCAATAATCTAGAGAAAAGAGAAAGATTAACCAAAATAAGAAAATGGAAGAGAATAATGAATTATTTGATAATGAATCAAATAAGATTATGATTTTAATTTCAACAAAACAGAAAACAAATAAATGAAAATTGACAAGGATGAAAGTTGGTTATTTAAAATGATCAATAAGGTTGAAAATCCCCAACTAAACAGATCAACAAAAAAATATTGAGAAAAAACACGAATTACCAATATCAGGGATTGTCACTACAAATTCTACACACATTGAGAGTATAATATGAGAATATTATGAGCAACTTATGCCAATGAATATAATAATTTGGATAAAAGGGAAAAATTTCTTGAGAAAAATTTAACTTACTAAGACTAACACAAGAAGTAGAAAATCAGAATAGTTTTTATATCCATTAAAGAAAGTGAATTTATTATTAAAAAAAACCTTCTCACAGAGAAAACTCCAGGCCCAAATATTTTATTAGTAAATTCTATATTTAAGGAAGAAATAGCACTGATCTTACAAAAACTCTTAAAGAATACAGAATAAACATTCCAACTTGTTTTCCAAAGCCAGCATAACCCTAATATCAAAAGTTGACAAAGATTTTAGAAAAAATAGAAATTGCTCTCATGAATATAGATGTAAAAATACTAAATGAAGTAATAACAAATTGAATCTACCAATACATAAAATGATAATATATCATTAGTTACCAAGTGGAGTTTATCTCAGAAATGCAAGTTTTAAAAATCAGTGTAACTCATCATATTAAAGAATAGAAAAGAAAAATGGTAGATCACTTAAAGGACACAGAAATAGTATTTGAAAAAATCCAATACTGGTTAATGATTTTAAAAGCAAAACAAAAGCATCTCAGTAAACTAGTAACAGAAATCAAATTCCTACACATGATGAAGAATATCTTCAAACAGCTAATATCATATCCCTAAGATTTAGAAAAATTGAAGGATATCTATTCTCATCACATATATTCAACATGACACTAGAGATGCTAGCTATAGCAATAATGCCAAAAAAGATATAAAAGGCATTAATATCAGAAATGAAAAAGTAAAACTATCTTCATTTACAGATGGCATGCTTGCTTAAATAGAAAATCCTAAAGAATTTATAAAACAACTATCAGAATGAATAAGTAAATTGAAGTCACTTTACTTTGTAATTTACAAAACCAGTTGTATTTTATATACCAGCAATAAATAATTGAAATTATACTTTAATAAAGTTTCCTTTTAATAGCATCAAAAAACATGTAAATGCTAAGAAATAAATTTAACAAAGTCTATGCAAGACCTTTACATAGGAAATTAAAACACATGGCTCAGAGAAACTACAGAAGAGCCAAATAAATGGAGAGTTAAGCTATGTGACTAAATTGTCAATTATCCTCTAAGTGATGTATGGATTCATTGCAATTCCAATAAAAATCCCAGAACTCTTTTCTTAAGCTGAATTTCATAAGCTGATTTTAAAATTCACACCAGAAAGCAAACAACCTGTGCAAAGCACTCTTTTAAAAGAAAAACAAGATTGTAGGGTAAAATCCCAAGGCATATTATAATAAGAGAATAATCAAGATTTTATTCTATTAGCATAAAGATTGGTAATAAATCAAGGAAAAAGAATTTTAAAATCCCAGAAGCAGACCCACACTATGTAGTCATTTGAGTTTTTTCAAAGTAGCTAAGCAATCCAATGAGAAAAGCAAATTATTTTCAATAAATGGTTTTCCATATGTAAACTGGATATATACATGTGTAAAAAAGTGAGCACTGAGAGAAAAAAGGCTAAAAACATGAACAGAGCCTCAACAGTCTATGAAAAAAGGTTAGAGCTTGCATTTTATGTATCTTTGTATTTTATACATCTTTATGTTTTATTTAATTTTCTTAGTAATTTACTTTTATTGTATTTTACGAAAGTACTGGATTGCAACAAATTGATTCTTCACCACAGATAGAGAAACATTAATCTGGAGTCAATATCAATGTTTTCTAAACTTTTCTTTTCAACTCACTATGTTCATGTGTCAGCCACAACCATTCTGGCAAATGTCACTAATGTCCTGTAATTCACAAAACCACCATTGCTTTTCTGAATTTATCTTTTTTTTTCCATGAAGTAGAATTTTTATTCTTATTTCATATATTAGGAAGCTAAGAGGTGAAGAAGTTATGGGGTAGAGCCATGATGTAGGCTCTGGTCTGTCAGAGGCCAGGCAATGCCTTTGGCCACTCTTTTTTTTATTTTTATTTTTATTTATTTATTTTTTTTTCAGCTCATTATGGGGGTACAAAAGTTCAGGTTATATATATTGCCCATGCCTCCCCATCCCCCCAGTCAGAGCTTCAAGTGTGTCCATTTCCTGGACAGTCCACATCGCACTCATCATGTAGGTATGCACCCATCCCCTCCCCCCACCCTATCTTAATCAAACACTCTATGGCATCTAACAGGAATGACCTCTCTCATTTTCATTCATTCCACAAATATTCATTGAATGCTCACTTGTCAGAAAATACCTTAGATACTGAGAATAATAAAACAGAAAAAAAATAACTCTATGTCCATATTCTATTGAGATAGGGGAAAATACATAAAATAAAGAAGTAACAACATATAGACATTTGATGGTTAAAAAGTACTCTGGAAAAATTAAAACACAGAAGGGGCATGAGAACTTCTCGGTAGTGGGGGGCGGATACTATTTTAAATAGAGTGGTTTGAGAAGTTTTTACTGAGAAGTTCACACTGAGTAAATTTTCTAGCTCTTCTAGGCTTTCATAACATCTTGACCTTCTTCCTTTATCATAGTTTTCATCATATTTTTCATATTATTCTTTCTTAGTTTCCTGTGCTAGATCTTATTCTTCAGTTTACCCCTAAAATTTAGTATTCCTGAGATTCTGCTTTTAGTTCTTTTCTTTTTTTCACTCTGTATGTTTTCCTACATTTTCATGGCTTCAAATGTATATATAAATTTCCTAAACAAGACCACTCCCATGATCTCCTGGCTGATTATTTGCTCAACTACTAGCTATTTCCACTTAAGTGGCTTACAGACTCTTCAAACTCAACATATATGAAAATAATTTCAACATCTTTCCTTTTAAGCCTTCTCCCTATTCTGTAATGCCTTTCTCAGAACCACCAAATGCCTAGAGGTCATTCTAAATTCTCTTTTCATTTCCAGAATTGAGACTAGAGGCAGAGAGAACAGCTACCTGATTATGTAAGAGCACAGGTAAGAAAAGGTAAGAACCTGAAATGGAATAGAAGTTATGAGGATAAAGAGAAAGTCACAGATTTGAAAAATATTCCAAGGATAGAATTGATGACATTTGTGACAAATTGTCTTTGAATTGTGAGAATTTGGGCCTGAGCGACTTGGTAGGTAGAGAATTGAACATAGAGAAAGAAGAACAGACTGAAAGTAGAAGATAAGATTTGTTTTAACAAATTATTCTTGAAGTAGCTGTAAGTGAAATAACCACAAAGTAAAGTCATGCAGTTTGTTGTTAAATACATTACTTTGGGTTATCTCATAAATACTCAGACGAGAATTCAAATACCAGTAGTTTAATTTAGAGGTGGTCCTGGGAAACACCAGTAGGTTAGTGAGAACGTAAGATAGAGAAGGGAAGGAAGCCTACCAAATGTGCTTTGTCAAGCCAGTTACCACTGTAGGCAAAGAAATTAAAATTTAGCATCACTAGTAACTCTAGAAAACAATATACCATTTACCTTAGAGTTACCACAAACTTGGGATTAGACACTGAGGTTATTATTCACCAAATCTTTCCCATCATTGTTTGAAAGCTGCTTCTGGAGCCATTAACTCTCCCAGGTCTGCTAGCTTGCCTTGCGTTTAAGACAAACTTTCTCCTGCAGCAAGAAAAAAGCACACAGGTGGAGAGGTGTTTGGCATAAGTAGCTTTCAGCATGCAGAGGATGAATGCCAAGAGGATAGGAGTGAGGCACTGACAGCATCTGCCACACCAAGTATATGAATCTGGAGTTCAGGGAAAGGTTTACAGTAGAGAAATAGATTTGGAAATCTTTAGTATAGAGTTGGCCAAAGTTTTATGGACTTCCAAAACCGCACGTTTACTGGGCTGGACAAATAATATCTCTCCAAAAAATAAATAAGAAAAGAGAAAGAAGTTATGGGCAAGTTACACAAGTGACCTGGAGACCAAGGCAATGTCCCTTAGAGGATGGAAAACCATCTTTAGGGAACAAGAGATAAAGAGGATATTAAGTCTACTTTGAAGGTAGGCAATACACAAAAAAATACAGAAAATGAGAATTGCTGACAACTAGAGGAAAAGGGGAGATTTCCCTGGTGAGCTTACCAGTGTCCAGGGAAAGTTACTGCTTCCTGATGAGAGGGCTTATGCTGCTTGGGAGAAGCCACTGGATTCACCTGTTAGTAGAGCTCTGAGAAAGATAAGGAGTAGAGCTGACATCATCAGAAGTTCCAGCAGGAAACTTCACAGCAGAGGAACTCCATCAAAAGGGGCTAAATATGAGAACAAGGATAAGCCAGTGATCTGATCAGTTCCAGAATGCAAGAATTTATCCTCTAGAGATTGTAGTTGAGAGGAGAGAGAATACTTCCTGTGGATCACCCAGCGATTGGGAACTTACAGACCCCACGAGACATTGTGGGTTCTGCCTACTGCATAGCTCATGATATTTGTTGACTTTTGTTTTCCTTCAAGTTGGTCTCTTTCTACAACACCATCCATTGTTCCCTGGTAAAGTACAACAGCCAGGTACACTTTTCAGATTTCTAAGTAGGAGTTTAAGCCAAGATATAAGAGCCCAAAATATATTTGATTCAGCGTTAAATATAATGTAGGTCCCAGATTACATAGCTATCTTTGATGAAAATATTCCCATTAGCATTTTGACCTGCCTATAACTGGATATGGAAAACATGTTTAATCTTGGCTTTAACTATGGAGCTCTCCAGGAAATCTCTGATACCACTTCAGATATCCAAGTATTTCACACCTGGTTCTGACATTTTCCCAACAAAAGGAAGCTCCTGATAATTTCAGGTACTCTATGATTTCCATTTGTGTGCAAATAGGTCATATCAAAAAGCCAGCCATTACCAGGGTAGTGATAGTTACACAGTTGGGAAGAAAAAATTATCTTTATCCCGTTTAAGTCTTAAAAGTCTTAAGCTTCAGTCTTTGCAACTTTTACTCCTTCCATCCAGTTCTTAAAAAAGAAAATATTTCTAAGATTGGTGTCAATTGGAAAGTATTTGTATATCCTGGCTGTTAGGATGGAAAGTGTGAATTCACAGAAACTCCACTATGCAGAGAGATGATGGGAAGTTTGGTAGAAGTGATGGAGGGGCAGTAGATGAGAGCGGGGTGCCTATGGGACAGAGCCAAGAAAATGAGACTCCCAGACTGAGAGCCAATTATGCTCAGATTTCAGGCTCCCACATGTGAGCCAAAGACAACGTGTTAGGTGCTGGGTGAAAACGCTTTAGTCTTAGCCAGGAAAAGAGAGCCTAGTAGTGTGTCACTCTGTGTAGTAATGAGGCTGGTAAGCATTTGGCCTTCATTTAGTCTTGCTGGCATGATCAGATAATGTCATACAAACTTTAAACATAGTTCTAAGATTATATAAACTTTTCTTTATTTTTCACAATCATTCTTAAAGAGGTTATAGATGGGGGAGGGGGAAAGCAACTTAAAAAAAAAAAATCCTTCTCCAGATCCCATTCTCACTCTCCAAAAATATGATCCCTTAACCTGGGAGAAGTGGAGCTGGGGAAAGTAAGTCAACATCCTGTCTTCCTAGACTGAAGTTCAGGGACAAAGTGCATAATCAATTACCTAGTGGACAGTATTTTAACATTTTCTTTTCCTCCTTGTCCTGCCTTTTTTAGAAAAACTACTAGATCTCTTTTTAGAGTTGGGAAAGAGAAACAGTTAATTAGAGTTACAGGGAACTGCTTGACATCTAAGCCAACTGGCTCAAATTCACCTGTTTGTGACTGGAAAATCAGTTTGGCTCCTTAGCGTTTTGGGCATTTTTATAAACTTTATTTTGGTTTTTTATGCAGCATGATTTGCTAAGCTCCAGAAAGTCAGTGCTGCTGGAAAAGACATGTCCTTATTTACTGCTTTCACTTTTATAGCTTCAAGCTATTCCTCCTAGTGTTGACCGCCCTGTTCCATCCACAGGCTTCAGTCTGCGTCCCCACTGCTATCCCGCAGCAGCTGCACAGCCGCATGGCTGCTAGCTCACCTCCGCATTCTCACACTGCGCTCTTGCCAAGACCTTTGCCAGGTCTGGAATAATCAGAGCTTCTTTGGGGAGCTACTTCTTTGGGGTCACTGCTTTTCTAAAAATCAAAGTCCACAATGAAATATGATGAGTATGTAAGAAATAATGTCTTAGAGTCCCCAAACACATACCAACGCCATTATACAACATTTATTTATGAAGCTCCTTTTGAACAATTACAGGATGGAGCCAAGGTAGGAGCAGTTGGAGAGAACAAGCTGAGAACAAATGTTGGCAGTTTTACTTAAAGCCACAAAACTACCCTAAGCTGTAGCAGCTAGTTCACCTATTGAGTATATCCCTCAAACCAAACTACTCTTTTATTTTTGTCTACTTTTATATTAAATAGTAGTATGTTCATTCTCACTTCTCTCTAGCTGCAGTACTACCCAGTCACAAAGATGATAAATATTGATTCTAAGAAGCATTCTAGCATGACTGGGTAGTAGGAACCTAAGATGATAAGAATCCCTAAAGCTTACTATAGGGTTAGTTCTTTGTAATAAAATGACCAAAAAAGCTATCTGCAGAAGTAATCCATGAATGAATGATTCAAAACTTTCAGGAAGTCTGGGCTCAGTAGCTTATGCCTATAAATCCTAGCACTCTGGGAGGCCAAGGCAGGAGGATTGCTTGAGCTCAGGAGTTCGAGACCAGCCTGAGCAAGAATGAGACCCTGTCTCTACTAAAAAGAATAGAAAAATTAACCGGGCATTGTGGTGTGCACCTGTAGTCCCAGTTATTCAGGAGGCTTACGCAGGAGGATCGCTTGACCCCAGGAGTTGGAGGTTGCAGTGAGCTATGATGATGCTACTGCACTCCAGCCTGGGTGACAGAAAGACACTATCTAAAAAAAAAAAAAAAAAACTTTCAGGAAACCCATATTCTATATTCCAATTAAAGTAACCTGTGTATGACCTCAGGATGGGATCTGTATTATCACGTCTAAATTATAGCCTCATCAATTGTATTATGTCTTGTGTGATAAGAACTGAAGGTGCTAACATCACAGAGGTGGTCAGCAGGGAGGGTAGTAAAAGGGCTTACCGAGTAGCACTTTGTTCTGTGTATTCCAGCTCTGTCTTAAAAAGAGTCAGCTTGGAAAAAGGACCCAGACATCTTTTCCCTTTGGTTGGTTCTCCTGTTATAGTGCAGAGAGGGTGATGGCATCAGCCATTAAGATCTTCCAGAAAACTCACTTTTTAAATTTCATGCTTACCAAGCACCTGATCCCACTCATTTGCAAGGAGGCAGAGGCAGGTATGAGGTAGGCATGGGGGTTCACTGTGGAGAGGATTATTGGACATGCCCAAAACAAGAGAAAGCCACAAGTCACATACTCAGAGTCAAGCAGAGAGGGCAGGCTTATGAGCCAGAGAAAGGAGTCTAAACCTGTCTCTAAAAAATAATCGGAGGGCCAGAAATAGAGGCCATGCTCAGTTACAAAGCCAAAGACATGGCATCCTGGATAATTACGACTTGGGGGGAAAATGGGTTGAGCAAGTAAGTATGATGAGAACATGGAAAAAGGTTACTTCTGAGGCAGATGATGTTGTCTGAAACTGGTTTTTAAGTATTCCTTGTAGCTGGATGTGAGAAAAATATGCAGGAATCTGTTCCCAGAGGGCCAAGAATGCCTAAATTAAGAAGTTTTCATTTTATTCTAAAAGATATGAGGAGCTAGTGAACGATTTTAATCTCTGCAGTGGCATTAATCAGGTGAGCAGGATGTCAATAACCAGAAATAAAATAAACAAAAATAAAAATTTTATTAAATAGTTCTGAAAAATTAAACAATTAAAAGTTATTTTGTTATTCATTTAGTCACAAACCAAATGTAGGCAAATAATCAATAGAAAGATGAATATTTTCCAAGTACTTAAATCTTTTACTTACTCAGATGTAATATCAGGTATTTATTAGATCATCTCCCAATATTAAAGGGAATGTCATATCATTCTGTTACATCAGAACTCTACTATTCTTCTCTTTTGGTCAAAGCCTTTATTGGGCAATGAGACCAACCCCTTCACAAATTGCCCTAGCATTTCAACAGAATATTGTGGTTCATGGGCTGTCCCTTATAATCAAGGAGAAATAAACAATAAACAAAAATAATTCATCCATCCAGATTGTTTCCTGAAATTTATAATCTGGAAGAGGCTCTGCCTTTATGGTAAGATTTGGTGCCTAAACCCTGCCATTCCTCTCTGTCTCCAAGCTTCTAGCTGATCCTGCAGGAGTGGATCACCTGGCAACCACCAGCTCCTTTCTTACTACTCCATGGAGGTCAGCAGTTGGAAAGACAGAGGGAACCTGCTTCTAGCTTTTGAAACAGCTAGAAACCCCACTTACTTATATGTGGCCCAGCAAATGCCAAGGCCTGAACAGTGGATTAGCTATTCCTCTCCCAGTGGGAGGGGGAAGTGGGGGGAGGAGGAGAGGAAGCAGAAGGTCTCATGCTTATATCTCCCCCTCGAGGCGTGGGGAATAGAGGACCCCTTTCCTGTGGAAATGGGAAGACGTGGGAAGACATATCCTTCCTCTCCCACTAGTGATAAGCTGCAATAAGTCATGATTTTATTTTAGAGGAGAAATAATAACTGGCAAAACAAAGTATTTGTCAAGGAGTGCTGAGCTATGTCTAAGCAAGGAGCTGTAAAATACCTAATGAATCTTGAACTTTTAAAAAAAGCCTAACATGAAAGATGGGGAGAACTCAACCAGATTTGTAGGCACTGTGAAAACATTTAGGAGCCTCTGTTCTATTCACGTCATTTCACAAATTATCAGAAAATATATTTTCTGATGAAATATTTGTATTGGAAAATGAGAAACTCAGAAAAAGGAATTTATAAATATCCTATCCCTTTAAGATATGGATATACTACTTTGGATTACACAGAGTAAAAAGTAGATAATCTTTGGCTTTAAAAGGGTAGAGTATAGGCATGCACACAGAATTATCTAAATAATTCTGGCTTCACACTACTTTTTATCTAAGAAATATTTGGATCACTTAGTAATCATGATTACAATTATTTCAATTTTCCAGTTGACTTTATAAAAATGATCCTATAATAAACGCGTTTCTCCTTAGGCAAGATTATTCGTAATGAGTTACCACTGAAACAGTTTTATCCTTGCTCCTTGTAAGCAATAGCACACATTTATACAGCTGATCAGAAAGGCAGACACAGTCTACGGAGTTACAACAGCATTTTACTCCACGTGAGCAAAACTGCTCCCTATTAAAGGAAACAAACTGGTCTGTATGAGGACCAGATGTTAGATTCATTAACACCATATTTTAACCTAATAAAATAAATGGTCTTTTTAATATATATCTAAGTACTGGGCCTATTTGTGAAAATTCATAGGAGAGCTTTGTCAATAATGAGAAAGTTTTTTCCCCAAATTCTATTCTATGCCTACGTGATTATGGTAAATGAAATAGCTCAAATGTTTTGGTCTCATCTTATTCAATTTATTCAGATAGATTTGGCCATAACTTAAACTCGGTTACTTCTGGGTGATCCAGTCTAGTCTCGTTTCTTTAAATACCATCCATATGCTGTCAGCTCCCAAACACACATTTCAAACCCTGACCTCTTTCCTGAAACCAGACGCGTATGTACAAGCACCTATTCAGCATCTTTTCATGGGTGGCAAATAGACATTTCAAACTGAATGCCTCTTCTCTCCAAACCTGTTCTACCTTCAGCCATCCCCAGATCTGTTGATAGAACACTATTCTTCCAGTCTCTAAAGCCAAAAACCAAGGAGTCATTCTTATCTATTCTCATTCTTTTACGTGACACTTTCAATCAATCAGGAAATCCTGTTGGCTTCACCTCCACAGTATATCCAGGATCTGAGCATTTCTCGTCAGCACCGCTGCTATCACCCGGGGCCAACCTACCCTAATATCTTACCTGAATTATTGGTCTTGGTCTTCCTTCAGGTCACGTTGCATTATCTGCCCATTGAACTCAGAATAAAAACCAAAGTCCTTCAGATAGCCTCAAAGACTTTAAACTGCCTGGCTCCTCGTCACCATTCTGGGTGACTCTCCAGCTATTCTTCCTTCTCGTGCTGCACTCTGACAACATTGGCCTTACTGCTGTTCCTCTAACACATCCAGTCATGATCCTGGTTAAGGGCTTTTGCCCTGGCTGTTCCCTTTCTCTGGAATGTTTTTCCCCTCAGATATTCTGCTTGGCCAACTCTCTCACCTCCATTAAGGATTTGTTGAAATGTCACCTTTTCAACAGCCATCCTCTTAAAAATGGCAAGCCACCTAACACTCCCCTTCCAGCACCTGTGGTCCTCCTTGCCTGTTCTGCTTTTTCTTTTGTTCTTTTCTCTTTTATTTTTCATATAGTTCTTATCACTTTATAACATGCTATATTATTTGTTTGTTTTTATTGTTCCTTTTCTTTCTGCCCATCAGAATGTGAATTCCAGAAGAGCAAGAATCTTTGTTGAGTTCACTAGTGGGTCCCAAGCACCAAGAACAGTTCCTGGCATGTAGTCAGCACTTGGTAAATATCAACTAAGTCACCTGCCAGGCCTGGCACCGATTATAGCTTCACCATTGTTTAATTCAGAAAATTTTCTTTTACTTTGTTCCACTGCCTAAAGTAACTAAAATACTGTCACTTTCACTTTTGCTACCTGACAATGGTCTCAATCCCCTCCCAAACATTTGCTCATTTTCACAAACTAATGGCCAAAATAAAGGAGAGGAGGCGAGCAAGAAGGATGCCTATTTCCCTAATTCTGGGAGCCTCCAGGAGGCATTCTGTGCATGAACCTATCATTGTACTTAACAGACCACATTATAATCTGTGTTTGTATATCACTCTCAGCAGTGTGACAGCTCCCCAGGGGCAGAGACCATTTTACTAATCATTTTTGTCTCCAGTACCTGACACATTATAAAACAGCAGTGACATTCAATAAAAGCTTGCAAAATAATGAGTGAAATAATAGATGATTAATTAGAGGCAGAGTGACAGGGAGAAAAGAGCATTACATTTGAAGCTAGAGTGAGTTTAAGTCCCTGTTTTGTTTTGTTTTTTATCAGCCTGCATCATGCTTTGAGAGTCCGTGTTGTACTGACGATATAAGCTTTTCCAATTGTTTCATCTCTCTGAGTCTCACTTTCATCATCTACAAAAGGAAGATAATTTCTCTCTGATGATTAAATTATATAATATATGCAATGTACTTAGTAGGGTGCCTAGACTATAACAAACATTCAGTAAATGGGATATACATTCCATTTATACCATATATATATATGCCATTAAATATGTTTATGTGTGTGTATGCATTGGCCAGCTCATGACTACTAGTGGGCAAGGCCATTGTGGATTAAGACCTTTTTAATTTCTGTCTTTTATTCCATAAGTCACGTTGGGTAAGCTGTCATTGCCTTGGCTTCCTATATGTCACTGATGGACAGAGGGAGATAGCATAAGTGTCAGTCCTACTAGAATGTAAGCTCCATGAGGATTGGCTTTTCTGTTCACCTTTTATTAATCTGCTATATCCCTCATGCCTAGAAAAATGCTCAGTAAATATATGTCAAAAGTTGAATAAATGTGTTTTCAGGCTCAAAATATAGGAAAACCACACGTCTGGCCCAGCTTTATCACAGCTCCTGCAGGAGGAGTGCCTTGCATTGACCCAGCTAATGCTTAACCAGTACCTTCATTTCCATTTGCTCTAATTCTTGCTGATTTGGTTTCCTTACAAACTTTAAGGAAAAAGGTGTGATCAGCAGAGAAGCATTTGGGCAACCTTAATCGTCTAGTTTTATACCATCAAATACATCACTTCGTTCCTTTAAAAATTTTAAAACCTAGCTGACAGATGTAAAAAAGACCTGAATAAATGGAGATATACTACAGCCCTGAATGAGAAATCTCAGTATTCTAAAGATGTCACTTCTCCCCCAAATAAATCTGTGAATTCAGTGGCATTCTAATTAAAATCTCAATAGAATTTTATTTGAAATGTGAAGGCAAGACTTGATACATTTGGTAAACTAGATAAACTACAATTTATTAAGACAAGTAAATGTGTAAGAATACCTAGGGAAAAATTTCAAAGTTCAATACAGAAGGGAGAGCTTATGATATCAGGTATAAAAATGTACTTTCAAACTTAAAACAGTGTGACACAGAAATGGAATAAGCAAAAAAAAAAAAAAAAACAATGAAACCAACTAAAAAAGTCTAGAAACAGAAAAAATACATACTGAAATTTAGTTTATGGTAAAGATGGTATTTAATATCTTTAGGGGCTGGGCGTGGTGGCTCACGCCTGTAATCCTAACACTCTGGGAGGCCGAGGCGAGTGGATCGTTTGAGCTCAGGAGTTTGAGGCCAGCCTGAGCAAGGTGAGACCCCGCCTCTACTGAAAAAAATAGAAAGCAATTAGCTGGACAACTAAGAATATATAGAAAAAATTAGCCGGGCATGGTGGCATATGTCTGTAGTCCCAGCTACTTGGAGGCTGAGGCAGGAGGATCACTTGAGCCCAGGAGTTTGAGGTTGCTGTGAGCTAGGCTGACGCCATGGCCCTCTAGCTGGGGCAACAGAGTGAGACTCTGTCTCAAAAAAAAAAAAAAAAAAAATCTTCAGGGAAAATTTGTCACAGGTTCACGTGAAGACAAGTAATATGGCTAGATACTTCATGCAGTATATAAAAAAAAATCCAGGTTGAATAAGTAATACAAATAAAAAACAAAACTATGAAAATATTAGAGAGAAATTAATGAACTTGGAGTGAGGCTGGCCTTCTTAAGCAATGCATAATGCCTGAAGTCTACAAGAAGAGATATACATATCAGACAACAAAAATGTTTAAAAACTTCTGATAAGAGATAATTATAAATAAATCTGATAATAGGTATCATTATAAATAAACCTAAAAGACAAATGAAAGTCTAGATGAAAATATTTACATCTGAATTATATAAAAGATTAATATCTGATAAATAAGGAGCCCTTACAAAGCAAAAAAACAGAAAACTAGATTTAGTAAATTAGCAAAGTATATAATTAGACAATTCAAAGTCAAATTAAAATAATTTATAAATTTAAGAAAAGTTAATCACACTCATTAGTAAGCACATAAATGTTTACTAAAGCACGCTGAAAATACCATTTACAATGTAATCAACTGAAAATTTTTCTAACAGATTTTTGGTAGCCAATGCTTATAAAGATATGGGGAAATAGGTACTATTGTACCCTAATTTTGGTATATTTCAGCAAGGCAACTTTGCAATATCTAGTAAATTTATAAATAACCTATACTTTTACTCCACAATTCCAACTCTATCTTTTAAAAAGTATGTAAGGATACACACACACACACACACACACACACACGAATATCCATGTTGGCATTAATTAGAATAATAGTAAATTAGACACCACTTAAATGGTCCTCAATTTAAAAAATGATTATATAAATTATGGCAGTTCATATTTTAGAATACCTTGCAGCTGTTAAATCATTATAATATAATATCAATCTCTGTTTATTGACATAAAATGATGTCTACGATTTGCATCAAATAATCAAGTTGTAAAACAAATTAAATATATATGTCTATAGAATTTTCACATTTTTATAAAATTATGTGTGTATATATGATTTTCTTTCACATACTTTGTGTTGTTTAAAAATTTTCAAAAAATGAGCTTCCTTTTAATTAATATAAATGAGAAAAGTACTGAGGTAGGACATATCCATATGCTCATGAATAGATGAATTGATAAATGCAAAAAAATTTGTCATGTAAAGCAGGTCACCTTGAGTAGCGCAATGACCTACATTAAGGGACAGAGCCAGCGTGCGTGGCTTTGCATGAAAAAAACCAGGGCAATAAATACTCTGACTTAATTGTCTTTCCTGTCTCAGATCCCGGGTTCTCCATTGTCTGACGGCAGCTGGAAAACCAGTGGGCAAGAGAAGCCCTGGTGTAAACGCCACAGGTCAGGTTCCTGGGCTCAGAGCCAAGCAGAGGAAGGCAGAGACGGGATCCGTATGTGCAAACAGAGAATAGGCAGGTACGCTGACTTTAATGGAAATGCTTCTAAAGTTTCTTTTTTAAATAAAATATTTACTAAAGTTTGGAGTAGATACTTTTTATCAGGTGATGTGATTTTGGGTGCATATGTGTTTATGATAATGAATTTTAGTTAGTGGATGTTTCCTTTTATCATTATGTAATATCTCCCTTTATCCATATTTATGCTTTTCATCTCAAGATCCTTTTCTTCTGATTTTATTAAAACCAATATTGATCTGCCTCAAGTTCATAGAGAATAAATATGGGATTCCCCCATTATCTGTCTTTTAGACAACATCTGACATACGGGGCAGAGCTCATAACTTTCTAATCGCTTCCAGCCATTAAAGATTCAGCCTAATCTAATCTGAAACTCTAATTTCACAGATAATCTAAGTCTCATTTCATGCCTATCTCCTAACCGCATATCATCAGCCCATTCCAAGTCTCTCAACCACAAGCCTAACAGTTCTTCCATTTAACCAACTTCTCATCCCAAACAGTATTGTACAATTTTATTTTAAATAAAATTGAAGTAAATAAAAATATTACATCTTTATGCAGAGTGGAATAAAAAAAGGGAGAAAAGGTAGGAAGAAGAGAGAGCAAAACAAAAATTGTTCATCAAAATTACTATCAATTCTGATCCTTAAACAACTTTGCCTTAAAATATCTAGAAATAGAAATACCAGGAGAAAAAAAGAAGGGATAAATGAAATTTTTGAAGAAATAATGGCTAAGAATTTTCCCAAACTTATGATAGACACCAAACCACAAGTACAAGAAGCCTGGAGAACACCAAACAGGAAAACTACGAAAAAGCCTACACTTAAAGCATGTCATATTCAAACTGCAGAAAATCAAAGATGAAAAAAATCTTGAAAGAAGCCAGAGAAAGAAAACACATTACCTACACAGGAATAAGAATAAGAATTACATCCAACATCTCTTCAGAAAACACATAAGCAAGAAGAGAGTAGAGTGAAATATTTAAAGTATTGAAAGAAAAAATAAAAGCTCACCAACTTATAATTTGGTATCCAGTGAAATTATCCTTCAAACATGAAGGAGAAATGTTTTTTCCAAATAAACAAAAAGTGAGGGAGCTAGTCACCAGTAAAATGATAAAAGTTCTTTTTTTTCCCCCCCAGAGACAGTCTTGCTCTGTTGCCTGAGCTAGAGTGCTGTGACGTCAGCCTAGCTCACAGCAACCTCAGACTCCTGGGCTCAAGTGATCCTCCTGCCTCAGCCTCCCAAGTACTTGGGACTACAGGCATGCGCCACCATGCCTGGCTAGTTTTTTCTATTTTTAGTAGAGACAGGGCCTCACTCTTACTCAGGCTGGTCTCGAACTCCTGACCTCAAGTGATCCTCCTACCTCAGCCTCCCAGAGTGCTAGAATTTACAGGCATAAGCCACTGAGCCCAGCCCCAATAAAAGAAGTTCTTTAGACTACTGAACTATATGACATTCTGAAAAAAAGACAAAAATGAAGAAACAGTAAAAAGATCAGTGAATGCCAGCCTTGTTTAGGAGGGAGGAAGTAAGGGGAGGGATGAATAGGTGGACACTGGGAGTTTTAGAGCTGTGAAACTATTCTGTGTGATACTGTAATGGTGGATACATAAAATTATGCATTTGTCAAAACCCATAGAGCTGTATAAGGTCAAAGTGTACCTTAATTCAAACTATGGACTTTAATCAATAATAATGTATCAATATTGGTTCATCAATTGTAAAAATGTAGCACACTAACACAAAGCATTAGTAATAAAGGAAGCAGTGTGCAGGGCCTAGAGAGGATGTATAGGAACTCTCTGAACTTTCTGCTCAACTGTTCTGTAAATCTAAACGTTCTTTTAAAAAATAAAAGCTATTAACTAAAAAGATTTTTTAATTTTTAAAAATCAAAATGTATATCTAGAAATAATTAAAGAGACTCTTAGTGCATGATGTTGGTAGGAATAGAGCACTAATTATCTGGGTGATTTTTTTTTTAACACTCTACTTCAGCTTCTACCAGAAACCCAGAAATTGTTAAGAATATTTTTTAAAGCTCTTGTTATTTATTTTTCTTACTACATTTTAGCTTCATCACCTGGGTGAAGTCAGGATGTGTTGGGAACTTTCCTATGGGTCACCATGTTCCCACACGCATGATGCAATAGAAAAATAGCACACAGGCAAGGGAAATGATTAGACTTTGTTATTGCAAAGAGAATTTTTGTTTGACCATATAATATGCTGGAAATTAGACCTTGAGTCCCAGGATCTCACAGCTGTCTTTCTGCCATCTAATTTTTCTCTGTCAGAATGTTAGAGCCATCATAGAATACCTTGAAGACTTTTTATTTTTACAGTATTCATGTACGCATCCCTGCACTTGGAGTCGCTTGCTGTGCTAATATGTTTCCAAAAGGCAAATGCAGAGAAAATGATTGAACTGAACAGCCCAGATTCAGCAAAACCAGAGAGTGGGTACATGGGCCTTTACTGCTTCATTTCTTCACCTTTCCCCATCCTTTCACATCTCTCATGGTATTTACACTGTGGTCTTTATCTTCAAAGCAATGGGGAGACGATAAATTGTTTTAGTTAGGATGGGTGGTGGGGAGACATCATATTTACATTTTATTAAATCATTCTGATGAAAACAGATGAGAGGGAGGCAAAAATGGACACGGGTTGAACTATTAGGAGGCAGTTATAGACTTCTGGATGAGAGATGGCGTTTTCCTTTGTAAGGATATCTACATTTTAACAGTTGATAACCCCTTCATTCAAAGGAAGGAGGTAGAATTGCAGATATACATAACAGTTGTATAAGGAAAACATTTTGAATAGTCCCAGACCCCTCAAATTACTTTACTTATCTTTAAGTAATAATAGACTTCTTTAAATTAAAGGAAAAAACAATTCAATCAAGCTGAATACTTCTTGCTTGATTACTCACCCAATTATTGTTGGGCTATTGTGTCCACATCATACCATGATTGCTGGAGCAAATTCATACCTAAGGGAACCACTGGAAGGTTCAGTTTCAAGCTCAGTAAAGTTATATGATTTCCCAATTCTCAAATGACTTTTAGATTTTGTTGGCAAAGAGATGAATACAGTCTGCTGGGTATCGTACAAAATGTATGGTTTAGTCAATAAGTGCAATAAGGCTCATTTACTCAGGTATATCTTTAGGCAGCTATTGAGCCCCTAGCACCATGCTTGTCCTTGTGGGGAATATAAAAATTCATAAGACATGTCACCTACCCTTTAAGAAACATATATAAGAGATAAGACATATACACAAATAATCATAAAACAAAAAAGAATATAGTGTTATTGAAAGTTAAAAGTGAAGTACTATGAATATTCAGAGGAGAAAGAGACCTGAGAGGAACTTTCAAGAAGGAAATTACATTTGAATAATCGTATCTATTGCAGAGTAGGTTTAGAGGGGCTGAGGCATTCCAGTTGGAGGACACAGCATGACCAGAGGCAAACCGTGTTCACAGAATGGTGAGCTGCCGGGTAGGGTGGGGCGCAGAGCACCTTAAGCACATGTGGACCATGAGACTGAGACTGAAGGTGGAGCCAGGTTGTGGACAGACACGAGTACTAGACTAAGGATCTCAGGAACATACTTAGTTGTAGAAAAACTAATGAAGATTTTAAAATGAGAAATAATATATGCAGAGCAGTGATATATGAAACTATTGAAATTTTTTATTTAAGATATTTCTCAAAGATACCCATGGTTGTACCTAAGCCTCTGAGATCCTGAATTAATTGTTCTAGACATATATATGCATTTCTTTATTAAATTTTTTAATAAAAATTATATATATTTGAGGCATACAGCATATTTTGATGTACTTATACATTGTGAAATAAATATTATAGTCAAGCTAATTAACATACCCATCTGTTCACACAGTTACCTTGTGTGTGTGGGGGGGTAAGAACACTTAAGATGTACTCTTTTAATAAATTTCAACTATAGTCACCATGCTGTACATTAGATCCCTAGAATTTATTCATCCTACATAACTGAAACTTGTTACCCTCTGACCACCAACCATCTCCCATCCCCCTGTCCCACTACTGGTAACCATCATTCTAGTCTCCGCTTCTATAAATTTGACTTTTTTAGATTTCACACATAAATGAGTCCATGCAGTATTTTTATCCTCTGTCTGGCTTATTTCACTTAGCATAATGACCTTCATGTTCATCTGTGTTATCATAAGTGACAGGATTTCTTTCTTTTTAAAGGCTGAGTAATATTCCATCATGAGTGTGTGTGTGTATATATATATTTCATATATATCATATATTCCATATATATCATATATATAGTGTGTGTATATACACACATACACACCACAACTTCTTTATTCATTCATCCATCAACCAACAATAGGTTGATTCCATATCTTGGCTATTGTGAATAATGCTACAATGAACATGGGAGTGCAGGTATCTCTTTAAGATACTGGTTTCATTTCCTTTGGACACTTACCCAGAAGTAGGATTGCTGGGTCATATGTTAGTTCTGTTGTTTCTTTTTCTCCATATCCTCACCAAAACTTGTTATTTTTCGCGTTTTGATAATAACCATCCTAACAGGTGTGAGGTGATATCTTGGTGTGGTTTTCATTTGCATTTCCCTGATGATTCTCAATGCTGAGTACCTGTTCACGTACCTGTTGGCTATTTGCGTGTCTTCTTTAGAAAAATGTCTTCTTAGGTCCTTTGCCCATTTTTAATTGAGTTGTTTGTTTGTTTTGCTACTTAGTTCCTCAATATGTTTCTTGTGTATTTTGGATATGAAACCCTTATCAGATTTATAGTTTGTAAATGTATCTGAGACTAAGGGAAGGGAAGTAACTTTCCCAAGATAATGTAGTTAGAGGCAAATCTGAGATACAAATCTGGACATCTTGATTCAGGACCAGAATCTGCCTCTTAATGTGCTTTGGGTCAGATAATTGTGTGTTCTTAAATAAATTTTATAATAAAACTGATTTAAGATCCAATTCCTTCTAACCAATATAGTAAACGAGACTGTACTTTACCTGTGAATATTTCACATGTGCCACCTATAAAACACCTTTTAAGTGATTATTTAAGTAACATATCTATTGTTGATATTTAGCAATTCCCCTTCAAGGATTTTTCTCAAAAGAAAAATAAAACAGGCTTCAGGATAGCACACATGTATCTTTGTTATATTTTGTTTCAAACAGCAGTCTTTTTCTTTCATTCCCATTGCCATCTTTTTGATTTAGGACTTTATTACTCATGCCAAGACTATTCCCATAGCTTACTTCTGAGCTCTCGCTGTTCCACGTTCCCTTCAGCTCTCTCCTTCAAACATTGCTCTAATTACTGCTTAAATCCCACATGCTGACCTTCATTTGCAGGACCCATTGATTTGCCCCATCAATAGCCTCAGTGAAAACTCCAATTTCCCCATCAGTTCAGTAACTAAATGAGGCAGGAAGTTTACCAGCCTCTCTGCCCTTCAGTCTAAGGTTTTAATATGTGGTCACTGGTTCTGGCCCAAAGTACTGTCACAGCCCCAGCCTCTTCACTGATCCTGTGCTCCCAGTGATGAGTGCCTTCCCTTGCATGGTGTCCTTCCCTGCCCCACAGTCCTCCCCTCTTTGCTCAGGCCATAGGGTTAGGGGCCTGCCTTGATTGTTCTTAATTTCATCTGATGCTCTCTTATTTCACCACGCTCTCTAGACTGGGAACTCTATTCTCTGTTAAGTGCAAGCAAGATGCTGTATTTAAGGGGACACTCAGATATACCAAGTACAAAAAAAGATGCTGAGACAATAAAAGATATGGCTCTTGCCTTCTAGAAACTTAAATTAATTGATAAGCTATATTATAAATAAATAACTATAATTTAAGGCATAATTAAATAAATACTATAGTAAATGGATAAGCAAAGTTCTTGGGCATTCAAAGGGAAAAAGCTCTAAATTTTGACTTAGAGGACTGGAAAAAAAACTAAACAAAGGAGTGGTATTTGATCTGGCTTTTGGAGAATAAGCAATAGTTTGATGGACAGAGAAGGGAATTCCAGAGTAAGCAAAGAGAGCCATAGGCAAAGGCACCAGGGTGTAATGTGTGTAGAAAATAACTTAGTTTAATGTGACTGAATTTAGGACATGCTGAGAGACTTAACAGGAAATTAGACCAGGAAAAAAAAAATGGACAGAAGAATAACTAACATTACAAAGCATTCTATTCTTACGTTACAAAGCAGAATAATTGTGTCAGTTCAAATCATATTGTGATCATAAATCAATAGTCAAAAATAATACCAGTCTGATTTTAACAAAATCTTACACTGGAGAGTTTATAAGTAATTCAACAGTTTAGTCTAGTTGGGAAAACTTTAGGGTCATAATCCATGTCAAGTTAGCCAAGTTTGTGCTTAAAATCTGATGCTTTAATCTGGATCACTAGAGTAAATTTAGTATACTAATTAGACACCTTATGAAATTACATATTTCTAATGAAATAGCATCAATGTTGTAATTGCCCATTTGCTTGCCTATGCTCCCTACTGGACTAGAATCCCTTGAAGGCAGAGACCAAGTTTAACTTATCATGTATCCCTCATACCTGGCACACCTTAAGGATGTCTTAAATATTTGTAAAGAGAGTGAATGAAAAAATGAATGAATTGCAGCCATAGTACGTGCCATAACCACCAGAAAACTTTAATTCCAGTAATCAGTAATTTCATAAATTAATCTAAATAATAAAATACCACCATAGTACCATCCCATTCTTAATCAGAATTCAAATCATTATTGCTCTCAATAAACAGTAATTCTTCCTCCCCTATTTTTAAGAGAAAGAGACAAATTTCCAGGACAATTTCCTACACCTTCTATTAATATGTTAACAGCTACAGTGGATGAAGTTAAAATAATGAGCCTAAAACTCCAAAAAAATCATAATGATTCTTAATAGTTATTTAGCGTTTTCCAAATATAAATTGCTTAGCATACATTAATTTATTTCAGTTACAATCCTGAGAGGTATGAGTTAGTAAAAATTACGATTTACAAATAGAGAAAGTTAAATCTTAAATAAGCCTATAATTTGCTCAAGATCACATGATTGTGAACTGTAGAGCTAAGTTTCAAACATTAAATTACCTTACTACACTTAGTAGAGTAGAAAATACACTAATATTTCAGAAACATTTATCATATTAAGTTATAAATTAACCATAAAAATCCAGCTAATGAGAAAATCATATTCCCCAAACAATAACACATTACACTTTTGGTCCTGCCCTATATTTGCACCCCCTTTCTGTTCAAGGAATTTTCTACCATATGAGTTTTGGTGGCAGCCAGAATTGCTTACTACTATGAAGGCTGAAAACGCTGAATATTTGATAATTCCATCTTCTGCTTTGCCATGGATGTATGCACTTAATCTGCATTTAGTGACCAGATGCCTCTGCCCAGACTCTGGATGTGGGTGCTGATGTCACAGAGAAGCAGCAGCAGTAGCAATCCCTGCTGGCAGCCCGGGCAGGAATGATGTCTCCAGCAGCAGTAATGGTGGCACAAGCTGCAAGCCACGGCCTTTGGTGTTCCCCAGGACACCCCACAAGCAGCTCTGTGGCATGACTTTGGTTGCCTGTCCTCCCTCATTCCTGCCGCTTTGCCAGGCCCAGTTCTCTAGCTTTCTAGAGGTTCTGTAAAATAATAAACAGGCTCCCAATAAATCACTTTTTCTGCTGGAGTACACTTATTTGCTTGCAATTATGAACCTCAATGACAGACATATGATATGCTTCATTAATAGCTATGTAGCACAGGCCCAATTTCTTCTGTTAGGAAATGTTGGGCTTTTTTCATACCAAGTTGGGCTACAGTCAATTTAGAAAATAACACTCACATTATGGAGTAGAAAAGTTTAGCAACCAATGCATTAGATTAGCTTCTTCACTTACTGCTGTTATAGTCATGATATTTTGCACATACCTTTACATCCCACAGTAACAGCTTGCCTATGACCTGAAAATTATGGTCTCTGCTTCCTCTCACATTTGTTTCACTTGTCAGTCCTCACTTTCAGCCCAGTGTGTAGAATATTCAGCATGGACCAGTGGTTCCCAAATGAGGGTGCCCATCAGAATACCATGTAACTTTTTTTAAAGGTAGAGTTCCTTTTCCCACCCCAAAAATGTTAAATTAGAATGTTCAGAGGTGGGGCCAAAGTGGGGACACACACACACACACACACACACACACACAATCTTCACTGATGACTCTAAAGCATTTCTGTGGTTAAGACCCATTGGCTTGTTCATTATTTCTACTTGAATTTTTAATGTGTTTCATTTACAGGAATCCCACTCTGGTGGTCTCTTAATATAAATAATAATATTTAAGGAGCAATTACTGAGCTTAATTGTACTTATAAACACTACCATTTTCTGCCTGATTTCTTCAGGAAACTTTCTCAATTATAAATGCATCGAATAGTGTAGTCTTCACCATATTTATGACTATATACCAAAGTTTTTCATCTTTAAAGTATTGAAAAAGTAGATTTTCTGCAGAGCTTTTGAGTAATCATGGCAAGTTGAGGAAATAAAGAGTTGTCATTTTTTTAAGTCAAAGTGATTATAGTCCTATTATCATCACTGAAGAGTGAAAGGGAAAGCAGGAAGGTGATGTCATCAGCACTGTGTGAGGTCAGGAAATTAATCATGACTTTCACAGTTCAAATATTATCAAGTAAACAGATTGTCCAAGATGTCAACACCTTCTACTTTTTAAGTTAAAAATCTGGTAGGTTCTCAGGTTTTCTCGGACATGCATTTAAAGAATCTTCATATTCATTCTTCTGTTACATCCCAGGATTCTAATAAGTCTGAAGTGGATTCACTCACCCAAGGCAAGACAACCTTATCTGTCTCATGAGTAAACTTCAAAAAATCAAGTCTGGTAGATGCCACTGCATTTCACACTAGCATGCAAACTAACACCTGTATCTCTCCCCTTACTTTTACATTTTTATTCTGGTTTCATATTGTCTTAAGCCTGAATCCAATCTCTCAGGGAAAGAAAGTTCTCTTACAAAAATTGGAGCTGATTACCTGGTGTTTGTTTTTTATGGCTTCCTCCTGAATGTGAAGTATGCTGATCTCATTCAGCCATGTGCCAAATGCAGTAAAAGATAATATGATAAGTATTTTCATCCTTCTGGTCCTAGTTGTACTTTGATACACCATGTAATAAGATTTATTTTGAATGGCATTTATTTTTGATGGAATAAAAATACATCACAATTTTTTATTAATACATTAAAATTGTCCACATTTATGGGTGTATGTAATATTTTGATGTATGCATGTAATGTGTAATGATCAAATCAGGATATTTAAAATATTCATCACATCATCTATTTATCACTTTTTTATATTAGGAACATTCCAAATCTTCTCTTTTAACATTTTGAAATATACACTAAAGTATTGTTAACAACAGTCACTCTACTGTGCTACCAAAAACTATAACTTTTTCCTTCTATCTAACTGTATTTTTGTACCCACTAACCAACCTCTCTTAATCTCCTCCTCCCTGCCATTCTTCCCATCCTCTGGTAACCATCATTCTACTCTACCTCCATGAGATCAACTTTTTTAGTTTCCACGTATAAATGAGAACAGGCAATATTTGTCTTTATGCGTATGGCTTATTTTACTTAATATAAGGTCCTCCAGTTCCATCCATGTTGTGGCAAATGACAGGATTTCATTCTTTTTATAGCTGAAAATATTCCATTGTGTATGTATACCACATTTTCTTTATCCATTCATCCATTGATGGATACTTAGGTTGATCCCAAATCTTAGTATTATGAATAGTACTGCAATAATCATGGGAGTGCATATATCTCTTTGATATACTGATTTTCTTTATTTTGTATATATACACCCAAGAATGTGATTGCTGGATCATATAACAATTCTATTTTTAGTTTTTTGAGGAACCTCCACACTCTTTTTCCATAATGGCTATACTAATTTACATTTATAGCAACAGTTTATGATAGTTCCCTTTTCTCCTCACCAGCATTTGTTATTTTTTGTTGTTTTGATAATAGCCATTCTAACTGGGATGAGATGATATCTCATCATGGTTTTGATTTGAATTTCCCTGATGATTAGTGATGTTGAGCATTTTCTTATATACCTGTTGGACATTTGTATGTCTTCTTCTGAGAAATGTCTATTTAGATAATTTGCCGATTTTTTAATCAGATTTTTTTTTCTGTTTACTTGTTTGGGTTCCTTATACAGTTGACCCTTGAAAACATGAGTTTGAACTTTTAAATGGATTTTTTTTCCCTGTAAGTATATTGGAAAATCTGGGAGAGATTTGTGGCAATTTGAAAAAAATTTGCAGTTGCATCATGTAGCCTACAAATATCAAAAAAATTAATAAAAACTTGGATATGTCATGAACATATACAATGTATGTAGATACTAGTCTTATTAACTATACTAAAACATACAGAAATATATTATAAAAAGTTAAAATTTATCAAAATTTATGCACCCAAAGATTTACAGACTCTACATGGTACAGTCAAGATAAATGTAAACAAACATAAAGATGCAGTATTAAATTATAACTACATAAAACTAACCATAGTACATACAATACTACTGCAACAATTTTGTAGCCACCTCCTGTTGCTACTGTGGTGAGCACAATCGTTACAGGTATCCACTAAAAATGCCATGTGAAGCTAATCACCTGCACATGAGCAGTTCATCTCTCCAGTAAATTGCATTTTGCAGCAAAAAGTGATTTCTTACAGTTCTCATGTATTTTCATAGTGTTCAGTGCAATACTTTAAACCTCAAATAACACCATAGGACTCATACAAAGTGCCACTAGTGATGCTGGGAATGCTCCCAAGAAGCAGAGAAAAGTCATGACATTATAAGAAAAAGTTGAATTGCTTGGTAAGTACTGTAGGTTGAGATGTACGGCGGAGGTTGCCTATGATTTCAAGATAAATGAATCCAACAGAAGGACCATTATTTAAAAAAAAGAAAAAAAGAAAATTTTTAAGCCATTGTTATACCAGCAAGCATGAAAACCTTGTACTTTACGTGAAATACCATTTTATCTTGTATTGAAAATGCAGTTTTATGGGGTGCAAGATCGTTACAGGAAAGGCATACCTATCAACTCTAATTGATTCAAGAAAAATCAAAGTTATTCCATGACAACTTAAAACAAAAAGAAGGTGAAGGATCTAAAGCTGGAGAACTTAATGACAGCAAAGGGGATTTGATAATTTTAGAAAAAAGTTTAACTTAAAAAATATTAAGATAACAGAAGAAGCAGCTTCTGCCAACCACCAGGCAACAGATGAATTCCCAGATGCCATTAAGAAAATAATTAAGGAGGAAGAATATCTGCCTGATCAGGTTTTGATGCAGATGAAAATAGCCTGTTGTGGGGAAAAAATGTCACAAAGGACATTTATTAGTATGAAAGAGAAGTGAGCACCAGGATTTAAGACAGGAAGGGATAGGCTAAACCTACAGCTTTGTGCAAAGACCATCAGGTTTATGATCAGTACTGCCTTTATCTATAAGGCTGCTAACTCCCAAGCCTTAAAAGGGAAAGATAAACACGACCTCCTAGTCTTTTGATTGTACAGTAAGAAGGACTGAACAATGAGAATTCTTTTTCTAGATTAGTTCCATCCATTCTCTTTTTTTTAATTATTTTTTAAATTTTTATTTATTTATTTATTTTTTTAATTTCAGCATATTATGGGGTTACAAATGTTTAGGTTATGTATATTTCCTTGCCCCACCCAAGTCAGAGCTTCAAGCATGTCCATCCCCCAGACGGTGCACACTGCACCCATTAGGTGTGAATATACTCATCCCCTCCTCCTCCCTCCCATCTGCCCGACACTTGATGAATGTTATTACTGTATGTTCACTTAAGCATTGATCAGTTAATACCAATTTGATGGTGAGTACATGTGGTGCTTGTTTTTCCATTCTTGTGATACTTCACTTAGAATGGGTTTCAGCTCTATCCAGGATAATACAAGAGGTGCTATATCGCCATTGTTTTTGTGGCTGAGTAGAACTCCATGGTATATATATACACCACATTTTATTAATCCACTCATGTATCGATGGGCACTTGGGTTGTTTCCACATCTTTGCAATTGTGAATTGTGCTGCTACAAACTTTTGAGTGCAGATGTCTTTTATATAGAATGTCTTTTGTTCTTTTGGGTAGATGCCCAGTAATGGGATTGCTGGATCCAACAGTAGGTCTACTTGTATCTGTTTGAGGTATCTCCATATTGCTTTCCACAGAGGTTGTACTAGTTTGCATCCATGCTCTTTCCATGAAATCTGGAAGTACCTTGCCAGTAAGGGATTACCTTCAAAAATTCTTTTGATATTGGACAATACCTCTGGTCATGCAGAACCTCATGAGTTCAACACTAAAGGCCTCAAATTGGTCTACTTTCCCACAAACACAATATTGTTAATTAAACCTCTAGGTCAGGGGATCATAAGTACCTTTAAGGTCATTACACACAGTAATCTATGGAAAGGGTCATCAACACTATGTAAGAGAACCCCAACAGAGAGAACATCATGAAAGTCTGGAAGGGTTACACCATTGTTATAGGAAAAGCCATGAAAGCCATCAATTCCAAAACAATAAATTCCTGTTGGAAAACTTGTCCAGATGTCTTTCATGATTTCACAGGATTTATAACAGAGCCAATCAAGGAAATCATGAAAGATATTATGGATATGGCAAAAAAGGTAGAGAGTGAAGAATATCAATATATGGATCCTGGAAAAATTCAAGAGCTAATAGATGCCACACCAGAGGAATCAACAGAAGTCAACTTGATGGAGACGAGTGCTTCCAAGGAAGGAGACACAGAAGCAGTGCCAGAAAACAAATTGACATAAGACAATCTGGCAGAAGAGTTCCAATTATTCAAGACTGCATTTGACTACTTTTATGACAGGGGCCTTTCTATGACATAGCCAATGAAACTAAAGCAAATGGTGGAAGAAGGATTGGTACTGTATAGAAACATTTTTAGAAAAATATGCACAACAGTCAGATAAAAATTATGAAGTCTTTTTATAAAGTTACATTGAGTGTTCCTGCCTCTCCTGCCTCCCCCTCCAACTCCTCCACCTCTTCCACCTCTGCCACTCCTGAGACAGCAAAATCAACTCACCTCTTCTTCCTCCTCCTCAGCCTACTCAATGTGAAGACAATGAGGATGAAGAGCTTTATGATGATCCACTCCCACTTGATGAAAGGTAAATATATTTTCTCTTCCTTATGATGTTCTTAATAATATTTTCTTTTCTGTAGCTTACTTTAAGAATATTTTGTTATAAGAATATTTGTTATAATATTCTTATAACACATACAAAATACATGTTAATCAACTGTTTATATTATCGGCAAGGCATCTAGCCAACAGTAGGCATTAGTTAAATTTTGGGGGAATCAAAAGTTATACATTGATTTTTGACTGCTGGGGATAGGGGTGAGCACCGCTGAGCCCCATGATGTTCAAGGGTCAATGGTATGTTCTGGTTGTTAATTCCTTGTTGTGTGGGTAGTTTACAATTATTTTCTCCCATTTTATAGGTAGTCTTTTCATGCTGTTGATTGTTCTTTGCTATGCAGAAGCTTTTTAGCTTTATATAATTCCATTTGTCTATTTTTGCTTTTGTTGCTTGTGTTTTTGAGGTGTTAACCAAAAAATCTTTGGCTGTTCAATGTCCTGGAGTATTTCCCCAGTGTTTTCTTCTAGTAGTCTTTTAGTTTCAGATATTATATTTAAGGCTTTAATCCATTTTGTTTTGATTTTTGTATATGGTGAGAGATAGAAATCTAGTCTCATTCTTCTGTAAATGGATATCCAGTTTTCCCAGGAACCATTTGTTGAAGAGATTGTCTTTTCCCCAATGTAGGGTTTTGATGCATTTGTTGAAAATGAGTTGGCTATAAACACGTGGATTTATTTCTAGGTTCTCTATTCTCTTCCATTGGCCTATATGTCTGTTTTATGCCAATACCATGCTGTTTTGGTTACTATGACTTTGTAGTATATTTTGAAGTCAGGTAGTATAATGCTGGGTTTTTTTGTGGTTCTCTACAAACTTTAGGATTGTTTTTTCTATTTCTGTGAAGAATGTCATTGAAATTTTGATAAAGATTGCATTGAATTTGTAGATCACCTTGGGTAATATGGACATTTTAACAATATTTATTCTTTCAATCCATTAATATAAGATTTTTTGTGTGTATCCTCTTCAATTTCTTTCACCAGTGTTTTACAGTTTTCATTCTAGATATCTTTCATTTCTTTGGTTAAATTTATTCCTAAGTATTTTTACAGCTATCATAAATGGAATTTTAAAAATTTCCTTTTCAGATTGTTCACTTTTGGCATATGGAAACACTACTGATATTTATATATTAATTTTGTATCCTTTAACTTTACTGAATTTGTTAATTAGTTCTAAGCAGTTTTTTTTTTTTGGTGAAGTCTTTACATTTTTTTAAATATAAGATCATATTATCTACAAACAAGGACAATTTGACTTTTTTCTTTCCAGTTTGGATGGCTATTATATCTTTCTTTTATCCAATTGCTCTGTCTAGGACTTCCGGGACTATGTTGAATAAAAGTGGTGAAAGTGGGCATCCTTGTCATGTTCCAGATCTTAGAGAAAGGTTTACACTTTTTTCCCATTCAGTATGCTGTTAACTATGGGCTTATCATATATGGCCTTTATTGCTTTGAAATATTTTCTTCTATATTCATTTTGTTAAGAGTTTTTTTTTTTTATCATGAAAAGATGTTAAATTTTATCAAGTACTTTTTTGGCATTTATTGAAATGATCATATGGTTTTTGTTCTTCATTCTGTTAATGTGGTGCATCAAGTTTATTGATTCGTGTATGTTGAACCATCCGTGCATCCCTGGGATGAATCCCATTTGATCATAGTAAATGATCTTTTAATGTGTTGCTGAATTCAGTTTACTAGTATTTTGTTGAGGATTTTTGCATTCATATTCATCAGGGATATTAGCTGGTAGTTTTCTTTTTTTTTGTTGTGTCTTTGCCTGGTTTTGGTATCAGCATAATGCTGGTCTTCCTAGAACAAGTTTGTAAGCGTTTCCTCCTCTTCTATTTTTTGGAATAGTTTGAGAAGAATGGGTATTAACTCTTATTTAAATGTTTGGCAAAATTTAGCAGTAAAGCCTTCAGGTCCTGGGCTTTTAGTTGATTGAAGACTTTTTATTACTGCTTCAATATCACTACTCATTATTGGTATACTCAGGTTTTCTACTTCTTCATGGTTCAGTCTTGGTAGGTTGCATGTGTCCAGAAATTTATCCATTTCTTCTAGGTTAGCCAATTTTTTGCTGCATAGCCATTCATAATATTCTCTAATTGTCCTTCATATTTCTGTGAAATTGGTTCTTACGTCTTCTTTTTCATCTATGATTTTATTTATCTGGGTGTCCTCTCTTTTTTCTTAGTCTAACTAATGGTTTGTCAATTTCGTTTATCTTTTAAAAAATCAACTCTTTCATTTGTTGATCTTTCATATTTTTTAGTCTTAATTTCATTTATTTCTGCTCTGATCTTTATTATTCTTACCTTCTGGTAATTTTAGATTTGATTTGTTCTTGCTTTTCTAATTACTTGTGGTGCATTATTAGGTTGTTTATTTGAAATATTTCTACTTTTTTGATGTAGGTACTTATTATTATAAAATTCCCTCTTAGTACTGATTTTTCTATATCCTATAGGTGTTGGTATGGATGTTTTCATTTTCATTTGTTTCAAGAACTATTAAATTTCCTTCTTAATTTCTTCATTGATCCATTGTTGAGAAGCATAGTTTTTAATTTCCATGTATTTGTGCAGTTTACAAAGTTCCTCTTGTTATTATGTCTAGTTTTCTTCCATTGTGATCAGAAAAAATATTTGATATTATTTTGATTTTTTTTAATTTTTAAAGACTTGCTTTGTGGCCTAACACATGGTCTACCCTGGAGAATGTTTCTTGTGCTGATGAGAATATATATTCCGTGGCATTTGGATAAAATGTTTTGTAAATGTCAATTAGATGTGTTTTGTCTAGAGTGTGATTTAACTCTGATGTTTCTTTGTTAATTTTCTGTCTGCATACTTTGTCCATTGCTGAAAGTGGGGTGTTGAAGTCCCCTACTATTACTGTATTGCAGTATGTCTCTTTAAATCTATCAATATTTGCTTTATATGTAATATTTCAGTGCTTTAATGTTATGTGCATATAGTGAATCTTCTTGCTGTATGGACCCCTTTGTTATTATAAAATGACTTTCTTTGTCTCTTTTTACATTTATTGACTTGAAGTCTATTTTATATGATATAAGTATAGCTACTTCTGCGCTTTTTTGGTTTCTATTTGTATGGGATTGCTTTTTCCATCCCTTCATTTTTTATCACTTTATTTTGGAAGTTTAAAACAATACAAAGAGAGAAAGAATGGAGAGGACTTCTAAGCATGTATTTCTGAGAGGATCAGAATATTTTAATTATAATCAATACATGGTATTCTACTCAAACCTTATTTAAAATAACAGCTAATACTGAGAAACTTGCATTCAATAAGGCTAACTATAGCAATGAATAAGGAGAAAAAGGGTAGTATTTTGGAAACAATATTTGAGAAGAACTCAAAAAGAAAATAGAAAGGTCACATAGGAGTAAGGTATTTCAGGAGAATGTGGTGTCCCAGGTGCCAAGTAGGAAAAAGTTTTAAGAAAGAAGGAATGATCATCAGTGTCGAGTTGCAGAGTGGTTGAGTAGGATGATAATTGAAAATGCCCACTGAATTTGTGACTAAGAGGTCAATGGTGACTTTAGACCAAACACTATCAGCAAAGGATGGAGTCATTGTGTTATTCAAGGAGAGAAAGGACACAAGGAAGTAGATCATTATAGATTTCTGTTTTGAGAAACTTGGATAAGGAGACTTATTGGATGTTAGTGAGAAAGAGGATGAGCGTCAAAGGAACTTTTAGAGGTAGGCATGAAAGAGCCTTAAGCTTGTCCACAGGCTGAATGGAAGAGACTGATAGGGAAAAAGGCATTAGAGATGACAGAGCAAAAAGAGGCAAGGTCCCAAAGGAGGAGTGGGGAGGATCACAGGACAGCTAATGGGATGGCCACTGTTTCACCGACACTCAGCAAAGATGTGGTCCCCTGCTTCATAGAGAGAATACAGGGCACCATCTTGGGACTCTCTCTACCCCTGGTGCCCTCACAAATACACTTAGATGTGTCTTTCTCTACACACCTTTCTGCCTTCTTCCCTTTCACCTGTGTAAAAGATATGTCTCTCCTCATGGACAAAATCAATCTCTGTATAAAGGTAAATTAAAATGTAATCAATGTTTGTTATGTATATAATTATACAGTCCAAAGAACACAAGTATGAATTAACCTATAATGTGACTAAATATATATAATAAATATATACTTTGTTAACTATACTAATAGAGCAATTATGATGTGGTAGATATAAAATGCATCACTCTTTCATTCAAATGAAATTTTAACATTGATTAATATAATCATTGGTAAGGTCTTTTATTTAGGATATCTATGACCAGATACAAGGCAATTGATCTGCATTAACCATATAACCCATCTGTTTAGACAATTCTTCAAATCATCTAAAACACATTTCTTTTTATATTATATCATAATATAGATACAGTCTTCAGCTTTATAGGACATAAAATGTGATTCAGCCAAAATTCAAGTCAGCGGTATGATAACAACAGAAAGAAGAAACTGTCTCATCTTTAATTTTAAATATACTTTCATCTATTCATTAAATACTTGGTAGTCAAGCATTAGCCTTAAGCTAACGCTTACTTTGGGTCAAAAAATAAATAAAAATAAAAGGTGTGCTTTTAGAGATAGAATTTATCATTACCAAAGCCAAAATCATGAGAATCCGTATTTACTTCCTTATGTATTCTGCAAATGTTCTTTAGTGCCTACTAGTGAGAGACACAGTGCTAGGGAATGGAGATACAAAAGTAAATAGAATACTGACTGTTTCAGGAATTTACAATCTGATAGGAGTAAGATTATGTTCATAATTAGGCATAGAGATATAATATGCAATTCTGTGAGAGAAGTGTGGTATAAGGAAATTGCAAATATGTATTGAAACAATATATTCTTTGATCGAAAATTTTATCTCTGGAAATCTATTTAAAGGGAGTAATCTGAAATGGAAGAGGAAAAAAACTCAATGAAAAGACAATCATTATATTGTAATTTGTTATATACATATTAGTCACGATAGACTAAACTATGCTGTAGTAACAAATAACCCCCAAATTTGAGTGGCTTACCACAAGAAGTGGCACAATTCAGTTTGGGTTGAAGGGCTCTCCTTGCCAGCTTTTCTCTAAGAAGTAACTCGAGGATCCAGATTCTTTCTACCATGAATTAATAGCTTCCATATTTGGAATATGTGGCCTTAAAGAGAAAAGAACAAAAGGCTGAAGGATCATGCAGAGTACTATTAAGGATAAATTCTTAAAGGAGGCTCACATTACTTTGCCTACGTTTGTTCAATCAGCTGTACCCCAGTCACATCAGCCCCAACCTAACTGTAAGGGAGGCTGTAAAATGTAATTTTATTGTATGCCAGAAAGACAAAACAGTGTAGTGAACACAAAGTCTTGTCTCTGCAATATAGAGTTAATAAATTGCTCAATGTATGCATGCTTTTATCAAGAGCTCATAATACAAAAACAGTTTTTGTTATTAATATAATGTTTAATAAAAAATTAGTGTACAAAGATATATCAGGATTGAAAAAAATGTGTATCTCAAAAGCACTGGCAGGAAATATGCTAAAATATTAACAGTCATGGGGGGCTAGGTGCGGTGGCTCACGCCTGTAATCCTAGCACTCTGGGAGGCCGAGGCAGGTGGATCGTTTGAGCTCAGGAGTTCGAGACCAGCCTGAGCAAGAGCGAGACCCCGTCTCTACTAAAAATAGAAAGAAATTAGCTGGACAACTAAAAATATATAGAAAACATTAGCCAGGCATGGTGGCGCATGCCTGTAGTCCCCGCTACTCGGTAGGCTGAGGCAGTAGGATCGCTTGAGCCCAGGAGTTTGAGGTTGCTGTGAGTTAGGTTGACGCCATGGCACTCTAGCGTGGGCAACAGAGTGAGACTCTGTCTCAAAAAAAAAAAAAAAAAAAAAAAAAAGAACAGTCATAGGGAATAAAAATAATTTTTAATTTTTTCTATTTGATTTTCCACATTTTCTATAAAAATGTGTTATCTTATGATGGAAAGTTAAATGAGTTTTTAAAGTGTCTTTAAAGGACTATTATATTAATAGCAATTACTATACTACTAGGAATAACTGTAGATCAGAGACTCTGGAGAGGTTGCAAAGAGGGAAGAGGGAACGAGATAGGTAGTAGATTAGGATTGTGTAGCTTTTACAGATAAAAGCAACAAACAGTGGGCATTTTAGCCTACGAACCACATGTGAACATCAATAATCATTCCTGTAAGAAGGCTAGGGCCCCTGAGAGGCCAAAAGCCTGGAATTTATGAAAGAGCAGAGGGCAGGTGGCAGAGTAACCCCGGTGTTAGGTCATCATACGTGAAACTAAAGATGCATAACCCATTGCGTGAGGGAAGATGTTGGAATTGTTTGCCTCTGTGAATGTAGTATTGGGTAAAGGAATAAAAAGTTTCCTTCTGGAAAGATGTCCAAATCATGCCACACCTCAGTATTCACAGTAAATATCTACATGTACATTTGGATATTTGATTTCAGGTTTACTGCACCGTGAGTTATTTTTGTCCTGTGTCCTGATTACATAAAGCATGTGTAATTAAAGTCCTGCACAGAGAACCATGGAGTCTTATGTATTCGAAGTCTAAAATAAACATAAACACAATGACTTTCAGCTCACAAGTGTAGAAAACTCTTTCACTGACATTTAAATACACTCCAGGTCACTGTGAGTATTTCATCTAACTATTCTTCATCTACTTTCTTCTTCAGGAGTTGAACAAGCTATTATTTGTTTTGTTAGACTTATTATTTCAGTACCATTTTCACCTTTTTTTCTGCCATGTAATCTATTTAGAAGAGTTTTCTACTTCAGATATCTCTACCATCCCCCAATACTCTCCAAAATAATCTTCAAATGTTGCCTACAGGAATCTTGTTCATTCACTCAACATTTACCGAAGGCCTGGGTGTCAAGCATTGTACAAGACTCAGTGACACAAAGGTAAGACTCAGTTACTCACCTCAAAAGCTTACAGGATAACATAAGAAAGTAACTTTAAAAATTAGAAAGCAACAAAAAAACATCTTCAGCACAGTATGATAAGTGTATGGAAAGGCACGGGATACTGTGGAAACCTGGAAGAAGAGATCAAATTATAACTATCGAGGTTAGAGAAGACACCTGGGAAATGATGCCTTAGTAGAGTATGGAAGACTAAGAAGGATTTGGTGATGTGTGAGGGATGGGGAAAAGAAGGGGCTGAGAGCAGAGAACTAACAGCACAGATGTGTGAAAAGCGTAGTTTGTTTGGGGCACTGCAGATAGAATCTCCTGCCTAAAATTCAAGACATATAGGAGAAAAGAGGCAGGCGATGAGTCCAAAAAAGTGGCAAGATCATATAAGGTTCTATATGCCAAGCTGGGTATTAGACTTTTAACCTGAAAGTCACGGGAGGTGACTGAAGAATTTTAAGTGATGGGGATCAGCAGGAAGGTGAAGGAATAAGGAGACATAAGTAAAAGTACATTAGTACCATGGTGAAGGCCTAGAGCAAACCCCACCCAGATGTTGATATGAAAGTCTAAAGAGGTAAAGGGCTATGTTAGAGTCAGGGAGGGAGCAGATCCAAAGGGAAGAAAATATTTCTCAAGAATTGGGATTCAGGGAGGCAGCACAAGTTTCCTGCCATGTTCCAACTTCATGATCAATCCTTTCTTGACTTTAGCAGGTATTGGTGACTATTCTTCCTTATCCTATGTTCACTCCAAATCTACATCTAGAAGGAAAAAAATCAATAATACAAAAAACACAGGAAATATCTGCTAAGTCATCATTAGTAACTTTCCTTATATTTGTGCAACATGGAAATAGGCTGTTTAAACTGTAATTTACAGTTCAAAAGACAAAGCCAAAGCGACCTTTGTGCCATTCCTCTAAATCAGAAGTTCTACTCCAGAAGGAATCCCCAGGCCAGCACCACAGTGGGTGTCTGGATGGTCACCATTTGTTAGAAGGAAGAGTGGAGAATTATGTTCTTATCTTATGCATTTTTCTAAACTTCAACCAGGCCCAGTTCTTATCATCTTACTATCATCCTTAGGGGCTGACACAATGCCTAAGACCTAGTTTCTTTAAAATAATAATTATCTGTTGATAATTACAACTCATTTTGACATCTGTCATATTAGTTTAAGTATGCATTCTAAATATAATTTTTACTTTGAAACATAATATTGGTAAGCAATGTCATATTTTAAAGATGTTTTAATATTCTTACAGACCTATTGCTTTTTTTTAGATGAGCAAAGTAGGGAATGGGCTTGGTTTTCATACAGTTCGTGTGTCTGGGATGCATCTTCTCGGTTTTCTTTCATGTGAACATGCATAGATCCAGAGGACAGTTTAAGACATTCACTGGATCTCGATCCTAAAGGTGAGGCTGAAAGATCCTGCCAGATGATTGAAAAGTTCATATGGGGCAATCGTCACAGTAGCAACACAACATCGGTTGCTGGGTAAACACAGGCAGAGGAATCCCGCTTCGGTGATTTGCAGCAGTGCCAGGCGGCAATGGTATTTATGATATTCCTTTCACCAAGTAGAACACACCAAATGACTTGGCAAGATTGAGAGAAAGAATTAGATTCAAATGACAAAAAATTGCCTGACACCAGCTAAGATTCCCCTGGAAGGGTAATTATGAGGCTGCAAATAGTCAGGATGTCTGCAACTTTAATTTTTATAATTCATTAAGAAAAATAGGAAGAAAGTGTCCTCGCCTAGGTGAGCATTCAGAAGCGAAGGGTTCACCACCCCATAATTTGTGCTGCCATTCCATTCTTCAACCAATAACATTGATCATGCTGGAAAACACATATAATTTTTTTTCCTAAAAGTTCTCTTATAATACCTCTTTTAATAAGGGACTAATTTTTTTTAAATTGTATCAGCCTAAAGCCAATTATACCCACTCAACAGATGGTCAAGAGGTTTGACATCTCTGAATCGTTAATATAAAATGTTTCCTTTGTATTCTGTCTGGGTTCATAAAAACATCGTGTTAAATCCCGCTGCCATGCACACTTCCATCAACCCACGATTCTTCTGGAATATAATAAATAAAATAAATTATTCTGTAAATAGTTTTTGATTTCTCGCTCATGTCGCAGAATGAGAACACCATGAGAGGTGGGGCCTGGCCTTTCTTCCTGGGTATATGTTCAGGGAGGCAATGGCACTGAAATTCGGCCCATTTCCAACCCTCCCGCGGGAGCAGCCCTGCCTGGCAGAACCTGCAACCACACGGCTGCCCCGCCCGCGCCACTCTAGTGCCACCTACCAAGGCGCAGCCTTCCCTGACCCAGGCATGCCACCTCCGAGTCAGCCCCGCTTACTCCTGCTGCTAACCTCTCACACCTGTCGCCTTCACTGAGACTGGGACTTCACCTCTTACAAAATCCCCTAAAAAGCTGAGCTCCCGCAAGGATATGTCAAGGGAGGGGGGAGGATGTCCCATCTCCTGAAGCTAGAGGGCAGGGTACCTCTGGTTCTCCACATACTTCTGTTTTCGCTTACAACCACTGAACTCTGGACGACCACGCTCACGCTGCCAGAGACTGCTACCGTTGAGCTTTGCGGCAGGCAGGCATTTATTTTATTTAAATTTCAGAATATTGCAGGGTATAACTGTTCTGGTTACATGAATTGTAAGGATAAGCAATATGGCATGTTGATTTATTGGTACAAAACATCCACTCAATAGTTGATAATTAAAACCGTAGCTGTTGTTACTATTCAGTGGTCAAAATCTGCGTTTTGGCTCCCATATGCTAATGTTTGATTGTTTATGAAGCTCACACTGTAATGAAACTATTAAAGGCCATTTGATATTATAAAATCATAAAGGAAATTAGAAAATTTCACTGTGTTGTAAACCTTGAAGGTCTGTCCTGCAGCCCCTCATTGACAAACTCAGCATTTTAATTTGATTCTAGACTTTGTTGTCAGTATGAATTGCTGTACTTGGTGTTCACTTCATTCAAATATCATCTTAAAATTTTATATAGATTTTAATTTTAAGAGATATTGCTAGGATTTTCAAATTACAACAAAGTAACTTTTATCTCACCTGACAAAATGCGAACAAAATAGAATAGTCATTACTAGGCATCCTTCAAGAATTGGGACCACAGACCCTTCAGATTTCTAAATCAAATTTAAGCTTTGTCACACTGGGGAAAAAGCGCATACATGGCTTAATTTATAAAAACAACTTTTTTAATATATATTTTGCAGTTCAGACTTTGGTAATGTTCCAATATTACTCATTTGGAAAAGTAAAGTTTATATCACAACTTAAACAGTGGTGCTAAAATACAAATTTATACCAACACTAGAATTATGTAAAGATCTTTTCATAAGTGAACATGTACATATATTCCATATACATACTTCTGTTTGGTTAAATCCTTAGGGAAAGTTGGTGGGAGGTGCCAAATCTATTTTCTCAAGAATCCAGCAGTTTTAGCTATAGTAAAGGAATTTAGGTATACACCCATCCCCTCCTCGATGGGTGTATACCTAAATTCCTTTACTATAGCTATAACTGGTGGAGTGCAATGCGCACTGTCTGGGGAATGGACACGCCTGGAGCTCTGACTCGGGGGGGGGGATAGGCGGTACATGGGCAACGTATGTAACCTGAACTTTTGTACCCCCATAATAAGCTGAAATTTTACAAAAAAGGAATTTAAAGGGTGTTATATATCCATGAAAAAGAAATCATAGAGAGGAGGGAGTAGTGATACACTTTCAATTAAAAAAAAAAAACTGGTAGCAATTCCATTTCTAGCAATATGGTGTGATAAGATATCCTGAAGAAATACTTTATACCTCAATATACCCAGAAAGGCAGGGAAAATATGTCAAATATTCTTTTAAGTTTATAGATGAGATCACAATAAAAACAAAAAGTACAGGAACCAAAAAATAAAGAGAAAACAAAAAATTAGAATTGGCCTTTGTGACCCTGTAGGCATTTGTGGTCTTATAGGGATTTAGATTATAGCATCCATAGTATGACATAAAATAAGGCCTTGGACCAAAATGGAAAAAAAAAACTGCATTAAAACACATAAATCTTGGGTTTCTGAGAAGGTATACCCTCTGTAAAAAGATAGAGTGGAAGAAATATCTACCTACTGGTAAAGGAAGATGAAAAGTAAGATTGCATGTTTAGACTGGGGTACTGTTCTTACCCTTATGTAAATTTGTATTCTAACTACTCTGCCTCAAACCAAAAAAAAATAGTGCAAAATAAGATGGTTTTTAAAAATCCAAATGTATCAGTAATCATAATAAATGTGAATGGACTAAATAAATCTAAAGAAATTTTCAGCCAGAATATAAAAATAAAATCCAGCTATAAGAAAAACATCTAAAACATAAGGAAACTAAAAGATTGGAAATGAAGGATTAAAAATATATGCCACACAGTGGTAAGTAAAATAGAGCTGGAATATCTATATTAATATTAGGCTAAATATATTTTAAGTTAAAGAATATTGTCAGAGGGCTGGGCGCGGTGGCTCACGACAGTAATCCTAGCACTCTGGGAGGCCGAGGTGGGCGGATCGTTTGAGCTCAGGAGTTCGAGACCAGCCTGAGCAAGAGCGAGACCCCATCTCTACTAAAAATAGAAAGAAATTATATGGACAGCTAAAAATATATATAGAAAAAATTAGCCGGGCATGGTGGTGCATGCCTGTAGTCCCAGCTACTCGGGAGGCTGAGACAGGAGGATCGCTTGAGCTCAGGAGTTTGAGGTTGCTGTGAGCTAGGCTGACGCCACAGCACTCACTCTAGCCTGGGCAACAGAGTGAGACTCTGTCTCAAAAAAAAAAAAAGAATATTGTCAGAGGTAAAGAGAGTGACTATCTGATGACAAAAAGTACAATTTACCAGGGAGCTGTAACAATCCTAAACTTACATGCAAATTATAACACAGTTTCAAAATATATTTTTAAAATTCATAATTATAATGAGAAAACCACACAACTAGACTCATAGTAAGTAACAAATATATTTCTATCAGAAATGATAGTTCGGCCAGGCGCGGTGGCTCACGCCTGTAATCCTAGCACTCTGGGAGGCCGAGGCGGGTGGATCGCTCAAGGTCAGGAGTTCGAGACCAGCCTGAGCAATGAGCGAGACCTCGTCTCTACTAAAAATAGAAAGAAATTATCTGGCCAACTAAAATATATATAGAAAAAAAATTAGCCGGGCATGGTGGCGCATGCCTGTAGTCCCAGCTACTCGGGAGGCTGAGGCAGTAGGATCGCTTAAGCCCAGGCGTTTGAGGTTGCTGTGAGCTAGGCTGACGCCACGGCACTCACTCTAGCCTGGGCAACAAAGCGACACTCTGTCTCAAAAAAAAAAAAAAAGAAAAAAGAAATGATAGTTCAAGAAGAGCCAAGGAGGCAGACTAGAAGCAGCCTGTGCACACCACTCTCATGCAGAGGATTGAAAGTGGTGAGTGAATATTGACCTTCAGATCAACTGTTTAAGAGACAGCATTGGAAATCAACAGAGAGGGGACAGGAGGCACCCAAAGTGAAGGAGAGGGAAGAGAGGAAACCTTCTCTGTGGTATCAGAGGTATGCAGGAAAGGAGACAAGGCATAGTGGGGACCCACTGACTTGCAAACCCTGGGTGCTCTGGCTGGCACCATTTTGAGATCCCAGACCCAGAGTGCTGTGTCTATCCAGGTGTCATATCCATTGCTACCTCCCCATTTTCCCTGCTGGGCTGGGGAGGGAGCAGGAAGGCCAGGTGCTCTCACATGTCCTGTGAGCAAGAGTCATGCACTCCCATTGCTACCAGGTGAACGGGGGTGGGGGGCGGTGAATGCTCTGGCCACTGTGGGCCAACAAATACTGCTACCTACAGACTTGGGTAAGACTGTGCTCAAGCCACTGCAGGCCAATAAAAGCTACTGTCAGTAATGTGGGCAGGGTGTAGCTCAAGCCTCTGTGGGCCAACAATTGCCACCACTTGTGGACATGGGCAGGGTGGCACTCAAACTGGTATGGGCCAACAAATGGGGAAGATCTCAAGCCACCCTGGCCATCACCTGTAGTCCTGGGCAGGGCAGCGCTCAAATTACTGCGAGGGACAATCACCACCACTGACAGAACTAGGTGGGGGGATCACTCACTCTGCAGCCTGTGGACCACCTATGACAACCACAAGGGAATGAAGAGATGGAAGACACAGGAGAGCAGCAGTATTAAGCCCTCACAGTGCATCTGCCCCTCTCCTGCCAGGTCTGTCTTCCATAGTAGGACTCAAGGGCACCATCCAGAGACTTCTCCCTCACTTCACTGAGTAGGAAAGTTCCCAGCAAAGGAGAACAGGTGCACTGCAAACCTACCTGTCTTGAGGCAAGAGAATAGCTTTCAGATGAGAAGGAAGCAGCATAAGAACTCTGGCTACATGAAAAAACAGGCTATTTTGACACTCCCAAATAATCACAATAGTTCTCCAGCAATGGACTTCAACCTAAAGGAAATTTTCAAAATGTCATATATAGATTTCAGAATATGGATAGCAAGTAAGATCAATGGGATTGATGAGAAAGTTGAAAACCAACACAAAGAAACCAAAATAATAATTCAAGACATGAATGAAAAATTTACTGAAGATATAGACAACATAAAAAGATATAACAGAACTTAAAGAAATGAGAGTCATTCAGGGAATTTCAAAATACAACAGAAAGTTTTAACAACAAAGTGGACCAGGCAGAAGAAAGAACTTCAGAGCTTGGAGACAAGGCTTTCAAATTAACCCAGTCAATCAAAAATGTATAAAAAACAATAAAGAGGAATGAATAATCACTCTGAGAAATATGGGACTATGTAAAGTGAGTTAATATAAGAATCATAGATATCCTTGAGGGAGAAGAAGGAAAAGCAAAAAGCATGGAAAATCTATTTGGGGGAGTATTTGAGGAAAACTTACCTGGCATTCCTAGAGATTTAGATATCTAGATACAAGATGGTCATTGAACTCCTAGAAGACTCATAGCAAATAGAATATCACCAAAGCATATAGTCATCATGCTGGCCAAAGTCAAGGTGAGGGAGAAAATCCTATAAGCTGAAAGATGAAAGCAGCAATTTACTTAAAAACATAAACCCATCAGACTAACAGCAAACCTCTCAGCAGAAATCTTACAAGCCAGAAGGAATGGGGGTCACATTTTCAGTCTTCTTAAATAGAATAACTGCCAGACAAGAATTTTGTATCTTGCAAAACTAAGTTTCATAAATAAAGGAGAAATAAACTCTTTTCCAGATAAGCAAACACTAAGGGAATTTGTCACAACTAGGCCTGCCCTAAAGGAAATGCTTAAAAGTGCTCTATACATGGAACAGAACAATTGATACTCACCAGTGTAAAAACATCCCAAAGTTAAAGCTCAGAGCTCTTACAAAACAGTAACACAAGGGAGAAAACAAAGTAATTAGGTATCATTCCACATGATGAACAGACCAGTATCTCACATATCAATACTAACCTTGAACATAAATGGTCTTAATGCTCCACTTAAAAGATATAGATTAGTTAACCCTAAGGACCCCACCAAAAGACTCCTAGAACTGATAAATAAATAAATTCAGCAAAGTCTCAGGTTACAAAATCAACGTATACAAATCAGTAGCATTTCTATATACTAATAACAATCAAGCTGAGAGTCAAATCAAGGACTCAATACCATTTATGATAGCTATGAAGACAACAAAATACTTAGGAATATATTTATCTAAGGTGTTGAAAGATCTCTACAAAAAGAGCTACAAGCTACTGATGAAAGAAGTGGTAGATGACACAAACAAATGGAAAAATATCCCATGCTGATGGATTGGTAGAATCAACATCATTAAAATGTCCATTCTACCCAAAGCTATTTATAGATTCAACACAATTCCCATCAAAATATCAATGTCATATTTCACAGATCTAGAAAAAACAATCCTAAGATTCATTTGGAACCAAAACAGAATACCCAAAGCAATCTTAAGCAAAATGAACAAATCTGGAGGTATAACATTACTTGACTTCAAATTATACTACAAGGCTATAGTAATCAAAACAACATGGTACTTGAGTAAAAGTAGAGACATAGACCAATGGAACAGAATAGAGAACCCAGAAATAAAACCATATAGCTACAACCAACTGATCTTCAACAAAGCAAAAAAAGACATACATTGGGGAAAGGACATCCTATTCAATAAATGGTGCCGGGAAAATTGGATAGCCACATGCAGAAAAATGAAACAGGACCCATATCTCTTGTCAAATACAAAAATTAACTCAAGATGGATTAAAGACTTAGATGTAAGCCATGAAACCATAAAAATTCTAGAAGAAAGTATAGGAAAAACTCTTCTAGACATAGGTCTAGGCAAAGAATTTATGACTAAGACCCCAAAGGCAAGTACAGCAGCAACAAAAATAAATAATGGAACTTAATTAAATTAAAAATCTGATGCACAGCAAAGGAAATAATTAAAACAGTAAACAGGCAGCCTACAGAATGGGAGAAAATATTTGCAAACTATACCTCTGACAAAAGACTAGTATCCAGAATCTACAAAGAACTCAAACAAAACAGCAAGAAAAAAAACAAACAATCCCATCAAAATGTGAGCAAAAGATATGATCAGACATTTTTCAAAAGAAATTAGACAATTGGCCAACAAACATATGAAACAATCTTCAATGTCACTAATTATCAGGGAAATGCAAATTAAGACCACAATGAGATACCACCTTACCCCTGTCAGAATAGCCATTATTAAAAAGTCAAAAACCAATAGATGTTGGCACAAATGTGGTGAAAGGAAACTTTTATAGGCTGTTGGAGGAAATGTAATTTAGTGCATTAGCTATGGAAAGCAGTATGGAGATTCCTCAAAGAATTAAAAGTAGACCTACTATTCGATCCAGCAATCCCACAGCTGGGTATCTACACAAAGGAAAATAAGTCATCATATAAAAAAGACAGCTGTACTCAAATGTTTATCACAGCACAATTCACAGTTGCAAAGATATGGAATCAAACTAAGTGCCCATCGACTGATGAGTAGATAAAGAAAATGTGTTAAATATATATATATACCATGGAGTACGACTCAGGCATAGAAAGGAATGAAATAATGCCTTTCACAGCAATTTAGATGGAACTGGAAACCATTATCCTAAGTGAAGAATCTCAGGAATGAAAAAAAAATATCATATGTTCTCACTTATACGTGGGAACTCAGTGTGGGATATATATCATCAAGAAGGGGGAGGATGGAAGAGGGTGAGGGATAAAAATTTTCCTATCAGTTACAACGTACACTATTCTTTTGATGGGTACACTGAAAGCCCTGACTTAGCATGATACATTTCATCCATGTAACAAAAAATACTTCTACCGTCTAAATTTTTTAAAAATTAAAAAAAAAAAAGAAATGGTAGTTCAAGCAGAAAAAAAGTAATTAGGGATACAAATTATTGGAAGAATATAACTAACAATGTTGAATATATATTCATATTTAAATTGCCAAACTTAGTAGATCAAAGAAGTCATAATGGAAATCAAAAAATATTTAAAACTGGAAGATAATAAAGCAATTACATGTGGAAATTTTTGAGAGGCTGCATATAAGGGAAATATAACGTAAAATGCTTACATAGTCAGAAAATGCATATTAATTAGCTAAATGTTTACTTAAGGTATTAAGAAAGGTATAACAAATAAGTTCAAGGAAACTAGACAAGGCAGAAAAAGGGGCAAACATTTATACAATAGAAATCAGAAGTACCACAGATAACTACAAAGCCTTGTAGTTTGAAAAGCCAGTAGGCAAAATCTCTGGCAATATTAATCATGGAAAAAACAGGTGTCACAAATCAGAAATACTAGAGGGAAAGGGGGAATAGAAGAGATGCAGCAGAGATTTAAGGCAAAATAAAAGAATAACATGAAAATATGTATTTTACTAAATTTAAAAACTTGGATGAAGTGAAAATTTTGCTAGAAAAATAAGTGTTAGCAAAAATGTCTCAGGAAGATACAAACTAAGAATCTATGATAATCAAAGAAATTGTTTCAGAAATATGGCAGATTGCATTACTTGTTCAAGATACTTGCTGCATCTTTTTACTAAGCCCTCCTGATGGGAGGACCCTATTTTTCTCCTCATTGATGTATGTGTGGCCACTTGACTTCCTCTGACCCATGTTATGTGAGTAGAAGTAACACGTACTATGTCAGAGAAGCAATTTTCTTTCATCTTTCCTTGTTTTGCTTTTCTTCTTTCACCTTTGACTTATATCATTCAAGTGCATCCTGTATTCAGAACTGAATAAAATTCTGATTTCTTGCCCAAGTGTCCATAATGAAATCCTCTTAGTCAAGTGTTTCAAATCTAAATCTTCCTTTCCTTAGAATTCTCTAAGTTCCTATCTCACCAGCAGCTATTGTCATAACCCCTGCAATCATCACTGAATGAGTATTTCCACAGTGAAAAATATCAATGTATCAAAGAAAACCACTAATTCTCAGGCAAATGCTTAAATATTTCTCTCCTTCCTGCCATCTTCTCCACTGATGTTACCAGCTCAAATCCACTATTACTATGCTTCTCTTCTTACAATAGTTAATTCCCCAGCAATTCACAATACAGCTTTCTTCTCGTCAGTTGGGCAGCTGTGTGCCACACCCTGCCATTAATTTTTATGAGTCGTGGATGTTGGTTTTCCATTTGCTTTTACACATGGTTTTCTAATGCTGACCCTGGTTTTCTCATGCTGGTTGGTGTATGTTCCCTATTTGTTAGAAGCAGGTCAAAAATCATTCAAGGGGAAAATAATAGAAGGCTATAATTTCAGTTTGAGTCACATACAAGTAAAAAGAAAAGTTAGAAATCAAAGGAAGGAACACACTCCACTTTTCCATGAAATTTATTTTCCAAATCAAAGCCAGAGCTCAAATCACTAGGATTCTGCCCATCTCTAATGAAGGAGGGAAAGTTTCACAGTGAAGCCAGAACAGAGCCAGAAAGCATCTTATGGTCTTGAATAGAAAGAAACTTATGGTGGCAAACACCAACTGGTGCCAAGCATCTGTTATTGCTGTAAAAGGCAAACGAAGGCTGCTGCCAGGGCCTCAGCAACCCAGAGATGCTGGCTGCCTGGAGTCCACAAAGGCCGCTGTTAGAGGGTCTCTGGAGATGTCCCATGGCAGTTGCCACACCACTAACACATGGGCTGATTAAGCAGATTCTGCTGTAATTAATTTTTTGGTCAACATTTTGTCTGGTCAGAAATAGGACAGCTCCATTTTGAACAATCTTATGAGTGTACATTTTTAGTCTTGAAATGGAAAGAAAAGTAGAAATCCCTAAAACTGAAGAGGTCATGCATTTTAAACAAAGCTAATTTCTGGAATAGACTTCTGCTGCAAGGAAGCTACAAAACCTATATCTTTCCATCACATTTGTGAAAATTTCCTTCACAGATTTATTCTTTAAACACTAGCCTGTCCATTGCTATGAGCCAATCAGAAATATCCAGCATGCAAACACTGGTAGCTCTATTCAGACGCCATCAAACCTAGCACCTAAAACTGAAACTGTCTCACTGACTAAGGGAAGAACTGAGAAGGGGTGTCCATAGACTTGTGAAAGCATACCAAGGTACTAAGCCATATTTGACTCCCAAATTCCAAAGGTTAGAGGAAGAAGATGTAAAGTCTCCTAGTCCCCTCAATTTACAAATTAGCAACATGATGCTATGGTGAATATCTGTCATTTGCCTGCTGTAGCACCCATTCCCTGTTCTAGTGACAGACTCCCTATCTCTTCCCCATCCTAATTGGAACTATAGGGTTTGATCCATGGTGCCCCTCACCCTCATTTTGTACCCATCATCAAGGGATGGGTACATTAAGCTAATAAAGCCAATCAAGTGCTTTCCCTCTGGAATCTAAATTGGAAGCCAACTCACCTCTAGGGCAGTGTCCCAGAGAGAAAATTTATCAGCTCCTGATAACTGTAGCTACTTACTTCCCCTGCCTGGTTGCTCAACTTTCCTTTGATTCTGTGAGACATCACATATCTTTCCAAGAAGTTCACCCTGCCACACCCCTAACTTCTTCTTAACGTTTTCTTAAGTTAACCAGAGTTATTTTCAGTTCTTACAACCAAAGCAATTGATACAGAGACCTTGTCAAAAGTTGAGAAGAAAAACCTCACTTGTTCACCTCTGACCATGCTGTATGCAGCACAAGGCTGGTTTTATAAGCAGGCAGAGCAGGTGGCCAGCTATGAAATGTAAGACACCCTCACACAGCCAAAAAAGTATGCTTTTTAACTAAATAATCCTACCTGAAATGCCCCCAATTTAGAATTAAGGGTGGTCCTCTTAAAATGAGCTTGTGACTTCATCGTTCAATGGCAAATTGATTGCTTACTACAATGTCTAATGAAGATAGGCTTTGCTAGACAGAAACATGAGGAGACAGGAAGAGAAGGGAAGAATGGAGGTGGGCACTGAAGTGCACAGTCTGGGACAACTTGAGGTGCCATGAAGACACCTGCTACAAGGAGGACTGCCACCTTGTGTTTCTGTGGCCTTGTGGCTGCCTCCACCCTGCCCTAGGATCCCATCAGATCTTGCTGAGATGCTTGCAGCCACTACTGATGGGGCCTGCTGTCTCCAGTGCCACCGCCTCTCCTTCCCAAATCTACCTTTCCTAGCCCCTGATCTATTTTGAATACATCTTCAGTCATCACTCACCTGTTTTATCAACACTTCACCACCTCAACTACAGGATAAAACTCAAATTCCTCAGCACGGCTTAGACTTCCAGGATCCCTCAAGGTAGGACTAGGTATCTTCCATTCTTATAAAACTCTGAAATTTTCATTTTAACTAAAATATACACAGCATGCCTTCATTGTCCATTGATAGCTCTACACTTAAGTGTCTTCAGGGGTAGAACTGTGTCATTTGTCACTGTATCCCTGGCACCCAGAATCTAGTAGAATCTCAATAAACATTATTACTAAATAAAACCCAATGTTCAAAATTGCACTTAATTTCCCTTTTTTTTTTAAAAAAAGTGCTTCTTCACCATTATTCTCTATAAATATGTCATTATCCATCCCATCAACCATGCTGAAAACTCAACCATATTTGACTCTTCCCTGTCCCTCTCTACCTTTAAGCATTTTGTATGCTCAGTGGGCCAAACGCCCTAACCAAAGAATATGACTGTGTTTATCCCATAAGGAGAAAGTATTTATTCTTCACCACTTCCACACAAGCTCACCAGAGACCATGAGTCTGCACTACTCACAGCGATGCTCTTGTCATTGCGATTTTCTGATTTGAACTTTGGTTTATTAAAAATAGTAGTGAGCTATTATGGTGTCCATTTGCTGAGGGAACCATGAAATCCCGGGTTTAGTGATAAAAGCTTTAAATGGCACCGCATACCTCAAAGATGGGAACATCCGCTGCAATAAAATTATCACCTCAGCCTAGGAAGAAGGGACAAGGTCTAAATTGGAGCTGGTGGGGATTAATGCGGGGGGAGGCAGGAGCAGCTGGTGGACATTCTACCTCCAGCACATAGTATTCAAAGTTTAAGATTAGCATGTCAGAGACCTTCCTTAAAACCACAAGCTCCTTTCACTCTTTTCAACAGCTGAGGCTTCCAGCTGAGAGACAGCATACTTGCCTATCTTACAATATTTCCCTGCTCAGTGATTGATACGCTATCCACTGCTGTTGGGAAAAATGAGTACTCGTACATCGCCAGAAGAAATGTGAATTGCTACAGTCTTTTTGGACAGCAATCTGGCAATTTCTTTTAAAATTAGAAATACACATACCCTTTGACCCAGCCATCCAACTCTGAGAAATCCGTCCTGCAGAAATAAAGGCATGAGTATGTAGGGAAAACACAGGGCCAATATTCAGCAAGCACACACCCGTACAATGTACTGCCAGCGTCTGTTCTGATTGGTCTGTCCCTGTGCCCTACTGGTTGTTAAATATTTTTAATGCCACCTCTGGATATATAAATAAAATTTTACATAAGTGAGATTTTTTTTTTATTATGAACACTTTTTCCCTTACGAACTGTGTGTGCATGCACACGCCTTGCTTCCTTCCTCTGCATCCCCATCCCTCCAAGCAGTCAGTGTTCTAGAGTCTTGTGCTTCTATAACTTACATATAAATAACCACATTTATGCACATAAGATTTCTGGAGGCTCGTTGTTTATAAAAAGAGGAGATCATATTGAAAACAGTCCTCTACTATCTTGCTTTTCTCTGTACATTTCGAAATCCCCCCTAGTAAACAAGAAAACTCTAACTCCTTTTTTAAAAATTTCTACATAATATTTTTGGTCCAGATATACTACAATACATTCAACCATTCTGAGATGGACAAGCATTTGCGCTTTGTTTGTTCCCCCTTTCACAAAAAGTGCTGCAACATCTATCCTTGTGTTGCCAGTCTGATGGCTCTGATAGAGGTGTCCCTGCTGCTACTAAGGCAGAGCATGTGTTCATATTTTTATGGTCCCTCTGAATTTTCACTTCCCTGAATTGCCTTGCTCATTTTTCTATTTTCAATAAATTAATAAATTTTCAATAAATTAATAAATATTTTACAGTCTCAGATTGAATTACTAATATGATAAATATAGAAATAGTATAACCTACATGTTCTAATATATACACATATATACTCATATAACCCATATACACAAAAGCTATTTGGGGACTTCTCTAATATTTAAGAGTGTAATGGGGTCTGGAGACCAAAAAGATTGAGAATCACTGATATATACAGAGATGTTTTCAAATCTTTGGAAATAACAGTACACATATATCTAGTTGAGATTGTGTGTGTGTAATTGTGTAATCATGGTGTAATTCAAGTCTTCTATGCCTTTAGTGATTTTTGACAAATGGATTCATCAGTTCTGAAAGAGGATAACAATATCTCCCACTATAAGTTTAATTTTTCAAAATTGTCTTGCATTTTAATTGTTTTGCTTTGCATATTTAGTAACCATGTGGCTTGGTGCACACAGATTTTTTATTATTAGAATACATGATTGTAAAATGTAGCTCTTAACATTATGTAATGTCTCCCTTTATCCTATTTATGCCTGTTAATTTATCTAATCTGATATTAATAGTGTGATTCATGCTTTCCTTTTATCTACATGTACCTGATATCTTTCTCTCTATTCTTTTATTTTTAAACAGATTTATCACTTTGAGTCATTTATATCTTGTAGACAACTTGTAATTGGGGGTTTTGTTTCTTAACCTAGACAAATCATCTCTGTCTTTTAATAAAGGGATTCAATCTGTTTCATTTAGTGTAACAACTGATACATTGACTTTGCTTTTCAAGGTACTTTATGCTATTTATTTTACTTTGTGATTTTATCTTGATCAGCTGTTTTAAAGAGGGAAGAAATACAAAATATTAGGTAAGGAGAAGCTTGGAATTTATAAAGTAGAATGATATGTCAGTTATGTCAAGTAAAATAATTCACCAATTTTCAATACCAATGTGTTCTTCGGCTTCTGTGTTTATTCTTGGAGATATCATCTGTGGGAGATAATGTCTCCCAAGTTTGCCTTGATCTCAAACATCACCTTACCTGAGATGAAAATATTGACTATCATAATGTGAGCCAAGCATTGTATGGACATAGCCAAGTGCTGTATGGACAATGTTTCAATTAATCCTCATAGGAAGCATATGTGATAGATACTATGTGATAGTAATATGTGATAGATACTATGTTACCCTCTTTAATTAAAAAAAAAAAACCCTGAAACTCAATGAAGTAACTTGCCATAGTCATAATCTGTGTGTTTTATTAAAGATTCAGTTTCTAGTTGTAAAGTTGGAGATAGAAGATAAGCAAATATGCCTTTTCCCAGAGATCTAGACTTAAAGAAATGCAAATAAGCTTTTTTGCCACCTCCTATCCCCCTGGTTCCATCCACAGAGGAAATGTGGGGAAGATGCCCAGTGGAAGATAAGAGTCCAAAGCTACAGGGCCTCACACCTGCAGGCAGGTTTGATATGTGCTGATAGAGGAGAAGGATATGTGAAGCCTTCCAATAGCCCACTAGTCCTTAAAGAAACTGAATCTACCCTTTTCCAGACAGAAAAGAAAAAACACTACCATCAGTTGACTTGAACAGGTGTTACAGTGGCTGTAAAGGCTAAGTAATTTTCATTTCGTGTTTCATAATTGGCTTTTAACCTGGTTTAATAAATGTCATCTTCTAACAACTGCTCACATGTTGGCTCTTTCCCAACCTGTCCCTTCCCATGTGTAACACTCATTCCCTCTCTGGATCTACCAGCAGAGAAAAATCTGCTTAGATGTCTTTCCACATTAACAAACAGCAATCTAACCAGTTCAATATATTACCACTGCTTTTCTATAGAACCATAATTTTTCTTTTTCAGTTTTTTAAATCTACATAGCAATGCTATAATTTACACAGTATTCCCAAAAGAAGTTTTTTTTTTTAAAAAAAAAAAAAAGTAGCCTTAGAACCATGGAATCTACAATCACATATTGACAATATCTAAGAGATCATCAAATCCTATCACTTCATATTATAGATGAAGTCCTGAAACCCAGAAATGGGGAGTGTGGGCGGACCCTGTTGGTACTCTGCTCAAGGGATTTGACTTTGCTTGGTAGCCAACTGTTTGTCCTCGGTACTTTAAAGCACTGCCCCTGAGCCATGGAGCCCTTGCCTTTTACAGAGAGCCTGAGGAGCCTGATTGCTCAGGTTCCTCCACCATCCAGACCTCACCCAGCCCAGGTCAGCCAAGAGCTGACTGTGTAAAGGTATAAAATTCAGGGGCTTTTCTTCTAGGGAAACTATTAAGTGAGCGTTAACTCCCTAAATTTCTAGGGATCAGATTGAGGCAGAGACTTCTGAAACTGTACCCTCAATGGGCTTCTGCCCTTTTCTTATCCTGCTCCCCCAACTCCTCTCTGGCCTTATCCAGGGAGAAATACAGTAACAGGTCACTTGAACCCAAATACATGTCTAGGAGTTTGCCTCTGGAAAACACACGCAGGACAGGAGTGGATGTGACCATGGTTTTCACATTTCCACACAGGAAGAACCAGGACAGAAGTCGATGTCTTCTACCTCCTGCTTCAGTATGTTTTTCACCTCTTCACAAGGATTCCATAAAATTCAGTTACAAGAAGCAATGCTCAGGTATTGAAGTATCATATGTACCCTAATTTCCTTACTTTGATCTTTTGAAGAGTTGCTTCTACTGAAGAGAGTTGATGTTCTTCCATTGGCTCCTCTGAGGGACACAGGAAAGACTCTTATAATATTTACTACTGCTTATGATAGCTAAGTGACCAAAAACAATGTCTACCATGTTATCCAGTATCCCCTTTGTGGGGACTCACAGGAGAAATTTTTCTTATATCTTAGTGCCAAAGAACTCTTTGCTTCTCTTAACAAATTCAGTGGTCTATTTATTATGTGGTCAGAAAGAATCTTGTGATTCACATATTTTCATTTTATTTTGGTAATTAGGAAGCTCAGAGACAAATTTATAGTCCACACCTACTAACTATGCTGTACCTTATGATATATCTGTTATTTTTTATCTGTCCTCAACATTCTACAATTTGCCTCTGCCTTAGAATATTAATTTTTCCATCTTATGATGTATACTTTTTCACTCCTTCAAAACCAAGGTGAAACAAAGTTTTAAAGAAACTAAGAAGATAACAACAGTGCATTCTGTAGCTAGAAAGTATATTTACTTAAGAAAAATTGTTCTGCAAATACTGGTTTAAAAGTGTTATATACTGTGTCTTCCTCACATTATAGTAAGTTTTTCACAAGGCTTTCACTGATTATTTTTAAATGATTTATGATAATAACTACATTTTCCTAGAAAGTATCTCCATAGGATTCTGCATGATATGGTTCAACACAGAGACTTTCTGTGTTTAAAGCATTGCAATATAATTTTCTGATGGATTAAGAGGAAGAGAGGGGAAATGCATTGAAAACATATTTAATAAAATAACAGATGAAAGCTTCTCATCTGGGGAGAGACAGATATGGACATCCTGATCCAGGGAGCTTGAAAGTTCCCAAATAGATTCAACCCAAAAAGGGCCTCTCTGAGACACTTATAGTCAAACAGTCAGAAGACAAGACAGAATTCTAAAAACAGGAAGAGAAAAGTATCAAGTGTCAAAACATATAAATTTATCCCCTTCAGGATAAGAGCAGATTTCTCAGCAGAAACTTTATAGGATAGGAGAGAATAGGATGATATAGTCAAAGTACTCAAAGAAAAAAAAATACCTGGCAGCCAAAAATACTAACCCCAGCAAAGCTATCCTTCAGAAATGAAGAAATAATATTAATATCTAACAAGCAAAAACTGAGGGAATTCATCACCATTAGACTGGCCTTATAAGAAATGCTTAAGGGAGTCCTACATGTGAAAGCAAAAGAATGACAGCTATCATCATGTAGACACAAGAAAGTATAATACTCACTGATAGAGCAGATACACATCTAAGAAAGAGGAATCAAACTTATTACAATAGAAAAAACACTAAGTCACAAAAATATACAAAAGAGGAATGAAGGAACAACAGATATACAAAACAACCAGAAAACCATTAACAAAATGGCAGGAGTAAGTCCTCACCTGTCCATAATAACCATGAATGTAAATGGTTTACATTCCTTAATTAGAAGATACAGACTGGCTAAATGGATTTAAAAAAAAACAAGACTTAACTATATGTTGTCTATAAGAAACTCTCTTCACCTGTTAAAACACAAGTAGACCGAAAGTGAAGGGATAGGAAAAGATATTTCATGCAAATGGAAACCAAAAACAAACAGGAGTAGCTATACCTATAATAGATGAAATAGACTTCAAGTCAAAAACTATAAAAAGAGACAAAAGTCATTATATAATGATAAAGGGATCAATCCAGCAAGAGGATACAATAATCATAAATATATATGCACCCAACAGCACAGCACCCAGATATGTGAAGCAAATACTATTAGATCTAAAATGGGAGATAGACTCAAATGCAATAATAATTGGAGACTTTAACACCCTACTCTCAGCATTGGACAAATCGTCTAGACAGAAACTCAACAGAGAAACCTCAGACTTAAACTGCACTATAGACCAAATAAAACTAACAGATATTTACAGAACTTTTCATCTAATGGCTACAGAATACACATTCTTCTCATCAGAGCATGAAACCTTCTTCAGGATAGACCATATATTAGTACACAAAGCAAGCATCAAAAAATTTTTTAAAAATCAGAATCATATCAAGCATATTTTTAGACCACCATGGAATAAAACTAGAAATCAATAACAAGGAGAACTTCAGAAACTGTACAAATATATAAAACTTAAATAATATGATTCTAAATGACCTATAGGTCAATCATAAAATCAGGAAGTTTAAAAATTCCTTAAAACAAATGAAAATTAAAACACAAAATACTAAAACCTACAGGATACAGTAAAAGCAGACTAAGAAGGAAGTTTATAGTATTTATACCTATATCAAAAAAGTAGAAATAGTTTGCAGTCCCACCAGCAGTTTATGAGTGTTCCTATCTCTCTGCATCCACGCCAACATTTGTTTTGAGACTTTTTGATAAAGGCCATTCTCACTGGGGATAAGTGATATCTCATTGTGGTTTTGATTTGTATTTCCCTGATGATGAGAGATGTTGAGCACTTTTTCATATGTTTGTTAGCCATTAGTCTATCTTCTTTTGAAAAATTTCTGTTCATGTCCTTTGTCCACTTTTTGATACGGTTGTTTGATTTTTTTCTTGCTGATTTTCCTGAGTTCTATATAAATTCTAGTTATCAGCCCTTTATCGGATATGTAACATGTGAATATTTTCTCCCATTCTGTTATACAACCTCTGTGGAAAGCAATCTGGAGATATCTCAGAGATACAAGTAGAACAACCATTTGATCCAGCAATCCCATTACTGGGCATCTACCCAAAAGAACAAAAGACATTCCATAAAAAAGACATCTGCACTCAAATGTTTGTAGCAGCACAATGCACAATTGCAAAGATGTGGAAACAACCTAAGTGCCCATCAATACATGAGTAGATTATTAAAACGTGGTATATGTATACCATGGAGTTCTACTCAGCCACAAAAAACAATGGTGATATAGCACCTCTTGTATTATCCTGGATAGAGCTGGAACCCATTCTACTAAGTGAAGTATCCCAAGAATGGAAAAACAATCACCACATGTACTCACCATCAAATTGCTATTAACTGATCAACGCTTAAGTGCACATATAGTAATAACATTCATTGGGTGTTAGACAGGAGGGAGAGGGGACAAGGGGATGGGTACATGCACACAGAATGGGTGCGGTGCACACCATCTGGGAGATGGACATGCTTGAAGCTCTGACTCAGGTGGGGCAAGGGCAATATATGTAATCTAATCATTTGTACCCCTGTATTATGCTGAAATAAACAAAATTTTTTAAAAAAGTAGAAATACTTCAAATAAACAACTTATGATGCACCTCAGGGAACTTGAAAAGCAAGAACAAAACAAACCCCAAGTTATTTAATAGAAGGAAATAAATAATATAGATCAGAGCAGAAATAAATAACATCGAGGCTAAACAAAAATACAAAAGATCAACAAAACAAAAAATTGGTTTTTGGAAAAAATAAACAAAACTAACAAACTATTAGCTAGGCTGAGAAAAAAAAAGACCCACATAAATATAATTTTCCTATGCTTTATTTTTTAAGAGTATTTCCTGTGTCATTAATGTGCTATATGTTTCCAATTTCTGTTGCATTTACTGCAATTTGTGCTCATTAGGTAAAAATTCCTAGTAAATATTTCTAACATTTTTACAATACTGGCCATAACAAGTAAAAAGTACTTTCATCCTAAACCATTAAGGGATTAGCACTTTCTTTAGGGAAGCATACCTAATTGTAATTCAATTGCCAGGAGCCTTTATTCTAAAGGTAAAAGCACACTTATGACCATTAGAGATATTTCCTTGGCTAAACTTCATTCTGAGAGGTATACCAGATAATAATAACAGTGCACACTTATTTGACACTGGCTACATATAATGTACTATTCAAGGCACTGTACGTATATTAACTCATCTAATTTTCACAATAACCCTATAAGTAGATACTATGATTATCTCTATTTTATACATGCAGAAACTGAGGTCTAAACAGGTTAAAGAACTTGTTCCGTATTTTTCTTCTTTATATGGGAAGGGGTTACAGGGAAAACATTTGCAGAAAACCTAAATTGTTTTTGGTGTGGTCATACAGGAAAACAATAGAATTGCTATCATGTAATTCATGATTTCTGGTTCATGTGTTTCTTTGAGGGACCTCATAAGAAGAAGACAGTGGCCAAAGGCAGGATTCAGAGTTTGTAAGTCACTTGGCCAAATGTTTGCTGAACAAATTAAATTTACAAAGTGCTTACAGAAATCAGGAACAAAGAAGATGGGCAATGATCACCAATAGTAAATACTATGATGATAGCAGAGGATCGTTTAGTCCAACAGCATCATCGACAAATTGCTTTATCTATCTATTGACCTACATATGACCCTGTTTGGGGAAAGCTACAAAGTAAAGTCACAGTTCTTATCTTGTGAGAGTTTACAAATTAAGAAATGCATGAACATCAGTACTACACGTGAAAATGAAGCAAACGATGTATGCAAAGAGGGCATAACTAATACATGTTATATTTCTTTTATGCCTGTGAGATAGGCAACCAGCTTGAGAAGGGGTCATAAGGCCCCAACCAAGGTCTCTAATAAAACAGGAGGCAGTGGAAAAGCTGACCAAAACCAGCTAGAACCAAGATGGCGATGAAAAACGACCTCAGATTGCCCTCACTGCTCATTATACACTGGTTATAATGTATTAGCATTAAAAAAAAAAAAAAAAAAAACCTCCCACCAGTGCCATGACAGTTTACAAATGCCATGGTAACTCCCAGAAATTACCCTACATGGTTTAAAACGGGGAGGAAGCCTTGGTTCCAGGAGCTCCTCATCCTTCTCCCAGAAGTCTTATACATAATCCTCCCTCCACTTAACATAAAATTAAATAGAATGTACAAAATAAGACCCTGGAAACTAACAAGGGGCTACTCTGTTATTCTGAGAGAGAGCTGCTGCTCTGCCCTTGGAGCAGCCTTCCTTCTGTTTCTGTGTTACTTCAATCACTAGCCTTCGCTTTACTCTGTCTTGAATTCTCTCCTGGACGAAGCCAACAACCCACTTGGTCTGCAGGCTGGACCCCAATTTTAGGGTCCACTTTTCTGTATCACTTGCACTTTGATTTCAGTGGAATGAGGGAGTCATTTCCTTATAGATGTTCAGATGGAAATCAAGGTGGTTATTGACATATTCTATCAGCTCTGACACTTTGCTACATATCTTTAAAAATGTTCTCATTATGAAATGTGTCCAAAAGCAGTTGCTTGTTGCTCCTTTTATTCTTAAAGTTCACATGAGACCTTTGAAAATGAAAAGATCTGGGTTTCCTCACTCTTCTGCATGCTCTTGGAGGGTGACACCGTGAGAGTCACATAAGCTTCTCGTGTATGGTTCACAGAGACTCCTTGTGGAGTGTAACTTCAGAAGATCTCTGGAAGCAAAAAAGGAAAAATGAGAATAGTCCAGGCAATGGACACAGTTCAAGGGTAAAAGAGTTCAAAGCAAGATTACAATGGTGAAGGGGTATTGAACAGATTTGTCTAAAATTAGCTGAGAGAGAGGACAGGAGAATAGGAGGTTACAAAGAAATTGGGGGCACTGCAGTATGACACCTTAAAAGAGAGCATAAAGTATTAATGTTTTATTCATAGCATAATGCCAAGTCAATGAGGAGCCCTAATTACTGGTCCTAGGACAGTGCCCTACAGACAGTAGTCATGCAAGAAATGTCTCTTGTTTTGAAGACAATTATGGTGACAATATTAAAGAGAAGCAAGTGTGATGTGCTCTGATGTCAAACAGAGAAGTAGCTTTGTATTTGTTGCCTTTTAATATGTTTGGAGTCCATTAAGGAAATAAACATTTAGCACAAAGCAATTTTTTCGAAAAACACTTACAGTCTTTAAAAATACAAAGGGTTCAGTAATCGTCAGAATTGAAGCTGGACGAGAAGAGAGTTGCAAGGGTGATTATTGTGCACATATCACAATTCAGCTTGAATATCAGATCTCTGAAGACAGCCTTTCCTTTCCTCACACTCCAAGTGACCTCTGCTACACCCCATGACTCAGCATCTACTATGAAGCCCTCCTCTTCACGTTCATACATACTCAACCTTCCCTCCATGGCGCTGCTTATCTCTCACAGCTCATCTGGGTTTCACTAGTGTGAAATACTGATTGTTTCCCTAGGGATAAAGCTCTAGATGTTCTCAGGAAAAGAGCACAGTAAGGCCGTCTGCATACAGCATTGTTAAAAAGGGAGGGAACAGATTTGAGCAGAGAAGTTAAGATCAAGGTGCTGGGTCTTTACCTGGATGTTATTGCATGCATTAAAACCCGGACTTTTGAGGCAGGGGGATCATTTGAGCCCAGGAGTTTGAAGTTGCAGTGAGCTATGATGATGCCGCTGCATTCCAGGCCAGGCAACAGAGCAAGACCCTGTCTTAAAACAAACAAAAAAAACCTTGGACTCTTAAATAATGGATAACAAAATACTAATAATAATTTTGCATCACAGCTGTGTAGTTTCAGAAATTTTTATGACTTTAGCATCTGTAGAAACTATACTTGGGGAAATGGCAGTAAGATAGGTGGCACATTCAAAATCCAAAAAAAGACACCCTACTACCCTGGAGTTGCAGATTACAAAAAAATTGAGGATTGCTCAAATTTTTTCTAGACCACTGACTCAGAAGCTTAATGTATTAAAGAGGTTTACGTAGGAACCAGGAATGGGACTAGTTAAAGAAGAGAAGGAAAATTCAAGCAAAGGAGAAAGCCATTGGCATTTAACACATTCAGAAAATATAGAGTGCTGTGAATCATCAGAAGAAATAACTAGCAGGTGATAGGATAATTGCAAGCAGATGTATCTGAAACTACTGGCAGGGTTTGGAATTGTGGACTTTATCAGGTGAAAATTTATATTGAAACAAATGTCAATCAATGAACTATCCCATTCCAAGACCAGGATTTATTTCCATGGTTTGCCAAAATATCATAGAGGAACAATTATTAGCGAGACAGTAACAACTCCACGAAATAAATGGAATATTCAAGATATGAGTCATTCTGTTTAAAGGAACATGACTGGTAAACTAAAAATTATCCAGAAAACCCTTGTTAATTCTCATCTATATTTTTGGAAATGATTTCCTGCAATTTTCCACACAGCATGGTGAACATAATGGTCTTTCTGCTGTTGGGAAATGCATGGTGTCACAGAACCTTGACTCTCACTGCCAAGGACTACTTATGGAAGGTATGAAGAACCAGGCTGCCTGTGTCCTAGTCTCTTGTCAATCTCCAAAGGCCCCAACTTTGCCCAAGTCCTTAGGGCATCATTCACACTGGAAACTTTATTCCAGGGTGCCAACTACATTGTGAATGGGATCCCTTGGAGTGACAGTACAGTCTGAAATGTTATTCTGTTATTGTTTTAAACAAATGGCTAATGTTTGTTTATTTTTTTAATTTGATTTTTTTTCTCCAAATGTAAAAATGGGGGGGCAGGTAAAAGGGGAGCGGTGCAATGAATCCACTTTGTTTAAATCAGTCCTTCTCAACTAGGGATGATTTTGCCCCAGGGGACTTTTGGCAGTGTCTGGAGATATTTGGGGATGTCACAACTAAGGGAGTGCTAATATCATCTAGTGACTAGAGGCCAGGGATGCTGCTAAACAGCCTACAATGCACAAGGTAAGTCTCTTTGACAAGTAATTATCTGGCCTAAAATGTCAACAGTGATGAAACTGAGAAACCCTGGTTTATAGTTTTATTATTCATCTCTGGTGGATTGTTTACATTAATAGCCAATCAGATGGTTGTTTCTATCACATAAGAAGAGCTGCTTTCACGAAAGGAATTATCTTGAGAAATGGGGAAAAGTCAAGAGTAGAAGGGTAGGAAGGGAATTATTTTTGCTCCAGTAATGGAGTACCTACTATATTCTGAGTACTGTGCCTGGTACCTTGCTTACTTTTATCACATTCAATAGCCTGATAACCTTATGAAACATATTTTTCTTCCACTTTCTTTATGAGCAGAGTCTTCTAAATTAAATAAGTAAGTTCCCTTCAGGAACTCATAAGCAGCACTGTAGAGAAATTGAATTCAAGAGATGAGGGTAAAAGATTTAGTGAGATCACAGATGAAATGGTAAAAACATCCACCCAGTTAGAATCAAAAAGCTCTTAAGTCCTGAATTGTCACATGTAGTCTTTAGTCTGGTGGACTAGGCTCTTTTGCCACGTGGGAGAAAATTCCTTTAATTGCTCAATCACAAGAACAGCCGACTCCTCAAAGTACAGAAAGCCAATTGCACACACATCCTGAGTGCTGTCTTGGTTTGTGATCTGTGGTCTGAGCCTGTGGTCTCAAGAAGACTGCTAGAGGGAAATGAAAAACAAATTTGTTAATACACATGATATTAGTCTTTACCACCCTGCAATGGGGCAAATACTGTCAGTGCCAGGTATTTGCAAACCCACAAACACCAAGATGCCAACATGTTTTTCTAGCTAACTAAGAGGCTCTAAATTTTTCAAATTTACATCCAAAATGTGTCCACCAGCAATACTGTCTCCAGTAGTGTTCTGAGGATTATGGCTTACTATCATTTGCTAATTAGATTTGCAAAACAAACCTAAATATATATTGTACTGCTTCTTAGGTTACTGTTCGTCTAATTTGTAGCTGCCATGAGGGGAAAAGTTTTGCCATTAGTGAGAATCTAGTTCCAACACTGCAGTAATGTGTGGCCCAGAGAAGGAGGAAACACACAAAATCTAACTGGTAGTGTCTTTTCTATAAAATTAGTATTATTCAAGTGATTTTAAAAGATTATGCATCAAGGACCATGAGGAAGGAAGACTAAAAAGAAATAAAACTAGTCACATACATATGTTCTACTCTCTGCTTCTTACCATTAACTTTTAACTCTTTTCTTAAGGAAAACTTTTCTTATATTCCTGACATTACTTTTCTCCAGCTTTCTGAATTTCTTTGAGGTTTCTGTTCTTCAGAGCATTGTATGAAAATTCAACATTTTAAGCCTCGATCTAAAATTATAATGTCTTGCTTTCTTTAGTTCTTTAGAAAAGACCTTATCTTTTCCTGTGTCCCACGCTGTCCTTGCCTCTTTCTGCACTTTGGGGTTTCCCCTCACAGAGAAAAGGGCACTCAATTCCCCCTCCTTCTTATTCCTCATATAGCTGCAACTGTGAGGTGTGTGGGCCTGTGTGTGCACATTTCAGCAAGGTTCTTCACTAAGATTTACTACTGTCCAGGAATTCTCTGATTGCCATCCTCCTATGTGGCTCTTACCCTTATCAATCCTGTAGCTAGCCTACATTTACTTCATCTTTTTTTCTTTCTCCAAAATTATAATGGATTTTTGATCATGCCATAATAATTTTAAAACCTATCTAGAGTCCCATAAATACTTCAGCACGACCTTCATATGAGAACTATTCTGATTTGGGAAATGCAGATGTAATTTATTAAAAATCTAAAGAAACAGTCACCTACACATTAACAGATATATACCAAATATGTGAAAAATAATAAAAAGAAATCTAGAGTTGTTGGAATCTAAAATGCAAACTTTTTTTCAGCGATCTGCTAGATCAGAGTGTGAAATGGAAATTAGGTAATTAATTGCAAGTTTCTTCTATATTGAATCCATGGAGGGAAAAATGTAAATTAGTAGTGACTAGGGTTAACTCTACCTCTGAAGAAAATAGGCAGCTGCCAACAGAAGTGTGATTTGAAGGAGTCCAGAAATACATACTTATCTAAAAAACAAATTTCCCTCTCTAATCAGCCACAATGCTTTTAATATCATCACTAGAGGTTTTAAGGCCTTTTAAAGTAAATATTGTCATATATAAGATGCTTATTAAAATGTAAATACCTCTAGTAAATAAATGCATTAAATGCTTTTTGATCATTAATATATAAAGGAGACTAGGGAACAGTGGGATGGAACTGAAGAAACGAAATGTCTGATAAATGTAAGTGGGGTGGGAGGGCCTAAGCACAGCCAAAAGAAATCATGCTGGGACTGGGTAGTGCGGTTGCCAGAGGGGAAAGCATGAAGGGCCTGGGTAAACAGGAAAAGATGTGACAGAGAAGCCGAGAAAGAGAAATAAGTAAAAACAGGGAGGTGAAAACTCCTAATTCACAATTTTCCACGGTCTGGAAAAGTATTATCCTACACGGTTTTCCCTCTCTGTCTGACACTGAGCCTCTAGGAGCTTCTAAAAAAAGAACACTTTTTCTTCAGCTCCTCTTAATACTCTGCTTAAACCCAGCTTAGCACAGTGCCTTACACATAGTAAGCACTCAATAAATATTTGATTGATTGGTACTCAGTCTCCTGTCAGCTTGCTTGTCTGCAACTAACACCACACCTCAAGGGGCTCCGAAAACTAAATAGGAAAATGCTCATGTTAAATGTGAAGGAGACAGATTATTCCCAGAAGTAATGGCATTCAGTACACAACTGGGTGCTTACAGTGAGACAGCGTGAAACAATTGGCATTTATATAGTTTATTAAGATAAATGAGAAGCAAGTGCAATCTTACCTCTCCTTGAATAAATATCAAGAGAACTTCCCAGCATAGGTGTTTATTGTCAGAAAAACAGGTTTAATAATCCTATGTTTCAGATGTAAGATACCAGCTCACAGAGAATTACAGTATTCAAATGCATCTAAGCAAACCCAATCAATGAGTAACAAAGCTTAGACTCTTGAAATTATCCACCCAGTCTATAGCCTACCCTCAATGAAATGGACCAAGAGTCATTAAATCCTAGCTGGTCACACATGGAAGGCTCTAAAAGGAATGCTGCAGTCCTTTTATATGCTGTAGCATTATGCTATTTGGGAAGTTCCATACATTTTTCTCTAATGGTACAAGTGAAACTGTAAGCTGCTGTTAGTGAATAAAACCAGATTGCTCTGGGCACAGAGCCATACCAATCCAGGATTAATGTGTGAACCAGAACTGAGCATGGTAGGTAGCCCCTGCAGAGCAAGAAAGTTATACTAAAGAGATGAAAACCTGTAGCTATTCTATTGGGCAAATCACTCTACCTACTGAGTTGAAAAAGACTGTAGGAGGTCCAGGGCAGAAGCATGGAGACCAGTTAGGGACAACATTCCAATAACCCAGACAAAATATGATGATGGATAAACTAGGATAGTAGCAGTAGAAGTGGTAAGAATTCTAACTAGCGTCCTAAGGTATAGCAGAAAGAATCTGCTAATGGATTTAAAGTGAGGCAGAAATAAAGAAAACAAAGATGGCAACATCTTTGTTCTGGCCAACTGGATGAATAAAGGTGCTATTTATTACATGGAAATGCAAAGTTCAGGATAAAAAGCAGCGGAATTTGTCATATTTGAAATGCCTTTCAGACATCCAAGTGGAAATGTCAAGTAGACAAATGGCTTTATAGCACTGGATTTTTGAGGAGAGGTTTAGATGGGAGATATGAATTATAGAGTCATCAGTGTATAGATGGTGTTTAAAATCACCAGACTAGATGAGATCACTTAAGAGATGAATATTGGTAGAAAAGACAAGAGATCCAAGTCCTGACTCTGGGACACTTCAGATGCAAATCTTGGCCAAATTGTTGGAGTTTGCCAAAGGATGGTTATGAGGACACATGCTAAGATGATTAACCTATAAAGGAACAAGAGATTGTTATGGGCATGACCATTTCTAGATAGAAAATAAGATAGGTTAAGGGCTCTTCTGTCTTCTAAATAAGCATTTTATTATTTACAATGTCTACATTGGAAAATTGAGTAAAAATCAAATAATCATTCTGTGAATAATTACTAGATAGTACGAATTTGGCTAATTTTATTTTTTTTTTTTTTACATTTGCCTTTCTAAAATTTTTTTTTATTTTTATAGATTTATATGGTACAAGTGCAGTTTTGTTCCACAGATATATAGCATTGTGGTGAAGTCTGGGCTTTTAGTGTACATATTGCCAAATAGTGTACATTGCACCCAATAGGTAATTTTTCATCCGTCACTCCCCTCCTATCCTCCCACTTTTTGGAGTCTGCTTTGTCTTATTATTCCACTCTGTATGTTCATATGTACCTATTGTTTAAGTACCACTTATAAGTGAGAACATGCAGTATTTGACTTTCTGTTTCAGAATTATTTCACTTAGGATAATGGCCTCCAGTTCCATCCAAGTTGCTGCAAGACATTATTTCATTCTTTCTTATCACTGAGTAGTGTTCCATTGTGTGTATATACCACATTTTCTTTATCCAGTCATCCACTAGTGGACACTTAGGTTGATTCTGTATGTTTGCTATTATAAATAGTGCTGTGATAAACATACAAGAGCAGGTATCTTTTTGATATAATGATTTATTTTCCTTAAGTCTGATTTGTCTATTTTTGTTTTTATTGTATTTGCTTTTGAGAACTTAGTCATAAATTCTTTGCCTAGGCCAATATCCAGAAGAGTTTTTCCTAGGTTTTCTTGTAGAATTTGTATAAGTTTAGGTCTTGCATTTAAGTCTTTAATATATCTTGAGTTAATTTTTTATATGGTGAGAGATATGGGTCCAGTTTCATTCTTCTGCATATGGCTATCTGATTTTCCCAGCACCATTTATTGAATAGGGTGTCCTTCCTCAGTGTATATTTGTATTGACTTTGATGAAAATAAGTTGGTTGTAGGTATGTGGCTTTATTTCTCAGTGCTCTGTTCCATTCCATTGGTCTATGTGTCTGTTTTTATAACAGTATCATATTCTTTTGATTACTATAATCTTGTAGTATAATTTGAAGTCAGGTAATTTGATACTTCCAGCTTTGTTCTTTTTGCTTGGGATTGCTTTGGCTACTTGGCTATTTTTTGGTTCCATTTGAATTTTAGGATTGTTCTTTCAAATTCTGTGAAAAATAGCATTGTTAATTTGATAGGAATTGCATTAAATCTGTAGATTGCTTTGGACAGTAATAGTATTACTCTTCCAATCCATGGGCATGGGATGTTTTTCCATTTGTTTGCATCATCTACAAAAACAATTGCATATATGGGGAAATTAGATATGATTATACATGCCAAGAAAAGGGCTTAGAAAAGATCTAAAGAGGTTTGAAGTTTACACCTCAGGGTTATCCTTGGCAGAGAGACAGCAATCAACAGTCAGAAAAACAAAATCAATAAACAAATACAATAACAAAAGACAAGATAAGCATACCCTGGGGAAAGGGTAGAATCTGCTTTCCAGAGTGATAACATCATTAGATTCAAGTGTCCACCTTTCAACAACAACAAAATAATCACAGGCATACAATGAAACTGGAAAGTATGGTTCACTCAAAGGAAAAATATAAATCACCAGACACTGTCCCTGAAAAAAACCTGAATGCAGATATACTAGATGAAAACTTTAAAACAACAGTCTTTAAGATGTTCAAAGACATAAAGGAAGATGTAGAGAAAGTCAAGAAAATGATTTATGAACAAAATGGAAATATCAATGAAAAGAAAGAAAATATAAAAAAAGGAAATTCTAGATCTGAAAATTATAACTAAAATGCAAATTTTACTAGAGTGATTCAAAAATAGACTTGAGCAGATAGAAGAAAGAATCAGTGAATTTGAATATAGATCAATGGGAATGAGTAAGTCTGGGGAAGAGAAAGAGAAAAAATTGAAGAAAAGTGAACAGAACAGACCCTATGGGACATTTGTGACATTATCAAGCAGACCAACATATGTATTATGGAGGTCTCAGAGACACAATAAAGAGAGAAAGGGGCAGAGAGAATATGTGAAGAAATAATGGCTGAAAATTTCTCAAATTTGATGAAAAACATGACTAGAAACATCCAAGAATCTCAATAAACTCCAAGTAAGATGAACTCAAAAAGACTCATATGGAGAAACATTATAAACAAATCTTTAAAAACAAAGACAAGGTGAAAATCTTGAAGCAGCAAGAGAGAAGCAACTTGACACAATGAATCCTTAATTAGTTTATCAGCAGATTTCTCATCAGAAATTTCAGAGGACAGAAGGCAGTGAACAAATGTGCTTAAAGAAAAAAATGCCAAAGAAGAATCCTATATCCAGCAAAACTGTTCATCAAAAGTGAGTGAGAAATTAAGATGTTCCTAAAGAAACAAAAGCTGAAGTAATTAATAACAATAAGACCTTCCTTGCAAGACATGATCAGGGTGAAATGAAAGGACACTAGACATTAACTCAAGGTTGTACAAGGTTCTCAATTAAAGTATATACACAGGCAATTATGAAAGCTAGTACTATTGTTATAATGATCTGTAACTCCACATTTCTGTTTTCTACATAACTTAAGAGAACAATGCATTTTTAAAATTATAAGTTTATATTGGGCACACAATATATAAAAATGTAATTTCATGACATCAACAACCAAAAGAGGTTGGGATGGTGCGTAAAGGAGCAGACTTTTTGTATGTTCTTGAAGTTAAACTGCTATAAATTGAGATTAGAGTGTTATAACTTTCACATGTTAACTATAACCCAATGGTGACTACAAAGAAAATAGCTATTGAATATACACAAAACCAAATAAGAAAATAATTTAAACATTTTATTACCAAAAATCAACTAAGTACACACACAAAAAAGACAATGACACAGGAAATGAGGGGCAAAAAAAGCTACAGGGCACATAAAAAACAAATATTCAACTAATATAATTAAGTCCCTTTATTAGTAATTACTAAATGTAAATGGACTAAACTCTTTAATCAAGAGACAGAGATTGGCAGAATGAATAAAAACATCTGATTCAACTATCTCTTGTCTACAAGATTCTCACTTTAGATCCAAAGACACAAATACAGTTGATTTTTGAATAATACAGTTTTAAGTTGTGCAGGTCCACTTATATGTGGATTTTCTTCTGCCTCTGTTACTCTTGAGACAGCAAAACCAACCCCTCCTCATCTCCCTCCTCCTCAAGCTATTCAATGTAAAGATGATGAAGACGAATACCTTTATAATCATACACTTCCATTTAATTAATACTAAGTATATGTTATCTTCCTTGTAATTTTCTTAATAATTTTCTTTTCTCTAGGTTACTTTATTATAAGAATACAGTATATAATACATTTCAGATACAAAATACAGGATAATCATCTGTTTATGTATTTGGTTATACTTGTGGTCAAAAATAGGCTATTTATAGTTAAGATTTGAGGGAATCTAACATTATACATGGATTTTTCCACTAATCCACACATTATTTAATGGTCAACCGTATATTGAAAGTGAAAGTATGGGAAAAGATAGTAACCAAAAACTACAAGGGTAGCTATATTAATATCAGAAAAAAATGACTTTAAATCAAAAAGTTTAAAAGAGACAAAGAATTATATTACCTATTAATAAAAGGTTTAATACAGAAACATGATATAGCAATGATAAACATTTATGTAAAATTTTGTCTGTTCGGAGATGATATGATCTTCTATGTAGAAATCTCTAAATATCACACACAAACAAAAAACCAGTTAGAGCTAATAAATGAATACAACAAAATAGTAAGATATGAAGTCAACACAGAAAAATCAGTTACCTATCAGTAATAATGAACAATCTGAAAATAAAATTACAAAAGCAATTTCATTTAAAATAGCATCAAAAAGACTGAAATATTTTAGAATTAACATAACCAAGGAGGCAAAAGATTTCTATAATGAAAACTACAAAATATTGCTGAAAAATATTAATACATAAATAAATGGAAACACATCCTATGTTCAGGGATCAGAAGACTTAATATCGTTAAAATGTCAATACTATCCAGAGCAAACTACAGATTCAAAGCAATTCTTATCAAAATCCCATGACTTTTTGCAGAAGTAGAAAAACTCATTCTAAAATTCATATAGAATCTCAAGAGACCTCAAACAGCCAAAGCAGTCTTGAAAAAGAAGAGAGATGCTGGAGGACTCATATTTCTTGATTTCAAAACATACTACAAAGCTCCAGTAATCAAAACAGTGTGGTATTGAAACAAAGACAGACATATACACCAATGTAATAGAATAGAGAGCTCAGAAATAAACCTGCAAATATGCAGTCAAATGATTTTTAACAAGGGTGCCAAAACCAATCAACAGGGAAAAAACAATCTTTTAAACAAATAATATTGAGAAAACTGTATATACATATGCAATAATGAAGTTGGATCCTTACTTAACACCATATTCAAAAATTGACTATAAATGAATCAAAGACATAAACATAAGAGCTAAAACTGTAAAACTCTTAGAAGGAACTATAATAAAGAAAATGAAAAGTTAAAAAAACCATTGGATTTGGCAATGCTTTCTTTCATAAGATGTCAAAAGCAGGACACTGAAGTAAAAAAAAAAAAAGACAAACTGAACTTCATAAAACTTTTAAAACTTTGTGCACCAAATAGCAACATCTATGGAGTAAAATAGTAGCACACAGAATGGGAGCAAGTCAAATATCTATCTCATAAAGAATTGATATCCAGAATGCAGTGAAAACTCCTAAAGCTCAACAAAAATAAAATACAAACAATGTAATTCAAAAGTGGGCAAAGGATTGATTAGAAATTTCTGCAAAGAAAATATACAAATGGCTAGCAACTGCATGAAAAGATTCTCAGCATCACTAATGATTGGGGAAATACAGATCAAAACCACAATGAGATATTGCCTCATACCCATTAAGATAGTTACTATCGAAAGAACAGAGCATAACAGCTTTTGACAAGGATGCGAAGAAATTGAAACCCTTATAGAGTATTTTTGGGAATATAAAATGGCATAGCCACTATGGAAAACAGTATACTAGTTCCTCAAAAAAATTATTAATAAAAATAGAATTACCGTATAATCCAGCAATACAATTTCTGGATATATATACAAAAGATTTGAAAGCAAGGTCTCAAAAAGATACTTGTATAACCATGTTCATAGCAGCATTATTCACAATAGCTAAAAGGTAGAAGCAACCCAAGTGTCCATTAAGGAATGAATGGATAAGCAAAGTGTGGTATATACATACAATGGAATACCATACAGCCTTAAAAAGGGAGAAGATTCTGACCTATGCTAACACATGAATAAACCTTGAGGATGTTATTCTAAGTGAAATAAGCCAGTCACAAAAAGACAAATACAGACAGTCCCCAACTTATGATGGTTTGACTGAAGATTTTTCAACTTTATGATGATGCAAAAGCATAAGAAATGTATTCAATAATATAATTGCTAATAGAAAATAATTGATGTTTGGATTTAGCAAGCATAGATAACTATATAAGCCATGTTTAGAAGCAATATTATTTTCCTCAGAAACGTAACTGTAATGTAATAATGTAAATGATATTCAGTCAAAAAAAAAAAAACCAAGCTATTTGTGCAGCCTCTATATTTAGCAGTTGTGATAACCAAAAACAGTAGATAAATCGTATTTTCTTTCCTTCATGTCACAAACAAAAAAGCTCAAATTCACAGAGCCATACCTTCTTCTGGCCAACTACTGCCAACACTCAGTCCCTACTGAGGGCCAACTCAGACACAGGAGGGAGGCTTCAGATCACTAAAATGATTAGCCAAGTGAACAGTACACTTTGATGTTAGAGAATATTTGACCTTTGCACAACAAGTAAAAGCCTTGGTACAAAATGCTAACAGGCACTGGTTGGTTCCAGGCTCTTCCCTTCTCTACCCCTCCACCTTTTCCCTGCTTTACTGTAGCACCTTTTCCCGCCAAGGAGGCTTGCAGAAGGATTTCCTTACTTCTATTGTATTTAATATTTTTCCATCTTCTCATTATGGTCTTGTTTAAATTTTGTGTTGGACCAAAGTTGCTATTGGTTGAAGTGGAACAAAGTGAAATCCAGTCTGGAAAAGGATAATTCTACTTTCCAACTTCTCATCACTGCATATTCTGCCCGCCTTGGCTCCAGAAAATTCTCCAGTTATTTCCTTTTGGCAGCATCATTTTAGTGCACTTAATAAATTTGGACTTACGAGGGCATAGAGTAGCCGTCTCAACATTTTTTTAGTGTTATGGACATTGCTGTTTCCCTTAGAGTGAGCTGAGTAAAACACCTCCTGCTCTTTGTCATTTCTGGCTCTGATGTCAGTTTCTGGTTTTGCTGCTCTTAGTGCTGCTTCAGGACAGGCAGAGTCAGAGTTCATCTACCTGATATTATTCAACGAAGTTCAAGGGAGCTCTGAGACCCAAAATTCTTTCCTTTTCTAGAGGACAGTCAACTTCACCCTTTAAATGTATTGGGTGTTTAAAATTCCTTATTATTATTAACCCCACAGACTATTTAACTCAAATGTCACTTTCTCCATGAAGCCTCTCATAATTTCTTCCACTTCAGCCTCCTGCTCCAAATGTAATAAATCACCTCTTCATCTTGTTTCTAGGATCGAAACTGGTCATATTCTATTATATAATTAGTTTTAGACGTTTCTGTCACCCCTGCTGGAAAGTGAAAACCTCAGAGGTTATAGCCATATCTTACTAATCTTTGTTTCTCCAGCATCTGAGACATACCAGAATATCAATTAATGTTCCATGCATGAATGCAGTACCCGAGATTGGACCACACATCATTCCTTTAAATTCCTTTACTATCAAGCTTCTTAAACGCATAATTCATAATGTTATGGTGTAATACTTATTCAGCAATTATTACTGGTAAACTATTAAGGTATTCCTCTTGACAGAGATCTCTATCAGGATAAAAAATATTGGGGGCTAGAAAGTGTGCCACAGGATGATTTAAAAGGGACAGAAATAGCTCATAAATGGAGACGCTAAAGATTATCTACCTGAAGATTTTAGTTTTTAGGCCAAATCTCTCTCTTAACTCAAGTGTAATTTAGTGCAGAGCATTATGCTTTCAAAAGTTTTGCCCACAGAGGATATAGAAATTGACTGTCACAGTTAATCTAAAGATACATTTATATCTGCAGTATAGTATGAAACCTTTTCTAGAGCCAACACTCCTTTAGGCTTGAACTCACTAATGATGCGCCTATAAAAATGTTCCAGCTATTACCAAAAACCCTGGCAAGCTCAGGGCTATTTTCACAGCCAGCCCTCTGGGGCTCTCCAGTGACTCAGTGTGCCCCTGCTACACCCCAGCTCATTAGCTGGTGGGTTATCCAGACAGACACTAATTACTCAGCATTAAGTGCCTGTGTGTAAATGCTTATTTTGGATAATTCAGAAGGTTATTCTAGAGAACTACCATTAAATCCCTAGTAATTTTGACTTATGTCCAAAAAGCTTTACTTAGAAAGGCCAATTGCTTCAATTGAATGACAATTTATTAAAAATATGTCACACACGACTGAACTGGTTTGCCTTCCAATCTTTGTCCAAGCTCCCCGCTTTGCAGGATCCTTAGCATCCAACAAAATTGTCTCCCCAAAGATTAATTCGGTCACATATAGCAGCACCCCAAAAAAGTCTGGATCTCTCTCCAATCGGCTGTTTCGCTGCTGGCACCACGTTTCTGAGCAGCATGTTATGGTACTTACAATAGAGGGCTCACTTAGGAGGCAAGGAAAGTGTAAAACCGTGCCCCCATTCCCCTCCTCACACAGCCACTACTGTTGGCACCAGCAGGTTTCCTGGGCCAGAAAGATTCAGGTTTTTTAACATAATCTTTTTTAACACAAAATTCATCGTTTTGATTTTTTGTCTAAAAGGTACAGTGCCTCTTCACTGAAACCTGCATCAGATTTAAATTTTCCTATTAGGAATTTTCCTCCACCCTCACCCCTTGCCAAGATATTGGCATTAAGATTAATGTCTGAGGATGAAACTGTAAAATCCACATATCATAATAAGAATGTGCAAAGTTACGTTGACGAGAGGATAGCTTCCAAGCCTGTGAGATTTACTGTAAACCTGATGTTGGCCATAAACATATAATCTACAATCATAAGGCTCTTGCCTTTTTCTTTTTCCTTACCTTTGACATGTTACTTAGCTTTTTGTACCTCAATTTCCTCCTTTTTAAAATGGTGATACTAATAGTATCTATCTTATAGAATTGTTTAGGGTGTGTATCAGCAAAAGGATATACTCAAATACAATGTCTATTTTCATGATAACACTCAATAACAGTTAGGAATTATCATTATTTATATGCATAGATAGAATATGTCCCCAGATGAAGCACCAATATATATCCATCCTATACTATGAATGAAAGAGACATATAACGTAAAATTTCAAAGTGCCAGAGATGAAGGGATTCTTGTAGACAGGGGAAATCCAGGTTATGCACAAAGATTTGAAAGTCAGAATAATACCAGACTTCTCACTAATAAATACGAAAGCTAGAAAAGAATAGAATAATGCCTTAAAAATCCTGAAAGAAAGTGATGTTCAACTGGGAGTTCTAGGTAGAAACAAATCTATCCAGTGGGTGGGAGAATGAATGATACATTACCATGGATATCAGCCAAAACCAAAAATCAGAAAATGCATCTGTGAAACAAACAGGATACCATGAAAAAGAGAACTGAATGAACAACGAGAGAGAGAGACAGAAAGATAGAGAGAAGGAATTCTCAAAAAATTATTTTAAAAATGTGAATATAATAATTTGAGTAGAAGAAGTATTGGGAGATAAGGTCAAGAAAATATCTCAGAAAATAAGGGAAATAATAAGTCAAAGTAAAAGACTATGAAAGAGAAAAGAAAATAATTCAGGAATAACATTCAAATTAGTGATAGAAAACAAAGCAGATTACGGATAAAGTAATAGTAGTTCTGGAGGCAGAAAATGAGAAAAAATAAACTATTAAACAAAAAATACAGTTTCGCAGAACTGAAAGGCATGAGTCTCCACATTAGAATGCTCCATTCTGTGCTATGAGTGAAAAAAAATACAAAAATTGAAAAGGGGCCGGGCGCGGTGGCTCACGCCTGTAATCCTAGCACTCTGGGAGGCCGAGGCGGGTGGATTGCTCAAGGTCAGGAGTTCGAGACCAGCCTGAGCGAGACCCCGTCTCTACTAAAAATAGAAAGACATTATATGGACAACTAAAAATCTATATAGAAAAAATTAGCTGGGCATAGTGGCGCATGCCTGTAGTCCCAGCTACTCGGGAGGCTGAGGCAGTAGGATCGCTTAAGCCGAGGAGTCTGAGGTTGCTGTGAGATAAGCTGACGCCACGGCACTCACTCTAGCCTGGGCAATAAAGTGAGACTCTGTCTCAACAAAAAAAAAAAAAAAAAAAAAAAAATTGAAAAGGCATATAATTGGAAAAATCAGAAGCATTAGGAGAGGCAAAAAAGCAGATGGCATATAATAGAAACTGAGAATGACTTCATACTATTCAGGAGCAACTACTGGAGATAGAGGAAAATAGATTAATAAAATAATGCCTTAAACATTCAGATGCACCAACAATCTATCCATTTAGTCTGAGGATAAAATAAACATATTTTCAGACCTACGGGGAAAAGGTTTTACCTCCTACCTTTTAGATATATATACCAAGGACATTATCCAGCAAATGATTATATGCTCCAGAAAAACAAAAGAGGACTGAGATTTGGGATCCAGAAGATGGGAGCTTTATTATAATTTAGTAACAAGAAAAAAATCCTATTATGACAAGGGAGAAAAGTCCATAAAGACAGCAGTGAAGCAGGTCTGGAATAAAAACCAAGTGAAATCAAAAGGGTGGATGAGTCTGGGAGACAGGTATCTGGAGGGAAATGGAACTGACAATTTATATGATTGAGCTTTTGGAAATACAATTAAAAGTCAGTTAGCAGATTCACTGGAACATCTGAGAAAAATTAGTGATAGAAAACAAAGCAAATTACAAATAAAGCAACCACAGTCAAATTTTGATTTCTGAATACTATTCCCCCAATAAAAGGAACGAAAATCCTTGGAGAAATGACTAATTCTAGGGCCAAGAGGTAATAATACAAAGTGAGACTGGAATGTCTTACAGTGCCAAAAAGTAAGAAAGTACTCAAAAAACATAAGGATGGGGGAATGTCAAATGGATGCAGGAATCAAGCTGGAAGAACTCTTAATCACCAAAGCTGGAAGAATTTCAGCAACAAACTAACTAAGATAGTGTTGGGTTATAACCCAAAGTATAAAATAAATATCCATGATTTCTTACTGATATAAATAAATGGTTGAATAAGTAAACAAATGGAAGAAAAGAGACAAATCTTCTTTACAGAAGAATTTCAAATAATTTATGTAGATAGCCCCCTTGCTTCCATGAGATTAAGCTTAAGTACCCTCCTCCTTGAGGGTGAGCTGAACTTTCTGATTTGCTTATAAAAAAAATAAAGTGTAGAGGGGGGAAAGTAAATTTACAGTGGAAAATGCTGCTGTTAAACACTACGTTGGCAGGTAATCAAGGTTAACATCACCAGGGATAACTCATGTCAAGAGCATGAATCCACTGATATGTGATGTGAAGGGCCATTCGCCTCTTGGCTCTTCTTTCCAAAACCCCATAACCCTAATCTAATCATGTAAAAACCATCAAACAAACCCAAATTGAGGAAGATTTTATAAAATATCTGACGAGTGTTCCTCAAAATTGTCAAGGTCAAGCAAGGAAAAACGGAGAAACTGTCACAGACCGGACAAGACTAAGAAGATATGATAACTAAATGCAATGGGGCATATCAGGTAGGATTCTATAACAAAAAAAGAACACTAGTTGAAAACTAGTGAAAGCCTAATAAAGTCTGGAATTTACTTACTATTAGTGTACCAGTGTTGGTTTGTAGTTTTGAAAATGTACCATAACAACATAATATGAATGAAGGGGATATAGAAACCTTCTTTGAAATCTTTTTAACTTTTCTGTGACTCTAAAATTATTCCAAAATTAAAAGTTTATATTTTTTAAAAAAAAGCAGTGCTTAACTCCAGGAAGTCAAACATTTGTGCAAAATTATCAGACATTTATTTAAAAATATAATCCAGTGCATTGTCTCTGCGGTAAACATCATTTATATATTCATGATAAAAAAATGATTCCAAATATTAATTTAACCAAAAATTATGACTTAACTGTGATGGAAGAATGAGAGGGAAGAAAGTAGAAGAGATATGTGAAAGAGACTTTAATTCCCCTTTGCCATCAGGAAGTCAATGGGTAATGTCTAATATTAATAAACTAAGAAATAACAATACAAGTATTCTATTTTTTAATATGGAAGTCGATAATGGTAAAAATAGCTAAAGAAACTAAAAGTGATTAATTACTTCAGGATTTAGGACTAAACAATGGTAAAAGGAACTACTATTTTTTTGGATTTCATGTCTTATATGGTGTCTTTTAAAAAACTCTGTTCCACAAACTAACTGGGTTTTCTTCCTCCAAGGAATCATAGAGAAAGGGTATTCAAGAAAGCAAATTCTTTTCCGATTTATTCAAACCTTGTCTAGGTAAGAGATGCTCCCAACCTGTGACAGACATAGCCTGCCTATGTCCAGTATCAGCCCCCTTTTTATGCCTAGTATTATCCTCACACAGTAGGCCCACAATTAACATTTTTGAACCAATGAAATGAGTATGTGAGTGGTGGAGAGTAGCTCCCACTGTGTGATGGGCACCGAAAATACTCATCATTTCATTTAAACTCACAGAACACTGTAAAGTGGTGTTCTTATTTTCACTTCACACATTATTAAATTACAGTATTTATTAGAGGTTAAATATTTTGCTTATTGTGACTCAGTAAATGGCAAAGACAATCTAAACACAGTTCTGTCTGGCTTCAAAGCTCAAGTTATCTTACCACTTTTACCACCCTACTTTTTTTTCAAAATATTAAAGAAGTACAAATGTTTTCATTACATGGATACCTTTTATAATGGTTAAGTTGGGGCTTTAGTGTGCCCATAATCTGAATAGTGTTCACTATAGCCCATAAGTAGATTTTTACTCTTCACCTCTTCTCCCCTCTTCCCTTCTTGATTTCCAATGACCTTTACATCTCTTTGTGCCCATGTGTGCCCATCAATTAGCTCCCAATTATTACAGAGTACATGTGGTGTTTGTTTTTCAATTCCTGAGATACTTCATTTAGGTTAATGTTCTTTAATTCTATGCAAGTTGCTGCAAAAGACATTATTTCATTCCTTTTTATGGCTGAGTATTAGTCCGTGGTATCTATACACATTTTCTTAATCCATGCATGAATTGATGGGCACTTAGGTTAATTCCACATCTTTGCAATTGTGAATTATGCTGCAATAAACACTTGAGTGCAGGTGTCTTTTTAATAAAATGACTTATTTTCCTTTGGGTAGATATCCAGCAGTGGGATTGCTGGGTCACAAGGTAAGTCTACATCTATTTTTTTGGGGAATATCCATACTGTTTTCCATAGAGGTTATACTAATTTGCAGTCCCACCAACAGCGTATAAGTGTTTCTTTAGTCTGTATCCTTGCCAGCATCCACTGTTTTTTGACTAAAGGCCATTTTGATAGGAGTAAGGTGATATCTCATTGTAGTTTTAATTTGCATTTCCCTGATGAGTTTTAGAGATATTGAGCATTTTTTCATGTGTTTGTTGGCCATTTGTCTATCTTCTTTGGAAAAACTTCTCCTCATGTCTTTTGCTCACTTTTTGATGGAGTTGTATTTTTTCTTGCTGATTTGTTTGAGTTCTTTGTAAATTCTAGATATTACCCCTTTATTGGATGCATAGTTTGAGAATATTTTCTCCCATTGTGTAGGTTGTCTATTTACTCTGTTGACTATTTCCTTTGCTGTGCAGAGATGCAGAAGAATGAAACAGGACCCCTATCCTTCATCATATACAAAAATTAATTCAAGATATATAAAATATTTAAATTTAAGGCATGAAACCATAGAAATTCTAGAAGAAAATGTAGGAAAAACTCTTCTAGACATTGGCTTAGGCAAAGAATTTATGACTAAGACCCCAAAGGCAACAACAAAAATAAATGGCACCTTACTTTTTTGGAGCCCCAAAGAAAGAACAAGTAAAGGATCAGAATGATGAAGAACTAGTCTTGAGAGGCTTCTTGGAGAACTAGAACATGAAATAACCAGAAGGAAACATCAGGGCATTCATAATCCAACAAATCCCAGAGGCGAGAAAGATCAAGCCATAGGAATCATGGTGACTGGCTGGGCGGAAATAAGGTCAAAGGAGAGCTGGCTGGATGATTCACAAGTTTCATAACATCAACCAATGATGGCTTCATTTACATTTTAACCATCAGTTTTTTATTATCCAGATTAAGAATGTGACTCCAGAGTCAGACTATATACTTCAAATGTCACCTCTGTGACCTTAAGAAAAATACTGAACGCTCTATGCCTCAGTTTCTTCATCTATTAAATGAAGAAAATAGTGGTATATTCCTCATATTATTTTTGAATTAAATGAGATAATACACTAAAAATGCATAAAATTATGCCCAACATATGAAGTACTCAGTAATTGCTGGCTAATATTGGTTCTTACTTGACTAGTTGTAAATAAAGTTGGAGCACTCCTCCTGCTGGCTCAGTGCATCTTTGCAGTGGAGATAACTGGATGGAAACAGAAAATGCCATTATAATGTCATGGGTGTCAGCCTTAGCAACAAGAAAGGCAAGCTTTTATTATCTAGCTATTCCACAGCAATCCCTGGTTGGTCCACAGAACAGATCTCTCTCCTTACAATTTAAGGGAGAAAAATAAGACCATATTGTATTGTCTCACATCAAAAAACCAACCCTATTAATAATGCTGTGGGCCAGGCTCAGTGGCTCATGCCTGTAATCCTAGCACTCTCGGAGGCCCAGGAGGGTGGATCACTTGAGCTCAGGAGTTCAAGACCACCCTGAGCAAGAGCGAGACCCTGTCTCTACTAAAAACAGAAAGAAATTATATGGACAACTAAAAATACATATAGAAAAAATTATCCAGGCATGGTGGCGCATGTGTGTAGTCCCAGCTACTCGGGAGGCTGAGGCAGGAAGATTGCTTGAGCCCAGGAGTTTGAGGTTGCTGTGAGCTAGGCTAAGCAACAGAGTGAGACTCTGTCTCAAAAATAATAATAATAATGCTGTGATTCGTTTTCTTTTTTTTATTCAGTCAAAACATTTTATTAGCACTTATCATGAGCAAGGAATTTTTAAGTCCTGTGCTAGATACAAAGATATAATGTTCTTTTTACCTCTTATTTTTAAATGGCATTAAAATGCACAAACATAAAATTTATCATCTTTGATCATTTTTAAGTATACAGTTCAGAAGTGTTAAATACCTTCACATTGTTGTTCAATCGATATCCAAAGTTCTTTTTGTATTGAATTCATATGTATTCTTATATGAATTTGAGAATGGATTTTTCTACTTCTGCAAAAAACTCCATTGGGTTTTGATAGGGATTGCATTGAATCTGTGGAATGCTTTGGGTAGTATTGACATCTTAACAGTGTTAAGGCTTTAAATCCATGAGCATGAGATATGTTTCCATTTATTTATGTCATCTTTAATTTTTTCCAGAAATACTTTGTAATTTTCAGTGTACAAGTCTTTCACCTCCTTGGTTAAGTTTATATTTAAGTATTTTGTTTGTTTGGATGATATAAATAGGATCGTTTTCTTAATTTCCTTTTTGATTGGTCATTGCTAGTATAGAAATGCAACTAATTTTTGTATGGTGATTTTGTATTCTTCAACTTTGCTGAATTCATCTGTGAGTTCTAACAATTTGTGTATGCGTGTGTGTGTCCATATTCTTTAGGGTTTTCTATATGTAAAGTTATGTCATCAGCAAGCAGAGGCCATTTTACTTCTTCTTTTCCAATTTGGATGGAGAAAATAAAAATCAAAACACCATAGTGATCTGTAATTTTATACCCACTAGATTGTTATTAATTTTAAAAGTTGAAAGCTCCAAGAGGTGGCAAGGATTAAAAGCAGAAGGAATTCTCATTCATTAGCACTGACAGTATAGTTGGTTCAACCACTTTGAAAAAGTTCAACATTACCTGGTGAATCTAAACAAGCTTATAGTTTGTGACTGGAAATTTGACTCCTACATATGTACATACCTTAGAGATAAATTATTGCATGTACATGTATCAAGAGGTACAAATGTCCAAAGCAACATTGTTCACAATAGCAAAAAGGAAAAAACCAAATATCTATAAAAAAATAACTTGTAAAAATAAATTTTGGCACATTTATAAAATGGAGGTAGTGTTAATAAGTTACCTGCAGCATTAACATGGAGACTTTCAAAAGCAAAATTTTAGAGTGGAAGAAGCAAGTCACAGAAGAATAACACACACACTAATGATAGAGTTCATATAAAATTTGAAAACTGGTAAAACTAAAAATAATTTCTTATAAATTCATATAGCAGTGAGAAATTACTTTAAAAGTAAGAAAATATTTAAAAAAATTTCAGGATAGTGACTATTTCTGGAGTGTGATCTGGCAGGGAATAAAGGGGGCTTTTAAGTTACCAATAATGTTCTAGTTTTTAAATTGAGTGGTGAATGCAAAATGTTTGCTTCATAATTATTTTCTGAAGGGTTTATATATATTTTGTAAACTTTTATATAACTTACAATAGAAACTTTTAAACAATATTAAGCTTAAAATGAAAATACAACAACTGCACATTTTCACAAGGAATCCCGTAGGCTCTTTGCTAGCATGTGGTCTGGCATAAGTGAACATCAGGAAGCAGGCTCTCCTGCAGGTGCCAGCAGGAAAAGGGGCGAGCATTCGTGGCAATTGTCCATGGAGATTAGGATACCATTGAAAAGGGCTGCTTCCCAGCGCTAAAAATCTCTCCACACCTGTCTCCTGCAAGCAAGGTACTGAAGTTTAGAACTTCAGTGACCAGCAGTCTAAACCCATGATGTGATCATAAGAGAAAATGAGCAAAAGGACTGTGCTAAGGAATCCAAGAGGAATGTTCAAAATTTGCGCACTTGTCTTTTGCCAGGCATGTCTTTCCTCCTTGCTTGTAAACTACTCAAGGGCAGTCTATCTTCTACTTTTTTCTACACTTTGTAACTTCCCTTTCCTACCCAATGTGCTTTTGGGTGAAAATATATGATGTCTGTCCAACAATGGGATAGATTTCCTGATAAATACATAAATCACTCATAAAAGAGTATTGTCCGTGACAAATAGCTAGCTTGGAACATGTTTACTTCCTAGTCGGTTGCCTTGATCAGCCCCAAAATGCTGCTGTGATTCAAGGCACTTTGGAAACCTCTTTTGACAAGTCACAGTCACCGCACACACAAGCAAATGTATGGAACCAGCCTCTTGACTTTAGAGTCACAGGTTTGATTGTGTTAAATAGGATTGCTCGTTTTGATCACCACTGGGTTCTCAGTATAACAGTGTTTCCCAGAGAAAAATGTGTTGTCCCATTAAAGACATTTGAAGATTGTGCATCAGATTGCAATAGCAATTCCAAATTAGTAGGTGCATTTACTAACACCCATGGACAGCTGTGGGCAATAAAAAGCTCCCCAGAGGTGTAGTTAGAAGTTCTGAGTTCAGGTCTGCCACTTCATAGCTGTGCTACCCGGAACAGATCTCAGTTTCTCTGGGTCTTACTTTCCAGAATGATTGATCTTTAAGAATTGGCTATCGCTCTTTGGTTGTTGGAAGGACCAAATAAGAGTTATATGACATTATTTTGTAAAGCACTGTGTAAATGTACGAAGTCTTAATTCTAAGCCTAAAAAGCATAAATTGAGTTTTTTTTATAAGAGATCAGGTTTTGGGGTTAGAGATCTTTGAATCCTCTTTCCAGAGCAAGTTGTAGAACCTAGACAAGTAACATGGTCTCTCTAAACTTTGGTTTCTTTAGCTGTAAGATTGGGTTAATAATAGTACTTTCTTCTTGATGTCAAGGTAAAGGATTAAAAAGATAATGTATATAAATACTTATGCCTGGAAATAGTAAATGCAAAATAAATGTTTCTTATTGCCTATGTGCAATAAAAATCCTTCCTTGACTTATCAACACAAGTTAGACATTCTCTTTTCCCTAAGATCATCAGAGTTTTCCTGTGAAATTACTGAAAATTGTATTCTTCTTAAAATTGAAAAATGAATGGTCATGGACACACATTACCATAGCCCCAAATTAGCTACCATTCTTAAGCCTCTATATAAGATGCCAGGCACTGTGTAGACATTTTACAAACATTGACTAATTTAGATAGGCTTCTCATAACAAGCCTATCAGTTGGTTAGTACCGCCAACTTTTAGGTAAAGAAAGCAAGGCTCTGCAACAAAAATAAATAAATGGGACCTGATCAAATTAAAAAGCTTCTGCACAGCCAAAGAAATAGTCATGAGAGTAAACAGACAACCTACAGAATGGGAAAAATTTTCGCATACTACACATCAGATAAAGGACTGATAACAAGAATCTATTTAGAACTCAGGAAAATCAGTAAAAAAAACTCGAACAACCCTATCAAAAAGTGGGCAAAGGACATGAATAGAAATTTTTCAAAAGAAGATATAAAAATGGCTAACAAACATATGAAAAAGTGTTCAACATCTCTAATCATCAGGGAAATGCAAATCAAAACCACAATGAGATATCACTTAACTCCAGTGAGAATGGCCTTTATCAAAAAGTTCCAAAACAATACATGTTGGCGTGGATGCGGAGAGACAGGAACACTCATACACTGCTGGTGGGACTGCAAACTAGTGCAACCCCTGTGGAAAGCAATATGGAGATACCTTAAACAGATTCAAGTAGACCTACCATTCCATCCAGCAATCGCCTTATTGGGCATCTACCTGGAAGAACAAAAGTCATTCTATAAAAAAGACACCTGCACTCAAATGTTTATAGCAGCACAATTCACAATTGCAAAGATGTGGAAACAACCCAAATGCCCATCAATTCATGAGTGGATAAGTAAAATGTGGTATATGTACATCATGGAGTATTACTCAGCTATAAGAAATAATGGTGATATGGCATCTCTTTGGTTCTCCTGGAGAGAGTTGGAACCCATTCTATTAAGTGAAGTATCCCAAGAATGGAAAAATAAGCACCACATGTACTCACCAGCAAATTGGTTTCCCTGATTATCACCTAAGTGCACATTTGGGAATAACACCAATTGGGTATCAGACAGAGGTAGGGGGTGGGGAGAGGGGATGGGTGTATACATACATGATGAGTGCAATGCTCACTGTCTGGGGAATGGACACGCTTGAAGCTCTGACTCGGGGGGATGTGGGGGGCATGGGCAATATATATAACCTGAACTTTTGTACCTCCATAATAAGCTGAAAAAAAAAACCTGAAATCATAAAACTCCTAGAAGAAAACAAAAAACAAACAAAAAAAGAAAGAAAGGCTCAAGGAGATTAAGGAATTTGCCCACAGTCACAAAGTAGGTCAGAGATAAAATCAGAATTTCAGCTTAAGTATTCCGTCTGACTGCTAGTCCCACAGCATTGCTTTTTTTCTTTCATCTTCTTGTCTTTTATTTTCCATCTTTTCTTTCATTGTTCAAAGTTTTAATATAGCAATAATCTAAAGAAAATGCAAATAGTTTATAGTTTGCCCTGATTAATACAAGCAAAGTCAGCTTGTCCCAAACCCTTTGTGCTCTTGAATATATGTGAGCCAATGAACAAAGTAAAGATTGAGTAGGTACAAATATAAGCCGTGCTACTCAAAGTGCTCATTCCTCCAACAGGGACTTCTTTCCTGCTGTGGTAGATACTCACTAATGAGGTGGTTGTGTGAGATGGGGGCAAGAGTTTTCCTTTCCTGTGCATGCACCTTCTTCATATTTGGACCAATTTAGTCTTAATTAAGTTACTTCTGATATTTTGGGGACCAGAACTTTGACAATTCACTCATTTATCATTCAAGCATTCATCAAATAGTAATTGAACACCACTTAAGAGCAAGAGATTGTATCAAGTACTAAAGATAAAAGTGGATCAGACTCTCTCCCTTTTTGGCAAGATGGCAGAGTAGGACTTGACATGTCACGTCACCACCATTTGGATTGCGATCTAGACATTCACTGTTTGAGTTTATTTTAATGAGGAAACTATGTAATGAAAAATAAGTACTGTGGGGGAAATTGGATCTTTTTAATGATGCTATTGTTGTAAAGGTTTACAAAAAACTTTCCTCTGATGATATTTTTCATGCTTTGAGAGAAAAAAACACAATTCTTGCATAACTGAAACAGCTTCAAGCAGAAAAGGAGCCAATTCTGAAGATGTTTGATGATCCAAAAACTACAAAGTAAATGCAATTAACCAGGAATAGTTGGATGCTGTTTGATCACCTGGCTGACAAACACTGTTTTAGGCTGGAGTATTCAGACACGCTCTCAAGAACACAAAATTCCAGTACAAATGTTGCAATTACTCAGGAGCAGCAGGGTATCTTTACTGTTTATGGGAGTTTGTTTCAGAAATTGATAGAAATGCTTTGAGTTCACTCTGAGGAAAATGAGCCTCTGACATTCTAACTCGGACACGGAATACAGCCATGGAAGAACTCACATGATGAAAAAAAGGCTGTCCATAAAAATTCTGTCATTCCTCTGCTTATGTTTCTTTAGCAGTGAATGTGGCTCATTCACTGGCCCTTGTTCTTTGCAACCAGCCTAAAGTCCAAGAATAATATTATTACTCTCTTCTTTTAACAGCTACAGTGTCTTAAAGCAATTCGGACAATATGTGAACACACTCTCCACTATTTGACTACAGCAATCACATCAAAAGTGTTAGAAATTGCAGGCAGGTGCTAAAAGACCTAGTTGAAGTTATTCAATAAAAGTCTTTCACAATGAAGACCCTATTTCAGGTTGCTGCATGAGTTGAATGGGGCCAGGGAGATGTGAGCAGGTGCTTATAGATGACTTCCTGGTAGCTGATCTTGAGGATTTCCTTGAAAATGCTTCTCTCCTTTTATTTGGGACCTTCGGTTGCATCTACCAGTGTATACGCACTAGATATGTTGGCAGAGAAATGGAACATGATCCCAGAGGAGTTGAAAGCTGTATTATGAATTTCACAGAAATTCAATATTGATTCTAAAATAGACCCTGTGGTTTGAGGCAGTCTCATCCTAACCATAAATAATCAAAAAGAGTAAAGTCTTTCATTTAGAAACCAGATATTGTCCATAAATATGGAGAAAAAGCTTTCTCAGAGTGGTAGGATCAGATCCTCTCAATTGGGCAACAAGGGACTCTAGCTCCTACTGAAGAATAGTAAAAGAAAGATTTAGAAATTTGACATCATACACCCATTATAAAAAGTAGGATATACATTATAGAAATGATTCACATATTTTGTAGAAATTTGGAGGAGAGGAATAAATCAAACCTGGACGCTACTCTCAAATCATCTATATAATGGGAGAGATAAAACACAAAAATAAATGGCTATAATGCAAAATGGAAATGAAAAATGGCATAAAAAGTTACGTGGTTGGGTTCTGTAGGAATTGAGGGGATGAGAAATTCCTTAAGGGAGGAGGAATCGATGGAAGATTTATGAAGAAAGTGACATTTAATCTGGGCATTGAAGGATGACAGGATTTGACATACGGAGAAGGGAGGAAAGATGCAAAAGAAAGAAAAGGCACAGGGAAGGCATGGCTTTTACAGAGCAGACTAGCTCCTTGCCTGGATCAGAGGGCACGTGAAGAGCATTACTGGAGCTCGGCACAAGCAGTCTGGTAGAACTCGGTCATGATGGCCTCGGAGCCTGGTCACACGTGGCATAAGGCAGCCCTCCTCCAGCTCCCCCGGAGTCCTCCTCTGTTCCTCACAGGATTCCTTCCAGAAAGTTACCACTTAGGGCTCGCCGCTCAATGCCACAGCCTTATTTAAATCAGACCTGACACCCAACACCTCTCTTTTTTCTTCCCCAGGACATTTCCCTTCTAGCCTTGACAGGATCCACAGCCTCTGAGCAGCCCTGAGCGCCGCATTCCCACTTCTGCAGCTCTCACCAAGAGACCTGCGGTGTGGCAGCTTGCCAGGCCCTGATCACTCGGCCAGCAGAGCTCGCCGTGGGGGAGGGACTCTGACACGCAGAATCAGCAGCGAGGCTCTCTCTCCAAAGGCCCTGCTAGGGCATCAGCGCTAAATTGTACCTGACATTTAATTCCAGCTTTGGGCAGCCTCGTGTGAAATTTGACTTCAGTGAGACATTGATCAGCCTGCAGCTCTTCATGAGTTTTGACACAATCAATTCTCTCCAGTGGATTGGGCGATCATTAGCGGACTTACAGAAAGGCCTGGGTCACACACAGCTTTCTGCAGGCCTCAAAACTGCATGCATGGAGGAAATAATGAAAAATTGCTGCTGGCAAGTGACTGGCCCCTTCCCCACAGTGCAGAACCAGTAAGAATCTGTGAAGAGCAGACCTACCTTCAGTCTCGCCACCTCTGAAATCTGGGTCTTTGAGAGAGTTAAGGAAATCATGGAGTTGATTTAGAAAAAGTGAACAAAGTAGAATGGGACTCTCTGCTCACCCAAGGTGCCTTATTGTCTCGTACTTCCTTAACTTACTCTCTCCATCTTTACTTACTTGGGACTAGCTAGAGATGGAGTGAAAAATAAAGTACTTAATAAGTGTGGGTCCTTATAATTCATTGTGGGGTTTTGGTGAGTGAATCAAGAAGCACTGTTGTGTTCCCAGGAGCACTCTGAAGGCAGAAAAGGGTTTTCAGTCAGTAAACCATTACATGCAAAATGCCTTGTAACAAGGCAGTATGAATAACTTCCTGTATTATATGATCCATAAGAAGCAAAAAGGCTTACGTTTCCCAAAACACGAACCACACTATCCGAAACCACGTCTGTATTTGCTCCCAACTCTATGCCCAGGGGCCAGCTCAGTGCCTGCGATGTGATCAGCAGTCATTAAGAAAACCATTGAATGTATGAATGAATAATCCAGCTGTCATAGTCCTGATATTGGAGTATTTTCTGGGGTGAAAGTGTTACTAGAAGTGTTTCTAGAAAGTTCCCATTAAAAAAACATAAATACTGACTTACTTGCACACCTGTATCTGTTAACACAGCATAGCATATATTCAGTATTTCCTGAGTCACTGAACTTTGTTTATTCAGTCATTTTGGAACGTGAAGTAAAACAGGTAAATTTTCAGGTGAGAGAGCAATCTTGATGCAGCGCTGGGTGTGCGTCTCTGGAGACACAGCTGCAATAAACAGGAAGCACAGTCACTGGACTGCAGCATTCCCCAGGGACTATGTGTACTATCCTCCCTGCCAGGACAACTGAGAGCTTTATAAGCACACTAGTAGCCTCGACCCACTACCCATGACTTGAAACACTGCTAATGAGAGTGTTCCCTGAGCATGTCTCCTCTTCTTCTTTACCTGAACTCACAGGTCCTTCTGCATCCTCATGAGGAGATACATTGTCCAATCCCTATTGGGGAGAAGATCTGTGTGGCCTGAACTAAGTGGCCTTTGAATTAACTCCTCAGGGAAAGCCGGCATTTTCTAAAGCAGAATCAATCTATCAGATACTGGCAGATTGAACAAGATAGACTAGGCTCAGTTCTACCACACTTGAGACTCAGGAGGGTATGGACTATATCTGGTCCTTAGTAGATGCTCAATAAATTTTGATGAAGGAGGTAATTTAATTTTATTAGGTATTTTAAAATATATTTTATTATTTTTTTGCTATGGTATGAATGTCTATGCGCCCCCCTCAAATCTGTATGTTGAAATCCTCCCCCTCAAGGTGATGGTATTAGGAGGTGGGGACTTTGAAATGTGACTAGGTCATGGAGGGACAGCCTTCATGAATGGGGACCTTTAAAAGAGGCCCCCGACAGACTCTTGTTTCTTTCACCATGTGAGTTTGTAGCCAGATGACTGCTGTTTATGAACCTGTAAAGGGCCCCTTCCCAGACACAGAACCTGCTGGCACCTTGATATTGTACTTCTCAGCCTCCAGAAATGTGAAAAATAAATTTCTGTTGTTTATAAGCTAATCCATTTTTGGTATTTGTTATAGCACCTCAAATGGACTAAGATATTTGTAGAATAAATATTCTCACAGTATTCCTTAAAGTAGTGGTTTGGAATTAAAAGACAGAGATTTCACTCCTGGCTTTTCCCATCTTGAACATTTCCTCAATTTTTATGGCCTCAGTTTCCTCAGCAATAAAGTAAGTATGATAGTTTTGCTACCTCCTTTATAGTTTTTATAGGGATTAAACAAGATAATAAATATGAAATCTCCGTGGAAAACGGTAATTTACTGGACAAATGAAATGAAAGCTTTCATTAGTATATACATGGTATAATTTAATAATGTAAATAATTTGTATTTGATATTTAAGTGGTATGTGTTGGTACATAATTTCACATATATTGCTGAAAAACCTTCATTAGCATTAGGTTTTCATAGAATTCAGGACACTTATCTTTTTAAAAAAGTAGTAATTCCGACAAGATTCTAATCCCAGCTGTCCCAATCTCAGCATGATCTTCAAAAAGGCACTTAGCTTCATCAGTTGTCAATTTCTCTATTTTTAAAATTGATAAGAGGGAGTGGTGTCATCAAGTTGGTAGAATCAAAGATTTCAATCCTCGTCCTCCCTCCTCCCTGGCTTAATAATCATGCATGGATAAAATACCTCCACAAGAGCTCTAGAATCTAAGTGAGAGGTTACAGCACCTGGGTGGAGAAGAGAAACAAAAAAAGATGCATTGAAAAGGGTAAGAAGAACAGTTCCACTTCACCTCCACCAGCCACCTCCTGTGCCTGCACAGTGCAGTCCTGAGAGAGATTCCCCTCCACCAAGAGTTGTCCCATTGGGGAAAGGGAGAGCAAAGTGAGTGTCTGACTTCACCTTGGACCTCAGCACCAGGACCAGCTGCCTAAGGGCCCTGGAACCAGCTAGCTCATGGACCTTGGCACCATGCCTGCATAACTGTGAACCCTGGACCCTGGAACCAGGCCTTCCTACTTACAGATCCCCAGCACCATGCCAACCTGTGGACCCTGTACACTGGCACTAGGCCCACCTGACTAGAGACATTGTCCAGGTCTGCTCACAATCCCCAGACTGTGGCACCAGACCTGCCCACCTATGGAGCCCAGCACTGGGCATATGAAAGTATAAATCTCACTAATAAAGGTAAATATATAGACAAATACAGAATAACATTAATACTTTCATGATGTGTAAATCACTTTTAACCCTAGTTTAAAAGTTAAAAGACAAAAAAATTAAGGATAACTACAACCACAAACATTTGTTAATATATACACAGTGTAAAAAGAAGTAAATTCTGATCTCAATAACAAAGTGGGCAGTAAAAGTCTAGAGCATTCATATGTGGTTAAAATCAAGTTGTTATCAGCTTAAAATAGAATGTTATACCAGGAAATGTTCAATGCAAACCTCATGGTAACCACAGAGAAAAAAACCTATAGTAGATACACAAAAAGAGAAAAGTATAAAAGCGTATCACCACAAAAATTCATCAAACCACAAAGAAAGACAGCAGGAGAAGAGAGGACTAAAAGGATTACAAAAACAATTAACAAAATGACCATAAGTCTTTCTAATCAATAAATAGTTTACATGTAAATAAATTAAATTTGCCAATTGAAAGATATAAAGTCCTGAATGGGTAAATCTTTGTGTGATCCCAGAGCTTGGACATTTGGGGCAAGCACCCTTCTGGGGAGAGGGGCAAAGGGGACCAGAGTGTCAGCTCTCCTCTGTTCAAACGCTTTCCCTCCCCCCTCATCCTCTAACCACTGTTGCCAAGTGGCCTGGGTGCCCCAAGCGATGAATGAGCTGGGAACTCAGAATCAGCTATTTCCCCTCTGTTGGCACATCCGCTGCACCAAGGCTCCCACAGAGAGTAGGGCTCACATCTTTCCTCCTAAAGACCTGCAGTAGACCAAGGGGTGCTCAGACTGTGGGCTCCCTGCCCACCAGCCCTCCCTGGTGCTGCTCGCCTGGCTGCTCCAGCCGAGCAGAACATTCCTGAAAGTGGAGGGACTTTACACCTACTTGAGCACTCCATGGACAACTCGAGATCAGCACGCTTCTCCCCGGCACTGTCAGGGATTGAACTTGGAAGACCAGAGGAGAGGCCTGCAGGCTGGATCCCGTACCCACAGGACTCAATTGTGTTGCTCTGGGGCACATAGGGATGATTTGTGAACTAATCTTCGGAGACGGGAGTGCATATGGGCAGAACTGAGAGCAGAGTGCAGCGTGAATCCAAGAGGCAGTGCACTCACAGAGCATCCTTCTCCCCCTGGGAAAGCCACGTTTCACTCAGAGGCAGAATTCCAGGCAGGGAAGCTCCCAGCCCACAGTGCCATTGCTGGTGAGCTCAGCTAGTTTGGTCTGCTGCCTGTGGCCAGATGCTGGAAAGAGATCCATGGGTCCAGAGATGAGAGAGAAGAGCAAAACTCTGTAAATCCCAAATGACCCCTCCTTCATGAGCAGACATTCTAGCTTGGTGGAGCTGCTTCAGCCCTCCCTGGTGGCTTTCCCCAGCAGCCTGGGAGCTGACCCTCAAACCCAGCTGAGATAGCTCTTGTGCCCACCTTTATGGACCTGTACAGTGTCTGTGTACTATACAGATGCTGTATACCACCCTGACAAATGAACAATATGTATCTGTCAAATAAGACAACAAAGAAATAATAGGAGACAGTAAATATCCAAGGAAGATGTTTTTTACTAAACATAGGCTTAAGTTGTGTGGTTCTCAGCAGTCTTGGATTATGAAAGGGTCAATGAGACTTACGGATTGGATGAGGCAGAGCAGTGATCCTCCCCTTTTCTTGGTGGCTTGGTCCAGAATATCTAAGCTGGTGCAAACTACCTTCTTCACTCCATTCCCAAATTTTCTACTCGTTTTCTTCCCTAACTCTCCTTCTACTTTCCTCTTCAGCTTGTTTATCTCCTTCATATCCACCTCCTTTATTTACTTTTCCTCTCCTAGTATCAAATGGCATAAAGGTTGGAGCAGATGTGGTCAAGATTTGGCATGTGGTTAATGCTGGACAAATGTGAGCAAAATAAAGTGTGATCTTTCATTAAAGAGAATGGTAGGACTAAGGAGGACTTCAAAGATTGTGAAGTTCACAAACAAGTAGTACGAGTTGCAAATTCCTGCCCACCCATTATGATTTAAGCTTTGCAGACCCTATGCATTGGTATAATTCCTTTTAGGTGTTGATATTTTGTGTAAGATTCTGTGCTAAAACATTTGAAAAAGAGGGATGTAGACCAACCTTATTTTATGTGAGAATTAAGCCATAGAAGAGAGAGTGACTTGGCCAAGGTCACACAGTAAGTGATGGGGGGAGGGAGAGAGTGGCCACAATGGTCGGCAGCTCCCCTGCCCTATATAACAGCCACCGGCCACACATTGCTATTGGAGCTGAAAATGTGGCTAGTCCAAATTGAGATGCACCATAGTGTGAAATACACACTGAGTCTCATAGACTTAGTGAAAAAACATAAAATGTCTTGATAAATTTTTGTTATTATTACCTTCTGAAGTTACCATATTTTGATTATATTGGGTTAGATAAAATATGTTATAAAAATTAATTTAACCTGTTCATTTACTTGTAAATGGGGCTACTAGAAAATTTTAAAACACATTTGTGGCTCGAACTATATTTATTTTGTATAGTGCTCGAACTATATTTATGTTGTACAGTGCTAAACTAGTATACAGTCCTTTGGTCTCTACAGCAGTTCTTCCCCATGCCACAATACTACCTTCATTTGCTTTGTTAATTTGTCTATTTGTTTGCTTGCTTATTTTCTTCAGCACCAATCACAGCCCAGTCAGGACCTTTTCACTTTTATCAACCTTAAATCAAAAGAAATGTGAGTAAAAGATCTAATCCTCCTGCCTGCTTCTAAGTGAGAAGATGCTCTTCTGTGCAGAGACAATTATTCATATGCACCTCTTATGTTACTGTAGTTCTGCCTCATCAGATGCAGGCGTCCTTAGGACATAAGGTCCGTGCTTTAATCTTTCACACACATTGAGGTACTGCCAAGCCCAGTGTCTGCTGACTCCGGGGGAAGCCCTGTGCAGGTTACGACTTCAGCAAATGCCCAGGCCATCCAGCTATCTGGAGGAAGACCTGGCCTCATGGTTTGGGGAGTTTATTTTATAGAAACAGAAAAACCATTACTGGTCTAACTACTCAGTCTTCTCTCCAGTTGAAACCTGCTTTGTGTATCATTTTCTTTTTATTGAATTCCTCCTTGATAGGAATTAAAATAGCAAAGAGTTCGTGGGGCTCGGCCCCAGTGCCTTTTACTGCATTATGGACTCAGAGGAAATCTAAAGGAAAACGGTCCCCTAGATGGAATGCAATCTTCTGCCACTGTTGTCTTGCCTTCTGGTCCCTGTTTTGGCTTCTTTCCCTCTTTTATTCTGGCCTCACCTTCCCATCCTATTTTGCTCTGAATGCTTGTCATTATAGGTTGGATGGTAGAAAAGAACAGTTTTTCAATCCCGAAGAATAGGATGGCCTATTGAATGCCTACCATCTGACGTATGGTGTGTTTTGGAGGGAAGAAACCTACTTCATAGAGCCAGCCCTACAAGGTCACTGCCCTGTGTTCCAGCCCTGCATTCAGAGAAATTGAAAAGGCTGTCACCTTAAGGAGGTTACTTCTGTACACAGCATCTTTGTAACTCAAGCTCAGTCAGAGATACCTAATCAGTAGTTAGCCTTTTTATTTTTATTAATTTCTATCTCATCGATCCTTGTTGTAATCTCTTAATGGGAGCTTATCTGTGGCCAGGTCGTGGATTAGACGTTTAGTTGCCACCAAGGAGTATCAATGACATTAGCAAACTCTGCCCTTTTGAGTTTCTGTATGTCCCTATCATCTACTGTCAAATGCCCCTACTACTTTTGCGATGACTTCAAATGGGATTATTTTTTCTTAGGACATATGTTCTGAAGCTTACAAAGGAAGTCAGGGTATGTTGCATGAATAGGCGTTTTGTGGAAACACAAATATTGTTCACATAGCAACCACTCCTACCCTTGACCCAAGAAATGAGGAACAGAGGTGATTCTAGAGAAAGAAAAGAAGGAAGAAAGGAAGAAAGAAAGAAAGGGTCCAAGCTCAGCTTTTACTACTAATCAGAAAGATTCTAGATTCCAAGGGCAACCATAAATCCTGTCCCCAAAATAGCAGAAGAGTTCCCTTCCCAATTGTCTGCGAAGTCAGGCTATAAAAGCTGCAGCTGTCACCTGGGTCTCCCACTCCCAACCCTCAGCTTCTATGTGCCATGTTGGGTGATCATCAGCCACATTGTTGGGCCAGATTCCAAGGGCCCCAACACATCCTCCTGGACATTCTGTCACATTCTGTCCCACGTACATCTGTTCAGAAGCATTACTGTCTCACTTTATTCAAATCACTTTGCCCCTTCTTTAGTCTGAATAAAAACAAGGAGGGAGGTAGAGGGAGAGAGGGTGGGTTTGTAGCAGGAAACAGACCATATGCTTATATTAAGGTGTGACTGGCTCAATGAAAGGGTGAGAAGGAAGAGGGAAGAGTTGGTAATGAGCCCCAGCAAGACACTTTATGGCATTATCAGACAATGTCAGGAGTAAGGTTTGATTTTACAGTAGATATAAAGCAAAGAATATAAATCCAACTTTTAGGACACTATTGGGAATTCAACACTCTTTTCCCCATACTGTAATAGTTTTTCATTACTGTGTAACAATTTACTCCAAAACTAGAGACTTAAAATAATAAACACTTATTATTTCATAGTTTCTGAGAATTAGAAATCCAGGCAAGGCTCAGATGGGTATGTCTGGCTCAAGTTGTCTCATGCATTTGCAGTCAAGCTGTAGGCCAGGAACATGGTCTCATTCGAACACTCGACTGAAGGAAGTCTACTCCCAAATGCATTTGTGTGGCCATTGGCAGGATGCAATCCCTCATATGAAGGGTCATGCTGTGACCACTCTCTACTATACTAACTCTTGAAAACACCTGTGCAGATTGGGACTCCAACAAATACCAAGGCTGTCCAACAATCCTCAGGGAAACCTTGGCCTCATGGTTTTGTGAGTTTGTTGTTATTCAAGTAGAAAAATAATTCCTAGTCGAACTACTGAGTCTCCGCTCTAGTCTCAACCTGATTTTTATATGCTCTTTAGAGTATGGCCTTCACAGGGCTGCCTCATAATGTGACAGCTGGTTTTCCGTAGGGTGAGCAATCCAAGAGAATGGAAGAGTATTCCCAAAATTGAAGCCACATTCTTTTTATAACCTAATCTTGGAAGGTTGTAAGAGGAGCATGTGACTTAGCAGTTATATCCCAACACTTCTGCCATATTCTATTCAGTAGAAGTAGATCAATTAATACAGGCCATGTTCAAAGAGGGAAGATTATGCAGGATCATGAATACGAGGGATCATTAAGATCCTCTTGGAGGCTGCCTATTACATTTCTTATCATTGATTCATTCTGATGTAAGGGTTTGTTTTTCATATGAATTTACAGAATGTGTTTTTGCAAGTTTTATAGATCAATTGAAGGTAAGATATAAAAAGTACTACCACATGATGGATTATTTAGCCAAAAACAATTTGACTGAAAGAAATTTTGTGGAACTTGAGTGGTCCAACAATTTGGTCAAAATATGTCCTAGTCACTGTAGAAATAGATTTATAAAAGCAAAATAAAAGTAGAAACTCCCCAGATCCTGAAAGGCAGGTGAAAATTCCTGAAGATTCATAGGGGTTGCAAAACAATTTTCCATGATGTACCAAAATAAATGACATCATGACACTAGGGAAAAGCCATTATTAAAAATATCTCCAAAATATATTATGTTGATCATCTTGCTTCATAAGAAATTGTATTTGACCAAATTTCCCTCAATTTATTCACTATCCCATTAGAAAAAAAAATATTAAAAAATATAACTCACTTTGAAGCAAACTTGTTGCCAGCATCTCACATGAAGAAATCCAGAATATCTGGTTAATTTTGGAAGACCGAGAGATGATGCTAAGTAACAAATTACCCCAAAACTTTACAATGGTAAAACTTTATCATCTCTCATGGTTTCTATAGGTCAAGAATTTGAGGATAACTCAGCTGGAAGTTCTTACTTAGGATTTCTTATGAAGTTGCAGTCAGATGTCAGCCAGGGCTGCAGTCAACTTAAGACTTGAGCAGGGTTGGTGCCTCTTCCTAAGTAGTTTGATCACATGGTTGTCAAGTTGGTTCTGGCTGATGTTGGAAACCTATAAGTTTCTCTCCACATGAGCATTCCATGGAGCTGCTTAAGTATGTGTTATGGTGTGGAAGCTAGCTTCTCCTACAGTAACAGATCCAGGACATAATGGCGGAAGCTACAATGCCTTTAATGACCCAGCCTCAGGACACATAGTGTCACTTCTACCATATTCTATTGCTCACACAGAACCAGCCCTGATTCAAAGTGGAAGAACATTATATAAAGGTGTGAATTCTAGGAGATATGAATCACTGGGGGTCATCTTGGAGGGTGGCTATTATATAAACAAAAGGATGGGCCACACCCAGCTACTATTCTACGGATTCTTCCCTCTAGGACCGTCTGTCTCATTACAGAGATGAATACTGTCCTCTTCTTGGTTTCAATGGAGCCTAAGTCAGAGTGGATTCAGGCTTTTAGTTGACATCTGAGATGGGTAATTGAAGTATAGTTGATGGGAAGAGCCAGTCTTATACATAAGAGCTGCCTAGAGGAATATTAGGGAAATAAGGGAGGGCTCTATCCCAGTAAAATGCCAGTTCCACTGATTGGTGAATGGAGCTTAAATTCTTCCAGAAACAGGAAAAAATGCTGTTACATATTTAGAGGGAGAGGTAATATACGGATTTAAATTTGCATCAAGGTGTGAATGATTCATGATAGATCTTTTCTTGAGAAGAAGCTTTCATAAAGGTTGGGCAACAAATAGAGAGTGGGGGGGAAAATGAGGCTTCCAGGGAAATGGAAGTTAAATGACTGACATCACCATTTTTCCAGGACCCACATTTATCCCACAGAGTACAAAGAGAGAATCACAGAAAATAAGATATAGTAGCCAAAGAATAGTAATGGGTCCTAAAATAGAGTGCAGTTAGGAACCAATAATTAAAATAAATGTAATTTTTTAGACTACTATCTAGAGTCCATTGTTTTTAGACTATGACTTATTTTTGCCTTTTGATGAATGGCCTCTCCTGGCATGCCACTCTTCTGTTAGACCTTTAACAGCTCTTACATAAGGCAGTATCTTTAGAGAAGCACAGAGAGAGAGGAGACGGCATGGAACTCTGTGGAGACACAGTCATAAAACCACACTTGAACCAGAAATGAGTTACTGTTGCCATGCTTCTGCTGGTCTTTACGCCACCTGGAATCATTACAAATGGGCAGAAAAACAGTATACCAACCTTGGCCTGTATTCTCACAAATGACTTAGAGCTGGCTGTGTATAGAGTATTTTAGATCAAATCCCGCAACAATGAGCTTCAGGAAGCATGGGTGGGGGGTGTTCAAATGCTTCCAAGTTTTTGCAATTTGGTTGTACCAAATATTGCTCAAGATTGCTCCCAAATACCTGAAAACCACTCCAAGGAAATAATCCCTATTCAAATTAATTATGATTTAATATATATAGCTCACAGACCATAATTTCCAAAATGTGGATATTGTAATACATAATTCCTTTGCCATGTCTCCCTTTTTCCTGCCAGAACCAACTCAGCTACCACATTCTCTCTTTCTGCTAGAAAAAAAAACTGCCTCCATCTCTATTTTCCTTGTTAGCCGCAGGATATCATTTTCCTCATTACCAGTGAGTGCTTCTGTGGGCCGGCTTGCTCACATACTGCACCATGCAACCAAATGTTTCCTACTTTGACTTTAGAAAAAACCCATCAGTAAATTAGAAATTCTACGCACACACCCTAAAAAAATTAGAAATGTTCTTAAAGTACCAGCATAGATAAGAGTGTTTTCTTCAGTGGAGCCCTTCACAAAGGAGATAATACTTGTGAAATATTTGTCTCTAGCAAAGCACCAAAGAATGCAGAACTTGATGTGGGTACAAAAGAATTTTAAATGGTGCCCCTTTGCCTTCTTTCTTCGATTAGACTTTAGAGTACTCTGTCAGTCTTGTTCACTATTGTATCTTTGTAAGCAATGAACTGCCTAATGTATAGTTGAAACTCAATATTTATGAAATGAATAAATGTATATAAATAAGAAATGAGTCAATGAACTATATTATAATTCTTCTCCTTATGTGTGACCTGCTACCCCATAAATTCTATGAAATTTTCTACACCCTACCTCCAGTTCTATACCCAAGATCCATCTGGATTTCCAGAACTCTTTCTCATCTCCTTACGCTGGCCCTGGTTTTCAGATGCCTGGACATCTACCTCCTCCCTTCCCAACCTCCCGCTAGTCCCTACTGATCCCCATGGATAAGAGAAACATTTTTCTATCTCCATATGCAGAACAAAATTAAATATGTCCAAGAGAAATTAGAGCCCAGGAAAAACACCTACTTGCCTTAATATGCCCCCACTCAAACTCTGATTTCAGTCATTTACTAGTCCATTCATTCTTTCACTAAATAATTGAATGACTTCCAAGTGTAAATATTCCATACTGATACAAATATAATCCAATATGGAATCTTCAGGAGTTATATAGTTCAATAAGCAAAATCTGGCAAAAAAATTTTTAGTGCTAAAGTGCCAAGTCACTTCTAGTGCTGAACCCTATTTCAGTGACAACGGTTATAGGGAAGCAAACATTACTAAGTCACACCTACATGCCAGGCACTTGTGTCATAAAGAATCATTACTTTGGAACCTAAATGATGCCCTTGGATACTATTTTATTACATTGGGTCTGTATGTGTGCAAGAGAGTCTTCCAGATCCCTACACTTCCAGAGTCCTCTGGCTGTTGTAAAACTAACAACTGAGTCACAGAAGCAACTGTAACTATCAAGTCACAGATCTTGCTTGTGTTTACAGAATTGTAATCCCATGAGAGGAACATTTTGTTTTGATCCCATGAGATTAGACTTGCAATACTCCCAGACTTTACAAGAAACCTAACTTCAAGTTAGTCACAAGGGGAATGACTGTGTATTTGAAATTGAACATTAATGAAATCAAGAATAAACTCACTGGGATGAGTTTTTAGGATCAAAATAACATATCCACATCTCTTTTTCTTTTCTCAGCTGCAACTCTGCCTTCCTTCCCCACCCTGTCACTTATCCTCAGTCCCATCTCCAAATCTTTGAATGTGAATGGTTGTTTTCACACTTTTTGGATTTGGGCACATGGAACTTAGTTCACCATCCAAAATGCTTCTAGGTTTGAAGACCCCCTTCTGAGGATCAGGAAAGCCGAGATGGTTTGCCAGGTGTGTGAGTTCATGTTGTGTGCCAAAGTAATGTGCCAAATCACTCGGGAAGGGACATAAGATTTTCCAGTGTCCAGAAGAGTCAATGAAATATGTTTTAAATGTCTGAAATATAAATTGACTACATTTTGTGAAAAGATTCTCTGTTATAACTGAAACCTGGCAAGAGAGAAGGAGCAACCTGAGGGGACTTTCCCCTCCTTGACTTGAAACCCCTGGGGAAGTGAGTTTCACTTTTTAGGGGGTCTGGTTGCCAATGAATTCAGTATGATTGGACTTCACATTTTAGATTCCAGGAAATTTTCATTAAAAATAAAACTCTTGAAACTTGACCTTTTATGGTCATAACATTCCACACCATTTAGCACATTTACCAGCACCTGAAATGATGAGTGAACATCTTGATTCAGTTTAGCATAGTAAGCATCTGATAAAACAGGACCCTTAGGGGCATCTCTGAGGTTTTATAATTAGCATAAGCTGTCATCAATACATGATCTCTATTGTCTTCCTGATTAATTGTGATTGTTATAGCCAAATCCACTGTGGGTAAAATGGTGGAAGGGGCATAGGACCATCCACCATGTATTCCTTTTAGATCGATGAACACAACCAAAAGGGCACATAAATTCTGAATGCTAAATGTAAGAGGCAGAAATGATTTAGCTTTAACTTGGAGCCCCTTCTAAACTGGTACTATTTCACAAAAACCTTCGATTCCCGCCCCCCACCCTCCCTTCCAAAAGCACAAAAAGTCAAAAAGGAAATGAGGATAAAAGAGTGATCTGTCAGAAGGTTTTATAATTATATGAATGTTTATTTACACTAAAGAAAATGATAATTCCCCCAATAATTCAGAGTTTCAAAATATCCTTGTCTTGTTTTTGTCCCAAGCAAGCCCTGATCTACAAATATTTATGCAATCATAAGGTAGATCTATTGTAGGAAATTGAAAAACTGAGGAAATTCTACAGATAATTCATTATAAATTATTATCATCAGTAATAAGTTCTAGCGACTAAACCTCTCTTCTACTAAAGAAAATATTATCTTTGGATGATGATGTTTTTCGTCAATCAATATCTGCATTACTCAACACTATGCAGTCTCCTCCTTGTCTTGAATACCACTGAAGACAAATCTTCCTTAAATTCTTCCTTTCAAACTGTCATTCCACTTTCAAAAATGTACAGTAGCTTCCTGCCTCTATTCTGCCTCAAGCCCAGTCTTCTCCACCAGACTTTCTAGACCCATTTATAATCAGTCTCACCCAATTTATCTAATTGTACTTCCCAATAGCCCCCAGCATACTTCCTCCATTGGTAATAAGTCACTTCTGGAAAACATGCCCTGCTGCTTTTCAGATCTGGTGGCTTCATTGTTGACTTCAGTCTCAATTAACTCAGTTTCTCAATTACATTGAAAATGTTATGAATTTGATTCAATTCATTCCAGTATACATAGATTCAAGTGGTAAGGAAGATATTCCAAATGAAAAGCATGAGGATGACAAAATAAATAGCTTAAAAAAAAAAGGAAAAATCATTGTGATCATTGAAGCATAAGCTAAGAAATATAGGCCAAACTGTTTTAATATTTTTATCATTTAATTCTGTGCTTTTAATTTTTAATTATATATATTTTCATATTTTTTACATAAATTCATGAATGTGATTGTTTACTAAACACACTGGAGATTTTTAAGTGCCCCCTCTTTTTTTTGGCTGGCTCCCTTCACCCTTCACCCTTCTCTCCCCATCTCTATCCAAACTGTCTTCACTCCCACTCAAGAAGTCCATGTTTATAACTAGCTTGTATTCATTTACTTTTTTTCCTGGCCTCACATGATCTTTTAAGGCATATACAGACATATGCATATACACATACAAGGAATCTTTTGAACTTTTTTTTAACAAAAACGGGATCATACTATCTATATTTTTTCTTACATCTTGTTTTCTTCCTCACACAACAGTTCTTTATGAAAAAATTCCAAGTAAACTGACATAGCTTTAATTTGTTCTTTTGTACAATACACCTGTTTGTATACAACTTATTTAATAATACCCATGAGGTGGCCATTTGTTTTGTTTCTATGTTTTTCCAATAATAGCAGTATTATAATAAATATTCCTTATTATGATGGGATAGATTCCTGGAACTAAAATTGCTAGGTAAAAGAGTTTATGTATTTTTATTTTATTTTCTGAAGAAAGTCATAATGCTTCCATCAGAAAAGACTATCTTTTTCTTTTCTTTTTTTTTAGGCTTTTTCTTGTCATCTGTTCAGCAATTCTTATTATGGCTCTTTTATATTTTTGCATATTTGACGGTCTAAATGTAATATCTCATTATTTGAATTTGTATTTCTCTGACTACTGGCAAATGTTAGCATTTTTTATGGGCTTGTGGACATTTAGATTTACTCATAATTATTAGAATTTTTAAATGTGAAAAGTTGAAATATACAAAAAATACAAAAATTAATGTAAGAGACGTCAATATACCTCCTTCCAACTTTAACATTTTGCCTGATTTGTCTTATGTTTTCTTAAATAAATAAAATGTTGGAAATATGGCTGATAATTCTCTCTCCCCCACCAATCTTACTGTATCCCATTGATTTTTCTTTCTTCTAGGAAATAACCAATAACCTGGATTTTATATGTATTCTTTTGTTTAGTAATTTTATACTTTTACCAACTGTATATGATTTGGCTGTGTATTTTTTTTAATCACTCTACTGGTTTGTAAATTACACCTTCTATTGGTATGTTTTTAGTGGTTACCTTACGTTATTTTTAACTTGTAAATTTGACATAACAAAATCAAACATTAATCCATATCTTTGTCCCCCAGAAAGATGCAGGACCCTAAATTGCCTTAACTACTATACTTCCCTCCTATATTTTATGATTTTTTTTAAACAATTAGTGCTTGCTTAGATAATCTATTTTTTAAAAAATCTACATATCGGCTGGGCGTGGTGGCTCACGCCTGTAATTCTAGCACTTTGGGAGGCCGAGGTGGGTGGATTGTTTGAGCTCAGGAGTTCAAGACCAGCCTGAGCAAGAGCGAGACCCCATCTCTACCAAAAATAGAAAGAAATTAGCTGGACAACTAAAAATATATATAGAAAAATTAGCCGGGCATGGTGATGGTGGCACATGCCTGTAGTCCCAGCTACTCGGGAGGCTGAGGCAGGAGGATCGCTTGAGCCCAAGAGTTTGAGGTTGCTGTGAGCTAGGCTGATGCCATGGCACTCTAGCCCAGGCAACAGAGTGAGACTCTGTCTCAAAAAAATAGACAAATAAATAAAAATAAAAATCTACATATCGATTCCTTTGCACAGTGTTCTTTTTCATCTCTGCCTGCCTTCTGGATCACTTCTTTCTAAAAATCAATCTTCAGAAGTGTTTTCAGTGAGATCTATGAATGGCCAATACTCACTCTTGAAAAAGACTAGAATTATAGGCTTCTTTAGTATCTGGTTGCATTTAACTTTTTGTTTCACTCAGTATTAGACAGTTTTACTAAAAGGCATGAATATATTTTTCTTTATCTTGCTCAAGTCTCATTGTGCTTCTTCAAACAGATATTCACATCTGGAATTTTATTCTGAAAAAATCTTAGCTATTTTATGCCTTTGAATATTACTTTTTCCTTAGTCTCCCCATTTTTCTGTTTGTAACTCCTATTGGATATATATTACCCTTTTAATTTTAACCCCCATATTTCTTAATCTCTCATTCATATTTTCTATCCTTTTATATATTTATGCTGCATTCTGGGCAATTTATTTACCTCTACTGTTCCAGGAGCTAACTTTACACAAGGGTTTACATTCCAGCTCTTTCTTTTCATGGGTCTACAGCTATGTCTCCTATAGCCTTGAAAGCATTCAAACTTTGTGCTCTAGTTTTGTGGGCCTGTATCTGAGCCCAGTATCCCTCTGTACTGTTGACAAATCCATGCATATCAATATATACAAAGTGGAGATACTTAGATAGGATGGACCAGGCAGGTGACAAGCCTCAAAATCATGTCAAGTGGAGGGTTTGTTTATCTGAAAAAAAAAAAAATCTTTTTTTCACTCTCACTGTTAAATAATAATACTTTTACTAGGTAAAGAATTCTAGATTTACATTTTTCCTTCCCAGGATTTTGAGGAATTTAACATGGAGACAAGACTCAATGTAGGTAATAATAGATTGTCTTCAAATATCTGAAGAATTTTCTTGTAAAATAATAATTTAAATTTCTATGTTACCTTACAAAATAAAACTGGGACTCCTAGGTGTCTGCTATGAGGAATAACTTGTATTTCACAAACAGAAGACTTTCCATCATTCAGAACTGCCAAAGATTGTGTGGCACTCTCAAGAGGCACTAAGATCCCCATAATTGGATAGGTTTTCAAGTATAAATAGGACAACTAAAGTAGACAAACATTTGGCAGGAATGTTGCAGAGGGGATTCAAGTAGCATGTGATTGTTGAAATGATTGGGCTTTTAGGTTTCTTTCAGAACAAATAATCTCTAGTTCCTTTGCATCACCTAGATACAATTTCATAGCATTGGCTATGCGCCAACACTTGTTTGATGTTTATTGATTAGGTGGAAAAGATTTCTTGCTATTCAGATCTCCAAACCTCAGTGCCTTATAACAACAAACATTTACTTCTTGCTCACATTACACGAGGATTACAGTTTGGCTGTGTCTTTGCCAGGCAATGCTGAGAACACCTGAGTTTAGGCATCTCTGCGTGTCTTCTCATTCTGGGATCCAGGCTGAAGGATCAGACACTAACTGGAGCGTGCTGTTCTCAAAGCAGAGGGCAGAAGCCCAAAGCGGGTGAGGAGAGTAGAAGCAAACAGCAGAAATGCATTAAATCTTTTCTTGTATGTGGCTTGTGTCATCTGTTCATATTCCAATGGCCAAAGTAAGTTATACGACCAATCCCAAAGTTGATGAGACAGAGAAGTAAATACCTCCTACAGGAATGCTTAACAAGAGCAGGAAAGAGCCAATGGTATGTTAGAACCAGATCACACTGGCTTCCAACAGCTAGTTTGTTAATTTTAGGGATTTGACCAATCTTGGAAGGCAGCTATGCTCACCACTATACCACCAACGCTATTTGACCAGTCTTGAAATGGGCTTTGATAGAAATATTAACATCATGGAAGTTGGAAAATGCTACAAATCAAACTTCCCTTACCTCTCCCAGCTCCCCAAAGCTGGTTGTTAGACATTTACCAGCACACCACTAGAGGGAACCAATAGATGTAAACAAATAAAACTGGCTACTATCGTTTCCTTGACAACCAGAGCCTCTAGGAGTCCAGCAGTAGCAATGGATGAATAGCACTTAAAAATCCTTCAAGATGTGTCTCTTCTCTGTACCCAAAAGGACATATGCTGATTTTCTTCACTCAGAGGAAATAATCAGTATCCTTTAGACTCTCTTGAATCACCCTCTGGCACTGTAAGTTGAAGCAAAACCAAGGAGGTAAAAATCCATTCATCCCTCCATATCTTTCATGAACTCAGTTTAGGGTCTTTTTCCTTGGCAACATATCTGACACCGAAACTACTTCCAATTCCCACTTCTCTCAGCTGCTTTGAGGGTATCCAGTAAAACACTTCCAGGCCTCTCTGCTCTCTTGGCACACTCTATAGCTGTCAGCCCACATGAGCTCTCGGGAGGGTTTCCAGACGGGACCCCCACTTTAACACACTGTCCAGTCCTTAAACTGGATTCTAATTGAGTCCAACACTTTCTCTGCTGCAATGTAGGCTGGACAGTGCTAAGTGTTGGGAACCCCAGGTGCAAAAGCTGGGCTTCCCCCAACCCCACGCTGTCACTCGCCCACCTCCCACACTCACCGATTGACCTACATGCCAAGATTTCCTAAACTGGTGCCTGAAGTCAAGAGTACCTGTGGATTTCCCCTGGAGCCTATCCCATCCTGAAGATGATGGAAGGATTAAGGAGAAACCAACATGAAAGGACACCAATGGGTTTCAGCAGAAGTGCCTCCGGAAAACACCAAGGCTGTGTTTCTGCACAAGATCCACGGCCATTCGCCCCCTTTGTCCTTCAGCTATTGCTCCCAATTTCCCTTCTTTCAGCCTCTAGCCCCCTCCCCACTTCCCCCACCCCAGAGGGCTGGTTCCAATTGCAAGGCCATTCCTGCAGCAATCTCTGGCAAGTGGAGTGAAAGGTGCCGACAAAGAGGCCCTCTCCACAGCTCCCTTTTCACAAGAAGCATGTATCCAATTAAAGGATTTTAATTAAAATGCTTTCTGTAGCATCCTGTTTCTACTCACTGTTATAAATTAAACTTGACATTTTCTGATTTAACAGGTGGGCGAGATTATTCTGAAAGCTGCCAGATGAGAGGAAATAGAAGCTAGGCTGGAGGAAGCTGTGTGCCTGGGAGCATGAGCATGTGTATGTGTGTGTGAGCACACACAAGCGCACAATTATGCGTGCAAGTGTTTGTGCAAGTGCACGATTATGTGCGCACGTGTTGGTCTTTAAATTGGTTTCAAATTATGCAGTTTTAAATGGGAAAGTCATGATACAGCAAAGGGGACACCAAAAGAAAATAGAACTGCAATCTAAAAAATCGGAATCTCGGGCAACATCCTTAAAATCTCAGCCAGCAGTACCCATTTGTGCATTTCTCCTCAGTGACATTCCTTTTCTAAGCATCAGCTGAGAATGATCTATCACCTCCATTTGTCGTTTTCTATAAATGATGTTTTCTTGTGCATCACTCACGCCAGGGTACAAGGAGGGAGGATGTGGATTGTCAGTATGTATGTGTTTGTGTATTGATCTGTTTAATGTTCACTCCTCATTTAGCCCTTTGATTCTGTCTGCTCCCCTGCACTTTATAAGGCTGGTTATCCTGTAGTTTGAGAGTTACATAGTGTGCTCCCTCCTGTTTGCAGAGCCACATGCTACGCCGCTCAGAAGTGGGAGTGTATTGTGTGAGTGTGTTTAGGGGTGGGGTGGTTGGGCAGGGCATTAACTCCTTTCAGGCAATAGTTAGACATAAAATAAACCAAGGGACATCTGGAGCTGGCAGACACTTTAGATGTCATCTTCTTTAACTTCCCCTCTGATATTATTTGATAGATGTGTAGGCTTTTTGTCATTTACCTTGTCTTATCTTTGCCTTAAGTTTTCTACTACTTCTCCTTCCCTGCTTCCACCAAGTAGGGTGAGTGGGGAGGAATTGTTGGGCCCAGCAGCAGAGAAGGAGCTGGGGCCCCCTTATATTGCACGCTGGTCCTAGTTCAACCTTTCTCCCTCAGGCCTATATTCCCGCTCAATGGCCCTAACTCTAACTAATTTCCACTCCCCAAATTCTAACCCTTCTTTGGTGTACATCCCAAATGCAACATTTTCCTTGAAGCCTTTGGATAGAAGCCATATCCTTTTCCTTCTGTTTTCCATAGCGCTTCATTGTTGCAGATTCTACCTTGCTCTGCAGCCACTTGCAAGCACATCTCACCTCTTCTGGTTTCTCCCGTTAACATAGTGGTGCTCAAGTATAGTATTAACAACTGCTATTTTTTAGACTTAGAATGTAAGCCTGTTCTTGCTCTGGGGCATTTGCTAATAGTATCTCAGGAACACAGAAGAGAAGAATAATCTTTCCTTCTGCTGGTCCTCTTGCTACAACACAGGTGGAGTCCTGGGACTGACTCAGTCTTATCACTGAAAACCCTACATCCCAGGAAACACTTCAGTCCTGGGTAAAGTGGGGAGGTTGATCACCATGCCAGAGCCGTATCCAGTCCTGAGTTGCACACAACAGGACCAGAGGGTGACACTGAAGTGGTAACTGGAACAACGGAATAGACTGCCTCCTTCACAATTTTGTAGAGGCCAAGGTTTTGATTGAAGAAGAGCTTTAACCCAGGTTTTGGTTTGGGATGAAAAAATATGTAAAAACTAGAAACAATATCCAAAAATTTCCCTTTATTCTAGATAAATTAGGAGCCACTGACAAGAAAATCTGAAACAAAAGCCACGCCCTTCTTTTTAGTGGCTTCAAATTGAAAACAACTTGCTTTTGCAGTGAAATATTGGGATTATTAAAAATGCTTTAGGGAAATCTTGACTTTCTATTTTATGAGTAGCAGAAAGTTAAAATATAATTTTTGAACTATAAAGTGTACTTTGAATAAATGGGAAAATGTAGAAGAATGATCTTATCTGAGTGCAGAAAGCAAGACTCCCAGCTCCCTCTGAGCTTCGGGCTCCTAATCAGAAGAATGGCCTGCAAACAGCAAAGGTAGAACAAGCACCGTTAAGAAGGAAATTTACAGCCGGGCACACGCCTGTAATCCTAGCACTCTGGGAGGCCGAGGCAGGAGGATCCTTTGAGCTCAGGAGTTCAAGATCAGCCTGAGCAAGAGTGAGACCCCGTCTCTACTAAAAATAGAAATAAATTAGCTGGACAACTAAAAATATATAGAAAAAATAGCCAGGTGCAGTGGCACACAATCTGTAGTCCCAGCTACTTGGGAGGCTGAAGCAGGAGGATTGCTTGAGCCCAGGTGTTTGAGGTTGCTGTGAGCCAGGCTGACACCACAGCACTCTAGTCCCGGCAACAGAGCAAGATTCTGTCTAAAAAAAAAAAAAAAAAAAAAGAAGGAAATTTATTCTCAGAGGATAGAAAGCAACGAAACATAACTCAAAGTTCTCATTCCTAAATGTTGCTCTGCAGATTGCTTACATCAGAATTACTCTGAAAACTTGTGAAGGACACAGATTCCCAGTCCCAGTTCTAACCAGACAGTGATTTAGAAGGTCTGGGTGGACCAAGGAATCTTATTTTAACGAGCTCTCTGGGTGATTCTGATGAGCAGTTAGTTTTGGAAACATTGACTTAGACAATTAAAATGGTTTAACTTGGCAAGTTCACATGGATTATCTCCAAACCTCTCATCAAGAAGCAATAGGACTTCATGGTCAAGAGATTGGGTTCTCTTAGGATATAATAGATCCTGACTATCTAGGATATAATCCTGGCTCTGCCACTTGCTACCTACATGACCTTGGACAAGTAAATAAACTACTCTTTTCCTCATGTTCCCCATCTAAAATAGAGATAATATTAGTAACTTCCCAGAGTTGTTGCAAGTTTTAAATAAGTAAATACATGTCATACTCTTAGAAAAGCACATGCCACAGGGTAAGTGCTCAAAACATGTGTGTAGTTCTTACTAATGCTGAAAGAACTGGTAGACAAGAGATCAGAATCACCATCAATGATTCTATACGATTTAGAACAAGAGAAAGGTAGCAGAAGACTAAAGATAACTATAATAACTAATCTGCAAAAAAAAAAAAGACCAAAACAATGTTTTCCAGAAACTTCATTGATTTCTAACAAAACTTTAAAGCAGATGTGTGTACTAGGTTATTATGATTATTCAGGGAGAAAAAATCACCAGAAGCCAGTGCATAATGCACCATGTATAAACTTTAAACGTTTCAGTTGTTATTAATAGTTGTTCTTTTATTTTTATTTCAGGAAGCTTTTCCTAATGTTTAGCTTCCTAAGTCCTAACGTCTTTATGGACATGATAAGTTGGAGCTCAGGGTAGCGGTATCTCCAGATGAACATGCTCAGAACAGACCTCTTAGTCCTCCCCACCACCACCTAACCTAACTCTACCCCAGCCTTCTCCATCTCAGAAACAGTACCACCATCTGTATGGAAACCTAGGAATCATCTTTATCCCTAACCTCCACACAGACACACATGCAATTCATCCAATAAGCCTCGCAAATTCTGCTTCCAAAACGTATATTGAATCTATCCTTTTGTCTTCATCCTCACTACTACCATTTTGGTACATCTCATGACTCTCTCTCATCTAAAATCTCACAGTAGCACCCTAACTGGTCTCCCCATTCCCACTCCTGGTCTCTGTAGGGCATTCTCTATGCAATAGCCAGAGGAGGTTTTAAAACATATGTTTCATGTTATTTCCCTGCTTAAAACCTTTCAATGCCTCCTGTGATGGATAATTTTATGTGTTGACTTGACTGGGCCAATGGATACCCAGATCTTTGGTTAAACATTATTTCTTGGTGTGTCTATGAGGGTATGCATGCATGAAATTAACATTTGAATGGGTAGACCTAGTGTCTTATTCCATCAGAACTACTATAAAAATACCTTAGACTGGGTAATTTATAAAAATAGAAATTTGTTGCTTACAATTCTGGGGGTTGCGCAGTCCAAGATCAAAGCACCAGCAGATTCAGTGTGTGGTGAGGGGCCATTCCTCATAGATGATGCTTTCTTGCTGCATTCTCACAGGGCCAACAAGCTCCTTTGGACCCCTCTATAAGGCACTAATCCCATTTATGCAGGCATGGTTCTCATGACCTCATAATCTTATCCCATTGAGAATTAGGTTACAATATATGAATTTTAGGGGAACACAAACATTCAGATCATAGCACTGAGCAAAGCAATTTGCCCTCCCCAACGTGGGTGGGCCTCATTCAATCCATTAACACCCTGAGTAGAATAAAAGACTGAGTGAGAAAGTACTCTTTCTCTCTGCATGACTGTCTTCAAGTTGGGACATTGGCCTTTTCCTGCCTTCAGACTCAGAATTAGACTGGGACTTACATCATTGGCCCTCCTGGTTGTCAGATTCAGACTCAGATTGGAACTCACACCATTGGCTCTGCTGCTTCTCAGGCCTTGGAACTTGTACAGGAACTGTACCACTGCCTCTTCTGGGTCTGGACTTCTTGGCCTCCATAATTGTGTGTGACAATTCCTCATAATAGATGTCTCTCTCTCTCTCTCTCTCCATTCACATGCTCTCTCTCTTTCTCTCTCTCTCTCTCCACACACACCCACACACATACACATGCACACACACAATTGGTTCTGTTCCTCTGGAGAACCCTGACTAATGCACCTTCCCACTGTGCTTAGAATACTAAGTCTAGATTCATTGTTGTGATCTACAAGCCCTGCATAATCTGCCCCACCCCACACTTGTCCCTGGTGACTTTTCCCGTCCACTTTCCTGCCACGCCCCCTTCCTCATGCACAACACCCACACTGGCCTCCTTTCAGCTTCTCAGCATGGAAAACTCAGTCTCTGAGCTGACTGTTTCATCAATCTGGAAAAAAGATTGCTCTTCCCCAGCTTTTCACATGGCTGTTCTCTCCTCAGTCCTTGGCTCTCAGTTTAAATATCTCTTCACAGAGAAGCCTTCTCTGGCCAACCCTGCCATATCTAAAATATGACCCCTCCTCATCCTATATAGCTGGGCCCTATTTACTAGCTGTGTATTGGCTATCACAACTTGTGTTTACATCTATTTAGCTTATTTGTTTATCTCCCTAGCAAGACTCCAAGTGGTGTGAGAGCAGAAACCATTTGTGTTTTACTCAGCAATACATCCTCAGCACTGTATCTGGCTTCTGGTAGATGCTCAAATATCTGATGAATAAATCTGTTAATGAAAGAGGTAAATTCATAGCCAAGTAAATGATTATACACAAAGACTTTACTAATGCACATTTTTATTTTAATAATTCAATATATGTGAGGTTTTTTTCAGGTGGGAGTGATATAGAACAAAATATTTCATCCTTCTAGTACCATTTCGAGAAACATTAAGAGGTAGCAACTCATGAGATACCCCTAAAATCTTGGCAAAGGAAGTAGCCTTTCACTTCTCCCAAGGCCAACCCGGCGAGCATTATATAATTTGGGTCTTCTCTCCACTCTGATCCTGCACATTGCTCAGCCAGAATCACAAATGGTGTTAGCTAAACTGGCCACCAGTGAAATGTATTGAAGTGATTAAGACAACCATGGAGTAGGACAACACAACGATTTGTGGTATCAGCACAGGGCGTGTTGGGAGTGGGTGAGACGGATGTTGGTAACGCAGCTGAATAAAACCCACATATACCAGGGATCCATTTACCTCGTCTCTAGGTTACTCCTCCCAACAAAACCTACACAAGAGTTGTTGGCCAGGAGCCAGATGGGCCGATGGGACTTCCACACCCACTCACTCCTTCCCAAGCTCAGGTCTCTGGCCGAGGTGCTAATGAGCAGTAAAAAGGCCAGGAGGTGAGGAGGAGGAGGGGGAAAGAGGGCCTGGATTATCCACGACCTGTATAATCAGTCCCTGAAGATTTGGTTTAACTAGATTTGCAGAGTCCCCTTTCTACCCAAGAGCATGTGAAAAATTCAGAGATGCTGAAGTACCAGGAGTTGAGACATAGCCTTGTTAAGAGTGTGCAAATATTGATGCAACTTCCATAAAAGTGCTTTGTGGAGGACTGGGGATGGGTATGGAGTGCGTGTCAATGGGAGCTCTCTGGCTGTGGAAGTTTTTACAGCTCATTCAGTCACAAAAACTAGTATGACATATTTGGGCAAAGGTTTCTGGAAACTATTTCCCTTCGCCACTCCCATGGCTTTATTCTGTGTTCTTCCTCTTCAGAGTAGTTTGGCAAAGTAGAACACACAAAGTACTAAAATCTGGTCCCGAAAGGTTAGAGAAAGCTCTAATGTGTAGAATTTGCAGATTTCCACGGTATAAGTACAGGATTTCAAACTACCACTGTGATATCACTGAGGCAGCCTTGGGAAGAGATGTCCAGAGTTAACGGTTGTGAGCTGGTGTAGCTGGCTCCAGCACCCCACAGATACACACATGGATTTTAGGAGTCAGTTGGATTAAGCTCCAATTCTGAGTCTGCCCCTGACTAGCTGTATGACCTTGGGCAAATTACTTAACCTCTCTGGGCCTCACATTTCTCATCTTTTAAACAGGGATAGTACAGATAAAACACATTAGTTAAAAACATAGGTTTAAAGAAAACAGTGCCCAGCACATTGTAGGGGCTCATCAATGGTAGAAGATGGAAGTATTACTAATGATGATTTATGTCAACTAAAGCACCCAGAATTGTTATAGGAAATTGATGAGTATCCAGGGATTCCTGTATCACCTAAACTCCAACAAACTTAACTGTTTAGGGACAAGGGCCACAACTCCAAGGATCTTTCTTGAGAAACTGAAGAAAGAATAAACACTGTAACTTCTTGCTAGAGATATTTGAACTTTCATAACAAGCATTTATTCATTTTTTAAATGTATAATTATTTATAAATTTTAAGAAAAGCTATGGAAAGAAAATTCCAGAAGCAACACTTTCAGAATAGTAGAAATAAGCATTGAACTTTAAAATTGCCTGAGATTTTAAAATTATGTACAGCTCATTTGCTGTGATCCTCTAACGCAGACCCAGATAGAATTCCTGGGAAAATATTGGAGACTGTGGAATTAGACAGCAGGATGCATCAAAGGGGTGGATTCAATGGAATCTCTGGAGTGAATTTTTACAGATGAATTGAGGAGCTACACTCTAATGGAAATTGTCAGTAAAAATAAATAAAAGGGTAATTACCACAAAATAAATTAAAATAAAATTTAGGTTGAAAACTACTGACGGTAGAAAAAGTATCAAGATAGTGCTGAGTGAAATGCAATAACCCTCATAAGATCACCGTCCACAGGTATCAGGCTTATGTAGCAGTAACTCACAAAGTTTAGAAAGTCATTTCAGTGTTTGTGTAGTTTCTAAAAGCAGGGGAATCAGACTGGTGGGTTGTGGTGACTGAGCAATGTGGTTAAAACAACTTACATTTCGCAATTTCATTGACCCCAGGATCTATGAACGGACATTTCACCATGGGGAAGTCAGATCATCTACACGTCTATGTGAATCACTAAAAGTTGACCCGGGGCCAAAAGTCCATGTTGTGTGTGATATAGTACTATGTACAATCTCTGGAGTATCTTGAGATTGGTGAGTCTGGATGCCACCAGCGTCTAGCTCCTTCATAAAGTCCTGAGTTACAGCAGCTCCTTTGTGGTCAGGGCTGGAGACAATACCACCACTGAAGTGATGGGACACTTTTTGGATCACTTGCTTCCTAGAAACAGTGACATCATTGTCCAAACCTCAGGTGTCTGTGCAGTCACCAACACCTTGGCCAGAAACTTGAGCCACAGTAGAAATTCTTTGGACTTTGTTCAGCAAAGTACTTCAAATCAGGATGTAATGACAAGAGAGCCTACAAGGAACAATGAAAACAAAGACTTAGCCTGATCCAGGGTGCCAACATGTGTCTACGTGTGTGCTGGTGGGGCCACTTTTTAAGAATAGCCAAGATATGGAAATCTAAATTGATTGAAAAGGTAAAGACCAATGGCCAATAAACATATGAAAAAATGCTCAAAGTTTCTAATCGTCAGGGAAATGCAAATCAGACCACAATGAGATAGCACCTAACTCCAGGGAGAATGGCTTTTATCACAAAGTCCCAAAACAACAAATACTGGTATGCATGTGGAGAGAAGGGAGCACTCATACAGTGCTGATGGGATTGCAAACTAGTGCAACCTCTATGGAAAGTAGTACGGAGAAACCTCAAAGAACTAAAAGCAGACCTACCATTTGATCCAGCAATACCACTATTGGGTATTTACCCAAAGAAAAAAATCATTTTATCAAATGTTTACTGCAGCACAATTCACAATCTCAAAGATGTGGAAACAACCCAAGTGCCCATCAATACATGAGTGAATTAATAAAATGTGATATATGTATACCATGGAGTACTATTCAGCCATAAAAAAATGGCAAACTAATACCTTTTGTAACAACCTGGATAGAACTGGAGACCATTCTTCTAAGCAAAGTATTGCAAGAATGGAAAAACAAACACCACATGTACTCACTATTAAATTGGAACTAATTGATCAACACGCATGTGCACATATAGTAGTAAAACTCAACGGAAAGCAAGTAGGTGGGAGGGGGGTGGAGGAGATGGTAAATTCACACCTAATAGGTAAAATGCATGCTACCTTGGTGATGGACACACATATAACTTTGACTCAAACTGCCCAAAAGCAAATCATGTAACCAAACCTGTGTACCCCTGTAATATTCTGAAATTTTTTTTAAAAAAAGAAGCTATGGGGACATGTTAAAACTTTCTCTCTGACAGAAACACTCATACACTGCTGGTGGGACTGCAAACTAGTGCAACCTCAGTGGAAAGCAATCTGGAGATACCTTAAACAGATACAAAAGGTTTGCTACCATTAGATCCAGCAATCTTATTATTGGGCATCTACCCAAAAGAACAAAAGACATTCTATAACAAAGACATCTGCACCCAAATGCTTATAGTAGCACAATTCACAATTGCAAAGATGTGGAAACAACCCAAGGGCCCATCAATACATGAGTGGATTTAATAAAACGTGGTATATGTATACCATGGAGTACTACTCAGCTATAAGAAATAATGGGGATATAGCACCTCTTATATTTTCCTGGATAGAGCTGGAACCCATTCCACTAAGTGAAATATACCAAGAATGGAAAAATAAGCACCACATGTACTCACCATCAAATTTGTTTCACTGATCACCTAAGAGCACATTTAGGAATAACGTAATTGGGTATCAGGCAGATGAGGGGGGAGGGGCTGGGTGTATACATACATAATGAGTGTGATGCACACCGTCTAGGGGATGGACATGCTTGAAGCTCCGACTCAGGAGGTGGAGGGCAATATACATAATCTAAACTTTTGTACCCCCATAATATGCTGAAATTAAAAAAAAAACTTTCTCTCTGACCACTACTATCACCTTTATTTAACATTGCTCTGGAGATTCTTTCCAATGTGATAAACCAAAAAAATAAAATAAAATGCATAATAATTTTTTAAAAAGGGGGGGGCCACTACAAAGTGGCACAGAACCTCCCTTTTGGGATATTTTTGGAAGTTAAATGTAAAATAAAGTTGATTGTAAATCAAAAAGAAAGAAAAGGTAAACCAAGATCCAATTATTCTTGTCATAAGTAGAGTCTTTCTCTATAAAACTATACAGAATAAGGTTATTTTATATATTCTATTTTCAGCTACTGTTAAAATATGCTTGTTTCACAAAACTAGGTCAATTTACCTTTTATTTAACATTTCTTTTGCAAAATATACAGTGTAGCTATATTTAAACAGATGAAATATGAGTTTGGTTAACATTCTGTTTGGATAATATTTTAATCTAGGGGCTCAATAGTTTTTATAAATGTGAGGGTCAGTTCTGGTTCAAACTGATTCATAAAAGTATTTTCATTTTTTTGGTATACACGTGCATGTTTAGGGGCCTTTGTTACCATTATTATTGAAGGAGAGGTTTCAATTCAAGGTTCAGAAAGTTATAAGTAATTTCTGTTTGAGTTCAGTAATTCAGCCAGGGGCTCCTGATTTAGTTCTGTACAAGCCCCATGGATTGGTGGGTGTTGTGTGTGCAGATGTATCCGTACCAAGTATATGCATGGGCACAGATACATACATCTTGACTTTTGTCCAAGCTCATCTCACTCTGTCACTAACCGCTCAGCTCCCGATTATTTAAAGGGTACACAGGAAAGTCTTAGCTTAGTAGAAAGAAATGCAGTTTCTGGCAGCTGAATGGAAAGCCCCACTGGGATGAGAAGCACCTCAGACGACCAGCCGTCTCCTGGGCCAGCATTTGCCCACACACTGCTCAGGCAGTTTAAGACTAGCTGCTGCCATTCCCCCCACCTCCCTACCTCTTCCTGAGCTCCGTTTCTACCTCGAAGGGAGAAGGCAGGGCAATGACCTCCATCAAATTCGTCCATGCAGATATCTGAGCACCTATTGTGAGCCAGGCTCTAGTCTATGAGCCAGAACTCAACACCAAACAAGAGAGATACATTTCATGCTCTCACAGGGCTCATAGTGTTCTTCACTGAGATACCTACCTCTTGAATTATAATAATTTTCAGCAATGGAACAGGATAGATCATAGATATCTATTTAAATCTTTAAATGAAAAGATTTGCTAACATTAGGAGTACACAGTTTAAAAATCTTTCCCCTCTCTAGTCAGAAGTTCATAAATGGTCACCTTGCCTGATATTTACTGTTCAATAGATGATTTCAAGACACAGAGACCCTGAAATACAGGTGATCTTTGGGAGGTATTTAGGTCTATGCCACTTTTATATCAAGCATAAGACTTGCCTTTAAGAGTTATGGCTTGTTAAAAGACTGTGTGAATAAATAACATAGTAGATTTGGGAAGAAAGTAACTTTTGCTTTGTTATAAATCTATTCTTCATCATTCAGTTATTTAAAAGATATTTATTGAGCCGTTACTCTGAGCCAGGTACTTATTCAGAAAAATACATAAGTATTAGATCTCAAACTTTATTGTAAATATTTTCACATTCATTACCTGCAAGGTTCCAGAGAATTATCCTGTGATGTAGACAAAGCAATTATTAACATTTCAATCATAGTCCTGAGTACCCAGAGTCAAGAGTTCAAAATACCCTCCTCAATATTTCATAGCTGAGAAGCAGTGTAGGCAGGGATTAAGAACACAGAGACTGGAGTTCTACTACTTGGGATCAAGTCCTGCTTCTGCTGTGTGACCTTAGACAAGCGACAAACTCTCTGTGCCTTTGTTTCCTCATTGGCAAATGGAGAAAATAATAGTTCCTACCGCATTGGGTTGTTGTGAGAATTAAATAAAGAATGCAAGTTAGACACACAGAACAGTGTCTGGCAGCTGGTGAGGACTTAATAACCTTCACTACTATCATCAAACTCAGTGTTCTGGTGCCAAAGCCTCTAGCCGCTGCCTTTGCCCATAACTCCTGACTAATTCTACTTTGCTCAGGGTTTGCACTCCCATGGATCAGAAGCACATATATTTCAAACTCTCAAATTCCTCTGGAAATTCTGACTAGGCTAATCAAGACCATTATGACAAAAGCCTTAAGACTGGCGGCCGTGAACCAATACAGTCTAACAAGTTTTTCGCTTTCCATAGGAAAAGTAGTTATATTTTTCCAAGTCCATCCGTCTTCCCTCATGGAAATTAAACCACCTGGGATTCTGGTAAGCATAATATTCTTTTTACTGAAGCACTAATTATTTTTTTATATAGTAGAAGTAAAACTTCCCTCCAAGAATTGATACATACTTTAATATCCATACAGATAAGAATCCCTTGAGAATTTTAAAAAAAATTTAGTTTAGTTTGGTTAAAGATAACTTCTGTGATTTTTGTTTTTGCACACTGACCCCTTAGACAGCAGTTAGTCACTGAGCACACATTTCCTGAGCACTTACCTTATGCTAAGCCCCCAGATAAATACTGGAGATTCAAACAAAAGCAAGAGGTGGTTCCTGACATCATGGCCAAAGGGATATTGGAGAGGCAGCTGCCCTTTGAATGGGTATCCACATGTTCCTATGAGTTACCTTGTTTGGGGAAATCTGGTTTGGAAGGAACATTTGAAAATTGCGTGCTGAGCTCACTTCCTTTGGTGCTTTAAGCAAGTTGAAGGTGCCAAGAAGCTGACCAGTCTCATAGGTGCCATGGCGGGGACAGAGAAAATCAGGTCCATTCTATCTATAAAGTCACCCTGCAGCCTCAAGTCCAGAATGGGGAGGCTCTTGAGCCAGGTGGGGAGCCCTATGAGGTTGGCAGAACATCCAGTAGCAGGGATCTCAGGCCCAAGATCCGTGTTTTCTTGGCAAAATAGCAACTTCCTGCTTCAGCGTAAATAGGCTTAAAAGGCTTATGGAAATGGTTCTGAAGGATGACTGGCTATCCAAGAGCTCTTACAAAACGTTTCGATAAGTGTAAAAGAATCAGAAACAGATGGATTAAGTTTCCCACAAAATACCTAGGGCTTAACAATTAACAACCACCAAAAAAACTTTTAAAAAGGGAAAAAGGGAAACCACGTTTGGTGATTATCCAAATCTGAACCCTTGAAGGAGGGTTTGGGATGTTCTGCCAAATACCTAACTGTCAGCTTCTTTATTTTCTGCCAAATACCTAACTGTCAGCTTCTTTATTTTCTACCATCCCAAAACTAGGGAATCTTAAATTTGTTTGTGTGCTGTTGCAGCCTTTTCCAAAATTTGAACCATGAGAAATGAGTAAGACTCCCTTTCGTTACATAGATCTGTTTCCTGGTATGTGCTCCACAGACCAATGGTCCCAGGAGGCAAAGCCCTCATGCCTTTGCTTACACCATCATCTCTGCCAAGAAGGCCCTTCACTGCTGAATTAACCCCTCATGGCCCTCAAGGCTCACCTGCAATGCCAAAACCTTGGAGACATTTTCTTTAGCCCTCTTTCAACCAGGTCCCCTAGCCAGCTTGACAACTGCACTTCCTATTGGATGACTCCAGACAGCTGCCACCAAAGCAAAACCCTAGTTGTCCACAAACCGAAAGATGAGCAATGGTCAGTGAGCACCTCTGAGAGCTGTCTGCACTCCAGTACCACAACACTGCATCACTCCAGGGGATGTTGTAAGCCTTGCGTTCTATGAGAATGACACCCTCTGTAGCAAAAACCAATGTGCACAATGCCTTCTGGAGATGTGAAAAAAGGCAGCCCTGCGGCACTCATTCATAGCCCTGCCTCTCCACACCTAGTCACGTGTGTCCAATGGCCGTGCAACCCAGGACATTGCAGGAGCAAGAACAAGCACTCTAGTTGAAGTGGAAAAGAAAGTAGAACCCTGTGGTTGATGGAAGAAACCAAGATGTGGAATGATCTGTACACTGGTCCAGATTTCATGTAGGTCAGTATTTCCCAAAGTGTATTCTGTGGATTGTTTGAGGTGTTAAGCAAAAATAAGATTCTCTGGGCCGGGCACGGTGGCTCACGCCTGTAATCCTAGCACTCTGGGAGGCCGAGGTGGGCGGATCTCTCAAGGTTAGGAGTTCGAGACCAGCCTGAGCAAGAGCGAGACCCCATCTCTACTAAAAAAAAAAATAGAAAGAGATTATCTGGCCAACTAAAATATATATAGAAAAAAATTAGCTGGGCATGGTGGTGCGTGCCTGTAGTCCCAGCTACCTGGGAGGCTGAGGCAGGAGGATCGCTTAAGCCCAGGAGTTTGAGGTTGCTGTGAGCTAGGCTGATGCCACAGCACTCACTCTAGCCCAGGCAACAAAGGGAGACTCTGTCTCAAAAAAAATAATAATAATAAATAAGATTCTCTGGTCATATTAATTTGGGATTTCTTCAAAATTTCTTAAAACATATGACATGTTGTTTTGCATCACAAACTTCCAAAGTGGCAGTGGAGAGAGAATAACTAGGTATGGTAGTTCCCATGCTCATTTGACCAAGCAATTTATTTTTATAAAGCATCATTGTGGCTTTCTGAGAAGTACATAGAACAAGAAAAAGATATAATGATTTCTGTCTCTTTTCAAATAAATGGTACAGTGTCCCATCTCAATCTGACTGCTTGATTGGGAGCCCATAATAATTTTCTACACCAATTGTCATCAATGTGTGGTCCATGTATGGGTTCCAGGAGGTTTGTGGATGCCCTGAAATTGCATGCCAAATTATATTCATGTATTCTTGGAAAAGGGGACTTCAGGTTTGGGGGAGTTGGGAATTCAAGCCTTCAAAGTAAGGTAAATTCTCTACCAAGTCTTTTTTCATTACCTTGGTACAATGCAGGGGAAGGAAGGAGGCAATTCCTTTTAAAAATGCCCAGGTAAATGGGGGCACAGAAACAAACTCAAAAACACAAATGTTTATCTTAATATTATCATCTTCTGGTCAATGTTAGTGATATTCCTAATTTGATGCAGAGTCTTTTTCTAGGCAGGGTAATTTCTACTTTGAAAGGCCTGGTTTGGCATTTAGCCTCTTGATGAGAATTCTGGTTTCCAAGGCCCTCATCCTCTGCCATTCCACCTGGCTAGCAAGCGCATACATGGCAAATCCACCGAAAGGACTCCAGATGCCTTCAGGCATCACAGAAATGGGTCTCATTGTATAGGAAAAGGATCCAAGATAAAACGAGCAAGTTCAAAAGATCAAGATGCATTTTCATTGATCTTGGACTTGTAAGAGCTGCACCATCAATCACAGTCATTTAAAAATTCCTATTAATGGCCCAGAGTGCTGGGGCTCCCATATGGTTTGTCTTTGTAACATTTGGTCTTGGGCATCTCTTTGGAATCAGCATGAGAATCTGTCAGTGTCAGATTCAGACCCACGCCTGCTGCCTCACTCCTGGCAGCAGTGTAAGGGAGGAAGGAAGAACGTGGACTTAAATATATGCTTCAGGACAATAGATACTCAAAGTTCAGCTAAGGAGCCAGAGGACTGACGATCCCTCACTCTTGGGAGGAAGCAGAGATCTTAAACGAGATTCAGCTAAGCCAAAGAGAAGGTCTTAGGACAGGTCCTGGAACTATAGTGAGGAAGCAGCAAGTCTGGAAAGGAATTTTGCCCAGTTCCATCCATCCCAGATATGCTGGTGACATTGGGGCAGGCCTGACCTGGTGTTCTCTGGTGGAGAAGCAGTGGGTATTTGAGAGACTGTGCACTTAGGACAAATCAATAGGAACTGAGAGAACACAAGGAGGCACAGCCATAAAGGAAAAAGGCTTCCTCCTTGCTCCCTCTCCTGCCCTCACTGAAGCAATGCAATACACACCAGCATGACAGGGAGAAGAAAGTCCACCCCTGCACTATCCACTATGGAAGCCGCTAGTCACATGTGACAATTAAGGACCTGAAATGGCTAGTATGAATTTGAGATGTGCTATGCATATGAAATACACATCCAATTCAAAGACTTGGTATGAAAAAATATTGTAAAATATAGCATTAATAATTTTATATGGATTATATGTTAAAATGACTTATTTTTATTTAACAAATAATAATTGTATATATCTATGGGGTAGAATGTGATGTTATGATGCAGGTATACATTGTGAAACGATTAAATCAGACTAGTAAACATATCCATAACCTCACATACTTATCATTAGTTTGTAGTAATATATTTTTTATATTGGGTAAAATTAAATATATTGCTGAAATTATTCTTTTTGCTTTTTTAATGCAGCTTCTAAAATACTCAAAATTGCATATGTGAATCACATTATATTTCTATTGGAAAGCATAGTTCCAGAGCATGGCTGTATTAGTTTCCTAGGGCTGCCTTAACAAAGTACCACAGACTAGGTGCCTTAAAACAACAGAACTTTATTCTCTCCCAGTTCTGGAGACTAGAGGTCTGAAATCAAGATGTCAGCAAAGTGGATTCCTCTGGAGGGCTCTGAAGGAGAATCTGTTCCATGCCTCTCTCCCAGCTTTCAGTGGTTGTTGGCAATCCTTAGAGTTTCTTCACTAACAAATGCATCACTCCAACCTCTGCATCCATTGTCATAAGGCATTCTTCCCAGGGCGTGTCTGTGCCTGTGTCTCTTCTCCTCTTTTTGTAAGGGCCCCACTCATATTGGATTTAAGGTGCACCCTACTCCAGCATGACCTCATGTTAACTAAGCACATCTGCAGAGACCCTATTTTCAAACAAGGTCACATTCTGAAGTTCCAGGAAGGATATGAATTTGTGGGACACTATTTAACCCAGTCAAATGGTAAAACCTGTCCTTTTCAGGAAACAGAAGCCCAAGGCGCCCTTCCGTGGAGAAGACGCATGTTCTCAGCATTGAGTGGTGAGGCATGCTTGCAACGTCCCCTCCCAGGCTCACTCACCTGAACCAGGAAGACTGTAGTCTAGTGAGGAGTTTGCTCACATTCAGGGCTAGAATGAGGACACTTGGGTTCCAGCCCTGGCTCCATAATTAACCACCACAGTGGACATGAGCAGAAATGCTAAACCGCTCTGAACCTCAGAGGTTCCCTATTTCTGCAATGGAAGTACCAATCCCTGCACTTCCAAATAGCTGTGAGGATCTAGTGGGATAATTGTAACAGTGCTTTTAAAAGTACCTAATAATCTAAAGTCTTTGCTACAGTCTGCTGCCCACTCTGGACCTTTCTCCAAAGCTTTGAGACAAATAGGAGAATCATTCCACAGGCTACAGAATCTGGGATCTCACAGCTCCTAGCACAGATGAAGATGGACTCCTACAAAATCCTCCCTGCCCCCAGAATCATACCTTTCAATCCAGTCTTCCCACTGTGGCCAGAGGAATATTTGCAAATTTTTCAAAAAAAATCTAATCAGGTCATTTACTCCCTGCTTAAAAGCTCTTACAAAAACAAATGTGTTTAAATAATTAATTAACAAATGACACAGAGCTTGTCTACTTCTGGCCCAGGCACAGAAGTCTGGGATGGTCTTCTGCTAGTCTTCCTCTGATTAAGGTCCCAGGATTGGGAGTCACGCAAAATAAACAAGCTCTTATGAATGAAAGATTTGAAAAACTGTGCGGTGTACAGAGAAGGAAATGGACACTATGCTACACAGAATACATGCAGCCACTCAGAGAAACCCCATGACATCTAAGCCAACTGTGGAGCAAGCCCAATTGGCTGGGCAAAGATCAGCAACTTCATCAAGACCAGGTTCCAGTGGCCCATTGAGAGGAGGATCGGAGGAAGCCTGAATTAGAAACACTTGCCATTTCTTGTTAGGCCCAAGAAAATTATTTATTTTGTTTTTTCTAGTCTGTTTTATTTGGCAAATCCTGAGTGAAATGGCATCCTCTTTTCCCAGGGTGCTTGAAACTGCTTGTTTGTTTTTGCAATTGGCCGTTTTACAAGTAGGGGTCACAGGCACTCACACTGAGACCCAATGCCACCGGTGAGCACATTACTCTGCTGAAATAAGGGGCTTGGGTAAGGTCCACTGAGTGCCCAAACAGCCCTGCCTGAGGATGGCAACACATTTCCCACCTATCTTACTGATGGCTCCTGTTTGTAGCTCTGCCAAGGAGTCTTCCAAAGTCCTCCTCAATCGCCGTTCAGAGAATCCCTAAGCCAACTGTGAATTTGCTCTTGATGCCTCGTGCATCTCTAGCTACGGTCCCTATCAATGCCACCTCTTCCCTAAAAATATCAATGTTCTGAGAATCTCCCATCAGGCCTGTTCTGAAAGAAGCTACGCCTATTTCATCTAAGTAGCGTGACCAGATGTCTTCAGTTTACCTGGGACTATCCTAGTTCACACTTGTTACATTGATATAACGATGCCCCATTTTCTCTAAAAAAAAATTGTCATGGCTTGGATGACGAATCGCACCCCATTTTCAAAGTATGTTTCCTAAAAAGAGTTCTTTTGAATAGTAGTGCCAGAAAATGCCCCAGAGCACTCTGTTTCCTTAGGCAATAAGTTTGAAAAATGTCACTCATCTTGTCTTAGAGAGTTACGATTTATGTTAGCAAATTAAGAGTTCTGAGAAGTCCCTACATAAAGATGTCTGCTTAATTTTGATAAACCCCATGTTCCCAATATTTATTAAACCATAGCCCTTGGTTTTCAATAAACACCTATTAACAGTTTCTGTGTATTAATAGGCTTGGAAGATACTTCTCTGAAGTGTAAGAGACTCAATGTGCTGCTCGTCTCAGAATTTCAAAGTGATTCCTAAGGGAGAAGCACATGATCATCTGAAGGGTGGGTAGTGCCCTTTGCAAATTACCCATGTTAATCATAACCATATTTTTTGAATTAAAAATCAGACAACATGATCTGACACATTGATCTAACATGGCCTTAAAATGAGATAAGATATCTGGAATCACGACAGGCACAAACAAATATGTGACCTCTATGTGGTCCTGCCTCCATTCTTCCTCATGGTCAACCTCAGGACAAATTTCCAGCCCCTCACCAGAAGCCTGTGTAACTGTTAACCACTAATATGTCCCAACTTATCTCTGACATGCTCAGGGGCAGTAACTGCTGCTGTTACTCCCTCCCACAACCCCACCTGCTATACCTCACAGCAATCAGCCACTAAGAGTCTGTGCCCAGGCACAAAAGCAAGCTCACAGGTTCCTTGCAGAGGCCTCCCTCCATGGGGTTATAGCAGCCTTCTCTCTGATTCACGGGGTAGAGACATGAATGACTGTATCTCACCCACCCACCCTATAATCTTTGCCATGGAAACTGCAGCCTGTTGTACTTCTGATAAATTTGTGTGTCTAACAGAGCTAAAGCCTTATTCTGTTGTGCAGTGCCCAGCACACAGGAGGCATCTGCAAACATTACAGGCTGGAGACACTTACAGCCTAGAGAAATGGACATCTGTGTTTTCTTAACCATAAACTTAGTTTTTTTTTTCTGTCATATCTTTTATTTCTCTACTCAAAGGGTCTATGCTAATGAAGTTCTTTTGGCTTTGAAATTTTTTTTCCATTTGATTACAGGCTTGGTCATGGTCTTACAAATCATCTTTAATGTTCCTCCTAAATCTCAAATGGTTCCTAGGTAATGTGCCAGCATCTTTGTCTTACTAAATAACTGCCCCATGACCCTCAGCAGGGAGAGGGAAATAGAATGGATTCTGAACTTTCCCAGGTATAAATAGTGGATGATGATTTTCTACAGATCTAGAAAAAATAATTCTACACTTTGTATGGAACCAGAGAAGACCCCATATAGCCAAAGCAACATTAAGCAAAAAGAACAAATTGGGAGGCATCAATTTACCAGACTTCAAGCTATACTACAAGGTTATGGTAACCAAAACAGCATGGCACTGGCACAAGAACAGAGACATAGACCAATGTAACAGAACTGAGAACCCAGATATAAAACCATCCTCATGTAGCCATCTAATCTTTGACAAAGCAGACAAAAACAGACACTAGGGAAAAGAATTCCTATTCAATAATGAATAAGGATTGAATCCCTATTCAGTGGTGCTGGGAAAATTGGATAGCCACATGTAGAAGACTGAAACAGGATCTGCACCTCTCACCTCTCACAAAAATCAACTCATGATGGATAACAGACTTAAACCTAAGGCATGAAACCATGAGTATTCTAGAAGAAAATGTTGGAAAAACTCTTATAGATATGGAGTTATGAAGAAGAATTTATGAGGAAGACACCAAAGGCGATCACAGCAACAACAAAAATAAATAAATGGGACCTGATCAAATTAAAAAGCTTCTGCATAGCCAAGGAAATTATCATCAGAGCAAATAGACAATCTACAGAATGGAAGAAAATATCTACGTGCTACACATCCAAAAAAGTGCTAATAACTGGAATCTATATAGAACTCAGGAAAATCAGCAAGAAAGAATCAAACAACCCCATTAAAAAGTATGCAAAGGACATGAACAGAAACTTTGCAAAAGAAGACAGATGAATGGCCAAGAAACATGAAAAAACACTTAATATCTCTAATCATCAGGGAAATACAAAACAAAACCACAATGAAATATCACTTAACTACAGTGAGAATGGCTTTTATCAAGAAGTCCCAAAACAACAAATGTTGGCATGGATGCAGAGAGATGGGAACACTCATACACTGCTGGTGTGACTGCAAACTAGTACAACCTCTATGGAAATTAATATAGAGATACCTCAAAGAACTAAAAGTAGACCTACCATTTGATCCAGCAATTCCACTACTGGGTATTTACCCAAAGAACAAAAAGACATTTTATAAAAAAAAAAAGAAAAAAAAAAAAAGCTTCTACACAGTCAAAGAAACAGTCACAAGAATAAACAGACAACCTACAGAATGCGAAAAAATTTTCGCATACTACACATCAGATAAAGGACTGATAACAAGAATCTATTTAGAACTCAGGAAAATCAGCAAGGAAAAATCAAACAACCCTATCAAAAAGTGCGCAAACGACATGAATAGAAATTTTTCAAAAGAAGATATAAGAATGGCTAACAAACATATGAAAAAATGCTCAACATCCCTAATCATCAGGGAAATGCAAATCAAAACCACAATGAGATATCCCTTAACTCCAGTGAGAATGGCCTTTACCAAAAAGTCCCAAAACAACACATGTTGGCGTGGATGCAGAGAGACAGGAACACTCGTACACTGCTGGTGGGACTGCAAACTAGTGCAACCCCTGTGAAAAGCATTATGGAGATACCTTAAACAGATTCAAGTAGACCTACCATTCCATCCAGCAATCCTATTATTGGGCATCTACCCAAAGGAACAAAAGTCATTCTATGACAAAGACACCTGTACCCGAATGTTTATAGCAGCACAATTCACAATTGCAAAGATGTGGAAACAACCTAAATGACTATCAATTCTTGAATGGATTAGTAAATTGTGGTATATGTATACCATGGAGTATTACTCAGCTATAAGAAATAACGGTGATATGGCATCTCTTTGGTTCTCCTGGAGAGAGTTGGAACTCATTCTATTAAGTGAAGTATCCCAAGAATGGAAAAATAAGCACCACATGTACTCACCAGCAAATTGGTTTCCCTAATCATCACCTAAATGCACATTTGGGAATGACACCAATTGGGTATCAGACTGAGGTGGGGGGTGGGGGGAGAGGATGGATGTATACCTACATGATGAGTGCATTGCGCACCATCTGGGGAATGGTCACACTTGAATGTGCTGACTCGGGGGGATGGGGGTGGGGGGAAGGGATGGGGTATAACTACATGATGAGTGCAATGCGCACTGCCTGGGGAATCAGCACGCTTGGAGCTCTGACTCGGGGGGATGGGTACATGGGCAATATATATAAACTGAACTTTTGTACCTCCATAATAAGCTGAAATAAAAAAATAATAAATAAATAAATTTTAAAAAAGTTTCATCTAAATCCGCAAAAAAAAAAAAAAAAAAAAAAGACATCTGCACTCAGATGTTCATAACAGCACAATTCACAATTTCAAAGATGTGGAAACAACCCAAGTGTCCATCAATATATGAGTGGATTAATAAAATGCGGTATATGTATACCACAGAGTACTACTCAGTCATAAAAATAATGATGAATTAATACCCCTTGTACTATCCTGGATGGAGCTGGAGCTCATTCTTCTAAGTGAAGTACCACAAGAAATGAAAAACAAGCACCACATGTACTCACTATTAAATTGGCACTAACTGATCAACACTTACCAGCACGTATGGAAATAACATTCATAGGGTGTCAGGCAGGTGGGAGGGGGAGGAGGGGATGAGTAAATTCACAACTAATGGATGCAGTGCGTGATGTCTGGGGATGGGGCACACTTGTAGCTCCGACTTGGATGGTGCAAAGGCAATATATGTAACCAAAACGTCTGTACCCCCATAATATTCTGAAATTAAAAAGACAAAGAAAAAAACTGTGGATGATATAAGTACTGTAATCCAGGGCTAGGCCTCTGGCAATCCACAAACTATCCTGATATGTGGAATTATTTAAAGACATTGATTTACCTTACCCTGAGTCCCAAGACAAAGATCCGCTTTGATCTTTGGGTAAAATGTTTCTTCTCACCCAAAGTGGACACTAGATCACATCCCCCCCCAAGAGTGACTTTACAGAGCCGGATAGTCCGTGCCCCATCAAGTGACACTGACTGAATCCTGGCCTTCCGACTGTCAAAGACTAAACTGGAAAAGTGAACCCTGTTATTGTTATGGCTCATTCGTGTAGAAATTTCTGCAGAGAACATTGAATGTAGCTGAAAGTTGAAAAATAAGGCCTCTATGACTTTATTAAAGAAGCAAGGATTGTTTCTCTATGAAAGGCAAAGGCTGAGTATGGTCCACAGTTTGTTATATGAAGATAATGTCTGCATTTCCACTGAGGCCAAAATAAGAGAAAGTGGGACTAGGAAACAATGTGGTTCTGCAGAAGAACACTGGGAGAATACTCTGGATACGGGGTGATTAATTAGTTCATTTCTCATTCACCAGTCATTTAATGAAAATCTGCCATGGTTTGGATACTGCAGTCCCTGAGCTTATGGAGATCAGGAAGAGCAGTTCCAGTTCTTTAAGCAATCACCAACTAGGAGGGAAGACAATATGCAAATGGATAATGACTGTATGTGAGTTAGTACTAAGAGAGAAGAATGAGACCCTGGAGGACGGGGCAAGTTACTGACATGTCTGAGCAGCATCTTAAAAAATAGGAATTCTTCACACGATCAAGGTAGGCTGGCATTCTGGGTTGATTAAAGGATCTCTGCAAAAGTGAACAAGTGTAAAACAGTATGGCATTCGTTAGCACTAAGAACAAATGAGGAAGTGATGAGAGATGAGGCTGGTGCTAGATTGCCCAAAGGCACAAGGGTGGACAACTAAGCCCCCCCCACCCCCGCATTCAATAACCCTAAGATGCATGACCATTTTCCTACAGGCTGTCACCAGCTTTTATGCCATGAAATGATAAAGCAGGTCTTATTAACCATGTCAAAAGCTCAAAGTGGAAGGTCAAACCCAAGCAGGAATGAGGACAATGCTGATGGATTTCCATGCCCAGTTTAAGGGGATCCGTATGCTCACTGGAAACTAGCTGCACCAAGGGCCAGGGTAATGTGCATCTGTAACTCATACTGCTTTACGAAGAGGCTCACGTGGGCTTCTCCAGACAAATGGATATTTGACCCAACCAAACATGCTTCCAGCCACATGGGGAACCACACTGGGTTTTTTGCCTGGCTTAAAGCGTCATAATCATACTACATCCAGGCACCTTTAATGAGGCTGCTTGTGTCTGAAGCCACCACAGAACCACGGTACCACCCATCTGGTTAAGTGGAGTGGGTGTGGGTATCTACTAGACCAAGATTAGCATTTGCCCCATACTTGAAGAGAGCAGCACTACCCTCAAGAGAGCAGGCTGCCCGGAAAACTGAGCCCAGAACTAATTTAGCAGGCACGGTTTTATATAGCTCAATAGAAAAGGCAGCAGGGCCTGTGATTTTCCGTGAGCTTAAGGCCTGCAGTGGAGGTCCCCTGACGTCCTTTGATGAAGCCTGGGCGTGCAGCACAGAAACACTCGAGCTGGTAAAGAATTACTACAGGCACATCCTGCCCTTTGCCCCACACTTTCTCATAAACATTATTGGATCCCTTTGACCCAGAAGTCTCTGTTTTTGTTTCACATGCATGGTGACTTCTCCTAAAGATAGCCAGAGGCCATGTCTGCGACACTGAGAACCTCGAAAACTAGAGGTTTCTTTTCTACATTATCTCTCTGAACAGTTAATTTTTAAAAGGTAGTCTTCTAGAAAATTTCCTACAAAATCAATTTGATTGCCCCTGTGTTAAAAATTCTGCTGTTACCAGGGCTGGCTTCATCGGTCCCACCCCCAGAGAGCCCCTCAGTTGGCTTAATGCTCTGCTGTTGCCATCTCGAAATCCTCAATACATTTGAACAAGAAACCCCACATTTTCATTTTTCACTGTCCTACATATTATGTCGTAGTACTGACTGCAACCGACAGAAATATACCTGTGGCTTTGGAGTCATACTTTTTAAATTTTCAAAGGGCATTCACATTTGTTATTTCATTTGATCCTCACAAAAAGAGCAGCCAGAAAAAGAGGGAAAGTGGTAGAAAAGAAAACCTTGAAGTTAGAAGAGGACTAAGTTCCAATCCAGGCTCTGCAGTTATTAGTTATGTAAACTTGAGCCAGTTATTTAATTTCTCTGAACACTGGCTTCCTCTTCTGTAAAACAGCAAAACTGCCTAACACATTGCAGTTGATGGGATAATAACGTATGTGACAATGCACAGCACGTGGTAGACACTGAATAAATCTCAGTTCCCCCTTTCTTTTCTAGCTCCTCTCTCTGTCCCCCAACTCTCCCAATTTGTAAGATATAAAAGTTGCATTTGAGAGGTGTAGATGATCTGCCAAGTGTGTTATTCTGGGTCTTAAGAAAAGCAGAAGTCAAGCTGGGATTAAGTGTGCAAAGATTTTATTAGAGGAAGCCCCTGAGTGGGATAAATGAGAGAAAGATGGGAGAGTCGTTAGACCAGGAAGCAAGTCTGACCCCGAGTGAAGGAGAGAGGGGGAGACGTTTGGGCAGAAGGGCCCTAGACTGCTGTGCCATCTGAGGAAGATTCGGTGGGCCTGCTGGGGAGTCCTTGAGCCCCTAGAGTCAGTCGCAGCCAAGTCCCATATCTCCCAGGAATGATCTTGCCCTAGTACTCAACCGCCCTCCGTCATTGGCTGGAGCAGCTCCCGGGAGGCATGGTCTTGGCTCAAAGGAGGCTGTGAATTTCCTGGAGCAGCATCCAGGCCCTTGGTCACTTACTCTCCCTGTATTTCGAGGTCTGTAAGGAGCATTTTTATTATGGCCACCACATCAAACTTCACACTGAGTTGGTGACAAAACCAGATCCACCCTTGACTCTAACTGCAGACGATTCACTTAGCCCAGCATCTTCCTGTAATGTGAAGGACGTTGTTCTGGAGCCATTGTTTTCTCAAAAAGCAGAACCTTGTTGGAATTGGCAATTCTGCTTGGCTCTGGACACAAGGGGTCCATCTGCTGAAAATGCCTTTGTCCTGTCTCTCTGAGGAAGTAAAACTTCCCCCCAGAATGCTTTTATCACTGCTCAGCTCAACTCTACTGGATTTTTGGAGCCCAGGAGAGAAGACTCATTCAGTCACGGAGACATAATCTTTCCCATAGCCCCTCGCCTGAAAGACGTTAAGGTTGATTCAAGGGAAATTGCACAAAAGTTAGGTACCTTTTGGCTGTTATGGTCTATGAAATAATTTTTAAAGGAAATAAGGAAGAAAAGAAAGAAAGAAGGGGTGGGGGTGAGGAAAGAGGAAAGCAACTTTTACTTTCAAAGGACTTTCATATACATTACAATATTGATACATTACTCTGAAAAGTGGGTGAAAATAGGCAGGTGATCTTATTACTCCCATTTTTAAAATGAGGATTCAGAAAGTTTAGATCACTTGCCCAAGTTTTCATAGCTCATGAAAGGCAGCCCACACCTGCCCTCCTCCAGCAGGACTGGGTCTACATGACACCAATAAAGTCCTTTAGTTGAATCATAGAAAATGTTAGTCATTCCAGCAAACTGTTATTCTGGCAGCTCCCAGCCCTCTCTCTGCTCCGTGCACTTCCTCCCAAGTGAATTTCTTAGGGCTCTAGAGCCCAAGATACGTAATCACTGCCAACGCTTATGGGAGGGAGAAGGGATGATCACAAAAAAGTACAAAATTAATTAATCAAGTGTAAGCAGATGGTAGGGAGAGAAGGGGAAAGAAAAATGGAATAAGAAAAAAAAATTCAGTCTAATTAAGAATGAATCTAAATAAAGGAATATTTTAAAAGTAAATTCAAATTGACTTTGTTTTCACCTAAGTAAGGTATTAGTTGAAATTCCTCAAAGATTTGCCTTAAGAAACAAAAATGATTTCTAATATATGTTTCTCATTCATTTAAATGTTCCTCATTTCGAGTTTTGAATGCTTACTTAGAACAGGGCCAGAAATTTAGTTTGCATTTCTAATACATATTTTAAAAAGATGGACTTTTAAAATATGGTAGGGACAAAAATATGTGGAAATTTACTATTAACCCACTTGAATGAAAAACAACCATTTACCCCATTTAGAAGCATTGATTTATTGCCCCCCCAAAAAAACACACACAATGTCAGGCTTATTCATAAGAATAGATCCAAAAGGAGATAAAATTAACTTGGTTGAAAAATAATAGAATAAAGCAAAATTTCTTTTTCAAATATCATTTTATTCGTTCTTAATACCTAATTCAGACCAGCTTGTTTATATCCTACTTCCTCTCTGCCACCACCCCCACAACTTCACACATACACACCCTGCCCAGTTCATCTAAATTAAAGACATTTTACTGTGTTTGCATGGGAAATTTGTAGAAGCCTGTTTCCATCCGTGATGCCAAGTGAGAAAATGGAGACCCATGGCAAAAATTTAAAATAGGCATAATGTCTTTTTATCCCACAAAATCACAGAACCAAAGCTTCTACCTCATTTGGAAGTCCCTTCAGCAACATCCTTAGGGGCTTCTCCTTTCGCCTCCACAGGAACTCTTAGACAAAGAGTTCTTAGAAATGCCGGAAATCATGGCCTCTAACTTCTAGAAAATGATTACTTTACGACAAGTTGAAATCAACTCTTCAACTACTTGAAAGATATTTCTCATAGCATCCACTCACCTTATCCTTTCCAGGTTATACATAAACAGTTCTGTCAAACTTTTACTGTTATATAAAGGTCCCATTTCATATATAAAGGTCCCATAGGACATCTATTAATATAAAGGTCCCATTTCTTTGAAACATGTAACTTGTCATTATTTTTCTTTATGTTTATTTTTTTTTTTATTTTATTTTTTTTTTTTCAATTTAGTTTTACAGAATCAAAGAGTCTAACAGTATATCTTGTTAGATACAGTATGTCCTCATAATGTATACATTATTTCTTGTACAATGATATGAAATAATATGGGAAATATTCATGATAAATTATTAAGTGAACAGTGCAAGTTAAAAACAATAGTTTCATATTTTTTTCCCCACCCCCCCTTTCCCGAGTCAGCACCTTCAAGTGTTACCACTCCCCAAACGGTGTGCAATGCACTCATTGTGTAGGCATACCCCCATCCCCTCCCCCACCCCCCACCTCAGTCTGATGTCCAATTGGTGTCATTCCCAGATTTGTATTTAGGTGATGATCAGGGAAACCAATTTTCTGGTGAGTACATGTGATGCTTGTTTTTCCATTCTTGGGATACTTCACTTAATATAATGGGTTCCAACTCTCTCCAGGAGAACCATAGAGATGTCGTATCTTCATCATTCCTTATAGCTGAGTAATATTCCATGGTATACATATACCACAGTTTACTAATCCAATCATGTATTGATGGGCATTTGGGTTGTTTCCACATCTTTGCTATTGTGAATTGTGCTGCTATAAACATTTGGGTACACGTGCCTTTGTTACAGAATGACCTTTTTTCCTTTGGGTATATGCCCAGTAATGGGATTGCTGGGTCAAATGGCAGGTCTACTTGAATCTGTTTAAGATACCTCCATAATGCTTTCCACAGGGGTTGCACTAGTTTGCAGTCCCACCAGCAGTGTATTAGTGTTCCTGTCTCTCCACACCCACGCCAACATGTGTTGTTTTGGGTTTTTACAGAATGGGAAAAAATTTTTGCATACTACACATCAGATAAAGGACTGATAACAAGAATCTATTTAGAACTCAGGAAAATCAGCAAGAAAAAATCAAGCAACCCTATCAAAAAGTGGGCAAAGGACATGAATAGAAATTTTTCAAAAGAAGATATAAAAATGGCTAACAAACATATGAAAAAGTGTTCAACATCTCTAATCATCAGGGAAATGCAAATATTTTTCTTTATGTTTAATACACAAATCTGAACTTCACCACCACCGAATTTGTTTTTCCTTTTTCAAAATGGGGTTAATATCATCTACCTCACAGGTACATGTTGGATATTAAAAGACATAATCTCAACTGTGGGTTCTTACCAGAATCTGTGTTCTGTTCATCCTCCTGGGCACACTGGAGTCCATGTTCCAGGCTTCCTTGTGGTTGGGAAAGACCATATGACTGAGTTATAGGCAATAGAAAGTGGGCACAAGTGATACATACCACTTTCAGCCTTATTCTCTTGCTCCCCGCTCCCAATTTCTTGTGTGTGATCCTCCCTTGCTTTCTCTATCTGCCTACTGAATGGAAACAACTCCAAGGACCTAGGAGAGGTGGAGCTACAAGGTAGAAAGGACCCAAGTCTCATACCTGATCCATAATGGTGTGCAGCATAGGCAAGAATAAAATTTTATTACATTAAGTCACTGAAATTTTAAAGTTGTTTCAACTGTTAACCTAATACTGGTATGTACATTAGGCTAACACTTTCATGTAAAAGCACAGTTCCAAGTACAGAGAAATGCTCAATAAATATTAGCTACTGTTACCAGTACCTAACAGTTAGGTGCCGTTACCACTATACAACACCGCTATGACTCCTGCTACTACTATTTACCACTACTGCAGACATGGTCTGACTGGAGTCCAATATATTATCTTACTCAATCTAGTCATTTCAGCCTAGAATTGAACTCACTATTTTAGTAGTTAGAGCATACTTTAACTCATATTGAAATTCCAGTTATCAACTCTTAAGACAGAGAAAAACATCTTTTTTCATACTTTTTCAACATAGTTCTCCTCCTTTTTGGACTTTAAAAGTAAGAATAAATATACACCTTTGTTAAGTTTGCTGACCCATTTTGAAGACAGTATATTTTTGAATCTTGATTCCCTTGTCTAGTATATTACTTTCCTCTCTCAGAGGAAAATTTTTATATGAGCTACAATTTTTCTGGTATGCAATCTATGTTCATCCAGACTGCTAATGCAGATGTTGATGAAGCCAAGGCTAAGCACAGAACACTGTGGTGTAGCTCTGGGGGCTCCCTGAAGAATTTAGAGCAGTCTACTCTTTAACAGTATTTTCAGCTCTATCCGCTTGGACTGCATTGTCATCCAATCCATATCTCCCCATCTTGTCCACAAAATATCTTGAAATCTTTGTCAAATGTCACATGAATAGCATGATTAGCTAAGCTACAGCATTCTCTTAATGAATTAATTTAGTAATTTTGACAAAAAGATAAAATGACATTTTCTTAACAATCCCAGGCTGACTCTTAAGTCATCGTTGCTATCTTTTCTAAGCACTCTCAAATCATCTGCTTATTGATATATTCCAGATTATTGCCTGAGTTTGACATCAAATCTATAGTGTTTAAACTCCCTTCCTCTCAACTCCTCTTTCAAAATAATGACATCCACCCTCCTCCAGTTTCTCTGGGACCTCTCTCAATATCCACGATTTTGTAACCATGACCAACAGTGGTTTCCTCACCTCCTGTATACATTTCTCTAGTATCCAGGTTATGGTTCATCTTGATCTAAAGAATTGAGCATGGTGAGGTCTGAAGCCCCATTCTCTTAGGCACAGAAAACACTTGCAGCTACCAAATACTGTCACTATGACTACAAATCAGCCCAGCAATATGTCAGGAAACTTAATTTTCTTTATGGAGCATCTCTAGGCTGGGAATTTAATTCTAACCACAATCCTCTGAAAACTGAGGTTCAAAGAAAAAAGTTAATCAAGGTTACGCAACTAGAGTCAGGCTGATTCAGGAGTCAACTAGGTCTTTCCAAATCCAAAACTCAGATTCTCCCCGCTGAGTCACACCTACCTTCTTACTAGGGCTCTAATTCTCTCTTCTCATGTATCTGGAGACACTTCCTCCTGGTGAAGAAATATGGAAATTTGTCAGAAACTGAGGTGCTTTGCTATTCCCTTCTCATGTCTGTCAGACATTGAAAGCATTCACCAAGTGACTGAGCATGATCTAGCAAAAGGATCTTCCTCATTTTTTTACAAGCTTCAACTTACCCTGTATTTTTATTTTGACTCCAACCTCACCCTCCATATTTAGCCTAAAATCCCCTTGATGATGTTGAAGAGCCTTGGTTTCTCTGGGTCCTCAGGGTATGCATTCTGCTCTTTATCCGAAGGTTATCATTCTTCTATCAACACTGCCTTTGAGTTCCATTCTCCTAAACATCAGGGTTCTTCCCATGCCCTCCTTTCTGCACTTTAACTAAATCTGATCTTTAACTTTTCTGATCTTTAACTAGAAGATTCTTCTTGGTCCCCTGTCCACACCCCCATCAGGCCCATGCTAGACCCTAGCAGACTTGTAGGCTAAAGACAGCTGTCAACTAGCTATCCTTCGGTATCAGTGGATGAACACTTCAAATCTCCCTTTACCTGGAGGCCTTTTTCATCTTTGGAAGGGACTGATGAAATGAGATTCAGTGATTCCAAGCACAACTTCTGGAGAGAGACTACCGGGGTCCAAATGCTAACTCTACCCTCTACTACCTGGGTGAACTTGGACAATGCACTTACCCTGTCTGGGCCTCAACTTATTTATCTGTAGGATGAGTATAATAATTCTGCTAGGATAAATGTTGGCTGTTACTTATTATCAAATGAATCTTAATGTTGGCATTTTAGTCTTCTGGCAAATGAAAGAAGAAATAATTGAGGGCTAAGAACTCTAAAAATTGCCTCTCAATTCACACCATGTGAGTGATTACCTCTTGTGCTTAGCAAGAAGCAGCAACAGAATTTTTGACTTGTAAATGTCATCACATCCAAGCCAGAAGTTACAAACTCAAATGCCAATGAAGCAGACTAGATGAAGACTCTGTCAAACTGGAGAGTTCATGACCATTCTGAAGATGGCAGTCCTAGTCAGCATCCACATAAAATTGTGACCTCAAAATTGCCAAATTTTCCTTTGCTTTTTTTCCAAAGAGATGCCAGAAATCCAGACTTTTACTTAAAATCTCCAAATTTTTAAATTTTGGCAAGTTATTCATTAAACATTTAGCATTTCACGTTTGCTTAACAACATACCACCTGTTTGCAACCTCTGGCTTAATGCCTGAAGTCTGAAGCCTCACCCCCACCCAGGTCACAGAATGGACTTGTGGCTACCACATGCTGTAACCATGACTACAAATAATCCCAGAGATAGGTCAGGAAACTTAATCTTATTTATGGAGCACCTCCAGGCAGGGAAACCTGCGTGTCCACTCAGCCATGTGCTAGAGTCACCCGTTTTTGCAACAGATATTAGTTTACCACAAGACTGCTCTTGTCAGATCCCTCAGAATCTCCAGGTCAAATTCCTGGCCCATCCCAAGATTCCAGCCACTCACTGGTGACATTATTTATGGTATCAATTACTAATGCTCCTGAGATTAAGAACCTGGTAAAACAGATGCCAGGGAAGCTGTTGCTAAAATTGTCTATGTATGGTTAGAGGCAGGGAGAAGCCCGCCCCTGTCCTGACTGTCTGTGGAAGGGGGAGGGGGGTCATTGGAACCAGCATCCAATTTGTCCACGGTCAAGTCTGCTGAAGCTCACAAGATGATCCATTTGGGGAAACCAGGGCTGGTGGCAGCTGTTGAGTAAGCCTTGCTCATTTTAGGATTATGAGAGAGCTGAAGAAGCCTTGTTAAGTCGCTAAGAGCCAAGCCTATCTTTGGAATCCAACATAATTTTCCTGCAGTTTTGATCCATAAAGAGCTAGAGCTAGGGGTAGTTAAGATTTAATGCCTACAAGTAATTAAGATATATTTTTAAATGAATTTCAGCATGGTACTGGCAATTAATTAATTAATTTTAATTAAATAAAAGCAACCTAAATGTTTATCTGCTGAGACCTGGATAAACATTCAGAGAAGCTGAATGCCAGCAAGTGAAGGAACTGGGTTCTGATTGAAAATGTAGGAGCTTCACTACCAAATGCTGAAAGGTAAATGTCTTCTTCTTTGGGATTTTGTATTTCTTGGAGTTTCTCGGCTGTGAAAAGAAATTTCAATAAAAACTAATAAGAAACACTTAGAAGTGCTTGGACAGAGATGAGATACCTGAGTTCTCAAGTTTAATTTTCTATTCAAGTGAGATTTGTCGTCAGCTTATTCCACTGATCTTTCTTTTCAGTTATTTCTTTAAGGAGACTCTACTCCAAAGATTGACCAAAAATTATGATGAGCATCAGAGATGGCAAAGGCCTTAGAAGTCACCTTGTGTGACACCTCTATTTTACAGACAGGAAACTGAAGCCCAGAAAGACCTGGAGACTGTCATAACAGCTGATTAGTGGCAGATCTGGGACTTGAATCTACTTCTCTTTCAGCCATGCCACGCTCATCCTCATGAATGATCCAGTGAAACATCAAAGGACCCCCAGTTATCAGGAAGGCACTCCCACCAGTTGCCATCTGGCCTAAGCAAGATTCTCACTGATTTAAGGATTTCCAAATCAGTTTTAATGGGGCAGGCAGTCATGCTATTAGAATCATGTCTTTTTTGAAACACCTTTTTGGCTGACATGTTATTTTCTACCAGAAAGACAAATGAGTAAATACCAGCATAACTCGCATTTATCAAGTATCTATTGTATGGTGCTCACTGAGATTAGGGTTTTGGGCTGTATTATTTTAACATTATCTTTAACCATCTTGGAGGTAGATTATGATCTCCATCTTATAACAAATAAATGATAGAACCAAAGGCTCAAACCCGGGCTTTTTTCTTTTTTTTTTAGTACGTCTAGGGCTCTCTCCCTATGTGCTGTCTTTCATGGTGTAGCAGAAACAGCATTGGATTTGGCCCAAAGACTGTAGCTTCTTTAGAAGCAAAACATGCTAATAAAATCTCTGCTTCCAGAGGGGAGTCAATGGACATCAAATAAGAGTGCATTTCATCCTGTCATCTCCTGACCTATAAAACTGAGTTAGAAGACCAAACTCCTGGAGAGTTGCTGCCTCCAGGCCTTACAGGACTCTCTGCTTATTTCTCATTGTTCCAGATTTCTGAATCTTGTCTTCAGGCCAGTTTCCTTATCTTCTCTAAACACAATAGCACTCTATTCTGTGCTTGGACATTTTGTGAAATCTATGGCCTCTTGGAACAGAAGACAAGCCTTGGGCTTAAAAATCCTATAAACCTTGTCCTCTGCATATTTTGTGATGGGCATTTAGGAGCGCTGAAGTCAAAATTAATGTTCATTTAAGTTCAAGGGTTACTCTTCTATTCTCCACCCTCCCTCTTAATGTCACCTAGTTCTAATCCAGACCTACCACTTAATGCATTGGGGAAAAAGGATAGTTTTATTTACAAATGTAGGGCTCACTGGGATTTATGTTCCTATAATACAAACTCTTTGCAAGGCAGCATTTTCCCCGAGACAGTGGGCTGGGATGAATATATCCCCTACTACATTCTTCTTTAATCATTTCTCTAAACAGAAATGACCATTTCATTGAAAGCATAAAATGCACCTAAAAAAATATTCTTCAGTAAAACCCAATAGAATCAAGGTGTGACATCCCCCAGAACAGCCAAGTCACAAAAGAGCTAGTCATGCTGGAGGCCAAGTTAAATAACTCATAATTTTGGATCTCTGGGTCCTGCTAGCACCCTTGAGTGTGGCCTTATAAAATGCCTAAACAGGCAAGACGGCCCCTATTCAATCTTGCTTGACTTGGCCCCCGCATGGGTGACTCTTCTGTGATTTGGCTTTCCCCACACATCTCACACCTTCCCACAAGTGACCTTTTCACTCTGCACTTGGCTTTTCTGCAGTGGGTTAAGTGTCTGCACACATTCACATCATCAGCTTCCCGGTGTGAAGATGACGTGATCATACGTGGTATTGCTCTCCAGATATGCAAAAGAGATTGGAGTTCTGCTCCAGTTCCTGCAGTCTTTTCTGTGATAATTATGGATATAAGGATATGGCAAGATTACGAATGCCCTACGTGTCTCCATTGTGCTGCTTCTTGTAGCCCCAAGCTTCCATATATCTAATGGTGCCTAGTCCCCTAGACTCTAAATCTTAGATCATGTGTTGTTATTTACTAACACCCCAGAGCCATTTCCTCTGATAGGAAATTTCCAAAATTCCACAGGCATACTGCATCATGTGGCAGTGGGCTTCTGAATTTCCTCAGAGCATTACAACAGGCCACCTTAATTATAATCACTGATCCTCTGCTTATCCTATGTGTATGTTAAGCAGTCTCACAGCTATCTATCATCATCTGCAGAAAGCTTTTCCTGAACTCTGGATTGACCCAACTGTTCCCATGGTGTCCATTTTTAACTTTATCACAGTATTTCCTCACTACGGTAATTGTTTCTGATCTGTCTCCACACTAGCACATTAGAGCTCCAAAATTGTATGGACTAGCTCTCACTTACCTGTGTACTATCAACACTAAGTCCTACACAAACTAAGTGTCCAGTGCATGTTGATAAAGCCATTGTTGAAGGTTTAGTTGAACAGGTTAGGGTGAAAATTATTTCCAGGCCTATGAATTAATTCTATTCCAGAAATGCTTTCTTTTGCCAGTATTACTTTGTCATGAAATATTAAGTATGACTTGTGTTGACACTCAGACAGAAGGACATACATCCAGCTAGAGTTGTCAATGCAGAAAGGCTAATTCATTTAACTCTCAAAGGGTAACTTTATTATGTCTTTGGGGGGTGAGGGGTGACTGACTTCCCCCATGCTTTCACCTTGTAGGAGATAAGGAATTTAGCAGCTACCTGGATCAGCCTTTAGTTTGGTCTATAGCTCAATATCCTCTGGCAGTATCTTTCTTAAATCTTCCCAAAAGACTGTGTAAGGCTTCATGGACATTGCCGAGCCAAACTACCCCTGATAAGACATATAGACCTCTTTCTCAACAGTTTTAGCCACTGCTCCCCAAGCCCCACAGGCACACAAGCATGCTCCAGTCTTAGATACAGATAAGGAGTCCCAGAGATAATCTTTGCCAATCTCAACACACACCTTTTTTTTCTGTTCAGCTACATAGTAGAGGATGTTCCTGAGTGTTTAAGTCTTGAGGAATCTTGCATCCTGGTGGTTTGAGCAGAAAACTGAGTTGTCCCAACCCTGGATCCTTTTGGCCTTTGCCCTGATTATTTTACTAGGGCCTCAATCTTCTCTAATTCTGAGCAGTTAAGGAAGCCCTTCTCCAGCCATGTTTCAGGAGAATGAGCCCTTGTTAGGATGAGGTTTGGAGAGCTTTAATGAGAAGATTTATGTAAGCCCATGTTGCACAGAGACAAAAGCAGAGTTTAGGAAAAAGGCTCAATTGATGAAACATGAAACCGCCCTCAGACCAGCAAACTCTGGAAATGGGACGTGGAACCCATGGCACTTTGCCTACATGTTTCTGGGAGCCATTCTGGATGACGGAATAGCTAGTTTTCCTCTGAAAAGAAGACTGATTGGTGAGGAGACCCAAGATATTTATTGGTTTGTTGTACAGAGTACTTCACTCTGTGAACTCCCTCTTTGAGGAGCACCACCAGCCACATCCTGAGGTCAAAGGCCTGAGCAATGTCACAGGGTTAGACAAAGCCCACTTCCAGAAGCTCAGTATGGAAGCCATGTGTGAATATGGTTCCAAACAGATTGGATCTTTGGGGATCTCAAATAGCACTACATGATCAGGCTTTCTATTCTCCTGCCTTGGGGTAGGACGTGCTATCCAACAACCTGCGAAAACGACAGGCTGAGTATAGTGTGGTCCTGACCCTCTAGAGATGAATTCCACAGGCATGTCATCCTTGAGCTCTTCCTGAATGAAACCAATGAAGAGGTGATTCCTGCTATACTCTGCGCTTTTTTAGGCCATGACTTATCTATAGCATTCTCAGCATTTTTCTCAAGCAAATATTTTTTAAAAGTCTGCTTTAACCAATTTATCGTGCATTAATTAATAGTGCAGGCTTTAAAGTCAGACTGCTGGAGTGTGACCTCAGCAAGATTCTAAGTCTTTTTACATTTTTCTCTCATGTATGAAGTGGGTTTAATAATAATCTCAATCTCATAAAGTTATAGTTGAGAATTAAATAAGACAATGTACTATGTAAAGCACGTAGCTGACATGAGCCAGGTATGGTGGTTCATGCCTGTAATCCTAGCACTTTGGGACGCCAAGTTGGGGGATTGCTTGAGGCCAGGAATTCAAGACCAGTCTGGGTAACATAGTGAGACTCCTCTACCAAAAAAAAAAAAAAAAAAAAAAAAAAATTTTAAATAGCTAGTGTGGTGGTGGGTGTTTGTAGTCCTATCTACTCTCAAGGCTGAGGTAGGAGGATCACTCGAGCCTGGGAGCTTGAAGTTACGGTGAGCTATGATCATACCACTGCACTCCAACCTGGTGACAGAATGAAAAAAAAAATTAAAAATAAATAGAGCACTTAGCTGGCATGAAATAAGCACTTGATAGATGTTTCCTGTTTTATAGTTATCACTTGAAAAAAGTCCACTCTGCATTTTATGAATCCTCGGGATGTTTTAGGAGAATAAGAAGGAATTCCTACTGAAAGATCTCTCTTAGAGATGAACTGAACTCCAGTGGAGTAAAGTCAACTGCTCCAGGTTGTTTTGCAAAGCTGCTGAGAAGCTAGGACTGGAAGTTAGCCTTACCTTTACCTGCTGAGTTTACAGGAAAAGAAGATTAAGATCGGCTCAGGCTAGACTGGCTCAGGGGCTAGCAAAGACTCCCTAATGCCTAACAAATCTGTTTTTGTTTTTTCCTAGGCACTCAGCTAGAGTGTATTACACAGCTTCCTTTGCAGTTAGCTATGGTCATTGGAGCTCTAACCATTAGAATGGGGAAGGAGTTCTAGACCTGGCTTCTACATATCTCCAATGTTCAAGTTTTCATTCTTTCTCCATCTGCTAGCTGAATGGAGAGGGACCAAGCTATGTGTTGAAGATAATTGGGCCATGAAATGAAAGGAGTGGGTTTCCTGAATCATCACTTGCAGAAAAGCTACCCGACAAGAAAACCCATGTTGGATTGTGAGATGAGTGAGACATAAACATTAATATGTTAAGATTTAGAGGTTTATCTGTTACATTATCTAGAGACAGCATAAGAGAGACTTTACCTGTCCAAGTGTGAAGGAAGGATATGGAGCGTAGCATGATGGGGAGAACTCCAAGAACACTCTTCACAGAGTTCAAAAACTCCCCCTACAGTGAGAACTGCCAGAGATTGACTTGGCAATCCTTTGGCAGCCCCCTTTGTCCACTTTGGCTTCACTAGGTGAAAATACTAAAAATGACTCAAAAACCCTTTGGTTTTCTGTGCCTGTGCAGGGCCTCCAATAAAGTCTAATAAAAGCAGAAAGTGTGAGTAGGAAGCATCTGAAGTGGGAAATGCCGTTAGGCTGGCCCATAAAAGATGAGTGCTATGAGCAGTAAAATGAGCTCAGAAGGAAAACATGATGAATGTTTTCTCGGCTTTAAGCAGCAAGGTCCCCTTTCACCGTCCCACGTGGCACTGCACGCCTGGCTGGAGAGAGCAAGGGGCTCTGTGCAGAGCCTGGCTTGCGGAGTGTGGCAGCTGAGCCTGTCCCTGGGGCCCTGGCTGGGGGAGTGTGGAAGGGGGAGTTGCAGCTTGACTTCTCCATGGCTCCCCGGCCCCCACTAGTGCTTTCCAGGCTGAAGGTTCCCACCGAGACACTGGAGGAAATCCTGAATTGCCCAAGTTACAGAGCCAAGACACCTCACATAGGAAAAGGGAATCCAGAGTCATGGTGCCAGGAACAGCAGGGAGAACATTATGGGATTTGACTCAAGGAAGTGAATATCCTCTCCCTCAGTCCCATTGCCATTGCTCATTGTCCCACACAGAGAATACATGTCTTCACTGTGCTGGCCCCACCCTCACACGGGGACACCCTCCTTTTCCTCAGTTTATACAATTTTCATGAATTCTTCAAAGTACCATGCATGTCTAACCTTCTCTGTGAACCTATCTCTCTTTATTATAGTCCCTATAAATCTCATTTTTGGAAAAATATAGTAGTGGAAATCACTTCCAAGCTCTGTGATTCTGTGCACATTACCAACCTCTACAAGTTTCAGTTTCTCCATCTATAAAATAGGAATTGAAATACAAATCCTACAGGATGGTTGCAAGGATTATAGGATAAAACCTTGCACAATGTATAACATGTAATAAATGCTCAAAAAATTAGTTTCCTCCTCAAATTCTGCAGCATATATGGTCTTTAACACTAATGCAATACTTTTATTGTTCACTATTTCATATGCATATGTCTTGACTCCTCAAACAGGTTGAAATCTTCTTTCAAAAAGAAATTTTCTATATCCCCATAGTACCTAGAACAATTCTGAGAACATTATAGAATATTTTTAATCCTAAAAAATTGTTTAATAATTTTTGCATATGGATTATCATTTATTATTAATCCAATTGTTATTAATTAGTTAATTGATCATTAGTTTTAACTTTTTACAAAAGTCAGAAACAAGGGATTACCTCTCATCTTCTGTTAAGGAATGACTTTATTGGGGCCATGTAGAAGTTAGATTCGGATTTGAGGGTTTCTAAATGGCCCAGTCCTGTTGCAAATTAGTATCAGTGCAACAAAACCATTGTAAAGACAAAAATGCCTGGCCCCAGCTGATGCAAGACTAGCAGAGCACACCTTGCAGTGATGATATGGCTGCCCTCAGCATGAGTTAGATTAAGCAAATTCTAAGAAAATGTCTTCCATTTGCACTAGTTCAAATGTCATCTGCTTACAGCAGTCCTCTTAGAAAATCCTAAGAATGAGCCTTAATCCTCATTCCCCATTTATTCTTTATTATCCTATTATTTTTAATTTCCACAAAGTAATTACTGCAATCTGAAACTATAGTATTCATTTACTTGCTAATGTATTCAATATCAGTTTCCTACCAGACCATGAACTCCATGAAGGCAAGAATATGTCCGGTTGTTCATTGCTATGTTTTCAGTGCCTATGTTAGAGCTTGACATGGAACAGTCAATAAATATTTATTGAATTCAACTGGATGCATGAATGAAGCTGGTTGTGGGCATGGAGACCAAATCTCCAATTGATGATCTTAAACCAAAAATCTTTTGTTTGTGAAATTTGTCTTTGTGGCTGGGTTTCCTTGAGAAGACAACTCTTCTTTAGCTTACAGAATGCAAATTGGTACAACAGAGCTTCTCTGAAACCCTCAAAGTAGTAAGCAATGAATCAAACATTTGGCATCAACCAAACAGCTCTGCTCTTGGATCTCAGCCCTCAAAACTCCCACTAATGAAAAATATTCCATAGAAGGAGATTATTAATCTATAGGCAAGAAGGTTCTGAATATCTCCAGCTTTATTAAAGTGCTCATTTTGAATTTAGATGCTATCATTTTTCCTCCAAAACTTATTCATTACTTTTAAAAATGTTATTTTGTCTTAAACTCAGTGTTCCTTATTTCTATTAAAATTCTAAGCATGCTTCAAAGCTCAGCTCAAGTTCTACCTCCTTAATAAAACAATCAACCTCACCTTCTTATACTAAGCATCATCTCTGAATTTTCAGAGTCTTTTATATCATTTGCCTCATATGTGTATGACTGCCTGAAAAGTGAGCCCTTTCAAGAAAGAAACCATGGCATATAGTTTTTACCCTCTATTATGTGTAGTGGATTCTTACTAGCTTCTATTTAAATTAAATTTATATTAATTTATCACAGAATACTATATGAAGAACAATAAAGCTGTGTTAATTTAGGTAACCTTTAACTTGTAGAGAATAATAATTCAGCCACACAACCATTTTTCACAATCCTTGACAAATGGCTTTGATGGACAAATCCAACAATAAGAATACATAGTCCAGGAACTGTCCTAGGCATTGAGGATGCAAAGATGAACAAGACAATCTTTCCCTAAGAAAAATGACCAAGGGTGGAGCATCTTAGCCTATAGAAGAATAGTCCTTCTACTAAACTGCCCTTTGTATATAATCAATATGCCATTTTATAATAAATTTTCACTGTTTCATTAAAGAGACTTGTGGGAAGATGAGATAATGATGTGAAATGCATGGTATAGTGTCTGGTGGCACATAGCAACTCACACAGGTTTCTGCTGCTAATATGAAGGTAAACATCCCATTAGAGTCAGCGTGGTTTCAAGTCCTAGCTCCCTTTCTGCCAGGCTGCATGATCCTGTATAATTCACTCAATCTCTCTGGAGTGCAGTTACTAGTTATAAAATGAGGATGGAAATATTTACTTCATGGCATCTGTGTAAAGATCACATATAGTAATACATATGAAAGTTCTACACTGATTGTAAAGCATAATGAAAATGCACCAGTCATTGTTTAATTCTTCTATATGAATAAACATGCAGAAAACAATTGCAAAGATTTTATTTAGCGGCTTTCTGTGCTTGGCACTTAGAAACAGAGTTCCGCGCATAAGGGCAAATTTTTATACACCTTTTCTTCATACATATTTTACATACCCTTTTATTGCCCCCTTTTTTAATATTCATAATATTGGATTCCCCACTAGGCACATAAATACATTTATCTACAACACCTCAAAACCAAAAATCTTAATAATATCTGTATTATTTTACTTGGTATTATTTGCATTTCCACACCATTTAAAAATTTTAGCTTGCACCAAGCTTCACTTGTTTTCTTATCATTAAAAGATTTGAAGGGAAAGGGAAAGGTGAAGGGAAAAAAAAACCCAAAACTTCAAAATGCAATGAACTATTTTGATAAAATTAGAGCTCTAAGGGCAGGTGGAAGGGTATAGAAGACCCATCTGCAATTCCTGGAACATGAGGGGATTTTTCCTGCCCTGGGAGCTATAGGCAGGCATTCCAGGTCAGGTGTCTGGATCTGGCATTCCTAGGCCAGGCTTCTATTTGTCTTTGCTCTTGGTATCATCTGCCAAGATGATAAAACTCTTCCTTCTTCATACCCTTCGATTTCCCTTCCCCACCAGGCTGCATGCGGTGGAATGGGCACTTGCCACATGCTGCCCCTCTCTTCCGGATCGCGCGGGTCGGAGCTGCGTGATCAGATACATTCCTCACCCGCCCTCCTCAGTGCCCTGCCCATGCAGTGTCCCAGAGAGGTTCACTCCTCAGTAACGCCGTGATTCTTTCCATAACCTGTTGGGGGGCGGTGGGGACAAACCAAAAACAAATTTCCTTGGTGAATGAAAACTCTCATCGTTGCTCACACTTTCTCTCTCAGTCTTGCTCTCCACCTCTCTTCCATGCTCTATTCTTTCTCTTGCTCCCTCTCCTGCTCCGCTGCTCTCACTCTCTCTTTCCACAGGCACCACCGGGAACGTCAAAGACAGCATACTGAGTGAAGACAGCCCAAGTTCAAAAGCAATCTTCTTCTGGAGGCCAAGTCCAGTTGCAGTAGATGTCTTCCCACCCTCATCGATGGGGAGGGGTTCCAGGACACATGGGTCATTCCAGAAACAGGGGAAGCTTCAGGGGAGAAAGGCTGGCAGCTACTGCTGGCCAGTCCATCTAGAATTGTACATAGACAAATTCTTGGTGAAAGCACCCATGCCGGGCCTCCCTCCACAGAGTTCACCCAGTTCAGCGTCAGTGTGCATGTATGTTTGTGCACATACAAGTTTGTGCATGAATATATGTCTGTATGTATTCGTGTATGTATGCATAGGTAGGTCTGTATGTGTATGTGTGTGTAACTTTCCATGGCTGCTACACGCTAGCATCTCCCTTAACATTATTATGAAGTCATTATTCAGTCTCTTCAAAGGCCACTCTGGAGCAGACAATGCTTTATAAAACTAAGGTTTGGGAAGGCAGAAGAATGGCCACTGAGTTGTGGATGATTCTACCACAAGAATGCTTCAGTGGCTTAAAGGTGTCTCTGTTGTTCTTGGGTATGTGTTTTCCTCCTCCAGAAAAAAAGAAAAATACACAGTTCCTGTTTTCCAAAGGCACTGGGCTCCAAAAGAGAAGGATCTGCCCACGGAGACTCTGGGGCTTGACTGCCATAGGCTCCATGGTGTTCAGACTGGCCTTTAAACCATGTGTACAGACATCTGGGAGGAGGAGCCTGGGACCGCCCCGTACTGCCGGCCATCGCAGGTGTTGGTTGCCTGCTGATTATTGGGCGAAGGGCTAATCATGTGCATGCTGTGCTCCATCCCCGACGGCAGATACTGCCTCTCTCCGAAGGCCCCGTTGGAAGGAGAAGAACAGAGTAAAGTGCTTTGAGAGGCGCTCAGTTTTTCTGGGCTTGCAGCTAGCCTAGGGGAGGTGGGGAAGTTATAGCCATACAGGTTGTAGGGGTTGTGGAGGGAGAAGGCATTGTAGGAGCTCTGCTGCATGTGGCCACCCCCGAACATGTGTGGTGATGAGGAGCTGGAAGCAGCATTGCCTGCCTGCATGACATACTGAAACTGGGATGTGGGGAAGGACCCCAGCTGGCCACCATAGGCTTCCATCTTGCTGTTGCCAGGCAACGAGGGAGGAGTTGGTATTCCTGAGATCAGGGATGGAGTCCTCTGAGGCATGAAGGTTTCGGAGGGCTGAGTGGCTGAAGTGGTGCCACTCTGGAGCCTGTTGTAGCCACTGTCACTCAGCCCTGGGTAGCTCTGCAAGGCAGCCATATTGCTTCGGGCACATGGTGGATAATCAGAGAGGTTTAGATTACACAGCTGGCTCTCTCGACAGCCCACGTTGAAAGTGTTGGGGGCCAGATGAAAAGTTGGAGGAGAACAGGATGGAGATAAAAGATGAGAAGAAGCTGAAGGGGATGGTGTCCCAGTGCTGGAGGTGGTTGGGGAAGTGCCTGTGCTGCCCCCTGAAAAACAAAACATGAAGACCATTGAAACAGAGGCCTTTTAAGATGAGTCAGTCTAGGCCAAATGCAAGCCTAAGAGGTGCCTTCAAAGGTCCAAGATGGGCTGACTTTTGCAGAACCATTATTTCCTCTTAACTCAGACAACTTATGGTAAGTGATTCCACCTGTGCACACATACCCAGGCTCACATACACACACACTCCAAAAGGGAGGACAAAAAGGGTGACAAAAATTAACACGAACTCTTGTTTCTCTCTGTGAGAGCTCTTGTAAGTCCTATGTTAAAAAATAATAATAAACCTTCCCATATTCACTTTGCCATTTCTCACGATCAAATTCACTCTCTAATAAGACCTCTGGTGATCAGCAGCATTAAAATCCACTAGCTCAACTTTTCCTCTTCTCAATGGAAATGCACTAAAGATGTATTTCAACAAGGGACTGTTGACTATTTTGCATTTTTTAGTCTTCCAGCCAAAAATGTAGGCTATCAAGGTAGGACCCTAATTTCAGAGGAAGTGGGTACTCAGGCAGGGTACCAGGTCAGGACTGAGGCCTGGGAGGGCAGGGCAGAGGGCCCCAGGTAGTGGGACACTGGGGAGTGAGACTGAAGCTGTGTCATATGGAAGGCACTGGAGCACAATTATAAGAACTAGGTCAGAGTAAAGCAAGGCTGACCCCAAATGAAACCACTATGATCCAGAGGCTCTGCTTCTCTCCCTTTATAAGATCCTGCCCAGTCTCATAGACTGGAACAAAGACTATAAGTGGAATCTTTGGAGTTTTGATATTTATGAGCACAAGAGGCCAAATAGGCCTTAAGCTGATGTAGAGTCAGGAGATCTGAGTTCTACTCACAGCTCTGCTACACTAATCACCCATGACCTTGGGCACATCACTTACCCTCTGTAGGCAATAGATTACAGTTTCTTCATCTGGAGATGAGAAATTGAGTTAGATCAGTGGTTCTCAAGCTGAGAGGACCTGCCAGCTTTAAAAAATGCTGATGTTCCAAGATTGCACCTAGGACAAACTCAATGAGGGTTTCTAGGCATGGAACCTCCATGTTAGTATTGTTTTACAAGCTGCCCAAATGATTCTAATGCGTAACCAGGGTTGAGAACTGATGATACAACCTGAATTGTTCATTTCTAAGTACCCAGAGTAATCATTCTTAAACTTGAATGTGCATGAGAATCAGCTGGAGGGCTTGTTAAGCCATAGATTTCTGACTCCATCCCAGAGCTTCTGATTCTACAGGTCTAAAGAAGAGTGGTTCTAACAAGTTCTTGGGCAATGGTCCAGGGACCATACTTTGGGTTAGAGGACCAACCTCCTGATCTGTATTTGAAAGAATTGATCTTATGCCATGTGAATGTTAAAGCTAGACAGGTAGGTGATATACCAACAGATTGAGGGCCAATTCAATCCAACCTATTTCAAATGTCTTAGATGTTTAAGGAGGCCCCAAATGACCTTTGCCAGCCTCCTCTTTCCTGGGGCCAGGAAGCAGCCGTGCAGCATCCACTTCCTCTCTCGCTCAGTGGAAGTTACAGACAGTGGTGAGTGCTAGGGCTGCTGTGTCCTATATTTGATTCCAGAATGAGCGGCTGCTTTGTCTTCCATAGGGAATCTCCCGGATGGAATTCCCTCCTTCAGCGCAAGCTTGGGACTTGCCCAGAATTGTTGAGACCTGTGATCTCCCAAGGCACCCACAACTCATGTTGGCACTCTTAGAAGCTCAGCACTAGAAAACAGCAGAGAGTATTTTAAGTGGAAAGGAACAGGAATAAGGTTTTTATCTGTGAGGAAAAAGTTATGAGAACCAGCAGGGTTCCAGAGACACTGGCATACAAGGAAACCATCCACAGTGTCCTAGGAAAGGACACAGATGCCTCAAAGAGGAACCTAAAGTTAATGTTTAGCAGGCAAAAAAGGCCTTAGCCTACATCCACAGATATAGGTAAAAGTATTGTAGAAGTACAAATACTACTGTACTATAATAGCCATAGAAGTATAAATTTGGTTCTTGTTAGTAGTTGCTTCAGAGTTAAATTTTTACAAAGCCCAACTAATATCATCTCTTCCATGGTCAAAAGAATTTCTCCAATGAACTCTCAAGGTAGAATTGGATAGATATAAATAGCTGCTGATTTTAGAGGCATTTCGGGAAATTGTCTGCTCATTTCTAGTTCACAACTTAAATTCCTTTAAAAGAAGTAAAAAGATTTTTATTCCACAATTTGAGATAAGGCCAATATTGTAAATACCACTGGGAGAAGGAAGCCAGCCACTGGCCATGGTGGGAAGAGCCCTGAGCCTAATCGATTCGAGGTCCATTGGCCTCTGTGCAGCTCATGACCACAAGCAACACAGGCCATCTCTTCATCCTCGCCGGCTATGACATGAGGCTCTTGAACTAACGGGACTCAGTTTCTGTCCTTCTCGGAATTTAATCTGTATCTGAGGATTAAAGTAATATACAGCGTAAAAGGTCAACTACAAGTACTTCCCAAGGAATCATTTTAATATAATGAAGAAATTTAGAAAGGGGAAGATTCTAGGAGGAAGATGAACATCTCATGCTTCTTGTTTTTGTATGGCTGAATGGCCAAGCCTACTGTGCCTTGCAGAAAACTCAGAGACTCCTTTTGTACAAGCCTGTGCTTCGTCTTTGAAGCATTCTGCGAATTTTCCTCCTTTTCCATTTTAAATGCCATGAACTTCACTAAAATAAGTGGTATGGCACAAATGGAGAAACTCGACTCCAGCTGTAAAGAGATTTGTGTTTTATGGGATATGTAGCCGGTCTCCTCTCTTTGAAAGTCCATCCTTGGTCTCCCTGATCTGGTGTTTATGTGGTCCCTGAGGAGACCACCTGTTCAACATGCTGTACTGTCCTGTTACAGGTATGCTCCATCAGGCACTGGCCCTAGCCCTGCAACAGGAAGTGCAAGATGGAGCAGATGACTTTCTACAACTCTAAATGGTTTTCTCTGATGGCCCAAGATTGAACGAATGGTACTGATTTAAGGCCTCCATTGGTTTCACTACAAAAAAAAATAAAAAATAAGAAGGGAACTATTAACAAGTTACAGGGATTTCTGCTGAGCAGATGAGAGGCACATGTTAAAAAGTTTGTAGTCAGCTTGCTTTGGCTTTTAAATGACATTCACTGGAAATGAGACTTGGTGGCCTGCTAAGCTTCAGGGGGGCGAGACCCTCCATATGAACCAGTGTTTGAAGGGGAGGGCAGGTCTGCCCAAGAGAAGATCACATTGCTTCCATTCACTTTGAAGAAATGCTCTTATGCACTGAAAGTACTCAATAGAGATAATAGCTATTTTTTCAAGGTCCACACAGAAAGAGAAGAAAGACTATGGTATTCATTTTGCAGAGAAGCATACTAAGAAGTCTTTATTCCCTTATTATCTAACAGCTTGTCAACTGTTAGGCAAGATTGGAAGTGCCAGCCAAGTGCTAAATAAGCACAAAGAAAGAGCCCACCTTCCCTGTGCATTTCAACACTTGGTGGACTAGAGACTCTCATCACAGAAAAACTAGGGCAGAGTGGGAGGCCAGGCCTCCCTGACACAAAAGGGTCAGAGCTACCTCTCAAAGCAAAGTAAGCCCCTCTTCCCTTTGCCTTCCTCCCATCTGTACCTGCCAGGTCCTGAATGCTCTGGGAGTCTTGAAAGAAATTTTATTTAATAGATGAGTGTGCACTGTAGAGTCAGACAAACCTGGTTCAAATCCCAGCTGTCTTACTGATTACAGGACCTGAGCCAGTTAGCCTCCCCAAGCCTCAGGTTCGTTAATCATATGAATGGTATTGCTAGTATCTGCTTTGTAGGGATGTTTTGAGAAATAGATGAGATGATATTACAAAGTGCTCATAACAGTACTTGACACATAGGCATTAAATATTCTCTTCTCTGATAAAAGAAGGAGGGAAGGAAAGAGAAAGGAATCTTGGGGCATTTGGGTTCTAAGGCAGATGGCGCTCAGGTGTTGGCCTCTGTCCATGTGCTGAGCGAGCATCTTGGTCTCTCCACACAGTGATGAGCATGACATCACAACAGCTTCGTGCCCGTTGTTATAGGCTAGAGGAGCCTCCGTGGCCATGAGTGACTGAGCATTGTGCCAAGTGGCAGCTGTGGGCCCACCTGGGCCATATCCCCAAAGGCTAAACCAACTCTGATTCCTCTCTGAAATACCTATCCCTCTTCCACCCGCAGCCCAGGATGAAAGTGGGCTGCCCCCTGGTTCCATCCCTCCTCAAAACTGACAACACAGACAGGTAGATTGATATCTTCCCCACTATTGTTAAAGGTCTTAATTCCCTTCTCAGAGGAGATTAATACGTAATGCCCTAAGTGGCTTAAAATTCTCAGTTGTTCTAAGACCAATCTCCCACAGTCCCCACTCTCTGTATGCTATTTTACCCACAGACCAAAGTGAGGACGTGCACATTAAAATTCACATATGACATTAACTTGCTCCAATATTCAAGGCTAAAAGCCAAAACAACCAAAAAGAATACATGTTTAGCAGTGATCCCATACGAGGACAATAACCTAGAATTTACTTGTGTACCATGAAGACAAGTTAAATGTGACCGTAAAAATCCTGAATACCAAACCTGCTGACTTCTGCATCTTTAAATTCATCACTTCCAGATTGTAATATGGGGGCTTTCACATACAGTTTCCTTTTGGATTTATTTTGTTATGCCTTTCTTCCGCCCCCACCCCCGCCAAAAAAAAAAAAAAATTGAAACACAGTAAGACAAAACCCCATCTGGGCTAGTAAAGAATAAATTTCCATGTAATTACTTGGTTCCACGAGCCAGACTCTTCTCTCCTGTAACTCAGTGGTGTCTGTCCCTGAGGAGTGCTGATTCACTCTGCGTCCTCGAGAAGCCTTCTTTGAGGCTTTCCAACAGGTAAGAGGTAAAATATCAGCACCTTCTGGACGGATCCCAGGGAATAAACCCAGAGGCCATAAAATTTAATGACCACAGCAACATTCAGGTCAACTAAGTAATTCCTTAGTTGAGATGAATACCCTTCTCATAATGCAAATGAAAATATTATAGTGCTAATGGGAATTGTGTGGTTTCTATCTTAGAAAGATTCCTAATGCATCCTTCTCCATAAAATTTAAACGTATGCATAGATCCAAACTCCTTCCCTTTAAAATAGCTTTTAATATATTCACCCAGTTCTCAGTTTTCACATTGGTCCTCTGTATTCTGAGTCTCTTTGCTTCTTAGATGGTCCTATTTTACACCTACCACATTCCCTAGGTGGACAGCCCCAACTTCTTCACTTTCCATTAACTTATGTTTTCTCTGCTACTTGTCTTACTGCCTTGCTGCAGGGTATATCTGTTGTTACGGTCATTTAGAATTAATCTGCCTCTCTCTGGCAGCAGTATCCAGTTTTCCCACTGGGAAACACCCCTCGCCCACTCTCACCCCTTCACCCCCACCTCCAGGGAAGGCATGTGACCTAGGGCTGGACAATCAAAGCATCATATTCCCCCCACCACGGTAATTGGTTCAGGGAATGACTCAATTAGAGTCAAGGAGATTCGGTGAAATGTTGCTAGAAATCTTTTAAACTTAAAAGATGTAGGGCCGGGGGTGCTGGCAGCATGTTACTGCCATGGGGAGGCTAAGAATGAAGTCAGCAAAGAGGAGAACAAGGTTGAGAGATGGAGCCAGACCTGGTGATCTTTCATGGGCCCCTGGATCCGGCTTTGCCTAAAATCAGCTACATGAATCTTTTCAGTTTCATGAACCAATGAGTTTCTTTCTTGTTTTGCCATTTGGGTTTTATTTTACTTACAACACTAAGAATCCTAATTGATACAGCTCTCTCTCTCTAATTCTACAGCAGGTAATTCTACAGATAATTCCAGTAGAATTCCTTCAGGTGAATCTGAAGTCTGAGGATATTAGGATAAAGCTGGAGGAGAAAGAAATGGAAATGAGACTGAAATGAAATTGCAGACCACTTTTTCAGATGGAGGCTATGGATGATGCCTTCCTAAAATATGATAGATCACCTACGAGTAGTAACAAAGGCTTTCAGCCATCTGGATAGATACCTGGCTCTGTAAAAGAAAATCTGATAAGACACTGACCTTACTTTCAAAAACTGATAATTTCTGAAATGGTTAATTAACTAGGAAGAGCTGCTGCTCTGACCTCATTCTGGTCAATGAGAACAGGCTAAACAACAAAGTGAAATGCTAGTGACTTTTGAAAAGATGATTTTTCATATTATCTTTCATGACAAATAAGCAATATAATGTAGAGAATAGAAAAACAATAGCTGCTGGGCTTTTCAAAAAGATTTCTAAAAGTTTAAAGGAAAGAAATGCACAAATACAGCAATAGAAAATATAAACAGGATAGTAATTTCAAAAGCCAACTTTAACCTCACAAATGGTAAGAAGATAAAAGAGGAACATCTAAAGACATCAAAGTGGCTATTCTCTAATAGTTTTATGAAATGCAGTTAGATAACACATAAGGAAGGATATATAAATAAAGGCATAAAAACAATGGGATGATCTTGTGAGAATAACATTGGGAAGCCCAGAATTAAGTGGAGTTTTTAGATTTCTCTAACAGTGATAGCCATGTTCTTCCTCCTACTGGATTTATTTCTTTTGAACAAGGCACATCACTGTAATTTTCTATTTTTGTCATTGTTTCCGTCCCAAGAAGACTTAACATTACCTATGACAGCAAAAGAAACACTGATATTAATTGACTAGAAGGGTGAATAAGTGACCCTTACGTACTCTTGGTGTTAAAACTTCAAGGTCATTTTACTTACTCCCCATAGCATGTGTACTAATACATGATCACCTGAGACCATAAATAATTCACTCTCCCTTGCTATCCTGTTATTTTTACTTAAGAATTTTCGGGCACTTTCTTCACTATCCTTTACAAAACTTGTTTTCTTCCGGGTGACTGTTTTTCTGTTCTTTTTTTTTTTTTCTTTTCCAATTTCCCTCTCCTTCAAATTTTAGCCTAAAGTCGTCACAATTTGGTGAACTTTTGCAGAACACATGGACACCAGGGCCTAGATACAGAAACTAGCAGAGTTTATTCACTCATTCAACCTCTATTTGAGTACCAAATATCTACCCAACCGGGGAGTGGTTCTACCCAGAGATTTAATCATGAAGGAAAAAATGGTGAGAGAAATGTAGACGAGAGATATTAATGAAAGAATGACACAAATAAACAAGAACACTCCCTAAGGAGACTTAGCCTACACTGGATGGCAGAGAAAATTTCCCCAAGGAAGAGTTATTTAAGCTGAGATCTCAAAGACCGCACCAACTAAGAAGGCAAGTGAGTGGAAAAGAGTCTTTCAGGCAAAGGAACAACATGTCGCCGGAAGGAGCACGGCATATTTGAAAAATGGAAGTAATATGAGTGACGCTAGAGCAGCAGGGCATGGGCAATATACATAACCTAAACTTTTGTACCCCCATAATAAGCTGAAATAAAAAAAATGTGTGTTTTAAAAAAATGATTCTGCTGTGTGGAGAATGGCTTAGAGGGAAAAGTAGAGACTATAGAGGACATCATAGTCATTCAAGTGAGAGGTATCAGCTTGGAGTTGGGGGGTGATGGGAGATTAGAGGTGTGGACAGATTCAAGAATTTGGCAATGGTTGGATTTGGGGGTGGCAAGGGTAGCATCCAGGGTGTTGAATGGATGGTGGTGTCCTTCTCCAAGAAGAGGGTGCCAGGTCTGGGAGGTAGATAATGTATTCAGCTATAGACACACTGAGCATAAGGAACTTTGGGAACAAAACAGAATATGTAATCAATTGCTGTTTGTTTTAATGGGCTGAATTGAGATGCTCTCCACCCCATCAGGAACTCCTCATTCTTATTAGTGTATGCCATGCTGCAGAATTGAAATCTTGTCCTTTTGTAGCTAAAAAAGGTGGTTTAAAAAATTCTATGTGAATATTCAGTTGCATGCTGTACAGATGGGCATTAGGCCTCATCTTGGTGATAGATCTATGTAAATTGACTGTTTTGATCATTACGGTGGCCCCACGGTTCAAAGGCTTATGTCCATCGAATTGTCCTTCTTTCCCAATATTTTACTAGTATGGCTTGCTGATCGCTCTCACTGACCAACCTCTAACTAATACAAGTCAAACTGGTGAAGATCCAATCATCAACAGAGACCCTCATGATCCTAACTCTGTAACTGTCTGACAAACACTGAAACACCCATGATATTGAAATCTGTAGTATGTCTGCTACCACTTGAGGAGAAGGAAGGGCTTCTGTCAATGGCAGGCCTCCTCATTTCCACAGATGGAGATGTAGTGCCACCTCTAGCATCACTGGTCCAGAATGGTTCCTTTTAGCAGAACAGGTATCAAATCACTTGAGGTCACTGCTCACAAAACTCTCTCGGTTTGGGCCATACCTATAGCTCTGTTATATATGAGGAAATTTAGGCACAAATTTAGACCAAGGATATCCATCAGAACAACAACAGGGTTGCATTGCACTTGACTATTGCTGACCTAGGTTCTTGCTTCTTTTTCCTTCTGTGTCTGTATTGCCTCCATCACCTTCCCCAATCATAACCTATTTGGTTAGTTCATTTCCTCCATTTCCAGCACTGTTCAAGCAGAAGCCATTCCTGAAATAAAATTTTTATCTCCAGACCTTCCAGATTCTCCAAACATATAAACATCCTAGCTGATTCTAAATAAAAACATCTGAAGATAAGACCATACACTTGACTTCATTAAAAAATGAAATATGGACCTATTTAGAGTTAATGTTCAAGTTCTTGAGCAATAAACCATCAATAGGAAGAGTCAATTAAATTCTTTGAGGAAAATTAAAGCTCTAGTAAGTAACAATGAAGACAGATAACATGGTCTTGTGGAAAGGAAACTGTCCTGTCATAAAGGAGAGCTGCACTGACGTTCTCAAGTCAGTTCTGCCGCCACTCAACTGCAGATATGATACTGGACGGCTTCATGACTCAGTTTCTTTTTTGTGTCAAAGACAGAGGATAATGAATCCCATGTGTTCTACAAAAGAGAAAACAACTATTTGGAACACTCAATTAATTATTTTTTTAAATAGAAGGATTTGAGTTTTTACAAAACTATGGCTAATATGTAAGTTCTTCCTTTGAAATTTTATCATCAGATGAGTCTTCATGAAAGAGAAATAAAAATGGCAGCAAGGGTGAATGAAAAAAAAGCATTATTAACCTCATCTAAGCAGAAAAGTTGAGCCAGTCTTCACAGGAACAACACAAATCTGTCCTAGGCCTGCTCTTTGACATGACAGATATTCATGTGTTTGAAACAATGAAGTAATATGGACAACTGAGTGAGTCAGTCACTATTTGGATCTTAGGTTTGGTGCCAATACTCCCCTCATGAAAGGGGAATTACTGCAAAATCAGTCTGCCACTGGGGTTTCCACTAAAAACACATCACTCTCTATTCCTTCTAAGACACAAAGCAGCGCAGCGCAGACGGATGTGTCTCTTTCCTTCATTTTATGAGTGATGCTGTCCAGAGTTACTGGGCAGATTTTACGGGAAGAGAAAAGAATGGGTGTTGTGGCTTTTACGTCCTTTGTTAACGTCAAGAAACCAAGCCACATATTTTTAATAATGAGAATCTGGATCAAGTTCAGTGTATAGTTCAAAATATATTCCAATTAAACTATTTAATAGAGTCTTGGCTTTGCTTCTAGCCCCATCCCACCACCATATGTATCCAATAATTCAAGCTCTTCCTCCTTTCCAATAAAAAGTGGAGTCACTGAAGTGTTTTGAAAGTTTGGTTTCTCTAAACCATTGTTTCCAGAGTGTCAATAATAAGCCTTCATATTGATAATATTGATTTTTGTAGTAGAAGTACCCTGAAATCTGTGCTGAACACCTAAGCAACTCATGCAGGTCCCCTATCCCTGCCCAGTGGTCCTACATGTGTTACAATGCAGGTGGCCACCCCAGTGATCACTCCGTATCCCCACATCCATGCACAAACTAAGTGGTTGTGCTCCAAGATGACAGTAACCCTGCCTCCCTGAGCCACAGAGCCAGCAAGCGATCTCATTCACCATCCACTAGGCACTTACCGGGTGCCAGCGCCTGTGGTAGATCTTGAGGACACAGCAGTAAACACAATTGTTGCCATTAGTGCCTGCTCTCAGGAACTGGCAATATCCCTGCCAACCTTCTCATATCAGCCTCCTGCTCAGCTAGAGCTTGGAAAGCCGATGAGTAAAGCAAGAGCAGATAGGCCAAGCAGCACTTCAGAACTAATGTGAATCAAGTAAGTGGCTTTGCATGATACGTTTTAGTTTATAAAGCATGTTTCCATAACTTGCTTCACAAAAAATTATCCCTCTTTTGTAGGTGAGAAAACCGGCACTCAGAGTGAAAGTAAATTGCCCACGGTTTAGAGAGTTAGTGACCATCAAATGTGAGGGCCCAGATTTTCCTAACTCCCACAAAACCTCTGCCTCTGAAGGGCCGTGAGGGCCTGAAATCAGTAGTAACACCCTGAATAATTATTGACTCTGCTTCTAATTACAGCTTTATAGGGAACAATATATTACAGAGTTGGAAATTCTGGATCACTTATCTCTCCAGACCCTTGGGAAGAGCAATAGTCTAATCATGTTTTGAATAATTAATCTTCAGAAAGGCAATATTCCCTGTCCCTAATACATCTTTCTCTTAGGCATCCGTGTACAGGGGCATAAGGAGTTGAAGATGAAAATGATGATGACAAAGATAATAATAACTAGTCGCATTAAGTGCTTACTAGGATTTTAAATGTATGATCTCATTTAACCCTCACAAAAATTCTATTATATTCTCCCATATAATGAAGAAGATAAAAATTGGGTGTCAGAGAAGTTGAGGGACTTGACCAAGATCACAAAGCTAAAAAGGAACAGTAATAAGAGCCTTACCCAGGTTATCTGACTCCAGAGACTATGCTTTTAATCACTACATTCATCTTAAAGCCTGCCATATTTCAGCAATTTAGGTTACAAACCTAATTCAGCGTACAAACTGCTAGATGTTCCCCTAAGAAGGGAATGTAATATAATAAATTATCAAGTCCTAAAGTCACTTTTCAAACGGCAGAACCACAAATTCAAAAATTGAGCTTCTATTCATGGCATCCATCTGGCGGAACAAAATGAGCTCAGTCTGTAAATGTTGATCAGTGCCACCTCTAGGCAGGGGGAGTTTGAAGGAGACTCATAAAGACTTTGACTCTTCGGGAAGCTTTCATTCAGGGACCCATGTGGATGGGTGTTGCGCCTGGGGAAGCCACAGATCAGACTGAGAAAAGGTGTTGACATCAGCCTACAAACCGTCTGTACACATGGCCACAGCTTTCCAACCTGAGTTACCAGGGAAAGGAGATTAGAAATTGGACAAAAAGCACAAAACATCAGGGGGGAAAGTCACTTAGCCCATCAACCTGAAAGGCGTGTTGTTTCAGATAAGCCAGAAAGGAGAGAACACAATTTGCAAGGTTCAGATGAGCTCGCAGCAGCCCACTCCTCACTGTGAGACCTGATGTCATTTATTCCCGTTGTCCAGAGCTAAGATTCTGCTCACTACAAAACTAGAATAAAAAAAACTGATAAGGCTGCCATGAGGAATGTATGAAGTTATTATGAAGATCTCTTCAAATAGCAAGGCCTATGTGAATGCTTAGTAATAATAATAATTTCATCACCATCATAATCATAAATATGTAACCATGCTTTTAGGAAGGGAGAGAGAATTTTGAGTGCCAGATGAAAAGCTGCCTCTGGAGCCAGCTTGTTTGCTCAAGTGGTGATGCTTTGGTTATTTACGGAGCTACCAAGTTCTCTACATTCCAGGAGAATTGGTATAACTCATATCTTGGCCGAGGGTCAGATGTGCTATATTCAGTTCAGCTCCCACTCCCTCCTCAGTCCTATCACTAAGTGGAGGCCTTGTCCCAGGGCTTTACCTTGCTGCTTTTGCATGGTGGTGAAATCCTCAAAGGTAAGTGTGCGCACAGGAGGTCTCCAGAATGCATACGTCTCCATGATGGCTTCAAGTCCAGTTCTGGAGGAAGAAAAGCCAGCAAAGGAAGTTGTAAATAATCCCAAGAAATGCACTGACTTTTTAAAGATCCAGAGGTTGTTTGTCTAACAAGTGGCATAAATATAGTCACTGAGAGATATCACATCACCATCAGAATGACTTAATCTAGAAAAGCACACCTCACAGATGATGCTGGATTGTAGGAGGAAGAACAGAGTATCAATTCAGAGTACCTGCAAGCAAATCTACAACCATGATGGAATTCCACTCTGACATTTCTTCAAAGAAGGTTTGGTCTGCATGAAAAAAGCATGTTGTGTGTTAAAGGTAAAGGCCACCAATATCATGAGTACAATTGAGCAGAGTGTAGCACTGACTGTTTCTCCAGCACAGGACAATGTCATAATCATTACCACTGTGCACTGACACAGCCTGTCCCCGAGTCCACTCCCCACCTCCCGTATGTAAAGAGTCGATGAAATTGTCAAATTGCTGTGGCTTTAAAGGCTTCTTAAGTCAACAGAAATGAGAAGAACAACAGAAATAAAAGGAGAGGTAAGCAATCAAATACACTTGGGTTTCTGTTGCAACAAGAAACACCTACCCGAAGGCACAGAAAGGGCTTGGTCTTAGAAATTATACCTCAGGCAAAAAAACCAGTGCATTTTTCCAAATATCTATCTGTATTTTTGTAACCTAATAATCAGCTGGTCTTTGAGAGTCACAAACTGCCAGATTTCAGGAAATATCCAATATTTTACAAGTACATTCTTTTAAGCCTTCTGGGTCATTGGAATTGGGAATTCCATAAGCTGGACTGTGTGCACACTGTCTACCCTTCAGTTAATTACGTCTGTGCCATATATATGAGGTATTGATATGTATCATTCTCACATGCTTACTCAGGTTATGTAGACATATTCTTGCTGATATTCCGTATCCTCAAAAGAAAGTATTGGTGGGAACTTTGTTTAAAGCTTTAAACACAACTTCTGATTATTGACTTTTCTTTGAAACTAACTGTTTTACTTCTAAGTTGAGGGAGTGGAAGCACAGGGACTGTGGGGAAGGTGGGAGAAGGAGAGTGGGAAAGAGCAGATGGCTTAAGTCTTTTCATTGCAAAGTCACTGAACGGTGATATGGTCGTCCTTCCTAAAACAGACAAACCTTCCCTTTGGAGATGAAACATATACTGCTTGTCCTTCTTAAGTAACACATTTTCAGAGTTCTCTTCAGCCTTGCATACCAAGAACACAGTGAAAAGTTTTATTTGAAGTGAGAACAAATATCCTTTTCTTAGAAATGACTCTAGGATCCCCTGAGGTTCTCCTTAGATGAGCTGCTGATACACTGATTGACTCTTCGTGTTGGAAAATTTCCTCTCTGAACAGGCCTTACTCACACAGTTAACTTTCTAAGGTCTTCCCTGGAATCTGGGAGGCTTTAAATACGCCAATGTTGGCAATCCAAACTCTGTATTTTAAGAAGAGGTTCGGAGAAGAGAACGGTGCATGGTGTTTATTAGCTGTTAATCTGTTGGAAGTAGGAATAGAAGACATCTCCACATAGTCACTCTGTATTAATGTTGAATACAGTACATGAAACTATTTGTGGAGAGAAAGAGCCCAAGCAATTAGGGAGTTCAGAATAATAAGGGGATAGGCAGATAAAGCCACGCTGAGCCTTGGTGAATTGAAGAAATAGATAAGCCAGGCTTAGGTCTTACTTCTTTGTTTTGGAATGTTGGCCATCCACCAGAACATCTTAGGATTCCTTTTAATGGCACAGGAGGCTCACTGCAAATGGCAATATCTTTATTGTTCCACCTCCTATTCCATTCCTTCCAGGAACATGCCCCAATGATGAGGACAAACTATTAGCTCAAGGACAAAGAATACTCCCTTCTTTGTTCAAAATAAGGTGCTAGAAGATTATAAAGTTGCAATAATACACTACCAATAGTTTATTTATTGAATAAATAGAAAATGAACTTTATACTCTGTCTTGGTCCATTTTGTGCTGCTATAACAGAATACCACAGACTAGGAAATTTATAAACAATAAAAGTTTATTTGGCCCACAGTTCTGGAGTCTGGGAAGTCCATGAACATGGCACTGGAACCTGGCAAGGGCCCTTGTGCTGCATCAGTCCGTAAGGGAAGGCAAATGGGCAAGAGAGGGCAAGAGCAAGTGAGAAGGTGGCTGAACTCACCCTTGTATCAGGAACCCATTCCCATGCTAATTAGTCAATTCTTGGCCATTCATGAGGGTGGTACCCTCATGACCTAATCACCTCTTAAAGGTCCCATCTCTTAACACTATTGCATTAGGGATTAAATTTGCAACACATGAACTTTGAGGGACACATTTAAAACATAGCAGTTTCATTTTCATAACAGGCAAAAAGGCTGTGACAAAGATATTATGATTTTATTTAAGCATCCAATTCTATATAGCCTAATGAACATTTATCCACTTATCCGAATCTAAAATCCAATGAAAAAACTGTATATAGCCTGAACTTTTGTACCGCCGTAATGAGCTAAAAAACAAAAAAATAAAATAAAATATATCAAAAAAAAAATAAATGTCATTGTCTAAAAAAAAAAAAGACTGAATTATAGAATCATAGATTTACATTTTGGGAAGGATCTTGGATGTCATCTTCTCTACCTCTATCCTGGATGGCTATCCAGCCTCTATTGGTGTAGTTTGCCAGGAAGATATTCAGCTTTTTGATAGGTGTGTTTCTGACATTAGGCTGAAATTTCTGATATAACTTTCACCCTCTGGTTCCATTATCAAGAGGTAAATAGTGAGAGTGCTAGACATTTCCCACAAGTAGTCCAACTGCCACATTCCCATCCAAGAGACCTTCTTTAGCTTAAGAACATAAAGTACAACGTGCTACATATGAACACACCCATGGCCCATCCAGGGGTCTGTCATGACAAGGATCATTTTGGTGGTGGAACTCGGGGGAGGGGTTGTGACTCCCCAAAGTTAATAGCTAAGGCCACACCTGCCTAACCACACCTTACTAATCCACTGTGGATCTATCTCCCACAGAGTCATCTTATGTAGGATACAATATAAATTATCCTATAGTATATATGATCCTGTAGGATAATATAGACCTCATAAATTTATATTACTCAATCTATTTATGTATTCAGCATGTATCTCTTTTTAGAAAAATTAATCCTATTTGTCTACCATATGCCACATCTTTTATTTGTACTCAAACCCTATTAAGCTTCATTGGATACCTCTAACTGTTAGAAAGTACTAGTTCTATATATCAGGATTTGGTGTAGTGTCACAGCAAGATTAGACAATTCATCTCTCTCCACAACTAGCATGTATGCACCTCAAGAGCTTTGGATCTCATGTTTTTCTATGCCCCATTGCCTCGCATAGTGCTGGTTACATGGTAAGATCTCAATTGATATGCACGAATTAATAAGTAGAGGAATGAATGTTTTATTACTGAGTCATTATTTCATAAACTGTTTAACCAGCATTTATTTTCTAAGCCTAAAACTTAGGAAAGCAACATGGTATAAAACAAAGTCTCTGAAGACAGAAGAAATCCTCTAGTATTGGAGATTTGGGAATTGTTTCTATAGCTGATTGTGATTGTTCCTTTATTGACTTCGGTCTCAGAGAGGTTTCAGTTTTCCCTTGGTTTCTTCTGTTCCAGTCATGGAATTTCTGACCTTCAGCAGAGTCTGAGTCCCCTAGCAGAGGCCAGTCATTTCTATACCCCATCTTCTCTTACAAGAGTTTTTGCCAACTACCCATTAACATCCTCAGTCACTTGGATGTCTATTCAAAGTTTATCCTGTGCTACACATTGTTTACTTATTCATCACCATTTTACCCTAGTTTTGTAAAATTTTATCTCCAGGTTTTTAAAAATGAATTCATTGTCCAACATGAAAAAAGCAGTCTTAGGTAACCACATGCCATTAACGTGTTCCACATGGTGGGCCTCTCAGGGTCTGCTGCACACCGCTGATGTCATCTCTGAGGTTTCCAATCAGAAATGGTCAAGTTGGCAAGTGTCCCCCTCTTACTTACTTTTCCCTGTTAGCTCCACTGACAGCAAAGCCCATATCCAAACCCCCTTTGTTCAGTGCTTTGGCTATAATCACCTCCCTGGTTTCCAGACCTCTTCTTTTCAGACTTTTCAGTCTGCTCATTGGCCAAACCAACAGAATATGCTGAAGAGGAGGGGAGAATGGAAAGAGAGAAAGCAAGCCAAGGAGTTCTTTTGCAAATTGATGGTGCCTTGAGATAAACTGACTTGGAAAAATAGCCAGACTGTAAAGAAATATCCTTCCAACCTTCTCATTCCAAAAAAAAAAAAAAAGATAGTAGGATCATTCCTTTGAAGTTCAGCAAATATTTGATAATCACAACAATTATAAAAACATTCATGACCCTGTTAGGTAGCACATCAACGTATACTACTACTTTTCATTTGTCTTGAGATAGGGAGTGGGATTTTTTGTTCGTTTGTTTCTTCTGTTTGTTTTCCCTTTAGTTCTGACTTTCCTAATTTCGAGTCTTCCCCATACTATCTGATGGTGATAATGGTAACAAAGGGAACATATGCTATGGGTTGATCAGGCTACTGGTCATCTCTCAGTAGAAGACAGTCAAGAGCTAAGGGAAGCCTACTGAGACAGGGGTCTTAAAGTCATAAGGGAGTTATGCAACCCGGAAAAGAAAAATATGTGCTAAGTTCAGGAGATATAAAGGCAAAAAAGACACAGGGTCTTTACCCTTTAGGAGTGTGTTGTTTAACAAAAAGAGAAGATATAAATGACTAGTACTGAGCTATGCAATAAATGCTACACTGGACATATATATGCCAAGATGCCATGGAGCATTGAACAAGAAGTACTTAATATACCTGGAAAATTCAAGGAAGATTCCACAGAAGGCCAGTTGTTTAATCTTATATTAAATGGTACTCAGCAGTTTTCCATGTAGACAAGAGACAGAAAGGGGTTTTCTAAGTAGAGTTAAAGGTATGTGCAAAGACTTGGAGGTATGGAAGAGAAGTCATGTTTTAGGAACTAAAAATAGTTCAGGGTGACTGGAGCTTGGGGGACAAGATGGGAAGGGTAGACACCATGGACATTTACTCCATGTTAGGTGCTTAGATTTTATCCCATGGGTGGTGCTGTGCTTCTGATCTCCATTCTTTTCCCTTCCTGTTCTATTATTTGAAAAAAACAGAGAACCAGAATATAGCGTTCCTTCAGATCTAATTACCACAGCCCAACATTCTTAGACTGTCCTTGCTTCACTGAGGTAATTTCAAACTTTCCACACTTCCTTCTCTTTTTTTTTTTTTTTTTGAGATAGAGTCTCGCTCTGTTGCCCAGGCTAGAGTGCCGTGGCATCAGCCTAGCTCACAGCAACCTCAAACTCCTGGGCTCAAGTGATCCTTCTGCCTCAGCCTCCCAAGTAGCTGGGACTATGGGCATGCACCACCATGCCCGGCTAATTTTTTCTATATATATTTTTTTTAGCTGTTCAAATCATTTCTTTCTATTTTTAGTAGAGACGGGGTCTTGCTCTTGCTCAGACTGGCCGTCCACTTCCTTCTCTTTACTGGACCTGAAATCAAATTATTCAGATCAAACTATCCATATTACTCAGGACATTTGATGTCTGGGGATATTCTAAAAGAATATCCAAAGCTCTGAAAATTGACTAAAAACCAAACCATCATTCAGGGTATCATAAGTGTATCCACATGATGAAGTAGCTATAACTGATGTGCCTTACAATGGCTTGGAAGAACAGGTGCTAACGGATAGATGCTTGGAGCTGAGTTAAAATTGTTCCTCACCCAGTGATTCTCAACTTGGGAATCCTGTCCTCCCTTGGAGTCTGAATTGGTAGTAAATAATGGCAGTCCATAAGGAGTTTTCACAGCCTCAAAAATATAATAAAAACCCATGATAACATAAAGTAGGTGAACTAAAATATTGTGTTCCTTTGCATTTGACTGAAATGATCTAAATTTAATTTGGTGATACTAAAATCACATGAGGGATGGATTAGCATACGCTCTGGATCTAGATTATCTGGGTTCAAATTGCAACCCCGCTGCTAATTAATGCAACCTTGGCCAAGTTATATAACCCTTTCCTGCCTGAGTCTCTCTAAATGTAACATGGAGGGGGTAATGATAATACTTCCTCCTAACTGTTACTTAATAAATGCAGATTGATTAAAGACAAAATATGTCAAAACAAGAGAAAGAGATAATGAAAGTTTGAGAACCATTGATTTAACTTTAGCAAAAGAAATCCAACTGTCCTGCTCAGGTTGTGACCTGTAATAGGAGAATGCATTTTTACTTCACTGGAATTCAAAGCTTTGTTAGCCCTTTGGCTCTGGATTAAATGTGGAGGAAGCTGTATGGTACCTAATTCCATTTTTCATTCTCTCCCCAAAGAACCAAAAATGTGTCCTTCAAGCCCCTGAAGGCCTCATTATCTTGCAGATATTAGAGATTCAAGTATGTTAGCCATTAAAAAGACATCGCTCTGTTCGATGACACCATTCCTGGGCAAGAGCCATAGATAACAAAACAATTGCCAACTTTCCCTGGCAAAGCTACATGGCCAAGAGGACAATGGTGGAAAAGGTTCATGAGGGGAGGGAGAACAAATAACAAGGCAAAAAAAAAAAATGTTAAGTACTGGCTAAAAGACCACAAGCCAGGGGACATGATAAACAGCTATCGCCTGGATGAACAGGAGGAGTCCAGCTGCATGTTGCTGCCAGACTCCAGCACAGGGCCAGCCACCTCCAACTGGAGAAGCAGCAGCGCCTGTGAGGGAGTCCAACACTGATCGCTTCCATAGATCTGCAAAAGAGCAGAAGCCACCCATGCCAGGGATAACAAAAGGGTATGCAAAATCTACAGGGGCCGGTAGGTTTGCCAGGAAAGAGCAGGATGAGATTGACTAGAAAAATACAGCCAACGGCTCTAGGGAGACCAAATGAAAATATAGAAATTGAAAGTGAGGAAGATACTTGGGATGTCATGCTGGTTGAAAAAAGTCAAGTGGTTGGCTCATTGGCTCTAAGCTTCCTGCGTGAGACTTCAGGAGCGATGGGAAGTCAGAGACGGACCATGGCACGGTTTCTACAGATTGGCAAGCTATGCCCAACAGAAGGGAGTTAAATCATTCCCTAGGTGCTGTCATTGGCTGGATTTACAAATTCTGAAAGCCAGTACCTCACCGTATTCAGTTTTACCATCAATAAAATGGGAGATACTGTGCTGACACCATCAACTTAGAGGTAAAAATGGACAAGTTGAACTACTATATGAAATAATTATTACTATTAAGTGTATACTTATGATTTAAGTGGCTAGAAATAAATATATGAGGTTACACTGTATGAAATTGTTGGTATTTTGCCATCTTTGACCTATAAATATAGTAATTTTCTATGTTTAGCTTAATAGATAAACGTATAGACAAGATTAGAGTTATTTGGTTACGATAGAGAACTCTGCTAACATTTTAACTGAGAGCCATCCTACACCCTTTCTCCTTCCACTCCTGAGGAAAAGTTGTTTCAGGTTTCAACAAAGGTGGACTGGCCCTGGGGTTAATTTCTGGCTTTTCCTTGTCCCTTCTTTTCCTTCTGTTAACATCAGGCGCTTTGATTTCTCATCTCATGCTCCTCTTTCTACTGGGTGTTGTGAAGAGGAGCTTGGCCTGTAGCAGGGGGCTCCTGTTTCTGCCCAAGAGAGATTATTCTTTGCTCTGTAAACATGGCCTTGGGACAGCAGCTGCTTCAGCGGGGGTCACAGGAAAATTCCTTACTCCCAAATATTTTCCCCACAGCCATTAGAGAGTAATTCCTTCCCTTGAGTTAAGTATTAACCTCATTAAACATCCTCTTTCAGCAAGCAAATATATCCATTCCTGTAATGCAGTGAATGGCTCCATTTTTAGATCGCCATCCCCTGAAACATTACGTAAAGGGACACTAGGCACCGAGAAGGACTGACGCCAGCCACATTCCCAGCACACAGCACTGCTGGCGGGACATACTCTGAGAATGAGCTCAGACTCAAATTTCCTCTTGCACCTCATCCTGCAGGTCCAATTGTTTCTTCAGTGAAGGGCAACCCATTAAAACTACTTATCCGCATAAACCAGCTTCCCCATGTTACAGGGCCTGCCACCAGCTCCTTTCTTACGGTTCCTGAGTTATGGAATTAGAGTGTCCTTTCTCAGGCCTCCAGTGAGGGACTCCATAGAGAAAAACATCCCCTTCTAAAAGGCTGCACCAATTTCCTGGGCCACTGAAGGGCCACTCTACCTGGTGCCAACAAAAGTGGCTTCTGGGGCACCATGCCATCTGGAAATGTCACATGGAACAGTCCTTCTTGGAGTTGTTGTAGATGCAATGTAGCTGGGAGTAAGAGTAAAACTCAAGGTCAAAGACAGGATGAAGGGCACTGACAGAGGAGAATCCAAAGTCTCTTACTCTATGGCGCCTTTAAGACAAGTTCATAGAACCCCTCACTCCCCAGACAGATCATAATTTTAATCCTCTCCTTTTTATGTATGTGTTTGCTTTGGAAGAAGTCCGTAGAAATTACATGAAATTTCCCAAGCTAACTTGGGCTTTCTGTAAGATCTGGCAGCCACCCCTAACAGAGACAAGGCTTTCACATCAGATGTGGGCTTAGAGACCCACAGAGTCCTCTTTCCTTACACTTCTTTGGCTCTCCCTTCAATGTGTAGGGCCATGGCATTGTCACACTCCCTCTAGCTGAGCACAGTGGGCCCTCCAGGCATGTGGGTGGATGCACCTCCCAAGGCTGCTTCTCGACAATGAGGCTCAGTGCAAAGACTTGCATCTCTTTGGCTTCATGACCCTTAGTACAGGCTCCCCGCTGGGATGACCACCCCCAAAGGCATAATTTTACCACTCAGTTTACTACTGGGTGACCTTTCTCCAACCTTGTTCTGCTTTAACTCAGCCTCTGGGAAGCCCTTCTTTCCTGAAGCTCACAGACACTAAAAATCGCTGGGTGTCCCTCTCCAGGGAGCCAGGCTGCATAGGTGTGCTCCCACTACCCAAAGCCAGATCAGATGGTCTCAAGGGCATGTGTGTCTAATCTACAGTTGGGCCAAGTCAGTGTCTTACAGCAGTAATCTGTCTCAGACTTGAATCAAAATCGGTGTTAGTCTTTCAAACTAAGCCTATTTAAAGATTCACCCATCCTTCCTGATGTGGTATCCAAAACTAGCTCCCCACTGCTGTTCTACCTGATTTGCCCCTGGTTGAGATAAGGCTTTCTCACTCTAGAGTTTCTGGTTTTTAATTTCTCTGCCACTCATCAACACTGTTTACTGTTTCGTAAGTAAAGAAACAACTGTTATTTTATTCTGTATACCTGGCACTGTAAGGGAAAAAAAATCTAACAATAGAAACCTGGAAAAAATACAGTCCCAGTCTTCCAGGGACTTGCTTCTAGCAGGGGGCAGGGCCCAAGAACACAGACCACAAGACAGAAAAAAAAAAAAAAAAAAACCCTCAAGCTGAGGGAAGCTGTTTTTCCCCAGGGACAGAAGAAAGAAATCTCCCAAAGGTAACTGGATATTGTGTCCTGGGGCCAGCCTTGATTATTGGTGAACATATATTGACCCCCACCAAAAACTGGATTTGGGACACACAATTTCTGAGAAATCTAGAAATAGCAATGACTTAGAATAAGCACAGTTTCCCACCCATTGCAGAGACAATGCCTGGAAGCAAAATCTATCAGTGTCTTCATGCCAGGAGAAATGGACATCAATTACTCTTCCCCACAACATGAACACACACATACACCCACTCTCAAGTTCACACATACACACACACACACACACACACACACACACGGGCTCCCAGTGAAGACTGCTAATCAGGGGCATAATTACATGGGAACGGAAAGTAGCAGCTCCAAAAGTAAAGTTTGAAGGGTGGAGACCTTCCCACACCTCTCCTCTGTCACATTCTAAAGAAGCAGGGAGAACTACATCAGGCTCTGATGATGGTGACACCACAGGTCTGAAAGATGGACTCACTGGGGCTCCTATTAGAGTCCTAGACAATTCAATGGAAACCACCTCTTGTCTTCATCCAAGCTCAGAATCAATTCTGAGGAAGACACAGAAGCCTAATGTAATGGAGACCAAAATCCCAATGTCACGGGTTGTTAAAGTTTTCTGGAGACTATGGCATAGGTGAGAAGACTGAATGAGCTGGGCAGAACTCCCCTAGAACAAGCCGACTCTCCCAGACTACAGGCCTCCTCTGCTAGGCTTAACACAGCATGCAAAGAAGCCTGGAATGTATGCTCTGCAGGCAAGCAGTTCCTGTCAGGTTCCTCCTCCCAGACTCAGCAATCAGATCAGTCACTCTGGTTCCCATCAAGAGGAAGGAGAAAGGGATGGGGCTCGGAGCCAGGAGTACTTCACAGATATCTCTCTACACTGACATGTGGAGAATGGGAAGCTAATGTTCTCAGCCACAGGTCCCTCAAGCATTCTTCTCTACATACACTTCAGAGGACACAGCCATCAGCCGGTGGCACACTCCGATGGCACTGAGTGTGAGAGGCTTACAAGACTCACATGAGTCATTCGAGGAGAGTACAGTGGGTGGCTGTGTCCTCTCCCTCTTTCCTTCCTCACTCCTCCCTTCCTGAGCCTCTGGATCACACTGGGATGGATTGAGATCGACAAACCTGAACGTGTTTTGGTTTGAGGTTTGGCAAACTCTGTAACTCCAAAGTATTCCACAAATGTTTTGTGTTCTGCAAAACCAAAAAACATTGGCCAAGCACTTTCCCCCCTAATTTTTAAGCCCATGTGTTTTTAAAGGAAATGCAATCCGTATGTTTTGGGTACATTTATATGCAACTCATCAAACCATGTTCTTCTGCATAAGCCACTTGATGTCTCAGATGAGTGAGGAAGATCTTAGATGTAAAAGAACTCTGTTAGCACAGAAGAGGTGCTGACTGGAAAGTGGTAAACTGGGTCCTGATGCTGGCACAGAACCACCTGTTCCCAGAAGATTTGCAAATAATTCTTTATATCCTCATCCATCAATCTTTCCCATGTGCAAAAGGGCATTAATAATTCTTGCCCACATCAGATCCTGTGGGCAACTAGTGAAAATTAAAGTGTGATTATCAGGCAATTTTGAGATTTTTAAAGAGAAAAAATACAAGAGCCCCTGTACTTTCCCTAACAAGTTTATTTCAATCCAGCTTCCCAGAGCACTGGAGGATAAAAATGCTTTCTACCTTTAATAATTCATCCATGCTCTGTTGTGAGACATGGAACTTCAATGTCGTTATATCACAGTTTCACCTGCTAGGGGACTTCAGCCTGGCTTCTTGTCCTCTGCTAGGGAATCCCTTGTTTACAGGGCATAGAAAGTGAATGATGAAGTCATGGGGATTAGTCTGCAAAGGCAGGCTGAGAATATACAGGTTGTTTTATTTGGAAAGGCAAAGATTCTATATGACTCAGTAGTGTTTATAAGTAGATGAAGGGCTTTAGAGGAAGCGGTCTGTTCTCAATATCGGTTGAAGATAAAATATGTCAAGAGTAAACTGTTAGAATACAAAATGCACAGGCTTTGAAGTCAGGCAGACTTGGGTTTTAATCCCTGCTCCAGCTTTACTGTGTGATAGTAGGAGAGATGCTTAACCTCTCTGAGCCTCAGTTTCCTCATTTGTAAAATGCAGCTTGTTTTGAAGATTATAGAGAGCATAAGCAAAGGGTCCAGAACACAGTAAGTGTTCAATCACAGTTAACTGATGTAATTACTAGTAGCACTTAGAGTAGCCTGTAGGTTTTGATGGGGCATAATGAAAAATTCCCACGCTATCAAAACAAATAAATAAATAAAAGCATTGAAATGGGCTAATGAGGATCCATAGTTCTGCTTTCCCGGAGCCCTTATGAAGAAGAGCAGCCTACTAGGAAGGACAGACAAATAACTGTCTGCCCTGAGCAGTAAGAAAGACATTCATCAGCCTTCAGGCCAGTAAAGGCCAGGGCCAAATGATATGCTAAGGTCCTGTGTAGCCTGACGAGGAGACAGGAGGACCTCAGCACTTGAACTGAGATGTCATCACAACTTCCTAACCAGTGGTAAATCCTTCAAGATGTAGTGGTCTTCTCAAGGTTAAAGCGTGGCTCCAACTCCTATGGCATAGATATAATGCCGGTCAACACAGCTTATCTCTCCCAATTTTCTGTTCTAAGTCATGCCTCTGCATCTCCATTCTCGTACAACTCAGTCACATTCATGAGCACAGACTATGCTTTGTAGACCTAGGGCCTCTTTGATGTTGCACAAACACGCCTGGCACCTGTCTGTCTTTGCACTTGCTGTCTCCTCTGCCTGGAGTACATACTTGGAAGCTTCCTTTGTATCATTCATGGCATCTTATCAGAGAGATTATCCCTGTTCACCCTATAAAAGTGGCTCCCACTTTCACCCTCCCTCTTAACCTGATTTATTTTTCTTCTTAGCATTTATCAATAATTGACTTATATATTTCTTGATATCTATGCAATATTAGACAACAAATGGTCAAAGTACATCCAGATAGCAATTTCCAAGGACAGTGTGCTTGTTAGTAGAAAAGTACTTATTAAGCAATCAAATTTAACCTTAGAAAAAGTGACCAAAAACTCTGAAAAACATAGACTCCAATGGGAGAAAAAAGCAAAGAAAATAAAACAATATTTCAAGTGCCAATAAGAAAACAAACAAATACTAAATGCTACTGGAGATACAGAAGGAAGGTAAAAGAAAGAAGTAATTGAATAACTAAGGTCACAGGTTTGGCCCCTGTGGACAGACTGTTGTGTCCAGAGCAGAAATTCTTAACTTTTTTGACCTTTTTGAAAATATGAAGAAAGCAATAGATCTCTCCCCAGAAAAACATGCACCTGCTCATCCACACACAATTTTACTTATAATATCTGGGAGCTCACCGAGCCCCTGAAATCCATCCATGGGTTCCAAGCTAAAGATCTTAATGTCCTCACCACACATGGCCTACCTTCAGAAATAGCCTATCATAAACATCCTGCCCCAAGGAATCACCACCAAGGAAGGTCTAGTGGTTTCTTTATGAAAGGCCAGCTTCTCCTTTTTACTTGCTACTTTCTTGTCACTAACACGGTCCTCAGTAAGCCCAGATTGCAGAGCCTACAAAAGGAGGCAATATGAAATAGCTCACAGTCACAGTCTGACCTGAACATGGAATATAAGCTAATGGAAAAGAAGACGATGACCCATCTGAAACAGAAGGAATAAATATTCATTCTTCATTGGCTAAATTTTAAAAATAAGGGCCTTTGTCCCTTTTAAACAAAGAATCATGGAACAGGAAAACATTTGACTCGAAGTCCATATGTCTGAGTTCTAGTGTGCTCCACAACTAAATAATAGTTGCTTGACTTAAAACATATTGCTCCATTTGTTATCTGCAAACTGGAAGTTTAAGTGAATTTTACTTTACTCAAGAGATGTGACCTTAAAAAATTCTAAGGTAAATAAAATTTTATAGAAATCTAAATGTATTTTAAATATACAATGTGTTTAATAAAGGAGTGATTCCTAAATCATTTCATGAAGAAAATTATTACCATGACTGATTTTTAGCATAAATCTGTATTCTAATATAATGCATTACACATTCCATGAAGTGGTTCTAAACAAAAGTTTTTGGTTTATTCAAAAACCCTTGCAAAGAGAATACCAAAAATAACTCCAGACAATCTGTCATTCAGATGTAAATAGCTGCCCCCAAATTATGAAAAAATATCTGACCATTCAATGGTTTTTGCAAAGCCTGTGCACTTCGTGAGACAGACATTTCATATTTGCTGATTCAATATTGTCTACAGAAGATGAAAATTTCTGACTGAATAACCTTAGATACAGCTGGTTTCCCTAGCAATTTCAATTCTCTCCTAGATTTCTATGAATAACAGATTTTAATTTTATATAGGAAAAGTGAGATCAAATTTAGAGAGAAGAAAGAAGAATTATCAACCAGAAAAACAACAGAAGGCCATTTACAGCAGGAGTAAATAGTCCTACAAATGTCCGCAATTCCTAAGAGTTCCACTCTACCACAACCTAGTTCATCAAGAAGTGTTCTATAAACTCTCTTTACTAAAGCAGGAAACATCTGATGTATTTTGGAACTATTTCCTAGGAGAAAAATGGTTAAATTTTTTTTCATAAAGCTTTAGTTTTTTGGGGGGGTTTTTTTGGAGACAGAGTGTCACTCTGTTGCCCAGGCTAGGCACAGTGGCATCATCATTGTTCACTGCAACCTCAAACTCCTGGGCTCAAGCAATCTACTGCCTCAGCCTTCCGAGTAGCTGGGACTACAGGCATGTGCCACCATGCCTGGATAATTTTTTCTGTATATATTTTTAGTTGTCCAGCTAATTTCTTTCTATTTTTAGTAGAGACAGGGTCTCGCTGTTGCTCAGTCTGGAGCTTTAGTTCTTAATGTTAGTAATTTTCTGAAAAATTGTATTTGTCCATAACTCCTTGTTTCCTGATAATGCAAAACATATGAGATATCACTGCAGGTGTTATAGCTACCTATAAGTGCTTATCAGAAAAAGATAGCAATCTTTCGATGATAATAAGTTACCATAGAATTTGTTTTAAGTGACTGAATTACCAAGTATGATATAGGGAGGAAAACAGCATGAGGAATTTGATCTGGTGATTTAGATTGTGTTAACAAAGAATTTGGAAAATTCAGCCTTTGGGGCAGGCAGCTTTTTGATTCTTGGATCAGGTATACTTTTCTCTTTGAGTAAGTCAACATAGTGGCAGAACATGCAGGTGTCTTCCAAAAATCAGGAGCCAGGAGCCACCAATAGAATGTGGGGAAAGTAATGTCACATAGAAAAGAAATGTCAGCTTCCTCAATTATTCTTACCTGTTTCTCCCAGAATCTCTGAATCCTTTAGCAAAGGGGTTTCGGTCAATTTTTAATCTGGTGATCTAGAAACAAACAAATAAGTATGAATTGTTTTTATATTAACTGATTTCTTTTATTATTACTCCTAGAAAATTAACAAAAAATCACTCTGTTAAGCACACAATCACTTATAAAGAATTGAGTTTCAACAAAAACTTAATCTACCAATAGATGTTTTTTCTCATTCTAATTTTTAAGGAAATTACTAAACTATGAAATATTAATTTTCCCAGTTTTATTATACAATACACTTTTATTGCTTTTGAACTAAAAGCATTCAATAAAAGGTTTCCAAGTTAGCAATCATTTAGTAGTATTTGTGCAGTTACTACAGAAAGCAAGGATAGAAATATATGATGACATATTTTAATTATGCCAAGATTAGGTTTTATAGCAAAGACAAAGTCACTAAAATGTTTTATGACTGTAATTTTCTAAATTTCTTATATTTTCACATAAAAACAGCAAAGAAGCCTAGTTACTCTTAATTATATTGATACTGGAAAACATATAAATATAATATTAATGTGATATTACAACTAATATTACAACTAATATTTCAAAATCCTAATAACTGGGCTTAAAAAAATAAATTGCTTCCAATGAAACCAGACATTGCATTAATAAAATTATATAGATGCATTTACGTTTTACTTTGTTCAGATAATTTCCAAGAAAAGTATTTTAGTAATACTTGCTAATATTAATTGTAAGCTATCTTATTATTAATTGCTTATATTTTCTTGGCTTCTAAGTTGGTTTTTGGGACTCTGGATTTGTACAGTATTGAGTGCGGCAGAGACATGTACCACCCGCCATGGAGGAAACATGCTCCTTCATGTAACTAGATGGGGCTACATGACTGATCTGTGCCAGTGGGCTGTGGATTGATCAAAGTGGTACTGGTCCCTTCTGGGACAAAGCATTGCAGAGCCAGATGATGGCATAGCATCTCTCCTTTTCCTTGCTGAGAAAAGCCAAGTGTTCCAGATGGTGCAGGTTCAAGATGGTGGACCTTATGTCAGCCTGGATCCCTGAGTAGCCATGTGGAGCATAACTCCCACTGACCCAGGGAAAATAAACCCTTTTTGTGTTAAGCCATGTAGAATTATTCTGGCTAATTAACTGAGATAATGAATATATCTCTACTCATCTAAATAGAGTTCAACACATAACTATTTAGAATAAGAGTTGAATAATGACATTAGTAAATACATATGCACATGCACAATCTAGGTTTACATTTTAGGTCATAAAGATAATGTTAGGCAAACCCTCAATATTTCGTATTTTTCTATGTTGTGTACTAACTGTATGGAATGTCATAAGATACCAAGAGTCCTATGCTTTTGTATTTCTTCAAGTCCTTTTGATGAAAAATAAAAAGAGAAGTAAAAAAAAAAATCACTCTGTTAACAACAGCTGTTGTTTTTATTTAGTTTCCATTTAGTTTGAGATTTAAATTAAAGCTTGATATAAAACCTGTCCTGGCACACAGATGTCTGACCCACCTAACTCAGTTCTCTATAAAAACCAATGCTTGCCCAGTATATGACTCTGTAAACTCTCTTCTACTCACCTTCCTTGCCCCAAAGTGGTGATAAATCACTTGCCTAGGCAGAGATTGACGCAGAAAACTGGGCAATGGTCAGGTCCACAGTATGTGACATACATGAGGCACTTAAAAAAATGCTTGTTAAATGAATGAGTAAATGAATGGTGAGCAAGTGAGTGAATAATGAATGAATGGAATCAATTCAATCAGGTGGAATCATACTATCAGACAATATGCCCCAGCCTGAAAGATCCAAATAACTGACTGCATTTTCCATTTCTCTTAAGTCATGCCTTGCCTGCCGCTAGGAATTGTTCATTTAATGACCTGAAATGTTCATGCAAAAGGCAGAAAAAGTAGCTAGAATTTTGCCAGGGTTTTACCCACAGGATAGCCTACAAATGTGAGACTGAATGGGGCAGGATACAGCTCATCTCATCCAATCTCCAGGACTCACAAGCAAATCTGAAGAAACAAGACAGCTTCACAAGGCTGGGCAAACATAGCACATCCAATTGTGTCACCCAGGTTGCGGCCATCTGCTTCAATCTCCACTCAATGCATAAGTCCCCTTCTAATATGTCCTATCTTAGTCCCAGCAAACCCAGCCATGGTTGTACATATTACCCTCATGCCTCTACACTAGAACAAGCCTGACCAACATATTCCATATGCACTCGTTGTGTTTTCACTCTCAGCCTTGGTCATGGGAGGTATTCTGATACCTTTGTGTCCGAACCAGATGTTTATGACTTGACTCACTACATTCAAGCAACAGAGACTTAGGGGTGGGAGCCAGGTAGGTCAGGAAAGAAAAGGGATCCTCAGTGAAAGTTCATTCTAGGAGAAGGAAAGCTCATTATTTAAGATGATCATCATATTTCTGGTAAATGCAGAACTTATCACTAAGACAGCTAAAGTTATTCCCTAGGCATGTTGTAAATCTTTCCTAGTCTCTCTTCTGCCTCATTTCATCAGAGTGGAATTTCCCAAAGCCACAGTCTTTAAAGGTCTTTAAATGCAATGTGAGATTCTGACAAACAGACTCTGACTTGAAAGAACCATGCTGGCTTCAAGGTTATTTTTCTCCCTGAACATTCCTTGCCTTTCGAATGGCACACTAATAACGTAGCACTAATAATGTAGCAAAAGCAATTTTACATGTATTTTATAGACCAGAGCAGGAGCCTAAAGGTTTGGCTTTCTAAAGTCCAGTGTCTGCCATGTGAATACTGTATTTAGTTTAAAGAGTGTCACTGTTTTTCTGCGCTTGACTTAAAATCAGTTCCTTCTTCCTCCATAATCCACAGCAATAAACCACACACCATATTTTCTTTTCAAGTTGGGGTTATAATATTTTATTTTCCCTTTCAAGTTGGCTTATCCTGTCCAACTCATTTATGATAGGGGTTTCTGATATATGATTGTGCTGCCATGTTTTGGGGGTCTCCACAGACCCCCGTAAATATAACAACACTCCACTTCATGGGCCAGGGAGAAGTGGTTGAAAACTTATTTCCCACAGCTCATTGGATCCCAAACCAAGGGGTCTGCGTGGAAATTTAATAGACAAATGCCATCAAATGTTAGGAAAAATAATACCTCTACACTTGTTTCAAAGCTTTTAATGTGAGATTTAGAGAGCTTTATGAAGTGTGGTTGTGCCACTCATTGTTTATCATCTAGTGCCTTTTGTGTGCAAAGCAGCGTGACAGGCAACACAGGTGACACAGAGTAGTGAACAGTCAGTGTGTGGCTATGTACCAACCATCTCTTCCGCCAAGAAGCTGATCATCTAGAAGAAAAAGCAGACATATACACTAATAATTACAGAAGATGACAAGGTTTACAATAAAGCCACAGTGCCATGAGAGCTGAGAGGAAGTAGCAGTTACTTCAAGTTGAAGGGCTCTGAAGTTTCCCATTAGAGGTAGCATGTGGGCCAGGCCTTGAAGGTTGTATAGAATTTTAATGAAAAATACAAGAGGGGGAAAAATGGACAAGGGAAGCATTTCATAACAAAGATTTCATAAGAAAGGCTATGAAAGCCAGAACATCAAAGTGATATATATTTGAAAAATATATATATATATAAAAATATATATATATAAAAATATAGTGATATAGATTTGAAAAACATTGAGTAGGCCAGTTTGACCAGAGCTATGAGAAAACAAGCAATGAGAGAAAGCTAGAGAGGCCGGCTTGAGGTCACTTCATAAAAAGTCCTTATTAACCCGCTCAGGCATTTAGATTACTTAATAGGCAGAAGATCGCAATTTTAGCTATATAAACCAAATTATGATCTCAGTTAATGCTTGTGCCGACAACTCTGGCTATGTCTACAAATACCCAGGGTAATAAGACAATTTTTGGAGTACTAAACCAATGTATTTTTAACCTTGATAATCTTTCGTTTTGGCCCATGTCTCCCCTATGAAGAGGCAGCCTGGCTGACTCAGATATGACAAGTGTCTTCCATAGCATGGAAAGGAATGCAAATGGTAGCTGGGCCATAGGATTGCTGTCCTATGGAAGACAGGGGTATGATATAAGGTGAATTCTCATCACATAGAAAAAAGAAGTTAAAGAGCATCCCCTTCATAAGCCCCAGGAAGTAGGAGAAAAGAAGAAACAGACAAAGGGGAAGCAAGCAGTGAGATATCATGAGCCTTACTCCCCCATTGAAACCAAAAGCCAGGGGTGGCAGTGGACAGGGTCAGAGGAAACTGACAGGGTGACCTCCTTACATACATGGGGGTGGCTGTATCACAGTAAAAATGCCACCTGGTCTTATTAAGCAGGAAGAGGCCTGAGTTTCTATCTCCAGGCCTCCCATGGCCTTTCCATGGTGGCTAAGGGACTCAAACATCCTCACAAGCCATGATGGAGAAGGCAAGGTGACCATGACACAGACGTGCTACAGCCTTGCCTGGAGTCAAATGGAGGACCTGAGTGAGACCTGAGGTGAGGTTGAGCCGGCAAAAAAGACCCATGAGGGTGCTCACATGGCAGTAATATTCACTGGGTGCCAGTCAGGTGGCAGGGTGGAGGGGGTGGGGGATAGAGCGGGCAGGGTGGGTAACCCACAGCTAATGGAGACGGGGCACATTGTATGGGGGAAGGACATGCTTGTGGCCCTGGCTTGAGCAAGGCAAATGCATTTCATGTAGCCAAAATGTTTGTACCCCCATAATATCCTAAATTTTAAAAAATTAAAAATAAAAATTAATTAATTAATTAATTAAATAAATGCAAAAAATAAAAAAAGACCCATGAGGCCCCAACCAAGGCCAGAAAACAAATCACAATTAATTTCAGCTGTCTCTTATCAGGAGAGGATATTAGCACCAGGTACCCACAGACAGACCAGACTAGATGTCCCACAGCAGAGGCCAGTGAGCCAGAAAACAGCACAGGGATGCCACAAGCAACTACAAAAAAGTAACATAAACCTCTCCTCCTCCACGCCTGTGTATGCACTGTGCATCTAGAGGCCATGGGGTAGAGTGAGGGAGTGGGCAAAAGACAATAACTAAACCTTTACCCAAAGTAAATCAAGTTACATGAAGGGATGTTTAAGCCAAAATAGAAAGGTTACATTTCAACCTACCCTTCCCCAATATAGGGGCTAGGGCTTTTTAGGAAAATCCGCTATAGAAAATTTTATATATATGTGTGTGTGTGTGTGTGTGTGTGTGTGTGTTTTACATGTATATATTTACATAATATAAATAGTTAATTTTCAACCCTACTCCACAAATATGTTTATCAGTTAGACCCAAATATGGCTATCTCCACCTCCCTAACCTTAGACCAGATCACTGCCACCTCTTGACTAAACTACCCTAAAGGGCCTTTTGCTGTTGTCCCTGTCCAATCTCTTCTCTACACAGCAGCCCAAGTGGTCTTTGTTAACGTATAACTGGCTCCTGTCGTCCTCCTTGGTGGCTACCACTGCTCAGAATTCAATCCAAGCTCCTCACCCAGCCTCGCAGGCCCCGCGTGCCCTGGCTCCAGCTCACCTCTCCAGTCTGACCCGCACTGCTCACCCTCGTCCACAGGCTCCTGCCAAACCGAGCTGCTTCCAGTGCTGGAATGAGCCAAGCTCTTTCTACGCTCAGGCCCCTCATATTTTCTACACACTCAGATTTTAAAAAAATGCTCTTTTCTCTACTTTTCACGTAGCTGACTCTTCGTCCTCAGTCTCACGTTATCTCCCGAGAGAGACCTTCCTGGATCATCTCTCCAAAATAGGATACTTCTGCTACTTTCTTTAACTGCACCCTCTTTAACTCTCTTTGCTCTTAACTCAATTAAATTAATTAACTTAATTGTCAATATACATCCTGTTGGTAATTATACATTTACTTTTTATTTACATACTTACTGTCTGTATCTCTCCCTCAATGGGTAGGAACCATGTCTATTTTACACACCATTTAATTAAGCAGAACCTAGTATGACATGCTATTTGTGCTCAATGAGTGTTTGTTCAACAAGTGAGTGAATGAATAAATGATAATGGGGGAATCAGGGATCACCAGTCCAAAATCCATGACAAGCTTTAGAGAACCCAGACCAGACAACTCTCTCAATTCTATTTGTTTTCACTGTAGGCATCACAGACAAAAATCTTAAATGTCCTTTCAGTCAGAACAAGGTAACCTCTTGTGCAGCTAAAACCATTCTACAGCAGTCATGTTCATACTTGGTCTAGTGATAATGAGAAGATGGAAAATACAGAGGTTGTGGAAGCATTTTTCTTCACTGATTTTATTTCCATAACTTTATACTGATTTATGTAATCTGAGTTATTAAAGACTTGTAGCATTGAGGGGGTGGTTGCTGGCTTGCCACCATTAATTTTATTCATTGTCATTGACTTTTTGCCTAATAACATAGAGGCAGTTAATAAATGATGTATACTTCACAATGCACAGTGTAGATGTAAATAGCACAACCTACAAAGGAAATGAAACTTGAATATCCTGAGTATGATTTTACAGTACCAAAGCTGAAAGGGCCATCTCTTATTAACACTCTCTTAGTTATTTTTATTTTTTGCCATATTGCTTGAAAGGTTTTCTATAGGGGGAAAAACAAAACAAAAAACCTTATCCCGTATTAAAAAAAACAACAACAACCTGCACCGATTTGATTGGAAAGTTAGAGCAAAACTGGCTCAATAGTGTAGACTATAATGAGTGGCTCAGAAATCCTATTGGATTTGCTTCCACAAACCTGGCTATGGTTTTAGACTTCCTATCTGGTTCATGTAGCCAATTCTCATCAAGCAATGAGACTGTGTTACCTGGGGAGAACAAGGCTATGCCTTTTTGGAATCTAACATCCTGTTTGGAGGGGAAAAAAAATCAATGTTCAGCAGTCTTTTTACTGTAGAGAAGACAAAGACTTTGCCATGGAAATCTCCTGTTAATTGCATGAGGACATGTTGGCATCAGTTTCTTCTAAGAAAAAGCATAGAGTGTTGAATCACCTTTATTCCCACCTCTTCCACCTTATTCTCCATGATGAAATTCTGGGCATGATGTGCCTTCCTCTCTGCCATAGACCTGCCAAGTTGGCACTCCAAGAGCAAATAATGGTAATAATAACTTCAGTATGCTAGCAGCCCTAAGAGGCTATAGGTCAATCAGCAAGGTGGGAGGAAGGAATGGAAAAAAGTAAAGAAAAGCACAAAATACTCCATGAAAATAGAAACGTTTTCTTCACACTTCACTACTGCTTATATCCAAAGAGGCAGCACCACAGATATAAAAGGGAATCAGTGGTAGAGGTGTATTGGGGAATGATTTGTTCAGTTATTTCATCATTTTCCAAGCCATAATGTCAGTGCTAAGCACTATGGGATAGACACAAATAGTTTAGAATTATGGAGGTGAGCTTTAGAATTTCATATACCAATTTTAATCCCTCCCTCAACATTTGAGGGTTCAACATTATATCTCAATTTTTCATTCTACCAAGTGAAGAGAGTTAACATCTATCTATTATTTCCTGCCATCATTATTTCATAAAATAAGTGACATTTTGTATCAAAAAATAGCAAGAACAAAATAGAATAACGTAACGTCTATTAAATTGAATGTTTACATCCATAAAAAGTCCCTATATTTCTTTATTTTTCTCATTTTTCAGTGGACCATATAAAACTTCTCCAAAGACTAGCACTAATTCAGACCAATCATCAATTTGCAAATGAGAATACCGAGATGGAGCGATTCGCCAAAGGCAGTAGAGTCTGCCCGCTGCAGAGTTGGGTCTAGAACTCAAGCCTCTTAACTCCCAAATGGAGTTTTTTACCATCTCATGCTATGCGGTTTTTTTGATAAAAGGCACAACTTTTATTCTTTAAAAGATTAAAACATCAAGAAGAAGATTGGACACACACACTTAAGATTAGGAGGTAATATGGCCATGAGAGAGGTACAGGCTTTGAATGTCAGGGCACTGTACCTCATTTGCAGCTGAAAAAATAAAGAAGGTTGTAGGGAATGGTATTTTCCCCAAACTTAAAGAGTATCTAGACAGATAAACAGGAAGAGGAGGGGAATTCCTGGAAAAGAAAACAGTATATACAGGCAAGGCAGCTACAAGTTCAGGCAACAGCAGAAAGCAACTTGATTGCTGTACTCTTGTGGATGTGTGATAAGGAATAACAGAAAATGAGCCTGATTAGCCACAGAGGACCTTATTGATAAGACTTGGGATCCTGGACCTGACTCCCTAGGCACTGAGCAGTCACTGGCAATTTCTGATGGAGAAGTGAGGCAATCAGTGCTGTGCTTCAGCAAGATCCATCTAGCAATAGTGTATGGGCTGGTTTGTGAGACATCAAGCTTGCAGTCCAGGTGAACTAACTGGAAGCTATCATAAGAGCCCAAGGTAGGGGGAAAGCAGGAACAGAACAAGAGCAGAAGTAATCATATTAAAAAGAAGAAAATACTCTGTCAGTAGAAGCAACAGTTTAGTGGCAGACTGAGTGTGAGAGAGCCAGGTGTCCAGCCTGGGTGACAAGATGGAAGTCAGTAGGGACATGGGCTTTAACAATGGGGAGGATTGGGAAGAGTCACAAATAAATAGTATAGTATGATAATCTTGTTTACAAAAACACCATGTTCCCACCTCTCAAGGGTGGATTTGTTAAAAATGTATTGGTCTAGAATATTGTGGGGATATAAAAAAATAGTTTACAGACTTGAAGGCTCTGATAATTTTCAAGCCTTGACAATCATGTGTCAACTACCTTGGTTTGATGACAATAAATTGCTCCTAATCTTCATTAAAAATTATGCAGGGAAATAAGGGTGATAAACTAGAATTTCATAACTATCAGGGACCTTGGAAAGCCTAGGCCACACTTCATTTTCTAGAAGGAGAAATTGAAGCCCAATTATTGTGAAAGACATGCAAGCTTGTTCAGAGTGACAGGTAACTAATGGAAAATTTAGGACTGAAACCCAGATTTCCAAATGTCTAGCCCATCGCTGTCTGTGGAACAGGACACTGCTTTTCCTTAGGAAGATGGAGTACCATTTCATTTCAAGTATATTTTCTCTATTGTCTTTTAGTCATTGTCTTCCTCCAAACAAGTTTCTGAAAACACTGAGGACTTTGTTCCTCTTAACTCTCTCAGAGGCCTCCTAACCATTCCCTTAAAAAGAAATAGATAAATGAACAAAGTAAATAGACAACCTACACAATGAAAGAAAATACTTGCAAACTATACATCCAACAAAGGACTAATATTCAGAATCTACAAGGAATCTACAAGCAAGAAGAAAACAAATAACTCATTAAAAAAATGGGCAAAAGACATGAACAAAATTTTTTCAAAAGAAGATAGACAAATGGCCAAAAAACATTAAAAAATGTTTAACATCACTAATCATCAGGGAAACACAAATTAAAATCTCAATGAGATGCCACCTTACCCCTGTCAGAATGGTCATTATTAAAAAGTCAAAAAACGACAGATGTTTGTATGTATGTGGTGAAAGGGGAACACTCATACACTGTTGGTGGGAAATTAGGACACCTCTGTGGAAAACAGCATGGAGATTTCTTCTCAAAGGACTAAAAGTAGACCTACCATTCAATCCAGCAAGCCCACTACTGAGTATCTACCCAAAGGAAAAGAAGTCGTTTTATCAAAAAGTCACATGTACTCGTATTTTTATTACAGTACAATTCACAATTGTAAAGATATGAAATCAACCTAAGTATCCATCAACAGATGAGTGGATAAAGAAAATGTGGTGTATATATATAGCACAGAATACTACTCAGCCATAAAAAAGAATGAAATAATGTCTTTTGCAGCAACTTGGATGGAACCGGAGAGCATTATCCTAAGTGAAGTATCTCAGGAACAGAAAAACAAATACTGCTTGTACTCACAAGTGGAGGTTAAACAATGGGTAAATATGGTCTTAAAGTTGTGTAGCAGACTTCAGAGACTCAGAAGAGGGGAGGGCAGGGGGGTGAGGGATAAAAAATTACCTATTGGGTACAATGTGCACAATTCAGATGATCAGTACACTAAAAGCCCAGACTTCACCACAATACAATTTATCCGTGTAACAAAAAACCACTTTTACCCCCTAAATCTATTAAAATAAAAATAGATAAATAAATCCTTAAAATTGCAAAGAAAAAAAGAAATAACAAAAATCAACAAAATTTTATTCCTTGATTGAAATAAAGGAGGTATATTGACATGTGGGAAGGAGTTGGTGAAGGGAAAGGCAATAAATGAACAGCAATGCACAATATCTGTGTACTACTTTTATGTGTCCATAGTAATGTATATACAAACGTCGCAGTTGAATAGCAGCTAGAATGAAACGGGGGTAATAAGTCAACTGACAATGGGATTGATGTTGAACCTTTAAAAAAATGAAATAGATAAAGTAAACAATTTTGCCATATTGATTCTTCTCATTCTAGAATGTCAGGGAGAATAAAAACACAGTAATAGGTGACTATAGCTCACAAAAGAGAATAATTTATGCTACCTGGCATCTTCAGGCCAAATCTGAAAATTATTGTTAGGTAACAGCTCTGGCCTACAGGATGCAGACTCAGGATTCCTGGGGGAAAGACCTGAGTTATTTTGTATTTTCAGAAGGTACTGTATTATATTAAATCACATCTTCATAGCCAAAGGGAATGTTAAACAATCATGCTTGTTGATTTATCCAGGGATTGGGGGCTGGTTAAACAGGCAAAAGCAGTTATCTTGATCCCAAAATGGGCAGAACTGAGTATGACTCATCTATTTTGAATGTCAACACCTCGTGAATTCACCAATGTGACAGGAAGACAGGGAGATCAAAGTAATTACCTATTGTTTATAATCCCTTTGAGAGCCAATGCAGCTCCTCCAATTTCCAATAATCCACTTTTTCCTTGATGGGAAATTTATTCTTTAAAATTTCCTCTATGCCCCAGTCTCCCTCATGCCTGCGCACATCCAGCATGGAACAATCAATTTATTGGATGCCGGGTTTGTGTCAGGGAATTCACGCACGTTCCCTCATCTAGTCCTCGTGCAACTCTCCGAGGCAGGCACATTTTCAAACCAGGAAACACAAGTTGGAAGGAATTAAGAAATTTGCTCAAGGTCATTTAATTTGTCTGTGGAAAGGTCAGAAATCAAACCAGGGATATCTGCTGCCAAATTTCATGGTCTTAACTGTGGCATCCTGTCTCCTGTCTCCACCCCAGCCCAGAGGTAAAAAAATATTTATATGAGTAGAATGTATTCACATGCTGGAACACTACCTATGAGAGAAGGTAGAGGAAGTGAAAGGGATTTCAGGTACTCATGTTTGGTCCTCTTTCATTGTCAAAGTGAGTTATAGCTTTCTAGTCTGAACTTGGGTTGAACAATAATGGCTCCCTTGGCCTCTCCAACTGATCTCAATGAGGCAACAGAATGTTCATTCTTCAGTGTTCTAGCTTGTTCTACAAATTAAATTCTAAAGTTGGAATATTTATTGTCATATCACTACCTTCATGAGAAACTAATAATTAAAATGATGGCTGGTATAGTCTTAGAAAAATCTGATCAGTTATTCAAAGAACTTAGAATCTTACTCCCCTTCTTCTGATCCAGCTAATCCCAAGGTTCCAGTGGCTCCAAAGGCCATGGCTATATTGCTGTCTATCTTGTATCAGACCTTGAAAAAGCTTGATTATTAAAGTTTTCTGCATGAACCTGCCATAACCTCTGCAATTTTACTGCCTAAGGAGGAGTGTTATAAGGTTAAATAATTTTTAAATAGCAACCAAAGCAAACTAAAGTTCTTCCACTTTAGATCAAATGTGGCATCCACAAGAAAAATCTGAGGTTGGAAGCACTTTTCAGCTGCTGCAAAAGTCTGATAACCATATACATATAGTACTTAGTATTTACTGGACTAAGCGTTTTTTATGTCAAGTGCCTCTGAAAGTGAGGACTAGCTGAGGAATTTTATTCAGATGCACCATGAAAGAGAGAACTACCCTTCTAAATGAGCCAATGATTACATGAATCACCTTCCCATGCCTGGTACATCTTAAGCACTTGATAATGAGCTGTTGTCTTCTATTGCTTTCATTGTCAGAGCACAAAGCAGAGAATCCAATACAAAGGGTGTTGAGTATAACAGTATAAGTTCATTTTGCTTCAAGCAGTTCCCTAGGTAAATGCAGATTTTCAAGCAAGATAAACAAAATTCTCTTTCTTTCAGAAAAGGTTCGCTGCAGGATCTTTTTAATTAGACAATTTACCAAAAGATTAAATACAATCTAATTTACAAAAATAGGATTCACATGCAACTTTGAGTAAATTCATAAAGTGAGATCATTATAAAGTCACCTAGCCACCCTCCTTAAAAAAAGAACAATGTTTAGAATACCCACACAATAATTCCAGACTTGGATTTTTCCTTACCCCACCTCCCATCCACATTTCTCCTGTGTTCCTCTGGCTAGTTCATTTTTGTGCGTCGGTGTTAGAAAAAGTGTCAAATTTCCCAGGAAAATGTCCCTTATTCACCAAACTAAGAAACACTGTGTCCACATCTCTGTCATTGAATTATTTCATTGTACTATCATCATGTATTTATGTGCCTTGTGTTCAACTAAAACTCTTCTTAAGGAAGAAATGCATCTTAATCAGCTCTGTTTCTTTGCTATGCCTGGGATATAGTGAGCTCTCAATAAATATTTATGTTTTTCCATTCTTGGGATACTTCACTTAATATAATGGGTTCCAACTCTCTCAAGGAGAACCAAAGAGATGTCGTATCACTGTTATTTCTTATAGATGAGTAATACTCCATGGTATACATATACCATAATTTACTAATCCAATCATGAATTGATGGGCATTTGGGTTGTTTCCACATCTTTGCAATTGTGAATTGTGCTGCTATAAACATTCGGGTACAGGTGTCTTTGTCATAGAATGACTTATGTTCCTTTGGGTAGATGCCCAATAATGGAATTGCTGGATCAAATGGTAGGTCTATTTGAATCTGTTTCAGGTATCTCCATAGTGCTTTCCACAGGGGTTGCACTAGTTTGCAGTCCCACCAGCAGTGTATGAGTGTTCCTGTCTCTCCGCATCCACGCCAACATGTGTTATTTTGGGACTTTTGATAAAGGCCATTGTCACTGGGGTTAAGTGATATCTCATTGTGGTTTTGATTTGCATTTCCCTGATGATTAGGGATGTTGAGCATTTTTTCATATGTTTGTTAGCCATTCTTATATTTTTTTTTTTTTTTAAATTTCTATTCATGTCATTTGCCCACTTTTTGATAGGATTGTTTCATTTTTTCTTGCTGATTTTCCTGAGTTCTAAATAGATTCTTGTTATCAGTCCTTTATCTGATGACATGTACTCACCAGAAAATTGGTTTCCCTAATCATCACCTAAATGCACATTTGGGAATGATACCAATCGGATATCAGACTGAGGTGGGGGTGGGGGGAGGGGATGGGTGTATGCCTACATGATGAGTGCAATGCGCACTGTCTGGGGAATGGACACGCCTGGAGCTCTGACTTGGGGGGATAGTCAGTACATGGGCAACATATGTAACCTGAACTTTTGTACCCCCATGATGAGTGCGATGTGCATTGTCTAGGGAATGGACACACTTGAAGTTCAGACTCAGGGGGATGGAGGGGCATGAGCAATATATATAACCTGAACTTTTGTACCCCCATAATGAGCTGACATTAAAAAAAAAAAGGAAAAAAAAGAGAAATTAAAAAAATGGGAAAAAATAAAATTATTAAAAATGAAAAAAAAAAATAAATATGGAATGAATGAACTCATTACAGACATAAAAACTTACAGATCTTAGGAAGCGGCTGGTGTTTACATGGAGGTAAATTTAGTCTGAAAGTGTGAATGGAAGTGGTGGGTCTTAAATAGTTTGAAAGACTTGATGACTTTGATGAAGCTGGTAGAGGGATATATAGAAAACTGCAGATAAGAGAAAAGGCATCAATCAAACCCCATATTTGCAAAGGAATTCCAAATGATGAGGATCGTTTGCCACTATGTAGTAGAGATCAAGATCATATGTACAAGTACAGAGAGACATGAAAATAACTTAGGAGGTTTGGTTCTCTTGGTCAAGATCTCTTCTCTGATCTAAATCTAGACCATGAAAACTCTTACTAGGCATACCATATTGTCATCACCGATGCCTCGTGTGCACTGCAAGAGTGATGTCTTTCACTCTTACTCTTCAGTGCCATGTAGAAGGACTAAGCATTTCTTGCCAAAAGCAAGAATAAACTGTTTTAAAAACAGATGCAGCAGGAGACTCTCAAGGGCAACCTCTTACCTGCTGGTTCTGATAAGCTGTGACTGTGGTGAACACAGTCTCAGGAAAGTTGAATGTTTTCACCCCATCACCAACAGGGACAGGCTTGGTGGGTGAAAGGTCACTGCTGAAGTCCTTGCGAATCACATGAACTCGAGGCTGGTATTTGTGCATAGAGTGCAGAATGATCTGAAATGAGAAGGAGAATTATGTAGGGACTTTAAGGTCCCTACATTTTTTCAAGCTCTTAATGCAAAATAAATCACAGGATGGAAGCATTACAGGAAGAGCATAGATTGGGGGTAGAATGTACAGGAAACTGGAAATCAGTGTACTTGTCCACAGCAGGAAAGACTCAGTGATTGGAGACCATTACATAAAACCATATAGCAGTGTGTTCTTATCATGGATGGTAGATGTCATATGTTTGCTTTCATTAGATAAATGCTGAATGATGGTTCTAGTATCAGTGGACAGCACTCCACTAAAAGGTCTCAGAACCTCTGCCATGTGACAGGTTGTTCCCTCTAGCTTCAAATTTTCAGCATGGGTTCATACTGTCTTTAAACTCCACGTGTCATTATTTGCATACATAATTGAATTTATGAACATTCTTTTAAGTCCTTTAAGAGTGAATGATAAACGTGTGTTCTCAATCCCTCAGAAAATTGCCATTTTTTTTTTCTTTTTTTGTCATTTCCTTGAAGATAGGAGCTATGGTGTTAGCTTCTTCAATCTTCCCATAGCACCCAGTACAGATCCCAGCACTCAGTGAAAATTCAGTACATGCTTCACTGTCAAAGATAGATTAATAACATCAGGTGTTCCAATTATACCTGGAAAGACTTAAAACTTAGTTCTCTCTTATAAATTCACAAATTTCTTGACAAATCAGCCAAAACTGACATTCGATTGTTTCCTCTAGTTTATTGCCTTGTGAGTTATTCTACTGAATGTTGTGATTTCTTTTACCATTGTTTAATTTGTCTTATGTTTCTGTCTTGCCCCCACTGACTAGACTGTAAGTCCCTGGAGCACAAGGACTTTGTCTGATAAACACAGCCTGATGCATAGCAGATGTTTGCTAACTGTTAGATTTGTAATAAAAGAAATTGAACTGGAGAAAAAACATCTATGCTTACTTACTTAACATGACTTAAAGTGGCATAGATTCTTATTTTACCAATTTGAAAAAGCCTGGGGCTAATCATGTCTAAAGCAAAAAGAGGAACAGAGAGGAAAGGGGAGATGGGATTCTTTGACTCACATGTCCTTGATCATCCAATTCATTGTTGGTCAGCTTGAGTTTGTCGAAACTGACCACCTGTCTCATCCAGGTGTCTCCAGAAGCTAGAGAATCAGGGTGTATATAAACTCTTGGGGGCACCGGGGAATCAGCATTGCCCGCCACCATCCACTTGGAGCTATGATACACATATCTGAGTGGGAGAGGAAGAGAAGAGAATTCAGAGACACATGCAGAGAGGGGACAGAGGCCCAGGAAACAAGTTGAGGCAGGAAAGCAGAGAGACAAAGAGGTGACAAAAATGGAGAAGTAATGGGAGTGAAGCAGAGAACCAGAGGAGAAAAAGAGAAGGGCAGATAACCAGGGAAAATGAAGTAGAGAGAGAAGTGGACAACGAGATGGTGGGGGAGGGCAGAGAAGTTTTGTGGTTAATGATCAAAGCTACAGCTCTCACGAGGAAAACATTCTCACAGTCTTTTTCCTTTCTTCCCCCTCTCCTTGCCATGCACCCCTGTGTGCACACAGGCAGCCTGCACTCACGTGTCTAGCTATGGAAAAGACATTTTACTGCAACCTTTCACCTTTCAAATGCAAACCATATAATCCCTTGGCCACTTGTTCAGGATTTTGTTCCTTATTAAAAACATCTTCCATATTGTCCTATAAAATGCAGCCATGTGCAGAGACCCTCCGCTCTTCTCACTGGGTTAACCATTTCCTTGCTAAGAATCTGAATTTTGAGGCATTTCTATGAGAATGGAGGGACTTTGCTTTAGTGCAACCATTCCCAGAAACACCACCAAATATTCCTAGTTAGTGTTTTCTTTGATGACCCTAGTGTTAAACTTCATCATCTTCCATATTGGTTTCCCACAAAGCCACTGGAAACACAATGTTGTTGGTAGTAAAGGAAGGCAGTTTTCCAGACTTTGCTAATTTTCCCATAGTTTTGAAGAGCTATGTCTGCGGATCTGGCAATTCCTGTTTCTCACTTCTAAATGACCACATGGGACCTGGACCCTGACAAACAGAGGTGCTCAGTCCAAATCACAACTCCCAAGGCCCTCTAAAACAGACAAGAAGCATCCTCTCTCCTCAGTCCCATAATCCAGACCATGTCTCTCTAGCTCTAGGCCAGCTCTCTCCCCTTGCCATATTAGTCCCAGCCTTCTCCATTTATCTCTTGCCTCTGGATTCATGGATTTAGGGCCCATTTCTTAGACTTTAGATATTTCAAAAATGAGCCATGATTTGCTGATTTGATCAATATCTCAAGAGATCAAATAAGCCACAACTGCATATAAGCCATCCAACAGACATGTAGGCTATGTTGACTTTTTTTTTGTTTGTTTGTTTGTTTTGAGACACAGTCTCACTCTGTTGGCTGGGCTAGAGTGCTGTGGCATCAGCCTAGCTCACAGCAACCTCAAACTCCTGGGCTCAAGCAATCCTACTGCCTCAGCCTCCTGAGTAGCTGGGACTACATGCATGTGCCACCATGCCCAGCTAATTTTTTCTATATATATTTTTAGTTGTCCAGCTAATTTCTTTCTATTTTTTTAGTAGAGATGGGGTCTCACTGTTGCTCAGGCTGCTTTTGAATTCCTGAGCTCAAACGAGCAGCCTCCCGCCTTGGCCTCCCAGAGTGCTAGGATTACAGGCGTGAGCCACCACACCCGGCCCTATATTGACTTTTAATGATTTTAGGGGAAGGTTATTTAACAAACTCACTCACAACCTACTTAATGAACAATAATTCTCCCTAACTAGATGTTCTTTTTGAAATCTTACCTAATTTTCTTATTCTTTCTCTCCATCATCTACAGGCTGATCCATCAGATATATGACTGAATGTACTACACTGGTCCACTTCCTCCTTATCCTCTTCAAAATAAATCATCCCAACTCACTTAGCCTTTCATAAATCAAGTCATTCAATATGTAAATCACTTTCAATGTTAACTGAATGAATTTTAGATTTAAAATCCATTTGATTTTTGCTACCCTGGGAGACATTATACAATCCCATTCTGTTCGGAGATACAGGGAAGATCACAGACCAAAGTTACTACTTCCTGGCTTGTGCTCTGCCACAGGCCATTGGCACATCCTCCATTCCTTGTTCCCTGTATGGTATGCATTTGTTAAAATGCTTCATCTAATGAGTTTAAAGAAGTGTCTTGGAATATGGTGATGCCCACAGTTTCACATCCCAGAGTCACTGTTACCTGTATCTCTTATTGTCCACAGGCACGATGTCCATTGCTATGTAGTACTGCTGGTGTGGATCCAGGCCGGTGATTTTCACTCTCATGGCAGGAAACATCCTCCTATGAAGGGGAATAAAGCAGTAACCTCCACAATCAGAGGAGGAGAAGTAGAAAAAGTAAAAGCTTGACGAGTGTTTTCTTATTAGGTACTCTAAGCACATCAAAGTCCAATGTCTTCTAATTCTCAAAATTGATTACTTTATTTCATTTTGGAAATTATCACTATAAAATACACTGGGGACTTATACTGCTGAAATAGCATCTCTTCTTAACTTAAATCAACTTTTAATTTGATGATTCATGCACTCAAAGGGTTCATACCATACCCTGATTTATATTTTTATTTAATCTTTAATGTGATATAGACGCATGTATAGAGATGTGTGTATATCCATGCATATATTTTCTATTAGTTATAATCTTCTTAAAGATGGGTAAAATAACTTACACTCTTCTTATTATCCAGGGAGCTTATCACAGTTTATTGTAGGTCATCATAAAATATTTTTGACTGAGTTTATTGGAAAATGACCACTCTAAAAATAATCTCTCAAGAAAAGAAGAAAAAGAGTGCTACCAGTCCCCAAACAAAGGGCCACCATTTTTTAATGCATAAAACTGTAGAAAAATTTCTGCAAGTTCTCAGGCTGTCAACGTGTGTGTCAGAGGAAGGACCCTGCAGAATAGGGAGCAAATACCAAATGAATTCTAGTGGCCTCTGGGCAATACCTTGTTTCTACCACAATGGCTTGTTAAACTTGCCAAAGCAAGTGAGGTCAGGATATAGCACTTTACAGCTTCTCTCATAATTGAAGAGAGGAGAGGGAGCAGCCCAAAAGAGGTATTGAGTTTCAACAAGTCTAGAATAAAGTTTACCATTCTTCTTTAACCATAAGAAAGAAGAAAAACATCAAGTTTTTTTATATCAAGCCAGACATAAAAAGGCTCAGTTCAAAAATTTGGATTGCCTTAAATGTACTCTATGGTACTTGTATACAAAACACTGCATTAAGCTTAACCATCTGGGGCTAGTTAGTCGAGCTGGGCAGAACACAGTGCTAATGAGGTCAAGGTCACAGGCTTGATCCACATACGGCCTAATTGGCTTTGCTCCATTTCACGGCCATAGACCATACCCTGACCTCAGACAGCCATCTTGCAAATGTGTACTGGATGGTTACATGAGAGGGTCTCTGTGCTAGTTACACACTCACTACTCATCCAGGAAAAGCAACCCAAAAATCAAATGTCCTCTGGCAGTAAAACGATAATCATATTTGAGGAAAAGCACAAGAGAAACCAAAGATCTTTAATAGGGATGATGGCTAATTCATAAATAGTTACAAAGAATAACATACAGCCATTCCTTCTTTCCCATTTTATTACCTCTTAGAAGCTTCTGTTGGTATATCATTTTAGATTTTCTCTTCCTACCCTCTCAAATTTAATTGTAAACCTTATATTTTAGTCTTATAGTGGGCTAATGAAATTTGATGGTAGGCTACTCATCATGACTAAATCTAACATTCACTATAGGTTAGGCACTTTGATCCACATTAATTCTTTCCAAAAATTTAAATACAGATCAGTAATTCCCTTCTTAATAACACTGATTTATAACTGCCCTGTGTAAATAACTTCCCTGTTTGGAGGTCATCTTGGCAAAGGTGGGGCTAAAGTCCTCTCATTTACCTCTTGAGATAAGAAAATGTTCCTCTTAGCCACCTGCAGAGGTTGTATTACATTGAATGGATTTCTTCTCTTGATGACTTCAAGAAAAAGGATTATATGTTTTTAAATTCAGCCTCTGTTTTGTCTTGAAACAGTTATATGACCTTGAGTGAAGACACTACCTATCTTTTCCTAGCACCCAAGTTCTGAAATGAATGAGATGTCTGGCTTTGGATAAATCATTTAACTTCATCGTCTATAAAGCAAAGGAAAGTGACTAGATAACCTCTAAGGTGCCCACCTGCTTTAAAATTCTATGACTAAGTTTAAATTCTTTTCTTAAAAACATTGCCTTTTCTTTTTGTCAATATTTCAGCACAGAAACGAAGTCAAGACACTCTGGAGAAACATTAATCTTTCATATTTCACAAAATGAGATGTATTTGGTTTTAATTTTATGGCTAAATTTAGGCCAGTTCTTTTGTCTTCCAAACCCATTAATCCCTATAAGCACCTCTGTCCATGGTGCTGATTATACAGATTGTGTTGGTCCGTTCAAAGACTGAGAACTTTGTAGACTGCAATAGCTCTGAATCAACAGGATTACAGTTTGGGGTGTGGGAAGATGCAGATGGTGACTAAGATTTTCTGAGTGTGAAAAAGGACAAGACAGTCATATGTAATTAGCAAAATGGAAATGGAGTTAAAATGAAAAAGAATACTGCATAGGAATGAAAACAAAGTGAGAAGGAATTGGCCAAGGGAGTGGGGAGGGAGGAAAAAAATTTGCAGAAGAGAAAAGCTTCTTTGTATGCTTCTGAGTTGTTTCAGAATTATCTGAGCAGAATCATGTGTAGCAACAGCAACAGCTGAGCAATCAAATACAGAAGTGATGAATGTAGTTTCTAAACCTAAACAAAGGAGTTCAATATGACTAAAAAAAAAAATTATATGTCTGTGCTGGGGAATATGTTAACATATCTGGGTATCAAGGTGAATTTGTAAAAGCAGAGATGTTGAGAAGAAAACACTAAAGAAGAATTACAAAATGAGTTACGTGAGGGTTGTCAAGGAGGTGCACAAATGAGCTGAATTCACTGAAGTACAGGAATAAGGAAATACCAAGTACAAGAGTGACTGGAATACACAGACCCAGCAGTAATAAAGTGAAACCCCAAAATAAAATCTAGAATATCTTATAGACAAAGAACAATCGTAAGATTTCTTCTCTCTCCAAGCCAACCCCTCTACCAAAAACTAAAAAACAGAAGGAAAAAAAAAAAAAAGGAAATTTTCCCTTGAATTGCTTTGCTTTCTTCCAAGCTTAAGCACCACATAATTTAGAACTAGAGTACACTAAGATCCAAGCAACAAAAAAGAGATTGCACTGAAAGTAATTCTCTTACAAAGTTGCTCCACCTAGGAAGCCCTAGTTTAATGGTTTCATCCACCAATAAAACTCAGTGAAGGAAGAGAGTTCCAGAAGAGAACAAAAATGAACAAGATTTCAAATTCATTTAAACCTTATGCTTTCGTGATGTCTTATTGTAGTGGGACGTTTCTCTCTAGGCATACAGGTGAACTCGACCCAATCAAAATATTCTTTTACTTTAAATGGCAATGTTTATAAAAATAGTTTATAAGCAGTGAGGTGGATCTTCTGGTCCACTTGACAAGTGAGACTATTCAGATTGGCTTTGAAAACATGAAAGTAGCATAATTGTTTTTGCTTAATTTCAACTAACTATTCCTATACCCTCAAAAGCTTCCTCCAAGTTTAGTTTTATCTAAATCATTTTCATTTTTAATCTAAGAGGCAAGAACTACAACCATCTCTTAATAGTGTAGGGTTATAAATAGTTGAGACCACATAGATTTCTGTAGGATTCTAGAGCTGTGCCTTACTACCCTTGTGCCTTAGTCAAGTTAATTTCTTTTGGCCTCTGCATCCTAACCCATAGATTAGTTGATCATATCCTCCTTCATAGGATTCCTGTGAAGTTTAAATGACATATGTTGAATGTCCAGCACAAAACAGATACCCAACTATGAAAAATTGAAAGATGCCAATACAGGAGTATATTGACTAAAAGTGCCTATTTCAAGAGAAGCTATGTTTTTAAAACTTCATTATTCTAGATAAATAGGTTTGCAAGAGATTCCACAGGTTGCTGTTAAAGTTTTGTAATAATTTCAAGTCAACAATAAAACACAATGGACCAACAAACAGGACTTGGAAGATGCACCAAGCCCAATTATTAAAAAAAAAAAAAAATTCTTACAAAAGCATCTGATTGTTTTAAGTGTCTTCAAAGATGCAAGCTGTTGTTTGGGAAGCAAATTTCTTGAAAACATTGAATAGTGAAGTAAACACTCACTTTGGAAATCTGTCTTTTGGCTGTCAAGATACTATAGGCCTCCAATACTAGCTGAAATACATTTGTAGGTGGAAAATATTTGTGCAGGTAGAAAATATTTGTGCAGGTAGAGGTGATTTAGATTTGAGTGGCCCTTGGAGGAGAACAGCAAAAATCACAGTATGCACAAGAGGACCATTTTACCAAGATGTCCAAATGCAGAAAAGTGAGTGTGAGTTCCTTTGGTTTCACTGATGCTACCACAAATAAATGGGGGGAGGGTATGTAATGGCTCTTACTTCTGTAGATTCTTTGAGTCAGGTCAGTCAAAGGAATTTGTCCTTACCTGCCTGCTTTGGTGATGATCATTTCGGTTCCAATATCATGGAACCTCTTCCAGAGGTCAGCACACTGCAGCTCCACCTGAATCTCCTCCATGGAAGACATGGCAGCAGGCACGGGGCCTGCCGCACCAGAGGCCAGGTCAGTGTGAGTGTTGAAGGAGCAGGAAGTCCGCTCAGTGAGCACCTCAGAGTCTGACCCTGTGCTCTGCTCAGAATCTGCAAAATAAACAATCAAGCCTTAGGTGAGAAACTGTTGTGTCCCCCTCCCCACCCCTGGCCTTAAAAGATGGCGGCGGGGGGGGGGGGTTGGCTGATGCAGTAAAGTGGGGAGGGGGGTGAACAAAAGGAGACTTAAAGGTGGGAAGCTCCATAGCACAGCATTCAGGGCATTTTATTATTTTTTTATGGTTTGTTTTTGTGATTTATGACCTTCTTTCAGGTTTTGTGTTTCCAACGTGACATCTGGCATTTTAGCAGGTTTTAGCAACCGCTGAAGAAAACTGGTCCACAACAAGCAATATAAAGAGTACTAAGTACTAATGTCACCATGTTGAGGGGAATGAGGCCAAACTGGGGTGATGCAATAAATGCCAAATTAAAGTAAAATAATAATTACAGACAATAGGTAAAAATATAAATTAGACTATTTCATTTGGAGGAGTAAAGTTTCAATGCCAATAACAACTTGCTCTTCAATTGCATACCACTCAGCGTCACTGCCCATCAGTCAGTTATTTTTAAACACAGCAATTTTCCTCCACTTATATGTGCCCTGGCCATCAAAAGTAATGAAAATATGTTTGGGGTCTTTAGAAGCACTTTGTCGTATATTGGAGTAAATGGTTTTTCCTAAGAGTCCAATCAGGCCATTTTTGGGTGGGAAAAAAATCTCTGTTGTGAGGCAAGTATATAAGCATATGGAAAAAGTTACCCAAGAAGGCAGTTGAAACAAAGGGAATAAATGAGTTCAGGAGACACCTTGATTGGTTTCTGAAGTATGGGCAGAGGGGAGGGGTGATCCAAACAGGAAGGTGGGATTGAGAGCAACCAAATAAAAACTTGGCATGCTGGGCCAGATGGTCCCTTCCTGTGTCTTCTGTACTCGTGGAGACAGGTGGGGTGGGGAGACGGGAAGTAGACTGAAGGAGGAAGCTGGAATCAGAACTACCCGAGAAGAATTTTCTGGTGTTTAAAAAATTCACTTTTAGGAGCCTGATGCCAAGAATTATATGTCTTAAGATTTTCCAAATTCAGATTAGCTGGTATAATTTTCTTAGCTCAAATGATATCGCAGACCAAAACTAAGAACTTATTTCTTTAACCCATCCTTAATGTCTAAGATTCTGATTGCTTTCCCTGTAAATAAATATATACATGAGGAAGGTTAGAGCAATGTCTTACTCTAACAAACGACTTTTTAATTCTGTCAAGGGTCAGAGCTTCTTAGGCATCAATCCCCGACACTACTGAGGTGGAAAAGGAATGAGACAGAATGCCAGATCACCTTGCTGACAATGTCACTTACTTGTAGCAGGTTTATAGACCTACGAACAACACATCCCATGGTTCATTTACTTTTCTTTATTTTTATCCATGGAGTTTTTCTTTCTCAAACCCAGACAGCATCTCTGGCAAGAATATCCCCTAGTTTTGTCAAAGCCCACAAGAAATAAAGTGCCCAGAGGGAGAAAATTGTCATTCCCCTCCATCCTCCTCAGTTCCTTGCCTGTCACTTCTGAATACAGTCAGTTTGCTGGAGAACTGAACCAAGCACATAAATACAAGAGATGTTTCTGACCAAAAACTTTAGTTTATCCACAATTACTAGTCCAGTTACTATCTTCATCCAAAAAAAAAAAAAAAAAAGATAAGGTTTTATAACTGGTTTTATATGTCTAAGCACATAATTTTATACCTTGGGCTAAGCAGCAGCTATTTTTGGTTTCCTTCAAGTACAGAAAAGTAGAACTACTTATCTAAGATGAGAGCTGCCGCTGAGTGACAATCTCCACCCTGGCCTGATTCTATATGCCACTCAGTAGCAGAGTCGTATCATCACACACTGAGCCAAACACAGTAGTTCAAATGACCTGAGACATGGGTTCCTCAGTCCCATTTTGTTTCTGTGATATCCCAAGGTCTCCTCACTTATCAGGAATATTGTAACTTTTTCAAAAGCTTCTCAAAACAATATTTTGAAAATATAGTCTTGCCCTTGCCCTGTAAAGTGTTACAAAATCTCTTCACCACAGTGTGCCACAATTACAAAAACAGTTGGAAATATATACCCTTAGTAGGGCTCAGCAGCAATTTTTGACATATATTTCTCCAGTGAGGAAGGAGGAGGGTATGGAAAGGTATCACTGTACTAAGTGATAAATATTTAATGGTAGCCAAGTTGAGGTTGGGATTTGAATGGAGACTATGTCTGGAGAATTCAGAAATAAGAGACTCTTATTCACTATATCAACTGGAATTAAATAGGGACTCAAAATGTAACATCAAATGCATTAACAAATAGCCTTCCACAAGGAAAACCACCAAGGGCCTATTTCCTCATTGTGCAATGAGAATGATTGAACTGAAACCTTTTAGAATCTCTTCTACCTCCAATGTCTTAAAGAATGTAAGAATCTTCTCTGATGCAAGTGATAACCCAGATAACCTCAATTAGAGGCATCAAATTTAAAACTGTTCAAGCAAGACAAGTTAAATAAGGAAAAGGACTGGGGGCTCAGATTCACATTATCATAGGAGTTAAAGAATTGAGTGGGTATTCTCTAAGGTTTATCGTTTCAACCAAATCAATCAATAAGCACCTATCAGCATATGGCCTTAGATGAGGTACCATGTAGATAATTAGAAACAGAATCCCAGACCTTAAGAAGTTTCCCAGCTAGTGTTGATTAATTATGTGTTTATTGAGTGCTTACTGTGTGCCCAGCACTGTGCTAGATTCTGGGAAATACCAAAGTACACAATGAGACCCCTCCTTAAAGCATTTACAGTGCAGTGGAGACTGGGAGGGAACATTTATAAATAATCAGAGACCAACACAAATCACTACCACAGTTTTCCACACCATTACATACTGTCTCAGATGTCTCACAGGAGTCCAGAAAAGAAAGGGAACTGAACAGGCTGGAACAGTCCTGGGGAACCCATCGTTACTGGGCAGGAAATGAAAAAGTCTGTGGAGGCACAGGCGGTATTTGCCCATGAAGAGGATTTTCAGAGACAGTTATTTGTTTCCCTGAAAATACTCTGAACTTCTAGATTCTCACAGAATAGGGCCCAGTGACTTTTATGTACAGGATGTAGGCACCAGCCCACATTTACAATAATGTGAATGCATCAAGTAATTTTCCATTCTATATTGTTTCTTAGTATCATAGTTTGGAAATAAAATTAATGTTATATTTCATATAGTTTTGAAAAACTTTGAGAAGAGTTAGGGCCACCTGTGAGGTAAGCTACCCTTCAATACCCTTAAAATAGTAATCTCAGAGTCAAGATCAACAGCCCAGGTAAAAATCAAATTTAATCCTTTGTAAAATACATTTCTAAATTATAGTTATATAAAATATTTTAGCTAACCAGATCAAAAATGTTAGCTATTAATTAGAATGTATAATCAAGTCACCTAAGTCATGAATGTAAGAAACACATAGCTGGTTATTTTAATCAAATCAGATCATCCATTCAGAAATATAATCAGTCCCTTAAAGATGAAAAAACACCTCTGTGTTTTCAAGTTGGTTTATTCTGGGCAATTTGTGACTTCCTGTCTTCAAAAACTAACCATTAGGAACTCATGTGAATGACCCAGAAGAATTTCTTGGCTATCAGATGCCTCTTATGAATAGTATTTCAACAAGAGAAGTTTCAGGAAATCAGGAACATAAAATATTACACATAATTAAGGCAGTTAAAGGAGAAAACTTAGAGAACCTACACTGAGCCAGTTTCAAGTCACTGGAGAACATCATGTGATTCATAGGGTCAAACCAACATATCTATTCCCGGCCGGGCGCGGTGGCTCACGCCTGTAATCCTAACACTCTGGGAGGCCGAGGCGGGTGGATCGCTCGAGGTCAGGAGTTCGAGACCAGCCTGAGCAAGAGTGAGACCCCGTCTCTACTAAAAATAGAAAGAAATTATATGGACAACTAAAATATATATATACAAAAAATTAGCCGGGCATGGTGGCGCATGTCTGTAGTCCCAGCTACTCGGGAGGCTGAGGCAGTAGGATCGCTTAAGTCCAGGAGTTTGAGGTTGCTGTGAGCTAGACTGACGCCACGGCACTCACTCTAGCCCGGGCAAGAGAGTGAGACTCTGTCTCAAAAAAAAAAAAAAAAAAACATATCTATTCCCATTCCAAAAAATCCTTAAAAAAGAGCTTTTAACCATCAGTTCATAGTGTCACTCACTGTCTATCTCTGACCTATTTTCACTTTGACAAAATGAATGCTGTAACACTAAGTTCCCACAGAAAAGTTGAGTTTAGCTTAGAGTGAATTCAATTCTCACTCTAGCAATAATAATAAAACAGTTTCTTAATTTTTATTTTATACATTATCTAATATAGCCTTTTGATTGATAAGACAGACATAGCATATGCTTTTATGTCTATTTTGTGGACGAGGAAATTGAAACTAAGAGAAATTGAAAACTAACATGGACTAGAACATAGGTCTTCTGCCTCCTGACCCAGGGATCAGACCTTTCCAAGATGATACTATGTTCAACCCTGGCCAATGCAGCTGACAATTCTGCAACAGCCCTCAACTATTTTAACCATCCTCACAACTAAAATGGCTTAAACGTGTTTAATCTTAGCCAAGTCACATGACTATTCTGGTCCACAATTTCCTTAATCTTTATAGCACAGCACATGCACATTTAATTACACATGCTGTAAAGTCCCTTTTAACTCTAATGTTTAATGGATGGATTAGGAGTGCAGCTTAGAGACCACCAAGTCTAACAACAGCAACCTAACCGCAATAAGTTTATTTGGTTACCACACATAGAAAATGCCTAAATTGCATACACTTTTATTTTAATGAACACAATATCAAAATTAGACATTATTAAACATATTTTACAGTCTACCCAGGTGATTTGCATCTCCACTTAACAGATAATTTTGAGGAATCATCCATTACTACAGTGAATGAAGCACTTTTACTCCTGTGGCTCTGCTACTCACTAGCAGTGGGACCTTTAAAAGTCTCTTTGGTTCACGGGGCCTTAGTTTCCTTGTCTTTATTAGTAGGGATTAGGGGTCTAACATATCTTCCTACACACTAAAAATTATATTTACATCTTTATGATAAAACATAATCTAGGCCAGGCATGGTGGCTCACGCCTGTAATACTATTACTCTGGGAGGCCATGGCAGGAGGATCACTTGAGATCGGAGTTTGAGACCAGCCTGAGCAAGAGCAAGACCCCTATGTCTACTAAAAAATAGAAAAATAAATTATCCAGGCAACTAAAAATAGAAAAAATTAGCTGGGTGTGGTGGCACATGCCTGTAGTCCCAGCTACTTGGGAGGCTGAGGCAGGAGGATCACTTGAGCCCAGCAGTTTGAGGTTGCTGTGAGCTAGGCTGACACCACAGCACTCTAGTCCAGGCAACAGAGCAAGACTCTGTCTCAAAAATAAATAAAAAATAAATAAGAAAAAAAGAAGATAAGAATTATTTTAAATTAAAAAAACATAATCTAATGATTCTGTTGATAACAATGCTATTGACTTCGGACAATGAGACGAATATGAGCTCACAAGAACTATCCCAAAGAGTTATGGTCAACATCTATTGAGCTCTTACTATTTGTCAGGCACTCTGCTAAGCCTTTACATGCATAACATCACTTAGTACAAAAAACCTAAGAGTTATTACTATTGTCTCCATTGTATGTATGATTCATTCCAAAGTCCAGGTTACATCAGTCCTACTGCCTAAGGATTTAAAGTACATAAAACTACATTTAATTCAATTTTTATTTCATCAAACATTTCTTCTTTGAATTGCCCAGGTTATATGTTAATGGACCAAGACAAATAAAACAGGTTCTTGCTCTGAAGGAGCTCACAAGCTGGTAGGCAGGACACACAAACCGTCAAAGAAGGCTGACTGTGATAGGTACTCCACAAAGGTAGGAGCAAAGTGTTAAAGAGCTTTGAAGAGGAAGTAAATCAACCATAAGAGTATCGAGAAGACTTCATGAGGTGACATTTTGAGTACAGACATGAAATACAAGTTCAATATCAACAGGCAAAGAAATGATGGAGAAAGAATTTCAGATACTGAGACTAGCATGAGTAAGGATTTGGTATTTTTAGAGAATTACAAGCAAACTGGTATTGCCAGAGTTTAGAGTATGCAAGGAGAGAGAGGAATGAAGATGGAAAGTCAAGTTCAACTCAACCCAATGACCATATATTGAACATTGACTATGTGCTGGTCATCCTTCTAAACTCTTGGGATATCAAGAAATAAAAAAAAAAATTCTGACCACATGGAGCTTACTTTCTAAGAGGATCTTGGATATCAGAATACAGAGTTTAGACTTTATTCTCTACACACTAGTTTTCTTTTACATGAAGGTGATGGTAGTTCTGTCTTCCCTCCAGACTATGAAATCCATAGGCTTGGTTTAATGCTTTGTCACATTGCCTGCATGAATGACATACGACAGCCTGGTTTAATGTGGAAGATGGGTGGTAGAAGATGACTGTAGAGTCAGATAAAAGATGCAGAATTTTCTGAGATTAGATGCACAGTGCCACTTCCATAAGACTGGACCTCAGCTGTCATATTTTCTCCAAAGAAGAAAATAGCTTGAAACATCCAGATGATAATCAAACACTTCATCTGATTCTTTTTTCTCCTAAACACTGGTACATGACCACATTGAGTGTCATCTCCCATCTGATGTTAGTAGGGCAGCCACTCCTCGGTCTAGTTCATAAGTCCCAAAGTCTCTAAAACCAGGACTCCCCTGGCCATCTCAGGGCTCCCATTCCCACCAGGCAGATATCAGAATCTTATGACCCAGGCAGCACTCTCTGTACCAGGTGCAAGTGAACTCCTATTTCCAGAGAACCTCTGCAGTGGGAATTGGTTCTGGGCTGTCAGCTTAGAGAAAGCTGGTGATGAAACTTTCATAGAGTAATCTAAATATGGCAGAAGCAGAGCATTTGGCACTGACCTGAGTACGGACTGAGCCCAAATTTGATACTCAGTCCAGAGCTTCAAGGGAATAAACTATAACCCAGGTTGGATTAAACTAAAATTATGATGATAGCAAACACTAAAATGAGCTGTTAGATGACTTTGGTAATGGAATGGAGTCCCTGAGCTCTCCGTGTCCTCCAAGTTCTATTTGGGAAGGGTGGTGGGGAGGTAACCTGAAGCCTGCAATTTCCATGCCAATAAGCCAATTAAGGAGACTAAGAGCACATTTCTCACCAGCTGCCTAAAGCACTCTCCACCTAACAACAAGCACCCCTCTCAGTGATACACAGAACCACAGCAAGGACCGAAAGTCATCCCTGAGATCTAAGCCTTTTAAAGAGTCTACAAAAAAGTGGTGGCAGCAATTTTTTACATCTATTTCTTATTGAGCAGAGAAGGCTCAATGCCATTACAGGTTCAATCTCTAGGGTTCCTGCATGCTTTGAAGGTGAAAGCAGGCCAGGCATGGTGACTCACATCTGTAATCCCAGCACTTTGGGAGGCCGAGGCAAGAGGATCACTTGGCCCAGGAGTTTGAGACCACCCTGGACAACACAGCAAGACCCCGTCTCTACAAAAAAATTCAAAATTAGCTGGGCATGGTGGTACGTGCCTGTAGTCCCAGCTACTCTTTGGGAGGCTGAGGTGGGAGGCTCACTTGAGCCTAGGAGTTCAAGGTTATAGTAAGCTATGATCACACCACCGCACTCCAGCCTGGGCAACACAGCAAGACCCCATCTATTTAAAAAAAAAAGAAGAAGAAGAAGGGGGAAGCAAAAAAAGGAAGAGAAGTAACTATACTAGAACTTTATATACATTATCTCATGTAATTGTCATAGACACTCTATGAAGTAGGCATTATTGCTGCCATTTCACAAATAAGGAAACTTGAGGTGAGGTATAAATAAAAGGCTTTCCTCACATTACATAACTAGGAGGTGTCAAAGTGGGGTTTGAATTAGTCTGACACCGGAGTTGATGCTCTTTTCACTATTCACTATTGCCTGCTTTTCAGAACTAGAACTGCAGAGCTGTGCACTTCCTACTCTGAACTTAGACATGCAGAGTTACTGCTCAGGCCACTCAGTTGGAGGCTAGGTAGCTCTATGGAAACTAAAACACTATGAGTTTTCTTGGGAGAAGAGAAAATTCAAACCAAAATCAGACAGGAATTTTCCTTTCTCAGTACCAGGGCAGTTTATTTTAGGTCCCATCAACTTAACATTATTTAATAAGTATGTACACGTGTAAAAAGCTTCTTTTGTTGTATTTCACCTCCAACCCCCAGTCAAAGGTGAGTAAAAGATCCAAATGTGACAAACACTGAAGATCAGTGCCAAATCACCCTTTCCCTTTGGCCTAGGCCAATAAGCAAAACAACATTAGAAGGTACTTGGAAGATGTTTGGGCTTTGAGAAATTTTTAATGAGAGCATTGAAAGATAGGAAAAGTCAGCTGAGGTAGTTCCTATTTGTGCAGAATCTGGTTTATTTAGGCTTAACTCAGGTCAGAGTTCAGGGCCCAAAAGTTTTTGATAGTGCTAAGTGAATGAATATCTATGCTTGGGGAAAATTAAGCTGATAATAATGTGTGTGAAAGCACTTTATAAACCAAGAAAGTGTCAAATTAACTTATAAGAGTCTATGCCAATGACCAAGTGTATCAGGAAGAACAAGAAAAAATAAGGAGTAAACATGGGTCCTGGGTTTTCTAAAGTAGTCCTAATTTCAAATATTTTATTTTATCCTTCCCATAAAATTAATATTTGTGAGACCAACTTTTGGTTCAGAAAATATTCCTAATAAATGCACAGATAATGCATAAAAGGAATCATCAAAAATTGGCCACAAGCCACATGGCAATATCCAATCTAAATACCTCTTGCACCAGAGGTCCTCCGAAAGTTGATTCTGATTAACTGGGTGGTCTTCCAGATTTACCAGTCAATTTTAGGTGAGCAGCTGTCAACACAGGCATTTCCCTGAGGCTCTTGGCAATTTTCCTGGGCGAAGTGACACATTAACTCATCCCCAAGCCAGTGCTTATTTGTTCTTTGCAACCACTGCTTCCAACCTCCCACCACCACCCCTAATGCCAGCCACTGTCATAGCACCATTGCACATCTGCCATCCTGGTCTTTTAATTTCTGTGAAATGAAACGTGGGCCTTCCTCCAAAGGCCCTGAAAGCACTTGCTTTATACCTTGTTAGAACGTTCCCACTGAACACCAATAAATAAACAAATTCATGCTGATGTGCTAATGGGGAAGGACTAAGCAGCCAGTTTCTAAGCATCAAGTGTAATTTAACTATGACTTCTGGAGACAGAGCCTCCAGAGGTGACAGTTTCAAACATGTGAGTAGACATTTCAGCACAGCCAGGAACATACAAGTTCTTCCAAATGATACCAGGAGACCACCAGCTACACCAAGTTTAAAATACACCCAACTTGCCATGCAAACGTAGAGAATCATCCTATTTAGTGAATACAAGAGGTACATGACTGACAACTCTATAACAACCTCTCCAGTAATCTTCTGAATTCATCCATTCAGTCAATCATTTATTTGTTCAGCAAATTACTATCAATTATCTAGCCTGGGCCTGGCAATATACTAGGTTCTGTGAGGTACACAAAATTGAATAAAGAGCTTACAAAATCATTTAAGGAGACAGGATAGGTCCATAAGTAAGTCTAATAAAAGTAGAATAGTCGAAACCCAGCATGGCACATAGAACACTGGGGCTTGGCATACAAAAGACTGAGTTCACCGTTTCTCCTTCTGTCTAACCTTGAACAAGTCACTTAACCTCTTTAAGCCTTAGTTGTATCATTTGTAAGATGAGGATATCATTAGTACCTACTTTGTGAAACTTTTATGAACCACTAACAAGGTGTGTGCATGTGTATTTACATAAGTACTTTATCAATAGCAAAAGATCTGAATATATGAATGCTAATTTTCATGTACTGTTATCTAACAGAAATAGAAACAAAATTCTATGGGAGTTTAGAGACCAGAAGAACTTCTTCCACTCCAGGAGTCTTTTCTGGGCATAGTAAAGAGATGTCTGCAACATACAAAGGCGGAGGAGGAGGATCTTCTAGGAAAAGGGAATTTTGTGTCAAAGGCATGACAGTAAAATCAACCAGAAATGTTTAGAGAACAGAAATCTGTATAATTCAGACAATATCTGTGTTATTCCTCTTATATCTTCAGCACCTGGAAGTGTCTAGCACCTATTATGCACTTAATAAAATATTGTTTTTGTTGAATGAATGAATGAAATGCTGTAGGTTTAGCAAAGCAAGAGAAGAGACATAGCTGGAGAAAAGCTGGGAGGGTGGGCTAGAAGCCAGATGAAGAATCTTAAATGCTATTCTTCTGATCTTCTTCCAGAAGACAAATATATCCCTAGTAATGAGGTATCTTAATTGCATGCCATGTTCCTAATAAAATCCCTATTAGATCCCAGGGTCACCTCCTGACATCATAACCTGAACTATTGGAATCCTACCAGCTTTTCCTTCCATGACTGTGAGCTGCATTAAACTGATTAGCAAGGCCTGACCTGAAATCTTTCAGGGGCTTCAAATGAGTTCAGTGAGTTCAGTCACTTTTGTGAGTAGCAGTCACAGCCAAGCACCTCGAAAATACTCCAAAGCTAACTGTCCTCCACGTGAACCTAGGAAGAGAAGGTGCTTACGGTCATGAGGACAAAATGGAGAAAGGATCAAGCCCTTGCACAAATGCTAGAGCTAGTGATGCTGAGGGAGAGGTAGAGAGGCAGAGATGCCCTCCTTCTTTGGGGACAGAATGACTCCTACACAGACAGCTGCTGTGCTCACCAGATCCCCCACCTACCCAGCATCCCTGCTGTCTGCGGTGAAGTGGGGTTTCCAGAGACGCTGTGAGGCAGGAGAAAGATCACAGGTCTTCTTTAGAATCACCCAGGCCCAGACGTATGGCTGGGCAAGCAACTTAACCTTTCTGAGCCAATCTGCCCACCTAAAATGGGGGTAATAGGGAGATACCCACGTCTCTCAATAAAGTCCCTGGCATACAGTAAGAGCATATTTAATGTTAATTCCTTCCTTCATTTGGAAAGGGGGTGGCCCATAGGGTTAGATGTTTCCCCAATCACTTCTCTGTCCATATCTGAGAGGGAGAGGAAAGTTTGTGTCCTCTCGAATGGAGAAATGCAAATCTCAATACAGACAATGTAAAATGTACAATGGGAAAGATCACATGGTAAAGAAAATATTTCGGGGCCTGGAGCAAAAACTATCAAAATTGAATGATGTTAGGAGAGATGGTGAAAAGGGAAGAGAGAGCAAAGAAACAATGAAAGTGCCAAATAAGAAAGCCTGTTTTCACATGGGTCTACTTAAGTGGGGCTCTCCCGGTCAGCAAAGGCCAGCATGCTATCTGAGAAGGAAAGCGACTAGGTCTGAGAGAAGAGAGAAAAAGGCAGACCACCAAGAAAAGACGTATGCTGCACCTTCAGTAAGGAAAAGGGCTCAGGGCGCAAACTCCAGCCTTGAACCAAGAAGCAGAGGGAGCAGCTGAGGCTGAAGACACAGCGCAAGGGGCACTGAGAGGTGGGACGGACAGGACGAGGCTAGGAGGCTGCAGGGAGCCTTGACTCCAGTTGGACGGTCTTGTCAAGAGCACTCACCCTCCAGCTCAAGGTAAGGAGAATACACAGGCGAGGCAGGAAAGATCTAGTGTCTAGGTGAGGTTCCCAGGGAGCATAGCAGGAGACCTGACAGGCAGGCATTTTAACCCTGTTTTACAAGTGCGGTCGTTGAGACTTAAACAAGGGAGCGTGCCTGATGCCACCTGCCTAGAAGTATTAGAGAGGAGAAATGGATCTGGGTCTATCTTACTTCAAAATGTAAACTCATCCACCACTCCACGTCACTTTCAGAAACCCTAAAGTCAAATGTTTTGATGGCAGAAAGGAGTCCACTTTGGGGGCACAGGGCAAGCATTGACCATGGAAGAAATACACCAGATTAATTGTATTAATGGCAGTGTCTTTATATTCACAACTTGTCAACCCCAGCTTAAGATACCTGCAAAACTTAGAACTCCACTTTCACATCCCAAGTCCCCAGACCCTCCAGGAAAAGCCCACCTCCCAAGCCTCTCCTGTCTTTTTTTTTTTTTTTTTTCTTTTTTCCTCTAAAGCTTTCCCCAAAAGAGAATGAGTCATCAAAAGACATGAACCCCAGGGTGAGTTTTTGGTGATGGCCAAGAAGAGGACAGGGTATGGCATTGCCTTTACACTGCCTTCTGTGAAGAAGGCTGATTTGGGAATCCCAAAGTCAACATGTTATTCTTAACTCCATTCCTGACTACTTGAGTCATCCCGGCCAGGGCACTTAATTCCACACGTTCCTCAGCCAACACCCTGGCCATAGCATGCCTCTGTTTTTCCCCAGGCCTACCTACCTTGAAGGGTCAGAATGACCCTTGAAGAGACAGTGTCCTTCAAGTGTGTCAGCAATTCAGAAACTGACAGCTTCTAAAATAGCTGGTGTGTTGCTGGGTGTCCGTTGCCTTCTGAAGGAGTGGTAGTGTCGCCGAGACAGCAGGATTTCCTTGCCAAAGTTGCTCCTACCCTCCTCCCCACAGGCTCTGCACTGCCTCTGCCTGCCCCAGCCTAGGAAGACTTTGAGCCCCGGGGCCATGGCATTTAAGCACTGTCAGAGTTCCCACTTCAATTCCCGTAGTGGTGCCAGTTCAGCATCTGTCATCATGACCCAGCCTGAACTGTATTTAGAAGCTTTGGACATGGCACCATGTTCCCAGCCCATCTCAGAGTGACAGGAGATTTCCTGAGCACCTGGGCTTGCGATTCAAGCCCTCCGCCTCTCAGGGAATGGGGGTCAAAATGACTTTCCTATGATGGTCTGTTTCCTTCTCGGGATGGTGCCCTTTTGTTGGACGTCTCTTCTCAGAGAGTCACTCTCCAGCAATGCTATTATATAATGCTAGTTTAAGAATCCATACTTTTCGTAAAGCTTGCAATACATGGCAGGAGGAAGAGAGAATAATGGGAAAATCAATCATAAAATGAGTTTAGTACCCTGTTCATGGACTATTCTTACAAAGATAAATTTCCCTGGAAACACATTCAGGGAGTGCTCAGAGGCTACCAGATATTGCTAATGAATAGAGAGCCTGTCTATGACTCAACATAGTGGGTCAGTGTATAATAATTCACTCCATCTTCTTGACAGTATCTATGCCAGTCTTGAAAGTAGTCTACTAAAGTCCCCCCAAATTATAACTTAATTCTGGTTAGTGGTTAAAAAATTAAGTCCCATTTATTTACACTTTAATGTTAATCTCCACCTAGACAGGCAGAGTGATAAAATTGTGCAACACTAATCAGGTGAGCTGTCAGTTGCGAGAGTTACTGCATGCAGAGTGGGTATGGGTCCTCAGTCTGATAGGTCACAGGAGAAAGAAAGGCTTTTTCCCAACTGAGCCCCAACTCTCTGCCCCAGTGTTACTGACCAGAGTCCCATAGAGACACCCTGTCATTTAAAAGGCATCAATGTTTGGCCTCTCCCCATTCCTGGGCAAGGACCCAACACTCAGAGAATGTGGTTTTAGGATCATGGCATCTAATCCATTCAAGGATTATTCTCCCCCCCTACTGCTCAGATGGGTGTGTTAATCATCACCTCTCTTTGTTCTGTAATAAATTCAACCCTGGCTAATTCCAAGATTCTATGCATCACTGGAGTTTAAAGATGGCATTTTGACAGGTCAGATATTTAGAGTCAATGGACCACCAACCAGTCAAAAATCTTAAGTAGTTTTAGGAACATGTGGAAGTAATTTTTTCCAAGAATTCACAAGTCTGGAGGATGAGATCTTATTGATGGCATATGAGCTATTGTATATATTAAAGCATTACTTTATATACCATATTCTACATATAATCAAAATTAATTTAACAGTGAAGGCATATTTTCTTCATTATACCAAGTATTATACAAGTGTTATCAGATACAAACTACAATGTAGTACATACTATATAGCATCTTAAAAAAAAAAAGACTAAGGTAAAACTAAAAGTGAATGTGCAATGATTACATATTTAAAATATAAATGTTACAAGCTAGGAAATGTCATATAAATCAGACTATTTTTGTGATACTGGCTATACCCCTACATTTTAATTAAGATCATTTCAAATGAATCCAGTGAATTTTTTTATAATGAAAAATTATTTCATAAAATATTAGTTTCTAATTTTTTAAATAAAGATGCCATTAACCTAAAGTCAATGGATAGGCTTTGGGGGTTTATAAGTCACCTAAAATCATAAGTTAAATTTGTGAAAGCTTACATTTTTCTGGGAAGAGGATATGTGTGATTTATGGGATTCTCAAAGGAGTGTATGACTTTAAAAGGCCAAGGACCCCTCTGGTTCGATAGCTTTCTTCAAGTGGGACAAATGTCCATCTTTGCAGGCTCTCTTCTGCTGTAACATAAAGCATTTCCCCCCAGCCAGATATTTACAATGCAAAGAATATTCAAAAGAATACAACACAGAATACTAGTGGTACATCTTCATAAAAATATTGTTTGTGTCCCTTAGGAAGATGAAGGAGTTGTGTTTCTATGTGTAGCAGTGAGTATTAAATGGCCAGGTGAGGCCACCTCGCTTTCTCTGTTATGTTTCCTTATTTCCCATTCATCTTTATTTTAACCGTGCACACAGGTATATATCAGTGTGGTAAATTATAATCCATATTAAATCCATAGATGGATTATAAATTATTTTTAAGCAAATGAAACTGGGGCTTTTCCTTTGGCCTTGCTGCTTTTACTCTTTCATTCTGTCTCGCTCTCCTTCTCCCATCTCTCAGAAAAAACATCAGTGGCACAGGAACCTAGGGCTTGCTGGGCTCTTTCTCCATATGTGTGCCAAAATCACAGCAAGTTTGCTATTGTGGGACATGCAGTCTAGTCCCCTCACCAGAGATGTGCTCTTGGTTGGTGGTCCCCATACCTCAGAAGAAATCCCTCTACCCCATGTCCCCCATGGCCGTGCCTGCATCTGGCACTGGAGCTGGGAGGCAGCTCCCCAGGGAAAGCTGGACACAGTGTTGGTGAGGCCTGCCAAGGCTTTCCTAAAGGCCATGGCTACTGAGCCTGCCCGCGGGAGGAACATTTTGGTGAGCTCAGTTTGTTTGCTACCAAAAACCTCCTTGCCCTCACAGCTAAACATCTATTTTTACCACACTGTGACGCTGAAGACTCTCTGCTGTCATTGAAGTGAAGGATAAATAGAGTCAATTCTGCATTATTTGTCATTCTAAAGTAAAAGGAACCCTGGATTCAGAATCAGAAGGCAGGAGTGTGAGTCCTTGTTCTGACTCTTCCTAGAGATAGGACCTTGAGGAGCCGTTTAACCTTCTGCGAAAGGTAGATAAGGAATCCCCCTGCTTACCCAACTCACTGAGTCGCCAGCAGAGTAAAATAATGCAGACAAAAGCACTTTGTAAACTATAAAGCACCTTAGAAATGTAAGTTCTCAGCACTGGATTTCTCAACGTGCTATAAACACTGCTAAATCCGTACTTGGTAAATCGGTGCAGTGCGCGTGAGAGATGAGGAAACTGAGACTCCAAGAAGCAAAGTCGTGAAGCAAGAAGACCTGTTTGCTGGGAGCCGGAGTCTCTCCTCTCACTCATCCATGCCTCCCGCACTTTGAGTACTTCACTTACTCTTGCTGAGCCACTACTGCTCACTTTTAGAATGGAGATGATCATCACTTGCTCCTGTAAGGCAAAGGACCTTACAGGGACAAAATGACCTCCCCAGCTTCTCATTCCTTGGCCTATGGTTCTGCAAGACGTGAGTAAGGTCATGGGTTATCTCATGGAGACGTGGGGACTAGTAGCCAGGTTTGCTGAGCAATGCACCCCATTTGTTCCTTGGGTCTCTGAACCACAGCACCTGGCCATCAACCCAGTGGTGACTCAATGAAGAATCACAATATAATCAGGGTCTCTACCATGCTAAGTGTGTTTTACTATATTCTGATTCTCTGTTAATTAACATATATAGCAACTTTTCACTGATCATGCAAAATAGCCCATCTTCTAATGGGGGCAGGCAGGTAGCATCTTAATTGGTCAGATTACAGTCCACTGCAGGAGACTGGCTCTATGACATACCCCTTGATATACAGGTCACTAGGCTGCAGGCTAATTATTATAGTCAAATTGCTTTAATTATTATCAGCAACAGGAGACTTTGCTCAATCAATGGCAAAACATTCTGCAGACAGGCCCCATGGGAGTTCCCAGATCTGCAGCAGAGCTGGCCTTCTGCCCCCTTATAGTGAAGGGAAGGCCAGACCCAGGGAAACCTCAGGCTTTATATGAAGTTGCTGTGCTTCTCCAGGGTCCAACATTCCTGTGTCTTTTCTCCTCTGGGCCTCAGTGTAGTTCTCCTCTCAAAGCATACCTCACTCCTCCTTTGCCATACAGAGTCACTGTATGCCTAATGTCTAACAAAAGACGTTTCCATTGATTCTCATTCCTCAAAATGTCAAAATGACCTTCTGAAACATGCTACTTGTCGCCTCAGAGGAAGCAACTTCCCTTTCCTCCAGAAAGACCTTATTATGGTTTGAGTTATGATTATACATCTGAATTCAGTTCTCACAAAACAATACATCCCTAGCGATAAATGTTCTGCTAACTCAGTCCTTAGAAAAAAGAAAGTAACATATTTCCTGTCATGTTTCTAAATTACCTGTGAAATCTTCCTTCTTGTCATTATTTACAATTTGATTATGAGCCAATGTGATCCATGATAAAATATATCCTCTTAGGCATGGAGGGCAAATGAGTTTCAACATGTATGTCAACTTTGGTCATTTGATGGTGGCAGTTGAGAGTGTGAAACTGAGATGCATGAGGCCCAATCCAAGCTTGGAGGGAACAGTACCAGATTGATTAGTGATGTCTGCCATGGACACAGAGGTAAGGAATAGCAGGATATGTGTCTCATATTCACTATTACATTCTTTCTAAAGTTTCTACCTGAACCCTGCCGTGCACAAATTGTCACAATATCCCTCTTACCTGCTTTCAGGGAATAAAGGCTATTGTGTCATTGTTCATATTTTATGTTATTCTTTCCAAGCGGTCCAGAGGCATCAGAGAGGCCACTAATATCTCTGCCCTAGCATTAAGGTCATTATGTTAGCAAACTTCCTCTGCTCTGACACAGTTGTGGTTTTAATGGAGAACTAATGTCTTCATCAGTATCTGTGCTATTTCACACTTCATTTCCTCCCCAACTCTTGGATGAAAACCATCTGGTCCTAGTGATTTACTTTGTGGGAGCTTCTTTCAAGTCAGTTTCCTTCTCCAGGGATGCCACGCAAGCATTTTCAGGGCTCCAGCTGGGGAGCACCCAGCCTTGAAACATCAGTGTGTGATCAAGTCATTCAAGAAAGCCAAAGGCGTTGGCAGGGAACTAGCCATGAGGTCCCTTAGCCGAGGCCCTCAAGGCTGAGGGTAACAGAAGCAGCTGCTATTTTTCTGCCTCTCTGTCAGCACTGGTTTAGTGGCTCAAGATGGTCCAGATTGCCAGGACCCTGCGAACTGAGAGCAGACAGGAGGAAAAAACAGATGCTTCAAACTTGTGATCCACAATTCAGGTTGTCTCTGGATCTCTCAATGAATTTCACAAAGTCTCAAAACAACCTCAGGGCAAGAATGGTCTTAAACTTCTTTTATGTGACCCATAGTTGTAGCTATCACCCAACCCAGATTCTCCAAGACAGTACTAACTTCCATTCTGTGGTCCTTGAAATACATTTCCACTTAACACATCTCCTAATATCTGGCTTGAGAAACCAACCACTAGCATGAGTACACAATAAATATTTTGCTTTTAACTTGATAAAATTCTGGCTCCATGGCACAACTCAGAGGAGTGAATAGGGAGGGTGAAGGAAGAAGTGTTACAACTTCAACACAATTTTTAAAGGACTGCTCTTCGGGGGCAGCAGGTACCCATTCACGGTAACAGTCATACCACCTCAGAATCTAGGCATACGCGGCTTATGAAGGAGAGATTTCTCTGCTGATCACCAAGGTAGGCCCATGTCTGACTTGTCTCCACTGGGAAGGGACAAAGAAAAGATTGAGGATGAATGACCCAAGACGAAGCCAGCTAATGCTGAGCCAAGACTCACTGATGTTAAGAGGACCTCATTCTTCATGCAGAAGCAGAAGCTCGCATTATGTGGTCTCATTTTTGGCCTTAAATATAGTTTAAATGAGGACAAAAGCCATCTTAGGCCGTGAAAGTATCTGCCAATAGCAGAAGAAAGTATATAAGCACCTTCCCTCTGAGCAAACTCCAAGTGCAAGGCCAGGCTAAGGCCTTCCCAGAGAAGTTTGTTTAAAAGTTGGCACTGGCCGGAGCTGTATGACCTCTGACGTGGTTTTGCTGTTGCTGTTTTGTTTTGTAAATGAATATCTGACATTCATACCTTGATAAATATGGGCCTCTCTTCACCATTCTCCAACAGGAAAGCTTTACTCAGATTGCCAGATAGAGTTCAAATACCATCACCAAAAAAAAAAAAAAAGAAGAACAAAAACAAAAACAAAGCTTGCTGGTGTAAAAGCACAATATACTTCATATTTCTCATTGGATAAGCCGGTGGATCACCCTAAACGTCAGCAAGTCATCTTAGTTCCTTGCCAAATGAGACAGTGAAGATTTTTTAAAATTTTCAACATATCACTGTGTTATTCAGCAAAGATGCTGACATCTACTGCCCCCGAGAAAGCAATAAATGAGAAATTCTCATACTGCAACAAATTTAAACTTTTAAGAACAGATAGAATCATTACACAATTCAGATGCCATGTAGGTATATACAGTAAGACAGAATACTCCAGAAAACAAATGACTAGAAACTACAAACTAGGACTACATCTTTAATGTCATAAAACACTGGTTCAAAATAAATTTCCTTGACAGGAAAGAAAAGATTCTCCTTGCCCAGAAACTAGAAATGTTTAAACTCTAACTGTCATAAAGACAACCAAATAATGGGGAAGAAGTTTATCTCCCAATATGGGCGATCTCTCCCTCAATAGGCTGAGTATTCTAAATCCTTGGAATTGTCCTACATTCAGTTCTGTGGAGTTCTGCACACAGGTATCAGCTAACATGCAATTTCCCAGAATAAGAAGCAGGGACATCTCTCTGCTATGGGATAAAATTAACCTGCGCCGCCCCTGTTCTCCCAGCTGGAGAAAGGCCACTGGAGGGGTTTTGAGTAACAATAATAACAGTCATTGGCTCTGAGCCCAGACCAGGAGATCTGTGGAATTCCAGGCCCTGGTCCTCCCTTCTGGCTGGCAGGGTCTCCACATAGTTCTTGAGCTCTCCTTGGCAGTCATTAAAGTTCACCTGCTGCAACCACAAGTGCCATTTTCTGCTTTGCCTCATGGCCTTGGTTGCAACACTCCATTGTTCCTGATTCCAGGTGGCAAAACCTAAAGGTCACTATTAACCTGGGCCAAAATCACTTCCTGCTCCCATCTCTACCAATTTGCGCCACACATTTCAAAGGTGACCAGCTTGATGTCATTTCCCCCATCCCTATATCGGCCTTACTGCTTCTCTACACCTACAGCCCAACAAGGTTATATCCCTGCCCTGTGCCAGCCCTGCTGCAATTGTAAGAGGCCTTCTCCCCACCAGCGTTAGAAATATGAATGTGACTCCTTATCAGTGCCTTTAGTTCACAGGAATGTAGGGCTACGGTGGAAGATGATACACGTACACTTGACCCTTGGACAACACAGGTTTGAACTGTGAAGGTCCACTTATACACAGATTCTCTTCCACCTCTGCCACCCCTGAGGTAGCAAGACCAACCCCTCCTCTTCCTCCTCCTCCTCAGCCTACTCAGCGTGAAGACAATGAGGATGAAGACCTTTAGGATGATCCCCTTCCACTTAATGAGCAGTAAATATATTTTCTCTTCCTTATGATTTTCTTAATAACAACATTTTCTTTTCTCTAGCTTACTTTATTGTAAGAACACAGTATATAATAACTATAACATACAAAATATGTGTTAATCGACTATTTATGTTATTGGTAAGGCTTCCAGTCAACAGAGGCTATCAGTAGTTAAGTTTTGAAGGGAGTCAAAAGTTATACACAGATTTTCGACTGCTCAGGAGGCTGGCACCCCAACCCTCATGTTGCTCAGGGTCAGTTGTATACTATAGGAGTGGAACTTTTTGGAAAAAGAAATGATTTTCTGTGCTTTAAACCAACCATGTTTTCAGGATGAAAAGTGTGAGTGACATTTTCCCATGTTGCCAGGGACTGGTTTCTGAGAAAAACCTGTGGCCAGCTAACCGCATTCTCTTTAAGATTTGATTTTGTGCCCAAATTCATTAAGACCACTGATATTTTTTTTTCAAGACTACTGATTTTTTGGTTGTCCTCTGAACCTTACCCTCATAAATGAGTCATTGGAATTTAATTCATTCTGAATGTTCTCTTTGATTTTTAACCCCTATAATGCCCGATACAGTTAGCCAACCAAATATAAAATACAAGACATGGTAGGAATATAAAACAGAACATAAAAATAAGAAGATATAAAATAATATCTGGGCATATTCCAACTGCTCCATGTCCCAGCAGAATCATGGGGTCTCCACTGTTTCACTTGTTCTCAGCCTCCCACTATGGGCCATCGGACCCTCAGAGCCTCACTCCAATTACAAAGAAAGCTAAAGATGACTTACTCAAAATTCTAAATCTAAAATACATCTCAAAAATGTTGTCTTATTTCACAGCTCACATGATAAGATTTCAGATGAGAATGGGAGATAGACAAGAAAGGCCATGGGCGTATAGTGTGTATGATGTTACACAGATGGGAATTATCTGGAACCCATGTCTTCCTAACCCAGCACTAACATTTTATACACAGGTCATTTCAAGTTTCTTTTCTTTTTTTTTTTTTTTTAAGTTTATTGGCCTTTACTCTCAAAAACACCAACAATTTTCTTCCTATATGAAACTTTTTTATGAATATTTTCTCGCCCCCTACAAAGGTAGACATTATTTCAGCAGATCTGAATTAGCTCTAAATAAATAAACAGCTTGAAATTCACAGGGCCAAGGAGTCATCTTTATATGGACAAGGAGTGGACTTAACATGAATATTATAAAACTGTCTATAGTGGCCTTTGCCCACCCTTCTAAGTTCTTATAACCGGGAAGACCAAATAAGGCCAAGGTTCTCTTTCTTGAGAATTGTCACAGGACAGCCAGGTGGTGACTAGGAGAAACACTAATCTTCACATGGACACTAGGAAGAGCATCATTCTGATCAGCTACTTTCCAGTGGGCTGTCAAAGCCTTCTTTTTCCCCAATCTGTAATCAAGCCAAACTGTAATGGGAAGACTAAATGTCACAAATCGACAGTCAGATGAACCTTTAAAAACCAAGGAAAGCTAAGGAGCTTCCCAGCTTGGCTTGCCAAAGCAAGGATCAAAGGAAGCTTGGAGTGGGTGCAACATCACAGCCCTGGAACAGAGGTCAGGTATTTGGCCTTTTCCTGGCTTCCAATGATATTGAATACAACAGATAAATTAAGATCAAGGCACAAGGCAGTTCTAAAAGCACCATCCTGTCCCCAGGAGATCCCAGGGGCAGAGCCATCGTCCACCATGGGCCAGATAAATGCCTGTTAACTTAAGGGTGGATTACACACAACAATGTCTAATCAAAAGCCCTATGACATGATCACAGAAAGGGGTAAACTCATCAAGAGCATTCACTCAGCCAAGGAAGAGATCTTAATGTAGGCACAGGACAAAATCAAGGAAATTCACTATGCCTCAGCTCCTGATTAAGCATGTGTGTAGAGAGTTGATTACCCAAAATAGCAAGAGAGCTCAAATGCTTACAGGAAAATCTGACCCTTTAACTTAAAACAAGCATGGCCTACCAGCAAATCTCAAAGACAGGAAATATTTCTGGGATTAATAACTCAAGCCAACATTCATTTCAAATTTGGGGATTTCCCAAATCCAACTGATGGTTTCTACAATTGATATACACAGGCACCTCAGCTGGGAGCACTGCATGATTTAAGAGGTCCTTGTTCAGTACTGCCTTCAAGTTCCACCAGAACCTACCCCCAGCATAAAGAGGGCAGAGCACCAAGCACCACCTTTGCTGGAAGAATTATAAGATATCAATCTCCAGGTTTCATCAGGCCCAAGAGTGGGGCCAAAGAAGGGAGTATGGAGAACGTCAGCCATCCTTCCAGAATCCATCTTCATGGGCAGCATAGGAGTCACCTACATGGTGTCATTTTAGGGTTGCCAGAAACGCCTCCCTTCCCCTAAGTTTGCCTACAGCTCACCACTGGAGATCACCTAGGGCAGGCCAAGGGTTTATTTTTATTTAAAAGGGACATTTTAATATATAGAAGTCTCCTTCTTTTAAAATGCTATCTGCCTTTTAAATAGGAACAATGTGTCTTTTAAAAATGTTTAGAAAAAGTGAGATCTGGAACTACTATAGTGATTTTGCTTCTACAAGGGAAACTCCAGACCCATACCAGGGTTATGAGGTTAAGCTAACACAGGAAAACTTTATATTTACACAAGTCAACAAATCTTACCATATCTCCTATCTCACACATCTCAACACATTGGGATTGTTCCAGAAAACCAATCAATCAGTGAATAATTATTCTACTAAGCACATACAATGGGGGATGCCAATTAGAATAATGCAGGGCCCTGCACTCAAGGCATTTACAATCTAGTGTGTAGAATATAAAATTGTTGGGCCAGAAAAAAACCCTGGCATGCTTTTCTGTGAGGCTATACTCTTTCTGCTAGGGTCTAGAAAAACAACTTTCAGAGCAATTTTACAAAGAGTAAGCGCTCCGGGCTCTAGGGCCAAAGGGAGCAAAAAAGGCAGAGAATCATATAGGGTCATGCTCTTCTGCTTCAACTCCCTGACCTTGTTCTAGACTCCATGGAATGCTTATGTATGGAAATTTAGTGGGACCCAAGGCTTACTTACAGCAGCCCACTCTTCTCTATATGTGTCCCATAGAGATTTATAGTCCAGGTCTAAAAGGTCACCTATAAAATAGTTCATTCTTCCAGGCAAGGTAAATGGGCACAGAGTTCATCCTAGGTCTACAAAGACCTCTTGTCCTAATCGTTGGAAGCTGTGGGTCTTTCCTGCCTTCTCCATACATAACCTCCTTCTCCAAATTGCTACAGACTTGCTGTTGGTATCCATATAACATGGTGTAGAGTTATATGCATTCATATGATATTTGCTGTGGCTTTCACGTATACTCTCTTGTCTTCCCTGCTAGATATGAAGATCAGGAACCATATTTTATGTTCTGTAGAATCAACAAGGGCTAAGCACAGAACTGACAGAAGCATGTTAAGTTAACTGGGGGATTTATTGTGATTCTTAGTAAGCATAACCAAATAAACCAACTACCTAAATCAAAATGATACATCCATGCAGCAGTGTGAATCACACCCAGGTTTGCCATGCCAAACCAAAGCAGAATAATGGATTCAAAGAGGGCTCACCCTCTTTGATGATGCCTTTTCAGGGGAAATGCAGATAACACTGCATAAAGAATGTGCTGCATAGTATAACAAATGATATCCAGATAGTCAACTTTCCACACGGAATCCAAACCCCATCCTTGGCTAGAATAGCATCCCATAAAAATAAATAGTTAATGAATTATAATTTAATTATATTGTTCTTGGCTGGGGCAGGAGAAGTAAAGATGAGCCAGGAACATCTTTTTGCACCAGAAAGTAAGGAAGTGCTCAAAGAGTGAGTGTGGCATGTCACGAATGAACACACTGAAGATCATTTGAAAAGACTCCCATTGGCCAAGACAGGAACAATCTGAGTATCAAAATAAATAGTGATAATAACGGATCACAATCTGTTAAACAAAATAGGAACCCATGAATCCACAATAAATAAATAAATAAGGAAATAAGGAAAAAGTCTTTCTTACAGTGGAAGGCCAACTAATAATTATAGACAGAATGATGGAGATTAAAAAGCATCAATGGACACTAAAACAGGTGAGTGAAATTTGATTAGGAACAAGGTGCTTAGTCTCAAATATCTACCCATAAATTATTTATCCATTTTAAAATATAACTAATTTTACAGTGGAGGTGACTGACACCACCTGAACCAAGCGATCAACGGTAACATCACCAAAATTTGGATAAACCCACATCACATGCTCTTGATATGGTACACAGAGGACAAATCACTTCTGTGGTATTCCTGCCAAAAATGTATGACCTGAATCTAAACATGAGGAAACATCAGACAAACCCAAATTGAGAAACAGTCTACAAAATAACTCGTCTGTGCACTTCAAAACAATAACATGGTCAGTAAAGACAAAGGCTGAGGAATTGTTCCAGATTAAAGGAGATTAAAAGAGTTTGACAACCTAATGCAATGCATGATTCCTATGGTGTGAATGTTGTGCCCTGCCCCCGCATTCAAATATTGAAACCTAATCACCAATATGGCGCTTTTGGAAGATGATTAGACCATGAGAGCGGATCATTCATAAATGAGATTAGTGCCCTTATAAAAGAAAGCTAGAAAGCTGCCTTGCCCCTTCTCCATTTGAGAACACACATAGAAAGCACCATCTATGAACCAAGAAGAGAGCAGCCCTCATCAGACACTAAATCTGCCAGCACCTGGATCTTGGACTTCCCAGGCTCCAGAACTGTGAGAAATAAATTTATGTTTATAAGCCACCCAGTTGGTATTTTCATTATAGCAGTCTGAATGAACTAAGGCAATGATCTTGGATTAAAACTTGGATCAGAAAAAAAGAATATATTGGTAATGAATATTACAATAAATGGTAAAATTTAAATATGAACTATGGATTAGATAACATATTGGATCAATGCATGAGGTCTCCAATTTATTAAGAAATGGTTAAGAAAAAAATCAGATAGTATGTATAAATGTACAGACACACATACATACAAAGCAAATGGAGCAAAATATAAACAATTGGTGAAACTGGGTAAAGGGTATATAGGCAAGAGTTCCTTTACAGTTTCTGTAAGCTTTCTGTAAATGTGAAATTATATCAAAATTAAAAGTTAAAAATGTTTAATCATTTTGGACAAATATCCAAAAAATAACTGCATCATCGGAGAGCTGAAAGACATTCATAGTCATTAAAATTAGTTTAAATCTGCTGGCACTTCAAAATTATAGAAGTCACAACAAAAGTTTGCCTAATGAAGCTGAAGTTTCAGAATGGGTTCCTGGTTCCTGTCTACCTCCCTTCATATAAGAAATTTAGAAAATTGGACTTAGTTATTGAATATCATATAACTAACTATTACAATGTTGGACAAAATACAGACTGTTGTGGAACAATGAAAATAATTAAGCATGGAAAATACAACCATGCACTCAGCAAAAATCAAGGAAGAAAAAGGAAATGAAGAATTTGGTCAGTGTTGGACCAATCTGATGAATGGTCAGACCTTGCTCCTTTAGCACAGAGGGATGCCTTGGCCCAATGCCCCCACCCCAAATCCAGGAGTTGGGGTTTCCTTAGGGCAGGGCTAAGACCAGGGTGAGGTAAGGCACTGGCCTGGAGTATAAAATATAAGGGGACACCAAAAAATTCAGTAATCAATATAAATAATATTTTAATGCTACATTTTTTAAAAGAAAAATTAATACAAAAATCCTTGATGAACAAAATTATCAAAATATTAAATGCCAGACACAGTGGCTCATGCCTGTAATCCCAGCAACTCAAGAGGCTGAGGTGGGAGGATTGCTTGAAGCCAGGAGTTTGAGACCAGCCTGGGCAACATAATGAGACTCTGTCTCCAAAAAAATAAGAAAAAATCCAGCTGGGTGTTGTGGCATGCACCAGCTACTTGGGAGGCTGAGGCAGGAGTGCCACTTGAGCCCAGGAGTTTGAGGCTGCAGCAAGCTATGGTGACACCACTGCACTCCAGCCAGGCAACAGAGTGATACCCTGTCTCTTAAATTAATGAATTAATTAAAGATAGTGCTATGGATTGTTTGTGGCCACACAAATTCATGTTAAAGCCCTAACCCCCAATATGGCAGGTTTTGGAGGTGGGGTTTGGGGGACATAATTAGGATTAGATAAAGTCATGAAAGTGGAGCCTTAGTCCAATGGTACTAATGCCCCTATAAGAAAAGACACCAAAGAGCTTGTTCTCTCTCTCCACTCTGTGAGTACACAGCAAGAAGGTGGCCATCCACAATTTAGGAAGAAAGCTGTCACCAGAAATCAATCCTGCTGGACCGTGACCTGGGACTTTTAGCCTCCAGAGCAGTGAGAAAAGAAATCTCTGTTTTAGAAGCCTCTCAGTCTCTGATATTTTGTTACGGCAGCCTAAGCAAGCTAATACAGACAGGATCGGTATTACTGATTTTTCCTTTTGCCTTGGGTTCCAATATAACTCCAATATTTTAATATTTAGTTCATTGTGGACTTTGTACATTAATTTTGAGTTTTTTAAATAAAAACTAAAATATTATTTATCTTGATAAATAAAATGAGTTTTGCCTCACCCTAGTCTGGGCCCTGTCCTAAGAAACACAGTCTAGAGCTTAACTCCGTTCCCACTACAAATCCTCCCGTATCCCTACCAGCCACACCCCCCTCAGAGAAGTAGCCAAATCCTCACGGTTTCTGGGCCTAACAATGCCTTGTCTTGTTAGGCCACGTTGAGGTGCTGACAAACTTCCTACCCAGTACACCTGACCAGCCCTCCCTCCTCTGCTTTCTGGTGGCCTGTTTCCAAAGAAGGAAAACATTAAACAGCTGTCTCACCCTAGGACAAGCAAAGAGAAATGTTAGAATATATTAATAATAAGCGAGAGGGAAGATTCACAAAGGATGGGTAGAAGAGCATGATTAGTATCACAGTATTATAAATACTAATTAACAGGGAGTCTCCCTAACTTGGGGAGAAGATGCCTTACCAGTTATCAAAAGACATAACATTTCCCATTAGATATATATAGGTTAGATAGATAGATGCATAGAAACATAGACTGAAATTAAATGCATGTTCTGGTAACTTTCCTTGTGGGAGAAGGTAGCAAGAAGGGGAAAAAGAGAGTGTGGAATAGAGGCAGGAAGGTCACCAATTCCATGCCTCCTCTGCACCAGGATCTGCGCTAGATGCTTCCCACATTACCTCACTGAGCACTCCCAAATCTGAATGCTGGGCTGTGGAGCATACATTCTACCCCATGCCAGAAAGCCTCCAGGTGACCAAAAGTACACATTTATAGACATCTGCGAGAGAGGCCATCAGCTCTCCTTTGGAAGGCAGAAAGCTGTGTTCTGCCAGGTGTTCAAGCCTTCTGCATCTGAACATGAAATGTATGAGGTGTCTCCGGCTGGTGCCTGAGAGATGATGGCCCTTGATATTTCCAGAACCTGACCTCTGTCAGCACTGCAGGGGCTCCAGTCTCCGTGGCTGGAAAAAACACACCATCCCTGCCAAGCTGATCCGAGCCCTCCCTGGAGTTACTGCCGCTGCAGCACCTGTTTCATCACCATGATGTTTTCCCATCCCCTAAAATCACCTTAACATTCTGAACAATAGCAGAATACAGAGGTTTGTTGTCCAGAAGAGTGTCAGTCCTACTCCAGCCCCCTAATTCATCATTATTAAATAGTGAATGAACTCTTCCCAGTGAGCAATGAGAGCTACATACAGACCAAATGAGAAGGAGAGGAAATCTGACTTCAAAACCAGAATAAGCACGAATATCTGCAATAAATTCAACACATCCAAAGACACTCTCATGAAAACTAGAGTTAGGAGCCAATTTCTCCTTCTTGTACAGACACCTGGAATCCTGGAATATATTGCCTTTACGTGGAGCAGAGAGGCATGTTTCCTGTGGCTTCCCAAGGAGAAGCCCTTGACTGAGACCAGCTTCTCTGAATCTCCTGCACTCCAAGAAAAGGTCCCGCAACTTGGAGATTGGCAAGACAACCACAGGGCTAGCTGAAGATTTCCTGGAGCAAAACAAAACTTGGAGAGAGAAAGAGAGAGAAATAAAGACGAGAAAGACAGAAGGCAGAGCAAGGGAGAAGAATGTCTGGCAGGAGCCTGTGGTTTGAGTGAGGCAGGATGGGGGACCCCCCAGCTATTTCTGCCTCTGCTTTTGGCGGCCTCTCCATCTTGCTGTGTTTATGGGCCTGACGTGACTTTCCACCCAAGTACACCCGCTAGGCTTGCACTGGAAAACTTGCCACCTTCCGCTCAGTTCAGGTTTCATCTGATTCACACCAGGAAGCTCTGGTTTCAAGAGCCCCATGCATTTTTGCAGCTGAATGGAAACAACTGAATGCAAATCAGACCTAGAGAACACCTGCAGCTCTTCACTGCACTTGCACCTTCATCTAACCTCTGAGGCAACTGACTTGGGGGCCAGACCAAGCTCCTCCAGGCTTTGCTGTTCACAGCTGCCAGCTTCCCAGGACCCCAGAAGAGGGAGCCAGTCCCCAAAAGTGCCAAAGTTTGCACAACATGGTAGGGTGACCAGAAGGCTAAACTAGAGAATGAGGGGAAGGGCCACAGGGAAGGCCTGCCAGGGCCGGAAGCGCAAGGTTTAATTTATAGGAGATGACACAGCCTCCCAGGCAGGCTATCCAGTGAGCCGGCAGAGTCTCCCTCAGGATTGTGGCTTCATGTTCCAAAGTCAAGCCGGGTGTGAGGAAATAGGGACAAGTGGCCACTCTGACTCAATCACCCTGAATGTTCGCTACTTGTTGCTTTGAAGGAAGGAGGGTTGGGTAGAGCCGAGGTCTGGACAACACAGCAATGACTCGACGTGCAGTGAAATAGTCCCGGACTCGGTCCAACTCATCTTTTCACTGTGAGGGAGGAGCAATTTGTTACTGCTGCTGTCATCGACACTAGGTGGCCACAGCCAAAGATCTGCAGGCAGCAGCAGTAGCAGGAAAGGCTGGGGAACAAAAGAAAGGGTGCGACAGTGGTGTAGGGGCAGCAGGAGAGTGGTGGCCCCTGGGGACTGGGAGTTCACACAAAGTGGGCTCTGATCTCCCACAGACTGTCCATACCCTGTCAGGGCACCCACCACCCTGCATTACGTTTACCTTAATATGTATCTCTTTTTAAGGGCAGGGTCTGTGTTTATTCATCTTTGTGCTTCCCAGCACTTAGTAGCCTGTTTGTTGAATGCATAAATGAACTATTAGTATGATGAAAGCATGACTCCTTCTCTCAACTGAAACTGAGGGTGTACTGCTATGCTGCAGATCAGTCTCAATATTTGCACAGCACTAGTTGGGATAAGGCAGCCATCTTCCTGGGGGCAAAGGAGCATTTCTCACAGTGTGTGGGGGGAAGGGAGATGTCAGAGGAATGCTGATCTAAAATTCAGATTCCCGGGTCCTCCCTATGACTCTCTGAAGCAGAAATTCGACAATAGTAGCCTAAAAAGAACCAGAATTTTTATCTCACTAGAGCCCCTTATTTTGATACACGTGAGAATCCTGAGGCAAGGGGAAGAAAGTGGTTTGCTCAGTGTCCTATCTAGTACTGGCAGAGGAGTGAGTAGCACCTGTCCCAACCAGTTCTTTCCCAAGATAAGCTGAGTCACTTCTGTAAACACCTCCTGGTACCTGCCACATGGGAGACCCTCTGCTGAGCTCTGAGGGGAATGCAGGGACGGTGAAGACATGATCCCCATCCTCAAGGTATGTATAGTCTAAGTGCTGAGATAAGACTGTCTCCTACAATCAAGGCAGACTATGGTGCTTGTCCTGAAGCAGATGATAACAGCTTTGGCTCTCCTACAACCTAGTACGTGGATGTTTAGAAAAGAACTTTTTCAATTTGGTCAACTTTCATATTTCCAGAAAGACTATAAAGAGTAAGCCAGGGTTAACATTTATATCATGGGGATATGCCAATTTTCAAAACTTTCTACTACATTAAATCCAAATCCAAACAAAATGTATTTCTTCTTTGAGAACAGAGTTATACAAAGGGCACATTCATTTTTTTTTTTTTTTTTTTTTTTTTTTTTGCAGAACTCTGAGGAAGATTGCAAAAGGGTCAATTACTGCTGACCAGTACTGCTAAAAGTTTGGCTTACAATTTGTTCCAATTTCAGATGAATAAGAGTTGACGATAGCTTTTTTAAGTAAAGTCTGGAAACACCCTTGAACATCTGTCATTTCAAATGCTGCTTTACATATTCTGAATGCACAAAAACAACTCAAATGATGATGAGGGTAACTATTATCACTCCCCCAAAAGTGAACCAAGCTACCTACTCTTGTCTTTGTGGCCAGAAGCAACCACTGACCCTGCCCTATGTATTTAGATGACAATGATGCTTTGTCCCAAGGCCTCAAAAGCTAACCTATGAGGCTCCATGAACTTTAGTGTCCCACCTCACTACCTCCAGTCAATTATGAAATACTGGCACATCACACTGAGGGCCTTAGTGATAAACTGAAGTTTTCATGGCCCCATAAAGTGTAAGCTCTGGGAGGTAAGGTACTTCTCTCTACCCCTCTACACACTTTCCTGTGCTTCTTGGTTTATTTAGCTGTACAATGGAGGCATAATACCCATTCCTACTTTAATGGGAATCTGTAAAATTGATGCCAATGATGATCTTTGGAGAAATAGCAATCATGAACACCAACCATTCCATCAATTAAATATATACATTTAGGAATGGTCATTACATGATTAAATTACAAGGTGGGAGGAGAGATCTCAAAAGCAGAACCAGTTCATATCAACTCTTCAGTTCCATTAAAACTAAAACTTTCCAGATAAAGGAAGAATGAGACTTTGAAACAGCCAAAAGAGAGACTACAGACATGTGTCCCCTCTTATGCCATCTCGGCCAACCATTTGAGCCACCCCAGCTGAGGCTCTGTATCATGGTGCATAGATGAACCACTCTGCCATTAGATGAACCACTCTGCCATACCCGGAATACCTGACCCACAGAATCAGGAGCAAAAAAAAAGTTGTTTTAAGCCACTATGTGTAGAAACTGATAACTAAAACAAACAGTAAGCAAGAGATAAATTTGCCCTTGCCACTAAGATTTCAGGGTTTGTTTGTCACTGCCATGATGCCTAACCTATCCTGACTAAACTCTGATCTCTCCATTTGTTATCTTTCCCCATTTCATGCATTAGCATCTCTCTTATTGCTGTCATGAATCTAAGACATAGCCCTGATTGTATAGCACTTACTAACATTAATTGATCACTGTGGGTGACTTTATGTAATTCTTATAACAAATCTTTATAGATAAGGCAATTGAAGTCAAGAGAAGTTAAGCAACCTGCCCAAGTTTTCAGAGCTAATAAGGAGTAGAGTCACAATTCAAACCCAGCCTAAGCTCATAACCACTATCCTTCCCAAAAAACTTACAGTGGCTCCAAAGACCTACTTAATTATCCTTTATGCCTAGATTTTAAAGTTCTTAGGGCAGGGACTATTCATCTGCATACTATAGGTATTCAATAAATAGTTGTTGAGTTTAATTGAATGAACTGTCTTAAGCCTCTTGTAAAAACAACCTGAAGGCTGTGCATGGGTCAAAAAAGGCCTAAGCGTTGGGATCAAATCAGCTACATGGCTCATCATAGCTACTCACAGCCATTCTTTGGGGAAAGGTGGGAACAGCCAGTCAGAGTCAGAGTCTGGGTCCCCCTCTAGGCTTTTCCAGTGGTTCCAATTCTTTCCTACTACAGGAAGAGATAAACACCCTTCATATATTTCCTCTCACCCCCAACTGCAAGGAAAACAGTAACACTAATTAGTTGTAACAGGGTGTTCATTTCACATAGGTCTCAGCATGTTGCCCTGCCATTCTTTGAAATGGTCTGGAAACAGCCTTGATTTTAAACATCTGAAGATAATTGAACCGAAGTTGTACCCAGAAACCCTGAGTGACATGCCTTTTATTCTCTCCCTCGCTAACAAGAAATGTTTGCTGCCATTTCTTATTTACTCAACACCTTGAAAGGCTCTGGCATTGAAGACTTGCACCCCAGGATCCTAAAAGAATAAGTTAAAGTAATGATTGGTAATAAATGGAGGAACAGGGAAGCCTGAGAGATTAAACAAAACCCTATGCATGTTTAAAAGGAAGAAGAAATTGCCCTACAGATCTATAAAGTTAAGCTCTGTACCTGGAAAAATGGGGAAGTTGGGGAGAGAACTGAAGAGAATCCATGATGAAATAAATTTGTAAGCATTTTTCAAAGACAAGGATATTAGTAAGCAAAGATGAAAATATGTTCTAATATATTGCTGGCAAGTGGATAGGAAATAAGCTGTCATACAACCGTGGGTGGAAGTATACATTGAATGACTTTTCTGGAGGGTAATCTGGAATAACCATCAAAATTTTAAATGACTTCAACTATACAACTCTACTTTTGGAATTTATTCTTTATTTGGAGATAGGGTATTTAAAAAAAGGAAAAAAAATGTTAAAGAATTTATTCTAAAAATGCCATCACAAGAATGCCCCAAAATAATCATGGAGCTTTATTTAAAGAAGCAAATATCTGAAAACAACCTAAGGTCCATTAAAATAGGTTCAGTAAAAGTTATAATTAGATCTACACAATGGAATACTATGTGACTTTAATAACAGGGGAAGAGGGGAACCTGCAACTATGGCTACTGAACAATAGCAATATAACAACTCAAAACTAAAACTATAAAGTCTAAAGTGCTTTATGTGTTATGCCACAATTGTGTTTTCATTTTAAAGATTTATATATGCACATATGTGTGCATGTGAATATAACAATTTATACACATCATTCATACAATGATTCATATACATGAGTCATACATACATTTGCAATGATGCAAAAGAAAACTGGTAACAGTGGTTGTGCTGGGATGATATCCTAGGAAACTAGAGATGGGAGATGACTTTTCACTTTATGCTTTTCACTGTTACTTTTTGGGCTGTTTGGATTTTTTAATATGTGTACAAATTGTCTGAGTTTTTTTTTTTTTTAATTTATGAGTAAAAGAGGAGAATACGTAACAACTATGACAGCCTATTAAAGAATGGAAACTGTCAGGCCAACACTATCTTCTCAGGCACAGAGGTGGGCCTGGTACTTTAAGAGAAAAAGAGGAATAGCACTGATCTTGGGATTTTGAGGCTTTGATTCAGTCTTTCAAGGAAAAACCTATGGATACACTTGCCAAGCAGAGAGTGAATTAATAGGCATAGAGGGAACCAGTGATCCATCCCTAGAAGGTCTAACACTCACTGCCACCCAGCAGGGATTTAACAAATCATGCAGAGAAGGTGCTCCTGGGCCTGCTGGGCAGCAGCTGAGGACACATACAGGTAGACATTCTGAACCCGGAAACACTGGCTCCTCAAAAACAGCGAAGGAAACCCTCCACGTCACCACCACGTGCCTATAGGCCCAGCCCTCAACCAGACCCCTACAAACCTAGGAGAAAACCCATTGCCCATTCAGAGGCCCTGAAAATGTAAACAGTATTCTGCCTGTCTCCAGCATACCCTTGAACTCCCACCCCACTGCCCAGGATAAGAAAAGGAGGGTGTACTGATGCTGGGAGTTTTAACAGGAAAGAAACAGATCTATCCCAGAGCTTGGCTCGTACCTGGCTGTGATCTTGGTCAAGTTGTCCTTATTTGTTTTCCCACTTCTAAACTAAGAAGACTAGTGGCTTCATTTCATACAGTTTTGAGAAAAATCAAATGAAATTATCAACATGATTTTCCATCCTGGGACCGACAGTACTTCGAG